>NC_080020.1:41594218-44094218 GCF_030020395.1 Manis pentadactyla | reverse complement strand
AATGGTGTGACCTTGGACAGGTTCCTTTCCAGAGCTAAGCCTCAGCTTTATCATCTGTAAATTGGAGGTAATGACATACCTACTGCAGAGTTGTTGTGATTATCTAGGGATGTGTATGCAAAGGGCCCAGAATAGAGCAAACTGTTAATATTACCAGGCGTTAGCCCTGACCCTAGAATTGAGTAGTGTGTTTTGTGCAGCCCCATTTATAACTTGGAGAACTGGAAGTAATCTCTATATTCAGCATTTAGGAGATAGCTGAGTAAACTGTATTCAATCTGCTTTCTAACCACAAGACAGGCAGTAAAAAATAATGCCATGAAGACTTTAATTAATAGGAAAAGTAATTATAATACAATAATAAATTAAAATAGAAGAGCACAAAACTTTATGCCATCATATTAGATTGCAGAAATGACCACAATATTTTGTAGATATTCCATAAGAGGTTCCTTTCCTTAGTCCCTTGGATGTGAGCTGGCCTGTGGTCAGCTTGGACTAATAAGATATGGTCTAAGTGATACGGTGCAAGAGCCAAACTTTGACTGTGAAAGGATTTGCAGCTTTTGCTTCTCCTACTGCTCTTGGAATTAGCACCATGAGAACAGGTTCATCTAGTCTGTTGAGAAACACGTGGCACAGTCACCCTGTTGCCACAGCAGAGAGCCAGTCAACCACAAGACATGAATGAGGCCTTCCAGGGCCAGCTGGCTGCAGGTCCATGACTGAGCCAGCTGAGATCAGCCAAGCCCAGATCAGACTAGAAAACCCCCTGGCAGAATCTTGAGCCAGGGTTGTTGCTAAATTTGGGGATGGTTTGTTACAAAGCAATGGATAACTGATATATCAGTCTATGGTTATAATTGTGTACAGAAGCCACTTACAATGGGGAAAAAATCCTAGAAAAAAAGGATTCCACA
Organism: Manis pentadactyla; assembly: GCF_030020395.1. NCBI lineage: Eukaryota > Metazoa > Chordata > Mammalia > Pholidota > Manidae > Manis > Manis pentadactyla. The sequence goes on along the minus strand of NC_080020.1, from coordinate 44,093,298 downwards.
ATACAGATAGTGGGTTTATTAAATGGTGGAATTACAGATGACTTAAAAAATTATTTGTTTCAAAATTTTAACACTATGCTTCAACTACTTGCAATGAGAAAATAAATGTACGTTTTAAGCAGTGAAAATAGGAGCTGAATTTTCCTTTCTGGGGAGTTCTAATTCAAACCTCTCTGCAGGTTCCTGTTTAGAGTTGGGACCTCATGATCAAGCTCCTGCCTACAGCAGATGTAAGAGGAGACGTGAGCTGAGTCCTTCACTGTAGGGCCAGGATGGTGGGCTCTGGAGGGCTGTTCCCAGGCCCACTCAGGCTTCTCCCTCACCGGCTCTGAAGTGGGAAGCTTGGGAACTATCCTCTGGTGTTTTCAACAGCCATATGTATCTCTGCTTTCTGAGTCCCTATGGTGTTCACAGTCCATGTAGTGCAGACAGTCCCATAGCCTTGGTTACCCTTTAATTGTCTCACTGGGTCTCATCAGCTCCAGATCTGCAGCTGTCATAGCAGGATGAGCCTGGCGTGTGGAGTGTAAAGGCCTAGACCCAAACTACAGCTCCATTCTCCCTGATCCTACATTTGTTTCTTGGCACTCACTGGGCTTCAGGGCCTGAGCTGGGCCTGGACCTTCAGAGGTGAACTAGCCACAGTCTCCAAGCTGTGGGGGCACTTGATCTTGTGGGTGAGACCCAAACATTCAAAAGCCAAAGTTAGGGTGACCACATAATTTATCGTTCAAACTGGGACATTTCTGACAGCAAAAGGGCCTAACTGGAGTAAACAGGACTGTCTGGAGCTAACGGGGACCTACTGTCATGCTACCCAGAGCCCACTCTCTCCATGTGGAGCTGCGGTCAAGAAGTACAGCCCAGCAAACAAAAGACATTTAATTGAATTAAAAAGAAAATCACTGCTTTCCTTTAAATGCATAGAAGTGGGTGACATCCATAATTCACAGTTACACTTACACATTTCCTCTGCTCCAGAATTTTTTTTTAACTGAAGCTGCTGCAAAACCCCTCCCTTGTCAAGCTGGAAAAATTTTCTAGGACACATGGCCTATGTGGACTTTCTTTCTGCCACCCCCTCCCTTTTCAGCTCAGCGTTATGATACCTCTCTGCCTCCTACCTTTTTAAAGCCAGCTCTCTTTCCCCATTCTCCAGAGGGATTGGGGGAGGAAGGGGAGGAGAATCTGAGAATCAAGGGCAAAGGACTGACTTTCTGGGGGTTGGGGAGGGAACAGGGGCACCCATGTAGATCAACCATACCAGTCTTACCCTGGCATACACACAGATACACACCGTATAGTGTGCTAAGTTCAATGACTGAATAGGGCCACATGAACGAGGGGCCCTCATCCAGCTGGGACTTAATAAATATTACTGAATTATGACTTAAATAGTCTGTGACTTTAGTCAAATTATGTAACTCTTTTGAGCCTCAAATTCCACTTCTGAAAACTAAGTAAATGAAAGAATGAATGATATGAATGAAGAGTAGATAAATGAATGATATTGCAGCAAGCCCAGCTAGCTGACCAGCAAAAGTTTGATGGCCCCTCCCCTCCACAATGTGATTTCATGCGGAGAAGCAGCTGCTCATCCAGGACTACATTTCCCAGCCTCCCTTGCAGCTGGGTGAGACCATGTGACTAAGTAATGCACGTTTACTTCCTGGCCGATGTGTTTAAGTATCAGGTATTCAATCATCCATGTTGTTTCTCTGTGGAAACACTCCCTGCCCCTAGTCTACTGGCTGGATAATGCTGGGGTGACCTCAAGACCACGACAGTGGAGCCACAAGATGAAAGGAGCCTATTCCCCTAGTAACACCTAGAGGAGAGCCATCCAACCAGAAGCATACCTACTGGTCTTGCCTTGGTGGGAAATGCACTGTTGTTGGGGACAGCCATTAAAATCTTAAGGCTTTTGGAGCAGTTAACCCATCCCAGCTAATTCACCTCCCTCTCAGAGTTGTTATGTAGATTAAATAGAGTGAGTGTAGTGGCTTGTATGGTAGACCCTCCAAAAGATATGTGTCCATAACCAAATCCCTGAAACCTGTGAATGTGTTCTTATTAGGTAAAAAGATCTTTGCAGCTTTAATTAAGTTAAGGATCTTGGGACTATCCTGGATTACCTGGGTGGTCCTAAATGCAATGATAACTGTCTTTCTAAGCCAGAAGAGAAGACCCAGACAGAAGAGGAGACACCATGTGAGGACAGAAGCAGCAATTAGAGTGCTGTGGCTGCAAGCCAGGGAGGTCTATAGCCACCACAAACTGGAAGAGGCGAGGAAGGATCTTCCTCTAGAAACTTTGTAGGCAACATGGCCTTGCTGACCCCTTGATCTTGGACTTCTGGCCTCCAGAATTATGAGAAAATTAATTTCTGGTGCTTTAAACCACCCAGTTAATGGTAATTTGTTATAGCAATCCTAAGAAATGACTCCAGTGAGGAGTGTAGAGAGCCTAGCACAGTGTCTGGCATGAAGAAGAGCCTTCTGAGAGATTGTATCTCCTGAGAGCAGGCACTGTTCAAATCTATCTTGTTAACTCCCAGAGAGAGGTTCTAGTGCTGCTCACAATGGTGTGTGCACTGAGAGTAAATGTAGACCTTGAGCTTTGTGGGAGTAATCTTAGGCTTTGTGGATAACAGGCATACATTTTCATGAATGTGTATCAATAGAGATTAAAAAGCCGCTCTCTGCAGCATCTCTGGTTAAATGCCTACAGGCGGCAGCTGCTGGGATCCCCACCCTGTAGGCCGCTCACAAATGGGCTTCAAGTGCACAGGGTGGAGGCATTCTGGGCTCCTGGCTCACGGAGTCACTGGTTGAGGCTCGGTTAGGAGCTGCAGCCCTTCCCCAGGCTGAGGAGAGGCTTTGGGAGGCTGTCCCTGGCCCTGCTGGAGAGAGGCTGTGAGGTAGTTCATGGAAGCAAGTGCAGGGTAGTGGGGTGGCCAGCAGCCCTGGCTCTGGAGATGTCTGCCCAGTAAAGCAGCCAACAGTCACATGTGGCTATTGAAATCTAAACTAATTCAAGTTAAATTAAATAAAAAATTTAGTTCTCCATTCATGCTAGCCACTTTTCAAGTGCTTAAATAGCCAAGTGCTGCTTAGTGGCTACAGTATTAGACAGGTCAAATTTATAGGACAGTGCCATCAGCCCAGAATTTTCTATTGGACCACACACCTCAGACAAAAAGGGGTAGGGTTTTAGCTCTGTAAGTTACTGGAACTGTGACCTCAGACAAGTGGATCTCTACCTGTCTAGGACACCGTCTCTGCCTCAGTGTCCCTGTCTGTGAAATGTGGATAATTGCAGTACTTCCTTCACAGAGACAGGATAAAATGAGATCTATATTCCAAGGACTTAGCGCAGTGCCTGAGGCATGTTAATGCTTGGTGATTGAGAGTTCTGGTTATCAGCGAGAAATAACCTATAGGGAAAGAGAAAGGCAGGAACACTGCCTGGGAGTCACGGGGCATGGGGTCCAGGTGAGGATCTGGGGGAGGATCTCAGGAGAGGCCATAGTGAGCAGCCATCATTCCAATCCCTGCTCCATCAAAGCTGTATGACTCTGGGTAAGCCACTTCAGTTCTAAACCAGGTAGCTCACCAGTAGAATGGAATTTTACATCTTACTACATCCTGTGTTTCCAGGAAAAGGGAAAAGGCTGAAGCCTTTGAAAGGCTAATATTCTTTGACTCTGATACTTGCTTTTAGGAATCAGCTGGAAGAAAAGATCCAGATAAGTGAGCAGACAGATGTTCAAAGATCATCACTGGAGAATAGCTAGTATAACAAAATCTTGAACACAGCCTATATGTTTCATAATAGGAAAATAAACATTATGGCACATCTGTATGACAACTATTATAGATAGGAGACATTATTTTGTAGAATAATATTATATGCATGGGAAAGTGATTGTATGTAAAACATGAATAACATATTTGAATTTACACAACATATTCTTATACTTATTTTTAGAAATCATTTATATCTATATTTAAAATATAATCCAACATTTTGACAGCGGTTCCCTTAAGATGTTGGACTGTGGTTGCATCTTAATTTGACCTTTCTGTACTTATCAAAGTCTTTAAAACTTGCCTTTATTAGTTCAGAAAACCTTACACATGCAGAAGGCTGCCAACCTAGATGATCTCTAAGGGCCCGGAGGGCAGATGTTCTGTGACTTAGCAAAAGGGAGGGGAGAGAATAGCCTGTTTGCAGCCTTGAAGCCCCTATTCTGCAGGGAATGGAGTGGGTGGGCAAGGGAATGTCCTTCAGTCCTAGGACCAGTCATGACAGGTACCACTGAGAGCAGCTGATGCAGATTAGGGCTCTGAACCTTAAAAGAGAAAAAGGAGAATAAAAAATGTCCAGAGCAGGGACTTCTTATTCACTTCTGATCACACACTGTAGACATACAGTGAACATGCGCTGAATGACTGAGTTTAGGACTAAGTGGTAAACCAAGTGTCCGCCATGGGCTGGGCCCATTGCTTTCATATTGTGCCAATTGCTTTCATAGGTTTTCTTCCTTTGAACCTTTAAGAAAGGACATTTAAGACAAAGAATCTATTTTGCTTCCAATGAGTATATGGAGAACTTTTTAATCTTTGTTGGTAGTTTAAGTACAGCAAATTAAAACTGGGACTAAAGATTTTCCCCCTGGTCAATAGGGAACTATTTCTAAATTTAATAGTGTCAAGTATTGGTGACGATGTGTAGCATCAGCCACTCTTATGTACCGACTGTGTACATGCAGCATGCACTTACCAACTGGCATCAATGTTCTCGGAAAAAGTATATGTTAATAGCAAAATCTTAAAAATATCGAACTCTTTGATATGTTAATAGCAAAATCTTAAAAATATCGAACTCTTTGTTCTACAATTTTTGCTTAGAAGTCTAGTCTTTATTCTGAGGAAATAGTCAGAAATGGGCAAAAAATTACATACAAAGAATATTTAATGCAGCATTGTTATGTCACCCGAGTTTCCTCAACTCTCCTCAGTGGGAGGCTACAAATGAACAACATTTATTTTGATATACAAACTTCTGAGCTCAGAGGCACAGCTCACAGCTGTATAACTTTCAGACCCCAGCAGTTATTACTGGGGTTTTGCAGGGGGTCCCCCTTTTGCTCAAGAGCTTTTTTCACCAATCTGCTTGCTGGTTCTCCTGCCAAAAAGCCACCTAAGGGAGATGGAGTCACACCTTCCTGTGTGCCCCTCCAGGCCCACTCCCCACTCTTCTGCAGACCGCTCTGCCTTGAAGGCTGACCACGGGGACTATGGCAACGGGCTCCTCATTAACAGCCAATGGGAGTCAGGAGATCAGAATAAGGGTCCCCAGACAGGGAGGTCAGCTCCTCACTCCCCAGCTGCCTACTGCCCCTGGCCCATCTCAGGCTGGTGACACCACTTCTCTAAGAGACTTTCTTTTGCTCTTTCTCTCTCTCTCTTTTTTTTTTTATTTGATGGTTATGGTTTTATTACAAAGGATACACATAAGATGAGGCCTGGAAGGGTCCCAATACAGAGCTTCCATGCCCTCTCTCAGTGAACTTACGTCAGGCCACCCTCCCAGTACACCCACGTGTTCACCAACCACAAAACTCCAAGCAGACTCTTTCTGACATGGGGTTTGCCTTCATTCACTCACCCATTCACCCATGCCAGGTACCAGGGTGCCACACTGTTCCCTATACTCTGTTCATACCTTTGTCAGTAATTCCTAGAACTTCCTTGAACTTCCCAATTTGAGTTTGCCCTCTGAAGTTGTGTGCTGGAAAACAACTCTCTAAAACACAAAAGCCCTGACTTGCAGTGTTTGTAGATTTCCATGGCATAAATATTCCTTTTGTGGCTGATTTCCAGCTCCCAGTGGTTTAACAACTGGCTGGCAAAGGCTGTCATGACACTGGTATGAGTCTGCACACTGCAGCCCCACCTTTCCTGAGGGACCCTGACACGTGCACGAGGGGTCAGCCACTGCCTCTGCTGTTGCTGCCTTAAGTGATGATGCAGCTCCCCGTTCTACGAGCCACTGCCACTCCATCCTCATCACCCCCAGAGTCTGAGTCTCACAAATTATGGTGTGATAAGAGCTCCATCGGCCTACATCTACCTCTTCTCCCACTCTCAAGGCTCAAAGCAGTTCTGGGCATAGCTAGGAAATTGAAGCCTGCTGCTCTCTTCTGTTTCTATGGCTCTCTCATCTCTATTCCCAGTTTGTGGTCCCCCAACTGTGCCCTTACAGATGGGGTCTCCTCCCTGCCTGTCAATTCATGAAAAATGGAATGGTAGTTGGGAGGGTGAGGGTGGGAGGTGAAACAGGTCTGCTGACCAGCAGAGGGCAGCTCTGAGTTCCACTAATCGCAGGTAAAGAAGCACCATTCTTAAATATCCAACATGACTTTGATAAAACATTTAATGGCTTAGTACGTAATAGTATATAATCCTAATAAGGGAAAGTATTTTCTGGAATGAGAAAATGATTACAATATTCTGCTACATTAAAGAGTAAGAGATTTTTTTCTGGTCAAACGTTACCAAATAGATGTAGGTGATGATAGGTGAAATAGGCCTGACACAAAAGCACAATTACTGTATGATTCTGTTTATATGAGGTGCCTATGTAGTCAGACTCACAGAAACAAAAAGTAGGATGATGGTTGTCAGGGGCTGGCAGGAGGGAGAAATGGGGAATTGTTGTTTAATGGGTTTAGAGTTTCCATTTTTCAAGATGAGAAAGTTCTGGAGAACTGTTCCACATGTTGGGGAGGAAGAAATTTCCTCTACCCTTCAAGGTTCTTCTAGCTGGTCTAAGAATCAAATTGACAGGAGACGGATTAACAAGAGAAACAATCAAATTTAATATGTAGGTACGGGGAATCCACAGACATAGATTCCAAAGCCAGTCAGGGAGAATGAGGGATGTATGTCATCCTGAACCAAAGAGAAGAGGGTAGAGGTCTGGGATTTCAAGGGAAATGGGAAGCAACAGGACTATGAAAGAGTAAACATTGGTAAACAAATGTTTGCTGGGCCACGCAGAAACAATGGGACACAGAGAGGAATCCTAATAGACTGAGCCACATTCTTCCCTGTCCATCACCCCTAGGTCATGCTGTGATGTAGTTATCTCTGATGAGAGCTTCCCTTCTGGGGCAGTTCCTCCATCTAAATCCTTTTTATGTGGTTGAGCAGGGATGTCAAAATTTCTTTCTGAGTCTTTTTGGCCCTGTTGTCAACTCTGAAGCAATCTGCATGTTGATGATGGCGTATCGGGGGTGGTGCACTTGGACCCTATACACAACAGCAAGAATCTAGTTAACACTATTGCAGTGTACACTTAAAAATGGTTAAGATGCTAAAAAAAGGTTTTAAAAAGCAAGAGAGGTTTTTTCCCCAAACCATGCAACAGCTACCCCCCCCCCCCAATATTCTCTGTTTATTCCTCTGGGTGTTAGAGATGTGACAGTGACTAGGAACAGCTCCTGCCCCAGACCTCAGGGTGTTTACACTGCGGCAGGGAGACTTCTCAATGGAGAAAGCACAGGAACGAATGTAAAACGACAAGCGAGGCAGTGCTCTGAGGAGCTGCGCCCGGTGCTCTGAGCATGTTAGTTAAATCAGAGCACAGACCGGGCTGGGGGTGAGGTGAGGGCCCAGGACTGAGTCCTGAGAAGGGGAAGAGCTCACTACAGGTAGGGAATCAGGGTGGGGGCCGTGCTCCTGGAGGGAAGGAACACGCACCCTTTCATGAGTGTCTGGAAGGACACACATACACCACCTCCCCGAGCAGCTACTCCCCCCAGGTAGGGATTACCCCTGTGCCTTACCTCCTTCCTAGGCTCTCTGCTGTCCAACTTTTCTACTGTGAGCTTGGATGATTTGCAGGAAGGAAAAGTTATAAAAAACTGACCTTACTGCACAGATGAACTGCATTGCTCTTTATTTATTTATGCTCCTTCTTGTTTCAAGGGTATTTCAAACTGCTTATAGTTATGTTAACAATAGAGCAGACTTAAATACCTTGTTACTAAGTTAAAAAAAAAAAAAAGAGACTAAGGGAAAATATGGCTAAAGAGGAGAAAGGAGTGAGGCATCCCTTCATCCATGAGGAGTAGCCGAGTCATGCTCCTTGTCAAGTCTTGTCCAGCCGTTTCATTTATCTATGGATATTTAATTGTCCTGTTTTTATACTTTGTCTTCTCATTTCTATTGAAAATCTTTCATTGTGATTTCCTCTGCCTCTTATTACTCTCTTTCCCCTAAATCGTATCTTTTTATTTTTCTGTTGTACCTTTCTGCAGTTTTAAAAATCCATCCCCCATCCCCACAGGATCCACCTCAGTACAGTAATGTATTCAGAGCCAGTAGGGTAGGTCCTCAAATGTGTGAGCAAAGGGCTGAGCTGGGACTGAGAACTACTCACCCCCACTCCCTGCAGCACGTGTCCAGTGACACACCCCCAGCAGGGGCTCAGGACCCGGTTGCCAATTTGATTTATGGGACTTATTATCCCAAGTGGCGGCAGAGAATAGATATTGATTCAAAAGGGTTTAAATAAATAAGTGGATGCATGGTCCAAAGAGAGCTATAGACTGAGGAGAGGGGTTAGTAAAGCAGCTGAAGCAGATGGCATAAAGAAATGCTGGTCCTTTTGAAAACTGTGCATAGGGGAGACATGGAAGGCCAGGGAGGGGCAGTGGCGTCAGCAAGCACAGGTTCACATCCAGGCTCCATCACATCAGCTGCCATTGGGCAAATCACAGAAACAAAAATACCTTTTATAAGGATTACCAAGAGAATTGCATATGCATATGTACATGCATATATGTATACATGTGTATCTGTGTGCATATCTGTATGTGTAGGCATATGTGTATACATTTGTATATACATGCATGTGCATGCATACTCATTATGCATTATGTGTATGTGTGTGCATGCATGTGCATATATGTGTGTGTGTATGTATGCATGTATATATGTATCTGTCCTTGCATATGTATATGGCTCATGTTCTGGCACATAATAGATGCTCCATAAGTGAACATGCTCTCCTGTATCACTGCCCTTCTATTCCATTTGTGCAATAGTGAGCAACCTGATGTAAGAGTATGTAAAGCATTTCTAAAGCACCCTCATAATACTTCAATAGTAATCTCAAGCTTTTTAATTTTCACAAGTTCAATATTGTCACTATCACCAGCAACAATTATGGTTCTCCTTTTAAATCACTTACAATGTGTTCGTTACTATGGCTGCATAGCAAATTCCTCCAACACATAGGGGCATCCAACAACCATTTAATTTGCTTATGGATTTTGTGGAATGGGAATTCAGAGAGAGCACAGGCAGTGGCTGATCTCTGCTCTGTGCTGTCTGACACCTCATCTTGAAGGCTTGGGGCTGGAGTTATCTGCAGGCTCCTTCCCCCACATGTCTGATGAGAGATGCTGGTTGATGGCTGGGAACTGAGCTGAGGCTGTCGGCTGGAACACCTACACATAGCCTCTTGACTTCTTCACAGTATGGAGGCTGGTTCCAAGGGAAGTGTCCCGAGAGAGAGGGCCCAGTGAAAGCTGTGTCACCGTTTATGACTCAGCCTTGGAAATCACAGTTGGAAATCACAGTGTCACCTCTACCATATTCCATTGGCAAGGCAGTTACAGAGCTCTGCCCAGGTTGAAGGGGACAGGATGCAGATGCCTCCTTGAGGGAGCAGTGTTGATGTCACACTGAAAGAAGAGTACATGAGATGGTATACATGTTGGTGTGGCCATCTTTGGAGAATATAATCTGCCACGCTATTTGTCAGGTAGCTTAGATGACCTTTTATTCCTCAAAAAACCCTGAGGGTCTAGGTATAATTATCTCCATTCTAGAGATGGACAAACTGAGGCTCAGAGAGGCAAAGTAACTTGCCTTGGGCAATTTATTTAAACTTTCTGAACCTCAGTTACCCCCTTTATCAAATAAGTAGAAAAATTTCCACTTGAATGGACTATTGTGAGCTGACAATGCTTAACTTATCACCTTATGTGGCTGTTGGAAGGCTGTGATCTCTAACCCACTGTGCTAATGCAAAGCACCAATCTTTATTGTTGTAACCTCATTATTTCCTTGCCTTCCACCTACAACCACCTGTCACACACATCCCTAGCCAGCCAGGGACCCAGGTTTTCATCACATGCCGTCATGAGCAGAACTTGTCAAAGTGTTTCTGTGGGAGTTCACTTCAGTATAGCAGACAAGCCCACACCACACCTTCTCTGCCTGACCTCATCTTCCAGGGAAAAAGCAACTTGGGAAGAATGCTAGTGCTTGTTTATGAGTTCCAAATGTGTGACTTTTAGCACTTCATTTAGTCAACTACAAGCAAGTAGCCCTTTGGTTAAAAATGGCCATCTGTTGCACCATGCATCTTTCTCCCAAGGGAGCATAAGGAAGGACTAGCATTTTTGCATTTGTTTATGGGCCCCAGGAGGACTTTTCTGGCTCCTGAATGGGCCAAGGACCATCTTGGAAAATCACTCCTCCTGGGATTCATTCCAAGACCTGTATCCCTCATTGTCAAACCACCTGCAAGGTCTGAGGCCTTAAGAGACCCTCTTTGCTATGATATGTTCATTAAACAGACACTTGACTTTCCTTTTAATATGGCTCAAATTGGAAAGGGGCAGGGGAAGGGGCTAGAGAGTTTGTGGAGGCCTGAAAGGCTGCTCTTGTTTAAGGGCCTGATGGGCTAGCTGCCTCAGGGCAGTGGAGAAAGGAGTGTGGGAGGGGACAGAAGTTATTCAGCAGGCTCAGCTGGCCTGCACCCCTACTCCTCAGGGACTGGAGGACCTCTGGAACTTCAGGTAGTGGGTGACTGTATAACGGAAGTGAGCTTTTATGTCTTATAGCAGCACCAGGCTCTGAAGCAACAGCCCTGGCTTTGCTATCTGGAAAGACAGCTTCAAATGGCCCTGGCCCTTAGAGCAAGGTAATGGTGGATTAGTAACTTAAGGTCTCCAAGGCTCACATTCACTGTCTTCATCTGACCACTGGGTAAAGTTAGGGGTAGAGGCATGCTGACTACTAGCATCATGCCTGATACCTGGAGAGGCCCAATATATGGGGGTTGTTTTGTCTCTGATTTTTAATCCTTAAAACAATCACTTCACAAATGAGAGATTGGAAAATCTAAAAGCATGTTTTTGCCTGCAAATGCTGCTGCTCACTTGCCACAGTGGTAGGCACAAACATCTGTCCATGAGCCCAAACTGTAGTTTGACATCTCTGGGAGGCTGCCTGGCCTAGCAGAGTGTCCCTGGACTGCAGTGGGGAGAAGCAGCTATGCAGCTCTCACTGATCCCAGCTTCTGCTTGGTGGGTCTTTAAAAGATAGGTTTCCCTTCCCCTGCCCCAAATCTCCACCATCTCTTACCCTCATTGCTACCCTGAACAAAGTAAAATTAAAAAATCCCTATAGCACAGAGGAGAAAATTGAGGCTCAGAGAGGTGCTGTGATCTGCCTGGGGTCACACAGCAGGCAGGTGCCAAAGGCAGGAGGGTTCGGTGCTCCAGGGGAGATATTCCAGCCCCCCAGTGGCTGGCAAGTGCGACTCCTTGGAGCTTTAACTCCTCCTCCCTCTGCCATGTCAACAAAAGGAAAACCATTTCCCTTTCCTGGCTTCTCTGCCAGCCCAGAAAGACCGAGTGAAGAGGAATTGTCTCCAAATATACTGGATACTCTTCCCTGGCTCCTCAGTTTTGCTGTCTGTTGTTTGTAATCTGTTTCTCGTGAGACGCTGGGACTTGCAGGTGTGGGGGCCTGGGTGACAGCTGTGCTCCTCTGGGCTGGGTACCTGCTCTCCCAAGTTTGTATCCCAGGGCTGTGTGCTCAGACTTGACCATATTTGGGCATGGAGGCTCGTCCCAGATGGGGACCAAAGGCCGCTTCCCCAGAGATGGGCTGGGAGCCCAACCTTCCTGCTGGAGCTCAGGCAGCCTCTTTTAGGGGTGGGGGCTGGGAGCCAGGCAGAAAGAAGCTGCCTGCCGAAGACTCCAGCGCCCCGGGAGACTGTGAGTACTGGGTCCGAGAGCACTTGGGATGTGGTTTCTCCAAAGAGGGGCTGGAGTGGGGAGATCTTTGAGGAGGGAGGCCGGTAGAGGGAACTCCCTTCTTCGAAGGGCTGTCTGTCAGGATTCTGGGCTCCAGGAAGGCTGACATCGGTGTCACTGGGGACTAGAACTGCTGGCGTCTGGGCCTGTGGTCTGATGGCCTGCTGGGGGCAGGGCAGCTGCAGGGCAGAGTCCCTTGAGTAGTTCAGTCCACTTGCCCTCAGGTAGCAGCTCCCAGAGCAGCCAGAGGGCAGCAGCCTAGAGATTAGGAGCAGTCCTGGCACGTCACCAGGGGAGGGGTGGGACAAGAAATAGTCTCAGCAACAGCACTGAGGACGTGGGCTCCAAGCCTTCAGGGCTCCCTTTGTTAATGGTAATAGCTAATACTTATCAAGGGCTTGTGTTGGGCCAGGAACTATGATAAGTATGTGATATTTAATGTATCATTTGATCTGTATCAGAACTCTCTGAGGTAGGTACTATTATTCTTTCATAATCACGTGGTTGCCAACTGACAAAGCCAAAATTTGATCCCATGTCTTTTGACTTCACATTCCTAAGGAAGAGGATCAACACAAATACCAGGTCACCCAGGAGCCTGCCTTTGCCTTTCCATCTTTCCTAAATCCATCCCAGACCAGACGACTTTTCTGAATGGGGAGCTATATCCAAAAAAGTCCACAGATATTTAATAACTCTCAAAACCAAGAAGTTCTTCCTGGAGTCTAACTGAAATATCTGCAAACAAACAAACAAAACACTACAAAAAAAAAAGTTAGAGGAAGGCTATGGGGCAACTCATAGGACAGATGCAAAAGCCAGACAGCTCTGGCTCTGGGCAGCACACAGGTGTCAGAGCCACGCTCCTGGAGGGTCTCATGCCCCCTGGGAGGGCGGGACTGTGCTTGCACTGGGGTGAGATGGATCCCTAGGAGAAAACGAGGGGCTCCTGCTTGTAGAAGCCAGGAGGATGAAGCCGCCTGGTGCTTCAACCCATTCTGCTTTGGCTCCTGGGTGGCTCAAGCCCTGAAACAAGAGAGCAGGTGCAGAGCACGTGCAGCAGCCACTGCAATATTCTTGCCTGAAGTAGGTAGGTGGTCTTTACAAGGTCCTGACTGTTGGGCCCTCCTGCCATCCCCGCTGCCCTGCTATGCATTCCCTGCATGCATCTCTGGGCCAGTCAGCCCTGCGGTGGGACTGTTTCAGCAGAACTGTGAAATGCTCCAGGTTTTCTGAGCCAAGTGTCCCAGGAGAAAGTGCAGGGATGCCCCACCTCTGCTGCTTACTGTATTAGCTCATCTCACTGTATTAGTTTCCTATTGCCACAAACTTGGTGGCCCCAAACAATAGAAATCTTCTTGCACACAGTTCTAGAGGCCAGAAGTCCAAAATCAGCAAGGTGTCAACAGGGTCCCACTCCCTCCAGAGGCTGCAGGGGACAATGTATTGTTTCTTGTCTCCTCCAGTTTCTCATGGATGCTGGCACTCCCCAGCTTGCAGCCACACCAATCTGATCTCTCTTTCCCTAGTCAAATCACACCTTCCCTTCTTCTGTGGCTAATGTCCCTTTGCCTCCTTCTTTTAAGGACACTTGTGATTACATTTAGGGTCTACATGAATAATCTCCCCATCTCGAGATCCTTAACTTAAAGTCTTTGCCATGCGAAGTAATAGTCACAGATTCCAGGGCTAAGAACATGGGCCTCTTGGAGGCCATTATTGAACTCACCACATGCTGTGTGACCTTGGGCAAGTTGTTTTACCCCTGTGAGCCATGGGTCTGTTATCTTTAGAATGGGGATAATGATACTTACCTCTCAGAGCTGGTGGGAGGCTTACATGGGGTCAAAAAAGCCCTCTGAAGTTGCACAGTTCCATATAAAAATAAGGGGTGATGTTGATATCTGCATATCCTCCCCTGACCTGTCCTCCCATCAGTCAATTTTTTGTCATGTGTGCTGATCTCATGTTTATTTGACTCTGTGGCCCTAGAAATGATCACTGTCCCCAGTGGAAATGGGGAAGAAGTTGGTGATGGCCCAGAAGCGGGGAGAGACTCGGGCCCTCTGCCTGGGTGTGGCCATGGTGGTGTGCGCCGTCATCACCTACTATATCCTGAGCACCACCGTGCTGCCCCTCTACCTGAAAAGGTACCAAACCTGCTGGCCTGCTGCTATGCTCCAGCCTCTCCCTTGAGGCTCTGGTCTGCTAGGAACCCCAGCCTTCCTTCTACTCCTCCCTTTGACCCTCTCACCAGGCAGGGAGGTCTGCACAATCTTCATGCTTAGAGTCAAGGGTTCAAGTGCAGGGAGGGTGGCCAGACTAGGCCCTGCTTGTCTAGCATTCTGGGACTTGGGGGTAGAAGATGCAGGAAGACTTTCTCATAAGAAACAGCAAAGATTGAAGCAAACACTCCAGTGTAAGTTTGATTCCTGGAGGAATCAGGGAGGGCCAGAATATTTTGTAGCTCATCTAAACAGTTTGATTCACTCTGCAATTTCCTGGTCAGGTGGGCATCTAGTCTCCTGTTGAATATTTCAAGTGATGGGGAGCTCACTACCTCCTGTGCATACCATTTCATTGCAGGGCTTTTCTGATAATTGTCTATCCTGAGCTAAAATCTATTCCCCTGCAGCTCTACTCTGGAATCTCAGAGAATGTTTTATGCGGTTGCTCTCTGACATGTCAGCCAGGTGAGCTTTTAAAGGAAAAGCTAGGAAGTTCCTGACGCATACTCCATTTGGAACACTGTTCTCTCCGCTTGCTCCTAGGATAAGTCTCAGACCCTTGCCTCTGGGCATGTCTCAGCTGCTGATAGCCCCCTCTGTCTCGCTGTGTGTTTCCTGTCTGATAAATGGGGGATGAGTCACAGGTGATTCACTCCTGTGTTGTTGAGCCTGCTAGCCTCTCCTGGGCCTGCTTCTGGTTGGAGCAGTTACAGGCTGGGAGCAGTTCACTCAGGTAACTGACTGAGGCACTGCTCAGAACAGCTGTGTGTTTCCAACACCTTATCATCAGGTTAAGTGCCATCCTCACCATCTTTACCAGCCTGGCACAGATAAACCCTTTTTAGATCTACTCTTTTTGCACGGATTCTAAAGCTGCCCAAACCTGGCTTTAGGTCCTGTGTGGCTTCAGAAAAGTCACTTAGCCTTTCTGAACTTCTCTTTCATAATCTGCAAGATAAAGGTGACATGGAAAAGGGATTCTCAGGTCTGGCTGCTCATTAGAATCACTGTGAGGAGCTTTTAAAAAAAAAACATACCAGGGCTTGGGCCCCATTTACCTTGGAAATTCTGATTCACTTGTTCTGGGATGTGGCTTGGACATGGGACTCTTTAAAAGCTCCCTGGATTTTGGTGAGCAGCCAGGATGAGAACCATTTATGTAGGTGGTGTTCAAGAGGCCAAGAACAATGATATTCTGATTCTGTGATTCTTCCCTTCGGTCATGCTCCTCTAGTGCTGGGTGCTTACGGCAGGATGAGGGTCCCAGCCCTGAGTCTCTCTAAAGGGGTTCAAACCAGGTGCACTGTGCCATCCAGGCTCTGAGATGTATATGTGTGTGTGTGTGTGTGATCTTCCCAGCGTGTGGAACCAGGAATCCACGTGCCACCTGATTGAGACCAACATCAGGGACCAGGAGGAGCTGGAGGGCAAGAAGGTGCCCCAGTACCCATGTCTGTGGGTCAACGTGTCAGCAGTGGGCCGGTGGGCGGTGCTATACCACACAGAGGACACACGGGACCAGAACCAGCAGGTACCAGTGTGGGTGGGGGGCTGTCACATCTGCTTACCCCAGCAGGTGTGTGGTCCTGCCCCTAACTGTCTCTCAGTCCTGCTCTGGAGAGCAGAGGCTCAGAAAGATGAGTGCCCCGGACCAGGGCCCGCGGCTGGTATGAAGCCCAGGTAGGAGCCACTCTTCTCTGTTAGGCTCAGACAGACCTGGGTTCGATCCCTGCTCAGCTGCTCGCTGGCTGTGGACCTGGGGCAGGCGCAGGCCATTCCTTCAGAGCCCCTCTAAGACTCAGTCTCCACCCCTGTTGAAGTGCTGTTATGAAGTCAGACTGTATGTAACATGCCAAGCTCGCTGCTGAGAAGAAGCAGTTTTAGGGTTATTACTTCATTCTGTAAAGTGAGTCAAATGAGACCAGACCAGGCTGACCCCACTGAGGAGAGCCCTTCTGACCTCCCAGGGCTGGAGCCTCTGGAGGGCAATGCTTGGGAGATGTTCCCACCACTGACTCCCAGCCTGCGTCCTCTGCCCACCATGGTGGCCCCTCCCTTAGGAAATACGAGTTAGCCCATATCCATTCATTAACTGACTTATTCACTCAACAGTCACTGTGCACCACCTGTGTTAGGGGCTTTGGACTCAGGAGAGAGCATGTGCATGAACTAAGACCTAGTGGGGGACTCAGTGCCATGGCGAGGAACAGAGAAAATTATGGGGTGACAGGAGGGAGTGACATTTTCCAGCCAACAGCAAGGTGAGGGTATCAGAAAGGCTTTTGGGCTAGGCTTTAAAATTTAGGGAGGTACTGGACACACAGCAACATGGAGGGCGGCAAACATGCGGAGGGTGGGCACAGGCAAGGCATGTGGAAGGAAAGGCTGGGTAGACACCAGGATCCAGAGACAGCTGCAGAAAATGACACAGGATGGGGTGTAGCAGGCAAAGACTGCAGGGGAGGGTAGAGGTCTGCTCCCAGAAGACCTCGACACTACCCCGTTACAGAATTAAAAAGGGTTTTTAATGTTTTTGTTTTCTGAGATAAAAGTTTATGAAGAATGCTACAAGTTATGGATAATAATAATGGACTTAGGCATTTATGTTCAATCAGGATATATATTTTTTTAAGCGTTCAAAGTCTAGCATAAAGAAGGAAATTGGGGGAAGTGCTAAGCTTATCTGCAATCCACATTGTACCAAAAACACACTGGTTTGATCACATGAGAAGTGGAAGCTAATCCTGCCTATATAAGCATGTAATAAGAGCAAAGGCCAAGGCGGTCTGGTCTCTCTGATTCCACAAGGACTGGTCTCCTCAGTCTGAGCTCATGACAGATGGTGTTTCTTTGCATCAAAAGGCCAGAGCTTTACCTGGAACAAGTTCATTCCAAATAATGTTATGGCGCTGGTTTTCACAGAAAGTGAGTCATTCGTGTCTCTTAGCTCACCCCACAATTTCTAGAAGGTTCTACTGATTTAAGCAAACCATAAAGAAGGGAAATAGTAATGATATTCTGGCACTGTATAAGCTGTGCGCTTGTCATTTTTATTGAGGACTACCCAACTACAGAATTAAAATGTGACCATGCACATTGGTGCTCCTCACTGGCTGTGCATCAGGATCACCTGGAGAACTGAGCAAAACCTATACTAGACCAGCTGAAGCAGAACCTCTGGGCTCTCCAGGTGATCCGAAGTGTGAGCATTACTGCTGTGAAACACTGGGAGGCTTTCACGGGTCTGGGGCCCTGAGAGCATGACCAGAGGGGTGCAGAGGAGTGTGGATTCAGTGTCTGGGCAGAGAAGTGGGGGCCCAGCAAGTCAAATGCCCAGGATGGAGGCTGGCCTGCAGTAGGGATGCTGCAGTCAGAATCCAGTGGCGGATAAGCATCAGGGTGCCTAGGGGGACAGTGGGATCACTGGTGGTGCTGGGGGGTCATGGAGAAAAGTCTGGACTGTGCAAGGTGGCCAGACTTATCCTGTTGTCGCTAGCATGACTCAGCCTCCCAGGTGGAGAGAGAACCTCCAAGTGCCCCTGCACCAGCTGCTGCCAGGACTCCTGCCTCTTCTTTGGCATTTGATGCCCCCTGATTCATCCCAAGGAGCAAGAAGCAAATTCTCAAAGACAAGCAGAAGTGGTTGCTGGTGTGACAGGGGTCCGAACGGGTTGGCTAGCAGGCTGCCTCCCTGGACCTGAGGTTGTCAGCTCAGAGCAGCACGAGTCCAGGTGGTCCCCTGATGTGATCCGTCAGCAGCACGTGAGACAGGCCTCTTGCTGGCCCTGCAGGGTGAGCAGAGGCCCTCCTATCTTTCTTTAGCTGTGAGGTATAGGGAATCCTCTGGATCCATGTGTGACAGGCCAGGCAAGGCTTCGTGCCCCACCCTGACTCGGAGGGAAGGGGCCACCAGAGCCCATTTGTTGTTCCATGAGCCTTAGCTATGGGAGTTCTAAGCCGCATCCATGGTCTGTACTGAGGACAGTGATGTCACAGGGCTCTGGGGAAAGGTTGGGCATTTCAGACCTTTCAGACAACTTAGAGGTAGCTGGATCCAGGGGAGGGGAGAGAAGATGTAAGTAGGGCCCAGGCCTCTGGGATTGGACATGTAGTGCAAACTCTTGTCCAGTGTGTTGCCCAAAAACGCCTGCCAAAAGGGTCTGCGAAAGATTCCATGGGGTCCAGGCTGTGCACAAGCCCCCCCAGCTTGTCCATGGGCCCCTCTTTAAGTAGGGAAAGTAGGAGCTGGTATTGCAATTTGAGGGTTAAGTGACAATATTGTTATTTTTAATAATATTAGCCTCTCTCATTTATTGAGCATTTACTATGTGCTGGGCTCTGTGATGAGTGCTTTATATGCATCATCTCTGCTAATCCCAATGACAGCTCACTGAGGCACCCCCACAAACCTGTTTTACAAGGTGCAAAGAGATTGTGGCCCTTACCAAGGTCACACAACCCAGACCCAGGCCTGTCTGGCTTTGTAGCCTCACCTTTTCTCAGTGGGCTAAGATGCCCAAGGTCACAGGTAGAGGCACTGGCTAGGCCCTCTCAACTTGGGATTCTGACTCCACTTGCTACTGGGATGCCACCCTGTCCCAAAACTCTAAACGCCTGATTCCATACGAGCCTGCTGCTCCCCAGCCCCTGCTGCTCCCTGCCTGGCTGGGGACCTCCTTCTGGATGCAGTTCCCCGACTTCAGAGGCTGACAGGACTGTTGCAACCATCTTCTATACTGCTGGGCAAGTGCTGTCAGTGCAGGGAGGCAGCTCTAGGGGCCAGGCCTCATTCAAACCAGGGAGTAGCCGAGGCCTGGGGAGAAGCTGACTCAACAAATTTACCACTTCCATCTCACGATTGCAGTAGGCCAGTGGTCTCAAACTTTTATGCATGAAGGACCCACCTGATTGTTGAGCCCCCCACTCAGCCATACAGAATGAGCAGGAGCAGAAGCTTATGGCCAGTCCTTCAGGGAGAGTCTGCAGCAGGTGCAGCAGGGTACCACCCACGCAGAACATCTCCCAGGGCTCACGTGAGCAATAGTCAGACCTCCCAGGACAAAACAGAAATAAAATCAGGGTCCCCACTTTGTGCCTTCTCTGTAGAGCTTTCCAGCTGGACCTCATCTGACTAGGCCAGAGGTTGCTAATAACAATGATCAGTGTCAGAATTTAATGTGTACCATGCTCTGCCTGCACAAAGCTCTTTTAAATGCACTCTCTCTTTCTTTGGAGTCCCAGTGTCCAATGCCAGCTTGCCAACCTCTTTTGTTTGGCTCACCTCAGAGGGTTTTCAATTCAGATTTTTGCCAGCATTTAAAAATTACGAGAGTTCACATTGAAGTCTGGTTTTCAGGCTTCTCAAAAATGTCCAAAGCCTGGCACAATAGGTCTTCTGGATTGCATGGCATCCATTGTCTGGATGGAGTGATGACTGCCAGTCTGGATCTGCCTGGTTCTCTCCATGTCACTAGGCCCCTCCATTCCCTGACAATTCTCCTTGGTGTTACACAAGTTTCAGTTGACACCTATCATCTTCCCTCATCCGTGTCCTTGTGGACATCACCTGCACAAGCCCTATAGGTAACTGAGTACACGACCTCTGCCTTAAACCCAAATACAGAGCCCACTTGGCCTGTGTCACACATTGGTCTCCTTAGACAGTTAAGTTTAAAATCCTTTTTTAATAACAGCCTTTGAAAAAGGTATTGCTAGAAACTTATTTAAGGGGCGAAGATATGAAGGCTCAGAAAGGTGAGCGATTTGCCTAAAGTTCTACAGCCAGTGTGAGCAGGGCAAGGGCTCCAACTAGAACCGCGGCCTCCAAGTGTGCAGGGTGTACCCTGAGCAGCTCCGGGGCCACCATCCTCACCAACAATGCTGTGAAGGCACCTTCTAGGACAGTCAGTACCCAGCCTGCCAAGCTTCAGATGGCCCTGGCTCCAAAGCCATCACCTTGCTTTACTCCGTACCAGCCCTCGGCTCTGAGCGCAAGGCAGCAGGAATGTCCAACCCCATGGGTGCTGTTGCTTCTCCCCTCCAGTGCTCCTACATCCCGGGCAGCCTGGACAACTACCAGCGGGCCCGGGCTGATGTGGAGAAGGTCAGAACCAAATTCCACGAGCACCGGGTTTTCTACTGCTTCTCCACGAGTCAGGAAAATGAGACCAGCGTCCTGTACCAGCGCCTCTATGGACCCCGGAACCTCCTCTTCTTCCTCTTCTGGCCCACCTTCCTGCTGACCAGTGGCCTCCTCATTATCGCCATGGTGAAGATCAACCAGTCCCTCTCCATCCTGGCAGCCCAGAAATAGACCCATCCATGCCACAACACTGCTCAGGCTGCAGGGGACCTGGTGGGCCCCAGGCTGCACCCACTTGGGTACCCATTCCTCCTCCCCCTGCCTCCCCACTGTTTCCCTGCAATCCACTGCATGGGGCCTTTGGGCAATCTCTTTGTTAAGTCAATTCCTGCTCAAGAATGTACAGTGGCTCCTTAGTGCCTTGGAGGGCACAAGGCCAGCCAGTTATAGCTCTCCATTACCTGTCCCTACTCAACTGACTCAAACCCAGATCTACTGTGCCACCCACCACCCCGCAGACAATAATGAGTCTTCCCTCTGGGCCTGTGTTCTCGTGTTTGGCTTGAAGGCCTGCCTGTCCTGCCCAGGAAGCCACCCTGGGCAAAGCTCAGTTCCTTCTTTGAATTCCATAATGAAAACAACAGCGGCTCCCATGTGTAGGGCGCATTTAGAGTGTCGCTTGTTTTCAGGACACCAAGTGCCTATATGTAGTTTTTTTCCAATATTAATAAATATGGGTATAAGCTTTTAGTTATAAAATAAGTAAGTCATGTGATATAATTGGATGCGATACAACATAGTGACTTCAGTTAATAATACTGTAGTGTGTATTTCAAAGTTGCTAAAAGAGTAGATCATAGAAGTCCTCATCACAAGAAAATAAAGTATTACTATAAAAGGTGATGGATGTTAACTAGACCCATGTGGTGATCATTTTGGAGTATACACAAATACTGAATTTTTATGTTGTACACCTGAAACTAATATAATGTCGTGTGTCAATTATACCTCAGTAAGAAAACAAATATATAAAAATGTTATGTGTCAAAACATACCTTTATAAGAAAACAAATACATAAAAATACAATGAGGCAATAAGAAAACTATTAAAAATCATAAAAATATTAACAGTAGGATGATGGTTAATTTTAATTTTCTTCCTCACCCTTCTTTTTATTTTTGATACTTTTCTAAATTTCAACAGTAAGAAGGTTTGGTTTTGCTGTTTGTTTTTATGATTAAAAGCAACATCAGATACTATTTTGTAGAGTTTGAAAGGGTGAGTCCTCCACCTGGGCTGGAGAGGGTGCTGAGCTCCAACCAGAGACAGGGTTTTGGGAAAACACAATTTTAAGAATTGTCTATGGAGACAAGGTGACCACATAGGTGGAGATTCGTAATTTACAGTGCAGGTATTTACAAGGCACTGGCCCTGCAGGGAGCCGGTCTCTGACTTTAAAAGGGCATAACTGGAGGAAGCTGTCATCTCTATCATTAATACTCCAAGAAGTGTCCCTCGCTGTTCTCAGAGGAGTGTGGTGGGGTGGGAAGGGGCCCGACGAGGGGGCTGTAGCAATGCTGAGGGGATTCTGACATGGACTCAAGCCTGAGAACCACAGGTAGGGAGACCCAGTGCCCTGCTCCGGCATTTTGGAATGGGTAAGTGACTCCTTGGCAGGGCAAGTCCTGAGCTGGATCAGAAGGAAGGCTGGTGTCTCTGAAGTTCCTTTTGGAGCTGTGCTTCTAGGCACAGCCCCTGGATGTAGGTTCTGTCTCTGCTTCTGCCAGATTTAATCTCTGATCCTCAGTTGTTTCATCTACAAAAGATAGATTCCTCCTGTGGGTGGTTGGGGGTGCTGAACGGAAGTAGTACGCAAAATGGAAGCTGTTGTTAATAACAACAATAAGTAATGAATACACAGAGACTTCCAGAAGAAATTATACCAACAATAATATTAACCAGCATTTATTTGTACTTGTGTAGTATATGCCTGGCTCTGTGATAAGCCATTTTGCCTCACAAAAATTCAGGTACTACTGAACTCATCTTGTAGAGGAGAAGCAACACAGAACAGTGTTTATGTATGTAGACTTGCCATGTGGACTGCCTGCGTTCAAATACCCAAACCTGCCATTCACTAACTGGGTGACTTTGGACAAACACCCTCTTGGTGACTCAATTTTCTCATTTGCAAAATAGGAACTAATAATATTATTTTCTTTTTAGGGTTGTTATTAAATGACTTATTACGTAAGGTTCCTAGAATAGTAGCTGACACGTGGTAAGTACTCTATCAACATTATGAAAAACTGAGCCTCTAAGAGGTCATTGGTCAGGGTCATCCTATATGGAGCTAGGAATCAAGCCCCGGACTATGTGATTCCAGAGCTTGGCCTGTCAACCACAGTACTCAAACAGACTCAGCTGCAGAGCTGAGGGCCCCAGACACCCAAAGGCCCAGGGGTCAGGTGGGGAACAGCATTGCACCCCTGGAGCCCAATGGTGCCCTAGTGTAAGTCAGGGGTCAGAGAGGGGAGCAGCTGGAACAAGCACCAACATCTCTCACTTCCAGCCAGGGAGCTCTGGTGCATCCCCTGCTCCCTTCCTCCCCCACGTCATTTGAGCACATTCCCTCCAAGGGGAGGTGGCACACTGTTCCCCAGAGTTTCTCCCTTCTGAGACCAGGGAAGCCTCAGGAGTCCCCTGAGTGTTCTAAGAATGTCTCAGTGGTGATGTTGTACTACAGTTTGGTAAGATATTATCAGTAGGGGAAATTAGGCAAAGGGAACATGGGGGTCTCTCTGTATTATTTCTTACAACTGTGTGGGAATTTGCAGTTATCTAAAAAGATTAAGTTTAATTTTAAAAAAAAGAAGAAAAAATATCCCACCGTGAGTCTCACTTGAAGGGGCTCCTTTGCATCTGGTTTCTATGCACCTGCATTTGGGCTTAAAATACCCAAAAACTCAGAATACCCAACGAGCCTCTGAAGGTGGAAAGGCCATGTCTCTCTAGAAAAATTGGTGCCTGGGGATGCTTAGCCTCCCCTGCCCCATGCATTATTAAGATGACCTTCATTTGCTGTGACAAATGCCCTCCTCCTGTCAACAGACAGTGACCTAATTCTATCAAGTCCCACATCTGCCTGCTGCTCACAGAACTTCATGTAAGGGATGAGTGTGCAATAATGGGCATTAAGCATGGTGGAGTTAGACACGGAGGAAAAATGTGTTTTGGAATAATGGCTGCCTGGGAGCAGAGAGCCCTTGTCAGTTATTAATAAATCACTCCACTAACAAATATCTAGTGCTTCCACTGTTTTTGCTTTTCATCTCCTGGGCCAGTGGCTCATATCTGGGGAAGGGCACCTGCGTGATGCTCCCTGAGCCTCTCCTGAACTCAGACCTCCTGGGGGAGATCAGGGACGAGCGCTGGGGAGGGGCTGAAATGAGTCAGAGGCACCTGCTTTCAAGGAGCTCTCCACCCCCACCAACCCCCCACTTCCTAGCCCCTCCCCCACCATTAACAAGGATGTCCTTCATAGAGGAGCAAGTTCAAAATAGTGTGATATGAAGTATTAATAAAATCATAATTATTGTGACCTGCTGAAATAGTGCCAGCTTCCCCCCACAAAGTGACAATTCATCCAAAATTTTTCCTTATTTTAGAACTCCCTGGGACTGTAAACTGCATTCTTTCTATTGCTGATTGGCAGCACAGACTGATGCCCAAGGAATACCCATGCCTTTTGCATTAGTGCTGCATTTGGGGGTTTGAATTACATGACATTTTTGGGAATATGCTGTTTGAACAAAGTGTAGCTGCCCTGTACCTCCCCAGCTGCTGCCGTTTCGCACACAGGGAAAAGAGAACCATCATTGCAAGATGAGAAAGACAGAGAGAAATTCACTGCAGTTTAGTGTAGCAGTTCTCAAAGTGGAAGCTTGCAAGGTCAAAACTCTGTTCATAATAATATCGAGATGCTCTGCTTTTTGCTGGATTTCCACAGCTCTCCCTTCCCACTCATATAAAGCATGTGTTCATCAGCCAGCTTCCTTAAAGGATTCAGGGGGATGAGGAAGGGATGGATATAGATGCAAAACAAACAACTCCCAACCGAACGGTGGGCAAAGTCAGTGATTCATCCCAAGGCTTGCACCTTCCCCCTCAGTTTCAGAGCCTTTAATCGCCCACAGTCTCCATCCTCTTATGCCAAGTGCCCTCTTCCCTGATACACATAAAATAAAAACAGCAGCTTGCTAAGCATACGCAGCTTCAAGACAGGCCTTCCCTCTCCCAGTGAGACTGTTGAATGGAGCCTCCTCTGTCAACCCTGGAGGCCCTGCTATTTGACTCATCTTTGAGTTTTCATATTCAAGTAGAAACTCATATTCTCTGTGGGCCCGGGGTTCTTTAAAGATCATCTAGTGCTTCCCTACTTTAATGTGGTGCTTGACCCTGCCCTAAAACATTCCTCTTTAGTGACAATCTGCATCAACATCTCTTTTGAGGAATAACTCACTGCACCAGAAGGTAGACACTTCTATTCTGGGACATACTTAGCAAATCACACACAAGAATCTGCCATCCCAATGAATAATAAGAGCTAACATTTGTTGACCACCTGTAGCCCCGAATCTGGTCTAAGCTTTTACATGTATTGCTCATTTAATCCTAACAATAATTTTAGGTCATTATTACTATCGCCACTTCACAGATGAGCAAATGAGACACAGGGGAGGGGTTTAATTTGCTGCAGGTCAGAAGTTCGTAAATAGAGCTGGGATTCAAACCTGGGCAGTGTAACTTCAGACCCCGCTCACTCACTACCCACCATGCAGGCTGCCCCATACCGGAAATGGAAAACGCAGAGCAGGGCAAGGTCAGTCCTGAGAGCCTATTGGATGCCTCCATACTCCTTCCCACAGAGCCCAGGCTCTTGACTGGCTCCCTGGAGCCACACTTCTGAAGAGTCAACAGATGCCGGGTGAGGCCCAAGCACACATACCTGAAAAGGCCCTGTAAAGTCTGGTGCGGGCACTGCTAAGATGGCCAGGGGCCACGTGGTCAGCTAGAAGCCTCCTGACTCCACGGGCCCCCAGCCCCCAGCCCATCAAACACCTGGTGGGAACCCAGGCACGCCACGGCCCCAGCGATCTCTGAGCTTGCCACTGGTCTCCTAAAACCAGAGTGTAAGAGGCTGGTCTGACCCCATGCTTCTCTCAGTGAGCCCTGCTTTCTTTTCCAAATGTTCCCAAAGCATGGTTTAACAGTCCATTGTAGAATTTGTCCAGGAGTTGATAGCATGTTTATCGATACATACTTTTGGGGATATATTAAGCAAATCTTTTTACTGTCATTATTAAAAATGGACCATGTGATATCTTCCTGGGATGTAACTCATGTCTCTGTGACTCTGTTGGCTACAAGTAGTATTCTTGGACATCTGAGACACATGTGTCTTCAAACAGTGTTTTACATGCCCTGATTGGTTCTTTCCAACCCCTGGATTTGAAATTCCTGAGCTGCAGACCCTCATTGACTTGGAGCAGCCAGAGCCCGAGTGCCCGGCCTCAGTGAGTCTCATAGTCATGCTGGACACCAAGCCCAGCTCTCAGTTCCCCTCCTTGTGCGGAAGTAGGGAGCAAGCCTAAACAGAAGTGGGTCCTGTTGGCCCCTCATCCGTCGGGTCATCTGCCCCGAACAGATCCAAACATCATTTCCAGCATTCCAGATCCAAACATTATTTCCACTCTCTCTCTCCAAACATGTTTTATGGCTTCTTTTCTTCATTCTTACACTGCAGGGTCTGAAGTTACACTGCCCAGGTTTGAATCCCAGCTCTATTTTTGAACTTCTGACCTGCAGCAAATTAAACCCCTCCCCTGTGTCTCATTTGCTCATCTGTGAAGTGGGGGGCCAAGTTGCAGCTTAGTATGGCCTTCTTCTTACGGCGCTAAAGTATGTGTTTTATGCGTCTTCGGGAAGGGACTGTGCAGGGAGGAAAGGTCAGAAAAGGGAGAGTTCAAATCTGGCTTGTCTATGACCTCAAGCAGTTTACCTAATCTCCCTGCTCAATTTCCTCAACTGGAAAACAAGAGAGAGAGGGAGAGAGATTTGTTTTCTAGGACGCTTGTGATTCAGGGCAGTAATGAGTGTGAAGCGCTCAGCTCTGTGCCTGCGACATAGAAGATACCCCACAAATGTCCAATCTCTCTTAGCAAATGGCTCTCCTTCCTCTGATTATCACAGACTCTTCTCTGCTTAAGCTCAGAGAACTTCCTTCTACCTGCCTTTCTCACTGGGAACTCCCCACTTCTCTGTCTTAGGAGCATGCCTGAGAACCCTCTCTCTCCCTGTCAGTCTATTGCTAGCTGTACTCTGTCTTAAAAATTTCTGCCCTGTACACAGTGCCTGTCTTTGCATTGAACTTTCTTGAATCTAACTGTATAAACTTAGTTCCTGAGCAAAGGGAGTGCCTGCACACAGGGCCACATCCTTGCCCAACTGAACCATCTGAGGGCCAGAGGACCAGTTTCCGTCAGAGTTCACTGCATGGAAGAGCCATCATCATTAATGACAATAGGTCTGGCTGGAATAATTCTCCCAGGGTGAGGCAGGCAAATTCCTCAGCCCAGAAATCGGGCTTAATTGGAAATTAAATTGCATTTCCATGCCAACTGCAGGATGCTTATATCCACAGCTAATTTATCAAGGTGATGCCTCATCTCCAGGAAGCCCGTGGGAATAGCATGGCTGCATCAGCAAAATTACAAGCTTGTATCTGATGAAAAGAACATTAAGGCACAACCTGAACCCTTCAAATTCTTTGTTTTGTGTTTTGGGCACCTACTAGCTGCCTCATCTGTGCCAGGCACTGTGCTAGGACCTGGGGATTTGGATACTGGTGGGAATTGGCACTGTACTTTAGCTGCTCTGGGCTGGTGGGAGAAGGAGATCAGGTAAGTGACAGATTCCAAGTGACAACATTTTCCTGAGTTGTCCAGGACTGAGTTGCTTAGGGAGGTAGAGAATATTATGGATAACTTCATGATTAAGAATTTGATTTATATGTTTAACTCTGATACTAATCATTCACAATGATCAGGAGTATGCCAGATTCTTTGTCAAGCCCTTTACACACATTTATTCCATCCTCTCGGCAACTGTAGGAAACAAATACACTATAATTCATTGTTCCCGTTTTATTGATGAAGCAACTGAAACCTAGAGAATAAGTAATTTGCCTCAGGTCACTGCTGCCCAATTAATAGGAGGTAGAACTGGAAATTAAACAAAGGACATTTCACCACAGAGCCTATGCCTTTAAACACTACAATATACTGCTTCTTTATTTTCCCCAATTTTTCGTTTTAAAACCATCACACTACAGGAGAGCTGTGAAGTTAGGACTGGAAGCATGTACCTTTCACCTTGCCTCACAAATCATTATCACTATTTTGCCATATTTACACTCCTCTCTATCTATTTTCTCTGAGTCATTTGAGAGGTAGGTTCCAGAACATAAAATACAATTCTTGTTTGGAAACCATGCAGGGATCAGTTTGGCTTGAGGAGACTGTGCATGTGGGCAGGAGAGGTGGGCAGAAGGTGGGGTGAGCCCAGGAGTACAGCTGTGAGGACCAGGTCTGGAAGTTTGGGGTACACGCTCCCATGGAGAGGATAGGCAGTGACAGAGTGACAGTAAAAGCACAACTTTTATTGAAGGTATTGAGAAGAATTAAAAAATTGAGGATTTATATTCACATTCAGCATATGATGTCTTTATGTTCTGAAGACTGTGCTGACAAGAAGAACTTTAAAAAATAACCTTTAATCCAACTAAAACCCATGGGAATATTTCAGTTTATTTCTTTTCTATTTTACTTTTTACTGCATGAGTATCTATTCATTGTACATACAGTTTAGCATCCTGGTTTCTGCCTAGCATGATTCCAACAGCACTTCTGCTTATTATTAGGTAGCCCTCAAAATATTTTTCAAAGCTTTACTATTACTCCATCAAATGAACGAACCAAAATTTAGTTATCCCACTATCTTTTGACTGAAGTGTAGATCATCTCTGATTTTTCACTATTATAGTACTATGACTAACACTCTTGAATAATAGTCTCTGTGCACATCTCTGACGAATTGCTTAGCACAGATTTCTAAAAGTAGAGTAGATTTCCTAGGTCAAAGGGCTGGATGGATTTTCTCTTTGTTTGGCCACAGTGTGGAGGAGGCAGGAGTGGGGTGAAATGGGGAAGAATATCTGTCTATGGGCCACTGCAGCCAAGCAACGGAGCTGCGATAAGGGCTTAGACTTCAGGGACAACACTGAGAATGGGAAGAGAGGGACAGAT
Source organism: Manis pentadactyla (assembly GCF_030020395.1). Lineage (NCBI taxonomy): Eukaryota > Metazoa > Chordata > Mammalia > Pholidota > Manidae > Manis > Manis pentadactyla. The sequence continues at coordinate 44,064,494 of NC_080020.1, read as the reverse complement.
GGGAGAAACACTGGGAAGAAAAATCAATAAGACTTAGTGGGCAAGATAACTCACGGGTGCCAGAATGGGGACATATAAAGAAAAATAGGGATCTCAGCAGAGAAGTCAGCTTCTACAAGAGTTGAGTGGAGGCCACAGTAAAACATTCAAATATAAGGGTTTATGACTCATCTTTCCCTCCCTGTTTCCTTTCTTCATTTGTCCATCTCTTGAGCCCCTATTTTGTGCCAGTGCTTGTGCTGGGTCCTGGGCATTCTTAAACAACTAAAATATGGCCTCACCCCTCAGGAGCTCATAGTTCAGCCTGAGACTCATCTGTAGTCCTGGAACTTAAGAGACAAGCCAAGTCAAGGGAGAGAGACTTGGGATTCCCACTACAGCCGACCAAAGGGACAAATACTGCATGATTCCACTTATATATAGTGCCTACAATAGCCAAACTCATAGAGACGAAAAGTAAATGGTGGTTGCCAGAGGCTGGGGGACAGGGGAGTGATAAGTTATTTAGTTTGGGTTGATGGAAAGTTCAGGAGGTGGGTGGTGGTGATGGTAGTTCCACAACAATGTGAATGTGCTTAATGTTGATGAATTGCACATCTAGAAATGGTTAACATGGTAAGTTTTGTATTGCAGAGATTTACTACATAACACAATTACTAATCTAAAAAAAATGGGAAAGGATGCTATGCAAAGAGTTGTTTGTGGGGGTGTATTATTTTCCTAGAGCTTCTGTAACAAAATACCATAGACTGGGTGACTTAAACAAAAGAAACTAATTTTTTTCATGGTTCTGGAGGCTGGAAGTCCAAGGTCAGGGTGCTGGCAGGATGGGTCTGTTGAAGCCCCTCTCCTCTGCTTGCAGATGGCCCCTATATTCTTCTCCCCATCTTCATGTGGCTATTTTCCTGTGTGTGTGCTCTTCCTCTTCTGATAAGGATGCCTATTGGATCAGGACCCCGCTCTTATAACCTCATTGAACCTTAATTACCTCTTTTAAGGTCTTATCTCCAAATATGGTTACATCAGGAGTTAGGGCTTTAACGCATGAATTTGGCTGGGGCACACCTCCATCCATAATGAGGGGCGATGGTGCTTGGAGATTTGACTGAGAGAGTGTTCCCTTAGTAGTACGTGGGACGTCCAGGGTCACAGCTCTGACTTTGTGACCTTGGGCAAGTTCTTCAACCTCTCCCAGCAGCAGAATGGAAATAATAAGAGTAGGTTACTCACAGCGCTAGGGCTGGGTTGAATGCAGGGATCCTTGTAAAGCCCCAGCAAATATATAGCACTAATGGATGGTGCACTTATGAATCCTCGTATGGTGCGTGTTGAGTTTGGAATGACAGGCTGCTCTTTCTGGACCTGGGAAGCACAGGTTGGGTTAATCAGCACAAAGATGCCAGAGCGTTCTGCAGCCCAATATGCCTCATGTTGTGCCAGGCTCCGAGTGACAGCCGCTTCCAAGCTGATGTTTGCAGACAGTGAGCAGCAAGCCTGGGCTTGGCTCTGCCTGCCAAGCACAGATGGTTTGAAAAATGCCACCCAAACTGGCCCAGGGTTAATCAAAATATTACAGAAAGAAAATTGGGGTAGGCTAACCCCAGCCTCTCAGACGCAAGTCGCAGAATCTCCCTGACTCCTGCCCAGTTTTCTGCCTCCACCTCCAAACCACCTCCTTAGAGAAAGAAATGAAAATCAGCCAGACTGGAACTACAATGGGAAGGCCTGCTGGGTGGCGTTTCCTTTCTTTCCTCTCCTTGCTCTCTTGGCTGTCTGGGCAGTTCTCCCATATTTTTTGTTGTTTGATTGGAAAAGGTAGCCTGTGGTGATTGTTTCAGGGACAGACTTGGGGTTTCAGGGGAATTCTACAGAATTGTGCTATTGCAGTCAGAAGGGAGGCCTTGACAACCTTGATTTCTGAAGCAAGAGCATGTGTGGCCTCTTGGCCAAGCTGGGAAGGAATCAGTTTTGTCTGTATTTCACTGCTTCTCCAGAGAGTGTCATGTTGGGGTAAGGCTGGAACTTGGAGACACACAGCCTGACTTCCAACTCTGGCTCTGTCCCACACTGGCTGTGTGACTTGGAGCCAGGCCCATCCCCTTTCTGAAGCTCTGCACTTCTCATCTGTGAATGGGGTTAACTAGGGCCCCCATCTTCTGGAGTTCTTGTGTGCATTAAATAACATGGAGCATGCAGAGTGCCTAGAGTAATACCAGGCACAGAGCGGGCACCACAGTAGTGCTGCGAGTATTGTTATTGAACATTGAATTCCAAAGCTGGAAGGGACCTTTAAAATCAGCAACTCCCTCATTTTAGGAATGAAGAAAATGAGCCAAGAGAAGGGAAGCCACCTGCTCAGTGATCAGATGTGAGGATTTGGATTCAAACCCAGGCCGGGCTCCAAAGCTGCTACTCTTTACAGCTCTTAACACTAGACATGTGGACTTCAGCCCGAGACAGGCTGGGCTCTGTGTTCGTGGCTGTCACGCCCTCATCCCACTAAGAGGAAGGTTTTCTTCTGCCCCCAGACTAGGGGTCTGTGAGGAGAAAGGAAAGGTGGTCACTGGCAGTGGTAAGCGCCTCCCCTCATGTCTCCTCCTGGAATCCTGGCCTCCCTTTCCATCCAGCTGGCCTATGGAGCCTATATGATCTCCTCCTCTCTGCTTCCTCTCCCCAAAAATTCATCCCCCCCAACTCTCTGCTCTCCTTTGGGGCCCTCAGAACCTGGGTCCTCCCTCCTGCCCTTCTGGTTGGGGTGCAGATGGAAAGATGGACATGGGGTGGGACCTGACCTCGTCCACACACTGGTCAGTTGCAGCGGACAGGCAGTGAGGGCCTGCTGCTGAGGGCTCAGTCCCACAGAGCACACAAGGACTGGAATGGAAGGGCACCAGGCCCTTGGGCTCATTTCCCTGACCTGTCATCTCATCAAGGTCATTCTGGCTGATCACTCATGTCACACTCCAGCACAGAAATTCAGAACAGAGAGATGGGGAGTGGGAGGCCTCCGAGACAGCCTGACAAAAACCAGGCCTCACAGTGGGAGTCCAGACACACAGCCTGATGTTGCTGGGCAGGGAAAGCTTCTAGTTGTCATTTATTGAACATCCCCTGGGGCCTTGAGGAACCAAAATCAAGCCCCACATGAATGCTTTTGAGGGTTCCTGTTCTCACAGGCGGTGAGGGTGGGATGGCCAAAGAGTCTGTAAACCACCAAATCAAACAAATAATTTCAGCTGTTGACAAGTTCTTGATTACAGACTATGGAAGTTATAATCGAGAGCAACTGGGAGCAGAAGGGGGCAGGTCTGGAGGAGCCGCCCAACCAGAGAAGAGCATCTAGAACATCCAGAGAAGAGCTGGAAGAAGACTTGCCCCCAGCCTCTTTCTTTCAGCTCTGCTGCCTTTCTCTTGCTGCAAGTCCGAGGTTGAATCACATGAGAAGGGGACTTTACTGGGCAGTTATTATGTGCTGGGTACTGTATGGGTCACCTGCACCATCTTGTTCCGTCTCCTGGTAGCCCCAGGAAGTGGCAGGATTTGAACCCAGGACTGCCTGGCTCCAGGGCTGTGCTCTTACTTTCCCAGCATCTTGTCTTCTGTGGTATTTCACATGACCACCTCCACGCTTAGGCATCAACAGCTCTCAGGGACTTGGGACCTGGGGTCCGGTGAAAGAGGTGGCCCAGGGAAGATTCTGTAACACTAAGAGGCCTGGGGAAGGTGAGGGTCACACCAGCATGGCAAGACACCTCTGGGCCTCTGCAGCCGACGGAGACCTGCTTTGATCCACCCCATTCTGTGCAGCGGTATCACAGCCCATGGTGCCCACAACCTGCCAGCAGGCCCCATTTCAACTACTTTTAATTTCGAACAAACTAGCTGCTCCCCCGTGGTCCTGAAGTTAATAGGATGTCTGTGCAGCAGTGCCATGAGAAGCAGCCCTGAACAAATTATTCCTGCCTGGAATCAGGGTTACCTGGAACAGAGGCCCAGTGGCCCCAGAGAGGGGCAGCTTTGGCATGTTGGGGGAACCTTCCTCTCCTCTGCTACGCAAGTGCTGGGGACCCCAGAGAGTACCTAGTCAGTGAAATGGATGAGGGAGTGATGGGCCTGCTACAGAGCGGGCAGGACTGAGAGACCCATAGGCTGGGATGAGGGCCTCTGGGCACGCGGAGCCAAGGTAAGCACCTTCCCCACCCTGGCAGGCTCTGGCTTCAACTGGGGAGTCAGTCACGGACCAGGAACCCTCAGTGACTGAACTCACTGTCCATGACAGCGCAGGAGCACCTGGAGGTTCCTGGATGCAACCGGCGGGTGGGCCTTTCCTAATATGAGCCCAGTGCGGGCCCAAACTGTCAAGACAGCTGGGACCTGGCATGCTGGGGCCTCTGCCCTTCCCCAGCGAGAGGAAGTGCACACAAGCTGAGCTTCTCATGGGACAGCTGGTGTCCTCCTTTTGGCAGGGCACATGGCCACATCTCATAAGTCCCAAGGTTCCCAGAGTCAAGGCCACTGTTTCCCCAGAGATCTAGAAAGCAATCAGGGTCTTAACTGCAGACTGTCTGGTGCCCCAAACCATGTGCACTTCTCCACTAACAAGACTACTTCTCGCACATGCCCTAGAAGAAGGGAGTGTGGTAGGGGATGGTCCCTTGGTCCCTCCCCTCCTGAGGGTCCCTCCCGGACATGGAGCCCACTCGGCATCCAGCAATTGCCCTGGTCCCAGCCCACCCATCTGAGAGGTGATAGTGATGCTGCAAGTGTACAAGTGTGGCTGTCTTGCTGACCTTGGTCTGCATGGTGTTCCCTTTCCCCATAAAGCTTATTCCTTAACCTAGGCCACGCCACATTATGGAATTTGTTACAGCCCCTTGCAAGACCAGTAGCTGCCCTGAAGAGACCCAGCTGGTACAATAGTTCTTGAAGAACTCACCTACAAAATTAGTAGGAGCTGGGGGCACTCTCTAAGCTGGTGACAAGCTGGAAGCCATGTCCCCAGGGGCATCTTCTCAGCCTCATGTGGAGAGCCAAGCACCTGGCTGATCCTAGTAGGACCTGGGTTCTAAGCCCAGCTCTGCCACCCACTGCCAGCTGGGCCACCTGCTTCAGCTAAAGGTCAGGTTCCCTAATGTTATAACGGTGATTGTGGTATCTACTTGTGGGCCAGGACTCGGGGAGACAGGAGAAGTGCCTAGGACACAAAGCATAAGGAGGGACTCACCCGGTCCTCCACCCCCGCTCCCAGCAAGGACAGAGCTGGCAGCCTATTCCTTTTATTATCCTCATTAAATTAGAAAACAACCTTGTGCAGAAGATACTGTTATTATTGTCAATGAAAAGTGAGGAACCTCGGCTTGGAGAAATCATGCAACTCACCCAAGCTCACACAGCTGGTAGAGGACAGAGCTGGGACTCAAGCTGGGCCTGCCTGAAGGCAGAGTCTGTCTCCAAGTTCAAGGTCAGTTTCTTGAGGGGAGGAGGCAAGAGGAACAGGGTGTCTCCATGGGTGTGAAGTGCAGAAAGAAACAACCTGGGCTGAGGTGGGAAGTGGGAGTCAGGGCTCCAGGGCATTGTCCTTGAAATACATCTTATAAGGTCAGCCCCACCTCCCACCCTGCGGCCACAGGTGGCCTAGACACTAGAGAAACTCCTGGATTGGATCCCTCTGTCCTGTTCCCTTTAGCTTCACCAACTGTGCCTGGGGTGACAGATGGATTTCCAACTGCAGAGGGAGATGGGCTTAAGCCTTCCCGGTCAGGGTGGAACCTGCACAACTTCCAGCTCCCGCCTGTGGCCCAAGGGTCTCTGTGAGGGAGCTGGGGACTGGCTGCACAGGAGGAGGGCTCCCCAGACCTGGGTTAGCCAGGCATCCAAGCCAGGAGCTGGGCTTCTGCTAAATTGAGGCCTGGCTCTGGGAGCCACTTTCCTAACTCCCTGTAAGGGAATCAGGGGTGCGGCTCACATGTCAGTCTTGGCACTGGGTGGGGCCGTAGGAGAGCAAGTTTAGGAGAGCTGAAGCAGTGAATATTCTAGAGAGGCCCCTCCCAGAGTGAGTGCCCACAGCACAAAAACAAGCAGTGAGTGAGGTGGAGTCCCTGCCTTGAGGCGCTCGCAGCCCTGCGAGCAGGCTGTCAGCGCAGTCACAGCAACGCACAGTTCCTGAGTGCTCCTCGGGCAGGGGCTTTAGAAGCACAACCTCGTTTAATCCTATAAGGATTATGATTCCATTTTATAGATTAAGTAACTGAGGCCAGAAAGGTGAGGGGCCCAGCAGACTTCCCAGCCAGTGTGCGGAGGATCCAAGGAGGTCCCCGTCTGTCAATTAATTGCCTTTACTGCATAACTGGTTTGCAAACACTTTATTTTTTTGAAGCTAGAGAAACTCATTCTTTAAATTTTGGAAAAATGCAATATGTAAAACACATCAAAGTAGAGCTGAAAGGGCAGAAGTTGGGGATGCCAGAAACCCCAGACAGCCTCCCCTCTTAGGGGCAATTTAAATGCCCTTCCCAAGACACTAAGAAAGGTCAGGCACAGTTCTGAATGTTTGTCCAGCTGGCGGCTGACCCGCTGGACACAGACTCAGGTCCTGCATCTGGACAGAGTTCAGAGCGTTTACTGAGCACCTCTGGGGCAGGGCATCCATGGTGTGTCCTAGAAAGCTCCTATCACTCAGAGGCCCTGGCTAGCATCCAACCCCATGTAGCGCTGCTTCGTTCACTTCAAATTATTGGTGAAGCACCCACTCTGGGCTGGGCACTAGATGAGTGGCTATGGTTACATCTATGAGTAAAAATGCATGTGATGTCTGTCCTCATGGAGCTTACATCTAGTGGGAAGGACAACCTTTCGCAAATACATTCCTAAAAGGACCATGGATCACAGATTGTATCAGGGCTATGAAGGCAAAGCTGAAGGTCAAGGAGTGTGGGAACGAGGATCTGATCAGTTCATCTCTAAAAACAGCACAGTGAGGCAGGTGGGCCCCCCCCACCCCCGCCACAGCAGCCCAGGCCAGTGGGAAAGGGGATTGCTGGCACCAAGCAGAGGTGGCCAAGTCCTAGAAATAGGTGGGACAGGGAGGAGTAGACCTGGGTTCTCTCAGTCCGCCAGGTATTCCCAAGGCAGATAAGAAGCAACCAGTTGCCCCCAGGACCAGCAGGGGTACCTGGTCCTATAGAATCTTTATTTCCCTCAATCCTGAAAAGGACAAAGAAAAATCCTAAGGGTTGGATCATTGCAATCTAGGACTCAGTGCAATGAATAATGAGGAAGAAAAATCACAATTAAAACCAGAAATCATTAAGCAAATGTAATGTGTCCACGTAGGATCTAATCTATATTCACCTATTGCAGGTCAATACATTAGATAGACTTCTCTCCACTTCTCTGCTCAAGGCCTGGCCCTGCTCCCACAGTCATTTATTAACAAATATTTAGAAAATACCTGGGCTGGATACAACACCTGTTACCTAGCATGTGACTGGAACAGAGCCAGTGCTGTGTAAACACTTGGTGCTCTGATCCTGCCCTGGCACCTCCCCGAGCCCTGGCTGTAGAAAATTCAGCACTGAAGCAGGTAGGAGGAAGGCCAGGCAGTCACTGTGTTCCCTTTCTGTGTCACACGGACCTCAGTCTCAGGGATTCTGAGCAGAGAGGGGGTGGCATCCTGACCTGCTGGCAGCTCTGGTGCTGTTCCTTCTGTCCGCCCCAACCTTCCACCTGCCCGCCCCGCCCTCCTCCTAATCTTTTAGGAGGAGCCTTGAAATCTGCCCCAGGCCTCTCTCCTCCCTGTCCTTTGTTCCCATGCCTCCCTCCGTCAGTGTGATGTCCTGGTGCTGTCTGTCTTCAGTCTGTGCCCCGACCAGAATACATGGTTCTTGATGGAAGGCTTGTGTCCTATTCATCCATATGTCCAGTGTCTAGCAATGACGGTGACACAGAATAGGTGCTCAATAAATACATACTGAGCAAATGATTGTAAGCAAATAGGCAGAAGACAATATCCTCATGCTGATTTATCCAAAGAGCCATCTGTCCTCTCTCTTAATCTCTCTTTTTCTCTCTCTCTTACACATACACACACACATCCCTTTTCACACTCTCTGCCTGGCTGACTCACCTCACATTCACCCGTCTTGCTGCTTAATGTCCTTCTGTGATGTCCCCCCAGCTCTGAAGCTTCCTGGGGTATCCGGTCCCACCCGCATTAAAGAGCTTGTGACCCTTGTTCTGCAGAGGGGGCAGCGTGGATTACTCTCTCCAGATCCGTGCCCATCACGGTCCTTGATGGCTCCCTCCCACTGGTCACTGCAACACACTCCTCAAAGGGATCCCATGTCTCAGTTTCCCTGGATCCTTGCGACAGTGCTTGAGATAAATTGGTGGTTGGTAATGGACTCATTTTATAGTTGAGGAAACTGAGGCTCAGAGAGCTCTGGGTTGCACAGGAAGCAAAGTTGGAGTTGAAACATGGTTTCCTAAGTTCAAGGCAACACACTTTCTGCTGCTTCTGGGAAGCAGAGACTGGGACACGATACTGCTCTTCTCCCATCCCCCCGACACCCCCATATCTGTGCTGTGGGAAGAAAATCTTCAGTCTGCCTCAGAGAATTCAATGTGGGAACTCTGCACAGCCCTCTAAGCTCTCTGCTCTCACCTCCTCACGTCAGTCTATCCCACTCTGGGCCCCCAGTAACTGCCAGGCAGCATGCCCCCCAACACTGGGTGTCCAGTCCACCTGGACTTCCTGGAGAGGCAGAGGCCTGTTCATAAGTGTAGTGGGGGCAGAACAGGAGTGACTAAAGGATCTGAGAAAGGAATTAAGCAAAAGCTCACCATTCCCCCTCCCATACCCTCCTTTCAATTTGCACCAGGCCAGACCTGCTGGGCAGCTGGAGACCTGAGCCACTGTCATTAAAGCTGGCCACTCAAAGCCTTTATCTTCTCTCCAGTCATTTAAAAAAATCCCATTCAGGAACCTCCTCCCTTCCCTGAACACCCTGTCTGCCACTTCCAGTGCCTCTCCCCCTAAGACTCTTTCCTCCGGAACGAGGGCATGAATATTTAAAGACATTTTTTCAGCCAGTGAAACCACATCACGCTTCTGCTCTCTAAATTTTATCTCCAGAAAGTTTGCCAGTCTCTGAGTCCTCACCCTGCCTGGTGCAGAGTGTGTCCTGGGGCTCCAGAGATAGAGAAGGCTCCAGAGAAGTTAGCCTCTGCTCTGCGTCCTGGGGCTGCAGCATGCACACGCAGTCCTCGTGCTGGTCCACAACAGCCCTTTCAGGGCTGCCAGAGGAGTTAAACCCGCAAACTCCCGGCCACCCCAGTTTTTGGAGAGGTAGAGAAGACAGACAGAGGCAGGGGGTGCAGAGAGACAGGGATCCAAGAGAACAGAATGAGGAACAAAGTCCCAGAAATGCGGAACCCTGGAACCCGATGAGACAGAGCTCTTGGCACATCAAACCCAGAGCCGATAGGGATCCTGTAGTCACCAGTGCACTGCGGATTCCGGCCCCGCTGCCACCTCCTGCTGGTCCCCTCAAGCATCTCTGTTCTGAAGAATTACTCACAGTCCACCGGATCAAACCTCTCTTTTATCAACAAGACACAACACTCCATAGATAACTTCCTGTGACTCTGGTCACACACTAAGCCGCTTCCAGTGCTCTGGGAAGGGTTCTGTCCCTCTGCTCGCCTGTAACCAATCAGCCACACACCATCAAATCCATTTCCAAAGTTCCAGGCAATTATAGCCAGCTGAGCTCTCTGGCGTGGTGCCCGTCTGCTCAGATCCAGGACCCAGGTTGCCAGTAACCCTGAACCCTCAGCCACTGATTTCCCTCCATCCTCCTCTAAGACCTGGGCACAGCAGACAGCCACACTTGTCACACTGAGGCACTTTGACCAGCCAGGCCACATCAAGACAGAAAATGAAGGTCAAGGCCAGGCTCCCTACCTTTGCTGAGGGTACCAGTGATGAGCTTAAAGACGGTCTGGGCAAATTTCACGAACCCAAGCTTGCATCTTTTGGAGCAGCCGCTCATGGTGGCAGAGGGAAGGCAGGCTCTGCTGTCAGTGCCCAGAAGGGAAGGCACCCACCTTATGTGCCTCTGGAACTTGGAGCCTGCCTAGGCGAACCCTGAGAAGTGGAAGCACCCCAGAAGCTCCCGGAACAGTACAGCTGCCTCTGCAGTGAGCCCAGCTTCTGCATCCAGAGAGCCTGCAGGGCACGATGTCTGCTCCCTTCCTCCCTCCCTTCCTCCCCCTCCTTGTCCACTCAAGTCCTCACCATGGGAGGACCGAGGGATGCCAGGGCTGGGGCACGGGGTGCTCGGAGGGAACCAGGAGGAGAGTGGAGCTGAGCAGAGCGGGGAGGGAGGAGTTGGCGCTCTCCCAGGCTTTGCTGACTGTCTTTCTTACGTGGCAGTGGTAATGTAGCAATTAATACTTGAGTCAGAAGGGAGGGGACTGTTACACAAAAACACTCCAACGGGCAGTCTCCCTGCTTGCTCTCCCACTCTTTCCTTCCTGGTTAATCTAATAGATCAATTCTCCCTGCCTGGATCAGGATCTAGGAGGGCTCCCCACAGACAAGAATGGAAAGTTTGCAGGCAGCCTCTGCGTTGGGCCGAGTGGGGAGCTCTGGGGGAGCTGGCCTGAAGCTGTCTGCCTCCCAGATTTGGAAGGGCGATGCTTCTGGCTGTCCTTGGCTCCAGGTGCCCCCGACTCTGAGCCAGCTGTTCCACTCCAGCTCTCAGCCCTCGGGAGCAATCAAAAGTCTGGGCTCTCTCGGCAGTATGGGAAAGAATGTAATTAGGGCTCTCTTTGGTAAAGAAAATATTCCTTAGAAATGCCACAAAGGAATGACTGAAATTCAAACAATTTGACTGCAGTGTAATACTCTTAGAAATAAAACTGCATGGCAGTACACAAATAAGAAGCCAGCTATTGCTTAATAAAAAGTCTGGCTGCTGTTCAGTATCATAGACTGTGCAGGTTGGAAGGGACTTCAGGGGACATCTCATCCCACCCTCTATACAGGGCCTGAACATTTCCCATGACATCCCTGCTTTGCCTTCCTCGGTGACCCTGAAGGTCCTCCTGGGCCATCACCACAGACACCACCTGCCAGGGCCCCGTGGCTGCACATGAGCAGCAGCATGACATCCATCTTCAGCTGAACTAAGCCAGGCCCTGGGACAGTCTTTTTCTTCCTCTCTATCTGCTCATGTCCCTGTTACCTGCTTCTTTGGGATGTTTGAGAGGAAGAGATTGTATAAGAGCCAGAGAATGAGGACTACCAGTTGATAGAAATGCTAGATACACTGGATCTGGGTTTCTTCCCCATTTTGCATGAGTCATGAAAGTGCATCTTGAAACAAGCCTTGGCCCTTCAGGTGGTCACCAGTGAATTTCAGCTCAAAGAACTGACTCTGGAGGCAGCCCGCAAGCACAGCCCACAGGCCATAGTGGCCTGCATTCCTTGACCCCACTGGCCAGCAAAGTATATGTCGCAACATATAAAATAGGGAAGAGCCCTGGCAGGAAACTCTTATTGTACTTGATGTTTCAGGGCTTGAAATTGCCATGTGATTCACTCTGTCTTAAGGTATTTAAGATCTCAGTTAAAATGCACATGAGATCTGAGAATGTGAATGGCATTTAGTGGCAATTTTGCTCACTTACTTCTGTATCCAGTATTTACCAAGATCCCAGTATGTAGAAAAGAGCTGAGCAGCCAGGGTGCAGGACGCACTGACCACCCAGGGTGTAGAAAACAATGAGCTAGGCAAACTAGACAGACACGGTCAATGCCTTCCCTATCTTAAGGCACAGTGGAGTTACTGTCAGACACCGGCCCTTGTTCGGAATCTGCTTCTCTGATGAACTTCGTTCACCTTGCAGAATTGTAGTGGGATGGAGACACAGGGCAGGTAGGCATGAAGAAGGAGAAGGACAGAACTAAGTGATGGAACACTACCTGGTAGGCAAGGAGCAGGCAAAGAGTAGCTCTATGTGGGCACCAAGGAGGAGGAGAAAGATTACAGTAGGTTTCAAGGAGGATGTTGTACCCACCTGGCTTTGCTAAGGAGAGAATTTACCTTGTAGGGACAGAGCTCTTGGCTAGGTGCACTTGCTTCCCTCTCCCATCCTGCATGAGGGAGGGATGCTAAAATTGAGAAAATATTAGAAACAACGACTGTGACTTGAGAGACATTAGCTGACCCAGAACTTGGTTTTCAATCTGGAAACCTGTCCAGGTTCCTGTTGGTGGAGTGGCTCCTAGAAGGTGTCAGCAGGACCTGTTGAGGATGACAGGAGAGGTCTGGGGGCACTTGCATTTGGGCTCCTGCTCAGAGATCTGGAATTCCAGTATCTGAGCACATAGTGGGCAAAAACAATGGCATCTATTTGAAGAATCTGGCAAATCCTAAGAACGAGTATTTCATAATTCCTCCAAGAACACAAGGAATGGCAAAGAGCAAGGGTCTCTGTACCAGGTTATTTACTCACTTGTTCATTCTACACATAGATATGTTGGAAACATATTCTCACCATGGCCTCTGCTTCAGGAGCTGAGTATTCAGTGATGGCCAAAACAAAGTCCATGACTTGTTGTGGTCACATTTATGTGGTGGAAGGACAGACACAGTCAACAAATGTGTCTATGTACAGAAGTGTACTTTGAAGAAAAGGAAAGCCGACCAAGTGGATGGAGGGTGACAGAAGCTCTGATTTACAGGGTCCCTTAGGAAGGCTTCTCTGACTAAAATGACATTAAGCAGAGACCCCCTAACCAGCCACACAGCTCTCTAGTGCCATAGGCATCAGGGCTGGGGGAGCAGCAAGTGCAAAGGCCAAAGACAGACCTGACATTCCAAGGTCTGCACTTAGCAGCTGTTGAGCAAGCAGATGAGCCTCAGTTTTTTCTCCAGGAAAATGGGAAAAATAATCCTTACCTCATAGGATTTGGGGGAGGTTTAAATGCCATCAATATGTTTAACACAGTATCTGGCATAGTAAGCCACTTTGTCGGGGGCGAAGTCCTTACTGCGGCTCCCACAACTGCCCCTGTTGGTGGCTGTGCTGCCACTCCTGCTCCTGCCCCCAAGACAGCTCCATAAACAAGTAGATGCCATGTAGGTAAAGCTTCATGATCACTGGAAATTATGGAGCCAGGCTCCAATTTTTAATGTCCCCATTGAAATATTTGAGTTACTTAGTATTTAACTCAACACTAAGCATTTCAGTTTCTCTTCTGATCGCAGCAAGGCATTAGGTATTTGAACTCTCAGTCTTAGATAAATGACTTGGACCCAGAGAGGGTCAGCAAGCATCCAAAACCAGCAAGAAAAACCCCCAGAAATGTGGGCAAGGTGTTTAGAGTGCCATGCACATTTCCAGCAAAAGAAGGCAAGTTGTTGCAGTGTTAAATTCATGATAGGGGAGCGCAGAGGAGAACCATTCTTTGCTCAAAGAACATGCTATTTTGTATGCAAGGAGCAGAAGAGGCCGCGAGGCAGTGCAGCATTCTGGTGGCACCAGGGAAATGAGACCATCAGCAGGTTTGTAATTAGTCAGCCTCCTTGTCACAGATGGACACTAGCCAAAGGAACTTGGGAAGACAGAGTTATCTCCACCTGAGACTGGTTATGGGAATCTTCCCCTGTCAATTCCAGGGGAAGGCAGAGAGGCAGATGGGGGCTCGAGATGACATCTGAGCCCAGAAGAGGGCACTGACCTCTGAGTGCAAGGCTAAGCGAGGACAAACAGGCTCTCTTTTAGAAGGCAGAAAGGCTGTCCTCACAATAATAGCAGCATTCACTGAATGCCTTTCGTGTGCCTGCAGCCAATCTAAGTCCTTGCTTTCCACATATCTAATCTTATCATAACTCTATGAGGAAGATACCATTATGTTACCCATTCTATAGATGAGGAGACAGGCGCAGAGAGGGAAAATAACTTGTTGATGGCCACCCAGCTGAGGCAGAATTTGAATCCAAGACCATTTGACGCTTGACTCTAAAATTCATGGTAACTTATTTTGTATCTCACAAGGGTTCAAACTAAAGTGACTGGCAGTTTGAGAGAGACATATGTTCCTTAATCCATATTGAGAGAAACAAGAAGCTGCCCACTATGACCATAAGCTCCCTGTCCCACCATGGGAGAATGCAGACATTTGTCCCAGAATTCTCTCCATGGCCATGGTTGTGGGGGTCAGAGTGGAGGCAGAGAGGGGCACAGCTGAGCATGGATTCAGTCACAGTGCAGCCAGGAGACAGAAGCTGCACCAACTATTTCAACAGTGAGAATTTCAAATGAAGACTTGTTAAGCAGGTATTGGAGGATTGAAAAGGGCAAAAGGGGCCACTGAGGAACCATAGAGGTGATAACGGCAGGAGGCAGCCGCCAGCTCTAGCACTGGGCAGGGAGCAGTGGGGCAGCGGGATGCAGGGGAAAGAACTGGTCCTCCGAACTCCCAAGCATGGAGGAGGGACTCCATGAGCCTGAGACCCAGCCCTGTGGGGATGGTGTGCCTGCGGCTGGTGTCAGTACCACTGAGGGGAGGCCTATGGGGTTGATTCCGGGAGCTCTGCTGGGAGAGCTGCTGCCCCTGGAACTTGCTACCACTGTTAGGGTAAGAACTGTGCAGTGGGCATGCAGGCAGGGGCAGGCAGCTGCCTGGAAGGCACAGGCCCCTCCAGCCCACAGCCTCCCTCTACTGCTACTGGCAGGGCCTGTCTTGGGCTGCTGGCAAAGCAGAAATATGGCTTGCAAGAGCCCCAACCCAGTGTCAAGGAGCGGGCCAGGGATGGGAGCCTGGAAACTGGGGCTCAGTAGCTTGACAACCAGTCCAGTCCAGGCGTCTTCCCTTCGAAAATTCTAGAATCCCATTAAGTGCCAGGCCCTTGGGGTACACCAGCAAGTAAGACACATTCCCTTCCCTTGTAGAAACTGCTCTTTAGAGGTGGAGTTGGGGAAGAGCATCCAGACCATAAACAAGCAGAATTCTACAGGTAGAGAATCTCAGAACATGAATATACTCTGAAGCAAATAGTGGCCAGTCTGTGTTTTCTAATCAGTGGATTAGAGGCCCCTCAGAGCTCACTGAACAGATCATAATAAACAACCACTAAGAGGAAAAGGGCCAATTCCCAGGGGTCATGATCATTATAAAAATAATAACCATGATTTGTCAGTGCGTCACCAGATGCTGAGCTGGGTGTTAATTTGGATTATCTGGGTCTTGTAACAAATTCCTGAGGTCAGTTTTATTATTTGTTATACTCACCTTACAGATGAAATGGAGGCACAGTCTGATTTGGCAATTCACCTCAAGAGAGGAGGTCAAGTTAACGGGACTGGTGACTGATTGGAGGAAGGTCTGGAGGGTTGGAGGAGGTCAAAAGCCACCAGTAGTTCTGGAAACAAACAGGGAAGGTATGAAGAGGATCAGGCCTAGGGAGATGGATGGTTATAGATTTGGTATGTCCTGGGGAGAGAAATGCCCAGCTGTTAGATGGAAATGTAAGTGAAGAACTCAGGAGAGAGGGCAGGAGCTAGAATTCTCAGAAATAAGTGATTTTTGTTGCTGCTCAGGAAAATAAATGAGTGTGGCATCCCACTAGGCCAAAAACATTAGCATTTAAATGCCGGCTTACACAGGTTGGTAAAAAAGGCAGTTTCCTAAGAATTAAATCAGATTTTATTTTTCCTCTAAGTGTCAGAAAAAATCCATTCTGCTCAAGTGTGGACCTCAGAAAGGGGTTCGCCGTGCTGTAGATCACTCCCATCCTGGCTCTCAGTGGAACTCTGCCTCCTCTCCCTGCTGTAATTATGGGTAAATGATGCCTACAAGCTGACAGCAATCCATGGGCACTGTGGGCTGGACGTCCGCAGGCCCCTTTGTATTGAGGGCAGGCGCCCTGTGCTGGTCTCCATGCCCTTTGCACTCAACCACGTCAGCAGGTCTACAGGGCCCAGCTGTGTGCTGCGGGAACCATGGGTTAGCTTCAGAACTGGCCGGAAATGGCTGTGTGCAACTGCAGGTGCTTCTGGGAGAAAGGTGTGAAAAGACCCAGATGGTCCTTGAAGCTGCCCCTTCTCCCGGTGCCCCAAGTGCTACCCCGTTACTCCCACTGCTGCGGCCTGCCCAGTGCTGCCCTCTCCTGCCCCCACCACACTCTGTGCTCAGAACTGGGCTCAGTCCTGGAATACCATGGGGACCCCTTTATTGTGTAATCATGGAAAGAGAAGAACCAGTTTAGACTGGATACCAGAGGCCGCAGGTGTGGGCTCTGACGGCTCCAGGTTGACCAACAGAGAGCCCTGTAAGACGATTCATTTCTGCCTCATGCTGCTTCCAGCCTCTGCCTCCCAGACACTGAAAGCAGGATACAGAGTGCAGAATTGGGGCTGTGTGTGTGTGTGGGGGGGGTCCCAATTCCTAGATACAACCGACTCTGGATGCTTCTTCTCTGTCGCTTGATCTTCACCTCGCCTTCTTCCTGCGTCTGTGTCTCTGTTTTCCCTTGTCAGGGCAGTAGTCATTGGAATAGGTCCCTCCCTCATCCAGCAGGACCACAGCTTAATTTATCTAATACCATCTGCAAAGACCCAAATATAGTCACATACTGAAGTTCAGGGCAGACAGGAGTTTGGGGTGGGGGAAACAGTTCATTTAAGTTTCCCCTCCATCCAAGGAAGGCATCACCAGCTCCTGTCGCTTCTGCTTCCTTAATATCTCGCAGATGGGCTCATTTCTCACAGTAAATTGGCTTTGCCGCTCCCACATTTACATTTCACCAGTGCCTTCCCAGTGCCCTCAAAATAATGCCCATGCTTCCAGGCAGGGTGTTGGTTCTTCGTGATCCGGCCATTGTTGATCTCTCCAAGCTCATCTCACATGGGATACACAATTGTATTGATTCGTAGGTAAGTGCGGATTTCTTTGTGTGTCTGTCTATTTTATGTCATCCTCTCTTACTGGATATAAATTACCCCAGAGAACAGGGAAAGCCTCTCTTTGTCCACTCTTCATTCTCAGGCCAGACACACACAAAACTGTGAATGAACTCTACTCTCCCCCAGTTCCCAGCACGGTGCTGGGCTGTTGAGAACTTTGATGATGGGACAAAAGGCCTCTGATGCTGGAGCAATGCTGAAACTGGAAGGAAGACAGACCAAGGAAGCTGAGTGACTGAGCAACGCTCTAGGGACAGGAGCAGGGGAACTCCCGATAGCCCCCAGCCCCAGGCCTGATGCGGTGTCCCTAGGCCTGAGCCCCTTGGCAGACGGAGACCGTAGCTCTGGAGACCGTGGACACATCCCCTCAATGGCTGAGAGGCTAGGGAGGGGAGCAGGGGCAGATTTCTGCCACTCCATCCCATGATCCTGTCCTTCTCTGCTCCCTGTCCCTCCACCACCCTCCCTGCCAGGCCCTGTGGCCTCTCCCACCTCACTTCCTCAGCTCCCCTCCACCCTCACTGGCCCCCAGGCTGTTCCTTAAACAGGCCAAGCATGTCCTAGACTGACATATGCACTGCTTTCCCTCGATGTAGAACACTTTGTCCTCACACAAGCTCATTCTCATGTTGTTCAGGTCTTTGCTTCCTTGTCACCTCTGCAGAGAGGTCTCGCAAACAGTGCCATCGGGATAACACTCCTGCTCCTGTCTAGCCCCTTACCTGGCTTTGTCCTTCTTCAGAGGACTTACCATTCCAGGCTCTCTGCATTTATTTGCCTGGGGGCTGCTTTCCTCTGGACTGCAAGATCCCAGATGGAAGGGACATGGTTTGTTTTCTTCTGCTTTATCCCCAGTGCCTAGGACAGCACCTGGCTCTGAGGAGTCACTCAGTAAGCATAAGTCCAATGAAAGAATGCCCACCTTCTCACTGGAGGGGAGTCAGACCCCCCTCTTCCTCATGGAGACAAGCTGCTCCCCCCAACCCCTACTGGAGGTTCCCAATATTCCAGTAACCAAGCTCTTTCAAACAAATTCAATGAACTTGCTTGAAATTTTGGTCTTTTCAGGATCTTGCCTACTTGAAAGCAGCACTGGGTATGGATAATGCAGGTTTGGGAGCCCCTAAGACTTGAATTCTAATTGCCACTATAGCCATTTACTAGGTATGTGCAAATAAACCAGTTATTCTAACTCTAGCCTCTATTTGGTTATCTTTAAAATGGAAATAAGACCTCCTAACTGTAAGAATCTTTATCAGTGTTAAACAGGCAGAGTGACAAACTATCCTGGTTTCCCAGGGCTGAGAAGTTTCTAGAGATGCAGAACTTTCAGTGCTAAAATCAGAACAACAATGGCTTGCTCTGTGGGGATAGCTCATGAACAGAGCAGCTGTCTCTCCAACAACAGTGATAATGAGAGTGGAGAGCTTGCATTTTTAACCCAAATTCCATACTGCCTTCAGATTTTGGGTCACCTGCATTGTACACTCCAAATTCTTTGTGCCACCAAGGTGGGATGTCAGAAATAGTAAAGGAGTAATTAGTTATGGGTGCCCAGTCCCTTTTGTTTCTGTCCTCCTCCATCCCCCATCAGTCAGGGTCATGTCCCCACAGACCCAGTCATGGAGAACTGAGGGACTGATCCTGATGTTCACAGCTAGGCCAGGCTGACCAGTTCCCTCCACAGTTAAGGTCACACACCCACAAAGGGGAGAAAATGGTCACATGACCAAGGCCAAACCACAGGCATCTCTGGATGTAAGTCAGAACAATTGTTCTAGAAATCCATCCAGAGACAGTGATGGAGGGAACTTGGAGAGGAAGCACTTGCTGGTTAAATAAGAATCCCTTTAAATATTCATCCTCATATTGGCAATGACATCAGTGTCTGGAGGGGTGGGCGGAGTCCTGGGTAGCTAATGGACAGACAGGAGACAGTGGGGCATTTGCATCGGGCCCACAGTGGGGTGCTGAGAAGGGCTGCTTCCCATACTCTGGAGCACTGCAGATCTGAGAAAACCACCCCTTGTCACTGTGCCCAGCACCTCAGATGGCAAAGCCAACTCAACTCTTAGAGGAATTCAAGTCCCAGGGCCAAGCTGGAATGTTCTGGGAAGGGCAAGAGGAGGCAATCCAGAGGGGACTCTCAGGCTTTTCTGGTGACTTGTGTCATTTTTTTCCCCACTGAGCCTGTAAGCTTGCTCTATGAAGGGGGGTTTCTGTCCCCTCCAGTATACACCCCCTGCCATCCTTGCCCCCAGGTCACCTCTCTGCTGCAGAATGTCAATACCTTCTGCATTTACATCATCCTCACATTCCTGTGGGCAACGGAAGGGCAGAAAGACCCCTTTACTTGTTTAAGCCTCAGTTTCTTGTCTTTGTGAAATACCTTCTAGGCTGGGTATATCCTGGTGAAGTTAATGAAATAACACATGAATTTTCATTTCTAACTTGCAAACAGGGACACAAGCATAACGTGGAGTACTGGTTAAGAGGCCATGTGATGGTTTAACGCCCAGTTCCTACACCTCTTACCAATGTGACTTCAGACAAAGGAAACTTCTTATGTCTCAGTTTCCCCATCTGTAAAGTGAAGGTAATAATAGTACCCATATCATATAATTAGTGCATTCAATGAAAAATGTATGTGAAGACCTGGTACACAATATGTGCTCCAATAAAGGCAGCTATTATTATTTGCAGTTGCTATTGTTATTGTTATAATGATGATAGAGCCAATCAACAGATGAAGAACTGGAGACCCCAGGGTGTTCTGATCCCACATGATTACCTGGAGTCTAGAATTACTTGAGTCTCACTTCCTTGAGTCATATTTTTTTTAAGTGAAATTAGGAGAAGGGATTAAATCACAAATTCAGATGGCCTTGATGGTAGGATAGACCAGGGTGCACAGGAAACCAAGCAGGTCCCTAAAGTGGCCTGCTGCAGGGGAGGCAGGTGCCCAGAGGCCAGGTAACTGGGAACTATCTGTACCCCTCCCTACAGCATCCACATAATCGCAGAAATTGGGGGAGAAAGGGGCCCACTACTTGGTGGGGGGACATTCAGGCAAAATGAGTCTTAAAGGATAAGGCATCTCAGCTGACATCTTGGTTTCAAACAAAATAGAAATGTGAAGATCAGCTTGTGCCTTATACTTTCCAAAGTGCTTTCCCCTATTTTGTACCTTTTAACCTCAGCATTTTGTTTCAATTTTTAGACAAGGAGACTGCATCCCTGAAAGGTTATGCTACTCATTCAAGGTGACACTGTCCAGGGTCTGCTCCCCACTGCTGCTGGGACCTCTGCTGACTCAGCAGAGCCCAGGCATCTGGTTGCAGTAGTCTGCTAATCGTTAGGATGCTAAGTGGCTCCAAAAATACTATGGGGTGGCTTCCAGGAGGCAAAGCAGAGCCTGGAAATGGGGCTCAGGACCAATCTCTGTCACAGCCCACGAATGCCCATCCCTTCTGGGGTGGGGTTGGGGTGAGCAAACAGCGGTCAGGGGCAAGTCCAGCCCAGCAGGCCCAGCAGAAGAAGCAGTGCATGTTTGGTGTGGCAAAGAGGATGGTGGGGAGGCTGCCTCCAGAGGGAGGCCTGAGGCTGCTGGACCCCAGGGATCTGTATATGCATAGCTGGGAAAAGTTCAGGTTTGGACGCAAGGACCTCAGAATGGTTAGGCAGGTGGCTCTGCTGGGGAGTTATTGCTCTACTTGGCAGCCACAGGTCGGGCCATTTTTGCCTAGGACTCACTGAACCCCATCACCTTCTCCAAGGGGAGAAGTCCTGCCGAGGTTGCTCAGTGCCCAGGACCCAGGTGTTTTCTGCACTGCCCCCACTGCCTCAGTAGAGGGTGCCCATCTTCCCACTCTGCTTCTGCAGCCCACCTGGCCAGGTGTGGCCTCCCTTCTGCAGATGTGGGGTGGAGTGACTGGGAGAGGCAGTCTTCCTCCTTGTGATGGGAAGGTCTCAGCTGAATTTGGAAAATGTTTTTGGGAATTTCAGGCAGCAAAGGCTAGATCTGATTGTAAAATGAGTGCTGTTTCTACTCACAGTTTGTGAGACTCTACAACCCCCACCCTGAACCCAGTGGTCTGTATTCTACCCTCAACCTGAAAGTCCCACCACATACAGTGCCTCAGGGATCCAGACACAGGGACAGATGGGGGAGGCTCAGCTGTGTCCTTGACAATGACGATAACACCCAACACCCACCAAGGAGGCAGGTGCTCAAACCTGTGGGCTCTGGAGTCAGATGATTCTGTTTTCAGATCTCCTCCTAGGCATGACTGCCAAGAGACCAGGAGCCTTGTTTAGTTTGTGTACCACAAAATCCCTGGTGCCTGGCACACAGAAAACAGCCAATACTTTATGATAAACCAGTGGCTCCAACCTTTCTGCTCCTTTAACCTTGCATCAGTTCCTTCATCTCTTTCAGTCTCAGTTCTCTCCTCTGTAAAATGGGACAAAAACAGACTTATCTGACAGTGTGGTGGTGAGGGTTAAATGGAAAAATCCAGCTGTAGCACTTGGCACTGTGCTCAATCTGCAGTAAACCTTCAACAATAGCAGCTATTAGCAGTTCACATGTGGGGGCATATGTGCAGAGTTCATATGACCTCTGGGATGTGCAGTGTGTGTGTTCGTGGATGTGCATGTATGTGCACACACACACATGGGTGTTTGTAAGCGTCTAGAGTTATCCTCCCAGGAGGACAGTCCTTTATTGTCTTATTTTTACAGTTGAGGAAACGGAGGCACAGAGAAGCACTACACAGTCCAAAGTTGCTTTGCTGGTAGTGGTGGTGAAGAAGAATTTTAAGCCCAAGTAGTCTGACTCTACAGCTTTGCTCTTACGCTTAGAAATTGCTTGTTTAAAGTCCTCCTGGATCTGATGCTCTGCAAATGATGATGAAGTGTTCTGGGTGATTTTGTTCAGAAGACGAGGCAAGTCTCCAGCCACCCTCTTCTGCATGTGCCACTCACTTCTGAAACCTATGACCACAGACGTCCTAGAGATGATGAGCTGAACTGCCTGAAGATGCAATGACCAGTCACCAACCATTGGACACTGGGCCCAGCTTTGCATGTTGCTGCCACAGGATAGAGTTTATAACCCAGCCCCAGGGATCTCAGCTGTCAGCAAACCCTCTGAATCTCCCAGGCCCCTAGCTAAGTGCAGTTGCCAGTGCCCATGCCCAGCTGGCAGATGCTGATTCTGTAGGTCCAGGCTAAAACTTTGGGGCCTGAATCTTTGACAAGTACCATGGATAATTTTGTGCAAGTGTTCTTTCTACTTTTGGAAATTTGGAAAGAAAAAGGAAAGATCTACTGAACAGGTTTGTGGTTTAGGATTAGATGTTAACCAAGAGGGAAAGAGAGAGCAGGTCCGGTTTTGGCTTTTCAGAGATGTCAGACTACAGACAGGTTTCCCACCCACTGTGGCTCCCCAGTCCGCTGTTGCTCCCCAAGCCCCAGCCCTGTGGTCTGCCCTCCAAGTGAAGTGCTGAGTCAGCCCCAGCAGTCACCTGGATTAGCAGGGAACATTGAGCCCAGTTAAGGTAGGAGCAGGGAATCTGAACTCCAAGAGTCCCCTCCTTCTTCTCCCCTTTGTTTCCATTGGAAAAAGTAAACTGCCAAGTAATTGCTCCCCAACAACCCCTGCTGGTCCTTGATGTTTCTTTCTTGCTGAGATTATAATTAGGGAATCAGTAAATTTAAATAGAAAATCCATGAGGAGCACGGAGCCTTCATTTTTAAAGTGCTGTTTCATGCACCCTGCAAGTAGCACTTGCCTTGACTAAAGGCAGTGGTGGCGGGGCAAGGACCCCGGTCAGGTGAGACAGGTGAGAAAAGCCCTTGGTCTCCTCAAAGGTGCATGAGCAGCAGGGAGGCTAAGCTTTTGCTGAGTGCCAGAGGCTGGGCCAGGTGCTCTCTAAGCCTTGTCTTACACCCACCCTTGGAGGGAACACTAATTTTATTCCCATTTTACAGATGAGGAAACTATGTTTCAGAAAGACAGTGACTTGCCCAAGATCACATAGCTAGTAAGGAACAGGACAGGGACTGGAAGCCCCCTTAGCCTGGGTTTTAATCTGAAATTTGACTGCTTTCCAAAGGAGTAGAGGCTGAAATCCAAGATTTGAGTAAATTCCAGTCGTGTGATCCCTCTTCTACCCCCACCAAAGTCTGGATGCAGCCATAGCCTGACCTGGCCTGTCTTCTCCTTTGTGCTTAAAGGGCTGAAACAAGGCTCCTGGTGGGGCTGAGAGAGGAGAGGTAAATGCTGCCCGTCCTGTGGGCTGGGGCTTCTCGGGACTAGCAATGCCACCTCCCTGCCCTGGGTCCTTGGAACAGCTGGTCTGGGCGGGAGGACCCATAGCGTCACCCGCACACCCACTTAGAGACAAGGGACCAGAGGCCTCCGAGAGACAGAGGACTTTGCCCGAAATGCCTCAGCCAGTTGTTGGCCGATGGAGTGGGGCCTCGGGTGCTCCACCCCATGCCCAGCCGAGCGGCTTCTCCAGGGCTCTGTAGCTCCACAGAGCTGGGCTTGGCTGCAGGCAATGGGCCTGATCAAACAGAAAACCAAAACATTGACGGGTGGAGGGAGCAGAGGATGCCCACGTTTCTTTGGTCACCTATGGTGTGCTGGTTGCCAGTGGGAAAGGGTTTGGAGCCAACCTGTCAGCAGTAACTTTCAGCTTTGCTTTTCTAAGTGTTATAGAAAAGATAAGGATGCTTCGTGGTCCTCATCTGGTAGAGATGATGTGAGGACTAAATGGGATCATGAATATAAAACAGACCCAGCTCCGTGCTCAGTACATGTCAGTTATGAGCAGAAACCATTATGGTTTCCTTGTTTAATGGTATGCTAATACTATAACAACTCGTATAATTATTCTGGGAGATAGTAACACTCCATTTTCTAGACAGGAAAACCAAGGCTCCTCGGAGAGATTAGGAAACTTGATGCACCTGCACATCTCATAAACAGCAGATACAGGCTTCCAATGGGCGCTACATTATCCTGCTCCTGCCCCATGACCCTGTGACACATCACCTCCAGCTTGGGGTGGCAGTAGGACATGGATACCCAGGGGAAAGAAAGGGAGACATGAGGGACCCGAGACAGATCAACCCCACGTCCTCCAGGACAAGCTTCATGTCTGGGCTACTGTGCTTCTCAAGCCCCTGGGCCCCAGAAGGATGCAGACAGCACAAGATGTCCTGTAGGTCAGAAACAAAGGCCTGGGATCTTGCTGCCTAACTCACCTTGGTTCTTAGAGATAGAACCTTCCTTGGTTGCCAGTTACCTGCTGAGGGGGCTTTTTATTTACTAGTAAGGAAGGAAAACTCTCTGTTAAACCCTTTCCCTCTCTTCAAATCTAATTTGTGATTTTTAAAACATTCAAGAACTGTCACACTTTCCCTTTCAATTGTTGGACTCCCCCGTCTCTGTCTCTGCGTGTTGCTCTGCCTCCTCTTTCCCTCTGTGCTTCTGCCTCTATTTCTCGGCTTGGGAACACCGAGTAAGCTTATCCCTGAAATCAGGAGGGAGCTCAGACCTCCTTGTTTCCCACACTTCCCTCCCAAACCCCTCCACTCGGAGCGCTGCAGCCTGGGCCCAGCCCCAGCTCAGCGCCTTGGTGAGGGCCAACGCTTTTATTTATCATTGTAATTTTCCCTGGCCTCAGCAACTCTCAGCTCAGTCTCTCTCCTCTTATCTCAAATGCAAATAAACATTGTCCCCAGCTGGGAAGGGCAGGATTGTAAATTGACTGTGTTTCTGCAAAGCAAAACGTCTTAGCCCGAAAGAGGCACAACCTTGATCTTCCAGTCTGGTGGGGTCAGAGAGGAAAGAGGCCAGAGGAATAGAGGACAGAAGAGTGGGAAGGGAAGAGAAAGAACAAGCAGAAGGCAGGGGAGAAGTGGGGAGGGTGAGCGAGGCAAAGAGAAGCTGCAAAAAGGCCCATGAGAGTCACAAACAAACTCTCTCATACTGTAAGTAAAGTTTAAAATTAGGTTTTCCATTTCACTGACAGATAAACTGAAGCCCCAGGAAACTCAGATTCCTCTCCCATCCTAGCAGAAGGCTTTAGCAGTGGTCGAGCAAGGGCAGGGAGAGAGGGAGTTTCAGAGCTCCCTAAGCCCCAGGAACTGAAAAACCACGTTCTACATCCTCTTTCTTCACACTGGCAGAACTGAACTGGCCTCCAAGTGTAAACCTGTTCTGCTGATTTAGCTTTGTGTGGCCAATGCATCTGAGCTTCTGCAGCTTTCCAGGCAAATTGAGCATTTCCTAGGGAGTGAACACCATGACTTGATTCTTGTTCTTTTCCGTTTGGGGGTCCCACCATGAGCCACACCCAGAGCCTGCCTTGCTGAAAGAAGAAAAGCTGTGCAGTGAGGCAGTGATCTTAGCAGGTAAGGGCGGCACGGTAGGATCCAAACGGGGCAAGGGGGTTGATGAAGGGTTCAGGAGAAGCCTCATGCCCTTTCTCCCGTCTCACCTTATAAGGGAGGAGGAAAGCCCACTCCCCACCCCCCATCCTGTGCACCCCGTGTTATCCCCTGGCAGATCCACAGTGTGGACGCTTGAAGCAGGAATGTCAGGGTCTTGGTATCACCTAGGCCACCTGAGGCTTCCAAAGCTAATCAGTTTTCAGCTTTGTCACCCCTGAAGAAAAGTCACATTTTTGTTAAACAGCATTTGTCTAGCTGGAGACCCGGAGGTCAGGGGAAAGGGAGCGATGCTGCTCTGCCCTCTGCAGGAGGAAGCGTGCTCAAATCTCGGTTAATCTAAAGTGCAGGGAGCAGGGTCTCATGTTTCCTGGGCTTCAGGTTACCTGATTCCTTGTTAGTTCCACTCCTTGGGAGGGGAGGAAACTTTCTGAGGCATCACAGCCTGACTGGTGGGGCAGAGGCCATCATGGACTCTTGGCACTGGCTTGGGGAAGCCAGTGACCAGGACTCGACTCAGAATGGCCTGATGTGTACCCACCCCAGGATGCATGCTGTAAAACGTTTTCTTTTCTGATCAACGTTCCTAAGAATATCTTTTGTCATGTTCCCTTTTCTCCTAAAAGTCAGGCGTAGGTGTCTGCTGCATCTCTGGGTTCAGTGAAGTGTCTCCTGTTTACTGAATGACTATCTGAACTTTTCTTCTTCCTGTGGTTTGGCTGGCCAGGGACTTTTTGTGTGTATCTATTGTCTGAGATTGATGCTTGCGCATGACAGGCATCTTGGCCAGCAGCAGCCCTCTGTGCCTGAGATAGGCGCTGGGCCCATGGGTTGTTGGACAGGCCTCGCTGACCACCAAAGTGGCCCCATGGCAGGCCTCCGAGCAACCTGGACAGAAGGGCCAAAGGCAGAGCTGGCCCCCAGGGCAGGGCTCACAGTAGAGCGACAGCGCTTCCACAGCCCACTGGCTTTCTTTGGCTTGTCTCTCTCCTCTCTACCCCTTTTGGGGATGGCAGGTGGGCTGCAGAGGGATCCCACAGACAGGGAAGCATGATTTCCACCCGAGAAAGGAAAGAAAACAGAAGACGCCTTCCTGAAGACTCAGCTTCCTCATGCTCAAGGAGACGGAGGAAAACCATCATGGATTCAGGGGGAGTCCTCTCCCCATCTCCCCAGTAAGCCCCTTCCCCTCCTGCCACCATGACACCTTAGCCTGCACTGATCTGAGGGACAAGGAGATTATAGGAGCAGCAGACCTCACCCTCTACCCTCCTGGACTGAGGTAGGCATGGAGGGCTAGGTGGAAGGCAGACGGCAAGCAGCGCTGGGAACGTGCTAGGGGGTCCTCCTTTATTATCTGCCCAGAGGCAGCAGTTCCTGGGGGAGAGTTTGAAAGTTCCCATCACTGGCTATGGTGCCAGACATGAATGGCCTTGGTTTCCCAGGCCATCCCTTCCCTTTGCACATAAGTTTGAGTGTGCACATGCACACCCTTCCCCCACCCCTGCCCTCCCCGCACACAAACTGAGTGACTGTGGGCGGACTCCTTTGAGGAGCCCATACAAATTACATTAGCCTTCTTTTTTGTAGTCCTCCCACTGTCCCCATGCCACCCTGCAGCACCAGCTACAGACATTAGCCTGAGACCCAGAACATAGGCCTTTACCCAGAACAAGGGCATCCTTGTCCCTCCAGACAGCTGAGCAAGAGGTCTCTTTCCAAGAGGCCTTTCCGAGTGCTCATATAGACGTGGGAATTTCCCTCGAGGTCAGGACCACATCACCTTCTCAGGAACTCCTTTCGTCCCCAAGAGTGAGAGAGCAGTCTTCTGCCCCAAAACAAAACGGAATTGGCTGTGACTCATAGCCAGCCCTGCTGGTTGAGAAATCCACTTCCTGGGGTTGGGGGCTGGGGGGTGGGGTGGAACTGGGGCCAGGGGATGTGTGTGAGTGTGAGTGTACACGTGTGTGTCTTCCACAGTTGGCCTCCAGGAAAACAGGAAAACACAGCAACGTTCCGAGCTGAGCCGTCCCAGGACCAGAGCTTTCAGAACCATCAAACCCCCTCCCTAGGTGGTGTGGTGTGACCCAGAATCTATCTGTACATTTTTTTAAAAGAGAGAAAATAAAGTACTAAATGAGAATAAAAATAATGCAGCCACAGCAAGGCGAGGTGCCTCCTCAAAGTGGGAAAAGGAAGGGCATTTATAAGGTGCAGTCAAGGAGGCCCTCGGAGGCTTAGTCCGATACCCACTCCCCTGGAGTTGGAGTTCCAGTTCTCCCATCCTCCTGGGCTTCGAAAGCCATAGAGAGAGGCCACAGTGCCTTCTGCAACCTGTCACAGCTCTGCCTCCGGGGCAGTTGGGATGGTCATGCTGGATCTTGAGGGAATGAGTAGGGAAGCTGTCTTAGTTTATGTTTTACATTTTTTGTCATTGTCACAAAAGGGAAACATCATCTTGGATATAAACAAAATGGGGAACTGAGACTCACCACATGATTTTCTCACTTTGGTAGAATAGGAATGAAGAACAAAGGTGCTTTCTAATGGCACAACTTAACTTTTAGGCAAAAAGGGCATTGTTTGTTTTAAGCAAGAAAAGAGGGGCAAATAAGGGTTGTTAAAACCTATTATTTTATGAAACTGTCTTAATTCATCTTTTCCCGAAACCTAATGACTTAGGTAGCTGTGTCCTCAGGTTATGATGGGGAAACTGAGGCTGGGAGGTGAAGTGGCTTGTCTAAGGTCATACATATAGAGATGAATGTTAAGAAGGGATTCCAACTCTTGCCTGACTATTGCCAAACTTCTGTGTTTTCCAAGTTCTCACACTGTCTCCTGCTTTCCCCTCCACCCCTTGTCCATGATCACTGTTCACCCAGGACCCTGAGCCATGGCAGGATAATCAGGCCTGCACCAGGAGGTGAGGGCTGGCCCTGGGCTGTTTGCAGGCAAAGCTGCTCTCTGTTCTTCTGCCCTGACTCTGAGGTGGGGCCTGGCTCTCTGTTTATCCAACATCCATAAGCCTGGAGCTCAGGACAAAGGTTGTCTTGCTGACATCAGGTGATCAGAGGAAAGGACCAGGTAAAGGTGGTGCTGAGGGCTCAGTGCAGGGACATGCCACAGACAAGCTAAATGTGAAATAACACACATGCATTGTGTTTATGTATTCAGTGACTCACTCCATGCACTCAACAGTTACATATGCCTCAATTCACTTGGAATGACATCTATACTCCTTTCCATGGCCCGCAAGACACTGCGCAATCCTGTCCCTGTGAACCATTCCGACCTCACCTCCCACCCCACCCTGCTCATTCTGTTTGCTTCTGTTCCTCACACCTGCAAGGCCCACTCCCACATCAGGATTTTCTGCCCCTCTTTGCTTGGCTGTTTCTTTTTCATCATTTGAGTCTCATCACAAACAGTCCCTTCTCACAATGTGACCTTACCATCCCTCTGTGACACCATCCTGGTTAATTCACTTAGCAGCCTGTCTCACTCACCTATCTTGCTTACTTGCTCCTTTCATTTTCATTGTCTGCAGCCCCACTAGATGTAGGATTAGTGAAAGCAAGGCCCTCATCTGTCTTGTTCTCTGTATTCACAGAGCTAGAAAAATGGCTAGCATGCTAGGGATGTTCAGACATATTCACTGAATGGATGAGTGGATGGCTGGCTGGCTGGGTGGATGGATAGATGGAGTCTCCTAAGTACCAGGCCCCAGTGGGGATATAGAGGTGAATAAAATGCTATCTCTTTGCTCAAGGAGTTCACTGAGAAGTGAGAGAGGTCTTGTAGTCAAGTAGAGTAGATGGTCTGGGGGAAGAAAGAAGCACATGTAGGGGAGAAAGGAGGGAGTCATCCATTTCTACTCATGGATGATAATCAGGAAATGTTCTGTAAGGAAGTGACCTACTGACTGAGTCATGAAGGATAAATGGCAATTAGTTAGGTGATCAGTGAATTTAAGAACCTTCTCTGGAGTCCAGGAAAAGGCAAAGAGGCCAAGCAGAGTCCTACACTACCTGGAAACCACGGCTATTTGGTGTGGTGAACCGTGATGAAAGGTCTTGGGCCGTTCGCTGCTGCAGAGCCAGCGTTTCCCCTCTAGTACTCTGTTGCCGCATTGATGATAGCACTCAAGAATCATTGGTTGAAGAGAGGAACTAAGGAGAGCGTGGAGAAGAAAGTCTGGCAGGGCTGACCAGAGATGGGTAAGGCTAGACTAAGGAGTCTGGACCTCAGTCAGAGGACAATGGGAAGTCACAGAAGCTCCCCCTGTGGCAGCACAGAAATGGGTCAGGTCAAGTCCAGACTAAGCAGGAGATGCTCAGGACTGGACCCCGGGAAGCTGGTTATATGAGGAGGTCAGGAGAGAGACCGGGGATCTGAGGAGGAGAGATGTGGTGGGACGGTATCCCTGGTTCCTCACGGATGAGGAAGGGCTGTGGGAGGGAGCTGAAGGAGCGGAAGGCCCCTGGGGCTCCAGCAAGAGGGGCTAGACGCTAGTCACGGAGACACACAGGGTACAGAGGATGGAGGTACGCCATGAGGCTAACGAAGGTTATGGGTCAGGATCCTTCACTTTCATGGGCCACTTTGAAGACCCTGAACCTGATTTTGCATTCACTATTTTCCCTCATTTTTCTTAAATAGCCCCTCTTTGCCCAAATATAGAAGCTTCAGGCTCCCCAAGCATGGATCCTTCTCTGGAAATATAGAGAGAACAATTTTGGGAAAATGACTGTAAGTTCTATTTGGGGCGTGTTGAGTTTGAGGTGGATGCAGAGTTTCCAGGTGGAGCTGTTCTGCCAGCAGCGTGGTGTGGTGGGTAGAGCGTGGGTCAGGGTTAAATACTGGCTTCAAGCTGTGTGAACTGGAGCAAGTGGTTTGACCTCTCTGCACTTGTCAAAATGGGATTAATTGCCATTTTAATTAATTAATAATATCTATAATAATATTATTATTAATATAACAATTAATTATTAATACCACCTTCCTAGGGTGGTTGTAAAGATCAGATGAGACAACATATAGAAAGTTCTTAAAAAGTGCCTAGCGTGTAGCAGGTCCTCAAAACAAGTTACCGACCAGCTCTTGGCATCACGTGGGTGACTGGTGTTATGGTGCAGATGTGGGAGTCATCAGAGTAATGGAGGCCTTGGAAGGAGGTGAATCATGCAGGAAGAGTGTGCAGGCCTGATAAGAAGGCTGAGGACTGAACTTTGGTATTTATTAGAGTGACCAGAGGAAGAGGAACCAGCAAGAAAGGCTGACAAGGCTCAGCCACAGGGGTGGGAGGAGAGAGTGAGTTCTGGAAGCCGGAAGAGGGGAGAATGTCCAGCAGGCACTTGGTCACGAGTGTCACCTGCTGCTGGGAGTCGAGACTGCTGGTGTGGGCTTTGGGAAGTCACCAGGGACCTTGACAGGTGGCTCAGTGCAGAGCTGGACGCTGAGGAGTGAGGGTGTGTGCAGGCGGCGAGTGTAGACTGTCCTTGGGGGAATCTTGGCCATAGGAAGAAGAGGCAGAGACTGAGAACTTTGTGCTGCTTGATTTGTTTTGCTTCTGGAGGACATGGGTTTCTTAAACAGAATTCACAGGCTGTCAGGAAGAGTTGGTGCAGAAGATTTGAAGACTTGGGAAAGCAATGAAAATTGATGGAAAAATGTGAATGTCTGGGAAGAATTAGGAAGGAGAGGGTCAAGGACCAGGTGAGGAGTGAGCCTTGAGTAGCTCTGAGTCTGTAAGGAAGGGGCAAAGGTGGGAAGATTACAAATAACTATGGAGGTAGGAGCACAGGAAGTGGTGGTTATGCCTGATAGCCTCAGTTTCTTTCTGTCAAGTACGACAATAGGTCATCTGCAGAAATATGTAAATATAGAGCATTTCTCCAACTGTGGGACATTTAGGAGAAATTATGATTAAGAAACAAAATCTCAAGGGGAAAACCAGAGTTGTGGGAACCAAAGTTGATGGTGAAGTTATTAATATCCTTACAAATTATTTTACATTAAATAATATAAAGCAATGAACACAGCATACCAAGTCCGGACAAGCTCGGAGGCAATTTGCACATCTTTATTAGTGCCACACAGTTCATTTTAATTTACAGTTCTTTGTTTGCTTGCTAACTGCTTGAGGCATTTCAGGCTCTCCCCACTCTGTAGTTTTAACAAAATGTTTACCAATTAGTTTTTTAAACTATGAATAGTTTCAAACATGCAACAAATTTGAGAATTTTACAGTGCACACCAATACGTCCACCACCTTGGTTCTGCCATTAACATTTTACTAAGTTTGTTTATTTAAATAGACTTTTAATTTTAGAATAGTTTTAGAATAACAGAAAAATTGTGAGGATAGTGCAGGGTCCCATGAACCCAGTTTCCTTTAATATTAATATCATACATTAGTAAAGTACATTTGTCACAATTAGTGAACTAATATTGATGCATTATTATTATTAGCTAAAGTCTGCACTTTTTCCAGATGTCTTATTTTTTGATCCCATCCAGGATTCCACATTACATTTTGCTGTCCTTCCTCTTTAGGCTTCTTTTGGCTGTGACATTTTCTTAGACTTCCCTTGTTTTTGATGACCTGGATAGTTTGAGAAATAATGGTCAGCTATTTTGTAGAATGTCCCTCAATTGGGATTTGTCTGATGATTTTCTTTTTTTTAAAAAATTAATTATAATTTATTTTTTCCAGCTTTATTGAGATATAAATGACCTACAATATTGTGTAAGTTTAAGGTGCACATGATGATTTGATACACTTATATACTGTGAAATGATTGTCACAATTGTGTAAATTAACACTTCTATTACCTCACATATTTATCATTTAAGATCTACTCTCTTAGCAACTTTTCAATTATATGATACAGTATTGTTAACTATTATCACCATGCTGTGCTTTAGATCTCTAGAACTTACTGATTTTATAGCTGGAAGATTATACCCTCTGAGCAGTATCTTCCCATTTACCCTAATCCCTGGCAACTGCCATTTTAGTCTGTTTCTATGAGTTTGGCTTTTGCAGAATTCACATGTAAGTGAAATCATACAGTATGTGTCTTTCTCTGACTTAATTTCACTTAGCATAATGCCCATTAGTTCCATCCATGTTGTCACAAATGGCAGGATTTCCTCCTTTCTCGAGGCTGAGTAACATTCCATTGTATCTATATACCACATCTTCTTTATCCATTCATCAGCAGACAGACACTAAGTTGTTTCCATATCTTGCCTATTGTGAATAGAATGGTTTTCTCATGATTAGACTGGGCTATGTGTTTCTGGAAGAAAGACCAGAGGCAAAATGCCACTCATGTCACATCATATCAAGTGACACACTATCAACATGTCCTATCACCGCTGATAATGGTCTTGGCCACCTAGTTTAGGTAGCGTTTGTTATGTTTCTCTGCTGTAAAGCCCCTCTTTTTCCTTCCTTTCCACATGTACTTGGAAGGAAGTCACCATGTTCAGCCTACACGTAGTGGGGAGTTCTGTTCCATCTCCTTGAGGGCCTAAATCTATTTTTATTATATCTTTACCCACAAATATATATCTAGCCATCCCTCTAGCCATCCATCAATCCACATTTTTTATACATCTCAAAATAAATTTGCAAATTTATTTCATTTTATAGCAGGTAACACACCTATGAAGGAATGTTGTTTCTGTGCTTTGTCTGGTCCTCATTTCAAATGTCGACTGACTGTATACACCTTCTGGGTTCTGTTTTCTGGGCCCCACTGGGGTCCCCAAATCACAAAACACTCTCAGTCACGGAAAGGCAATAAACATGGGCTGTCCAATCCATTGGTTTGCATACCATCTTTTCTAGGGCTTCAATGCAATAAATAAAGAGAAATAAGTAAGAAGAATAAACAAACCTCCATTCTTCCTATTCCTCTTCCTCTGCTGACCTGTCTCCACTCTCATCTCCCAATTCCCTCTTTTGCTAATTATCCCCATAATGAGGGACATTAGATTCACATAATGAAACCGAAATTCTCCATTTCCCAATATATGTGCATAGACTTGCATTTCACATAAACTGAATTGGAGTTGAAGACAGATAGGTCATGTTTTATGAGGCATATACAAAGTAACGGAACTACTATATATTTTGCTTATATGCCAAATAAATATTTTGTGCCAATGTGCAAATAGCTGCATGGGTATAGCCAATGGGAAGAATAATCGAAAGCTTTTGGATTTGATATGAATCTGGCAAACTCTTTAGAAGCTTTATAAACTACTTTAGAAGCTTTTCTTTCAGTCATTGGAGTGCTTCTTTGTTGATATTCATCACACTTTGTCATTTTTTCTCTATTTTTCATATACATCATATTATATTTTCCATGCTTACTGGATGTGTGCTGGTCAGAACAACCCCTAGTGACTGGCTGGTTGGCTGGGTGCCTGGATGATGAATGTAAGTTCTAAATGTTTTATAAGAAATGTGTAATCTTCTGCCTGTACCATTTAGTCTCCCTTCCTCCGTTCAGAGGTAGTAGCAGTGATGGCTGATTACCTTCAAAGTGTACAAGCATACCTTGGAGCTACAGATGGTTTACTTCCAGACAACTACAAAAAAGTGAGTATCACAGTAAAGCAAGTGAAATGAATTTGTTGATTTCCCATAGCATGCAATACTGTATGGTGGTCTATGAAGTGTACCATAGCCTATGTCTAAGAAAACAATGTACATGCACACACCTTATTTAAAAACCACTTCTTTTCTAAAAAACGCTAACCAGCAATCTGAACTTTCAGCCAGTTGTAGTCACCGATCACAGATCACCATAACAAATATAGTAACAATAAAAAAGTTTGAAATATTGCAGGAATTACCAAAACAGGACCTACAGACACCAAGTGAGCAAATGCTGTTGGAAAAATGGCTCAATACATGGTTGCCACAAACCTTCAATTTGCAAACAATGCAGTATCTGTGAAGCATAGTAAAATGAAGGATGTCTGTACTGTTACTTCTGGGATTTTAAGTTTTGCTTTTGAAAGTATCACACAATTACTCTTTTGTGTGTACAGTTCTGTGAATTTTAATATCTAGATATGTATAACCACCACCACAATCAGGATACAGAACAGGTTCTAACACCCCAAAAACTCCCTTTTGCTATCCCTCTGTAGCCATGACCTCTCCCAGTCCCTAGCAATCACTGATGAGTTCTCTATCACTGTAATTTTGTCTTTTAGAGTATGTCATAAATATAGAATCTCATAGTATGTAATCTTTGGGGATTGACTTCTTTCCCTCAGAGTAATAGGCTTTGAGATTCTTCCAAGTTGCTGAGTGTTTCAGTAGTTTATTCATTTTAATTACAGAGAAGCATTTCATGGAATAGATGCACCACCATGTGTTCATCCATTCACCAGGTGAAAGACATTTAGCTTATTTACATTTCTTGGCAAATATGATTGGGACTGCCATAAACATTCATGTGCAAGTCTGGGTGAATGTAAGTTTTCATTTCTCTAGGGTATTTACCTAAGAATGGGAATGCTAGTTCATTTGATAAGTGAATATTTAACTTGATAAGAAACTACCAAGTTTGATCCATAGTGGCTGTATCACTGGATTCCCACCAACAACGGATGCGAATTCCAGTTGCTTTGCTGTACAGTTCCTGACCGTGGAGTGGCCTTTGGAGCTGGGACTTGGCTTTACTCCGTGCCAGAACACCAATGAGGGTCTCCAGGACTGAAACCGGCCCTCACGTGCACCTCCGCACAGGAGAGCGCTCTGTGGTCTGGCCCCAGCTTCCTTCTGCAGTCCCATGAGTGTATGAGTTCTTCTAGAGTCACAGTGCACTCCCTCCACTGGGCGACCTCTCCCACTGGGCGACCTCCCCCGCACCTCTGCACGGGCTTTGCATTTTCATCTGTATTGTTTGGCTGCCACTGTTTGAGCCTTTCTCTGTGTAAAGTGCTCTGCTGAGCACTGTCTTATTCTTAATTACTATTGTTAAACACTTCAAACATTATATAAGCACCTTCTTATTCTTAATTATTATTAAATATTTCAAACACAATACGTGATAATAGTATCCCAATGTACTTCTTAACTCCAATTTGATAAATCAGTATTTGTCCCCTTTTCCTTCAGATCCATTTGTTTTGAGAATTAAAACTTTCAAATATGTCGGAGTCCTTCCCTCCCCACTCCCGTTTCTTTCCTTCTCTTCCTAGAAATAATTGCTTGCCAAACATTGGTAGGCAATCTACTACCATATTTTTATACATTTACTGAACAAATAATATATAGTACTATTTGCTTAAGCTCTTTTCCTTTTTCTATGATAAACATAACATGAAACCTATCCCTTAACAGTCTGAAAGTGTACATAGTAAAGCGATGTTAGCCGCATGCACTTCGCTATACAGCTGCCCTCTGGAATGTTTTCATCTTGCATGACTGACACTCTAGATCCACGGAACAGCAGCTCCCATTTCCCCCTTCCCAGCCCCTGGCAACCACTTTTTACTTTCTGTTTCTGACTACTTTAAATACCTCATGTAAGTGGGATAATGCAGTATTCATCCTTCTGTGACTGGCTTACTTCTTTTAGCTTAATATCCTCAAGCTTCATCCCTATAGTAGCTTTTGACAGGACTGCTTTGTTTTTTGACGCTGAATAATTCCCACTCCCATGTTCACTCTAGCATTATTTACAACAGCTGAGAGGTGGAAATGACCTAAATGTCCATTAATGGACGACTGGACAAGACAAGGGAAATGTAGTATATGTGCGGGTGTGTATACATATATTCAAACATTATTAAGCTTTTTCTCTTTTAATACATTATCTTATTTAATCTGTGTGTGTGTGTGTGTGTGTGTGTGTGTGTGTGGTTATTCCCATTTTACAGATGATGAAATAAAGGCCCAGTTAAATTAACTGATTTGTCCAAAGGCAAATACTAAATAAGGGAGGCTTACAAATTCCTGCTGGTTTTCGCCTGACCTCCCTCAGCCCCTCCTTTGCTCCCACCATTGCACCCCCACCTCTACACAGAAGACGTAGTGTTCCTCTGCTTGTCTGGCTCCATGCAATCGCACCCATACCAGTGAGCCACAGAGGACGGAGTGCCCATCTGCCTTGCTCAGGAGGTCAGGGACGGGGTGCTAGGCCGCTGTGGAGTGCCAGCACACAGCACAGTGTCTGGCACCTGATAAGTAGGTAATAAGAAGTTTTCAATAAATGCTGGAAGAAAAAAACAATGAATAGGCAGAAGGTGGCTCAGATCTGAACTTTTCCCATCCTGGGAAGACATGCTTCACCCCTGCCCTTGGGTTAACACCAGTCAGAGCTCTTGATTTTCTAATTCATGGGCTTCCCAGAATTTCCTTTATACAACCAGAAAACTCTCAACTTGCCTCTGTCATTTACTCATTACACACTGGACAATATTCCTCTTGCCTGGTCTTTGTTTGCTGATCCTTGCAGATAAAGGATGGGTGGCCAATAGTAAGAGGAAGTGTAAAGATCCTCGTCAACTAAAAAGGTGTTACCAAGAAGATTATCCCAAGGACTGACACATCTGGACCAGAACCTGGCCTGAGACTCTCCCCAGAGCTCCTTCCTACTCTGCTGGAGTCCCAAGTTTCAGACCCTCATGTGTCACCCACATGGGTTTTGTCTTCTCTAAGGTTAACCACAGTTACTTCTATTTTATTTCCTTTTGTATTTTAATTCAATTATTTTTTTTTCACTTTGAAAAGTCTTCCCTCTTTCTGGGTAACATCACATGAAATCATGAGTTAGATGAGCTCCTTGTATTTTTCTAACACACAGCAATATGGGGGAGGTATGTGTGCAAATGCACACAATATCTATATTTTTCACATATGTATATTCATCTGTATTCCAACTCAGATCACTTAGATGAGCTCCTTGTATTTTTCTAGCACACAGCAATATGGGGGAGGTATGTGTGCAAATGCACACAATATCTACATTTTCCAATATGTATATTCATCTGTATTCCAACTCAGATCACTTTGTGTGCCACCTGGGGGATGTCTGCACAACGCCAAGCTGCCTGCCCTTCTGTGGGCCTGGATTTGGCCACACTCAATGTGTAACTCAGGAGATAAACTGTTGTGCAGGGCTCAGTTAGGAAACCAAACCAAAGAGCCATACCCTTTTTGGATACCAGGCCTGCAGATTCAGCCCAGCCCCACATGGACTGAGTATTTCTTGATTTGTGAGTTTTCTAGAAGGGGAGTTTTGCTTAAGAGCTGTAACCCAGAGCTCAATTACCTTTTCTATAAACTGGGGTAAAAAATTATTTGTTAAAAGCAGCAGAAACTGACTCTACCTTAAATAACATGTGGCATGCCTTGAGCAGCTTTGGGGGCTGGGGGCTTAAAGAATTGAAGGGAATATGAGCAGGCTTGGAAAGTGGACAGGAAAGTGGGTGGTAGCCATGGGACCTCAGAGGGCCAGGCTGCATGACTTACACAGCAAGTTCCCACCTTGGGAACCGGGTGGTGCATACTTAGTGCTCCCCATGTTCCAGCTGAACCCACGTCTCTCTTTGCATCACAAGCTCAAAGCTCAAAATCCTGGGACAGAATGTCTTATGGGCTATGTCAATAGAGGAAAGGGGAAGGGAAAATTAAGCTTTCATTCTATAGTGTAATACACATTCTTTCCATGGTTCTGCACCGATGGGAGCCTTCCCCAAGGGATGTGTAAGGTCTACGGAACTGGTAGGAAAAAGGAAGGAGGGTGGAGATGCTAGACACCCAGAGTGGCACCCAGTCCCTGCACTTACCTTTCCAAGGTGCTTTGAGAATTTGAAATAATTTGTACAAAGAGCCAGAGTGCCTGGTATCCAAATAATCAATTCTACTGCCTGGGCAGATATATGGAAAACTTTAAGGAGAGGGAAAAATAGGAACTCCAACTTAAATAAAATTAAATAAAATGGAGTGTCAGTCATCTTCTGGGAGGGCTTGAAAGAGCCAATATATATATAGACCTGCATCTTGTAAGTTCCCTCTTTTCCAGACCAAGCCTCCAGTTATGAACAAAGTGGTTTCTAACACAGGGCTTCTGCAGACAGAGCCAGTGCACCAGCCTGCTGTTGGAGGCAGCACTTGTATTGCCAAAGGATGTTTAAGTGGAAAACAGCACACCCTCCAAAAATACTGTGTTCTGAGGGAAGGAAGTGGCACTCGGGGCTGTCCTGCCCAGCCAACACTATGACCCAGAAGGCACACTTCATGGCCCCTAAGAGGTTGGTCTAGGATGGAAAGAAAAATAGATCACAGCAGACAGTGTAAAACTAAGGGTTAACCATGTTAAATAACCCTAGACCACATTCCCTTCTGATATATAGAAATGGTGCTTCGGTTAATGTTTTTATCAGAATGAAATAAAAATGGCATCCTTTCTTCTTCTAGTCCCCAAATATTCAGTTTATAGTTACTATCTAGCATTTTTAATGCCAGTTTGCAGTCTGGGATCCAAATAACTATAACAATAGCCTATATGTTTGCTAAGGGACAGACCCCAGGGACCCACCCAGGGATCAGAGCCGGCAGGGCTCAGAGAGACCCACGGGTTTGCATTTCCCCCAAGCTCACCGGCCAGGGAGTTTCTGAGCTGGTGGCCAAGCCTGCCTTTACTCTTCCCTTGCCACGGAGGAGGTTTGCTAGGACAAGCTTTATGAAAATAGGGTTTGTTAAACCGAATAAAATTTCACAGGGAATGTAAAGAAACGCTGAATTACAAAACATAGAATACAGTAAATATTTATGGAAATTTACTCACACAGCTTCTCTTCCCATGAGAATAGTTGTTACACTAGTTAGTAATCATTCTTAGCAGTTTAATAGGCCTCTTAAGGGCCTCAACTAAACAAACAATTTGTTATATTGGCTCAAATTATTGTACCTGTTTAATAACAGTTCTAGTTACTGTATGCTGAGGGCTCACTTGGTACTCTGTATATGGGCCTCATGTACCTGATCACATTTAATTCCCAAGGAATCCCATCAGGATGTGATAGTGTAACTCCATTTCACAGCTGAGAAAACCGGGGCTCAGAGATGTCCTGCCTAAGCCCAGTTCAGGATTCAAACCAAGTCTTGTGACTCCAGTCTGTTAACCTCTCTGCTGTGTTCAATAGCACCATCAAGGCATTTAAAAATCATTGTTCTGAGGGTGATACTGCTGTTCTCACACACCCTCCTCGGCATACACCAGATTATTGAGGTTTCTCTGGGGCTTTTCCTGGCTGGGCACTGGTGCCAACACCATGGCCACCATCCCCGTGAGACAAGTGACCACCACCCTGAGGAGGATGAGGAAGCATCATGAAATGACAATGTCCACCTTCAGGCTCTGCTGCCAGGAGCCAAAATTAAAGATTTCTTGGTAGAGAGCAGAGGGGTGAGATGTAGCAAAATTATAAAAATTCATCCTTGACCTAGAAAGTCTACATCTAGACTAATTTATCCTGAGAAATAATCATGGCTGTATGCAGCAATTTAGCTGAAAGAATGCTATTTTCTGAGCTATCTATAATGGTGAAATTTGGAACCAATCTAAATATCCAACCATGGGGGAATTATTGAAATAAATTCTAGTACCTGCAGACAGTGGGACACTCTATAACCATTTAAAAAGCTGCTTTGGGATGATGTTCAACCATGTGGAAAACCGTTCACGATATGTTGTATGTATTTAAGAAAACACACTAAGAGGTCATAAAGGATTGTATGAAGGGTGTGATCCCATTATAACAATGCCAAAGATTTCTTTTAAAGGAAATAATAAGTGTTTGCTTTTTATTCCTGTTTCTTGTTTGTATTTGATTAATATTTTCATAGTGATTGTCTTATTTTTGTATATAGAAAAATATCATAACTTGGTTCAAACACTGTAAAATAGGAGGGTAACACAGAGCTTAAATGGATTTGGATGGTGTGTGTGAAGTGTGTGAAGTGCATAGGAAACCATTGTCATCTCCCTCCAAACACTCTGTCCCCCCAAGCTGGCTCTCTTCCCAGACCTCTAACCTGACCACTCAGCACCCCCAGACAGCACCAGGGATTCACTACATCCTAAACAGGGGTGTCTCAGTATTCCTAGAGATGCAAAGATCCCATCTGCCATTTCAGTTATGTTGGAGGAAGTCTGGACCCCTGCTTGGAACCAGAGGTACTTCCGACATTTGTGCTCCTGACCCTCCACTGCTGGCTGCACCTACAGATCCTCCCGTTGCACTTTTTAGGATGAACCAAAGGGGAAGCTGAAGAGTCAGCAAAGGATTCCCAGGCCCCGGACAGTCAGAAACAGAAATGGACGCATGCTCTGGATTCCCAGGGCCCCCATGGCAGGGCTGCAGCAGCCGCACACCTGGGCCCGTGGGGCGCATCAGGCTGGTTCGTTCACCTGTGCCGGGCACCCTGCCACTCCTAGAGACACGGGGTTGACCTCCTCCAAGGAGACCTGGTCCTAGTGGGAGAGAGGAGTGGCCACGTGGCCACTCCCTATAGGCGCTACATGCGGGGTGGGTGCAGCACCTAGGAGAGACCCCCTCCCACATTTGGAGGCTCAGGGTACTTTTCCAAAGGAAGTGATGCTCAGCATTGATAGGGAAGAGAATTAGGGAAGGGGTCGTTTACACATTCCCACGAAGGGGCAGGATGGTGTTCTCAAGCATCATCAAG
Source organism: Manis pentadactyla (assembly GCF_030020395.1). NCBI lineage: Eukaryota > Metazoa > Chordata > Mammalia > Pholidota > Manidae > Manis > Manis pentadactyla. Next base: position 44,023,327 of record NC_080020.1, on the reverse strand, counting down.
TCATCTGTGGTGACTCTGCGGTCACTCTGCGTGTAAGTGGGGTCCGGGGTCCTGAGTCTCACTCTGGGGATCTAGTGCCCTGGACAGGTGACCAGACAAGGGGACCAGAGAAGAGCCAGGAGGGACCCACAAGCCCTGGGGATGGCAGGGAGGGCAACTGAAGGCAAAGCCAGGTATCAGGGCTGACCAAGTCTCCCACCCAGAGAAAGCCGGGCGGAGAGGGAGGACGGAGGTGCGTGAGGGGGAGGACTGTGGTGTGTGAGGGGGAAGATGGAGGGACATGAGGGGGAGGACGGCGGTGCGTGAGGGGGAGGACAGAGGGGCGTGCGGCTGTGGACAGAGGTGGGAGGAGGTGGGGACCGGTGGCTCCCAGCAGTGGAGGGCCAACGAGGTACAGCTTGGGGACAGGCCCCCAGGTGAAGCTGAAGGTAGCTGCTGCCGCCCAGCTCCCCCCATTGTGACGGCTGCTCTAAGGTTCCTCAGTTTTTGGCATCAGTAGGAGAAAAGCCTGTTAGGGGACCCAACCAGGCATAGGGAGAACAGCAGGCCAGGAATAGAAGAAGAGCTGTTTGACATGAACCCTAACAGGGGTGATGGAATGTATACATAAAGACGGGCTGGCGATGAGAAACAACGGTGGCCCTGCAAAGTGTTTAGAGAGACCCACACAAGCCTGGGATTTTCCCCAAGGTCCATCCCTGGCCCCTTCCTGATCTACGAAGGGTTTCCTTCCTGCTGTATTAGCTCCATCCGCATGAGGTTAACTTTCCCCAACCATCCAGTCAAGAAGACCCCCTGCTCTGTGCTCACACTTCCACACTGGCTTGTCATCCCTACTGAAAATGACCTTCTTGCTATATTTATTTCTTGTCTATTATTTTCTCTCCCATTGTTCTTTGAGGGCAGGACTTGTCTGTCTTGATCATCACCATAACCTAGTATTTAGAATGGTGCCTCGTGTATGATTTGATTTTTAAAAAATTGCTGAAGGAACATGTTAATGAATGGTGATTGCTCTTGGGAGAAAGAAAACAAGCTCCAGAGTCAGACTCAGACCCAGGATTAAACCCAACTCTACCACTTGCCCATGGGGTAACCTTTGACCCCAGTGTCCCAATTTGCAAATGGGTTATGCAAGGATTGTGGATTTGCCTAATATAGAATAAATGTTTTAAAAGTAGCTATTTTATTTTATTATTACAATAAAGAATAAGGAAAAGAAGTTTGCTCTTATACCAGAGGTGGAGTTGGTAACGCTGGGTCACATTCTTGCCCCAACAGGCCCTCATTCCAATATGGCAACAGTTAGCTTAACTGAGTTGCTCCGTTTGCCCCAGTCCTCACCTTTCCTTACTACTCCCTGCCTAACGCCCAGAGGAAGTTGCCTTTTGTCATCTCATTGGGTTATTATTTTTCCTACCAGGCTTGCTTTACTCACTGCATTTCCCTCAGCCTTATCAGCCTATGACCCACAGCACCCCTTCCTAATGTTTAGCAAAACTCAACTCTATCACTTTTGCTATCTGGGTACATCAGAAATATTACAGAGTACTGTATCCAACTGATCCCTACCCACACAGGATATGGGAAAGGGGAACTCCGTGTTCTCTGCAACTCTGAGAAACTCACAACAGCGGAGAACTAACTGCCCCCTGGCTGGTCCATGGGGAGGGACGAATGAGTCAGACACATTCAGAAAAGTGAACAATGCCAGCAAGGATCACCATCTACTGTGTGCCACGGCCTGCATTCCATGCTTGCAATTTTATTTCACTGAATCCTCTCAACCACTCAATAAGGTTGATGCTGTTATTTAGCCTTCCCCATCCCCTGTGAAAACTGTGGCACAGAGAAGTCAAGTAAGTTGCCCAAGGTCACAACAGTGTTATGTGTAACAGAACTGGGATTCAAACTTGTTATTCTGACTCTAGAGTCTGAGTCTTGACTCCTATAGGTTCTGTCTTCAGAGAGAGAACTATCTGTGGTTTCAAGCTTTTGAGGGTTTGGATTTGGGAAGAAAAGCTGGCCCAGAGGATTGTTTGAGCAGGTCCCTAGAACGGACTTGAATTTCTCTGAGTCCCCAGGTTCACACAGGAAGCCAGTGAAACAGGAATAAAGGCCCTCTCCAGAGGGTGCTGCAGCCCGGAGTTGCCTAGGTATGACTTCCTAAGTCATAACCCTGGCAGTCTGGAAGTACAAGACGTTGCGAGAGGGCCTGAAACTCTCTGGCAGATAATAAGGAACAATGGTAGGGGTGGGGGAGGGGGAGGAGAAGCTTGTGAGAATTTGGCACTTCTGTTGACTTTTCACACATTAAATTTAGAGCTGTGAACCCGAATAACCTCCCTGGTTTAAAGATAAAGCGGACCCTCCAGTTCTAGGAGGGGCAGGATAAGGCAATGCTCTGCGGACGCCCATCAAACAGCTGGGAATTAACAGTCCCTGGACTCATGGCCGCGTGCTAGAACATGCCTCCACCTAAGTTACATTGGGGGCTTCTGCCCATGGCAAGTGCAGTTCTGGTTTCTTTCTAAATGCAAATAGAGTCACCACTTGCTGGGACAAGGAAGGCATGGGGAATTGTGCTTAAGGGGGGGTGGGGGAGGTTGGGGGTGGGGGGGGGGCGGGGGTCAGGTGAGACCTGGCAGAGACCACGCAGGCTTCAGCAGCAGGAGCTGAGAACTCTGCCGCCGGGTGCCCAATGCTCCCATTTGCCAGGGACGGCCCCAGAATATTCCTTCTTCCTGGTATATTATTAATAGTATTCTTTCCACTTTCAAAAAGTTCCGAGTTGCCTGATGACCTAGATGATCCACCTCTGGAGATACTCTGAAAGCTTTTCAGAATAAATCCTTGATATCAGGATATTTGTATCTTTTCTGTTTCCATCTCCAAAGAGACATGGACAGAAATTATTCAGCTACTGCTACTGAGAATATTCTAGAATGTAAGAGCTGAGCAAAAGCTCTAGAAATTATCGGGAAAGGAAACAGACACATGGCATCTCTAAATATGCCAGACACAGTTCAGGCATTGTGGGTAAAATTGTGACATTTCCAGAGTATCTCGCCTGGCTTTAGTGCATTTGCATATCCTCAAGGGTGGAGAGAAGTTCATCTCCATGTCAGTGGGTAATTAACCTGGGCAACCAAGGGCGTGTCTGAACCAGAGAGTTCAAAGGGAGGGGCTGGCTAGCTTGCTTGCTTCTTTAGGAGCAGAGGAGAGAGACGGCCCTGGACTGCAATTTGTAAGCAATGAACAGGTTTTAAACTTTATTTCTCCCTTTGACTGATTTTGGTTTTAGAGGTATTTTGCCCTGGGATTTCCTCTCCCTGGACTTACAGGCATGTAACCTACACTTCATTTGTCACAAAAGCACCAAGAGGAATGTTAAGAATTATTAGCCTGTTTAAAAGACAAGGAAACTTTAAAAAGAACTCAAGGTCAGGCATCCAGATGGTGGCACTACCACGAATAAAATCCAAGCCTGGGACCTCCCCACTTCCCAATCCCCCACCTTCTTCCTTACACCAGGCCACTTCTTTTTCTTTCTCTTGACATTGTTTGGACCAATTAAAGGAGAATGGTCCATGTATCCTGAGAGGTCTATGGATTTTTTGTTGTGTTATGGCTTGAAAATTTGTGTCCCTCTCCCCCTACCTCATTCATATGTTGAAATCTTAATGCCCAACAGGCTGGTATTAGAAGGTGGGGCCTTTGAGAGGTGCTTAGGCCTTGAGAGTGGAGCCCTCCTGGATGGGATTAGCATTCTTTTTTTTTTAAGTGTCAACTTGTTTTTTTGTATTATTAAAGTATTATTGATATACACTCTTATGAGTGTATTCTTTTCACATGAAAAACAATGGTTACTACATTCACCCATATTATCAAGTCTCCCCCCATACCCCATTGCAGTCACTGCCCATCAGTGTAGTAAGATGCCACAGAGTCACTACTTGTCTTCTCTGTGCTACACTGTCTTCCCCATGAACCCCCCCACACCATGTGTACTAATCATAATACCCCTCAATCCCCTTCTCCCTCCTTCCCCACTCATCCTCCTCTTTGATAACCACTAGTCCCTTCTTGGAGTCTGTGAGTCTGCTGCTGTTTTGTTCCTTCAGTTTTGCTTCCTTGTTGTACTCCACAGATGAGGGAAATCATTTGGAATTTGTCTTTCTCTGCTTAAGTTATATCACTGAGCATAATACCTTCTAGCTTCAGGATTAGCATTCTTACTAAAGACAAATTGGGACACTGGGGTCAAAGGTTACCCCATGGATAGAGCTTGGTTCAATCCTGGGTCTGAGTCTGACCCACTGAGTTCCCAGGCCCCTTCCACCCTGAGGACACAGAGAGAAGGTACCGACTAGTAACCAGGAAGAGGGCTTTCACCAGAACACAACCATGCTGGTGCCTTCATCTGGCATGTTCAGCCTCCAGAACAGAGGGAAATAAATTTCTGTTGTTTCTAAACCAGCTAGTCTGTGGTATTTTGTTCTGGCAGCCCCAGTGGGTGAAGACAGGCTGCAAGCAACAGAACCCAACTCTGTCCAACTCGAGCTGCTTGCCAGAAGGACACAGGGGCATTCACAGTTTCCAAGGGATACTTTTAACAACCAGGCCCAAACACAAAGAAGCCAGATAACACCCAGGGGTCTCCACAGCTTAGTGGCACAGGCTTCTTCAGGGCCCCAAACTGCATTTGCTCAGTTTCCTCTCTGGCTTTACTCTTCTCCCTGGGCCCACCTGCCACACTTCCCCCAGCCTGCCCCAGCTGAGCCTCTGTCTGAAGGGGGTGTCTCCCTGCTCTCAGGGTACATTTGGGAGACTCAGTGAGCCTGCACCACTAACCCATCCTTAGAATTGCTCAACCTGTTTTTTTTTTAATTAGAGAAAAATTATGCAAACCAAGAATCATCATTTTAGGGTAACCAAAGACAAAATATCCTTCCTGTCACAGCCTAATAAATATGGTTGGCAAGACCTGCTGTAGATAAATGCTGCTTATTCCCCACATAAAATTTCCATCTTTGGAGACGGTAGCTTTTGGGGGTAAGGGCCTCAGTGTCAGGTCTGTTTTCAACTCGCACATTCAACCTCTGATTATCTGTGAGGCCTTGAATGAGCATTTGTTCTCCCCAAGCCTTTCTCCGCAATTTGTAACATGGGTATGGATGCTTCTAGGTCCCTTTCACAAAGAGCAATCGTAGGATCACATGATATAATACATAAAAGAATCTAGCCTTTCTTTCCCCCAAACCCTTGAGACCTCATGGAGTGGTTGGATAGACAATGTGTTTTCTAGATGCATCTTCTTCTCCCCAAGCCCCTAGCCCACTCTTAAAGGACCCACTGCCTAGTCTAGGAACATGCTCTTGGGAAAGCTCTGATATATAGTAAGGTGTGCAGACCAGTAAAGCCTAACCAGGTGCCTCTCCCAGGATGGGAAAATGCCCTCATCTGAGTTAAAAATCTGGAAGGTCACATATAAACTGGTCAGTGTGCTGATATTTCCAAGGCAAGTAATGAAGCCAACCTCAGGGGTCCCAGAAATAGTGAACAGGCCATAAACACCAGGGCCATGGGTTAGGCAGGCAAGTCCAGACTGAAAGTCAACAGCTAAGTCACTTGCCAAGATTAAAGAGATAAGTCATAAAAGTGGAAGAACAGATGGAAATTCACCCGGCCCTGAGCAGGCATTCGGGCTGCTGCATAAACTAGCTGGGGGAACTTATTATGCAAGTGAATTGAGGTCTCCCAGCATCTGTAAAATGGGAGCACTGCTGTCTGCTAGGACTTTCGTGAGGATCAAACGGCCCAAGAACTGTAACAGATTTGATCCCTGTTGGACTGCTGGGCTTGTTTGTCGCAGATCTGTTTCATCTTTGGGGCAGGTGGGTGCTTCCTGGGCCCGTGGTTCTTCTAGGAAAGCAGCTGCTGGACGAGGCCACCTTTGCCTTTGCTGGGCTGTGGGTAAAATTGCCTTTGTTTTCCTTGCACCCAGCGGGCCCTTCCTCCTACTCAGCCTTTCTTCAGTTTGCTGGAGCAGGAGGGGGACAAGCTGAGAAGCCTGCCTTCCCCTCTCCTGCCCCGACAACCCCCACCCACTCTTGCGGACACTTGGGGAGTTTCCCTTTGTGGCAGAGCTGTCTGGGGATAGGCTGCTGAAGTGAAAAATAGGGCAAACAAGGCAGGGAGACTTGGCAGGAAATCCAAATAAGCACTTCCTTCCACCCACCTTTGATCTTTGAGGTACCTCAGTTAAAACAGCAGAGAAAGAACGACAGAGCAGATGAAAAATATATATATATTCTTTGAAAAGAATGAAATTGTCAGCTCTGGGGAAGTGGAAAATGTTGCTCCTCATTGCCTTGCTTGCACAGCTGGTTCATGCCGATCCCAGGATGGGGGAGGCAAAGCATGTGTCCACTTTGGGGCGGGAGGAGGTCGCCGCAGCTGTCAGGACAGGCAGCAGTGTGGCCTGGAAAAAGGCAGCTGTGGGCTTGCACAAGCCCCTCCCCTGCTTCCCACCGCACAGCCCCCAGGAGCGCTGGCGAGGTTGGCCCCGCAGACCCTGGGATGGCTGCGTGGCTGGCCTGCTGCTCCGGCACACCCATTCTGAGCAGTCACTAAATTCCATGCCTTAGTGTATGGCTGCCAGGTGTGTGGGGCTGCCCTGCCCAGAGGAGCATCAGGACCCCTCCTTGGCTCTCCTTGCCCAGCCCAGCCCCTGGTGTGGGGGAGCCCTTTGCCTTTCTCAAGGAACCATGCAGATGGCGCTTCCGCTGCCAGCCTCTGAGAATGGAGGGGAAAACTCTCCCCTCTCAGTGAAGGTGCCAGATGCAGTTCCTGTTCCCCCTACAGGCAAACCCACACAGGTCCTAGAACATTCCAACAGTAAGTTTCCTCAGCCTCAGCCTTAGGTGATACATCGAGCCATAAAAAGTTGGTGGAGGTGGAGCGGGGATGAACCCACGCCAACACATCCCTTCCATTGCCTGCAATGCGCCAAGTTTGTACCCTCTCTGGGCCCTGTGCCATCTCCTTTTTCTTTCTTCTCCAGTCAAGACTCTCTGTCCAAATCAAATCTGAGTGAGCATATCCTCCCGCCCGCCTTCTAACTTCTTGGGCATATCTCCTAAGAAGGGCAACACATTCTCCCCTCCAAAGCCACACTGTTCAGTCCCTCCTGGTCCCTAAGCAGCGACCTCACAGGCCCCTTCCCTGGTGCTTCTCCCCAATCCCCCCACCGGAAGCTTCCACTTCCAAGTTTCTTCTACTGAATTGCTGATTTCTCTCCCTTCTAAGGTCAGCTGTGAAGAAGGCAGCTATCTCCCCACCTGATTCTGCTGTGACCTTGCAGGAAAGAGGGAGCTTTCAGTCTGGACTGGGGGTGCAGTGGGCTGGTGGGATGATGCCCACTCTGGATTGCAGTGTGCTGCTCCGACATCCACTTCCTGTCTCTAAGACTGACAAGTCTGACATCACTCCCTGCCAATATTGCTTTCTTATTTGCGAGCTCACTGGATGCACGTTTAAGATTTCCGTTCCACGAGCCCCCATCCCTGTATGTTAGCACTATGTTGTTCTTATTGTGTTCAGAGACTGTTTGCCCCCTTCCTAACCCTAAACTATATATATTATATGTATATTTATAAAAAGCTTAAGAAGACTTCTGCTAATCTTTCAATTTTTGACTTCATGAGTTCTGGATTTCTCCACTTGGCTGGGGGAGAGATGGGAGAGGGTATTTCTACCCAGGGCACGGCTTGATATCACTGCCCCTACCTGCTCTTCTCTGCTCTGCTTCATGCTTGAAGTCAAGACCCATGCTCTTTAGAAGCTGGGTGTGAGCTGGCCTTGGCCTTTCTCCCTGTGGCAGCCCCTCTGCCTGGGCTGTGCCCTGAGGCTGCAATCGTGACTGCCCATTTTACCAGCGAGGATCCTGCGGCTAGGCCAACTGGGCTGGCCTGCACACGATCACCCTGGTTCTCCTGGCATCCTGAGCCTCTTTTTGGGACTAGCTGGCCCTGGCCCTGGAGCTTCTAGAACCTTGGCCAGAGACAGGAGATGTGAAACTCTTGAGAATTGAGAAATCACCGAGGACTGAGGAAGAGGACAGTTACCAGGCCTGAAGCAACCAGCTTCCCCTTGCATCACTTGCTGTTGCCTGCCCAGCTGTCATTTCTGAGGAATAGGCCTGTGGTCCTACAGGGAGGGGCACCAAAGACCTGTCTCATGGGAAGTGCCATATCCTCTTCCTACTTGTCCAGGTTGATAACATCCCTTGCTCACGTCATGGAAGACAGAGTGAGTGAGTGAACAGGTTCTGGAGAAAAAGCCAGGTCTGAATCCCTAACCCAGTCTGGGCGATGTACGTAACATCTCAGAGCCTCGACGATGCAGACAGGTGAAGAACGAGGGCACAGACTCAGAGAGTCCCAGCCGAGACCCTGCTGCACAACCTACTTGCCAGCTGTAAGGGAGCGAGCAGCTTCACCTCTCTGAGCCTCAGTTTTCCCGTATGTAAAACAGGAGCGATAACAGTGCCAACAATTAGATCAGACAGTGAGTGCCCAGCCCCCAGCCCCCTCCCCGGCCCACAGAAAGGACTTGATGCAGTGCAGCTGTGATGATTCTTACTGTCATCATCACTATCGTCCCAATTTCTTAACTGTTGTGTCTCTCTTCTAAATGGGCTCCATGGATTGTCCATTTTGGCTACATTTACTGGATAATTCTTTCAAAAGAGCTTAATATTTAGCTATACCTTAATTCCAACTTCTGCTTTTCTGTAGATTTTTATTCTTTTGAGTGGGATGAACATTACGAAAACATGTTTCTACTTTTAAGAATGATCTAGAATACTCCTTTCCACAGGTGCTGTGTGTTCTACTTGCTCATGAAGTACACCCCAACACACACTCACTCTGAGATGCAGAAGGCCCACCTTGTGCGCCATCTTCCAAGGCCCTGCTTAAATTCCAGCTAATTCCATGGCATCTTCTTTAATTACCCTACTTGGAAGTGATTTCTCTCTTTCCCTCTTTTTTCAAATAGATTTTTATCATTTGCTGCTATTCTGGTGATTTGAAAAGTGAAATGACCTCACCCACCAGTGGTGGTGTTTTGAACAGCAGGGACCTGCTTTATAGAGCACGGTCAGTTATTGAGAGCTCTTAGGTACCAGGCCCTGCAAAGAGCACTCAGCCTAGACTGCCTTGAGTGGTGCCCAGCACCCTCTGAGGTGTGAAGGACATCAGCTCATGTTTAGGGATCACTTCCCAGGTGCTGGGCCTGAGACAAAATGCAGATCTCATATCAGTTCACAACAACCTGGTGGGGCTGGTGCAATGACAGTGAGGATCCTTACACTGGGCATAAAATGGGAACTGTGCATGGCCAAAGCTACCCCTGAGAAGGCTTCAGGAAGGTGGCACCTCAGGGACCAACAGAGCATCACCTAGGTAGGGCAATGGAATTTGATGCTTCTGCAAGCATTGGAATCAACGGCCATCTGTGTGTGTGTGTGTGTGTGTGTGTGTGTGTGTGTATGCATTGAGCACTAGCTGAAGTGCTGAACTCATGTTCAGAGGCTGTGATGTTGCATAAATGTATTTGCTTTTAGATGCTAGACTCACCCTCTGCCAGCAAGCTTCTCAGACTATGAGAAGTGTACAGGGTCTGAAACCTCCTAAGAACGCAGATTCCCATTTCCCATCTCAGGACCACTCCAGGGAATGTAGTCTTTGGACAGAATATGTGGAGGAATGGATAGTGACTAGAACAGATGGCAGCATCCATAGAAATCGTTACTGCTGTTTTCTCTTAGATTTTTTTTCCTTTGCCCAGTTTTCTGCACCTAAAGCTAAAGTGTTTATGAGGCAATTGCTCTGTTTTCCTGCTTTACAAATATGAAAACAGATTCCTAGGTGGAAAGCCCTTGCCTGAGGTTGCACAGCAAGGGAACAGTCTTATTAGAAATTAAGACTGGGTCTGTCCAGTGCAGCCCCTTTCTCGTCCCTGGGTACCTGACTCACTGAGAATCTTCTCAGAGTAACTATAAGGAGGCAGGTGAAGCAATCTCAACTTTACCCTTGTGAGAGAGATCACTGGGAAGCAATAAAGGGCAATGCTCCTTCCCCCAGCAGCTCACTGATGGTGAGAGATTATCTATATTTTAGGTCAACTGTCAAAATAGATTTTCATCTGTGAAGATCCAGCCAAGCAGGAATGTGGTGTAGACAGACATACGGGTGCCAGAAGTTTTAATGGAACAGGCTTGGACTCACATTGGGGTCTATGTCTCCTTCATCTTCCTTCCCACTGGGCTGGGGTAGCCAGGACCAGTGAGGACTTAGCAACCCTCTTGCTCTCTCTGCCTCTCCAGCCACCAGAGCTGGGCTTCCTTGTTTACTTATTTAGAGCCCTGCAGAGGAAGTGGTAAAGGAAACTTGCTGAGTCGTTTTCTGAGAAGAGACCATATTTGTTCGCAGAGGAAGCTGTTGCTTTCTGGGATCAGGTTAAAGCAGAAAAGACGTCTGCTCCAACAAGTGTGCTCCAGAGGGTGGCAGGGAGTTGGAAGAGTCAAGGACACATCCACGCTCTGGAGTTGGGGTTCTCTGTCCATGGGTGCAGCACCAGTGCTCAGCGTGTGAGCTTTGTCCTGGGAGAGCAGCCATGGCATTGAGGAACGTGCCCTTCCGCTCGGAGGTCCTGGCCTGGGACCCCAACAGCCTTGCAGATTATTTCAAGAAGGTGAGCCTTGCTTTTTTGTTGGTGGTAAGGCTGGCAGTGCCCTTGGTGGGCTGGGCAGAGGCATGAGGATGGAGTCTGGGCAGAACATGACAGGTGTCATAGACAGCAGCGGAACTTCTAACCTCGTGGCAGCCTTACCAGTGGAGTGAGTGCCGTGAAGATATACGTACACCACTGCGTGTTCCTGACCATGAGTTCTGGGCAGAAGGGAGGCCCTCAAATGGACGCGTACCTACCATGTGGCAGGGCTGCTGCTTGTGCTCTACAGGCACTGTTCCATTTACACTGCCCCATCTTGTTGTCTTCTTGGCTCAGCTGCAGAATAAGCTCGGGGAGGAGAAATCGCCCAAAGCCCCAGGGAATACCTGTGATAGAGGCAGGATTCCAGTCATGCGTGTTTGGTTGCAAAGCCCATGCTCTGAGACTCAGAAGTGCAACGACTGCTAATGAGATCAAGGCTGCTAGCAAGGGGACAAATGGAGTGCTGGCGGTAGGGGAAGGAAACGGCAGGGAAGGAGAGGTGGAGAAGGCCAAGATGAAAGACACTGGAGAAGTTATCCAGGCAGTCATTGCTCATGACCCTGAAAGAGGACTTCGCAGGCCCTGACACAGAACAGGCTCACTGAAGCTGTATGAGGGGCTTGTGAGGCAGGCTGGAAAACCGATATGACCCTGGGTTATAACTGGGAAACAGAGGCCCCTAGAAAGGAAGAGGTTTGCCAGGCAGGGTCAGAGGCCATTCTTGCAACAGAGCTGAGGCCGTTGTGTGTTGTGTGACTGTCATGCCTTCCAGCAGTGGAGGGGTTGCTCAGGATCCTGGTGCTTGGTTATGGGCTATGGGACCAAAGGTCACACATCTGCTTGGGCAGATCCCAAGCCACATGACTCATGGACCCTCTACCCCTGACCAAAGATACAAAGTCATGTGAGGGACATTTATGTTTCTAAAACCCTCATCCCTGAGGCTGGCATCAAGTTCAGTTAGTACTCCAGATTATCACAAAGATGAGATTTCAAAGTCAAGGCCTTAGAGCTCATCTAAGTCAACTTTCTGCTTCTTCTGGGGGTCAGATAGGCTCTCCAGGACACCCTGCCAAACCTGGAGTCTGTAAAGTACTGAGGTATTTACTGTCACAACTATTCTTCCCCAACCTAAAGAAGAAAGATGTGAAAATGTTGAATCGGGTGTGGTGTGAGAAAGGCACAGCCCACAGATCCTGTTATTTGCTGCATTTTGTGCACTTGTTTTTGTTCTTTTTCCCTCCCAAAAGGTTATAATAAGCTTAAGTTTTAGCATTGTGGGTGCAAAAATCATTAGGACAACTGACTTTTAAAGGATGTTTCTAAATACTTTTCTTACATGTAGACCAAATAAATAAGAGCCACAAGGTGACACTTGCCAAGATGTTATAAAGTAGCATGTTAGCTCAATAAAGAAAGGAGAGAGGAATTGAGAATTAGAGAGAGAAACCTGGGGACAGGCCAAGAGATGCAGACGGGGACCCTCTCCAATGTGAGCAGGAGGATTACACAAAAGAAGCCTCCCTGGGCAAACTTCCCCTTAGTGCAAGGAGAAGGCTATAGGCAGGGATGCCTCTCTGCCTGTGCTGGGGGAGCAGAGAACTTTCTTCTTAGAGACCCCAGGCCCAGGAAAAGTCCTCAGCACTGGGACAAGTTCCTCCTCCCAGCATGAAAGAACCAATGACAGGAATGAAGAGACTGAGAGGAGTCTGTGATCTGGAAGTCCCAGCCCTCCACAAACTCAGGTGGACATCTTCAAGTCCTGAGCACCCAATTCCCCTAGACAGAGAATCCCAAGTGAACTGACAGCAGGACCATTTGGGGATGGAGCTTAGCCACCAAATATCCTATACACAGGATCTACAGGCAGGGCCAATTTCTAATGAATCAGAGGAGTCAGGCCACCCTTGGAGACAGCTCTCCAGAAAGCTCCAGAGTCAGACACACCTTGGTGTGAATCTTGGCTCTGCCACCTGCTAGCCTGGTGACCGTCCCTTACTTATGTCACCTCTCTGTGCCTCACTCAGCTTCCTCATCAGTGAGACAGACAAACTAACATTAACTATCCTCATGGGATTGTTGGGAGAGCTAAAGGAAATAACATGTGTGAAGCATTCAGCAGAGAAAGGAGGCCAATTCACTTTCCATCTTCCCTTTTTCCTGCTCTGTAAACTGGGCCCTAGCTAGGGACACCCAGGCAGATAGGTGGGCCTTTGAGTCTTACAATCTCAGATGTGTGTAGCTTATCCTCCACCTGCGTTGAGGACTGGGATCATGTTTTGCACTTCTTTAATGCCTCTAATTTCTTTTGATGTGTTAGGAGAGCATTCCTGGGCCATGCAGTGAAAAAGCACTGGCTCAGAGCCATGGTTCTAATCCCAGCTGCATTCCTAATTTACTGTGTGACCTTAGACCAATCCTTTCCCTCTCTGGGCCTCAGTTGTCCCATCTACAACATGGGTATGTGCTCTAGAACACTGCCTACCAAAGCTGGGTACTCATAAGAATCATCTAAGTACTTGCTAAAAATACAGATTGTAACCCCAGGCCCAGATATTATTAGATCAGAATCAAATTCTAGGCAGGCCCCAGCCTGCAGGATTGTCTATCCAGAATCAAAGTCAGCAGTCTGCAAAATCAGAAATTCATCTGATAATGATGACAGTGAAAATGATGATTTTAGGCAGTTGTATATTCCAAGAACCACTTATGCCCCACTGCACATAGATAAAAAGGATGTTCAAGCTTCTCAGATGCTGCTTGCTTTCCACATTGACTGCTAAATCAACTTTTTCTAAGCTTTCTAACATTCATCCTACCACTGAAAGCCAAGTGGTTACAACTGTATTCAATCTTCAGGTTTACTGACTGTAAGAAAAGACTTAGACTTAAAATTTGCCCCAAAAGAAGGCTGTCACAAAATGTGAGCCTCGTACTTGTGACAAGAACCTAGGATTCTCCAGGAAAAACGTTTACTCTCAGATACCCCAGCCCCACAAGTCAACTTTAGAGACATTTAAAATGTAAATACTTAAGTTGTTGAGGACGATGTGATGCTACTGTTGTTTGATGTGATTCATTGGGAAAGCAACTGAAACACCCAAAATGATAATTTCTGCTGATTTTATAACTGTTCTGAGAATCCAGCTTAAACAATTTATCTTAAATAGAGGGGAAAGAAAACTGTATGCAAAAGAATATCAATATTTGATCCACATGGTGTATTAAGCTGTGCTTAAGTTTCTTCTCATTACTTACTGTGTGTAAGTTATACTGTTATTAACAGAAAGGAAAGCATTCTTGGCAGAGAAATTAGCACTTTGTTCTGAAGCCAATTGTCACTTCTGTCACCTGCTATCCATGGAACCTCATGCAAGAAACTTAACCCTCCATACCTTTGACTCTCCATCTGAAAAGTGTGAGGATTAAGTGACTAAAGACTGGCTTAAATGCTTAGAAGAGTGCTTGCCATATGGGAAGTGTTCGATAATTAGTAGCAGTTTCTGTTACCATTGTTGTAACAACAGTTTAGTAAACCACCTAAATGTGCAGCAGTGAGGGAATAATTAAATTTAGATAGTGTTTAAAGGGAGTTTGCAATAACATGAGGCAATGCTTATATTATCATTTTAAGGTAATTTTAAGAGAAAAAGTCAGGATAGCAAGATTGAATATGAATTGTCACCTCAATTACGTTCAAAATATGCTTAGGAAAAAGCATTGAAGGAAATATCACAACGTTCACTGAGACTGTCTCTGGGTGGCAAGACAGTGGATACTAGTGGTTTTCTTCTTTCCCCTCCTCTCTATCTGCTGGGGGAACACGTGGCCAGCCCTTGGCAGCCTTGAAGGCACTCTCTTTCAGCAGGGTTTGGCTCCAAAGTCCTAGACAGAGGCAATTTCTCCATTTTAGAGAGTCCCAAGGGGCTAGTGAAAGCAGGGCTGTGGTAGGGACGGGGCCCTTCTGTGAAATCAGGAGGGGAATGGGGAGTCTGGCTAGCCACAAGTATCACAATTTGTTAAGCTTCTGGGGCAGGTGAGGGAGGGGAACCAATGGCCTGACCCTATTCTCCTCTGACACACCTTCCCCTCTTTGCAGCTGAACTACAAGGACTGTGAAAAGGCTGTAAAGAAGTATCACATTGATGGGCTGAGGTTTTTGGTAAGTGCTGACCAGTCCAAAACATTGAGAACAAAGCCATTCTGCACTTCAACCAATGGCTGCAGGGCCAACTGGTCCACCCTGTCCCTGGGGATGCCCAGGCTCAATGTCTGCCTTCAGGGTCCCCATGCAACCCTTTGCCTGCTTCAGAGGTTTGGAATGACTGCCTCTGTCATCACCTCTCGGGACCCCTACTCAGGATATCTCCCACATCTTTCACGGATACAAAGGTACATTCTAAAGTCAAGGTATAAGAAGGAATCGAAGCATAGTTAAAGCCCCCACCCACCCCTTACCCACACCTTGAAAATCTATTCCAATGCCATCCATGCTTTGAGTAGCCCAAGGGAAATAAAAGACCTTGAGGGAGAATAGGAGATTCTCTTTTCCCATCTCACATCCTGGGGGACGTACTTACTGAGTGAAATAAAGGCTGGAATCTCCTTCATTATTTCAATTACATCCTTCTTTCTAACAAATTCACATGGTTGTTTTTGTGCCAACTAAACCCACCTGTGGTATGGCCCCCCTCCACTCTGCTGTATTGCAAAAAATTTTAAATATAAGACTAAGATGCAACCATATATTAAGGACTAAGCCATTAAATGGAGAGAGATGCAGCTGTAATGGTGGAGACTGAGGCATTGGGTAAGTGGTTGGGGAGGTGATCTGAGCACATCCCCTGAAATGACACATTTGTCTATGTATGGATAAGAGAGATCCTGACTGCCCCAGTTCATCCCTTCTGATCATGTTTCTTCAACATTCAAGAAAGAAGTGGGAATAACACTTCAAAAGTCTCAGGCCTAGATGTTTCCAATCTGGATCTGGAGTGAGGAGGGCAAGCTGAGCTGTGTTTTCCTGCCAGGCCTAGTCAGCAGCAGTCAAGGAACTGGGCCACAAGCCTTAAGAGTTAAAAGGGGCTATAGAGGCCACATGCTCTAGCTTTCCACCCAGCACACCAATTCATTTCTTAGGTTGCATCCCTGCCACCAACATCTGCTTGAATCTTTCAGTGACAGTGAGCTCACTACCACCCAGTGTCACCTGTCCCTTTCCGGGCTGCTTAAGTCTCCTGCTGAGACCAAATCTGTGCCCCTGTTGGTCTGAGCTTTGCTTTTATGTGCCATGTAAGATATACTTATATTCATTGTTCCACCCAAATTATTCATTCACCTGTCCATTCACCTGGCAAGCGTTTTCCTGATTCCATTTATACACTGGACCGTGCCATGTGCTGGGAATATGGAGATTAGGATGCCATTTCTGCCTTCCTGAAACTTGTTTTATAGCAGAAAGGTATCTTCAGGAAGGCTCCAACCATCTCTTCTGCAATTGAAAAAACATGTAAAGAGCCTCTGATTTGTTCTAAGTCAGACACCCAGTAATTGGACTAAATCAGACTTAATTTAATGTAACAGTCCATCAGTTTTTAACAACACTATTTCTTCATACTGAACTTTGAGCTAATAGGACACTTAGAGTTTCACTGTTGTTGAGAATCACTGCTAAACCTGAATATTTCCTTCTGGTGCCTTTAGCATTGAGAACTGAGAGCAGACACATCTCAGTGCTGAGTGGAAAGAGAGTAAGCCATCTTTTGAGGATGGTTCTGGCTGCAGCGCTGATGCTCTGGGTCACCTTGAATGAGCACTTGCCTTCTCTGAGCCTCTCCTTGCTCCCTGCTCTATTAATTGAACGTGAGCACACTGGGCTTGCTCATAGTGGGTGAGTCCCTTCCAGCTCCGTGCATTCTCCCTGCTCTTCCTAGGAAGCTTCAGGCCTGTTAGGACAGGGCTGTTTTTGTTGGTTGAGAAATGGTATCTGGGCAGCTTTGCCTCCTCTGCTCCCAAATCTGGGACCTGTCAGTTGCTAGAGGCTGCTACATATTCTGCTCATTGTGCGAAAAAGGAAAGTGGAAAGAGGGGTGCTATGAGGCAGGAAAGCAGAGAGAACCTGGTGCAAGGCCCAGCAACAGGAGTGTTTAAAGGCAGCTTCTGCTAAAACCCACCCTCCACCCCAGGTGCTGTGGGTATAGTTTGAGCTCTGATATGAACTCTAATTTCTCATCTGTCACTCCTAGCTTTATAGTATCCAAGACCGTTCTGACATTGAAGGCAATGGTGGAGGCCAGAGTCTTTTTACCTCCCTCCTTCCCTCTCTCCTCTTTGTTTCTTCCTTTTCTTTCTTCATTATAGGAGCTAGTAGGAGCCCTGAATCTGTTTTGCTGCCATTTGGGTTTTCCAGTGAGAACTGTGGGTTTTTGTCAGGTGGGTAATGGGGGTCCTATACTTCTAGAAGGTTGAAGAAGATGAGGAAATGTGCTTAGTACCTGTTTCAGTTAAGAACCTGGCTGCCTGTAACAGAAACCTGACCACAGTGGCTTAACCAAATGGGTTTATCTTTCTGAAGTGATAAGAAATCTAAAGATGGGCACTTGGGGCTGGTGAGCTGCTGAAGGAAGCCATCGAGAAGCCAGGCCCCATCTAGCCCATGGAAGACGCCTGTGGCTTCTGTTCTAATGATTGCAAGCTGGCTACTCCATCTCTAACCATCACATTGGCATTCCAGACAGGAGCAAATGGGGAACAGCAAAGAGTAAAAGGTGCACAGTGCATGGGGAATGCATCCACCTCTTGTCAGGAAAGTAATAACTTTTCCAGAAGCTCCATTCAGTAGACTTCAAGTTGTATCTCACTGGCCATGACTGAGTCCTATGACCTCAGCCATCTGCAAGGGAGTCTAAGGTGTTAAATATTTTAAACTCAGCACAGATACTGCCTGAACAAAATCAAGTTCCCATCAGTAGGGGAGAAAGAGAGAGTGGGTGTTGGGTGGGTAAGCAGCTGCATCAGGCACACCACCTCTGCACGCAGGGCCCATCTGCAGCTTTCCCTCCTTGTGTGTCCATCTTGAGGACACACTCCGCACATAATCATACTCCTGTGAAGCCACAAGTCTAACTCCAAGTCATCTCATAAGTAACCCAGAGTTTGCTGAATGTTTTGAAGGATGTAGAGAAGTTATATCAGAAAGCACAACTTTCCAAAACTCCAGTTTAAACATCTCTCATCTTTCTTCCCAGTTCCTGCCCCTGTTCTAAAGGCCTCTCTCTTCCCTAACATCCTGTTACTCTGTGTCTCCAGCCTTGCTCGTGTCCACCTTCTCCTTCATACTCATCCTGAGCCTCATTGTATATCCTCAACTCAACAGAACAGAAGGTGGTGGCCAGCTGCTGTCCCCCTGGGAGCCCATGGGAAGCTCTGTCCTCATCATGCCACACTCTGAACAGGAGTCTTGGCACATCCCTGACAGGGGGGAGGTTCTGGAGGTCAGAAACACTGCTGCTCGGTGATGTTTAAGAAAAAGTGGAGAAGTTAAGAAGCTTGACCTGACTGTCTCTGGCAGACTCCCTCCCAGACGTCCTGCTGCAAGGTCTGACAAATGGGCTGGGTCACCCACTGCTCCTGGAGCTGCGGCAGATGAGTCCATAAGCACACTGCTAAAATACCCCAGCCCCGTGCCAGCTGGGCTCAAAGGGAAGTATGCCCAGCTCTTCCCAGTGGGCGGCAAACAGCCTGCCAGGGAGGAGAAGAAGCAAAAACACTAACCTCCAAAAGCCAGCCAGACCCCGGCTGCTCCCTCCCCCAGGGTAGTAATTATTCACCTAACTCCCCCATGTGTCATTCATATATGGTATGCGAGGCGCTGAGCCACGCACGCAACATACATCATCTCATTCAGTCCTCATAATCCCTGGAAGGTGGCCATTATTATTATAATTATTCCCATTATACCGATAAAGAAACTGAAGCTCAGAGAGGCCAAGTGTGCGCGCCAAATCAGACAGAAGTAAGATTCAAACCCAGCCTGTCTCACTCCAGAGCTGCTACCCTTAGAATGTCAATGGAGTCCCTTCTTTGGCTGACATCAGTTTTATGGAAAGTCTGTCCACCCTCTCTTCTGTTCCCAGCATTGGCAGTCCTGCCTCTCCTCCCTTCAAGGTGCCTTCTTTTCTCACCCTGTCACCCTCTTCCTCTTCGGTCACTGGGACCCTCAAAGGGATCAGGCATGAGAGGGAGGAGACTTGCTGGAAGAAAATTGACCATGAATACCAGGGAGGAGGGTTCCAGCTCAGCTCCAGCACCTACAAGGTGAAATTTCCCTCACATTCCCAAGCCTCAGTTTTCTCACCTATAGAATGCGAGTGCAGGTTGTTCCTACATCACTGGTTGATGCGAGAATGAGTGAAGGTGCTGTAAGGCAGAGGCCCGGAGTCAGTTCTTCATAAATACGAACTTCTTTCTCCTTTCCCCTCTCAGTTCCCTCAGGAAAGCCTCTTTATTGCATCCCCACATCCAGAGAATAACACCAGTAACCCTGGTGAAAACGGCTCTGGGTTGTGATGGTGGTATAAGGGCACAGTGTCTTTTTCTAGGCAGGCTTCTCATGTCTGCTTCTTACAGAGACTGAGAGGGGCCCTGAAGTCTGGGTAAGAGCCTAAAGAAGAGGTCAGAAATGGCCAGATTTGGCCCACAAAACAAGTTATATTTGGTCCCACAATTTAGCTCTCATAGTGTTTTGTTTGCTTAAGTTAAAATTATTTGTCAGTATTTCAAACTCAGGAAATTTTGCATAAAGTCTGGATTTCAGGATTTCCTTTGAAAAAGTAGACCTGGCAACACCAGGCCCACAGTCTTCCATGCAACATCTAGAAGTTGACCCCTTTGGATGGGTGGGGGTTGGCCTCTCTAGTTGGCCGCAGTCCCTACCACTCCCTGTTGTTTCCTACTTTACTCACCTGGCCCAGAGCCCTTCCTGTGGGTTGTGACCTGCTGGTATCTTCATTTCAGAACCTGACAGAAAATGACATCCAGAAGTTCCCTAAGCTCCGGGTGCCGTAAGTACTCACCTGATTCCCTGGGTGGTTTGGGGAACAGAGGTTGGAATGGGGGGGTACTCCAGGGGGTGCTGAGTCACTTATCTATCGCTGTTGGTTTGAAGTAGGAAAGTGTGCAGGAAGGGTGGAGGCGAGGGCAGGGTATAGGGAAGGTAAGTTACATGATGAGTTGGGAAAAGGAAGTAACAGGTCCAGCCTGGCTGGTGTATTGGGTGCTCTTGCCAAAGACAAGCCCGACTCTGGACCAAGATTTCATTTCCTCTCTCCCCAGTGGGGTAGCTGGCTTTGTAAAAATAGCACCAGAGTCAAAAACCCTGAGGTTTCATCATGGTATCATCACCAACTCAGTGATTGCTGAAGTTTCTGGACCTCATTTTCCAGCTCGATAAAATGAGAGTGGACGGGATGAAGGATGGCAGTGGACAGCCTTTTGTTTAGCAATACTGACTGGTCAGAAATGGCTGTCAGGGGCATTGTGTGGAGAAGAATCCTGAGGAAAGTGGGGCATAGTCTATTACCCATGTCTGACACAGGTACTCAAGGGAAAGTTGCACTGTGCATATTGTGCCACATCCCTCTCATAATGATCTCATATACTGAAATGCCTACAGAAGCCACACAGTTGATATAAACATATAAAATGGGCCAGGTTGAAAAACAAAGACCTATCAATTTCCTTTTCATCTTACCTCCTTTGACTGAAGCATGGGTATCTACTACAAGAAAAATAATAGCACAATTATAATGATTAACAAGGTAATCAACACAAAACCTCAGAGTTGGTGAAACAATAGGGAGTGGATGGCAGTTGGTGGCAAATCAGCTTCACACTCTCCATCCAGAGAGCAGCCGCTACTCAGCTCCCGGCAATGTGGACCCAATGATGCCCAATCTTTGAATTTATCTAAGGTAGCTAGAAATATAAGTTTTATACAATATAGCTCCGATTTAAATATTGGCTCAAATATTTTTAATTCTGTGAAAGCCAAAGTAAACATTTCTATGGGCTAGATTTTGTCTGGGGGCCACCAGTATGAGACTGAGACCTCTACTCTGGACATTCTCTGAGGTCTTTTCTCTTATTTTAAGGGTCTCAGAATTCACAATAATATAAGGGAATTAGGCCAGTGGGGTACGAGGCTGGGAGAACTCATGTGTAGACAGAACTGCCAAAGTAGCTCAACTAAGGAAAACATGAGTCTCAGACTTCCTTCATGTGGAAGGGTGAAGGAAAAAGACAGGAGTAAGGGTTTGTCTTTGGTGTGGTCTATCTCCAGGGAGTATTGTTGAAGGGTGCTTGTTTTTCCTAAGCTGTTCTCCAGCCACATATAGCTATTTAAATTCAAATTACATCAAACATTTAGCGTCTCAGAGGCATTAGCCTCATTTTGAGGGCTCAATAACCACATGTAGAGGGTGACTACTGCATTGGCGAGTACAGACATAGAACATTTCTATGATTGCAGAAATGGATATTCTAGGAAAAAATTTTTGTTCTACATAAGGAAGAGACCTTAACATGTAGGTATCAGAATTGGTGGCTGTTGGGCCAGCGTTGTACTGCAGACATGTGAAGCTTGGTCTGCACAGAATTGTAAAATCAAGAAATGTTCCACAAAATCTGGCTTTTCTTGAAACTAATGGAAGATGTAGTGATCTAGTCTGGCTCTTAGTCTATTGTGGCAATTCTTAGCTGGATCTGATTGTCTGCTCCCTGTTTAGATGGGGTTTGTGTTCTCCAGTTTACCATTGTCCCCACTACTCCCAAGAGATTCTCCTACAGTGGTTCAGTCATATGCATGGAGAATTTGGCTATTTGACCAACAAGAAGTAATAGAATCCCCCCTAAAGTAACCAAATAACCAGACAAAATATATTAAGCAGCAGTTGATGACATTGGACATCAGATTATAAGGCATGGAAAACAAGTGTGGTGATCTCTTACTGCTTTGAGAGAGTTTCCAGGCCCTAGTACAATGAGTAGGGAACATTGGTAGGGTCTAGTAAGCACCTTGAATTGAGGAGACAGAGCTGAGAGTCAAGAAGTCTAGTGTTCATTGGTCCGGTACCAGAGAGGAGAGAGCTGCACAGAGAAGATGTTCTGGACACCGCAAAGGAGCCCTCTTCAGCAGGGGTTGATCAGTGCATGCATGTAAGGCAACTACTCAAAGCTGGCAAAAGAACCACCCAACAAGATTATAGCGGCCAGCCACAGGTCTGGAAACAGTGACTTTTTCTATCAGCCAGACTGGAAAAACTACAGATTTATAGTCATTGAGTAGAGTGCACAAAAGAACCTTGCCTTGGTAGTGGGGAATAATTAGCCCTAGTCTAAAAACTGCAAGCTTTGCCTAGAGAATCAAGAGCAAGAGTGAAATACAAAAGCCAAAAAAACTGTTTCTAAGTAACTTAACTGTACCCTAAAACAAAGCTCAGGAATACAAAAATATCTATCACCTAACAGAGCAAAATTCACAATGTCAAGCAATGAATCAGAGATTTTAGGCATATTAACAAGCAAGAAAATATAACATATAATTAAGAGAAAAACCAATACATCAAAACTGATCCATAATGGTTGCAGATACTGGAATTAGACAAGGAAAATATCACTGTATTCCATATGTTCAAAAAGTTAGTTGAGGCATGAGAAATACAAAAGGACCCAAACAGAACTTTTAGAAATGAAAATGACAATACCTGAGATGAGATATATACCTGGGATTAACAGCAGAAGAAAATATTAGTAAGCATGAAGACACAGCAGTGCAAACCATTCAAAATGAAATGCAGAGAGTAAAAAGAATTTAAACAGAACAATGAAAAGAGCCTCAGGGAACTATTAGGCAACTTCAAGCAGCCTAATATATATGAAATTAAAGTCCAAAGGAGAGGGAGAAGTGTGCATGTGGAGTGGGGGAGGAATATATAAATACATCATATATGCATATTACATATACATAATATTTGAAGAAATAGTGGCTGAAAATTGTCCAAGTTGGATGAAAATGATAAATGCACAGATCCAAGAGGCTCAGCAAACTTTCCAAGCCTAAGCAACAGGCAGATAACTATCCCAATGTACATCATAACCAATTTGCTTAAAAGTGGAGATGAGGGACTCCTTGAACCCCAATTCTTCTGTTCACCAGCCGTGAGTCTGTGGACAAGTTATCTGAATTCCCTGAGCCTCAGCTTCCTCATCTGCAAACTGGGGATAATAACAGAACCAACCTCAAAGGTCAGCAGGAAAGGTAGAGGAAATAATAGGCAAACAGTAATATGCACTGAAGAAATGTTAGCTATTCTTATTTCCTGAAAAATCCCAATGAGCGCAATTTCAAATTTTTACTGATCATTTTTTCCTGCTAAAGGTGGAATTCATTTCTATTAAAGAACAGAAAAGCTTTGGGACAAGGTAGATCCAGGTTCTAAGGCAGGCTCTGCCTCCTGCCAGCTGTGGGACCTTGGGGAAATGACTTCATTTATAGAAAGAAAAAGAGCTAACTTCAGAGAGTGGTGGACTTTAAAGGAGGCAGTCTGCATAAATTGGTGCCTACCTTGATGCATACAGATATTCAATATTGTTTGTTCCATTCCCTTGAACCTAGGTTCATTTGCCATAATCATTACCCTGAAGGGCTATGGAAAAGAAATTGTGTTTATGTACAGCAGACCAAAACAAGATTATATTCCTCTGAATATCTCCATTTCTGTCCCCCATGCTTACAAAATCACTAATAAGTAGATTTTATAAGAAGGCAGCTTCTGGTGAGGAAAGCTTTCTCTCTCTGCAGATAAAGTCACTCTCTCAGGACGCAGTTTCTCCCAGAGCCACCCTGAATACCGTAATGGAGGTGGATTTCTGAATAAAACAATGAAACCTCCTTGCAGAGGGCCTGTATTAAAACCCAGAGAATAGTGGAGCATGGTCTGGTTAAACTGGTAGACCGCATGTTAAAATCTGACACTGATTTGTTTTTTTTTTTAAATATTATAAGTTTTATATTTAAATCCATAGTGTAACTTAAAAAAATTAGGAGAAGGCAGTGATGGGGTGGGGTGTAGGCAACAGATAGGTGTTTGGACGATTCCCTTTATGCCCATTACAATAGTAAAATTAGGCTGGAGAAAATTAAGAGCCAACCAGAGGAGTAATACAGTAACTCCTGTGTGTCTGCCTTCCTGATAAGGCTGTAAGTCTCCTGCAGGGACAGCACACCTAAGATAGAGAAGACAGGGGAGGAGGGAAGGGGGCAGAGGGAGGGACCCGGAGGTGAACAGGACCTGCTCTGCCCATTACAGAATGTGACCAGCCCTCAGCAGAATGGAAACAATGACAGGCCTGTCTTCACCCTGCACTTTCCCTCTCCCAGTCAAGGGCTAACCCCTGCCCAGTCCTCCCCATGTGAAAGGGCCTCCTCTCCACCAACAGTCACTCCTCCCCCAGTGCCAGTCCGGAAAGCTTGGCTTCCCAGCTCAGCTCCACATTAAAGCCGGTCACGTGGCCTTTGACAAAAGCCTCTCTCACACCTTGTTTACCTTGTTGGTAAAATGGAAATGATTAGACTTGTCTGCCACACAAAATGGCTGTGAAACACAAGAGAAATAACACATGGAAAACTGCAAGGGTGGAGGGCACGGCTGAGACGCAGGGAGACCATACTAGGCCTTCAAATTCTTGTTTCCCACCTACCCGTGGTTCCCTCCTGAGGCCCCAGATGGCGATGAAAAGCCCTGGGACTTACATCCTGTCCTCTCCCTGGCTTCTCATATGACCTGGGGAACTCCGGAAGATTTGTCTCTTGCTTCTAGGAGGCTGACCCTTAGAGGTGGAACGACGACTTCCTTTAAAGAAGGATGAACTGCAGAGGCCCAGTGAGAATGCCCCTGGAGGCTGGGAGTGGGGATGTGCAGGGCCGAGGGGCAGGCTGCTGGGCGAGGGGTGGAGGAGGGCTGGGAGAGGACACGCTGAGCAGCAGCCCTCTGCCCACTGCAAACAGTCGTGCGTGTTCTCCCCCGAGGAACCAGCGTGCCCCCTGAGATCAGGGTCAAGAGACAGCCTGCAAGGGGGAGAGAAGGGAGGCTGGTCTAAAGCTCCTACTGTGTGAAATACATTTTATATTGTAAGCTGGTACGCAACTACACATGTGACAATAGAGGCAACGAAAAGAGAATGTTCACGAAATAATACCTACGCTTATATGTGTGCTGTGGGCTCTGATGCTTTGTATTCTGTTGTTTTCTTCCTTCCTTTTGTTAAGTGGCTGAGGGGGTTTTCTTGTGAAATTTCTTTTCATTTGAATAGGTGACAGCTGCTGCTGTTTTTTTCTATTCCTCCTCCATCTCCCCCATCTCCTCCTCATCTCCTCCTACTTCATTTCTTCCTCTTGTTCCATCTCCTTGTTAATTTTTAAAATGACAGTTCAAAAATATCAAAAATAACAGGATTGATTTTACCATCTTTTCAGACCATAGGAATTGCCCAGGGGTTTGGTTGGTATTACTGTCCCCCAAGACTCTCCCCTGGAGATTCTGGTGGGTTAAGCCTACGGTGGGCTTGTTAATCTGTGTTTGTAGAAGGTGCATCCATGGAATCCCAACAGTCAGGCTGGGCAGGGATTCCCTAGCCCGGACTAACCCTCTCTTCTTGCTGGTGAGGGATCAGGGCCTAAGGAAGGGAAACGCCTTGGCTGAGGTCACACAGTGCCCTCACACTGCCCATGGGGTAGGGTGTTGCAGTCAGACCCCATATGAGGACCCACCCTCTGTGCTGTCTAACATCACGAAGCCTCTGAGGAATCACAGATGACCCCACCATGCTGCAAACCAGAGATGCAGCTGGGCTGAAACCCAGCCCATTGCAGAGTCCACCTTCCTGCAATGATGTGACTTCCATTTGGAGGGTTCAGCCCCACTATCAGGCCCAGTTTATCCCTAAAACAAGGTGAAGCAGAGAGAACTGTCTGCCAGATGCCCAGCCCCCTCCACCTCTCTCCTTGGTGCAGAATGAGGCGTGGGGTTTGTGGGGAGAAGGAGGAATGAGTCACCTCCGGCCACTCACTGTCACTTGGTCTTCGGAGGGTGTGGGAGTGGGGGATGACTTTGAAGGTTTGCACACAGCGATAGCAACTGCCTCCCTGCCCTGTCCACACACACTGCCACCCTGCCCACACGCAGCAGTTGTCCCAGCTGGCTCAGAGGGTATTTCTCTGAGGCCCATCAAAGTAGGAGGACCCTGGGGGCCCAAGTTTGCTGCAAGCTGGACTGGCGGGCACAGCTCTGCTCTCTCTCACCTCTCTGCTTCTCTGTCAGGGCCTGCGGTTTGGCATTTCCTTCCCTAGCCAGTTAGAGCCCCAGCAGCCACCAGTCACCAGCCTGGCTGCTGAGGACACTGGTAAGAAGAGACACCGCAGAGAGGAAGGGGCTCTTTTCAGGATCAAAGTAGCTTTGTGGGCCCGTTGGAGCCCAACCAAGCTTTGTGGGATGGGGGCGGTGAGGTGCAGCCAGCCCCACTTTGTTAAGGTCATTGCTAAATGTCATCTCTGCACTGAGGCCTGTTTCTTATCAATTGCAATGGCACTCCACCCTGGCGCTCCTGTGCCCCTCACCCAGCCCCCAGCACCACTGCATGTATATACACCCAGGACTTACCTAGGCTTTCACTTCCTCAAATGTTCATTGTTTATTGTCTGTTTCTGTCCACTAGCACGTAAGCTCCTCAAGATCAGGGCTCTTTGTTTTCTTCATCGAGGCACCTTGAGCACCTAGCAGATTTTCTGGCACTTAGAAGGCCCTCATAGCATATTGTTGAATGAAGGTGTGACGGAAAGGGAGTGGCTGCTGCAGCCACCATTGCCTGCCTGGCCTGGATGCCAGCAGGGCTCTCTTGACAGCTCTGTTGGTGCCCTTCCATCCTCATGCCAGAGGAGGTAGGAGAGGGACTCCCTCAGTTCTCAAAACAGTTGCTCAAAGGAAACAAAAAGAACCAAGTCAAAAGTGTTCTGGTGGCCAAGTGACCAGGAGGCCACTGGGAAGCCCCACTGTGGCTGTAAAGCATCTGCCCTCTGGGCAGCAAGTGAAGTGTGGAACCCTAACCATTATACTAGGATGGGGAGCAAATGTCACCCTCTCCCCTCTGTCTTCTGAAGTCTTCTGCATGGTTATCAATATTTTTTTACCCTGTCATTCTAATGAGTAAGAGGGTTCCAAGCAGCAGTTCCCTGGGACTGGGGGCCTGGGGAGTGATGAGGGAAGCAGGAAGTTGTGGATGCTAAGGACTGCCTTTGCTAATTTAGCAATTTCGTTTTAGGCCAAACTTGTTGCATTTAAATGGTCACTTAACAGAAGGAATGGACATCTTGGGTCATTCTCAGATGGGCCACAGACTCAGTAGTGTGCTCCCAGGGAGAATTGTGCTTAAGGGCAATTAACACAAGGATGTGGTGAGTTGCGAGTTTGCTACCCTGGAAATCAGGGGCTGGTGTGTGTGGTGAGAAAATGTGTGGCCTTTATGACTAGCCCACTCTGTGAGCCAGTCCCTTCCTTTGTCTGGGCCTCTGTGGCCTCACCTATAAAATGTTGTTGAACTAGATAATCTCTGGGGCTGCTCCCAGCTGCCCGAAATCTCTAGGAATTACTGGGTCTGTTTACTAAAGGGGGTCCCCCTGCTCTCAGCAGCGGGTGTTCAGGGAGGCTGGAGTCTCCTGCCCATGGAATGAATGGTCGCTCACGGCTGGGGAATGCTCGCTGCGCAGTCCAGCTGGTGAAGGCTTTCCCCGTCCTGGGGCTTGGGGATTTGCTACTTCACAGCACCCAAGGACCAAGAGAGTCTGCATGGGCCCTGGCCAAGGCTGGCCTCAGGGGATGGGTGATTCAGGGATTCTCTCACTTGATAGGCTGGCTGTACCTTGATTGGGAATACACCAAGTTTTTAAAAGAATCCATGTCACCAAGGAAGAGGCAGGGAGGGGAGAACAGAAGGAGATACAGGCCAAGGGCAGCCCACTGGGGCTATTTTCAAGTTCTGCAACCAGTAGCTGATGGCTCCAGGTCTCAGAGAAGGTTTGAAGATTTCTGAAGCCAGACATCTTGACAAGGATTAAACCAAGTCAGGGGACTTATCCCTAGGAATACCAACACAATAAAATACAGAGCAACTGTATCCAGATCGTAAGGCTACAGAATTTCATGGAGGGGGGAGCCAGGTGTGACCGACACAGAGGGGCTCCAAGCTAGACTGAAGACGTGAGCCAAACACAGAGGGCTCCTGGGCAGGATCAGGGACTGGTGGGGGGACAAGCATGACAAGTTCTGGGAGGAAGTAAGGAGCAGAGGAGGAAGCTGGCCAAGGTTGGTCCAGGTGTCTGAGGTCACACAGCTCAGGGAACTTCAGGGCTCATGGGAAGGTTGGGGTTTGGGGGTTGGGGAGGTTGAGAGACAATCGTTTTGTCACATCATCTGTCTCTTTATCTTGTAGAATTCTCAGTAAATTAAGTCAAGAAATCAACAAGAATGAAGAGAGAAGGAGCATTTTCACACGCAAGTGAGTGGGGGCAGCCAAGGGCCTGGCATTGCTTTGAGGAAACCCCGGGCATTTTCAAACCCAAAGGGGGCCTTAAATGGGGGGCATGAGACTGTTTTTGCCCCAGTTTCTTCTGCTCTGGGGTCTTGAAGCTGGTGCCAAAAAGGGTGGAGGGGTGTCCCTCTCCCTGTCCTGCATCCTGACCCTGGGTCTGGGACGTCAGGGGAACTTCCCCTTGAGAGTCAGACAGTCACAAGATGCCAGTCGCACCACCAGTGTGGCTTTAGTGGTTTACAGAATTTTGGGTTAGCCCAGCCTGTGTTGCTGAGCAACAAGGACACCAGTCCTGGGTGGTGAGACACATGCCCCTGGGGGCTAATCTTGCAGGACTGGATTGAGGAAAGAGAGAAGTTCCCCTAAATCAGTAGGGCCATTAATGCAATGCTGTTTGCCTTTGCAGACCCCAAGTGCAGCGGTTTCCTGAAGAGACAGGTAAAGGTGTCAGGGCTGAGAGTGATTGCTTTAGGAGGTGACAGGTACTTTGGTCCTTATGTCTGCTGGGGTTCCTGGGGTATCATGCAGGTGACCTTATTCAATCGCCTGTAAGCCAATTTCTCTCCTGAAAAAGGTCTGGGTCCAAACTGAGAGGAGAGATGCAGGGCAGCCTGCTTATGGCTCCCTGCTTAGCTGGGACCCTCTGCAGAGACACAACGAGAAACTGTAGGGGAGCAAGGAAGGATCCAGGCTCTGACTGAGCACCTGCGTGGAGCCATTCACCTTGCTTCTGAGTCTTTAAAGCAGTTTTCAATTGTTAAATTGCACTTAGTCTTGCAATGCAGATTCCTGGTCCCTGCTCTGTCCTGCTGAATCAGGAGCTCTAGGGCTAGGGCCCCAGGCATCTGCATATTTTATGTCACTGTCAGGAAACTCTTATGCATGTGAAAAATTGAGAACAACTTTTGCCTTCTGGCAGAATGAGCTCTTCAGGCAGCAGTCCTAGAGCTGATACTAAATTGGTAGCCTCCAAGTATGTAGGAGGTCGGATGAAGGACTGGGATGGGGCAGTGTGTGGGAGGGCATCAGATGAGGGAGCTGCTATTTCCTTCGAGCCCCTTATTTTGGTACTGATCTGATATTACCCTCTTCCACAGAGAGCCATGAAGAAGATAATGGGGGCTGGTCATCCTTTGTGAGTATGATGTGAGCCGTTCTCCCACAGTTACAGCAATTTCTGGAGCACCTTTGGGCGATAGCTCAATAGCTGGGCTCGACTGAGTGCCCATAAACTTTCATTTACAAAAACATTTGGTGGTGCACTGGACTTGGCCCACAGGCTGTAGTTTGCAGACCGCACATGACCCACCACTTCTGTTCCCACAGCAGGGCCCTCCCCCAAGCCCTGTCCCAAGAGGGTCTACAACTGAAGTAGCTTCCAAGTAGCTTCGCTTGTAGAATTAAGTCCCCACTTGTGACACAAAGGGAAAGGATTTCAGAATCAACCATTAGTCCTGAAAAGACTCAGCAAAGTTCCAGTCCAACTGGTTTTTCTATTTGAGGGATTGTAGTGACCCCTTTGAGAGTCTGATGAACACAGTACATCCACTCCCCAGAGGACTATATACACAGTTGCTGCACAGGTAGCTACACTCAGGCTGAGAAGTCTGTTATGGATCACAGCCCAGTGTTTCATTTTACCCGTGAAGCAGCCCAGCCCACTGGGGAATGTAACTTATGCAGAGCCACACAGTTAGAGGCAGGCCTAGGGCCCAGGCGGCCAACCCTCAGTCCAGTGGTCTTTCTGGTAAGCGGCTGCCTCTGGTGCCTTTAGGAAATAGGCACTAAACATCTCTTGTCCTAGTGAGATTCTGGTAAAAGGAAGCATTGGATCTGAAAAAATGTTAGCTAAGTCAGGGCTTTCTACAAGAAAGCAAAGAATATGACAGTTATTTTGTATGAAAGGCAAAGGAGACCAGAGTTTCCCTGAAATGTCTGCATTTTCATACAGAAGCTGCACCTTTGCCACCACTTACCATTTAGTCCCTCCTGTGTGGGAGCCCAGCCTGAGGCTAGTCGCCTCAATTCTGTCTATGAACAGAGGGGTTCCATTAGCCACTGGCTGTAACACTCATGGGTTCCATTATGTGCCCACTGCTGCACAGGGCCCTAGCAGGGGGTGTTTATAAAGAACCTAATCCTGTGAGCATTTTACAACTTGGAGACCACATACGCATGGCAGGATGCAATTAGGAACAAAACCATGCCTACAAATTTAGGAGCCAAATAATTGGGAGAAAATCATTGTTCTAGAAGTGGAGAGGAAAACTCTGTTGAGAAAACTACCAGGGCAAAGGCCTGGTAGAAAGTCAGAAGCAATGGGGCGTGCAGGCTCAGGGAATCCAGGGATCCCCCACCAGTCTAGGGGCAGGCAGGGGGCGCTGGGCGTGCTGAGGCCATTGTTCCCATGTCCTGCATTCCCTGCTCTCAAGTTACAGGAACACTGACGACAGGGCAGAAGCTTTCTTGGAGTTCAGGAAGACACTCGGCCTCACTCTGCCTTCCAATATTTAAAATAATATTCCTCAAATCAAAAACTAACACAGTTGTCTTCCTTAAGCCATTTAGCAAAGCTGCCAAGCTTTCTAGGATTTCCTTATACACCTTTCCTTGCCAAATTGCAACCTTCCACTGCTACTTTCCACACTGCCCTTGACTTGAGAGAAATGCCTTGGGCCCGATTATCACCCGCCTGACTTTGGTATGAGAGTGGTAAGCCGCTCATGCTGGGTGGCCAACGGTGCCGCCTCTGCTTGGGAAATCATCACTGTGACTGTCCATTTTCACGGGCTGCTTCCGAAGCAGTCACCCAGCCCCTGGCCTTACTTTCTCTGAGACCTGCGAAGAAGCAAACATAGAATACAATAAAGATGTTGAAATTTAGGAAAAGAGTGTCTTCCAAAGAACAGCTTTAAACCCAGTGTCAGATATTATGAATATGAAGCTACTGTTCCTACACACTCACCTCTCAGCAAAAAGAACAGCGCAGCCCTGACCATGCCCGGCCACACACAGCTTCATCTGCCTTGTAATTAATAGGCTTGGGTCATCAGGCTTCCCACGAGCATGGCCTTCAATGCTATACCAGTTTATAATGAGAAGGAATTTTTAGAGCACAGGCATGCTAAGAACAGAAGCGGCGATTAAGTAGCAGCATTACAAATGCTCCAGGCATTTAGTCTTCCCTTGGTCATGCCTGGAGTAACGTGTTTAGTCAAAACAGAGCTGGCTCTCCACTCCTCTACTCCAGTGTCCTCCTCATTCCTTCTGCTTTTCTCTGGTATGCAAAAAGATGTAGTGGAAAATGCACTCGCCTAGTGGTCTGCAGACCTTGGTAGAGGTCCCAATCTCAACTTGCTGGCCATGTGACAGTGCATTCCCTGACCTCAGTGTCATCATCTGCAAAATGGGAGTAACCATCCTAAGCTGCCCGCCCCCAAGCCAGTACCACTGTGAGGTTTGGCAGGGAAAGGGTAGAGGCAGGCATGTTGAATGCTGTGCAGCCTCTACAAACAACACCGTCTCTGTTGCTGTGTTGGCAGGAAGAAGATGACTATGAAAGTCCCAATGATGACCAGGATGGGGACGATGATGGTGACTATGAGTCCCCAAATGAGGAGGAAGGGGCACCCATGGAAGATGATGCCGATTATGAGCCACCGCCCTCTAATGATGAGGAAGCTCTGCAGAACTCCATCCTGCCCGCCAAGCCCTTCTCCAACTCCAACTCCATGTACATCGGTAAGCGCCCTGGCAGCCCGGCCCCAGCCCCCACCAATGCCACCCCCACCACACAGCGGAAAGCTTTGTGTGCAGATGCCACTTCAGCTTCTTACTAGCCATGTGGCTTTGGGCAACTGACTCTACCTCTCTGGGCCTCAATTTCCTCATCAATGAAATAGGGTAATAATACAGACCACATGGTTTTGCTCTGAGGATTATTAATATTGCAGACAAGTGTCTGTGGTGGCTGATACCAGCACTGAACTGCCACCTAAGGGTATTTAGCAATAAACTCATTTTGTGTATTAACTTAGGTACTCGAGAATACTTTCCTGTTCTTCCCCATCTTCTGACCAATTCATAGTTACATGGCATTTTCACCCACAGAATGTGAGAATAAATATAATGATATAGAGTGGGGCTTGACCATAACTTTAAAAAATTAAATAGTATTTAAGATTTTCATTGTTTATCTGTTCCTGTGAGCCCATTTCTCCCTCTTTCATCCATTTATTCAACAAAAATTATTCATCTTTGAGCCAGGCATCATTCTAAATGCTGAAATTTGAGATCATCAGGAGAGAAAACAGCCCTTGTCTCATGGGGCTTACATTGTGTTAGCAGTGTTGACAGAAAATAAGCTCATACACACTTGCATAATATAATATCAAGGAGTAAGTTAGAAAATTGATGGTCAATATCACAAAAATTAGTACCACTAATCCTTGATGCTGTGTAACACTTTGCAATATTAAAACCCTTTCACAAGTATTTTGTCAACATTTTGTTTTGTGTTACGTACCTATGAGATATGGGCAACAATTATCTAAACCTATTTCATATTCAGGGAAACTGAGGCTCAGAGTAGAAATGGATAATTAAGTTGTCAAGTACCTCATAAGTGCCAGTAATGATTATTTAGAGTGAACAAGACAGTCCTCACCCTAAAGAATTTGTAGTCCAGCCGGTGAGGCAAGATCAAACAAATGAGTCATAAAATGATTTAATTAAACCATGATCTATACTCAGAAAGATAAGTGGGGCAGTGAACCTGGGGCTTTTGTGTGGTCTGCGCTCACACCTCTAAGGACATATCTAAGGTGAAGGTGAATGTGGGGAGGCAAGAACATTCTAAGCAGTAGGAATGCCTGTGCAAAGGCCCTAAGGCTCTAAGGAACATGTCAGAGGAGCTGAGAGATGGCCAGTGTCAGTGGAATGGCATGAGATTAGCCAGGATTCTCTGTGGAAGGGCGATACCTCTCCCAGGCTGGGATTAGGGTGTGCTGAGAGAGGCACCCAAGGAGTGAAATGTAAGGAGGCCCTCACTCACACAGAGCCCTAGCCAGGTCTCTCCCTGTCAAATGGCTGGGACACTCCAGCCTGTCCAACTGCCTAGGGATACTTCTGTGTTGATCAGAATGGTGTAAGTTTTTGTCCAAGCCATGTTAAAGTAACCAGTTAAGAGTCTGTGATTTGGTTACAGAAGTTGGTGACCAGCTAGCTCCTCCCTTTAACAGAAGAGACAAGCACAAGGAGGAAGTGGGAGTAGGGAGGACAACCCAGAGCATTTGTGAGGCGGAGGAAGAGGACACAGAATAGGATCCCCATGAGCACGACAGCCAACTTAACCCTGCCCAGGCAGCTGGGTATGCCTGTGTGTGTGCGCCTGTAAACCCAGAAGGAGCAAATCTCTGCCATGGCCGGGGGGCTGGCTTTGGCGTTGGTGGGGGTCTGCAGGATAGGAACCCCTGGAGCACTGAGGTGCTCAGGGCTGGGCACAGGGTCCTGAGCGTGGCCCACTTGTCTTAGCGTAGAAATTCTCCATCATTTTAATGCCCTTGCGTGTCCACAGACCGGCCCGCCACCAGCAAGGTTCCACAGCAGCCGCCTGTGCCCCCGCAGAGACCGATGGCGGCCCTTCCTCTTCCGCCAGCCGGACGGAGCCATTCGGTAGGCCTCCTCACTTTGTGTCGTGGTCCTCTGCGTCCGCTCCGATTGCTTCCAGTGCCAGAGAGAAAAGGAGACTATGAACATCTTTATCCAATTATGATCAGTAAGAAAAGATTATATGTAGGCTGAGAAATTGCAGACCTAAGTACCGACAGTGGAGTGTTTTTTGGGGGGTGAAATACTAGGGATTTTTATTCACATTCTAAGGCTCATCAGTTTTTTTCTTTTCATCATAAACCATATAAGCTACTTGTACAACAAAAATCTCCATCTAGTATTTATTGTGCCATTATTTCCCACTTTTGAAATAAGTGAAAAGTTAAAATAGCCTCTGAGAGGACCAAGTTGAGAAATGGCTCCTCCCCCTCCTGGGTGTTCATGGGTCTTGCGCCACCTGCTGGCCAATGCTCGAAGTTCCACGGACAAAGGTGCTGGAGGCCAAGATACACAGTGCAGTGAACCCAGGGAGACAGAGCCAGCAAACCCCCTTTCGTCTGAACTCAAGCTTACAGTCCCAGGTCCCACTTGTCTAATTAAGTACCCAAAGACACCTCAAGAAGTTCAGGTTAAGGGGTCAATAGCTGGAAATGTGCTCTCTTCATAAGGAACCTGCGCACTTTCATAGTATTGGCAAATGCTAAAGCGTCAGGGCTAGAGGGAGGGCGAGGACATATTTTCCCACAAGCTCAAAATCCAGAGCACACCAGTTAGGACCTCTCATCTGAGAACAGGTGGCTCCCTCCTGCTTGTGCACTTTTCTTGCAAAGGGGGCTCATGGAGCTGAATTTATATACAGATGAATTTTGCTTTTCGAATCTGAAAGCCTTCACCTCCACAATGGGGATGCAGAATTCACTCATTCAATCAACCGATATTTAGGAGGAGCTACTGTGTGCCTAGCAGTGTTCTAGCTGCCAGGAATAGAGTATGAACAAGACAAATAAGGTCCCTGCTTTTATAAAGTTTCAATTTTGGTTAGGGGCATTGGGGGAGACATAATCAACATGGAAACAGATGTATAAACAGATATGAGTAATACCGTGTGGTTAGGAGACAGAAAACCAGGTAACTTGATCATGGGTGTGAGGTGATACTGAGACAGGCAGAAGGAGCCAATCATGGCAAGAGCTGGGAAAAGAACATTCCAGAGAGAAACATAAGTACAGAGAAGCCAAAGAGGTTATGAGCTTGAGATTTTACAGGAAGTGCAAGAAGGCACTTAGAGTGGGAGCCTGGTGGGCACTAGAGAGAGGAGCCTAAGAAGGGGCTGGAGTTGTAGACAGGGCCAGCTCAGACAGGGCCTGGCAGGCCATTGTGAGTTTCTACTGTGCTCCTAATGTGACAGGAGCCACCAAAGGGCTTGGCAGGGGAGTGACATGCTCACCCCCACTGCCATGCAGAAAATATCTGGCTTATATGAAAAAGTACAAAGCAGGGAGCTCAGAGAAGAGGCTATCGTTCAGGTGAGAAATGGAGATGTATGTTGGTGGGTGGAACACAGAGATGGAGAAAAGTGAGCAGATTTAGACATGTTTGGGGAGAGAAAGCCACCAGGACTTACTGTATGCTAGCAATGAATCCTAACATTTGGATCTTTTTAAAGCAGCCACTACCCCCACCCCAGCCCAACCATGAAGAGCCTAGCAGAAGCAGAAACCACAAAACAGCAAAGCGTAAGTACAGGGACTGCCCTCTCTTGCCCACCAGGCCAACCATACCCCACCCCCAGCCAACTGCTTTCTTCCTTTAACTGACTTCAGTCTTTTGCCTTCCAGTGCCTGCTCCTTCAATAGACAGAAGCACA
Source organism: Manis pentadactyla (assembly GCF_030020395.1). NCBI lineage: Eukaryota > Metazoa > Chordata > Mammalia > Pholidota > Manidae > Manis > Manis pentadactyla. The sequence continues at coordinate 43,987,428 of NC_080020.1, read as the reverse complement.
AAACCTCCCCTCGATCGTTCATTGGCCCCATTTGACAGAGAGCCCTTCACAGTAGGTTGGTATCATTCTATTTGTTGCATAGTAATGATGGCCAGTATTTACAGCATGCTTACCAACTGCTTTTCATATGTATGGTGTTACTTAACTATCACCATAATGCTGTGAAGTGGGGACTATTAGAATCATCCTCATTTTACAGATGAGGAAACTGAAGCATAGAAAGCTAACTTCCCAAGATCACTCAGCTACTAAGTGATGAGGGTAGAGACCCAAACCCAGATCAGGCTAATGGCAGGGCTCCTGCTTTGAGCCCGGTGCTGGGCCTGCTTCTCCAGAGGTGTGATTTGTGTCCACAAACCTCACTGTCCTCCTAACGGATGACGTGGAGGCAGATGAAAGAACTGGGCTAAGAGGCAAGAGCTCTGCGACAGCTGTTGTCAGGGGCCACCACTGCTACTTAGCAGCTCACTAACCACAGTGTTGAGACTTTTTCAGAGCTGTCTCCTCATTATAAGGTGGGTTTTCGGTAAGGAGAAAATGTTTCTTAAAACTCTATTGCTATTCAAATGTCAGGGTTTTTTGTACATGTGCGGTTAACCACACTGTGGATATACTACAATTCCTTTCCCCCAGAATTGACCCATAATGCTTTTGGATTGTAGCTAGCTCTCATAAAGCTACTTTGAATTCAATTCTAAAACTTAGCTACCATTTATTGAGCACCTACCTACTCTGGGGCAAGTGTTTACCTACCACAAATAGTTTACCTACATTATCTCTAATTCTCACACCAACCCAACAAAGGGGATGGATTATTATCTCCACTTTGCAGACAATGAAACTGAGGCTCAGAGAGGTCGAATAATTTCCTCAAATTTGCATAAGTAGGTGCAGGATTTGAGCCCATGTCTTTCTGACTTCAAAGTGGGTGCTCATGGCCCCCACATCATGCTGCAGTTGGAGACCCTGGATTTTCCTTGCTCTGGGCTAGGGAATTATGGAGAAGCAGCCCTAAGCTTTAGGAAATAAGAAGCCCAGATTCCCTTAACTAAACACAGAGGGAGGCATTCAGCTTTTTGTGGCCTCAGTCTCTTCTTCTGCCTGCAAAATGGCTTTCAGTTCTCAGCTTTGAGGCTCCTGCTTGCTGCTGTTTCCCTGAACTACATCGCAGCTCTGATGACTCATGCCAATCTATGTTGGCTGTTTGAGTTGAGAATGGTCTGCTGCAGAAGGCAGTGCAAGTTGTGTGAAAATGAAGACAGAGATATTCAACTTCAGACTACCACCATGAGTCAAAGCATCAGACAAGTGGACTATTGACATCAGATCATTCAGATCTACCCCTGAATTACTTTTATTACATTGAAGACATAGTCCATGATGTTTTGGGAGAACCAACCTCTTACAATGCTCAGACTTTTTATGTGCTCAGGAGACTGTTTATGTGTCTAGAAAATATACATAAATCAGCAGATTTTTCAAAAGAAAATCTGTTCAAGCCAAAGGATATAAATCAAAGTTTTCTGGGTATGTTTATAAATTAGGGTTCCACCCAAACCAAAGTTTTATGAATAATAAATATTTTTTATACCACCAAACCTCTCTCACTAAGCAGTGAGCTCTTCACAGTGGGACAAGGTTCTTAGGATCTATCATGGGCTTGCATGTTCTCAGTCTTTAAAGAATAATATCATGTTGTGAAAACACAACTCCAGACAGATCACATCATCACTCACCTTAGGGTGTTCACTGTACTGGGATGGAGGGAAAAAGAGGAAATATCTAACAATTGCTGGTGCTCATGGATCATGTGTCTGACCCTGCATATAAATTGTCACCTGGTCCTTACAGCAAACCTATACAGTTCTAACCTATAATCTGCATTTGACAGATGAGGATATTGAGACTCAAAGACCTTAAATAACTTGCTAAAGGTCATGCAGGATTTGCTTCTAGACCTGGTTGAATCCGGTTAAGTAATATTATTACATTGAAGACATAGACCATATCTACTCTAGGGGACTTCAGACAATAAAAAATAAATTGCTTTGGATAACTTTGCAATGCAGAGTTCTCAGGTAAACAAGAGGAAAAAAAGAAAAGCCCAACAAAAATCAAAACAAAACAATTTGCCACCCACCAGGAGAATTTCCTAAAACCTTGTCTCCCAAGTAAAAATTTTTTCCAGAAACTAAGTGTAATATGTTACATAATGTTAAGTGTACAACAGGATTGGAGGAAAATTAATCCATTACAAATGAGTTTATATTAGATACAGAAATAAACTTAAGCTGTACAAAGAAACTCTTGGTCAGTGAAAGAGGTATGAAATCCCAAGAAGACATTATCCACTAATAAAATAAAATGGTGAAAAGAAGCCCAGAATCCACAATGCTGCTTTTGTGCACAGCACTGTGTGGCCATGGGCAAGTCACTTAATTTCTCTGAGTCTGTAAAGTTAGGTGCTCAATAAAGGACCCCCAAGTCCCAAAGTCTGTGATTCTTCAATGCTTAAATCCAACCAGCCTTCTTAGGGGCTTGGATGCACAGTTTCATCAAACTATTTTAATACTTTTGTGCTTAGCTGATATAGTCTGGAATGAAAGGCTTATCTGCTGTTTATCATTGACAGGAAAGAAACCGGCATTTTCTGACAAGGTAAGTTGTTTCTCTGTTGTTTGTTTTTGTTTTTGTTTTGTATCTTGTCTGTATTCTTCAAAAAGTGCTGAGGACAGTCACATATCATCCCTCTTGTTTTGCAGCCCTCCACCCCAGCAGGAAGGTAAGAGGCTCTCTTGCATCTGTGTGAGGGTGCCCCACATATGCTGTAGAATTCTACTGCCGCAGTTAAGCTTATTTCTCACACATCCTTCTTTCAACTCTGCAGGCCTCTTGGGGAGCATTTACCCAAAATACAAAAGCTTCCTTTACCACCTACCATGGAAAGGCATGACAGAAGTAGTCCGCTGCCAGGGAAGAAACCACCGGTGCCAAAGTAACTATCTTCCAGGTTTTGAGCCTGTCATTCAGAGCGGGTGATCTGAACAACCTGCTAAGTATTCGCTCTACATGGGACCTGAAAATCATGGGCGTTCTGGGGGAGCAGTGGGCCCATTTTGCTACTGTGGCTTGAAGAGTGTTCAGGCTCCTAAGGTCAGATGTAAAGCACCTGGGACCCTTTGAAGACCATAGCAATCAAGCAAAGAAAGGAGTAGAGAGATGTTTAATCAGGAGCAGAGGAATGACTGCTGTCCTCAACCAGTCAAATCTGTGGTTGCATTTTCCTTCTGTCTCAGTGCATTGGGAGCACACCTTCCATATTACTCTTCAATACAGGTAGCGGGGAGGAAATAACTGGGGGAGGCTTTTAGGTCACTGTAAATGTCTTCCTCACTGTTCAACCACATTTTGTAATGGTAGAACCCTGAGGTCTCCTCTAATATTTCTAACTTTACTGTAAAGTCTTTTGGGGCCTATTTACTAAATGGCACGTTATGTATTTGGGGTCAGGGCCAGCCCCACTACTTACTAAGGACATCAGCAAGGCTTCTGTTCATCTCGTCTATGTAATCAGGATGCATAACTGTGGCCTCTGCTTGGCTAATGTGAGGCCAGGGATGGGGTGTGCCAAAAAACCCACAGTAATTGAGTTAATATTTTAATGTGATATTTTTAAAAAATCAAAATGAATGCAAAAAAATATACTGAACAAAATATCAACATTTTAAAATAAACACGGATGTGATGATGACCCCTAAAGCATCCAAAGATAGGACATGTTCAACAAATTGCCCTTCTCGGTCCTTCTCTCTAAGGAGAGCATGATACAGGCCCAGGCGTACAGCTGCCTGCCACAGCTCTAAGGCAGCTGTCACCAAATCTGTTTGACTGGTTCCTGCATCTGGAGGAAGTCCCAAAACAGCCGTATTTTCCAGCTGTCTTCTTTTACCCAAAGGGTGAGCCTTGAGATAGCTGTTTTAAACCATCAGCAAAGGAGAATTACCTAAAATGTTTTTGTTTGCTTCGAGAAATATCTACTCAGTGAAATTTAATAGCTACTAAAGAGTTAGTTTGCTGACTAAACCTTTTTTTTATATGCAATTATTTGCCGCAGTAGCTAAACAGAATCAAGGCTTGCCTAGCTCAGCTCGCAGTAATGACAGAACATTGAGTCACCAAATCTCCCTTCCATTCCCTCTCCCTGCTTTTCTGTTGGGGTTTTTGCTTTGCATTTTATCACAGTTCAGTGGGTTTGATTTCTCCTTATTAGATTAAATGAAACTATCTGTATTCTGAGGCTGGCTCTTTGCAACTCTTCATGCTCTGTTCTTTGTCTGCACCCTAATTCATTTCAGGCATGGATGGGGACCAGACAGAAGAGAGAATGTAAGTACAAAATGTCATTTGATGAATGCTTGGCATAGGGAAAACCTGTGGAAGGCTCCATGGAGGTTTTGGCTATATCTGTCTCAGCCTTCACTAAGTCCAGCATGAGAGTAAGGCCCCCACACAGTAGGTTCTTGAATTCTGGTACCTGTTAGGGCCCCCACTTTCCCTCCTACCCACCGTGCCAAATTGCTTAGCTCTTGTCCCTGTGAGAGCTCCCAGGGTGGCTGGGTTAACTGCAGCCCCATTACCAGGTGGGAATTAGCAGGGGAAGGGGCAATGGGTAGAAGGAAGGATAAAGTGAAGGATGCCCAAGAGTCTGGCCTCACAGCAAAGTTTCCAAGGCCTCTGTTTTCATTTGAATACCTCCACTATCTGAAAAGGAGGGGGAAAAGGGTTTATTGAATGTCTACTATATGCATGTTGCCACACGAGCTAGTTTTGGGTGACCAGTTTTTTGCCTGGGACTTTCCCAGTTTTAGCAATGAAAGTTCCATGTTCCAGGAACCCCATCAGTTTCAGGCAAACCAGGACAAGGACAGTTGGTCACCCCAGCTTTACACATGCTTTGCACTTAATGATCCTATGAGGAATCATTGTTTCTCTTTTACTGAGAGGAAATTGAACCTCAGAAGGGGTAGGCTACTCATTACAAACGGCACAGCTAGAAAAGTAGCAAGTCTCAGAATGCAGATCAGAGTTCCTCTTTACGGTAAGCCCTCTGAAGGCCATCACACCCCTCCTCCTGTTCGAGGGCTTAGCTCATAAGTACCTGCTGTTTTGTAGCTCTGTGCTAGATGCTGTGCTTGTTCAGATGAAGTGCTCAGACATGATGGAGACAGACAAACCCACATCCAATGTGCTGAAGAGCATATGGTCATGGGGTGAGCTACAGAGGCAAAGGGAAAGAATGACCTATGGGGGTAGAGGAACCAGGGCTGATTTCTTAGAGGTGAGATTTGTGATGGTCATTGAATGATGGGGAGGTCACAAAACAGAGTCACCCTAAGGTGCATTCCAGCCTCAGAAAGGTCCTGGGCAAAGGCAGGTGGGTGCCAGTGCCCATCAAGCCTGTGGAGACAGCAAGGGTAGCAGCTTGCCCACAGAGTTATAGGGGCAAGGAGGAGGTAAGGTTGAAAGCCAGGGTAGCATCACATTCCTAAGGCTATGGTAGGGTTGAGGCTCATGCCATGAGAATCTAGGAGTCGTATGTTCTTAAGCCAGAGGGGACAAGACAGGTTTGCAACAGCGTGGAAAAGAAATTTCATTATGGGGATTCCCTGAGCCCATATGCTTGTATTTATACAGCCCTTTGCTAAGACTCGCAGTTGGTCAGTTGGAATGAATGATTCCAGCTGTGATCCTTCTTGCCTTGTCTCAGTGGTAGAACCCACAACAGCTAACTTTTGCTAAGCACAGCACATACACCAGTCACATGTAATAACTAATTTAACCCTTGCAATGTTCCAAGGAAGGTGCTTTTTAATCACCAAGGTGCCGGTGCAACAAAACAAGTCCAAGTTGGCAGCCCTGTCTGCTAGTCAATGGCAAAATCATTCTTGCCTCTCTGAATATCATTTCTCATCTGAGACATAGAGCAAATAACCTGTCCCTTGTTTCACAAGGTTGCCATAGAGATAAATATGCTGAGTGATGTAGCCATGCCTTGTAAACCACATTATAAATAAGTAAAGTGGGATTGCTTTTAAGAGGAATGGCCATTGCAAAGCTGAGCCCAGGAAAGACTTGAGCTTTGAGTCTGACAGATGAGGTGTAGAGTTCATTTCTGCAATCCCGGGCAAGTTAAGAATTCTTCTGGGGCCACATGTTTCCATTTGTAAAATGAGGATGTTAAATTCTTGAAGTGTTGCTAGGAGAATTGGATGAAATAGTGTATATGAATCTGTGGGGCACATAGTAGGTATTGTCATCATTATTACATCTTTGGGCCCTTTTAGGCATCACAGAACCTATTTTATGCTAAGTATATACAGAGTGTCTCAGATTGGAGTGTCCTTAGATGTTATTTGTATTAAGAAATCATAAACCACTTAGCAAATTCTACCGTTCTCTACAAAATATTTATTATGGAGACATACAACTGCCAAAGAAACAGAGGCATTTATATGATGGAGTAATACAATTCTTTTTTTAGGAGCTATGTTTTGATGATAGGTTAATATCCTTTTTTTTCTTCCCCTTACCAGGATGAAGACGATGGTATGTTCATAAAAGCTTTCTTATAACATATTACTTAACTTTTTGCTCAGGCATTCAAATGGAATTATTTAGTATAGAAACCCCATAGAATCAATTATAATTATTAAATTAATATTAAGTAGACATATCATTTGGCATACTGTATAACTATAATAAAATGGAATTAATCAGCTGGGTTACCAAGAGAACTGTTAAGTTCATGCATAACAGTGCAAACTCCTTAATAGTATAGTAAAATTTTAAATTATATGTAAAGTTTTATAGAAAATTCCTAATATTTATGCTAACACATGTGGGTAAAAGATCACTAACTGTGAATGAATGAAATAGCACATTTGGCTTTCATAAAACAAAACTGTGAATCATTTCTGAAATTCAAATGGTTTCCAATTGACAATTTTCTGCCAAGTTAGCATTTCAAAAATGGAAAAATAAAATTAATGTGTCTTATAGAGAATGATATAGAATGGCAGCACTTTAAAATGTATTTAAAATTGTCTTGAAAAACCTTGGGGTGGGACCCCATCCTACCATTTCCTAACTATAGTTGATCTTTTGGACTTTTGCATATCCCTTTAGACTAGCTATTTCTAACTAGGGAGCAGTTCTGGAATGTTCTTATGACACTGGGATCTTGACAACCTGACTTATTTTTTTTACCCCCACCCAACCCAGGGCATCAGAGACCTTTGCCCCAGCCAGCACTGCTGTCCATGAGCTCTAATACTTTCCCTTCAAGATCTACCAAGCCATCACCCAAGCACTCCCTCCCATTGTCTCACACTCCTGGAGCATTCTCAGAAAGGTCTGTGGAGCAGTCATTCGGTTCTAACTTAACACAATGTCTGGGTCTACTGAGACTGAGCTGATGTCAGTGGGTTGAGGAAGAAAGAAATGAGCCAGTGGTAGTATGGTCAGAACATCTGGGGTCTTAAGAAGCAAAACCAAGCTGAGCATAAAGAACCACAATTGTTAATCCGCTGCCATCCTCTGCGTCTCTGTGGTCGTGGCTGAGGGAGTGCAGAACCGACTGCCCCCTGGTCAGCCCGGTCGGAAAGGACCCGTTGGCAGCTAACGGGAAATGTTTTCACTTTGTGAGTTAAAACAAACAAACACTCAAGAAACCCTCTTAATCTAAGTACTTGGAGTTCATCCTGATCTTGGATGGGAGGACCAAGAAAGTGTACCTTGAACTGAGCAGACGCCAATATTCACTGCGTGGTCTCTGTCTCTAGCAGGTCTGCTTTCTCAATAGGACTAGTGTTTCCTCAGGGCCCAGTCAGAGGCAGAGGCAAAAACAGGACAAAGACTCAGGCCAGTTCTCCCTAGACAAGCCCCCAGGCTGCCCCCTAGTGTCCTCCATGGCATCTAGCCCTTTGGGTTCACCCTGTCCTTTACTTAGGAAAGGGAAAGGCCCAGTCCCCTCCCTAAATACAGTAGAAAACTCAACAACCAGCATGACCCCTCCACCCCCGCCAGATATCTGGGAGGATTCTGTTTTTTTCATTTTCTCTGTGTGCCTCTTGCTCTGGGTTTCTGCTTACTTCTTGTTCTTCCAGCTGCCAGTTCTCAGGCTGCTGTATCTACACTGGGCCCTGGTCCTGTCCTTCATTCTTGCTAAATACCAGTCAGTAAGACTGCTGAACTGAGCAGACTTTGGGGCTAATGGGTGGGGGAACTGCTGCTCAGCATGGAGCAGACAGCACTTCAGGGCCCCCACGGTCCTCCCTCCCAACCCCAGTCCCTATAGACGCTGCTCCTGTCTGCTGCAGCACCACCCAGCTCTCTGTGGGTTTCTTGCCCGCCCTACCCTCCTCATGGACCATTAGGCCCTGGGGACTCACTATTCCCAAACAATATGCCCATTTATATATTTTCCTAACCTAAAGAGAAATTCTCTCCCACAAAGAGAACTCTGTGGTTCTTCAAACTCAGAGGCCTTAAACTGCAACCAACTTTCAAAAATACCTTTTAAATCCCCTTTACATAGTGTTTTGCTGTTTCTGGTGTTTTGGCTTGTGAAGCCTGTCAGACTTGAGGGTTTGGGTCCGTCTTGGGACAGTAGTAAAGTATGTTCTGGGGGTTCCTTCACTTTGCCTAGCTCCCATGGGTTCAGGGAGCAGATGGGAAGAAATAACAAAGGAAGCAGCATTTGCAGTCTGGCTTCCCTAACCTGGTCGGCCCATCTGGCCCCTATACCCAACCCCACTTAAAATCCACTGTTTTCTCTGTCTCCACAGTAACAGTAGCTTTCCACAGAGTGCCTCCCTGCCTTCATACTTCTCTCAAGGTTTGTACTCTGCGCTCTAGGACCTACTCCAGGCAACACGCCTTCCCGACTGGATTACCAACTGTCCCTAAGTCTTTTGGGAAAGGTTTTGTTGATTCCTAAAAGCAACTGACTTACTTATTCAGCACTTAATTTAGTTTCTGCAGTGTGTCAAGGGCTGTTGTAATGACAGGATACTACCTAAAACACCACACACACACACACACACACACACACACACACACACACACACACACGTACACACACCCTCCTCAGGCAGCCTGGGTCTTTATCTTCCCACACAGAGCTTTTCCTCCCTGCTATTTTTATATGGTGCTCAGAATTACGCTTGGCTTTCTCTGTAGTTTTAGGTTTATATAAGGAATCTATCCTTGAGTTGCAAGTTGAGGACAATGTTTAAAATACAGATTAAGAGACCCCCAACCCCCAAGATTCTGATTGAGTAAATAAGCTGAGTGAGGACCTATAATTTTTAAGACCTCTGGGTGCCCATAATAAGTGCTTGCTGAGAGTATTTTCAAACTTTAATGTGCCTATAGATTACCTGGGATTTGGGTTAAAATATAGATTCTGAATCAGTGTGGCAGGGTGGGGCCTGAGCTACTGCATTTCCAGTAAGTTCCCACATGATGGTGACACTGTTGGTCCAAGGGTCACTTTGAGTAGCAACAAAGGTCTCTAGTAGGACTAGATAGTGTTTATTTTATCCTTAAAAACTTTCAAGTGACTGGCACATGTTTAGCTTTGTTTAAAATGTTTGTTGAATGACTGTCTAATAACTATGGAATGGTTTTTTTCCTATATGGTTAAAAATAAACAGATTTTTTCTCATGTCAGGAAACTGGCCTAGTTTTGCCAGATTTTCTGATTTTTTTCAATCAAAACTGGAAATATGGCTTTTAATGTGAAATTACCTGTTTCTTAAAGGTTGATTTAAAATTTTTAAAAATGCTGTGAGGAACAAACAAAACACTCTCATTTGCAGTCATGGTACACGTGCAGGAACACCCATGTATGTTATAAATAGAAAACTATGTTTTTTTACTAAGTTTGAATTACTGCTTGAGTAAGCATTTTTTTTCAGGAGTACATCTATTACATTCAGTTGGCTACTTCATCCCACATATGTGTGAGATTCCACTGCTGACACCAATGAAATGCACTAAGTTTTCAATGTTTCCTAAGCATTTGAGGGTTTAGGGTCCATATTCACTATATAGTTTCCACAGTTCCCTCCATATCCCTCAATTTTCCACAGTGTCCACAACTCACTGTGCTTTGTGAACCCACATTGTGCTACTTAACAGCCCCTGCAGACATCTGAGCTCCAGACACTTAACTCTTGCAATATTTCCCAAAGTAAGTTCCATAGACCCCTAGTTTTATGGACTGGTGATGGAGACTATTAATATACATAGTTGGATAATTATTTTTTGGAATACTACCTTAATCAAAATTGATCCTTTTTCCCCTAAAACTATCAAGCCACCTGGTCGTCAGTTCTCTCTACTGGTTGCTCCAGTGTCAGAAAGATAAAGGGTATGCTGTGTATTGTCCAAAAACCTGTCCCAGCTTCCCTGAAGATCTAGATATTAAGGATGGTAGCTGACTGCAATAAAAAGTAGAATATTATCTGTCATGAGTACTGACTTTATGGTGCTGGTCTGCAGGTACAGAAGCAAAAAAGAATAATTCCTCAATTCTAAAACAGCCATTCAGAATAGGCCTTGGTTATATTACTTTCCTATATGGTTAGATTTCATTCATTCAACAAACATTATAAAAGTGCGTGCTGTGTTGGACTGCAAAGATGGCGATAGAGAAGGCCTGTTCAGGCACTAGGAGCCGTAAGGAAGATCAGCCGCTCCGGCCAGCCTGATCTGCTTATTTAGAAACAGAGAATGCCATCTTAAATAATCTTGGTGACAGGGCTCAGGGGACCTCAGCCTTTCCCAAGTAACTCTCTTCTCCCAGTGGAATGGACCAGGTAGTTTGCCATTTGTGGTGTACGGTAGGTTGAGTGACAACCCTGGGGCAGAATCAGCTGCAGTGCTTGTTAAATGCAGATTCCTGAGTCTGGGTGTTTCAGAGTCCCCAAGGATTCTTACTTGGCAGAGTAATGTTTGGGAACCACAGGATCAAGTCAAGGCCCTGCCACTAAGAGCACGTGATTTTAGATTCTCTGAGCCTTTGTTTCCTCATATTCCAACAGAGGTAACACCCACCTTGTGGGGTTGCTGTGAGGATTAAAGGCAGCCTACACGGATGCCTAACTGAAGGTCTGGACAGAAGAGTGCTGAATAAACACTTGTTGAATAAACAAATGAATGATTCATGAATAATTAGAAGAACATTCAACTCAGAATTTTTCAGTTCTTAACAGCTGTTCTGGCACACAGGAAACAGCCTTGGCAATTACAAATCAACACAATCAAACCTTTCCGGGGCTTAGGAAAGGCATTCTTGGAAAGTGTTAGGGAACTGTTGACAAGAAAAAGAAGTGTTAGAGAACTGAGTCCCAAGTGCTGGTTAGTAGGGTCTTCTATGCAAACTGAATAGTTCTACCTCTTTCAGAAATTTGGTAAAGAACAGTAGGTAGCAAACGCTGGTTCCAAAAGCTAGCAATATTCTTGAGGTGATCTCACTATGTCTTGGGTAATTTACATTTCTTTTTGTAATAAACGAGAACATAATTATCTTTATAATTGCACTGTCATCACATCAGTGATTGGGAATCCATTCTGGGTATGCAGGAGTCATGGAAGATCTCTCTCTTGAATATTCTTTTTGAGGATCACAGCAAAATGACTGTGACTTTTTCATCAATGGATCTGTTATGGAGGGGACAAGGACCCAGGAGAACAAACTCTACCTGTAAACCTGTAACAGTTTGTTCTCCTGGGTTCTTGTCCCTGCTGTAACAGATCTAGTTCCTTTATATTATGTAACATGTACATTTAATAAATCACTCAAATTTGTGGTACTGCTCTCAAAATTTCACTGGTATGGGTAAAGAATAATGTCTGAGCAGCCCTTATGGTTTTGAACAGGCGAAAATTATTTTTGAAACTATGGTTTCTTGAAATGTTAATTGTTGGGGACAATTGCAAGGGCATTTTGTGGGGAAAATATGTCATGACAGAACTGAAAAATAGCCATTAACTTACAAAATGCTCTACTTTTGAAGGGCCTAGCAACAGAACATCTCCCAGACCTGAAGGCAGGAACTTTTCTTTGCCAGTTCCAAACAAACCCCGGCCAGCATCCCCTGGGGAAGAAGAGGTAATAAAACATGTTTTAATTTTATTTTACTTTTTCCCAGCAAATGAATCATCAGAAACTCCCACTGAATACTATTATCTTCTATTAGCCTTATTTTTTTTAGTGAAAAAATTAAAGGGAGGATCCAGATGAAAAATAATGTCATTTTTCCTTAGTGTTCTTTCAAAGTCTTCCAATGGCAAATGTGCGTTTTGCATTTAACAAGAAAATAATTCTAGTTTTCATTTGTTTTCTAGCTTATGACCTTGAAAATGTCACTTAACTTCATTAACTCAGGTTTTTCATTAAGTATATTATTATACTGAACTGAATAAATTATTACATCTTTATCTTTCTTGATTAGAGGTTCCATTATATATGGAATGCTTATTCACAGCTACCTTTATCTTTGAACTGGTGTCATGATAAAAAGTTGTTCAAGCAAAATAGCTTCTCTTTAGCCCACCTAAATGGTTCTATATTCAAATTAAGAAGACAAATGTTTCAAACCTCATAGAATTAAGGGGATAATTTATGAAAATGATTACTTGCAGGCTTTTCTTTTCACTTCCATATGTAACTGCAAAATGTATTCAGTTTTAAAAATTTACCTTTTCAGAATTCATTAAATGAAGAGTGGTATGTTTCTTATATTACTCGACCAGAGGCAGAAGCTGCTCTTAGAAAGATAAACCAGGTACTGTGCTAAAGTTTATTTTTAAGTGGTTATAAATACGCATGGAAGGAGGAAAAGGGACTGACTTTTACTGAATGCCAATTACGGGGTTAGGAATTCTGCCACATGCTGTTCATGCTGCAATACCGAGGGGACCCATTAGTGCCAGCTTTACATCTACCAGCATGCATGGCAGTGATTCCTTGGATCCTGGGTATGATCTAAATTAAGGCAGTCATTTGGCTGGCAGAATCTTAGGAGATTTTATTAACAAGAGGGCCTGTCTTGTTATAGGAATCTTACAGGGTCAAAAGGAGACTCTTTCTCCCCAAATTTCCAGCCTCTTACCAGTTCTGTCTTCCTCTCAATACACATGTTGCCATCCACATGGATGTGAAGGGGCCCATATCAGAGAGAGAGATAGCAGCAACATTTTTGCCTCTCCCCTAGAAATTTCTCGCTGTCTTTAACCAGATTTCCTGCGGTCCAGTGCTGCATCTTAACTTTAAATCTACATTTAAGAGAGGGGAAAGCAAAGATCCTTAATCTTTCACATCTCAAGTCTACAACAGTAGTTCTCAACCTTAGGTGCAAACTTAAATTAGCTGGGGAGCTTTATAAAATTCTGATTCTTGGGTCTTACTTGGAGTGATTCTAACTTAACTAGTTGGGGTGCTATGTGGGCGCCCTGGGCATCTTCAAAACTCCAGATCCTAACGTCAAGCCAAGTCTGTAATCACTGATCCACAGGTACATTTGTTCAACAGATATGTTTTGACTGGAATTTACTCAATTAACATGGAATAAAAAGAACAAAGGAAATCCATTATTTCAGATTGATGGCTATTTAAAGCAATGGAGGAGGGGGTGGTTTAAAAGCATGGAGCCTTGCTAATGCTACTTTAATATTAGATATTTATAGCATTAATATTATATAACAATAATTTAAGTAATGAAATTTTAAAGAGCAGTACAAATCACATTATTTTAGTAAATACCAGAATAAAAGGGTGATAGCACAAATGGACCACATTTGATTTTGTTCAGTTGTTTGATGATGGGCCAGTCTTGCTAGAGAGAACAAGGTTTTAAAACAGGTGAGTTTAATAGGCATTGGGATGTTTTCTGAGTCTCACTGTAGAAAGAAAGAGTTAGGGAATTAACTTTCAGGAGTATGATGAAACATCTTCAGTAAACCAATAAAGTCCTTATTTTGCCCGGCTCTGTGTTCACTCAACCACCAATTATTTGTTTTATTACTGAAAAAGGGATTCCTTTTTCATTAAGTGGCTTGAAAGAGGTCGCTGAAAATTGTAAATTTGTCCGACACAATTCCTGCTGCCTCTTTCTTGACCACCAAGAAATCCGTGACAAGACACAGTGGCTGTTTGGGGAGCTAAATGTTCACTCCTTGTCAACTGGTAGGTTTCCAGATCCCTGGAGGCTTAGCTACTGTTTTTACAGGCAACAGTATTGACTTTCACTGCTCCCATAATAACCAGAATTTATCCTTTTAGGATGGCACTTTTCTAGTTAGAGACAGCTCTAAAAAGACAATAACCAATCCGTATGTCCTCATGGTGTTGTACAAAGATAAAGTTTACAACATCCAGATCCGCTACCAGGAGGAAAGCCAAGTTTACTTGTTGGGAACTGGACTCCGAGGGAAAGAGGTAAGGACATCTAGTGGCAAAATCTCCCCAGATTCTCTATTTGTGCCTCTCTGCATACATGCCTACGTAGAACTTTGCTGTAATATTTTTTGGGAGTCTGTTCTGTATGTCAGCTTCAGAGTTAATTCACATTGGGGAAGTCCTTCATTTACTGGAAGGAAATACAGGAAATGTTAACAGTTGCTACCACTGCCACAGAATATTTCTTATGTGTCTTATTCCAAATAGTCTAAAATCATATGAATAACTTCTAAAATTTTTAGAAGTTACATTTAAATTAAAAAAAAATCCAGTTAGATGGTGTCAAAGGTAAGCCCCTTCAACATACACTTCTATGACATAATTTTAAATATTGCAGCATTTTATGAAGATGTATCTTAAATTGTCATCTAGAAAAGGAAAAAAAATAGAATTATTGTTGTGGTGATTATTTAGACATGTTGGCTCATTTCTTACTTGCCAAAGAAATTTTCATCTGTTCACCCAGTGTTAATGCTAGCCACTTTTTGGTGGTAATGAGAACTAGTAATCAAAGAAAGCCTGCTTTTTGTAAAGGAAACTAATAGCTAAACTCAATGTTCAAACACGTTCTTTAAGTTGAGGATTTTAGGAGAATCAGCCAAATCAAGCATTTCCAGAATGAGAAACAACTCACCCATTTCTTCCACCTCACTCCACAAATTTTTAAGTTCTGATCATGTAAATAAGTAGAAAAAAACACACGGTTTTGGTCAAATTTTTGAGTCACTGGGTTCAGTGTGGATAGAGCTGCATAGTCCCATGGAAGCAGAGATGTGTGCCCCCCAGGATCTCTGTTATCTAGTGTGGAAATGCACAGGTACACCACACAGTGCAGCTGCTCTGGATGGAGGCCGGAGTAGTCTTTAAGGAAATGCAGAACCCTGTCTGGGGGTACTTGGGTGACTTTGATCCATGTCTAGAAGGACGGATGGGGTTTTCCCCAGCCTGGCCATCAGGGATAGGGTGATCCAGGCAATGGATGCAAAGGCTCGGCTGCAGAGCCACTGCGAGTGTGGAGGTGGCAATGGGGACCCAGCAGAGAAACTGTGAAAGAACTATTGTGCCATGCTACAGATATCGGCTCCAGACACAGGGGTGCTGGCTGACCTCCTGACTCCTTATGCATTCTCACACTGTTGTTGGTGAATAAGGGTGAAGTAAGGATAAAGAAACCAAAACCAAACCCACAAATAGAGCAAGGGTACAAATCCTAAGGCAAGGGTACTATAATTAGACCCCCTATATCTAATTTATGTCACCCCCATCAAGTTAAGAAAACATATGTGTGTATTACCTATAGATACATACATATATATATATATATATACTTTTTGTCTTTTGTCTATGATTTGTGAAAGAATTATTTTTTCAAAGTTCTATAGAAGTAATTAAAATATTTGCCGGATTTTATATATTTTCCCACAATTCTCATAACTTGAAAATGTAGGGTATTATACAGATAAAAAAACTGAGGGTGAAATTCATGCTACCTATTCCAGTTTTGATTTATCTCCCCATCTTGAATCTTTCAGGACTTTTTGTCTGTGTCAGATATAATCGACTACTTCAGGAAAATGCCACTTCTGCTCATTGACGGGAAAAACCGAGGGTCCAGATACCAGTGCACATTAACTCATTCTGCAGGTTTTCTCTAGCAAGTTAACCAGGCAAATGAACCTTCCTCCTGCCTCTGTTGCCAGCATGGGAAGATCAGTCAACTTTGGTGAATGGACAGACACACAGGACCAAGTCTAACCTTTCAACATGAACACAAGGGTTTTGTCCTTTTGCATAGAAATGTGTTTGAAATGAAGACTGTCAAATATCCCATAATTTATTTATTCTTCTTCATTGTTTGTAAAGTGCATGAGTAATAATGTTCACACTTGAAATCTAGTAAGGCACTAGAATATTCATTTTTTTAAATGTGTATTTTTGAATACCCATTTCAAAGCACTGTTTAGCACAGCTACAGAAATAATTTGGGGCAATTTTAGAAACACTGAAACCGTAATAGTTTTTGGTATCACATAAAACTGATTTTTTTTTATAGCCAAACCTTTGTCAGTCAGAGGTGATCATCACTTTTATATGTATAACTTGAAAATAACAAAAATTCACTTTCGTAGCAGTAATAATTTAAGAGAGTTCAAAACGATCTTGTTCTTTACTTGGTGTTTTTTTGCTGGGGGAGTTTTTGTATACTTTTTTATGAAAAGATAAATGAATGATGGGATAACTTCCTAGGATTAAAATTAATTTGCCTTTTGCTTTACCTCTGGGTTCCTAAAACAACTTTATTGACTTTATTGTTTAGTACATACTGTTTTTGTTTTAAAGCAAATCTCAGCTACAAATACCAAAAGAAAACATTTCAAATTTAGAGATGAGGCTTTGGTGTCAAATACACCTGGATTTCGGTTCATATCCCAATACCCACATCCGACTTTCTCTACCCTCCTACCCAACTCCGTAAGTATTTTCAAGTGATGCAGGTTTTACCAAAGTCTTCTTGGGAAGATGAAGAGCAATGCATACATGCAGACAAATTTGACCAGATTTTCATACTAGATACCTTCTTCTATCTCTTTTTATTCCCCTGACAAGTGCCATGAAGCCCTTCTCATACTTCCACAAAAGGTTTTATAGATTCTTTGAAGCAATTCAGCTCTTTCCTTCTGCTTACTATCTGTCTTAACAAAAAGTAGTGGGCATTTAGCAAAACAAAGACCAGGCATTCAGCTGTATAAATTTTCCCCTTGGGAGCCTTGGTTATTCACAAACTTTACTAACAACAAAAATTGGGGGCTTCTCTGCTTAATTTACAAGTTTTCTGAGCAACAAAGGGTATTTTTCATCTTCATTTTCATGAGCTAACTAATAGAACATTGGAAGGGGTCTTGGAAGTCACTGGATTAAAACTGATGATTTGCTAAGATATCGAGTATGTGGAAACTTTTAGAGAATCTAATTTAGGGTCCAGAACTTGGGAATTCTGAAGCTGAAAAGTCTGCATTCATTTTCATGTCTATTTAACAGCATATTCCCAAGCATTTGCACAGTGCCTGTTCTTCCTTAAACATGGGTGAGTTGCTGGGGAGTGAGGATAGCAGACACTCCAAGTTCTATGATGGAGAAAGTGGGCCTTGTGTCCTGCTTCATGGTATTATCTCCTTTATGTTCAAAACTACCTAAAATGAAGAACCAGATAGATTTCAGAGCAGCTACTTTGTAGTGAACTCTGTTTGCAAGGCAAATCAAAAATTATTTTAAGTCTCTTTTGGTAGAAAAGGACAAAAATTCATTTTAAGATAAAGGTATCCTAAAACAAAAAGCTATTCTGCCGCTATGACTGAAATCAGTGAGTATCTGATGTTTCTATGACTAGCATTCTTTCTCCCTTTCTTCAGGCCATGGCAACTCCATTCTTTTGATGGAACCTTCCCGCCTTTGGCCACAGACCGGGCATATGATCCCAGCCTCACCAAACACAGTTGCTTAGCACCTCACCCATCACAGTGTCTCAGCGAGCTGGGCTAGTATCAGGGTCCTTCCCCGGAATGTTGAAATGCAGAGGCTGAAAGAGAATCTCTCTTTTCTCTGAGTCCCCAAGAGGTATGCTCTACACCTGGAGTTGTCGACTGCCATCCTTCTACCCACTTCTGTCTGCTCTATGTAGGAAGCAAGTCTATAACAGGAGAGGACAAGGCCAATGCACAGAAACAGAACCAGGATGGAGACATTTGTTGAAGTAGTGGCATCCTGAAATCTACCCCAATGGTGGACTGGGTCACACGACCCAGTAAATGCTTCAGCTAGCTTACAGTATTGTTTGCACTTGGTACCAGAAGAGATCTGACTAACATAAATGCACACCATCCACTTAACATTTAGTAACTCTCTTTCAACCTCAGGCAAATTTAAGCATAAGGTAAAGGGTGAGCAGTACCCCACAGACAATTTCCTGGCCATTAGTGAAATAAATTAGTCATTTTTTGAAACATTAAAACAACAATAAAAGAGCCTTCAAGAGCATGACATGATTATTTACATCTCCTCATATTTTTATTTTTGTTATCATTTAAAATATATTAGTAAACTCAATTCTCCCAGAGATGTAATTCAAAAATAAATAGTTATAAATTTACAACAAATAAGAAATTAGATAGAAAAGCTGTTAGAAGCAAGTGATAGATCTGATACTCTAGACTCTTCAAAGATGGGGTTTATCTCTTCTGTTTCCTTGAAGTCATCTGCCTTCACAGGATGATTAAAATGTAGAGTAAGGTCACAAAGTAGTAGCTGGGAGAGTTCTGTGTAAAAAATAATAGAAAACACTATATTGTACCACATATGTCACAGACAGCTATTATTACTTTCAGTAGCTATTTCCTAATTCTTAATTTAGTTTTCTCCTGATTATTGATCAAACCACAATTTTGGTATGTCCCATTTTGACTTATGTACCACAAAGTAAGCATGACAAGCAAATTAACCAGAAGGGCTCTTTAGGCCAACTTGCCAGCTGTCTTAGTAAGCTGTAACTTTTTTTTTATACAAACTTGATTTACACTATTTTTTTTTCAAACTTACTATTTTTATCTGTTGGACATGCACATAATATAGAGAATCAAATAGGTCTATAAGGTATGTTACAAAAAATAGCAGTTTCTATCTCCCAGAGGCAACCACTTTTAACTTTTTTCACTCCTTTTGTTTTTGTTGCTTTTGTTGTTTTGTGTTTGTGTTGAGTTTTTCTTGGGGGTGGGGCCTGTGTTAATATTTACCTCCATATCTCTAAATGGCATGCATATTTTATTTTACTTTTCAATTTTAGGTATTGTTTATCTGTCTCTGACTAGAAGGTTAAGAGGGAGCTCTTTTCAACTTCCCCTCACTCCAATATACTTGAGTATGATTTTTGCTAGCCCTGTATTTAATGTTTAAAATTTTCTGATAATATATTCTTCACAGTTGTCTCATGACATTTCCCTTTCTGCAAGCTTCCCCAACAACCACAGTTAATAATTGTTTCCTTTTTTTGTTGCTTAATTATCATGAAAATATCACAAATCTCCCCATTGCAGATAGTGCTTGATCTTGTCTATTATTGAAAGTCTCTCCTGTCCTAGAGTCTTCTGGTCTACTACTCTAGTCTGCTCTACACTGTCTACTTGAAGACTGATTCCTCTCAGGGACTGCTGTACAGCTCCTGTCTTCATACTCCCTTCACCTTTATCCTACACTTCCTTCACTCCTCCCTTGTGTGGAGTATTCTTTTTCTAAAATCTCCTGTCTTTCTATTTTTGATCTGTTCCTTTGTTTGGTGGAATAGAGCTGCAGTAACTTCCTGAGAGGGAAAAATTACATGTCTGAAAACTTATCTCTCTACACCAATGACTACAGAATTCTAAGTTGGAAACCATGTTTCCTCAGATTTCCAGAGGTATCACTGCATTTTCTTCTAGCTATCAGTACTACTATTAAGGATATTCTTATGATTTTAATTCTTAATCATTGTTTCTCTTTAGAAGCTTTAAGGAGTTTTCTGTTCTTCCGTGTTCTGAAATTTCACAGTATTGTACTTCGAGGTCTATTTCCATCCATTGTGTTGGGTTCTCTCATTGTACAAACTAATATCCTTCTGATCTGAAAATTTTTCTGAGATCATTTCTTACAGAATTTCTTCCCATTGTCTGTGTTCTTTCTTTCTAACACTCCTATTTATTGGATGCTGGACTCCTTCACTGATCTTGTAATTTTTCCTCCCTAAAACTTTTCATCTCTGTTTTTTTTGCCCCCTAAGGTGTTTTCTTAATTTTATCTTTAAACTCTTCTACAGAATTTATTTCTGTTCGGTACACTTTTAATTTCCAAGGAATCCCTTTTGTTCTCTATTCTTTTTTTTTTTTTTTTTTTTTTACAGTATCAAGTTCCTTTTCATGGACGTGGCATATTCTCTTAGATAGCTACTTCTCTGTAGATATCAATGATAGTTTCTTAGAGTTTTCATCTCCTTTCATAATTCCTGCTTCTTCATTGATTGAATCTATTTATTGGGTTTGTTTCTTCTTTTCATATTAGTTATTTTCCTCAAAAATCTGTTGTAACATAGTTTGCTCATATTTTACATCTGTGGCACTAAAAAGACAATCAGAAGCTCTATCACCATGGTAGTCTACACTGTGGGGTGATCTGGCTGGGTGTTTTGCTCAGGTAACCCCTGTTATCAGTATCTTTAGGTCTGATACTGATATCAGTAGGTATCTTTTTCTTAGGTTGGTCAGATTCCTGAAAAAAAACAACAACAACACCTGCTTGAGGATATAAATCTGGCTGCCAATATTTTGTAGCCAAGTGGGAAAAGAAAGTCAGGGGGTGGGGGTGTCTTAAAATACATGTTTACTGTTTCTTAATACACTTATGCTTAGCACAGTATTCTCTGCCTCCACTTGTGGCTGGTGGCTCCAGGCCAGAGATTCTCTCAGGGAATAAACCTCAAGCCTTTTGTCATAGAGGAGGAACAGTTACCCAGTTATGGAGAGTAGGGAAGAGACCCCAGGGGTCTACAACTCCTTAAACAAACATCTAACCAGTCTTCCTATTCTTAGCCTCAACTTTACCCCCATTTCCAGAAGATTCTGGTGTCAGCGTGTATTAAGTCTTCGGGGCTATTTGTTGGCTCTACCCTGCCAGCTCACGGTTTAGATTTTTGGGCTTCAGTATTCAGACTGCCCTGCTTGCTTCCATTTGCCTTCTGTTTTGTTGTTAACTCTTTTGAGAACTCTTTATCTTGTGGATTTTTGTCTCTTTTAAATCACTTTAAATTTAAATCCTAGTTCTCCCAATGACTAGTTGAGTGACCTTGGGAAAGCTGGTTAACCTCTCTATGCCTGTCTGCAAATGCCAACAGTAATATTTTCTACCTCATAGGGTTGTTTTGACAATTGACTCTATTCATGCACAGCCCCTGGAAGAGTATACAGATTATGGTAATGCAGTGTAAGGGTTAGCTATTGACATGATTTTGGGGAGGAAGTGGGGTAAAAGGAGTGTTCAATTCATCTTTCATGTTCACCAGAAGTCTACCCTCCTGGCCTAGCTCTCCAAGTCCCTGGCATCCTTACTGCCTGCCATACCCCACCACTTTTCAGGAATATATCCATCACATGTATTATTATAATTTTACTTCATGAAAGAATAATCCCCAAACTGCAACAGTTAGATAATCAAGTTTGGGAGAAGTCTAAAGGTTTTCTAATAGTTTTAAATGAGTGTAAGCATCAGAGCAATTATTCACTTACTAAACATTTTCCAAGGACATATTATATCAAGGCACTGTGTTACATGCTTACAGTTATGCAATGACAGGAAAAGTACGTAAACATGCAATTACAGCACAGTGTGATAGGTGACATGAAAAGGTGTAAGAGATAACATACTGGCTTAAAAAAAGTTTCCCAGTATAACTAACCTTGACTAATAAGTAGCAGTTAACCTGGTTGGGTGGAGGTGGGGGTGTGGCAGTGGGCATTTCAAAAGATGCATGTATTAAGGCACAGACACAAAAAGGAGAATATGTGTAGATTTGCAAATAGTTCAAATGTCTTACAGTCCTTTCTAGGAGGTCTGGCCTTTATTCTGAGGACAATGGTGAACCAATGAGGGTTTTCAGCAGATTTACATTTTAGAAATATAATCCTTGCCTTCTTACCATAGTGTTAAGATTGGTTTTGAGAAGATGAATTAACTAAAGCTAACCAGATTTCTTTACATCAGACTCCTCAGAGCCTTTAATAGGTACTATGAATTTGTGAAAGAAATACATGGATGGCATAAAGTACTTCCCAAACTTTCATCTGACCATAAGAACCTCAACTCCATTTTTACTGCATATTATCAATCTCAAGAAAGCAGGGTTCGCAGATCAAAGTCTGGAAAATGCTGCCTTAGGGAGAACATGTAGGAAACACCTAGTGGACACTCACTTTTTGGGCCTAACTAACAACCACTCCCCTCTTCTTCTTTATGGCACTGCTTGATTCCATTTGAGGTGATCCTCTCCCGGCCTCCAGCAGTAAGTCCTGCCTGGTCCAAACTGGTCTCAGCAGTCCCATTCCCCTTGACAGTGGCTGCTGTGGGCATATGAATGTGTTGCAAATATGGCCAATGAAGGAAAGGGAAAATGTGCTGGAGACTTTTACAAAGAGACACAGACAGAGAGAGCGTCTGTATATGGCCACATCTGTAGGTAATGACTATAAGACTGAGAGTGAACTGAGCAGAAAAACAGAAAAAACCTGCAACCCACAGAAGTTTCTAAAACTCTGAATTAATTCATAAGAAGAACTACATACTCATTTAGTTTCATGTTTAGAAACAGGATCTGTAGGTGAAAGGGAGGAACGGATCTCATCTTGTCTATATGGAGAAACTGTCTAAATGGAATGGGTTGACTGGTGAGAAGGGGAGTTCTCCAATGTAGCAAACATTTGGTAAGGGACAGACCATCCCTAGAAATATTCAATCATGGAAATTTTTTACATGCCTGGGATAAAATAACAATATGTCTGTGAGATAAATGACTAAATATCATGACCTATAAGGTCTAATCCTACTCTTTGAACCTGATTAAAATGAAGAACCCATAACTCACAGAATCAAACAACTTATACTTTTTACTTTGTAAGGAACTTTAGGGGCTTAGTAAGGATTAATGGACAAAGGCAGTGAAGTTTGCAGAATGTGAACAGTTTACTGAAGGGAAGGAAGGGAACATGGACAGGTTAGTTAGAAAACATCATAAGTTTGTTAGAGTGAGAGATGGAGATTCAAGTCTGCTAGCTCCAAGGTCAGTGCTCAAACATAAGTCATTTCTAAAGACTTAGTTCATATTACAGCATAAACATTACTTAAGAAATAGAGAAACCCATTAATTAGTGGGTAAGATTCCTTTGTTTCCCAGCAGAAGCACAAATTGGCTCTACTATTTATAATAATGGCATGGAAACATTTTAATTTAGTGGTTCCATACTTACCTTTCAACTTCTTCAACTCCAAAGAAATAGTGCTAATGTTTTTAATCAGAGTTTCCATTTTTAGCTTATGGTCTGCAACATTATTCTTAAACATCTGATTTTAAAAGAGAAACAAAATGGAAGTCAGAACTATTTATGTGTAGTTTGAAAATACTTAAATTTTTCAGTATTTCTAAAAAGAAAATCATAACATTGTTATGCTGATATTTTCCAACTGTAAACACCTCCACCTGGAATTATTAGACTGAGATTTCTTCTTCAAACTATATCCACAAGATGGGGCCCTTACAATGGAAATGCAGATATTCCCTTTTTGGAAAGCCTCAGTACTAATAAATTACCTTACAATTAAGCAATGCTGTAAGACCTCTAATTTTATGTAACTCAGCATCTTTTTCTAACTTATTATTGAATAACAAGGTCCATATACAATTCAGGTTCATAGTAAAACTTAAGGTAAGATTCAGTCATAATTCACATGCTAAGAGGATAACAAAATGGCCACTTGTATTCAGCTTTGGGAGTTAGGGCAACACACATTTTTTTTTTTTTTTGTAGATAATTATTTTTTATTGAAGGGTAGTTGACACACAGTATTACATTACATTAGTTTCAGGTGTACAACACAGTGATTCAACATTTATATACATGATAATTCTAGGTACCAGCTATCACCATACCAAGTTGTTACAATATTTTGACTATATTCCTTATGCTATACATTACATCCCGGTTACCTATTTATTTTACAATTGGAAGTGTGTACTTTTTTTTTTTGTGAGGGCATCTCTCATATTTATTGATCAAATGGTTGTTAACAACAATAAAATTCTGTATAGGGGAGTCAATGCTCAATGCACAATCATTAATCCACCCCAAGCCTAATTTTCGTCAGTCTCCAATCTTCTGAAGCATAACGAACAAGTTCTTACATGGAGAACAAATTCTTACATAGTGAATAAGTTCTTACATGGTGAACAGTACAAGGGCAGTCATCACAGAAACTTTTGGTTTTGCTCAGGCATTATGAACTATAAACAGTCAGTTCAAATATGAATACTCATTTGATTTTTATACTTGATTTATATGTGGATACCACATTTCTCTATTATTATTATTTTTAATAAAATGCTGAAGTGGTAGGTAGAAACAAGATAAAGGAAGAAAACATAGTTTAGTGTTGTAAGAGAGCAAATGTAGATGATCAGGTGTGTGCCTGTAGACTATGTGTTAATCCAAGCCAGACAAGGGCAATAAGACATCCACGTATGCAGAAGATTTCTCTCAGAACAGGGGGGGTGAGGTTCTAAGCCTCACCTCTGTTGATCCCCAATTTCTCACCTGATGGCCCCCCTGTGACTGTGCCTGTCTTAGGTTGTTCCTCTCTTGAGGAATCTTACCCATCTCTGGCTAACCAGTCATCTTCCGGGGCCATACAGGGAAATGTAAAGTTGGTAAGTGAGAGAGAAGCCTTATTGTTTGAAAGGGGCAACACACATTTTAATAATTTTGGTTAACTGAAATGTTTAAATCAACACATGACTATGTTTTATATACAGTACATATACTTAACTGACTGTATCAAATACAAATGTAAAGAGGTGTTTCTCTAGAAACTAACCTAAGATATTCAAACCTCTCAAAATGACTGGAAAAAATAAACCACAATTAGCATACAGAACTCTAGCAATGTGTAAGGTGGGTAGTTATGGGTCTGCTAGTCCAAAATAATGAAAACAAACTAACCTTTAAG
Source organism: Manis pentadactyla (assembly GCF_030020395.1). Lineage (NCBI taxonomy): Eukaryota > Metazoa > Chordata > Mammalia > Pholidota > Manidae > Manis > Manis pentadactyla. Next base: position 43,962,110 of record NC_080020.1, on the reverse strand, counting down.
TCAGTTTCTTGCCTCTGCCTTTTCCTGAGTCGGGGGTAGTTTATCCTATTTCACTCACTCACTCCTGAGCCACTGTAAAGGAAATAAAAAATTTGTTTTCCAGACAATGAATAAAATATACTTTGCATCCAACTGCAAGACCCTACGTGCTCAAAAGGGAATGGAAGCTATCTTACTGGGTACTGCAAATCAAAAGGTTTGAGATTTGAGGGGAAAGGAAATATAAAAAATAAAAGAGGGGGGATGGTGGAATTAAAGAACTTTAAAAATGTGGGATAAATGTAAATAAATAAAAATTGAAAAACTCAGAGGGATGTGGAATCTAAACGGATAGAGAAATGCCCAAGAAAGCTGGGATCTAGTTATCCAGAGGTGAGAAGTGGTGACCAGGCTCTGCGAGCAAAGGGAAGGCGGGGATCTGAAGTCAAGACTGCGCAGACCAAAAGCACCGCTGCAAGCGAGGCACTAACGCCCAGCTTGGGGGCCGGGAGGCGCGGCTCAGGCCCTCCCCCTGAGGAGCCATTGCAGTTTTCCTTCTAAAAGCTAACCCCTCCTTCCTGGCCCACCCAGGGCTTCGAGGGCTGCGGGTGTGGCCACTTGGCCAAACCGCCACTTGGTGCCTACAGATGAAGCCGAAGGCAGCCTGCAAGCTTTCACAGTCCTCACGCTCCCAACCCGAATCAGGACAACGTCAAAGGCGTGCAACGTGGCCCTGGCCTTCGGAAGACCACTGGCCTGCCCAGGCCCACAGGGCCAGCTAGCCCCTTTGGCCCCACGAAGCCCAGGAGTAGCCCCAGGACCCTGGGGGCTGGAAAACATCTCGGCGGCTGAAGATGAAGCCTGAGGCAGCCTGGAAATTTCAACCGTCTTCACACCTTTCCCCGCTCCTCAAACCGGAATAGGATTATTTGAAACCGAGTAAACCCGTCCTGTCCAAAACCCCGATTCTGTCAGGTCGCACCTGCCCACCGTCAACGAAGCTCTACCGCTGGATGAGGCGAACTGGCAGAGGAAGAGAGGACGCGCTTCCTCATTGGCCAGCCTCTCCTCCTGGTGCATCCTGGGAGTTGTAGTCAGAAGGTTCTGGATGCCGGGCTGAAAGTGACTGGCACTGGTGCGCGGCAGAGAGGGAGGGTGAGGAAGGTGCCGACGGTTTACCTTCCAGGTGCCAAGCACTGCGCAGGGTGTTTTACAACCCTTCTCTGCATTTAATTTTCACAGCGAGGGAGTGTGGTTAAGGCCAGACTCTGGACTGAAACTGCTTGTGTTTGAATCCAATCCAGCCCTTGTTTAGCTCTAGAGATGCTGGTAAGCACTTTAATCATTCGAAGTCCAAATGAGATATTAATAACTGCCTTCTAGTGTTCTTTTGGGGGTTGACATAATGCATCAAAGGGGCTTGGTGGATAATGTGCCCAATAAACGTTAGGCAATATTCCTAAAGGTTTTTACAGATGAGTTGCAAGATGTACACTGATTCCTTACCAAGTGGGGAAGCAGGGGTTCAAGCCACTCTTACTGGATTCCAAGAGGAAACACTGCCACTACAACCTCTGAGGCCAACTCAGACTTCTCTCGCTGTTCTTGGGAATTGCCTTAGATGAGGAGCACAGACCCCTAAACAGGTTCTGTACAAGTCTTTGCCTTCTCTATGGCTCCTCTCTTGAACCAGTCCCTTCCTGACAAAGGACAGCACGTAGTCTGTTATTTTATGTCCAGTTACTTTCCTTTCAGCACTGTACCATTTGTTCTCTGATGCATGGAGAGATGTGCGGGTGGGGGAAGCATAGGAGAACTGAGCTTTGGTTCCCAGGAGAGCTAGCTGTGTAATCTTAGAAAACAGTACCTTCTTTCTCTGAACCTCAGTTTCCTCATTTGTTTCCTTATGAGAGGGATGGGCCTTGATCAGTGTTTCCAGAATTACATTTGTTATAGGGCCACGGTTATTATGGTTAGCCTTGTGTACCATCTACATTATAATTACCTTAATATTTTAAATTTACTTCTCTTTAAAATTTAAATCTGCTTAAAAATCTTTCTGTCACCAATGCAAATGGAATAAAGCATAAACAAAAAGTAATAAGAAAAATAAAAAGTGAAAGTTAAACTATTTTTAATTATCTAAGTAGTCTTGCCTCCTGATGGCTGTGATCCTGCAGCCTGATCCTTTGTTAAAATGGATTACGTGTTAGAGAAGTGTTAAAGTCTAGAACAAGTTGAGACTCTCTTCTTGATGCAATCAGAAGAGTTGAAAGAGTTGGAAGGGGAATAACTCTCCTTCAGATTACACACTGTTTAATGTCTGTGTGCCATTTAAAAATCTCTCTCATATCCCTAATGGGATATGTCCCACACTTTTCTGTCCAATATACCATTCCTTTCTAAGAATCCTTCATTTTCCTTGTGCTCTGGGTGCCTTACAAAACTCACCTCAATCCTGGAGAAAGTCTTCCTGAATTAACTCTACCCAACTCTTGAGTTTCATACCAGTCTCTCTGCCAGTGCTTTCCTCTGTCAACATTCTCACTGTGGACACTTACTGGTGTCAGAATCTTCATTTTCTTATTCCTGATATATGCACTGAGCATTTTTCATCTAATTCTTCGAGTGCTGAGTAAGGAGGCCAAAGGGACACAGAAGGTTGGGAACAAAGATTCTTTTAGCACTCACTGTGTAGCACACATTATGTTAGAAGCATTCATTTTCTGACAACTCTCTGAAGAGCTGTAATTGACCCACTTATATGGAAAACAAGCTTGAGCCCAGAGAACTTGCTACCTGCTCAGGGGTACAAGAACCAGATTCAGATCCTGTCTGTGCAACTCCAGAGCCTTCTGCTCTTTTCTCATACCAAGGTGTCTCCAAGACCAGGATACCATCTCTTGAAATAGTAAACAAGTACACCATGGCTCTGTAATGTTTGGGGCTTCACAGATCATTGAACTTAAACACACGAGTACTAATGCACAGAAAGCATACAAATATGGAGTGAACAACATAGGGTGAGGGATATTTATTTTCTTAATTAAGGACATTAGCAGAAAAAAAATAAAGGCAGAGCTAATTGAACATCAAAAAAGAGGGAAAAAAGAAAAAGGAAGGTCATACTAATAAGACTAGTTTAAGAAAACTACTACTGGATGTGTCCTTTTTTATCTCCCCATATACCGATGCAGACTTGTGAAAGCTTCACCTCAGATTTGCATGATTCCAGATATGTGTTTAGAAACTCCCCATAGACAACAGCAGGAGAATTTAAGGTGTTTAAGAGAAGTGGTATGAAAAATGTAGATGGGTTGAGATAGCATAAGACTAAGAATCCTGAAAAGCAAGTGCTGATGGGGGTCAGGGCTTGGTAGGATGTAGTGTCTCTGGGACCCTATTGTCCCAGACATACTGAAACCATTCATAGGGTCCACAGGACATGACTCTGCTTAGATACCTGCTAGGATTCTGCTCAGAGGACTTTCGATAGAATCTAAAAACCTTCCACCCTTCCAGAGTTCTGATTACTTCTTATAAGTAGATTCACACTATTGTAATTTGGAAATGGTCATCATTAAGCCCTTTTTTTTTTTTAAGAATGATCAATTTTGTTTTTCTTTAAATAGTGTTGTAAGAGGAAAAAAGAGATCTGAACTCAGAAAAAAATTGGTTTTAATAACATATTTTTCCTCTGCAAAAATGTCTCAGAGTAATGATAACTGTTTATTGTAGTGTTTTTCCTCCTTAAGTCACTATAGGTCCTTTTTTTTTTATCCCAAAAGAAATGAAACTTTAAAAGCATGATCTGCTACTTAAGGCTTGAGATTGTTATAAATGGGGCCCTAAAAAAAATCTATCTTCCTTAATAAGTTTTGCCATGCTTTACCGGAACTCAACACAGGTTGCAGTTGTTGATTCTAATGTTAATCAAATAAAGGAGATTAGAAAGCTGGTAAATTCTCCCATAAAGAGAAAAGCTCTTACAGAACAACAAGGTGATTAAGCATTTTATGGAGCCGGGTGTGAGTGCCTCAGTTAGTTTTATTAGGAATTCTTGACATAAAGTCTTCATTTCCAGGAAAACAAATTAAGTAAATTATCTCACTTCCACTTGCTCTCAGAGCTCCCATTCCCATCCTCTCCTGGCTCATTATCAATTAAGAGTGCTGGTCTCTGTGCCTAGGGACCTGCTTCTTGCTGGAGCATCAGCTCCCTTCTGAATATAGCTCTATGTACACAAATTTGGGAGGTAATGAGCACATGCATGGATCATTACCTGCAGAGCAAGACCAGTGTCCAAAAGATCAAAAAAGCCCCATGCATAAGAACAACCACTGCTTTCCCCAGCGCCAGTCACATCAAGAAAGCAAGAAGTAGTGGGATTTCAGCCAGTGTTCCAGACTGAAAGTTGGTTTCCCTGCTCACTGCCTTCTTCATGTAGCTGATGTTAAATTGGACAAATTCATTTTCTTTTTCCCCAGAATAAACATTTCTGAACTATAGAAAGATGTTATTAACAAAAATTCACATTACTCTCTGTGTTAACTGAAACGTTTTTCACTTCCAATTAAGAAATTACGTAAAAGAAGGAAATTCGGCCATTTAGGACAACAGGGAATGACCTCGAGGACACTGTGCTAAGTGAAATTAAGTCCAACAGAGAAAGTCACATACTCTATGGGCTCACTTAGGGTGTAATCTAAAATCGTTGAACTCATAGAATAACACTGTAGAATGGGGGTTACCTGCCACTGAGAGGTGGGAGGAATGGGAAGATGTTGGTCAAGGGGTACACACTTTCAGTTCTAAGATGGGTACATTCCAAGTATCTAATACACAGCACGGTGACTATAGTTAACAGTATTGTATTGTATACCTGGAAGTTGCTATTACAGTAGAGCTTTAATGTTCTCACCACCACCACTACAACAAAATGCTAATCATGTGAAGTTAAGGATGTGCTAACTAACTTTATTGTGGTTAACATTTCACAGTATATGCCTGTATCAAATCATCACATTGTACACCTTAAATGTACACAGTATTCTATGTCAACTGTATCTCAGTACAGCTGCAGAGAAAGGAAATTACGGTTCTGTACCAACATTTCCCTCTGAAATAGGAAGCTACTCAAATAGAATTGCCAGATAAAATATAGGACATCTAGATAAATTTGAATTTTGGGTAAACAATAGGTAATTTTTTACTGGAAATATATCCTGAATATTGTATGACACATACTAAAATTTTATTTGTCTAAGAATCAAATTAACTGGGAATCCCGTGCTTTTATTTGCTAAACTGGCAACCCGATGCCCAAAACACTTCATCCATGAAAAGCAAAACAGTGTGAAAGCTTGTAGGTTGAATAGACATGGAAGCCAAGAGAATACTGAGGTTTTCCAACTTGATGTCCAAAATAATAAAATACATACACTTACTGTGCCAGAATTTGTCTCCCTTCTTCCTTCAACATTCCTGTAATTCAAGAAAGAAGTTAAGTCTTTGAGAAAGCAGATGGACAAAAGCTGACAATATTCAACATGGTGCTATCTTTGACAGTTGCTTGTGATGCCTGTTTGTCTGAAAACTCTTTGCATTTGGCTTTTAGAAAATGCTTTCTTCATCCAGCAAGGCATATTCATGACACAAGTTATTTCTGGAGATCCACCAATCAGAGAAAACCTCTGTATCAAAATAAAATATGTTTCTAATTCTTTCACGTCAGCCCTCCATCCCCCAACAATACTTCCTTTGTTTATTAAAGACATAGATCCTGATCAGAGGAGTTTCCCTCTAGGCATTGCCCCCAACCCCCGCACCTCACTCTCATCAGCCAGTCTTGCATGAAAAATGAGTGTCTTTATGAAAAAAATATATTATACTCATGAAGTCAATCAAAATAGAATATAAGTGTGTCCTCACCTTGTTTAATGAAAAATAAAGTGTATGTGCCTAAAAGCAAGTTTGGAAGAATAGACATAAAAATATTAAGAATGATTATCTCTGGGTATGATTTCATTTCTTTGTGTTACTTTTGTGGCCCAGCTGTAACTGTTGTCCCAACTCTCTTCTCTGTGTTTTACACTCCCCAGGGCATAGCCTGGTATAACATGAGTCACTTTAAGGCAGAGCTTCTCAGACTTCAAGATGCACAACAATTATTTAGGAAGTTTGTGAAAAATGCAGATTCCAGGGCCTGCCCCAAAAGACTTGGATTTAGACAGTTTAGTAAAAGGCAGGGCTCCCTAAATTTGCATTTTTAATCCTTCTTCCTAACATTTTAACCAAGCTGTACTATGGACCATACTTAGGAACATTGATTTAACAGCCTCACTGGGCGTCTTCTACTAGTCTCAAATGCGTGACCATGGTTGAAACTTATTTTGGCTGCTGCTTTCAGAATTTAGTCATTATATATATATATGTATATATATATATATTTCCAGGCATAAATTAGGTCCACCTAATTTCTATGTAAGAGAGCAAAGTATTTGGGGTGAAGACCCCCTGGAGAAGCAGCAGACAGACTCCCCAGGTCTGCTTGATTTTCAGAGGTGGGATGGAAGAGATGGATATTCCAGCTTCAAATTCTTTGTAATTTAGGCCTTGGTTTCTTCTGTTTCCTACATTTTGTTTGCTTCCAGTTTCACTTGCCTACATAATGGAAAGCCCAGTGCTAAAGTCTGAGATTTCATGTAATTTAAAAAAATATTTCCATTCTTATATATAACTTTTTGTAATAAAACTCCCCACCTGTAGCTCTGCTGCCTTGCCCTGGTCTAGGAAACCAACCTCTCTGGCCTGTGCTGCTTGCAGTGGTATCCTTCCTGTTTTTCCCATTGCAGCTCTTATTAAAATTTTATTTATCTAAGAATCAAATTAACTGGGGATCCTGTGCTTTCATTTGCTAAACTGTGCATACTCCTATGATGTGCGTACTCTACACGCTACAGCTGTACACTACACACTTCGTTTTTCAGATGTAAATCAGATCATGTCATCTTCCAGCTTAAAACCCTCCCTTGGTTTCCTAGAGTCCTGGAAGAAACACTACCCTCCTGACCCTGATCTGTGAGGCCCTCTGAGCTCCAGTTTCTCTTTCCTCATTCTTGTTTCATTCCCAACACAAGCCAACAACCATTTTGCAATTGTTTCCTTCTGACCCTCCAGTATTGACTCCTCTTTATGCTTTAAGGTTTAGAGAGGCCATCTGCTAATAGCACCTTGTTCTCAATCCCAGCTCCTTATTTGTTTCCATATCATATTTGATAAAATTTTTAATTCTAAGTATTATGCTCCTGTTTACTTGTTGGCTTTGTTTGGCTCTGTCCCTTTCACTCTTACACACTTCCTGGAAGGGCAGAAACCTCTCCTCTTGTTCCCCAGCATCCACTCATTGTTTATCATTGCACCCTGGGCCTAGTAGAACTCCTGGAACATAGTAAATACTCAATAAATCTTTGTTCAATGACTGAGCGAATGAACTGGCCTGCTGCTCTAGCAGTATCTTCGAGAGTCAGAAAATCCAGGGAGTGCATCAGCACCTGCCACTCTGCTGGACTCGCAGCAAGGCGCTGACAGCACACATCACCCTTCCTGGCTCCAAGCCCTCTGGAGGGCAGAAGCCCCCACCAGAGCTACGGCAAAAAGAATGAATGACAGCATTCTGAACACTAAGGATTCCCCCATCTGCTATTTGACCAAAGCGCACAGCCCAAAGATCCACGAGAGCAATGAGGGGCAGACTCATGGCCATCCTAGAAGGCGACAGCAGCCGGAACGGGTCAGAGCAGCCTTGTGCGGGAAGGATTACAAAACTGTTCCCTGATAAGAGAACTATCTTGGCTGTGGATCATCATTTGAATAAACATCAAATGACTTAGAATCTGTCCAAAATGAAGGATGTTTTAATACCTTGTGTGTAAAAACATGGATAGTTTGCTTCTTTTTTATTAAACAGATTTTATTATTTTTCAGAATCTTGTCAGCATAATCATTTTATGGGTGGATGAAATATTCAGCCCTGCCGCTGCAGGAGTTCTTTCACAGCAATTACCTTGTGGCACTTTCACTGTAATTAGGTTTTCGCCGAGGATTTTTCCCCCGGTCTGTGTAATAAATGAAATATGACCAGAATTTAAATTTGTCAATTACAAGCAAGCATAGTGCATAAACACACAACAGAGCCATGAATTCCACACTACAGGCTGTTGCTGGGGGGCAGACGCTCTGAAAATTAAAATGGAAATAAAACTACTGACTGGCAAGTGGAAAGTGGGCCCCAAAGAAAGCAAATCTCCCCTAACACTCATGCATGATTCTACCCAACAATGAGGGCTCCTGATTATAAATTCTTCAGTGTGAAACTGACAAATCAAGGAGCAAGCAGTGGATTTGTGTTAAAATAACCTACACAGGCCTCTGATATGCTGCCTTACGAATTTCTGTGTTTCTTGAGGACAGAGAAAAATAATAATCATGCCCCACTACATTACGCAGCCCAGTGTTGGTGTACTTGAGTGGCTCAAGGATACACAGGTTTGGGGACATGGTCTGCTGTCTCCCAGCAGTTGCTCTTTTCACTGACCTGACTTCCATTATCGCTCCTCTGGGGCCCTCTGCCGACCATCTCTTGCAGAGGGGAAAATTCTAGGAGTCTGCACTGTTGAGGACTCAGACAAATCATTTATTTCATTAAAAAAAAAAACAGAAAATAAAAGCACGTTTTGTGAACTTACATATATAAGAAGCTGTAGGCAAGGAAAAAGGAACTCATGTTTTTGTAAAGTTACCAAGTAGCAAGCATTTATTCATGGAACAGATCTTTCTTGAGTATCTCTTCTATGTCAGACAGCAAGTTTTAGGCATATAGTGGTGAACCCAAACTGATAGGTCTCTGCTGGTGTAGAGACAGACATGGACTGCTCATGGTCTGGAGGAGGAGACAGACTGGAATCCACAAATGACACCCATTAAGTGACAATCTGATTAGTCATTGTCCAAGAAGAAGATATGTCATGGTGGGACATGTGAGATGGTGAGGGCAGCTTTCAGGGGAGGTGTTCCTGAAATAGGGACATTCAGGCTGAGATCAGGAAAGAAGAGCATTCCAGGCAGCGGGAACAGCAATATTCATAGGCCCTGCATTCAAAGACAGCTGAGTGGATGAGAAGGCTTGAAAGAATGTCTGGCAAGGCTGAGGTGCAGGGAGACAGGGCATGCCTAGGGCAAGAGGAGACTGGAGAAGGGGGCAGGGACAGGACCATGGGGGCTATGTGGAGGATTGCGGTTTCTCCTGATGGCCTGTGGGAAGCCACTGAGGGTTCATACAGATGTGGAGGATGGGAGTGGTCACCATTGATGTGATTATATTCGTGATTTGGAGGATGACCCTGGCATCATGTTGGAGGACAGACTGAAAGGAAAAGAACAGACTCAGGGAATCTAGTTAGGAGTCTAGTGCCAAGTGCATGTGAAAGATGGCAGTGCCCTGTTTAAAATGGTGGAAGAAGGGATAGAAATGAGATTAGCTTGTATTTACAAGGTAGAATCAGGTGATGCATAGTAATGGTAGGAGACAGGTGATGCATAGTGACAGGTGACGCATGGTAATGGAAGGAGAGGGATGTTAAGCATAGCCTATACTATCTCATTTAATTGTTAGAGCCTTACAAAATAGCATTATCCCCATTTTACACATGAGGAAATTGAGGATCACAGAGGTTTAGTGTTGGGTTTGAGAACACTCAGCTGGGAAGTGGTACGGCCCTATGCCTACTACTCCCCCAGAGTGTCTCTGAGGTTGCTAGGGGTATTTGCTAAGGGATATTTGCTAGGAACTTATTTTCTCCATGTCCTTTCAATGTATCACCTACATTCTTGAGAACATCCCAAATCCTACTGCATTTGTTTCCTTGTCTTTCTTTCCTGCTAGACTGTGAACTTGTTGAGGCTTGCACTTTATTTGCCCATTCACTGTCAGTACTTAGTCCGTTGCTTGTCTCAGAGTGGGAGCCAGGGAATGTTTGTTGAGTGAATAAGAGACTTTCACCAGTCTCCTATAGAAGAGAGCCAATTGGAGGGCAATGTGTGTTTTAACATTCTCGCTTAGTTCTCTCTCACACTAAGACCACAGTTTGGGAATTTTTGCTGGAATGTTCAAAAAGGACTTTCAAAAAGGATCTAAAAGTTTCTACCAGCCTGGTGTGGTTAAAATACAGGCTTTGGAATCATGTGGCTCTATTTAAATACTAGTTCCTTGATTTGCAAGCTGTGCATCCTAGGATTACTTTTCCTGTCTGAGTATTCAGTGTCCTCACATGTAAAATGAGGCTAATTTAAGTATTATTTAATAGGACTGTTGTAAAGATTGCATTTAACTATCTGTGCAAAGTGCTTGGCACATTAATATATGAATTTCCTGTTTTTGTAGAAAAGAAGGGTTAACGATTCATGACTAGCTAAGAAAGTGGATGGCTGGGAATTACACTCCACTTGGCCTCAAAGTTCCTGTCACTTACAGACTCGTCTTCCTGTGGTTTTTTTCTGGAATGAGGAAAGAGGAAGTTGGCTCTCTGGGGGTCCCTGACAAGCTGACAGATGTCCCCTAAGGCAGCTTTCAACAGAGAGCTCTTTTTTATTCTTATTATTATTCTTTGTGATTTACAGTGTATGCCTACAAGCCTCTGGGCAGGATCATGGAATAGGAATGGAATTAATAAATCGGATCTGGTTTCTGCTTAATTCATGGCTCTAACAAAATTAAGAATGGAGACAGGTAGGACAGCCTAAGCAAACAAAGTGTCCCAAAGCCTTGATTCCGAGACTCACAGGACTGTGGGAAGAACACAACATGGCCAGAACTGCAGCTGGATCCAGACAGATATCCAGATGGAGCAGAGGAACGGGAGGACACCCAGAAGGCAACTAACCCTTCCAGTCCAAGCCTTTTGATTTAAGGAATCCAGGACTCTGGGATTATAGATGCGTGGGTTCAAATCCTGACTGCACTGCTTGTTTCTACAAACTGGGCAAATGGCTCAAGGTCACAAGCTGATTATTTGCAGAACAGAGTTTAGATGCAGATCTAAACCTGAGCCTGTGCTTGTTAGCCACAGTAGGAGAGGAAGAATGATTTTCCCTTTACACTTCTAAGTTCTTGGCTGAGACCCCCTATAATAAGATGGATTAAAAAAAGAAAAACAAACAGAAGCTATTAACATTGTTAAAACACAAAATTCAAGTGAATAAATATTAAAGATCTTATTGGCTTTATTCAGCCATTCCCTAGTGGGTCAGCCTCCAAAGTAGCAGAGGGAAAGGAGCTCCGAGGAGCCACGCAGAAGGAATACTTGTAAAGGCAGAAGGGAGCAGGAACAAGGAAATTATGGTGGGAAGAAAGGGAGTTGGTTATTGCAAGGTTCCTTTCCTTGAGGGGATGGCAGGGGTCTACCAGGCAGATTACCTAGCTTGTGCTGATTAGACAATTCCTCATTGACAGGTTTAAGATTCCATTTCTGGAAGACCTGAAACTGTAATTTAATTAAGTCTCCATTTGGTGATGTGGGGCTTAGCATAAGCAACCCCCTTTTGAGCCTGTTGTCTGTTTTTAAATAACATGTATACCTCATATACACATGGGAGATACCTAGAGAAACTAACTCCTCAAGATGTCCCAAGCCACCAGCTTAAATACCATCTTCCCCTAAAGACAAAAAGGAAGATGCTGGAGCCCAGTTACGGGAGATTACTAGGATAAGTGCAGATTTAAGTCAGTGCTTTTCTCCATTGATAAGCATCTTTTGTGACTTAGAGTCATCCTCCTCTTCCTACGACAGAGAGGGAAATGCTTACAAACTGAGACTTCCTTTATAAAGGTCAATGTCTTTTACAAAAGGATAACTTCTACTATGTTTCAGAGCTTTTCCGGTATCTGCAGTTTCTCAAAAATAATCAGGTCTTTTTATGCCAAAGAGGCATATTTTGCTACCCTCCACCATTATATTATATTGTTTATGAATATAGCATGACATATTATTGTTGCTTATATATTTACTTCATAACTATAAATTCCTTAAAACGAATGCCTAGTATACAGAAGGAGTGCAATAAATGCATGTTGAAAGTTGTTCTGTCTTAGATATTTTTCCCCCCTGAAAATTCCTTCCTCCTCAATGGCCTACTCCACCCCACAGATAATTATATCAGTCACTGGAAAAAACATCTTAGAGAAATTCCTCTTAAGACTTTCACAAATTACCAAATTCATGATATAAAAATAAATATCTGCATGGGGTTGTCTTTCCAATCTCATTCCCGTCCAAAATCACGAGATCCCTGGGTATAAACCCTCACACCACATATTGACCACTTACTTTTTTTTCCCATTACCCAGGGGCTGTTTTTCCCAAAGAAACAAGGTTCTGATCTTAGCAACTGACCCATCCATGCTGCAGTCAAGTGGTGATGAAGTGGTGGAGTAGGCAGCATCCAGCTCCCTTCCTCCATCCGGGGACACCAGGGTACAGTGCCCCCTCAGTACCATGCCAGGGGGCCCTATGGGCCATTCCTTCCCCAAGGCCAGGCCCAGCCCTCTTTCAGACTGCAAACACCCTCTCCTATTTTGAACCGGAGCTTTCTAACATTTCCAGGCTTATGTCTTACCATAGTTAATGTATTATTTTTAACATAAATTTTTCCTAGTTACAAAACCAAAACCATCATGGAAGACTCAGAGGAATACCCACAAAGCAAAACAAAAAATTGCTTGTATTCTCTCCACATTGGGAATGTAACTGCTAACATTTTTGCCCAAAGCCTTCCCATCTTTCTCCCCCCACATTGTAAAGCTTTTGAAAAAGGATTATTCCTTCAAATGTCCTTATGTTTAAGGAAAGGGGAGGAAAAGAGTCCTTATGTTATTCCTTCCAGAAAGAACCCACATAATCCCTATTATGTAAACTCTTTCACAGAAACAGCCTGTTCCAAACTGTCGCTAAGTCATTTGTTGCTATAGCGATGCTTGGCCCAAGAGCGCAATAAAAAACCACCCCGACTCCAGCCTTCCAACAGAAGCCACCCTCCCATCCTCTCTCCAGTTAGCGCTCTGCCCCAGCCTCCTAGGGCAACTGATGCGACTCCTCGGCCAGGCTTTCCCAGCCACCTCAGTCTTACACAGCTCCTGTGCTCTTGTGAGACCTCTTACTCCTCTTCCTTCCTAGCACCTGATCCCAACTGGAGAGTTTCCTAGGAGTTCCATTGTTAATGCTAGACCTCCCTTTATACCCCCAGCTATAAGCCAGGAAGGCAGGCATCACCACTAGCTCATATGTCACCATCTTCCTGGTCTCCAGCAAGATGCCTAGCTCATAGCAGATGTGCATTAAACATTTTGTTCTGTCTCATTGGAAGACTGAGGAAATGATCAACTGAACTCAAAGATCACCAACTGTTTTAGTGAATTATCTTCCTGCCCTTGGGCCCTTGGGCAGAGTTGCTTGTTCTATCTTTCTGACCCCTCTTAAGGCTTAATAAACCATTACTGTGTCACAAAGGCAGAGGCCATGCAATATTCATCAAGGTTCCTCTAGAGCTTGAGATAACATAGATGTTAAATAAATACAAGTGTGTTGAATGAATAATTATTAAATTATTATTATTATTAAATTGGTAACTAAAAACCAATTATACCAAGTGATAGATGTTTTCAGTTTATTAATTTAAAAAAAGGGATAACAACCTTTGTTTTTGAGGGAATTAAGCAAATAATGTATATAAATCTTACATTTAAGTGTTCAGTGACTGGTAATTGTTGTTATAATTAATAATAATAATAATAAATCATATGGTATCCCCAAGTTCTCAACACCAAGTTCATCTGAAATAAAGCAAACAAGCAGACAAATAAAGGGAGTGAGCAGTAGTTTGTCTGGACTTCTTTCCAGAAGGGTAGTGAAGGATGTAAATAAAATCCCCACCTGCTCCAGGCACAGCTCAGGTCCTAAGCTCTAAAGCAAATCTGGCGATAGTCAGGAGTGACAGCAGGGTGTGCTGTTTCCTTAATAAAGCAGTGGCCAACTCCACAGCTCAGCTTTTATACAGAACTTGAGAACTGAGTTTGGTGGAAATTTCAGGAGCAGCAGGTTCCTTGTGGCAGGAGCTGCACAGGTTCAGCACAGAAAGCTGTTGGCTGATACTCCTGAGTCTAAGGCCCTGAAAAGCAGCCTCTTTTTGTCTTTGGGGGGCTTTGGGATGGCGGGCTAGTAACTTACTCTTTCTTGAATCATCAACTTGAGAGAGGCATCAGTGTGTATGGGTGAAAGAGGGAGAGAAGCAGAGGAGCAGGACCTAAACTGTCCAGGGGCCCTTCCCACTGTATCTGGGTTCTGCTTCTCTCCCCAGACCAACTAGGGCAGGTGGGGGAAGGGAGCGGTACTAAGGCCACTGACGGCCACCTCTTTCTAAGTCTCACTTGCACAAAAGTTCCCTGTAGAGCATACCTGCTCTCCTCATGGTGACCTCTGTCTCAGATTGGGATGGTTTCCCAGTTGCAGCAAAGCTTTGCCTTGGTCCTGCCCCCATGATTGTTAACCACATGGAATAAAGCGTAGCAGGCTCAGGCAGCAGAGCCAGTGGTGCACAATAGCTGGTCATCTTCTCTGATCTCAATGCCCATGTTACGTCCTCCAGAAATCTTCCCAGGCCTCTAGTATGGTTTAGATGGCCATTTGTGCACTGAGCAACACCATTCTTCTCTAACCACACTACTGACATAGAGTCATCAGCTGTTTACTGCACGTTTCCTCCTTTGGCCTATGCCATACATTCTCAAGGACAGAGACGAGTCATTCATTTTTGTGCCCTCAGCATGGGGTTTGACTCAGAACAGTTGCTTGGGGAATAAGAAAAGTAGGGAGAGAGGGATGGAAGGAGGGAGAGATCAAGAGAGATCAAGAGAGAGAGAGAGAAAACAAAGCTTGTGAAAGATAGCTAATGTGCTGAATAATAAAGACTTAAAAGAAGATGATACTCAATGAGAGTTGTTGAAAGAAGCAAGACAAAAATTTATCCAGATTAATCGTGAAGTTCTGCTCTCCGTCTGAAGAAATCAACTGCACAAGGGTAGGACAGACCAGTGCTGGCTTGACAGAGGCTATGCGCCTGTGGTGGAGGATGAAGAGGGGAAAGA
This sequence comes from Manis pentadactyla, assembly GCF_030020395.1. Taxonomy (NCBI): domain Eukaryota; kingdom Metazoa; phylum Chordata; class Mammalia; order Pholidota; family Manidae; genus Manis; species Manis pentadactyla. Next base: position 43,946,935 of record NC_080020.1, on the reverse strand, counting down.
GATTAGAAGTGGAATCTTAGAATTAACAGTATAGTGTGCAGAGCATGGAAGATGACAGCCTTTTCAGAGTCTGTTCTGGTTTGATCCCATCTGGAGTCCAGCAATGTGAAAGTGGAAGTTGTCTGGGCGCGGGCTACACTCCGCGTATTAAACAGAACTGGATACAGTTGTCTTCAATGTCACAGAGGAAGGTGCTCTCTCAAGTGTTTTACTGATAATGCTCTGTGTTTACATTTCATTTTCTCACTTTTGATAGAGACAAAAGGAGCTGCAGATAAATATTTCCTGTTATGAAAAAAAAAATATCCAGCTAAATAATGATCAGACAATGGCCATGACACTAGGCCTCTTGTGAGGGATGTGACAAAGGATGGGAGAGACTTGGTGAACTAAAGAAAGCAGGTTCTGTTCCCAGAGGGCAAGCACCCTTCAGCTCCAATCAATTGTTACATGGGAGAGCAGGTCCTATGTTGCTAGATCTTCCAATTTTTCAAGAAATTCAGAAATTCAGAGGTTTAGGTAGAGTCTCCTGAACTTTTTTTCTTTTGAGGTTGTCTGAAAACATGCACACTAACAGTCCAAAGACTTCACATTGGTCTGTGGAAGATCAGTTTTCAATTGTGGCTTACCTGAAAGCCAGTCCTTAGCATGATAATCAAAATACATCACTGATTATCTATTGCCTAATCTCTTGGACTCTATACAGCTAGCTACTTACTCCTCTCAAATATTTAAACCTTTTTACCTCCCTGGGGCCTCTGGCTAGACCACCCTTCCTGCTCTTATCTGCTTGACAGACTTACACTCATCCTTGAAGGCCCAATCCAATGTTACTTTCTTTTCTCTTCTGCAAGAATTGCCTAAACGTGCTTACCTGCCACATTCCATTTATCGAGTTCTGATGTTGGTTGGCATTTGAGAATAATAAACATCACCTACCAATTCTACTCGATAGCCTGCCTCTTCCTGTCTTGATTTGGAAAGATTCTCAATATTGCCAAGTAAAATCTTGGGTAAAGAATTATGTATCTTATTTTGAAAAACTTTCAAATACATTCAAAAGTAGAAAGAGAAGTACAATGAACCCATATGTATCATCACACAGCTTCAGTAACTATCAACTTGTGACCAATTGTATTTCATTTATATTCTCCTTCACTCTGGTCAAAATTATTTTTTAAAAATTTAAAACATCATATGTTCTCATATATAAATATTTCAATATGTCTTTCTAAAAGATAAAGCCCTAATTTTATTATGGAAAATTTTTAAAATATACAGTAGTAGGTATACTACTATAATAAACTTCCATATGCATATTATCATAACAAACCTGTTTTATCTATATACTCTATTTTCCCCTTCCATAGGATATTTTGAAACAAATTCTAGACAAAATATCAATCCATTTTTACATATTTTTATGTATAAGAACTCTGAAAATTAAATAATTCACATGCAAAACACTGGATTTGGACCTCTATCTCACACCACATACAAAAATTAAATTAAAATGGATCAATGACCTAAATGTAGGAGCTAATACTAGAGAATTCTTAGAGGAAAACATAGTGCTAAATATCCATGACCTCGGATTTGGCAGTGGAATCTTATATATGACATCAAAAGCACAAGCAATGAAAAAATATATGAATTGACAAATAGATAAGTTAAAAAATTTTTCATCAAGGGACATTATTAAGAAACTTAAAAGACAATATACAGAATGAGAGAAAATATTTGTATATCATATATCTGAAAAAGGTCTAGTATCCAGAATATATAAAGAACTCTTATAAATCAACAATAAGAAGAAAACAATCCAATTTTAAAAATGAGCATATTCAAGTAAAAAAGACTTGAATAGATATTTCTTCAAAGAAGACATGGCCAACAAGCACATGAAAAGATATTCAACACCATTAGTTATTAGAGAAATGAAAGTCAAAACCACAATGGTATACTTCATTCATCACATGCACTGGAGTGGTTATGATTTAAAAAATGAAAGATTAGAAGTGTTGGTGAGTATGTGGAGAAATTAAAAACCTCACACGTCACACATTATTGACGGGAATGTAAATGTTACTGTAGAAAATGGTGTTTTTTTCTTCAAAAAAAAACATTTTTCATACATTTTTTCATACATAGAATTACCCAGCAATTCCACTCCAGGCATATACCCCACAAAATTGAAAACAGGTACTCAAACAAGTACATGTACATTCATATCATAACAACATTATTCACAACAGCTATAAGATGGAAACCGCAAATGTCCATCAACAAATGAATGGATAAACAGCTATGGTATATACTGCAATTGAATATTATTTAGTCATAAAGAAGAATGAAGTACTGGTACATACTACACCATGGATGGACCTGAAAAACACTATGCTGAGTGAAAGAAGTCAGTCACACAGGTGACATACTGTATAATACACTTACATGAAATATTCAGAATAGGTAAATTCATAGAGGCAGATGAAACAGACACAGAATGGTAGTTGTCAGAAGAAGTGGGAAAGAAATAATGAGAAATGATTGCATAATGGGCACAGGGTTTCCTTGTGGGTGGAGGGAAATGTTTTGAAGCCAGATAGAGGAGTTGTGATACATTCACAACATTGTGAATGCACTAAATGTCACTGAACTGTTCACTTTACAATGGTTAATTTTATGTCACATGAATTTCACTTCAATTAAAATAAAATAATACAATATCATTTCATATCCAAAAATCTAACAATAAATTCCTTTAATATCACCAAATATCCAGTCAGTATTTCCCTGATGTTTTTTTTTAAACGGATTGCTTAAATTGGAATACAAATAAAATTCATACATCCTAAATGGTTGATATATTTTAAAGTCTCTTAATCTGCAGAATCTATAGATTTCTCCTCATTCGCATTCTCCCTCTCTCTCTCTTCAATATCACTATCCTTCTTCCAATTTTTTAAACTAAAGAAACTGTGTTATTCATCTTGTAGACTCTTAATCTTGCTTACTGTATCTCTGTGGTGGTATTGAACATATTCCTTTGTCCTCTGCATTTTCTCTAATCTGATAGTTAGACCCAGAGTTTTAATAAGATTCTGTGTTTCTGTTGATTTGGTTTGTTTTGTCTATGTTTTTGAAGGGGCAAGGTAACTTCATAGGCATGTAATACATGGTTGTCTGCCTTTGGTGATGTGAGCAACCATGGATGATCATTAACTAGACCCATCAATTCATTAGGAATTTGCAAAATGTTTACATTCTATCATTCCCTCTGTGCTCATGAGCTAGAATCCTCCAGACAAGGAAACTTATCCTACTTAACTATTTGATTATGCAGAGGAACAGTTCATGGAGGAAAAGCAGGATTTTTTTTCCTTTTTATTAACCAGCTTTGAAAATATATGAGTTAGCTCTCTAGAATCTTCCAATGGAGGTCATTTTTCTGGTGTCCTTTTTCAACTCATGGATTGGAGCGTAGCTGATGTTGTCCAGCCCTTTGCAGTTATTATCACGATGCTCATATGGTTCCATTTTTGGCTAGTGCAAGCCTCTTCAAATTGTCTTCTGAGTCCTTTTGCCACAGTCCTGCTAGTTTGATGGCAATCCTGATGACAAGATGTCCCAGGCCTATCTTGTACATTTCCTGCCCTAGACCTGGTACCAGCCTTTTTTCCCATTAAGCCTGTTTTTTTTGATGGTTAATGGCATTTAGAAATTATAATCTGGAAGAGTCTCTTCAAAAACATAGCCCTACTTCCATTATCATACCTGGAAATTTAATAAGCACCCTTTAAAATATGAATCCATTTAAAATAATACCCCTCATGTGAAATTTTCAAGGTACTTTCACTTAACTTGACTTTCACATTCTATTCTCATAATATAATCTTCAGAACTGATTGTGTGAGGTAATACTAACAACATGTGCCACTTACCACCTGAGGGGCTTCACATAATTCACTCACTTAAAGCTTGTAATACGCTACGAGGTAAGTGATATTATCCCCATTTCACAGGCAGGAAAACTGACACCTAGAAACATGGAATCACTTGCTTATGAATAGAAGCTCATACAGAATAATGTAAATTACTTAATTCTATTCTTTATTCTGTAATACATAAGGAATGGGCATATGTGGAAGACAGATAAGATATGCAAATATGTCTTCAGATTTTTTAAATGCCATTTTAATGTATAGTATTTGTTGCTGGTTATTCTTATTACTGCTGTCTTATTCTATATTTGAATAACTCTTTTTTAAAATAACTTCATAAAATAAACTACCTTTGACTTGGGTGTAAGTGGTCTATCTCTTAAAAAATTATCATTATTATTGGAAATAATGAAATTTCACCTCCTAACTTAGAGAAAAGCTTGCATTTATTTTTGTTTTCTTTATAGAGGACTTAAAAGTCAGAGATCTTAGTGGAATCAATTTTAGGGATTTGCCAGAGAGGGTTGCAAACTGTTTATTAAATTCCCATTGATTTCTCACTCATAGGAATTGCCAACTGCACTGGCAGAACAAAAGGGATTTTCTTTCTGCCTCCTTCCTGCCCTCCTAAACAGATACCTTTGAAACAAAAATGCAGAAATAAACACACATCCATGGTCCCCAAAACTCTGAGGTCACAATCTGTAGTTTTTGATCTTGTTTGAGTTGACCACAAAGTACTCGTTTACTTTATTTAGCAAACAGTATGAGGCACTGTTTAAGCACTTTACAAGTACCTGCTCATGTAATCCTCTTATGAAACCCTCTGAGTTAGGCTATCATTAGCCCCATTTTACAGATGAAGAAACTGAAGGGTGTAGAGATAAGTGATTTGCCCAAGGTGCTTCAGTTAGCGAACCATGTCTGAAGTCTGTGTGCCTGACCCTATGCTGTGCTGCCTCTCCAGCTGCAGCATTCAAGCCTGCAGGACTGAAGACTCTGTAGCTCGTAGCACATCTTCTCTTGGTAAGGCTACCTGAGAAAAAGGACATTTGAGACACAAAAGAACTGTCCTGCCTGGCTCAAGGCTTCAGACCAGATTTAGCAGAATTCATCTGGCTTGGTTCTGGACGCCAGGAACCAGAAATTTGAAATGATGTGCTTTATTTTTCCCTAATCAAGTTTCACTTTGACAAAGGAAACAGAAATCTTGTTGGCAGAGGTAGATTCTGTTTGAGGCAAGACATCAGATGCTGCAGTACATCCAACATCTGGAGGAAAAGTAGTCACACTTCAAAGTGTTTAGCCGGGTTTCCATGGCAGCAGTCCTCTGAAAGTCCGTGTCTGATTGTTTCCCATTTAATATGGTTTTAACAGTAATAATTATGATGGTAATTATAATAACATAACAAATCACAGTCATAATGGCCAATATTTATCTAGTATTTGCCAGGGTCAGGGACAATGCTAAGAGCTCCACGAATCTAATATTCGATGCTCACAATAAAACTGAGGCAGAGGCAATGCATATGTGCATTTTATAGATGAGGATACTGGATCGGAGAAAAGTTAGGTAATTTTCTTAAAGTCACAGAGAGTTACGTATCTGTAATACAAAGCCTGGTCTGTTTGACCAGGGACTGGCTTCGTTCTCTAAATTGACTCTCTCACTATAGTCGTGGGCATAACTCAAAGCCCTCATCACTGCATATGGACATTCAGCTGAAGATCACTCTGTTGTTTTACTTCCTTTATTTATTCATGGACCAAATATGTCCCCAGTCATTAGCCTCTGCTAGGTTATGACCAACAGATGGAGGAACAAAACATAGTCCCTGCTTTGTGGGACTAAAAAAAGCCTGTAAAGGGAGAGAGATGGGCCTTCACAAAGAGATTAAGAAGGAGAAAAACAAAGTTAGTGCCTTGGTGCCTGGAGACCCCACAGAAGGGGCACCTACACTGTTCTATGATTCAGGGAAGGCTTCCAGGAGGATGTGACATCTAGGCTGTTAGAAAAAGAATAAACCAGAGTTTAACAGGAAAAGTCAGAGTTAGGATATGGGGTGTTCTGGGCATAGGGAAGAGCATTTGCCCAAATATGAGACAAAATCAGACACTTCCAGGGAAATGTAAGATATTACCTGAAGGCAAGGTTGAGGGGGACAGTAAGAGATGAAACTGAAAAGTTAAGGGCTGATTTTTCAGGGGCTTATATGCTTTGCAAGAGTTTATAGTTGATTCCTGGGATGGCAGACCCCTACTAAAGGAGATTCTGTCTTTGGATTCCCATAAGCTGTTAGCTACAGAGGTCAGCCTTTTCCAATCCACTTATAAAGACCTGCGGTCTGACTATGATACTGGGCATTGGACCAGTCTGTGACCTCTGGCTGTGCAGCAGTGAACTCGGGGGCGGGAGCAGTCCATTCACCTTGTAATTCCTCCTTGGTCATGACCTTTTCGGCAACAGCCTGCTCTTCCTTTTCAATCTCTTCAGGATCATCCGGGAAAGTCAGAATGCCTGGTGACGGCAAGGATAGCACATGGGAAGTTGCCAGGAATTTCTAAATTCCCTGTGGTTTCTCAGAAGTCAGCTGATGTTCCAAGCCATTCATGATACATTTCCGAAGAAACTTCTCTAGAGAATGAATATTTACTATCCCAGCACATAAGAGCAGTGCCGGAACTCTGAGATTAGGAAATCAGGTGTGCCTCTTGGCAAGAATGCAAGTTGATATATTGATTAGTATCTAGTTTATTCTTTTGTTTTGAGAGCAAGTTTATTTGAAATATGACTTGTTTGATGTATCAAACTTTTATAGAAGTGAAGAATTTGGGCTTTGGACTCAAACATGTCTTAGCTCAAGCCTAGGCTTTTTTGCTTATTTGCTGAGGAACTTGGGGCCAGTTCCAGCACTCTCTGTGCCCAAGTTTCCAGGTCTTTAACATGAGGATAGTAAGAGTATGTACCTTTTATGGCATTTGGGAGTAGTAGGTGGATTAGGTGAGACAGTTTAGAGAAAGTGCTTGCTACCCTGCTTGGCATATAACATTCAATAAATGATGGTGAGTATTAACATTGTAAACTCAGTCTTCTTAATATCTGAATGACAATAACTCTCAAAGGTATATGCATTTAAAAACTGGACATGTAAATCTGAAGGAATGAATTAATTATGGTGAAATTTCAGACACAGAGGAAGAATCAGGACTCATAAAAGGGTGGAACCATCCTTGGAGTAGGACTCAGGAAATACCCATGAGCTCATTTATGTGACATCTGGCAACTCTCTCTCTCCCACTCTCATTTTAACTTCTTTTGCAAACCATTTCAAACTCACAGGAAAGTAAATATACCCCATCTACTGTTACTTTTTGCCTTATTTGCTTTTTCTCTCTCTATATGCACACATACTCACATGCACTCACACAATGTTTTTTTTTAACCATATGGAGAAGTATCATATACTGTAGCCTTTTACTTCTCAATATTTTGTGTGTTTCCTAAGGATGAGGATATTCTTCATCAACAGTATAAATTCAGGATTGATGGAACACTTTTATCTAGTCTACTATCCACATTCTAATTTTGTCAGTTGAACACAACATACCTTTTTTAGTACTTGCCCTTCAGTACAGCTTCCAGTCTAGAATCAGGCTTTGCATTTAGTCATCATGTAACTTTGGTCTCTTTTAATATGGAACATTTCCATCTTTCCCCCTCTTTACCCCAGTTTCTCTTTCTTAAAAAAAAAAGTGGGAGAGTGTATTAGACATATCTGGACTTGTATCCCAGCTTCAGCACTTAGGAGATGAATGACCCCAGACAATCTACTTCAACTCCCCAGTGTTCTCATCGGCCAGATGGGAGCAATAATAATAGGTAGTGAGAATTTGGTGAAATCATACGTGACCCTGAGTTATCTAATAAGGAGCCTGGAATGTAGTAAATGATCAGTACCTTTGATTAATGTCATTAATGCGATATAATTAGTGATTAGTTCTGGTTCTGCCATTTCTTGCCATGTGAACTTAAGGAAGTTGCTTTGCCTTCCAGAGACTCAATATCTATGGCTATAAAAATGGGGCCTTTAATACCTTCCTCTTTGACTGAAGGAGACAATATAGGTGAAGTATCCCGCTCGAAGCTGGCACACAGAGGTGTTCAATTCATGCCAGTTCCCTTTCCCCTTACAAATACCAGCTAGCCTCTATTAATAATAAAGCCTCCTGCCTCCATTTCCTTTATCAGCGGAATTCTCAAAAGACAGGTATAGATTTTGTTGAAATCAGCTCCAGGGGCAAAGCCCTTACAACAGGTGCTATCCTGTGAGAAGTTCTGAAATCACGAGATGATCACTGGTTCAGGGAGAAACTCTCACCCTCCCCAGGGAGGCTTTTCACCAAGTGTGTTTTGGAAAAATCTTTTCTCTGTTGGTCAAATAAACTGCCATCATGCATGTGGTGGGTGTGGTAGGGGTGTGGGGTGTGGGATGTGGTGCTTGAGTGATTGTGATTCATTGTTGATTGAAATTAGAGTCTGGGGTTCCTTGTGACCTTCATGTCATCATGGAAACTCTGACGTAGTGACTGCCCAAAACAGAGCTCTCCACAGCTGCCCAGAATGCCCAGTCTTCCTAGGGCTGCTCCTTCCTGGCATCAGGTCTCAGCACAGTGTTACCCCCTCAGGGGAGTCTTCTCATCTAATATTACTTGTCCCCTACCACCCAAGATCACACCTGTTTTACTGTCTTCTTGACACTTATCATGATCTAACAGCTGGTCTGGTTTATCTGTTCACCTGATTCTCATCTGTTCTCTGACTATGATGTAAGCCCCAGATATCAGGGAATGTGTCTGTTACTCTCCACTGAATCCCCAGCCTATAACACGGTGCTCACAGTTTAACTGGTCATCAATATTTGTTGCTTGAATAAATGCATCCTCTCCCACTGTGGCCTCCTTGTAATGATGGGGCCCAGTGAAAGCAAACTGGCAGAGCTCACCATGCTTTGAGTCCTATCATGACTTTGGGACACACAGGGGAAACTAAAGAGGGGATCTGTGATGGATGGGGCAGGACGGAGTTAGGGGATCATGGCATTTGACCCCTGGGAGCAGGGAGACCTGCTTCCTCTCTGGAGTGGAATTTCCCCTTCTCCTTCTTTAATCAATGGTCATGAGCCCTTCCATCCCACTGTGGATGCAAAAGCCCTGGGGACTGCCAAGAGCTCCTTTCTGAACCATCTTCTCAAACATGGGGGATGTTCCCTGTGCAAATAGCTGCAAGTAAAAAAATAGGAATTTTTGAATGTGAAATGAGGATCCCGAAAGGAATGCTGAAACTCATGAAACTCACCCAACATGTAAGACTGATATGGGATGTGTTGATCTAGAAACCACAACATATTTAAACTTTTATTTTATACCCCACATGATTTGGAATCAGGGCTTGGGGTCCAAGTTCCAGTCACTACATAATATCTGTGTGACTTGGGCAAATGCTTTTCCTCTCTTGAGCATGAGTTTCCTCCTCTGTGAGTCGGAACTGTAACATGTACCTGATCTGTGAAGAGTGAATGATCTCCCCGTGTCTGGGCACCCAGCAGAGACCACAAAGGGATTTCCTAATTGGTGGGCAGGCAAGTTAGGGTAGAGTTCAGGATCAAGGTTCCTGTCAAACAGACCTGAATTAGTATCTCAATTCTCTTTACAAGCTAGGAGACCATGGAGAATGAATGCACTTCATTTCTCTTTGTTGTCTCATCTCTGAAGTGGCTATAATATTACCTGCATATTTCTTTGGGCTATTATTGGGAGAATCCATTAGAACTTTTTTTTTATGCAAGATGTCATTCAGGTCATTATTACTGTTTAAACCTTATAAATTCAGATCCTTTCCTTTCAGTCAGAAATGGAACTATCATTGTGACCAGGTCTGATATAACACCCAAATCCCTTAATAGAATAACAAATTTATTATTCAACCATAATCATGGAAATAATTGATTTAATTAGATGTCAGTGTTCTGTGCAACAATGAGGTTGATGGTGACCTTGAGGATTTAGGGGTGAGAGATATGTAGTAGGGATGTATCCTAGAGAAAAGATGACAGTCACTGCCTCCTGTCTTTGGTCTGCTGCATCTCCTGTTTACAACCTCCCTTTGCCCAAAGCAACATGCACCAGCTATTTACCCAACCTCTCCCACATCTCCCTTTAATTCCTCAGGAAGCCAAGTCAGCAACAGCTCAGACAGCTCATCCTGGGATGCGCTAATCGGGTATGGCCGGCCTCAGAGGGCCTCTCCCTCTGAATACATCCATGTTGTTTGGTTTGTTTGTGGACAGAGGTAGGTGGCCTGTCACTCAGAGAGGCAGGCTGGAAGTGACCTTCTCTAACTCAGCTCCACGGCTTTGTTTGCAAGAACACAGACACACAAGTGGCCACTGACAATATGTGTTCCGACATCATATACAGGGCATATTTTGCTCAGAAACATGCCCTGTTAGTTGTTGAAACCTTTTTTGCATTCCCTGAAACAAATGACACTATGGTGTATTTTCTTTTGGGGGGCAGTAAATAAAAGTCTTTTATGTTGACAATGATAATATTATATTCTACAATCTATTTGCATTTCTCTATTCTGTGGATTTTATTGCTTGGTATAAATCCCCAGGCTGAGGCACATTAAGCTTCACTCAGGGAGAAAGAGTGCATTTTATCATAGGGCTGGAGACCTACTAGCACAAGATATCACCCGCAGGGACTGGACTTTGCCTAGCTGCACAGGGGATATACACGGGCAGAAAGAAATGCATGCGTGTGTGCAGGTTTGAGCACGGGCATGTGGAGCCTGGAAGGATTTTCTCTGGATCCACAATCAAAATGGATTTCCAAGAGGGAGCTGGCTGGATCACACGCCTCTTTCACGGGCTGCATGTGGCCCCATCCTGCCAGTCAGGTCTTCAGGAAAGTGATCCGCAGCTGCTTTAGCTCTGGCCAGAGCTCTTTGGCCCATGTGGTGAGCAGAAAACTGGAATGAGGACAGAGAAGCACCTCAGAGACTCCCAGAGGAGCTGAGTCTTTTCCACCACCTTTCTGCAGGTCTTCTGAACACTTCTGAGTGTAGGAGCTTCTTCTCCCAACAGGCAAGTCAGTAGCTGCGGAGGTAAATCATGACACAAGCCTGAGCCAGTTATTATTAACCACTGGCCGTCTACTGAGCACTGACTGTGTGCCATGCATTATGCTAAGCACCCTCATTTAATCCTTACAACAATCCTATGAGGTAGGTGCTTCTCTTCTCCCCATTTTACAGTTGGGGAAACTGAGGCCCAAAGTTCCACAGCTGGACGCTTGCAGAGGAAGAATTCAATTCCTGGCAGTCTGGCTCCAACTGCACAGGGGATATACTCATAGCAAGAGGAAATATGCTGTCTACATGGGCCTTAAGTAACCATCAACGGTGGTCACAAAACCATTTGAATGCCAGGAATAAAAATACAAAGAAAGCATAAATTAGTAGCAGTTTTAATGGGATAATTATGTCTGTTTGATTGTCTGGCATAAGTTAATTTCCATAATGTTTTTCCATTTCAATGAAGACTGCCTTTTTTTTCTTTTCTGGTAAAATTTCCTAGGAATAGGAAGTAGGAATATGTTGGGCAAGTACATCTAAGAGTCTTTGGCTTTTCTAAAGGGATTGGTTGTAACTTCACTCCAAATCCCTCGGAAAAGAGCAGTCGGTGCTCCAGCTCCGTTTGGAAGAAGACCCCAGACGTGGTGGTTTCTGAGTCAGTAGATTGGTTAAGTTAAACAAATGGGTCTTCTAAACCCCCAACTTGTAATGAAAAAGTTTTTTTGACTTGGCTTATTGAAACCATAAAGTGCTTATTTAATCGTGTCTCAAGCCCATTTATTTATCTTTTTTGAGTCTACAGAAGATTCACTCAGTCAGAAGGGGGAGGATGTAAGGGGATTCATAAAAGATTTCCTATTTTTTCCTTTTTAACTTAGCCCAGGGAATCACTTAAATGGCTGTTTTCAAATCGAACTTGTAAGTATGACATTTGTAAGTCAAATTGTTCCTTTTGTTTTCAAGGTCATTGAATCTCGTTTTTCACTTTCCATTTCCTTCTAGAAAAATCAAAATGTTTTTAGAACTTAGTTTCTCAGTGGGTGATTTTATAGGGTGGCAACTCAGTATCACAAAAAAGATGGGTGTGGCGGTGACATTCAAGGCAGGGGCAGTCAGGCCTGTCCTCTGCAGCTGGACTGACCCCACCGGTCAGCCTAAGACAGCATATTGATTTCAATGTGTTTGCATTTGAAACACAGAAGGAATGTCCATATTTTGTCCTTGGGCCATGGCTGGGGGATAGGAGAGCTAGAAGTCTGTCCAGAATTTTATCATCCATGAAACAGCTGAGAGTCAATATTACTCAGAGGCAAAGCCTGGAACCATGTGCTGAATCGGCTTAGATCAGTGTCTCTCAAAGTGTTGGACAAATGGGAGCTGATTTTAGGTGGCACTTGGACAGGACTTTAAATAACATGGAATCGCATAGTGACATAATGATTGTCTTTCCATCATTCTGATTATATAAAGGACGAAGTCTCAGTTTGATGCTCTGTGTCTTTGACGTTTTTCAAGACAGACCAGACCTGGGTTGTGGGTCTTTAAAAGATCACAGTTTCTGGTTCAGATTTAATAACATTGTTTTATTTTTCCTTATTTTGTTTTTATGATAACCTTTAACTGATGGCAGTTTTAAAGGTAGGATATAAAGTTTCATTTCAAGACAAATGAGCCAAGATTTTTTTTTTAACTGTTACGTAAATGATTGTTCATGGATGTGGCAAAACTCCCCTGCATGGTGTATGACCCCCTAAAGTTTGGGATGTGCTAGTTTATGTGGCCCAGCAGGAAATTAAAGGGTTTTGGTTTCTTTCCAACTCACAGCTGTGGTTTCCAGTCTTCCCTCTGCCCTCAGTGCTGTGCGCTTTAGCTTCCTGGAGCTTCAGTTTTCTCATCTGTAAAGTGGGTATTATGAGCAGTTAGAGGAAAGTGGATGAGCTTCATTTCCTAAGACAGGGTGGGCATCGGGGTTGATAGTCATCCAAAAGGTACAAGAGCAAAGAGGCCGACCCCGGCCTGCCCTCGGGAAGTGCAGTTTCTCTTCCTTCCAGGTTAGCTGTGTTCTGCTTTCTTATGGCCAAGGCTCCGAGTTTGCTGCTGGGTGGGAGGGAAAGTGAGATACAGTTCAGAACCACTGCAGCCTGGTGAGGAGATGTGCTCGTGAGGCCAGAAAATCAAACAACCCTTCTGGCCAAGATGGCTCAGCAACCTGAAGGTCAAGGCTTTTGTGCACTGGCCGGCTTTCCCCTTCTCATGCTGCAAATCTTTGGCAATCGCAGGCAGTCTCTGAGTTAAGCAAACTTAATTAAAATTCACTCTTAATTAGAACCATTACTTAAAATGAACACTACATAATGAAGCTGTGTAATCGTAATTAAGCCCCAGAAATAGAATTAGGAAGCACAGAATGCAGAGGCCAAATGCTGATGGACTCAGAGCCGGTGGGGACAGCAACGGGACTTCTGGAATCAACAGAATTTTCAAATAGTCAAGGATCAGTGAGTGGGCTGATGAGAAGCTTGGGGGCCTTCAGGACAGCGAACTCATCAGAAAGAGGAGTAAGGAAGAACAGAACCCAGAGGGGAAGAGTGTGGGCAGCCTTACAGGCGAGAGGCAGGGACAGCATCCGGCCAGCATGTGGTCAGGAGAAAGAGGGGCTCCTGGGGAGGAGGACCAGGGCCGTGCCCCTATCCTGAGGCGATGAAGGCCAAGTCTGCCCCCAAGTACAGACCCCATTTTCTCAGTTGCCAAATCAGGGTGGAGGGCAGCAGGTGCCCAGAAGGACACCTCTAAGGACTCTCTTCAAACTCATGCAGCGCTCTCTTCATGGGATTTCGTGGTGGCCAAGCGTCAGCGCCATCTGCTCGTGGACGGCGGTACCCCTGGGGTTTAGTTTAGCACCACTGTACTTGTTGGCACCATTTGGTGATGGAGGTTCATTTTTTAACTGAAGAAGAGGGGGTGGTGAAGTGTCAGGTGGCAGTCTCCTGTTTGTGCATCGAGAAGCATGTGAAGATTAAGAGTGTGGGTTTTGGAGTTTGAACTCTGAATGTGTCAATTACTGACCAAGTGGTCTAGAGCAGCATTTATTTCACTTGTCAGTTTCTTCACCTGTCATGTGAGAATTAGAATAGTAGGTATCTCAAAGGTTATAATTTTGGAGCATTACACATAGAAAATATTTATAACACAGTGCCTGACATAATAATTAATTTTATATTGAGAACTTACTATGTATCCAGCACTGTTCTGGTTTTTTTTTTACTGTACGAGTTGATTTTATTCTCACAATCATCCTATGAATTTAGATATCAGTATTTTCTGTGACTTACAGGAGTCTGCGGCTCAGAGAGGTTAAGTAACTAACTCAAGGTCACATATCAAGTAAGTGGCAAATATTAAGAGCTGCACAGATGATAGCTATTATTATAAAGGTAGTATCTGTCTGTCTATCTGTTTGATCTGTTGGTCAGTTAGTAAGGCCTATAGATAATGACATGCCAAGAAGCTATACTAAGTCCCGAGGCAGGTCACTCACCCACGTTTGTCCCCAGATCCCAAGCCTGTACCTCTGACACTGCAGGTAGGCCAGGCATTTGCATTCAGAGAGGAAGGAGCTGTTGGGTGCTGATTCTAGAGCTGTGGACATGGAGGGGGAAGAGAAAGCAAGAGAGAGCTCTATCCTGTATCTGTTTTTTGATAGCATTTCAGTTTTCCTTGCTCAGGAGACCCTGGGAATTACACTCAGGAGGGGTGAGAATGAAAATAGCTGCTCCCCCTTCAAGCCCCCAATTATTCAAAGGATGCCTTATACCTCTCATGCCACATATGTGAGTGCCAACTGTATGCCTAGCACTGAGTTGGAACCCACACATATTATCTCATGTAGTTTTCACCACAGCCTCAAAAGTCAGGAATTATTACTCTTGTTCTGCAGCTGGGGAAACTGAGGCTTAGAGAAGCAAAGCTAGTGGCTCGTTGGCCAATTTGTAGTATAATTTACTCAAACATCATTTTGTCCCAGAGATGCTGTCCAGGCTGGGGTGCCTCCCACACTCTGTCCCTGCTCCAGCCAAGTAAGGCCAGCAGGAAGGACCTCTCTCTGCCCAGATTTGGAACCAAACATGCCTTTGGTGCTGTGAAGGTCCTGCAGTTCATGTTTCCCAAATCTCCAGGCCCATGAAGTGATTCCTTTCAGTGGCAGTCACTCTGCTTGCATGCCTCCAGTGGTAGGGACATCACTACTTGCTGAGTTAAAGTCTTCATGTTTGGACAACAGTGCAGAGCAGGAGGGAAATTTGGCCTAGGCTTAATATTCATGGAGGCCTTCCAATTCAGACTTCTGATATCATCTCTACGTGAGCTATACACATAACAGCATGTGAGCTCATCTGTTAAATGGAAGTGTTTCAATTCTATCACATTATTTTGCAAAGCTGTGTTAACATTTCCTCATTTTTAAAAAATAAACTAGGAACCTGAATTGAAAAGAAAACAGGATGTGGCCTGGTCCACTGTCCATGTCTAGGAGGCCCTGAGAACTACCAAGGATGTTCCTTGTTGGGCTCTGATCTCAACGTTTGTAGTGTTTCCACTCCCTGCGGAAGGTTCAGGGAGCACTGGTTCACTTAGGGCTTCTTGTACCCCTGCTGTCCTTAACACAGAGGTGTGGGAACTGGACGGAGGCCTTGCCCTCATAAGGAGAGCTTCAAGTTTCCTGCCCATTACATGGTGAGGAACCCTGCTGTTTTGGACAGGAGTGTAAATGGTTGGGGATAGAAAGGCTGGTGGCCAGTTCAGATTTTTCAGGATCCTAGAGGGTCTGCTTTGCAGGGAAGGGGAGCAACATGCCAGGCTGCTCCACAGCACAGCTCCAGGAGTGCCCTTCACAAGGTGTTTGCTGTAAATGGCTCCCTACTGAGTTGTGTTACATGGAGGCCCTGATACAAACCCCAGTAGCAGAGAGCACCCCTAGAGTGAGCTATGCTATGTTGGGAGGCTGAACCCCAAACTGTCAAGGTGTTCAGAGACACTGGCTGGCGCATGAGGAGGCCACCATCCCTATCCCAGCTGTGACCTCTTTGACCTTTATCCTGAGAGCATTTACCTCTATTTACACTAAATAGACCCAGTGCCACTTGCTGGTTCCTGTATTTTGGGCTAGCCAAGCTGGAGGCCCCTGAAGCCAGTCTGAGCAGGTAGCTGTTCTGGCGGTGGTCACGCAAAAGGCCCTGCTTTTACAACAAAGTTTAGCAAACACCTTATCTCCCACAAAACAGGTGAGATAATGTTTATGAAAGATCACTCTGTCCCCTTGTGCCGGGCTGTGGGGGTGAGAGTGTGACTGACACACGCCAGAGGGTAGGTTCCCCTCAGCCACCTCGCTCCCCTGTTCTCCTCTTCTGCTCCCTTCGGTCAGGCAGAAAACCTGACTGATGTCCTTCTTCACGGCAGGTGTTGGGAGAGCAAGACTGTCCATTGCCCTTCCCATTGACCCCTGTGTCTCCACTTTTCCAGGCACATTTGCAGCTCCCTTGGGAGGTATTATGAGCCTCATTTTGCATATGAAGAAATTGAGGCAGAGAGAAGCAAGGTATCTTGGCTAAAGTTACAAAGCAGGTTGGTGGCTGGGCTGGGGACCCAGGGTCCTATTCCTACAATGTCTTCTGAACTGCTTAATTTGTGGTAACTATTCATTTAAAGACTCCTGATTTTTGATATGGGTGAGTAGCTGGTTATAGAGACAGATGGAAAAAACACAGCTGGACTAGTGAACATGCAGGTGGAAAAACAGATAATTGTGTCAACGTGGACAGCTCTTGGAGGACACATAAGAAAGTATGGACAGTAGTTGCCTCTGGAGAGAGAATGGGGAATGTGGGTGAGAGAGAGAGAGATTACTTTTTATTTTCTTCCTTTGCTTCATATGAGTATTGGAATGTTTTAAATTTTAATTTAAGTTTTATATACAAATAAAATTTAAGTTTTAAAAACTTCCTTTTCTACCTTTTGTCCTCTGTATACCTGTTTGTTTGTCCACAAAGGAGATCAGAAGTCCTCACTTCAGAAAAGTTGCAGGAGGCTCATAGGGGAACCCACAAAGTCACTTCCTTGTCAGAAACCTGCCCCCCCAGGTGAGTCAGCTCCATCAGCTCTCTCGGGCCCCCGGGGGGGCTCAGGCTTACACTGAAAGGCACAACAGCGGAGTTGGGTAAAACCAGCCTTTGCAGGCCAGGAGTCCACATGGCTGCCCCAGTTACCCCCCTCCCTGACTCAGTGACCGGGGAGCCCCTTCACAGAGGCAACAGCAGAGATGTTTGTTTCATGGGTGCTTATATATACGACTGATTGAAAACCACTGCCACGCCCAACAACTTGGAACTGGTGAAATGATGTTCAGCTAAGTCATTCAATGGAGTATCATGTAGTCATTAAGAATAAATTTAAAATCTTATACTTTTCACATTCAGTGTTAGATTAAAATAATGGAACAAACACCTCTGCCTTACGTATGTAGTCTGGTTTCACGGATTGCAGAGAAGCTCCCTGGCTGATTTGAACCTCAGTCTGGGCCCAGGGGGGGCAGCTGTTCTGCAATCAGGGTTTCTCAGAATGGAATGCAGAGAAGTGAAGTCAAAATATTGCTAAAGATGTTAACAATAACCATCTCTTGGTTGTGATATTTATGCCAAAGATGTTAACAATAATTATCTCTTTGTTGTGATATTTTGAGTAACTTATATTATTTTTCAGTTTTGTCTCCCATTTCCAATGTGTAAATATACTTTGTTGTAAAAAAATAAACATTTATAAAGAATCTCTTAGATCTCTTCTCAGGGAGATTGAAAAGAAATAAGACAACATGATACCTTTGGGTGGTAACATCATAAATTATTTTCTCTCCTTATCTTTATTTTTTATGAATTTTCTGCATTTGATATGTTCCCATTTATAATGGAGCATTCATATTTAAGATACTTTTTTTTTTTAATGGGCAGAGAGGGAAAGAGATTACGCTGCTAAAAAAGCTCAAACTTCAGGCTTTCTAGCTTGTTCGTGGTAATCATTTGCTATTTCACAGGCCCCTAAAATGTGCAAGTCACTAGGCCGCAGGATACAGAGGTGAAGGAGATGCAAGTCAAAGTACTCATAGTCCAACGGAGGAGATAAGACCCTTCCTGGTACAAGATGCAGGTCTTATCCTAGAGATTCAGGCTATTAAGATTAATAATCAAAATACTGACAATATGCAGAGGGGCCAGGAGCTCCAGCTTCAAAGCTCCCTCATCTGGGAAGAAACTCATCTCCATTCCTTAACCATGTCACGTCTGAGCCTCAGTTTCCTCTTCTGCAAATGTAACCTACCTCATGGGGTCCTTGTGAGGATTAAATGAGGCCTGCACACGAAGGGCTGGGCCAGGGGCTTTGCCAATACTCCATCCTCAGCGTGAATCACCATTGTCACCATTCGGCTTTTTGTGCAGGCCTGCTGGTTAGCAGTCAGGCTCTCCGGGGTGGGGGTGAGGAGTGGGGGTGGGCAGAGCTGGGTGGGATCTGAGCCCACGTTTATCTAATCTTGCCAAGGGTCTGGCCCCGACCACCTGCTGCATTTCCCAAGTTTAACTTAAGTTTCTTCTAAACCTCACTCTGTGATCTTGCCAGAAAGAAAATCTAAACTTTCGTGAAAACATCAATGGAGAAAGGAATCTGTTTTCAAAGGACATCCGAGGAAGCTGGACTCATCCCCTCTTACAGGATTTTGCAACGTTGTCCATTTTGCAGTTTGTGTCTCAGTGCAGGTTCCTTCTGCAGCCTGCGTGGTGACGCACTGCTGGGTGAATACCCAGCTGTGGACGTGACCAAGGCTGCAGGTCTGCCCTAACCAGAGGGAAGATGGCCACGAAGGGACAGAAAGAGAAAGCACAGGGAGGGGCTGGGGGCCTGGGAGAGCCCTAAGGAGCGCCACAACCGCAGCCAAGAGGTGTGCGCTAACTGCCCACAGGCTAAGGTCTGGGGTCTCAGGGAGCTGAGACAAAAGCCATGGAGGCTCAGGAAGGGGAGCAAGAAAAATTAAAGCAGAGGGAAAAGTCCGCTTAGGGACCTCCATGTTACTGCCAACTGCTTAGCTCCTTGAGAGATGCTTAATATGGATAGTTTCTGCCTGGCCCTCTCATCAACTGTCTTTTTAAGGGATCTATGTGACCCAACTAAAGCTCAACCTGTTGCATTCTCTTCTATTCTGTCCACCCCACTCTGGGCCATGCCCTGTGCTTGGTACAAGGAGTGCAGATAAGAACACTGGTGGACGGTGCTGGGATGTAGAAAAAATGAGGTAAACATATCAGGTGACAAATGCAGTCCTGGTGGTAGGCACAATGTGCTGGCTAATGGGGGAGGTGGGCAGGAAAGGCTACCCAGAGACACAGGTACTGAGCTTGGTCTCCAGGGATGCTGTGAGCAGTCTCCCCATGGATCTGAGAGAGGAAGGCGGTTCCCAGCAGAGGCACAAGACTGGAGGATGTGCCCATGATTGGCTGGTGGACTGCAGCATCTGGGTAGCAAATGCGCAGAGATCTAGGGCAGCGAGGCTACCGCACAGGTGGGGTGGTGCCCAGAGGGCCTTTACTGACCTGCTGAGGGACCTGTAACAGGGGTCCTGGCAAGGGAGAGGCAGCTCTGATGTGTCCCTGACAGTACTGCCCACGATGGACAATATGAAGATGCAGTTCTCTATCCTCTGTATCATGTCTTCAGTTTAGGGAGAAGACATTCTAAACTTCTCACTTAGTCAAATGACTTTGGAAAAGCAGGTATCTGGGTGCTGAGAACATCTGTTCATCCATTCCTTCCTTCTTTCTGAACTGTTCTTGTTATATTCAGTACTGCTGATGTTTCTGTGGGAGCTGCACAGGTTGTTAAGACTTGGTTCTAATCTCAAGAACCTTAACAGCCAGAAGAGGAAAAGGTAAGTACTAACCCCATGGCCTTAACCCACAAACTGGGCTGGTTGCATTGCCTCCCAACATCACTTAAAACACTTCAGTGGACTTCAGTTTCCCTCAGGAAAAGTGCCAACTCTTCTCCAGGCCAAAGCGTCCCTATGTGAGCTGACCCCCTCTCACTTCCTGAAACCTCTCTCCTACCACCTTCTCCTCAGCATTCTGCTCCAGCCTCTTTGTTCTTCTCTAGTGGTCCTCACCAGATTCCCTTCAACCACAGGACCTTAACACATGCTGTTCCCTCTGCCCAAGTCAACTCCCCTGCCTCATGGCCACTTACCCTCTAAGCTCAGACCAGTGCCGCCTCCCGAGGGAAGGCTTTCCTGGTCTACCTGGATCCACCCTGTCCTTATTACACTCTCACACTCCTTAAAACATCTTTCATCATTCTTACTCCAGTTATAATTATTCTGCATTTATTCACATGATAACTTGATTAATATCTGTATTCTCCACTTTCAGTGTAAGCTCCATGAGAGCAAGGACTGTAAGTTTAAAAAAATCAACTTAATTGAATTATAAATCTTGTACAACAAACACACCCCTTTGACATGCACATTTCCATGACTGCTGACACATTTTTACAAGAATTTATACCCTCGCGTAACCACTACTGTGATCAAGATATAGAACATTTCCATTTCCTCAGAGGTTTCCTCTGAGCCTCATCCCAGTCAGCCTGCCCCCGGCTCCCAGCGGCCACCGTGCTGCCTCCTGTCTCTGTAGATCAGTCTTCCCCAGAGCCTCACATAGCAGCATCACGCTGCAAGCACTCTTGTGTCTGGCTTCTTCCACCTCACCTGTTTTCCAGAGTCATCCTGTCGTTGGTTGCTTCTCGTTGATGAATAATGCTATCTCCTCTTGGGTCATGGGAGGGACCTCCGTCACTTCAGGTAAGCCATCAGCTTCCTGAGGACAGGGGCCACTTGTCTGATGCCTCTGATCCTTGATATGGACCTGGGTGGGTCGATGGCCCTTGGGAGTGGCAGGTCCATGTTCATGACCCAGGGCATCTGAGTGACCACTCTGTACCCCCACACGACAGTTACTCGGACCCTCATACCTTCCCCTCCATATCTGCAGGCTGACCTTCCAGGCCCAGGATCCCAAGCGTGTGTTCTTCCCTTCAGGATCACTCTGATGTTTCCTACAGTCATGAAGAGAAGTTCTGAGTTGGCCACAGCAACTGGGGTCAAGGCCATGTGATCACGCGTAGGTCCCTCCAACACCGTGAGCTTTGACATCCTCAACTGGGAAACGGAAACCCTGTTATCTATCTCTGGGGCTCGCTAAGTGGGCATGTGTGTGTGGAAGTGCTGTTGGAAATAGAAAATATGATGCAGTGACAGTCAGCTTGATCCTTTGAGTGGATTTATGACTCCCTGTGTTACCTGGGACTCCCTTTCTCTCTCTTTAATTTCTTACCTGTCAGAAGGTTGAGCTAGAGTTCTCTACTGTGTCTTCCATCTTGAACCTTTCTGTAATTTAAGGTGCTGGAATGCTAGAGGAAGGGCCTGGTTGTCTAGAATTGAAAAAGTTGTCTGACGTTTTTTTTTTTAGAGAACAACTGGCTTTTCTGAAAGCCATCTTCCCGAGTAAAGGACTGAACTCTAGTTTTGAGAACAAACCAGTAATTTTCCACCAATAGACTCAAATCTGTAGCTATTTCCAAGGCTATTATAGAAAATAATAGAGCTCCTTACTTCCAGGTGTGCAGGCTGGTGCTCCCAAGCATGCCTTTTGCTGGGACCTGGATCTCTGATGGTGATAAATGTGCCCCCAACTTGCTGGAGGGGCAGGAGCAGCCTTCTACTTTGTAAACTGGTAATTTAGTTCAAACCACCTCTACATGGGCCCTGCCATTCAACAAAGGATTCCTGAGGGCCTTCTCTGTGTTAGGGGCAGCATATGCATTGTCTTTCTCCAACATCCCAGTGATGGAGGTATTAAACCACACAGGGCACCTCAACACTGTGCACAGGGACTACTCGCCCAACAGGACACAGGCTTCCCGCAGGTGGGCTGGTTCCCATGGATGACCCAGGAGGCAAGACAATGAAGTGGGGTTTACAAGCCAGGCAAACAGGGGCTCAGACCCAGATTCCACCATCTGAGAGCTAGGTTTTCATTTCTTCAAGCCTTGGTTTTCTTGCCTATAAAATGGGGCCAGTATAACCTACCTCAGCATTACTTTAGGTGCTTTAGTGAGAAGACGTTGCCTGAAACATGGAAGATGGGAAGTGCTTACTGATTGAGATGCACCATTCTTGCCATGTGGCAGATGATCTTCTAAGAGTCCCCTTGGTCTTAAATTGAAATGTCCTATTCTGCCTCCCTTAGAGTCTGGAGCACTGTAAGACTATCTGGGGCTCTAGCCCTAGTCAGTCTTGCTCCAGCCTCCAGGTCCAGAGCAGCCCCCCAAGGGCCACAGCCATCACTTTGCAGTCGGGGCAGAAGCATGTCACCCCCATGTTGGGACAATGGTACTAGACCGTTGACCCAGAGAAGGTGGCAAGCAAATCAGTTCAAGGCAGCAGAGACTGGAGAAAGGATGAAGGAGACATGTGGGAGAGAGACAGGAGAGAGAGAGGTGATGGCAGAAGCTAATTTCAACTTGCTGGGAGGCAGCATGTTCTGGTGGGTGAAGGACATGGGGATAGCACAGATCTGGGCTGCAAAACTGGCTCTACCCTTCAGTAGGTGTAACTTTGGGTAAACCATCAACTCTCTCTCAGCCCCAGTTTTCTCTTTTATAAAATGGGAATACTAATTGCTCCTCCTTCAGAAGTTTGTTTTCAGAGAGGATTTAATGAGATGATACACATAAAGCACAGTGCCTAGCTCATAATAAGTGCTCAATAAAAGCTAGCCATAACCATAATAATTATTATCTCCTCCTAGTCAAGTGATCAGCTCATTCTTTCAAAGACCAAGTGTGGGTGCTACCACCAGTGTTCCCATTTTACAGAGAGGGAAATCAGGGAGTGGCAGAACCACCCCAAGGCACAGATCCTTTCACTTGCACCCATTGCCATCCGGGTGGGCTCCGGATGCTCGGGGGAGAGTGGTGCCACATGCAGGAACAGAACTATTCCCAGCCTTCTCACTGTCCTTATCCCCGGATGCTGTCTGTCCCAAACTGGGACTCCCCCACCGCTTCCAATGACAGGGCTCAGGAGCAAAAGCAGCACAGGCAGGCCTCAAGGGGGCAGCAGCCGCCTTGGAAACCGCAGGCCAGCTGCAAGGTGGAGCTGAGCTGGTTGAGTTAGGATGCTTGGCCTCCTCCTCCACCCTGCTGCCATCTCTGTGCAGTAAATAGGGGCAGCACCCGTCCAGGCTCCGTGGGAGGTTAGATGTGTCCGTGCCTAGCCCTCCAGGCAGCGGAGGAGTCCAGTGCACCTGGGGTGAGTGGGCCTCAGCTGGGTCGGCCTCGTCCCCAGGATCCCCGGGCCCTGCCACTCGCCTGGGGAAGAGAGGGTTGGTGTACATCATGCAGGAGTTATCCCAAACCACTAAGGACCATGCAGAGCCCAGGGCATTTCTCAGGACAGCACTTGGACCACTGCAGCCACTGCCTAAGGAACTTGTTCACCACCATGTGATTCTAGGGTGTCCACCAGGGGCCAGATTCCTGGGCATTCCCCAGGCCTCTGAGTCAGAAGTTCTGTCGTTTTGGCCAGTTGTCAAAGGGATCTTTATGCAGGCTCACATCGGACAGCCTCTGCTCTGTGCTGGCAGCTGAAAAATGTAATAGAGGGGCAACAGAAGGGCTGAAGATGGCTGTTTATTGATCAGCCCTTGCCAGGTGTTTAGCTAAGTGCTCTACAGATACTGTTCTATATTTTCCCCCTTCACAATACTCCTTTATCTGCTCTTTATGATCTGGATGGAGGCTCAGAGAGGTGAGGTGATGTGCCCAAGGGTGCCCAGCAGCCAGTACCTGAGGCAGGATCAGAACTTAGGGCTGCCTGGTTCTGAATCATGAGTGCTTTCACTTTCCAGGTTGGGGAGTCAGCAAAGGCTGTGGGTCACGAGGCCCCTCAGAGAGGTACCCACCTTGGACTGTGCACTGGGGAGCCAGGCAGATATACAACACTGGAACACTTGGCCTTTTTTATTTTTATTTTTATTTTTATCATTTGGTGATAATAGGACAGCTAAGCCTGTATTCTTTCCTCCACCCTGGCCTCTGCCAGAGATGGCTCATCCTCCTAATCAGACCAGAGTCCATGTTATCCTGGGCTTTGGTCCCTGTGCATTTGGCAGGGGGCTGGGACTGGGAGGCGAAGGGCCTGGGTTTGAGGCTCCTTGGCAGTCCAACTTCAGACTCCTTCAAGTTCTGCTTCCTTTTATGAAAGGTTTTCAGCCTCAGTTTCCTGATATCAAAAATGGGTCTCCTGCTTCTGGCCTCACAGGAAAATTACAAGGATTCCAGGAGATCACATGGCAGAAGGGCTCTCTGAGAACTCGAATGTATATACGAACGTCGATTACCCTGGCGACTGCTGTGTGCTGTCTCACTTTGGGATCAGAAATCGAGATCAGCGGGGGACCATCCTCTGGCCGTACTGTCTCTCTAGCCCACTAGTCAAATAAGATTAAAATTGCTCATTGACGTGGTCCTTGTGCCGACCTTGCAGATGTTTGGCTCTAACTCTGGTAACTCAGACAGCCTGGCTCTCATTTATGTTTCCTCTCCCTGTTCCATGTCTAATCTCTCTGTCTCTGTATCCTCGCCATTCAAATTCTTTATTTGAATGACTAGAAGCCAGAAATTTCTTCTCAGGCCCCATGGCTCAGAGCTTGCCCAAGAATTCTCCTCCCCCAGGTTTTCATAGATTAAGAAACACTAAGTTTCCCACTGTGCTCTGGCCAAT
Source organism: Manis pentadactyla (assembly GCF_030020395.1). Taxonomy (NCBI): domain Eukaryota; kingdom Metazoa; phylum Chordata; class Mammalia; order Pholidota; family Manidae; genus Manis; species Manis pentadactyla. Next base: position 43,921,980 of record NC_080020.1, on the reverse strand, counting down.
CCTTTTGCCACTTGAGATTTTTGCCAATTCAATATAGTGGGGCTCACAGGTTATCAGCAAAGCTTGCTCCCTGGCCAATAGAGATAAGAAAAGAGGCCACGGAGCATCCTTAGGCATTCTAGACAGACGAACTGCTTCTGTCTTTTGGTCAAAGGTGGCACTTAGCCAGGATGTTGACTGATTGGTAACAAGGAGAAGAGCAGACGGAGACATTAGTAATACTGATGATCCTGAGCAAAGCACTGGCCCTCAGAGGCAGCCCAACTGCCCTGACACCAGACACCTCTCACTTTTGGAATCCTTCTGGTCTTCCTGCAGCTGCTTCTGCGTATGACTCACCCACAGCAGCAACCGCTGCAAGGTGGTGGCAGCTCTTGGGCTCCCAGGAGTTAGGCAAAGGTTTCAACAAATCTCTGACTCCTCAAATAAGGGACAAGTTGTACTTTCACTTTGACCAGAAATTTCATTTTTGGGACTCTAACCAGGAGGCATGAAGAGGAAACTAGAAAATCCCTACAAAATATACATCATTAGGAAAGAGGCTGAATAAACTATGGTACATCCACATTATTGGATTAAGTGGCTATGAACAGGGGTGAACTTTTTCTTTTTCTTTTGATCTGGGGAGATAGCCATGATCGTATTCATTGAAAAAAATATATAGGGAGATTTGTGTACCTTGATTTTTTTTAAAAAACAAACCACTTTCCTTTTCCCTATAGATGGACATACGTGGTTCTATGAACTTATCAAGAGATGCAGAGTGATCCACACCAGCTGTCAACATTGCTTCTCCACAAGGAGGCTTGAGGAGAGAAAAGAGATTTAAGAGACTATTACATTTATTTCTATTCTTATCTAAATGATTTGCTTTTTCTCAAACATATGTATCATTTTCTTTTGTAATGAAATAAAGTTGTTAGAAGGCCACTGCACAGAAAAGTGCTGCATGAATAAAATAAGTCTGAAAATCCTACCATTTCACTCTTTTGGAATAGGAAGTATTTTCATGTTCCAGATGCTCTACCAATATGCAAATACCTCTGAGGGGGCTAATAAAGCCAACATTGTCACTGATCACCGACTTGGGGCTTGCCAGCCTCAGCCCAAGATCAAAACAGGGGTGTGTGTGTGTGTGTGTGTGTGTGTGTGTGTGTGTTTGGAGGGAGGAGAAGAGAGAAGTATCATCTGACAGATACTTTCTGTTTGTCCAGCAACATGCTAGGTGTCCTCATACACATGCCAGTTCATTGAATACAGACACAACCCTGTGTGTAGTCTCAGACTCATTTTATGAACAAAGAAACTAAGGATTAAAAGGTTTGTGATCATCTTGCCTAAGGTTATGTCCCTAAAGGCTGAGCAGGATATGAAAGCCAGGCATCCGACTCCAAGGCAGAGTCAGATGCTTCCAAAGTCCCTGATACCAGAAAACTTCTGCTTTAAAACACTCCTCGTGCTGGAAGTAGAGGAAATAAACAGCTAATATATTGAGTCTTTGCTCCATCCTTGCCAGACTTTTTGCAAGTATTCTAGATGATTATCTTAATTCACCCTCATGAGGACCCATTGATGAGAACCATTATTATTTCCATTTAACAGATGAGGCAACTGAGGCACACGGAGGATAAGTATATTGCAGAAAGACACAACCTCAGAAAGTGAGGAGAAATTTGAACCCAGGCTGTCTGACTCCAGAGCCTGTCCCTTCGACCTCCCAGGGGACACGGATTCACTGTGACAGCCCAAGCCCTGGAAGTCCCCATCCGGTGCACTCTTTCTACCAGGCCAAGTCAGTATCAGTCCCCAGGCGCTGCTCAGTAAAAGGGGACTTGGGCAGAGGGAGGTGGGCAGGCCCAGTTGCTCTGATTTCCCTCTGGCATGCCCTGACAGGTTTTAGGAAGGCTTCCAGGGGTAAATTTGGTCTTTTCTGGGTTATCTCAGAGCATTGTGGTTCCAACATCTTCTTAGACTGCCTGCTGCCCCCTCCCCAGAAGTCCAGCCCAGTGCCACCGCCTAGGCCTTGGTGACGTGCCTCCGTGATGGCTGGGCAACTTCCTTCGGGTCTATGCTCAGGAGAAGGCCACTCTCATCTATCCAAGACAGTGGGTGCCAGAATTCAGACATTTTCTTCCCACTAGAACTATTGTTGTCATTTCTGCCAATCCACCAGTCACCAGAAATATTATTTATTTACTAGTTTAATTTAAATAATCTTACTGTTTAAATTTTTAAAAAACCAAAAGAAAAAAAACGATGGCAAAAACACAAGAAATAAAGTTTATTTTTAAGAGGAAATCTATATCACTGCTATAAATGGGAAACCAGTGTGGCTTACCATAAGAGGAAGATGATAAAAACAGAACCAAATCATTCAGTGCCCCGAGACACCACAGCCGCACAGGGCTGAGCCTAAGCAGGCCTGCCGTCAGCTCGTAGAAGGGGAGAGCACGTTGGAGAGCCAGTCAAGACACACCAGCACCTTCTGAGACTCTCTCCTTGATACCACCTGAAGGCTGGAGAGAGAAGCAGAGACCAGCCCCACGTGCCTGGGTGCTGGCCATCTGGCTCACGGTTGCCAGCCACTTTGGGGGAGCACCATCGCTGACGTTGTCTTCCCTCCTGATACTGAGCATTACCCATGCAGTTCTTACAACCACTTTAAGGATCACCATGCTCTTGAGCCTCTTGGCCAGAGGGCCCGTCTTGCACAGGGATGACCAGTCCAGCAGCCCTGGCCAGCTCATGAGGCTGCTTTGAAAGCCTTTCCAGCAAAATATAAGGAGGTGACATTACTTTTAATGGTAATATTGCTCCTGAGAAGGGGTGTGGAGTTAGGGGAGACAAACTCTATATCTTGTCAATCATCTATTTATTTTTTGTTAATAATGAGAAAATATTTACATGTTGTTTAATAGTAGACAATAATGATGATGATGAAGACTTTGCTGGGACAGTCTGGCGTCCCGGTGCACTACCTGCCAAGGGTTGGGGTGTCCTACCTGGGCATTTGGAAGGCAGCTCAGGTGAGCAGGTTGCAGCAGCAGCTGCTTCTCCCCAGTGTGGCAGGGTTTGGAGCAGCATGAGCCTCAGACGCTGGGTCCCAGTCCCCTTGGAGCTAGGGAGACAGTACGGCTTGTCCTGGATTTTTAATCCAGGCTGGGAACTCGGCAAATCACCTGAGTCCTCTAAACTTTCGTGGGATGATACAACCTACTTTGAAGAGCTGCTGTGAAGGTTGGTTAACAAGCTAGCACACCATGGTGCCTTCATCCACAGTGTGACTTTGATGTCCTGGCAATTGATTGGCTGTGCAAGACTGGGCAAATCACGTTCCCTCTCTGGACTTCAGCCCTCTCACTAGCAAACTGAGGACAGGATTAGATCAGAGGTCCCCAACTAGGGCCCACGTGTCAGGCCCAGTCTTCAGCCATGTTTTTGTAGACTACAGGGTGTTTTCTGATTAGCTGCCAACATTTAAAAATCAGGTGACTGCACAAAGAAATCCAGGTTTTCCATGTCTCCAGAGAAATCTATAGCTCTGACAACACTGGCCCATGTGGCACATTTGCTGAGTGCTAAGCAGGGTCTGCCCAGAGACAGGATTCACCCACCTGGGCTTTTTTAGCAATTTCAGTTAGTAGGTGTTTAATATTCACACCAGCTGTATTTCAGAGGTAGAAAACAGGCATGTGGAGAGCTTAAATAACTGGCCCCAGGTCACACAAAGATGAATGGGAGATTCAGGAGTCAGTTGCACACAGTCTGGCTCTGCGTGTATTTTGTGTTTACTTCGTGATGCTGTCCCTCAGCCCGAGATCCAAAAACTGAGCAGCATGCTGGGGAGACAGATGGAGGCAGTGAGCCTCCCAGTGTTCTCTCTGCAGGTTCTCTTCCCCCTGCCTTTGCTGGGGAGGCAAGGGTTAACTCCACCTGCTGTCTCACCCATGCCAGAGGCTGCCAGGATAGAGTATGCAGGAGGTGCATGAAGCCAAGTTTCTCCCTCTATGACAGCTAGCGTTGACCCTGACAGCAGACCCCTGCTCAGGCTGGCCCCCAGCTGGCCCTCAGCTGTGGCTTGCAAGGTACAAGGGGAACCCCGCACTCACTCTCTGTTTTGGTTTGGCAGAAGAGCATAGCTGCCTCCCCAGTGGCTCCATCCCTCCTGTTTACCCTGCAAACAACCAAATGCTCCACACCAACATTTAGAGGCCAGGGGGCAGCTGCCGCAGGGCACCAGGCGGTCCAGGCCTGTTTGAGCTCTCCTGGGACCTGTGCCTGCACGCGCGCCCAGAGCCCATTTGCCTAGGAATTAATGGGCCCCCACACCCCTGCTAGGTGCAGACATGAGCCTAGAGCCTAGGCAGGGAGCCAGCTAGGGAAGGTGGAGGGGAGGGGCTATGGGAAGGGGTGCTGCTGGGCTCTGGCTAACTCAGGTCCTTGTGAGCCCCATGACCTTGAGCTTCTCAGGTTTGATGCCTCAGTTTCCTCTTCCATATCCAGCCTTCCAGAACTCCAGAAAGCAGTAAGTTCATGGACGAAGAAGATTCTGGTGAGGGATCCACTATGGGCATGGCAGTGGGGTAATGATGCCATTATTTAACGTCTATTATAGTTAGAAGCGTGGAACTAAATCTCTGAAAACGTGTCATTGAAGCATAACATACTTTCGGAAAAGTGTGCAAATTATAAATGTTTCGCTCAATGAATTTTCACACACTAACATGTCTGTGTGCAACAGCCAGATTAAGAAGCAGTATCCCCAGCACTCCAGAAAAAGTCCTCACGTGCCCCCATTGGCCACTAACCACCATCTGACTTGTATCATCTCTTCCTCATCACTACAATTCCACAGAGCAAGTACCAGACCATTTCTGTTTTTAAATGAAGGAATAGGGGCTCAGAGGGGTTGATCACACCAGATAGTTATTGGGCTGAGATTTGAACCCAGGCCCTTTATCTGCAGAGCCCACATGCTAACTAACCACTGTGTTGGGGAAAGGGGCCAGGTAGGGGGTCTCCCTCTCCAAGCTTCGGTTTCCTTGGGGCATCGAGATGATGGTTACAGGTCCTGTGCACTGACATCCCAACTCTCCTGTAGTTTCTTTGGACTGTGGGGAGATATTCCCTCCTCTCCTGTTTGAAGGTGTGTCTCATTCTCAATTGAAAATGAATTTTATCAGGAGAATTTTCTGAGGCATTCATTGAAAGGGTTTCAAGAAGACTGGAGATCTCCTACCAGTAACCAGAACACAAATGGCAACAAAAATCACATTTATTTTTGGAGCATTTGCTTGTGTCAAGACCTTACATGGCAACACTCTGTGAGGCAGGCATGTATGTCCCCATTTATAGATGTGCATGCTGAGGCCCAGAGAGGAAAAACAATTTTTCCAGGCTTACAAGTGTAAATAATTGGCAGAACCAGTATTCCACACCCGGTTGGTTCGATTTCAGTGCGTGTGATCTTAGTGATGAAAGTAAGCGCTAATCTAGACCCTCCTGTGCCAAAGCATTTCTACCCTTTGAAGCCTTCTTAAAACCATAACTGCTCATTAATACTTGGTGTCAGAACCAATGAGGCAACATGATGAAGACATATTAGCTTCTCCTTCAGAGAAGGAAACGGGCACAGGTAGGTTAGTGACTTGCATAATACAGTGGTGCCCAATATTTCTGTGTTCATGGACACCTTGGAATATTGGAATTTGAGGGGCAAACTCTAAAGGATTACAAAGTAAACACCACATTTTATAAAAATAAGCTTGGGAGATACTAAAGTTTGGGGTATGTTTATTAAGTGCATGAATAAACACCTGGATAGAGATGGGTGTTTTCAGCTCTGCATCTTTCCCACCTTCTCCTGACCGTGCTTTAGGCCCAGCTGTCTACTTGGTTGATAGAAAGGGTAAGTACATCAAATGACACTAAAGATCTTAGTGACTTACCAGTTCTGTCTGGAGGCCTGCAATGTGGGAGGTAGAGTGTCTTCAGATCCACCAGACTTCTCTGAACTTTTACGGTCTACAATTCCTACCAAGCCAGAGAAGGGCATTAAGAGGCTCTGGGAACAGTTACTCTGTAGTCCCAGACCCACCACAGATCACGATGCCTTTTGCAGGTCCCAAAGCTTGTGCTGTATGTTTTTGGATTCAAATGATGAAATACCCGGCAAAGGTGGCTTGGGCAGTGAGTTCATTTACTCTCCCACACTGCAAGAACCCTGGAACCATGAAAGCTTCAGAAAGTTCCCCCCATCTTCTTAATCCTTTGCACATTGGTTTGTCTTGGGCAACCTTGTGGTCACAACATGGCAGCTGCAGCTCCCAGCATCAAGGACACTCATGTCATGTCTGGCCAAAGAAACATGTTTCCATTCTTGTGGATCCCATGTCCATGTATGAGGAAGCCTGGGAAAGACAATGTCTAGCATTTCCAGTTTCTCAGATGGGAAGTGGGCTCTGCCTGCAAGGGAGAAATGGGTGCAGGTTGCAGGAGAACGGCTGTTGGTAGGGTAATCAACCTGCCACAACTAGCAAAGAGGAGTCTATTGTCCACTCCACCAGTGTGCTTGTGCAGCTGGCTCCCCTGTGGGCCGTGCACTGGTATAGCCAAAGGATGCTCCTGCTGGGGTCAACTGCCCCAGCAGAGGCGTGTTCTCCAGTCTCATCTCAGACTGCTCAATTCATACATGTCGCTATTTCATGTGAGGAGGGGGGATGGAAGCATAAAGAATCCATTATTACAAAAACTTGTTACCTTGAGTATCCACAATATGCCATCTTCTGTGTGGAGCACCTGATCTATTGTTTCATTTGTCCTCACAACAATTCCCATTTTACAGATGAAAAAGTTGAGGCTCAGAGGTGGAGGGACTTGTGCAAGGTCATACAGATGATATGAGAAGAAACTGGAGCTGGAACCCAATTCCCTTTGACTCTAGGCTGACCCCTTAAAAGTTATTATTAAATTGCCCTGACTTAAAGGCTTGGACCTCCAATTCTACAGTCTGAGCTGGAGCCCTGATTTCTGTTCTGTCAGCATCTCCCTGGCTTAAGGCTAACCTGGCAGTGCCCTCCTCTCCCCTAGGCCTAGACTCAGCTGATGCTTAATCTAGGTTCTGTTCCCTGGCTGGATCCTTTGCCCCTACTAGTTTCTCTGCGTGTGTGAGATGGGGAAGCTGGGGAAAGGAGGGGTCACTTCTACCTGCCACCTTTAGGAGCACCTGTGTCTGGGCAGCTCAGACGCACAGCCACTCTGACCCTCCTGCTTTGCCCTGGCAGACCTCAGAAGATGCATGGGCAACCAGATGTGATCTTGGAGTCGCCCACATGGAAAATCCAGAGGAACAAATCCTGTTGGCTCCAGACAGGTGCAGCTCTCACTGTCCCCAGCCCCAAGTTCTGGCTGGCTGACCCCTCCCTCAGGCAGGAGAGGCAGGGAGCAGGGTGCTGTGTGTGGTCTAACACAGACACACACACTGGCCCCAGCAGCCCCCTGCTAGAACAAACCTGTTCCCCACCCTGTCAGAAGAATCCACTGGACAGAGTGAGGCCACAACTACCAAATAAACACAATTAAGTTTGTTGTACACGTTCCCCCAAATAAAGGCCACCAGACACCCACCCCCATTCTCCATGGCTAGGCTCTTTAGGAAATGACCCCCTCCCCTAACTAGTCCCTGTAAGACCATTCTGGCTCAGGGGAGAGCTGTTACACATAGGAGACAATGTGCTGCAGCTTGTCCATCTCAGTTTCTGCATCCCCTTCTCTGGAGTTGAAATGCCCTGAAAGGAAGGACACTCACCTTCCTCATACAACAGCCTCTGTTTAAGGGGAGGAGGTTGGTCACGCATAAACACTTCTGGAGCCCCTGAAGTGGACTTGAGTGGTCCTTCCCATCTTAAAGCACTTGCCTGGGCCAGTATGCATCCAACCATCCATATATTCAACCTTCCATTTAACAAGCATTTTTCATGACAAGATATTATTGCTATCCTCCCTTTACAGTTTGGGGACTGAATTCTTGGAAGATTAAGGAACTTGCTCTAAGAATTATGACTGGTTTGTGGTAGAGTCACGTGGCAGAGCCCTGGTCCTTCTGATCTCAGAGCTCAAGGTCTTGGCCACTTAGAGGGACCCCTGTCCTGCTCTTTAGTACCTCCTGCTCATACTTAGCACTCAGTTCCTACCACCCTCTGTCTGTTTGCCCCAGACATCCCTTTGAATTTTACCTTTTTTGAAAGTGATCAGCAATCAGCCCTGGGCTTGCTCAACATAGTGGGGAGGAGCCTTTTATGGTTCCAGGATGGTGGGATCCTGAGAGATGGCAGCCAAAAGCATGTTCCTATGGAGCTCAGATAGGAACAGACAAAGCAGGGCAGTCCCAGGGCACCACCCAGACCCCAGACAGCCTCCTAAGGGCACTTCGTACTCAGCAGACAGGATCTCCTTGCATTGATATGATCAGGAAAATAGAGGTTCAACCTGTTCTCTGTGAGAGGCTGTGGACATGTGTATCAAAGGAAGAGGAAGAGGGAACCCGAAATGACATTTTGTGAAAGGTGCACCCTGCAGGAACCCAGGAGGTTCATCCCCCTCCCCTAGTTTCCTTTCCAAATTTCCTTCAATGAAACCAAGTTGAATGGCTCCAGGGAACTCACATCATAACAAAATGCAGGCCAGTGGATCCCTCTCTCCTGGGCACAGACCCCAGGGGGACCTGTGCATTAGTGCAGGGTGCCAGCAGACCAGCTGAAGCCCTCACTGTCGGCCCTCACCCTGAACAACCAGCATGCCTTGCATATTTATGCTCAACTCTTTTTCGTTTCCATTTATCTACAAATACTCCACAAATATTCATTGAGCATCTCTAAAATGGCATTCATTGTACTGCAAATGGAAGTCAGAGTGCTGACCCAAGCTGACAAGACACAGTCTCTGTCCCCAGGAGTACTGAAAGGGAGCTGGTTTCAGGGCTACTGTTATGGCTGGCAGTGTGGTCTTTGGCCTCCAGCAGGAGACAGCATCCTTCTAGGATGGGGAATGTACTGAGATGATGGTATCAGGCACTCTCCACATTCATGGGAGGTCCCAGAAGTGGTGGCCACTAATCAGACAGCATTTTCACTACCCTTTAGGTAGAGGAAAAAAAAAAAAACAGACCTCTCAGCCAGACATCATGAAGATTAGTGGAAAGTTGCCATGTTCTGGATTCACTATGACTTCCACAGTCACAGACAGATTCATAGGGCTTCAAATAGCACTGGGCGGAGTTGTTCCCCAATCACTCACTTGTTCATTCAAGGGACATTTATTGAGTGCTTGGCACCATGCAAAGGGCTTTACATGGATTCTCTCACTGAAGCTTTGCAGCACTCAGTGAGGTAGGTACAAGCACTGTGTTCAGATATGGAAGCTGCAGCCCAGACAGGGCAGGGACGTTGCCCAAGGTGGCACAGCCAGTAAGTGGTACTAGGTTGACTTAGGTCAGTCCTGGCTCTGCCATCTCAGCTGTGGGAATCTGGAAAGGGATAATTTTACAAGCCTTGGCTTCCTCGTGTGAAAAATGGCTATGATGGTCCCTACCCCACAGCTGCTGCAGGTGTAAGTGTTTCCAAAAGGCCGGGCCCTTAGGTGCCTTTAGTACACTTCAAATTGCCTTCCCTGTCCTGGCTCCCAAGGCTCTGGGTGGTAACTCCCTTCACAGCCAAGCAGGGCTCTGAAAATTAGCACCCTCAGTCCTCAGACCAGCCATGCCTGGCCCTCTGGGTGCCTCCAGGACAGCCGAGGGGCCGTGTCCTGGCCCAGGCCTGGGCGGAACCAGAGGGTGCCCATCCCGTAGAGCTGCGTGTGCGGTGGGCAGCAGCTTCTTTCGGCCAAGAATGTAAGGATTCAGCTATTTCTCATATCTTTGTTGCTGGGCACTGCTGCCAGAAACTAGCAGGGCAATAAATGTTTTAATTGTACAGTAATAAAAAACTGGGAATAAGTATTAAAATCCTGCCTAAGTGCTAGCTCCTAAAAGGGCCCGTTTGTCTTACCGGGAGCGAGGAGAGCCAGTTTCCGTGGCCGGCAGAGATCTGGCTCAGCCAGGGAGGATCCCATTGGCTCCAGTTGCTGGGGCTTCAGGGTCCTAGTGTCAGTTTGGAGGGGGCTCCCTGAGAAGCCTCCCTGAGCCCCACTGAGCTAGAAGACTCAGAAACCCAGTGTGAGTAGCTGGGAAGGAGAAGAGAGGAAGATAGAGGGAAAAATAGGGATTTCAATCCAAGTTGAGCTCCACACTACTTAGCCTTGTCTCTTGTCTGGTATTGGTACTGGGTGGGTCCTTTAATAGAGAATCCTCTCAGAGCCTTACAGCAGCCCTGCCAGGTAACAAAAGATGGACTGGATATCAGATACACCTGAAATTTATTGGCTCTCTGAGCGGGGGGGCACTGGGGTAAGGCAAGCTAGGTACCCCCCAGGGCACACCATTTAAGGAGGCCCCATCTCAGGGTGGTGAATATGCAGCGTTGGCACTTTTCCAATGCCAACTTTTGGTAGTTACTTTCCAGGTCTGGATTTCCCCAGCTGTGAAGCTGGGTCCAACAGCACCCACCTCCAGGGTCCATGTGTGGACGAAATGAGATACGCTGTGTTCAAGTACTTAGGTCATGGCGAACACCTAAGCGGTGATTGATATTATTACCAGGCCACTTGACAGATGAGGAAAGTAAAGCTTAGTGAGATCACACAGCTAGGAGGCAGAGCTGGAGTGAACCCAGGCTTGGGGGTGATGTTTAGAGTGAGGTGAGGACAGAGACCTGGAAATAAGGTGAAGACATAGGACTGTTACAAGGTCTGGAGGCTTGGACTTGGTGGCAACGGCACTGGGACCTTGCTGTTAGCTTCTGGGTCTGTCACACAGCTTTCGCCTGCTTTTTCAGGAATTTAATGGACACTGGTAGCCATCTCCCCCCAAATTGTATCCTCCGTACATCACATGACCAGCTGCATACAACCTCAGGAGGTATGGCCCGCGCTGAAGCCATCCTTGGTGTGCACATGAAGGAAGCTCTCAATTTTGCGTATTCCAAAGGCACGGCACAACACGTGTCCTGGCCCACCCCTTGCTATGCCCACCCTTGCTTATGCCCTTGCCCTCCCTCCCCCTTGCACTCCCTTGCTAGGGCCTCTTTGGACAGGAAGGTAGAGCTGCTGGGGTTACCAAGGGTTTCCTGGGTGGCTCTGGCCCCTGCTTGGGAAACTCCTTGGGTGGGCACAGTGGTCCAGGCTGAATTCCCATGTCATGAGCTACACCCTAGCAGCTCTTCCTGCCCTCGGCCTTGTACATAGTGTGGGGCCAGATCAGGTTACAGAAATGGATGGGTGGGGTGCAGAAATGGCATTTACTGGGCACCCAAAATAGTCAGCAGAATCTGTACATACTTTTGCTATGGTCCTGACAATAAAACATTATAGTTATTGGTATATGGGCAGTGTCTTCCCCACTAAATTGTAAGATCTTGAGGGCAGAAGATAGCAATGTTGTTTTACTCATCTCTGAATAAGAGGGATGGAAGGAAGGGAATAAAAAGGGTGTGAGAACAGATTCTATTGGCCTAGCTAGAACCACTTTTTCTACAGGCCAGTAAGGTTGAAAGAATATAATCTGGTAGGACAAAATGGTTGCAACAGAGTGGTGGAGATTGTGAGCCTTAATATTATCTGAGCTTCTGAATCCAGCTAGACCTGAAGGCACTTCCTGGTTGTATGAGCCAGTGGTTTTCTTTTCTGTCCTTTTATCTGTTCGTTTTCCTTAGAGCTAGTTTGCATCGGATATCCATCACTTGTAACTAAGAATCCTGACCCATTCAGAAGGGGAGAAGTCAAGTGGGCAGAGTGAGGGAGGGACAGAGGGATGTATGCAATGGGCAAGGGAGCACGGGGCCATGCCAGCTCTGCTACAACAGCAGGGTCTAAGGCCTCTGGGACTTCTCTTGCTGTGGGCTGAAGGCTAGAATGCAGCTCTCCATGGTCATACAGAGAAGAGGGAATTAGGGTGAGCGGGAGGTGGGCAGGCAGAAGCCCTGGGAGGCGTGGAGACAGGATTAGTGGCAGTTTGAACAGCAGCTCCCGGTATTTACAGCAAACAGAAGACGGGTGGCCAGTCGCCCTGGAGCTCAGAGGGGAGGGAATGGTTGATGGAAAACTCCTCCTCCCTACCCCTCTGGGTTATTAAGCAATGGTGGGGAGGGATGAGGAGGTTGGAGAGAGGGGAGGCGTGTAGACAGGAGCGGCTGCCATAATCCTCAGGGTTTTATCCCCTCTTCCCCAAAACTTGGCTTTTTTCTGCCCTTGAGTTGCCCTTGACTCCTACATCCCAACAGACCCCAATAAAGGCTGTAGCCTAGGCCTTCCCCTCACTCTTGACCAAAGCCTGGTGCTTTCCATGGGGCCCTGTGTGGCATGGAAAATGCAAATGCTAAAAACCTTCTTTCAATGGCATTGAACTCTGTGCTGTCACCCAGTCACATAAATTAAATTAAAGCCCCTTCTGATCATAACATCTGTTTCTAGCCAGACCTGACACCCCAGTCTCCCACCACCACAGCCTAACCCCAAGAGCCAGAGGTGAACAGTCCTGAAAGGGTGCTGGGCAGTCCCGGCCTCCAGCCGCAAGAGATGGTGGTCCTCCCTCCTCTGCCTCTGGCAGTGGCTCTCAAAGTTCTTGGTTTCGGAACCCATTTTACATTCTTAAAAATTATTGAGGACCCCAGATAGTTTTTCCTTAAATGGATTTTATAATTCATATTTATTGTATTAGAAATAACAATAAGAAAAAAATTAAATATTAGTTTATTAAGCATATAAAAAATAAACACACATTAAGACAAAGTGTTTTGTGAATAACTGTATTTTCCAAAGCAAAACAATTACTAGACAAGATGACATTACCTTCCATTTTTGCAAATCCCTTTTGTCTCTGGCTTACTAAAAGGGAGCTGGGTTCTTACACCTGCTTCAGCAGGCAATCTGTTGAGATATGTTGTTTTGGTTGAAATATATTAGAAAATCTGAATGATGCTGTGCTGAGTTATTCTGAAACATTTCCTTTCTTAATAAATTTTTTTATTTGGTAATAATATCAACAATCTTATCAGGAGTCTTTAAGTGGCAGGAAGTTGTCAAGCTCACTGTTCTGAGCTGTGTACGGGATCGTCCGCTCCCCATACTCATTCATGTGCATTAGATAGATTCTGTATGCCTCTGTTTTCATCTGGAGAGGAGGACTCAGTATTGTCCAGATGTTAATTCTTCCCAAATTGAACTGTAGATTCAATGCCATACCGATAGAAATCCCGCAACGTTATTTTATAAATATCAGCAAGGTAATTCTAAAGTTTATTGGGGGAAGCAGAAGACCCAGACTAGTAAATAAAACATTGGAGGAGAAGAACAAAGTCAGAGGACTCACACTATCTGACTATAGAAACTATTATAAAGCTACAGTAATCAAGACAGTGTGATATTGGTGAAGGAACAAATAGATCCATGGAACAGAATAGAGAGTCCAGAGATTGACCCCCATAAATACAGTCAACTGGTCTTTGACAAAGAATGACGGGCAATAAAATGGAAAAAAGATAGTCTTCTCAACAAATAGTACTGGAGAAGCTGAATAACCATGTGCTAAACTATGAATCTTACACGTTTCACAAGAATTAACTCAAACTGGATTATAGAATTAATGTAAAACACGAAACTATTAAACTCCTAGAAGATGATATACAAGAAAATCTAGATGACCTTGGGTTTGATGATGATATTTAGATACAGCACCAATGGCACCATCCATGTAACATGATTTCAGTAAATGTTTACTATTCTTCATGGTGAAATTCTTCTGTGTATATGGACAAAGACTACAGAGAGTCCATTTGCTATTGTGACAGAATTTTGGTAGGCTTTTTGTTTTTGTTGTTGAGATTTAAATTATGTTACTGTTGCAAAAAATATATTTTTAATCAAAATAGTCCCTTCCTTCCTGTCCCTTCCTCCCAGCCACCTCCTTCCTTTCTTCATTTTTTTGGAAAAAAGCCAAAAGTCAGCTCTAAAGGCTGCTGATAGCCTGCCCAGAGGCAAGAGACAAAGCAAATAACCCTTCTAAGCCTGAGGCTATGCTGGAAGAGCTCAGTCAGGATAGCTTTTCAACTAAGAAAATGAGGGCTCTTGTCTAGGAAGAAATAGGCCTGGAAGTATGAATCTAGGCAACACAGAGGTCACAGATGACGCTCCCCTCCCCATTCCAAGGGACTTGATGTCACATGGGGGCATTTCTGGTTCTCAGGGCACAGCATTCTGGCCAAGGGAGGCCTGGGTGAGTTGTCCAATGCAAATAGTCAGAAGCTCATTTCAGCATCTGTTTGCCTAGAAGGACAGGTAGACCCCGTTCATTCCTTTCCCCACTTGCCATCATGCCTTAGTAGGCCTTCTGAAAACTGTGCTGGAGAAAGAAACGAGAGCTCTTGAACATCAAAATGATCCCAACAAGTGAAGAGCCTTCAGACCAAAGCAAATGTTGGCTTTTCCTCCTCGCAAGCTAATATTCAAAGACTTTGGTTGAGACAAATTGAGCAATCCTGGATACACCCAAGTGACATATTTCAATATTTAGGCTACAAACTAGTCTTTGATCTAGAAGAGAACAGCGTAAACTTGGGGAAAAAGTCAATTGAAAGTTAGCAGGCCTGACCATGTTTAAGGCTGATGGAAGATAGATAGGAAAGAATCATATTGTGAGGCTTTTCCTCTCAAACCAAAGCAAAGCAGGTGAGAAATAGCCATCAGAGGCAAGGCAGTTTCTGGAAAATGCTAAGTAATAAAAAGCCTGCAGAAACAAACCTATCAAAGAAACTTGGAAATTAGGAAGAGCGGCTGGGCTGATGTCTTCTTCCCTATCTTAGACAAGAAACTCAGGCAAAGTTATGATGCTGACTCCTCATGACCCTCTGGGGACCTCGGTTCAAATCTCCCCCAGCACACCCCAACTGCTAGCTGCTGTGCCCTACAGCAGGATGGGAACCTCACTGAGCTGCAGGGCTCTTGTAGGTAAAATAGAAAATGGGAACTGTAACACCTAGTGAGAGAAAGAAGGGAGATCAACACAACTGCTCTGTTGCTGAATGCTCACCGCATGTGAGGCATAGATCATCTCACCCTCATTGCTTCAACCTTCTCCCCATCATCCCTGCTGTCAGGATGTATAAGCCCTGGTACATATACTAGCACTATTTATATTGTCATTTTTATTACAGGAGATGTGCACACCTCATAGTCCAGGGTGGGAGGCAGCTTCTCTGAATCTATCAACAGTCTGGGAAGCCTTTAACCACACAGGAATCCTAAGCAATCTGGCTTCACACGAATCGTCCTCCAGAACGTGTCTTTGGACAACCTCTCTTGCCCTTATGTTCTAACCCTTGAATGTATAAGGCAATTTTAAATGCAAATAGGTTGTCTTTTTTTGAAAGGAACTTTGAAGATGTTTCTTCTACATCTTTTACCTCTCACATAATACTTGCCCAAGTCCTGGGCATGTAATTCCTGCTAAATAAATGTTGTGAAAAATAAGTTTATTGTGTTTCCCTTTATAAAAGCAATTTAAGTTTGTTATAGTAAACTTGGGAACTATAGGTAAGTGAGAAAATATGCTCTGAAGGGTCTTTAGAAAGCAAAATGCAAATACCAACCTGGAGACTGGAGGATTGGAAGGTGGCTGCTCTCTTTGCCAAACCCCAGTAAGCTGGGACCCGTGGGTTGGTTTGCCAACTCAGCATGCCCCGGGCCTAGCACAGTGCCTGGTGGGAGGCAGATGCTTGTCCTGAGTGTCATACTGCCAACTCCTTTGCCCAGGTGTGGGCTCTGGCAAGTCATGGCAAGAGCAAGGAGTGTGAGGGACAGTTTCGTGCTCCGAAATGCCAGGAACTATGTGCACAGTTACACACAATTCTATGTGCATAAATGCATGGGGCGAGTCTCGAAGAGCATGTAGCCTGAAAAGCTAATGGAGGTGACCCTCTGGGCATCAGAATCATGGGAGCTTTAGAATCACCTATCCTTGTTTTCACTTTATGTATGTGTGTTTTAATTTTTTCCTACAAAGAACTTCTGTGATGTATGTGATGTGATCAGTAAGAGTATTATTGTATTTCCCTGCAGATTTTTTCCCTAAAGATAGGTATTATTCGCAAATACAGTTGAAAGATTCACATAGTGAATGATGCAATGATTAAAATAAATCACTTTATGATTACTAGAGTAAGGAACCAACAGATGGAGCCCTCCTTAGGGGATGTGGTACTGTCCCCCTGCTCCTCACACTTGACCTCAGTGGAACCAGGAGGGACATAAAGAGTCCTTTATCTTCCCAGGGCCCACCACAAGCAGGTGGCTTGTTAGTCACCAAGGGGCCAGTGAAATGGAGACGGCTGCTTATCAGTCAGGGCCGGGCAGATACTATCACCGGGGACCAGACCCACACAGAGGCTCAGCCCCGACTTGTGTTTCTAGTCTGTTCCCCCAAGATTCCCCGACAGCCATCTGATAAGATGCATTTAGCTGTCTAGTTTGCATGGTCCTGACAATTTTTATTCAAAACATATGCAAATACTGGGGGTTGGTTGCTGGGGACAGAGGTTGCGGTGAAATGCTTCTAAACTTTTAACCAAATGAATCTATTAACCTCAAGAAGAGGAGCTTTTGATTTCGGCATCTATTTGCATCAAAAGGACAGTTAGACCCCATTCATTCCTTTTCCCATCTGCCAGTTTATCTCATCTCTGGGAAGATGAAATAAGCAATGTGACCGGGTGACTTTTCCAAAGTCCCTGGGTAACTTGGTTAGTGAGGTTGCCACAAAGGCCCTTGGAACTCTCCAGCAGGGCCCTGTGTGAGATGGAAGCTGGGCAGACCCTGGGCACATTCCCAAGCCACTAGGCAGTGGTTGGAGCCAGCGCTTACCAGAAGCAGCCTTTCGGGTCCTTTGGGGCACCTGCCTAGTGTGTTTATACAGTGGCAGGGTCAGCCGGTTGAGGAATTAGTGCACAAAGAGAAAAGGCCTGCACAAACCCTGCTGATTAATTAATGCTCTGAAAACAGTGCCTCTGGAGCAGTAACCTGATACTCTGACAAGGGAAGGGGCTAATCTCCAGGGAGGCCAAGGGAATTTTGCAGAGGTGTTTCCTGCTTCCTTCCTCAGGCATGGTGGGCTCAGGCTGTCACCTCCTAAATGCCAAATAGGACATGTGTTCAGATCAGTGGCCTTGGGCAGCACCAGCTTCTTGGGCATGCAGCCTGTGCACACAAAGGCCCTGGCTTAGTTTAATGCTCTGCTGTTACTTTCTTGAAATTCTTAATTTTTGAACAAGACGTTCCTTATTTCTGTTTGCTTTGGGCCACATAAACTATGGAGCTGGTGCTGGGTCTGGGTTACAGCATGGGGCCCTGGGGATTGCCAAGGGTGGCTGCAGCTCCTTATCTTGGCATTCAAAGACCTTTCCAATTTGGTTTACTGAGTAGCTTTCCAATCATCTCCACATTCCACATGCTCAGGAACTTGTTGCCTTCAGCCAAAGATTCTGACACACACCTCCCGGCCTTTGTATTTTTTGTTCCCTGTTGCCTGGTAAACCTTTCCCTCTCCTCATCTCTCTGTAGACTCCTATTCATCCCTCAAGACCCTGGAAAATAGTCTTTTTTCCCCCACTGAAAGTTTCTTTGAAATCCTGCAGGTAGTTAGTGGCTTCACCTCCGGCGCTTTCAGAGAGCCCCTTAACATTTCTTTTATTGCTCTTGATGAATTGCAGCATAATGATGCATCTGTTTCCCAGAAGTATTTTAAAATATTTAATAGTTGGCATGGCAGATGCACTAACCAATGAGAGCTGATGGAAGGAGGCCAGACAAAGCCCAAGAGCAGGGTCCCTGGAGGTCCACTGTGGGGCCTGGGGTTAACCCTTCACTTGCTGGATCATGGGACTCAGAGGGCCTTAGGAGCCCACGACAGAGTCTGTTTACCAACTGTTAAGGAGTATTTCAATATCTTAGAAGCATGAGCTGCTGCCCTGGTGCACCCTGGCTGACAAGCCTCCCTGAGAGCTCCCCACCATAATATGAGCTAACTTTCAGCAGGGTGCTTGTGTGATTCATCTCTCTGTCCAGGTGTCTGGGGCAGGGCTTGGCCCAAAGTCAGCACTCAGAAAAGGAGGACGGAAGGGTTTGGGGAAATAGTCACTGCTCACTGGGGTTCCAGGCATCCTTCTCAGGGGACGGGGAGTAAAGGGACTGCTCTGAGATCTGGAGACACCCACCTTTCCAGCTTTCCCCAGAGAACCTTCTACAGCTAATGAGTGCAGCATGTACAAGGTGTTCTGCAGTGGCTGGGAGAAAACAAAAGAAAAGGAAGCAGGCAGGCACACGAGACACAGCAACACACACTAACATATACTCAAACATGCCCAGGACACATGTGCATGCACACAGACATGCTATTCACACACACCACATACTCCCAATTATACCTACCCACCCCTGAAAGCCAGGAGCGACCCACAGGAGCGAGAGTGTGGGCAAGGCTGGCATCTATGCTGGGTGACAGGGTGCCAGGGCCTGGGGGCTGCACGGGTGCTCTGGAGGGGGAGTAGCCTGGGTCCTGGCAGGTTTGGAGAGGCAGAGAGCCCCAAGGAGAGGCTGGCTGTGCAGGGGGTACAGCGAGTCACCACCCTGGCTGGGGCAGAGCACAGGTCTTAGAAGGAGGGTTTGCAGATGGGAAAGTTGTGGAAGGAGAGGTATGGGGCATGGAGAGGAGGCTGGCACATGCAGAGAAGCTTCCATACACCAGACACACACCAGGTGCCTCACAGATTCTACTTATCTTCACATCCATCCCAGGAGGTACGGATGACGATCTCATTTCACAGATCAGGCCCAGAACCACGAAGTGGCTGGCCTAGGGCTCTGCAGCCGAGGAGTGAAGCCTGCACATGGATGCAGGTTTGCTGGGTTCCAAATCCTGTTATTTCCCCCTTGCACCCATGGGTGAAGAGCTGTGTATATTGACCTTTATTCCCCACCCCATGCTTCTCCCCTTCCAAAAGAACACACCTGGGGTGACTGCCCTTCCTCCTCTGTTACGTAACTGCAAACTCCAACTGGGCAAAAGCGGGCGAGAGCTGCAGTGCAAGGGGATCAGGCTACAGCCGTCTTTCTCCCCCTCAACACTATTGTTATTTTGGATCAGATCATTCTTGGTTGTGTGGGGCTGTCCCGTGCCTTGTAGGATATTGCAAAGCATCTTTGGCTAATAGCATGCACTCCTTCCACTCTATCCTGAGTTGTGACAATGAAAAATGTCTCCAGACACTTGCAAATGTCTGCAGGGGGGTAGAATCAAGCCCCAGTTGAGAGCCACTGGGTTGGACAGACGGCTAGCTGTGAGGATCGGAACATGATTCCACAAGCCTCCTAGCTCCTTCTGCAATGATTTTTCAGTACTCTAGCAGACACCTGTCCTTCTTGCTTAGATGCTGATGAGTCAGGTCTAGTGGCAGGGGGATGGACACCATGACCTCTGCAGGGCCTCCTGGTCAGCCCTGGAGATTTGGGCGGGCACAGCCCCACCCTCCCCATGGGTGACTGGGCTCCCACAGAGACACTTTGTCCAGTAGCTTCCGCTGCAATCCCAGGACGTGCAGACCCAACGGCCAATTATGAAAATGAAAAATCCAGGTCTTGGCCTCAGATGAATATTTTCCTTTGGTGCTTTGATTCTCCTGTAATAAGTGCTGGTCACCAAGGAATCCCAGGAATGTGGCCTTGATAATGAAAAGAGCACCTGTCCCAGGGGGCCCACTCACTGGCCTGGCACAGAGGCCTGAGCAGGCAACCTCCAGATCTCCAGCTGCCCCTCCCCTGCTGGGCAGTCTGTTTCCACCTCCCTTCACCCAGCCGCCTGGCTGCAGCGACTGCCTCCTGAAGAAAGTGAGAATCCTTATGAGCATTTGGCTTCATATCAGGAGAAACAAAACTAAATACACCTCTACCTCCAACCTAACATTTTTGGACTGTTTACTTTCTCATTTACTATCACAACAATGGTACTATTATTATTCCTGTTTTCCAGATGAAGCAGCCAAGGCCCAGAGGTGAAGTCAGTTGCCCAAGGGCTTGTACCTGGCAGTAGAGCGGCTGGGGTTTGAATGCAGACAGCCGTTTCCAGAGCTTGTGCACCTAAAGAACTGAGCCTCATCTGCAAAATGACCAAGTTTTCCGGGGCCCCTCGGGCTGGGGTCTGAGTATAACAGGCCTTGGCTTTGAGCATACCCTGCGTGGCCAGGGTGGCCTAGCTTCATTCCATGTTCCCCCGGCTCCGGCAATCTTACTACACTCTGTAAATGAGGATAGATGGGGTAATAAGAAGAAAGGCCTACTTGGTCAGGCTGGCCAGGGAAGCCCACCTTCCTTGGGACTCTTCCTGAGATCTTAATTCTTCTATGTTTTACCTCAAAAGAGGATTCCCCCAATTCAGGATGCCAGTCAGTGGTATTTCTCCAAGAATCAGTGTTATCTAGGTGGTTTCAGGCACAGGCTTGGACCCTGAGGAGCCAGAGGGGCAGGCTCATCTCTGCTACCTGATACTCTGTGCTGTCGGGCAGGTCACTAACACGTGGGCTTCTTCGTCTGTACGCTGGACAGAATGAAGTCAACTTCAAAGAACTGTGACATTTAGTGAGATAGTGAATGGGAAGCCTGGCACACTGGGCTTTTAGGCCCTTGGGTGTTAGGAGCCCCTGTGTACCTGGGACAGGTGGCCAAATGTCTCTGGGGCTCAGCTGGCTCACCTGCAAAGTAAGGGAAATAATAAACCCATTTCACAGCACTGGGAGCACCAGGTGGTGGGGATGGCACAAGTAGAGGCTCAGAGGTGGGAACTGCGCTGCCTGGTTCAGGGCTCTGGGGAGCTGGAGATGCCCTGGTAGGGATACCTAGAGGCAACTCATGAGAGTTGAGGCTACAAGGTGGGCAGGCTCCAGTTTTGAGGTTGAAATCCTCTGCTGGCTGCTGAAGGCCAGGGACTTAGAGATACAAGAGATGGTGACGCACTGAAATGTTGCTGCCTGTGTGTGCTTTTGATCCCAGCGTGCCTGGGGCCCCAAGCTGCGTTCCCAGAGGAGTGCAAGTCTGCAGAGTGAAGGAAACAGCGAAACTGTGGCTGGGCCAGGAAGGAAGAGAATTCCAGGGCATGAGGCCCTGGGGGCAGACCTCCCCCTCCTCCCCTGTGCCCTGGTCCCTCCCCTGACTTACACACCATTATGTGGTGCTCACAGTGGGCTGATTGTGGGGCACTGAGGACCTGGGGCAGGTACTGGGCTGGAACACACTACTAATAATAGCCACTATTTATCAAGGGCTTGCTGTGCACCAGGCACAAAGCTAAAAGCTTCCCAGGAATTATCTCATTTAATCCTTACCAAGGCTCTGTGGGATAGGGATTATGTTCCTGTTTCAAGAGGAAACTGAGGTTCAGAGAGGTTAAGCACTTTGCCCAAGGTCACACAGCTGGCACAGAATAGAGCCAGGATTAAGTTGTAGGTGATCTTACACCAAGGCCTTAACTACTATGCTTGCTGCAGGCCCTTCAGAGACCTGTTTTTCTTAAACAGGTGGGCACCCTATAAACCTCCTTTTCAAGTTTCCTTAAGAGTTTATCCCATTGTATTTCGAGTCAATTCAACATACAGTGAGTGAATTCTATAAACTTTTTTCTATATTCAATGTTCTAAGACATATAATCTGTTTTAAGATGCAGCTTTGGTTTCATGATGACTTTCTGCGAGGAAATGAAAGAAGAGCACATTAACAGAAAGTGCTCTGAATTCTGCCACTTTGCATCATGGGAATATGAGTGTCTTAGAATGGAGGAAACAGTGGGCCAGGCTCTGTGCTAAATACCTGTGATATGAATAAGAACAATAAGGCACACAGGTAAATTCATGCATTTAGCTGCTCTTTCAAGTATCCTACACATTTTTTATATAATTTTTATTAAAGCATAATTTATCTGTGGTAAAATATACACGTACTAAGTGAATTCTTATGTGTGCACCCACATACCATCCCTTTGATGAATATTTTTTAAGTACTGTTTTTTGAAGGCCAGGGAGACAATGAATGATGAACATCATTGGCAAGGTGTCCTCCCTCCACAAGGTGCAAAGTCCAGCAGACAGGAAGCAATAACCGAGTAAACAAAGAAGTCCACAAAATGATTGCAATTGTGTTGTGTTATGGGAAAACCAAGTGGTGTGAAAAAATGAAGAAGAAGGAGGAAGAGTGTGCATTTTCAGTAGGGTTGAGGAGGGGAGAATCTCTCATGCAGGCAACTGGAACCTGGAAAATTAACTTTTAAAGAAAGAACAGAAATTTTGAAGTCCCTGAGGTGGCAAAGAGCTGGTATTTGGGAAGACCAGTGTAACTGGCATGATGTGGGTAGTGGGGAAAAGTGGACATTGGTCAAGACATGCCAGGCCTCACCAGACAGCCAGACATGGTGGAGAACTGGGAGTTACTTGTATGTACAGATGCATACCATCTGTGCTGGTGTAGTGATTGCAAGGTTGGAGAAGGCTTTTTAAGGACTTCACTTGGAGTGGGAGAGGCTGTATCCAAATCCCAGTCTTGTCTCTTATTTACCATCTGACTTGGGAATATTGATTGGGATTAAGTTCATGTGCAAAATAGTAATAAGTAATAGAACTAAATAAGATTGAAGTAAAAGTCTGAAGGTCAATAAGTCTATGGTTGATAGTGCATTCTTGGTGCTGAGGACGCCTGGTCTGCCATGTATGAGTCCTTTCCAGAGTCATCTCATAGGCCAAGATAGCTGCTGAAGCTCCAGCTTTTACATCCACATCCTAGCTGACAAGGAGAAACGAGGGAGACCCATTCTCCTTTTAAGGACACTTTCTGCAATTGCACACACCACCTGAACCTATATCCCATTGGCCATCCTTAGTCACATGGTCATCTCTGGACATAGGGAGGCTGGAAAATTCATTATTCTGGTTGTCCACATGTCCAGATCGTCTATAGCTAAGGAATTAAGGATTACCAGAAGGACAAATAGCAGCCTCTGGCACCACTGGGAAAGCCTGCTTCCTCTCATTGATCCCCTTTTTCTTCATCTGTAAAGTGGGGTTCATAGTAGTCATTCATAGCATCATTAGGAGAGGTAACCAAGGTTCTGTATGGTACCAAGCACATCACTGGGCATCTGGTGACTAGTTGATGTCTTTCAAGAAATATTCATTCCTGTGACCCATGGCTCTCACCTTAGAATATCTGCAATAAGAAGCAGAGAATTGCCCTTGTGGAACCCAACTCAGGCTGTATACAAGCCTGCTCTGGGCTGATTTAGTGTCATATTACCTCACGGGCAGCACCTGGTTTGGAAGGGAAGCATGGAGGAAGCTCCCAGGGATCAGCTGTAGGTATTGTCATTTCTCTGATTTTACAGATAAGTCCACTGAGGCTCACAAAGGTGAAAGGGCATACCTAGCTAAGCAAGAGAAAGTGCTAGAATTTGAACCAGGTCTTTTCCTGAGCCTCGGCCCTTAACCACCACACACATTACCACTCTTGTATGAATGTCGGTGGGCAAGTGTCCTTATGGCCGGGAGACTCCAAAGGGAAAGGTTTTTCTTGAGAGGTGTGTTTCAGGCTGCAGGGATTTTTACAGCTCATGTGGTGCTCCAGTGGGATGGTACCAAAACACCCCGCCTGGGGAGCTTGGAGCCCCATCAAGTGCCCCAGGAAGCCTGGAGTCCCAAGGCTGTGGCAGGAATCTGGGTTGCAGTGGGACAAGAGCTTCCTTGTGGTGGTCACCAGCCTCCATGCTCCCTCTGGTCATGGTGCCATAGTGGGGGGCTTGGACAAGTTCCAGCCTGAGCCCTGGGTGACATCCCTGTGCTTTTACTTTTCCATGGTCGCTACCAGGGGGTGCCCATCTGGTGCAGGGGCTTTGGTTAGGGTTCCGGGTTGGCTGAGATCCCCAGAAAGAACAGTTGCTCCAGGCCTTCCACCTACAGGAGCCAGGGAAGCCAAGCCAAGGGATTCTGCCAAGCCTGGCTCTGCTCTGCCTACAGAGGGACTGGTGGGAGCAGGGCTCCCTCTGCCTTCTCCTGAGCTCGACATGCATGTCTGGGAACCTCAGGCCGAATCCAGAGGGCCCAGGCCTTCACGCAGCTGCATCTTAGTGATCTAGAAGGCCTTCAGAGTGGGGGGTAGAGGACCTGGAGGACTGGAGAGAGAGGTCGGCTTCTGAGCCTCCCCGGGCTCCTGTCCTCACAGTAACTCCTCATGGCTCAGGCTGGCTGAAGAACGGTGACCACGAGGGACCGGGGAGGGGGATGTCCCAGGAACTGGGGAAACTGAGGCTGACAACCAACCAAACTTCCACCCTTAGAAATCACCTAGGGAGGGGTGGATTTTTATTCCAGGAGTATGGGGAATTGAAGTTAGGTTTAAGTTGGAGTGGGACCTTATCTAACTAGACTGCCAAAAAGATCTCTGGGGCAGTGTGGAAGTGGATGCCAAAATCTGTATCAGTTAGGGTTCTCCACTGAAAGAGAACCAATTTGGAGGTATATATCTATATCTTAAGATTTATATACACACACACACACACACACACACACATATATATATATATAGAGAGAGAGGAATTTCTTTTAAGGACTTGGCTCAAGTGATCCTGGGGCAAGTCTGAAATCTGTGGGGCAGGCTGGCGGGCTGGAAACTAAGGCAAGAGCTGCTGCTGTGGTCACTGGGCAGAGAGATACCACCTGTAGGCTGTGGTGCACACCAGAGGCCTCTAGGGATCTATGTGGGTCATGTCCCTGGGTTGAGGGACAGTTTCTGCCCAAAGCTGACCTGGGACTGGGCCAGTCTTCTCCCCTGCACTCACCAGTACCCATCAGTGTATCTGTCCCATCTGAACTGTGAGCTCCTTGAGGGTGAGGCCCCGTCGTACGCTGGGATGCCCTGCATCCGCACAGGGCCTGGTGCCAAGGAGGGGCTCTATAAATATGAAAGAACCAGTGGCTTTCCATCTGGAGCCTGTCTCTGTGTCAGGAGGGTCTCTCATCATCCCTCCCCTTCCTCTTGCCCTCTGGCCCCCTGGACACTCCATCAGTCACGCATCCCTGCAGGACAGAGGTGCTTACAAGCCATGGGGTTTGGCATGAAGCAGGCCTGGGGCTGAATCACAGTTTTGACATTTACATGCAACCTGTTCACAGATAAGTTTTGATTGCTTGATCAATCAATTAACTGATTCATTCTTTTTATCTACACATGCCTATTCATTAAACTTTCATGGGGTAACTAGTAAGGCACATTCAGGTGCTGGAGTGGCACAACAAAGAGCTAAGATAACTATCTTAACAAGGTCACTCTCTGGACAGGGATATTTACAGAGAAAATGACAAAACAATGCATCTTGAAGGCAGTGGTAGGAGAGCCGAGTGCAGAGTATAAGGGAGCATGGGAAGGCACAGCTACCTCAGAGGTGGGAGGGCCTCGGGCTTCCCTTTGGAGGGGAGAGCTGTGCTGACCCTGAATGATGTATGAGAGTCATCAAAGTGGACAGCAGAGTGAGGGCTGGTGGAAAGAAAATGGTTCAGGAAAGGGTCCATCTGGCTGCCCAGGAACCCAGTGCACGGCAGGCGAGACGTTTCCCAACAGAGCAATTCTTTGGCACTCCTGGTGAGAAATGGGTTATTTTTTTACCCTGGGTTTTCAGCATTCAGGCCACCTGCGCTCATCAGGTTCTTGCCATAAAGAGTTCACCTTGTGCCAGGCTCAAATGAGGCTCCTCTCCCCTCCTCCTCTTCTCCCTCTCTGTCCCTCATCCTGGCTGGGCACATATTCCTTCAGGGAGGCTGAGCCAGTGGGGAAGAGCTATGGGGTGCTGCTAAGGGAGGCAGGAAGGACAGTGGGGATGACCTTAGCGAGCTGGCTACGGGGATGTCAGGCTCTCCCCAGTCACAGAAATCCACACCTGTCAAGTGCAGCCTTTGGTGTTCTGCCTTGCTGTTCCCATCTATAAAATGGGGTTAAATAATCACATTTCAATTAAATGATGGTTTATCGGCCATTTTCTCCCCTGTGCCTGGTACAGAACTGACCCAGAGTAGCAGCTAAAACATGTTTGTTGAGCAAATGAAAGGATTTGGGAAGACAAAAAAAGTGTTAAACATTTGATTACAATGCAGAGGAATGTTCTCTCTGCCAAGGAAACTTCACAGGGGCTGCTTGCCTTCAGGATCCCCTGAGGTTTAGAATGCACCAGTGGTTTTGCTAGAAGAGGAGAAGGCCATGGAAAACAGAGAGAGAATGGAGTTATGCAGCCGCAAGCCAAAGAATGCCTTTATATTCTGCAAGCTAGAAAGGACAAGAATACTCTCCTCTAGAGCATTCGGCAAAAATATGGCCCTGATTTTGGACTTCTGGCCTCCAGAACTGTGAGAGAATAAATTTCCTCCATTTTAAGCTACCTAGTTTGTGGAAATTTGTTAAAGCAGCCCTAGAAAGCTAATAGAGTGGGCTTCTCAGGCTTGGTAGGAAGGAATGCCACACTTGTTCATGGCATCTGCACGGGCGGGGTGCGTAAAGTGGCAGGGCCCATGCTAAATCTTGGCAAACCTTGATTTAGATCAACAGCACTCTGGCTGGGGTCTTCCTCTGTGTAGGTAGATATCAGCTCATTCTGTCTCAGGGATTCAGCAGTAAATGCTGCAGAAGCCCTGCAGGGTTTATGTAATTAGCCAGAGGAGGACAGAGGCGTGGGAAGCAATGGCAGCCTCAGTACCTTCATTGTCATCTTGTCATCAGCTTCACGAAGCAATCCTCAAGGCAGAAAACTTTTGGGAACTTGGGCAAAACAAAGGTGGGGGCTGGCCATCTCTTTCACTCCCCCTCCTGTCGCCTCTCATTAGGACCACAGAGAATCATCCAGAAAACATCAAGCCCGTCGCTGGCAGGGAGGTCATCCTGGACAGAGTTCTGCTTTCATTGGAGCTACCCATTCCAGAGTCTAACCATCCTTTCTGTCAGGCTTCCCCTTCACTGCTGACCCCTTCATACCAGCATTTAAACCTTGGCTTGCCTGTCCTATCCACTGCAGAATAACAGGCAAACTACCTCCTCCATGTAAGAGGACAGCCTGGTGTGGAGACAAGTAGCTGGGGACATGGTCTCAAACTCCAGCTTTTATCCTTTCTTGCTGTATGATCTTGGAGAGCTTTATATCACTGGTCCTCTGTTACCTTTTCTGCAAAATGGGAAGAAAATAGTAATACCTACTTCCTGTTTCTTTGAGGATTCATTTGATCACACATATAAATGTATCCAGCACATACTCTTAATACCTATGCAAAAATGTTTAATCTAAAAACAAAATATTGAGACAAACACACACATAAAATCAGTTGTCCTACTGTATACTATGCCTTTTTACCTGCCTTTACGGGTTTTCTTCCCTGGACCTTTAGTAATTACCATTTATTGAGTGCTGATCGCATGCCAGGTGCTGTGTCAAGCTCTTTACATGTCACCTGTTTTGGCCCATGAAGTAGGCACTATACTAGGCCAGTTTAACAGATGAGGAAACTGAGGCTCAGTGAGGAAAGTGGCCTGCCCCAGGTGACATAGCAAATGGAAGGTCTGTCTCTTAGCCATCAGATGGCTCAGCCTCCACACTGCGGATTCCCCTCTGAGCGCTCCTTCACTGTGTGGTGTGGCCGGTAAAGCTGAGGGCCCCTGGGTTCCTCTTAGACCATGGGCCCTGTAAGGAAAGGCTATGAGCTCCTTTGTCTTTACACCCCAAGCACTCCATGCTGAGTCTGGCACAAAGTAACCATCACCAAGTACGTGAGACAAAGTAAGTGAATAAATAAGTGAATAGTGGAGGGTTTTTAAATAAAACTGTCTTGTTTTTCAACAACATGAAAACTTCCTGCTCAGATGCAGGAGATCTGAGTTCTCATCCACCTTCTACCCTTTCATCTGGTTGACCCTGTGGGTGTCAGTTCTGTCTTTTATAAAATGGGGATAATAATAGACTTTCTGCTTCGGCATGAAATGGGGTCAAGGGATCATTTAAAAACCCTTCAGCTTGCACATAACTAGATGGTGCTGCTCCTGTTCATATTACAGCCCCAATAGCACCCAGAAGACAGTATGTGTTCAGTGGTGATTTGCCACATGGGTAAATGGACTCTGCGTCTTTCTCAGCAGTTTCAGA
Source organism: Manis pentadactyla (assembly GCF_030020395.1). NCBI lineage: Eukaryota > Metazoa > Chordata > Mammalia > Pholidota > Manidae > Manis > Manis pentadactyla. The sequence goes on along the minus strand of NC_080020.1, from coordinate 43,893,635 downwards.
GTTATTTAAACTACAAAACCAACATTACATGGGCGGTATCATGGATAGGCTGTATTGTCCTGATTTGGAGCAGGGCAGGGCTCTCTCTTCTCCTGGAGGAACCAGCTGAAAACCCGGGGGTGGTTAAATCAGTCCTTCAATGAGGATGGTATTTATGCACTCACCCATTGCAGCCTAGAAAGGGTTAAACCTTAGGCCGTCTGGCCTGGGTGTTCTCCAGCCATGCCTTGCCCCATTACCTTGCCTCCAGCTGAGATTAGGCCATTAGTTTACTCATAAACAGGTGGCACACTTCACCTGAGCAGATGGAGATAAGGGCCATTTTCCTGCTGCAGCACTAAATGCTGCTGTCTGCGCCCCAGCCTGCCCTCCACTGTGGTCTCAGCAGCCTGGGAGGTTGTCCTTTTCAGCCAGCTCTGCTCTGTCCTTGGGAAACCCCCGTGTTTGTTTTAAGACTTTGGGAAGCCCAATGGCCAGTTTTTGTCTGCAATTCATGATCAGCCTTCCAGAATCGAAGGAGCCTTGGGCCAGGAGAGTACTGGTCAAGTCCTGCCAAACCCACCAAATCAGGGGCGGTCTGGAGAACTCCCATTCCAGAATTAAGGCTGGGTCATCCCAAAGCTCCAGAAACTTCCATAGCTATTTATTTCTAGTCCAATCTAATTTTGACTAGCAGGTCTTCCTGCTGGCTACTTCCTCCCCGCCAGTCAGATATTAGGGATAACCACAGAGCATCAGAGCAACACAATACCCTAAATTTTGCCTCTTGGCCCACAGAGCCTAAAATGTTTGCTATTTGTTCCTTTACCTAAAAAGCTCGGCTACCTTTGACCTAGACCATTGGACTGTGCCATAAATTTCTTTATTTTGTTCCCCCAGCTCCATGTCTTAGGTTGTCTGACCCTCATACATGTTCTTTAACAATACTGATCGTGAACAGCTTAACTCCTCATGTAGACTGTGGCCTAGGAGCAAAATCTGGCCCACCACGTGTTTTGTATGGTCCATGAGGTAAAAATGGTTTTAACATTCTTAAATGATTTCTTAAAAATCAAAAGAAGACTATTTTGTACATGTGACAATTATATGAAAGGCAAATTTCAGTGTCTATAAATAAAGTTTTATTGGAACAGGGCATGCTCATTTGTTTACCTACCATCTGTGGTGGCTTTTGTGCTGTCAAGGGCTGAGTAGTTGCTGGTGGTCTCCTAGCTTAGCTGCACAATGCGCTACAAATCACAGCAGTGTCATGTGTATCCCCTACCTGCATGAAAGACACTGTCAAATATGAAATACAGAAAATCCATTATAGATCAGCGTTAACAAATGACCATTTGCAATTGATTTTGATAGGTGAAACTCACTTTGAGTCCCAATTAAATGAAATGTTACCTCCCACAAAGAACCCCACCTTCTCATTCATAGAACTTTATTTCAAAACACAGGATTCAATTATTATGATCATGTTTTTTCATTAATAAAAACTCTGAAGAATTTTTTTCTCTCTTCTATCTTCATAATACCCTAAATTTTGCCTCTTGGCCCACAGAGCCTAAAATATTTGCTATTTGTTCCTTTACCTAAAAAGCTTGGCTATCTTTGACCTAGACCATTGGACTGTGCCAGAAATTTCTTTATTTTGTTCTCCCAGCTCCATGTCTTAGGTTGTCCGACCCCCATACAGAGCCTAGGAATCCTTTACAGATCACAGTCAAATCTAGGTATGAATATTCTTACCACTCTTAGAGGGACATGAAAAATTAACAGGAAGATCCGTGCAAATGCATTCCTTGTCCTGGCCTTCCAGATGCCTCTTTTCTGCCCTCTGGGCATATCCAGTAGCCCCCATGCCTTGATGCTCCCAGGGAAGCCTCTCTGACACATCAAGGGCTCATTGATTTTCCTCTCCTCTGTTCTGAATCCCCATAGGAGAAATTTAATTAATCCTGGTCACTTGATGGATCAACTGATACCAAAGCAATGGAAAATTAATTAATTATATAAACATTTATCAAGCATAGTGGGAGATCCTATTTGGCACAAATCGCAACCCCAGGACCAGGGTGGCTCAGGGGCACTGGATTCCCCTGGGAGTCTGGAATCTCGAGCCAAGACTTAGCTGGTGCTCTGTACTTCCTGTGTGACCTCCTTGAGTTGCTCCATCTCTCAAAGTCTGCATTTCCTCATCAGAGATGATGGGACTCAGGTTGCCTGAGGATTTATTATAAGCTGGCTAAACTGGCAACGAGGCCCCTCTACAGGGATGGTACTGAGTGTTGCCAATGTCCTCTTCCCTTCCAAGCCATAAACCCAGTCCTCTGGATGTGTCCCTCCCTGTCTTGGACAAAATGTCTCTTTAAGCATTTGCAGCCACATCCCTCAGCCCTATGCCCCCAAGGAACTCTGGAGCTTATTGCCTCCCATAGCCCCAGGCACAGCCAAGCCCAATTTCTTCATCCAGGATCAATTATTTTTTTCTTCTTACCTTAAAGAATAATAATGAATCACACTGTCAAACCCACAGTCTCTTCTATTATCCCTCTGTCTGCCTGTGGATTTCCGCTTTGATTGTGTAATTTGGCCTTTACAGTATCTTTCCTTGCTAACAAAAATGAAGGACTGGGGAGGAGGTGTTTGAGGTCGTTTGGTTCTGCTACACCAGGAATTTGGTGAGTTCTCGACTCCTGCTTCTCTCATGTCCCTTGTTGCTTCTGTCACCCTAGCACCCTTTTCTCTCAAGCATGTCTCAAATCCATTCCTCCTTCCAAGCTTCCAAGCATCTGAATGTGAATTCCCATAAGGTTCTTACTCTGTTCACCTCTTGAAATGGATACTTGTTTTTGTTTTTTTTTATTTTTTTTTTCAGATTGGCATTCAAGCCCCTTTTTATTAGGAAAGAATCCCATGAGAGTCTTGAAGAGGCAGAACCCCCAATGCCACCTAGTCCTACCCAGGCAGAGTCTGGGTACAGCCCCTGCTCAGTCAACTGCATGTTGTCCTTAGGCTCTGTGTCCTGAGGAGTGGCCCAGGTAAGGAATTCCCCTGGAGAAGAGGCAAGTGCCAACACTGTGGTTCTAACCACAGGGCCCAGTGGCTGACTCAGACTGTAATGCCCACACCCGCTCATCCTAGCCTTCACCTTCCACTGGCCCTCGTTCCCCAGCCTTATCTTTGAGTCCACTAGCCACTCAAGAGCCTTCCCTTGCATGCTTTGCCACTTATGATTACCCAGAGTGAGTTTTGTGGCTGCAAATGAGATTCCCAGCTGGCACCCTGAGTCCATGCCGTCTACAGCCCCACTTCTCCTTGAGCTCAAGGCTCTGGCCATGCTCCTTCATGTTGCTAGAGATTTGCCCCTGCCAGTGGTGGTGGGAAGGCAGCCAGCCCTATGGTAAGAAATTTCTGTTACATGAGCCAGTGAAATGTTCTTGGGTGAGGTTTCTATCGATTGTAACCAAAAGAGCCCTGGCTCATACAGACATTAAATAATAAATTTCATTAAATTTAGGAAACATTTCCTGAGCACCTGCTATAGGTCAGGCTTAAGGAGTGACTAGTCCTGAGTTGTTTCCCAAGGGAAAAATCTGGGTGCTGTTACTTAGGGGGGAGTGGGAGAATAGATGCTGAGCCGACGAGCACAGTCATCTCCATGGGCCCTGATGGTCATCATTACCTCATTAATTTTGAAATTAAGGCAATGTGCTTTCATTAGGAGCAGACAGGAGACAGGCTGTGAGAGATTAGAATGTGCCTTGTCCACTGGGGTTTAGCACTAACGTCCCCAGTGCTGGGAATAGAGGACAGGCCGGACCATTTGTTCTGAGGTCGGCCATCAGCTGACTTTCTGCTCACATGTGCTCAGAATGCGGTCACAGTCAATGTTACCAGACAGGTCAGAGAGAGAGAGCATGGGCCTTTTTCTAGCACCCATTTCCTTATACTCCTTCCCACACTCCATTCATTCATGGACAGATTCAGGTTCCTCCCAAGGGTGAAAGTTGGAGTTAAAGACCTTGCCCTGTCCAGTCAAGCTCTCCTGTGTCCCTGAGCCTCAGTTTTCTCATCTGTAACATGGAATAGAGTTTGGACGGCATTATGACCTTGCTGATTGCTGAGAACGCCAAACCTGAGATTCCAGTTTTGAACACACTGAAATGCAGAGTCTCACAGAAACATTAGTCAAGGGGATTTCAAAAGGTAAACGTGCTCATGTCTTTACCTGAATTCAATTGTTCTGATGGTGCTGCCTTGTCATTTGACTTAAAGCCATTTCTCAGGTCCACTAAGCCCTGCCTGACCTGATCCCTGCCAACCTCCAACATTATTGTGTGTACCTTCACCCTCTGTCCACCTCCCTCCCAATCCCTTCAAATACAAGGGTCTGCCCGGACTGGGGCTTGTGTCGTCTAGTTCCTCTGCCTGCATCAGAGTTCTGCTCTCCTCTCCTCTCCCCACCCAGGCTCAGTACAAACCTCACCTCCTCACAGAAGCCTTCCCTGATACCCTGGTCCAACTCAGGTACCTTGATGGGCATATTGCTAGCACCTGGACTTGGTCTTGTTTGTTCTGATCTCAGTGACCTTAATTAGTTATTTGTAAAATGAGCTGATTTATTTCTGTCTCTCCTGCTAGAATATAAACTCCTGGAGGGCAGGAACTAGGAAAAACTTACTCCATGCTCAGCATCACTGCCCAATTGAAAGTTCTCAGTAAACATTTATTGGAAAAAATAAAGAATGGATAACTGCATTAATTAAAGATATTAATTTAATTCCTTTTCTGTACCATGTACTGGGATAGATGATGGTGGCATCATATATTCTACCCAAATCAACAGATTGGGTAGAAAAGCCAAAGGAGGTTTGTGATGCTTTAACAGATTTCCAGGCAAATCTGCTCATTCAGAGGGAAACTTCATGGAAATAACCATCGCTACTAACCTTAACATAATACAGATCATGCAGTGGTCATTTGGATCTGACAGAGAAAATCTTCTTATAATATTTAGAAACTAAAAGATCCTGAAGCTACACCCAACATTGTATCTGCAGATAATTAATAAACATATACTATTCATTCATTGAGCAAATAATTATTGGTGCCTCCTGGGAGCCAGCCACCTTGGGATGGCTGAGATGAGTCAGACAGGACCCTACTTTCAAGCAGTCCACAGCTGGGGAGACAGAAAAGAAAAAGTAAATAAATGACCAGGTCCTGAACAAAGTGTTTATAAAACCCTCAGTCTTGATTAATCATGAGCCAATCTATAAATCGGGACCCTTACAGAGGAAGGAATTGAGGCTCAGAGAGAAGAGACTCGGCGAAGGTCCCCTCGCTGTGGCGCCAGGCCAGGATTTGCCCACTTTGTCATTCAGGGCCGTGGTTTCCCTCTGTGTCTGGCACACCCTGCAGAGGTTCAGCTGAAATGTGGCAGGGGCTTTGGTGAGTGAAAGGGAGCTGGAACTTTGCATAAGAAGGATTTAGTGAAACCAGACCAGGGGCCATTGCCAGCCTGCTGGAAGACCAGTTATCACCATCTGTATTTTGGAAAAAACAACCAATCGAGGCATTGTTATCTGCCCTTTAATTGGCAGACCTCGTCAGGAGTGCTGCGGGCTGCCCCTAAGGGATGTTCAGTGCTGCCACCCCCCTTCAGAGAGTCCTGAAATAACTCTCTTCTGTCTCTCCCTGCACACAAATTCTTGCCCCCACCACTCTCCCCTTTGGATGTAATAAAATCCAAATTGTTGCCAAGGCCTGTTGCCTTTGCTGTCCGCATTGCCCTCCTGGAGTAGCCTTCTCTCAGAGCTTTGCGTGGTGGGCTCCTTCCCATTCCTCAGTCTCCACCCCAGTGTCACCTCTGTAGAGAGCCTCCTCTCACCTGCCTGTCTTCAGTTATGTCTCCAGTCACTGTCTAACCCTGACCCTGCTGTGATTTACTTCATCGCAATAGTCACTACCTGGCTTGTATTAAATGTTAATATAATGATATAACCTGCTTATGTTTTATTGGCTGTTTCTTCCATTAGAAGGCAAGTTCCATGAGGGTGGGGACTTTGTTCGCTGCTGTATCTCCTACACCTAGTTCAGTCCCTGTCATTGAGTTGGTACTAAAGAAAATCTTGTTGAATGAATTAAATCCACAGGGCTAGAGGGATGCCACTCTTTCTCATCTGCCACTCAGTGCTTCAGTTTTACAAGGAGAAACTTCCCCTTGTTAGAAGAGGTGACACCCCTCACATGGCGTCCTGTGTGCGTGGCAACCCCTGGAGCCCACACAGCTCTGGAATTCCACTTGAACCATGCTTCTCAAGGCGAGCCACAGGGCATCCTTGGTCACATGTGAGCCCTAACATCAGACAGCTCTGGGTGGGGATTCTGCCTCCCCTACTTACTACCTGGGTAAACGTAGGCATGTTCTTAACCTCTGTGTGTCTCAGCTTCCTCATCTACAATATGGGGATGACAACAGGACCTGTTTCTTAGGGTTGTTATAAGAATTTAATCAGCTAATATATGCAAAGTGCTTAGCAACATGGCTTGCCTATGGTAAGTGCTCAAATATAAAAATAAAACTGCATATGCTTATGCCTGATAGGAGTATAAGTCAGATGCGGAAAGGCAACCCTTAGAAACTATAGGCACTAAGCTAGATAGTAAGTGGCAAACACTACTGTACTCTAGCACTGGGTCCCAAAATCAAACATTTCCAGGGCTGGGCAGGTCACATAAAAGAGTGGAGCTTGCAGGCTAGCCGCTGCAACGGGGTGGTGGGGTGGGCGGAATCTTGGCTCAGCACTGCCAGAGTGTCCTACTTTTCAGAGGAGCTGAAATCTTCCTATTTTCCTGAAATCTCACAGGTTTTAAATATTAGCAACTACTTCATTCAGTGTTCTGGAACCAGCCTCTGCAAGGGTTCTAACCATCTCTGTCATTTCTTGCTATGAATTCCAAAAGTTTCTTTTTATTTTAACCACCTGCATTGAGGTATAAAAATGCACCTAGTTTAAGTTTACAGATCTATGAGTTTTGACAAATTCATGTACCCATGTAATGACAAAAGTATCAAGAAATAGGATGTTTCCATCATCCCAGAAAGTTCTCCTGGGGTCTTTTACCAAACAGTCTTCTCCTCTGTCCCTACACCAACCCTAGACAACTGCTGATCTGTTTTCTGTCACTACAGATTAGTTCCCTCTATTCTAGAATTCCATGTAAATGGAATAATACAGTATTTACTCTGTGTCTAGCTATTATTCTTTGTGACCCAGAAAAATGTTTTAAAATCCTTTAAAATGTTGTGAGACTTGTTTTATGGCCCAGCCTATGATGAATGCACCGCATGCCATTGAAAATAATATGTATTCTGCATTGTTTGATGTAATGTTCTAGAAATATCGATTAAGTCAAGGTGGTTGCTAGTGTTGTTCAGATCCTCTAAGTCCTTACTGGTTGTTTTCACTATTTATTCTATTGATTGTTGAGAGAGAAGGGCTAAAATCTCCAAGATTGTGGAGTTGTTTGCTTCTCCCTTTCATGCTCTCAGTTTTGCTTCATGTATTTAAAATTGTTCTATTTATGAATGTTTGTGACCAGATGAGTTGAACATCTTGTCATTTTAAAAGTCCCCATTCTGCTCTGATATTGCTCCTGGTCTTCAGGTCGATATTATCTATGTTCATACAGCAGCTCCTGCTTCTTATGCTTACTGTTTGCATACATTTACTTTCCATCCGTGTCCTGTTTAACAGCATATACTTGAGTTGTTTTCTTTCATTCATTCGGTAAATCTCTGCAGTAAACTTGTAGTGTTTAGTTCATTAACAATTAACATAGCTGATGACGCGGTGGGATTTAGAACTACTGTGTTATAGTGCCTTGTTTGTTAGTTTCTTCTAAGTTTTTCAGTTGTTTCGTACTTTCTTCCTCTGTTTCTGCTTTTTAAAGAATTATTTGAATATTTTTAAGGTTTCATTTCATTTTACATATTGGCTTTTTAATAGGACTTCATTGCATAAATTTGCTCTAGAAATTTTAATAACTTCCTTAACTTTTCAATTAACAGTCTGTTTAGAGTTAAGGTTGTACCACCTCACAAAGTATGCAGAAAAAGTCTTACAATCATATGGATCCATTTACTTGCAAATCTTATCCCTTATAGTAAAGTTGTCATTCATGCTACAACTGGGTACATTATAGATCCTACAAGACATCGTTGTAGTTTTTGTTTCAAACAGCCTTGTGTATTTTAAAGAAATTAGGAAGATAAAATAGATTTTAGTATTTGCCTAAATTTTTTACCATTTCTGATGCTTCTCATTCCTTCTGAAAGATTTGAGTTTCCATCAACTATTATTTCCCTTTAACTTGAACAAATTCCTTCAGTTCAGGTCTGCTGGTGATAAATTTTCTTAGTTTCATTTTATCTGAAAATTCTTTACTTAAAAATAGAAATATAATTCACATACCATACAATCGTCCATATAAAATGAACAATTCCGTGTCTTCTACCATATTCAGGGATGTGTACAAACATCACTATGGTCAATTTTAGAAGATTTTCATTAACTCAGAAAGAATCCTTGTACCCTTAGCTGTCAGCTCTGTATCACATTACTTCCCCCACCCCAAGTCCTAAGCAACCATGAATCTATTTTTTATCTCTATAGATTTCCTTATTCTGAGCTTTCATATTAATAGAAATATATAATATGTGGACACTGACTGGCTTCTTTCATTTGGCATAATGTTTTCAAAGTTCATATAAGTTGTAGCATGTATAAGAACTTCATTCCTTTTCATGGCTGAATAAATCATTATATGGATTTGTCACATTTGTTTATTTGCCTACTGGTGGACATTTAGGTTGTTTCTACCTTTTGACTACTGTAAAAAAAATGCTGCTATAAATGTGTGTGCAAATTCTTGTCTGGACATATATATTTTTTCATTTCTCTTGGTTATATACTTATGAATGGAATTGCTCTTTCATGTGGCACCCCAATATTGCATTATTTGAGGAACTTTCAGACTGTCTTCCAAAGTGACCTTAACATTGTACATGCCCACCAGTTGTGTGTGAATGTTACTTCTTCACATCCTCACCTGGCACTTGTTATATGATTTGACTTTGATTCTAGCTATCCTAGTGAGGATGAAGTGGTATCTCATTGTGGTTCTGATTTGCATTTCTCTGATGACTAATGATGTCAAGTATCTTTTCACGTGCTTTTTGACCATTTGTAGATCTTCCTTGGAAAATGCCTATTCAAATCGTTTGTCCATTTTAAAATTAGGTTGTCTTATTATTACGGAGGTTTAAGAATTCTTTATTTCAGATTCAAGTCCTTTATCAGATATATGATTTACACATACTTTCTCTTATTCTGTGCATTGTCTATGCATTTTCTTGTTGGTGTCCTTGGAAGCACACAGTTTTTAATTTTGATGATATTCAATTTATCTATCTTGCTCTTTTATTGCTTGTTCTTTTGGGATCATGTAAGAATTCTTTGTCTAATCAAGGCTATGAAGGCTTATCCCTGTCACCTTCTAAGAGTCTTATACTTCTAGCTCTTAAATTGAGATCTTTGATCCAGTTTGAGCTAATATATGGTGTGAGGTAAGGGGTCACTTTCATTCTTTTATATGTGGCTGTTCAATTGTTTCAGCATCATTTGCTGATAAGAGTGTATTTTTCTTCCATTGAAGGATCTTTGAACCCTTGTCAGAAATGAGCTGACCATAATTGTATGGAACTCTTGATCCTATTTCGTTGGTCTCTATCTTTGTGTGTCAATTATCATTGCTTTGTAGTAAGTTTTGAGATTGACAAGTGTGTGTCCTCCTACTTTGCTCTCCTTTTTTCCAGGATTGTTTTGACTACTCTGGGTCCCTTACTGTTGCTTATGAATTTTAGAATCAGCTTGTCAATTTCTACAAGGAACTCAGCTGGGACGCTGATAAGGGTTGCATTGAATCTGTAGATCAGTTTAGGGAATATTGTTATTTTAACAGTGCTAAGTTTTCTGATTTAGGAGTATGGACCTTACATCTGTGACCAAGGCAGCCAGTCAACAATGTCAATTGTGTGCTTTGCATGGGCTGGTTAGAAAATGCTGAGTGGTCCACCACGGACTCTTGGTTACTGCAGGGTAGTTTGATCCTGGGGGAAGGACCAGGAAGTCAAGGTCTTCTCTATAGCCTTTTACTGGAGGTAGTAGAGAAAATTTCATCAGGCCAAGGATAGAATCCATGTAGGTGACAGAGACCAGGCTTGATTGGGGTAAGGGCCTATTACCACTGTTGCCAATATCTCCCACAGTGCTGGCCAACTTGCTACTTCCAGAATGCAAATCACTCAGTAGCCCTGACAGAACAGACCCCTGGGGGTGTCTCATGGGAGGGACCACCCGCTCGAGCCTCACACAGATGTGGTGGTCCTCTCTGGGGAAGGGAACAGGAGAGAGCTCTCATTTCAAGCAACTGTCCGGGGCAGGAGCAGGTCTGACACTACCTCCAATGACAGTGAGTTGCCCAAATGCCATCACTTACTTGTTTTCATTTTGGTTTGGTGTTGATTTGTTTCAGCCCTAATCACATATTACCTATACTATCATTCACACAATATTTCCTTTTTAAATCAGCTCACTTTTTTCTAAAGTTTATTTGAAAAAGATCCTTTAAATCATTACTAGGGAAAGTGAACTGGCAGCACTTGCTATAGAAAGAAGGTAATTGTAAAAATAAATACAATATAACACTGTTACTCAATTATTGGGTACCACTTCCCCCAAGGGCTTTGAGCCTTTGTTAAACAGGGGGATTAGCAAGTATCAGGAGGTGCTGAAAACAATAAGAGCACCCAGTGGGGGAGGGGGATTTCTCCTTGGCTGAATGGAGAAAGGAAAAGCTTTCTGTCTGGGATCAGTGTCCTTTAATGCCTTGTCTACAAGTCACCCAAATTCGTCCTTGTGCCCAGTGCTGGGTGTCTCACAGGCTCAGAAATGGTGTCATACCTCGTGTAGGTTTCACAGTCACTTGGCAAATTGGTGAGGAGGGTAAAATGCATCCATTTTTATACATGAGAAATTGGAGGCTTCCCTGATTGTCCAAGAACAGTGGCAGGAGCCACGGTTTGGAGTGGGATGGCCACTTTCCAAAATACACAGTCATTTCATTGTCTGCTGTGTCCTCTCCCCTAGCAGCTCAGCTCTGGGATCCCATTGTGGAAGAGATGGACTCAAGAGCTGCCTCTCAGCTCCACTGGCCTCAGGTTGATTCCATGTCTCTCTTTGTGTCTATGGTTTCTTTTGCACACAGACTGGACTGACCTGCCCCGGCCTCACCATTCTTATGTTGAAGCCCTGCTCCAGAGTGACTGCATTTAGAGGCTGGGCTTTCAGGAGGTAATTAAAGTGAAATGGAGTCATGTCTAATCCAACAGGGTTCAAGGTCAGAGATTCTCTTTCTCTGACCTGTGAGGGCACAGCAAGAAGGTGACAGTCTGCAGGCCAGGAGGGAGCTCTCCCACCACACACTCAGCATGCTGGCACCCTGATCTCGGGCTTCCAGCCTTCAGACCTGGTGTTTGAGCCCCCTAGTCAGTGGCGTTTTGTTACAGCAGCCTGAGCAGGCTAAGAACTGAATTTTGAGGTTTGGAGATCTGCATTGTCCCTGACATGCTCTCACCAATCCTCTGTAACAATGCAGACAGTGCACAGAGCTACGCCGGTGCCTGAAACCTGCTGTCACCAACGTAAGGCCTCACCCTCTCTGCGCCCATCCATCCGGGAAGTGGAGATAACACCTGTCCTCATCTTCCTCCCAGAGTCTTATGAGTATGAAAATATGATCAGGGATATGAAACGCCAGTCAAAGTCACAGGGAGTTAGAGTGCATTCTGTCCTGCCCTTTCCTCCTTCAAATGAGCAAGCCGAGGTCCCAAAGGGCCTGGGCCGCATCAAGAAATGCTCGGGCAGAACTCTGGCACGGGGCGCCTCCCAGTCCAGTGCTCTCCTCAGGGCACCGCATGAAAGGAAAAGCCTCTCCTACTGGCTAAAGTGAGAGTAGTGCTCTTCTCAGCAGCAGAAGAATCTGCAACCTCGCTCTGTCTTGGATGACACCGTCTTCCTGCGGGCTCCCAGTGCTGGCTGTGAGATGGCTGGCTGGTTGAGGTCTCTTCCCACAGCCATCCTGGAGTAGCCATTCCTCTCCTGTCGCTTGGCTGCAGGTGTCTGACAGCAGAGACGTTGCTCCTACTTGCCCCAGATCCCTATCCCATCAAACTCCAGAATCTGGACAGTGCCCTTCCCACCCCTCATCATTCCAACAAAACTCCTGCCTAAAGAATATTCATCTTGTATTTGTGGCACTGTTTATTTCTCACAAGTTTTCCTTCAAAGTGCATGGCTTATTCTAAATAGCCATCTTCACTCCTTCCTCCCCAGAGGGGAGGCAGGTTGAGAAAACTGGCAGGACAGGGTACAGCTAGGACAGAGGACCTGGCCGCAGACCCAGCAGGATGGAGGAACCTCGGTTAGGTGTGTCTGGGTATCTGGTACTGACAAACTTGTTCTGAGCTCCACGGCCTTTCCTAGGCAGTCCTGGCATGAACACTATGACCACTGTTGTCTCTAGTATTTTTATTGTTGAAAGGACCTGAGGCTTTTGAGCCAGACAGACCTGGGTACAAGTCTTGCCTCTGTGGTGATGTGAGCAAAACCATGTCTCTAAGTTACCTTCCCTTCCCTTTAAACAGGGATAATAGTGCCTGCCCCATGGGATTTAGTGTCTGGCTTATAAAAATGTAACAGCTGCTAATATAAGCCCTTGCTGGTGTCTAAGGTTTCTAAAGCATTTCACATCCAATATCCAAATTCATGCTCATTTTATAGAAGTGGAAGCTGAAGAGAGGGGGTGCTTTGCAGTGCACAGTGTCTAGTGGCAGGGGTGGGACTGCCAGCCGTGGCTGTGGATGAAGGGTCAGTACCTCTGGGCAGCTGGGAGCCTACTCTCTTTCCTGGTCTCTCCATCACAGGAGGAGAAGCAATGGCTCACCCACTCTGTCCTCCTGAGCCTTTTATCCAAGGTTAAGCTGGCAGGTAGTCCCAGGGAATTTAAACCGGAGGAGGCATGTCTGAGTCTAAGAGCTTGAGAAATTCAGCCTCATTTATTTCCTTCAGTACTGTGTGCTGGGAGCTCCAAGGATTGTTCTGGATCTTGGGGGCCAGAGTTGGGAGGAGGGTCCTTAGGGGCAATGGGGCTCTTGGAAGAGCTGGCAAGAGTTCTGGTCTTCACTGGGGACAATGTAGGTCACTGAGCCCAGTGACCATATGCTGAAGTTCAGGACCTGTGCAAGGCCAACAGGTTGGGGAGAAGTCTGCAGCCTCCTCTCAGGTGAGACAGATGACATTTCTAAGACCTGCTTCCTGTCCTCAGATCTCACGGTCTATAGAAATCCAGACAAAGAGAAAGGAAATGATGACACATGGTAAGGGTCTCTTGCTATAAGACACCCCGGGTTGTACCTTTGCTGGTCAGGAATGGCTTCCTGGAACAAGTGGCTTCTTAGACAAGAATTAAAGGCAGGCCATAGAACAGTAGGAGAATGGGGAAGAGGAAAGGAGATTGACAGAGAGACTCACAAGAGCTGATTGCTAAGTTTTCAGGAGTTTTATGAGCCATTTGTTAAACACAGCTACTATTAAAAACTTATTTAAATAAACTTGCAGTTAAATAAGTTAAGAACAAAGGTAGTACATACTCAAACTCATCACTTCCCAACCATTTTACTACATTTGACCATTGTGTAAGCTCTTGATGTTATTTATATCTATTGTATCTTATAGCGGAAATAATACTTAATGTTCTACCTCATCTATCTTCCCACCTCTGCCTTTGGTTACATCATATGGGTCACTTGAAATCAGCCATTAAGGGAGTATTTACACTATGAAAATGGGCAGATACTACAAACCTGGACCCTCCATTTCTTCTCCAGAGAGCCAGTGGTTAAACATTTACCTGAATTTAATGAACATACATAAAAATGCAGAAATCACAAGTGTAATCTTAATGCATTTTCCTGAAGTGAACATACCTGTGTGTCCAGCACTCAGATAAAACAGTAGGAGATTACCAGCACCCCAAAGCCCTCTCACACCCTTCTCAGGTTGCTAGGCTCCTTACTCACCCCCCACAGGGGTGCTGACTATTCTGACCCCCTCAATACCTTTTAGGAATTCTTAGGAGGGCTTCTGCCAGCCCCTCATTCCCATAGCACCCCCCCTCCACATTTTGGGGTTAGCATCTGGGTATTTCTTTTCTCACTAACCTGTTTGAAATATTTTAAAATTGTACTACAAATACAGAATCACAGAGAAGAGATTAGAAAACACATATGTGGAAGTCGTCTCTTGAGGTAGCTGCCTGCTTACACTGGTTCCCCTGGACAGGCAGAGTGGATCTGAATCCAGTTTGGTCTGATGCCAAGCCCAAGGCCTTAACCAGAGAAAGGCAGTGACTAGATCATGAAGGGTTGTGTGAGCCATGCAAATTAACATGCATCTAAAGGAGAAAGGACCACCCAGGAGGAGGAGGGAGGTGTGACCCACTTTGCCCCCGGAAGCTCATTCTCTGCATGGAGAGGGAGGTACTGGAGGCAGGTGACCATCTGCAGGCTTCGCTGATCAGAAATGTAGAAAGAATAGTGGCCTGAGCTGGCCAATATCCTTCTGAAGACCATTCTCCCCAATATCATTGTTCCTGAGCCTGTGAAAAGGGAACTGTCTGTACAGTTAGGACAAGAGGAGTGGAAGGAAATCTGCTTCCTGTGGGGATAACGGCTCCTAATTCTTAGACCATGAGCTCTCTCTAGCATTCAGGTTAAGAGCATGAACTCTGAGCCAGGCAGACCTGTGTTTGAGGTCTGCCTCTGATACTTACTGGCTGTGTGAACTTGTATAAGTTACTTAACTTCTCTGAATCCTGGTCCACCTTCATACCAAATTATAATAACTGCGGCTCCATCCTCAAAGCTCATTGTAATCATCAGCTATGAAGTACTTAGTTCATAATAAGCACTCAATATATGTTCCACGTTGCTGTAGCCTCGGCTGCCTGATCTGAAAGAGAGGAAGGAGAATTTCCCAGAGAGCTGTACTACTTTCAGGACAGACCCTGCGTGTTTGGTCTTCTGAAAGCCAAGGTCAGTCTCCTTGGGATCCCAGAGGCTTCTGCAAAGGAGGATCATATGTCCAAAGGATTCTCTGGGGCCTGCAGGAACCTGGAGGGAAGCAAACGGTGTCTGCAGCATTGCGGGATTTCTGCCTCACAGAACCTGAAAGGTAGCCCCAGGTTGAGATCAGAGACAAAGGCTGAGGTAATGATTTTGTGGCAGCCCCTGATAGGCAGGTCTGCAGAGAAGGCAGCTCAGGCCTCTTTCTTTCTGGGCTGGAATGAATCAGGAGGCAGGGGGCGAGTGTGTGTGTGTAAAGGCAGGGGCTGAGCTAAGGCTTCCAAAGGACAAGCTTGGAGCCCCGGTGGGCGTCATGGCTCCACTGGATTTGCGTGCCGTGCCCCTACGTCCCTCCAGTAAGGAGGCTTGGACTGGTTTGTTCACAGCAAGGCTCAGCGCCCCTTTCCAGGGGGTGTGCGAGCCGGAGATTTATCACATAGTCCGGGATCTAAATCTCTGCGCCCCTGTTACTAACTTGTGAATCCTGAGGTTTCCTGAACCCCCGCAAGTCCCAGTGCTACGTCAAACGCACCCAACATCAGCACGCAAACCTCCCTGCTGTGAGGGTGACCGGGCGCCTCCGCAGCCCCACCCCTCTGGCCTTCAGCTCCCGCCCTCTCCGGAAGGCCCCTCTCTCACCCACATCCACCAGGGGCGCTAAGGAGCGCCTCTGCACCTGGGTGCCCAGGAAACTCCAGCCAGCCTGGCATTCGCATTTCAGGGACTCTGCCCCTCCTGTTTTAGATAAGCGGCCGACCTCCCACTGATCCCCCTTGCTTTCAGTGCAGTTCTAACAGCGCCGCCTAAGGGCCATGCCTGCTCTGAGGGAACCTTTCCTGGGCCACAGGCGCGGGAGCTCAGCCTAGCTGCCGTCGCGCCGGACCAATCCGCGCGGGAGGCGGGGCCTCAGAACAACGGGGCGGGCCTCTGGGGCTCCGCTGTTGCCCGAGCGGCGTTCTAGCGAAGGCGGGCTGGGTTGACAAAAGGTTCACTGCGCGGAAGATGAGCGCAATGACTAAATCATCGCCCACTGGTACATCCCCCAGACAATGACTTAATATTTGCATGTTGTATGTCTTTTCCCCTGGCAATTTTATGTCTTAAAATAAAGTATATTATGATATATTCATATCTTATACATACATATTCTGCTTTGAGGTGTACTTTTTACCCCCTACAGGATAGACGTTTAGACACTCCGACTTAGGGTTTGGGAGGGTTGGAGTTCGGTGGTTGAGGGTGAGTGTGTAATGCTCACTTCCACTGGCCTTGGGCTCCAGTCTCAGCCCTCCACGCAGGCTTCCTGAACACCTGCGGCATAACCAGCCCTCTGTCATCCGTACCTCCCTACCTACTTGTCTTTCTTCCCTCCCTCTCTGCAGCTCTCAATTCTTCTCCAAGGA
Organism: Manis pentadactyla; assembly: GCF_030020395.1. Taxonomy (NCBI): domain Eukaryota; kingdom Metazoa; phylum Chordata; class Mammalia; order Pholidota; family Manidae; genus Manis; species Manis pentadactyla. The sequence goes on along the minus strand of NC_080020.1, from coordinate 43,876,994 downwards.
AAAGAGCCAAAAGACGGGTAGGAGGCAGCCCATGGAAGCTGACCGGGGACACCTTCTTCCTGCCTTAGTTTCCCCCACCTGCAGTGCACACTAGGCCCCTCTCCCAGGGCCCTTCTCTTGAGCTCCTTGTGCGGCTGCCAGCAGCTCCTGGCACCCATGCCACAGATGAGAGTTGGCAGGGTCTTCCTGGGTCCCTGCAGACATTCCCTTTACTGCTGGGCCCATTTAGTTCAGGGCTGAAAAATGGAGACTTGAGTGTTGTGGACCTCAGTTCTAAGTGGCCACCTCCTTTCTGGGTCAGGCTGGTTTCTCTGGGCCCTTCTACACCCAGTGCCTCAGGCTACTGCACCCGCAGGCCTGCTGTGGAGGAGTGGGGTTTGAGGAGCAGGTGGTCAGCTCCTCTGTAGGGAGGGTTGGATTGCAGGGTCAGGTATGGCAAATTTGGTGGCAGTGGATCTAGTGCAACAGAAGGTCCTGGTCTGGGCTTCAGAGACCTGTATTTCACCTGTGCCTCTGATGCTATCTTCCCGGTAACATTTGTGGACACCCTTCCGCTCCTAGCCTCAGGCTTGCTTTGTGTGCAGCAAGGCGGCAGCCTATGCAAGCTTTCTAAGGCTTTTCATGGCCTGATGCGAAATCCCTTCCCTTCAATTCCCCCACCCACTCCCACATGCACCTCTTCTGCCAGGAGAGGTCTGGCTCCCTGCAGAAGGGGCTCCCAGGACAGGAACTGACTGGTTTCTAAGGAGGTCCACTTTTTCTCTTCTCTGTTTCCCTGCATTTGCTCTCTCAGGTGAGACCTGGGCTCCTCAGCACAGGGTGCAGCAGATGAATCTCTGCCCTGGCTTCAGTGTATCCACATTTGAATCCTGGCTGTGTGTTCTTCATCAAGTTACAGAATCTCTCCAAGCCTGTTTTCTCACCTATAAAATGGAGATAATAGTATTGATTGCAATGGATTATTCTGAGCAATAAATGCAATAAAATTGAAATGTAATTAAGCAGGTCAAGTCCTAACACAGTGCCTGACACATAGTAAACCTGCAATGAGTGTTACTGTTGTGGTCATCGCATCATCGTTATTGTTATTTACTGCCCACCCTCTGTTACTGCAGGGAAATAGACCCTTCCTGCAGGGCGAGTGGGCAGCTTGGCATGGCTAGTGCCAGGGGCCAGGGCACCCTGGCTTGAGCCCTCTGTATGTACGTCCCAGGAGCAGACTCCAAGGAGAAGCCCTCCTACTTCCAGGCACAAGTCCTTCTGTGTGCATTGTGCCAGGCCCCCTAATGAATTGCCACTGTACCTACAGGTGGGCTGCTGTGAGGATAAGAGTCCCCATCTGCATAGCACTTGGACCAAGGCCTGCCCACCCCTCAGAGATTGCAGCCAAGGGCACTGTTGTCATTGCCACTAGGATCAGCCACGTCTGAGGCTGTACTGCAATGGGATGATATGCAGGAGTCCAAAGATCTGGGCATGAACTGGTGGTGGGCTTCAGGCAAGTCATTTAACCACTGTGATCCTCAGGTTTCTCCTCTGTATAATGGGACTGTACCATCCCCTTCACAGGTTATTAATGTGTTAAATAATCACAGCACAGGTATGAGGATTGCATAAGCTGTAAAGACTGGGATATGCTAGTCCATATTTTGTGTTCAGTATAGGTGGGTACCTAGTACATTCTATGCACCTATGCCATTTGCAAGCCTCCCTTTTTTCATTGGGGGCCTTTGTCCTGTCTCCATGCCCTTGTGGAGGAGGACAAGAGCCTGGGTACCCATTTTTCCTCTGCTTCCTGTCCCAAAGCTTTCAGCTCCAGGCTGCACTTGGCCCAATGTTGAGTCAACCAGCAGCTGAGAGACAGGAAAACTCACAAGGAAGGGACACATGCAGATATTTTTTTAATTAAAAACTAAAATAAGAAAACAGACACTTCCCAGGGTGTGCCATGATGAAGTACATACAAAACAAGAGAAAACCCCGGATGCTGCCTGCACAGACCCTTGTGCAGCAGGCTGCTGGCCCCTCCCGAGGCATTGTTTTCTGACATTCACCTCTCCTGGACTATAAAAAAGGAAGGGCTTATTCAGCCTTGTTTCTCTTGGAAGACCCAGCCACCTCTAGCTCACTGGTCCATGACGTGCACACAGGAAGCGGACTTTACAAGACTTTAGTAGGTGGGCAGCACTGGGTTCGGGTAGGGAGCTTGTGGTGCACCCTCCTCTCCTGCTCTGCTCAAGGCCTCTCCAGAGCTGGTGGAGCAGCATCCCCCTGTGGGGAGAGGCTGGACATGCTGTTGGGAAGAGATGTGGGCCTCCTTGAGTGTCAGCAAAAGGAGCCACAGAATAAGGACTTGGACCAAGATGAGATATTCCCAGGGCTGCTGCTAAACGCAGAGAGCTGGAAGGCAGTGGAAAGCTTGCCATCATCAGCTTTCACACTGATCTTAGCTGCTCAACTAATACCTCCACCTTGCCTTTGTTGGCCCAAACTTTGGGGGTCACATAGACTCAGACTTAACTCCTGGTCCTGCCGCTTACTAGTTTGTATGACCTTGGGAAGTTACTTAATGTCCTCAAGCCTCAGTTTCCTCATCTGTTAAATGGGGAGGATCATATGAATCCTGCAGGGTGACTGTAAATAGTAAGTGTGATTGTGTCTTTAAAAAGCCTGGGAAGCACCCAGCACATAGTAAGTGCTCAACAAATGGCGGCTATGGTTACTGGTATCCACTTATCAGAGTTTCCATTGCAAAGTTGTGTGTGTGTGTGGATATATATGTGATAAACAGAAGGCTTACACAATATCCTAGAAAAAGGAAGAATTGCTCTGAGCCTCCTGTCTATGGCTGAACAGTTCAGAGGCCTTGGACATAGGGATGCTGGCATGGAGCACTCAACTGCTTTTCTCTCAGGCATGTCCATCTGGCTCGGGAGCCTGTTCTAGACCTCAGTGCCCTCCCTGGGGTAGAGGACAGTGTTCGTGTTGATGCTGTTGTAGAAATGAGGACTGAACTGGTTGAGGACAGAGCTGCTGTAGCCGAGAGCGTTGGTGGGCACAGGGTTGGCCCACTCACCCCCGCCGCCGTGGCTGCTGAGGTTGGTGAGTGGGGTGTAGGAGCTGAAGTTGAGCAAGTTCTGTGCCATCTTGTCAGTGGGCTCAGGGCTCAGTCCTGGTGTCGCCACAGGGCGGCTCATGGGACTCGACCCGCTCACATAGGCTGTCATGGAGGAAAGGAAGTTGTTGAGGCATGGGGTGCCTGGCGGGGGAGGGGAGGGACGCTTGTCTGTGGAGCTGGTGGCTCCTGGCGAAGTGCCGTCCAAGATGTCCTGGGCCTCTGTGGCCTTGGGGCTGCCCACCAGGAGACTGGTGTCTGTTTTCTCTGAGGCCAAGGAGCCCACGCCAGAGGAAACATCTGATTTTCTCTTCCTCTTCCTGCGGAAATTTCCATTATCAAACATCTTCTCACAGTTGGGGTCCAGGGTCCAGTAATTCCCTTTGCCTGGTACAAAAGTGGGAGAATGAAAGTAAAGAGATGAACAAAATGCTTTGCTTCTGTTCCTCCTTATTGTCATAAACTAAAAACAAAGGAAACAAATGCAGAAGACAGAAAAAAGGCAGGGACAGGGAAATGGAGAAATCCCACACACCAACCACATGGATCTTTATTTAAGCACCTGCCTTGCAACTAGGCACTCCTGGGGCACAGAGGGATAAGCCATGAAGGAGCTGATGATATAGGTCTCTGTAAGTTCAAGTGCCAGGGGAACAGTAGGAGAGGGGTTCTTCCTTTGCTGGTGTACAAGAAAGCTCAGGAGAAGATTCAGGCTCCTGGGAAGTCCTGGGCATTGGGTTTGAAGATGCACTTGAGTCTGGGCTTTGCTCCTAACTGAGTGGGGAACTTTGGGCAAGCCTCAGTTTCCTGGTCTGAAAAGTGGGTCCAGTGTAGCTGACCTTTCTACTTCAGGCTGAGTGTGAGAAAAGATAAATGCTAGATGTGCAAAAAGGTTTGTAACCACTAGGTGTAATCCCAAGGTAAACCCTGAACTCTGCCTGCCACCATATCTTGTCCATGAGTGAGGCCATGCCTTGGGTAGGACAGGTGCCCTCTTCTGAGGGACCAATAGCCTGGCCCTTGTGAGCCTCAAAGCAGGCAGAGGTGGGGCTCCTCTGAACCGTACCCTGGCTTCTTGTGGTGGAACAAGAATGGACTTCAACTCTGGGAAGTGCATGAGTAATTAATCTACTATTCTATGTATGTCTCTGTATTTTAGAAATTCATCATTAAAAAGAAAAGCTCACAGTCTTTGGTATTAGAGAGACGGCCCTTCAGATTCACACTCCATCAGTCATTTCGTTCTGGGTCGCCTTGGACAGGCTGCTTTACCTGAGTGCTATTCTCCTCTGCAAAATGGGTTTAGTAAAAGCTGCCCTGCATGGGTGGATTAAAGGCGATTCTGTAACTAGGGTGACATCACACCATGGCCCTTACTGGTTATTCAGCAAAGTCTCAGAAGGCTTGGGATGCACATGGGCTGTGTGTACTCCAGTCGCTCACTCCCAAGGACTTTCAGTAGCTGGGTGCCAGGGATTCAGATGCACCCTAACAATCACTGCAGTCGCATGGGCACTTGTCAGCTGCAAAGACTGCATTCATTGTCTCGTGGCCATCACTAGCCTGCAAATGAGCCACTGCTGCCATCCCTATTTAGGGGGAGCATCCATATTTATACCATTCCCTATATGAGGAAACTGAGGCTCAGAGGTCTAACCTGCCACAGGTCTCTGATTGGTCAGTGGCCCACCCAGGGTGGAAACCCGAATCTGTCTTCAGGGCCCACATCTCCCCTCAGCCCCGAGTCCTGGGGTCACAGGCATATCAGAACTTTCTAGAATGGGGTGTTGGGGAGGAATGAAGTGAGCCTTCCCTGGGGGCACCAGTGACTTGCCCAAGCAGCGGGCCTCATCCACCCACTCGGAATGGCGCCAGCAGCCCTCTTACCCGGGTCGTCCTCGTCGCGGGGCACCTTCTTGAAACAGTCGTTGAGAGACAGGTTGTGGCGGATGGAGTTCTGCCAGCCAGCCTTGCTCTTATTGTAGAAGGGAAAGTTGTCGGCCACGTACTGGTAGATCTGGCTGAGGGTAAGGCGCTTGTCGGGCGCGCCGTGGATGGCCATGGCGATGAGAGCCGAGTAGGAGTAGGGGGGCCGCACCAGCTTCATCAGCTCCTCCTGCGAGGGGATGGGCAGCCAGCCCAGGTCGCCGCCCCCCAGCCCGGACATGCTGGGCAGCAGCTGCCTCTGCACTCCGTAGGCCTGGGGCAGGAAGGGGCTGCCGTTGGTGCCCGGCAGGTAGGGCGGTGGGGTCATGGCTGGCCCGTTGAGCCAAATGTAGGGGTTGGGGGTGGCCCCATACTCGCCGCCACTCTCGAAGGAGGGGGGCCGCTGAGGGCTGGGCACCCCCTGTGGGTGGAAGAAATTCTCGTAGTACAGGTTCACCTCCGGGGGCTCCTGGCCGATGCTGGGGAACTGGGGACCGCAGCGAGGTGGGGAGGGCGCCTGGAGGTCGAAGGAGCTCATGCTGGGGCTGGGCTGGTCGGAGCCACCTGCCTGTCACCTGCACAGGGGAGATGTCCCTGACAGGTGCTCTGCAGGCCCCAGCCTCCCACTTATACCCCTGCGGGCTTGGCCGGCGGGCGCCACCCAGGGGCGGCCACCTGCCGCAGACCCGCCCCTCCGCCGCCCGCCCGGCCGGAGCCAAGGGGAGGGGGCCTCCCGCGGGCAGGTGCCGCTGGTGCCCAGCTCAGCCCCGGGCCACAGGGGATGTTAACAGGACTGGGCGCGCTTCTTTCCGTCTCTCCCCTCGGATTTTCTTCCTCTTTCCATCTCGGTCTTTCTCCCCACCTTTCCCTGTGTTTCCCTCCATTCTGTCCCATTTGCCTTCTCTCCTCTGGTTTCCCACCCCCCTCCTTCCCCCTTCCCTCTGCGGCCATCCTCTCTGCATCTTACTCTTTGTTTCTTTCCCTCTTTCACATTTTCTTACCCTTCTCTTTGCCTCTTACTTTCTTTCTCTCCCTCCTGTTTCTTTGCTCTGCCTGGCCACTTCTCCCTCCTTATGTTCTCTGAGTTTGTTTCTAGCTCTTTCTGCCTCTCTGTCTCCTCTTGCTCACATCTTGGTTGTCTCTTCTTCTCTCCTTCCTTCCCATCTCAGTCTCTCTCTTTCTCTGTGTCTCTTTTCCCATCCCCTCCGTCTCCTTCTCCTTTCCCACCCTGACCCCTGGCTCTCTGCCCAGTCCCCCAGACTGGATGAGACACATATCAGAAGCTACATTTTTTGGTCTTTGAAGTGAAGACACACTTTCTGGATTTTCTAGGAAAGAACCTGGCTCTAGAGAATCTGAAGAGCAGAAGGGAACTTGGCCTCTGGCCCAGTTTCAATAAGGCCGCTAGTTATTGGGGGCCTCCCTCCCCTGGCACACACTGTAGGCAGGCAGAGAAGGCGCTGTGGACAAGGCCTGGGATTCTCCCAAAGGAGCACAGGGCTCATAAAAATAACAAGAGGAAGAGAGTGTGAATGGGCTTTCAGGGAAAATGAGGGAGAACTGGCACTCTCCAAGTTTCTTTTGGCTGCAGGGACAAAGCTGGCTCCCTGGGCCTTATCTGATCAAAGTTTTTGCATGTTTCAGATTGCAGAGGCCCTGGAAAGCCAAAGGCCAGGAGGAGAGCCATTGACTGCCCAGCTCACCCTTCCCCTCACCCCATTTCTGCCTCAGGCTCCAGAAGCAGGAGCTCCAGCCCCTCCAGCTTCTCTGTGATGGGTGACCAGGCCCTCCCTCTCCGGCCTCCATTCCCTGTCCATGGCCTGGAGATGCTGCCTCTCCTTCATCCCAGGGCTGACTCTGGGCCTGGGGAGTGTGTGGTGGCTGCCTTCTCAGAGGGTAGGCAGCTGTCCCCTGAGATGACTGAGATATTCAGGAGCAGACAGAGATATTTCTCTGGTATCAGCAGATAGGAGAAACTTTCATGCCAGCTTCTCTGCCACCACCTTCCTCTTGCCCTCCTGCCTCTCCTTTATTTCCCCATTCCATTTCCTCCAGACCCCCAGTCTGTGGGGCTGGTCAAGTAAAAGGAGGTCATTTACTGTCCCAGCTGGAAGAGGGGCTTCCCAGGGAATCCTCCCCTGCCTGTCTCTCTGCTTTTCTCTACAGTGGCATCAGGACACGTGTGGAAACCTTGAATGCCAGGGAATGAATCTTATTTTGCAGCATATTGGTGCCCAGAGGATGAGTTTAGGTAACTGAGTGGAAGGGTTCCTTCCAGGCCCTGAGGACCCACCTGTCCCCACCAGGGAACAGCAAATGAGGGGTGATGCTGAGAGGGCCCACTAGCCCTGTGAGGCCTGCTGTGAGCACACTTGCACTTTCTCTCTGAAGAGTAAAGCAAAAGAGGCCACCCTTTGGTTTAGAGGTTCTCTACGAGACCTGGCTTACTGAAGGTGGGGCCCTGGCTTTTCAAAGAACAGTCACACTGGAGCCCACCAATACAGACCCACAGCCTCACAGGTAACCTGGCAACTGCACGTCTGATAGTTCATCCCACAGAATTGAACAGAGCCATGAATTATCTACAGGGGTGTCCACCGCAGCTTTCTTTATGGCTGCAAGAAACTTAACAAACCTGAATGTCCACCAGCAACAAATTGGTTAAATAAATTGGGTATTATCCAAATGATGAAACATTATGCTGCTATGAAAAAATTGATTGTAGAATATTTAGTGATATGGAAAGATGATATGTTCTAATACTATAATTCAGAGAAACAGGGTGCAAAATACCATGATTTTTTTTTCCTGGTAAAAACATATGTTTATACGTGTTTATGAGCTTTATGACTATAAATACCAAACTGTCAGTTATTATCTCTGGATGGAGAGCTGGGTGTGATTTTTGTTTTTATTTTTCTGTAGTTTCTGATATAAATGATTAGAGAAAGGCAAGCAAGCAGGTGAGATTCAATAAAAAAGCCCAGCAAGAGGCAATACAGCAGACTTCTGGCAGACATGGGTGCTGAGATCAGGACCCGGGTTCAAATCCCTGGTTTGCTGATGAGTAGCTATGCAAATCTGACAAGTGTTTTCTTTTTCTTGGCCTTGGTTTTCTCCAGTGAAGATGGGGATGTTGCCATTTAACCCATAAGGCTGTGAGCACTTACTAAGGTAATCAATGTACGTCATTTCACATGGAGCATAGAAAGCACTAGTAAATATTAGTGATTATACAGCATAGTTAATACACATTTGATATGTACAATACATTGCTTAGTTTACAACCTGTCAGGTTAATCATTCCCTTTCAGCAGTCTGTGGTTAGGAGGGGGTGAGCAGGAGGGGGTTACAGTGAGGAGCAGAGGGAGGAGTACTCAGCACAGATGCCCACTGTATAGTCAGACCCTGCCACCTGCAGCTGACGGTCAGAGAGGGCCTTGAGTCACATAACAAGTTCATGTGAGCTGGGCAGGACCCCGTGCCTGCTGCTGGGGTCTCCTCCCTAGAGGTGTTTCTTGAAGAAAGCTCACTTGAACCTCCCTGTTGCACCACGGTCCTGGCTTTTTCCCCTGGGGATCAGGGAAAGCCTGGCCTGCCTTGAGAGGCCTTGTCCATGTGGAGCCTCTGACCTGGGGGCCCAGTGGCTGGGTCACAGCCTCTCATACCCTCTCTGTGCCTGGACCCAGGGTCAGGCTTCCAGTCCAGCGGTGCCCAAAGCCTCCCCCGAGGCCCTATTCCCAATCTTCATGAGCACTGGCTGCAGTCCTTGGGCTGGTGACAGGAGCTGCCTGCTCCTACCCACCCTGGAGGTTTGGGAGTTACAGTTCCGGAGCCCCCTACCAGTCCCAAGGCCTCTGGGAAAAGAGTCAAATGTCTCTATTAAGTGGAGTCATTTTGTGGATTAAATTATTTCAGTCTTTTTAATTTCCCGGAAGTGGAGATCTAAATGCAGGAAGGTAGGCCCTGCTCAAACTTCCGGGGAATGAGGGCTACGTGGTGGGGGCCTGAGCCCGCCTAGGGACCGCTGGGCTGCAGCTTGCAATTACAGCCCAGAGGGAGGCCTTCTTAGTGAGAATGACCATATATGCTGAACCCCAAGTTGGGATGAGGGAACAGAACATGAAAAACATGGGTTCTGGGATTTGGTGGAGCTGTGTTCAAATCCCTGCCTTTCTCTTTGGTTAGCTGTATAAGCTTGGCTACGTTTCCTAATCTCACGAGGCCTCAGTTTGGTTACCTATTAAATGGAGCTACAAATAGAATCTGGCTCATTTGGATTTTGCAGGGAAAAATGATGTGATATGTAAAGTGCGAATCCCCAGATCTGGCAAAAACTGCTGCTGCTGAGGATGAAGACGATGAGTGTGGAGGTCCCAGAAGTTGGATATTGACGAGGAGGTAGGAGGTCCAGCATCTGTGCTCCTCCTGCCAACATTTTGCCACTTGCTCTCTGCCTGGGAAGATCTTGTCACCTGGGGGTGATGCCTGGGGAGAGAGGGAGGCCTGCCACTCTCCCAGAGTGTGTGCCCAGTAGTCAGCTGTGTGCTCTGCCAGGTTCAGAAGCCCAAGCTGACTTATGGCCTGCAGGAGGGGTGAATGTGCCCAGGCCACCACCTCTGGCCTTGACTTTCAGGATTGTGTGAGGAAACAAGCAGGGAGATGAATAATAATCAGAGACAAAAAGGCCAGAGGGGCCTGAACTGGCTGCTGCCGCATCACAGGGCCGTACAGGCAGCAGCCAGCTGACGCTATGGAGCCTCTTCTCCTCAGTAGGGCACTCAGATAGCATCCGATTGTTTACAGTGTCCTCATCTGTAAAATGGGGAAAAACAAAACCCTCGAGCATTGCTTTGAGGACTAAGTTCCAGGCACATAGTACAAACTCAGTAAATGTGAGCTCTTGCTATGGACCCAAGGGTGAGGGGGAAGCCAGTGGGCCACCTGCTAGAGGGGACCACATCCCCAGACTCAGGGACCTCACCTGCCTGGCCCACAATTCTCCCTTTGAGGGGCTTGGCTTCTAGGGCACCTCTCCTTTCTACACATGAAACACAAATAGCTTCTGAGTTCCAGGGCTTCTGGAAGCCTGACAGGGTGGAGATAGGTTGGGAGGGGGAAACAGGGGTTTAGAAGTAGCTGACTTCTAACTTAAACCCTCTGCCACAGTTTCCTTATCTGTAAAAAAGGGGCTTACAAACTGCAGTTTTTCTTCCTATTGTCTATGAATAATTCTCTATGAATAGCTATGAACTGTTATCTGCACTTCCTGTCCCACCTGGATGGCAACCTTCAAGGCAGCTGTCTCAGTATTACTACTTTGGGGCTCTGGGAAGTCTGGCCAGGCGGTAGCCAGGTGGAAGGAAGCTGGTCGTGGTGCTGTGTTGCCTTTTGGCTTCTGGCTGAGCATGATGCTGGAGAAACACAGATCAATACCGCCTTCTGGTGGCCATCTCTTTAGAGGCAGGGAGCAGAGTGCAGAGACCACATGACATTTCAAGGCAGTGCCTGAGGATTTCTGAATCTCTGTAAGGAAGAAGCACCCAGAATGAACAGCAGCCTCAAAGAGAAGATGTGCCCCTGTAGGAAAACAAAACACCTTAACTCCACTGTGAATAGTGGGAACTGGGTTGGCAATGGGGCCAAATGTGTTAGAAGTCAGCCTTGTGGCTGTTGGACTGGCCTGGATTCAAATATGACTCCTCCAGTTATATTTTCTGAGTGCCTTGCTGTTGTTTAACATCGGAGCCTCTGTTTGCTCATCTGTAAAATGAGGGTAACCAGGGCTACCGCCCTCAGAGGGCTGTTGCAAGGACTGAATGAGACAATGTAAGAAATGCCTCTGGAGTGATGCTTGGCAATAATTTATTCCTTCACTTTTTCTGCAGACACCCATCAATTGTCTCCATTTCCGGGGTGTGCAGGATACTGTCACAGTCAGTGTTGAGGCTCACACTCCTTGTGATTTGCCATCTTTGTGCAGTGCCTGAACTGTTTGATTTACTTGTAATTTTAAAATTGGCTCTTGCACTCTTTGTTTTTACTTAATAAATTTATTTTAAAGATGAATTGCATAAGACTTCTGGAAGTGACATCAGTAATCAGTATCACTTGGCATAAATAAAATGAGAATAACTCACCTTTATTTGGTGCTCACATTGTGCTGGGCACAGTCTGAACTCCACCGTGTTATCTCCTTCAGTCCTCATGGCAACCTTGGGAGGTATATACTGTAATTATCCCTACTTTACAGATGAGGAAACTGAGGTAGTCCAGGCCTGAGCTTGCTCACTCTGCTGGAAGGTGAGATCAGCAAATATTAGGGTGGTGATGAAACACCAAGGACTTTTTGTTTGAAGAAGGCCAAAGGATTGGAAGAGAATTGGAAAGGGAGCCATTTTTCTCATCATGACTGTGGTGGGCAGAATAATGACCTCTCTCCAAAGATATCAGTGTCCAAATCCCCAGACTCTGTCTTCCAAGGAACCTTGCAGAAGTCACTACGTTAAAGATCAGATGGAGCGATTACCTTGAACTATCCAGGTGGGCCAGTGTAATGAGAATTGCCCTTATAAGAGGGAGACATGGAGGTTTAACAATGGAAGATGTGACAATGGATGTAGAAATTGGGCCATGTGGTCATGAGCCAAGGAGAGTTGAATGCCTTTAGAAGTTGGAAGAGGCAAGGAAATGAATTGTCCCCTGCAATCTCTGGAAGGAACCAGACCTGCCATCACCTCGATTACCCATAAGACTTATCTTGGCTTTCTGACTTCAAGAACAGTAAGAGAATACATTTGTGTTGTTTTAGCCCCTAAATTTGTGATAATTTGTTACACTAGCAATAGGAAACCAACTGGATTCTACGTTACTAAATCCGCTAAGGCTTTCCTCCCACCCCTCAGTGACCTTTGTCCTACGCCTAGGGAAACAGAGTCTGCTCAACAAGGGGTTCCCCTGCCCTTTCCCCCTTTTTCAACCCTCCCTGTCTCTTCAGGTCCTCCACCCATTTTTTAATCTGGTTATTTGTTTTTTTGGTGTTGAAGCCTATGAGTTCTTCATATATTTTGGATGTTAACCCCTTATCAGATAATCGTTTATGAATATTTTCTCCCATACTGTAGGATGCCTTTTCGTTCTGAAGATGGTGTCCTTTGCTGTACAGAAGCCTTTAAATTTGGTGTCATCCCACTTGTTCATTTTTTATTTTGCTTCCCTTGCCTGAGGAGATGTGTCCAGGAAAAAATTGATCATGCTTATTTATGTTCAAGAGATTTTTGCCAGGCAGCCACATTTCAAGGAACTAATACCTTTCTAAATGTTCACTGGTTTAAACATTTTGTAATTAACATTAGATTTTTTAGAACATTTAACACCAAATATGTTGTTCTTTTACATTTTCAATTATTTTTCAGATCTGTGTGAATTTGTAGGTCTGTCATAGGGACTGATTTTTCATAAAATCTACTTTCCTCCCCCAAATTCATAAATATTCATATATAACTGGATCCAACTTTCTGAAGTTTTTCACTAGAGTCATTAAGAATTGAATCTGTGAAAAACATATGGTTAATTGTGCTTATTATTATAAGAGTTTGGGTTATAAGCCCTTATTATAAGGGTTATTATTGGAAACCTCTCAGTAAATAGAACATAATAATATTTTGTAAATCAGTATGAAAGTCACCCAGCACAGTACTGCGCTGCAGTTTGCCTCTTCTGTACTCTGCACTGGGTCCCTGAGGGCAGGAGGAGCCCGCCCTAAACTCCCTGCCCCATGCCCTCAAAGCGGGCAGTTTCCCTCAGGACCAGTGCCTCTGTTCTTCCCCTGACCCACACTCCTCCTTCTTGAGTCTACCCCAGGCAACAATCTGTGAAGACAGAACTGGTCCCTCCCTTTTCTGGTACCTCTTACCCACTCCAGGGTCTCACCCCAGTGGTCTTCCTCTGAGCAGTATTTGCACTTCTCATCTGCCACATCTGCCACTCACAGCGCTGTCCTGTGGTGTGTTTCTGTCCTTGGAACATTTGAACCTTGGACAGCAAACTGGTGGTTGCTTTGCATCAACTATCCCCGACGCATGAGCTCCACACAGGCAGGGTGCCATTCTTTAGCTCTTGATCTCAGGACAGTGATCTCTAATGAGTACAAGCGTCAAGCTCTACTGGATTGTCTTTTCTTCGGGAAAGCAAAAGTGAAATTTTCTGGACTCAGTAGCCCTTTATGATAATCACAGCACATACCTTTAAGAATCTAAAGCAAAGCTATGTTCTCCTTGATCCTGTATTTAAAAAATAGCTCCCAGAGTGCTACTGGGTCCTAGCAGAGGCAGAACACCTCCCTGGAGGACACCGAGCACCAATGCAGTGTTCACCAGGGGTGTCTCCAAGTCATCAGGGGGGTAGACATGGCAGAGATTCATCATATTATGGAAGTGGAAGATTGGAATCTGCATCAAGGAAGTCTAGAAGGTATGAGTTAATTATGTGATCCACTGGCTCAGAATCCCATGGTATCTCCTTTTGCTTCACTGATGTCTCTCCTTCAGCCCACACCTGTGGCCTCCTGGAGGGGTTACCTGTGGGGAAGAAAATGACTAATACCTTGCTTATGGACAGGCAGACCTACCGCACTGGTGCTAGTCAGGAATGGACTGGATTTTGTGGCCGTGTTACAGCCCCACTCAGGGCTGGATGGAAAGCCTCCCAGGGGCAGAGCAACATGCAGTACACTTGGCTGTCCTCTTTATTAGTAGAGGGAGAAATAAGCTGAGCTATCCTGGGCAGTAGAGAGAATGGCTTGGCTTGTTGGTCAGAGGACTGAAAAGGAGAGTACTGGAAGATCGCTGAGTGGGGTCCAGGGAAGAGGTACAGGCATAGTCCAGCAGGAGATCCAGGTTGTAATGCCCACAGAAGAACTGTAGATCAGAGGACGGGAAAGACTGGTCCTGTCAGTCAGCCTTGCTGCCCAGCTACCGCCTGCTTGCTCAGTGGGCCCAGGAAGCAAGCAGGGACAGAGGCTCTGCTTGGGCCCAGCAACATGGGATCCTTTCCATCAAAGATGATGTCATTATTGCTACCTTGCATGTCCTACCTGCCAGCAACAGAGACTGACACTAATGAGACATGGCTCAATTCCTCAGGCAGCAGAGTAGCTCCCCACCTCCCATTGCTCCCTACCCCCTTTCCCCCTTTCTTACACCCCAGGAGGGCACCCAGCCCCTCAAAAGCATGGGCATTCAGTCATTGCCTGAGGATCGGTTTGCTTGGGAACTGGAGCTAGGACAGGAAGGCAGAGGCACCCAGGGTTCAGAAGGAGCATCAAATAGACGTGTTACAGGTTAGGATGTCTGGAGGGCAGAGCTCAGCCTGATTTTAGATGCCCGGAAGGCCATTTGCTTCTCTGAATTTCTCTCCTACTTTCTGACATAAGCCTGAAGACCTGGAAGAAGGAAGGAAGGAAGGCTTCCAGTCTATGCTTAGAGAGAAGGCTCCAAGTGCCCTCCCCAAAGGAGAGGAGACTTAGTGCCCCAGATCCCTCTAAAGCGTGAATGGCAGGTATCTGCCCTGTGTCAAAGGCAGAGGAAGGGAAAGTAGAAAGCAAAGGTTTCTGGGTGCCTAAAAAGAGGGTGAAGGAGTATCCCCGAAAGCCAAGTACCTGGAAGGAAACCAGGCTGAGTCAAGCAGGCCTGATTCCAGAGCGGGTCCTGCTGGTCACAGCTGTGTGGCCTTGGGTGAGACATTTAACTATAAATGAGAGGGTTGGATGAAAAGGTGTCTAAGGGTATCTAAAAACTGCATCAGGAAAGGCAAAGACACAGCAAGTGGCTCCTTCCTCCCACTCCCCCACCATCCCAGGCCAGCCCACCCTCCCTCCCTGGGAGCTCTGAGGCACACATACATGCTTCCTTGGCATTAGTAACCACTTTGGACAGACCTGGCTTCCCAGAAGGGAACAGCCCATGGCGCCAGGGAGCGGTGTTCTGGAGACACAGCCCCGACCCTCACTTATCCTGGGTGCCATGATTGCCGTTGTGGGGAAACTTTCAAAACAGGTATAGGACGTGCAGAGTCTGCCACTGCTGAGGTCAAAGGCCAAAAGTGCACAGGTAGATTCAGGTCAGAAGTGAGATTAAAATAAGGATTAAGAGCCTAGAAGCAGATGCAGCTGGCTGCCCCCGGCTCGCTGGGTGACGAGGGTGTGAGGCCAACTCCCCAGGCCTGGGTTTTCCATGTGTGGTTGGAGCTTCGACCTTCCTGGTGGGACTGGTGTGAGGATCTGGGGAAAGGATGCACGGGCAAGTGCCCCAGCAACGGCAGCTGTGTCATTAGTGTTGTTTTGTTATTATTGCTGGTGGTGTTGCCTTGTACCTGCAGCGCCCGGAGTTCTGCCACAGCACCGGGCAGGCTGTCAACCTGGGGACAGTCCTGATGAAATGAGATTCGACTCACACTTTAAATAATCATCCAGTTTCCCTTTTTCCTCCATTTCTGTGGGAAAAGGAGAAGTGCCCAAGGCCCCGTCAGGCTTGGTAAACAGCCCACAGATGCTGGCAATTGTCAGAAAAGGGCACTCAGAAATATTATGATCAGGACCACACGCTGTTGAGTGAGCAGATCAGAGCCACGGAAATTTTGGAGGTTAAAGCTGATTTTCCCAGAACGTAGCAAGAGTCTCTGAGTCTGGGAGTTTTGCAAGACTCCTTAGTGTGAAATGACACTTGCACTTTCAAGGCATAGGATCTGGTTTTCCGCAGCTGTGGGAAAAGGGGAGACCGTTTTCTTGTCTTTGCTGACATTTTTTCCCACTAGTTGGAGAAACAGACATTTTGAGATTAAACATTGGGATTTCATTAACATGCCCTGAGAGGAAAAGCAGGACTCAGAAGCTCAGTCCTACAGCTTGGACACGAAAGGGCAGAACAGGATGCACAGGGGCAATGGGGGCTTACCAACTGTGAAGGCGTGGAGATGCCCCCAAGCTTTCAGCTCCTCTCCTTCTTGGGAACATTCCTCTGTCCACATGCACTTTCCTCGCCCATTAGAAAGTAAATTCAGTCAGATTCCCAGCCTCCACTGGACCCCACCCTAGGGAACTCTCGCTGCAGACAAAACCCCACTCACCACCATAAAAGAATATTTTGGAGTTGAGGGAATTGGAAGCTGGGCCGGCACCAGGAAGACACTGCAATGGGCAAAGTCTACAGGACTCAGGATGTTCTGTCATGAAGGTGCCAGCAGATAGCACAGCGTGGGGGCTTCCCATCCAGCTGTCCAGTTGGAATCCCAGACTTTCTACTGACCAAGGGTAGGATTTTAAGTCATTTTATGCCTCTCTGCCTCAGTTTCTTCATCTGGGTAATAATCATACCCACTTCTTAGGGCTGCTATCAAGATTTGAGATTCTTTTTTTATTTATGTATTTATTTTTATTAAGGTATCATTGATATACACTCTGATGAAGGCTTCACATGAAAAACATTGTGGTTACTGCATTCACCCATATTATCAAGTCCCCTCCATATCCCATTGCAGTCACTGTCCATCAGCGTAGTAAGATGCCACAGTCACTACTTGTCTTCTCTGTGCTACACTGTCTTCCCCTTGACCACCACACACCATGTATACTAATCATAACACCCCTCAATCCCCTTCTTCCACCTTCCCCACCCACATGTTCCCTCCCCACCCCTTTGGTAACCACTAGTCCCTTCTGGGAGTTTGTGAGTCTGCTGCTATATTGTTCCTTCAGTTTGCTTCATTGTTACACTCCACAAATGAAGGAAATCATTTGGTACTTGTCTTCCTCTGCCTAGCTTATTTCACTGAGCATAATACCCTCCAGCTCCATCCATGTTGTTGCAGATGGTAGAATGTGTTTTCTTCTTATGGCTGAATAGTTTTCCATTGTGTATATGTACCACATCTTCTTTATCCATTCATCTACTGATGGACACTTAGGTTGCTTCCATATCTTGGCTATTGTAAATAGTGCTGCAATAAACATAGGGGTGCATATGTCTTTTTGAATCTGGGAACTTGTTTTCTTTGGGTAAATTCCTAGGAGTCGAATTTCTGGGTCAAAAGGTATTTCAATTTTTAGTTTTTGAGGAACTTCCATATTGTTTTCCACAATCGTAGAACTAAGTTACATTCCCACCAGCAGTGTAGGAGGGTTCCCCTTTCTCTGCATCCTCACCAGCATTTGTTGTTCCTAGTCTTTTCAATGTTGACCATCCTAACTGGTGTGAGATGATATGTCATTTGTGGTTTTAATTTGCATTTCCCAGATAATTAGCGATGTGGAGCATCTTTTCATGTGCCTGTTGGCCATCTGAATTTCTTCTTTGGAGAATTATCTGTTCATATCCTCCACCCATTTTTAAATAGGATTATTTGCTATTTGGGTGTTGAGGAGTGTGAGTTCTTTATATATTTTGGATGTTAACCCCTTATTGGATATGTCATTTACAAATATATTCTCCCATACTATAGGATGCTTTTTTGTTCTGTTGATGGTGTCCTTTGCTGTACAGAAGCTTTTTAGCTTGATGTCATCCCATTTATTTGTTTTTGATTTTGTTTCCCTTGCCTGAGGAGATGAGTTCAGGAAAAGTTGCTCATGTTTATATTCAAGAGATTTTTGCCTATGTTTTCCTCTAAGAGTTTTATGGTTTCATGACTTACATTCAGGTCTTCAATCCATTTCGAGTTTACTTTTGTGTATGGAGTTAGACAATAATCCAGTTTCACTCTCTTACATGTAGCTGTCCAGTTTTGCCAACACCAGTTGTTAAAGAGGCTGTCATTTCCCCACTGTGTATCCATGGCTCCTTTATCATATATTAATTGACCATATATGCTTGGGTTTATATCTGGGCTCTCTACTCTGTTCCATTGATCTATGGGTCTATTCTTGTGCCAGTACCGAATTGGCTTGATTACTGTGGCTTTGTAGGAGAACTTGAAGTCAGGGAGCATAATTCCCCCAGCTTTATTCTTCCTTCTCAGAATTGCTTTGGCTATGCAGGGTCTTTTGTGGTTCCATATGAATTTTTGAACTATTTGCTCTAGTTTGTTGAAGAATGCTGTTGGTATTTTGATAGGGATTGCATTGAATCTACAGATCGCTTTAGGCAGGATGGCCATTTTGACAATATTAATTCTTCCTATCCATGAGCATGGGATGTATTTCCATTATTGGTGTCTTCTTTAATTTTTTTCATTGAGTGTCTTGTAGTTTTCAGGGTATAGGTCTTTCACTTCCTTGGTTAGGTTTATTCCTAGGTATTTTATTCTTTTTGATGCCAAATGGAATTGTTTTCTTGATTTATCTTTCTGCTAGTTAATTTTTAGTATATAGGAATGGAACAGATTTCTGTGTATTAATTTTGTATCCTGCAACTTTGTTGAATTCAGTTATTAGTTCTAGCAGCTTTAGCATGGATTCTTTAGGGTATTTTGTGTACAATATCATGTCATCTGCAAACAGTGACAGTTTGGCTTTTTCCTTACCAATCTGGATGCCTTTTATTTTTTGGTGTTGTCTGACTGCTGTGGCTAGGACCACCAGAACTATGTTAAATCAAAGTGGGGAGAGTGGGCATCCTTGTCTTGTTCCTGATCTCAAAAGAAAAGCTTTCAGCTTCTTCCTGTTAACTATGATGTTAGCTGTGGGTTTGTCATAGATGGCCTTTATTGTGTTGAGGTACTTGCCCTCTATACACATTTTGTTGAGAGTTTTTATCAGGAATGGATGCTGAATTTTGTTGAATGCTCTTTCAGCATCTATGGAGAAGATCATGCTGTTTTGGTCCTTCTTTTTGTTGATGTGGTGGATGATGTTGATGGATTTTTGAATATTGTACCATCCTTGCATCTCTGGTATAAATTTTACTTGATTATGATGGATGATCTTTTCGATGTATTTTTTAATTTGATTTGCTAATATTTTGTTGAGTATTTTAGTATCTATGTTCATCAGGGACATTGGTATGTAATTTTATTTTTTGTGGTGTCTTTGTCTGGTTTTAGTATTAGAGTGATGCTGACCTCATAGAATTTGTTTGGAAGTATTCCCTCCTCTTCTATTTTTTGGAAAACTTTAAGGGGGATGGGTATTAGATCTTCACTAAATGTTTGGTAAAATTCAGCAATGAAGCCATCTAGTCCAGGGGTTTTGTTCTTAGGTAGCTTTTTGTTTACCAATTCAATTTCATTGCTGGTAATTGGTCTGTTCAGATTTTCTGTTTCTTCTTGGGTCAGACTTGGAAGGTTGTATTGTTCTAGAAAGTTGTTCTACATTATTCAGTTTGTTAGCATATAATTTTTCATAGAATTCTCTAATAATTCTTTGTATTTCTGTGCTGTTCGTATTGGTTTTTCCTTTCGCATTTCTGATTCTGTTTATGTGTGTAGACTCTCATTTTTCTTGATTAGTCTGACTACAGTTTATCTATTTTATTTATTTTCTGGAAGAACAAGCTCTTGCTTTCATTGATTCTATTTTTATTCTTCTCGATTTTATTTATTTCTGCTCTGATCTTTATTATGTCCCTCTTTCTACTGACTTTGGGCCTCATTTGTTTTTCTTTTTCTAGTTTCATTAATTGTGAGTTTAGACGGTTCATATGGGATTGTTCTTCTTTCCTGAGGTAGGCCTGTATTGCAATATACTTTCCTCTTAGCATGGCCTTTGCTGTGTCCCACAGATTTTGCGGTGTTGAATTTTGTTGTCATTTGTCTCCATATATTGCTTGATCACTGTTTTTGTTTGGTCATTGATCCATTGATTATTTAGGAGCATGTTGTTAAGCCAACATGTGTTCATGGGCTTTTTGTTTTCTTTGCGTTATTTATTTCTAGTTTCATACCTTTGTTGTTTGAGAAGCTGGTTGGTAAAATTTCAATCTTTTTAAATTTACTGAGGCTGTTTTTGTGGCCAGTATATAATCTATTCTTGAAAATGTTCCATGTGCACTTGAGAAGAGTGTGTATCCTGCTGCTTTTGGGTGTAGAGTTCTGTAGATGTCTGTTAGGTCCATCTGTTCTAATGTGTTGTTTAGTGCCTCTGTCTCCTTACTTATTTTCTATCTGGTTGATTTGTCCTTTGGAGTGAGTGGTTGTTGAAATCTCCTAAAATGAATGCATTGCTTTCTATTTCCCCCTTTAATTCTGTTAGTATTTGTTTCATGTATGTAGGTGATTCTATGTTGGTGCATAGATATTTATAATAGCTATATCCTCTTGTTGCACTGACCCCTTTATCATTATGTAATGCCCTTCTTTGTCTCTTGTGACTCTGTTTTGAAGTCTATTTTTGTCTGATACAAGTACTGCAACTCCTGCTTTTTTCTCCCTATTAGTTGCATGAAATATCTTTTTCCATCCCTTCACTTTTAGTCTGTGTATGTCTTTGGGTTTGAAGTGGATCTCTTGTAGGCAGCATATAGGAAGGTCATGTTTTTTTAATCCATTCAGTGACTGTGTCTTCTGATTGGTCCATTCAGACCATTTACATTTAGGGTAATTATTGACAGGTATGTACTTATTGCCATTTCAGGTTTTAGATTCATGGTTACCAAAGGTTCAAGGGTAACTTCCTTATTATCTAACAGTCTAATTTAACTCATTTAGTATACTATTACAAACACAACCTAAAGGTTCTTTTTTTCCTCCTTCTTCTTCATCTTTCATTCTTTTATATATTAGGTATCATATTCTGTATTCTTTTTCTATCCCTTGACTGACTTTGGGAGTGGTTGAATTGATTTTGCATCAGGTTATTAATTAATTGGTCCACTTTCTTTACTATGTTTTTATTTTTCTTGGTGACAGCTATTCAGCCTTAGGAACACTTCTATCTATAGAATTCCCTCTAAGATAAACTGTAGAGATGGTTTATGGGAGGTAAATTCTCTCAGCTTTTGCTTATCTGGAAATTGTTTAATCCCTTCAAATTTAAATGATAATCTTGCCAGGTAGAGTATTCTTGGTTCGAGGCCCTTCTGCTTCATTGCATTAAATATATAATGCTACTCCCTTCTAGCCTGTAAGGTTTCTGTTGAGATGTCTGGTGGTAGCCTAATAGGTTTTCCTTTGTATGTGATCTTTTTTCTCTCTCTGTCTGCTTTTAATACCGTCTTTATCCTTGATCTTTGCCATTTTAATTATTATATGTCTTTATGTTGTCTTTCTTGGGTACCTTGTGTTGGGAGATCTGTGTACCTCCATGGCCTGAGAGACTATCTCCTTCACCAGATTGTTAATGTTTTCAGCAATTACCTCCTCAAAGACACTTTCTTTCCCTTTTTCTCTCTCTTCTTCTTCTGGTACCCCTATAATGTGAATATTGTTCCATTTGGATTGGTCACACAGTTCTCTCATATTTTTTCATTCCTAGAGATCTTTTTTTCTCTCTGTGCCTCAACTTCTTTCTTTTCCTGTTCTCTAATTTCTATTTCATCTACTATCTCCTCTACTTTATCTAATCTGCTTTTAAATCCCTCCATTGTATGTTTCATTTCAGATACTGTGTTCTTGAATGTTTGTATCTCATTTCTGAATTCCTCCCTGAGCTCTTGAATATTTTTCTGTAGCTCTGTGAGCATGTTTATGATTTTTATTTTGAAATCTCTTTCAGGAAGATTGATGAATTCAGTTTCACTTGGCCCTCTTCTGGTGTTTGTGGAATTTTGGTTTGACCCAGGTTCCTTTGAGGTTTCATATTTGTATGTGGCACCCTCTAGTGCCCAGAAGCTCTACTCTCTGGAGCTGTTCAGCCCCTGGATCAATGGTGGGGGTTGCAGAGGAGCAGTGCTGGTGCCTGTCTGGAGGAAAGAGGTCTTTCCTGCCTCTTGGCTGCAGTGTCTGTCTCCTCTGCCAAGGCTAGTGGGCCAAACATGCAGGGAGAAGCCTCTATGCTTTGCACTTGTAATTGCTGTAGGCAGTGCTGCCCTCTGGCTGGCCTGGGGCAATGGCAGGGACAGCCAGTTTGCAAGCCAGTGCTTGCCAGGAGGAAGGCATAGCAGGCTGTGTATCATGGTGGGGGGCCTTGGAGCTCCATAGCTAGCCAGGGGGATGGAATGCCTGAAGTCCTGAAAGTTCCCAACCTGCTGGGCAGAGTGTGCCCAGACAATTTTTCCACCTGCCCTTTCTCCTGAGCACCAAGCCCTGTGCAATCCTAGCCCCTATAGCAGCCTTCTCACTGTTAGGAAGTCTCTCAGACTGTCCACCTTTCTTTTGTCCCAGAGCAGCCAGATGTGGATCTCTGTTTTCCATAAGCAGCTGGCTTCTCAGTCTGCCCAAGTATTCCATCTGTCTTAGCTTTTCAACACCATGAATCTCCAGAGCACCATGTAATGTAAGTTCGTGCTCCCAGAGCAGATCTCCAGAACTGGGTGTTCAGCAGTCTTAGGCCTCCACTCCTTTCCTGCTCCATTTCTCTTCCTCCCTCCAGTGAGCTGGGGTGGGGGAAGGGCTTGGGTTCCTCTGGATCATGGCTTTGTTACATTACCCTTTTCCTTGAGGTCTGCTGGTTTCCTCAGTGGAGAGTTTGCCGTAGCCTTTCCTGTTTCTCTTTCAGGATTTGATGTATTTGTTATTTTTTTATAGTATATGTGGTTTTGGGAGGAGGGTTCTGTCTCACCCCTCATGCCGCCATCTTTAATTCCCCACCCACCCACCCACATTGGGAAGTTAATTCTTGTCATGTCTCTAACACTGTGCTGGGGAAATTCAGAGCTCAATAAATTTGAGTTATTATCATCATGTCCCATCCCTCATTATCTCTAGAGGGTAAGCCTCTAAGAATGAGCATCTGCCCCAAGGTCTCTAGATGGCCCTAGCTCTGAACCTCATGTTGCCATGCATTTCAAATTCTCCCAGGATTGATTTCCTCTCCAAATGGTGTTCTCAGCTTCCTGTCAATACTCCTCCCAGCCCCCTGCAGGCTGTGAAGGTGGGCCTCTACTTCCATCCTCTCTTCTCTGCCTGGATAAGCTCTTTGCCACCCTTGGGCTTCATATGAGGAGCCTGGAGATTCCTACAAGAAAAGCTACCACTTTTGACTGATTGACAAGATACAAAGCCTGGACAATTAGCCCACTGGACCTCAGCCATCTCTTTTAGTAACTCTTGAGCATTTGGTTGGGTGGTTTTGCCATCTCTTTTCAGCAGAGAAGAATGGGAGTATCAAATGCTCCACTATGCAGATTACAGAAGGAAGATTCTCGCATCCCTGTGCCCCAGCACTCAGCCTCTAAGGAGCTGGAGTTCTGAGGATTCTTAGGAGTGGCATAAATGGAGAGATTCTGCAGTGGGACAGGCTGGAACCAGGTCCCTTAAAATCACTGCAGGACTTGGGTTGCCTGCCTTCCTGACCCTCACCTGCCCAAGCCTGGACTTGAGGAATTCAGCTGAAAGAATTATGCAACAAGGCATACTTGAACCATGGAACCATTTTTATTGTCAGTAAGAAATAGTAACACTTTGGGGACAATCAGCTAAGAAAAAGACTGGTTGGTTGTATTAAAAAATGTGAAGTACAAAATTGTCAACCAAAAATAAAATAAAAGACTACTTAAGAGGCTTTCTGTTAAGTGTTAGGACTTAGAAAATGAAATAAAAATACAGCTCCTTATACCTAAGAAACTGGGTTATAAAAAGATATGCCTAGGATGCTGGGGACAGCATACTGGGAGAAAGCATTGTTGGTTCCTCATGTGGCCAATGGTCATGGTGGGCTGTCCTCGCCCATCACCTGGACACCTGGATCCCTGCCCCCATGGCACTGGGTCTGCTGTCACTCAAGTTCTGGGGCCTGGATCAGTGCTGTATCCTCGTCTAAGTGAGAGTGACTGGCAGAGGTCTCTCAGTCTTTGAGGCATCAATGTCCCATGGTATCTCTCTTCTGGAAATTCCTCTCCCTGCCCCCAGGTACAGGCCTGGTCAGCAGCATCTCATGGGTCAGATGACAGGAAGTCATGGATCTGCTTGCCTTCTTCACCAGATTTGCTGGTCAGCTTTCAGAGGGAAGAAAATAAACAAACACAACACCAAGATGGATGTCTCGTGAGCACCAAGGTGCAGCTTCTCTGCCCCAATTACACGGACTTCTAAACTGACCCCCACCTGAAGCCCATGGCACATGAGCTACTGTGACCTCAAGTGTATTCAGAAAGGCAGTGCTATGCAGTGGTTAGAGCACACACTTTGCTGTTTCATGGACTGTGTGCACTTGGGCAAGTTGCTTACCTGACAATGTTGAGTCTTAAGAAATCCTCACAGGGACAGTGGAGGGTCAAGTAGGATCATGTTTGGAAAGTGCCTGATCCACTGAATGCTGGTCATCAGCTTGTAGGGGTGGAAGTACCTGAGTTTTGCTTTTATACCATCTTGAAGATCAGAAGTGTTGACACCACCACCATCTTAACCTCAGGCAAAGACCAGCAAAGTACTATAGGAGGTGGCACTCAAGGAGTCAGGGCTTGGGAACTAACTTCTAATTAGTAGGATTTTGTAATATATATTGACAAGGAAATCTCTTTCAAAAAAATTAAAAAGCACTTTCAGCTTCCAAAGACAATCGTCTCCTGTGGTTCTGATGGGTGCACCAAATGCCAGTTAAGGCAAAGGACAGCCTCCAGTTCTGAGGTCTCAGGGCCCTGCGTATCCCTTTGGCATCCCTGCAACCCAGCTGGGGTCAGTCCTGCTCAGAGGAGTGACCAGGGCCCAGGAGCTGTACTCTGGGCATTGCTGACCAGTGCCCCAGCCCTTGGGGGCCCTGATCTTTCCCTGGGAGTGGCCACACAGGTGCCCACACACAGGCCCCCATTTCTTCCTCTCTTGGCATTGCTCTCTTCCCACCCTTCCACCCATCTGGCTCCTCACCATTGTCTTGAAGAACTGATTTACTTTCTTCCGCTTGAGTGTCTTCTTGTCCCCATCTGAGAGAGGGAAGAAGGTCTGGCTGAGGCGGGGGGATGAGCTGGCATCCTCCATCCCGGGCATGCCTGCCACCGAGAAGGGTGGGAGGAAAGCAGAGAGATGGTGTGAGCAGGTGGGCAGAGGATGGGGTGCCCAAGGGATAGGAGGGGCCCAAGGAGGCACATGGGAGACGGTCCAGGGGACAGAGAGAGGATGAAGGGAGCACACGTCATGGTGCTAGGCAGGTGCTGAGGGCCCATGCAGCTGTTCTCTTGGGTGAGGTTTGCCAAACCCCACAGTGGCCTGCCTGCTGGCCCCACTTAAACCTCATCTGAGAGCTTCTATGCTGGCAACATGGAGGCTGAGGTGGAGGAAGGCCCTGGCCACTTGGACCCTGACTTCCTCAGGGGCTAAAACCTTTTGCTTCAAGGCAGGGAGACCATGGGAGCATACTCTTCCTTAGCCTCCCAACACCAGGAACCTGGATTTCTCATTTTCCCTGAAGGCAGGGGCCTGTGGGGAATGCTGGAGCTTACAGCCCCAGCATGGGGTCACACAGACCTGAAAAATCAGCTACCTTCTGACCCTCAGTCTTGACATTGGTAAGTTGGGGGGAAGAGCATAGCCTTCCAGGATGCTGAGAGGGCAGCAGTGAGAGACTGCATGCTCGGGTACACACCATCGCCAGGTAGGGGTCATTCTGCCTGGCGTGGCTGGGTGGTGGTTGGGGGCATGGTTCAAGGGCACAGGGTCTGGGTCTGAAATCCACCTCTGCCACTTACTAGCTGGAGACAGGCAGGAGATTGAGATCTGCAGCGCCTCAGCTTCCTTATCCACCCAGTGGGGCTGATGACATTATCTATCTCACAGGTATGTGTTGAGGTGTAAGTGAAATCCCGAAGGAGAAGCATGAGCACAGAGCCTGGACTGACCAGCCCCCAGGAATGAGCACGGGTCTTCACTGAGCCCTGCCTGCTGAGCTACGCGGGGCAGCCCCAGCCTGCCTTGTCCCTCTTTCCTCTGGCCCTTGGCACAGAGAGCCTGGCACAGAGTGGCAGACGCCAGAGTTGCTGCCTGCCAGATGCAGCGCTCATGGATGTGCATGTTCCCGGGCAGGGCCTCAGGTTCTCTCCTGGGAGTTGGGATAGTCATCTGTGTGCTGCTGACCTCTGCACCAGGCGTGGTGAGTGGCAGGAAATAGGCAGCACCTGTGTAGCAAATGCTCGCCAATGTAGATGTGGCAGGATTACTGTAAATTCCAGAAATAGTCTTCCAGTCCACAAAGGAACCACAGGGCTTAGGCACATACCAGGGATGGACCTCTGGCCCCTGGGGAGGATTGGCTAAATGAGAATGCAGGGCCACCTGGTGTGACAAATAGATTCCCACTGAATCCAGAGGACCAGAATGACAGCAGGCCTCCACCCCAGCCTCAAGGTACAACCTGCTGGGGTGATTTCAGCCATAGATGGGTGGGTGTGAGGGGGATTCAGAGGATGGGGGCTCTGAGCAGAGCCTCTTGCCTCCAGGATGCCTGGCCAACTTTGCTGTGTAGACACAGTCCCCACCCATCCTCCACCCGCTAGGCTGGTGGTCTGGACTATACATTGTGTGCTCACAGGGTGCATACCTGGGATGGTGGGCATGGACTGGCTGGCAAAACTCATTTGAGAGAGAATGGATGTCCTGTGGGGGATGGCCGCATGCTCCGAGAGGTTGGTGTCACTCATGAACTCATGCTTCCTGGAAAGCTGAATGAATATAACACACAACACACACACACACACACACACACACACACACACAAGCTTAGCATGAGGTAATCCTAGGCCCTAAAAAGTCAGTGATGAGGGTTTGGCAAGGCTTCTGTGGATCCAGCTCCAAGTTCATTATTGTTTTACATCATGCACTGCCAGCCTGCCATATGTGGTTGCACAGGTTGCCTACTATACAACTCCAGGGTTGGGGCAGGTGGGTCAGTCACCTAGACTACCCTGTGAATGATATCCTATAGAACTGTAAAACATAGAACTTATTTCTAGTCTTCTCTCTTGGCAAGCCTCTGAATCTACTGGGAAGTGTGCAGAGGAGCCTTTCTCATGGGAAGGCATCTCAGCTGGCACCTTGCCCTTCAATCTGGCGCCCCTCCCTTGCCAGTACAGCTAAACCTTCTCTACTCCCAGGATCTCAGAATGTCTTCAACAGATTTCTTTCAGGAGGAAGCTTTCAGGGGTTCAAACCTGAACCCAATGCTAATAAGTCTCATTATTAAATAGTTACTAGTTTACAAAACAAAAACTCTCTAAGCGAGGGCAGTGAGATTTTCCTAACTGCATCCCCAGTGGGACCCCTGGCACTGAAGGAGCCTAGTGGAGTCTGAGTGTCAGGGGTTAGAATAGCTCAGGGCTGGGGGAAGAGGACCCAGAGAGGGGGAAACAGCAGCCCAGCACAGGGAGGGCTGCTCGGCTGGTCAGTGGGTGCACAGGTGGCCTCACTCCATCCTCGCACAACTCTGTTGAAAAGACACACACAGGCTGGATGGAGTCTGATAGCCTGGGTGCAAACCCCGATTCTGTCATGTGCAGGCTGCATGGGCAACGGCAAGTGCTTCAGCGCCCTGCTCCCCAGGTGCCCACTGCCTCTGTGACGCCCACCACACCACAAAGGTGAGGCTTGGGCGGGACAGTTTCTCGGTGCCTGGCGTACAGAGGCCGGCACACATCAGAGACTTGCTGACAGTGCTGCAGAAATATCCTGCCATAGCTGCTCACCCGCTTCAGGTCCGACTCGGCCGCGGCCTTCTCGTCGGCGAACACCACGCTGCTCCTCTTGGCCCGCTTCTTGGACCTCCGCAGCTTCACCTCCGGCAGAGTGTTCCCGGGGATGATTGGCTCCATCTGCTCCGCTTTTGGAGTCTTGGGGGATGCTAATTCCAGGTCGAAGCTGAAGGGCAAGAGGGACAATAGACAGAAACTGCAGTTAGAGCTTTAGTGGAACTGCCTTGCAGGGACCCAGCTGTCACTACAGGGGTGGGGGCAAATCAGCCTACCTGGCAGACTTTGGGGAGCTACTTGATTAATTTTCAGACATTCAAAATACAGGGTAAAGTGAAATTGAAAGAGGTCAGCTATTAGAAAGACAGACTGTAGTGAGAAGAGAAAACTGGTTAAACATATGGATTTGGATTCAGATCCAGACACTGCCCCCTTTACTAGATGCATTTGAGTTAATCACTCAGCCTCCCTAAGCCATTATTTCCTTTCTGTAAAAGGGGACCTTGCTGTGTGACCTTGAAGCATGGCCATGAGATGAGTGTGAGGCCCCCCTCAGCATACTCTGCGTGGGCACAGGCTCAAGATTCATGGTATCTGGTATCTACTCTAAGAGAAGTCGGGTTGGGCAGGTAGGGCAGAGCGCTCCCGGAAGGTGGGAGGGGAGAGCCGTTTCTCGGGGTGGAGGCCGGGGCCCCTGACAGATGGGTGGGTGCAGGAGGAGGAGCTCTGTGGTGCTAATCCTGGGGAATGGGCCCCTGGCAGCAGTGGGAAGATGCAGGACTGTGCAGGCCATGTGGGGGCCTCTGGTTGGCTGAGGAAGATGACTTGGCCGGGAGAAGGAGGCTGTGGGCTAGCCTTGCAGGGCCTGCCTCAGGAAAAGCTGCCTAACCTCTCAGGGTCAGATGACTCTCTCATGATGCACTCAAGTCAGCAGCTTCA
Source organism: Manis pentadactyla (assembly GCF_030020395.1). NCBI lineage: Eukaryota > Metazoa > Chordata > Mammalia > Pholidota > Manidae > Manis > Manis pentadactyla. The sequence continues at coordinate 43,848,314 of NC_080020.1, read as the reverse complement.
CAGGGCGGTTGTGAGGGTTTTAATGAGGCACCAGGCAGGGAAAGGCTTTTAAACAGAAGGGCTGGGAGGCAGACTTAGACACAGAAGTTGAATTGGCGAGGCTTTGCTGGGAGCTGAGAGGGGAGAGGGTAGGGGTGCAGGCGCTGCCTGGGGCAGGGACCTACCTCTCAGTGGGTGTCTTGCTGGGGGTGCTGCAGTCAGAGTTCATGGAAGCCATAGAGATAATGGACATCTGCCTATAGGAGCGCAGCATCGACCGGGGACGGCCTACTCTCCTGTCCTCGAAGTCGGGCTGCAGGTGGGAGAGAAGAGTGAGGTTAGCAGTCAGGCCCAGGGGTGGGGTGGGAGTTAGGTAATGCGACTTCTACCTTATTGCTGTATCCTTCCCCATCTGCTGGTTCCTGCCTCCCACATCCTCCCAGCTGGAGCCGTGGGGCAGAACACGGCACTAGTACAAAATCTTTCTGGCTGGTTGAGGCTAGGGGGTTGTTGTTTAATAAGGAATTTGGCTGGCCTTTATTCCAGGTTCCTGGGAGGTGATCTCTCAATTCTTGCAATTTCCCCAGTGACAGGAGTGTCTTTGTTATTTGCGGTGGCCCCTTTTTGCTAATGAGAAGACAGGATGGAGTAAAAGACTAGCCTTGTGACTACAGGGCTCGGGCTAGGCTTTGAGCCAGGTAATGTCAACTCAGCCACCACAGAGGGAATGGGGCTAGAGACTGATTTCAATCACGAGACAAACAATTCATCTCATTTTGACTATATAATGAAACCCCAATAAGAGCTCTCCACACGTAGACTGAGGGGAGCTTTCCTGGCTGGTGACCCACACTGATATGCTGGTGGGGACCTAGGGTGATGTGTTCTGAGGACACAAGCTGTGTGTTTGGGACCCTCCCAGACCTCACCCTAGGTGTCTTCTTCATTTGGCTGGTCCTTATTTGCATTCTTTATAATAAAACTGTAATCACAAAGGTAATGCTTCCTTGAGTTCGGTGGAATTCTTGAACCTGAAAGGGCAGTGGGAACCTCCAAATCTGTAACCACTTGGTCAGAAGTGCAGGTGGCCTGGAAACCCTATACCCGAAGTGAGGAGAGTTTTGTGGAGGGCTTTGATATTGACCTGAGAAATCTGACCTACTTCTGAGTAGTTAATATCAGAATTGCACTGCAGTGTCATGTAACTGTTGGGAGAGGAAACTTGCCTCATAGAAAAGCTCCTGGACCAGAAGATGAAAGACGTGAGTTCACCTTTACACTCTTTCAGTCACTCACGTTCCCTCTGTGGGCCTCAGTTTTCCCATATGTAAAATCAGAGGATTGGGCCAGATGGCTTTAAGGAACTGCACAGCCTTGATGTTTTATGACTCCACTTTCTGGGAAGAGGATAGTGAAGATGTCCCTGAGAGCACCAGACCAGTGGCCTCTTTAGGTTACGGAGCTTATTGGTGGCCCAAAGCACTGGGAGGCCAACAGAGCTGGTGAAAGGTCTGCCCTGCGCTCACTTACTATGCAGTCTTTGTGTTATTACTTAACACTTCCAAACCTCCAGCACAGATACAAGGGGTTGAAAATCATTCCTACTTCCCAGGCTTGTTGTAAGGACTACATGACCTAGTAGGTGAGACCTAGATCAGGCCAGGCACATAGTAGGGATTTTGTCAATGTGACTTTTATTATTAGCAGGGACCCTTAAGAGCTAAGGGCTCCATTTGCACCTGGTGTTTATGTGGGGGTGACTCAAAAGGGCACATTTATAGGAAGGTCCCCTGGATCATCAGCTCCAACAATGCTGGCCCTCAGGGTCTGCACCTTACGGGCAGGCTCACCTGCTGGGTGCCTGCCAGTTCCATTCCCACCATCCTCCGCCCCCCCACTCCACCCTGGCTCAGCCCTCCCAGCCACAGGCACCATCCATACCATCTCTCGGACACCATACTCCTTTTCCACTTTCACTTTCAGGTTCTTGAAACATTCTTCCATCCGGTCATGGAAGGGCCGCAGATTTTCTGACACTCTTTTCTCATGGATCTTAATCCCGGCTCCCAGGAAGGGGATCTGGAGAGAAAGGTGTGGTGAACAGTGAGCCAGAGGCTGGCTACCTGGCCTCAGCCTGGGACCCGGCCCAGAAAGGCAGGAAGTCACGTCTGCCTGGTAAGAATTCATTGAGGGCCTTGGGGTCCTCGGGGATCTTCACACAGGTTTGCCAATCCTGAGAAGTGGGAAAGCTGAGGCCTTGGGGTTTGCTCTGGAAATGGGAGAAAGAGCTCCAGCTGCCCTTGCCAAACAGGATGGTTGCTCCCCCCTTTAGAGGTTATATGTCTGGGAGTGTCTCCCCCTTATGGAATCCACTGTGAGGCAGCCTTCAGGGCCAGAGGAGGAGAATCTGTGTTGCTCTGACTGACGTGTTGCCCAAGAAGTTCTTGGTCATGCAGAAGGGAAAGTATGACTGTCAGAGGCTGGGGGATAGAAGGGAAGGGCTGAAAGGAAAAGGAGGGGTGGGCACAGCCTCTTACGACACGGGAAATCCGATTATACTTTATGTGGGTGTTGGAGAAAGATACAGACAGAGTTGTTAGTACACCTAGTTAGACAGCCAATAGAGAATTGTTTAAAAGTGATATAAAAGCCTTGGGAGGAGGATGGAGGAGCAGATGACTGATATGAGGGAGTTAAACTTTATTTATCAACAAATGAGATCAGTGGATACTGTCTAAATGGTAGATAGAAGGGAGACCAGCCAAGCTGAGGTGGCCACTGCTAGAGGCAACAGCTGAGGAAGCAGTGTGGCCTTGGGGAAACATAACTAGGGGTGCGAAGAGATAGAATATATATTATTTTGAACAAAAAGGTCTCCATGATGGTGACATAAAGACATTTCTGCCTCTTCTTAGAGGTCTCCCCACAATGACGAGATAAAGGAGAAACTGAACTCTTCAGTGAAACTAGGAGACATCTGTGAATGTGACCCACAATCTGTCAGGAGGATGGAGTATGGAAAGAGACCTTCTAGGGCAGAGGAGGGAATTGGTGATAAGACGAGGCCAATCTGCCTCTAGGAACCCAGGAGGGGCTCAAGGATTATAGGCACTAGGAATCCCAGAAAAGCTAGGGTGAATTGAGGGGCTGAACATAAAGGCATGAGTTGAAATTGTGACAGGAGCAGTTAGAGCTCCAGGTTTTTGCCACGTCACCTGTAGCCAAGCATTATGCCCACCCATTTCCCCAGCAAACAGGAGCTAATCCTCTAGAACAATCAGAACAATGAGGTGTAGGCTAATGGTACCAGACATACAGAGGACAGGGTGAGGAGCTGCATGGGAATGGGGTTGAAGGGAAAGTCCGCATACTGGCAGTGGGACCTTCACTTCTCAATCCCCAAGTTCCAGCAGTACAGCGGGCAGGTCACCTTCTTGTGCAGCAGCTTTAAGAATCTCTCTGGAGATTAACTGTCCCAAGTTATACAGACATTCATAGGTCACTCACTTACCACATGGACACCCCAGTTGACAAAGCCATCTCTCATGTACACAGTTCCATTCAGCTCTTAGTGCCTTGCTCTTAACTATGAAGAAACTTCCAAGGATCACCCGACATTGGAGGAAAATCTCAAATATGAAAGACAGAGATCAGAACCAACAGGTAGGAAAGAAATCAAAAAGTAAGGAAGGAATGATGGAATGAATAAACTAACTTGAAAGAAACAGAGAGAATAAAGAGGGCCTTAAAAACATTATTTAAAATTAGTTAATGTATAGAAACAGACAAAAATTTCTCCATCTATGAGACAAGACAAAGATTTAATTTAAAAAGAAAGGAATGATAACAGATATATCACATATAAAAACTAGTGAAATATAGTTAAAGTTGTAAATGGAAGTAAGTTTATAGCTGTGGTTTTACATATTAGAACAGAAAAAAGTTAGCTAAACATTCGTCTCAAGATATTAGTAAAAGGACAAAAAATTAAACCTAAAGAGGGTCAAAGAAATGAAATAGAAGTAAGAGTAGACATGAATGAATAGGAAAACAAACTTACAACAGAAAAGATCGACAAAGCCAAGGTTGGTTCTTTGGAAAACTTCCTTGGTATTCAGTAAGGCTAAGATCATGACCTGGCAATCCCACTACTAGACATATACTGAGGGACTTGAGTGCTTATGTCCATCAAAAGACATGAGTGAGAACTTCATTCATACTACACAAAACCTGCAAGCAGCTCCAGTGCCTACCCCAGAAGAACGGAAGAATAAATTGGTATGTTACTGGTATATTATATAGTCATACAATGGATATTGGAAACAAAATAGACAAACCTCTGATATATGCAGCAGCCAGGACGAATCTCAAAGGCATTGTGTTGAGCAAAGAAAGCCAGACACAGTAGTACCTACTGTATAGTACTATTTATATGAAGGTCAAGAACAGGCAAAACTAACCTTTGCTGAGGGAAGTTTGGAAGTACCTACTGGAACCAGATATTCACATATAACATAGCCAGTTCCATGCCCAGGTACACATCCAACAGAACTTGTGCATGTGTGTGCCAAAAAGACACATAAAAAGATGTTCAGAACAGCATTACCTGTAATAGCCTTGACTGAAATCAACCTAAATCTCCATAAGTTGAAAAATAAATAAATACATTTTGGTACAGACTATTAGATATCAATGAAAATGAATGAATGATGGCTATGTACAACAAAATGAATGAATTTTATAAATGTAATATTGAGCAAATAAGTTAGACACAAAAAAATCCCTATGTATATAGGTCAAAAATAAGCAAAAGTCAACTACAGCTTTCAGGAAGGGTGCCTGAGTGGTAAAACACTATTTTTAAAGCAAGAAAATGATTACTGTAAAAGCAGGATAGTGGTTAACCTTGGAGAGGGCTGGCAGTGACTACAGGAAGACCCAGAGTGGGCTTCTGGGTGCTATCGGAATTCTATTTCTTCATCTGGGCAGTGGTCAAAAGGGTGTATGCTTTGTAAATATATCATCAAGCTGTATATTTTTGGTATGTGTATTTTTCTTTATGTGATATTTCACAAAATGTTTAAAGAAAAATGTATTGTAGACATCTTTCCGTGCCAATAAATATAATCTTCTTAAAGAAAAAAATTCAGAAGCAACCGATCTTAAAATCTGTGAAATCTTGAACACAAAAAGTACTTTGAAAGCTGTACCTTTTGTTGGATTGCTAGACTGGATGCAACTACACCCAATGTTTTGAGAAAATTCAAAGTGTATCTGATTTTATGAAACCAAGATCCAATCTAGAATTAAGCTCCAAGAGAGCTGGGGGCAGGCCTGATTTTGTCCAGCACCATCTTTCTCTTGCCAGCATACAACAGGGGCTCACTAAATATAAGGAGCAAGAATGAATCGAATGGATGAGGATGAGCTTATTTGCTGTCTGTAATAATGTGAAAAGGCTGCCTGCACCACGGACAGGGAAGCATCTTTTGAGTGCAAGTGCCCATAGTTAGGGTGCCTGGACTCTGGGCGGAAGGGACATGGCCCCTGGAAATCTTTGTGCTGCCGAGTGGCCTTGGTAGCTTGGTGGCAAGGGGAAAGGGGCCGTGCTAAGGAGAAGGTGGCCACTAGGGGGCGTCCTCCAAAGAGGTCTAGCCAACGGCTCTTAGAAGCTGCAACATCTAATGCTGTATATGCTTTCAAAGTCTCCCTTCTTTGTATTGTCCTTCCATGACCTCCAAGATTTTGGCAGAATTTTCTTAGAAGGCACAACCTCATATCAACTGTGCTGTGAGGGTGAGGTCCATGCTTTGGGGGACATGTGAGCCCTCCCAGGGCACCCCAGAAATATCTGGGGAAGGGAACCAATCAAAGCCTGGCCTTCCTGCTTGCCAGGTTGGGGGTGGTAAGGGGGGAATACCATCTTTGAATGACCTTGAACGGCTGGGGATTCTGGGGGATGTTTGGGTTTCACAGATGGCACAAGGTAAGAAGGCTGAGAAAATTCCAGACACACAAAGTGCATTCAGGAAACAGCATCTGTGCAGCACTTGGTATTTCATTTTTAAAGCCTCTCTTTGCATTAATTGGCAGAGGCAGAGAGGGACCTGAATTAGGAATCCTTATTTTAAGAAAAGAGGCTGCACCCAGTGTTTCTCGTTCCCTGATTTCCCTAGAGTAACAAAAACTCCCTACCACAATAGCAGGCAGGCTTTTCTTTGCATGGTAACTGGCATGAAGGGAGGGAGGTAGGACAGCCAGCGGCAAACTGCTGCCCCTGCTCCCACCTGTGCCTCCTCCAGCCCCTGCCCTCTGGAGCCCAGCCTGTGTGCTGGGTGCCGAGGGCTCCACGGAGAGCAGGTGGATGTTTGAGGAGGGGCTGCCGCTGGCCTGGAGGGAGAGCCTGTCCTTTGAAAGCCTCTAGTTGTTGGGTGGTGGGGGGGCTGTATCTGATGGATTGTTTCTTCTCCAGGGAGTGGGGAGGAGAGGAATAAAGGGAGAGAGAAATACAGGGAGAGAGAGGGAAACACGAGAGAGAGAGCCAGAGAAAGGAGGGGAGGAGATGGGAAGTGAGGAGAGAAGAGGAAGAGAAGCAGAGGGGGACAGGGGCACAGAGAGAGAGATGCACAGAAGGAAGTCAGAGAGGAGGGCATGGAGGAGAGGGGCACGGTGCACAGAGAGAAGGATGTAGGGAAGTCCGGCAAAGACTGGGGGTGGGGGTGAGCAGCGGTGGGGAGACGTGCCTGCCGATTCTTTGACTTGGCCCCGGAGGGCTGAGCAGCTCCTGCAGAATGCAGGCCCTTTAACTGAAAACCAACCGAAGGCCTCACTTATTTTCAAAACCAGATATCCATCTGAGCATTATCTGCCGCAAGCTGGGTCAGCCTTAGAAGGAGGAAAGGTGAGGCTGGGGGTCAAAATCCTCTATGGTCTGACTGGCACCTGCTGGGTGGGGGGTAAGGTGGTGGTGGGTGTGCGAGTGCCTGGCTTTCATTTTATTCCCCTGGGAAAAGCCACCTTCTTTGAATTCAACACCCAAAGGTGCAATTTCAGTGACACGCAGCATGGCATTGCCATCTGGCACCTATAGAGCACCCCAAGGGTACAGTGCCCCAAATCCTGCTTCCAGGATGAGCCTGCTGAGAAAAGATGCAGAGTCAGAAGACAGGCTGAAATCCAAGGGACACAAGCAGAGGTTAAATGAGGCCATGGCAGCCAGAGGCTACCTAGCAAAGGGCCAGGGAACCCGGGCGAGGGAGGGAGAGGGCCTCTCCCGGTCCAGCGCTGCTTCACCTGCCAGGCAATCAGGTCCTTGAGGCGGCTGAGCTTGTCCTGGTCCTCAGGGTGGTCCCTGGTATACTCTTCAGTGAAGAAGGCCTGGGGAGGACAGATAGGCATTTCGGGTTTCCTGCGCACTTGGCATGGATCCCACAACCCACCTATGGCACTGGGAGAGGATTTCATTTGAGAGGGACAGTTTCTTCTTCCTGGAGGCTCAGGTCAGTACCCAGTGGGAAGGATCACAAATCCCAGGGATGTAGTTCTCAAAGTGGGGTCCCCTACCGGAAGCATCAGCATCACCTGGGAACTTGTCAGCGATGTAAATTCTTGGGTCCTACCCAGACCTACTGATTCAGAACCTCTGGGAGCAGGGTATTTGTGTGTTCGAAAGCCCTGCAGGGGATCCTGGTGCACATTCAAGTTTGAGAGCATTGCCCTGGGGAGAAGAACTCAGGGAGGAATTTCACCTGGGGGTGTTCCAGCTCAGTTCACCACTTCCCTCACTGCATGTGACCCTGGCAGCCCCTAGCTCTTTCTGGGACTCATGTCCTCAGTTAGTGCACACATACATGTGCGTGTGTATATATATATATATATATATATATATATATATACACACACACACACACAAACATATTTTTCAAAGCTGAACAAAGGGTTACCAGCGATGACTATATGGACTGGTAGCAGAAAAACTGATTGGGTAACTGGAATTACTGTCCCTGGAATTATTCTACTGTGTTGTATTCTTTTTTTTTATATCAATGGATGACACAGAAAAAATAACAGGGAATTCCTCATGAGATTTATTAGAATGAGGAGTACTTTTTTCTCCTCAGTGACCCACTAATGTATGGCCTAAGTGGAAATCAAATATGTACTTTCTATTCTGCTTCAATGCTGGGAAAAGCTATTGAGAAATTGATATTTTTCTTTCAGTGGGAACTGTGACTGATATGACCGATGGCATTTCCCTTTTTGCCATGGACACCAGGAGGATCAAAAACGCAATCTGCAGCTCCTATGTGTGGGGATTCCTGGGGAGCCCTTATGACCTGGATGTCTAGATCACAACTTGACCCACTTTTGTAGCTGTTCTCCTATCCTATCTATATTTTCACAGATTCTTGGTTTCATTCTTTCCACTTGTAGAGGTCTTTTCAATTGTCTGTATGAGACATGTGTTTACACGAGCAGCATGTACTTTGGTTTGTGGCTCCTGTACTTTTATGATCTGGTTCGTGGTCACTCTGGAGCCTTTCCTCAACAGAGGTGCCTGGATATGCCCAGTGGGGTAAGGGCCAAGACCCCTGCCCCTTCCTGCCACCACAGAGTGTGGCATTGAGAGGGCGGGGTGGGAGGAAGGGGTCACGAATGAGGCTGTTGATGCTCTGAAAGGTATATGAGGTACAACTGAGCTGAAGTGTCCCTTTGGGGGAAAAAGAGTCACAGAGATGAGTGATGTGCAGCTGCACCTGCCCCCTGGGCCCTCCCACCACAGCTCTGTCCTCACTGCAGCCTGGAGAGTGCAAGTCCTCACCTTCTCGTACTTGGCAAACCCTCCCATGACAGCAGGGTCCACGATCCCATTCAGGAGCATGGAAAGCGGGTTAATGGGAAGGCTGTCGTCACTCTGGTACTGGTTTATCATCATCAGGATCTTCTCATTGGCTGTGGACATGGTTTCAATCGCATTCTCCAGAGGGCTAATTGTGGTCTGTTGAAGCGAGATCACCAAGAAGAAAGGGCCTTAGCAGTTCACTTTAAATTAAAAACAGATTATTATTGGTATGGATTTCATCTGGAGCTGGAATTCAAATGAGGCAATGCTCCCCAAGGGGCTGGAGCAGGCTCTTAACTGTAGGTAGTGAGCTCTGAGGGCTGTCTGCAGTCTGGGGAGAGACACACTAACTTTCTGCTTAGTGAGAAAGGGAGGTGGAGGCAGGGGAGGCGGGGACATGGAGGCAGGAAGTGTCAAGCACTTGCTAGGTTTTCAGCTCAAGGGAAGGTTTTCTGTCATTACTTGGGTGAAACACTCCAATTCAACCCGTCTAGTATTGCTTGTGCACCTACCATGTCTGAGCTATTAGTTTGAGGCACCAGAACCACTGGTGATATGATCACCTAGCCTGGCCCATAGGAGGTCCTAGGACTGGCTGTTGTATGAACACTCACAGCTCCAAGGTAGACTCGGTTTAGTTGGGAAGATAAAATCAAACACTGTAAACTAAAAGCAATATAAACAGAGTGCCATCAAATGCTAACTGGCAAAGCAGTGAGTCAAGAGCATGGGATCGGGAATAAAAAACTAAACAAGGCGTCTGCAAATATCAGTGAAAAGGTCAGTTAGTAATTATTTTAGGGTTTGTGGGGCAATGTTCTCTATTGCAACTACTCAACTCTGTTATTGTAGGGAGAAAGCAATGTGTAAACAAGAGAGCATGATTGCTCCAATCACAGTATTTACAAAAATAGGTTTGGGTGTGATCTGGCCCACAGACCATGTTTTGCCCACCCCTGAGCTACACTAAAGGAAACTGAGTGCAAATCTCAGCTCTGCCATTTTTCCTAGCTGTGTGACTTTGGGCAAATTTCCTGAACTTTCTGGGCCTCAGTTGACTCACTGGTAAAACGAAGATAAGAAAATCTACCTAAGAGAGTAGCTGGTAGCTATTGTTATTAACTCTTGTAGGTGTTAGGACAGAGAATAACAGCTTTCCTGCGAAGGGAAGACTCCCTGGCTGAGGCAGGGTAGGGGCTGCCGGGAAGGGTCAAGCAACCGGAGAAAACTTCATGGAGGAAGGAAGGGACACTGAGTTGAACCATCTGTGGAATGGTGGTGACCCAGTGCCTGCCTCATTGCATAGTAAAGGCTATTTGGGATAATATGACTCTGTACTCACAGCACAGTTCTTTAAAAATTGTCACCTGATTGTTATTATAACCACTGGGTATATGAGAAGGGCAGAGCCAGTCTCCACAGCCATGTTCTTGGTCATCTTTTTAAACCATTTCTTTGAATCCCTGGGAAATTCTTAGCCTTTGCACCTTCTTTCCTTCTTTTTGGGCATTTTTGAAGATGGCTGCTCTCTGAAGTAAGAAGGCCCTGGGAATAGATTCCCTTCTATCTGTGTCACTGTCACTCTCTCTTTGTGTTACACACACACACACACACACACACACACATTCACAGACACACACCTCCAAACATGCACACACATATAGGCTTACACACACATACATATACATACAAGGAGGAGAAGGAAGTGAAGGGGAGGCTGCCTGGCCTGGTGGGGGCTGCAGTCCACATTCCACAAGCTACAACCCATGGTCTAGTTTCTTTCAGGCACACAGACCAGTCCTGCAGAGGCTTTATGAAACTGAGGTCTAGACTGAGTTCTGAGGAAAATCTATCACGACCACTGGGATTGAACCCAGCACCACACCTGGATTTCAATAATAGCCTGGCATCACTGAAAGCCAGGCTTTAAGGTGAGTTATTAAAAATGGAAAGTCCTATTGATTGGCTTTTCTCCTCATTCCTAAAGCTATTTTTGAATCCCCAAGACCTTAAACTCATTAGAGCCATCAGGAACAGAGAATGAGAAAGAAAATTCTCCTGGTTTCTCACCTATGGGTATTTGTGCAGACTGAGTTTACAGCTCTCTGAGTGGTTATGGGGGTTATATATTTGGTGGAGGGCCTGGCTCTCAGGAGTTGCTAACAGGAATAAAAGCAATGATCATGATAATGGAGAGGGCTCCATTTGACAGTTGCCTCCTGCGTGCCAGCGCATGCTGGGAAATGTCACATACAGGCTCCCCTTTAATTCCCCTGATAGCAGGTTAAGTCCCTTGCCCAAGGGCAGATGGTGGCAGAGCTGGGCAGAGAACTCAGGTATTCCTGAGTCCAAAGGTGAGCCTCTCCCCCCACAGACAGACCCTGCTCTGCTACCAAACTTGTCTTAAATTGGTTGTTAGGACTTAGTTAAACCCTCAAATCACTGGTCTCTTTCCTAAACTGGGTCTCAGTTTCCTTATCAGCAGTGTAGGTGGATAACCCTTGCCAAACTTGCTGTGAGGGGAAAATGACTATTGGGGGAAAGCATTTTGGAAACAGTTTTAAAGGAGAGGAGGATCATCAGCCAAAAGATGACATGCAAGTAATCCCTTGCCATCAAGTGGCGTTTCATAGTCTTCAAAGGCATTTCCTCTGTATCACCTTCTCAGACCCTCTCAGGAGCCCTGTGGGCTGCATAAGACAGCATCATCGTCACATCTTCTTTCCACCATCTAACATGGTCAGGGCAAGTCCACTCTATGGGCTTTTTTTTCCCTCATAAGCAAAATGATGGCACTGGACAAGAACCAGATGTGGAGAGCCACACTGGAGATCTGTAGGCCAAAATGGGCCTGGAAAGGTCTATCACTCTGCCAGCACATGAGTTATAATTTCTTAAAATTTAATACAAGTGGTGGGAGTTTGTCACAGCTTCAGTGCTTTCTGTTGTCTTAATGTGACTGTTTCACATATTTCCATTATCTTCTTGGGTTCCGAAGGTATTTGCATTTGTAGCTCTTGGACTAAATGACCTCCAGAGGGTCTCTCAGTAAAGATATACAGCGTTGGTCCAACAACGCACAGCTCTTTTATGACCAAGTTCAATTTGGGTTTCTGACCCTCAGATCAGGGCTTCTTGTAGAGATAACAGGCTCTCAGGGCCCAGGACAAGAAAAGAAGCTTCCACAAGCAGAACTTACATTTGAATCCTGTCAGAAAACGCCTCTGTGCAAATAGTACTATAGTCATGACAATTCACCAAGGGAGCCACCGAGAATGAGACACGAATCCACGTAACACGAAAACCAATGCTTGGAAATGAACTCACTCAGCAGGCATGAGACTTTTGTATCTGAGATATCCTGAAATTCTTGGTAACTCAACAGAGGGAGGCTATGAAGAGATAAATTCACCCTGGTCAATTTTTTGGAGGTTTTTTCCAACCCTTTATCAGAAGGTATTGGGATAAGTGGAACAAAGCAAAAACATTGACAGTTTCCTAACTTCAGAATCTTGAGTTCAAAAAATAAAGTTACTAGTTCAGATATTATGGGTTTCTGCATGTTAATTGAGTGATTGATTGATGGATTTACTTAACGAATATTCTTGAGCACCAGTTATGTGCCTTGGACTATTCTTTGCACTTGGAGATACAATAGGGAACAAAACAGACAAAAATCCACCTTCCTGGAACTTTTGTTCTAGTGGAGCTTATATTCCAATATATTGTTATATTCAAAATCTACATAATAAAAATAAACATGCAGGCAAATTATGTGCCTATTAGGAGGTGATAGGTGCTTTGAGGAGAAATTCCGGAGTGGAGAGAGGTGGGAAGTGCAGGCAGGGATGCCTCAGTTTGCCTACAGGGTGGTGGGGACAGCTGCAAGGAGAGAGGCACTTTGCTGACCTCAGCCAGAGGAAACGGCACAACCGGGCCAGTGGGCAGACACTGCAGATTAGCAGGAAGTTTCTGATTCCTCACCTCAAAAATGGGATTAGTAATAGTTTGCACTTCACAGGGTTTGTGAGGGTTAAATAGGATAATGCTATAAAGCCCTTGGTGCAGTGCCTGGGACACTTGGTGAAGCTTATCATGTGTCACTGTGTCCCATGAGTAAAGGGCATGAATAGTTTCTTCTTTTCCAGGGTACTACTTATTGCTGGGGTGGCCTGGGGATCCCTGAGGAAGAAAGAGAGAATAAGTCCAGTCCAGATGCCTGATATGGCAGGTTGAAGTCAAATCCCACCTCTTTTACTAATCTTTGAGCAGCCAGCTAATTTACTCTGCACCTCAGTTCCCTGATCTGTAAAACAGGAGAATAGTAATATCTACCTTCCTGCATTGCTGAGGGGTTTAAATGAGATCATGAGATTTTAGCACATGCTTGATAAATGCTTGTTGATGTCATCATCATTATAATACCTTCCCTAAGGTCTAGGCCATACTTATGAAAAGGAGATTGGAGGGCACCTATGTAAAGGAGATTAGCAGGCTGCTGGTGCCAACCAGGAGGCATTAAGGGCTGGGGTGAGGGGGTCTTGATGCTGATAATACAGTAACTCGAAATGTCAGACATGTCTGTCCTCTGCTCATGGCTGCAGGCCAGTCAGTGGAAAAGCCACAGTCCCTGTGGTGGCCTTTAAAGTGGTTTCAGACTACCACTTCTCACCCCTCACTTGTTCTGATTCAGACACAGGCATGTTCTGCCCCAGGGCCTGCGCCCTTGCTGCTCCTCTGCTAGAATGTCTTTCCCATCAGTATCCGCATGCATCACTCTCTCAAAAGCCCTCCAGGCCTTTGCTCAGAAGACATTTTAGCTGGGAGGCCTTCTCCGGCCACACCCTTCTTAAGATAGCAACCCTTCCTCCATCACCTTTTGCTTTTATTTTTCTCCGTAGTCAGCATCTGACATGTTATATATTTACTTTGCCCTTTTTAGTACATGTCTTCCCCACTAGAATGTAAGCTTCACTGCAAAATCTCCAGTTGCTTGTCATGTGTTAGGTACTTATGAAATATTTATTGAATGAATAAATGAATAAGACATCCTGAATATGTCCCTACTTTTCAGGTTTCCTCACAACTACCCTGGCTTTTTCTTTGCATCCTGGGAGATGTAAGATCCTTGGCTATTTGAGGACATGGAGCTCCTGAAGTGTGCTGAGAAGCAAAATACATGCTATCTGCACAAGGGAGTTCAAACATTTGCATTCTAGCCAGAATTTTTGCCTTGGCCTCTGTGGGATTTCTTCTCTTTGAGTCTCAGTTTATTCAATCATAAAATGGGTTCTTGGCAGGATTCTGTAGAGGTGCCTCAAGGGACTACCGGGATGGGCAGATATTAGTGAGTGGCTGTGTGGATGGAGTCCCAGGCCCTCTGCCTCTGCCCTGCCCCCAGCTACAAAGTTCCCCATTTATAAGCTTTGTTCCTGGATTCTATGGTAGGTTTCATTTGCATGGAAAAAACGTTACCTGAAGCTTAAAAGGAAAAATACCTGACAGAAGGTAATCTGGAGGCTGCCTTGGGTCCCTTCCTGCACTAGAATTCCAGAGCTCCCACAGTGGCTTCCAACAAAAGCTTGTCCCCCTTTTACAGTCAAAGAGGCCTTGGGAGGATGGCTGTGTCCTGTCTATCAGCAGGGAGTGGGTGTGCCTGAAGGCTTGGAAACTCACCTGGGACATGTGAACCACTTCAAACCAGCGCAGGATCCCTGGAAGCTTGTACGCAGTCATGAAGGAGGTTCTCTCGATCCACATCGACTGTCCCACGGGCAGGGGATGGCAAGGGCAGGAAAGCAACACACTTAGAAACCTGGCTATCAGCGAACACAGCCAAGCGCTCAGGCCTTCTATCCACCCAAAATCAGAATAAATATTGCAAGATCCAGAAATGCACTCACACCTTACTCTTCAGAATTCTTTCCCAACAGGAAGTTCAAGTTTTCCACTGATTTAGGCCCAGAGTTTTAACCTGGATCTCAACAGTCAGAATTTTTAGACAATATTGAATGCATCCATGTGCATTTTCTGTGGAGATGTAAGATCCTTGGCTATTTGAGGACATGGAGCTCCTGAAGTGTGCTGAGAAGCAAAATACATGCTATCTGCACAAGGGAGTTCAAACATTTGCATTCTAGCCAGAATTTTTGCCTTGGCCTCTGTGGGATTTCTTCTCTTTGAGTCTCAGTTTATTCAATCATAAAATGGGTTCTTGGTAGGATTCTGTAGAGGTGCCTCAAGGGATTACTGGGATGGGCAGATATTAGTGAGTGGCTGCGTGGATGGAGTTTTCATTTGCATGGAAAAAACGTTACCTGAAGCTTAAAAGGAAAAATACCTGATGTGCTCATTAGATTCTCAAAGGAGCAGTGACTCCCAAAATATGATGAACCACAGTCTAAGACAAAGAGCTGAGAGAGAGGCTTGGGGCCGCCTTCTCATGCCAGCCTTGGCCCTTGGGAATAGAATGTAGGTCCTACCTGGGAAACACACAGGGGCCGGTGGGGACTGAAACCACTGTGGCTTCTTACTGGTGTTTCCTGGAAGGTCTGACTGCAACACCCCTGCTGAGCCTGAGGGCCCCTGCTCCCTGGAAATGCCTGAGTGCCTCGTGGTTGAAAAGCCATCCCACACAAGGCCTGGGTTCTATCTTGAAAGAGGAGAGGCTCAGGAAATGAAAAACAAACTCAAAGGAAGAGACTGAAGAATGCATGTCGCCCTATCAATGGATGTTAGTTCTACTTCCTTCAGCTTTGGATCAAATGCCCCCCCATTCTGAATTTGGCGGGCACAGGCTCTGCTCTGGCTGGTCAAGGTGACCCGAGGGAGTGATGAAGGCTGCTGAAGGGTGGGGATACTCACGGCAAACTCATTCTCGGGGTCAACAGCCCCCCTGCGCACTGGCCGAGAGTAGTGGAACTTCTGCACGTGGTTGGATTTATAAAAGCTGCAAAACAGGAAGAGGCTGTGGCTTCTAGTGGCATGCCTGGCTGCTGACACAGACCCTGACCCAGCCGCATGCTGGCCGGAAAGGCCCCGGACAGTAAACTTCAGGTTTGGCAGAGTTCTTCTGGTCGCGTTTAAAACCGGGCTTTCCTTTCAAGGTCATTTAGAAGCTAGACTCTTATTGTTTCCTCAGGAGAACATAGCACCCCTTAGGGCACCCAAGGAGTTGGAGTCCAGCATTAATGCACACAGTGTTGCCTGAGTCATTATTTCCTGTGATCTCAATAAAGGATGTAGATATACCTAAGGTCCTAGCCTAATGTCCCAGGGGTATTTCCCAAGGATTTTCTTAGGTGTCCCCGCCACCCCCAAATCACTCTTCCTGAGTCTCTAGGGTGATTCCAACATTAGAGCAGGCAGGGCACTGTGCTAGCTGCAGTCTTGCTGCCTGCCCACAGTGCCTGGCTGAAAGGGTATGGGAGGCTGAGATCCAAGTTGAGCTATACCTGCTCAGCCACCTGCATTGATGTGATGCTGCTGAGAGGGGCTGAAGCACTTTTTCCTCTCACAAAGGAGCTCCTGCTTCTGACTGGTCCTTCTAGAGGAGAGGGGTTTTACTGAAACACTCAAGGTGCCATATTTGGTACCTGGGCCTGAGGGGGGCAGCCTTATAAGATCTTCAGGAGGTAAGGTCTCATCACTGACCTTGCAATCTGGAATTAAGCAGATTGACACTGCCTTCATGCTGCTTCCTCTGACGCCCCTTTATCATAGAGCACAACCATTGTAAATGCCTTAACAAATGCTGAAAAGAGTCTCTTTGAGAACGTGCTCAGCATGAGCACCAATTTCTTGTCCCCCACTCTACCTGTTGCCTGCCCAGCTCACACCCTGTGGCTATGGATTCTTTGGAACTGTTCTGGGATCAACCTGACCAATAAGCTTTCTATGTCCAGTTCAGTGAATCTCATCATTGCTTACCGAGGATTTACTGTGCCGCGAGCAGAGCCATACCCTGGTTCCTCCCATCCACTGCTCATTCAGCCTCTAAGGGACAGAGCCCAGGTGGATAACTGGGGGTGATTCTTTTCCCAAGGGAAAAGGGAGAACAGGCTGGCTAAGATAGAGAAGGAACTAGAAGGGCACTAGGGCCTGTCCTGCCACCAGCTCAGCTTGGCGGCCCCATGGGATTTCTCCCCATCCCTCCTTCCAGTGGGCTGCGGATCTTACTTTATAATCTGGTCAGGTACCGGCTTATTCTTGAACCTCGGGTGTTCATCCAAGACAGGCTGGACCATGAAACACTGGATGTCTGGGATTCCTGCAGTTAAGGGCTCACAGGGTGTCGGCTGGTCACAGCAACAACAGACCTCCTAGCACAGCCCTTCTGGGGTCACGTTGTCATTGAATGACCAGTCTCAGGCTGCTGGCTGCCAACTAGGTCCTCATGACCAGTTAGCAGTTACCATGGTCCTTATCAGAGCTTCCTGTCACTCGAACCCTATCCCAGGGTTTAGCCCCTGCTAATAGTTGGTTAGAGGTCCTTAATCATCATTGTCATTTGCTATAGTACAGTGATACCATCTAATGAATTCACAGCTCTCAATCAATAGAGCATAGTTCCCCGTGGTCTCTCTTCATCTGTTCAATTCTACTAAGCAGCATTACTAAGGTAAATCATCCCTGTGTCATAGATGAGTTCATCAAGTTCAAAGAAGACAGCTGGCTGAAGGTCACACAGCCTGTGAGCACAGAGCAGAGGTTTGTATTTGGGTGTTTTAACCGTATGTTCAGGGTTTTTTGACTCTCAACTGCTACTCAGTGCAGGCCTCTAACCAGCAGCACCAGTATCTCCTGAGACCTTGTTAGAAGCGGTGAATCTCAGGCTCTACCAGACCTACTGAATCACAGTCTGTATATCTTCAGGTGAACTCTTAGGTGTCTCAAGTTTGAGAAGCACTGCTTCAGAGCACGCAAATAGGTATCATTTTACACTCCAACTCTGAATGTTTGAAAGTAACTGCTTTCAAAAGTGTGAAAGTTTGGCAGGATTGTAAGGCAGGTCCAAGTTCAGCGGGAAAACGTTCCATGATCAATTGGGGATGCCTGCCATGGGCACAGGATGTCAGAGACACACTGCATCAGCCAGATCTTTGTCATACTATTCTAGACCATTATTCATTTTAAGCCAATAATATGGCAAGCCAAATGAACAAAGCCAGTCACCACTATTCCCATTCGTGACCTTGCCTCCCTTTTCCTACCTTCCTTGTCTCCCTCACCCATCTCTCTGTTAGGCATGCAAATTCTCTCATCCCTCTCTTCTACCCAATGACCAACCTAACTCCAAAAACTCTTTTCCTGGGCCTGATATTTCTGCCCACCAAGGAATCACAAACTCTTCTTGTTGGCATTCAAAGCTAACTCCACTGTGACCCCAACCCATTTCCCACCATTATCTCTGGATATAAAAGATTCTACCCTTCCCTTTGCTTGAAATATTTTCTCACGTCACCATCTCTCCCCATGAGCCCTTTCGGCAAATATCAAATACCACAGCCTCTATGAACATTCAATTTACCGTCAGGCAGGTGTCATTTTCCTTCCTCTGACTCTCCATACATTCTGTCTGTACTTAGGACTCTTATCTCCCCAGCTCCCTGTCTTCTCTCCCCACCCCAAGCCCTCCCCACCAGATGGTGGGCTTTCTGATGGCACAGGCTATGATTCTTTTACACATAGGAAATGACTATAATATAATTCCAAGTTAAGTTCAATTGTCCCCCTAAACTCACTCCATACTAACATGTAGGGGATTTAGTTGTTTTACCTCTGAAGAATATTTCCACATTAAATAAGGGTACCTTAGAGAGAGAGAGAGAGAGAACAATGCTTAACACAAATGAACAAACCTCACTGAAAGGATTTCTGTCATATTCAGGAGAGCCATTTTATTTCTCAGACCATTCAGCCAACAGGCTTTTCTGGGAGGAAAACTACTCTGCATTAAGTCTAGGGCAGAAGTTGGCACACTATGGCCCTGGGGTCAAATCAGGTTCTCCACCAGTTATTTTATGATTCACAGCTAAGAATAGTTTTTATATTTGTAAGTGGTTGAGAAAAAAAAGAGTATTTTGTGACCTGTGAAAATGATATTAAATTCAAATTTCAGTGTTCACAAAGTTTTATTGGGACATAGCCACACCTCTCCATGGCTTCCTTGTCACCTACAACATAGGTAAGTAGTTGTGAAAGAGACCACACAACCCACAAAGACTAAAATATTTCCTATCTGGTCCTTTAAAGAGAAATTTCTAGGTCTGGTCTACTGATCTCAGCAACTGGCCTTGGCCCAAGAGGACCTGTCCTGGGGAAGCCAGTGATGCCAGAGCCCTCAGGTCATGCCTAGGAGGCTGCATGGCTAGAATCACCACATATTTCATCTACACATGGAATTGCGGCTCTGAGGTCAGGAAAGAGGGGAGAGTCGAGGACAGGAGACACCCTACTAAGAGACCTTCACTTTCAAATGTCTTCCCTTATTTAGATCCCTAAGTGAAAAGACCTGAGATTTGTCACCTTTCCAAATTGTCTGTCAGCTTTTTAACAAGTAAAGGCAAGAGAGCACAGCATTAAAGCTCAGATTTGGGCAAAAAGCAGACCTGAGTTCAAATCCTAGCTCCATCACTTGCTGGTACCTGATGCAAACTGCTTACACTTTTTGAGCCTCAGTTTTCTTATTTGCAAGATGCAGAGAGTAATATCCAGTTCTTAGATTTATGAGAAGAAAATTAAACAAGGCATGAAAAATGCCTAGTACATGATGGACAAATAATAAAGAACATTCTGTCCAGTAATCTTAAAATGATGGCATTAGAGAAAGAATACCAACTTTGAGACACATAGATTGTGAAGTTTAAATCTCAACCCCATTACTAACTAGCTTTGTAACCTTAGGCAAACCTCTTTACTTCCCCTGCCATACATATTCCCTCTCCATGAAATAGGGAAAATTAATACCCATCTTATAGGGTTTTGTGGGGATTATGGAAATAATGGTGCTAAAGTATTCAGTCTTAGGCATGGCATGAAGAGGACACTTAGCAAATGCCAACCCTTCCTGATTCATTTCCTACCTGGTTTCTGGTGCTGACTCAGGCTCTGCATAGGATGAGATAGCCCAGTAATATATGCTCTCTCCCATACTGAGTGAAAAGGCCTGAGCTGGTCAACATCTGGGTGTCTACTTAGCAGGGCCTTAGTAATAATCCCATGTCTCAACTAAAACCAGATTCACATTTGTAACCAGTCAGCTCCACCACCAGTTCCATTTCCTCCTGCAAATAATCATGGTAGAGCAGGCATGAAGGGCAGGCAAGCATAATGAAAAGGTTACAGATGAATATTTATCACCCGAGGGGAAAATATTTGGATTACGGTTTGGCAGACTTAGCAGACCAGCCATGCAACCTGTCCCCCCCATTTTAAAGTCTATAACTTAATTTGTGCTAAAGGGTACAAATTGGGGAGCCAGGCTAGGTTAATGCACCCCTGCTCAGCTGTCTGCCTTATCCTTGGGTTTATGCACTCCCTGCCTCCTGCCCAGCAAGAGGTCCCGGCCCTGGAAACACCTCACCCAACCCCATCCCACTAGCACTCCCCCATGGGACCCGTGCCCTCCTGTGTACTCCAGAGAGCTGGCGGGCTCCCTTTTGCCTCCCTCATTCCTTTCTCTGTTTGTCCATCATGCATTTCTTTCTCTCTTGTTTTCTTTGCCTTTCTATTAATCCACAAGTATTTTCTGAGAGTCAGCTTTGTGCCAGGTGCAGTGAGAGATTGGGGGAGCTCAGGGGCTCAGTGCAGTAAACAAGCAGGGCCAGTCCCTAGCCATCCGGGAGCTTATGGTCCAGCTTCTGCGCAGATTTAATGAACACAAAAGGACACAATGGATTGAGATCAGTTTTCTAAAAAAAACAAATGAGTTTGAGATAAGAGGCTCATGAAGATTTCATAAAAGGCCACTGTAGATTATGTGACCAGGAAAGGCCTCTTTTGGGAGGTGACACTGAGTTAGGATCTAATGGGTAAGGAAGGAGATGGAGAAAGGCACCAAGCAGAGGGAACAGACATGCTCAGGCCCAGAAATCAGAACAAGCTGGGTTTATTTAAGGAACAGAAACAGAGGAACATGAGAAAGCAAACAAAGAGTTGGGGGGCAATGGCATTGGAAAGACAGGCAGGGGTCAGAGGACAGAGAGCCTTGCAGGCCTCATTCAGGAATTTCGATTTTATTAGAAGAGCCACATGGTGCCATTTCAGTTCTTCGAACCTGCTATGCTCCTTCCCACACTCAAGGCCTTTGCACAGGATGATCTTTCCCTCTGTCTGAGACACTTTTCCTACTGTTCACTAACCTCTGGCTGGTTACTGACCTTACACATCATCTTTCTCAAGGAAGCCTTCCCTACCTCCCAATCACAGTATCCTGCATTAAGGATACTGACATTGATCACATTTTTATAAATACGTATTTATTGGGGCAATTGTTCAGTGCTTCACTTGCTGAACTGTAAGCTCCCTGCAGATACAACTACTTTGTGAGTGTAATCTTCAGTGCCTTTCACACTGCTTGGCACAGAATCAGGGTTTGATAGTGTTCATTAGGAGAATCAAGGCATAAATGTGAATTAATCAATGGATGCAACATTTAGCATTTTCTGAGGTAGGCTTTGGGATCCCACTCTTGACACCAAAATTGGCCCCACAGCAGTGATTCTGGTAGCTCTGATCTCTAAGGTGGGGTGCTGGTGGTTAAAGTCCCTGCAGAGCTGCCCAGCTCCAGGGTTGAGGCATTCTCCAAGGATACACTGGCCTAGGGCGCTCTTCACATCATCCCCGGGAGCAGAGGTCGTGTTCATCTTCTCCGCATTGGGGAACTGACTCATCAGTTGCATTTGGAAATCTTCTCTTCGCTCATACTCCTTTCCTCGGTAGATGAACACTTTGTTCTGCAAAGAAAGGACACTCATCAGGGATCTCAGGGCCAAGGCTTGGAGGACATTTCCAAGCAAAGCTGGGAGGCTAGTGACATGAGCACTGGGCTATGGTGACCCCCACTGATCTAGTAGTTGTTGAATGTCTCTTTGACTTGAGGACTGTAAGCTCCCTGAAGCAGGACCACTTTGTGAGTATAATTTTCAGTGCCTTGCACACTGCTGCTTCCTCACCATGGAAAGGAGGAGCACAACTCACTGTCCTTCTCACTGGGTACACTGCTTCTTTAAAAAGATTGATTTTAAAAGGAGAACAGATTCTGGATGCTAAGAGCTTCTTTAAACCATCCTATGTTCAGCTTTCAGAATAATTCCTCATGCAACTTTCACTGTGTCACACCTACTTTCTTATTTACACACTCACAAAATGTCCCTCCTGCCTTTAATGGGCCATGTGGGCTGGGCCTCTGGGATGGAAGGGACCAGCATTTTGGTCCTTTACTACCTGGATTCTGGCCCTAGCTCCATGGAAACACACCCATTACACTTCCCTGACCATGTTAGCCTCTTCTAGATCAGTCCTTTTCATAGAGGCAGTGATTTCTCCTCTGAAGGACACTGGCAATGCCTGGAAACATTTGTGGTTGTCACAACTCAGGGCAGGGGGCTATTGGGACCTGGTGGGTAGAGGGTCAGGATGCCACTAAATATCCTTCAATGAACAGGACAGCCCACAACCAGGAATGACCTGGTCCAAAATGTCACTAGAGCTGAGGTTGAGAAATTCTGTTCTAGGCCATGGCTGTACCATCTGTGCTGCCCCTAGTGGCCCCTAAGTTCTTCTGCCCAAACCCACATCTATCATCTTTATGTATATCAGTGCTTCCAAATATGACGAATCATCAAATGGGCTTGGGAGACTTTCAGAAGTTTAGATCCCCAGGCCTCACTCCAAACTTGAAATGGAATCTGCAGGAATAGGGGCCAGGTACATGTATTTTTAACAGGTTCCCTGGTGGTTCTGATGTGAGATCAGGTTTGGGAAGCCACCCCTCTTCCACTGAGGAAATGCTCAATCCCTTCTGCTGCTCGTGGTGCTCACTCCCATAAACCCACTCTGATTCCCACATTGGTTGGTGACGGTAAGTGATTTATCTCTCAAACCAAAAACCAGGTGAGATCAGAGATCAGATTTATGTGTCTTTTGTATCTCCCTGACCTCAGAATTGAACCACAGAGCACAGGCAGGAAGAAAGCTCATAGCCGACCTAATCCAGCTCTCGCTGTGACAACTGGATAACCCATGAGAGCAAAAGCAGCAGTTAGGACACTGCTCTGGGGGTCCCTGGGGGTCCCCAAGACCTTTTCAGGGCCTCACAAGATCAAAACTCTTCTTTTACTAATTGTAAGCTGTTCCTTGCCTTTTTTTGCTCTCCTTCTGTCCCGCGTGTCGTAGTTACTGCGGAGGCTTCGTGGTGTGTGCTATTGCAATGCACTGCATGCAGAAGCAGGTACAAGAATCTAGCTGTCTTCTCTTAATCCAGACATTAAAGGGATTTACATAAGTATGAAACAATCTCACTGTGTGCACTGATTTTTTTTATTGGAAAGCATAGCTATTTTTCATAAAAATACAATTAACTCATAGGGAGTTTGTTGTTATTTTTAAGTAAGTTGATAAATATTTAAAATTTTTCTCAGTTTTAATTTTTAATTCGGTAAATGTAGACTACACATAGAGAAGTTCTTAGGGAACTTTGATACTTGTTGAGAGAAAAGGGGTCCTGAGACCACAAGTTCTGAGAATTAGTGCCCCACCGTGCTTGTTGGGTAGTAGAGGTCTCCAGCCTTTCCCTGAACAACTCATTCCAGAGACCAGGAGCTCACCACCTCACAAGGCGACTCCAGCTGCTGTCCTTTCAGAGAAACACAGGTCAGGGGGCAGAAGGTGGTGGTGATGGAAGGGGGATTGAGGGGTGTGCTGGGTGCAGGCCAGCACTCAGCAGAGGAGAGCTCAGCATCCTGTCTGCTATTAGCCAAACAGAAATAATGGCAGGACACATAAAAAAGAACAGTGCACCTCATAAACAATGGCATCTTAAATTTGATACAATGTGTAAGATTAATGTGCATGGACCTGGATACAAGACTGTGCAGTGTGGGATTGGTGCACAGATGTGCATGTACATCAGCATAAGTAGCTACTCAAAGCACAGAAGGACACTGGCCCACCACGGCCCCCAGCCTCAGTCTGTGCCTGAGTCACCCACAAACCCACTCACCCGCAGAAAGGAGGGGAATCCCTGGCCATAGTACCCGACAGCAAAGTAGTCTGGCTTGGGCCTCAGGATTTTCATGATGTTTTCATAGAATTTTGCCTGCTGGATCTGAAAGAAGAAAACTCACAGCTTGTTGACAACATAGATGTGTATCAAAGGTACATTCCACTCAGAGAGGCCCATAGATAAGATACGATCACCATACCAGAAACCAATGTGCCAAATGCACATATTTGCAACCCCACGGATATGTCTGTAACCATAACAGTAATAAGACCTACATTTACCATATACCAGGTACTACGTTAATCACTCCACTGCACTAACTCGGTTACTTGCTTCATCCTCGTTACATCCCACAAGATTATATCTCTGTTTTAGAAATAAATAAATGGTATCTCATAGTACATATGAGCCAGTAAGCATGGAACTGAACCCATGTAGAACTCCCACCATCACCTCACTGCTCCCACCTCCAGGCACACTAGGTGTGTATTTGTGATCATCTGTGGATGGAAAAGCATCTAAGGATATAGATGTCTTCCTAACATATTTCACCAGTTCAGAGAAGTGTGTGTTTTTCATATTTCCATTATCTCCGAAAATAGTTTGTATCTTATTTTACACCTGATGACATCTTAGAATTGCTATTAGCCAAACAGAAATAATGGCAGGACACATAAAAAAGAACAGTGCACCTCACAAACAATGGTATCTTAAATTTGATACAATGTGTAAGATTAATGTGCATGGACCTGGACACAAGACTGTGCAATGTGGGTCTGGTGCACAGGTGTGCACATACAACAGTGTGCATGAATGTGTGTGCACTGGGTGTGTGGGGGGGTGCGTGCACATGAACACATGACATTAGAAGGCACATGTGCCTCCACACCTAAAAACCTCTGTGTGGATGTGTGTATGGGGTAGATATAAGTATTTCTTGGTGTGACTACGTGTGTGTGTGTGCATCATATCTCACAGGCAGTGCAGACAGCTTGTGACTCAGTTGTTTTGAAAAACATGATACTCCATACCCAATGCCCACTACAACAACAGAAACCAAAAATCTTCTCCAAATATACCAGCTCTCACAGCTCCCCAGACAGCTGGGCTGGCTGATTGTCCTCTCAAAATAGGCTAAGATGGAGCCCTGATGTCCTGGTTCTCAGGTCTCCAGGAAATATGGGAGGCGGAGGTGCTGGCCTGAGAAGCCAGAAAGTTTGGCATTTTCCCAGCAGAGGCCACCTCTCTGCCAAGCGTTGGCCTCTGCAGTATAAGTAGGATAGGCTGCTTCCCCTACTTTCCATTTCCCCCACCAAACCACAAGCAATGAGCATGAGGAGCTAATGGGGAATGGCCAGATGGGGAGCATTTTATTGTGATTTATCTGTTACTCACAAAGCACAAATTTGCGTTTTTATTTAATTGGCTTTGTGATTTGTGGGACTTTTACTGCAAATGTAGCACAGTGTTTACTGGGTGTGCAACAGTATCAGCCTCAGCACTGAGCAGGTACTTAACACTCCCCCCGAGAAACTGTCACTGAGTTTTCCTAGCACACCTCCCTTCAGAAATATTCCCAACCAGGAGGCAGACGCTCAGCATGGCCTCTCTTGGCTCAGGCCCTACTTCCCTTCTTTTTCTGGTGCCCTAGCCCTGCCTGCCCTCTTGCCCCCTCTCCTCTGCCTCTCTGGTGGGCTGAGGCCCAGAGTGCTAGTCTTACCAGGTTCTGGCTCAGCAACTCATAGTCAAAGATGTCCATCTCGTACTGTTCCGCCAGCTCCTTGCACAGACTGATGGCCTCTTCCCACATCTGCAGGAAGTCATGGAGACAAAGGTTAGGGGGCACCTCCAGGCTTGCAGCCCTTGCTGAGGAGTGACCCGGGCAGCTCTGCCCCCTGGGACAGAGCAGCAAGCCTCACTTTAGCCTAGATGTGGTCCCACACACAGAGCAAGATTCTTCCCAGGGAGCACAACCCTTCCCCTGCCTCTCATACTAGTTTCCCTGCTAAATAAAGGAACAGCTAGCTACACAATAGGCTAAAACCTTTATTTACATGCTCTCTGGATCTTCACTAACACTCCAAGAGGTGACTAGTAGCATCTGAATTTCCCAGGTGTGAAACAGAGATTCAGATGGGCAGAGCAGCTGCCCATGCCCAACTGAAAGCAGGGCCAGGACAAACACTGGGCGTGACCCACAACCTGCACTTAGATGTGCTTAATAAATGAACGTTTGCTGTCCCAGCCTCCCCCCGCGCAGGCAGGGAGGCATTAGCTCCGTTTTCCAAAGAGAAACGGTTCACAGTAGGTGGGCTAAGGTCAGAGAGTTCCTGGGGATAGAGCTGGGCCGGTTCTCCCGATGTTCACTCCTGGGATTTTTCTTTTCTGCCAGTTCTGTCACTTTTTTTTTCTTCCATTCCTCCTTTCATGTTGCTCTTTCTCTCACTCTTGCTTTGTGCGTGTGTGTGTGTGTGTGTGTGTGTGTGTGTGTGTGTATGTGTGTGGTAAGAACACTTAAACTGAGACCTACCCTCAATCGATTTTAAGTGCAGGATACAGAATTGTTGACCACAGACCCAATGCTGTACAGCAGATCTCCAGAATGTATTCATCTTGCATAACTAATACTTTATATCCATGCTTATTAATAGGGTTATTTGGAGTGTGTGGATGGGCAAGGGTGGCACAGAGGTGGAGGTGGGACTGGTACCAGGGTATTAAAAAGAGTTATTAAAACTTTTTTTTTTTATAGGTTTTTTCTATCTTTAAAAAGAATTCTGAAAAAAAAAATACAACAACAACCCTGGACATAGGGGATCCTTTCCCTCTGCTCTGTCTTTGGCTGAAGCCAACAGTTCATCTTGGACCAAAGGGGTAGAGAACCTCTCAGAGCGGGGGGCGTGCAGAGTGGGCTGGAGACCTGGCAGTCTCCAGGGACACCCATTACATATCACATGCGGTTTAAAATGGAAAAGCACCTAAATGAAGAAGCTGGGGGAGGTGAGAGAAGAGAGAAGAGAGAGGGAGGTTGCCAAAATGCAGTGTGTGTGTTGTAGCAAAAGTGCTCTCTCTGCATTCAAGCATAAAAATAAATAAAAGCAAGTGCCGAGTGGAGGAGCCGGGGCTGTAAACCCATGGACAGCTTAGTGAGCAGCATAAAAATGGTTTATGTGTCAGGAGGGCCCGAATCAATGGGCCAGACTGGGCTGGGACCTTCTTTCTCTTCTGCCTGAACAAGAAGATGGGTAATGCCTCTGGGTTGGGCCAGGGGACTGTTTGGCTCAAGCACAGTTCTTTGCCACCCACCCAGCCACCATAATATACCAGAAATTCTCTCTCCATGTGTTAAGAGATAACCAAGGGGCCACAGAGGGGGCTAGTCAGGGAGTCAGATAACTGGAATTTCCTTGCAGGTCTGAGCCTGTGGTCACTGGGATCTCTGATAGTCAGTGACCCCTCTGAATTTCATAAATGACTGAGTACCTGCTGGCTTCTAGGCATGATATCATATACAGTGATAGAGCAGATATAAAGATGGATAAGACCTAGTCTCTGCTCTCATGAAACATAACTGGGTAAAGCATATATATAAATAAATGTAATAGTTGGGTTTTGAGGGATGTAGAGGAGTCACCAGGTGATAACAGATGGACTTATGGAGCACAAAGCCATTGTGTGTGTCTGGAGCAATTAATCTCCATGAGAGGAGGTGTGGGGAAAGGAAATTAAAGGGATGCTAAAGAGTTTGGGCTTCATTCCAGATGCTTCTATCACAGTGGCTTTCAGAGTGAGGTGTGCCCATCTTCTCTCTCCTCTCTGCCCTCAAAGTACCTTGACACCCTTCTCCCTGCCCCCATTTTGCACATCAACAAAGAATAATGTGCAAGAAAGAGTTGTGATTGGTATGCCTGTTTTGCCAATTAAATGAAAAGCTCCTTGAGAACAGGCATCATGCCTTTCTCATCCCTGCTCAGCACAGGGAGGGTTGAACTGGATGCTCTGCAGAGAAGAAAGCTCAGTATGTCCTACAGAAGCTGTCACACTGTGAGTGACTTAGATGATAAACCAGTAGTAAGTTCTGACTTGATGCCCAGCATGGCAAGAGGTTCCAGAGATGGCAGAGTCTCTGCCCTCAAGAGGCTTACAGTTGTAAATTATAAAAACAGTGTTCTCCAACTGGGAATTTATAAGCTCTTCCACAGACATTACCTCATTTTGCCTTCCCAGGGAAGGTGGGGAGATAAGACTAAGACAGATGTGATGAGCTGCAGTGACAGACCAGACCAAAATTAAGTGTTGAAATAAATTGGTCTTGATGACTGTAAGAGCCTTTGCCATCTAGAGGAGAGGCAGGGCTGTAGGTAAACAGTAGCATTCAAGAAAGGTTTGACGGAGGAAGTGGCCAGTAAACTGGGGCCTTGAAGGAGGAGCAGGGTAATAATGATAGTTCAAATTTAGTGAGATATTCCTGGGTGCTAATTCCTATGCCAGGCGCTCTACATGCATTTTTCTCAACCAATTCTCACAATATAACTAGGAAGTGGGTGCTACTGATACCTCACTATTATGAGTGGGAAATTAGAATCTCTGACAGGCTAAGGAAACTGTAAGCAGTAGAGAAGCAAGGTTTGGAACCCAGGCGGTCTGGCTCCAGAGCCTGAGAACTTAACTGCCATGCCTCGCCTAGTGGCAGCATTGGGTTGGGTGCTTCCTGAAGGTCCATTAGGGATGGGGGGATGGGCAGCAGCTGGCCTGGCCAGTCTCCTGACCAAACTCAACCGAGCACTCTGATCTCAACCAAGAGATCAATGATGGCACCGTCATGTCATTCATATATTCAATTCATTCATTTATTCACCATGTATTTATTGGGCCCTGCATGTCAGGCTCTGTGCTAGCTACTGGGCATTCAGCAGTGGACAAGCCAACTCTCTGTATTCATTGCATTCTGGACTGGGGAGCCAAACAATGAACAAGTAAAAACAAAATGAATAAGGTGATGTCGGATAGTGACAAATGCTTTGAAGAGGCAGTAAGGGTAACTCATGGCAGGAGTGCTGCTTTGTCTAGGATGGTCAGGGAAGGCCTCCCTGAGGACATGACAGCTGAACAAAGCTCTGAGCTGTGAACAGTTGCCAGCCACAGGAAGCTATGGAGGAGGAATGTTCTAAGCTGGGAAAAGCAAATGCAAAGGTCCTGAGGTGGAAAAGAGCTTGGCATAGAGCATGTGAGCAAGAGGGATTCTGGCATGGATGAGATGAAAGAAGCAGTCAGGGGACAGCTCATGTGGGGCCTCCTGGGTCATGGGAAAGATACTGTAATTTGTTCTAAGTGTAATGGGGGAACTATTGAGATAATCATAAGCAGGTGAATGGTGTGATCCAATATATGTTTTATGATCATTCTATTTCCTGTATAAAGTATGATATGTTGGTGGCAATAGAGGAAGTAAGGAGACTGCTTAGGACCAGTTGGGTGTCCAGGTGAGCAATGATGATGACTTGAATGGAGATGGTGAGAAGATAGAAGTGATCAGACTTTGGTTTGGGAGGGATAGCTGACCAAACCTGTAGTGCAATTGGGTGTAGACTATAGGAGAGAACCACGCTTCCCAGGAGCCAGGGTCCCCACAAAGAGGAAGGGGAGGGACAAATTACCTTTCCTTTGTCAAAGTAGCCTATGATGATCTCATAGAGCGTCTCCTTCAGCTGTCGGTGAGTCTGTGGGTGCTGCTGGCCTGTCTGCATGACCTGCGACGCACACTGCTCGTCTGACCACTATGGAGAGAGAACATGTGGAGTGTCATCTGGGGCAGAAAGGCTGCCAAGGGCAGGTGTCTCTCCCACTGAAGAGGAGCAGGAGGAAGCCCTCTCAGCACCCCTGCTGGCTTCACCATTGCCCTGCATGTCAGTGACCAGAGAGCTGCTTGTTTCCATTTGGAAACTCCTGATTTTTGCCAAGTTGTGCTTATTGGACTCTCCATTGGCTTGTGTGTTGGTTTGTAGGGATTTTCTCTGAGCCCCTGAAAAACACAGTCTTAGCTCTTTCAAAGTCAAAGGAAATCTTTCAGACTTTGTCCAGCTACAGCACCATTTTCAAGAGGAGGAAAACAGCTCATTGGGCATGCTAATGATTTATAGTCAATGTTTGAATGTTACATAAAACTGTTTGGATGTTATATAAAACTGCAAAACATATCTCTGAGGTTTATTGTTGCTGCTAAATGTGAAGGTCACTCAAAACCTTGTGGGGCCAGGCAAAGCAGTGCAGAAAAGTAACCAGCTGGGTCAAGAGTTTGGGGACGCAGCAAAACAAAATTTACTTGGCTAACTCTTTTTCTTTTCTTTTTAAAAACTCTTTAATGTACTGTGAAGGCCCCATGGGGATTCCAGCACAAATCCCCTTTACTGGAAGGGCAGTACCTTGAGAAGCCAGGTGTGGAGAAGGAGAGTGTAGGCAGCCTCTGTGTAATTATCACAGTCCAGGTGAAGATCACGGAGTTTGTACAGGTACCTGTTTGGGGAAACATGTTGAGTTACCAAATGCAGTGATAAGGAGGCAGGAGGTAGGGCCAGGTAGGAGTCAGACAGCACAACTGGGTACCTCTTGCATGGGCGACAATGACAGCCCTTAGCATTGGTGGGCACTTAGTGTGTGACAGATACTATGATTAGCATTTTGAATGCATAGATCATTTAATTCTCATGGCAACACTGTGAGGTGGATTCGTTAAGAATTATCATTTCCAGATGAGAAAACTATGCTCTGGAGAAGTTGGGTATCATCCTATCAAGTATTCAACTCAATACCATTGAGTCTGGCCAATGCAATATGACAAGTAAGGAAAATTAAGGAAGGAGAGATGAATAACTCTTCAGAAGTCTGTGTGAGTAAACGGAAGAGCTGGAATGCAATCCCAGGCTAATTGCCTTCAAAGTCCATGCTCTCTCTGGTCATTGTACCATTGCAAGAGAATGAACAAACCACGGTACTATAAAGGGCAGCTCCTATCCTCTCTTTAGTGTTCTCTGCAAAGTACATTGTCTAGTAAGAAAAGGAAGTGGACCTAGAGATTGGATATTCATGTGTAGGCCTTGAACTGTCAGCAGGAAGAATCTGCTATTTGACCATAATCACATTTCCACTTCCAATCCCTTTGCAATGGGAGGTTCCAGTTCTGAACCATGGGATGACTCTACAGTTTAGGGGTGTTGAGGACAGAAACAAAGGAAGGGCTCTTTGGTCAATTCTTAAATATTTGATACAGAATAGGTATTAAGGGGCAGCGAATTAACTTTTCTGTGCCTTAGTTTGCTCATCTGTAAAAAGACAATGCTCGAAGAACCTTCCTATAGAATTGCTGCACATATAAAAGTCTAAACAGATAACACATTGAAGGCTCAATGAAAGCTAGCATTGTTGTTAATAAATGCAAGTATGCACTGAAAGTGATTAGTCCATAGCCAGCACTGAACAATGATGGCTATTATCTATTATTACTGTGAACTAGGTTCTTCTACAAGACATTCCCTCCTGCCACTGTTGGAAACAGAGTTCATAGCCAAAGAACTACTGCTTTAGAAACCTGCATGTCATCAGGATCATTTATTTAAATCCGATTCTTAGAATTTGGTGAAGGGAAGATGCTGTGATAGGATGTCCTTGGTCCCTTCCTATAAAAGGAAAGGTATTCTCCATAATCATTCCAAGATTCTGTCCTGACTGCCTAACAACAGGGAATAAAGACATTTCAAGTATCTGTGTTCAAAGAAGGTCTTAATGCTTACTTAGACTTGATTTCTCTTAGAAGAAATTTTTCTGCACAAAATGTCACTGGAGGAGGAGCTGACATTTAATATCCCTGGCCACATGAAACATGGCTGGCAGGCTGAATGTGGGTTGCCTGACCTCTAGGTAGGGAATGTGAAAGACTTTTTTCAGGAAGAAAGGTCACCTAGGGGTTTTTGATAACTAATGAGCCAGGACACTCTAGTGACCTTTTGCTTATTCATTTATTTAATTGGCAAAGTTGTCTTGAGCACACAGACTGTACCAGGCACTAGAGATAAATGGTGGCAAAAGCAGATACCATTCTCAGGGTTTGGAATGTATCATCTAGGAAAAGAGACAGATGTGAATCAAATAATCAAATCAATAATTCTAAAAATACAGCTGTGTTCAGTGCTGTCTAGGAGAATATGGTACTATGACATCAGGACTTATCTAGGTGGGTAGAGGAGGGACTTCCAGAAAGGTTTCCATAGTGTGACAGTTGGCTAGGATCTGAAGGTAAGGGGATGAAAATATCTTAGGTAAAAATATTCATTCATTCATTCATCATGCATCCAACAAGTGGGTACCCTAAATATTATATCGAATCATCCTTCCAACAATCCTTTTGTAGATAAGAAAACTGAGATCTATGTTAAAATAGACAGCAAGAAATAGACAGAACCAGGTTTCAACACCAACTATTTCTGCCTCAACAGGCGTGGCCATACCACTCTGCTCCCCACCTCTGATCTCCTCTGATCAATCAGTTATCAGTGAAATTGCACATGGCCTGCACATGGGAAGTGTTGAGCCTGTGGTCTACCTTTGGAAATTTCTATGTACATGGCTGAATTTGGTCCCTTAGAGATAGTTGGGTCCAAAAACCTTGGAGAGAAAAGCCAGAGAAACAACTTCCCTGTTATTTTCAACTCTTTAATCAGCCAAGGCATCCTCTCCTCTCCCTTGTCAATTCAAGAGTTTGGTGATCTATTACAGAGCCCAAAGGAAGACATCCTGATGGGCTTGACTAGGGATTCAAACACAAACACCTGCAGATGACAGGTGGGCAGCTTGAGTGAGGTGGATGGGGCGAAGCTCAATGGGGAATAGAGACAATGTCATGGCCTGAGCACTCCAGCTCCTTCAGGACAGGACAAAGGCCTAGTGTTGCCATACCTTCTGAGATTTCCAGGAGAAGAAGGAAATTTCAATTTTGATGTAAAATTTCTAGATTTTCAAATTTTGGCAACTAATTCAAAAATGTTTTTAAACACTATGCCTGCCAAACAGAACAGGTTTTCAGACTGTATCCTGTTTACAGTGTCTGGTTTAGGCAAATATGGTTTTCCTAGATTATTATAGGACTCAAATCTCCAAAGCTTATGGAGATCTGGGGTTTGCCATCTGTGTTTCTAAAATGGGAAGGAGAGAAAAGGGGTTAGAGGGGGGAAACCATGTGCCAGGCACTTTATCTATGGCATTCATTTAATCCTCAAAAGAGAAGATAGAATAGAAACAGTCTACAGCAGGGGAAGCTTAGCCCAGAAAGACTGAGTGACCTATCCAGGGTCACAGAGAAAACCAGGTGAAGATCCCAAGCCTTCCCAACCCCAGAGCTTTGTGCTACTACAATATGTTATGTCTAGTGATGTTATAAATACTGAGTTCAGGACAACCTATGGAATTATCTTTTATCCAAATGATAGTTCCTATTCCTGGAATAATGCTAAACTAAGTACCTAAAAATATCTGCAGTAATAGCAGAGTAGGTTCAGTCTTGGAGTCTCTGGTCTTTGATAGAATGGGTCAAAAGCCTTAAAAACACTGTGCTTGTTAACCTTCTGGTCAATTCCACTTTGTGGGCTCTTGTCCCATGAGGATATATGCCTATATATATGTATTTATATGTATATGTAAATGTATATGTATATGTATATGTATATCTATAGATTATCACTGTGCTATTTATGATAGAAAAAAGCTGATAACAAGTGTTCAACAATATAGGACTGGCTATATAAATTATATTATATTCTGGAAAGAGAACTTTATAGTTTCCTTAAGAATTATGTTGAAATAGATCAATAGACGTGGAATTCCTGTTAAAGAAAGAATAAATTATGAACAATATGGTCCCATTTTTTCAGAAATGTGCATGCATAGAATGTTATCTATATACAAATATAAAAGGATCTGGGAGTATGTGTGGATTATGGGAGTTTATTTCATTTTTTTGTTTTTCTTGTCTGTATTTTATAAGGCTGTTTTGGTAATAAGTATGCATTATTTTTGTAAAGAGTAAAAATAACAATAATAAAAACTTTGGAGAACAAAATATGAGATTCTGAGACAAACTGGGAGTTTTTTGCTTCAGGCTAATGTCCCCAAAAAAGCTTCATGATATATTCAAATAAATATCTTTTAAATGCTTACAAAGAAGCAGGTATCATGTATCCTGGTATCTTTTTCCCTTGGAACTGGGCTGGCCAATGGTTAACTACATGCCTTATAAATCCTGGAATGGGGCTTCACAGGCCAGCCCTAGAACAAATACAAATGCTATTTGCCAGCTCAACCCACAGGGTAGGCTAAGGGAAGTATGATCTGTAGAAACAGAAAAACAGCATGGCAGGCCGGAAGGCCTCCGAGTGGTCCTGGGGGCTGATTGTAGCAGAGTAGAAGGATTGAATCTGGGAAGATTGACAGGAATCAGAACACAGAGTGACAGAGTATCAAGACTATACGTTCAAATTCTATCCTGAAGGCAGTGGGGAGCCACTGGTGGATACTGAGCAGGTGAGTGGCACAGCAGGTACGGGTTTTAGACAACAAAAATCTTACCTTATGTACATCTCTTCCCGATTGTTATCCTTGTAGAAATTCTAGGTAGGGGAGGAAGAACAGTGATGAGTGTTTTTCCTTGCAGAGCAGCAGGGGTGGAAGGTGTAGTGGTAGAGATGAGAGGAAGATTGCTATTTACTGAGTGCCTTGAGATAGGAGCAAGAAATTTATTTCCCGAGAATGCATCAAACAGCCTCATTAGGAGATTCTGAAAGTCACTTCCCTGATCCTTGGACTATAAAGCGACAGAGGAAGCATCTCAGCCGCCATATCAGGCGTGCAGTTGAGCTACTTGCTGCACTGAGGTGGGCTGCTAAGAGTGAGGCAGTCCACTTAGACAGCATCTGTTATGAAAGGAGCCCAACTTGATGCTTAAAAGCTCAGACCCAGAACTCAGATGGGCCTGAAATGGAATTGGAGTCATAGTAATAGATCCCAGTAATAATAGCAGATCACAACTCCTAATAGTGCAGAACTATCAGGAGTTATGATGAGATTTCATAGCCCAAAACATTTAAACTAGAAGTCCGATTCCTCCTTCAGCTCAGGGGTCATTTAAACCAGCAGTGGTCCTGGGCTCCACCACCAGAGAGCCTAATTCTTGACATTTTTAAACAAGTCCTTACAATTCTGAGCCAGGAGGTTATGATCTGATGTGTGAACCACACATTGAGAAAATTCTGGTTTAATTCAGTGACACCCATGCACCTGAGGCTCAGAGAGGGAGAGCTGGTATGTTCTAGGGCACACAGCGGGCGGCAGAACCACACCAGACCTAGCTCTCCTGACAGCCCCACCTCTTACCCCAGGATCCTGTCCTCCTCTCTGATACCATGTTCAAGCCACAGGCTGAAAAGTAGCAGGGTCAGCTGCTGGTGGGACTGCCGGTCCCAAGCTTCCTCTCTGGCCAGAGTCTGACTGTTGAGGATCAATGTCTTCAGCTGCCTTCTGCCTCTCCATAGAGGAAAACAGCTAAACTCCTGGAGAACCCCTCTTCATGTCTTTACGTAAATTGGACCTGGTGGAGTTATCATGCTGTAGCAATGAATATCTTTCTGCTGTAATCAGGATTTTTAAACTACCCTTGGCATTTTAGAGAATCAATGGCAATATCTAGGCTCTTAAAAAGGAGCCCAGTTAAGGTAAACAGAAGTCACACAACAGAATGGCAGGGATAGGCTTTATATTTCTGGAGCATCGGGGCTGGCAAGGAGGTTGATGGGATGGATGCCACATGGCCTTTTGGTCAACTTTATTCCTTTAAACTATTGAGGGCGGACTGGTGTGGGTATGAAACACTGTGGTTGCTACTACCTGTCTCATGACCACTTCACAGGATGTATTTGGGAGCTGGCCTACCGCAGGTTGTGTGGTTAAGAACCTGGGTTTGGGATTAGCTGCTCTGGTTAGCCTGGCCCCTAGCTGTCTATAAAATATAGTTATTAGTATTACTCCATTCTGTAAGAGAAAGAAATTAACATATAGTAAGCATTTAACCATGGGCCAGGACTGTGCAACGTAATGGAACAGGTAGTGGTACTTTCTCTATAGAACAGATGAGCAAGCCAAGCCTTTAGAACACTTCCTTGACTTGTCAGTTCTATCAGTTATCAGAGGCAAAGTAGAACCCACGGGCTCTGTGACTTCAAGGCTCACAGTCTTAACCACTTCATCCTGCCACCTTCC
The DNA here is from genome assembly GCF_030020395.1 of Manis pentadactyla. Lineage (NCBI taxonomy): Eukaryota > Metazoa > Chordata > Mammalia > Pholidota > Manidae > Manis > Manis pentadactyla. Next base: position 43,811,967 of record NC_080020.1, on the reverse strand, counting down.
TGTCATGTGATGTGTTAAGTGCTAAACTCATTCTCATTTCACATGTAAGGAAACTGAAGCAAAGGAAAGTGAAGTGATTGGCCTCAAGACACAGAGCCAGCAGATAGAAGAGCAGAGATTCAGTCTCACGTTTGCCTGATTTCCAAAGCCCTTAGCAGGAACGTCCTATGGAAAGCAATAGTGAAACTCAAAGCCAGGTCTGCCCCCAGGCTCTGGTCTGAACTTGGACCTTGGGGAGAGCTGGCCAGCCCCACATACCAGCAGGTTCACAGTGCAGCTCATGCGGTTATCTTTGCTCTCGTCTGTCATCACGCCTCGGTAATCTAGCAGCTTCTCCAGGAGGCCTTTGACCAGGGTCACGAAATTCTCCACCGACTTGGAAATAGTTGGGTGCTCTATAGCACACTCCATCAGGCTGTGGGCAGGGATGGGAGGGCAGTGAGCTCACACCCAGCGGGGAGAGCATATGTCAGGGGTGAAATAAACCAATGAATCCAAGTTCCTCTGGTTCATGTGTTGGCTTATGTTATTCATTTATTCAATTACTTACTTATTTACACACTTATTTATCCATCAAATATAGCAAGTAGTTTTTTCCTTACCATCAGAATGGGAAAAAAATAAAAATAAAAATAAATTACCAGTGTGGACAATGGCATAGGGAAATGGCCGCTTTCAAACACCCACACTGGGAATAAATCAGTACAATGTTTTGGGTAGCAATTTTCACATCTATCAAAATTGTAAATGTATATATTCTTTGACCCAACAGTTCTGCTTTAGGGTATCTATTCTATAGAAATATTCCTGGAAGTATGCAAAGATATATTTATAATACTTATAAACTGTGTCTAAAAATGAAGTAGTTGGAACCACCTTAAATGTCAATAGGCAAATGGTTAAATAAATTAAAGCATATTCACAAACTGTAATTCTATGAAGCTATTAAAAAATATGAGAGACCAATATGTTTTGACACAAAAAGCTCTATAAAATATACAGTTCAGTGAGAAAAGAATTCTCAGAACAATATTTGTTCTTTTTATTTAATCAAGTCATATACAGCCTACCATGTCCTGGGTGTTACTATAAATATCTTACAGATTTTAACGGCTTTCCATCACATTTTTAGGAGAAAGGATGTTTGTAGTTGGGGGGACTAAGTCACAGAGAGATCAACTAACTTGTCCAAGGTCACACAGTTGATAAATATCAACATTCTGGCTCCAACGTCTGTGCTCTCAACCGCCAAATGCTGTATGTGAATGGAAATGCATGTATGAGTCATGTGTCTGCATTGAAAAATGTGCCAAATACGATCAGGAAGGATAAACACTAAACTCTTAATGGTGGTTGCTTCTGACAAGGGGTCTATGTAGGAGAATAGAGGAGGATAATGTTGTCAATTTAAATCTGCATATTTATTTGAAAAGTTCACAGTATTTGTTGTAATACTAATATTCTAAATTTTAAACGCAAAAACAAAAAATGTGACATTCCTTAAATATCTGTTAGGTGCGAAGCACTGTGCTAAGTATTGTGTGGGGTTAGGATGGAGAGTTAGAGACAAAATTAAAAAAGAAATCTAAAAAGAATCCTGCCTACCCTCAGGCAGCCCATAGGCTAAGTAAGGAGAGACAGATGGATTAAAATTTTGATTAACGATTGCTTCTCATTAATCATTTATTATGTACCAGATGCTGTACTAATCACTTTTTTGTAAGAAATCATCACAGTAATTCTGGTAAGTAAAAATTATTTCCCTCATTTTACAGATGAGGAAATCAAGGCTCATAGAGGTTAAATGACCCTCCCAATATCACTCTGGTAGTAAGTGGTGACCTTGGGGATCAAGTCAATCATTGTTCAGTACTTTCCCGCAGAGAAACATTTCGGTGTGTCCTCAGGTGTCTCCAGTAGACTGGCATTATCCAGGCTGCTGTTTCTGGCTACCCTTCCCCATGGCAGTTTAAATCCCAAGGGGTCCTAGGAGGGGACAGGTGACAGAGGCAAGGACCTCGGAGAGTCATTTCCTTCCAGAAGCCAAATCAGGCAGCAAAGAGGTAACATCTCAAACTGTGGCTGTGATCAGACAAATCCATTTTAGCCGTGGGAGAAGCACCTGTTCCCTGGCTCTTGGTGAGAGATGCCGATCGCCCTGTGATTGAGGCCTGTCTGGCCTAGTCCCAACAGTGCCTGACTCCTTCTGGTAGGGTCACTTCCAGCCCTGTTTCCTACTGTAATGATGAAGCTTCATCCCAGGGGTCAGGGCGCGATTCCCCACAGCCTCCCAGGCAGCTCATGCCCCGAAGGCATCTCCCTGCTGAGCACAGCCAGACCAGTGGTTCTCCGCCATGATGGTAGACTCACCAGGGGAGCATTTACAAAGCTCAGTGCTCGCTCTAGGTCAATGACTTTGTCTTTGGGAGTGGAAACCAGGCAGTAGTATTTTGTTTTTTTAAGTTCTTTAGGTGATTCTGCCATGCAGCCAACATTAGAAACAACTGGGTTAGTTGAATGCTCTGCACGCCCCAGTGTCCAAGGGAATTGCCTGGGCACTGTGCTCATTCTGATTTAGCAGGGCTGGTGGAGAGCCTGAAATTCTGCATTTCTATCAAGTTTTCAGGTGCTGCAGATGCTGTTGGTCCTTGTAGAAGACAGGGTTTAGAAAAACAGTCTTGGCTTTCTTAGTCTCTCTAATCTTTAGGCATGAGGTAAGAAGGCTGCTTATATATGGTCTTGGATTGGTGAGGTGGAGTGGTGGACTGGTTTGAAATCACCCATCTGCTCACCCTCCACCCTCCACTATCCATCCACTCAACACGGACTGTTCTAGGAACTAGATTCAGTGTCATGACACTGATCAGGAGGTCACAGTCTAGCAGACATAGACATAAAACTAACCACAATATATAGTTATACTACCACTTATTGAGTATTTCCTGTGTTCCAGCTGCTATGCTAAGCCCATTTCATTGATTATCTTGTTTAACACTCACAAAATCTCCTTACCTCAGGCATCATTAAAACCCTGAGTTTACAGATGAGACACGAGACTCCATGGGCTGGGTTCTAATCTTGGTCCTGCCAGGCTGACACAGTTGTTCCTCTCCTTTGGGTCCCACAATGGAGTACACATGATAATAAAAAAGAGCTGTGGGCATCTGCAGCTGAGGCAGGTAATTCCTCACTCAGCGGATGGGGCGTGGCCGAGCCCTTGCCCTTTCCTCTGGGCTCCTGCCTTGAGGAGACTGGAGGGGGCTCACACCTCCCCCATGATTAGCGATCAGCATTGCCTTCGCAGGGAGGAGCCCAGCCCACACTGTCAGTGCCAACAGACAGGATTTTCACGTATTCCTTTAAAAACCAGGTATGGATTGTCTCTTTTGACAGATCTTTCAGGTACTGAACTGGTTGGGTGGGATCCAGTTCCCCAAAACACACCTTCTCTGCCACTTTCAGCCTTCTAGAAAATCCCCTCACCACTTCTAGTAAAATTCCAAGGCAGTTGGAATACAGGCGTATGAAAAGGAGTGTGTCTCATTATCCCATTGTGTGGGATCCTCACTTTGAGACAGATGTGGCCTAATCGGGGTGGGCACCGAGGACGGCTCTGAGGATAGGGAGGAATGGGATGTTATGGTAGGTTGTCTAGCTTGTGTACTGCACAAGAGCACAGGAGGGCTGAAATTCAGCCCCACTCTGTGCCCTAAGCCTTGCACCCTAATGCAGGGCTACATACAGCTCCCTCAGGAATGGAAGCCCTGTTCTGTTCACAAAGACCACTGAATTGCCAAGCTGTGTGCCTGTAGGATTGTATCTGCCCAGAGCAGGCCCTATATTTCAGTGGAGGCCCTGAATGAGGGGCTGAAAAGAAAGGCTGGAAGAAATGAGGATAGTACTAGCCTGGAGTAAAAGTGACTTGGCTCATTGCTTCAAATAACCACCTCAGTGTCTACCCAGAGAATAATAAGAAAGCTAATATTTCTGGACTACCTGTTAGGCACCAGAAACTATGCCAAGCATTTTTACATGACTTTTCTTATAGAATCTCAACAAAACTCTAAGAGCTGAGTACTATTTTTATCCCTATTTTTCAGATAAGGAAACTAAGGCTCAAAAAGCTCAAAGGAAGGAGCAGGGACTGGGCCCCTGGATGTTCTGATGGGGCCCTAACTCCTTGGTTTGGACTTGATTAGTTTTGTAGAAATTATTCACACCTCTATCTCAGTAGAAAAATAATAGCTGTTTTTAATTTCCTTGATCTCTAAGTGCTCCTTTTGTAAATAATCACTCAGGAAGGATTTGAAAATCCTGCTGATCATCTGAAGACTGCTGCACAGCCCCACCTGCTTACAAAAATGGAAATTGCCAGCACTGTATATGGTTTCGTTCGGGTCAACATTTAGCTTTTCCTTCTTAGACCTTCAAGGTAAACATTGATTCAGGAAAAATGTCACTTTTCCCCTGGGCAGTCTCTCTACCTACCAGAGAAGCAGGCAGTGGGTTTCTCCTGGCTGAGGCATTTGCATTCTAGGTGTTTAGTGAGGGCTGTGCACAGTGATGGGAGGGGGCGGGGCAGCTGGGATGGCGCTGCCGAGGACTCCACTCTATCCCTGGGCAGGGAGCAGGCAGGGCCATTATGGGGGCTGGACAAGGCCTTGTTTGCTTTTGCTGTTAAAGTTAGAACACTGAGAAAGGATTGGGGGAAGAATCCAAAATGAGAGTTATACCACGGAATCATACATATCAGAGAATAAACAACTAAGAGGAAATTTGGGATGCCTAAGCCACATTCCTAAACCTTGGAAGGAGCCCTTACAGGGGAAAGGGGGCATTTACCATGGCGTCAGAGACAGAAATAGGGAATCAGGCAACGGAGCAAAGTATGTTTTTATTTACTGAGCTTTTACCTTCTGTGTGTTAGATGCTTTATAGTTATTCAGCATTTAAAACAACCACAGGAAGCTTATCTCCCCCATTTTACAGATGGAGTTACTGAGGCCAAAGATGTGTAACTGGCCCGATGTTGTACAGCTGCTAAGTGGTGCAACCAGGATTAAAACCCAATGTCTTTCCCGAAGGATATACAGTTGGCCAATATGCACACAAGAAGATGCTCAATATCATTAGCCATCAAGGAAATGCAAATCAAAATGACATGAGATATCACTTCATACTCAGTAAGATGGTTACAATCAGTAAGACAGATATTAACAAGTGTTAAGGAGGATGTGGAGAAATTAGAACCCTCACACACTGCTGGTAGGAATGTAAGTGGTGCATTTACTTTGGAAAACAGTCTGATAGTATCTTGAGAAATTAAGTATAGAGTTACCATATGACCCAATGATTCCACTCCTAGGTAACCCAAGAGAATTGCAAACATACATCCACACAAAAACTTGTACATGAATGCCACAGTAGCATTATTCCTAACCATCAAAAGTGGAAACAGCCTAAATGTCCATCAACGGATGAGTGCATAAATAAAATGGGGTGTATCCAAACAATGGAATATTATTTGGCAATAAAAAGAATGAAGTACTCACAAATGGTACAGCATGGATAAATCTTGAAAACATGCTATGTGAAAGAAGCCAGTCACAAAGGACCACATATTGGATGTTTTCATTTATATGAAATGTTCAGAATAGACGAATCCATAGAGACAGGAAGTCAGGGGGGACAATGGCTAAGGGCCATAGGGTTTCTTTTGGGAGGTAGCAAAATGCGCTAAAATTGGTTGTGGTCATGGTTGCATAACTCTATAAATATACTAAAAGCAATTGAATTGTATACTTCAGGTGAATTGTATGATATATGAATTATATCTCAACATGCTGTCAAAACAAAACAAGTGTCCTGACTCCAAGTTCAGTGCTGTGCACTGTCCACTGAGTCACCCGGACCTGTGAGCTAGAGGCAGGCAGAACTGGGTTCGAGTCTTAACTTGTCCACTTGACTAGCTTGTCCTAGTTTTCTCAGACAAGACAGTTTCCCTGAGCCTCTGTGAAATGGGCATCAAAGAGAGTAAACCCAACCAAACAGGACTCTACCGCAGAGCACCTAGCAAAGTACCCGTGCACTGCATGGTCTCTATGCATGTTGCTCATGATCAATATCTGCCAAGGATTAAAAAAGAAAAAAGGGAAAAGTAGCAAGAGTTATTCCACAGTTAAGAAAAAACAAAAGCAAACATTTTGGTGGATTAATTCCCTATTTCCAACACAGCAAAGTTTCTTTTTATCTGGCCTATTCCATCAATATTAAAGAAATAGCCATTTCAGAGAGATTTGAGGTTTCTTCTAAAAATGGAGTTTTCCCAATACCCAAGGGCTGCCCAACTGATCTTCAGAAAAGGGCAAAGCCATTGCAGCCCCCCAGAGTTCTGCACCTTCCAGCCTCCGGCCGCCTCTCCTGGCTCCTCCCACACTGGGTCTGAACTTACATTGACTCCAGCAGTTGCATGTACTGCTCGTCCCCTCGGCCTCCTTCCACCTCATGGTCCAGTTTGAGGATGATTTCATTTTCAAACTGAAGAAGTAGGAGATGAAAAATCAATAAAAATAACATCAGAAGGCTGAATGTTGAAATGTCAATTCATTATTTTAACCAAAGCTTTAGGGGACACCCGTCATGTCCCAGGCTTAGTGCTAGAAACTGGGAGTGCAAAATGGAACAGCATATTATGTCCACATTTTAGTAGTTCCCAGAGAGCGGAGAAGAACAATAGATGAGTACTAGAATAGAAAGACAGACATGAGAGAGAGAGAGAGAGAGATGGGAAAGGGCAGAGGGCACAGCATGTGCTAAGGCATAGAGGTATGTGACAGAGTATTGCATCTTCAGGGAATGGTATTTTGTCATGGGCAACTATAATTTCTGCCCTCCTAGCATTCCTTTCTCCTTATTTTGGTGACCACACTGGCCCTGTCTCGGTCTGGGGGACTCAAATAAGCTGACCATACTTCCATAGCTCTAGGTATAGGTACATGACCTGGGCCTAGTTCTCAGTCATATCTTTCATTATCTAGCCACTAAGATTTATAATAAAGGCCCAGGCTAAGCCAGTGAGACTCAAACCTGAAACTTTGTTGGAACCCTTAGCAAAAAGAGTTTTCTGCTCTTGAAGTTGGGAAGTTGTAAGCCTGAGGCTACTGGAGATGATCACAGTGAAAGAGCCTGCCTGGGAGGATATATGACATATGATACAGAGGAAAGCAGAGAAGAGGAGATGAAGATAGACCAAAACCTGATGCCATTTTTTGAGCCCCTGGATACAGCCATATATGAAGTTGTCATATTTACATGAGCTGCTGCCTGAGAAATTGGTTGAAAACTATAATGGTCAGAGATCAGACTAGTTAAGTCATCTGAAAGTATGTACCTGTGGTTCCACCAAATCTTATTACACTGAGGCTAGAGAGTATTCGGTCTCCCTACTTTCAATATCAAGAAGCAACTTAACTAGCTGAATTTATAGCTTATTCAATATTTTGAAGGGCAGTGCATCTTTCACACGGCTGTAATGCAAAACAGTTTGTACTTTCTTAATACTGTACCCTGATGAATCCATCCAAATCATGCAGTCCACCCCTCTTCCATTTTATCACTGAATGAGAAACTGATCCCTGGAGAAGAGAAGGAGGTCTTTGGTGAAGATCACTAAGGTCAAGGGAGCCCTTGGGCACTTAAAATAACTCCATCAGGTCTGCAGGCCAAGGAGTGCCTTTGAGTGTGAAAATACATGAATAGCAGACAGTCTCTCCTTGGCACCATTCCTCAGAAAGTGTCAATTATTACAGAAGAAGTAGAGGCTCAGAGAGTGAAAGTGACTTGTCGAAAGTATCACATGAATGGCAGAGACCTTCATCAGGCTTTTTCCAGTGCACAAAGGATCAAGCTGAGTCCAGTTAGTTGGCATCTTTAGGTGATGAAAGCTAGGGACCAGGCTCACTTTCCTCCAGGTTCACATATCATCTGTGGTGCCATTGTTCTCTTACTTTTGTGTGCTGAGGGCCAAGGGAAAGGACCAGAAGCTTGTGCTGATATAGCACAAATGAGAAAGAATTTCTTGTGAGTTTCCACTGTTGAGGAGGATATATGGAAGGAGATACACAAAGCCTGGCAGATGAGTAGGGCTTTGATAAGTGTGAAGAGGAAGGGCACTGCAGATGAGAGGGATTGATGAGCAAAGGTATAGAGGTGGGAATGCGGAGAAAAATAAGGAGAGAGTTTAGTTGGAGCAGAGAGTTCAAGAAAGAAAGGAAAGAAATAAGAACAGAGACCTAGATGGGGACCAGTCCAGCAAGGCTGCCAGTCTGCACATGAATTATGCCTCTTCTATGATGCATTTTGTTAATCATTTCATACATGTCAAGTATTATCCAGAGTTGGGGGCTGGGTGCTATCATGAGCAGAGATGTCTACTGGGCCAATCCTAGGGTAGGAAGAAATACAGTTGTGGGACTCTAAGAGTGGGCTCTGGTGTTAAACTGTCTAGCTTTAAACATCTGCTCCATTCCATCCCATCTGGGGAAAACTAGTAGGTCTTTCCAATTCTCAGAGTCCTAGTTTATATCAGAGGTCAGTAAACATTTTTTGTAAGGGGCCAGATAGTAAATATTTTAGGCTGTGCAACTCAGACAGTCTCTGTCTCAATTATTCAGCTCTGCTGTTGTAGCACAAAAGCAGCCTCAGTCATTCATAAACAAATTGGCATGGCTGTATTCCAATAAAACTTTATTTATAAAAAGAGGTGGCAGGGCAGATTTGGCCTGCAGGCCTGAGTTTGTCAGTCCCATATCAGTATTAATAGGCATACTAATAGAACCTACCACATGGGGTAGTTAGGACTGGAGGAGATTTTAAGCTTCAAGTATGAGGGGAGTGCATAGCCCAGGTATGAGCTGGGCCTGCTCATTTTCTTAGGAGTACTGCTAATGTTATTCCTGCTGAATGCTACTGGAAAGCAGCTCCAGGGGAGAAAACCAGGCCTTTTTCCTGTCTGAGTTGTTCACTGGTAAATGTTGGCACAATTCCTCCTCGTGAGATGAACTTTCCTTTGGAGCTGAGAATGGATGGGGTAAATAAGCACTTGTCTCAGGGTCACAAAAGAGCCTGCGGGGAGGGAAATTACCGGGTGCCAGCAATTCTGCAGAGCTGGGTGATGCCTTGCCATGCCCAAGCCCTCTGGTGGGGGGTTGCGGGGCTTAGAGAGTGAAGGTCTCAGTCAGACGTCTCCTAGGGCAGACTGTGGCCCGTCCTACTCCCTGGCAGGTGCCGTGCTCAGAAGTGCCTATGACCACAGCTTTTGGCGTCAAACAGACTTGACTGGAGTTTTGCTTTGACTTTTTCTCAGCCATGTGGCCTTGGGGAAGTTGATAGACCTTTTTGAGGATCAGTTTTCTTATCTATTAAGTGACAATTTAAAACAGCACCAACTTAATATTGGTGCTGGCAAAAGTTAACAGGAAAACATATATGAAAGGCCTAGCACAGCACTTGGCCGTGGTAAGAGCATGGTGAGTAGTGTCAGCAATTGTCATGATGACTCTGTGAACACTGGCATCATCATGAGCGTCATGATCTCACGTGATCTTTAGAATAGCCAAGGGAGATACGTATCACTATTCCCATTTTATGCATGAGGAACCTAAGGCAAAGTAGGATGTTCATCTTGGGTTTCAAAGGGTGGATGAACTTGACCTGGGGTAGGTCGAAGGGGTCAGCATATGCTCCCCAATATATACTACACCATGCCACTGTGACAGGCATCACCCCAAACACTGTCACTGTGCAGAGTTTAGGATGAAGCTCTGGCTCCTCCAAATGAATCCATGTTCATCACTGCTACACAACTGGGTATTGAGGGGCCTTGGGTTGGCCACTGCGGCTAGCATGGCCAATACCCTAATCTGGGTGACGTGCTTGCTGTTCTTCCCACTTGGGGCTGAGGCATATCAGTTCTCCCACTTAGCATGATGACACCACAGGGCTTGATGTAAGCTGGGAGCAAAGGGCCTGCTAAGTCTTCTTCTTGGCTCTGCTATTTTCTTTAAGAAATCTACATTTTAGAAGGGGAACTCAATTACCTTCCTGGTGCCTGGTTCATCTCTTAGCTGATTATTTTGGCATCATACACTAATGCTGGCCTGCACACAACTCCTGGGCTTCAGACCCCAGTGCTGGGGTTCACTCTGGATCTGGCATCAGGGCTGCCTGGGGCTCACAGGGGCCTTGCCCCCTCCTTTTCCTGGGAACACTTTCCATGGCTGCTTACTCTTAACCAAGCAACCATGCTTGGGTCTGCTCTTCCCACAGCTGAACTCCCACCAAGCATGCCAGCTGTTTTTCACATGGGAAGCCTCCTCATCAGTCAGCCTGATTGTCCTGTCTCCTTTGATAAGGGAGAAATGAAGAGAGGTACTTGGGAAACGTTCTTACAATAAACACATGCCTGGAACAAGGAGCCCAATGATGACTCCATTCATGGAAATCAAGTTGGTACACATGGCAGGGATGCTGCAATAAGAAATCTTTAGGGCAGGAAAACCACATTACAGGCAATTCTTTGAAGCCAAGAGGCCACTGTCAGATTATAATCCAGAAATAATCAGAGCTTGCTTTTTTTTTGGACCTTGTGTACCATCAGATACATGGAGTGGCTTTTATGTACATCAGTGCCAGGACGCCTTCTGAGCCAGCTGGTGTGCATGCCCTGGGAGGGGGAGCCAACCCGAGGGTCAGCACGACGCCCTTCTTCTCATGTTGCGACCTTGTCACACATTCCCAGGTGTCACAGACTTTGCTTCCGCCTTGAAAGGCAGCAGAGTCCGCGCTGCTTTCAGACTTAGTACAAGGTTTCATCTTTCACTCCTCCCCTCACCCCAACTGGTTGGATATGGTATCTTTCTCTATCTGAACTCCTCAACCTGATTTCTTTCCAGGCTCTTTGCAGAGGGGACAGCAGGCCACTGGCATTTCTGGGACAAGAGAGCTCTTGCTAATTATCCCTGATGTGAGAGAGTGCCCTCTCACACCGGTATCATTACAGTTAACTACAGTTCTCCCTCAGCTTACCAGGGGGTTACCTTCCAATAAACCCATCATAAGTTGACAAGTCAAAAATGCATTTAATACACCTAACCTACTGAATATCATAGTTAGCCTAGTCTATCTTATACCTGCTTAGAATAGTTACATTAGCCTTAATTGGGCAAAATCATCTGAAACAAACCCATTTTATAATAAAGCATTGACTATCTGATGTAATTTACTGAGGACTGTATTATAAGTGAAAAATGGAATGGCTATATGGAGGCAGAATGGTTGTAAGTATATCAGTTGTTTACTCTTGTGACTGCAGTGTGGCTGCCTAGGAGCTACAGCTCAGCACGGCTGCCCAGCATCATGAGAGAGTAGCAAAAACTATATTACATATCACTAGCCTGGGAAAAGGTCAAAATTTAAAATTTGAAGTATGGTTTCTACTGAATGTACATCACTTTCATGCACCATCATGAAGTAAAAAAAATATAAGTCAAACCATCATAGGTTGGGACTGTCTATAGTCTCTTTTCCTTCTTAGAACAATGTTTTCCAAAGTGATTGACAGAATGGCACATTCAATAGATGTTTCTTGCACGAGTAAATCTGACAAATTAAATGGGTCTGTGTATTGCAGAATGCCTTAGTGCCTTGACTGAATTAATGTGCACTGGAAATCTCCAAGAGCAGTTACGATACACAGTGGATTCCAAAGATATTTAACCTTAAACCCTCTTTCCAAGAGCATCTGGTTGGGAAGGTGCTTCATGAACATATTTTGAGAAAGCTCTGCTGGAGAGGATGCTATTCATTCTTAGGCTCAGACACATCCTGCATGCTGTTGACGGCTGGATAATGCAGTGGGTGCAGCATGGCTCTGAGACCGCAGTGACCAGTGTGTCACAGCATCTGCTCTGCCTCTTCCTTGGTGTGTGACTTTGGGAAAGTGATTTCACTTTTCTAAGCCTCAATTTTTTCCTCCGTAAAGTGAGACTAATAATGCTACCTAACTCATGGGGTTGTAATAAAAAAAGATTACATGAACTAATATGTGAAAAGTCCTTACGGTTCCTGACACATAATAAACACCCTGTTTATGGCATCATCATTGTCATCAGCATTACTTTTGTTAGATGAGGATAAGGAAGATGAAGAAAAATGCTCAGAAATGAGTATATTATATACTGCACAACAGTATGTAATGATCGTGCCTCAGACAGATAAACTGGCATAAGAACAGAGAGCAAGGTCTCTTAAAGGATACAGCATTACAACGGGCTTTGCAGGATCAGTAGGAGTTTAGGTGTTGGCAGGCAGGACTGGGGTAATGGCAGAGAAGTAGCAGAAAGAAGCAACGCATGAAGGAGGATGCTCACCGGAGGCGACACAAGTCAGGTGTGCAGCGAAGAGAGCGGAGAATAGGTGAGATGGGGGAAAGAGCTGGAGATAATTGCTGACAAGTTTGACTGAAGGCCCAGGGCAAAGAAGGGCCCTGAATCCAGGATGAAGGCTTTGGACTTGATTAAGTGAGGCTCAGAGGACCAATGAGCAAGGGAGGGGTGAGATCCAGAAGGATTTTAAGGAAAGGAAATTTGGAATCGGCCTTGTAAATACCTAACTTAAGGAAAATTGTCAGTGGCCAGGAATGATATAGAATGAGAGGCAGAAACGCTGGGGAAGGGGGGAGAGGAGCCCATTGGGGTCGAACAAGGTAAGAAGGCAGGGTGGAGAGGACAGGCAGATGAGATCTGGGGAGCTGCTGAGGCTGTCCTGATAAGGCTGCCCAACCTTCCTAAACTGGGGGAAACCACTGGTCATTGCCAGGAACCTACTGTGGAAATTGTGCTGATTCTACTGGCAGAAGTTTCCATGATGACTGGGCCTAGGAAATGGTCTGCACCCTTCACAGTTGACTGGATTTTCAATGAAAATACATGGCCACTGACCCTTGCATTTTATACAAGTTGTTTGCTCCCTCCATGCTGGGGAAAGCCTGCTATTCCCATGACAGATCCACAGGTCTCTCCTGAGCAGCAGACCTCTGACACCATTTCCTGTCAACTCTGACACATGGCCCAGTGTGACACCCAGCAGGGTCAGCTTTTTCTAGGCAAAATAGATATTCCAAGTTGTCCCAGAAGAGGAAGTGCTAAACAGAGGTGGGTATGAGATGAGGGCAGGTGGGAGGGTGGGTGAGCTAAGCCCCTCAGGCACACTTTGAGGGCACTACTAGGTAGGAAAGTTGGATTCTTATACTACCAAGAAAGGGACCAAGCAGATACACAGCAAGTAAGTGCATTTTAATCTTGGCCTTGGGCAGAAAAGCATGATAGAATACTGACCAAATCGGATCTGCCAGCTCATTCAGGGCATATGAATAAATGACCCTATCCTATCATCAAGCCTCTGAATGAAGCTCAGGCAGATGAAACGAGGATATCATTATGTGGAAATGGGCTGGGGATTAGGGATGCTGGCATGAGTTTCCAGCCTCATTTTTTACCTTTTTGAAATCCCCATTCCTTTGATATTCACATAGCATCATGTCGAAAAAGATTGGTATGGTGGCTTTCCGGAGCTCAGCCTCAGGGATAAGTGTCATCTCTAATATAGGCCCCACCATGCCTGGGATGAAGCAGATTTTGTTCTGGCCTGAAAGAGAAAAGGGACATAGACACATAAAACAGTTTCATGATATGCAGGTCCTCCTCAGACCAAGCCTGGGAAAAGGAAAAAAGAGAGGCAGAATAGTAAAAACAATAGTTACCACTTACATAGTTGTTTGCCAGGGACCAAGTGCCATTTTGAACACTTTACATATATTAATTCCTGTAAGAGGTGCATGTATCATCCAGCATGAGCTCCTTCACTAAGGGTAATAACACAGGCGTGTGTAAAGCATGTCACTGTTTACCCGGTTTTCCACCTGCGTGATCTCCTTTGAGATGGAGCCCTAACAGAATATGTCAGGGCTGGCAAATCACAGGTGTTTGAAGGTATGCCTGTCTGCAGCACAAAGCATGTTTCTGAGATTTGGAAAACGTGCCTTTACTGTTTTGTGAAATAAGATAAGCAAAATTTACTACTAAGAATCTGTTACATTAGTACAGTCAGTTGAATAGTGACGGTTAAATCATCACTTTAGTATCAGATGACTTACAACCTCTCATGTTGTTTTTTGCCTCATTTCAGAACATTCCAGTAGCCCTCCCCTTGTTCTTGGCATTCTAGCTATGCTGGTCTGGTTCCAGTGCCACAAACTCACCCGGCTTCCTCCATGACCAGGCTTGTGCACACACTGCTCCTTGTTGATAAGAGTTTAAAGACAGTTTTCTCTACCTGTGCCCAATCATCCCCCTTTACCACATGAATTTTCCTGGATGGGTCCCACTAGATGGATGTGCTGAGAAAAGCCCTTTTCCCACATATCCATCCCACCCCAGCTGGGCCAGGTACTCTGTATTGGCTTCTTGTGTTGTGCTTTCTCCCTCAACTTTGCAATGATGGCTTTTTTGTGGGAGCATGTAAATAATGATAATCTTCCTCCACCACTGAGAACTTCATGAGAGTAGAGCCCATGTCTGTTCTCACCACTGTATCTGTGGCACTGAGCACAGGACCCCTTATATGCTCAATAAACATATGTTGAATGAGGAAAACAATATCTAGTTCCTACACTCACTAGCTATATGACTTGGGTATGTGTCTTATAAAAATGCAATATCAAAGCCCACTTGTTGAGAAGACCATGTGAAAATACGCCTGTGTGTACTTAGCAAAGAGCCCAGAAGAATCAGCATCCACAGGCATGGGTAGCATGTCTCAGTGGTTAAGGCAATGATTCTGGAGTTGGATTGCCTGGATTTATAAACTGATTCCATCCAAACAACTAGCTGTGTGATGTTGGGCAAGTTGATCTCACCTCTTCAGGCCTCAGGGTCCTCATCTGAAACATGGGAGAATAATAGTATTTATTTCATGGGGTTGTTATGAAAAATAAATGAATTACTATTTATTAAGTGTACATGGCACACTTCATGCAGTGTTAGTTTTACTGTTGTGATGTGTGGCCAAAATGAACGATGAAGGGCAGCCTTGCTGAGCAGAGTGAGTAGCAGGCCACCCAAATATAACATTAGATGAGGCAGAGAAGTGGAATGGAGACGGGTGCCTAGGAGGTGCAGGGGTTTCCCGGGGCCTCTGGGGCAGCCTATCCAAGCAACCCTGCCATGAAAGCTGACATGCAGATGTTTCATCACCAGAGGCCTCTTTCTCCTCTTGAGTTTTAGAGCCCAGGAAGCCCATCCTGGTTTTCTCCATTGTCACAACAAACACTGGTGGTCTCAACCTGGGCCAAAGAGTTCCTGGGCGTGCAGAAACTCAGGTGGTATGGTGTGTAGCCTGGCACTGTTGCTTTGATTAAAGCTGAGGAAAGGGGCCAAGAGGCAAGGCAGTAAGAAAATGGATTTTCATTCAGCCAAAATGAGGCTTAATTTTGGAGCATTTCCCCAGAATTCAGATAAAAAAAGGCACCATCCTAGGAATATCTTCAGTTACTGAGAATGAAGTGGTGAAGTCAGGCAGAGCTGAGTGAAATATAAAGAAACTTTTCTAGGATATCAGCTTCATTCTATAATGCATTTGGATACTTGAGCCTCCTGTCTTGCTTTGGCCTAAATAGAAAAAAATCTTACTTTCTGGCAGGTTTATAGTAATTGTTAATCTGGGTTTCTGATTTTGTTCTTCAAGATCCTTTAAACCCCCAGTAGGGTTTTAAAATTCAAAGTCAAGTGCAATAATAAGTAGAAGGTAAATGGGAAACTGTCAGATAAGACACCATGGAATGGAGAAATTGCTTATGCAACAAAGGCCTTTACAATACTGGAGGGCATTGGGTATGATAAGAATATATTTAAGATGGTTTAAAATAAAGAGCAGCCATGCAGTAGACCATGGATTTCTTGGATACTTTTGACCTGCCTTCTTTGTAGTCAGTTGAAGAGATGTTTGGAAGAATAGGGAAAAAGGAGATAGAATGGTGCTGAACTGTAAGTACAGTATGATCTCAGTGGCCCTTATAATGCTCCATGAAGAAATTTTATTCATCTACATCAAAACTGGAATTTCAGCACATTGAATTTGTGTTCAAGTAAGCTGAATGTGTGTATATGTGTGTCTTTATACACACAGATGCAAGCACACACACACACAGAACATAGTTGTGGCTAATTGAATGAAAACTCATTTGGAAAAAAAATCCTCATTCAAGAGACACACCTGCTGCTGTATTCAAAAAAAGGCAAATGAGGGAATCAGTGAGAGGGACTTTTTTCATATAATGGAAGCTGAATATCACTGGGAACAGATACCAATTAGAAAAGGCTTTTAAAGCACCAATAAGCCAGCAGGATAAATTCAAATACCGAATTACATAGGCTTTGGGAAAGGATCTGCTGGTAATGAGAGTGCAGAGAAGAGTTTAGGAGTGTGGATGGAAAGGAGTCCTGTGTGTCATCTGTGCAATGGTCTCTTCCCCCACCCCCCCGCAAGAGGAGACTGTAAGGTTGAATGCACAGAGTCTGAGGGCACGAAGGAGAAGAGCTGGTGAAACAGAAAGAAAGAAAAAAGGGAGGGTGGGAGGGAGGGAGGAGACAATTTTGTGGATGCAGCTGAGAATGGCACATCACTGACCTGACGAGGCTGACAGGGGATAGAAGGGGCACTCTTCTGAGAGTATAAGGCTCTCTAAAGGCTGGCACAGACTCTGAAATGAACATGGAGGAGAGTAAGTTATGGCCCCCTGGGTTTCGGAGTCCCACAAGCCTCCTGGGGACTCTGAAATGAAGCTGGGCTGATCAGAAAAGAGGGGGAAGAAAGAACACAGCTCTCTGCTCCTCCTTTCAGGCAGGGAGACCCTCCCTCCTGGCACTGCTCTGGACAGGCAGGCAGTTCTCTCTTTACCCCTCAGAACGTGCCTGGCCCCAGCCTCCCTCCAGGCCCTGTAGAAGCTCTGAGCCTGACAACCTGGGTAAGGTCCCACCATTGCCACTCACGGCCACGTGGCTTTGTGTCTGTCACTTAGCTTCCCTGAGCCTCTGTGATCGCATCTGTAAATGGAGATAATAATTCCTGCCAGATAGAATTGTTGAGAAGCTTAAAAGAGTTAATACAAACATAGGGCTTTGCATAGTGTCTGGGTCATAGTGAATGGTGATGATGATGATGGTGAGAACTGTAAGCTCAGCTTAAGCTGCGTTCTAGGAAAAGCAACATGAAAAGACATGATTCAACCTTATGGAGCCCCCTGGAGCTTTCCATGGAACTTCTCAGGTCAGTCAATTATTCGTTCACCTCCAGAGTAAAAAGCTGGCATTGGCAGAGGGTCAGGATGGATTAATTTTCTCTCCCATGGCTGGCATTCATCACCTTCCAAAACCTTCTCTATCTCATCTAAATATACTTTATATTTGCCCCCAAAAATGTTTGGAAAGCTCCAGCTAATATGTTTATCCACAGCTTACAGTTCTTCCATGACTTCCATTGCTCTAGGGATGGAATTCTGCAGGCCTCTTGGGTCCTGTGCGCCCCCTCCGTCCCCTACGCATCCTCTTGCTTGCCTGCCCTCCCTCCACAGGCCTCCTGGAGCTCCTCCGTACACCCCGCTCCCTCCTCCTAGGCCTGCTTACCCCTGCCCACCATCTCTCTGACCCCAGTCCTACTCCGAAACTTACACCCCTTATACCTTCACAGGTAAACCCTACTCGCTACTGGGCACATGTGTCTCTTGAGCCCTTGAAATGTGGCTAGTCCAAGTTGAGATGTGCTCTGAGTATTAAACGCCCACAAGATTTCAGAGAATGGGTTCTGGAAAACAAGAAAAGTGACATAGCCCAATAATGTTTTATTTTGATTACGTGTTGAAATGATTACACTTTGAGATTTGGAGTTAAAATATATTATTAACACTAATTTTACTTTTTAAAAAATGTGGACACTAGAGCATTTAAATTGAGACAAATGGCTCACATTCTAGTTCCACAGGATAGCACTTCCCTGGAGCTCGGAGCTCGCCACTCTTCCCCAAGGCCACCTTCAGTTCACTCACTAGGCAGGAGGCCTTTATAAACTCTCTGGGTACCCCAAGCTTCTGTTCTATAGTTATTTCACCTTTGCAACCATAATTAAATAGCTTTGTAAAGTTATGATTCGGTGCAGTGATCAGCAGTCCATGAGGTCAGGGGCTCTGTCTCTAGCCTGTTTTCAGCGGTAGCCCAGCCACTAGCAGAGTACCTGGCATTTACAGGGCCCTTGTATTATTTCCTGTTGCTGCTGTTAGAAATCACTGCAAACTTAGTGAGTTACCACAATACAAACTTATTATCTTATATTTTTCGAGGTCAGAGGTCTGAAATGGGTTTCACTGGGTTAATATCAAGGTGTGATCAGGGCTGAATTTCCCTCTAGAGGGTCTAAGGAAGAAACTGTTTCCTTTCTTTTTGCAGCTTCTAGAGGCGACTCGCACTCCTTGGCTCAGGGCCTTTCAAAGCCTGAAGTGTATCATCTTCAGATCTCTGATTCCTCTACCTTCTTTCTTTCACTTATAAGGACCCTGTAGTTGCCCTGGATGCCCCTGGATAGACCAGGATACTCTTACCATCCTCAAGATCCTTACCTTAATGATGTCTGAAAAGTCCACTCTCCCGTGGGAGGTAATACATATGCAGGTTCTGGGGATTAGGACATGAACATCTTTGGGGAGCTATTATTCTGCTAACCACTGTGCTCAATATTTGTTAAATGAATGAATGAATAAATGGCTGGATGGGTGGATAAGTAGATGCCTCTCTATTCCCATTTCCTATTTTTTCCCAGCAGCTTCTCTCCAATCCTAAGAGGTCAGGCTTGCTCAGGCTGGTTGTTCTTCTGGAATGCCTGCGCTTCCCTCTTCTTCTTTCGGTTCTAACATGAGCCACCCTGGGGTCTAATTCAAGAGCCATTTACCCTAGTGGAGCCATTGTTATTGTCCTAACTTATCTTCCATTTGCCTGAACTCCGGAGTCTCTACCACACATTTCATGTTAAAGAACATACTTCTCATTTGTTCTTTAAACTCTTAGTTCATTCTACTCTTAGAACTAGAAGGTGAGCTCTTCTTGGCAGGGCAGGGACTATGCCTTATACTCCCCCAACTCTCCCACCCTTCCCTGGAGCTTAGCGCTGAGCTGGGCACTCTGTAGATGCTTAAAAAGTTAATGGCCCAGTTGCTCTCACAGCTCTGCCAGGACCAACCTCCCACATCTGAGGCCATGATGCCAGCTGCTGGAATTTATGTTTCTTTTCCATAAAGACTGTTAACACAGCAGCCTGATGTTAACCCAAGTGAATGTGCAAAATGTGCATTGTTTCACTCCAAGTAGAAATCAAATGCTATGATGCTACACTGTCAGGAAAGTACATTCCATTTGGCATAGTCCCAGGATCCAAAAACACAAATGGCATTAACCTTAGTAGCCAGGTCCTGGTAACAACATGTGGTCCTCCTCTCCATAGAGACCTCCTTGCATGTACTCTCTCTCACAAAGGCACACAAACACACATTTGTCTAGACTTTTCCCTGAAGAATGTTAAATGATCTTAAAGCCTGAGATTATCTCTGTAATTAGCTTTCTCATAATCACAGGATTGCTCACATCTTTTCAGATGAGAAGAAGATGATACTGATGATCATGGTGATGATACCCTGATTGCTTTGGGCATTAAAACAAAATTTTAAAACTTAAAGTGCAGTATGATTTACTCATTATCAGTAGTCTTTGAAAAACATAGTTGGCTATTTCACACCCTTTGAAAATAATTTGCATATTTGGAAAAAATTATTAGTGAGAATATTGGACTTGGGGTCAAAAGACAGGCTTTTTTGCCTCAGCGGGGTCACTGATTTGTTATTGACCTTGGGAGTGTCCTTGTGCCTCTCTGAGCCTCAGTGTCCTCACCTGTAAAATCAGGGGATTGAATTAGATGCTGTATCATTTAGGGACATAACAGAAATCTGATTACTATGGCTAGACTGAGTAAATTCCGTTTCAGCGTTAGTCCTTAACAGGAAGTCAAGGCACAGTCCAGAGCTGCCCCTCCATACTTAGCACATGACTTTTGTCTTCATAGATTCAAGGTGGCTTCCATACCTTCAGACATCTTTTTTTCCAGAAAGGAAGAGGAGGGAAGTACTATAGGCAAAAATATATTGTGCTCATTGAATTTGTCTCTCTCACTTCTGTTTTATTTAGGAAAAAGTAGTCCCTGAAGCCCCAAGTTTCTTTCTGCTGATTCTCATCAGACAGAGCTGAGTCACATGACTAACATCTGCTATAAGACATTGGTAACTGAGAAAATTGTGATCACAAAAAAAAAATCAGTGCTCAGTTAGTCAGGAAGAAGGGCACAATGGCTACTGTGTGGGCACTCAGCCCTGTCTGCCATAGACAGTTTCACTGTGTCCTGGATTTTCAATGAAATTGCACTTTAAAACCTATCATCATCAGGAGCCAAGATGGTGGCGTGAGTAGAGCAGTGGAAATCTCCTCTCAAAACTACATATATTTTTGAAAATACAACAAATACAACTCTTCCTAAAAAAACCTACCATTACCCATGCAGTGTTCTCACTACCGTGGTCCCTAGTGCATATGGTGCTTAGCCCTGGTTTGGGTTAGCAGGTTAACTTCACCGGTTTGCTAGGAAAACGCATGCTAATGCCAACATGGGTGGGGTGGAGATGGGCAACCAGCCACTTGCTCTGCCTCCTCTTTCTGTTCTCTTATCCCTGAAGGAGACAGGCAAGAAGGCAGCCATGTAACTGATGAGTAACAGGAAAGCCCCTTCAGGCTGACACGCTTTCCTCCTTGTTGGAGCCCAGACCAAGAGAGGAGAGGGCCAGCTGTCTTTGCCAAAGCATCCTGTACTTGTTTTCTTCAGTGGACCTGTGGCTGTTGGACCTTTCCATTGCTCCACAAACATTTCACCTTGGGGAACACTGCTTCCTTCAGTGTATGTAGGCTTGGTAGGAACATCAAAGGAGAGGTCATACAAGCTAGGTCAAAAGAACCACACCCCTTGGAGACAGTCCTTTGGCAGAGTGATGCAGGAGCAGGACAGCCTGACGGCAAAGTTGCGCTCCCCCCACCCTGGATCCTAGCATGGCCCTGGCCCTGTCTTTGGGAGCCTGGTTCTCTTTGCCCTTCCAATAAGCACCTACTCTAATAAGGCAGGCAAAGTCGGCATCTTTTCTTGCAACCCCAAGCCCTGACAAATATATCTAGTAAGTGCATTCATTCATTTTACAGGTATTTACAAACAGCAAGGAGTCTTCAGGTTAAGATTCAGGCCGGGATGCTCGACTTGAATCTGTCTCCAGTGCACTCATGACTTTGCACACACTTCTTTGCCTCTCTGTGCCTTGGTTTTCTCCCTGGTAACATAGTGAGTGGCACCAGATCTGTGTCTTCAAACTCTTCTCTGGAGTGCTTTAAGATTTCTCCCCAGAGAATCCTCAGGGGTCTTCATGGGGAGCTCAGGAATGGCCCATCATAATGGGTTCTGGGCACCGCACCCCACTTCAATTAGAAGAGCTCAGCTTTCATCCAATTTAGGTATGGAGCATGAATTATTTTTATTGGCCTTCAGCTAAAAATAAATGTTTGAAAAATGCTGGACAATATAATCTCTAAAGGGCCTTCCAGCTCTGATGTTCTGTGATTCTAAGCAGGTGGAAAATTTGGTAACATCTTTTCATTCATCAGCATAATTGGGAGCACAGGAATGCCTGCCAAAACATAATCTATATCTAAATAAAATCTGTGTGCAAAACAATGGCAATGAAGGACATTCAGAAAAGTGCAGGCTGTGTGGAAGAAATAGAGACAGACAAAGCACAGATTCCTGTTTTGCTATTCTGGCAATGGCTGGGGTGTAGATCTGGGAAAGCAAGCCCACCAAGGCTTTATCTAGTCTTTCTCTTGTAAAACACAGAATGCAAACTCATATGCAAACTGAATCTGGGCCCTATGTTTTACTGGGCATATTCAATGTTTTAAAACTTCCAATTAGCGTAATATTCATAAATTGGCAAATGCATTTAAAAATCATTTCCTGTCTTCTTTTGAAAAACTAGAAGAAGCAACAATGTTGTTCTTATGATCCTTATAAGCACCCTGGGAGAAGGTGCTATTTCCCCAGATTAGGCTCAGTGTCACTCAGTCCTCTTGCTTTGGGCTTTGTAGTTTATAAATGACAGTGCAAAGCCCAAGGAAGAGGTATGGCAGTCTGTTCTGGGCCTGGTCCCCAGCTCTCCCTTTGACTTTGTGAGCCAATCCACAGCCTTCCTATTACCAGTTTGTACTCTGAGCTGGAGTCTAAAGTGGCTAGCAAGCACAGAACCCAGACTGTCTATCCACGCTGCTTTCCCTGCAGTGAATGGGCCTTGCTGAAGGGCAAGAAACTGCTGTCCAGGAAATCAGATGGGGCCTGAAAGACACTAAAAGGTCTGAGGAAGCAAGAAGTGAAGTCAGGGTGGGGGTGCATGATACAGGTTGAATCTAAGAGATGGCACAGTCCTGGCAAGTGCCTCAACTAAAGAAGGTAGTGTCCAAGCCCAGGGCAGAGCAAATCAGCAGAGGGAGACAAAGAGGGTGCATACAAATCAGAGGTGAAAATAGTCTCTTTGTTCATCCATCCATCTATCCGTTCACCCTTTCAGCACATATTTGTGGAAGAGGATTTAGGCCTTGGGCAAAGTATATGGCCCCTGTCCTCCTGGAATCAAAACCAGGCTCTAGGACCTGCAGCTGTTTGCTCTCAAGCAAGTTACTTTCCTCTCCAAATTTCCTGATCAATAAAAAGAGGGGGGGACGTTTTCCATCTTGTAGGAGGCGATGTGAAGATTAACTAAGATCTTCTTAGCACAGGCCTGACTCAGACTCTCAATAAATGTCTCCCTGATTTTCACTCCCCTTCTTTCCTCTCATGGGCACCACTCAGCTCACACATGATTCCGGTAGCTCACCAAGGCAGGAACTGCCTTTAGTGTCACCTTCCAGCTCAAATTGTCACAGAAGATCCTCATCTTCTACAGAACTAATTTTACTCCCAAGAGGCAAGGGTGATCTTATAGATCACAACATCACATAAGAAGCAGGATGCAGAACGGCCCACCAACCCGCAGGAAGCATCAAGGTGACATGTGAGGACATGAGTTCCCACAGCAGTCCTGCCCTTCCTGCTTTTGTAAATTCCAGTTTGATTTCTTAGGCCCACAGGGACATGAAGCAGAAGCAGACCTAACAGCTGTTTGTGTGGTGGGAGGTGGTGATGAACACTGTCTCTCATCAGGCACTTATTAAGGACCCAGGTCACTTTCAGTGATAAACTGTTATGTTAAGCTCCCACTGCTGAAACCCCTGTGGCCTCTAACAGATGGTCTTCAAGAAGGAGCTTGGCGTGTGCAGATGTGTCTGTCTGGGTGTGTGTGCCGACTCACCAAGCTTGTACCACATGTCACGGATGGAGAAGCCAATTAGCCGTCTCATGTCCCCGTACCTAAGAGGAACAAAAAACGTCTGCTTCACGCGCCATGTCAGAGATTCTCATGAAACCCCCCTTCAGGAGATCCACACGCAACCTACTTATTTAGGATTTTGTTGTACTTGGCATGCGAGAACTGCTCCAGCTGCAGGGAATCCTGAGTGATAAAAGCCACTGCCAGATGAAAATAGTTGTTCCACAGCTGTAAACGAAAGGGTAGAGAACAGTCATGGAGAGGGCCTGAAGTGGGAAGGCATATTAAATACTGGGTAATGTGAATAATTTATGAAGATGGCAGATGATAGAGGCAGAACCAGTTCAATTCTGTGCATGCAATTTTCTAACTGGCACTGACTCTGAAATTAAGATCCTGGCCAAAGCACAGACAATGGGTGAATTTCTCTAGGCGATGACCATGTCCCCTGTCTGACAACAGGATCTGGGCAAAGAGGAGGATTTTCAGGCTGCTCTCTGTTTTTTGTTCTTGTTTTGTTTTCTGAAAGATTGATAACGTGCTCCAGCTGGGTGACCTGGTGAGCTAGAATTAAAGAGTGGTGAGGGATAAGTATTTCAGGGACTCTCAGCCTTCCTGGAAGTCCTTCCTAATTCACCTGACAGCTCAGAGGACCAGCCTGCAACCCATTCTGTCTTACAATATTTGGCCCTCTCCTTCCTCTTAATTCAGTGGTTTCTCAAAGTGCGGCCCTGGACCAGCGGCATCTGCATCACCTACAAACTTGTTAACAATGCAAATTCTCTGTCCCCACCTCAGATCTACTGAATCAGACACCAGAAATCTGTGCTTAGAAGCACTCCCGGTGATTTTGATGCTGATTTGAGTTCAAGAACCACTGAGGGTTCATTTTATACATTGGCTTGTCATAATTTTAACACTTACATGTGATCTGTTGGTGCTAAGTGCAAGGACTAATACTAGAACTCAGTCCACCAGCTTGGGGTGAAATAGAGCTGGCAAAGGGTTCAGCGCATGGCAAGTGTCCCACAAGGTCAGTGGCAGTGATGGCAATACTGATCCCGGCTACATAATCTGAGACACGGAGACCCAAACCAAGGGGCTGTTGAGCCTCAGTGAACCCATCTGCCAAAGGGATACTGTCTGTGCGCACTGCGAGGGCTGCAGTAAGGATGACGTGAGATGATGCATTTAAAGGGCATGAGTCTTCATAAGAGCTCAAAGCACTTGAGCCTTATTATTCTTTCCATTATTCTAGTGATTTCTTTGGTACCAAAGAAAATTGTACAACCTGGCTCCTTGGGTATTCAAGGACGATCATTATATGATGCCAAGGCCCCACAAGGAGCAGGTGGGGGAGAGCTTTGTTGAACAATCCCCCCTCCCTGACTTTTAGTGCCCTCTCAACACTGAATAGCAAGTGGACGTATATGCTAGCTAGAGAAATCACCCACTGTTGAGACTTTTATCCTTATATCAAAGATCTTCATCTGAGGTTTCAGAAAGCCGAAACTAAATGAAAGGCAGCGTTACCCTTGATAATGTTACTATTGCTGCCCAGAGTATTACTTTCAAAGGGACTTGTGGTTCCAGTTTCAGAAAGAAGTAAAACAAGCTTTCCCACACATCCCTATTTTCATCTCAAAACTTGGTAGCTATCAATAGTCCCATTTTACTATGATGAGTGAGGCTTAGAGGGGTTAAACATTTCACTGGCAGTTAGTCAGCTTGTTATATATACAGCAGAGCTGGGCTTTGCCCCCAGGCCTTCTGATTGATGTTCATGGCTCTTTCTACATGCCACAGCCAGTCTTGGCTAAAGACGCATTATCAGGTATTTTTTGAGCATTTTCTATGTTGCAGCACTGTCGTCGTGTCGGGATAGGGCAATGGTTATATAGAGGGCAGTCTCTGCCTTCATGCAGTTCACACCCCAAGGAGGGAATATGCTTTCCTTTACTTGAAACTTCATCTTCCACAGTCTGAAAGACTAAGCCACTGCCAGGGTACAGTGAGCTGCCTCCTGGATTGTGGCCCCCCTAAAGTCAACTCTTCATACAGAGGCCAGAAGGATCTTTTTAAAGCAAGTGAAAGCCTATCACTCTCTTCCTCGAAGCTCTCCAAAGGCTTCCTATAACTCTCAGACAAAGATCTCAAGACCTTGTTTCCATAGTAACCTTGCTTATCCAGACACACAGAGCAGGTCAGGTCTCCCAGTGGCCACTCCAACTGTCCTCTTCTTGGTGCCCCCATGACTTGCAGGTTCTGAAAATGTGCTGCTTTGGTCTGCTTAAGCCCAGAGCTCACACCTGCTTCCATTTAAGACCGGGATATGAAACAGCAAGCCAGGGAAAGGCAAACCCTGGTCACAGAACATGGAAAGGGTTATTTTTAAGATGAGAAATTTCTGATTTTAGGAGATTTCATAGGAGTAACCAGGATACAATAGGAAATAGATACATGGCAAAGTAGGTTGAATTGCTGCTACTTTTGAGAATAATTCCAGAAATATCCCCACATGTTTGAGTACATAAACATGTTGATACATGTGACAACATGGATTAGTCTTGAAAACATCATGCTTAGTGAAAGGAGTCAGACCTGAAAGGTCATATATTTTATGATTGCACTTTTATGAAATGTCAGAATAGGCAAATCCAGAGACAGAGAGTAGATTAGTGATTACCAGGGGCTGAGGGGAAGGAAAGAATGGGAAATCATTGCAAAGATGCAATGCTTGGCTAAAGATGCATTATCAGGTATTTTTTGAGCATTTTCTATGTGCCAGTTGGAGTACACAAACATGTCTCTAGCCTCTATTCTATCTGACTTAGTCCTTCAAAAATGTCTTCCATCACCCCATTCTGGACTTTCTTAAAAATTTGAGATATAATTCATATATCATAACACTCCTTTTTTAGAGTGAATGATTCAGTAGTTTTTAGTATATTCACAAGGTAGTATAACCACCACCACTATCTAAATTTAGAACATTTTCATTACCCTACCCCCCAAAAATAGCCTACCCGTTTGCAATGATTTCCCGTTCTTTCCTTCCCCTCAGCCCCTGGTAATCACTAAACTCTCTGTCTCTGGATTTGCCTATTCTGACATTTCATAAAAGTGCAATCATAAAATATATGACCTTTCAGGTCTGGCTCCTTTCACTAAGCATGATGTTTTCAAGACTAATCCATGTTGTCACATGTATCAATACTTCATTTATTTTTATTGCTGAATAGAATTCTATTTTACAAATATACCACATTTTGTTTGTCCATTAAGCCACTGATGGACAGCTGGGTTTGCTCTTATGAGTAATGCTGCTATGACCAGGTACGTACACACGTTTTTGTGTGGACTTAGGTTTTCAGTTCTCTTGGGTATATACTAAAGAGTGGGTCTGATTCTCTCTTGGCTTCTCTCCTTGAAGATCTCTGTGCATAAGACCACAGATCCAGTGCCTCCTTTTCTTAGTGGATCAGAAATGGTGCCCCATAGCATCTCACCCACAGCCCTTGCCTGGTTCTGTCCATGGGGCTCTGTGGGACCAAGTTTCGAACTGAGGGATGGTTGTCCTGTCAGTGGCTCTGTGCAATGCGCTGAGAGGTGAGCAGGGCACAGCTAGACCTTGCTGGGCACTCATAATGTCTCTGCCCCGAAACGTCCTTGACTCTTGCCCTGGAAGAATCAGGACAAAGTGCACTAGCCTGGCTTTGCAGGCATCATTAACTTTCCAGTGTTTTCTCCCTGACAGACTTCCTGTTCTAGCGGGCTGCTCTAGTGCAGACTCCACATGCACATGAGCAACTTGGCCTCACTGGCTTTGCTCGCAGTGGTTCTCACACCTGCGACACATAAGCTCTATTTTTTCATCACATCCCAGTTTGAGACCCACTTCCTTCCAGAAGGCTTCCTAGATGGCAGAGCATATCAGGTCTGCTCAACCTCTCTGAATTTGAGTGGTGCTTAGTATGTGCCACCGGATTTGGGTCTGCTGTTCCCCACCCGGCCTTGTGCACACTCAGTTCCCTTGTGGTTAAGAGCACAAGCATCAGTGTCTCATAGGCTAGGAGAGGGACACCAATTCCATCTCTTACTAGCTGGGCTGTCTTCAGCTAGTTACTTGACCTTTCTGAGCCTCATTTTCCTTACCTGTAAATGGGAAAAATAATGATAACTACCGTAAAGGATTCTTTTAAGTGCTGGATGAAATAATATGAGCATGAAGGTATCTGCCATTTGCTTGGTACAAGCCAAGTGCTCAGTAAATGGAGAGGTGGTACTACTGCTGGTCATGGAGTATTTGCATGATCTGTCTTTTCCAGTTGTAAGCTCCATGAGTACCAAGGGTCCTATTTCATTTATTTGAATCCCTAATGCTATATTCAGCATAATAGCTTGACTATATATATAGCTGGGCTCCAGAAAATATTTATTTATTGACCACTGCATTGTTACATAAAGTCTCCAATTTCTTCAAAAGTTCAAGATTTTTATTTCCTCCTTCCTCCAAGATGCTTGGGAACATTTCTACTAGGTGCCCAGCTCAGCTGGCTCAGAGATGTCACAGGAGCTTTAGCAATGCACACAGGTCCCTTTTCCCTAAGGAACAGGTGAAGTGATTCCTGATGGTAATTTAACATTTTGAAATCATAGGACAAAAGAAGATCAGAGTTAGAATAAATTTAAAGGTCATTTCGTCCAACTCCTGTATTTCACAG
Source organism: Manis pentadactyla (assembly GCF_030020395.1). Taxonomy (NCBI): domain Eukaryota; kingdom Metazoa; phylum Chordata; class Mammalia; order Pholidota; family Manidae; genus Manis; species Manis pentadactyla. The sequence goes on along the minus strand of NC_080020.1, from coordinate 43,783,638 downwards.
ATGTAATCACTGAGGTCCAGATAAATTAAGTGACCACCCAAAGTCATACTGCTAGTGGGTGTAAGTAGAATTTAGTTATATTTAATTAATTCTCAAAAAACTTGTAAATATAATACACACATGGTAAGAAAAATATATGTAGCAGAAAAGATTAAATAATAAAAAGTTATTTTCTATCCTACCTTGGACCCTAGTCTAATTCATCAGAAGAAAATGTTGTCAACAATTTCCTGGATATCCTCCCCCCAATGTTTTATGTATAAACAAACATATGTATAAACATCTTTTTTTAATAGTCTGCTATATTTTGCTTTTTCCTTTCATCAGTGTATCTTGTAAATGTTTCTATATTAGCTTATACAGATCTCCCTCATTCTCTTTTATTGCTGCATGATATTCTGCTATAAGGGTGTACTTTAATTTTAACCCATTCCCTATTTATAGACATTTAATCAGACTCCAACTTTTTGTTCCTTAGCATCAGTGCTGTAATCAACCTCCTCGTTTACATATCATTATGCATGAGAGCCTATCATGTAGTATACATTCCCAGAGTTGGACTTACTATGACACAGGGTCTATACAGATTTTGTTGTTGTTCATTATGATTCTTGTTTGTTTCCACAGACACTGCCAGGTTACGTTCCAGGATTCCAGTCCAGCTGCCATCTCCATTATCACGGGCAACTTACCCTACCTCTCTGAGCCTCAGTTTCCTCACCTGGAAAATGAGGCTAACAGCATCTAACAAGGATAGTTAAAAGGACTGATTGAGGAAACCACTGCCTAGTAAGCTACTCATTTTGCAATCTCAGTTCAAAAATCACTTGCTGAGGAAGCCTCCCCAACTTGCCTGGACTGAAGTAGATCTATTCATTATTCACCCTCATGCCACCCTGTTCACAGGATTTGTGACATACCTTAAGCAGAACGAATTAACTTTCTGTCTCCTCTACTGGATGTAAGCATCGTGAAGCCAAGAACCTCATCTTTTTATTCACTGTTGTATATCCAGTGTCTAGTGTTGTGCTCAGGGAAATGTTGTTGAGCCTAGGCCTCTGAGTGCATTATCGTTAGACCCTCACTAGAAACTACGAGATCTGTATTATTATTATTATTACTCCCATTTTAGAGATCAGGGAACAGAGGCCTAAGGTTGAATAAATTGCTCAAAGTCACACAGCTACAAATGGTAAAGGTGGCATTTGAATCCAAGCACATCTCTCTCCAGAACTTGTATTCTTTAACCACTCTGCTCTTCTGCTAAAATTGCTTTTCTCTTCCTTTCTCAGTTTTTGTTGATTTAGGTTTGGTGTTGGTTAAGGTTTCCACTCATTCATCTGATGTTTTATAGTCATTAGAGCAGAGACATCAAGGATTTTTGATCCTATAAGATTCTTTCTCAATGGCCTTGAATTGTTATTCACCCCAAATTCCAATTAAAAAAAAAAGCATGTTGAAGAAATGCAGTCAGCATGCCCTTCTCAGACCTGCAAAGCCACAGCTGCCATGGCCATTCTGGGGATGCTGCTGAATCTGGGAAAGATTCCACTTATGGACTCAGGTTAGGAACATCAGGCCAGACAGTCTGTGGCCCTCAAGCGGAAGCAGGCAGGCCCAAGAAGCTGACCCCAAGCATGTGATCACTTTCTGCCTGGTGGAGCCATTGCCCCATAAGCCTTCCTGTAGGGGTGCTATGGGCCTCTTTAAGGCTTCACTGAGTGCTCCCTTTGTGTGTATTCTTCCTCTCTCATCTTTTAGCCATCGTTGGTTACATTTCCCATTACAAAAACCAAATTTGCTCTCCTTCTCCCACTAATGGCTGGGAATAATCTGGAAGCTTTTCATTTTACAGGGTCTCCTACACAGGTTCAAAAATGATCCCAAGGTGGTCTGGTGCCTAGAATCTAATCCTGAAGTGCCTCAAGACCAAGGCTGCAACTACCAAATGCAAAGCCAATTAAAGTTTCCCAGGTAGAGAGAATGATCTTAGTAGCAATCAGACAGCTGCCTAAGATGAACAATTTTCTTAGAGCCAAAGAGTACATCAGAGTATAACCACTGATTCCTGGATCAATTCGAGTTTCCAACATGGAGAGTCTAATTCTATAGCTAATCATCATAGAGCTGTCTATAGCAGGACCAGCAAGAGCTAACCAGGACAGACAGTATTTCTGGAGCTAAGTAGAGCTGTCTCCTAGATTCAAAAGGCACACTGTTTCTAAGAGATAGTGCAAAAGAGTGGAAAGAGCTTGGGCTTTGCAGGCAGGCCTGGGGTTGAATCCCAGCAGCCCTACTTGGTGGTTAGATGCTCTTTAACAGAAATGTGAACTACTTCTCTAAATCTCAGTTTATTCACCAGTAAAATGGGTATATCCCAAACCAACAGGGTTTTAGTGAAGATCAAATGCCTTTAGTAGATGCCTAATAAAGGTTAGTCACCTTCTTCATCAGTTTGGATGTTAGAAGATGGATATACAGCCTACTATCAAGACTCTTAAGGTCCCTGAGGGCAGGGCAGCATTCTGCTTTGCTTTTGAATTCCTCAAAGCATGTTGCTATAGCCTGGACCCATGAGAACCGCTCCTAAATAAAAATCCTTGCTGAGGTGAATTCAAAATCCTCTCACTCGTGTGAATGGATGTGAATACCAAGGCCCTGCACCCTAAAGAGGGCGTAGGGAATGCAAATAATTTAACTCCAAGCAGAAAACATCATTTTTGTAATTCCCAGCTCTTGTCTCCTACAGAGTGGCACCCACAGAGCTTCTTGCTTTTTGCCCTTTGAATTGTAAAACCACAGTTCCAGAAAAGATATTAGGGCTAATCTCATTGCACCTGCCCCTCCTCTGGGCAGCAGCTGCCAGGGCCAGCAGTGCTTAGTGATGGATGCTGTCCCTGCTGATATTAAATGCATAATTAATGAAACTGTAAGAAGGAAACAAGGCGTGTTCCAGGCAGGGCACAGAGAACAAATCCATTCTCTCGCGGGGTGAGGGGAATGTAGGATAACAAAGATAAGGTTGAAAAATGATCCTGTTCTTGAGTATTCTTCAGTAAATATCTATAGAAGTCTCATTAGAAAAAGACTTAATTTCATTTTGTAACGTTGGTCACTTTCCTGTATTACAAAGTCTTGTGGGCGTGACAGCTCTAGGCAATGTTGTGGCGACTAGAAATATGGCTCCCTGCTTTCTTGTTTACTGAGGACTGGCAGAGGAGTCTCCAGACCTGACACGTTTAGGACCACCATCATCATCATCAGTATCAGAATGATAACAATTATTATTGTTATAATGAGCTAACACTTATTAAATAGCTACCACGTGCCCAGCCTGTTTTAAGTGCTTTACAGGAATTAATTCACTTAATCTTTTCAACAATCTATGAGGTAACTACTACTCGTGTCATAAATTGATGTGGAGGAAACTGAGGCACAGAGAAGTGAAGTAATTTGCCTAAAGACACTCAGCTCCTAAGGGCACACTTCCCATGTATGATACTCTCACTTCTCTGGGCATCTCTCAGATGCAGATTTTCTTTTGGAGAAACAGGATAAAACCTTACAAATGGCATGAAGGCCTGAAGCTGAGCTTCTCTTGGAAAATATTCCCCAAGACCATGGAGGAGAGCCAGTCAGGAAACTAGGCTGAGACTGTAATTGTTGGTGCCCATGGAAAGGGAAGAACAAACCGGCCAGCAGTTTTAGACCCAAACTGCCGCACCACTGGCCCTAAGGTGTGTTGCTCCAAACTGCCCCTCCAAAAAAGCAATGACCTTATTAACTCCCTGGACACACTTGTAACTGTAGCCTGCAGGCATCTGGACACATTTGGAAGAGGATCCAATATTCTGATTTAAAGAGCCAGCGTGACATGTTTTGTTCTCGTGTCAAAGATTCCTAACCCTCACCCAAACCCTGCTAGGCAGTCACCCCCAAGCCTTGGTGAAATTCTGTATGTAGCATGTGGCTAGGGGGGTGGTCAGTGGGCTCTGGTGCCAGTCACTGCCATGCTGTAGTCCTGGCTCTACACTGCCATGCTGTGCCACTTCAGGCGACCTACTCGTCACCTCAGAGTCTCAGTTCCTGCCGTCCTGCTGGCGGAACAATCATAGCAAAGGTAACTAACTTGTAGGGTAGTTATAAGGACAGAGAAAGGTGATGCCCACAAAGAGCTTCTCATGGATCTGCAAGGATAAGTCAGTAGAAAATGGCATCTCTCCTTTTAATCATTATCATTATAGTTCAATTGCTTGCCTTGCCTGCAAGGTGGTGGGAGAGAATCTATTCAAAGATAATGTTTATTAAATACTTATAGGATGGTGTTCTCCAGCCCAGGCATTTCCCCCCCTCCAAGGAGCTCTACTGTGTGCTCCATGAGCCCATAAGTACAAGGTCTTCTCACTCATGACCCTTATACACTACGAGAGGAAGGAGAGAAAACATGCATACAGATAAAACAGGAGGATAATTTCAAACAACATTTAGTGCTATGAAGACACTATGACTGGCTAAGTGGTGATACATAATGACTGTGGGGTCAGTGGGGTACCCCTAGAGAGGACTCAGCCAGGGGAGGCCTCTCTGAGGAAGTATTGAACGGAAACTGCTAGGACCTTACAAGTAAGTTCTCCCAACAAACCAGTTGGCAAGCTTCAGTTCTGGGATAACCTACAGGTGAGTCAGCTGAGGCACGTGCACAGTCCAGGCCTTCCTGCTGTTGCTCAGTTGGTCATAGGCCAAAGGACACTGACCCCAGATGAGCAGGCAGGAAACACCAGCACCCCATTTTACCAGCTACTCCCTAAGGCTTCACTGCAAGAGCTCATGGGGGTCAGGGACTTCCTCTTTGGGGGAACTGCTCTCTTACATCTTCAGCTAGAGGTAGCACTCCGGACTTCTCCACAAGGCTTTGAAGAGTTGGTTCTTCTTGCCTGGGCCTTGAGCAGATGTGTCACTCTGTTTGCCCCAGGGACATGCTTTGAGGCCCCCAAATCTCACAGAAGCTGCCAGTCCTGTGTGAGCACTAAAAGTGACTTCTGGAGGAATCAGGACATCACTGAGATGTACCAGTGAGCTGTATTTTTCAGTGTCTATAAGTGGCTGCCTTTCTAGGCTCCAGCGAACAGAAAAGAGAATGTGACACATTTTTAAAAAGTGGTGCCTGCTCATACAATGAATGAATGCCAAGTCTCTTCTTCAGCACAAGATACATTATACAGTCACATTTATATATGCTTGTCAGTTAATGTCTTTGAATCAAGGGCCAGGTTCCAAACTCTTAGTACTTCCCTCCCTGCTTACACCCTGCTGTGGAAACCCCTAGGAACACCGGAAACCTACGTGTGCTTTGGAATGTGTCTGCTGAAGCGGTCTGCCCAAGATGCTAGAGCAGCCTTACCAGGGCACCCCAAGCACACCTGGGGAGCCATACACTCACCTGGAACTCAAAGTTTGTGTGTTCCAGGAACTTCTGGTTCATGGTTTCTGCGAATTTGTTGATAGCTCTCAGGAAGACCCTGGAAGAGGGGGAAAAGGTCACCAGGCCATCTGAGTTCCCCTACTCAGGCATCCCTTCCCACACCCCATACCAAAGTTCCTGCAGGGAGGGACTCAGAGACCAGAGGGACAGGTAATCTGATCCACCCACTCACACTGTACACCTGGGGCCATGTTTGTCCTCAAGGATTCAAGAACTGTCTGACTTCCTTAGGAAATTTATATTATCTTTTTTTTAAACTATTACAGGCTTATAGCAGAAAATCCATGCCATGCAGAAAGGCAAAAAGAGAAATTGCCTCCTCTAAAAACAAACAAACAACACACCACAAAATCCTAACACCTAGAGGAAACCATCATTGAGATTTTGATGAACATAATTCCAAAAAACTCCCTAGACATATATACAAAATGAACGATATTTGAAAGATAACATTTTGATAAATGGGGTTAAATGATAAATGCTGTTTCATAGCCTGTCTTTTTGCTCAGCAATAAATTGTGTGTTCCTTTCATGCCAGTGAATACAGACATACATCATCCCTTGTAATCACCAAAGAGCATTCCACTATATGAATATATCACCGTGTATTTAATCAGTCTTTTACTGATGAAGCTCTATGTTGTTTCTCATTTTTTTCTGTTAGAGTGTTTCAATGATCACTCTTCTATGTATACTTTGCACCTCCTAAATACACTTCTCTAGTCTTCTCTATCAGATGACAGTACTTATCGAACATTATGCACATTAACATTTTGGTACCTGTTGTCAACTCCTTTTCTCCTGAAATGTCTTCCTGTCCATCTCTTCCTTCCTTGCTCCCGCCATCCTCTGCAGACTGGTCTGGCAGCCTCCAGCCTCTTGGCCCTTCCACCCCAGGAGTGCCTTGCCCTACAGGACAGCTCCAACTGTGCCAAACACCCACCTCAATAGCTCCCCACTGCCCACAAACTTTTTCTCTTAACAAGTCAATTCCTTCTGTGACTGGACCCAACATTTCTAGACTTATTTCTCACTATTACCCTGTGCTTCTGGTTGTTTCCTGAGCTCACAGCCATGTTCTTCCTTTGTCTGGAATGCCCCTTTCCTTCTCATCTCTTCAGGACAGTGTCTACTGCATCTTTATTTTCCCCAAAGGACAATCACTACGATCCCTTCCCAGCATTCATCACGGTCTGGGATGATTTATTTGTGTGGCTCAATGTCTGTCTCTTTCACGAGACTGTACTTTCCTTGAAATCAGAGACTCCCTTGTGATCTCATCTACTCTCCGATCTACGTGACTTTGACTTCCGAACTTGTATCGTTACCCCTGGCTTCTCCCCTGAGCTCTACCTCTCCAATCTATATCCTCACTTGGACAATGATCAGGCATCTCAAACATATGGGTCAAAAACTCAGCTCCTGTTACCTGTCCTCTTTCTGTAATCTTCCATCTAAGTAAAGGGCAACTGCATTCTTCCAATTGCTGAAGGGGGAAAAAAGTAACTTTGGTAGCATCCTTGACTTTTCTCTTTCTCTTACATATTACACCTGGCCTGTCAATAAAGCCTCTTAGCATTACTTTGAAAATATATCCAGAATTTGACTATTTCTCATCACCCCACTGCCACTGACCTGAACCAAACCAAACCACCATCGTCTCTTTCCTGGTTTTTTACAGTTTGTCATATGCCCAACTGTGGTCAAGTCTCCATTGTGTGTGTGTGTGTGTGTGTGTGTGTGTGTGTGTGTGTGTGTGTTTGTAAAATCTTAGACAGCAGTGACCAGATCTTACGTGTACCACTGTCTATCATTTTTGATTAATAGTGGACAGTCAATAACTAGTTATCCATTGGAAATGTCCAGGGAAAATGCCTATTTAGCCTACCTGAGGCATAATAGAAAGCCAGTAAAGGAAGTGTTGATTTGAAGGTTATTGCTCTGGACAATAATTGGGGCTCAATTCTGCTTGGGAACCACTGAGAGACTAGATAGAATGTACCTGCACATCAGAAGTGTCCTCTCCCAGTGGGGGAGAAACCTGGGTTATTTTATCCACTAACACCAACCCCACTCTGGTTAAAGATTGCTCCTATGGACATTAAGTCCCCAGTACTCCTGTCCTGTCCTGTAGGGGAGCTGAGCACTCTCCTGCAGCCAGAGAACACCAGAGAATGAGAGAAGTAGGAAGATCGTAGAGTGGATGGTAAATATGCACTGAAGCTGCAGGTGTATTTTGAATGGGCCCAAAATTTGGGCAGGGCACCTGTACATGTGCTACACCTGGCGTTGCTTATAAGGAACCCTGGGCAAGGTGTCTGTTAAACACTAAAATGTTTGTTGAACAAAGAAGGCAATGCATCCTGGTATAAGGATCACAAAATTTGTACATACACATATACACTCACACTGGATGTGATTTCTGGCTTTTCCACTCCCCAGCTGTGTTGATTTGGGACATATTAATAACACCTTTGACATCTCAGTTTCCCTGCTTTAGGCCAACATAACCCCTTTCAGGGTGCTGCTGCCGGGTTTAGTGGTGGATGCATGTGAAGTGCTGAGCACAGTGCCTGACAAAACGTAATGTGGAGGCGATGACCCCTTTGGACCTCTTTGGTTGCTTCACGCTTCCTTCTAAGGCAGGGCTGATAGCAAAATAGGCAGACAAGACAAGGTGCAACCAGCACCCAGTTCTGAAGCAGGTAGGGGCCATGTGAAAACAGTAAACGAAAGTCCCACAAAATTCACCACCCCATCAGGTTGTCAAAAAGTGAGATTTCTTTGGTTTTGCTATTCTGGCATTGGCTAATATGCCTTTGAAAAAAAAAATCTGTATTTTCTCCTTAAGTATTAGTATCTGATTCCCCAGATGGAAATCATTGAATGGCTGTCATATTATGTATAAACATCTCAGAATCTCTACTATGAGACCAAAATGAGGGGTTTTACACATTCTCAGCAGCAACAAAGCTATCAGTAGTTTTAGTAACAGTTATTAATTTTGATTGTCAGCCTAAACCTGTCCCCAGCGCTCACACTCCAGTCTAATAACCAAGAATTGATCAGCCCCCTATGCTAATGGTGGGGACTAGTGGCAGATGGGGGCTGGGGGGAGTAAGTCAAGTTTCCTCCCTTTCACTGAATTCTTCCACAACTACCCCCTGGGAATCAAAATATTACTTAATTTTGGATTGCCATGTATGGGTTTGAAAAAGGGCGTCTTTTGTCTTTTCTTAGAAAACAATTGTACTTAAAGACTAATATAGTAAAGTGGGTTGGATTGAAAGCATACTCAATTCTTTCTATTACTCTCAATAATAAAATTGAATTGTTGAAACAAAGTTCATGATCAGATCTCAGTCTAACACTTCCTGCCTCTCATCCATGATGCTTATAGCAGGTGCTATAGAGCCTGTAACAGTCACAGCCACAGTTACCAACTATCCGTCTGGCTCCATGCTAAGTATTTTCCATGGAGTCTTTCTGTTTTTAGTTTTTCTTTTTTAATTCTCACATTAATCTCTGAGTCATATTTTGTTTCCACTTTACACATGTGAGTTTAGGTAACTTTCCTAATAACCCAGCCAACATATGGAACCAGGATTTAAACAAAGGTGTGCTGTCTTTAGAACCTAGTATTTAACCACTATGCTGTTCTTCCCACAAGGAAATCTCTGTGATTCTGTTCAATCCAAGCTGTGAGGTCACCTTATTAATAGCAGTGATGGAAGTATCATAGTTATTGTTCAGGTAGCCTGTGTTTAATTGTAGTTCACTTAGTTCTACAGACTGAAGTAGGTACTATGGTTATACCCATTTAGCAGAAGAGGAAAGAGATCAAATAATTTCCTCACATTCACATACTATATAATAAGCAGGAGAGTCTAGATCCAAACTCAGGTCTGTCTTTCTCTAAAGGCTTTACAATGAGCCCAAAGGGTATACGGGCACCCTTGAAGGCCAGCTTACATAGCCTTTGGCCCCGGGCATGCTCCTACCCGTGCCCACCATGCACAGAGCCCCGCACACTTCGTCGCTCTCATCCTGCTGCCCTGCCCACAGCTGACAGGTGAAGAACCAACACTAGGCTCAGGCAGTCTTGGCCTGTGGGTGGCCAGTGGCCTAGGGGTGACCTGGTGGGTACCTGGGCTTGGAGAGTACAAATCAAATCTTTGTAGGCAGTCCTAAAGAACCTGGGCCCTGAGGAGAAGCCATTACCAGTTGATTCTGGGAGGAAGCGGAAGCCATATGCAAGAGAAATCAGCTGCAGAGAACAGGAAGAAGCTGGCAGAGAAGGGGCCAAACCTGAGGTTGGTATGCTGCAAACTGCTTCTCATTAGGCTTCACTGTGGCCCCTGGCCTGGATCCTCAGCCTCCTACCTGTCTGTGTGTGGCACAACAAATCCTTATTGCCAGAGGCAACCAAGAGTCCCTATGTTTTGTTTTCTGAGTTAGCCTGAATGCACCATGTACACTAGTCCTTGGACTGGATGGGGTAATGGAAGGTGCACACAGACTCCTGCAGCTGCTGGAGGAAGCCTGCCTGAGGTCAGATTCCCACACTGCCATGCTTCTGCACTGGGGCCTGGAGCTGGCTGCCGACCTCTGAGAATCTCACCTGCCTGATATGTGAAATGAGCCACGTGTGAAGATTAAATGAGATGCAATATATGAAGTCAATGGCCCAGTGCCTTAGCACACAGGAATCTTCAATAAAAGTCAGTTGTTGTTATTACATCATTATCCTTAACTGCCCAGCCACCATGTAGCTCTGAGGCAGGAGGATTCGAGGCTAATAAAACTCTCATGTGAAAACCAACCTATGCCCACAGATTGTATGATGTGAATAAAAGAGGGTACAGGAGGTGGGCATGCCCTTTCCTGTGAGGATGCCCGTGCCCAAGGGAGAAAGCTTCTCTGAATCCCATTCGCCTTCCTGTTGTGGTTCATGAGATGTAGTTGAGTCTACTGGTCAAAACTTCAAGAGGAAATAAAATAGCTGGTCAGGAGAAGGGAGCTTTATTCCTTCCCTTGAGACAATGAGAAATCTATTCTCCCAGAGCCTTTAAGCTCCTTCCCTCACAACCCTCAAAAGCTCCATGCACCAAGGGGTCATGGTGAGTGAGCAGATTCCCGCTGCGTCAGGGCGCAGCTCACCCCCGTGGGCCCTGATACTTCTTGTGTACTTTGGGATTCCTGTGAGGATCTGGAATCCTGTGGCCAGCTGGACCTCTGGATTAGGTGTGCTGTGCTGGCTAAAGAACCAATGGAGAGGCCCCCTTCTGGGGGATATGTATGGGAAGAAGTGGGGTCTACAAAAAGGAGTAGGCGCTACAAATAAATGTCCTTAGCAGGAAGGGGAAGCGGGCACCAGATATTTGCCAGCACACTGATAGAGCCATAATAGGACTGCTGGGCACTGCCCTACTCAACTTCCTAGGGTCAACTACCTACTATATGCCTGTTACGTGCTTAAGATAATGTTAGACCTTCAGATATATCACTGATAAAGGTGGACAAGATCCAGTCCGGATTTGCCTCTCCTGTGAAATATTTTGGTATTCCCAGACCATAGGAATGTGAACATAAAAATAATAGCTAACACTTATGAAATGCTTCTTATATGCCACTGTTCTATTTTATATATATTGTTTTTTTTCATTTTAGCCCTCATAAGAGTCCTTTGTGGTATGTACCATTATTAGTCCCATTTTACAGTGAGAAAAACTGAGTCAGACTGATTCAGTAACTTTGCCTGAGGTCACATAACTATTAAATGGTGGATGTGGGGTTTGAACCCTGGCAGTCATAACTCTAACTTCTCAGAAATTCTCTGTGCTCTGAACTCATTACAGAGACTGCAGCACTTGGTTATATTTCTATGGGCATATTTACTATTGTACCAACTGGCCTATAAAGCCCCCTGCCTTCTGGAACCACGATGTAAATGGGCCTGTCCACTCCCTAGAGAGAGAACCCTGGGTGCCCAGGACACTCAATTAACATGTGTTGGTTGATTCCATTTAAAGAACTTTAGGGATGTATATAAATTCCCGAGCCCCCTCAAAATGTTGGATTTCCAGATACAGGTGCTGATGAAAGAGGAGAAAGGATATTCCTAGGCATAATTTTGTTAATTTATAATATTATAAAGAACTTGATCATTTACAAATTAGATATGTCAAGTAAATCAGATCCTACTGAACGGTGCATCTTACTAAAAAGAAAAATGCTCTCACAGGAGGTATTTCTTGCAGTAGGCATGTCATTATGTCTGCATACACAAGCGATACACAGCTAAGGAGACACTCAAATCTGGAAAACTCCAGTCCCTCTTCCAACAAGCAGATAAATTATATATGACTAATATATATATATATATATATATATATACACACATACATAAATCTTAAGTGATAATAGACAAAAACAGATAAATTATAACAATACATAAATAATAAAGAATAAAAGAAAGAATAAAGGGATGGAGGTAAAGAAGGAAGGAAGAGAGGGAGGGAGGAAGGAAGGAAGGAAACTGTTAAGTACAGACAAATCAACATATTAAGTTGCCTTGGCCAGGTGAATGAATGGAGTTTAGGATGCATATATTTAGAGAAGAGAATGGTGTTCTGGGGAATAATGATCTAGGCTAAGCCATGGGGCATGTTCTGTTCGTCCAATTTACACTGAAATCTTCCACTAACTAGCTGCATGACCTTGGGTAAGCTACCTCTCTGGGCCTCTTTCAGCTATCTGAGCCAATAAATATGCAGGGGACACATCTGTTTCATAGTAACTTCACTATTTTACAGGATGAAACAATAGAGATTAAGAACATGGGCTCTGATTGCATAGCTTCCTGGTACTTATTAGCAACGTACCACTGAGTAAGTTACTCATCTACTCTGTGCCTCAGTTTCCTCATATATTAGATGTGGATCATAATAGTTCTGTATGATAAAGTTGTTGTAAAGATTAAATAAACTAACTAATACATGTAAAATATATACAGGGCTATAAAGTATATAAAATAAAGGGTTATTGTATCATCTCTGAGGGCCTATCTCCAAAAAAGACTAAAGTCTAGCTGAGATTTCAGGACGAAACATTCCTTCAAAGTTCTTCCATGTGTTTCCCCTAAGATGACTATAGGCAACTCAGAAGGGGAACTGGCGTGGGCAGGGCTCCAGCCTCTCTAGGTTCCCATCCCCTGACTCTGTATCAGTGATGGATATCTGTGCATTTATTTACCCATCCATTATCTATTCCTCCTTCTGGTAATAACTTCTAGAGTTGCCTTTGGAAAACTCTTCCCCCATCTCCCCCTTTGCTCCCAGACTTTATGATTTGTGGAGAAATAATTCTAGTTTCCCTGGTTGCAAAGGTGGGTTATGTGACCCAAGGCTGATGAATAGATTATCAGTGTCCTGGCCTCAGAGGCTGATGGATAGGCATTAGCCCAAGACAGACCTTTGAAAATTAGTCTGGACACTTCTGCTGCACCTATTGAAGAAGAGGCTTTTTTTCATTCTATTGGGGTTTCAAATCCAACAAGACATATATCTGGAACTCCTAGAACCCATTTCCCCACCACAGAGAGAGCATCTGCCTAAGAATGAAGCCGAAAGAGGAAAGGGCAGAGGCAGAGGCACCGATTCCCTACAGCCCTGTTGGAGCACCTAGACATGCCTAAAGCCTCACCTCTGGGACCCTTCAGTTGTCTGAGCCAAGACATTATCTTTTTGCTTAGGCAAACTGGAATTGGATTTCCTTAAAAATACTAATCAGTAAGTACCCACTGGATACACAGAGTTTATTGTACATATTTATGAATGTTAGGCTCTGTGCTAGGAGCTGGCAACACAGGGATAAACTAGACATAGTGCTCACCCGCAAAAAGGCCATTCTTGAGGTACAGACACAGTCATAAGAAGAAATAATCACAGCACAGTGGATTACGTGCTATAATATGGGTATGTATGGAAACAGAGAAGAGAACAAATTCTCTTTTCATGAGGGAATCCTAGGAGGATGCACATAGGAAAGATTACATGGTCAAGAATTTGAAGAGGGCTTGCATGTTGAGTTTGGTCTAGATGGGAGGAGAGCAATAGTTTATGTGAAGTCATAGAAGTATAAAATGGTAGATAACAATGAATACTTGAATGTCTCTGAAGTATAGGGTGAGTCAAAGATGATTCACCTAGGTGTTTCATATAATTTGACAAAACTCCAAGACATTATTGACCAGCTGGCAAATAGTGAAGGGATTCACACACAGGTGAGAAGCTGGCTACTACAATAATGCAAGAGGACTGAACACTGCCATAAGGTTTGACCAGCCACATAATTTAACTCAGTGCACAATGAAAAGATGTCTCCTTATTCAAAAAAAGAGAATGACAACATGGTGACAACAGGGCATTAAGCCAAACATGGGGTCCTTCAGAATACAGGGCCCCATGCAACTGTATAGCTTGAATGCCCAGGAAGCTGGCACTGACATAAGGTCTAGGGAGAGCTGCCTTCATGGAGGCTATCCATGATGTGGCCTAGGCCTTATTCTCACCAATACTATTTAATCCTTACAAAGTCAGCCTCCCAGCTGTATGATGAGAACAGCAACATTTTGTTGCTGGGCTGATTTTCCTTCTCTCATCATAAGCTCTAGTGCATAGACAGACACTTCTTTCTGCATTGACTAACCTCTCTTCCCCTTCACCAGCTCCTAAAGCTGACCCCAGGAGCCTATGGGCAAGTGAGCCTATCAGGTCATATGGTTAGGCACATAGGTATCCAATAGTGGAAGGCCAGCTTTTCAGAGGACAGAAAAATAAGGACTAGAGGCCACTTGGGCCTGGAGTCAGCTCTTAGGCATCCACGAGACAGAAATTCTCAGATGGTGATGACTAGTGATGACAAAATCACTAATATATAAATGTTTATAGTCTTCCTCTTTGCCTCCCTCTAAAGAGAATTCTGCTTTTGCCTCTTCAACTTCTCCTTTTCTTCTACCTTCCAGAGATATTTCTGTCTTTGCCAGCCAATTCTTGACTTTTGCGATATAGAACAAGGGAAATAGGTAGAGAGAGACAAAACTTCTAGCAACTGTAGAGTGGAGGGAGTTCTACGGGAAAGACCTAAAACAAATATAAGAAGCCAAAGGAAAGTGAGAGAAAGGGAAGAGGAGCCAAGAATACCCAGTTTTAAAGGAGGTTGTGGATAAGAATTGAGAATAAGATTCTAAGAGAAGTGGGTAAACCATGGGATGTGAGAGAGTGAGATGCAGAAGAATGGAGAAAGGGCATATTAGGAAATATTGCTGAATATTATGATTGAATTTCATTTTGACGAAGTAATATTATTTGAGAGAAAGAATTAAAGACTGAAACTGCTTATAATTACTTTTATCTAATGTTGTACTGGGCTATGTGGGATCTGAGTTATACTTAGGTTATAGTGGTTTTCTATGGCATGGTTAACAGGCATTGTATATACACACAGATATATATTTACCAAATAAGTCCATGGGCAAATAAATCTGTGAAATGTTGTATCCTAAACCCTCCTCTTAAAGAATCCCATTACTGTATTAAGAGCTCTGAGTACAGAAATTTAAAGCTGTTTAATCCAATGCTTCCTAAAGTTATTTCACTATATGTGACACAATATAGTTTATTATTTCGAATAAATTTTAAAATATCATTTAATAAAGCTGACCTTAAGTTGTTTTGTCTCAAGAGTTCAGGGAAGGCCTCACAGACAAAGTATGATACTTTCACTGGTATTTGAAGAATAGAGAAGGTGGCAAGGAGCTAGCTCAGTACATAAAAAGACCTAAGGAGTGAAAAATTTTAGAAAAGAAGGTTTGAGGTTGGTCAGGAGTTCCCCAGGGTTTAAAGAAGAAAGAAAGTATCTGTTCCACTTCAGTCTATTTTCAGCAGGGAGAAACTGTCCCCCTTTACCCTGACCCGTGCTCTTGAAGGTGATTGCTGGGGCGACACGGCTGTTAGGAAGCAGATGGCAGCTCACCTGTTCTGAGCCATACTCATGGCCATCCAGTCTACTGGATACACATTTTTCCCGATGAGGTCCTTGAACATGATGAACGTCTCCATCAAGAAGTCCTGAAACAG
This sequence comes from Manis pentadactyla, assembly GCF_030020395.1. Taxonomy (NCBI): domain Eukaryota; kingdom Metazoa; phylum Chordata; class Mammalia; order Pholidota; family Manidae; genus Manis; species Manis pentadactyla. Next base: position 43,768,017 of record NC_080020.1, on the reverse strand, counting down.
TAAAGCAAAACTCACGGGTCATCTCGTTTTGTAGGAACTGACTAAAGTGCCCAGATCTTGTTGGCTGTATAAATGTCTTCTGTGTTATTTTTTTGGCAGGGCAGAAAGGGAAGGGGCACAACCTCTCATTAAGTCAATTCAATGGAACCAAGAGCAGTGGATTTTTAAATGGAAGCTTAAAGTTGTTTACTGGGAGACTTTCACAAATATAAGTGGAATGTGAATATGGAAGCAAAAACACTCTCAAAATAAAGCACTATTAATTCTGTCTTTGGGAGTCAAGAAGTAAGTGCATTCATTAATGTGGTGATTTTATATTCATCTTCCCAAGTAAGTATTTGAGAAGGAAATAATCTACACTATATGAAAGCATCTCAGGTCATTGAGCAAACAAACTGTTATTGAAATGAACATCTAATTATCAGTACTGTAAACACAGCTAATTCATGTGTCACAGACATGCATGGGCAAATCAGAAGAAACACAAAGGAACTCTCCTCTCCTTTCAAGAGATTCAAAGTGGACCTCAACATACCCCACTAGATTTGCAGTGGGCTAAATTTTTCTCCATCTTTAAAGAACACAAATTTAAGACAAATCCGGATAGCAAAGACCATGACCACTGGCACTGGGACCCTCCTGAGCTGGAGGAAATGGAGTCGTACCACCCGTATGTTTTAAGTAAAGTTTAAAATCCATAAGAAACCTGTTCAGAGTTCTTTCCTTAGCCAGTGGTTTTCAAATTATTTTAAAAGCAGAATTCTTCGTTCAAAGAAAATATTATCTGAAACCTAGTATATAAAATAAATGAAAGGAGAACAGCTGCGGTTGAAATATGTGCATTTGTGTGTGTGTGTGTGTGTGTGCACACGTGCACGTGTCTATGCATACATGCATGTGTTTATGCATGTGAGGCTGGGAGGAATATAATTTGAAAATCACTGCTTTAAGCTAAATTGCAAAATTCTGGAAATGAGACTGGCTCCTTTCCATAATCTTCACTTCTAGGGAAAATTACCTCAATGCTTTAAGTCCATTTCCACACCAGCAGAATGGGGATAATATCTTCCTCAAAGGGTTACTTTGAGGACTAAATTCACACTGTCTCCAAGATGCATAGCACAGAGCCTGGCCCATTGTAAGTGCTCATTAAATGGGTGATGAAGTTGGTGAATATTTTTATTCAACCTTGAGATTACTTGGGGAAGTGTGGATCTCACCACAGTTTTGTTCCATTTTTGTGGGAATGGAGAAGGCCTCTAGCTCAGTAGATGAACAACCTAGCTTCTGAATGAGGAGATGTAGCATGGTGTAAGGGTCAGAAAAGAGGTTCAGCTCCTCCCTCTGCCACATACTAGCCATGTAGCCTTAAGCAAACCGATTGTAGACTTCCAAATGTGACTACTAACATCTACTCATCCTGTTGTGAGGATTATATAAGAAAGTATGTATGTCAATAAATAAGAATTACTTTGTCTACCTTCCTTTTCACCAGTCCTTCCATTGAGGATCAAAAATTAGGAATCTGGTCTTTCTATTTCCATGTCCCATGACATAGAGAACTCAAGGGGGGAAAATCCTGGGTTATTTGGCTCTCCTTTTATTTTTTGTATATCCAGAAAAAGGTTCCTTTTCTTGTCAATCCTACTGTAATGAGGAGACAGTCTCACTGCTGAATGGATGAAAGAATAGGACATAGGCTTCCTAATGGTTCCATTTCTGTGGGCTACTCTCTGAGGTTGATCCAATTTGGTTCCCTTGGTCACTCCAAGGAGAGTTGAAGGTGAGCCCCCAGCAGCAGGACTCTTGAATCCAGCACCACCTTGAGGGCAAAGGGACCGCCTGGGCTGGGCCACATGTGGAAGCCATCTGCAGCAGCAGTATGAGCTCACAGGCCACAGTCCTCAGGCAGACAGTCCTGTAGCAAATGAGTCCTGGGAGGCTAGAAGAGAAGGGGGCTCAGGGACCACTTTTCTCTGTGTATTTACTATCATAAAATTATAATAGCCACCTTTACTTGACACTCAATATGGGAGAGCTACTGTGCCCTCACTTACCCCTTCATGATACTGTGATGTAAATGATATTATCCCCACTTCACAGATGAGTAAACCGAGGCATAAAAGAAGCTAACCTGACCACAGTCACACAGCTAGCCAGTGACAAATCTTGCATTCAAACCCAGGGCTGTCTGACTACAACACTCAGGATCTTAAACCCGTGAATACCCATGATTCATCAACAAATATTTATTAAGGCATATCTAGACTAGACATTCAGGTCTCATCACTGACATGGAATGAGGATGTGTTCCAGAAGTGATATATGCAAGCCTGAGTGGGAATGAGAAAGAGGGAAGAACATGAACATGTTTGTAAACTTAGACACACACATATTCAGGTCTGTGGGGAAGCCTTCTCGCCATAAACTCTTTAAGAATCAAGAATGACATATCTGAGGAAGGGCGGAAGATGGCGGCGTGAGTAGAGCAGCAGAAATCTCCTCCCAAAACAACATATATCTATGAAAATATAACAAAGACAACCCTTCCTAGAATAAAGACCAGAGGACACAGGACAATATCCAGACCACATTCATACCTGAGAGAACCCAGCGCCTCGCGAAGGGGGTAAGATACAAGCCCCGGCCCCGCGGGAGCCAAGCGCCCCTCCCCCCAGCTCCCCGCGGGAGAAGAGCAGGCAGAGCGGGAGGGAGACGGAGCCCAGGACTGCCGAACACCCAGCCCCAGCCATCCCGGCCAGAGTGCAGGGCCCTCGATACTAGGAAAACAGGGCAGCAAGAACAGTGAGCAGGCACTGGAGGCCGGGTGCCAGAGGACATAAGAAAAGCGCGAGCCCATTTTTTTTTTTTTTGCTTTTTTGCTGTTTTGCTTTGGCGAGCGCTTTTAGGGAGTTTTAAAGGGATAGGGAACCCCAATACTAGGGACACAGGGCAGCAAGACCGGTGAGCAGAGGCCTGAGGCTGGCACCGGAGAATAAAGTAAAAAGAGCAACCACCTTTTTTTTTAATTAAAAAAATTTTTTTTTTAATTTAAAAATTTTTTCTTTTTTTCTTTTTTTTTTTTTTTTTTGGTGGGCGTTGTTTTGTTTTGGCGGGTGCTTTTTGGAAGTCTTAAAGGGGCAGGGCGGGTCACTTAATCCAGAGGTAGGGAATCCGGGGATCTCTGGGCACCCTAACCCCTGGGCTGCAGGGAGCAGGGAGGCCCCTTACGGAGATAAATAGCCTCCCAGCAGCTCCTGCTCCAACGCGACTCCACCATTTTGGAGTAGCTGCCCGAGCCAGGCCACGCCCACAGCAACAGCGGAGATTAACTCCATAGCAGCCGGGCAGGAAGCAGAAGCCCTGTCTGCGCGCAGCTGCCCAGCACAAGCCACTAGAGGTCGCTGTTCTCCCAGGAGAGGAGGGCCACAAACCAACAAGAAAGGAAGTCCTTCCAGCCGTCACTCGTCCCAGCTCTGCAGACTATTCCTATCACCATGAAAAGGCAAAGCTACAGGCTGACAAAGATCACAGAGACAACACCAGAGAAGGAGACAGACCTAACCAGTCTTCCTGACAAAGAATTCAAAATAAGAATCATAAACATGCTGACAGAGATGCAGAGAAATACGCAAGAGAAATGGGATGAAGTCTGGAGGGAGATCACAGATGCCAGAAAGGAGATCGCAGAAATGAAACAAACTCTGGAAGGGTTTATAAGCAGAATGGATAGGATGCAAGAGGCCATTGATGGAATTGAAATCAGAGAACAGGAACGCATAGAAGCTGACATAGAGAGAGACAAAAGGATCTCCAGGAATGAAACAATATTAAGAGAACTGTGTGACCAATCCAAAAGGAAAAATATCCGTATTATAGGGGTCCCAGAAGAAGAAGAGAGAGGAAAAGAGATGGAAAGTATCTTAGAAGAAATAATTGCTGAAAACTTCCCCAAACTGGGGGAGGAAATAATCGAACAGACCACGGAAATACACAGAACCCCCAACAGAAAGGATCCAAGAAGGGCAACACCAAGACACATAATAATTAAAATGGCAAAGATCAAGGACAAGGAAAGAGTGTTAAAGGCAGCTAGAGAGAAAAAGGTCACCTATAAAGGGAAACCCATCAGGCTAACGTCAGATTTCTCAACAGAAACCCTACAGGCCAGAAGAGAATGGCATGATATATTTAATACAATGAAACAGAAGGGCCTTGAACCAAGGATACTGTATCCAGCACGACTATCATTCAAATATGACGGTGGGATTAAACAATTCCCAGACAAACAAAAGCTGAGGGAATTTGCTTTCCACAAACCACCTCTACAGAACATCTTACAGGGACTGCTCTAGATGGGAGCACTCCTAGAAAGAGCACAGCACAAAACACCCAACATATGAAGAATCGAGGAGGAGGAACAAGAAGGGAGAGAAGAAAAGAATCTCCAGATAGTGTATATAACAGCTCAATAAGCGAGCTAAGTTAGGCAGTAAGATACTAAAGAGGCTAACCTTGAACCTTTCGTAACCACGAATTTAAAGCCTGCAATGGCAATAAGTACATATCTTTCAATAGTCACCCTAAATGTTAATGGATTGAATGCACCAATCAAAAGACACAGAGTAACAGAATGGATAAAAAAGCAAGACCCATCTATATGCTGCTTACAAGAAACTCACCTCAAACCCAAAGACATGTACAGACTAAAAGTCAAGGGATGGAAAAACATATTTCAAGCAAACAACAGTGAGAAGAAAGCAGGGGTTGCAGTACTAATATCAGACAAAATAGACTTCAAAACAAAGAAAGTAACAAGAGATAAAGAAGGACACTACATAATGATAAAGGGCTCAGTCAAACAAGAGGATATAACCATTCTAAATATATATGCACCCAACACAGGAGCACCAGCATATGTGAAACAAATACTAACAGAACTAAAGGGGGATATAGACTGCAATGCATTCATTCTAGTAGACTTCAACACACCACTCACCCCACAGGATAGATCCACTGGGCAGAAAATAAGTAAGGACACGGAAGCACTGAACAACACAGTAGAGCAGATGGACCTAATAGACATCTATAGAACTCTACATCCAAAAGCAGCGGGATATACATTCTTCTCAAGTGCACATGGAACATTCTCCAGAATAGACCACATACTAGGCCACAAAAAGAGCCTCAGAAAATTCCAAAAGATTGAAATCCTACCAACCAACTTTTCAGACCACAAAGGCATAAAACTAGAAATAAACTGTACAAAGAAAGCAAAGAGGCTCACAAACACATGGAGGCTTAACAACATGCTCCTAAATAATCAATGGATCAATGACCAAATCAAAATGGAGATCCAGCAATATATGGAAACAAATGACAACAACAACACTAAGCCCCAACTTCTGTGGGACACAGCAAAAGCAGTCTTAAGAGGAAAGTATATAGCAATCCAAGCATATTTAAAAAAGGAAGAGCAATCCCAAATGAATGGTCTAATGTCACAATTATTGAAATTGGAAAAAGAAGAACAGATGAGGCCTAAGGTCAGCAGAAGGAGGGACATAATAAAGATCAGAGAAGAAATAAATAAAATTGAGAAGAACAAAACAATAGCAAAAATCAATGAAACCAAGAGCTGGTTCTTCGAGAAAATAAACAAAATAGATAAGCCTCTAGCCAGACTTATTAAGAAGAAAAGAGAGTCAACACAAATCAACAGTATCAGAAACGAGAAAGGAAAAATCACGACGGACCCCACAGAAATACAAAGAATTATTAGAGAATACTATGAAAACCTATATGCTAACAAGCTGGGAAACCTAGGAGAAATGGACAACTTCCTAGAAAAATACAACCTTCCAAGATTGACCCAGAAAGAAACAGAAAATCTAAACAGACCAATTACCAGCAACGAAATTGAAGTAGTAATCAAAAAACTACCAAAGAACAAAACCCCCGGGCCAGATGGATTTACCTCGGAATTTTATCAGACATACAGGGAAGACATATACCCATTCTCCTTAAGGTTTTCCAAAAAATAGAGGAGGAGGGGATACTCCCAAACTCATTCTATGAAGCTAACATCACCCTAATATCAAAACCAGGCAAAGACCCCACCAAAAAAGAAAACTACAGACCAATATCCCTGATGAATGTAGATGCAAAAATACTCAACAAAATATTGGCAAACCAAATTCAAAAATACATCAAAAGGATCATACACCATGACCAAGTGGGATTCATCCCAGGGATGCAAGGATGGTACAACATTCAAAAGTCCATCAACATCATCCACCACATCAACAAAAAGAAAGACAAAAACCACATGATCATCTCCATAGATGCTGAAAAAGCATTTGACAAAGTTCAACATCCATTCATGATAAAAACTCTCAGCAAAATGGGAATAGAGGGCAAGTACCTCAACATAATAAAGGCCATCTATGATAAACCCACAGCCAACATTATATTGAACAGCGAGAAGCTGAAAGCATTTCCTCTGAGATCGGGAACTAGACAGGGATGCCCACTCTCTCCACTGTTATTTAACATAATACTAGAGGAGGTCCTAGCCACAGCAATCAGACAAAACAAAGAAATATAAGGAATCCAGATTGGTAAAGAAGAAGTTAAACTGTCACTATTTGCAGATGACATGATACTGTACATAAAAAAACCCTAAAGACTCCACCCCAAAACTACTAGAACTGATATCAGAATACAGCAAAGTTGCAGGATACAAAATCAACACACAGAAATCTGTGGCTTTCCTATATACTAACAATGAACCAACAGAAAGAGAAATCAGGAAAACAACTCCATTCACAATTGCATCAAAAAAAATAAAATACCTAGGAATAAACCTAACCAAAGAAGTGAAAGACTTATACTCTGAAAACTACAAGTCACTCTTAAGAGAAATTAAAGGGGACACTAACAGATGGAAACTCATCCCATGCTCTTGGCTAGGAAGAATTAATATCATCAAAATGGCCATCCTGCCCAAAGCAATATACAGATTTGATGCAATCCCTATGAAACTACCAGCAACATTCTTCAATGAACTGGAACAAATAATTCAAAAATTCATATGGAAACACCAAAGACCCCGAATAGCCAAAGCAATCCTGAGAAAGAAGAATAAAGTAGGGGGGATCTCACTCCCCAACTTCAAGTTCTTACTATAAGGCCATAGTAATCAAGACAATTTGGTACTGGCACAAGAACAGAGCCACAGACCAATGGAACAGACTAGAGAATCCAGACATTAACCCAGACATATATGGTCAATTAATATTTGATAAAGGAGCCATGGACATACAATGGCGAAATGACAGTCTCTTCAACAGGTGGTGCTGGCAAAACTGGACAGCTACATGTAGGAGAATGAAACTGGACCATTGTCTAACCCCATATACAAAAGTAAACTCAAAATGGATCAAAGACCTGAATGTAACTTACGAAACCATTAAACTCTTGGAAGAAGACATAGGCAAAAACCTCTTAGACATAAACATGAGTGACCTCTTTTTGAACATATCTCCCCGGGCAAGGAAAACAACAGCAAAAATGAGTAACTGGGACTATATTAAGCTGAAAAGCTTCTGTACAGCAAAAGACACCATCAATAGAACAAAAAGGATCCCTACAGTATGGGAGAATATATTTGAAAATGACACATCTGATAAAGGCTTGACGTCCTGAATATATAAAGAGCTCACATGCCTCAACAAACAAAAAACAAATAACCTAATTAAAAAATGGGCAGAGGAACTGAACAGACGGTTCTCCAAAAAAGAAATACAGATGGCCAACAGACACATGAAAAGATGCTCCACATCGCTAATTATCAGAGAAATGCAAATTAAAACTACAATGAGGTATCACCTCACACCAGTAAGGATGGTTGCCATCCAAAAGACAAACAACAACAAATGTTGGTGAGGCTGTGGAGAAAGGGGAACCCTCCTACACTGCTGGTGGGAATGTAAGTTAGTTCAACCATTGTGGAAAGCAGTATGGAGGTACATCAAAATGCTCAAAACAGACTTACCATTTGACCCAGGAATTGCACTCCTAGGAATTTACCCTAAGAATGCAGCAATCAAGTATGAGAAAGATCAGTGCACCCCTATGTTTATAGCAGCACTATTTACAATAGCCAAGAATTGGAAGCAACCTAAATGTCCATCTATAGATGAATGGATAAAGAAGATGTGGTACATATACACAATGGAATACTACTCAGCCATAAGAAAAGGGCAAATCCAACCATTTGCAGCAACATGGATGGAGCTGGAGGGTATTATGCTCAGTGAAACAAGCCAAGTGGAGAAAGAGAAATACCAAATGATTTCACTTATCTGTGGAATATAAGAACAAAGGAAAAACTGAAGGAACAAAACAGCACCAGAATCACAGAACTCAAGAATGGACTAACAGGTACCAAAGGGAAAGGGACTGGGGAGGATGGGTGGGTAGGGAGGGATGGGGGGGGAGAAGTAGGTGGTATTAAGATTAACATGCATGGGGGGGGTAGGAGAAAAGGGAGGGCTGTACAACACAGAGAAGGCAAGTAGTGATTCTACAACATTTTGCTATGCTGATGGACAGTGACTGTAAAGGGGTTTATAGGGGGGACCTGGTATAGGGGAGAGCCTAGTAAACATAATATTCGTCATGTAAGTGTAGATTAGTGATACCAAAAACCAAACCAAACCAAACAAAACAAAACAAAAAAGGGCAGTTCCTCTGTGGTAACCTCCAATGAGTTCTACACAAGGGTATAAAGGGCATATAAAAGTGTAGGCAAAGGGTCTGTTTGTGTTTATACACAGGATCAAAGCCTAATTGGGTGCCCTGAAAATGAACTAAGATACGATATGAAAGAGAACTTCCAACATCAGCACTCTCGGGAAGACTCATGCCAGAAGATGATCATCAAAAAACCCCAACAAAGATCCACGCACTGCTACAGGTGTAGATGCACTCATCCCACCAGTTCCTGGACTTGCCATGGGAATGATGAAGGAGATATCTAAGCTGGCCTGTGCATACAGTAAAACAACAAATTTGACTGGATCTATACTGTTGGAACTCAACCAAGAATTAGGAGAAGTGCAAATTGTAGCGCTCCAAAATCTTACAACTACAGACTATTTACTGTTAAAAGAACATAAGGGTTGTGAACATTCCCCAGGAATGGGTTGTTTTAATTTGTCTGATTTCTCTCAGACTGTTCAAGTTCAGTTGGACAATATCCACCATATCATAGATAAGTTTTCACAAATGCCTAAGGTGCCTAACTGGTTTTCTTGGTTTCACTGGAGATGGGTGGTAATTACAGATATGCCTTGGTTATGTAACTATACTCCTATTATGTTAATGTGTGTGCGCAATTTAAGTAGTAGCTTAAAACCTATACATGCTGAAGTTACTCTACAAGAAGATAGGTCAAAGAAATAATCAATCTTCCCATGTTTTCTTCCGCCTGCTACTTCTATAGCTTTTCTTCTTCCTTCCTAATTACAACCCTTAAATAGAATTCGTGCCTCATATCAAATTTACCGAGTATCATAATTCTTCCAAGTGGTAAAGATACCTCAAGACAAATGCTGGGCATAGAAGCAACAGGGCATAAATATGCAAAGAAATAAAAAGCTAACCATTTCAAACAATAAGGTTTCTCTCTCACTTACCAACTTTACATTTCCCTGTATGGCCCGGAAGATGACTGGTTAGCCAGAGATGGGTAAGATTCCTCAAGGGAGGAACAACCTAAGACAGGCACAGTCGCAGGGGGGTCATCAGGTGAGAAATTGGGGATCAACAGAGGTGAGGCTTAGAACCTCACCCCCCTGTTCTGAGAGAAATCTTCTGCATCCGTGGATGTTTTATTGCCCTGGTCTAGCTTGGATTAACACATAGTCTACAGGCACACACCTGATGATCTACATTTGCTCTCTTACAACACTAAATTATGTTTTCTACCTTTATCTTGTATCTACCTACCACTTCAGCATTTTGTTAAAAATAATAATAATAGAGAAATGTGGTATCCACATATAAATCAAGTATAAAAATCAAATGAGTATTCATATTTGAACTGACTGTTTATAGTTCATAATGCATGAGCAAAACCAAAAGTTTCTGTGATGACTGCCCTTGTACTGTTCACCATGTAACTTATTCACTATGTAAGAATTTGTTCTCCATGTAAGAACTTGTTAGTTATGCTTCAGAAGATTGGGGACTGACGAAAATTAGGCTTGGGGTGGATTAATGATTGTGCATTGATCATTGACTCCCCTATACAGAATTTTATTGTTGTTAACAACCATTTGATCAATAAATATGAGAGATGCCCTCACAAAAAAAAAAAAAAGAAGTGCACACTTCCAATTGTAAAATAAATAAGTAACCGCGATGTAATGTATAGCATAAGGAATATAGTCAAAATATTGTAACAACTTGGTAGGGTGATAGCTGGAACCTAGAATTATGTATATAAATATTTTATCACTGTGTTGTACACTTGAAACTAATGTAATGTAATACTGTGCATCAACTACCCTTCAATAAAAAAATAATTATCTAAAAAAAAAAAAAGAATGACATATCTGCCCCATGCTGGTCCACAGCATCCTGTAAACTCACCACAAGTTCAGAGCTGGTCTGGAACGTCTCAATATAGAAGGAATAGTGCTGGTCACCCATCTGGTTTAAAATGGCTGTCATACATGCCACAAAGTGACTCTGTAAGAAATAAAGAGAAATGCCATGAAATAGTAGAGAGAGGATCATGATTTTCGTCTTCTCCATTTCCTTGATTTCAGACAAGAAAATACCCTAGCCATCCCAGGTAAGTATAAAAAGACCCCCTGTCTTTACCAGATTGGCAGGTGAAACTTCCCTATGAGGACGTACCTCCTCATGGCTTATTTATGCACTCATTCTTCCAAAAGCATTTAATGAACACCTGCTATATTATATGCCTAGGACTGTATTAGGAGCACCAAATATAGAAAATAGGGCCTGATCCATAGCATCTTCAGCTGCTTGTATGCTGGGAAAACAGCAATATGTTGATGTCAGGAGAGCCAGTTTATGTCAAGATCCTAGAGACCGTTTGATTTTCTGATAAATAGTTTTACATGTCTAAGTCCCAATTGTTTCATCTCTAAAGTGGGACAATAATCCATCCGTATCTACCCCCAGAGTTGTATAAAAAACTTCAAATGGCTCCTATAGCGCCTTGAAAGCACTGAAGTTCTCTGCAGAGGGACCAGTTGTTGGACTACCGTGAATCAGCCAGTGAGAAGTCAGCAACTACTGGGATCCAGCACTTGGTAAGGGCTGTGGAAGATAAAAGAAGGGAGAAGAGGTGGTGCCTGCTCTTCAGGAGCTCATGATCTAGTTGGGAAAGCAAGATGAACATCCATGAGGGAAAACAGTACAAGACCCTTTATCTGCAAAGCAGACTAGGTGCCAGTGGGATTCAGACAAGTGGGGAATCAATACAAGGACTGAGAGAAGAGGTGGGTTGGATGTATCCATGGGATCAGAGGAGCAAGAACCATATCCTTTCATTCACCAGAATACAACACCACAGACCTTTTTTGGCTTTTTTCCTCCCAGATTTTATGAGTCTGTATCAGGGTAAATGTTCTGTTTGGGCCAGTGTCTGCAAGCAGCATTTGGGGAGATAGGCTCTAGAAACCTGGTAAAGGAAGTACTGGCTACAAACCCACTCGGGGTTGAAGCCACTCAAGATTGTCTCTTGCAAAATTCTGCTGGGGACCCCATGTTAGCCAAAGAAGTCCCAGTAGGCTGGGTCAAAGGCAAGTTGTAGAAGATGACCTGCTTGGTGTGATACAGGCATCTCCAGGGCACTCCACTGCTAAAGGGCGTCAGACATAATGCACACCAGAAACGTACGTCTAGAAATATTATGCTTGAACCAATAAAATGGGGTTGGTATCACAAACTGCTGTCTTTGTTTAAAAACAAAAAACTCTTTGCTAAAATATATAACCACTATGAGAAAAAAATTTTCCCCCATGACAGGTTTACAGTTTAGTTACAGTGGTGGAGGAACACCCTTGACGTCCCTACGCATCTTCTGCATCCCTACACAGGAAGTTTTTTGGGTAATTGAATGTTCCTCAAGTTCACAGTCCCAAAAGTAACTCCTAAAGACACCAATTCTCATTTGCTTCTAGGTTCTTTCCAACCAGGGCATTAAGGATAGATGTTTTCCCAGTCAGCAGGACCAACTATCCAATTTATGGGGCTCGGAACAAAATGTAAATAAGGAGTGCTTGTTAAATATTATGCAGAATTTCAAGACAGCCATGGGGCCCTTCTGAGCATCAGATCAGGTCCCATACCCAGGAAGCCAGCCCTGCCTGCCGGTGGCCACCACACTCATGCACCATAATTGATTAGAAAACATGAGAAGCTGGCAGAGAGTGGAAAGCTGGGACTGTCAGCAGAAATAGCAATGACACTATGTAATGCAGACCTGGAGCCTCTACACTGGGGCAACGGCCTTAGGCATCCAGGGAGCCAAACCCTCCCTTCTCCGGGAAGTGGGGGGGGTGTTGTGAAATTAACCATCCCTTCAAAACCAGGCAGAACACTACCACCACTGCCAACTTAGGCAGTTCCCACTTAAACCACCAAACAAGTTTTATTATTGCCTTTCCCTCCAGCCAGGCTGGATGCAAGAAAAGAGAAATCTCAGAGTTTGAGAGGTTTGAGTACGTGTGTGGGTGTGAGCACACACGCATGTGTTTGCTGTACTCCGTCCATCTCTTCTCCTTCCCTAGAAGAATTCAGCCTGTGGCCACTAGAGGTCTTTCCTTTTCACATGGTAACTGCCGTTCAGTTTGTTCGGCTTTTATTTATTCCTACGTGAGCAGACCCACTACACTTCTTGCATATAAACAGTGAAAATTACAGTATAAAGGACTTATTATTTCTTCGTTTGGAGTAACTCTGCTGCTGGCCAAAGCCCGGCTCATTTTGCAAGGAAAAGGAGGACATTCTCTGCAGGTAATTCCAGTGTTTCAAGGTAAGAGATTTGGGTAGGTTTTATTTTTTGTGATCGGTGGTCCTCTAAGAGAAAATGCTGTCGTCTCTTGGACATTAGTTTACTTTGAAAGCTTTCACTTAAATGAGTCCTGGGATTGAGCCCGTCTATGAGTGTGTGTGTGTGTGTGTGTGTGTGTGTGGTGGTGTGTGGTGGAAAATCCACCATTGTCAGAACTGTAGGCTGCCCCAAATGCATAGATACGGAATGCTTGTTATTTCCAATGGCTTGATTTGAATTCGAAGGGGCAATAAAAGCAAAACACTTTGCTCAAGTTGCCTGGAATTACCTTGAAAAGGTTGCATTGTCTTAAGCCTTGTTTAGAGAAACTTTCATGTTTCATTTTAAAAGATAATTAAAGGGGAAAGGGGTCCCGGTCCCCATCTAGAGAGAGTGACCATTTTATTAAAGAAACCAGTATCTTTTTATAAGGACTTGCTCTGGGCATTACAGTTCACTGATCGGTCAAAATTACTTTTACCAGCTTGTTCATTTCTTCGTTCTAACTACCACATGGAAAAACCCAGCTGAGTGCCTTTCAGTACGATTTGTAGCATGATGTGACTGAAGTTTGGACAAGTTACCTGCATTTAGCTGTTAATGACAAAATGACAGTGTTTTACTTCCAACTGGAAGTACCCCTTTTTTCCTACTACAGTGTCTAGCCCACTTCACTATCAAATCTGTCAGAAATCACACCAATGTGACTGACAGGTTCCTGAAATGGCATGAGACAACAGCAGCAGGTTCCTATTCAGAATAAGCTTCTCTCTGACATTTAAATTAAAAAACAAAACAGAAAAACAAAAAATCTCTTTGTCCTGCAGTGATAGACTGATGGAATAGCATTATGCTTCTCTGATGTTTACCTCTTTTTCAGGAGTACCCTCAACAGGGCAGTCCACCTCTTTGCTTCCTGCCCCCTTCCCTTTTTATAAGTTTGAGACCTTCTACATCCACCATGTTTTAAACAATTAGAAAGAGATATAGGAATTGGGGGTGGGGGTGATAATCAGACTGTATTTGCCCTAGCAACACAGACATTCCTAACACTGACATTGCTCAAACTTTGTAGGAGCCCAGTGCCTCAGCCCCATGAGCAACATGAAAAAACCTGAATGCTGCATGGGAGACAGCGGGGTGGAGGGATCCCCTGCAGTCCAGGCTAGTGAGAATCCCCTTTCTTCTCATCTCTGGCAGAAATTTTGTAGTCGACATATATTTACTACCAAGGCATGAGGCAGCCACTCATCCATACCCAAGCAGCATGCCAGGTGCCTGTCTGGGAAATTGCTTCTTAAAACAGAATACCAGAGGGACCTGCATATTAAATTCTGGAGAGAAATTATACCTGAGATGCTGGCACAAACCAGGCAGAGTCAACCTCGGCTGCATTTGGGGTGGCTTAAAATGTAGCTAATGAAATCACAGTGTGAAGCGAAACGATTTGAAACTAGGTCAAACGTGTAAAAATAAGTGCAGTCATCACAGGCACTTGGCTGATGAGGGGCTACTTAACACCTTGAGTGGCAGGCTTATTTGCCATATAAAACCCTCTTCAGTGATCTGCAATAATCAACCCTCTTAATTAATTCTGTCCATCAGTATGGAGGGGGGTGGTTCTTGCACACCTGGGTATGAGTTGAACCTCCCAAGGAAAACAGTCGGAGTCTCTTCACTATGTGATAGCAAGAGGAAAAGAGAAACCCAATACCACGTGGTTAACATCAATTAGCTGGGATACTGGGTAATTGCACCCAGGAGAGCAGTCCTCCCCAAATCCTTCTACTCCTTTGCATAAAAACATCATCATCACATTGATAAGGCCAGTAGTTTTGGTGCACAGCTCTCAAACATATCTATTTAACCACCTCTAATGCAAAAAACACCTACACACACACACACACACACACACACAGTCAGGACCCCTGCAGGGCCCAGTGTCCCCAGAAGAAGCTGTCAGTTTGCCCTGCCCTGACAAATGAACACAATGGGGTAGTGTCGGGGGAGAGGGGCATGGCTGCTGTGGATGCATCCCCCACTCACCTGAGATTAGTGGGAGTGACGAGATCGCAGAGGGAGGGAAAAAACCAACTTCGGGAGCTTGCTATCTAAATGCCAACATTACTACGCGATACCAGCTGGTGACACGTTGCTATAGTTACTTCAAATAATGTGCATGACCAAAATAAAATAAAATATGGAAAGCGCCAAGGAAAGGAGATGAAGGAAAGTTTGCATGCCAGGGAGGCTCACAGAGAGATGAAAAGTTCTATCTGTCTGGCCACCTATTTTCTTTGGAGACTGACAGTGGCCAAATGCCACTCCCAGCTTGCTTCTCCATTCACCCGCATGTCTGTGTGGTTATATAACGTAGTTTTTTTCTTGGGTGGAATTGACACTGTGTGGTGGATCTAGGACCAGAGGTGGGAGGTTATGGTGTCATGAAAATAAGGATTCTACAACCCTGTCATCTTAGAGCTTTGTCAGGCAGCTCAGTGCTGTAGTCCGTGGCAGTCTGGGGTAACGAGTGAGCATATTCTCCCTTAGCAATCATCAGGTTCTAGGCACTATGG
Organism: Manis pentadactyla; assembly: GCF_030020395.1. NCBI lineage: Eukaryota > Metazoa > Chordata > Mammalia > Pholidota > Manidae > Manis > Manis pentadactyla. The sequence goes on along the minus strand of NC_080020.1, from coordinate 43,752,345 downwards.
GAGGCTCCAGGTGCATCAGTGAGCAGGACAGATAAGGTTGTGCTCCAAAGAGCTTATTCCATCTGGTTCTGCCAGGATGTAGAGCATCAGAGTGGGGGCCTCAGAGCCACACGGCTTAAGTTCAAATCTCAGTTCTGCCTCTTCCTAGAAGTATGACCTTGGGCAGGGCCTTGTGGCTCTGTGTCCTCCTCTGTAAAAGGGGATGGAAATATTCCTTACATCATATGGTTTTGGTGAGAATTAAATCAGTTTGCACAAAGCACTTAGAACATAGAAACCCCTCAGTAATTATCAGCTATTATTATTCTTGTCATTGTTGCTGACTCTGATCCAGAGAAACTACGCAGACTAGCTAATGGAAATTCCTGATGTGGGCACAGGCAATGTTGATTCTGTCCACCTACCTGTGACTATCTGTGGACATATCAAGTGCTTGCAATCACTGGGAACAAACAGTTAAGTGCCTTTGACTTCGAACATGCCTTTGGTTAACAACATGCCCCAAGTCTGGCTGTTTAGTGAATTGAGTGTGTGCCTCTTGGAGCAGAGCATCTGGGAGGCTTCTTTTATTTGGGGATAACTACTGGCAGGTAGGAAGAGTGACAACAGTGTCCAAATTGTTCAAAAGCAAGAAATACAACTGCCTTCATCGAAAATTTAGTCTCCCAGCTGTTTGGCTTTAGGAGGCACCTGTCTTTGTATGCAGTGACATTCTTTGGTTACCCAGGGATCCTGGTGTGTGGTAGAGAAAATTAAGTCACCTTCTTTCAGGGGGAAGCTTCTTAAGGGGTACAGATACAGGGGTTTAATGTGTCCTGCTCCATGTCAAAGGCACAACATCACAAAAACACAAAAAGGTACCACTTGGATGCTGTATACCCTGGGTGCGCCCTGATACATTTCATCTGTACAACATGGCAACTTTTACAGAGTTAGTGGTGTGCGCCCCTGCCTGACACATGAGCATTTTTGATGGATCAGCTCTCTAGCATCACTAGGGCCAGACCCACAGGCATGGTGTCTCCTCAGAGAGCTATCCTCATTGACAAGGAGCAGGAGAGCAGGTGGGGTAACATCACTGCTTTGAATCAAAGCTGGAAGAGGAGCCTGAATTGGTCACACACTCCTCCTTTGAAACTAATACCCTTTGATCCTGGTTGGAGACAGTGCACGTGGCTCTGTACTGTGGGGTCATTTTAAATCTTCCAAAGGATACAATGGGACAATTCAATCCCAAGGGGATGTGGACAGCCAGCATACATTCACTCAATCCTTGTGCTCAGAATTCTGCATTCACCATATCACTGAATCATCTCAATAATCTTATAAGGTCACTTTTATGCTCACTTTGCAGATAAGGAAAGTGAGATACATGGAGGTCAAGCAGCCCACCTACACAAACACTTAGTATATGTTGGGGCAGGAATTAAGCTCTCAGTCTTTCTGACTCTAAAACCTGTGTTTTTTTTATAAATACACTGTAACTCCCATGTCAGCACTGTCAGCTCTACCTGGGCAGAGATTTTTATCTACTTATTCATTGCTGTAGTTCCAGAATCTAGAACTGAACTGCACATAGTATGGGCTAAAGAAATATTTGTTACATGAAAGATTGAATTTATTATAGCATTCCCCATCTCTAAAAGAATGTTACAAGGTCCCTCCTCACAAATGGAAAAGTTTGAGTCATGTGTAGACCACTTTGCCTTAGGGGAGGCCAGATATGAAAGAATTTTTGTTCCACTCCTGAGCATATTCCATCTCAAATTACATTTGATCAAGCCAGAATGAGATCATTCTTTCACACATTCCTTAACTTAACAAGTATTTCTTGAGCACCAGCTATGTTTCAGGCATGGTTCTAGGTGCTGGGGCTATAGCGAGGAATGAGATTAACAAGGAATTTGTTCTTAAGGAGCTCTCATCCCTGCCGGGAAAAACCACCAGGGGTGGGGAAACACACCATAAGCAAGTGAATACATAAGTAAGATCACTTTTAGCAGTGATATCTGCTACCAACGAAATATTACAAAATAATGAGTTAGAGATGGAGTGAGAGGGGACCTATTTTCAGTAAGAGAGACAAAGGTGGCCTCTTAGCTGATATTTGAGTGGATATCTGAATGATGAGAGTCAGTCATGCAAAAATCTGGCAGAATAGTATTTTGGACAATGGAACAGAAGGTGCAAAGGCCCTGAGGTACCAGTACTTGGAGAGCTGGAGATTCAAAAGAAGGCCAGCATGGCTGGAAGGTATGAAATAAGGAAAGGTATGGCATAAGATGAGGTCAGAGAGACAGGCAGGAGCCACATCCTGTGGGCCCTTAGGGGCCAAGGACAAGGGTTTGGATTTTCTTCCAAGTATGAAGAGAAGCCATTTATTTGGATTTTAAGAAGCTAACTTTGCTTGCTGTGTATTTTAGGAGCCCCTCTTTAAAGAGGTGACTTCCATGTCTTGGAAAACAAGCCCATCTCCAAGACATTATTCTGGAATTTGTTACCAGGGTCATGGGTCTGTGGAAAGTATGAATTATATTTTCAGTGTTGACTCTCATTCGTGGTAGTGTCACCACTCCTCAGCAAGTGTTTCTCACAAAAACCAATTATTTTATAGCATACTCTGGACCTCCTTTGGCAGGCATGGATATGGACTCTACTTTTATGTGGATCCCATTTATCTTTAAATTTAGTGCTCTTGCTTCCCTGTCACTCAGAGGTGGATGAAGGGGAGCCTGTTCTGGCAGCTCCCAGTTCTTGATTGAAGCCATTCTAGCCCATGGGACTTGGGAAACCTGTTTGCCAAGAGATGGGCTATATCATTCAGGGCATTCCAGTTCTTCACTGAGCAGAAGGTGATTTTCTATATGTTTCTAACCACATCCATGTAAGTGTCAGTGGGGAAAGTTCACAGATGTGATTGCAAAAAGAATAGTTTCAGAAACAAGGATTCGTTCTCAGAATACACACAAATGATGGTCTTCCAAACTTCATACTGAATGCCTCAGGAGAGGCTGTGCAGAATATTCTGTTTTAAGTCCTGACAATACATACTGCCCTCAGCTTATGGCTCCCTGAGATAAACCAAAGCCAGGAACATTGCTAGGATGTGAGCTCTGGAGAAGTATCCTAAGCAGCCCCTCTCCTCCTCCTCCTGCAAATATTTGCATCCAGGTCATATATGATGCCAAGGTCAACCTTCAGTGGGAAAAGGTGTCACAAAAGGTTATTATGTCTCAGGCAGGAGGCACTGTGGGCTAAAGGATAACAATAATAACTACCATTTAAAGAGCTGTATGTCAGGCAGTGGGCTAAACCATTTATTTATCCATGAGCAAGGAATTTTTAGGGTTGTGGCAAGGGAAGAAAAGGACTGGAGAAGCTAATATTAATTGAACATAAAAGGTAGGAGAAGCTAACATTAATTGGACATTTATGCATGAGTCGCTATGCTAAATATGCTGCTGGCACAACAGCCACCTGGTTATTGGCCATTTATTTTGGGCCGAACACTGTTTATGTTTTCTCTCATTTTATCTTTCCAACATTTTGTCAGTGTTGGTAAAATGATGTGTACTTTACAGATGAGGAGACCAAGGGAAAGAGAGATGACATGACTTGCCTAGATCAGCTTGATTCCAGAATGCTTTTGTTTTCTTTAGAAAGATATAAAGACTATTTTGTAAATGTGATATAATCTTATTAATATAAAAATTAAGCAACACTTCAAAGTACAATGAAGAAAGGAAAAGTTAGTGATACTTCACCTCATCCCCTGCCTAACCTTGAATATTCAATGCTCAATTCAATAAACCTCTAGAATATTCAGAAACAATACAGACATCTCTTGTGTTCATATAGAGATGGAAGGATGGATGGATGGATGGATAAATGGATGGAGCTAGCTTGGCAGATAAGACACATAGCTACATAGACAAGACCAGCCCTCTTAACAACTATGCTCTATATAAATCTTAGGGGTCTCCCATGATTTTAGACTCAACTGAGGATAAACCCTCCATTTCCTGCATTGCTTGGGGCTTTAAGGGCCAAGAATAGTTCACTGTGCGACACCAATACCACATACTGGGAAATGTATCTGGTTTCCCATAGCGGCAACTTTCCTGGAAGGTGCTGACAGAGCATCCTAAGACCTGGGCAAATCCCAGCTCTCTTTGACATGCTCTGGAACTTTGGGCAAATTGCTTTACCTCTCTGAGCCTCAGTTCATGCATCTCTGAAGGAGTGACAACAGTGCTGACTATAGGACTGTTGTAAGGATGAAGTAGAAGGAGGATGCGGAGGGTCCTTTGTGGAGTCTGGCACACCTAAGGCGTTCAAAAAGCCTTCCTGCAACACTCAGCCACCTTTCTGGCTCTTCAGGAACAATTTGATGATCAGCTAAGGAAGTGAAGAGTTAGCTTTTGGTTGACTCATGTGAGATGATTTAAACCTCCCTGTGGACCTGGAGAGCTGCACTGCGGATGATGATTTAAACAATCTCACTGCCTTTTGTTTCCCTTTAGGAAGCATTCATGTTTAAAGGAGTGGAGAGGCAGGCAGGCAAATATGTTCATGGGAAACCAGGCAGCCAGGCAAAATAATTTTCATTAGTGATGATCACTTGTGGATAAAAGGATTTCTTTAGTTTAACACTCATGTTTCCTTCAGGAGGGATGAAAAAGAGTGAAGGTCTCTTACATTGTGCTTTAAACTTCAAGCCCAACTTTTCAGCCAGGCCTCTCTTAGCACCTCTCCAGATAGGACTAGTTGTCTCTGCTGCAAATGATCTGCTAGTCTAAGCACAGTCAGGTCCTAAGGTCTGATAAGTTTATTGGGTGTAAGTGAAGGTGGCCACTTTGCAACCCCCCTCAATTGTTCAACTCAGCAGTGTTTAACCAAAGCAACCAATTCCACTGATGGTGTAATCCTTAGTCCACATTAGGGAAGCATTTCCCCCCTCCTAGACAATTATTTACTCCTTATGCCCAATTAACCAATCAGCAAATATTTACTCAGTACCTATTGTGCATAAGGATCTACATCAGGTATGGTTGTGATCCACACCCTGAAGGTCTGAGACTAATAGGGCTGATTCTTTCTATCTATCTATATCTATCTATCTATCTATCTACCTATCTATCTATCTATCTATCTATCTATCTATCTATCTATCTATCTATCTCTATCTATCATCATCTATGTATCATCTATGTATCACAGTAGTTCTCAACTGGGGGCGATTTTGTCCCCCAGAGGACATTTAACAATGTCTGGAGATATTTTTGTTTGTCATAATTGGGAGACAGGGAAAGGTTGCTACTGACATTTCTTGGGTAAAAGCCAGGAATGCTGCTAGCCATCCTACAATATGCAGGCCAACCCCAACAGCAAAGAATGATCCAGCCTAAAACGTCACTAGTGCTGACAGCTGAGAAATGTTGATCTGTAGAGATATACATTGTGATGCTGAATGACAAGTGCAAAATGAGTGTTATAGGTAAAGTTTTCTCCAGGCTTTTAAGGATTGGGAATGACTTTTGTGGGAGGGGACATTCAGGGAAAATTTCACAAAACATGTGAGATTTGCAGAACTACAAGATTGCAAGAGATTAAGCTAAGAATGGTAAAGGTTATCCTAGATCTATAATAGAAAATACCCTTCATTTTATAATTTGATTAATTTAATTGATTGTTAGTAACTGTCTAAAGAGCTGTATGGGGAATGATTCTAAGGCCAAGTTCTAGCTCAGCAGGAAAGACTGTGCTGATCGATTAGTGATGTCAGTTACAGGCATGGGAGGGGGAGGTTTAGCACATATTCTGAGAAATTGCTGTCCCACTTTTGCATGTGGAATGGCATGAGGAAAGAGCAGAGGTGGGAATGAGCAAAGTGTTTGGGACAGCAGACGTTCACAGAGGGAGGGCATGAGAGAGATTTGGAGGGGGCTGACTGGAAGGGCCTTGAATGCCAGGCTGAGGACATTGGATCCCAATCTGTAGATAATGGGATGCTATGCAGGCACCTGCCCACTGGGTTGCCTCCAGGCCAGCTCTGCTGACAAGGTCTTGGGAACTAAAGAAAGCTGCCCAAAGTCCTTGCTCTTCATTTCTATAAAGGGAGTACTATTTCATCTGTTAACAATAAAAACCAGCAGAATCATCATGCTCTGGCTTTTATGAAGCTGATCTCAATGATGAAAAAAATCCTATGAAGCTGAACTCAGAGGTAACTGTTTGAAAAGCTGACTCCAAGGGTTCACATTAATGAGCTCCTGTAAAGCCCTTTTGGATAAAGAGTATTCCTTCTGATGTGGTTCATGTAAAAAAAAAAAAAGGCTGAAGGAGGAGGGGGCAGAAGGGAGTGGGATCCATTCCTGGGGCCCCTGTCAGCTGACCCCAGGCAGGGACACTGCCCTGCCTCCTGATTTTGTGCTTCCTGTCAGCCCTGAGCTCCCCAGCACTCTGGCTCCTTAAGCCGTTTCTTCTCGGCCCTGGGAATGATACCTCATTGATTTATTGGCTTGCAATTTTCCAAATGACATCATATTCCTTTTTTTTTTCCCTCTGTTCACCTCCCTCCTCTTAAATTCCCGTTTGTCCCACTTTCACTTCCCTGTCCTTTGGAATGGTAACAACACCTTCCAATTACCACCCTCTGCAGTCTGCATTAGCTGCCTGCCGACTCCCTCTCCCCGTCATCATTAATAAAGGTGACACTGCGGCTTGGCATGAATGCAGATCCTCCCCACCTGCCCCACCCTCCCCTCTCTTGGAGCAGAAGTCTCCCTGGCCACAGAGCCCCTGCCTTTGACACTTTCATCCTGTACCTAGCTCCCATCCCTCTGTTCTGATCCACACTCAATTAAAGAAAAATCAAGTGACACAAAGAAAAATGCCATCCAGAAAGCTGACCTGGTGGTGCTCCGATGTCAGATCAACTTACGACAGCCTTATATCTACTAATTCCATCTAGAAAAGAAAAAATGATGTCACAGTTGTCTGGACTGATTTGTTCTTTTAAACCCCTGCTGACTCTCACCCTGGCAGGCCTGGAGAAACCCTAGCAGAAGTCTAATCAAAGTAAAAGCTTAGAATTAGAGAGTTGATGGGGAGGGTGATCCTTTGGAGTCCTTGCAAACCTTCCTCCTTGCCACACAAATGGGGAAGCCATGTACCAGAGAGGTTAGGGGGTTTCCCCGTGGTCACATGGAAACTAGCAGAGCTGGTGCTCTCTAGCTGTTCTGACCTGTGGTTATATCACTCTACATTTACCACTTCCAAACACTCACCCCTGAGCCTCTAAGCTCCTCCAAAGCAAAATGACTGCTCTTTTCCAATCCTATCTCATCTAGGGTATTATCTTGATACTCAGAGTAAATGGACATCAACTAACAACTAAGGCTTATTTTTGAGACACGCATTCTTCTTTCCCACCACACAGGATTCCAAATTTGGGGAAGAACAAGTCATTGAGCACTAATTTCATCTTTCAAAAAAATTGAATGGGTGTCTCTATTGCCACTATCCATCCCTGCTTTGATCTACTACATTCTGCGCCCGCATCTAAATCTGGTTAAGAACATCAAATTAAAAACCAAACGATTGATTACTGAAGTCACTCTGTGTAATGAAAATTGTCTGAATGTGTGTTTAAAGGCCCTCAGGGCAGGAACAGCGTGGGATGTGGGAAGCTTTGCTTACGTCACTTTGCCCAGAGATTCTCAAACTGGCAGCCCACAGGACTCACACAGCCCACTGAGATGCTTTATTTGGCTAGTATGGTGTTTTTCAAACATTTGAGGTTTTGGTCAACATTTAAAAGCTAGAAGTTATTGCCTAAAATTTTGGATTTTCAGTTTCTCCTAGGTATCTGGAATAAAGGGAGATATCATTCTGCATTCCCATATGGCAGCACTAGGAGCCATCTCCTGACATGGGCTGGAGAGGGCAGGGGACATGCATCCAGAAAGCCAAGGCCTGGCCTTGTTCCAGGGTGACCAACTTGGCCTGGTTTGCCTGGGACTTTACTGATTTTAACACTGAAAGTCCTATGTCCCAGGAAACCCCTCAGTCCCTGGCAGGCCAGGGCAGTCAGTCTAGCCAGTCCTTCTATGTACCTGCCTGGTCCCTGTGGGCACTTGCACACATGGTCTCCTCCCCACTGCTTCCTTCATGCCCACATGCCTCCCCAGAATGACAGTCAAGCTGCCCACCACCTGAATCCTGCTTCTCCCCACCTCCTTACCTAGATGTCATCTATTCTACATTTTTCTTCACTACCTTAGCATTTGTACAAGCCAAGGATGCCCTCTTTTACACATGATGAAGTCCATTTCATTTTTAAAGACCCATGCAGGTGCTATTCCCTCCACCAGGAAGCCTTCTCTGATTCTCCCCGATGTTCTTCTGCCCCATACAGAGCTAGGCACTCTCTCCATCTGCTCCAACAGCCCTTAATTCTTTCTCCTTTCATTGTATTCATCACCATTAACACAGTATCCAGGTAGTAGACCCTGGGGGTGGCCTTTCTAAGGACTCAGAACTGCGATAAAATTGAAAAATATAAAAATCATGAAACTTAATTGGAAGTCCTAGTCTCTGTACAGTTGTGAATTTTGCATGATTCACCAAAATGAAATGTGAAAGCCATCCCCCAGGTAGCTGCTCCTGCTCCATGGCACTATTCAGCATTTTAAAGTCTGAGAACGTCTGGGTCTCCTGAACATTGATATCTGCCTGTAACATGGAATCATAATCCTATGTCCCATCTGTGTTCGCCAGTCATCCTGGGGAGGCACAGGGCAGGGCCCTTCCTCCATGCCCTGTATACTCAATGCCTGGCACAGGGAAAGGGCTTAGTAAAAGGTCTGCCCGAGTGAGTGAGTGAGTGAGTGAATGCCCATCAAAAAGACTGGGAAGATTGTCTCATTTGCCATGACTTTAAATAAAAAAAGGTCCTCATATCTATGCCAGTGCCCCCAGGGCCTCTGTGGCTTAGCTGATTGCCCTGAGCCACATTATGAGCTAGAACAACCAGTCTTGATTTCATTCTTTTGGTCATTTCTCATAAGGGCATAAGATGCAAAGTGTTGACAGCTTTAGGGTTTTTCTGATAAGTAAAGGGAACTCTAGGAGTCCAACTTCTTACTGGACATTTCCTCTGGGACACTACGTACACAGTTCTTAATCGCATGTCAACACCACCCTTCCTATCCAGACGCCTCTTCCTCCCAGCTGTGCGCTTCTTCTCAGAACACCCCGCTAGCTCAAGACAGTAACCCAGCCCCAGCTCTGCATCCCAATCCCTCTCTCTCTCCCCTGTCACGTTCCCTATATCACCAAGCTCTGGAGGCTTAGAAATTTGTCTCGAATGTGTTCATTTCTGCCCCCATTCTTACTGCTCTGATGGAAGCTGGTGTGTCACTGCTGCTTGGATTACTGTAATAGCCTTCTAAGTGGGCCCTGCCTCCAACCCTGCCCCCTCCAATCTCCATATTGCAGTCAGAGTGTGATCTTACTAAAATGGAAATGAGACCAACTCTCACTCCTGCTTAAAACCTTCAACAGATACCATTGACTCTTAGAGTAAAAATCCAAACCTCTTAGCACAGGTGCAATTCCCTGCATGATCTGGTCCTTTTTCAACTTCATTTCTTCCACTCTTCCTTACTGCTCCTTTAAACTCTACCATCAAGCCACACAGAATTTGTCCTAATTCCCCTCTAACTCACTTATCCAGATCATAGTCTGATCACCTCTGACAGCTGGTCCACTTGCTCTTCTCAGACTCAGCACACATGCACAAACACACACCTTTAAACAATTTGCCTCATTGCTTCTACTGAACTTCAGGTCTCATATTGGAAATCACTTTCTTGAGAAAGTTTTCTGGGAATCTGTCCACCCTCATTTGGGTTGGGGACCCTTCTCTGAGTGGTCACGCCCCTGGATTCTTCACTCTGATGGCACTGATCACAGTTTTCAGCAGCCTTGTCATTATCTATCTTTGCCATAGGATTGTGAAAGCAGAGACTGGGTTAGGATCCTACTTTCTTCTTATCTCTTTATCTGCAATATAGTGCCTGGCATATGACAGGTACTCAACAAATATTTGCTCAGTGAAAGGATATATGGTCTCACATGGAAGAGTAAATGGAGCATAGATTGGGAAGATACCTAAATGGCATGTGTTAATTTGGTCTGCTTTGAGGGGACATGCAGACTGGTAAAGGACTCTCTGCTAATAAAATAGTTTCCTTAAGTGAATTGGACTATAAAGTCTGATCTGTCATGGCAAGTAACTTCCTCACTGTGTATTGACTTGAGCATAAGTGGGAATGGGAGCAGCTTTTGGAGTTCTGGTCATTCTTTTTGGCCTCATGCCCCATGGGCATAGATGGAAACTGGGCCCAGAGTTAGCCACTTGTTTCCTGTGTGCCCCAGGGTAGGTTGCTTTCTCTTTCTGGTCTTAACCTAAAAAACAAGGCTACAGAGCCAGATCCTTCTACTCTGAGTGTGGTGACTACTTTGAGCGTGAGATACCCACAGCTGAATGTGCATCCCAACTCCCCATCTCCGAACTATGCAGGCCTCTGGAAGTAATGCTGACTTTATGTAGATTAAATGTGATTCTATTCCTTAAGGATAATGCAGTACTGCTCGCAGAATAAGTACTCAATAAATGGTTACAATTAAGAGTATAGTTATGTCATATGGCTAAGTTATCAATTGTTATGAGGTAAGCTACAAAGAAACAGCTAAGATTTGGGCTCTTCAACTCTGAGTTCTGTCAACCCACCACACTCCCACAAAAAGGCTGATTGTACATATTTGCAGTCCCCTGTATTTTTTAAATGAAGCATGCAACAAAACGGACATTACATCAAGATGAAGACAATAAATGCTTATTGCACTGAATCAAGCCACCAATCATGCTCTGACCGTAATGTGATTATATATTTCATTTTGGAATTTTAAAGCCCTTACAACTTCAAAGAATGATCTGTCACATGTAATCATTTCAAGATTGAGGAGATATTGCAAAGGAAATCTTCCCTACCCTTGTGATGTCAGATAATGTTCCCCCAAGGCCCCCTAGATCTCATTTGAGTCTCCAAGCTTCCAGCTGGTAGAAGAACATGAAGATGCCTTTCTAATGAAGGTCCTATGTTCCTGGAATCTTCCTCTGGCATAGAAATCATGTGGCTTGTCACCCTTGAAGCTGGTTAGAACAAGGGGGCATACAGAAAGTGGGCGTAAAGAAGTCAGAATTCTGGTTCTAACTTTGCAATTAATGAGTTGGGTGATCTTAGATAAGTCTCTAAACCTCTATAAACCTCAACCTCCTCATCTGTGAAATAGAAAGGAGGCCCACAGCTCCAAATTCTGAAAGTCTATGTTTGGTATCTAAAATTAGAGAGATTGCAAAATTAGGCCCCTTCCTTTCTTATTCCTTGGATGAGGCTGGGCTTGGAAGTTGTGGCTTCCAAACTTTGCTGCACATTAAAATGATCTGCTATCCAATTCCCCAGACATCAGATTTTTGATGCTCACTGGGTGATTCTAATGTGCAGGAAACTTTGGGAACCACTGCTCTTAGTGAGTCAGTGTAGCTCAATAGGCAACAATGAGGCAGGCTGCCCTGACTCCAGACTGGCCAGCTTTTGAAACAAGCTACTCAATCCCTACAGCTCTATTTTTCCCTATTTTTAAACTCATAAGGGTTTTGCAAACAATAAGTGAGATAATAAACGGGTACCTCGTGCCTTGCTATTCTAAGTGTAGTCCATAGACTAGCAGCATCTGGGTCACCTGGGAACTTGTTAGGAATGAAGAATCTCAAACCCCACTCCAGACTTGATGAAGCAGAACCTGAGTCCAAGGAGATTCGCAGGTGGGTAGTGGGCCCACTGAAGTTTGAGAAGCACTGGTCTCGCACTCAGTGCTGTTCAATAAAATGGACTTTTTGTAACCTCATCAGAAAGAAGAAGTCCTCTTCTTTCATTCATTAACCACTCGTCCACACTGCCATACCATGTGTAGGGCCAGGTGCTGGGCTCCTGACACATAGTAGGGCTTCAGCAGATGTTTGGTGATTGAATAAATGCACATGAAAGGGAATCAGACCTGACTCCTGTTCTCAAGGAGCTCATGGTCCAGGAGAAAAAATTAAGACATGAACTCAAATATCCAGAACAGAGTGATAATAAATGATGAAGAAACCCTGTTATTTTCACACTTGTTATGCTAAACAATTTACATGCATTCTCTCTGAAGACCCACAACAACACTGGTGGTAGATGCTGTTATTATCTACCTGTAACAAATGCAGAAACTTTGTCACAGAGAGGAAGAGTAGTTGGTCCCAAACTGCACCCAGCTGGTACATGGCACTGGCAAGTCTGAAGGAAGGGCAGACCAGCCTGACTACCCTGTGGTCGTGCCTCCGAGAGATGAAGTGCTAGCAGCAATTTCTACTTAACAACTTTGACTGTGATCCTTTCAAGGGCAGTCCCATCCCCAGGAGCTGTGGGAGAGGCAGAAGGAGGCCCTGTAAGGGAGGGACGCTGCTTGGTTTCTGCTGCCTGCCAAAGAGCCAGCCGGAGGGCTGAGGAGCTCCTGCAGGCTGCTTGTCTGACATAGTTCACCGCATGAATCTGCTCTCCCCCGCCTCTTTCCTGCCACTTGGACATTTTACTTGCAAATACATTGAGCAAATGATGCCAGACTGCTCAATGACAAGTCTAGGCAACAGAAAGAAAAATCATGGTCCGATCTTGCGGGTAGAAGCAGAGCTACTTTCTGAAAAGCACCTGACAAGGAGCAGAGGTCAGGAGTTCCAACCCAGCGGTCCCCAGCTCCAGCCTAAGGAGGAGTTACGAACAAGGACAGGCCTGTGGTCACCAGGGATAAAATATGTAATGTAATTCTTCTGGGCCTTTCTCATCAAAAGAAAAATTCCCGAAAATCTGCACCTAAATCATGTTTTCGGTCAATGTAATTTTATCATTCAACGTGAGGTGGTGGATGGCATGGTAATTAATTGAAGTATGTATGTGTGCTTCAACCTTCCTGTAAATGTCCTTCCCTTCTCCCTCCCCCATCCCTGGCATGTACATAGGGGTAGCCAGGAAGTGGGTTCCCTCCGCTCGGAGCAGGGCTCTCACAGCATGGCCCAGTAGCATCGGCATTCCCTGGGACCTTCTCTGAAATGAACAGTCTCAGGCCCCAACCCAGGTTGGCTGGACCAGAACCAGGAGCAGGCCCAGTGATCTGTGCTTAACAAGCCCTCCAGGGGGCTCTGAGGGGTGCTAATGTCCGAGGTCAGCTGCCTTAGAGAGGCAAAGCCTTCTCTGCCTTTGGGGCAAATCCGCTCCAGTAAGGAACTGATGCCAAGAGGAAGAGGGACACATGATGATGAGGGGGAGGAGGAAGAAGAAATTGAGGGGGAAAGGGTGAAGAGAGACTCCCAAGACTAGGAGGACAGTGGAAGGTTGAGGATCTGAGTAGCAAAGATCAGTCACTTGTGCCCGTGGTGTGCCCCAGAGGGGACTGTGCCTCTAGACCCCCAGGCTGCAGTGGTATTGAGCCAGCAAGCCTCCGCTCTCAGAGACATACATGATCATTCAGTAGCTAAAGCAGCAGTGACCAGGCTGTGCCTAAGACCAGAAGGGCCTCCATGAATAGATAGGCATGAAACCCCAAGGACTTTCCTAAAACTCTCTGGGTACGGAGGGAGAAAGCTGAGGCTGAGTCCTTGTCGACGCCGGCTGAGTCAGAGCAGGGCTGCTCTGGGATAGATTTAATTTGATTTATAGAAAATCAGGGATCTGTCATCTTCTGTCTCACAACAGTTCACGTATCTAAATTTATACCCACTACACCCAGACTCCTTTAAAGAGGCTCATCTTCAAAGAACATTCTGAGACCCTCCCAAATGCTGTTTAGGCAAAGGCAACAATGTTTTTATGAACACAGAACAAGAGTTTGGGATGTTTTGTTTCCCAAAACAGCAGTTCCATTGGCACCCATTGGAAATCCAGGGGCAGACACTGGGTCTGCAGAGACAGACAACCCAAAGCCCCATCTCTGCTCTTCTGACTTCTAGGGAAGAGGAACATCAATTTCTCTAGAGAAAACCTGGCACAAATATCCCTCCTGCTACTTGGCATCTTCATGGTAGGGAGATTCCCTCCAGACCCTCATTTTAGCCATCATAATGTCAATTCTCACACCTAGGGCCTTAGTCTAGCTGTTGCTGAGAATCCAGCACTCTTCCATCCCCGAGCCCACCCCTGGCCAAGTGATGGGTGCAGAGTGCGGCCCAGTCAGGTCTCGGTGCCAACACGTCCTCTGTTGTGGGTGATGTAAGTTCTAATTCATCTTGAGTCTGGCTTCAGTGCCCTCTCTCCTCACTCTAACTTCTGCCTTGATGTCCACCATCCACCGTCTCAGCAGAATGCTTCCCTTCTCCTCTCAAGTCATACAGCCATATTTTGTTCTTGCTCTCTCTCTTTTTAAAAAATCATTTCCTATCTTTTATTACAATGTTTTATAATATGTCATTCTAAGTAATAGGCTTTAAGTTCACAGAGCTCAGGGATCATGTCCTACGTATATTTTTGTATTACACCCACCCCAGTGCCTGATACAAATTAGGTTTTCAATAAATATTTACAGAATAACTCTGTATACAAGACTACCTATTTGATGACTCCAGGTGCATATTTTATAGGCATCTCAAATGCAAGATGCTCAGTTAGCATTCTTGACCTTCAAGTCCTCACTCACCTCAACTCTGATCCTCTTCTTTATCTTAGGAAATGGTACCTCCAGTCTCCCACTTGTCATATGGAAAGCTTTGAGCATCTTAGACACCTTCTCCTGCTGGCCACATCCAGCTGTTGACCAAGTTCTTTGCAATTCTACCTTCTAAGGAAGACCAGACTCCCCATTTCTCTCTACCCCAGTTCAATCCACCAGCATATCTCCCCTGCAATAGCCTCCTAAGTGCTATGCTGCTTCCAATCTTGTTTCTTCCCTCTAGAAAGCAACTAGAGTTTCATTTTATTTTGTTTGTTTTAAATCCAAGTCTTACTACTCATGTCTACTTAGCCATAGTAAAACCTAAAGCCCTTCCTTTGGTTTCATCTCTCCCTACTCGGCACAGACACACTCACTGGCTTCCTCCATGTTGGACAAATGAGTTTGTTCTAATATGTTCTTCATTTTATTCTTCTAACAAAATTTTGTTTTTCCTTCTTAGCACTTGTTATAATTCTTAATTAGATATTTATTTATGCATTGGCTTGTTTAGTGCCCATTTACTTTTCTAGGTGGAGCTCCTTGAAGGCAGGGACAATGTCTGCCTAGTTCACCAGCATCTTCCCAGTACACAATATATTGCCTGAATATAAGATGTGCAAAATAAATATTTTTTGAATGAACACGTTTAACTTCTAAACATTATGCTCAGCATGCTATGTTTACTCTTGCTCTTTCATTGGAGTTGATAAGCTAACCAAGGGGTGACATTCCCTAATGTAAGGCAAGGCTAGGGGATTCAATCTAACTCTGTTCAGTGAAATTCAAGTCATTTCAATTATATTCAATTCATTTTAATTTAACTCAGCAAACTTTAATAGTTATCAGAAATCTGACAGCCTTTATGCTAGGTGTGGAGAAATAAGTGATGAAAATTA
The DNA here is from genome assembly GCF_030020395.1 of Manis pentadactyla. Taxonomy (NCBI): domain Eukaryota; kingdom Metazoa; phylum Chordata; class Mammalia; order Pholidota; family Manidae; genus Manis; species Manis pentadactyla. The sequence goes on along the minus strand of NC_080020.1, from coordinate 43,736,644 downwards.
TCCATTCCCTGCCTTCATGGGGCTTCTCATTTATTGCCCCATATCTATGGTCAATGACAATTATAGGACATATAACTGAACTTACATATACTCATGAAATTACAAATAGACAACTGGTTGACCTAAACTGGATCTCATTGACATCACTTAACAATATAATGTGTTGGGGTGTCTGATAACAGGTCTAGAAGTTTAAATATTGCATAAGACCGGTAAAGGTGAATAATGAGATGATGACCAAGAGTGAGTCCAATGATTCACCCCACTCATTGGTCATCGCCAGTAAGAGAAATTCTCCAAATTGTTTTGAAAGCCTATCCTAGGAACTCATGTTCCTTTCAATTGATGATTTCTCCCTTTTGTTCTATTTTAACTTGAGTGGGTGAGATCTTAGCCTACTCACTTCCCAAAAGATGTGAGATTAACAGATTAAAACACAAGACATATTATCAATGTCCTGAAGTGAATTCATCTATTACAGAAATCAGAAATAGTGACTTTAAGGTACCACCACTGAAAAGGTATGAAATACTCAAGAATGTGGCTCTAAGTTCTCAGGCAGCTAAGGAAGACAGGAATATATCAATTAACATAGTTTCAATTTTCTGACATGTAAGGCAATTACAGCTTTCTATAAGGAGTACATTATTTTAACTACACTGGAAACTATACTGTAACTACACTGGCAGGGATTTATCATGAGTCCTTACAAAAGGACTTAGAGAAGCAGGGTAAACCTTACCTTAGTCAGTTTCATAAAAGCAACAGATGCAACTCAATATGAGTCGTCTCATGTCTACCCTCAACAAAGGCAATTCTTTTGAGTTTGCATGGGATCCAACACTCTGGCTTCTGATGATCTAGCTTTATATTAGCTTAATTTAACCCCATTTACTCTTATCTGGACCTCAATAGAAACCAAACAACTGGTTGCCCTCCTTCCAAGTATTAGCAGACTTGGCTATCTGAGATGCTTGTTTCCTCTTTTCCAGGCTAAATCATCTTTTCCATCTGGTCATTATATTTCCCGTTTTTCCCTCTGAGTATACACACTACTCTTTCTGGGTCTTTCTAGATCTGTGATGACTCTTCAGTTGTAAGAGACACAAGTAGGTTAGCATCTGCTAATAAAATATCTGGCCAAAAATAAGAAACTTAAAGTCAGGGGCTCTCAGAGCTGGAAGGACTCTCTAAGGTTATTTAGTACAACAGTCACTCCCATGCAATCCCCCTCTGTAGATCCCCAATAAGAGATCCAATGACCTCTGCTTGAATAACTCCAGAAAGAGAGAAATGACCATCTAGTCAGGAATTCCTTCCCCCTGAGGACAATTAGAATTGTTAGACAGTTCTTTCTTATGTTGGGCTGTAAACTTCTTTCTTGTAATGTCATGACTTTGAAACGGTTCTGCTTCTGGAGAATGATCCTCTGATTGCCTGAATATATTCTGAGAAGTTTATGCTTTTCATACACACCCACCCCTGGCTTACTGAAATATTCTGTGATGCCATCTAATTTTCATATGTTGTTTCCACCCAGGCCTGGGCTTTAATCATTTGGAAGTCAGTAATTTGTTAACAGAATTTGATCTGGATTCTAGGAGTCTGTGCCATTCCTTACCAAACCTACCATGAGCTGGTCATGCTGATAAAAAGCAGTCATTTGAGAGACACAAAGCATACCATATATATTTTTCCCACTGTCTCAAGTATTTTTGGCAAAATAGAGCAGTGTGAAAAGGTGAGAGCCCTTTACTCTGAGTCAATTATGAGGGTGACTGGGTGGCTGATAAATGACAGCTCCTTCTGCATGAATGGCCTCTTTATTGCTGGGCATTGCTGGCACACCAGCTTTTTCCCTGGCTTTAGTACTTTTTAGCAATCTTTAAAAGAGCGCTATGCTCAACACTGAATCTTAAAATGTGACACTGTTCTTATAAAATGAAAATTTAAACCACATAATACAAATTCATAGCAAAAAAATGGGGGGAATACCCTCTTTGTCCTCCACTGTAATAATAAGGAGGGTGGGGGATGCTGGGGTGAAGAGAAGAGTCAACCAGTAAGTGTATGGAAAGTTATAAATTAAATGTGCACACCACAGTTTCAACGAGAACATTCTAAAGCATCAGCGCTGCTATTCAGATGATGGGTTTTTCAGACTTTCTCTTTGCCCTGCTCTTGTTTGTTCACCTATGGGGCTTTTCATTGCCCCCAGAAATTCAAGCCTAGACTGGGGCAAGAAGGCAAGGATGGTTTAACAGTCTCATCAGCTCCGCATTAACAGCAGTGTACAGCAAGGTATGAATGTGGTAGGTTCCTTAACATGCAAAACAAAGTTTCTGGAGTATGTGTGTCCATTTAGAGAGGACTTCTTCCCCATTGTGTGGGCAGATAATGGTATTGACTAGAGACTGTGCTTTGTCCCTTAAGTGTGTGTGGACACCATGTTTCCCACATGCCCACCTATCCACTCCACAGACAGAATATCCACCAGGTAAAATCAAAAGTGCCTGCACTGCTTTAATTTTCAAGAGTATAGCACATCAACATCTCGGTCGAGATGAGCTGCTAGGGCCTCTCCTCAGGGTGTACTTTGCAGTAGAAACCTCCCCTTCTGCTCAGCTCCATGTGTCTCTGTTAGTGGACTTACTTAAGGAAATAATAAATGCCCTTGAGCTGTGGGCAGGTAGGAGGATGAGGAGTACTAACTGGAGCCCAACCAACCCTGGAACCAGCAGATGAACAGATCAGGAACCCAGAAAGGTTAAAGCAGTTTGCTCAGCAAAGCCAGGATGCTCTGGGCACCTGGAAAACCCAGAAGGATTTCCCTAGATTCCTGAGCCTTCTTAGCACATTGCCTCTGCTGCCCCATTAGCAGGAATGAGGTCTTTCTGTGGTTTTCATTCACTGTTCAGCAGGAGTAAGAGTCCCTGTGACCTGTCATCTCCGGTAGGTACCTGACACCTCTGGGCCTCAGTTTTTTCATCTGCTTAGTGGGGATGGTTACATTTATCCTCACAGTGCTATGAAAAGGACAAAATAAGAGCTTTACAGTGAAATAATAATAGCTAATGTTGGGTGAGTACTTATTATACGTCAGGTAATATGGTAACTGCTTTCCATATTTTATCTTATCTAATTCTCATAACAATTCTTACTATTCCCATGAAGTGGATGCCCAAACTGGGGCTCAGAGCAGTTAAGTACCCAGCTAAAGTTTACATAGGCACTAGGACTGATGGTGCCTGTTCATACTTATTCATTTACTCACCACTACTTGTCAAGTGCTTGCTCTACACCAGGCACTGAGAAGCAAAACCTTATGCAGTCTCTGCCCTCATAGCTCTTAGAGTCTCATTATTGGAATGCATGAAGTGCAGGGCAAATATAAGTGGACTAGAATTCCAAATTCTACTCAACCCCAGAGGGCCCCAGACTGAAGCCTCTGGGACAGGTGTGCCTGGGCTGATGAGTGAGATGTGCTCAGGGAGACAGTGCTGGTTCTACACATTCTGCAGGGACAGAAGCCAGGCACATTGCCCAAGGCAGAAAGGTCTTGTGATTTCCTAATTTTCCAGACTTATTGGTCTGAAAAGAACCTTGAGAATGAATCAAATCCATTTCTACCTCTGAGAAAGACTGTATTTGAACTCTACTTTGCTAGAGAGAGTCAGTCAGGGAATTTTTAAAAATCTGGTTAAACAAATCTGTATTTACAAATAAGGTGAATTTAAGGTCAGTCTTGTGCTTTTAAGTAGTAAGCACTCCCAGTGCATTTTAAATAGGATTGATTCAATGAGTTTTCTTAGCACACAGCTTTTCAGGAATGCAAAATATACCTGGGGCTAGCATTTTAAAGCCTCTAAAAGGTAGATGACACCTCTCTCCCTGTTTGGTTACATGCTCATACCTCTAAAAGCATAAACATGGAAACCCTTCCTTAAGTCTAACCTGATTCCTACCTGAAATGCTTAAGGTCAGTTCAATGACCTTTGTGATACAACCCAAGACAGAGGTACTGAAGGGAAGAAGTGGATCTGGGGTGGATCACAGCCTTACATTGAAAGACTTCTGTGATATCTGGGGCAGCCTCTTGGGGGTAATAACATCACTTGTTCATGAATCTTGGCATCATTTCCCTAATTCCATTCTAGCTGCTTCCAGACACTCAGCCCATATCTGAAAATCCTTTTCTTGGAGACATTTAAATCAGCATCCGTAATATGTGTCACTCAGTGTAGCACTTGCTCAACCAGAATGGATCTTAGAGCTCATCAAGTCCTGCTCTGGCAGGACAGAGGAGGGAGCTGAGGTTCCAGGAACTAAAGTGACTCGACCAAGGACACAGCAAATTGGCGGCAAAAGTGGGAAGACTATCCAGACTCCAGCTCCCAGACCTGGTGCTCTTTCTTTTTTTTACAAATCTCCTTTACTGAAGCCCTCATATGACTCTGTTTCCCTAAGGTCAGAGCTGTATCTTATTCTTTTTTAGAACCCCCATAGCCTAGGCTGAGGCACATTAATTGCCCAAAAGCACATTTGGCTTGCTTTAACTTGAAGGAGTTCAGGCAAGGTCACCTCGGCCATGAGACGTGAAGAGGAACTGAATCTATGGAGCCTCTGTACCTGTTTGTAAATTAAGATTTTGTTTAACTAAGTTTTTAAAGTGATGTTCTCTGGCTAAATGTCTCCAGTAAAGAGGAGTACAGGTATAGCCTTGCTCTCTTCGGTTTTTATGCACTTACTGAGTATGCTCATTAAGTGTCGGAGCCCGGAACCTTCCTACAGGAAGGAAAGGCCCATCACTCTGTGAGCATGCGCTGTCCAGATGAGCTTCTGCCCCAAGGGTCCTGGGCAGAGGCATCCCCCCATCTTCTCCTCCAAGACCACTCTGAACCCTAATTAGGTGGAGAAGCCTGGCACTCTGGAAACGGCTGTGCAGCTCCTCAGCTTCCTGTCATTTCTGAATCTCCCACAAGGCTATGGGCCGCCTGGCTCAGGAGGGCACAAAAGTGCTCCAAGGCACAAACCTGGGAGGTTTGCCGAGTCACAGGAGGCACTGTTTGGATGGATTCCTCAGGTCCTTGCTAAGTGCTGACAATGTCTGCTTGTATTTCATGGACACTCCTGTGGCTGGGGACTCAGTCATTGAGTTACACACTCTGCAGCCCAGGTGGAACTCTAGGAGCCTTCCCAGTCATTGGTGACTTGGACCACTCATGAAGTCATTTCTGTTGACTTGGGAGCCACCCTTTGAAGATATTAAAAAAAAAAAAAAAAATTGAAGGCCCAGGACTGCATTTGGGGAATCAAACCATCTTCTGGGTATGTCACTCTCCTCCTTGAACCTCAACTTCCCCGTTCATAAAATTGGAGGAAAGGGATAGATGAGCTCATGGGTCCCTTCTGTGTATAAGTTCAATCTAATTGCTGAGCCATGCTGTGGGGAGGGAAGTCGGAGGGGTCTTTCTGGCCACTAGCTGACACCTGTCATAATTACCTTACCTGAAGCCTGAAAACAATTTTTTCTTGCTTCAAAATACAAAAAGAGAAAACTCTTAATCAAAATGAGCAAATGTTTAATTAAATGTCTACATAATATAACACTGTGTAAACACCATTAATTGTTAAATTTGATACTTATAAAAATTTCATTATATTTAAAAACAATTTGTTCCTTAGCATTTCTCACAATGAGAGAATTTTCAAGTATGCCTGGTGATTGCTAAGGGCTTATAGCCATAAGTTATTCACAGCCAAATGCTTTCAACACCAGATCATAAAAAAATCCCTTTTAAATATTTTATAGCAAAAAAGATTAATGTAGAATGTGGATAACTTTCAATGTATTTGATAAGATGTGAAGTGAATTTCCAAAATAAGAATGCCTAAGGCCTTTGAAAATCTTAAAATTGTTCTAGAACCAGAGTGTATAATACTAAGAACTAATATTTATTAAGCACGTATTCTGTGGTAGGCTTCTCTTTCTAAGCCTTTTGCATACATTAGCTCATTTAATCCTTGAGACCATCTTTGAGGTAGAAACTGTTCTCACCTTACAGATGAAGACACTGGCATGGAGGTAAGTAACCTTTCCAAGGATGTGGGTTAGTTATCAGCACAGCTAGGATAGAAACTAATGGCTCCAGACTCATGCTCTTAGCCACTCTCCTGTACAAAATGCCTGCTGGCCCTGGGCTTCCCCAGAAGAGCAAACACGTGCTGGCAGGGCAAAAAGGAAGGCATGTGCATGTTCACAAGTTAGGAGTGCGATTTACATGGCATCAGACAGAGCATCCCTCGCTTGGCTCCGTGCTACTGCCCCCTCTTCTGTCCACAGAAGTCACCCCGCCAGCTGACTCTCAGTCGCGCCTACATACTATTAATAATGCAAAAAATAACTTATTTAAAAATGAGCTGACAGCCATTGACATCTCCATTAGCATTTTTACAGTACGTAATCTCACTTGATCCTCGCAACAAACCCCATCTTATGAACAAGGGGCTTGGGGTTTAGAGACTTGAAATAATTTGTCCCTGGTTTCACAGCTCTCAGAAGTAGTGGAAGCCAGGACTTATACCTTTGGTCTCACTCTAAAGCCTAAACTCGTCTTTATATTAGGAATATATGTGCATTATTTAAGCACTTTGACTAATAAGGGTTATATTGAATAAAATAGTGAAACTCTTCCTTTCCTACAATCAATATACTCCTCTCATCCTGGCTTGATCCCATCTCTTTATGTTCACTGTTAAGAGCGTGGTGGGCATTCTTCAGATTTCTACCTGTTTAACATAACTACCTAGGTATCAGTCTGTCCAGTCCTTCCTCACTTATTTGTTCTGGTAGGGTCGTTCTCTGCATGTGGCAACTGGCAGGATGGAGAAGGCAGTGGCAACCCCTTACCAGGGCTGTGGACATCCCAAGGGCGAGTCTGACTACAGCCCTGATGTGCGCCACGGGTTCAGGGAGAACAGCTGGGCTGCTCTTCACCCCTTCAACCTCCCTAGCCCCTGGCAAGGTTTCTCCGGCCACCATACCAGTTTTGTCTACTCCTGCAGTCCTCATGTGCTGAAATGGCACAGTCAGTATGTTCCCAGCCTGTTAGGTCTCTGGGCTCAGCTGGCTTAGATCCCACATGTGGGGAGCTTGAGAAGAACAGGTACCTGCATAAGACAAGTGGCAAAACTCTGACACACTGCTCCTTCTCTGTTTTTTTTTAAAGAGGAATCAGAATTAGAATTATCCAGAAAAGAAAGCCAGACAATAGACTGAATAACTTGGGGACAGGACTATGCTGCATTGATTTTTGCATACCCAAAGCGCAGAGTATCTAGTGCACAGTAAGGCACTCAATAAATTGTCAAATGAGTAAGTTGTAGAATAAGAACACAGTCTCCTCCCAGTGTTGCATGCAGAAAAGCTCTGCTACAGTGAATATTTTATTTGCAAAAATGAAAGGTTTTCAAGTCCTCTAAAAGGTGAATTTCTTTTCCTTGCATTTTCATAGCCATAGTTCAGGGGCAAACCAGAGCTTCTATCTCTCTGAAAGAGTAGGAGAAACCCATGGGGTTTGAATGACTTAAACTACAAAGTTCTCTTTCTCCTTCACATGTTGCAAGGATAGGAATATTTAACAATTGCATGGACAATGTCATTTATATAAAAGGAGTGACTTCCTGGCTGAGAAATGGTCCAGATACCATTGTGTCTAGGAGAGGAGGCTGGGTAGTCTGTGAGCTCAAGGCTCTGTTTCTGCTACCTCTTTCTTGGCTATGTGATCCTGGTCAAGTTACTTAACTTTTCTGTTTCTCAAATTCATCATCTGTAAAATGGTAATAATCACAGCACCTACCTCATTCAGTGTGTGGAAGAGGATTAGGCAAGATGATGTAAGTTAAATAGTGAAAACACAGTGCTTGGTGTGTGTGTGTGTGTGTGTGTGTGTGTGTGTGTGTATAATAGGACCTCAAAATTATATGTTATTATTAATAAACTCTGGATCCTCATCATAATGTTATTTACTCAATATCCAAGAACTTGATTTCTATTGACAACTCTTTGTTAAATGATTAAATGAATGCACTATATTGACCATGGTGAGATGCTGAGGCAGGTATTCTACCTAATCCATGAATAAATTCCTAAAGTTGAACAGGTGGCACATAGTAGCCTTTCCAGGTGAGTTAGGTGAATGTTCAGAAGACTAAGTTGGGGAGGAGGAAAAACTCAGAATTTTTATCCAGAAGCTCTGGATAAAAATTATCCAGACTTATCCCCAGTCTGCAATTTGTCATTTTATGTGGAAGCTTTAAGAAGTCCTCGGAATGGGTCCACATATGCAGCTTTGGAAGGAATGTCCATGGAACAAACAGAAGACTCAAAGAATATAAGCCAGAGGGCCTTTAATGCTGTCCATGCTGGGGGTGATAAGACCCAAAGTCTTTCCATTTTTGATAGAGAAATGGATACAATAAACACTCTTCTTTCTACTCTATCTCTGAAGAGTGACAATAAATAAGAGCAGTTGGGAATGGTGGGGACTAAAGTAGTCAACCCTCATCAGGTTTAGTCCATTTTCATCATGTAGGAACGCAGGTCCAGCCAAGCCAGCTAGTCTGACTTCTGAGAAGCTGGAAATTTGGACAATCATATGAAACCTCCCAAATTTTATATGTTCCCATGTAACTCAAAGTTAGTTGTACAACTTTGAATGGGCCAGCACCACAAGGGACTGTCAAAACACTGCGGGCCAGATTCATCCCACGGTCTGCCAGTGTTTGACCTCTACTCCAGGTTAACAGGCTCACCCCACAAAGGAGGACCCTGACGCCCAGACATATAAGGAGCATGCCTAAACTAGTGTTCAGTCACGCAGAGGCAGGGATAGGATCTGGTCCCAATACTCTAGCTAATCAGAGGAGATAGAATAATGCTGCAAAAGAATGTGGCTGTTACAAGGAATAATGACAAGATGCCCAGAAAAACACAATACTAGATATATTTCATAGGTGAAAATAATACAACCAAGGCTTTCTGTCATGCAGAAAACCCACAGCAGAATCCAGGTGTGTGAACCAAAACTAAAATAGAAATTTACACAATCCTCAGTGAATGATTCTTCTGCTACAAAGAAGGTCATGTTATGTGCCCACAAACTCAAGCCTTTCAATCCTGGTCACGTAGTGATCTCCACTCCTGTCTACCCAGATTTGTCTTCTAAAACTTCTGCTGTTTGGAATTCCCAAAAGGCTGTTGTGCTGAGATAATACTAATATTTATTGAGCTCTTAGTACATGCCCAATGCTGTCTAAGCTCTTTGCATGTATCAGTGCACTTAATCCTCAAAAAACCCTATAAGGCTTACTGGTTCTCCTATGAAGAAACTGAGGCCCAGAAAAATTACTACCATCATCAAGGGCTCAGAGCTAGAAAATAGCAGCTCTAGGGTTTGAACCCAGACAGGCTGGCTCCAGAGTTCAAGCCTTTAGCCACCACGCATGATGGAAACTGCCTAATCTTATAATACCAGGACAGAGAGTGTGTGAGAAGGGCACCACCACCTCCTGAGGACATTGCAAGATGGGCTACAGGATTCAGTTTGGCTACAGCTTGAGCATTCTTCAGAAGATAGGTCAACAGATCCCATTGCATATAGTATCAGTTATCCCTGAAGGGACAGACCCTCCTCCCTCATGGCTTTATTTCCCCAGTGAGTGTGAATTCTGTCAGAGGATGATCTAAACCAGTACTTCCTCAAAAAGAAAACTGGGAAAAGAGGTTACTTGCTAACTGATGTGAGGACGTACGTATGTTCCAGAGTCTATTTGCATTCCCACTTCAAAAATGAGACCTCCAGCTCTTTTATCAAGAATGACAGGGTGATATCCTGCTCCATCAGCTCCTTTAATTAAATGAAATCTGAAGTTACACCTCTGTGTACACTTAGAAACTCTCATAGTCTGTTCCTGTTTGATCTCTGTAATTTATTTTAAAGATCACATTGAACATATTATTTGCTCTTGAGCCACGGCCTAAGGAAATAAAATCCTAACCTGACAACAGTGTTTCATTCCATGTTGTCCCAATCATTAAAAAGATGACGTGCTCCCCACCCCACTGCCCGTTACCATTGCATCCAAATTCAGTCTGGAGTTCCCAGGCTCCAGCCACCTTTCCCAGTTATTTTCCACTTTTTATTGACTAATTCTCCTGCCCTTCAGCTAAACTAGGCTACTGGTTGTTATCCCCCTCAACAAATATTTCAAAACCATCCCTTAATGCAGCCCTATGGCAGAGGGTATGGGCTTTCTCCTCTCATGGGTCTCATGAGGCTTCCTGGCACCTGGAGTTATAACTGTGTCCATGCTGGAATCTGCATTGTCATGATTCCCTCATGGGAGATAGAAGCAACAGGAGGCCGAGGATTGTATCTCCAATGACTCCCTGTCATATTTTAACATAGTAGGTATTCAGAAAATGTTTCTAAAGTTGAATTGATCATCTGGAGAACTGATGAATGAATGGAATAGTCTTCGACTTTTGTGTTATGTTCAGAACAATGCCATGGAAATTCTATCACAAAGCTATATACCTTTACCTGCATGCTCTCATTTTCGCTGAATAAAAGAAGGGTGGGGGAGACTCTCAGTGGCTTCAATTATGTGCCTGAAACTGGATGAATGTAAAAATAGTATGGGGATATTCTTCCAATTTGGCAGCTTAACCAACACTTATAATGCATGCCTTATGCTGAGTGGCGTGCTGAGTATGGAGGAGACATGGCGGAATAATGAGATATCAGTCACTGGGGAACTCCTGGGCAGCCAAGGAGAGAGACAACCCACCGTGAGGATCTGGCCCTGAGCAGGGCCAAAATTATCTGTGGAGGGAAGGAATAAGGCAGGGGAGAAGAGAAGGATGGAGGGGGAGAGAGAGAGAGACTGAAAAAGAATATTTAAATGCCTGTGTGTCTCTCTGTGTGATGATAGATGATAATGTTGATAATGAATGGATGTGAAAAAATACAGAAAGGTACAAATAACCATTCTCCTCTCTCTACCCTAAGTCTTTTTCTATAATATCCTATTTTATCTTCTCTATAGCATTTACCACAATCTGAAATTAATTTATTTACATGTTTATTAGTTTACCCTTTATTGTTTTTTTTTAAATGTGATTAACCCTTACTAAAATACAAGCTCTGTGAGACCAGGCACTTTATCTTTATTGTTCCTCACAGTCTCCCCAGAGCCCAGGCCATAAGAGAAAAATGACTACTTGTTAAGTGAGTAAATGAAAGAAACTGTCCAATGGAATTTTCACACCTAGAATTTAAACTAGGAAGAAGAGGGTGTACATGGAATGTTGGCCTGGTTTCTCTCATGGTGCCTTACAAGAGGAACTCTCTGGGTCTCATAGAAAGTGGGGTCAGCCCCAGGGGGAAAGGCCTGAGAGGAACAAGAATGGCAACTGCTGACCCCACCTCAGGCCACTGCCAGGAGGCTGCCCGCACCCCCCACCCCAGGCAGAGCTTTCCAGAGTGCTGCATGGTGTGGCATTTGTTATTCATGGAATGCTTGTGTGCTCATGCCAACCCAGCAGGCATCAGGGCACAGAAGGACCCATTCCTGCTCCTCTCCTCCAGATAACAGGCAGTCTGAAGAACAGTGCATGCATGCCGACAGCCAGCCATTCCCTTCTCCAAAGCAAAGGCATTCATTGTTAAGGTTTTGCCATAGTTAGGGGTTTTCTTCTCCATTTTAGAGGGAGAGAAAAAGAAATAATGAAACAAAAAGGGCACAGTTGAATGTGGAGGTTGGAAAAGCCCAGGTTCTAGGGCAGACAAACCTGAAGCAAATAAGGTCAATCTCATATTAGCTGAGTGGCCCTGGGCAGGACATGTCACATCTCTGAGCCCTGCTTTCCCATCTGTAAAAAGGGGCTAATGAAGTCCACCTTGAAGGGTTGTGGTGAGGATAATGGATGAGAAAGCACAGAGCCCAGTGCTTGGCACTTAATCTGGGTACTGTCAGTAAATGCCAGTTCCCTATTTATTCCCCTTAGAAATTGCTCCATCCCATTCCAAGATTCATCTCCTCTTACGAATCTTGGCTCAGTTCATTGATTCAAGTGGGTTCACAGTGACTGTATAATGTACCAATTAAAAGTATGGCTTCTGCTATCAGAGAGCCTGGTTTCAAATCATGGCTCTATCTATCATTTGATGTGTACCTTGAAAGTTTGGGCAATCTCTCTGAACTTCAGTTTCTGCAACTCTAAATGCAAACAATAACAGGGACTCATAAAATTGTGTGGGAATTATGTGGATGTTGTAGATAAGGTATTTCGAGATGTGCCAAGTACATCATAAATGTTCTCTAGTATTGTGCTGCAACTCCTCTTGACTTTGTTCTGTCCCTCCAACATGACAAAACTCCTTCCTGTCCCAGGGCCTTTGCCTATGCTGTTCCCTGTGCTTCAAACACTGTGACCCTCCATCTTCCTGGCTCCATCTCAATATTCAGGCCCCAACTAAAGGTTCCTCCATTGTGAGGCATTTGCTATCCATTCAGTCTCAATTAGCCTTCCTCAATCCTGATTCTCTGGGAGAAACTCATTGTGTGATTTTCAGAGCATTTATTACCACATGCAATTATTATTCCTATTTCATCTGCTCATTTATCATTTCTACCCACCCTGCTAGAATGTAGTTCCATGAGAGCAGAAGCCAGTCTGTCTTATTCCTTGAAACAGTGTCTGATCCATTGTGAGTCCTCTGTAAATTTGTGGAATGAAGAAGTGACTGAATGGGCGAAGGGATGAAGGGATGGATGAGCATGCCCAGGTGAGAAAGCCAGCCGGGGCACCTCATTCCCTGCAGTGTGTTGCTTGGGGTTCAGCCCACCTGATGTCCGACACAGGAGCTGTGATAAAGGCCAATTTCCAAAACTCTCCTGCCCTTTCCTCCAAATATGAAAAACAGCTAATGATACTTAATAGATCCTAAAGACAGCTCCTGGGGGAGCCCTCTGGGACTTGCTGTGACTAATCACCCTCAATCGCCCAGTTAGAGGCGCTACCACATGTCATTCCTCAGAGTCCTGCCTCATGATGCTGCAAGCTGGGCTGGACACAGGGTTGGGTTGGGGGAGGGAACACTACTCTCCCCACTGCCGCCTTCCAAAATTGTTCTGTGGGGCTGGAGGCCTGCTTTCCGTCTCAACTTACCAGAAGCTTGGGTCCCTTTCTCCCCTGAAGGGTTGACAAACTGTTAAATTATAGCTTTTGCATATTTATTGTTGCTGAGATTGCCTGTGGAATGATCCAGGTCCTCTCGGGTACACACAGCTCTGGTTCTGAACTGCCTCACTCAGCTGGTGGCTTGTGAATGGATGGTAGGCAGCAGCGAGGAGGGGAAGGCCCTGGGGTGCTGCACCAGGACTGAAGCCTGCCTGGCCTGGCCGTGCGGCTTCCTGGAGCCAGTAATGTTGGGGGATGTTCACTTTTCTGGAAAAGAACCACATCAGTATGCTGGTGACTCTTATGCAAATAAGGACAAGTCTTGGGGCCCAAAGCCAGGAAAAATCAGGCCGCACAAAGGACCAAGGCCATGGACAAATCAAAATAGTAAGCAGAAACCAGAGATGCTGGCTGCTGGAAAAATGGCTTGGGGGCTAATACTTCTAGAGGGAAATGTTCTCCAGGCTGGAAGAATGATTGATTTCAGTGGGGAGAAGCACACCCAGCGGACTTCTACTCCTTAGTGTACACTGCAAAGAGGATACTGTAAACCGACTGGCACAGCCCAGCCAGTCATTCACTGAGGGCCTTGGGTGACCTACTTTACTGGTTTGAGCCTCGATTACCACCTCTTACAAGGGGAAACAGTAATACCTCCCTAATTCAGAAAGAACTCTTGGGAAAATTAAATGACAATATATACAAAATGCTTAGCACCACACTGGGCACAGATTAACAGTTCAATTAATGGTACTGATTATTATCATTTCACTTGAGTTCAACCCTACTAATTTTTCACTCTAAGACCCAAAGAGTTCAAATGGGTTCTACTCTATCATTCTGATCTTTCTGCACAAAATGACACATCTCCCCTAATTGGAGGTGGGAAGGGAACTATCCTTCATTATGTGCCTGCTACAGCGTTATTAAGGTACTATTGACCCATTGAATAGACTACAGCACAGCCCCAGAGAGGTGAGCTGACTTTACCAAGACTACACAGACAATAAGTGGCAGAGCTAGGGCTGCTTGACTTGTGAACTCACACCTTGAAGCATGCCAAAGGGGCCTTCCTGGATGAGGAGGAAAAGAGGGGAACTACACTGTACCCCCTAACCCAAGAATGGAGGACCTCCATGGAGACGGTGCTGTTTTGTCCTGGTCATGTCAAGAAGATTACTCTGAAGTTGCAGTAAGGAACAAAATCTGCCTCCAGTCATGTGATAACCATTCTCAGGTAAGACAGACACCAGAGAGGAGGTCTGGAAGGAAAAGAAATTAGACCATTTGGCAGATGGAGACAGGGTGATGAGACCTCTGGGAAATGAAGTGTTCCAAGCAAATGAAGCCCCCTGGACTAACCGCGGAGGTGAGAGAGTGCTCAGCTTCTCTGTTGCCATAGCCAACCCTCCAAGGCCCTCTGACAGCTGCTCAGAAAGGGAGAGGATGCTCGTATTGATGACAGCCATTCTGTGCTTTTTATAAACCTGACTGCTCTCTTAATGCTCCCAAGCATTGTGAAGTGCGTGCCATTGTCCCCATTTCACAGACAAGGAAACTGAGGCTCAGTGTGGTGAAATGTTCTCCTAAGGTCACCCTTCATAAGGGATAGAGCTGGGGTTCCACCAAGGACTGGGGAGTTCTGATTCCAAAGCCTGGCTGGCCTCCCTACAGGCTCGTTTGCTCTGCCTCCCTCCCAACCTCCGTACTCAGTCTAGCGTGGCTCCTAGAGTCATTGTCTGCTCCTTGAAACTGGGGCAGGGAAGGCCACTGCTGCCATGTCCTATTTTTGATAACTTTCCTTGCTCAGCAGAACATGCCTCTCCCTGCCTTGAAGGGCCAATCAGCTTTGTGCTGAGGTGCGAGCTGCACCACTATCTCTGCCTTCCAGACACCTCTCCATGCAGACAGACCACAGAGGGCAGAATGTCAGGGAGTCAAGGGCTCCTCAACACCCCCAGGTTACATAAGATTAGGTCCTCTGTGGCAGGGACTTTGGCATGTCATCTCACCTCTCTGTGCCTCATTTTTCTCCTTTGTAATTGGGTCCTTCAAGGGGACCACCACACAAGTCAGGGCTAAATGACATCTTCCAGCTGAAATGCTTAGCCCAGTCAGGCACATGGCACAAGTACTTTATATATGCTAGTTATTAGTCCACAGACCTGAAGAACGTGGAATGATACTGTGCTAAGGCCAGGAGGACCTTGGAAACTTAACCCCCACCTCTTTCACTTTCCAGAAAAGGTAAATAAAGCCCCCAAAGTAAAGCAACTTCTCTGTTTTCACAGCAAGTGACTGAGATGACATCTGAATGAATTCTCTCCAAACATGTGCTCCTTACCCCAGGATATGGGTTTTCAAATACAACCAGCATCAGTCACCCAGAGAGTGGGCTAGAACAAAGACTGCCCCACCCCACCCCACCCCACAGATTCTGGTTCAGTGGGTCTGGCGGGGGGTGGGTGATAATGTGCATTTCAGGGCATACCAATTCTGTGGGTCCTGGGACCCCAACTTGAGAACCATTGCCACAGGGTCTGCAAAAGTTATTGTCTGGTATGGCCAGGAATGTAAGTTACTAAAACAGATGAGCTAGGAGCTGAGGCCAACTAAAGGTCATGCCGGGTCTTGTGGGAATAGCCACTACTCCTTCACATGGGATCATGTTGTACAGAAATGTGGGTCCTGTGTTTCCAGAACTTCTGTTTTCTCAAGAAAAGCCATAAATTTGTCTTTGAACGTGAAAACTTGTAGTATTTAAATGTTTGCAGCAAGTTCATATTTTCTAAAAGTGTTGGGACTGATAAATCCCATCCATGTGTTGAATTTGGCCGACAGGCACAAGTTGAGACCTTAGGGTTGCCCTGTCCACAGCGTCTGGATCTGCGGGTGAGACCTACCCTACAGACAGCAGCAGCTCACTCTGCAAGAGAAATCTAATCCACAAATCATGGGTTTTCCCCAAAAGGGAATGTACTAATGAATATTTTAAAATCTGTTCATACATTTCACATTCCTGATGCATTCTCCAAAGCTGAAACTCATACAGGTACACTTCGAAGCAAGAGCATTTAATCTGGGTGTGGGGAAAATCCAGTATTGCCTTCCATTAATGGCTCAGAAAAGCTGCATTCCAAAGCTGTGTGGGCTCATCTGGCTTATCCTGGAACATTCTTATACTTATTCCTCTTTTTATGGCTTACTCCTCTTTTTTTGGTTATTGATATCAACAACAGTGTTTGTTGAATGTATGTGATTTGCCAGATATTTTACCTATAGTGCCGCATTTAATCCTACCAATATTGTGAAGGAAGTATCAGCATCCCTGTTCTTCAGCTGAGCAAGCAAACCTACACTCAGAGAGCACCTGCAGGGGCCAGAGGTGGAGGGAGAACTCGTACCAGGCTTGAGAGCATCAAAGACAGTTAACCTTTCAGGAGGCTGCTTGGTGGTTTAACTGGTTCCTGAGCCCAGGCGGCCTCCCTTATGCAGAGGGCAGGGACTATGTCCTCTATTTCTCTGCATCCCTTACCGGGCCAAGGTCAGACCCTCCCTGACTTGTATCCTTCACGCATAAAAGCTGCAGCCAGTGGAACCAGTGCCACATTGGTGAAAAATTCCTCCTCACCAGAGAGGGAACTTGCAAGGAAAAATTGTAGTGTTCTATAAAATATGGAAATAAATGCTTACAAACAAGTTCAAATTTATGATAATTTCCCAATACCTCAAGACATCCTCCTTGAACATCTGTGTGGTTCATGGACGAGTGCATGAACTGTTGCCAATCAGAAACGAATTGTGCCAGCTCCACAGACCTGCGTTTCTTGCATTTTTAGATTTTTTTTCCCCTCCTACCCAGTCTCATTCTAAGTTAATTAGACCATAGGAGAGGCATGGATTCTCTTCCATGTTTAAGAGTAGCCAGAAGTCACTGGGGAGGGAGAATAGACCAAGAAATATTTTTCTTGCCTTGACAGATGATTCTTTAACTCCCTTTTCTACCACCCATACATACAGTGCCATAAGTAAGATACACTACAGACTTTCTCAGGTGTCAACATCTTAATGAGAGAATCCGCTTTCTGACACCTAAGAAAAGGTCAACAAAGAAAAAAGAAATTGGAGACACGCCTGCACCACATCCTTCTCATGTTGAACTTCCTCCATTCAAATTAACGGCAGCAGTGGAATTGTTATTTTGCAACTGTAGAACAGATGTGAAGCCGAAATGATATGGTAGAGTTTTATTTTTGAATGGTGCATATTTTTAAATTGGAGGAAAGGATGGGGCTTGACATTTATGGGAGGCAAAGTTTCTGTTGCACAGAGACCCTGCTGTTAAGCACAAGCTAAAATTGGCAGCCCCAGAAAAGTAGGGCTCTAGTCTAGAGGGGCCTGTCCCCATCCCATCCTTCTACCTGGAGAAAGCTCATGGTGTTAAATGTCTGCTGCTTTCTTATCACTGTTCTTACCCCTCCAGTCTGTTTTCCACACAACAGAGAGATCTTTTCCAACCCAAACAGAATGGTGTCAGGCCCTGCTGAAGACTCTTCAATGGTATCCACAGCTTTTAGTATAAAGTCCAGAATCCTTAAGGTGGTCAAGGGTTCTGCCTGGTTTGATTCTTCCCTTCCTCATCGGTCACCACACACTTTGCCCTCTCCATTCTAGCCTGAGGGCTTCAAACAACAACTTGCCCTTACATAGCCTTTGTACCTGCAGGGGCCTGTGTATAGAACACTCACTCCACCTGGCCCCTGCAGTCTTCTGACCTCAGGCTCCCCAGACCAGGCATCCTTGTCATCTCCTCTCCTTGTACCCCATGCTTACCCTTCAGAGCACTTCTTCAGTTTGAAATGTAATACTCAATTGTAGGTAACCTGATTAATGCCTGTGTACCACTGAGCCACACTCCACGAGGGCAAGCTCTCTGTCCGTTTTGCTCACCTCTGAATACCTGAGACTTAGCACTGGATCAGGGTTCCTCAAACTCAGCACCATTTACAGTCTGTCAAAAGATGTCTTCCAGCTGGAGATCATAAGAGCCATCAAGACTGATTCAGATCACAAAATGTGGGCAGGGACCTTGAGAGAAGTCACCTAACCATACCTGGTTACCCAATAACACATGTCTCCTCTCAGAGTGTGCAACCTACTGTGTTTGCAAAGCAGCAGCAGCGGGTGAGGTGGCGGGAGACCTAATCCATGATGGAGAGCTTTGTTTGATTTTTCTCTAAGTATGTTTGAATTATTAAGTGTCTGGCTCATTAAGTGAAGGGTGCTGTTATAATTCTATCACTGGAGACAAAATTGCTATTTAAATTGAGTTTTGCCAGTTTAGTTAATTTACTAAGTTGCATTGCCACATCTTAATTATTATCCTCTGATCATAGATTATCCATGGGAACAATACAGTGCACCAAGTCTATACAGGCTGGGGTGCACCCTGCTCAGAGGTTTGTCCACTCTGGGAAGTGCTCTGTCCTGCAGTGGCTTGGTAGCCAGACTGGTTTCTCTAATGAAGTCCAAATCTTTGCTAATTCATAAAAGAGAAGTCTGATAATCACAATAAAGATGTGCTGACTCTCCCTGCCCCAACTAAAACACACACAGGGTAGGTAGATGTTGACATTCATTTTGATTATCCTGCAGTCAGCTGTGTTTCTCCCCGTCCCTTTGGCACTAGACTTACTATTGACCAGCAGTGAGACCTTTGGTAAGTCACTTTACCTCCTGGTGCTTGTTTTCTATCCTAAAATTGCCAGGTGAGTTCAGAGGTTGGCTGAGGGATGGGACTAAGGGGTGAGGGGCCCTGAGCTTCCATGACCCTCCTGAATGCTGCCTTTTGACAATGTTGCCCACTGGTACATCCTCCCAGCGCCCTAGCCCCAGCTCTGCTGTAGGAGCACAGACATTCCCACCTCTGTGAAATGATGGCTCACAGTGTTACCATACTTTGGTCTCTTAAAAACAATTCTGTGCTTCTGTGGGTAAATTCTGTGTGTTTAGTCAAGATGCAGATTTTGTTTTCTATCTCCTGAAGGGCAGACAGGTGGTTTTATGACATTTTCAGACAACTGGGGAACTATTTTTTTCTTATTTGCAAAAATACTTAGGAAACAGAAAAAATACTTCCTCACAGTTGTTTTATCCCCCAAGAAAAAATTCCTGCTCACCTCCTAAAGGCTTGTCTGCTTGGCCTTTTATTAGTTGTGTTTAAAGGCATGAAAAGGTAACCATTTAAGGATATAGCTGATAGAGAATGTTTCCTGCATGCTCTGCTGAGTAAATGTCATTCCTAATTATTATTTATCCGCAGGACTTTTGAATTATAATGTCTCGTTCTACCAGAAATGTCTGATTTTTGATATTTTTAAAGAACCTGCTTTTCTCCTATGAAGTCAGTGTACTGTGCACAATTTGACAAGTTTTAAGACATAATGTAGCAGTTGGAGCTCTAAGCAAATAACAGAGCAATGAAGGATGACTTCCCCGCACCTGCGATGTTCATCACTGCCTCACTCTGAAGACCTTCATTCCACCTCCAAGTAGGTAGGACATGATAAAGCACTGACTTCCCAACTACCATATATTAGTGTTTGCATCTCAATACAGTCTCCCAAACCTTGACCCAGTATCTGAGTGGCTGCTGTCCGAAGGTGCCAGTGGTTTCAAACAGTGGTTCTCAATCTAAACCTCTCCATTCAATTGCCCTTCTGGCATGTCAGACTTTGGTGACTCAGCACAAAAGAAGGGAAAGAGAGCTGGAGCAACCCCGGCTTCTGTGATGGCTCAGCAGGATCAGAAGGACACACTTGACTTTAGTTTCCCTACGTTGCCATATGAGTTGAGGTCTTCTTCTCCGCTGATTTTAAATTTTGATCCAATAACGTATGGGAGGGAAGATCTGGGCTGCTACTCACAGATTATGGTCCTTGCAAGCAGCATCCCAGTTCACTCAGGAATGGCAACAGCATGGTGAACTGCAGACCATCCTTCTACGTCGCTGCTCCCTCCAATTAAGAGGGCTCTTCACGGTGCAGGCCAGTCATTCTATAGAAACTCTGCCAAGTTGTCTTGACTGCCACTTAGCTGCCTGCCCAATGGACTCTCTTTGCAGTGCTCTTTCTGTTAATTATCAGGACATCCAAAGATTAAACTCCCCATTTCAGATGGCCACAACCAGTGTGCTGGCAGCTAAGGTTCACGTCTGGCTAATGGTGTATCAGCTTACTCCTGCAGGGCACTTTCACGTTACAAACCACTTTCTCAGGTTGCTTGCTGTTTTCTTTTCTTTAATCACAATTAATATTAAGGCTAGATGGTTAAAGTTGTTTTGGCAGCTTAAAGTATCATACTTTATTTGCCTATTTGCAGATGATGCTAAAATTAACTGAGTACACAGATAATGAAATTAATAATAATAATGGTAGGATAACTAACATTTATTGAGTCCTGACTCTGAGCGGCACTGTTAGTACACTATCCCATTCAATACTCATTTGCACTCAGATACGTAGGATCCTATCACCAGCTCCTTGTAGAAATGAGAGAGACAGGCTTAGTAAGGTGAAGAGTCTTGCCCAGGGTCAGGCAGCCTGGAAGTAAAGAGCAGGATTTAGACCTAGGTCTGTCTGAATCTAGCGTGGGCAGTTATGCTGGGAGGAACGTGGATGCTGACAAGCATTCCATTCTTAGCATGTCTGTACACATTCCCATACTCCGTGACAAGGGCTGTGGTGTGCTCTGGGGATACCTGCCCTCCAGGGTTTGTGTCTGGTGAGCATGACAGGTAATCGGTGGGAATAACCCAGGGTGGTATCAGCTACGTTAGAAGGGGAATGCAGATCAGACTTGATCAAGAAGTGTTCCTGAGGAAAGATGGGGGAGGAAGATGGTCCCGAGAGAGTCACAGTTCTAGCCCATTTCTACGAAATGAAAAGTAAAATGATGAAGGCTCTGCCCAGTTCCTGGTTACTGCCACCCCAGAGCTGGCATCCACTTGGACCCTTGCTGTGGCAGTTCTTAACCCCAGGGACACCTGCACAGACATCAGGTGACTATAAATCCAAATACCAACCAATGTGTAGTGCAAACAAAGGGAAGATTGGTGTTCTCTGCCCTGAATGGTGAAACCCAACATTAGCCATAGGCTCTGGCCAAGCTGAGTGAGGAAAAAGACAAAAACGCAGGGGAAGTCCTTACATCAGCATCACTAAAGATGACACCAGAAGTACGGCCAGGAGTGTGGGCACTCCCTGAGGCCACTGGGTTCATTCTTCTCAGTGATTACCCTGAGTCTGGACTCCAGCTGCCCCATCAATTCCCCACCTTGTAAATCTGGGTGTTAAAGGAAACCCCAGAAGGAAATGCAAAGGCTGGCTGTTGCCTGGAAGCTGGAGAAATGGATGCCTGACCCCTAAGCTGCTTGAAAGCTGCTGCACGCAGGTGATCTCCTAGCATGGCCAGAACAGAAGCCCACAAGGTCCCTGGATGTCCACATATGTTGTGCTCATCAGCAAGAAGATACACTCAAAGGAAAGAGAATGAGTTGGGGTAGAAATGCATTATTTCTGAAAGGTGGACAAATGAGCAGACTGTTTCCCCAGCTGAATGTGATATCAATATTAAAATAAAATGAAGTACTGAGTTCATTTATGCTGATGCTCCAGATAATGACTAATTTACCATAGCAGGGAGACTTCACCTATAGCAGTGGTTCTCAATCTTTGCTTGCACATTAGAATTACTTGGGGATGCCCAGGCTGTGACACAAACTAACGAAATAGACTGGCTGGGGGTGGGGCTCAGGTATCAGTATGTGCATAGTCCAGGTGAGCCACTGTCCCACAGACTAACCTGCCACACTCCAAAGAGGAAGCTATTAGTAAACAGAACCTGATTTCCATGGTAACGTGCAGCTCAACACCTCTCCCTTTCAGAGCACACCAAGAGGTGAATTATTTAGTTTCCTGGTCCTTCTCTCTACTGTTGCAGGTGATAAGGCCTCAAGTGGCATGGAATCCCTATTTAATGACTGGAGGGTAAGCTGGGGGCCATAATATAATCTTGACTATAGACGTTTTCTGGAGAAACCATTTCTTTGCACAGAATGGCAGGCAAATGAGGAATGTGGAGAGGAGTGGTTAGGACACAATAGTAGGAGCAGGAGGGAGGCTTTTCTTTGAGAATTGCTGTAGTCTGCGGATGCAGCACAGGTAATAGAATATTCCAGTAGTCTTTCTTCAGACTTTTTCATGGAAAACTATGATATCGGGTCTCTCACAAAACAAAACAAACAAACAAACAAAAAGTGAGAGAGTAATCACTGTTTTTTTTTTAGACCACATGTAAGCCATTGCACTAGGAGCTTCATATCCCTTATGTATAACCCTTATTGCCACCCTCACAAGGTAACATTAGCTCAGTTCAATAAATAAGGAAACAGGCTCAGAGACCTTTTGTCATTTTACTGGTCAAATAACCAGCAAGTGACAGAAACGAGATTAAAACCACCAGTTGGTTTGACCCCAAAGCACTTTTCATGAAACCATACCATCTCATAAAATAAGCAAATCTCATTTTATATGCTAGGGGCTTAGTGCACTTGGATAGGTGGGAAGGGTTTCTTCAAAGAAGCCTGAAGCTCCAAGCAACTGAGCAGTCATTCTACTGCTGAGAGGCAGCAGTACGAAGCCAAGCCTGCTAGGGTACAGCTGGTGTCCGAGTCCTTCCCACTGACCCACCGGGGGTGGCAAGGTACGTGCACTGAGAGCCTTTGTTAGCAACACGGCTGAGTGAATTGAGCCATCCTTCTCTCTGGGCTTCCTCAGCATGCACATGTATTTGTAAGATGGCTTCCAAGGCTGGGCTCTGTACAAAGGTGACCTTCATAAACTGAATGCATCCCATACAAGGCTCAAACCTGAGATCAAGGATGTCAGTAGCACAGTGACTTCACCCAATGAGCTGACCAGTTGAAGTCATGTTATCTTTCACAGGAGGAAAATGACCTCCCACCAGTTCACTTTTCCCAGCTTATGTGATCCCCTCTGTGTGGCACACACATGAATGCATGCCATGGCTATGAGAGGGCACCTTGTGAAGGAGACCAGCCCATGAAATTTGATGGGGATACTTTCTCCCTTGTTGCTGTTTTTTTTTAAAAATTTATTTATATAGCTCAAATGTTGCGAGGGTGGTAAGAAAAAGGATGTCAGTAGCACAGTGACTTGGAAGAAATGCAAACCTTGATGAAGAGCTGAGAGTATGAGAAAAGAAACCAAGAGAGAAAGTTGCTCAGTGATCTAGAAAGAGAGGCTCGCCCATAGAGTGCTTTCTACTAGACACTAAGGGTGAGGAAGATGTAGATTTAAGGGAGAGAAACAACCCTTTTTAAAATTAATAATTCAAGGCAAGATCACAAAATTTAATTGCTCCCTGTCAGCCACAGCTCATACTTGTCTTCCGTTATTTTGCACAAATTGATTTGGCAGCATTAAATAGCCACCATATTCATTTTTAAAGGACTTTCTTGTTATCTACAGCCTGTTAATATGTTCATCCTTCACCCCCTTAAGTAATGCTGGGCAGATTTTACTCATTTGGAGTGAATGAAGCTCTCATTCAATAGAAGGAGGGAAATTGTCCAAGATGTAATGCCATCCTAAAGGACACACATCACTACCCTAAGAGGCTCTGAGGCCCCAGACAGGCAGCCCTGGAGATAAGTGCATAGGAAGCAAAGCCAGAGTGTCTTCTGAAGCTGTGCTTTAACCACTACTCATATGTAGCTATTTAATTTAAATTAATTAAAATTAAATAAAACTAAAAGTTCTGTTTGCCAGACACATTAGCTCCATTCTAAGGGCTCAAGAGACACTCATGGCTAGTGGCCACCATATTGATAGCACAAAAATGATTTTTACCATTCCAAAAGGGTCTATCGGACAGGGCTGGTTCAAAGTTTTCAGACTTGAATAGAATGGCTTCTTATTGTCTTATCTCATTTCATGACAAGATAAGCTAGGTGTTCCACACAGTTTGTCACAATCCACTTGGAGGAAAATCCAGATGAAAAGCTCTGAGCTTTGTGTCTGTTCTTCTCCATGTGGGATGATCTTATTTGTGGCAACAGGGCAAGAAATGGGAATGTTTATCATGGGGCCAAGGGTGGATGAGGCAGTGAGGAGAATACTGGTCCTTGGGGGCATGGCTTACGAATGTTTTATGCATTGAAGCCGAGAACACCTTTACCCCTGCTGTGCCTACATGCCATTTGCCTACACACTGCAGGTGGACTCTGAGTCTGTGTAGGCTTATTGCATAGACACTGTTATCTTTTCAAGGCAGACAGTGGAAGAATTTCAGTCTACTGGGCCAGTTATGTGCTCAAGTTGCCCTCAGGCATTCTATCTGTTCTTCTCAGGGTGCAGGGATAAAAGGAATGCATAGCTACCCCTCATCCTACATGTTTGGCCTTTAGCCTATCTCTAAGCAAAGCGTGGCATAATTAATAGTGAAGTTATCTGCCAATTATTCCACTATTCAAGCAGAACTAGAAGTACCCTGTATATAGAGTGAGCATCATGTGCACAATTAATAATTTTCATCACTCAATTACTTGTGTAGTATTTAACCTAATAACATTAGATGCGCATTATTGGGCTTTGATTGCTGTTTTCTTCCTTCCACCCCCTCTTGTATAGCTGTTCTCTATGAAGTTGTCATGATTTGTTGACAAATCATGTTTGGTGCTTTCTTTTTTTTCCTAATTTCTTACATTTTCAACAGTTTGCATGTATCTGGGTCTGTCTCTTTTAAAACTCTGCTCTCCTTCATGCTCCATGATGCTTTTCATGGCTTCTTGGCCTCTCTTTGAGTGGACCATACTTCATGTCACTCACTGGTTTTGTTCTCCTGCGCAGCGAAGTTGCTCTCATCATTTGGATTCACCCTGAGCAGCACACAGTGATGGGGAGGCAAGGAAGGGCACACTCAGACCTGTTCATTCAGATGGAGAGTGGCTGTCCCTGGTCAGTGTGATTGGTTAGAGGAATTAGTTTTCTACACCTTAGAATGAAGGAAGTAGAAACCAGTCTCTTACAAGATGACAGAGGAGGGGGGATGGCAAGAATGAGCCTGCCTGCCTTGGCGTCACTACGTGTAGGATGAGTGGCAGCTGAGATCAATGAATAACCCCACCTGCTAGGAGACCAAGGTTGTTGCCAATATTGGTTTGGCCTTGGGTAGGGCCCCAAGTCCGCAGGGGAGCACAGCTGGCTGAGGGGGCCTGGAGAAATTCCACATCGACAGTACTATACTCCTGCTTCTCTGTCTTTCTGTCCTACATTTATATCTTTTCTACCACCCATCTGTGAAAGTCTTGTGGATCTCTGAATTCCCGTATTCACTGAAACCCATGGAAGATTCCTTCAGGCCACATGATTTCATCATCCAACAGCAACTGAAGAATTTTTCCTACAGATTTTGCCTCCTGATCATATGGGATTGCATCTTTGGAATTATCTTTGATTCTTTTCTTCTTGAATCCCATGCTTAGCTGGTTACCAAGTCCTGCTAGTTCTGTTAAGCATCTGTCTGATAGGCTTCTCAAGACCTTAGTGCAGTGGATCTCAAAGTATGGCTGCTTGACCAGCAGTATCAGTGACACCTAGTAGAGCAAATTCTCGGGTCTTGCCAGCAAACTCAGAAACTCTAGGGGCTGGGCCCAGCCATCTGTGTTTAATGAGCCCTCCAGGTGATTCCAATTCATGCTCAAGTTTGAAAACTACTGCCTTTCATCACAGTTCAAACCCCTCACTTTGGCCTCCAATGCTCTAGATGATCTGGACCCTCTCTACCTCTCCAAACTCACCTGAAGCCTCTCCGCCCCTGTGGTTCTCCAGTGGCTTTCTTTCAGGTCCTGGAGAGGCCCGAGATATTCCCACCTCAAGTCTTTGCAAATGCCAGTTTCTTCATCTGGAATGTTCTCATACTCTTCTTCCCACTTTTCACATGGCAAGTTTCTTTCATCTTTAAATTCTTAGCATAAATATCATAGACAATACACTTGGCCACCCTACCTAAAGTGTCCACCTCACCTCTGTCCTTTTAATTCTTTCCTACATCTGTTCCTTGGTTGGTAGTTTTGTATCATCATAATTTACAATTGATTTTCTATTTCCTGTCTATTTTGAAAAAGAAGATGACTTAGGGGCAGGGACGTTATCTGTCTCATTCAACCTTGTGTTTCCAGCATGGCACTTAAGACACAGTGAAAGCTCAATAAATAACTAATTGTTGAATCAATGCATGTAGCCTGTCTTCACCTCTATCCACAGAGCTACAAGCCTCGGAGGCTTTGGTTTACCTTCAAGTGACTTGTGTGGTCCCCTCTAGCTCTATGCCATAGTACGGTGGGTGATATGAGATATAAAATCATGTATCCAGCATCACTGGCTGTAATTAAATCCTAGTCCATTCTGCCTTGGCTAGCCATTGAGCCAGGTCATTGCTCCCAATTTTCAGCCTTATGCAGATGTCAGAGTCATCTCCTCAGTCATCATTTTCACCATGCCCTCCTCGGTCTTGGCTATCAGAATTCAAAGGAGATCGATGCAGACCATTCCCCTCTGAGGCTCATACACTAGGAAAAGGCGCCTATTTGTTAACAGTAATGCCAAGGCTTGTATGGCAGTTCAAAAATGTACAAGAGGTTCATTCTGTAGACAAACATCGTAAGTGGGAAAAGTGCCCTCTATGTAAAGTGATATCCTTTGACAGCAAAGAAGGAGCAGGGTGTGAGGACAAGGTCTGCATGTGGCAGGTGATAGGCCGTGAGATGAATAGCTTTCCCTGGTGCCTGACTTGGAGCCTGGCTCTTGGTCCTGATCCCTTTGGCCTCGCTGACTTTCCAGACTCATGATTTCCCAGAGCATCCCACTAGATTCTGAGTCAGAGATTCTCTTTGCCAGCTCTAAGCAGTGGGCCCAGAGACCAGAGCCGATGACACCCTGACAAGGCGTGTGGGTTGTGTGGGCTCCTGGACACGTGGTTATGTTCACAAAGTATCTTTAGGAACTTCACAGTTTGCCTCTGGGGAAATGGGAGACCTAAACCAGGGCGTGTTCGCAGGAAACACCTCTTCTTCAGAGTAACAAAACTTGCTAAATTCTAGGGATAATGATAATAATGGTCATAGATAACATTTATGGAGGACTTACTCTATTGGTCTGGCACCCTGTGAAGCACTTTACACAAATGATCTCTTTTAATCCTCCCACCACAACCTCACAAAACAGGTGCTGTTATTACTCTGTTCTGCAGATGGAGAAGCTGAAATACATAGATCCCCACAGGCTTCCACCCAGGGCAGTGCTCTTGACCCTGACCCACCATCATAGCATCCCCGTCACCTCTCCCACGAGGCAAGTACTTGCTTTGCTTTACAGACAGGGACACTGAGAACCAGCTAGGGCTGTCTGGCTGCATCAGGTCCTCCATGCCCTACTATAAAGCCAGCTTTTCCCTCTTTACTCTATGTTAAGCTTTTTGGCCTTCCATAAAAAGAAAAGAGCAGATGGATGGGAAGCAGGGGAGGATAGTAAAGAAAAAGCATCATGGAGAAAAAAAAATCTAAGAAAAAAGGAAGTCTAATATTATAGGTGGTTAAATTACCAGGGCAAAACAGTCTGAGACAGAAGTGAGCCACCCAATAAGACTGCAGCCTTCCAAGAAGATTGGAAAGGAGCAGTGGGGCCTGGACACAGACCGTTCTTTTCAGGCTGAGAGGCCCCTAGAGGAAGCAGTTACTAGTGGAGTCCCGAGCTGAGGAACTGTAGCTTGGCCTTCAACAGTATGTCTACCTACCCATGTGCCAGGCTGAAGAGAATGTTAGAATCCTCCAAATTGACTTTGTTATTCTATTTATAACCCTTCTTCTAGAAAAATATCTCAGACCTGCTGAAATGGCAGAGAAGAGGTTTCCCAAGTTTTAAGCAGGATGGAGTTGCTAATTAGATTCTCACTTCCTTCAAATGAACTGCAACATGACTGAACAGAGACAAAGACGTGAAGAGGTGTCCAATGAGTGTCTAAATTGCTATGCAAGAAGTGGCCAAAAAATCATCAAGATTTTCAGGTCCTTACCTCATCCCTGTTAGAATGGCTATTATCAAAAAGAAAAGAAATAACAAGGTGAGAGTGGAGAAAAGGCACTGCTTGGGGGAATGTAAATTGGTGCTACCACTATGGAAAATAGTGTTGGGGTGCCTCATAGATCTATATATAATCTAGAAATTCCACTTCCAGGTATGTGAAGAAAACAAAAACTCTAATTCAAAAAGATATGCACTCCTTTGCTCACACAGCATTATTTACAATAGCCAAAATATGAAGATGTGGAAACAACATAGGTATCCATTGATGGATGAATGGATAAAGAAGGTATGGTACATACATATAATGGAATACTACTCAGCCATAAAAAAGAATGAAATCTTGCCATTTGTGACAACGTGGATTTACCTTAAGGGATTTATGCTAGGTGAAATAAGTCAGACAGAGAATGACAAGGAGAATATGATTTCACTTATATGTGGGATCTAAAAAACAAAACAAAACTTACAGATACAGAGAATAAACCATGGTTATTAAAGGGGAAGGAGGTTGGGGGGTGGGCAAAAAGGGAGTCAACTATATGGTGACAGATGGTAACTAGACTTACTGTGGTGATCCCTTCGTAGTGCATGCAAATATAGAATTATGTTGTACGCTTGAAACTGATATAATGTTACATACCAATTTTATCTTGATTAAGAAAAGAATTTCCAGTTCCTAATTCTTCTCAGAAACAAATTAGTGAGAAAAACCTGTCCTACTTGAGCGAGCACATGGTGAAATCTGACTCGCCAATGGGATGGCTGGAGGGAGTAAAACTGGGTCATTGGAGACCAAGAAACTGACAAGGCAGAGGTTGGGCTTTGGGGGAGAAAAGGTGAGAGGAAAGGAGGATGGGTACAGAGAATTCCTATTTGCATTAAAGCTATACCTTGCCCATAGCCAGATGGCTTCTATGGCTAACTTCATTTCCTACTAGCCCAGGGCTGCAGGGCTGGAGCTCATTTGCTTGGCTGGCATAACTTACCCTTGATACTGACTCATCAGATGGCTGTGGCACACCGGGGCTTTCTGGACACCAGGTAGGGAGCAACACAGTGAGAGCAAGCAGGTGGCTTGGCCTCTACATTCAAGGAGCACAGCAGGGCGGGAAGGAGAGGGGAATGGCAGGAGGGGGCAAGGGGGTCAACTAATTACTAATTACCAAGCCCTTTGCAAACACAACAGCTCCACCTGAATAATAAATGTGATTGCTCCAGCTCCATTTTGCCAACTGCGATGTTTCGACTTGCAAATTTAGAGAATTCTCCAAGGGACCAGCAGATTGCTTATCCCACAATACTTCTACCCAAGCTTACATCCTGACTGGCTAAGAGCTGCAGGAAAAAATTCTTCCTGACAAACTTTTCAAAATACAAGCTGTGTAATATCTATGCAAATAATGGAGAATGGGAACTTGAAAAAACATGTCATAAATGTCTTTACCTAGCCAGAGTCATTTACATTTTTATGGAACTTTTAAACTTACAAAATATTGCACATCTAGTGTCTCTCTTATCCTCCTAAGCCTCTGTGAAGTATTATTATTCTCCATTTATCAGATGAGAAAAAAGTGGCTCAAAATACTGCAGAGATACGCCCAAGGTTACAAAAGGAATGTGCAAAAAAGAATGAATAGAGGCTTACATACAAGTTTCCAGCTCAAAATTCCCCTGGCATGAGTGTGTGTGTGTTTTGTGTTTGCCAGTGTATCAGTTTCAGCACCTAAGATAAAAGCTGCGATCCTATATTAGAATAATATGTTTCCTGTAGATACTCGTAATTATGAAAGTAACACACAAATACTACAGGAAATTTAGAAACTATATTAAAATATGAATTAAAAAGCCAAGAATCTTCCATGTAAGCTTACCACTTAGACATCTCATGTTTAGAACAAACAAAAAAAATCACTCAATCTGAATCATCTTCAACATGATTTTTCTACCTAATCTCAAATTTGCATAAACAGAGAAGTAACAGGAGGAGCCCGGTGTCGTGGTGAAGAGCACAGACTTGAGCCAGAGAGCCTGTGTGCAAATCCTAATTCTGATAGGTGGTGGCTCTGTGTCATCAAGTGAGTGATGTAGCCTCTCTGGTCTTAGTTTCCATGTCTAAAATGGAGCAAAATTATATCTGCATTGTAGGACCAGTAAGAGAAATCCACAGCTGCATAAGTATTGTTAAATAAAGGGGTTACTCAACCTCAGTATACAAAGTCCAAGCCCCTTTTCAAATGATTCTCCTTGGAAAGCTCCTTAGAATGTATCAGCTACTTAAAAGAGATAGCTTATATCCAATCAAATAGCTCTGCTTGAGGGGCTCTGGGAAATGAGACGGTACAGTGGTAGGGAGACACGGGTTTTAGAGTCTGGCTTCAACTCTGTTGAATGTTAGCAATGTGACCATATACATCACTTCTCCCAGTACTGTATCTGTAAATTGAAGTAACTCTACTATGTAGAGTTGATGATGTAATATAGGTGAGACTCTGTATCTTGATTGCAGAATCCTCAATCATTATGATTGTTTCTCATTGCTGCTATTATTATAAAGGTAATGGCCAATATTTACCTTATTGAGATAATTAAATATATCACATCTGGTTTGGATACAACACCAAGGACATTAAGAAAGGTCCAACCTGACAAGGTAAACCAGTTTTAGGTCATCAAATCTAGATCATAATGGCTTCAGTATATTGACATTATTGACATTGTTTTTATTTGTTATCATTATTTATTATTCCAGTTAAATATTATTATGGTTCTACCTGCATAAATTAGAGCTCATCTTCCCTGAGCCTCTACCTCTTCATACATGAAATGGGAGGATTCACTCTTTGGAAGCAAGAAATACCTTAGGCAATGTGAATACTCTATTGGTATTCTTTTGGGAAACCTTCCTCTAAAAGCTGTGACTATGCAAATGCTGAAGAGTGATGTTACTGAAATTTGTGTGAACATTGTCTCTCAGAAGTGGAATGGTACGAAAGCTGGAGAAACGAGTGAACTGAATAGAAGGTCATTTGGGTTGTGGCAAAGCTCTTAAATAATATTTGCCTAATCCCAGGATATACATGGAATTCTGATAGAAAAATTCTAACCTCCCTCTACTCTGGGGCTTTCCTTTGTTAAGAACATCCTTCCATTTGCAAGGGGTCACCTCGGTATTATTACGCTCCTTTTGGCAAAGGGGCAAACTATTGGGTTGTGCACTTCATAACTAAGAAACTTTAAAGTTCAGTTCAGATCTTGGGAAAAGACTGCTTGTCATTAATGCTGTTTATAGCCTGCTCTGAATCATCAGCAAAAGCAATCATCTCAAAGGACTCCATAGGTAGAATTCCATCTCTGAAAGCGTCTTCTCCTGAGCACTGCCTCTCCATAGGGGCTATTTAAGGACTCCGGTGAAATGAGTTTGGAAAATACTGAGTTAAAGTTAAACAGACATCTTCAACTGGATGCAGCTTTAAAGTATGTGGCAAACTGTTAAGAGCAAACTGTTTAACTACACATTTTGACTATAAGAGCTGCCAATCGCTAGCTCTTACAACAACGCTAACCAAAAACAGCTTTGGTTACTGGGCTTGAAAGAGCTCCATGTTTCTTTTAGTGGAGGTCAGAAAGCTGAGAAAAGCCTTTCTCAAAGATTCTGGTAAGATCAGCCATTCAGCTCTTGGGTTTTCCTGTAAATTTAAAGGAAGAGACAAATCCCAGATACACATTAAATCTGCAAAAAGAGGAATGAGCACAGAGCTGATGTGCTCAGGGTTATGCTGTCAATCACCTGCCATGGGGGCTTTCACTAACATCAGCGGAATTCTTCAGATGAGTTACAGCCATACCCTCTTACCAAACTCATCAGTTACTGCTAGTTACTCAGTAAGTGAGCTACCTTGCTGAGCTCACTGTGAATGGTGTGAACTGTGAGATCTGGGGTTGCATTGATCTTCCAGGTATGAATGCCAGCCAGCAAATTGTTGAACCAACAAAAAAGGGAGGAGAGGGGAAGGAAGTACCTTATAAACTTTGCCCAAACCCATTTAGTTTCTCAAATTCTATTAACTACCAGAGAAAGTGTGTTTCCCCTTTGGCATTTCTAAAATCAAAGTATGCAAATGAGTCCCCACACAGCAAATTGCATGTAATTATATCTTACATAATATTATATATATATTGTATTACATTATGTTTTGTACAATCATAATAATTACATAATCATTATTATGGTACAAACAATATGGCATGGTGGTGAAGAGCTGAAGCTCTGAAATCAGATTGTCTGGATTCGAACCCAGCTTCACCTCCTACTGTGTGACCTTCCCAAGTTGCTAAATTTTGAGAAGCCGATCTTTTTCTCAATGTTTATCTATTCAGTGGAGATAAAAAATAGTCTCTATCTCATAAAGTTGTTTTGCCAATTAGATTGATTAAGTGACATTATTCACATAAAGCATTGGGCTCTAAATTTAACAACATTGATGACAATGATTACTAAGCTGTGTATTAATGTTTAACAGCGAGTATAGTCAGTGTAATTTCAGGAAAACTAGGAAGGCAAAAAATGTAAGTTCAATAAGACCCTTTTCACTAATACTAATCTACTGTTCATGTCTAAGCTTCCACCTTTAAAGCACCATCAAATTTAACTTCAGGTCCCGATCTTGGTTAACACACAAACACTCCAGGGAAGAACAATGTTTTAGCTGCTTTCAGTAGCCTACACATTTGCAGGTTTCACTGGGGCTCAAAGAATTGCTGGGGAGAAAAAAGCCATGAGCACACTGCTTACCTGAGGAAAACGGTGCCACAAAGGCAGGTGACCCCATGGTCATTGTAATAAAAAGTCAGGAAAATCCTACTGGCCATACTCACCACCTCTTCAAAACACAATGACCACTTTAGTGTCTACATCAAATTAATATGTGCTGGAGAATTAGGGTCGAAACAAAACCAGATAGACACTCCAGAGAATAAGCCAGGCGGCCACCAGTCTGGTGTATGCTGATGGGCTCAGCAGCCCTGGCCATTACTTTTTAAGTCTGGGGTTTAGAGGAAGTAAAAGTTGATGATAAGCATGGTTAAATTTGTGTCCAGCCATTCATTTCTATGGATTTAACTTAATAAATCTTCATAAACATTGGAGGAGAGCATCGTCTAGTCAAAGCATAAGAAACAGGTGTCAAGAGATTCATTTGGACCCCAGCTCTACCTCTCATTGATGCTATGACCCTAGAAAACTTATGTGGCTTCTCTGGACACCAGTAATCTCAATTCCAAAAAATGACCTGAGTGACATCACCTCTGGAAAATTATTTTTAATTTAAAATTTTATCTCAACCAATGACCAATTCCACAACCCATATGAGATTAAAGTGACCTTTTGAAAAAGCAGAAATGTGATAAAGTCATCCTTGACCACTACGTCAAATCCAAACTTATCACTCCTATCCAGATTAGCCACTGATACCAGCTTGGTGAATGCTCGTCATTTTTCTGTCTTTACATACTCATATCTGTGGTGCCTACAATATATTTTAAATTTGTTTGCATTTTGAACCTAAACATTATCATCTTGGACCATATTCTGAATTTTTTTCCCTCACATTATCTAGGACTTATCCATCCCAGTAAACACAGATCTATTACATTCTTGCAAGTGCAAGATGGTGCTCCTTAGGGTTATACTCTGTTGTGCATTTGGCTATTCCCCACTAGTGGGATTCATGTAGTTTTCTATGTTGTGAGATGCAATAATCTTCTTGTGCATGTGTGTGAGTATTCTCCTAGGTTAGATACTGAGCAGGGCATAATTTATCTTCCAAACAAGGACATTCTAAAAAGATACTAATAATTATACTAGTAAAACAGGCAGAAGCTGGGACTATCCCAGGCAAACCAGGATGTATGTTCTCCCTAGATAAGGAGCATGTGTGTATGTATGTTGTTTGTTTTTTAAAATTTTAACAGATAATGACAATAGCATCCAAAGAAAATTGACTGAGATATTTTTAAGCTTTCAAATTCTACTATCTAAAGTTTGACATTTTTTCCCCCAGAAATGAAGGGTAGAATATCAAAAGCTTATGCTAATCCTCAGAAGACAGCTAAACACCTTTCCTGGCTGAAAGGCAGAATCCTTTAATAGAGGGCACGCACGAGCTTGGAGGTCCTTCAGTCCTAGTTTTGATAGTTTGTAAGCAAGCCCCTCCCCCTGGAATATTTAATGTCCATTGCAGCCTTAGCACAACTCCTCCTTAATAACCAATCCTATCTCTCTACTGAGAGGTCATTTTCTATGTAGTTTGGCCAGAAAAAGGCCCTTTCTGAGTGTGGCATTATGGCTTCTGTCATCAATTACTTTTCCTGTGGGCCTACCCTATGGACATGTCTTTTCTACTTCTCTTTTTTATACATATCTGGTTCCTTTGGGACTTTCTAATGTTGCACAATCACTAAAAGGAAACAAATACAGCCAATTTTCATTTTATTCTATAAATCTCTTGGTTGGAAATCAAAGATTATCGGCAGAACCTCATTTCAGTAAAGAGCTTTTTTTGCAGACATAAAAGAGATATGATGCTTTCATTATCAACAAGTAATTTGCTCTACCGATATCCACAGGAATTAGAAAGCACTAGAACTCCAGCTCTGCACCAAAGGAAACTCTAGAATTCCTACATTAACTACTGGAAAAATCTATAAGCAACAAGGATTGTTGATATTAGAGTGTACAACAAGTGGAACCAATTCATTCACCGGTATTTATTGAACCTTACAGTGTTCAACATTCATAAGTGACATGGGAGATAAGTAGTTGTATAAACATGACCTATCCTATCAAGAGTTTATAATCTAGTTGGGAAGCCAACACTGGTGAAAGCAATTGAAAACAAGATGTCAAGAAGCACATGGAATCCTTAGCCAGATTGTTTGCTGAGGATTTTCCTTCACTAGAAAGACTGAATCTTGAAATGCTGTGATTTGATGTCTTGATTATAGCAACCTCACTGACTTTAAACTGTGGGTAATAAGGGAACAATACACATGCCCATCTTCTCCCCCAGGCTCTCAGGAATCCAGCATATTTGCAACAAATGAATTTCATCTTGGATTTGGAAGAGTAAGAGCAAAGGTGGTTTGCATCTCTTTACAGCATAGTGATTACCAGCATGAGTTCCACTTTAATGCCTGCTTTCAGGTCTGGGCTCCATTACTTAATTAATATGTGTGACCTGAATATATCACTAACATTTCTATGCCTCAGTTGCCTCAACTGAAAATAGAGATAATATTATCTTGTATATTATGTGTATACATCTTATATATTCTGAAGATTAAATGAATATATACTAAATTCTTAGACTGGTGCCTGGCACACAAAAGGGCTCAAAATACTATTCATTCTTAAAACCAATATTCCACACTTTGAAATGTTATTTAACAACCCAGAACCTAACTTAACTCATTATGTGCCAGGTACTATTTTAAGCAGTTTAAATGTATTAATCTGTTTGATCTTCTAACAATCCTACAAGGGAGGTACTATCATTATCTTCTTTTTACAGATGAGGGAACTGAGGCAGAGAGGTTACCCAAGAGCGAGCTAATGGCAGAGCCAGGGTTCAAATCTAGTGCTCTTAACCACACACCACTCTAAGGTTCAGTGTCTGTATGGTGACGTTTCTTCAGTTCCAGAATAGGGATAACTGGAAGGGACAGGAGCACAGTGTGACCAGAGACATTGACAAAAGGGCCCCTGCTAAAGTGGCTGGTCCCATAGGTCCGTGTGTGTGCAGACATGGGTCATAGATTACAGGCTCTCATTTTGACAAACATACATGCAATTAATTTGCCCCTCATATAGGCAGCAGACAGCTTGTTTAGAATAAGTTCTTTGTGAATCCTATACTCAGAGGACTCTATTCTCAGGATTTTGGCAGTTTATGCTTCATTCTGGTGAGTAAAACATGGGAGTCAGGAAGACCGCAAATCCAGTTTGAATTCTCTATAACTGCCTGAGCAACCCTCTGTTTCGCCTTGAGAGTTCCATGTGTATTTGAGTATAAATGTGAAAAAATGAGAAAGGGAGAATAAAGGACCTTTAATATGTTTCTGGTCTAGTGTGACATATTACTCATTATCTTACAAAATACAGCACAGAGTTTTTTGAGAGGTAGGATTTTTCCTGATTGTTTTTCTAAACCAAATTATATTCTTCAATTAGACTATGAGGATGGAATCCCAAATTACATTTTATTTATTTCTCTTGTATTTATTTACCAGCTTGTTTTTGGTATATTATCTCATTCTCTATGTGGACACTCCAGGGAAACACCTTGATCTTTGGTGGACAAGTATTAGCCCTCGATGGATTAATATGGCTGAATTGATCATGATGAAAATTTCATGTAAATGTTGAAAATGCATCTGGATGATAAAGGTCAGTGGGGAAAGAATCTGCTCAGCTTCTGACAACAGAGGTTTCAGCTCTGTTCATAGAGGTTTTATACTAATGGTGTGTGTGTGTGTGTGTGTGTGTGTAATCTCTGTCAGTTCCCCAAATCATATCTCCATATGGTCAGACAAATTGAGAAATGAGCCAAAATAATTAAAATATTTGCAAGATTGAGTACATTAGTTAGATGACCTTAGACAAGTGACAATGTCCTTGGGTCTCTGTTTCCCACCTATAAAGTGAGAGCAGTGAGTTAAATCAGGCGAGGCGGCACACAACCGGCCTGTAATTAATATCAGTTCCTGTTGTTGCTTTTGCTGAGGATTTTGAATTAAGATTTTCAAATAAAACCAAAAACTAAATTTATAAATAGTAATAATAACCATTAGTTTCTACAAATATTAGCCTTTCTGGACTTTTGTTCAATAGTTTTCTTCTTATTTCACTTCTGATTCATTTGGTTCTTACCAGGAATAATTTCTAATTTTCTGGTTTTGTTGGTTTTATTAACTTGCATCAAATCTTATCAAAGTTTCAAGTCGTAGGGCCTCAGCATCAAGGTCGGTAATGGATAATAACCGATGACCCTAGAGTGAGGACAGGTGGTCACTGCCCAGGGTGTAAATGCGCCTTGAGCTTTCCCTGTGATGATCCAGTCTCCTCTGGGCCTGCACAGACTCTCTTTGTCCCACTGTGGGCTCTGTCCAGGGACTGCTATGGGGACATGCTACGGTGGTATCGCCAGACAACCACAGTCATGGCAGGAGGTGAAGGGACTTGGAAGATCATTTACTCTGGGGACTGTAAAAATCTAAGATGTCTGCAGGGATCATCAGATCATGTAAATGAATATAGCTGGCTAGGCCCAAGGTGGTGATAGGCCCTGCCGCATCCCAAGGACACGGAACTGCTCGTATCACAGGGGTCGTGGATGGGTGCTTTGTGGAGATGTGGGTCTAGGTTACCAGTGAGATGCCAGAAATTCAGATGGTTTTCTATGTGAAATCTCTTGGTTTTAAAGTGTTATCAATTAATTCCATTTTTAAGACCACTGTATAGGCCATTTTCCACATCTGCTAGTTTTCACATTCTGACTTAGCGTTAATATTGTGAATTTAAATGTAGTGCTTTCCCAATGATCCCTCCACCCTAGAATGTAAGCTCCATAAGACAGGAACCTGTTGGTCTGGTTCACTTATATATCCTAAGAGCAGTTCTTGACTCACAGTAGGTGCTCAATGTTGTTTTATTTTCTGAATGAAGGAACCAATGAGATTAATCTAAGCAAGGTTGAGGAAGATAAAGTTATTGATGTGGGTTATAATAGAGTCAGAAAGGGTAGTGCAAGGCTACTTGAGCTTTAGGACATAGCATGAGGGGAAGCATCAAGATGGAAATCAACAAATCATGGGGGTTGGAGGAAAACAGATCAAAGAGAATAAAGGAGCTTAGAGCCAATGCTTGCTTCAAAGGGTTATCTTCAGGGTGTAAAACCCAGAAGCCATCCATACGACAGAGCTTCTGAGGCATGAAGGCAAGTGCAGCTCGAGGGGCATCCTCAGTAAAGCTAGGGTGTCAGTCCAAGTCTGCACCCGACTGCTGTGTGATATGTGTCAAGACGCTCGAATTTTCTGAACCTATTTCCTGATCTGTAGAAATGGATATGATACTACCCACTTTATCAGTTTGGCAGCCAAAACCAAGGATTAAAAGAGAATGTTCTCAGAGCACTGGCAGAACACAGCAAGTTCTTAAGTGGGATCAACACTCTAGTTGTTATTATAATCCGTCTAAGCATGTAATCCCTCATTGGTAAAATGGGAGGGTTAGACCAGTGAAATCATTTGTTAGACCTATTTTGGCTAGAAAATGATCAGGCAGAGCCTGTGATAAGATTATACCATCCCCACTATGAAATAGCTCTCCTCATGAACTACTCAATCCCAGAAAGCCAAAAGCATAACAACTGCCACAAATATCATAGGGAATTTCAACATGCCTGTTTGTTTTTGCTTTATTTCAAAATTTTTGGAGCTCCTTTTAGGTAATGCACCTAAATATCATCTTCTAGAGAGTCTAAGAAGCTGTGTGAAGATAGGACTGAACTGTACTCCATTGCAAAGAGTTTCCTTGGCAATGAGCCTGCTCTACTCCTGGAGCATTCCTGGGGAAAGAGGAGGAAAGGGGAATAGTAAATAGGTCCGAGTGAGGCTCTATATTGCCCTAGTCATGTATCAGGCTGATAA
This sequence comes from Manis pentadactyla, assembly GCF_030020395.1. NCBI lineage: Eukaryota > Metazoa > Chordata > Mammalia > Pholidota > Manidae > Manis > Manis pentadactyla. The sequence goes on along the minus strand of NC_080020.1, from coordinate 43,697,530 downwards.
ATCAGACTCAAGCTGAGAGGAATTTAAATGGAGCGACTTTGTGTACAAAGAAAAAGATTATCTCTACTCTTGGGATGGTTTCCATCAGGAACTGGAAAAGCTCTATAAACTTCAGTAGCATATTCTGACTCTCCTAGCCCACTAATGAAATAGTAAAAGTATAGTTGTCCTTTAAATGTTTGTGCCTGAAGTTATGACCTGTTTCAAATGACAGGAAGCTGGAGACAACAGTTTCATGGTAATGAATGCATTTAGAAAGAAGCCTAGGTGTCTGATGAGAGTTGAGAAGGCACTACAATTGAGGAACAATTTACTACCAAGAAATCAATTTGAAAATTCTATATAAGATTATCACCCCTTAAATTGTCTTACTTCAAAACTGCAGGCCCTAAAATGTTACTTCTGGACAAGGAATTTTACAAACAATAAATGCTAATTAAGTAATCTATTCAAATGAGTTGACTGAAAGAAAAAAAAAAAGGTAATTACCTCCTGTGAAAAAATCCCAATACTGGCAATATTGCTGCTGTTGCTCCTCTTGGCCTTCCTTTCTTTATTGGAAACTAGGGCTGCTGGGCAATAAACTGGACTCCACCTTCATACATAACGGGTATAGCGCAATGTGACTGCATGTTCACACTCACAAGTTCACACACACACACACACACACATTTCACCACACACACATAAAGACTTGTTTCCAATGTAAAGAACTTAAATGGACAGAGAGAGTTACATATTGCAGCAGCTCTAGAGGTAGAGGAAAATGTCAGTGTCTGAGTAGGATACTGAGAAAACACCCCTGTACACATGTGCCCACACACACACATACTCATCACACAACAAAAAATGAGTTTATGGGTGACCAAGATTATTTAAGACCTTTTGCAAGCAGGGCAGCAATCCTGAAAGGCAACAGATAACAAGAGAGGGCATGTGAATAAGAGCCACCTTTCAGCCAAGGAAGCCATTATATTTTCTAACCAAAATAAAGAATTGCCTGGCCTACAGCTGAAAGATAAAATAAAAAACATTTAAGCAGACAAAAACATAAACACTTTCCTCTTCTCATAGCCAGGGTCCCTTGCATCAAGAGTCTTTCAGTAGATGTTGTTTTCTAAAAGAGCAAAGTGCTCCAGTTGTTCCAGCTTTGCAGCACTGGGTACCCAGTTAGCCCTGCCCTCTGGTCTCAGAGATCTCGGAGGATCACACTGTGCAAGAGATGAGACCAACACTGAGCCAGCCAACAGCGATGAAACCAAAGCTAAAAAGCATTTAACAGCCTTATGGCCCTTTAGAAGTAAACATGATGGGGCATTTATTTTCCCCAACAGTTGACTAAAAAACACATCCCTCTTTTCATTCTGTAACCTAGTGTCTAGGCTTTCCCTGGCACTGGCAGATATGAGTTAGTGACCCCAACACCTTCTGTCTTGTGTTGCTTTTGCACAATTAGGGAAAGGGCATGAGTCAGTTTTTATTATTTGTGTGGTATCAACTTCTTGGATAATTATGGGAAACTTTAATATTGTGCCCTTTAACCTGACCACAGACAGAGAAGTATTGAATATAATCATTGATTTAATATCATGTGAAATTAAGCCTGAAGGACATTATGTCCTCATAAAGCATAATTACTCCTGAAGTTTTATCTCAAATTGTCTCAGAGGAACTCTCACCAGCAGGTAATAAACAGACTTGGAAAAATGTCATTGGCCACATTAAACATCCCCTCGTTGAGACATGGAGGGCAATTTTATATGCAGCTAAGTGTAGTGGAAACAACTGTTGGTTCTAAAAGTTACACTGTCCCAGTGACTTGTGAACACAACAGGAAACAAGAAACAAAGAGAAGGTTCTCTGATAAACAGCTGATTGTATAAGGTCTATATGTATGTGAAGGCAATACAGCCTTAATAGGATATGAGGAAGGCACAAAACTCTTGAATTAATAATAATCTTTCTTTTCTAATCCTCTTTTTCTAAGTATAGCACATACCAGACCTGCAAAATAAATTAACTGAAGAGAAGATATTTTGTCAGCATAAAATAAAATAAAATAAAAACAAAAACACTAGTGAAGGAGAATAAACCCAGAAAAGAAATGAAATCACTGAAATATTAGCAACCAAAACCATAGCTACCTACAAGTTTGCCAAAACCAACAAAAGCAGAAACACTTTTCAGGGGCAGTTGGAGGGACCTGAGGGGTTTGTTCATTGCTCTCACCTCCAGATGACTCACACTCCAGATATATGAAGAGCTCAGAGACTGCTTTGTCCAAGACAGTGCCCGTGGGACTGTTGACCTACTCTGGATGATAAACCAAGTGAGCGGGCTGGAGAGAGACCAGAACTGGTGGCCTCACCAGAAATAGAAAGGACACCTGCCATTTTCTCTGGGAAGCTATGGCCTGAAAAATTCATAATCGTCAGTCCAAACTCCTCCAGGATCCAACCTGAAATGGCCTCTCTGTTCCCTTAGTCTTAGAGCTGGAGGTGTAATGGTTCATTCTGGGGATTTGGCTGCCATGCCTCCCTCTGGGTCATCTGCTTTGAATGTGGCACATTTTCACTTAAGGCTAAACACCTAGTGCCGTGAACCTCAGAGAAGCTCCCTGGCACAGGGAGGGGTGGTGCCAAAAACAGGTCAGTGATGTTTTATGAATCAGGCCTGAGAAAAAGTAAGCACGTCTCCAATCATAGGCAGTACAATCAATCTGCTGATATATATTTTTTTAAGTTAGAGTAAGCAATAAATCAGTGGTGAGAGCTAGTTCCTTTGCCATTGAACTGTCTTGAGATTCAATTTTAAATGACTTTGTAGTGACCTTGCCTATGTAATTTCAGGACTCACGAGAAATTTTCCTCACATATTCCATGCAGTGACTCTCTTGGAAAAATGCCCTGCTTCTCTCAGATGGCCACTTCTGACAATTAGATACCTGCCTGGTAACTCTCCCCTCACTTGTAAATGGGCAGACTTGGGATCTGGATTTCTGATTCTAATCATCTAAAGCTGAGAATGCCATCTGGGTCAGAAAGATGTGTCATAGGAACATATGGTTCAGCCAACACCAGGAGACAGACATGAAACAAGTCTGGCTCTGGTGCCCTAAAGAGTAAACTTTAAGTGTCACCACTGCTGTTCCATGGCAGACTTGTTGCAAGAGTTGCAAGAAAGGCAACCTGGTGACATGTAGACTCAAAGAGGAGCAATGCTGGTACAGAAGTTGAGTGACATTTTGAAATGCAAGCACTACCAAGGGCAACTATGTGACAGGAAAGAAAAGAGTAGAGGATCAGGCCCCAGGAAAGGACTCAGTGATGTTTGGCATAAAGTATGTTTTGTGAGATTCTGCTATTATTTATCCACTCAGATCCTTCTGAAAGCTCCAAATCTTGTAAGTGCTGATATTTGAGTGTGTCTTATTCAAAGCAATATTAACTTTAGAGTAGAATCAAAGTTCTTATTTTTAGTGAGGATTCATTGTGTAGAACAATATAGATGTATAGGTTTGGAAAGCAGATTTGAATTTGAATCCTTAGAAGATGCATATGTTGGTCAAGTAACTAAATCTCAGTTTCTTTATCCATAAAATGGGGATAATACCTGCTTTGCAGGACTGTCATAAGATCAGCATAAGGAAAATATCCCCTGCCTGATACCTGACTGAGAGTGGGTTCATAACAAACAGTTAAGCCTTCTTCCTTAAAAAGCAAAAAGTCAGACTTAAAAAAAAAATTCATTGCAAATTGAGTAACACCTTTCTGAATTACTATGTATCTCACAAATTTTATTTCCTTAATTTAATCACTGATTCAGTGTCAGTCAGTAGAGGGAAATGGTATATGCACTGTGCAATATCGTAGCCACTAACAACATGTGGCTACTAGCACTGGAAATGTGGCTAGTGTGACCAAGGAACTGAATTTTTAATATTATTAAATTTTAATAAAATGTAAGTGGTTCCTGTCATTTTGGACAGCACATCAATGCTGAGCCCTGACAGGTAAAGAAGAAAGGATTTGAAAATGTAGACATAGTAAAGGTGAGGGAATCACCCACAGGCTCTTACATCAGCAGCAGACACTGAAGGCAGGCAGACTGTTTCAGCCTTGCTCATAGTCACTCTAGGGACCGGCCATTATGACAGAAACAGCACCGGACAGTGGCTCTCTCTGCCAGAGCCAACTTGTGTGGCTGTGGACATGTTCCCCAATTTTTCTGAACCTGATTTCTCATCTATAAAACAGGGGGCAGTGCCTCAGGGTTGTTTTCAAGGTGAAATGCAATAATAGATATCAAAACATACAGAAATCTATAACATGAGGGACAAAACGAAACACAATTCTCCTTATCCTTTGTTTTGTAACATCGGTCATGATTCAGTATCTTTTTTTCCTGCTTTATTGGCAAATAAAATTGTAAGATATTTAAAGCACACAGCATGCTGATTTGATACACCCATATATTGTGAAAGGATTCCCCCCCACTGACTTAATTAACTCATCCATCACCTCAGACTTTTGCCTTTTTTTTTGGTAGTAGGGGGAGGGTGGTGTGTGAGAGCATTTCAGTTCTACTCTCTTAGCAAATTACAATTATAAAATACAGTGTTATAAACTACATTAGATCCTCAGAACTTTTCCATTGTATAGCAAAAGTTTACACCCTTTTTACCAGCCTCTGCCTATTTCTCTCACCCTCTAGATCCTGGCAACTGCTCTTCTACTCTCTATTTCTATGAATTTGATTTTTTTAAATTCTACATAAAAGTGATACCATGCAGTATTTATCTTTCTCTGTGTAACTTACTTCACTTACTTTAATACCCTCCAGATTCATCCACGTTGTTGCAAGTGACAAGATTTCCTTCTTTTCTAAGGTTGAATAACACTCCATTGTATAGATAAACCACATTTTTAAAACATTCATCTGTCAACAGACACTTAGTAGTTTCCATACCTTGGCTACTGTGAATAATGCTGCTATGAACATAGGAGTATAATTTTCTCCCTGAGGTAATGATTTTATTTCCTTTGAATATATAATCCAGAAATGGGATTGCTGCCTGATGTGGTAGTTCTAATTTTAATTTCTTAAGGAACCTCCGTATTCTTTTCCACACTGGCTATCTCAGTTTCCATTCCCACCAACAGTGCATCTGCACTCCCTTTATTGCCACATCCTTGCCAATACATGTTATCTCTTGTCTTTTTTATGACAGCCATTCTTCAATAAGTGTGAGGTGATATCTGATTTTGGTTCTGATGACTAGTGATGATTAGCATTCCCTGATGATTAGTGATGATAAGCAGCTTTTCATGTACCTGTTTGTCATTTATTTATTTTTTGGAAAAATGCCTATTCAGCAAATCTGCCAATTTTTTAATTGGATTATTTGGGGGCTTTTGCTTTTGAGTTGTATAATTTTCATACATATTTTTGAGTTGACCCCTTACCATATATATGTAGTTGACAAATATTTTCTCCCATTCCATAGGTGGCCTTTTCATTTTGTTGACGGTTTCCTTTGCTGTTTAGAAGCTCTTCAGTTTGGTGTCGTCGCACTTGTTATTTTTGCTTTGGTTGCCTTTGCTTTTGGTGTCAAATAAAAAAAACATGGCCAAAACCAATGTCAAGGAGTTTATGCCCTGTTTTCTTCTACTAGTTTTATGTTTTCAGGGCTTACATTAAAATCTAATCCATTTTGAATTGATTTTTGTGTGTTGTGTTAAGATAGGGGTCTAGTTTTATTCTTCTGCAGGTGGCCATCCAGTTTTCCCAGCACCACTTATTGAAGAGACTATCCTTTCCCCATTGTATACTCTTAGCTTTTCTGTAATAAGTTAATGGACCATATATGCATGAGTTTATTTCTGGCCTCTCTATTCTGTCCCATTCACCTGTGTGCCAACAACATACTGTTTTGATTTCTAGAGCTGTGTAATAAACTTTGAAGTCAGGCAATGTTCTGCCTCCTGTTTCAGTCTTTCTCAAGATTGCTTCAGCTATTTGGGATATTTTGCGGTTCCACAAAAATTTTAGGATTATTTTTTGTATTTCTGCAAAAACACACCATTAGAATTTTGATAGGGATTTCACTGAATATGTAAATGACTTTAGGTAGTATGGACATTTTAACAATATCAGTTCTTCCAATCTGTGAATGTGGAACATCTTCCATTTATCGTATCCTCTTCAATTTCTTTCATCAGTGTCTTATAGTTTTCAGTGTACAATATTTCACCTCCTTGGTTAAATTTATTCCTAAGTATTTATTTTTTTGATACTATTGTAAATGGGATTGTTTCCTTAATTTCTTTCTCTGATAGTATGTATAGAAATATAACTGATTTTTCTATACTGATTTTGTATCCTACAACTTTACTGAAATCAGTTTAGTTCTAACAGTTTATTGGTGTCTTCAGGGTTTTCTATTTGTAATATCATGTCTTCTGCAAATAGAGACAATTTTACTTCTTCCTTTCTGATTTGGATGTCTTTTCATTCCTTTTCCTGCATAAGTGCTGTGGTTAGGACACCCGGGGCTACACTGAATAAAAGCAGTAAAAATGGGTATCCTTGTCTTTTTCCTGATCTTAGAGGAAAAGCTTTCAATGTTTCACCATTGAGTATGTTAACTGTGATCTTGTCATGTATGGTCTTTATGTTGAAGTATATTCCCTCTATACCCATTTGTTTAGATTTTTAAATCATGATAGTGTATTGAATGTTATCAATTGTTCTTTCTGTACTTAATGAGATGATTATTATCCTTCATTTGTTAGTGTGGTTTGTCACATCAGTTAATTTGTGGCTATTGAACCATTCTTGCATCCTTGGAATAAATCTCACTCGATCATGATATATGATCCTTTTGTTGAATTCAGCTTGCGAACATTTTGTTAAGGATTTTTGCATCTGTACCTCAGGGATACTGGCCTATAGTGTTGTTTGTTTATCTTTTTTTGTAGTGTCCTCATCTGGATTTGGTATCAGGGCAATGCTGGCATTGTAATATGAGTTTGGAAGTGTTCCCTCCTTTCTGCTTTTTTGGAAAACTTTGTGAAGGATTAGTACTATTTTTTTTTTTTAAATATTTGGTAGAATTTACCTGTGAGGCCATCTGGTTCTGGAATTTTCTTTGTTGGGAGATTTTTCATCATTGCTAGTAAGTTTTTCACATTTTTCATCTCTTCATCCTTCAGTCTTGGTAGGTTGTATATTCTAGGAATTTATCCATTTCTCCTAGGTTGTCCAATTCATTGGCATAATATTGTTTATAGTAGTCTCTTATGATCCTTTGTATTTCTGTGGCCTCAGTTGTAATGTCTCCTCTTTTCATATCTAATTTCATTTATTTGGGTGATTTGTCTCTTTTTTTTCTTTGTAAATCAAGCTAAGGGTTTGTCTATTTTGTCCATCTTTTCAAAAAACCAGCTCAATTTCATTGGTCTTTTCTATTGTCTTTTTAGCCTCTATTTATTTCTGCTCTGATCTTCGTTACTCCTTTCTTTCTACTAACTTTTGACTTAGTTTCTTCTTCTTTATTTAGTTCCTTGATTTGTGAAGTTATTTATTTGAGATCTTTCTTTCTTCTTAATATAGGTGTTTATCACTGTAGGCTTTCCTCTTAGAACTGTTTTTGCTGTATCCCATAAGTTTTGGTACATTGTGTTTCCATTTTCATCTGTGTCAATATCTTTTGAGTTCTCTTTTGATTTCTTATTTGACCCATTGGTTGTTCAATGTATGTTACTTAATCTCTATGTATTTGTGAATCTTACAGTTTTCTTCTTGAGATTGACTTCTAGTTTCATACCATTGTGGTTGGAAAAGATGCTTGATATGATTTCAGTCCTTTTAAATTTATTAAGACTTATTTTACAGAACATCCAGAATGTTCCATGTGTACTTGAGAAGAATGTGTATTCTGCCACTGTTGGATGGAATATTTCCGCATATGTCTGTTAGGTCCATCTAGCCTAATGTGTAGTTTAAGTCCAATCATGATTCCATCTTACAGATAAGTTGTCTTTATGAGTAAGCAGAAGTACCATCTAAAACCCATATAATTTGAGGAATTTTCCCCCTAGCATTTGGAATTTTATTTATGTTCCTTTTTCTATACATTCCAGTCTTTGCTCATCTCATAACTTGGGAACCTTAATCAGGAGATCAATTGTCCTGATTTGGAAGTCAATTTTTAAATATAGAGCAGTTGAAAGCGTATTCTTAGAGCATATGTGAATATGCCTATATGTCCATGAGGAATCAGAATTATATTTACAAATAGCACAAGAATCACATGTGCTTATGTACTTTTTTGATTTTCCTCAGCTGTTAAAATGCCTTAATAAACCTATTTGTTACCAAAAGACTAGCTATAAAAATAAGCCCCAGCTTAAATTAAAGGTGAAGCTATTAACATTTGTCCTGTGGCCTATAAGACTCTAAATGAGTTCCTTTCTGGCATTAGTGAACTTGAACCTTAGCTGAAATGGGGCTGAAAAACCCATTGGGGTTTCCCTTGTTCTATTCTTCATTAAAAGCTTTTCCTGGGAATGGCTTGGTCTAAATTGTTCTGTCATGGGTACTTAGATGAAGACAGAGCAAACGATGATGTAAACACAACACTTCGACAAAGATTGGGAATATTTTATAAAATACAAAATGTTTCAGCAAGAAATTCCTGCACAAGAGATGTTTAGTGACGGAGGCAGAACAAGGGTATTTCCTGGGGATCTACTGTAGGGCTTCTCAAATGTGACTCTATTGTCATTTTGGGCTGGATAATTCTTCATTGTAGGGGCTCTCTTGCATATTGCAGGATTTTTAAAACATCCCTCTAATCATTAGATGCTAGTAGCAACCTCTTCCCAACTGTGACAAACAAAAATGCCTGCAGACTTTCCAAAATGTCAAATTGTCAAAATTGTCCCTGGATTAGATCCATTGCTCTAGACAAAGTCAGACCTCGTTCAGTACCCCTCTGCCATTTTTCAGCTGTGTGTCCTTGAGCAAGGATTTGATCTCTCTGAGCCTTAGTTTCCTCATGTGTAAAACAGGATAATTGCACTTTCAGTTGTACTGGTTTGTTTGTGAGGATTAAATTAGATAATGCATGTAAAGCATTCTCCATTATCTCTGGCAAATAGTCTTCACTAAGTAGTAGTTATTATTATTAACTACTTTGACTTTCTAAAATGTTCCAAGCAAACAAGTCATAGACTTTAGCCCCTTCCCTGCACGTGCCCAATTACCAAGCACTTGGTCCAAACAGAGTAAACAAGAGAATTAGAAATGGCCAAAACAATCTTCCCAAAAACTCCCTCTTAGAAATGAATTGTCTGACTCCAGGTGAAAGCAGTCACTTCTCCTAAGATTAGGCTTGTTGATTTGACCTGGACATTTTGATTTATCTTCAGGCATCCTAAGAATGGATGCAAACCGAACGCAAAATCAAGTTGCCTTTGTCTGTTAATAAGCAAAAATCCATTTCATTAATGAACAAAATGACTCAATGGCCATCAGATGTAGGTCCAAAATGCATTTCCAGCCACATCTTTTGCTTCATTTTGATTGGGGTTTCTAAAACCTTACCCTCTCATTTGGAGAGACTTCCCAAAGTCTTCCCATCTGCAGATTGTGACAGACCATAAAGTCTGTGAGGGAAGTGACTTTGTTCTGTTCACTGCTGCATTCCTAGTGACAAGGACAATGCCTGGCTCAGAGAAGGATTCAGTAAATATTTATTGAATGATAGTATTTTCCTCTAAATAACATTTATATTCTCAGCACCCTGAACATTGCCCTTTCTCACATTTCCAGCAGGAGAGAGATGGCTGGCAGTCTTTCTTCCTCAGCTCCCAAATTCCCTGTAGTCTTTACGAGCTTAAATTTAGGCCTGCTTCCAATTCTTTCCTACAGTAAAGCAAGAAGGCCAGGAATAGTTTGCCCCAGCAGGGTGATTTGGTAGAAAGACAATGGGCACTGGTTCCTGGCTGATTCCAATTCTAACACTTGCTAGGTGTCTGACCTCAGACAAGTTAATCTATTGTTTTATAACTTGATTTTCTCCTCTGTGAGATGTGTAGATAAAAGTAGTAATCGCAAAAGTTGTGTGATAATTAAGATGAATGATCATGTGATGGTTAATATTTATTGAATGCTGGCCTTGAGTATATACTGCCTTGTGTAATCCTTTGAATCATGTGAGTTAGCACTATTATCATCCCCATTTAACATATGAGGAAATTGAGGCTCTGTTAGCAAGCATCAAAGTCTATATTTGGTCTCAGAACTTTCTGTCTATCCAAGGTCCCTGCACAATACCTGATGTATGGTACTCAGTATTTACTGATGAATTAATTAATGAATTAATGTAAAGAAGGTCAAACTTGGGACCGCTTAGTAATTCTTAGTGTGAGAAAAGTGTCTTTATAATCATTTACAATTAGTACCCAATTTACATCCAATGGCCTAATACCTGATGAGATATTAAAGCTAGCATAAGAGAAAACATTTATGAGTAAAATGGAATAGTGGCTTTTTCAAGGCAACAGACATTTTAGATATAGTTAGGTTCAAAAGACTTGATTTTAGGAAATCAATTTGAGTGTGCAAATGAAAGTTTAGACATCCTTTTGTTAGAAAGTTAAAATTATCTGGCTGCTGTAGTTACCCCAAACTGATCTCTTTGATCACATCTGAGAGGGACCCAGGAGCCACATCACAGGACCACAGCACACACAAGTGATTTGGAACTCTTGGATGAAGGTGCCACCATTTTGCTGGTCACCTGCTGGGGACCCTTTACCCCAGCCTACGATACAGTATTTGTACAGTCTCTGCCCATACCTCTCTATTTCATTTTGATTCTGCACATTACACAAGTCCATACATAAGACCTGATGAGTGAGCTGTATTAACCTGGAAGGAGTGGGAGCATTTCATTGCTTCCAACCTGCCACAGATAGAGTTCACTCCCAACATGCTTTTTGCTGGCAGCCTGGAGCTATTTATATTTAGGTCCTAGTTTTAAACCAGTTATTGAAGAAAGATTAACCCAGAGGTTGCCAAGGGGCAGCTTTCAGATGTATCTGGTTTGTCACACAATCCCCCTACCACCCAATTGTTTAAAAATATTTACTTAGTTAACAACAATTAAAAGTTGGGATACTTAACACTAAATTCTGGCTTTTTCTCAAAAATTGTTGGCTCTAATAATATTGCATCTGGATTTCATTTGACAGTGAGGGTTGAAGCTGAGTGGCAGCAGCCCCCTTGATGATATCTTTCCCCCAGCCTGCTTGGTTCACTTATGTTACCCTGAAGGCATCTGGGTTTGAAACCCTTATTAAATGCACTATAGGGAAAGAAAAAAAGATGATAATGGTACTTCATATTTATTCAACACTCCACGTGGCCTCATATAATTCTGACCACAACCTGTGACAGGGTTATGACTAGTACCTCCATTTTGTAAATTTGTAACTGAGGCTCAGAGAGGTTCAATAGCTTGCTCAGGGTCACACAGCTGGAAAGTGCAATAGCGGGGATTCAAACCTGGGTCTCCCTGGTTCTGGAGGCCAGGCCTTTCCCTAACACTGAACTGCCTTATTTGGGGAGCAGTTGCAAGGTGCTCTTACTTCTCTGTGCAGACACTCCTATATGAGGATGAATTCTTGTTAGGACTGATTTGAGGGTTAATAAACCCACAAATTATCTCCATAAAGTGATACTGATGGAAATTTCAATGTGGCTAATAGAGTTCATGCTGTGAGCTGAGGCCACCCGCGGTGTCTGTATCCAACTGTCACTGCCAGTTTAAATGATGGGGAGCCTTCTTAATTGACTGAGAAGCCCTCATTAGAGGGAGGAATTGATTGGGGGCCTCCATGTGAATGAGAAAGGATGAGCTGAGGGGGCTTCTGAGGCCACCAGTATCCCAAAGGCCCATAATCCCTGCCAGCCCACTCTTTCCAGCTCCTACAGGACCCCCACCTACATCCCGTTCCCCCAACTGCTATTAAGCATAAACTGCCCAGAAATGAGTTACAGAGGTGTTTTTGAACACGCTGGGAGAAATTCCTTAGACAGAAGATGATATAGAGGGAACAAGCAGCTCTTTAAAAAATGAAACACATCTCAGCTACTTGGCAAGCCCAGTGTGGAGACGAGGAGGGACAACTTCCATTAAGACTCAGAGGGAAAACCCTCCTCAGAGCCAAAAAGAGCCACTTCCTGGGGGCCAGATCATCAGGCCTCGTGCCAAAGACTCCATCAGTGCATCACTTTAAACCAAGAAATGTACAAATGATCCAGGTGCCCCAGAAAATGTGTCACCTTCTCCTCCCCTCAGACCCACGGAGGCTTTTCGCTGCCCTCAGGGTGAAGTCCAGCTCCCTGACACAGAGGACCTAGCCCCCACCAACCCCTGTGCAGACTCACCTCTGCTCTCATGCCTGTCCTGAGTGTGTCCTACCTTCCACTTCCTCCAAAGAACCCTCTCTGTCTTATTTCCATACCCAGAGGCCTTTGTGTCTAGTCTTTTCTGATGCGATTTCCCCCTCCCCCGTTTGCTCCTGTCCCCCCGTGCCTTCTGCTGTGTGAGTCTCCCTCATCTTCCATGCACACACTCAACGCCCCTGCCTTTGGAGAAGCTCCCACTCAAACCACCACGAACACCTGTCAGGGATGTGCGCTGCTCCTATGGGTGCTTACAGCCTGTGTGACTTCTCGCGCTGGGTGCTCATCACTCTGCTTTAAATCAGCCTTTTTCTTGAATGACTCCCTCACCATCCTGTGAGCTCTGGGGGAACAACCCAATTCCAGGCTGTATCCCCAGTACCCATCCCATTTCTGCAGATCAAGGTGTGCTCAGGAAGGACGTAAGGAAGGCACACTTGAGAGGCGGAGTGCTCTCCCCTGCATAAACACACTGCATCACGCCAGGACCCCAGTTCCCAAATGGCCCCACAGAACCCCAGCACCACGCAGCCTATAGAGCAGTTGAGACTCAGTATTTCCTACTTTTCTCAACCCAGGTCAAGGTCTTCCCCTTTAGGAGGCCACTCTACATGATTTAATCTGTAGAGTACGTAAGTCTCTGGGTTCAAACCCCTGTACAGCTTACGGCTGTGAGAGCTTAGCAAACTCACTCAATTTCTCTTTGCCTCAGCTTTCTAAAATGGGGCTTACCACGTAGTTGTGAGGATTAAATGGAATGGCATTCAGAACCTTTAAGAGACGGCCTGGTCAGTGATGCTAGGTATTATCATACCTTTTGCCCCTGTGAGTGGTGGGTTTTCTTGGCAATTCATCCCCTCTTTTCTGGGACAGCTGACATGTGCCTTGACTAACCTGTTACTACTCTCCTCCACTTTCTTTGGTCATCTAGTATTTCTGGGGGTTTTTCCATGAGAGATGCCACAATCCCTGTAGGTCAGGATGCAGTATCATTTGTGTCATGGCCCCTGTAGTAACCCTGCAGAGAGAGCTGGAGAACCAAGCAGTTTGATTGACTGTGCATTCGATGGTATGGCGTATACCACTCATGTTCCAAACATGAACGCAGTGGAAAGAGCCATATACTCTTACAAGCTGATTGCCACACAGCAGAAGAGGGTGCCTTCCTTGCCAAAAGATGTAAGCAAACGTGGTCGTCACATCATAGTCCATGGCTGAGAACCCAGAAAATCTGTCCGAGTAGCCTTGGCAAATCCCAGTTGAAACCATCACTCTCAGTAACTCAAAATGTTGCTTCTCAAGGCAATTCAAATCAATTGTGTATCTTTTTCCTCCTCACCAACACCTTGAATAACTAATCTGTTACTAAGATTACTCATAATATTTAAAAAATTAATCCAATTTGCACCATCTCCACCATTTCTCACCTGGGTGACTGGAATAGCCACTTTGCTGGTCACCTTGCTTCCACTGTTGTCCCTGTCCAACCCAGTTTTCTTAGGACAAGAAAATCATTTTAAAATACAAATGTGCTCATGTGCATCTCTTTATCTCTCTCTCTCATACACACACCACTTAAACTCCTAAAGCCATCCTATTGTCTTCAGGGTCAACCAAAAATACTTAGCATGGCCTCCAGGACCAACTTCATTGCTCCTGTTGTCTCTTTAGGGCCGACCTTGGCCTCCTCCCTGGGCTGCAGCCACAGTGGCCTCTACTCAGCTGTTACACAGGCCAAACACCTTCTTGCCTTCAGACCAGTATTCACCTTCTTGTCATGACCGTGCCTTCACTTAGATAATGCCTACCATCCCTCCTGAACTTAAATGTCAGTTCCTCAGAAGGTATTTTCCCTTACCTCTGATGTGAATTCAGTCTCCCTATTATTCTCTCATAGAATCCCATTTTTTTCTTACAACACTTGGCACATTTTATAATTACACATTTATTTGTGTGTTTATTTGCTAAATATTGATCTTTCTGACCCATAACTAAGTTCCAAAAGAAGACCATGACTGTGGTATCCTAGGGTGACCCACAGTGCTAGGCACATGGTGAATTCCTAACCAATTGTTTGCTTGTATCTGTTTATCAATTTATTTAAATTCAATTCCAGAACAGGTCATAGGTGGAAATAATTTTTGGTGGCCCTGATGACCAAGTTAAGTATTTTGGTTGACTCTGAAAACAATCGATGGCTTTAAGAGTTTTAAGTGCTATGCGTGTGAGAGAGAGGCAGGTCGATAGACGCAGGAGCACATTTGTATTTCAGAATGATCTTCTGGTTGCCCCAAGAAAAGTGGCTTGGACAGGGACAAAAGTGCAAGCAGGGCAACTAGAAAAGTGACTATTACAGTTATCCAGGTGAGAATAATTATAAATTGAAAAAATAGGTGAAATAAATGTTTTCACCATGAAGAGCCTTTTGTTGCTCTCTCTGTCCCCAGAGACTATATTGAAAGTTAGTAGATACCAAATAATACCTATTAAGTCATAATTAACTTGTTTTAACACTTTATTAATCAAGGTTGTGTGCAACTGCTAACCAAAGCTTCTAATTAGTAGCAGTGGACCAAGGAGGCAACATCCCTGATACAGTAACAGTTCATAAATATATAGTTTACCTAAGCTTAAAGATGTCAAAAGTAGCTCCAGAGGATGTGTTTGGCCTACAGAGCCATTCATGCCCCGCCTCCTGCCAGCCGGTCCTCCCCTGACATATTCCCCTTGGCCCTCCTGCCACCACGACCAAGATCAGGTGGAAGGAACATCTTTCACTTCTCTGTAGAGACTGGACACACCACTGAGTCTGCTGCTTCCTTCTTCTTCACCTACGTGGACTCAGACTCACACTAGAAAGTGTAGCTCAGGCGTGTCTCCACCAGGAAGCATCACCTGACTACAGCAACAGGTTAGGCACCCTGAGGGTGGATTCGCACAGTACCCTGACCTTGCTCAGACCGTACCGTCTGTAGCTTGCCCATCTCATCCTTTAGACTTGAGAACTTGAAGGTACTCTTGATGCACATCACAATTTTTGGCGCATAGTGGGTGCTTGACAGACGTACATGTAAGGGAGAAAGGAAAGATGGAAGGAATTAAGGAAGGAAGGAGAAAAAGAAAGGAAAAGAGAGTTTGTGGTTTCTAGTGTTAGGGAAAAAAGGTAGGACATTTTGTGAGAATCCCATGAACTTAGCGGAGAGAGATGACATAATTAAAAATCAATATCAATTAGTATATGATTAGGGTAGAGATGTGTGATAGCCTTAATTAGGCTGGAAGAGCCCAAATATTTTTTTCTGGTCACTTGAGACAAAGAAAGTACAGCAAAAAACTTCTGGAGTTTAAAAAATCAGCAAAATATGAACATGAGGGAGACCTATTTGTTAGGCAGTCTTTGGGCATCAACACAGAGTGGAAAGGAACACTGTGAACCTCACCTTTGACAGCAATATCTTCCCTGAACAAAATGTGATATGCAGAGAGGTTTGTTTCCAGGACACTAATATCAGACAAAAGCAATCCAAAGCTAAGGGCTTTCCCAGACCTGCTCCAAACCCAAGTCTCTAAGCAGCTCAGCACAGCCCAGGACAAAAATTCATATTCTCCTTTACTGATCTTTTGGCCCTGCTATCCTCAGATCTGCTTGAGGAGGGAAAGACTGAAATGCCAAGGCTCAATTCTGACTCACACAGGGCCTGCAGGCATTGATATCGGCACTGACTTCTCAGAGGTAGGTGGTGGGCAGGCTCTCCCTCCACCGTCTCATTATAGCTGCCTCTGCAGGGAGAAAGCCAGGACTACTGGCCCCATTTACAGAGTGTAATAAAAGGCTCAAGGCAGGGTGCCAGGCACTCTCAGGATCAAAAGCCTTTGCTCTACCTAATGAGCCATACTCTCTGGCATCCTTGAGGCAAGGGGAGGCCATGGTTCAGTTTGGTTTAGCTCAGTTCAAAAGTCACTGCATCATCATCACCCTCACTGCCAGTGTTTATTGAGCTCTTACTAAATGCCTGGCCCTACATCTCATTATCTCTCTTATTCCACACATCAGTCATTTGAGAGAGGTACCTTTCATTTGCCATTTTGCACTTAATATATTAGGAAACCAAGGCTCTGAGAGTATATACCATTTACCCAAACCAGATTTAAACCTAGATCTATCTGACTCTACAGCCTGAGTTCTTAACCACTGGGTACTACTGTTGAAATCACCATTCTACCACCTTTTGTTTCTTCCCTTTAGCTTTTGTGATTGCTTAAGTTTTCCACCTGGTCATCTGGCTTACTGCTTCATATAATTACATTAATCAGCAAACTATGGTCAACATCTTGCCGACAGCCTGTTTGTATGAATAAGGTTCACTGGAATACCACCAAGCACATTATTTATGTGTCATCTAGAGGTGCTTTCATGCTACGATGGCAGTTGAATAATGCTAATGGAGACCCGTGGCCTGCAAAACTGCAAATATTTTCTATTTTACCCTTGATAGACCACCTCAAGTCACTCCTCATGGGATTTAAGAGGTCCTGGTATTTCAGATGGCAAGAGCCATGCTGTGGCCTGGTAAGGCTCTGGACCTTCTCCTGGGGAATGGTGATATGACCTTTGGGATTTGTTCATTATTGCTCACAGGCAGTAGCTTCCCCATGATGGCTCACTCCTTGCCTGCCATTTGCTCTGGGCACTCCTTTCCAATCGTAGGACCTGGTCCACTAGCCAGGCTCAAACACAGGCCTGGGATACAGAGAGGGCACCCCAGTCATCGGCCCTGTGTGGACCATGGAGGGCAGCCTGGCTTGAGACCATGTCATTCATATAAAGATCCATGGTCTGTCAAGACAAAGGTGGGGTAGAGGGGACAGTCAGGGCACAATGTTCAGGCCGAAGGAAGAAAGAAAGCCAAGTGGTCTGCTGGCTGATCCTTATTATGCCTGTTGTGTGCCAGATACTTCATTATATAAGCCAAATATTCTCCTCATTCTAAAATGAGGAAACTGAGCTCACAGAGATTAGGTGACTTTTCTAGGTTATTCAGCAAGTGTAAGTGTAAACACAGGAATAATGTAGGAAAAGAGTCCTCACCAAATAATTATAAGTATTTCATTCCAAGAGATGGAATGCCATCCCTATTCCTGGGGGCTGTGGTTGGAGTTAGGGATATGGAAGGAGGCCAGAGCCCTTGGTGGCTAGAGTCAGGGAATCATGGGACACTGGGGGAGTTCAGGGAGTATGGGCCTGCCTACTCTTAACAGGATTGGACACATGAATGCCAGCTTCCTCTCTCCAGAAATGGAACAGGGGAGAAGACTTAGGTGAGTGCAGGAGGCAAGGAGCAAGGACACCCCAGGTCCTCAGGAAAGGGGTGTACCCAGCTCAGTGCCTTCCTCTGTCTCTAACCCTAGAAGGTAGGAAGAGGGCTGGGGTGCAGGCTGAGCTGCTGCCATAGGTAAAGCCTGGCTTTCTCTACCCATACACCCATCCCCTTGTAAAAAGGAAGGGAAGGAAGCTGGAAAGAAGGAAAGAGAAGGAAAGGAGAAAGAAAGAGGAGGAGGGAAGATATTTAAACATGAGTTTTTATGCTTCTGTAGTTTGATGAACATCAGTGTGTCACAGGATAGCCTTGTCATTAGACAAAGGCCATGGGCCTACTAAGTGAGAGGCAATGAAGGGCATCCTCACTGATTTGTGGTTTGCCTGGGAAGCAATGGGATTTCATCACAAGCATTGGCAAAGAGCATATGGGAGGGCAGAAGGGGGCACTGATTCCAGCAACAGCCTCAGATCTCTGCACCCGAGCACCAGGAAGCAGTCAGAAAGGAGGAAACAGATACAGAAAGCCGCAGAGACATTCTTGGTCCCTTGGGAAAAACCTGGCCTCTCCAAGAACACCACCAAAACTATAGGAGACATTGACAGCATTTTCTCCTCAAACTTCATTTTATTACTTCTACCCTTAATGTTACTTGAGATTTCCCATAATCTCCAGCAGGGACTTTCAAGTTCTGAGATTCCGTCCTATTGCTGCTTGATCTGGTTCCCTGTGGAAAGTGGTAATCATGGTAAAAACAAGAACAGCAGCAGCCATTGTTTATTGCATACCTACTATGTGCTGTACATAATATTGGCTGGGCACACCATTTGCTTGTCTCAGAAATGAACAGTGGGCTCTTTAATAGCTCTGAAGTCCTGTACTTCTGCAACTGCTGGCTGCCACTGAGTTCTCAGTTAATCTGTGATTAGATCAGACCATAAACTTTCCCCCCTTCCCTTCTCCTTGTAAAAATTCTGCAGTGTAGGCAGGGATCCAGAAGCAGGAAAGCCTTCATTGTGGCTGTCTGCCAATGCTTTGCGGTATCAGGATGGATGGAGCACTGCAGAGTCCACGACTTGACAATTGTCCCTGGTGTGTGATTTGTGTTGGGGGTAGGGGTCCCCAACAAACCGGTGCTATGGGACACTCTGCTGGCCCTCACCCAAGGCACCTCTGATGGACCCTTGATTTCCTCCAGGCCCCGTGGAGGCTCCCTGACCTAATAAAGTGCTGAGTCCTTTTGGCCCTGCCGCTCACACTCACCCTGGGCAAACTTGCCCCTCCCTTCCACAGTGTCCATATTTACAAAATAGGAGGGAGATACCTGTCCTCGGCAGAGCTTGTTGTGCAGCCACGTGGGGGAGTGAATCTGAAAACACTTCGGAAACCTTAGTATTGCTATTAAAGGGCAAAGAGCCACTGGAGTCATTTTTATTTTTAGTGTAAGTACTAGTATTTTAACCAATCAAATATGTTCTATTGGTTTACATAGGAGCATAGATCCCTTTGGAATGGGAAGACTTCTCTTATTTTATCTTAACTTCAGACAATCTACAGGATGAGATTACCAAGGACAAATTTGGACTGATTAAGAGAGAAAGAGCTCCTGGACATCACAAAACCAAAGAAGGTGATGCTGAGATGGGAAAGGGGTTGTCACTGGGTCCTCACTCTGCACCAAAACAGGAAGTACTGATGACATCTCAACATTGAAAAAGAACTAAGTGGCTGGAGCCATCTCTATAGCCTGTGAATAAATCTGTTAATAGTGATTCAAATCACTGGCTGTCCCACTTCTTATTGGCTTTTCTGGAGCTGAGCTGACGGAAAAGGGGAGTGAGATATAACCACTCAACTCTGTGCCCCCACCACCATCTGACATAGTGTTATTCCTCTGATGATAAATCCAAAAGGTCCAGATTCTCTCTATGTCTGAGCAGGCAACTCTCCCAGTGTCAAGAGTAAATCAAATTCTTTAAAATCAAAATAGTATAACCTAAAAAATAGTAAGAAAATGTCCCCAGTGATGTAGTGAAATAGAAATGCAGTGAGAGACATCAGAAAAAGCTTCTGGAAAGAAATCAAAATGCTGAGTAAAATATAGAGATCTATCAGGCTGTTGCTCTTACCTCTATGCAAAGCCGAATGAATGAGCCAACAATTGCATCTGGCGGTAGTAAAACTTTTACCCTGGAGACAGCAAGCTGAAGGCGACCTCTCAGAGGGGCAGCAGCAACACTCAGGGCCTCTCTCCGGGGTCAATGTGGACCAAAGCACTGTCTCTGTAGGGTAGGGACCCCAAGTTTGGAGGAGAGGCAAGTCCAAGAGATACTGAGTTCCCACTGTTGACATTGAACAGCCGAAGGAGTGAACCACTGACTCACACACACTTATTAAAGATGCCAGGAAAGGAAGGTTCGAGAATGGGAAGAAAGGAACGGGGGAAGGGGAAGAGGATAAGGAGGGAGGGGTGTGATAAAGAGGGAAGCAAAGAGAGGGAGGGAGGAGACAGAGAGGAACCAGGCAGAGAAGTGCATAAGAAAACAGAAAAGGAGAAGGAGGGGTGAAGACAAAAGGGGGAAGGAAGGAAGGAGAAGGAACAGAGGAGGAGGGGCTCTGAGGGCTCCGGACATTGTCTTTCTGAAGCTAGGATGTGGATTCACAGAGTTTGCTGTGTTCACTATACTCTCCTCTGTGCTGTTTTGCATGCCTGAAACATTAAAAAAATTTTTTTAAAAGGAAGAGAAAAAAAAAAAAAAGGGAGAAGAAAGAAGAGGAAGTAGAAGGAGGGGTAATCATGCAATCATATCTTCCCCAGTTTCTCTGACAGAGGGCTGGGGTGGTAGGAAACATAATGTCGTGTCCTGCCCATCCAAGTGAGAGGCCTCCAGGAGCAGGAAGCTGGCCTCGCCCACTAGGTCTGGTTTCAGATAAGGTGTCTGAGCTTGAACCAGATGGAATCCATGGTCGCTGCACCATCCTCACTGCTGCACCAGAGAACAGAGGTTCTAGACATCCAGTTCTACTTCTGTCTTCAACTCAGTGTGTCACCTGAACAGTTCAACAGCTCACTGAATTCCTGCTCTGTGCCAGGGAACACATGCTGGAGTCTGGGATACAAACCAGTGATCCTGTTCTTCTTGAGGACTTTACAAGTAGAGGAGAGCTGCTTAGAGCCTCAGTTTCCCCAACTGTAGAGTAAGAGGGTTTGTCTCAGTAGCTTTCAATCTAGGCTTGCATAGAGCCCTAGGATTCCAGGGCTCTAAGTAACTGGGAGAATACTGCACTGCCCACTTTTTCTAGAATAGCTCAGCTTTATTTTGTGATAAATATTGGGATTGGGCTTAAGCTTGGATTTGGAAATATGATTCATCTGCTAAAGACTCTAACCACAAGAATTCATTCACTCATTCATTCAACAAATGCTTATTGAGGTTCCTCAATAAATGGGGACAGAGACAGACAATCAATGAATAAATAAACAAGCTAATAGAGAAGCTGGGCCCAGAGGACAGAGAGGATGGAGGAGGTTAGGGAGGTCTTGGGGAGAGAACATCCTTGTTGCTGAGGCTTCATAGATGGAATACCACCCTTGGAAAGATCTGAAGGAAGAGCAGTCCAGACTAAAGGGACAGCCAGTGCAAAGGCCAGATGATAAGAATGAATCCAGCATGCCCAGGGTCAGGGATACAGGTCATAGAAGGCTAGAAGAAGAGTTGTATGACATGAGGTGAGGTGAGCAAGGTAGACAGACCAGATGATGTAGGTTCTTGAAGATTTTGTAAAGAGTTTGGATTTTAATTTAAATTCAGTAGGATATCTTTGGAGACTTTCAAAGAGGGGCCTGACATGATCTGATTAAATTTTATAAAGATCACTCTGGCTGCTGTGTGGAGGATGGATGGCAAAAGGGGCAAGAATAGAGACCTTTCTTTCAGTGGTACAGATGAGAGATGATAAAAACCTGAGTATAAATAGCAGAAATTGTGAGAGATCAAATGTGGCATGTTGAAAAATGAGAAAATTATTTCATGATCACTAACCAATACCTTTTTAGACTCCAAATATATGAGTTTTGATCTTAACTTCGCCTGTTGGTACCTAATTCTGTCCCCAAGTACACCTATACTTCGTAATTCCAGATGGCAAAAAGAAACCCAATTCTCTTAGGCTTCTTGACCATTCAGGGGAAAGCATAGATTCAGACAGACCCCCAAAATTTACCAGCCCTCTGTTCCTTATTGAGAAGGCTGCTGAGGAAATTTTCAAATTGGAAAGAAAAACAAAGTCTTGTACCACAAATATTAACTCTTTCAGATGGGTATGCAACATTGCTTGCCAATGTATTTGACCAAGCAATTCACTGAATACAAATGGAAGGGAATGGAAACTTTGATGTGAAGAGCCACAAAAGGTGGTGAGTAATCCATAGTTATTTTTGAAGTGCCTCTGACAAACATAGCGCTGTGCCTTATACTGTGGAGGATACGAAAGGAGCATAAGACATATTCCTACCCTTTAAGAATACACCCTTTGGCTGGGGAAAAATGACCGATACATGAAATAGCTAGAATCTGGCCAGCTAAATGGATTGGGGTTAGTTGCTGGGTGGCTCCACTAGAGACCCAAGACTGAAGTCAGGGCATTTGGGTTCCAGTTCTACCTGTGTGACTTAGGACAAGCCATCTAACTTTTTAGGGTTTGATTCCTCTTCCTTAAAATAGGGGTAATGTTTCCCAACCTTCCTAGTAGGGTTTGCATGGGATTTGAAAATGTTTTGTAAGTTACAAAGTATGTATAAATAGTAAGGGTTATTATTACTTACTCTAAGCACAGAAGGAGAAGGGAGATGGTAATGTGTCAGCAAGTAGAGACTTCAGAAAAACAAAAACCTGATCAAGTGGCTCCTGGTCAAAAACCACCAATGACTCCCCATTGCCTAAAGTGGGGGTTGCCAAATCTGTTGCATTGCCCGTTTAATAAATTGTTTTCTTGGAATACAGTCACAACCCTTTGCTGATGTATTGTCTATGACTGCTTTCTTGCCACAGAGGTAGAGTTGAATAGTTGTAACACACACTATATGGATGACAAAGCTGACAATATTTACTATCTGGCCCTTCACAGAAAAAAAAAATTGCTCAATCTGTAAAGTCCCCTGACATTTGAAGCAGGATTTGAATACATGAAATGAACCAAATATCTTCTTCCAAATCATCCCCAACTCTGTACATTTTGTACACTTCCCACAGACTGATTCCATATGGGGTGACATTACCAGGTCCCTTCTTTGTGCTACAATAGTGCTCAGGCATTATTCCCTTTGTAATCTCCACAATGTTTATCACAGTGCCTGGGTCATAAGAGGTTCTTAATAAAGTTTAACTAAATTCAATCTGAGTCATAAATAGAAAAACATAATACATTAAAGGAAGACATAGTTTGTTTCTCCCGGAGACTTGTTGATGATATATCATCGATAATATATCATTAACAGGGAAAGCAAGTTGGAAGTGAATTAATTAATTTGCTTTTAATTACTGAGTTATAAAGATATTTATTCCATGACAATTATAAACTATTCAATGTCATAGAAGTGAAGGCAAATGAGGTAATATGGAATTATACTCATTGCTTTGACAAAAATTTACTTAACACCTGCTCTGTGGTGATTCAGAGTGGACTGTGGCTTTTTCTGCTCTCCAGGACCTTGCAGTCTGGTTGAGGAGGCTGAATATCAGCAGATAATCACTGCACAGGGAGACAAGCATAATACCAAGGCGTACACAAAGTATGGAGGTGGCAGGTAGATGGGCAGGATTCCTGGGAATGCCGTCCTTATAAATTTACAGTTTACTCTCCCAAGGGAAAGTAAATGGGAGAAGGCCCACTCAGGAGTTTCTCATGGTCTCCAGTGGGATCTATCCAATGAAATAGCATTGACTTTGCTGATGATTTTACGTAGATTATCTCATGTAATCTTCATAATAATGTTATGTAGCTATATGAAGGCCAAATCACTTGTTCCAGGTCAAAGTCAGAAAGTAGAAGATGCTGGTCCAAATCAATCATTAGCTAAAACCTGTGCACCTAACCCTTCTTTCACTGTATAGACAAAGTACATGCCAGAGAAGAGAACTGGAGTCTTTTCTAGAGAGTCTAAGGTTTGTGACCTCCAGGGTTAGTACCAAATGTTTGTACCAACTAAATGAGCACTGATTTCATCTATCTGATGTGGACCAAAGGCGAAGTCCGAATGTAAACAGTTTGTGTTTAGTAAGTCAGTAATCAATGGAGGAGAGAATAAAGTATTGCAAAGATCAGCAATAACTCCCAGCCACAGGGCATGCAGTGGGCTGCGGCAACCACTTCCAGGGAGTGATTCTGGACTTGGGCCAGAATATTTATTACACCCTAACCACCAAAGCCCAGGGAACTCCCTATCAATTAATGGCCAGCAGGAAGCTTATGAGACCTGAGGCTTAGAGAGGGTCATTCCCTTTGGCCAGGTGTACTCCCCAGGACATGTCTGTATGAAAGTCATGGTAGGCATTAGGGGCACCAGAACTGGAATATAAACATGCAATTTTTTTAAAGCAGAAGTCTTTATATTTGCTGAGCTGCTAAGACTCAAGAGTTTCCACATTAGCTTAATTGTTCAAATTGTCACTTTCAACTTTTCATTCTTTACCTATACTAATTTTATGTAAAACCAATAAACACATGGAAAAATGCCCAATATTAAATTCTGTAATGAGAATAATGAGATACAATTTCTCTCCCATTTTATTGGCCATAATGAAAAAAGTCATCAGAAACTGACTAGAGTGACAAAAAGGCTCTGATGAAAAGGCCTCCTCATGCAGTAATAGTGGGGCTACACATTAGTAGAACTTTCTAGAAGGAAAGATGATAATATCAACAAGATATAAAATGTATGGCTACTTTGACCCACCAATTCTTCTTCTAGGTATTTATTCCAAGGAAACAGACAAGTGCTCCAAGGTTTACATACCAAAAATTGTTACTTACAGCATTATTAATAATATCAAATATTTAGGAACAACATAAATATACACAAAAGGATACTATTTAAATAGTTCATGGTATAACTAGAGGGCAGAGTACTATTAGCCTACTGAAAAGAAGAGAGTGAATCAATATGCCATAATGTGGAACTTTCTCCTGCTCTTAGGACAAGCCATCTTTTATAAACAGTTTCCTAATTTATAAAATGAGGACCTGAACACGTCTTCAAACTCCATACACAAATCAATGATCTCACCTGACCCACACACCAGGCAGCTCTCAAGGGACAAGGTCATAGAGTCACAGCTAAGAACCCAGACTCTGGAATCACAGACTCCTGGGTTCACATCTCATCTCCTCCACTGAGTACTTACCCTCTCTGAGCCTCATCCATCCAACAGGGCTCATGATACCTCTCGGGTTTGTTGTAAGGATTAAATGAGATAATTCACCATCAGAAAAGCAATGGAGTGTAGAAGTTAAGAACACAGGTCCTTGTGCCATATTGTTTAAGTTTAGGCCCTGGCTCTATTACTAGCTGTGTATCCTTGGGCAAATAACATAACCTTTCTTTAAGTTTGCTTGTGTATGCAATGTGCATAGAATGAACGTGCAAATGCTGAACAGCAAGATGCCTAGAATGAATTTCACCAAACCCTTGGTGTACTGTGGCTCTTTCTGAGAGGTAAGATTTAGGTGATCTTTTTCTTCTTTTTTAAATTTATTTACCTTATTTAAATTTTTACAATGAACATATAATATCTTTAAAAACGGAAAACCTATTTCAAAGATCAAAAGGAAAAATGTCAAGGGTACGTAAATTTAATGGAGAAAAAGCAAAGCTAAAGTCAGAATAATGGCTAACTTTCAGAAGGAAAATGTGAAGGGACTTCGAAACCTGCCTCCCAGCCTCACACAAGATCAGTCCTTTCCTAGTTCTGGAGAAGGCAGGAAGCCCACTGGTTCAAATAGGGTCAATCACTGGGTTCAAATGCTGGCTCTATCCCTTATCAGGGAAAGGTCTTGGGGCAAATTATCTAACCTTCTGTGACTCAGTTTCCTAATTTATAAAATGAGGGACTGACAGCACTGCCTCTAAGATTGTCATGATGATTAAGGAAAAGAATAAGTGAAAAACACCTATCATAATGCCTAGCACATAATCAATGTTCACTAAACATTAGATCTTATAAAAACCAGCTTCAGACAGTTGTAACCTAAATGAGTTAAATTTCCCAGAATGAAGCACAGTGAAGGAGAGGGAGATGGTAGAGGACAAATTAAGCATAGAAATCCACAAAAGTAGATATATAAACATGTAGGCTCGGCAGCACAAGAGTTAAGGGTA
This sequence comes from Manis pentadactyla, assembly GCF_030020395.1. Lineage (NCBI taxonomy): Eukaryota > Metazoa > Chordata > Mammalia > Pholidota > Manidae > Manis > Manis pentadactyla. Next base: position 43,671,358 of record NC_080020.1, on the reverse strand, counting down.
TGGACTGTGTGGTTTCAGGCATGTGACTTAACCTTACAAGTCTTAATTGCTCATTCTGCAAAATGGATATCATATACAGATGGCTAGTTTAAGGATCACCAAGTGCCAAGTGCTAACAGAGTGCTTGTAATAGTAAGTTTTCAATACATATTTGCTACTATAAATAAAAATGATTATTATTCAACTATGAGATCAGGTAGTGAGTTCCTAGTCACTGCAGGTATCCAGGAAAGCTAACTTGCTACATGAAGAGTATGCTACAGAGAGTCATGGAATGAGATACAGACTACTAGATTCTTCCAGACCTAAAAATTCTGCAGTCATTGAAACACGAAACTGATTTTGAAAGTGGAGTTGTTTGAGATGATTGTGCAGACTGAAGGGGAACTCACTATCTGCAGGCCGTCTCCCCAGAGTGTGAAGGAATAACGCAGGTCTCAGAGGCCAGCCCTGCTTTTCTGATGGCTGGGGCAAGTGCAAGGTGGTTCCCCCAAACCCTGTCCATTCTCTGTCCCAAGAGTACCTCTACCTGCTCTCGTTAAACTGTGGATGGTGGTTCTTCCACACACTGTGTGGCATTCGCAGCAAGGAAACCTGACAACAGACGATGACAGGATAGTAACAGTAATAGCTAACCCACACTGATTGCTGATGACATGCTGAACGCTGTGCTGAGCACTTCTCGTGCCCTGTCTCATCGCCTCCTTGCATTGGACCCATACATCTGTGTCTATATGCTATGAGTGTCACCTGCATTTTACAGATGAAAAACTGAGGCTCAGAGAGGAGAAGTATTGCTCCAAGCCCTTCAGCCACTAAGGGTCTGAGGTTTGACCCAGATGTAGGTACACTCAGAATGTGAGTAGTAGTTTCAGGGCTTCATGAGAAGTCAACAACTCATTAGCATTATAGATGGATCCCATTGTCTTTCAGGGCCTGTCATTAACTGCCCCAGTCCCACTGGGCTAGTTGGTCCCTCTCAAAGTAGCCAGGAGCAGGGAAAGACAACATTGCTATTGGCATTATCTAATAATTCCTGGGAAAAGCAGAGGACTGAGAAGCAAGGCTTAGGTTGCCTCCATAAAAAGGGTATCTCAAACAGCAGGATGAAGCACGTTTTGAAAGCAAAGCCCCCATACTTAGAGAAACCAGAGGTTTCCACCCTTATGATAATAAGGCCACACACTACAAACAGAATACTCAAAGATACCCAAATACTTGTGGACTATTTCATTATTTTCATTTTCTTTTCAAATTCCTTGGTCAGCCCAGGCAGGCTTCAAACTTGCCATACCCCGGTTCCATGAGAGCCCTCAGACTTGAAACAACAGGATTGCTGTGCCCTGGCAAGGCCAAGGGACCGTCCCCTACATCTCTTCGGACCTGAACACGTCTTCAAACTCCATACACAAATCAATGATCTCACCTGACCCACACACCAGGCAGCTCTCAAGGGACAAGGTCATAGAGTCACAGCTAAGAACCCAGACTCTGGAATCACAGACTCCTGGGTTCACATCTCATCTCCTCCACTGAGTACTTACCCTCTCTGAGCCTCATCCATCCAACAGGGCTCATGATACCTCTCGGGTTTGTTGTAAGGATTAAATGAGATAATTCACCATCAGAAAAGCAATGGAGTGTAGAAGTTAAGAACACAGGTCCTTGTGCCATATTGTTTAAGTTTAGGCCCTGGCTCTATTACTAGCTGTGTGTCCTTGGGCAAATAACATAACCTTTCTGGGCCTCAGCTTCTTCAGCTGTAAAATGGGATTATGACAGTACCCAGCTCTATAGGTAGGAAATGAATGCATTATTGCTTGGAAAGTGCTTAGAACAGCTTAGAAAGCACTTAGAATAGTACTCATTTAGTGAGTACTCAGTAAATGTGAGTTGTTATGATTAATGCATGTGAAGTTCTCAGCATGGTAAAAATAAGTGTTCAACAAAAGGTAACTTATTTTTACAAGGTACACATTCTGTGGACCATTGTATGCACACTGATCTCCTGGAAAGCAATTAAAAAAATGAAGACATCAGGGAAAAATCTTGTCCTCAATTAAATGATACAGTTAACACAGAGAGAACCCTCCATTCTGTTGCCCTGGCATAATACCCTAGGGACCCCTATGTCCAGGCTCCTCTTTGCTTCTGAAGGATCTGCCCTTCATTCAATCAGCCACTCTTACAAGAAATGTTCATTTTTTTTTTTTATTAAGCACCCAGAGTGAGCCTAAAGGATTGCTGGAAGTACCCAACCAGTGAATGAATGGCTCCAGCCCCTGCCTTCCTGGAGTTTGCAGGGTAGTGGTAGGGGGTGGGGAGATACACCCTAAATAAATACATACACAAATGATTACTTAAGAATAACTGCAACTTATGTGAGGAAAAACGTCATGAGAAGGTATAATGGGGTCCTGATGTGGTCTCTCACTGAAAGCATGTATGAAGGAGGAGTCACTGGAAAGGTTCTCTGAGAATGACATGTAAACTGGGACTTCATGGGTGAATAGGAGCTGGCCAGGTAATGCCTAGGAGGGAAGGAGGGAATGATCCAGGCAGACAGATATTTTGTTCCAAGGCCCTGCAGCCACAAGGTGGCTGGCTCACTAGGAAAACAAAAAGCTCTTAGCTGGGAGGTTGGAATTGGGAGAGAAACCCAGGTGCATAAGAGCTGTGTTCTCAGTTGCAACTATTGTCTCTTCCCTTTCAGACTGTCTACTGGCAAAGACTGCTGGGCCCCAGACCCCTACCCCCAAGGCCAAGCGAACACTGTTCTCTGCTCAGATTCAAAAAAGCTGCAGACATGGCTCCCTTTCCCCACATGTGAAGTTCAGCCAAGATAACACGTCAGGGACTCTGCCTTCTGAATGCCCTCGGACGCCTCAATCCTGCCCTGGTCACACCCCACTGGGTTTTGTGAGATTATTTAGGAAGATAAGTTTCCCTCACTGAAGGAAAGGGAAATAGCATGAAAGAAAACAATGGCTCTCAAGGAGGAATTCGTGGTTGACATAAATGGGGATGTTCTCTTAGGAACATCATGGATCATGGAAGAAGCCAACCCCCAGGTCATTTATTTCTCTGCCTGTTTACATGCTATGGTAAGAAGATGTGTGTAAGTTTTCTGTAGTTCTACGCTGAAAACTGATGCTCTTGGAAAGAAACTCATATGCTCCAGACGTAGCAGGTTTCTTTCAGATTTCACACGTTGGGAGTCTGTGCTGTCTTCTAAATGGTACTTTGGTTTTGTCTTTTTGTTCAAGATAGCAAGCTTCCTCTAGGATCAGAACTGCCTGCTGGCCTCCCTTGATAAGCAGCCCACCAGCTGTCTTGGTAAATCACTTGTTTAATAATTAGCCTAACTCATTGTTTATCTAAGTAGCAATCATCACCCTAGTGAAATAATATTTTAACTGCAGGTGAAGCATTACCAGGTGAGCATTAAGTAGCTGCCAAGTAGAATCTACTGGCTGGGAATGGCTGACAGAGTTGCACATACTCAGAGGACAAGATCACTCCATCCTAGCTGACAGATCTCCATGTCTGAGATGCCATCATTAGTTGCTGCAGCAAAGACCTAAGGAAATGTGCGTAGGAGAAGTGTATGATCCCAATCCTTTCAACTGAGGCTCAATGGCCCAGCAAAATATGAAAGTGCGACCTGTGCTTCTAAAGCGTAACAGTCTAGAGTCAGTAGAGTTTGTGAAGCAGCCACACCACCGCAGGAGCAAATCTCAGCAGGTACGATTCAAAGAAGATGGGACCAGTAAGACTCCGTCTGGCCTTGCTGAGGTTGATGTCCAAACTTCTGAGGACCTGGCTGTAATGGGCACGACTCAAGCACCCAGGCACCATCACCTCCCCACTTACTCGCTCTCCTTCCCCAGGTCCCAGAAGGCAGGGGGCTTTAGGAACATTGCAATCCAAACCTCCCCTAGTCTCAGGAAGCATTTCCCGGTTTTCAAGAGGAAGAGACTCACAACTAGCAAGTCCCTGGTGGAAATGCCAACAGCATCCCAAAGTGCCATCCAGGTCAATGGCAACCTGTCTGAACAGGACATTGTATCCTCTGACCTTGCCTACTTAAGGCTGGCTCAACATCTTGAGGATGGGCTTCAAAGGATCAAGGTGCCCCATCCATTTCTCCCTAGAATGTCCAAGGTGCAAAGCAATGGGCCTGTTAGTATATGCTTGGAAGCAGGGACTTGGAGGACCTCAGAGAAAGCAACAGCTGCCACTCAAGTACCAGATGATATTTATCACAGTCCAACCTGGGCAGCTAGCAAGTCCACTCTCAGCCCAGGCAGGGCAGTGGAGATAAGCAACTCCCGACACCATTTGGTTGACATGTGCCCAGGTGATGGGAGAAGAGTGCCACTATCAGATTCAGAAAGATTCCCCTCCTGCTCAAATGCCACCAGCAGTGCCAACCTTATGCTAGGTACAGGGGAACTTAAATCCGAATTGCTTTTGCCCAAAGACAACTCTGACAACAAAGATCTTGGCCCACTGTCTCAGTCAAAGGCAACACGTGTTGCCTCACCTCCACGGACTTCCAGCTCCCCCTCACCTGGTTCCCACAGCCAGCCAGCCTGTCCAGGAGGGCCATCAGAATGTTCTCCATCGAGTACCAACCATCAGGATCTGCAGTCACTCAAAACTAACAGCGCATCAAAATCTACCCCCATGAGTCCTAAGCAGACAGCAGTGAACCCCACCCAGTCGGACACCCCTGAGTTTCAAAACTGTCCAGGAAGCAATCACCTCCCATCTTGTCTTCCAAGGAGGGAGACCAAACTTCACAGCAACAGGGAGGTTGGGGGGATTAATCAAAATCACCTGGCACGGGGTGAACTCTGTGACCTCCAAGGTAGGCTGCAATCCGTGGAGGAATCTCTGCACTCAAATCAAGAGAAAATTAAAGTCCTTTTGAATGTAATTCAAGACTTGGAGAAAGCTCGAGCTCTCACAGAAGGGTAAGGTGAAATTTTTTTTTTTATATTGAAAACTACTGGGTTAAGTCATTTGCCAGGACAGGGGCAGAGAGAGAGAGAGCATTGGTTTCTGTTAGTAAAATGGCTCCAAAGTGTTTGAAGTTCTGTGGTTTCCCCAATCATACCTAATGGCCTCCCTTTGTTCTGACAGGGTTTCATTTGCTTCTAGGCTTTGGTGGATTTCCACTGTTATTTGTTTTTGTTTACAGCTAGCAACAGACTGCAAAACGGAGGCATTGAAGTGGCAGGATCAAAAACGATTTTTATGAAGGTGGGGGTCCAGTTGGTTAATGATGGGAGAAAATGATAGCATGTGGGCACTTCCCTCACCCCATCCTCTTAGCAAGTTCCTATATTTCCACAATATTCTAGGTATGTATGTTTGTTACAAAGGACTTGAAGTGACCACTAAGCTTACTGTTGACCCTCCCCACCACTGACCACTTTGATGGCTCAGGTCAGTCCATCACTGATCAGCGAAGTAGGAAATGAAAGGAGATCACAATTCTGCAAAGAGAAAAAAGTAAAAAAATGCTTTCCTGGGTGACTCAGCACCAGTCTGGGAAGAGGAAGGCAGTTATTTGTTTGGGTATAGAATGCTTGTCCCTCAAGAAAGTACTCCCTAAAGACTGAGAAGAAGAAATGGCTCAAGCTAATCAACAAAAGGGTAGGAGAGAGAAGAAGTAATTAACTAGCATTTGCTGATATGAATCAGAACCAACATTGCCTTATAAACAGAGAAGCAGTGTGGTGATGCAAGAGAAATGCACTAAACTGTGGGGTCAGGAGTTTTAATAGTTTTTCGACTCACTAGCTAATTCTCTCAGTTTCCCTATCAGGTGGGGATAAGAATAATTGACTCATCTCATAGGATTGTTGTCAGTATGAAGAAAACCTCAGATGTGAAAGTACTTAAACATTTATAAAACCCTCTAGAAATGTAAGGTCCTATTATTGTGGGTCTCTTGTTTCTTTATTTGTAATGGTCGTGCAACTCCAGAGCACTGTTACCTGTCAGGGTAGCAATACTGTGACTCGGGAAATGAGCTGGTAGAATGCATGCATCCCATGGGACTTTTGCCCATAGATTCATATAGAAAATGTTCTATCTTGCAGGCGCAACTTTTATCGAACTGGCCAAGATCTCAACAATTGCAGTACCTGCCAGAACACTGCATGCATCATATACAGGTACCTGGCCACAAATGAGGCTGGCTCTGTAGAGCATGGAAGCTGCCGGGACCACAGAACACTGTCATAAACTTAAGACACAGACAGGGAAGAAAGAGGCAAAGACAGAAGGCCTTTGACTATTTGAAACTTAAAAAACAAGGGGTTTAACTATGAAATGTTTGGCATCTGGTTCCAAGGCAGGCATTGCTTTGTTTCCTTATGATAAGGTCTGCGAGCAAATTGTTTTGAGGTAATCACCCCTACATGTACTGAACACGAGGTAAAGGTGCTGTGCTGAGCTCCACATGCATATCTGCCTCTCATTCACAATTATATTTTGCAAGGTAGGTGTTAATGGCCTCATGTAAGTTAAGCCATTTGGCCCAGCTTGCAGAAAACATTTTCAGAGGGAAGGACTATCCAGAACATTCTCCTCAAATACAGATCTTTCTGCTTCCAAACCCTGTGATCCCGATTATTCCATCACACTGCCTCTTCCTCAACAGTGACTATTACACACAAGCACTTACTCTGTGCCAAGAACTGTGCTAAGCCCTGTGTGTTCATTTCTAAGTACATCATTTCCTTCTAGCAGAGGGTAAGATTGCTGCAATAAAGCAGATATTTATAAGTGATAGAAGGGAAAAACCAAATAGTGGTCAAATCATATAGAGTCAAAATCTCCAAGTCTGACACCTGCTAATTTGTCTGGAGGCAGTTTTGTCATCTGTAAAGTGGGGACAATTACCCCTATTAAGAGTTGTGATGAGGAGCAAGTGAGATAATACATGTGAATGCCTTTTGTTAACTGCAAACCTCTGTACAAATCTCAGGGCTTATTACTGTTATTACTGGAAAGGTCAATGCCCCCTTAGCTGGAAGACTAATGTGGTATGGTAGAAAAGTGGTCAAAAGCAATTGTTTTAGTTGATGGCATCTAATTTTATTTGACTAAAGTGTACAGTTCTGCTTTCTCTACTACTTTTCTTTCTCAGATGAAAAAGACAGCTAGGACCTGAGCAAAATGAGACCCCAATGGGTTGCTTGTGTCTCCTTTCTCAAATTTCTCATTCTCTCACAGAATCCCTAGATCATCCTAACAAGGGACGGGAGACCTGGAAGTCAGAGGCCCCTGCACTTAGGCAGGGGCTTGGGCATTTTGTCCTACAGGCTGTCAACTCCTTACACCTGGGAGCCATAGGAACACACATTTTCACCAAATAACAGAAGTTTGAGGGCCACTCACAGAAAAATTTCTTTACTTTAGGATAAAATATCCCCTTAGTAAAAGGAACCTGAGAAAGGCTTATGGCATTGGAAAATAGAAGTATACAGTCTCATCAATTGCTTACCTTTTTTCTCCTTTTTTTATATCTACTCTGCTAAGCAAATTTCCTAACCACTAGAAGGACAAAAATTATTAATTATCTAGGCAGCTAGGGAGGACAAAAAAATTATTCATCATGCACAGAAGAATAATTATTAACTAATCTCCATTTAATGTGCTTTCTATCACATTAGATAACTTTTATTTAGACTATATAAGTGAAAACTTTTTGTTTAGACTATATAGGTGAAAAGGACAAGTGGTTATTTTCTCGTTTACTGTGAGCTTCAGAGCCTGATCTTGGGCAAATCATTTCTGGCCTCTGAGTTTCCTCATCTGAAAAATGATGGCTTTTAATTAGATGGTCCCTATAGTCTCTTTCAGTTCTGATATTTGGAAGTTTTATGCTGAATTAAAAGTGGCAATATTTAGCTAAACTGTGACCTTCCAACAAGTCTAAGAATGTTTACCTTTTTCTAGTACTTACTTCAAGCATCCTAAGCAAACATTCTAAATTGTTACACCCCTGGCTGGGTTAGCAAACTTTCATGCACACATCCCTTTCCAGTTTTCCAAGGAGAACAGCCATTGTATGCATCCATCCCTCATTACTATTCAAAACCAGACTGTTCTCTCTGATGGTATCTATAGCCTTGTATCTAAGCCATTGTGAAGGAACAGACAATTAATTTGATGAAAGCCAAAGAGATCAGAACAACATCCCTGTCATAGTAACAGTGGGACAACGAGAGTTGTCTTTTTTTTTTTTTTTTAACATTTCAAATGACTTCAAACCCTGTGTTGTGTCCTGGGAAGTCAGATCTAACAAACTAATGTGAAATATTCATCCTCAGGCCTTGTTATGCTGCAGTCCCTCACCCTGATGATAGATGGGCCCAGGGCATGTCATTGTACATAAAGCACATGGGTGACTGATGGATTGCCTGCCAGGTTTTCTTTTCCAGAGAGGTTACTGCAAAGTTAGCAATACATAAGGTTTTCTAAGTGGTCTCATCAGCCAAAGGCCATGGCTATGTTACTTGCTTCCATTTAGACATGGGTCATCGGGTCTTTCCAACGCACTCTCTCTGCTCCAAGAGGAGACTCTGCTCCGTTCAGCCAAAGCCTCTGGCTTCCCTCCTAGCAGGGATCGCTTTGGTAAATCCTGCCTCCCCAAGGAGAACAGCACCAACACCAAAGCCTAAAGCTTCCATACGTGGCTCCCAAGGGCTTCCAGGGCTTCCAGCCGGGGAGAATGGACTCCTCTGAGTTCTGACAACCACAGGCTCCAAGGGAGTGTGTGGAAACTGGCTGCATGCCTCAGGCTGGTGCCAGGCTCTTCAGTCCCCAGCCACCCTCCCTACCTGTCTGCAGCATTGATCCTACAGGTGAAACAAAGGGTTAGGTGAATGCCATGTGTGGTATACCAAGGATTAAATAACGTTGAATTACTTAGTGAGAAGGCTGTTCTCTTTTTAACTTATTTCAATCCTTCCAATGATCTAGAGGAAAAATTTGAGTTTGATGCTAGGATGTCTTCAAGACCTTTCTAAGGCTTGCTCATTACACGTCTTTGCCAGGAGAGAGCAGGTCTCACATTAATGGCCATAGGCAAAATGACAACATCTGGCCAGTATGTAAGCATTAAAATTTTTTTATTGAAGCTCTTAACTTTTAAAACTAGTTCCCTATATGTTCATTGTAAGTGATGCAGGTCTCCATTTTCAAAAGTGGTATTACCTGTTTGGTATGAACATTTTTAAGTTTAGAAAGTAAATTGATTTAGGAAGAAAAAATTAACTAAATAATTGTGCAGATGGGGTGGGGAGTTTTGCAAAAACTGTGAAGGTGGGGAACCAGTGATGGAAGTCTGGGAAAGGGTGCCCTAAGGAATCAGCTCTCCTTTCTCTTCTCAAGGGCATGTGGTCCCTCAGCCACATCCCTCTTCTTTCCCTCCCCTGCTCTCTGCTCCCCCAGCCATACCTCCCTGCACCTGCTTCTCAGGTTCACTCTAAAAATAATCACAGAGCTTCTTAGGAGGTCTTTGACTACACCAATATGCATTTATTTTCTAGATGTAGCTCCCAGGAAAAATCTGCTTGGTTTAAGTTGTAAAAATGCCTGAAATGTTTTAAGAGAAAAGAATAGGAAGTCTTTCTCAGAAAAAATTTTCTTCTATCATCCAAGCATGTTGCTCAAGAAATGGAAATAAAGAGCAAGTGGCCAACTTAGTGTTTTCAGTGGCTGAAAGAGAGGTTGGCCATGGAGGATTTGAAAGGGGCTAGAAGAGTTGTTTGTACGGGGATCGACCTAGACAGGCTGTCTTCTCTTCTCATCCTTAGCCTCGTTTCCTGCCTTCAAGTGCAGTCATGAACTTCAAAAGTTTCCTTGTGTGACATCACCTTTCCCTACCTTTTTCACAAGTGTTTCAACCCATTTCTCTAAATATATTTATATTGAACTACCTACAGATATAGCCATTTTGATATCTCAAAGGTACCTCAAATTCATACCATACCACAACACACTCATTTCCCCCCACAAAAAATTAATTCTCTTTCTATATTCCTAATTTTGTTCAACACCATTAACCGTGACTCCATAAAGAAACTACAGTTCCCATTGCCTCACTCTTCCCCTTTATGACATACATCAAATTGGCAACTGTTTCTACCTTGTTTCTACTTCCAGCCCCTTAGCTTCATCCCCGTGGTCTCTGGTCAGTAAAGGCCCTTATGATTTGTCACTTGAATGCTAACTCATCTTTTGGCCATTGGCCCCTTTTGTCCCATCCCAAGTAATCTCAACATAGACTGTTAAATTAACTGGAAAGTGGGATCTGACTGTCTCACTCCCCTACTAAACATTCTTGTCCTGGTTCCTGTCATTGCCTTGAGCTAATTTTTCAAGGCCCTTTGAATGTGATACTAACCTCACCTGCTGAGTCTCCTCTATTTCTCTCCAGCCACAGGGAACTACTCACTGGCTTCAAATACTGTGTGTTCTCAATTCCTGGAATGCCTTTTCTGCCCTGCTTTGTCTGGAAATTTCCTAGTCTTGCAGCTTAAAAGCCAGTCCCTCTGGACAGTTTACACTCCTTCCTGAGAAGGACCCCCAGGCATGCACATTCCTCTGTTATACCATTTACCCTATTGCACTGTAATGTAGTTTATGAATTTCTTTCTTTCAGCAAATGCTTAGTATCTCAAAGTTGCAAGCCAGTGTCTAATACATAGCTGGTGCTTAATAGAATCATCTCAAAGAAGGAATGACTATATTGACTCGGGGAGAAATGAAAAGCAGTGGTGAGCTTGAGTCAGCAATTAGATTGCCCAAAGTCATTGTTATCATTTGTATGTGTCCCTATTATTGGATGGGAAAGAGGATCTCAGTTAATCAGATGTTGTTATTAGGGAGGGATGGGCAGGTCCTTGGTAGAACTTCTTGAACTGAATCAAATAACGACAGAAGGTAGTACATGATTGTCAGTATCCAAATACCTGGAATGCTAACATAGTCTCAACAAGATGGAACCTAATCCGATATTCCTTTGATGACTCAAAGAGCTTGTTGCAATTTCATAGATCCTCATTCATCATGGCCATCCAACATTACTGTCTAGTACTTCTGTACTGGCTGTGGTAGGAAAGGCAAGTTTGATTTGTGGAAAACCAAACTCCCTCCAGGCTAAAATAACTCCCTTCTATGGTATCTGAACTGCCCCAGTGGTCTCTTTGAGAGAGGGGTGTTAAGGCATTAGATCTGCAGGTTCTCTTGGTAAAACATCAAATATCAGTTGTGATGGGCAGAATAATGGCCCTACAAGACATGCGCATTCTAATTCCTGGACCCTGTTAATGTGTTACCTTACATGGCAAAAGGATTTTGCGGATGTGATTAAGTTAGGGATCTTGGTTGAGTAGCCTGGATCATCCAGGTGGGTCCAATGTAATTATAAGGATCCATATAAGAGAAAAAAGGAGGCAGAAGAAGCAGAGTCAGGAGGTAACAGAAGCAGAGGTTAAAGTGACATGGTCATAAGCTAAGAATGTGGACAGTCTCTAAAAGCTGGAAATGGCTAGGGATAGATTCTCTCTTAGAGCCTCCAGAAGGAACACAGCTCTGCTGACACCTTGATTTACAGTTCTGGAGGACCCTGAGCTCCAGAACTCTAATAGTAGAAGCTGTATCATTTTAAACAACTAAATGTGTGGTGATTTGTTTCATCAGAAATAGGAAACAAGTACGCCCAGCTTAAATCCTTATAATTCATAAACTACTCCCATCTAATTGGAGGTCAGTTTATTTGATTTCATTTGATGATTCTTACAACTATGATACATGAGGGCAGGGATCTGTTGGGATGAAAATCAGGGGAAAGAAATAAGAGGAGAGCTGCCATTTATAGGGTGTCTATCATAACTGGTCATTATAAATACCTTTTGAGTTTACAGTTAATCCCCACAAACATGCAAGATAGATAAAAACAGTCCCATTTTACAGATAAGGTAACTGAGGCTCGGGCACTTGCACAATCTTTAGGTTAGACAGTTGAGACAGAGAGTGAGGCACTTGCACAATTATTCTGAAACGAATAAGTGATAATGATAAGATCAGAACACAGTTCCATCTGCCTGCTGGCCAGATTCCACAGCATGATGCCTTCAGAGGTCAGGTCTGGTTGTGGGGTAATAGGGCTCAGCAGAATATCATGTACTGAGTCCTCTTCAGCCAAAAGCATCATGAAAATTTAAGATGCTGTCCCTAAATATTGTTCTCAAAGTGTGATCCTGGACCATATGCATCAGAGTCTCCTGCGTATCTGTGAATACTGGTTGCTGGCCTTTCCCCAAAAACCTGCTGGATTAGAGGTGTGGAGTAGGAGATGGAAATCTGCAATTACAGCGAGTCTCCTGGGAAAGTGTGATTCCAGTGAAGCTTGTGAAACATTCAGCTAGGTAAAATCAGGGTCTTAAAAGGAAGATGTGGGGCCGTTGATTTAATAGAAAACTTTTTGACAACCAGCCTACATGATCATGAATAGGAAATTCTTGTTAACAGCCCAGAAACTAGCTTTTGCTTTAAATACATCATTGGAAATATAATTTACCATTCTCTGTAGCTTCAGTTCTAGAGTTGGGTGATCACATACAGCCCTAACTAAGGGTGCAGGTGAGAGTGGAGGCAGACGGAAAAGGAAAGGGGGAGGGGGCTTACTCATAGAGTAAACATATTATTTTGATGCCTACTATTTCCAATGAGAAGAGAAAACGCGTCTCTGTCAGTTCATTCTGGGGCCCAGGCTGCATTATAAATGACTTAGGGGATTCATTTGTAGCTTCTCCTGCCTCCCACATCTCCCAGCATCTTGGGCTTCATCTGAGATCAGGAACAGAATGGCAATCCCTGCTGACAATTCTCCTCTAATTAAGGTTAAGACCAGTTAAAGCCCAAGTCTGCTCACAGGCCAAAAGCTCAAATATGAAGAACTGCCCTCTGGTGAGTCCTGGAGAAGCAACTACAATCATCTGATAGGGTGGGTGTGCAAAGTGCTGCCCAGCACCTCCCCTTCAGGAGAGGAGTGTATCACCCCATACCCCTAACCTAGGTAATTTGCAGGAAGCTAAATGTCTTATCCTCCACCACCATCCTCTCACATTCTCAAACTCACAGACGAGAGGCTACTTTTTCATTACTATTGGTTCCTCCGTGGTTACAACTCCTTCTGAATCAGAAAGAGAAGAAGCTATGGATCTTCAGTAAGGGATTCACCACAAGTGCCTCCCTTTGTACCTAGCAACCAGTATTCCCATTCCTGGCATTGCCCCCTCACAGTTTTGTATTCAGAACTTATTATAGGATAAGTTATCTAGGATTTTCTGGAACAAAGGCCAAAGCACAGCTGTGTGCCCTGCAGGAGAAAAGCCAGGCCTTTTCCTTCGCCATACCAAGGAAAGAGGTTCTGAAGAGTTACCCGAGTCTCCTAGGCTTGTGCAGTCAGTGGTGCTGAAGGCCTTTCTTGTGTTACCTTCTATGGTTAAGCTTTTTGGCTACTGAGTCTTGGCCTTGCCTGCCACTTAAAGCTACTGCTAAATCAAAGAAAAAGGCATTTCACTAGAAATGTAATACAAATCCAGGCCTGTGGCTTTAGCAACCAACTTTCCACTTAAATTATTTCATATTTTCCTTGTGTCTACATATGACATTCTCCCAGCATGGAGCCAGGTGAACCATGAGAGTCTTTTGCCTTCCAGCCATAGTCCTCTCTCTGGCCAGCAGTGAAGTCCACAATGATAAATAATTATAAAGCACACAGCATATCTGTTCTTTCTAGTAATCACAGATGCATTTTGCAGTTCTCACCACATTTCAGTATGGACAAACAGCACTCATTTCAAATGCTGGGATGTGAATGTGATGGAATACCATCCAGCATCCCCCAAAGGGTCTCCTTAGGAGTTGTCTCAAACTGTCTCTTTAGGAAACAGGCATAAAGTTTGGGGTACATGTGGAATTTCTCTGATCCCTGACAGGTCGATCCCCAAGACAGTGGCCTCTAGTCCCTGTTTCTATCAGTAGCTTTATCCCTTTCTTCTCTCTGGAGTATAAGGAGAAACAAGTAGGATTTACAGCATCAGCAATTTATCTGCAATAAAAATGAAACCTATTTTAATGTATTAATAGCTAAAGAGGCTGAAACATGCCATAAACATAAAATCAATCAAGTTGAGAATTTCACAGGAATAACAAATGGATGGCTGCTGGCACGGAGGCCACAGCTGACCACAGAATGACACAATCTTTATTTCTCTGTCAAGTTGATGTAATAATCATTACCATTTGTTGATCCAGGCACTGTGCCAGGCATTTTGCCAAACACTGTACATGTATCATTTCATTTCAGACTCCCAACAAACCTAAAGTTTGGGTTTGGCTATTATTCCCATTTTACAGATGAGAAAACTGAGACTCAGAGTGGTTATGTGACTTGTCCAAGATCCAACAAAGCCAGGGCTTAAACAGGCCCTGCTTTCAAGAAGTGTTCTTGTCCCTTCCCCTCTTACCTCTTGACCTGACATATTCAGTGAATATATGTGTTAAAGTTCTCTGAGAAAACCTACCCCTTCTGAAGGCTTAACATGAAGAGCATCTGGATACAGAGCCACAGAACCCAGAGCACAGATCTTATTCACACAAAGACCATCAGCAGTGAAGATTTCTGCAGTTTGGTCCTGCTTATTTACATGCTGAGAAAAGAACCTGCAATTCTCTGAGGACTTGTCAGCAGACAGATGCCCTAGGAGAAGGGGTGCATTTGCCAACTTGAAATGGCTGCAGGTTGTGAAGCTTAAATTATACCCTATAAATAATGAGCAAACTGGTCATTAGAAGAAACTTTTAGGAACAATATCCCTTCCAGGCTGGGGGTGACAGGGAACTAACTAAAGCTCTTACTTTTCACAGACTGTAATTCTTCCCTAAAGACACTTTCCAAAGTGATGTGATTTATCCAGATGGACAGGAACCAAACTACCCTTGCTGATTCCATTGATTCACAGGGCTAATTCTTTAAAAAACAAAGTTGCAGGAGGTCAATAAATCTGTGGTTCACCTGGGTTCTACGGCAAGCAGGACCACAGAAACACTCCAACAGAGATGAAGAGATGGAAATGAATTTGGAAGATGGTTCTTCTTCAGGGGAATGTCATGAATTATTCATTTCTCAGCCAACTTTTTTGGAGTATATGTTTTATAGCAGTGGCTTGTAGCCATTTCTCTTTACAAAAGAGCAAGACATACCTGCTAAGAAGGAAGTGTAAAGGGCCCACTGCAGACCTCAGCAGCCTACACCACAGCCAAGATTGCTGAGCTCAGATCTTACCTTGAGTGAGCTACCTCCTAAAGGGGTGCCCATCTCCTTGAAGTATGCATCCCACTGGTCAGAATGACCCTATAATCTACAAACACTATTGCAGAGTGAGCCCGGCAACTGGGTCATAAAGGGCACCCCATGCAGCCCACTCCCAGGTTGTGTCTGGTTCCACAGGGGGCTCAGAGGTCGTTTAGGTGCACCAGGCCTTGTTCACCACCATTCCACCACCCCCACCTCACACACGTTGGGCAACCAGGAACTCATACAAATAAAGGACTGTGTTATTTCAGAGCATTATACCTTAGTATATAAGCTTTGGAGCCAGACAACCTAGGCTCAAATCCTGGTGCTGTTACTTACTCACAGGAAGCCCCTTGCCTAAGTTTCTTTTTGAAAGAATTTGTGAAATAAAGATACTATCTATCTCATGGGGCTCTGAGAATGAGGCTCTCATGAGACACATGAGAATTACCAAACTTTTGATACAGCCTCTACAATACAGATTTCACTCCAAAAATGATAGTCATTCTTCTCCTCCTCCTCCTCCTCCTCCTCTTTCTTCTTCTTATCATCATTATTATTCACTTAAATTACCATGTGTCCTCACCTTATATGTCCAGGTATTCTCTTGTTATTTCTTTCTTCTTAGAATAAGACCGTGGTCATAGCTAAGCCCTGAGCTAAAAGCTTTGATCCCTCTTTAAGAGAAACAATAGACTAGGAGTCAGGAAACCCGGCTTAGATTCTGATCATAATTCATGGTATGACTTCCCTTGGCCAACTTGCTTGTCCATTAAATGGGAATAACAACCTTCCCATTTTCCTGGACCATTGTGAGGATAAAATGAATACACAGTTCTGAAGTGTTTGCAATTTGAAAGTGAAATATTAAAGTGAAAGGTTCCTATTGTTTGTTTCTACATAAACTTTTATCTCCTTTGGCTTCACCTAACTTCAGTTTGCCCAGCCAATATATTGCCTCCAGATCCTGGCTTTGATGTTTGCTTATGTGTTTATATATTTATCTACTTTTTTGCTTCTCACTTTTTCTTCTTCCAGACAAGCCATGACTTAGGTTTCTCGCTGCTTCCAATTACCTAGAAAATCATCTTTCTGCTTTTCACCTAGTAGGATGGCTGGAGCATTGATCTGTCAGCTAGATTAGTGAGGTGCCCTCAAGAGGTAAACCTGAAAGCTCTCTTCCATTCCCAGTTTACACACAGCTCACTCCCTAACTGCACTGCGACACTGTGCACAGACGTCATGGATGGGAAGGGCTCTAAGGCTCCCTGGTCAGTTAGTCAGGAACCCGTGAACCAGGAACCCTTGAACCGTATTCTGTGCATCCTCAGAGGACCAACTTCACAGAACTTGAATGCTCTGGCTACAGACTATCTCCATGGCTCCAGGCCTGAGTCCTGTATTGTAAACATTTCTTGATGGCCATTTGGCCTCCGCTTCCCACTGTGAGCCAGAGCTCTGCCCAAACGAAGCACTCAGCCCTCCTCTTCATCTACATGGAATATGGATGGCAGAAGACGGTAAGGGTGGGAGCGTAGGAAGATTAAAAGGAAGGAAAAAAGGGGAGGGGAGGTTGGAAAAGTTACTGGTATTCTGCTTTGACACCAGACCCAAGGTAGTCATTCCCCAGAATGAACAAACAACCCTGTGCTACGAGTTTACTTGAATTCTCATCACTTATTCTCCTATTCTCACTTGTTCCCCTACTCAAGAGGTTGTTGACTATGGTATGGGTTGGCAAAGGAGGAAGTTGAGGGGTATCTCCTCTACTCCACCCAACCTCAAAATGAAAAACAGATGAGAGAAGGTACTGCCTCGGCCCATTTATACAGCAGCTGCTACCAAAAAAAATATCCCTCTCTCCCCTCCAAACTAAACAGTAGTTTGTCAAACAGATAAATAGGAAGAAAAGTAACAATTTTGCTTTATGTTAATAAATTGCTTTGGCCTGAAAAACATTAATCAATTTCTTTCCAAAGCACACAGGCTTCTCTATATCTGCTATTTGCCTGGCCTTGAAAAGAAAGTCACTTTCAATCCTCTTTAAATTGTCAGGACCAGTGGGGGCAGTTTCAAGAGGGGGTGTGGAGCTCCCCAATCCTCCATGATTATAATGGAGCCCTGTGGTGTTTCCATAGAAACATAAAGAGTGTATTCTTCCCTGAATATATATGGTGGGGGTGGGAGGTGAAGACTAATGCTGTTGGCAATGTGTACAATTACTGAAGAGCTGAAGAAGGTCTGAGTGAGGAGGAAGGTCTTCACTCCCTAAGACAGGAAGACAAAGGAGTGAAGAGTGGAGTGGGCAGAGACTGAACCCCACATGAGGGCATGCCATCTGTTACTGTGCCCCATCTGCACAACTACCCAGTGAGGCAGCGTCATAAACCCCACTTTCAAATGAGTCTCAGAAAAGAAGCCCGAGGTCACAGCCAGTACGCGGTGCAGCCTTAGTTCAAATGCAGGAGTGTCCCTTTGAACCCTTGCTCTGTCCTCTATACTGAGCTGCACTTTAACTTACGATGATGAGAGAGTTCACATTCTATCTCCTGGCTCTTCTCTCCCCAGGCCTGCCAGTTCCATGCACATTCTGGAATCACCCAGATCATTATTTTCTCCTAAGTGGTGTTAGGACAGTATTTGTGAGTCTTGGTAAACTCAGGTGGTGGTGTTAGTATCATTTTTTTAATTTGAATTATGAAGTCAGAGAAATAGTACATATAAGTAGAAAGCTTGTATATGTGTGTATTCCTATAATTTGATAGAGTTTTGTGGATGAAGAGCTGGACAGAAAGGGTAGTTGAGATAAATACAAAGCATATTGCTAAAGCACTTATTAGTTTAATTATCAGTCTCACTCACATGCTGGGAAGGTCCACACAGGAGCAGTATCTACATCTGTCTGTCTTATAGACAGATCCCTGCAACTGAGTGTAGTGGCCCTCAACTGAGTGCAGGGTCAGTGCAGGGACATATGGATGGATGGATGGATGGGTGGGTGGGTGGGTGGATGGATGGATGGATGAAATGTGCTATACCAGACAGCACAGGGAATTCCTAGAATGAGGAGGTATCCCTTTTCTTTGGCTCCATCTGGTGCTCTTAGATGAAGGTGACTTTTCTGCCTCAGGGTGGGGAGGGCAGGGCTATTTCTAGAGCTAAAACTGTGAATGTGGCTGTTCCCTACCTGTGAACTAGTGCTAGAGGGGGTGAGAATCAGAGTTTGCAACTCGCTTAAATTCAGTCCTTGAAGAAATGTAGTTGTTGCAGACAGCTTTTCCCATGTCCCTGAGTCCAGTTCCATAAATTTCCACTGGGGAGAGTATGGTAGTGCAGACAGAAACTCACCCTAGGCCCAGAGACAAAGAGGGGTGTATAGTGCTGTGGAGTATATCCTGGAAGCAGGAGACTCAGTGTGTGAGTCTGTGGAAGCCTCTGCCCACTGAATTGGCAAATCCTGAGTTTTGGCAAGATCTCTAATAGCTCTTGATATTGGCTCGTGTTTGCTCAGGACACAGAGCCAATGGACCAGTGCCAGGAGGCCAGGGATAATGTTTGTCTGTCTGTTTGTCTACCACTCTTCCCCTAATACCTGGTACTGAGACTGGCATATGGGAGATAGTCAATAAATGTTTATTGAATGACTGGATGAATACTTGGTGCTTACCTCTGAGCTGTGTGTTGTACCTGTGTTACGTTATTTAAACTTCACTGAGATCCTATGAGGAGGTACCATGCTCATTTTGCAGATGACACTGTGGCTTGAAAATGAGAAATGACTTCCCCAAGATCTCACAGTTAATCAGTTGTGGAGCTTTGCTTTGAGAAACAGCCTGTGTTTCATCCATTATATGGGTCACCCAGCCAGAAGTATGTCTCTATAGAGGGAGCCAGGGAGGAACAGAAAGTGAAAGGATATAATCCAAGGAGAAAATGTGGGTGAATCTTATAAAAAATACAGAAGCAAAACAGACACCCCTTCCTGATGTTCTGTAAGCACTGGCACCCCATTGGTCTGGCTGTAAAAGAGGCCACCTGGCTCTCCTGACTCTGTAGCTTCTTCCATCCCTCAGTGCTCAGTGACGAGGCACCATCTAGGGGCTTCACCGGTCATGTGTGGCAATTATGATTTTCCCTTTCAGCAATACTTACCTAATCCTGGGTCTCTAGGAGATGACATGGGGATGGTAGACAAGGACAAGTGTCTCTTTAATGACACCTCCTTTCTAGCCCTTGCTAGGTAGAAAGGCTTTGGCCAGTCATGTCACATCACAGACAAATGTGGGGTCTTTTATGTTCCATATGAAACATTTCATTTGCCTCCTTGCTAAACAAGGAGAATGCGCTGTTTTCATGATTTTGTATTTACTCCACTTTCCACACTCCCACCCTGGCTTCTTATATCTTTGGGCCTCCCGAGAGCTCTGGTATGAAACTAGGTAACAAATGCAGTAACAGCTTAAGAGCCTTCCTACAAGCATCCCAGCACTGGAAGGAAACTCTTCCATGAGGAAATCTATGGAGGGAAGTGGAGGATGATTAAGGGCAAAGGGGGCCCAGGCACAGCCTGCAGGGATGTTTTCAGAATTCATTCTTTCTGGCCCAACTCTCCAGGTCCTGAGAAGGCCGAGCCAGACTTTTGAATCAAGCTGAGAGTCCCTAATGTTTGCTAGCCCTGAGAGGTGTGGGGGAGCCTGAATACCCCTGGTGAGCAGGCCAGGGCTTCTGCATCCGCCAGCCTCTGACTCTGTCAGTCTTGGGCAACCCTGGCCCCAATGCATCGTATTTACCTCAAGAACCTGCATACAGATGATGGAATGGACTCTGTACATTAATGACACACAAGTACAATAGAAAAGAAATGGAGATTAGGAACTACCAACCCTAAGAGAATGTTTAAATATGTCTGTGTTAAGGAATACTATGAGGTAAGCTCTCCAAGACACATTGTTCAGAAGCAAGACAAAGAGCAAGACACACTATATTATTAGTAGTAATATTAATGATAATAACAACAGTAATAGAAGCTAACACATATGGAAGGCTTACTACATGCCAGGCACTGCTCTAAGCACTCCATTTATAATCTCTCACCTAATTAATATACATGTTAATTCCAAAGAATACCTTTGAGACAGGTGCTGTTATTATGTCCATTTTATAGTTGAGGAAACTGAGTCTCAGTTTTATTGTATATTCCTCTGTATTAATAACTCTTTTGTAATGAGGCAGTTTTTGTGCATAACGTGTAAAAGAATTAACCATTAGAATCATTAAATAAATGCAAGAAAGAGATTGGAGCAATATTTACTGAACACCTACTATCAGGCTACCACATTACAAGTCTTAAACTTAATATCCCCAAGAGGAAGGTATTACCCGTGCCAATTCAATCAATGAGGAATTGAAGGTTCAGAGAGGTAAGACAATTTTCCCAAGGTCACACAGCCAATGGGTACCTAAGCATCTGGGATTTGACCTCAAAGCCCATGCTTTTCCATGTCAGTTGATGTTTGGTGTGCTAGATCAGGATGTGCTAATTTGAATTTACCTTCCTTCTTTCCTCTCTGTGTTTTTCAGTGTAGAATATGATTTTCGGCAGCAGGAAGGCAGGTTCCATGAAGTTCTGCAGAGTCTGGAGGAAGTGGAACCAACTGAGGAGGCATCTCCCCCACCAAAGTCCACAGCAGAACCAGTTGCTGAGAAACAGGACTTACGGCGGAAAACTAAGAAGGTGAAGAAGAAATGCTTTTGGTGGATCTGAGCTTGTTGGGACCATTCTCTGTGCCCTCCCCAAATACCTACCGAGGTAGGGAAACCACTGCCCTCAGGCCTTCTCTACTTCTGAGCAAAGGCTCCAGGCTGTGAGCCACTTGACCTGAGAAACAGGAAAGACTTGGGCTGGTTTCGCTGCTGCTGGACACCTGACCACCAACCTCACCTAAGAGAGGGCCACTGTTGCTGAGGACTTCACAGACCTTTGCGTGACCACTTGCCTAGTTCCCTGTCACACGTCCTGTTCCTAGGCCAACGTCCTGGTTTGTAAGTCTAGATTCCAACCATGAGCAAAGCCCCCATTGCATTTTCCAACACCTCCATGATGCTGAACACTTTCTCCCCATCCTGGGCTTATCACCCCAAAAGAGAGAGAAAAAAAAATGTTGTGCAGAGCAGGAAGACAGAGGAGAGTTATAAGCAAATACTCCCCACACTCCAAAAATAGACGTATAATCCGGCAGTCTTCTAAGATTTTGGCATATATAAGCACAACAGAAGAGGGAAGGGCATAAAAATGTGAGACCTCCTGGTGGGTTGGGTCATTTTCATTTTTAATTAGCACCTTGATCCCCAAACAAGGGTTTGTCGTCTCCTGCTGTGTGGGCCTTGCCGGCTGTGGCACAGTGAGGTCACTGCAGGATACAAAGAGCTTGGTATGGCTCTCCTGCCGATACAGCTGCTCCAGGGCCCACCTGACACCGTCATGCTTCTCATCCTGGGGCCTGAGATCACTTAGCAAACGGGTGGGGCTTGAACTTTAAGAGTCCACCACTAATTTCCCTGCAACATTTAAGATCATAAGATCCAGTAGCCTATTTCATCTCACCAATAACATAAATAAGGCCAAGATAAAAATGCAACATTGGTTCTTGTACATTCATCCCTGCATCAGCCTTGTAGATACATTCCAAAGTATAGCAATCTACACCCTCTCCCTTCACAGTGACCAGGCAGTGGTCACCTGATTGAAGAAGCCGCAGGACTGGGGATGAGGATATATTTTTTTCCCATTTTAGTATGAAAGATGTTTCCTTCCCAAAGTCTGAATTCTTTTAAAGTCTGGCCTCATTCTTTTGATAAGACCCCCATACATGTGGGTCCATTTAAACTTGCATGGCTAAAAAAGCTACTGAAGTAATCTAATTAAGTAATTGCTACATACTCTTGAAGATGAGGGGTAAGTTGGCAAGACCCACAGTCTCTCTTATTAAATTCTCTACCAGCCTGTGGTTGGATTGATGCTGCTTAGAAAAGGAATTCTAAAGCTCTACATGCATTCAGTGAAGAAGGCATTTCATGACCCTCTTTGCTGGAGATGAGGCATCTGAGTCAGAGTCCTTGCAGAATGCAGCATCCTGGCTGAACGTGGGTTGCACGCACCCCACTGCAAATTGAGACTAATTGAGCAAACCACTCCGACAGTCTCACCTTCCCCTGTCACAGTGCTGCAGTGCACAGAGCTATTTCAGTGAGAGTGAGATGGAAATCTGGCAAGGAATCTCAGCTTGCACTATTTAAGTCTTGGAATGTCATTCAAAATGTTCTTTCTTCTGTTTCTAGTGTAATGTTTAAAACCACAAAATGAGACCGGAATATATAACGCTAAATTGGAATTAAGATAAATACACTTGTCATACTTAAGAAGCCGCATTTCAGTAAGATACGTTACCACTGGCTAAAAGCCACAGATCTTTCTGTATCCACACAATCAACTCTCAGTTGGCCCCAACAATGGAAAAGAACAGCACAGAGGATAATCCAATAAAGCAAAATCATTTGGGATTTCTTATATAATTTTATATTGTAATAGAGCTTCCATCTTAATTTCTTTGCTTACGCTAATTTTCAAATTAATTTACATTCTCGGGCAGCAAGATAGAATGAAATAATCCTGTTTCCGGAATTAAGAGACCTGGGCAACAGAACAGTTTATTTCACTAACCTTTGGCAAACTGCTTAAGTTTTCAGGGACTGTTTGTCCATTCTCAAATGGAGATAAAAATACCTACTCTACCCACTTTATAAGCTCTGTGCATGTTCCAACATCAAACGAGCAGAACAACCCGGAGCGGAGCTGCATTGTTTGCCAGTTAGCCTGGAATGATGGAGGAGAGGAGGAGGTAACCCACACAAGCAGGATAATCCAACTCTTGGAAAATTAAGCTCACATTTTCATATGCTTATGTAGAGTTGGGGGCCTCAGATATACCCTCAACTGAATTAAGTGAAATCAGGGTTGGAAAATGTTGACATTTCTAGAAACAAAACCAAATGAGACTATAATAATTCTATACCAAAGCACAACACAGCACTGCTTGGGCCACCAACCTGAAACTGGAAAGGAGGTCTCTTCTCTTCTGAAAATTGAACATTTAAAATTGTTATGAGGGAAATGGATTCAGTAAATACCACCCTAAACAAAAATGATCATTTCTGTGTTTAAAAGCAACACATATACACATGTACCAAACCTCTAAACTTATCTACTCATGTTAAAATCACTGCTTTGTAAAATATTATGTAACATCTACCATGATATTCTACAGAAATGCTGTACTTGAGGTAATATGGTTTTATGGAGAGATATTAATTTAGCAAAAATTACTTTTATAAAAGTGAAGGGTAAAAGACTAATACATCAACTTAAGTTGCAGGAGTTTATGTAGCTGCTTTCTCTGTAGTTAAAAAAAAATGTGTACTCGAATACTTGGAAATTAATACCAGCTCATCTATAGAGCACCTTCTTAAAGACTATGTACTAATGTAAGGTTTTGTAAATTTCTAAACTGTTTTAAATGGAATATTATCTTTTGCAATAAACTTACATATTTTTCTTAGGTTTGAAGACTCCATTACTAGCTTGAGTTGATTTGGATTATAAAAATTCAACTTAAGAAAGATACCTCAATGGTTTTAATGACAGGGATAGTGTCCATTATAATTGCTTCTGTATGTTTTCCAGGGAAACAAACGAAGATCAGATTCAGAACTTCACACTGCAGTGATCACATGAAACCCCACTTGCAATGGGAGCAAGGGAAGTAGAGTAAAGCAATGGAATAGTTCCCAGCTTAAATCAGATGGACACACATTCATGATTTTTTTCATTATTATGCCCATACAGCTGAACTATAATTTATTCAATATTTTTTATTTTTCCCATAATTTTCTTCCTTGAATGGCAACTTTTTACCATCACCATGGGGAAAACAAATATGATGTTCCAAAAATAGAAGATGAAATAAAAATAATTTTATTAAATTCTTCCTAGAGACTGTTGAACATTGAATGTGCTAAGCTTGAGAGCAGTTCTCCTTGTTAAAAGGGGAGATTAGCAAATATTCCACATGTGCTAAAGCCACTTTAACACCAAGTACATTTTCTACTTGACTAATCAGGATGTTTGGGAGAGACTGGGAAAGAAAACAGCTTTCCCAAGTGATTCCTTTTTTTCCCCTGCATTGAACATGAGCCATCTAAAACCAGCTTGTTTACTAATTTAGGGAGGAAAAAACAAAACACCTGATCATAGAATCAGAAGTCTTGGGTTTGATATTATTCTGCTATCTTCTTGCTGGGTGGGTAACCTTGGCAAAGTTAACCTCTGTGAGCTTCTGAGTTCTTTTCCTAGAATGCTGACTATAGCCCTTGCCCTATAAGAGTGTCTAACAATTAAGCAGGGTAAAGCTCTGAGCACAATGTAGGGCAAACAACAGGTGCTCAACAAATGAATATTTATTTGTTGATTGAAGTAAACTGGGAGAGAAGATGGAAGATGCCTTCATGGGGCTGCAAAGGGTTTTCAGAAACTGGCTTAATAATTTTCTCAGGGCAAAAAGTGGTCCTGATGTGGAATGAACTCTTCCTGGCTCATTAAAACCAAAAACCATGACAGGTAACATTAAATAATGAAAGTCTTCATTGCCCAGAAGAATATGAAGACATATCGCTCTGGGGAATGAAGGATTCTCTTGTGGAATCAAATATCCTAGCGGTGAAAGAGAATGTAAAGGCTGGGTCCCTGCCACTTTAAGCATCAGGCAATTAAATAAGACTAGGTGATTTGTCCAACAGTTACAGCTATCACATGGGAAGTCAGTGTTGAGAGCAATGTGATTGGTGGGTGGAATGTGTTATAGTCTACCAGACACCATGGCCCAGGGCAGCCCTAGGAGCCACTATCTAATAGACTTGAGACCCATTCTGACCTACAGTAGTTTCCTCATTAGCTGAATAGAAGCCTCAGTATAGCCTGTGCTTGAAAAGCCTCTCATTTTAAGCTGCTCAAAGCAACTTGCAATATGCTAAAAACATATTTCTATATTTAAGTCCCAAGAAATGTAGATATTTTTTGGTCATTATGCACGTTAAGTATGGGTTGCAATTAAGAGCTGAGGGAGAAATCCACACCCAACAATGTTCACACTTGGTGCAAACCATGCTTGCCCAGCTTAACGCTCATAACTCCTTTTGAGTGTTTCCATCCCAGCTTCCTCCCTGTCTTCTTCCAACTGATTTTCAGACTGAATTCCTATTGATTATATCTATCTCCCTACTCCTAAGGTTTCCCAAATATATGATTTCTTCCTGCCCCCTGCAAGGCCCTCAGCCCATGAAGGGTAAACTTAGAACTTGTTTTTCTGAGGACCAGACTAAGCCAGGTTCTGAGGTTAGCAAGCCTCTCCATGCCTGCTCCAAGCCCCTTCTTCTCTAAGCTGGCCTCCATAGAAGTCTCCCCACATGTGCTCCCTTTCCCTTCCAGCACATTCTCCACATAGCAGGGAAAGCAATCACTGCAAATTTTAAATCTGAACCATGATGCACTCTGGCTGTCACAATCTGGTTTCCTAATAAACTTAGGAGGTAAGACCAGGTCTGTCACTATGACCCTGGTGGGCCCACACGCCTCTCCTGTGGAAGCTCCCTTCACTGCCTGCTCTCAGTCACACTGAGTCACTCTAGGTTCCTTGGACCCACTATCCTAACACTCCCTATAGGGTCTGTGTATCCTCTTCCTTCTGCCTGCAACAGTCCCCTCCACAGCACCCTCCCTGCCCAGTTTTCAGCTCTTTTGGAGTTTCCCAGGAAAGGCTTTCATTGACTACCACCACCACTAACCCAGATCACACCAAACACCCCTCTTATGCAGTCACCTGGCCCCAGGGAAACCTCCATCAGAGTCTTTGGCACAGTTGACCTTGTACATATATTTGTGTCACTCTTTGATGAATTCATTTCTTTCTCATTAGCCCATAACCTTTCCAAGGTAGGAATCCTGCCTATTTTTGTTCACCTTTATCTCTCCAGCATTTAACACAATGAGATTCAACTATCTGTTGCAGGAATAAATTGATGAATGAATTTGATCCAGTGGAGAGACAAGAAATGATTTCCAGTTCTTCTCCTGTCTGTCAGTCAACACATGGGGATGGTCCCATAGGTGTGCACAGGCTCCAGCTGTGCTCCCAGGAGCATCCAGCCTTCCATTGTTAGAACCTCCAGCAGGAACGTGCCCAGGGCTTCTAATCCACTGTGATCCACATGGCATTCAGGATCCAGGAACATCAAGCCACTACCACCCTCCCCCACTGCCAACCCGCCTAACTCCTCTATCCTGAATATTGATTGACAGCCCAGCTCAACCTTGTTTCAGAACAAATTGCCACAATAATTAAATTCCAATGCATTTTGCACATTTTACTAAGATACTGCCTTACTGTATGAAAGAGAAAATTAGTTTTGAAATTAATGCAGATTGTTAACTATTTTCTCTGTAATGTTTCCATTAAAATGCCAGAATTTATTACATGTGACCTGGTCCTTTTCAGACAAATGCAGTTTAAAGGAGACAGGGTCTATTTAACTAACGAAGCATTTCCATCAGAGCATTCTGCCTTGGCTTAAACCACAACTAAAATGAGAAGATAATAAACAGCATACAAAAGGATTATTTGCTCCAAAGCAAATAAGAGCTTTATTATTATGATTGGCTTTTATAAAATCTCAGAATCTGTAACTGTATTACATTAAATTTCACTCAAATAAAACCCACATATTTTTTTTCTGGCAAAACCTCAATATATATATTTTAAACCATCAGGTAAACACAGGAGTGACCTCTCATCTATGCTTGAGCCTGGTTTCCTAGGTAGCACATAGAGTGTGGTGATACTCTGGTCATGCTGACAGAAAACCCTACTTTACCCTGAGCCAAATGGGCTGAGTCACTTTAATTGTTGAATCAAGAGTGGTTCACACAGCACTTCTACGGAGCACACCAAGCTTGGCTAGGCCTGACCTAACAGGGAGAAATCCCATACGGGTGCTGGAGAAGAGGAGAAGTTATATGTTGCTGTCATTGTTTTTTGTTTTCCTATTTGTTTCAAGATAAAAAACATTATGCCTTCTGCAATTAGGGAATGAAGGCAAGCAAAATCAAAGCCATGCAAAGCATCAGCCTTTACCAATTCAGAACACTGATCTGATTGGATTTCCTGGATTGGCTCCCTCCCTCCTCTCTACTGCTACGCATTCACCAGCTCCAAGGAAACTTCTCTGATGAACCTTAGCCCATGATCACCTTTGTTTCCAATAAACAGTTATTGATTCCCTTCTCTGTACCAAGTAAGAAAACTATAGATAGAGCCCTTCTTCATAGAGCATTTAATGGTCCAGTAGATGGGGGTGGGGTGTCTGACTACAAGCACCTGTCCTTTTCTGATTAGACCACCCGCATGTCATGCCCCCTCATTTTGACCCTCTTAATCCTGTCCTTGTTATTCTCTTGTGATGATTGTCTTAAATTAAAACAATTTCTATTTATGCCCCCTTTTTCCAGTGTACATTGAGTGTCTGAGAGAAGGGACTACTTTCCTCAACTGTAAATTCTTAAGTCTGGGAATTTTTTGTTTAATTGAAATGAAAGACTTCAACACTGTGGATAAAGTTTCCTAAGACCAGGATTCTCACCTGGCCCTGGTCGGCTTGCTCACTCCACACGTGTGGGCAATACATTGCTATTGACTCTATATAATGAGCTCCGCCCAGTGCTCTGGGCGACAGGGTGGCACAGCTGAAGGGCTGCAGGAGAGCAGGGACTAGAGTGGTAGCCGCACCGTGGACAGAGACTGAGACGGCTGCAGCCCAGAGGCAGAGACCAGCTTGCTGCATGTAGACTCGCTCTAAGTGGACAGGATTCTAGTGATTGACCTGCCAGTATGGAAATAAAGTTGAGTATAAACCTTTCCCCAAGAATATTCCATTGTCATTTTTTGGTCTCATTGAATCCATAGTGAACTTGCCTGGGGCTGAAAGCCATTGGCAAAACAAACAACATGAGCCTTTGGCCATCCCTGTGTACCACTGCCCTAGCCTTCAAAGTCTACTTCCCCTTACAGGTTTCCAGCCCCCTCAGATCTGGCCTCTTCCCAGCTGCCTGGGGATCTCCCTAGGACAGACATCTGGACATGCCATTCTCTGGCTTTTACATCTCTAATCATACCGCACCACCATCCTAGGGCATAAAATGCCTCCCAAAGCAAACAAGGTTTCTTACAGTCTGACTCCAACCTAGTATATACAGCCTAACTTTCTAATACACCACCTTCTCCTATGCCCATCCCCTTGCCACTTTCCAAAAAGTCAGAGACTATTACAGGTCAGTGATTTTGCACATGCTGTTCCCTCTAGAACACTGTTCCATTAGTGATCTACTATGGGGAATAATTTTCATTTTGGAGGAATAAACAAATAGTAGCTATGTTACTACTAATTGTGTTATAATAAAGACTGATTTCTTGAAGTTACAATGGGCTATTATTAAATACTTTGATTCCATTATTTTGTTTTTTCCTCAAAAAATTACCATGAGGTAGCTTATGACTACTCCTATTTTCCAGAAGAATAATCGAGGCTTGGAGGGAGATAAGTAATTTGTCAGTCCACAAGTATGAGGTAGTAAAGGCTGGAGTTCTTTCAAGGTCTGCCAAACTCGAGAGCTTAGGCTCTTAAATCCTATGCCAGACAGCAAGTTGCAATTTAAATGTCATCGCCTCTCTATAACTTTTTCTGATCCTCCCCCGCCCCTGCCATAGGATTAGTCACTCCATCCTCTGAGTACTCACAGCACTTTGTACAGGCTGCTGCTTATATTATCTTGACATTTCTTTTGTCAATCTCTCACACTCATCTCCACAAGGAGCAAAGTCCTAGAGGACAGGAGTTGTCATCTGCATCTCTGAGACTCTCCAAGTATTTATCATATTGCCTGAGATGCTGTAAATGCTTCATATATGTTTGTTGAACAAGCTGGGAGAAAATATGAAGATGAAAATGTTAAGAGGAAAAAATAATCCAGGGTAGGCAGACAGACCAGAACAAGACCAGTCTTGGCTTCTGCCCCTGATTTTCTGCATAATTTTGAATAAGTACCTTCACCTCCATCCCCCACCTCTATCTTTAAAACAAAACCATCTGCCTTTCGGGCTTCACAGGTTGGTTAGAAGAAAAGGGATATTACATACATGAAAATGTTTCGATAAGTTTGCCTATCTCATTAATTCCTACTTTTAAAGAAATAGCATTTGAGTTTTTTTCCCTGATTATGAAAGGAAAGCAAAAGTGAAAATACAGAAATGTATGAATCATTTAAGCAGTAGATACAATATAATTTTAGCTCCAGAACAGAGTCCCTGGGCCTAACCTCTGGAAGATCCAGGGCCTTTGGTAAGAAGCCACATTTCCTCCCTTCCCTTACCTTTGGGGTCCTTGATAACTCTCTTCTTGTTGTTTTTATATTCCTATAATCTTTCCTTTACATTTAAGTCCAAGAATTCCCTGTTATTAAAAATTCATCATAAATCTTTAATGTCTGCACAAATGCATCATTTTATGAACGTAGCAAAAATCTAGAAAAGTGGGTTCTGATTTTGAAGGATCATTTGACAAACTGATTTCTGAGTCACTTAAGAAGGTCAGTGCCCCAAGAGGCTGACAGGGACCTGAGTCTTGGAGGGAGCCTGTTGCACTTGTAGCTGTTTTAACAGAGTTTCCCTGTGGGCAGCCCCGTCCCTCAATGGCATCCCCAGGGAAGGATACTCCTTGAGGGGCTTGCTCTTTCCAGTCTGGGATTCAAGTGTTTGTAGCAGATATATGGTAGATGGTTTCATCTTGGTGGGGAGGCAGGTGGAGTTGGGGCACAGGGGGGGCTTTATTCACAGCCCAGCTGTAGCAACAGCTTAATACTTCACAAATCCAGGAGAGGTCCCAAATCAGGACTATCAAATAGTTTGTGATCCAAAACATGTCAAAGTAGAGAGAGGACTAATAATGGCTCTTATTTACTGAGGACCTGCTATGTGGTAAGCCCTGTGCTGTAAGCTCTTTTATTCAACCCTCACCATGAGATTGACAGGTAATAACCATTATTAGCCCCATTTTACAGATAAGGGAACTGAGGAGCAGCACTGGGAAGTGACGAGACTTTCTGGCTGGGGAACAAGGCCTCCTTGCTCCTTGAGAAAAGGACCAGTCAGTAAAATCTTTTCAAACTATACCTTGTGCTTCAACTCCATTGCCCTTAGAAAGCAGTGTTGGGGTTGAGGGTGCTCTGTCAATCCCAATGGCAGACATTCTAAAATTTTAAAGTTTCTAAAGTTCTCCAAGGACTAGAAAAAGCTGGCCTGTCTTTCAATGCCAGGAAACAGAGTGGAGTCTTACCTTTAAGAACACACTGAACATTACTTGTTTAAAATCAGATTTGTCCAGCTCCAGTAACAGAAGCCATTCGGAGGTAATTTCATTAGGATGATGACCCAGTGGTCATGCATTTCCTAGGACTCACTGTACAATTCCCAAACTCTGTCTCTGTCTCTGTCTCTCCCTCCCTGGATGCCGACCACAGCAGCCCCTGAGTGGCCAGCGGAGGCTGCAGCACTGCCATCAGATGCCCCAGGGCCTGAGCTCACCTCCCCTGCAGACCGCGAGGCTTGTGGCACTGCACCGTGTGTGACGCAGTCATGGCAGCAGCCCCGCAGCATGTTTATTATCCGGGAGACCTCTCCCTGCATGGCGAACGTCTGCTCTATTGGAGAGAAATTGGGGCTGTTTTAACAAATTTAGGAACCTCATATTTCCTCTTCATTCCCATTTCTGTGGCCCATCATGGAAAAGAAGGAAGATTTGGAGAATGGAACTACGTTTTCTATGCTCCAGCTCTAAAACTTTAATTTTTCTAAAAGAATTCTACCACACAGGGCTAGTAAAACATTTGGAAATTTTATAAAAAAAGAGATCCTTAAGGGAAAGACTGACAAGAATCTCATTTTGTTTTTTAAATTCTTATTCTTTGAAAGCTAGACATTAATTTGTGCTCCAGTTAGTTTTTTATTTCCATTTATTCACTTCCAGAGCTGGGAAAGTGCCTGGAACATGACTTGCTCCGGGTCTATGGGCAGGAACTTCAAAGATAATAGGACACAGTCCCTCTCTTCAGGGATCTTAGTCTACTGTAGAACATAGACAGGTAAAGAGAATATTCCATTATGATATGGTAATGCTGTGAAAAATGGACAAAGAACAATGAGGTCACTGAAGAAAGATGACCTTGAGGAATGAAAGAAGGTTTCACAGACCAGGAGATGGAGATAAAGCAAGAAATGCTGCTCTCTCTTATAAACCCCTAATCAACCTAGTCAAATGTTTCCTGCCATTCAAGAACTAGACCCAGCTGTATAACGTCTACCTTGGTAACTGATTTCTGCCCATATGTGCCATGGGTTCCTTGGAAGTTGAGATAATAATCCTTTTTTTGCATATGTATTTTAGGCCAAGTCCTCCTTGATATACAATTACCGAAATGCTTATTAAAGCAAAGCTTCCCCACCCACAGGACATAGGCAACACCCACAGTACCAAATCAAGCAGCAACCAAGCTAGCCCAAGCTAATGATATCACCTTTTGATTACCAGCAGGAATTTCAGGTCTCTTATATAATGTTTATTATGCCTATTAACCTTCTAACATACACACACATTTACTCCCTCTTGGGAATCTTCTCAAATTAATTTTATCCGAGGGAAACAATTTTCCAGACACATACAATGATATGCTTAAGATGTTGGCTTCCCACTCTGTAGGCCCGGGTATGGACCCCACCTTCCTTCTTCCCAGCTGTGTGATGTTGAACAAGGGTTTAAGCCCTCTGGTTACTGCTTCCTCTTTAAGACTGGAATCATAATTTTTGTCAGCCTCAAAAATTAA
This sequence comes from Manis pentadactyla, assembly GCF_030020395.1. Lineage (NCBI taxonomy): Eukaryota > Metazoa > Chordata > Mammalia > Pholidota > Manidae > Manis > Manis pentadactyla. The sequence goes on along the minus strand of NC_080020.1, from coordinate 43,638,929 downwards.
ATATGATAATACCCTCAAAGCACCATCTCCATCACACAATAAGTACTCTAGAAACATTGACTTTTTATTACCAAAATATGCATCCTCTGAAGAGAATGAATACATCCTTTCCCCATTCCTCTTCTATTTGGACCAGTTATTCAATAATGAATCTCTCTCCTTCTTTACTCTCCTAGCCTAATCATGTCACAAGGGTAATAATGGTAACACTTGCATGTTAAGGAAAAGAAGAATGGTTTATATGCAAATAAAATAGAGAGCAGAAATCTGTCTTCCTTCGGTATGTATTCATTGATATCATTCTGTATGCCAGGCACCCAGTATTTCCTGTGGATGCAGAAGATGCAGAAGTAATGAAGACATATTGCTCTGCAGTGCCAGGAAGAATATTGTCACAACAGCATCATGAGTACATGAAGGAGCTTCAGGCTGAACAGAGCCAAGTGGAAAGTGGACTGTGGTCAGGATGTGCATCCTAAGCCAAGACACAGAGGAGACAGAGGAGTTTGTTAAGTGGAAGGTCACGGAAGGAAAAGTAAGAGTAGTATGTTCTAGACAGAGGGAAAGGCACACAGGAGGACACAGAGGAGAAAAGGAGCTTTCAGGAACTAACAGAGCAGTTCCATGGAGTTGGCATAAGAGTGGGAGGTAAAGAGTACTGGGGAGAAAGGGAGGCCCACGATGTGTGCTCTGAAAGCCAGGTGAGCAGCTGGACCTTCATCCCCAGCCACTGTGGGGCCACTGATGCTTCTCACCCAGAAAGGTCTACTTTAAAAGACCACATTGGCTACAGTGTGAAGAATACAAGAGTGGAGGGAGAAGAGTGGAGGCAGTGTGTCTTATTAGAAGATGTAGCAATTGTAAAATAAGAGATAGTCATGACTAGACCCAGGTGAGTGGCACTGGTGGTGGAGAGAAGCATTTGGATTTGAGAGGTCATAGGCCTAAAATGACTAGAACCTGGAATGACAGGGATGTGAAGGGAGAAAGAAACTCTCTCCCTCCAAAACCCTTTAGAATCTCCACATCTCCAGTCTACCTTTGTCTCTTCTGTTAAACTGGCTATTTCACAAGTACCAACAGTCAAGTAAGCAAAAATGCTTGCTTTGATTTTATAGATTTTTATGGTTTAATTACCAGAATGGAAGAGCTTGGTCCTAAAAATATTATAGTCATCATAAAACCACCGAAAATTCTGTGCCATTTTATAGGTTTCTGAAAGTTGCCACATACATCATCTCATCAGATCCCAAGGTCTAGGGCAGGGCAGCAGCTGGGTTGAAGGTGCTCATTATTACCTTTAAAATATTTCGTGCCTAAAGAGCAACTTAAGGTATTAATAGTGTAGGAGTGCATACTATGCTATTTAAGAGCAGGGACTCTAGAAACTACTTTCTGGGTTCATAACCTAGTTATTTCTCTAACAAGCTGTGTGATTATAGGAAAGTTATATAATTTCTCTGTGCCTCAGTTAACTCATATAAATATGAGTACCTGATGCAGGTTAAGTCTCTGTCTGGAACACAGAAAGTTTGCTCAATAAATGATAGCTTTATTATCAATGCATTTTCTGACAAGGCATTGGGTCACTGAGAGGAGGGCAAGAGTCTGCCAACCACTTCTGGCCATAGGAACCCCACCTCTCCAGGCCTCAGCTGTCCTCACGCCTGCTCTGCTCAGAGCAGTGTGGGGTGGAGTCGGTGCTGTCTGGCTGCAGCCCCTGCACAGGCCTGTGGGCTGGAGTCTGTGGGCTCATAGTGTGGCAGAGAGTGGCCAGGTAAGTGGGGTGTTTTTCACTTCTATTACGAGGTAAAGCAGTAGAAAATGGAGTGATTTCCACTTTTTTTCCCCTTTTTGAACAAACTGCCCTGAATTTCTTGAGCTGGCACGATGCCATCTGCATTTACTTTTATTTAATCACTCAGTAGACTCTTCTGTGAAACCAGGGTAATTAGGCCCAAAATATATCACCCAGAGTCTCATTTTAATTAGCCAAAATAAAAGCTAGATCCCCATTTCAACAAAATTACCATATTGTTTCCCTTCTAAGAACTTCTGGCTGGCAGTGTATAAGTTTCCCTGGTTGATTCTCCCAATGAGATTGTCCATCCTTAGCACGAGGGAGGCGGGAGGCAGGGGGCAGCCTTCTCTAGAGCAGTCAGCAGCAGGACGCACTGTCCAGGGAAGGTTCCCTGAGACACGTCCCTCACCGGTACAAACAAGGTCTCACTCTGCTCAGAGGCCTATGGGATAGCCCAAGGTGCACACGCTCTGGGTCAGACCTCCTGGGATCACATCCCTCCTTGCTGCTGACTGTGACTTTGGCCATGGTGATTTCATCCTCTGATGCTCAGTCAGGCTGTTCTCCTGAACAATGGGGGGTGATGAAGATTATCTATGAGGACTCAATGGTATGTTCCACAACAGTAGGGATTTTCCATCAAGTTTTCTTTTATATTCTAACATCTCTGAAAATTACAATTTATGTGATAATAAACCATTGTCACAATTTAATTGGTAGGATGTTCTATTTCTTATGGCACATATAATCATGAAGCATCTTACATTTGATAAAAATATGATATGTGGCACATAGAAACCATTCCCTGATAAAATGTAAACTCTCAGATATTGTTTTTTTCCCCCATTATTCTTCTGCTTTTATACCATAGCCCTCTTAAAGGAACCAAAAATATGTGGAAGAGAGTATTGATTTTAAACGAGTTTTTGGATAGGGCCAGAAAAGCACCAGTGATTTCAGTCAATAAATAATATTTGCAAGTATCTTGCATACGTCTCTATTCTCTAATCTTATGCTTATGACAGATATCACCAATCAATTCAGCACTTCTTGCTGCTGAGCCAAGTTGCAGCCTCTGTCTCTTTCTCAACACAGTACTGGGCAGCCATTAGCCAGCCACTGGAGTTAGCACATGGAGAGAACTCTATCTTCTGTCCCTGACTCAGAAGCATGGGAGATAGGGAAAGAGGATAGGCACTGGCCAAATCAGGAAACTTAGACATATGAAAAAGATCTCAAAAATGGTAAGAGTTCATCACACAGAAGCAACCAAGGTCTAGGAAGGTAGAAGTCATCAGTCACACAGCCAATTCTCTGCAGAACAAGTACAAAACTTTCTCCTGTTCTCCCATATCTGAAATGTCTTTTCTACCAAACAATGCTGCCTTTCTTAGCAACCAAGTCAAACTCCTTGGTAACCTAAGTGAACAAACATATATCTGATAGAGCAGACTATGGAAATTGAGGGAGAAAAGGCAGCAGTCATGTAAAAATTTCTTTGCTTTTTGTTTTCATAAAGTTTCCTTTTGCTCATTTGTTGCCACCAATACTTCATTGTTCAGGCAGGCAATCTATAGAAAAAATCAGGAGTGGTTATTTCCAGCAAACTATAATTACAATGCATTGTGTGCAAGAGGTGGTCCATCCTAGCCCTATGGTTCCTATAATTTTAATAGCTTACGTTTTTTATCACAATGTTCCTACTCTGAAAATAAGTAAAAAATAATGTCACTATTTAATCCTACATAATGACAGGAGAGCAACCAGCTGCCCCATACTTGATGGAAGCCTTCTCAGGAATTCAGAAGCACTAGACATGTCTGGTGTTTGCTGTAAATATTGATTGTTTAATATTCCCAAGCAATGGAAACTAACCAATAAAGTCCTATCTGGAAAATTAAAAGTGATGGTCAGAATGGGGTTATTTCCTCCTTGTCAAATTTCAATTTGAAATTAAATTGGGGCCTTCAACGCTGAGACAGAGACCCCTGACCTCTGAGTAATTGCTTTCCGAAATCATCCTCTTTAATTTTGAAGCAATATTTCTATTCTAAGAATTGCTGGAAAGGCCCATTTTATGAAAATGAAGCTATATGTTATTTCTTCCTTCCAGTTCAGGCACATTCTTGCTCTTAGCAAGGTATGCTTACTACAAGCTTCTAGGACTACCCACTCAGCACTTCCATCGCTGTAATTACACGAGCAAACTCAAGAGTCATTGAGAGACTAATGACACAGCTTGCCGCTTAGAACCTCGGCAAGGCTCCTGGAATCAGCCCAGGGAGCAGGGAAAGTATGAACCGGCAATTTCTCACACAGCTCCCACACTGAGATGTGGGTTCCTGATATTTAGAAAACAAAACATTCATTGAAGAAGGAAAAGCAATCCAAAATGAGAGAAAAGCATATGCAAATATGTGAAGGTATGGAATAACACATCATTCTTAGGATTATTTCAGTCATTCATTGCTCAACAAACATTTATTTAGCACCCACGATATAACAGGTTCACTGCTGGAAGGTGACAGTAAGAGAATGAGTAAAACATGGTCCCTGCCCTCAAGGGGATCCACAGAATATAGGAGGGCTGGAGCACAAAAACAGAAAATCACCTTAACGAACTAAGTACAATGAGCCTGAGAACTGAGTATATACAGGGGCTCTGGGAGGGTGTGGGAGAAGGAAGCAAGGGAAGGACTCAGGTCAGATGTGCTGAAAACAGCAGGACTTAGCGGGTGATTAGAAGTGGCAGGCAGGTGACTGAGAGTGGTGTCCAGGGGTTCCAGAAGGTTAGCACTGTAAACTGGGATGGTGAACACAGGGAGAATGCGGAGCAGACTCCAAGGGGCTGATGATGAGTTGGGTTTGGGACACAGTACATTTGCTGTGCTTGAGAGACAATCCACTGGAAGGCAGAATGGTTTCCTTTAGGGCACAGACCATGCCTAACTCATTTCTGAATCTTTGTGCTGAGTATGTAAGAGAGAGGTTCTTGTAAAACACTGAATGATAAATTAGTTCGAAATTATGTCCAAGAAACACATGCACAAATGCTTTCCATGTATTATTTCATTTAATTCGCACAGCAAGTCTGTGAGAAAGGTCTATTACTACCCCATTTTGCAGACAGGTCTAAGCCTCAAAATTCTTATAGTATAAGAAAGGAGCTATGAATGGCAAGGCATAGATAAAAATGACTCAAAAAAAGAGGGAGACCACATGGAAAGATGTTCAACATCGTTAGTCTTCAGGGAAATGCAAATTAAAGCCACAATGAGTTATCACCAGAATGATCATAAATTCATTAGAACTATAATCTGAAGGACTGAAAATACTAAGTACTGGTGATGATATAGGTAACTAGAGCCCTCAACACTGCTGGTAGGAATGTAAAGTGGTATAGCTACTATGGAAAACAGTTTGCAATTTCTCATAAAATTAGACATATTCTTCCCATATGTCCCAACAATTCCATAGCAGCATAATTCATGATAGCCAGAGTTGGTAACAATTCAAATATCTATCAGCTACAGAATAGATAAACAAAATGTGGTATATTCATACAATGTAAACCTATTCAACAATAAAAAGGAATTAAATACTGATACATCCTAAAATATGGATGAACCTCAAAAACATTATGCTAAGGAAAGAATCCAGACACAAAATACCTCAAATTGTATGATTTAACTTTTGTGAAATTTCAAGAAAAGGCAAACCTATAGGGACTGAAATTCGTGGCAGCTTGGGGCTGGGGTGGGGTAGAGGGTAAGAGTGACAAGGAGACCAACTGCAGGTGGAACTTTGGGGATGAAGTGTCCTCCCCTCAGTTGTGGTGATGGTTGCACAACCATATACACTTATGGAAATTCATCAAATAATATGTACAGTGGTTAAATTTTGAAATTTGTAATTCTACTTCAGTGAAACTTTTTTTTAAAAAAAAGAAGAAAGATGTGATTTAGAAGAAGCAGAGAGGTCCCAACTAGGTGGGTGAGATTCAGGCAGCTTCCTGAGGGGGTACATGTGTGTGGGGCCTTGAAGACTAGGTAGAATTTCCACAGATGGAGGCGGCACACAAAGGACTCCCATGCAAAGAAAACAGCATGAGCATGAGAAAGGGCCAGGCACGTTTAGTCATCGTCTAGACAGCCATTTTGGCTAGAGATTTGGATGGAGAAAAGTAGAAGAAAAAGCTGAAAATTTTGGCAGGGTATCAACTAAAAGGTTCAGAGAATGAACTACACGACTAAGGACCAAAGTACACACACTTACCTTTATCAATAATGCAAAGGCCCAAACAGACACACTGTACCAGATAGAAGGGAAAACGATAATAGACGCCAGTCATTTGGTGCTTTCTGTGATGCAGGCACTGTTGTAAAGAATCACACTGTTCTAAGGGAGAGACAGAGTCAAGAGCCTGATATATATGGAGTAAGCGTAATGGGTTAATGATCATCTTTTAAGTCTGGCTCCAAAGAGAGGGAATAAAGATTAGGGAGGTTATAAAATGCTTATCTAAGGCATGTTATAGAAACCATAGATATGGAAGTTTGTAGCTGACTAAGAAATGGTGACACCTCTAAGGTAGAATGATGGTAAGTGAGACAAACAACAGAGACCAATTTACGTGGCTGTCCACCCCAGGAAGGCAGGAGTACTTGGCACTGCTAGCACTTTCTATGGATGTCACCACTCCTTTAAATGAACATAATATACATTAAGTAAACGTGTCAACACAAGGAGGAGAAAAATGGATATAAAGAAGATGGTTACATTGGCTTCTTCTAGGGATCAAATCCTCGCCCAGCTACTGTTAGAATAACACTCAGCACTTTATATTCTGTATCCACGAAGCAGGGCTATAGCGCTTCAATAATCAACATCCCCAAATCTGGCTCACACTGTATCAGTTTAAAGCAGAAATTTCAAACTGGCTTTCTGAAAGGTGAGTCCAGTTGTTCTGAGATCATATAGTGTTTATAAATGTATATTTTTTAGTTAGTTGCCAACATTTAGATATCAGGAAATTTCACGGGGGATTTTCAGCTTCTCTTGAGAAGTTGGGATTTCTAACAGTTGTATGGCTCAATCCCACACGGTGTCAATCAATCACAGCTGAATAGCACTTGTCTTCATTAAACATTAGAGTCCCTGCCTCATATACTTCACTCATTCATTCACTCAGTAAGTATTCATTAAGAACCTTCTAGATGCCAGGCACTGTTGTAAGACCTGGAGATACAAATGAACAAAACAGACAAAAATCTTTATATTCTGGAGCTCATATTCTCACAAGGAGAGTCAGACAATAAACAAATAAATAAAGGGATATTATACATCTCAGGTAGTGATATGTACCAAGGAATATAAAGTAAGGTGTAGAGATCAAAAGAGGAAGGAAAAATACCAGATATTGTAGACAGGGTAGTCAGGACAGACAAGCCTCTCTGCTTAGGTGATAACCAAGATCTGATTAGCAGGAGGGAACAAGCCCTCAGAACTGAGAGAGAAATAGTCCAAGCCAAAGAATAGCAAATGGAATCACATTTTATTTGTGGGAGGAACATGTAAAGGAATGATCGACAGACAGAGGGTATTTCATGCCCTAGCAATGGTTGTGATTTTATTCTGAGTGAGATGGGGAACCACTATGAGTTGGAGCAGAGAAGGGACATGGTTGGACATATTCATTTACTTTGATGACTGGCTCCTGTAAGCACTATTTTTGTCTGTTGGTTTAAAGCAAGATGTGCAAAGAATAAAGGGTTAGAGATGGGCTTTAGCGGTAACTTGAATTAACTCACATCTAAGGACAGAGTTAACACACGATGAAACCACTTAGAAAACCATGCTCACAAGACCCTGGATGGGGTACCTCTTGACTAATCCAGAAGAAAAGGCTCTTAGTAGATATGAATGTGGGGCACCCAGCCTGGCCCAAAGCCTCTCTTACTTCTCCAGCTTTACCAGTGACATTCCATCTGCGCTGCTGCATTCAATCTGGTGGACAAGTCCTAAGTCTTGTTTTATTTCAGTGACTTAACTCTTACATTCTTTCAATTTAGACAGGAAAATCTAACCCTTGTACTCGGCAAACAAAGCAATAATTGGCACTGGGTGTTCAATGTGATCTGGTGTTCCAGGAAATCCATTCCTTGGTCCTGAACATTGTGAAATGTTTGAAAAGAGGAAGAGATCTACTCACAATCAGAATGTGATCCCGCCCCATGGTGATGACGGTCCGGTTCACCGTGCGAAGCAGCTGGACCATGATTTCTTGGATGTGGTGGTAGGTGAAGGCCTGTAAAATAGTCAGAGACATGAGTGTGATGCTCAGGACATTGTATCTGCACACCTCTTCCAGAAGATATACACAATGGTCAGACACAGTGATCACCGAAGCCAGCACGACCCAGTACCGGCACCACCAACACCACTATCATGTCACCACTTGGCACTGGGCACTGGGGATTCTACCAACCACCTTAAACATGAGTTAGTGATTAGAGCTTAAGCTCTGGAATCAGCAACTTCTGGTTTAGAATACTAACTCTGTCAAGAATTACTGTGCTATGTTGGCTGAGTTACTTGATTTCTCTGAACCTTGGTTTCTTCATTGGTGTAATAGTCGGGATCTAACCTGGAATAAGGAGATAATTTAATGCAGGAAATTGGTTACGCAGGTGATGAAGAAGCTGAGACACAAATGTAGGGATCAGCAACAACAGAAAGCCACTGTAGGGATTAAGAGAGGAGGCAGTGCTTCTAGAGCCCAGGACTGGAGTTACGTGTAGACACTGTAACCCTGGGAGAGCTTATGCAGTAGAAGCTGCATTATCCACCTTGGGGGAAATCCAGGGTGAACCAGGTTGTAACATTTATAGGGTTCTGCCCACTTTGAATATAAGTCCCTGACACTTGGGTAGGACTTGCAGATGCTTTTTGAGCATTTGCTGTGGTGGGCAAGGGTTTTGTGCATATTCAGACACTGATTCATTACATCCTCAGATCTGTTTATGGGCATAGCCTTAAAGCTCAGAGTTTCATCCTTACGTACCTGGCAGGGTGATGATAGCTGAACGAAAAGGCCCTGAGATTTTAAGTTCAGCAGCTCTGGGTCTGAGTTCCAACTCTGCCATTGCCAGTTGCACAACCTAACTTACCACTTAACCTCTCTGAGCCACAACTTCTTCATTTATAAACTATGAAAGGTCCTCTGATCAGTCTTGCAAGATCATGTAAACATAAAAGTGACACATGCGATTCTGGAAAAATACACTTGTCTAATTCCAAGCAGGAGATTCTGTAGGACTGACAAGAACCCTGCACATCAGTAATTTCTGAATTTCATGTGGGTTATTCTGATGGCTAAGAAGCAAGACACAACCCCTGTGAAGCTCTGGAGATGGAGGCTTGCATTTTGGAACATTCTGTGTCTCTAGGACCTAGCCAGAACTTGACATAACAAAAGGGCTAAATAAATGGTAGCTGAAAAAGCAGATGACCACTCACAGTCATTCATAAGCACCTTATTAACCTTTGATGCATTCAACTTAACCACTGTGTGTCTCAATGTAACCAATGAAAGGAAAATAGACTGGCAGTTGGAGAAGGGCAAGAAAAAGAAAGATGTACTTACTAAAAACATTCCCTCCCAATGTGCTTTCAGTGACTACTGGCATCCAAAGATGAATAACCCAAAGCTTGCTTTCTCTCTCTGCCCTACATTCACTTCTGTACTTCGACTAATTCCCGATTCTCCAGCCCTGCGGTGCTCACCAGCAAAACTTTCATCAGAACATGTATTTTAAAGAAACAACTTCTCACACTCCATTTAGTCCAGCCAGACCTCAGTCTGTTGCTAGACTTGAGCCCCTCCACCATCCAGCCTTTTCCACACACTGACATTTTCCTCTTGATGCTCAGGGCTGGGGGAGAAAACATCTCTCTTTATTTCTTAGCTGCAGTGAACTTATCTTCTGACTTTCTTCACCTTTATTTCTTCAAGCCTCTTTACTGACTGACAGTCCCCTACTTCTTGTATTATATGAACGTGATACTTACGGTTACAAATAATAGTTAACATATGCAAGTACTTACTAAATGCTGGGCACCCTGCCAAACGCTTTACCTCATCTCACAACAAGATGGGTAATATTATGATAACATAACATGATGGATGAGGAAAGTGAAGCCCAGAGAGGTTACGTAACTTGTTTGGGGTCACTCAGACAGGAAGGCAAGGACAAAGGATTCCATCCCAGCAGTATGGCTCTAGAACATGCTTCTCACCCAAATTTACCTAGGCAGACGGAAAGACAAACACACATCTCTAGTTGCTACTTTGGGGCCTCCTCAGCTTCTTTCCATCTATCAAGAGGGACATACCTTTCCTCCAGCTGAATCAATATCTAAATGCCTTGAGTGACCTCTGATCTTTCCTTTTTAGAAAATCTTCAGTGTTGTATATTTTTTACTCCCTTATCTTCTTTGCATTCCTTTGTAATTTCATCAAGCTAAACCCACTGCAAATTTATATAATGGCTTCTGTTTGATATTTTTTCCAGTATTACATCTCGTCCTTTACCAGTAGAGATAATAAAGCCCCTTTTCTCTTGACCTCCTGCTCCCTGCTTCTTTTAAATAGCTGTTTCTTCTTAGTCCAAAGAGCAGCAATTAGACTGTTCAGGAAATTTGGTATTTAAAAGTGGAAAACTGTCAATGAAACTTTCAGTATGAGAGGCTGTATAACAGTGTTTTGGGATCAGACAAACTTGAGTTTGAATCTCAATTCTGCTAATTTGAGCTGCGTGACCTTGGACAAACTACCTTTTCTCTTGAGTTTCAGTTTCTTTATCTATAAAATGTGGCAAACAACAGAAAGTTCAAAGTACTGGTTTGATGAATAAATAAAGTAAGACTGGTAAAGCCCTTGACACTAAGGGTTGGCACATAGTAAGCCTTCAATAAGTGGGGCCTGTAATTCATATTCCCCTAGGTCTGCATCAGCATTCCAGCTGGGCTTGCAGATTCCCAGCACACAGCAGAAAGTTCAGAACAAGGCAATGCAGAAACTAAACTCTGGATGGTATCGAAATGTGACCCAAAGAATGTACAGCATATATGCAAATGGAAAACTTTCAAGATGATAAACCTGTGCTAAGCAATAAAAATGCAGCCACAAATCACCTGCTGTTAATTGCTCCAGTGCCAGGGAAGTGGAGGGAATCACTAGGAAAGTGTCTTCCAGGCTCGAACTAAATGGTGGCTTACAATTGAAAAGACAAAGTCAGTCTTCCCATTATGTCCCTGGAAAAGAAATTAATCTATCCAACCTAAACACACTGCAAATCACAGTGATTCTTTTTCTTTAAATAATTATAGGCTGTGCTATCTGGATGGAACTTGGAGTCCTTTCTTTAAATGAAATCTTATGTATAAGCCTAATACATAGCATAGTAGAAGGTGAGCTGGAAGGGGATAGTGGTGGCAACCCCTGTTTTCTTGGCTCATCCTAGGCCCTGTGGCAACCCTAGGACTTGTAGAATGCAGTTAAAAACTACAGATCTCCCACAGTATTTCCAGAATAATAATAGAGCATATCATGTATGAGGTGATTTTAAGTAATAATACACAGACACAGCATTTCATAACATTGGATCAAATTACGTGAAATACATCCCCTTATTTTTCTTTCAACCCTTGTGATGATACCAAGTAAAGGAATATCCTTTGAGTGATAATAATATGTATAAAACACCTGTCTACTTCATGCAAAACTCCTTTTTCAACAAAGAAGGAAGTACTCAGGTTAGAGCAGACAATATACAACAACATATAGTTAGCACTTAATAACACTGCTTTAATTTTATTGTGATTATTTTTAAAGTTCTATTTATAGCTAGTGTTTAGGGAAAAAAAACCCTGTAAAATAAAGCAAACTAAGAATGCATAATTTTTCATTAGAGCATTTCTGATAAGTATGGTGGGGAAAATTTAACTCTGATTAACCATCCACAATTGATTAGAAACCAGAAATATTATAGACTTGTAAAAACCAGAAATATTAGAAGTAGACGTTAACTTACAGAAAAATGACAAAGTGTGTTTTCCTGCTGGCTTTCTAATGGTTGTAATTCTATTATCTGTAGAAAGTTTGTCTTACATCATAAGGACAATTTTACATAGGCATTTCTTTTCCCACAAAAAAAATCAAGAATCCTGAATACTTTTGAACCAGCTCTATCATTGTTTAGCTTGTTCCCTGGTTTACTAAATAAGATGTTGACAGTTGACGTGTGCTCACTGTCTAATTGCATAAGATATTTTTAACCATTTGAGAATTCGGTTTATATAAGTGCTGCTAACTACTTTTTATCAAAGTTACAAATGTATATAGTTTAAAAATGTTCTCCAAGATTCATAAAAGGAACAGAAAAACAACAGTAAAACAGTGGTCCCTCATGTTTCCCTTGCCATCTTTCAGCTGAAGTAGCTGTTATTTTGGAATTTTTGACCATAATATGCTTGCATTATTCCTTTTTTAAGCAAAGGTCTTCTTCTCTTTTTGCTACTATCTATTAACTCTCCACCTAAAAAGACAAGGATTTCATTCTTATTCCTGGTCCCCCGGCCCATTAGGCACCTGCATCCTTCCCCTGTCTCCTGTTTCCCATACAGGTATAGTTTAATTTTAGTTTGATCAATATTTAGTGTTTAAGATATTTTATAAACTATGATGAATTCCCATTTCTTGTACAACTTTTATGCCCTGAGAAAAGTAAGTTTGGGGAAAAAAATCAGAGATTCCTTTTAGTTCTCTGAATGTGTGTTGCCTAGACTATGTTTTCCCTGACTCATGATTACCTCTTCTATTTTCCAAAATCCTCTCTATTTTAAAAAGTTTGCTTTGCCTCACAGACTCTCTGTTTCCTCCAAGTTACTTCTCTTCTGTGTGCTTGTTCAGCACTCTTCTTTCACATTAGAGTTTTCCTATGTTCTGTGTAATCCTCTCTCTGCAGTGGTATGTTCATATTTCAATGCGAGTGACTCAAAATCTGAACATGTGAGTAGAGCTTGTGGTCTGGGGGCTTAACTGCAGGGTGATCTGGTTGGGACACTTGGTTGGAGAGACTCAAATATCCATGCATTCAAGTCTTCTTTCATGGGGTTCCTTCGGGTCAGATTCCACAGATGAGAATCCTCTGGTCTCTTATCTGAAGGTTATGCTAGCTGCCAGCATTCCAGGAACTGAGTGGGTGGAAAGTGCTAGAGGCTTCAGCTTCCAGGATGCATACTTTGATTGAAAGCTTGTTTTGAGTATAGTATCACTGCCTTCGATTTTGCTTGGTTATCTCCTAGTCCAGCTGCCCTTGGTTTTATTCTCATAGAATAGACCCCCAGTCATACAGTGGCATGGAGTCAGTTTCTTACACAGATCTGCAACTGCTTCTCCTTGTTAGAGCTCCTCTTCTATATCCCTTCTCCAGCGGCACCTGGTATGACCATTTCATAAAAGTTCAAGAGAATTTTTGCTTTGGATCAGGTGAATTCTCAGTTTTCTCTGCTACTGGTTTATGAATTGCTCTTTTTCGATCTGCTAAGTCATTTATTACCTTTCTGAGTAATATCTACCTTCCTTTTAAAAAAATCCCTGTAATTGTTTTTTCAGAAGACTTTCAAAAGGGATCAAAATATTTTTAATTTATCATCTTTACAGGGATTTCTACCCTAAATTTTCATGTTTATATGCTTATAAGTGAGCAGATTTAATTAGAAATAGTAAAAGTACATGTGATAATGTTAAATAATAAAAAATGTGATAATATCTGAGGTTTCAAAAAGAGTTCTAGCATAACCCCTGATTTTACAGAATGAAAAAATTAAGCTTTGAGAAGGAGGCTTGCACAGGGTCATATGGCCAGTGACAAGTAAACTCATTAGAGCTAGAATGAAAAGCCAGTTCTGCTGAGTAATTCCTGGTCAACTGTTCCCTCTACTCCAGCACACAGGCAGTGTTGGTCCTTGTGTTCATGCCAAGAATGATCCCTGTTCCTCCCCCTGCTTCATGTTTAGGTCTCCTAGTACTAAGAGGAAGATTGCAAAGTCACAGCTAATACAGTAAAATCCAAAGACCTTTATTTTTTTTAATCAAAGAGAAGTAATGCATATCCTGACCATGAAAACAGCTGCAATCTATGGCCACCTCTATTTTTCTCTGCTCTGTGTTCCTACATAAGAGTTCTTTTCAACTTCTTGCGTATCTTGAAAAAACCACAGACACTCATGTAGAAAGAAAATATCCTAACTTTCAAAAGAGAATAACAGTTATCATCAAAAGCAGTCACCACCTCTCTTTCTTTGGCCCCTCAAAGTAATACGATTTTTGCATGAGTTTAAGGTTTAGAGTATTGTCTGCCTTCTTTCCTCCTGTCTAAACTGGTTTCTATCCTGAAAGACCTGATTTCACTGTACAATACATCACTGTATGAAGGAAGCAACACAGGGAGCTGGGGACTCAGAGAAGTGGGAGTCAGGTCGATGTAGGTTCTCATTCTGACACTGCTATTACCTAACAAGTCTGAGGTCATACCATATGCCAGGCACTGTGTATATAGACTCAGGTGATTGTTTCAAAAGCCCATGGAGTCCCAGATGTGAAATATGAGGATCAGAGGGGTTTAGTAACTTGCCCAGGAATTGTCCACTCACAGGTAGCCAAGCATGAACCCAACCAAACTCAGTTCTGTCTAATTCTATGCTCCTCCATGATACAAAGCGTGGTGGAGGGACCAGGATTGGGGACGTGCTTTAGGCTTTCTGCATCCTCTCTGGTGAAGTTTTTCTGGACAGTTGACCTTTAAATGCCATGGGTCTGAATTGCGTGGGTCCATCTTGTATACTGATTGCTTTTAATAAATACACTGGAAGAATTTTTGGAGATTTATGACAATTTGAAAAACATGTTCTTTTCCCTAGTTTAGTTTATTGTAACAATAGAGTATGTAATGCATTTAACATACAAAATATGTGTTAATCAACTATTTATGTTATTGGGTAAGGCTTCCAATCAACAGTAGGCTATTAGTAGTTAATTTGTGGGGAGCCAAAGTTTATGAGAATTTTCAACTAGATGGGGGTTTGGTGTGCCTGACCTTCATGTTATTCAAGGGTCAACTGTATTATGAAAATACAGAATCTCTCCTTGCACAGAGATGATGGAGCTACCATTAACTATGCTCCTTCCCTCTGTGGACCAGTCTTACAGCTCTGAGCATTAATTTCTTCACCTGTATACTGGGCATAATGGCACCCACAATATAAGAATTATTTTGAGAACCTACAGCTAGTTTCAATATTGATAGCAAATATTTTTTGAGCTTTTAACATGTTATGTACTCTTGTAAGTGCTTTGCTTACGTTAATGTAAGGATTCCTGTAAGCATCTTTGAACTGAGGGAAATGAAATACTTTTATCTTCTCAGATTAACACATGAGGAAAATGAGGCTCTGGCCATGGTCACACACCATGTAGAGCTGCTACTGGTCCTAAGCCAGCCTCTACGACTCCAGAGTCCGTGCTTATAACTGCCAGTGGCTCCATCTTTAAGGCTCACAGAAATGAGTGGATATAGCAGCAGTTTGTAGATGATAAATGATTTTGCAAATTTGCCCAAAGTAAACAATAAGGCAAACATTTCTGTGCACAGCTGTTTATAGCATATTATATTGTTTTTAATATCCAAATGTAGCAGGCAAGATAAATGTTCCCAAATCAGGGATCCTATCATATAAATGACAACTTATTCATACAAAGAAGTAGGAGAAGGTAAATAAGTCTTGATCTGGAATGATATCCTTAATGCCATTTACTGAATATTTAATTCAGTAAAAAGAGACTACAGAGCACCACAAATAATATAAGCCTATTTATGTTTTTGAAAAATATTTTTCTATGTCTAAAAAGTCTAGGAAAATGTATGGCAAACCATTAACAATGGTATCCCTCAGTGGGGAGAAGAGGAAGAGATGCAACGATAAAGGGATAATTTTACTAGTTATGGTTTGTTAGAAATTTTTGCAATAATCATATACGATAAAAAAAAATAGAACTATTTCCCAACTGGAAAAAAATGAAAGTCATTCCACACTCCCAAGGAACCCTGTTCACGTGGGACCGAGTGGATACATCGCAGGGACTACAGAGCTGCAGGCAGCCCTGTGTTGAGGTGTGAGGGTGCCTCCCTTCTCTGAGCCTTCCCACCCCACGCTGGGGTGTCATGGGACCTTGGTGCTCACAGCTGGAGTGGTATTGTCCACGTTTCTGGACTGACAAAAGAGCACTCTAAAGTACTGTGGATTAACACTGTTTGAAAAGGCACAACCACAAAATATTTTATTCCACTTACCAAATGCTTTCAACTTCCATTTTACGTAAAGCAAACAGGGAAAAACATAACAAAACCATTGCCTCCAACAAAAAAAGCCCATTATGCTTAGAGAGCAACATTGCTTTTATGTGTATCCTGTAAGTTGTTTTGTGGGGGCTTTTATTAAAATGCACTGGAACTTTCAACCTGCATCCTAGAACAGGAAAAAATTAAACATCTCAAAGTCTGTAAGTCCAACATCTTAATGCTGATAAATGGAAACTGGTTGGAGCCACTTACAAAGATGTACCTCAGAAATGCTCTACTTCTGTGTTTTGCTCTTTAAAACAGGAGTCGTCTGTGGAATTATATAAGGAGAAATGGATAAAGAACACAACTAACATTCTTTGAATTCTTACTATGTGCCAGGCAATGGGCCACGTGCTTTTTTTTATAATCTTGATACATCTTGGGAAAACCCTAGAAATAAGTATTATCTCATTTTAAGATGTAAAATAAGATCCATTCCAATTATCACCATTCAATATTTGTTGAGCACTTAATAGATGCCAGATACTATAATAATAGTGCTTTATATGCATCATTTTGTTTAATTCACAAGATGATCTTATCAATCTGCTACCGTGGTTCTCCCCATGTTACAAATGAGGAAATTCAGAGATTTACATCACTTGCCCAGAGGCACAGAGGCAGGTGATGGAGCTGTATTTGAATCCATGCCTTGTGGTGTCAGACTTATCTGTTGTATCAACAGTTATTTATAGCAATTTTTATATTGTTTATAATCCAAATATAAGCAGGATGAATGTCCAAATGGCCCAGTGGCAATGGGCTCCTTTAAGGTTTCTACTGTAGAAATAGGAGTCTATAAACTATTTGTAATATATCAAAAATACTAATAGACATTGCACACTCACTCATCTTAAGTATTACCACATAAGCTAATGAATTACAATATCAAGATAAACTCCAGGTAAGGTACTCTGTTAACTCTGCTGGTCAAAAAATTCAGAATGATACTTATATATTATTACTTTTTTGAGTAAAATAATTATTTAAAGTTTAATACATGCCACTTGTTTGGGAGACAATATGTTTGAAAACATACATTCATGGGTGTATGATAAGAAATGGTGATAAAACTTCCTGGTGATAAAAACCTTTGCTACTATTTATCCAGAAAGGCATTCAAAATATGGCTTGCATTCTTCCAAGCCCCAGCGGCCCTAAGAGCTTCCTCGCTCCCTCCATTACTGTCTTCCTCTCTTTCTCTCTCCCCCTCCACTGGCAACCTAGTGTTCTCTATTTCCTTTGTTTCCTTTTGTTCTATTCCTTTGCTTTGTCACCAGTCTTCATCCCCAGTCCTGGGATGGCTCCAGCCACAGGCAGAGAAGGTGCTTGCAGAGACCGCGTGATCTCCCCGACCCTAAATGATTCTCCAAATATACCTCCAACTGTTTATTGATATCTGAAATTCCAAATAATGATATTCTTTTATTTAAGGCTAGTTCTCTTGTGTTAAAATGTAGCCCTGATTGGGAGCATTAAGATAGGGGACTATGAACTTCTTTGTATTAAAGGTCATAACATATCCACCCCTACCCCCTTTCACTGTTGAACAAATAGATTGTACATCATCTCTCAGTTCCTTGAGGATAGGGATTAGATCTGTGTCAATCATTATTTTAGGTTCAACACCTAGCACAATAAGTAATCACCACATTGATTTCATTTAATTAATTAATTAGAGAAGCTTATATGAGGTGTCAGGTAACTACTATAGTAAGGATGGATCTTAGATGAGGGGATGGAATTAGAAGGATGATCTAGAAGCTTCTGGGCATGGATTTCCTCTACTGTACTGGCAACACAGCTTGACCACACACAAATTACTGAGGGATTCTTAGGGGGAGAGAGAAATAAAAAAATATACATAATCTTCTACCCTCTTTCCCACAGTCAAAATACCTTAATCACACAGCAATCCTCCAGAGAAAGAACATAGACATCAATCCACTCATTCAGTTATGATTGATCTAGTTTCCTCAGCAGGGTCTGCCCAAATCAAAACTCTACTGATCTGTCTTTTTTCAAATGGACTCTTCCCACTCAAATCCCTCCCAAGTGAGGCAGGCATGAAACTAAGTTCAGAGACAGGTCTCATGAAACATCCCACGATCCAGTGTCTTGGCCAGAATTCAGAGCCCTCTCTCCTGATGAGTGCATTTAAGGGTCAATTACACCAGAAACTTTAGAAAAATTACCATCATCAGACAGCTTTAAAATCTTATCCTTGAGTCTCTTTTCTGTGCTGGGAAATGATGGAGAAAGTAGGCCAATCTTAAGTGTAAGAAAATTGGTCAGAAAAGAGCCATAAATCTGAGGAATGAAGGTGTCTCCTCTGATCTATGTGTGTGGTTACATAGACATCAATGTTGATTTTTTTCAGCTTATATTGGATATAATTAAACCTCTACAGAAACTTCTCAGACCAATCAGTAAAGAACAAGCACTGCCTCCTAGAACAAGGGCATTTCTCCTCATCTTAAGAAATAAGGAGTCCTTTACAACTATCCATCTACCTACCTCTCTAACTCTAGCCCTTCCTCCTTGACCCCACAGCACGTGTGTGTGTGTGTGTGTGTTCTCTGCTTTAAAGCATGTGTAACTTTTTCACTGTCCCCCAATTGTAATGATGATTTCAATATATTTTTACAGTTCTATCACGTCTAATATTTGCTATCAACCCCACCCAACTCTTCTCCACTTAGAAAGTTTAGTTTGTGTGCTGTCTCCTCTCCCCAGCTATCCCTCCCTGACCAACCTACATACCTACAATAAATTTGGGAGAGGGAGAACTAGCTTATTTTTCTGATTTATTATAAATTTTCCAACTTGATCTATGGTTTCTGGTGGTTTTGATGGATGAAAAGAAGATGACCACCTTATTGCCCAGATTCCATAATATACTCAGTGCCAACACTTCTAATCCATAGCTCTGATCCTTCCCTGAGCTGTAAACAGGAAAGCCTTTCTTCTGAATGCCCATCCCCTTCATATTCTCTTCCAATGAGAGCTCAACCTAGTTGGTTAGTACAACTAGTTCTTCTTGAACCAAATCCATGTGTTTATTCCTAGAAGTATATTAAGAGTTTCTTTCCAGTTAAGTGTGTAGCATGTAGAAGTAGTCTTCTGCTCCCAGTGTTCCCAGGTCTGGGATGAATTTAGATCCTTGGGAAGCTGCTTGAACATTAGGTTTTTGCTCCTCTCCAAACCACTACCGTACTATAAATGAGAAGGGCAGGATAGAATTCATTATAGTTCAGTATCTCCAGAAACATTCTTTGAGCATCTACCTCAGTGGTTCATAGCTATGGCTGCATTTTTACAATAACCTAAGGACTTTATAAATGTATTCATACCCAAGTCCCGCCTCAGATTAACTCTAAATATCCAGGGCTAAGGCCTGGGCATTGCTCTTTTTAAGGCTCTAGACATAATTCTGACATGCAACCAGGGCTGAGTACCACTGACTCACTATGTGCCATGCTCTGTCCTGAATGCTGGGAGGTGGCTTTCAAAATCTGTTCATAACATTTCTAGTGCCTCTTCAGAGCTTTTCTGAGGCATACCTGACCTTTGTTACCCACCACAGCTATGGTGATGCTTGTCAAGCCACAGGGGGACATAAACAATATCAGCCTTGCTTGCATTTTTACATTTCAGGTCCCTCACAAAAATGTATAGGATAACTTATGTCTAACAAAATCAGCTATCTCCTTATCTATTCAGATTATACCTCTAAACTATGAAGCTTTGTTTTAGCTCATTATTTATTGAATAACATTGTCAAAAACCAAAATGCCATTATATACCCATAAGGGCAGCACTGCCACACAGCTAACTTCTCATTCTTTCATAATGCCTTCAAATTCCTGTGCATGCAAAATCTCTGTGCAACATGCAGATAATCTGTGTTCTGCTTTTGCCAGTTAACATGGCATAAAAATTTTTATTAACATACTGGATGGCCAAAGAGAAGTCTTTGTTTTACTTACTCTTTGAGGAGGCATAGGAGAAAGGGTTAGATTAAGACAAATTGAATTCTGGCTTTGCTGCTAACTTGCTATGTAACCTGAGCCTATTTAAACTCTCATAAACCTCAGGTCACTCATCAGTAACATAGGCATGATAATAGCTTACTTGCAGGATTACAGTAAAAAACTGACACCATTTGGCTTAAAGTAGGCATTCATTAATGGATGACTCACAAACAATAGTAACATTTTTTAAAACATGTACCTATCATAAATTAGAATATAAAGTATACGTGAATAATTAAGATAAAACACAGATTGAATTTAAATAAATTCAACCTTTGGGCTCCATCCCCAGAACAATGAGAGTACATTCATTCTTCTGAAGTCAGAAATACTTTGGTAAAAAGGCTTGAAAATAACTGAAATTCATCATTACTCTCACAGATAATATTTTAGTGACCTGCCTCAAATCACACTGTCAGAACTAGAGCTGGAAATAGAACTCACCTGTTCCAAAAGCTGCTGAAAGGCTTTGATACCAAATACCACATGTCCTATCGCCACCACCTCAACCGCTACAGCATGAAAAGTGGACATCATAATTAATCAAATACTTGCTTGAGGATTACAATGGGGCAAGAGGAAAAGAAAGAAGAAACATATATTAAGTATCAACATGGTAGTCATGACTAAGAAAATATTACGAAGAGGTCATACAACTTCCTCAAGATCACACAGCTAGTTAGTAGTGAAGTTGGGATTTAAATCTATCTCTGTGTATCTCCAAAGTTCATGATCTTCCAATTAGAATTTAACTGAATGACAATCAACAGATATTTCTGAACTGCTTAATCTGTGTCAGATGCTGTGGTAGCATAGAGCAGTGAATGGGACAGATGCAGTCCTTGCATCCATAAAGCTTATTGTCTAGATGAGAAAACAGACTGTTTGAAGGTGAGCAAAGTAAGATGAGTGTCAGGTAAGGTGAAGCATCTGTATCCACAATGTTTGTAAACTATCCATGCAAAGAGGATAAGTAACTGGGAGCCTCTAGCCTCTATTCCAGAAATCAGTTGTACTATAGACTAAACATACTCACACAGGCTTGGTCTGGGAATTTGGCCACCATTATTCTTCTGCATTATTGCTGTGAGAAACTGCATGCTGAATTCTAAATGGATGTATAAACAACTTTGGGAGCACAACAATACTCAAAGCTGGTACCTGCTTTTTATATGATGTTTTAATGCCACAGCAGCAGATTTACCTTTCTCATTAGGTTCTGCTGAGTACAAGAAATAAAATTAGTGTCAGCATGTATTTCTAGAAAGTAGACTAATTGAAGATGGGAGAATCAATCAAACCATGAAGACTAATTATTGAGTATCTGCTCAGAATTTGACACTATGCCCAGGCAGTGTAGAAATACAGGGCAAATATGAGGCTGGTTCAGCCCTCTCCTTGGAGAGTTGTTAAACCAGATATAAGTTGTTTAAACAACTATAAGAGCACTTCAGTAACTGACAGACTATGTCAAAATTGCAAGAGACTGAAGTGGACACATCAGCAGAATAGGCTGGGTGGATCACAGATCAGGGAAGTTGACCGAGGCTTCAAAAGAGATATAATTTGACATTTAAAGAGAGTTCACCGTGCAGTGGGAGGACTTCTAACTGTGGTGAAAGGAATAGGACAAGGAGGGCTGCTCTGAAAAAATGAATAGACCACTGAGGCGAATGTTGGAGAGTATTGGGAATAGTATCTCAGAGGTAGTTTTGAATGAAAGAATGTTTCGTCTTAATCACCTTTGCTTCCCCAGTGTCTAGAATGGTACCTGACAAACACTAGGTGCTCAGTTAATGTTTAATGAACTGTGGGATGGAAAGACATCACCTTAATTGAAAAGTGAAATAACAAAAAAAAGTGCTAGCCCTGTTTCAACATATGCCAGACAAGCCTAATAAGACAAGAAAAAATGTACATAATTAAGTGATAAATTCTGTGATTCAAAAAAGTTGCCAGAATACGGAAGAGAAAGTGATTAAGATATGGTGAAAATAATCTGGGATTATATCTTTTATTTTATTTTTATTTTTCTTATTAAGGTATCATTGATATACAATCACATGAGCAACATTGTGTTTACTAGATTCCCCCCGTTATCAAGTCCCCACAACATACCCCATTACAGTCACTGTCCATCAGCATAGTAAGATGCTATAGAGTCACTACTTGTCTTCTCTGTGCTATACTTCCTTGTCCGTGACCCCCTACATTATGTGTGTTAATCATAATGCCCCTTAATCCCCCTATCCCTCCCTTCCCACCCACCCTCCCCAGTCCCTTTCCCTTTGTTAACTGTTAGTCCATTCTTGGGTTCTGTGAGTCTGCTGCTGTTTGGTTCCTTCAGTTTTTGCTTTTGTTCTTATACTCCACAGCTGAGTGAAATCATTTGGTACTTGTCTTTCTCTGACTGGATTATGTCACTGAGCATAATGTCCTCTAGCTCCATCCATGTTGTTGCAAATGGTAGGATTTATTTTCTTCTTATGGCTGAATAATATTCCATTGTGTATAAGTACCACATCTTATTTATCCATTCATCTACTGATGGACACTTAGGTTGCTTCCATACCTTGGCTATTGTAAATAGTGCAGCGATAAACATAGGGGTGCATCTGTCTTTTTGGGATTCTATACTCTTAGGGTAAATTCCTAGGAATGGAATTCCTGGATCAAATGGTATTTCTATTTTTAGTTTTTTGAGGAACCTCCATACTGCTTTCCACAATGGTTGAACTAATTTACATCCCCACCAGCAGTGGTGGAGAGTTCCCCTTTCTCCACATCATTGCCAGGATTTGTTTTTGTTTGTCTTTTGAATGCTGGCCACCCTAACTGGTGTAAAGTGACATATCACTGTGGTTTTAATTTGCATTTCTCTGATGATTACTGATGTGGAGCATCTTTTCATGTGCCTGTTGGCCATCTGAATTTCTTCTTTGCAGAAGTATCTGTTCATATCCTCTGCCCATTTTTTAATCGGGTTACTTGCTTTTTGGTTGTTGAGGTGTATGAGTTCTTTATATATTTTGGATATCAACCCCTTATCAGATATGTCATTTATGAATATATTCTCCCATACTATAGGATGCCTTTTTGTTCTACTAATGGTGTCCTTTGCTGTACAGAAGCTTTTTAGTTTTATATAGTCCCATTTGGTCATTTTTGCTTTTGTTTCCCTTTCCCACGGAGATATGTTCATGAAGAAGTTTCTCATGTTTATATTCAAGAGAGTTTTGCCTATGTTTTCTTCTAAGAGTTTTATGGTTTCATGACTTACATTCAGGTCTTTGATCCATTTTGAGATTACTTTTGTGTATGAAATTAGACAGCAATCCAGTTTCATTCTCTCACATGTAGCTGCCCAGTTTTGCCAACACCAGTTGTTGAAGATGCTGTCATTTCCCCATTGTATATCCATGGCTCCTTTATCATATATTAATAGACCATATATGCTTGTGTTAATAGCTGGACTCTCCAGTCTGTTCCATTGGTCTATGGGTCTGTTCTTGTGCCAGTACCAAATTGTCTTGATTACTGTGGCTTTATAGTAGAACTTGAAGTTGGGGAGCATAATCTCCACTGCTTTATTCTTCCTTCTCAGGATAGCCTTGGCTATTCAGGGTCTTTTGTGGTTCCATATGAATTTTAGAACTATTTGTTCCAGTTTGTGGAAGAATGCTGTTGGTATTTTGATAGGCATTGCATTGAGTCTGTATATTGCTTTAGGCAGGATGGCCATTTTGAGAATATTAATTCTTCCTACCCAAGAGCATGTGATGAATTTCGATTATTAGTGTCCTCTATATATCACTCAAGAGTGTCTTGTGGTTTTCAGAGTATAGGTCTTTCACTTCCTTGGTTAGTTTTATGCCTAGGTATTTTATTCTTTTTGATGCAATTGTGAATGGAATTGCTTTCCTGATTTCTCTTTCTGCTAGTTCATCATTAGTGTATCAGAATGC
Source organism: Manis pentadactyla (assembly GCF_030020395.1). Taxonomy (NCBI): domain Eukaryota; kingdom Metazoa; phylum Chordata; class Mammalia; order Pholidota; family Manidae; genus Manis; species Manis pentadactyla. Next base: position 43,614,664 of record NC_080020.1, on the reverse strand, counting down.
AAGAGATTTCTGTGTATTAATTTTGTATCCTGCAACTTTGCTGAATTCAGATATTAAATCTAGTAGTTTTGGAGTGGATTCTTTAGGGTCTTTTATGTACAATATCATGTCATCTGCAAACAGTGAGAGTTAACTTCTTCTTTACCAATCTTGATGTCTTTTATTTCTTTGTTTTGTCTGAATGCTGTGGCTAGGACCTCCAGTACTATGTTGAATAAAAGTAGGGAGAGTGGGCATCCTTGTCTTGTTCCCTATCCTAAAGAAAAAGCTTTCAGCTTCTCACTGTTAAGTATGATGTTGGCTGTGAGTTTGTCACATATGGCCTTTATTATGTTGATGTACTTGCCCTCTATACCAATTTTGTTGAGAGTTGTTATCATGAATGGATGTTGAATTTTGTCAAATGCTTTTTTAGCATCTATGGAGATGATCATGTGGTTTTTGTCCTTCTTTATGTTGATATAGTGGATGATGTGGATGGATTTTTGAATGTTGTACCATCCTTGCATTCCTGGGATGAATTCCACTTGATCATGATGTATGATTCTTTTGATGTATTTTTGAATTCAGTTTGCTAATATTTTGTTGAGTATTTTTGCATCTATGTTCAACAGGGATATTGGTGTGTAATTTTCTTTTTTGTGTGTGGTGTCTTTGCCTGGTTTTGGTATTAGATGATGTTGGCTTCATAGAAAGAGTTTGGAAGTATTCCCAGCTATTCTATTTTTTGGAAAACTTTAAGGAGAATGGGTATTATGTGTTCTCTAAATGTCTGATAAAGTTCAGCGATGAGTCCATATGGTCCAGGGGTTTTGTTCTAGGGTAATTTTTTGATTACTGATTAAATTTCATTGCTGCTAATTGGTCTGTTCAGATTTTCTATTTTTTCCTGGGTCAGTCTTGGAAGGTTGTATTTTTCTAGAAGTTGTCCATTTCTTCTAGGTTATCCAGTTTGTTAGCATATACATTTTCATAGTATTCTCTAATAATTCTTTGTATCTCTATGGTGTCTGTAGTTATTTTTCTTTCTCATTTTTGATTCTGTTTATATGTGTAGATTCTCTTTATTTCTTGATAAGTGAGGTTGGGGGTTTATCTATTTTGTTTATTTTCTTAAAGAACCATCTCTTGGTTTCATTAATTTTTTCTATTGCTTTATTCTTCTCAATTTTATTTTTCTTCTCTGATCTTTATTACGTTCTGCCTTCTACTAACTATGGGCCTCATTTGTTCTTCTTTTTCCAGTTTCAATAATTGTATATTTAGACTGTTTATTTGGGATTGTTCTTCCTTCTTTAAATAGGCCTGGATTGCTATATTCTTTCCTCTTAGAACTGCATCCCACAGAAGTTGGGGCATTGTGCTATTGTTTTCATTTGTCTCGATATATTGCTTGATCTCTATTTTAATTTGGTCATTGATCCATTGATTATTTAGAAGCATGTTGTTAAGCCTCCATGTGTTTGTGAGCCCTTTTGTTTTCTTTGTACAATTTATTTCTAGTTTTATACCTTTGTGATCTGAGAAGTTGGTTGGTACAATTTCAATCTTTTTGAATTTACTGAGCCTCTTTTTGGGGCCTCATATGTGGTCTATTCTGGAAAATGTTCCATGTGCACTTGAGAAGAATGTGTTTCTTGCTGCTTTTGGGTGTAGCGTTCCATAGATGTCTGCTAGGTCCATCTGTTCTAATGTGTTGTTCAGTGCTTCTGTGCTCTTACTTATTTTCTATCTTGTTGATCTGTCCTTTGGAGTGAGTAGTGTGTTGAAGTCTCCTCAAATGAATGCATTGCATTCTACTTCCCCCTTTAATTCTGTTAGTATTTGTTTCACATATGTAGGTGATCCTGTGTTGGGTGCATAGATATTTATAATGGCTATATCCTCGTGTTGGACTGACCCCTTTATCATTATGTAATGTCTTTTTTTGTCTCTTGTTACTTTCTTTTTTTTGAAGTCAATTTTATCTGATACAAGTACTGCAATACCTGCTTTTTTTCTCCCTGTTGTTTGCATGAAATAACTTTTTCCTTCCCATAACTTTTAGTCTATGTATGTCTTTGGATTTGAAGTGAGTCTCTTGTAGGCAGTGTATAGATGGGTCTCGCTTTTTATCCATTCTGTAACTCTCTGTCTTTTGACTGGTGCATTCAGTCCATTTACATTTAGGTTGAGTATCAATAGATATGTACTTATTGCCATTGCAGGCTTTGGATTCATGGTTACCAAAGGTTCAAGGGCAGCTTCTTTACTATCTAGCAGTCTACCTTAACTCACTTATTATGCTATTATAAACACAATCTGATAATTCTTTTTTCCCTCCCTTCTTTTTCTTCCTCCTCTACTCTTTATATGTTAGGTGTCATATTCTGTACTCTTTGTGTATCCCTTAATTGACATTTTGGGTAGCTGATTTAATTTTGCATTTGGTTAGTATTTAGTTGGTTTACTTCCTTTGCTGTGTTTTTATTTTCTCTGGTAATAGCTATTTAATCTTAGACACACTTCCATCTAGAGCAGTCCCTTTAAAATACACTGTAAAGATGGTTTGTGGGAGGTAAATTCCCTCAACTTTTGCTAATCTGGGAATTGTTTAATCCCTCCTTCAAATTTAAATGATAATCTTGCTGGATAGAGTATTCTTGGTTTGAGGCCCTTCTGTTTCACTGTGTTGAATACATCATGCCACTCCCTTCTGACCTGTAAGGTTTCTGCTGAGAAGTCTGAGGATAGCCTGATAGTTTTCCTTTGTTGGTTATATTATTTTTCTCTCTGGATGCTTTTAATACTCTGCCCTTGTTCTTGATCTTTGCCATTTTAATTATTATATGTCTTGCTGTTATCCTCCTTAGGTCCCTCGTGTTGGGAGATCTCTGGATCTCCATGGCCTGACAGAATATTTCCTTCCCCAGATTGAGGAAGTTTTCAGCAATTATTTCCTCAAGGACACTTTCTATCCCTTTTTATCTCTCTTTTCCTCATGTACACCTATAATGAGAACATTGTTCCATTTGGATAGGTCACACAGTTCTCTTAATATTCTTTCATTCCTAGAGATCCTTTTTCCTCTCTCTGCCTCAGCTTCTCTGTATTCCTGTTCTCTGATTTCTATTCCATTCACTGCCTCCTCTACCTCACCTAATCTGCTTTTAATTCCCTCCATTGTCTCATTTGTTATCTCCCTCCTGAATTCATTCCTTAGCTCTTGAATATTTTTCCATTGCTCCATTAGCATGCTTATTACTTTTATTTTGAATTCTTTTTCCAGGAAGATTGGTGATTTCAGTCTCAGTGAGACCTCTTTCTGTTGTTTGAGGGATTTTGGATTGAACAAGGTACTTCTGCCTTTTCATAGTCCTGGAGTGATGAGAGCAGTCACTGGTGAGTGGCATGGGTGTCAGCTGGGAGGGCAAAGTCACTTCCTGCTCTGCGGTTGCTGTCTCGGCTGTTTCTGCCAGTTAACTGCATGCAGGGAGCAGCCTCTGTGTCAATTCCCTGAACTGCCATGGGTGGGGCAGCCCTTGGGATAGCATAGGGCACTGGCAGGGGTTGCAGGCAAGTGGCATGGGTTCTGCCTCAATAGCAAAGCACCTTCATGGCTCCCAGTCTCAGCGCCCATCTCTGCTGTCTGTGCAGGTCAACCACGTGCAGGGAGCAGCCTCTGGGTCTGGGCAGGTTAGTTTCACACAGGGAGAAGCCTCTGCATTAAGCTGTGTAGTTGCTGTAGGCAGGGCTGCCCTCTGGCTGATCTTCAGCGGTGGTGGCGACAGCCAGTTTGTGCATAGGTGCTGTCAGGGAGGAAGGAGCAGCAGGCTGCTTATTGCAGTGAGAGGCCTTGGGGCTGCATTGCCAACCAGGGGGATAGGGCACCTGAAGCTCTTGAAAGTTCCCAGCCTGCTGGGCTGAGTGTGCCAGGACAATTTTGTCCACCTGTTCCTTCTAAACCCTTGCCTGTTTAGCAGCCTTCTGACTGTTGAGAAGTCTTCTAAAGCGCCTGCTTTTCTTTTGTCCCAGGGCCACTGGTTGTGGGAAACTGTTCACAGTCTTAGTCTCTGACTTTGGTTTTCAGCCCCTCTAATCTCCAGAGCACCATGCAATGTGGATCTGTGCTCCCAGGGTAGATTTCTAGGGCTGGGTATTTAACAGTCCTGTTTCACTCGCTCCCTGCTCTGATTCTCTTCCTCCTGCTGGTGAGCTGGGGTGGGGTGATTGCTCGGGTCCCACCAGGTTGCGGCTTTTTACTTTACCCTTTTCCATGAAATGTTGACCTCTCCCAGATATAGACTGGCTGGTGTGCTGTTACTTCTGGTCACTCTTCTAGGAATAGTTGTATTTGCTGTATTTTCAAAATATATGTGATTTTGGGAGGAGATTTCTGCCATACTACTCATGCCACCATCTTTTTTTCCTGGGATGATTTCTTAATGGAAGAGGAAATGAGATTGGGCCTATTAGGAAAGGCAAGGTTTGGCTCTCAGGAGTCACAATTCAGATGTTTATCAGGGTGAGGAATATAACTTAAATGCATGCGTTCAGTCATCTAAAAAACAATGGGAAGTGGAGGGACCATGGCTTTTATTAAATAATTTGGCAAGCCAAACAATGGATCTGCGGGCTAGATTCAATTTGTGAACAATTACAAGTCCTCAGGACAGCTAAAAGGAAGAAAAAGAGTGTCTTGCAGGTAGAGGAAAGAGGTCAAGGACAAAGAAAGAGGAAGAAGCATGAAGGCTTGGTAGGAGAACGAGAGACTGGTCTCACTAGAATGCAGAATGCCAGCTGAAAATAGCAGCACACATGGTTGAAAAGAAATGCCAAGCTGAGTTTGAATTCTAGGTAGAGGAATAGGTAATAAATTGAGAGACCAAGGTAACTTTAGCATGTTATGTTACATGGAGAGACTGTGAAATAAAACATTTTTTTTTTCCAATCTGGGATGCCAAATCGTGTTTATCTCTAATGACTAATGTTATCTAAAATCTCCCTGAGAAAATATCCATTCTAGAACCCTTGGATTATTTTCTAGAAACTTCTCTGGTGTCACTAGTTGCTGCCAACAGAGTGTATATGACAGCTGGGGCACTATAGACAGAGGCTATGGATCAAAGGCATCTTCAAAAACAGAGCCCTTCCTCTCTCACTTAACACATTTCACTTAAGGATTTACATTTACACCACTTGAGCAAATCAAAGTTATAGTTCCCTCAGTAACTGTAACCTGGACCAAACATAGCTATATTTTTCTGTGGCTGAACGGGCTTTTAACTTATGCCTCCCAACTGTGAAAGGGAGATTTAATTCAAACATTATGCAAGAAATGCTTTTGAGGAAGCAAATGGCTGGCTCAGTGATGGTTTAGTGTAAATGGCTACTCTTTTCAACTTGTGCTTTTAAGCAAGGGTTCCCTGCAGAAAGAAATTTTCCACAGCCCCTCCACAGTCTTGCAGGCTGAACAGAAAGGTACCTTCTCCACTCCTCCAAGCTATCTTGCTTGCTTCTTCAGGGGATAGAGCCTAGCTTTATTATTGCAGGCACCCAGTGTCAATGAAAGGGCACTACACAGAGCCTGGACTAAGGTGAAAAAGTAGGATGATTGAGGCAGTTGCCCAGGGGCAAAATTTAAGGGCCATAAATGCCATATTTTTAAATATATAAATTAATGCAAAAAATTCATGATGAACAAAGTATCAAAATATTGATTTTTTTTGAAATGTTGCATTGGTAGATTATTTTTCTTGATTACTGAATTTTTGGCCCTGACCCAGGCAAGTTCCTCACTTGTGTCACTTTCATCCTGGCCCTGAGAGGCAGTCAAGGTGGGGTGGGATAGAGGGCAGGAGAGAGCAAGTGCAGAGAGGTCATCATGAACTTGGCTGTAGGCAAAGTTTGTTAAACTTAGGTCATGACAGATAAAGAAATACTGAAGAACATTTCAAAAAGTATTTCTAGGTTGTGCTGATGGAACAGAATGTGCTGGATTATTAATTTTATCAGGAGGAGCTCTAGTCAACCAACAACAAAAGCTGTCTTCTAATTTTCCAGGTAGATCACCTGAGAAAAAATACCCAAAGGCCATCTACAAAGTTATGCCAAACTACTCACTTTCCAAGACTGCCAAAGATCAGATGACTTTCAAGTCCCACATGTTAGCCTAGGAATTACCACATGGGCAGGGCTGTCAAATAGCCAAAGTGAAATTCTACAAGGTCCTTGGGACCAGAACAGCTTCTTATGGTCCTTCAGGTAACCAGTTCCAAAGCCTAGTCTTGGGTTGGTGCACACTAATGCTGGTTTAGTCAACTGCTCCTGACAAGTTGGGGCAGTTAACAGGATGGAATCCTCTACCAAGATGAATCATTTGTCTGTGGATTTTGTTGTTTTAGCTGATAAAGCAGAGGAAACCCCTTATCTGTCAGCACCCCTTCACTCTGGAATAGGTATGTTTTGGGGAACTACTCATCATCAAAATGCATTCTTTGTAAGGAGCAATCATCCTTTTAATACTTCATATATAAGCTTTTAATTTTTTTTTGACATAATGGTTGGTTTATAGGAAAGTTGAAAAATAGGGGAGAGAGTTCTATGCACTCTTCATCCAGCTTCCCTTAATGTTAACATCACCAGAACACAATTACCAAACCAGAAACATTCACACTGGTACAATACTATCAACTAAACTATAGACCTTACTCTAATTTTGCCATTTTCTGGTCCACGATCCCATTCAGGATTCCAATTTGAATTTAATTGTCATTTTTCCTAAGTCCCCCAAATCTGTGATAGTGCCTCAGTCTTTCCTGCTCTTTCATGACCTTAACTTTTGAAAAGTACTAGTCTATTCTTTTGCAGAATATCCCTCAGTTGAGGGTTTCATTGAATGTTTTCTCTATCATATTGAGGTGGTGCGTCTTTGACAAGATACCCCACCTAAGGGGTGTTATGCCCTTCTCAGTACATGTTTCAGGAGGCATGTGATGCTGATATGCATCCTTCCTGGTGAAGCCCCCTTTCATCATCTGGGTAAGGTGGGGACTGTCAGGTTCTCTGCCACATAGTTACTCTCTTTCTTTATGTCATACTTCTATATAAGAAACATACGTCTATATATATCTGCTCCAGGTTGAATGTTTAGTTTGTCCTAAAATTGCTACATCCCTGGAACATCCTCTCCCTGATTAGTACCACGAGAACCGTTAGACAGCAGATGCAGGGCCGCTGGGGAGGAGAGAAGTGCACAGGAAGCTCCCCTAGGCTTTTTGGTTTTTCCTGTTTATGGCAACTCCACTGGGTCCCGGCAGTGGTATGCTGGTAGCTGTTTATCATGTGGCTCTCCAGGAAGGAACAATAAAGCTTGGATATACAGTGTGAGCCAATTCTGTGGTGTAACCCTTCATGGCTGACTTCAAGCTACCGACGTGCCATCACTGAGCAGAGCTGGGGTGAGATGGGCAGCAGCAGGCAATAAATGACATTTCTGCCATACAGATACAATAGAGGTAAAACACCTCAAGCACACAGATAAGAATGAAGTATAGCAAGATACTTATAAAGTGATGTGTTTTGAGGATCTATTCCTTGCTTTTGATTATAATATAACTCCTTTAATTATAGACATAAAAATATAATATACATATATATTTGAATAATGGCAGTTATTGTACAAATAACTCACCAAATCCCTAAAAAGTTAACACCTAGCTCTTTTGAGCTGGCTCCAACATCCATGGAGTAGTTAATCCTGAGCCCTGCAGTCCCGGAACATCTGAAAGGAGTTTCTGCAGAGCCTCCAGGAACCCACCTGAGGTCCACCCACCCTGCAGGGGATGCCACGGCTCCGGCAGAGGCATGGCGGCCCCTTGCAGGCCTCCTGTGGGAGGGCTCCGGAGCCTCTGGCTGCCCCACAGCTGGCCTGAGGGCTGCCCTAGTGTCAATGGGGTACAGCATCTGCCCCAGGCTCAGTACCTGTTTGCCATTCTCCCCAAAAGGCCACCTGGCCCTGTGCTGTTCTTAAAAGAATTACAGGGCTGTTTTAGAGGCTGCCTAGAATAGCGGAGAGACACAGGAGGGAAGAGGAACAGTGAGGGAAGAAGGAAAGCCACATACATTGAGTATGGAATATGCCAGGTAGAACCCTGTGTATGTTCTCACAGATGTTCCTGTTTACCATAAACCTCACACACCTGGGAAAATAGAATTTGCGTGTTGCAGAGAGATTACACGACTTCCCAAGGTTGCCCACCTGATGAGACTCAGAGGTAGGACGTAGTCCCAGCCTGCTCATCACTATCGCCCCAGCTATAAAATAGTGCCCATGACAGGAGGCCTCTGAGTGTTTGCAGGGTGGAGTGCATGAATGTGACTGACTCCAAAGCTTGTGTTCTCACCTCCATGAGGGAAGCGATTAAAGCTAAAGTGTACATAACAAGTGGCAGAAGGCGATGTGGAGAGAGGTGGCTGAATTTGGAATGAGGTGGGGTGACTCTCTCCAGGCTCTCGCTTTTACTAAGTCTCTGACCCTAGTTGGGGATGTCACCTAGCCTCTCTCTCTGAGGCTTGGCTTCCTCACATGTAAAATGGGGCTAATAAAACCTACCTTGCCATGTGGTGGCCAGAAACTCACAATTATGATATATGAAAAAGCACTGCAAGCTGAAGTGTGCTGGGAAAGAATGTTTATCCTATGTCGCCATCTATGATGTTGTCACATAATTCTGTCCTAGGAAGGGCACATTTAACACCATGGAAACAGAGGAAGAGCAAGGGGTAAAAAGAAACTGACCTTCGACACAGCAGAAGGTAGAGGTTTCTTATCTATTTCAACTTTATGCTTGGGACTTAATTAGCTGCTCTCTATTTGGAATTCACCACAGACAAAAGAATTTCAGTAACCCTTACCTCCCTACCTTTTATTTGAAATACAAAGGAACTATAGGTTAGAAGAAAACCCTGCCACTTTTGCCTGGCAGTACTGATTCCTGGGAATTACGTGGTGTGCAGAAGTAGCAGCATCCTGGGGACCCTGCATCAGACAGGCTGCCTGGCATCATCAGAGAGCCCAGGTGCCCAGGGGCCATGGGGGTGCACTTCAGAAGAGGACACCGGGCACAGACCTATGGGATCTGTTTCTTTCCCATCTGGCAGGTCAGGGGCATCACTGGACCAAGAAAGCCCTTTAGTCTAGATTACTCCCTATAGGATCTAGGATCTAGTATCCCTAATAGGGCTGAAAATGCTAATGTCCTTTAGTGTCAATGGTTGGTCCTCTTAAAGGAGGGGCATAGTGTGTGTGTGTGTGTGTGTGTGAGTGTATGTGTGGAAATACATGCACCCAAAAATCACACATGCATATTCAACACATTGGACAAATCACCCATAGTACATGGGAAAGAAAGATGGGAATGAAAGGCAAGAAATATACACATATTCACACATACCAAGGGAGGGTGTGGCACAGACCAATGAAGGTAATGTGTCATAAACCAAGTGTGATTAATTCAACCCTTGTCACTGACACCCAAAGAAGACACAACGAGGAAGGAAAAGACCTCCTAGCACTCAGAGCAGAAGACCCCAGGGAGAAATCAGGCCTTGAACTGACTTGGGCAAGTCACAGTCATTCATTTATTCATGTCTTCAACAGATAGCAAGAGCCAGGCATTGTGCAGGGTGGGCAAGGACAGTGGGAGAGCTGCTGCTGATCTCTGTCCTCACAGCACTCCTGGGCCTGCAGGCAGACAAGTGCACAGAGGATGACGACCCAGATGCTACAGTACAGCAGGCCCTAGCTGCTCCTATGACCACCAAAGGGGTAAAGGAAGAGGGTTAGAGAAGGCTTCCTGGGGAGAGTGACATTTCATCTGACTTCTGGTAGGACTGAGCTAGACAAAGAGTGGAAGCGTACGTCCTGACAGTGAAAACACCACGCATCCAGCTGACAAGTGAAAGAGTGCAGTGCAGGGAATCTGAAGGGTTGAAAGAATGTCATGGAGCAGGAGGATGGGGTGTGAAGGTGGAACTGGCAAGAGGCAAGGCTGGAAAATGTAAGCTCTGCATAGTCAGGGGAGCACAGCTTGCTCAGTGAGCCCCTGTGCTCAAAGCATGGTCAGGGACACACGAGTGTAACATAAAGCCATTAGGGCTGTGATTGAGTCAGAATACACAGTAATGAAAACACAGAGGAGGAAGTCCTTAATTCTGTCTGGGGCTAGGGCAGAGAGGAAGAGGGCAAGGGATTGAGAAGACTTCAGAAAGGAGTATTACCTGAGCTGAACCTAAAAGGAGTTCAGGATTTTACCTGCGTAGAAAGAATAGCAACCGAGGGCATTCCAGGCGAGGGAAAAATGCATGAGCAAAAGCCTTCATCCCCAGTGTCTAAGTCGATGAATAAAAACATCAGAAAATCCAAACTGTTCATGACTAATAGAACGCCGTGGTTAACCACCCCCCCCACCAAGAATAGTCAACGGACTTAAAGAGTTACCAAAAAAAAAAAAAAGAGAGCCGATTCTGTGCATTCTCTACCACGATGCAGATACAACCAACACTATTTCCTCCTCAGAATCAGGAAGCATCTTTTCCCACTTTATGATTGCTAAGCAGGGTACAAGATGATGACTCTCCTTTCTGTTAAGAGGAATGAAACATAAAAAAGAAAACCCTGTTCTAAGTAGGGGGAAAAAAACAACTTCCTCTGGGTCTGGGGCAAAATTAAATCTTCTGAGTTACTCAGCAGCCAGCCAGGCACTGAGTGAAGCCAGTATGAAACCACTTTTCAAAGTAACCAGAGTTAAAACTAAACTTGCTGGATGAGGGGAGAAAAGGAGTTAATAGAGGCAGAAGTCCAACCTTCCACCTGAGCCTGTCTTATTCGTATGCTAAGTTCAGCCCAGGCAAGCTGGGTGAGGGAATTTAACACTATCATTAAAAAGACATCAACACCCAGGCTAAGGCGGACATCTTCCCGCCTGAGTCATAGGCCACCCAGGGTCACAATGAATAAGGTAATAATAGGAAAACAGAGCTTCCTCAGGCCAGGTCTGTTGTGCTGGTCTGTAATTACCCAAACAATGACAGTCAATTGAAGACAAGCCTCCCTTCCCATCCCCTAAACACACAATGCCCCAAAAGGACGCCTGGCACCCTACTCTATAATTGCCGGATTTCCACACGTGGTTCTGGCCCTGAGCAATGGTTCTGGCAGGTATAGACATAGTGGGGAGGTGAGCTGTTCCTCGATGCTGCCAAAGTGCCAGTAAAAAGTGGATGGCTGTGCTTTCCTAGATCAGCAGAGAGGATCCAAACAACCAGAAGAAAAATGCAGGACATTTACCTTGAGAGGCTTTTTTATTTTTCCCTCAAATCCAATTTTGGGAAGCTGGTGCTTGTTAGAAACCAAACAGCACATCCGATGGTCTGTATCTTTAAAGTCAGATCTTTGCACAGGCCATGTCCCCACTACTGCAGGAAAATGAATTTATGAGTACCAGTGAATGTATTTGAAGATTTTACCATTTTACAGTTTATTAAATGCCAGACTGAAAGATGCTAGGTTTTATAGACTGGAAAGGGCTCTTTAATTAAGAAAGTAAAGGACTGAAGGTGAGCCCAACTGTTCTTCCATTTTCAGTGCGTGCTGAAGATGAAAAAAAAATTAGGTTACATTAGAGTAGTGGTTTAAAGTGTAGTGCCTCGACTGGCAGCATCCACATCACCTGGGAACTTGATGGAAAAATAAATGGTCAGGCCCCATTCTCCAACCTTAATGATCAGAAACCTGTTTTAACAGGTCCTCCAGGTCACTGCGATGCATGCTCAAGTGTAAGACCTTCTGTACCACAGCTGTGGTCCTCTGCCCTGGCTGGCTTTTATCATCACCTGGTAAACTTATTGCAATGCTCCTGCCAACCTCAGACAGATTAAATCAGAACAACTAGGACTGGAACTTAGTTACAGCTGCTTTTAGAAATCTCCTCAAGTCATACAAATGTGCAGTCAGAGTTGAGAGCCACTATGTACCAGAAGAGAGATTTAGAGAAGATAATTTGGGACTTGTGATTTTTAGTTAAGTTTAAAGTAATATTGACTAGTGAAGGAATCTCCTTCATTGAAAAAAAACCTTTTGAAAATAAGAAAAATCTTCATGAGCTGGAAAGGAAGAATGTGAAGCTCATCAAAAGCTTCAGAATCTTATACCAAACCCAATAGTAATAACAGTATTTAATAACTCATCCAACAAATACAGTTGCTCACCGTGGGAAAGGAGTGAGCTAGTCCCCACAGTCAGAAGTCATTATAAAAGCAATGCAAAGCCAGTGAAGAGTGACAATATAACCTCTCCCACACCTCAAGTCCAGATGCCTCAGTCTTCCAAGGAGAGCTCAGTCTTCTCATTTCTTGGCTTTGAAGCCCCAAGTACCCAGGACACATGAGACAGCAGCCTCTTCTCAGCAGTGTCTGGTGCTAACCAATGAACGAAACAGTGACAGCCCATCAGGATAGAACTCTAGGAGGCAACTCCCATGAATGGGCAGAGCCTCAGGATTGCTGCTTCACAAATGAATTGTGAACTTGGGCCACTCTTCTACCCAAATCAGGAAAACTGGCAGTTAGCCCATTCTAACTGTGTTCCTCAATCTGGGGGCCAATGGCATAGTCCCAAGGATCCAGGGTCTTTTCCCCATGAAAAGGTATCTGAGCATAACTAAAATGTAAAAACATCATAAAAATTCTTTCCAACAGGAAGAGACAACATTCTTTAGGATGTTTCTGGAGAAATGATGGTCCAATCCTCCTAATATAGTAGATGCCCCTCTACTATAAATGAGAGTAAGACCAAACTCTCCCTTAAAAAAATATTTTTAAAGATCAAATAGCAAAGACTGGAGCCAGTTCAACAGTTGGCTAGTGAATATACTTATGAAAACAATGTTGTCATGAAATTTTCACAAGTGAATCTTAAGTATCCAAGCTCTTGGGCATAATACCTCCTCTCCCCAAGAAAAAGGTGAGGATAGGGAGAAAATGAGAAGGAAAAGACCATGCTTTTGTATCCTCCATGCCGATGATTTTGCAGACTTTGGAGTCTGACAGACATGGGTTTGAATTTTGACCCTGCCACTTCTTTGGTACTGGTCTTTGAACACTGTCTATGAATTTTATCTTTTTCATCTGTATAATGGGATAATAATCCTTAGCACTGATCAGGGTGAGCAGACAGAAGGCATGGATTACATTTAACACAGTGCCTAGAAACAGAATATAAAATAGCAGCTGTGATCATTAATTATTTAACCCTAGAACACACAGTTGAAGTTTCATTTCCTTTGTAAAGGTTTCCTTTCCTACACACACACACAAACATACACACCAGTCTTTGTAGCTCTAATATTCCTAAAATGCATCCGGATTTTAGTCATTATATTACATTGCAATTGCTTATACATGTGTCTGTAAAGATTTTCTTAAGGAAAGAAACCATGCCTTTGTGTCCCCAATGCCTGACACACACCTGGTATATCACATGTACTTATGAATGAATGAATGAATGAAGCAGGCTACTGAATTTAACTAGTAACAAGATAAGAAGCAAGTTAATTAGGATGTTAAGAATGGAAAAGATGAGACAGAAGAGAGATACAAGGAAATTGATAATAATGGTTGACCATGGGTTTTGAGAAGTAAAGGAGTATTGTTCTGCAGTTTTCTAATTACAAGAATATATACAGTTCATCCAGAAAGCCCTTTTCTGGGTATTTTCTAGGGAGAAGAGAGAGCAGAAGGAATGCTTGCACGAATATTTGGAAAATATTTTTTGTTTGGGACTAGCCAGTCCTCTGAAACCAGCCATCTAGGGGAAGATACCTCCTGGACATTACTAAAGGACAAATGAGGTTGCCAAATGAATCAACACCCTTACCTCTTTATTCCCAGTTTTAAGAATTCTAGGCCTATGTATAATCATTGCCTTTCAATCTTTACTATTATCACTACTCTATCTTCTTTATCATCTTCTGCAGACTCTGCCCTTTGGAATCCCTTCACTTACTCCCCTGAAACTTTCCTTTTGATCCCATCCCTGCCTAATCTCTGAATAATATCTGTGAAATACACTGGCTTCACTGCCATAGCCATCTCCCTACCATCATCCCATTCCTCCCCGTCTCTAGAGTCTAGGCCTTAGCAATCTGTTTATCCAGAAAGTCTTAACCATTTTCACCACTGTAGAATAGAACTAGGGAAACAAAACCAAAGTAAATCAGCTAAGAAAGCAGGTGAGGGGGACTGCATGACTTTGGAGGCATAGAAAACTCCCCCTCCTGCCAGTCTACACCAAAGCTTTTATAGTAAATGGACAAGTCATCTAAGAAGTCTCCAATGTGTCTATCCTTACCCTGAGAGAGCCTGTCCACCAAGAAATAGAGGGACAAAATGCTACAGTGCTTAGCTCCAGTCCCTAAGCCATCTTTTACAGCCATAGGGGTTAGTCACTGGAAAACAGGCCTGCTGAGCAAGCCATTGACTTTTATCTTTAGACTTCAACTGCTATTCATCAGCATCAATATTTTAGAGCTTAATCAACTCAGTCCTAATCTGAGTCCAGGACATCTACATCATCATGAGGACTCACCGCATCCTGACAGCTGAGGACCTCCAAAATGCTGTTGAGTAATTCGACACAGTACTTCTTCTCCTGGACCTGGTGTTGCATTTCATCCTTCTGATCCAGTAGCTCCCTCAGTTCTTTGGTGATGACAGGAAGCAGAATGTCCCGGCATTCTGGAATGGAGGCAATTCAGAGGCATTTGACCCTCCTTGTTTTTTAGTTTCTTTTCTTGCTTTTAAGATAATTTTTCATTAAACAAATAATTCCTGAATATAGCCTCCTCATAGAAACACTTAAATATTGAAGATTAAGTTAAGATTTCACAGTTATGGTCCCTCCCACTACCTCTGCTCCCCAGAGGCAGCCAGTTATTTTATTCTATACATATGTATATTTGTATAAAAATTATATATGTATAAACATATAAAAATGTACTAGTATAATTTAATATCATTTTAATCTTTTATTAAGTAAGACATATCATACCGTGATGATAAAGCTTCAAGATCTTATATTCTACATATGTATGTTTCAGTATAAAACATAGTATTCATTCTGCTTTTGTTTCCTTTTCATAAAAGGGGACTCTACTGTATGTATTGTTCTGTACCTTGATTTTTTTCCCTGACCAGTATTTCTTGGAGTACTGCCTATGTTATCACATATATAGGTCAACTTAATTATTTGTATCTCTTTTATAGTATTCTCTGTTATGGATGTATTTATTTAGTCATGCCCCTATTGATGGACATTATTTGCTGGTAAAAACAATACAAAAAATGAATAACTTTCCATTTGATCCTTGTACACAATGGCTTTCATTTTAAATAAGTTAAAGCTTTTGCAAAGAACAGTATCTCTCTTGGCATTGCCCTCCCAGGAAATGTCTGGGAAGTTCTGAAATCCTGCAAGGTTTTCTCTATTTCTCTTGAAAATGGAAAACCTTGAGGGACCAAAAATGAATCCAAATGTTTTTCAAACCATTCCTACCTGAATACTTCTAGAGCTGTGATGTGAATCATATACACCAGGATTTAATTTAATTCAATACAACAGATAAATGCTGAAGGCATTGTACTTTTGGAAGTACAGAGACAAAATATGGTTCTCACCCATTAGATACTGACAGAGGTAGTTAGCAACAAAAAGAGCAGTGGCAGAAAACAGACTAAGATAAAGGTGGGAAGAAGTAAAGGACA
The DNA here is from genome assembly GCF_030020395.1 of Manis pentadactyla. Lineage (NCBI taxonomy): Eukaryota > Metazoa > Chordata > Mammalia > Pholidota > Manidae > Manis > Manis pentadactyla. The sequence continues at coordinate 43,598,863 of NC_080020.1, read as the reverse complement.
TCTCTTGTTCCATCAGTCCATCACCTACACCTTCTTCTGGCACAATAACATGGTTTGCTCTGGGGAGCCACAAACTGCTATGGGATATAATCCTATGAATACTCACATAAGGCTCCCTGCTCGCCTCTGAATAAGGGCAGAGCACCTGATCCTAATTAGGATAACTCCTTGAAATTTGAGTCTTGAGGGAAATTCAACCACAGTAATTGCTGACTTGCTAACATACTGGGAGCTTACAGTATGCCAGATGCTGTTTTAAGTGTGTCGCATAAATTTCTTCAGTTAATCTTCCCCGTGACTCTAGGAGGTAGACACTATTCTTTTTCCCATTTTACTGATGAGATAACTGAGGAAGTTTCCCAAGAGCCTATGCACTTAACCACTTCATAAAGAACACAGGCTTACTTGGAGCTCAGCTGTCTCATGGAAGCACTCTTTGGGTGCCTGTTGCTTCTTACACAGGGCTCTTCTGGGTCTCTCCTCTCTGCTGACTGGTGCTCCAGTTTTTCCTCTGATTCTATGAACTATCCTCTACCTTCCAAATACATTGTTTTTACCTAAAATTTACCACAGTAGTGTTTTGTTGCTCACAACCAAAGAACCCCAACTGGTAGAATCATAAAATGCCATGAGGGCTTCAGAAGGGACAAATGGTCTCTGGTTGGAAGGTTCATGGAAGACTTTACAGGCTCTGATAGAATTGTGGTCCTTCTCTGAGCACCAATCTTCTCACCTTCTGAGAGCACCAATCTCTGCTTATAATTAAATTATTATTAATGTAATTAGTTTTATCCTTTCAACCAACCAAATTGTAAGCTCCATGAGAGCCAGACTAAATTTCAAGTGCCTAACACAGTACCTGGATCATAGTTGCCACTCAATAAATTTTGGTTGACCTTGGAAGAACTGTTGAGATAGCCATTGATAATTAAATAATCGTGCCATAGGAAGAGTGGAGATTCAGGGAACAGAGAGTGATTTACAGTACATAGATCTGGGAAAGTAGAATAGTATCTTGGAAGTACAATGATGGGAGATAACATTTAAAAAGAAAGTTCTTAAATGCAGTAAGAGGGGTTAGGTTATAGTTCTATGGAAACAGAAAATTTTAACTCTGTTTTGCTTAAAATTATAGATGAAATCATAGGCCATAGGTTTACAGTACTTAATTTGGACTCAGCAAATTATTGGCCTAAAGGCCTAAGAACTTTTGAAAATACAAGGTACTGAGTTAGCCATTTAAACCCTTTGTTTAAAGAGATAAGAGAAAAGACTGGAAAATATTTGCATACAGTTACCATTACATTTAACTTAAATCAATACTTAGTCTGTATCTTATCACTGTAAGGTTGAATTTTTATCCAGATTTATTTATTGAAAGGGATAAAGAAATTTCCTGCAATGTTCATTCAGACATTTTAAAAGTTATCTTCTAAAGGATGTTAACTTGTGACTTTGAAGCTTGTTTGTTAGAGGAAATTATATGTGTTAAAATGCTTGTAAAAAAACTGTGTGAATTCATTTGAAGTTGTAAACTCTCTATCACCGGGAGATAAATGACCTCACCAGCTTCATGAAATTTGACTTCCCTCTTCTGCTTTCACTGATGCTGTCATAATTAAGCCCAACCAGAAGATAAGAATTGTGCATTCTCTTATTAAGTTAAATAAGGATTGTAAAGTCTTTCTCTTCAAAAATTACTTTTGCAAGTAAAATAAAAAAGAGATTCTAATAAAGGAAATTTAAAACACAACAAAAACTCTTCAGCTGTGATGGGCAGGCATGTAATCTACCACAGACCTCTGGGCAAAAGGAAGTTACCAAAAGATGATTCACCAAAAGGTGATTCGAGTAGCTGAAGCAGAGACCAGTGAATATGCTACTACAACAGTCCAGGTGACAAATGAGAATAAAAGTGCTGGGTTCCACCCCCTGGATTCCTAGCTTCTGATATAATATTCTTGTCTTCTGTGGAAGCTAAAGATTTGATAAGACCTTAGATAGTAAGAAACAAATCAAGAGCAGTCAATTGTTTTGAATTGAAAGCAAAAGACAAGGTTTTAAAGTCTAAAATAGCCTTTTGTAACTCAAGATTAAAAATCTTTTACAACTCTCTCCATTTGCTAAGTGGGATCGCTAGGACCTACAGGAAGGAGAGATGTTAATGCAGAAAAAGGGTTAATCCATTCCGGCAGTTAATTGATGTTTTCATTCACTTAGCCAGTCAGCCTTCCACATTTATTAAAGCTCCCTAAGTGCCAGTCACTATTCTGGGGATTACATACCTGCCCATCACAGCTAACGAGACAACAGAAATAAGAGGCAGACCTAAGCAGACAAGACGAAAACCTAGTACCTTTATGGCTTAGGAGTGCTGACCTGTGAGGAGTGTTCATAAAATAGAGCTTTAAGGTATAATAAAGGTCAGGTTTTTCCTTAAAAGTTCAACCTGTTGATATTCTAGTTGAGATACCTCATATCCCATTACAAAGATACGAATCCAAGAGAAAAGGCCATTTGGGAGATTCTAGATATTAATGAATATCCCCTTGGGAAGTCACCAGATTTTAAGTTCTACTTAAAACTGAGTAAATTAGTAGATGCTCATGGAAAAGTCTGGTAATGAGCTTGCCAACTCTAGAAATATTTAAGCAGTTAAGTAGCTGCATATTGATAGGATGATGAAGAGATAATCAAAGTATTAGTTGAAGAGTTGAACTGAATGATTGAGTCCTCATCCAAAATACTGTGACTCCATAAAATATAGATCCAGAGGAAGTGGCAGGAGGAAGCATATATTTGCGAGGTAGAAAGACAGTGGGCATGTGTGTATTGTTTACAAACCACTGAGGTTGTAGGAGCTGCAGACTAGGCCCCAGCAGAAGCAGTGTTTTATTAATCTGAAAGTCAATCTACTTTCGACTTATCAAAACCAGCGTACCCACAAGATGAAGGCTCTCCCTGCTAAGAGTTAGCAAATTTTTTACTGAGGAAGCCATTAATAATGGGGCCTGTTTTCAGAAAGTACTTTGTCTTCTCATTAACTTTGATTCCTCAGAAACATCTGGCTCCTCTGTTTTGAGATGAAAACATTTTTCTCATTTGTAATTGGAGCTGTGAAATTATATTAGTCTGTAAAGCTTCAGGAAGCAGCATTTCTAAACTGTGGCTTGATTATCAAGCAAACAAACATAAATGGTTTAAAAGATAAATATTGCAGAGACTTAAACCAATCTTTATAGACAAAGACAATGGATATCAGAGACCTGTAAACCCAACCTGGGTGCCTGATACCTGACAAAGGCTGGGAGCTCTGCCATCAGGGAACAAGTCCAAATTGTAATTCAGACCAGGTGCTTGGGAGCTCACAGAGTTACTCAACTCTGCACTTTTATACAAAGGAGTTTTCTTTCATCAGAATGACTGCAGAGAGGAAAATATAGTTTTGGGGCTCTGGTTTCTTCCTCCTTGGAGAGAGTTTTTTTTCCCATGGAGGAAGGTGCTACTACTTGAATTGTCTTGAAGTGGGATATGATTTTGCAATAATGTCATGACTCAGGGACACTTCAAGTAAGATGGCCCTTGTCCTTGCCTCTTTTCTCCACACCATCAGCCCCATAAAAAGAAGGAAGTGGATCATTCTTGGGGTATATCAGGACAAAAATACATCTGTGACTACAGCCACAACCCAGCTCCAAAGGGAAACACTCCGAAGAACCCCATCTGAACTTGCCATTCTCCCCACAGGCTTCTTCCTCTTCTGCTTGCTCTGAGAGTGAAGACACCCCAGTCCCATAGTCAACCAAGTAAGTGAATCATTCCTCTGTCTATCCCCAACACCCAATCTATCATGAAGTCATATCCTTGCTACCCGCAAGCAAGGATTGGCCCTTGCTCCTTTCTGTTCCAAGTCTCCTAAACAGATCTCTCCACTTGTAGTTTCAGTAGCTGGAATTTCCCAAAACTCAAACCTGAGCACAGCATTTCCCTGCTTGAAGTTCTTCAGTGGTTTCCTATTGCCTTCGGGGTGAGGTCTGTAAACTCTCCGGCATAGCTGAAGGTCTTTTGTGACCAAGCCCTTCCTTACCTCTCCCCACCAACCTCACATGCCATCATAGCCGTGGTCTCGCCATCTCCTGTTTTTGAATTTTTGTGCATTATTTTTGCATGTTATTTAATTACTGTATCCCCTTATCTTCACCTGAACTAACCCCTTCTTGTCTTCTAGGTCTTAAGTTAGAAGCCAAATCCCCTAAGACAATGTTCAGTTCAGGATACCCCAACACTGTCTTGGGTGACACTCTTGTTCTATCCTAGAACCCAGGCTCACTTCTGCCCTACTATTTGTCACAGTATGTGACACTTGTCTGTGCAATGGGATGACCAGTGAGGAGTCTTGTCATCACCCCCGAAATGAAGCTGAGGCCGAAGGTGATGACACAAGTACAATCACCCTACATCCGAAATTCAAATTGTTTCCAACAGTTGGGGTACACCAGCACCCTTCAGGGGGCATGGTTAAGTGCCAGCCCTGCACCAATCTGCATGCACAACATCCCAGAACTGGGGGAGGGTCAGCAGAGGCCTTTGGATGTCACGTGACATCAATAAAGGGAAAGCACTACCTCTGCCCCCTGAAGCTGAGGCGGAGGGAGGGAGAGCCAAAGGAATCACTCAGGAAATGCATGAAGACAAGACTGGCACCTTACACCCCCATGAGGGGAATGTGTGCCAGCTTTTAATGCCAGGTGAACAGCAGAACGGAGAGACAAAAACGGTCAGGAGCACCCTTCCCCTCGCTGTGTGGAAAAAGGTTAAACACCGGCAAGGTGTCTGTGTGAGGGGCTCAGTCACATCCTCAGTGTGCGTAATCTGTTTCTAACCTGCCTGTGGCAGCTTTCACTTGGCATTTCACTTCACCGATAGCTAGCCCCATACTGTGTCACCAACACAGGTTAATCAACTCTTCAGTCCTGTTCAATATTTCACAGGCTTTAAGATGAAATTTTAAGGTGAAGCAGAGTTTCATTTTGCTTTGACCAAGTTCCTATTAACTGAAAGGTGAATTCAGCTCAACTCAACCCTCTTGGGGGATGGGAAAGACATTCTGCCTATCAAGGCTTACCCTCTCCTCCCCACAGGCCTTTTTGTAAGCAGGGAAAACCCTTCATTGAAACCCCAAATTCTCCCTGGGCAAGGCTGAGCAGCTTAAACCCAGATCTGCTAGGGTGCTTTGCTTTCCTTCGGTTTGGGGAGCATATGTGGATGTCAGAGGCTATTTGGTTCAATCAGCTAGACATGAAGGAGGACCTCAATACACAACTCTAGTCTGACAGATAGCAATTTGTCCTCACAACCTTCTTCCTCCAGCTAGCGGGTCATAGAGAAAAGTAATTCTACCCACTGGGAAATCAATAACTACCCATAAACTTCATATTCCCGATCAGGTTACAAACCTTGTACAACTGCACTAGCAGTTTCCCCCAACGCATTCTTCAGTGGCTCCTCAGGATTCACTGTCCTTACTTCGCAGAAAGCATGCCTAATTACAATATCCAGAATCACCACTCACTCCCCTTTCCTGCTTGTCTCTGCTATGGTATAGTTCTCCACTTCATGAATCCTGAAGGCCAAACTATGTCTCCCCAGCTAAACACACACAGTCTACTTGGAGACTTCAGAACTCAGCCACTGTAAGAATTCTCTTCAGGTATCTTAGAAGGGTTAAAAGGTTACAATATAATTAGGCAGTAAATTCTAAACAAGAAATATACTTTCACAATAGTATTCTTGATACCCACCTAAAGTCCAAAGCAAGCCAGTGCTTCTACTACATACTATTTATATATAACTTAAAACATGATGTTGCGCTAAACCTATGAGCAAATGCCCTATAATAAATTGATGTTTGCCATTCAGAAGCATAGTGATGGCAGGAAGGGTATACTGATATACAAGTGTTAGAATCATTAAGAGGATTTGTTTGTTTATTTTAAGATGTATGTATTCATGTTGTTTGTAAGCTCTGATAGTCTATGCAATATATTTATATCCTTAAGCATATATAAATAGTTATTATAGCAGGCACTGTTCTTGGGGATATTATATTCTAGTGGAGTATCAGAAACAATTCAAGAAGATAAGAATTGTCTTAGGTTGGATTCTCCAGAAGCAAGCTCTGAGATGCAGTTTGGGTGAAGGTGACTGACTTATAAGGAGGTATCCCAGAAAACAAAGGAAAGGGCGCAGGGGAGTGGGACCATGAAGGGACTGCAAAAGCAGGCAAGTGTTATGGAAGGAGGGTGCTCTGAAGACAGTACGGGCGGTGGAGACAAAGCAGCTGGAGTGCTTGGGCCCCAGGGAGGATGGTCCCATGCACTTTGAATGCTCTCGGGGCCCAGGCCAAGCAGGCCCCTGCAGCCTGAGGGCAGCCCTAGGAGGCAGGTGCTGGCTGTGGGAGAGAAATTCCCCTAGTAGCTGTTCGGCACAGAAGTGATCATTGGTCACAGGAGACATGGACAGAGCCCTGGGGGTTGATGCTACACCAACTAACATGGGCAGCTTCCAGCAAGACAATTAACTAGGTAATATGAGAGAGTCTGGGGATGCAGGGCAAACTATCCGCATGGGGCAGTTAGGGAGGCTTCTCTGACATAGAGACAGTTCGATGGAGACCTGAGGGTGAGATGGCAACACCCTACAAAGACCTCAGGGAAGAGCATTCTAAGAAGAGGAATGACCCTGGAAATTTGCCTAGCATGTTGGAGGAATCACATGAACACAAGTGTGGCTGGATTATAGGAAATGGGGAGCATGATATGAGACAGCTAACCTGGAGAGTTGAGCTGGGACCAGGTCTCACTAGGCCCTGTGGCCCAAAAGCAGTTTGGCTACTGGAAAAAGATAAACTTGTTTTGTATTTTTAATGGGGGTTGGGAGTGGACCTAGAAAGGGAGATAGAAGAACAGTGAAGAGGCTTTTTGTAGAAGAAGAGGTCTGTGCATAAAATGAAGGTACCTGTGGCCAGGATTCTCACCTGGCCCTGGTTGGGTTGCTCACTACACACATGTGGGCAATACGTTGCTATTGACTCTATATAAAGAACTCTGCCTAGTGCTCTGGGTGACATGGTGGCACGGCTGCAAGGCTACAGGAGAGCAGAGCAGAGGCTGGGGTGGTGACAGTGCTGAGCACAGAGGCCCAGAGGACAGCTGTGTGGGCAGAGGGGCCCGGAGGCAGAGACCAGCCTGCTGCATGCAGACTCGCTCTGAGTGAACAGGATTTTAATGATAGACCTGCCACCGTGGAAATAAAGTTGAGTATAACCCTTTCACCCCAAGAACGTTCTACTGTCATTTCTTTGGTCACACTGAATCCATAGTGAACTTGCCCAGGGCTGAAATCCATTGGCAAGACAAGGTCTAATGTTTATTGAGCCCTCATTCTTCATCAGGCATTCTCTCTATGAGGAATGTCATTATACCTATTTTATTGATAAGGAAGCTGAATCTCAAAGAGGTTCAGTAACTCGCTTAAGATCACACAGCTGGTATTAATTGGCAGAGCTGGGATTGAAACCTAGGATATGTGATCCAGAGCCCACGTTCCCATCTACTAAGCTATCCTGCCTCCTTACTTTAACAGTGAAGGGGAGAGAAGATGGAAGCTTGATTCATTTGTGGCAGGAGAGATAGATGGAAATAGACAGACTTGGGCTACAGCCAGGAGGCAGAGTCAATACATCCTGCTGATGGATAAGATATGCTGTAGAGATGTATAAGCAGATGCATTTTGAACATCTGAATAAGAGAACAATCGATTCATTTAAGGGTTTATCAAATTAGGTTCTAATCATGGAGACCATTTCATTGCCTAAACTGGCAAGTAATGAAAGACTCCTATCAACATTCCTCTGATGGTACAAAGTGGCTTCAGAAATGGCCTGTCATCATGCCTCCTGAAAGCTATTAGGGCATAACTGGTAAATTCTGACAGGTACTTGCACTTTCAGTTACCCTTTTGCACTTTTGAGATCATTTACACTGCCATTGCTGACCAGTCTTCTCCCTGCCGGCTCACTCATTAAACTACAGTCCTGCTCTATAGAAAGTGCTTTTAGGAAAACAAAGGTCCAGATATGGCCAATTGAGTTATCACCCAAAATGTGACTTGTTCCCTATTGCTTTAGAAGGATTACATTGTGACGCCATACCAGATGAGAACCGGCAGCCTGTTAGAGGACTGTCTTACCCACCTCCTTATCCTGGCTAATGGATAGAGAAGCAAATGAAAAAGCTTGGGGCTGAACCAAGTCACCTGTCTCCTGGTAATCTGGGCAGTCTTTAAAGGAAGATTCCCTTCACAGCAATGTGCTCCAGGTCAGTCCAAGAGAAGAAATGAGTCAAGGTAGCTGTTTGACTGCAGAGAGTTATGTCTTACATCCCCCAGCCCCATTTGATTCCAGTCCAGGGACATCCAGAATTCAGATCAGTGTATAAGCACTTAGGACACCTACTATAACAGTTAGTACCATCCACGCCCTTTCAGGGCTTATCATCCCTGATCCACCGCCTCTCTTCTGCACCATGCTACATAGGTCCCTAATCCCTTCACCCCAGCCCCTGACCCTCTGGAAACTCAAACAAATCCCTGGCTCCACAAATTTCAAATTTTACTTAACCAGGAACTCTTTCACCTTAGATTCTTTCTGATCTAGTCTGTGGTTACATACTCAAATAGGGTTTTCTGAGTAGTAGGAGTCATTATAATATATATTTTTTAATAAAGTGTAGAAACCATCTGTCTAGAAATCTATTGAGAATGAAAGGGAGTGTGAGAGTGGAATAGAGAATGTGAGAGCTATGTAAAATGTCTTAAAATCATACTGAGTTCCAGGCACCATATTGGGAACTTATTTAATCTTTACCAAAAGCCAGTCTATATATTATGTTGTCATCATTTTTCAGATGAGAAACTAGGAGCTCCAAGCAGCTTGTCCAGGGTCATTTAACTAGTGTGACCACAACAGAGGCAAGATTCCGATGAAGACCCTGTCTGCCTCCAGTGCCAGTACTACTCCAACTTCACTCACACGATTATTCCCAACTCCAAGATTGCACAGCCTTAAGGCAACCACCCTTTGGATTTGTTAGCTCCCTTAAACTGGCCTCAAATCCAAGCCTCTGTTTGGTTAGTTTGTTTAGTGGTTGATTGTCTCATTTTAGTAAGGGTTACAGTCCCAAGGGACTAAAACAAACAAATCTGAATTCTAGAATCCCAGAATTAAACAATTCTGAGCATTCATCAAATGGTGATGTAGTCCTCAGATGTAACCACTCACTTCTTTCATTTTGTTAATTCAACCAATCATTTTCTCATCTACAATTGATCGAGATTACCCACCTCACAGCAGTTAGCTAGCAAAGAGCAACTACGACCTTCCAATCAGTCACTACCTTTTGTCAGAAAACAGTAAGAGCCTGGGGCAGGATAGATCTCGCTCAACCAAGTCTTGTCTCCTACAGTTCCTGGCACAATGTCTGCCACAGTATAAGCTCCTAATAAGTGTTAGATGACTGAGTAGTGATTTCAGAGAGGGATCCCGGCTGCCTACACTGAGGGCAACTCTAAGACTCAAATCCCTATTTGGTGTTGGGTTATGTCAATACTTATTACTCTGTGCTGTCCTTGAAGAAACCAGGTGGCAGTAACTGGGGACTGCAGGAGGGATGTTTAAGGGGGAAAACTGTATGTGTGTTCCTTTACCTTCACCTCTTCCCCTGAGCAGCCCTTCTAGCAGTATCATACCATCCTTAGCTTTACTCTATCCCAGAGGCAGGTGTGGGGAAGTGGGCAGAACTCTGGACTGAGGGTCTGGAGACCTAGATCTGCATTCCAGTCCAATTACTGCCTGACTGTGTGACCACAGATAGGTCATTTTATCTCCCTTCCTCTAAAAATGGGGACTAAAAAGCCCATTTCATAAGAGAATCCAAATAGAACATTATGCAATTTCAGTTGTAGTTACTAAGTGTAATGAGGCATGGGATCTGATGCTACATCTAAGAAGTTTTTGAGTCCAGAGCAGAGCATGTTGAGACTTCAGTTTCCTTCAGCTGCAGCTGATGTTTACACTTGACAGAACACCTGGACCAGGCATGCTGGAATGAAACAGACTCAAAGCTATTATGTGCATCATTCCCAAAGTAAATTTTTGTCTGAAGTACCAAACTCAGAGAACTGAGTTCCAGGAGGTGCGTATAAATTGAAATGATGGGGATATATGCCTCATCTTCACGTTCCTTTTTATATGTGGACAGACTAAAGGAGAGCTCAGGCAAGCTTTCTCAGAACATCTTTTACACTTCTGTTTGGTACTTAGAATAATAATGCTACATGCCAGCAATCCTCAAGCCACACATGAACAATCCTATATTGCTGCCATCACAAAACTTGCAAATACCAAAAATACCAAAAAACAACAGCAATGTTCTGGATCAATATGAGCAGCCAGAATTCCATTTCTGGGAAAAGTGAACATTAAAAGCCTCCTGTTTACACTTTAAGGATAACAGAGGGGCCCTTCATTTCAGAGAATTAAATGAGAAAATTCTCCTGGATTCAAGCATTAGCAAAATGGAACGGTTGTATAATTGTTTCCAATCATCATCTGATTCTCTCCTTCCCTCACCTTCCTCATAACAGTTCCAAAGGAGAAGCGACTAGGGTTCCTCTCATTTATAGCCCCACATGTTTAACATCCAGTTTTGTTAATTACAAAGGGAAAGCAGAGAAGTATAATATATTTCAAACAAGCTGAAGAATTGGAAGCAAACTCCAGGGAGAAAGGGGGAAAGAAATCACTGTCATGTTCTGCCCCTATAAATAAAAATGGAAATGTAAAAAAACTTCTCCTCTATCCTCATTTTCTTTTCTGAAAGCACTCAGCTAAGAAGGTGGAAAACAGTAGCAGTCCTGAGAGGCAGGGTTCTTTGCCTCTTTAATTTCTCCATTCATGCAACAGAGTCAATGTGAGTCCTCCCCTGAATACCCAAAGTAAGAGTGATTTAAGAAATGAATCACACACTTAGGCCCAGTATTTAAATGAAAGGATCAAAGCAATACTCTGTGGACTCTGAAGCCAATGATGAGGAAACTGGGTAAAGGGAGAAGGAGACTGAAAGGGAGTAAATGACATGTAATGTGCTTTCATATACAAAGGGAGGACAACATATGGTCCTTACCCTTGGAGCAGCCCAAATGTAATGAAGAACAGCACCAGTCAATTGACAGAACAGTATAAAAAACACATACAATGAAACATACTGCATTTCCAATTATGTTCAGTCCCTACCAATAAATATCAAATTGTACTCCTATGACACTGACATTATTTTATTTTGGGCATGGCATGTTGATATAGTTATTAGTTATATGTATTTCTTCCTATGCTACCTTAGACCAAAGAGAATACAAGAAGATGACACACCAACATAAAAACTAACATAAGGGCTTTAGTTGCCCAGAAAATGTGGTTCCTCATTTGTGTAATGAACTGTCACAACAACAAAATTAATTGTCCAAGTTCTAGATTAAGTTGATCATTAAAATAGAAGAGAACTCCTTGAAAGAAATACAGCTTTTTCTGGCATTAAATTCTTAAAGAAATTTTTCATATTGAGTTTTAGTGTTAATATTCTCCATTAAGTTTAGTAGCAATTAGCTGTTTTTGATATTAAATTGTAGTTTTAACTTGGCAAAGAACCTAAGGAAAGCTAATGGTTAGACTCATTTGACTGTGTTATATGCTCATATAAAATATGAAAACAATAAATGGAGGAAGGTTCATGATTGTGTGCTTGTCCTTACATGACACCTTCATTTATGTTTCATGTGAGCAAATATTTACCAAGTACCTAGCAAAAGTCAAGCATCATATATGGCACAGAGATGTATAGGATCAGGATGGAAGTGGTAAAGACAGAGCCAAGTAGACAGATTTAAGGTATATTTGAGAAAGATTCAAAGGCCTTAGTGATTGATTGAAAGTGAAAAATGAGGAACAAGATCTAAGAGCTAGCTCTGAATGACTGGCAGAAATGTTGAGTTTAAGTACCTGTAAGACATTCAAATGGAGATGTCCAAGGGACAGCTGGCTAAATATGTCTAAAGAAGTTCTAGTATAAATGGGCAAGCATGAATTCAACTATATGAAAGGTACATTGAGCACGGCCACTTCCCACAAGGAATTTATATTGGGCAATCTGCGTGCTTAGCAAAGAGGTTTATTTAAAGCTTATCTGGTGGTGATCATGAAGAAAACCCTGTTGAAATGAAAAGAAGAAGAGGAAAGAAGATATAGGAGACAAGGAAGAGGAGGAGGAGAAAGTGAAGATGGACAAGGAAAAGCAGCAAAAACTGGGGTTCTGAACGGGGACTGACTGGGGACACATGAATACAGGAGGTTGGGACAAGGGAACTTAAAGGGGCTTAGAAACATGAGGGATTGTCACTTGAAATTTTTAGATGATCCCAGGACAAGGTTTAGGCAGAGATCCAGATGGTTAAGCAGCTGAACTGCCCAAGTGATGTAACCGGTAAGTTCGTCAATATCGTCACTTCACCACGTAGTGCCGGCTGAGCAGGAGCTGGAGGAGCAGGTGTTCTGGGAACAGTCAACGACTAATTCTAGATCACCTGACCATTGAGTCTGAGATGGAATAGTAATTAAAGCCTGATCCTTCCCCTCAGGGACTCTCCTGCAGGAGCATAATGCACGGTCTACTAGCCCAAGACTAGGAAGAGTGATAAACTGGACTGTGAAGAGAGGAATGTAAAGAAACAAAAGCTATTAAGGAGGCTCCATTTCCTCCGATGCACTTAATAAGTATCAGGCAACAGAATGAGTGCCATGTAGTCAATGGTGGAGCAGAATACGGAATTGTAAGAGCAGGGATCTTTACTACTATATGGGTGACCTTGGACAAGTCACCTAACCTCTGTCTTTGTTTCTTTATCTGCAGACTGGTGAAAAGAGCACTTCCCTTCACAAGGCTGTGAAAAAGAAATACATAAAACACTTAAGTAGCACAGCTGGCCTATGGTAAGCACTATGAACATATAAGCTATTATTAATTTTTAAAATTGCCATATGTAACTTTCTGGGGACTGTAAATATGCTATATCTTGACATGGGTGGTGGTTGCATGGGTGTATAAATGTGTAAAAAGTTCACTGAGCTGCAATTCACTATATGTAAATTATACCAAAATTTAAATATATATTGCTGTCAGGTATGTATTATTATTTACCCTGTTCAACATGTGTACACAGTGAGGCTTGAGGAAGTCAAGAAAATTGCCAGCAATATCACACTGGGTCTCACAAGTCCAGAAGGCAGACTCCAGAACCTGTGCCTTTAAAGACTGGGCTGGGTTCCTGTGTTAGCTGAGCCTGTGGTCCTTGATACGGCTCAAGACAATAGTTACCCAGCTCTACTTAGAGAATTTCCTGCATGAAGAGAAAGCAGCTCTTCCCTCCTCTCTCCCGTTGTTTATCCTACCCACTACCCTCTTCTCATCTCAGCTGTTCCATTAACTCATTAACTATTCTTACCAAAATCTCTGTCAAGTAACAACCTGGCTGGTGATAAGAGCATGCATCCCAGGAGGGAAACACCAGCAGAGAATTGCCAGTGATTAAGGACTGAAAGGAATACACCCCTGAGCTCTCCAAATTGTTCAGGGGCCTAAGATGCTCCAGTATGATCTGAGGTGAGCCCACTCTAAGAGTGCGTGCAGCTCTTGCCAAGATAAAGAGCATCAGCTAGAGAAGAGCGAGTGATCATAATTTATGAGGTGCTGTAGAAATTAATTTTGTATGCCTTGTCCATTAGCAGTGTGTCTGAATTAACTTTAATATGCAAGTTATCATGTTAATCTTTGATACTAAAAAAGAATGTATCATCATTAAGCTTCCTAGTCCTAAATTCAACAATGCAGTCTTTTGATTAGCTATAACAGAAGTAGCATTATTTCTTGGCATCTCAGTACTCTACCTATCTGTATGGGGTTCCACTAGTCACTTTGCAAAATCTCTGCAGATTCAGAAGCCCATTTTTCAAACATTTGATTCTAACTGCACATAAGTCACCAGCAGTTGACTCCACCTTCCTTTTTTTTTTCCAGATTCCTCTAAATGAAAATAAATTTTCCACTGAAGCATTCCACAAAAAGCAAATAATGGCCAGTATAAGGAGGCCTATAGTGCAAAGAGGCATGAGTAAGTTCTGTGTGATATTTATGAAAGGAAAGCATATACTAGGCTAAGCAGTAACTGGTATTCAGAGCTCCAGGATGTCTGGCTAACTAAGTTATAGTTTTGCTTCAGGGAACAGGAAAACAAACTAAACAACATTAGAAGATTAGCTGTTAAAGATAATAGGACAATCACCCAAATAGTGTAAACTAGTACATTTTTCTTTGCATGTATTTACTTGATAGGGGTTAACAGTAGAAAAATTTTGATGAATTGCATTTTGCCACCTTTTTCTTCCATTTACACCCTCTCACTGAACAGAAATATAGTCAGAAATTAAAGAACTTCTTAGAAGGGGAAAACAAGACAAGATAGAAATCTGAAATAGAATCTTAAAATAGAGCATCAGTTCCTGAAAAATAAAACCAGTTTCTGTTCTCAATAAATGCAACAACATATAATTTATAATTTAAAATATACACAAAAAATACCTACATACTGAAACTAAATTGGCTACCAGTCCCACTTTTTGGCTTGTAGGAAAGTACCAACAATGAGATTGTCAACATTTGCATTCATCTCCGGTATGTGGGTAGTTCATGTGTCTCCTGTTAGATCTAATCATTGTTTTTCTGGCTGCTACATAAAAAAGACATGACATGAATAGGAAGAAAATTAGAATCAGCCACATCTACCCTCAAAATGCTTAGAAAATTCTAAAGGACAGAATAAAATATTTTCCAAGCGTTAGTTAACCATTACTTCTGCCAATGTGAAACCCACCACATATTCCTCATTTACATCCCACAATGTTATTTACTTAATTTTTAATTTTTTCATAAAATGGGGTTGTTCTAGTCTGCTTACATTTTAAAATGAAACTCTCCTATTTTAAGTGGAAAACCAGTACCACTAGCCATAGATGGAAAGTCAGTGTAACAATCAATGCTATGAAAACAAAACACTTCCCTCAAATTCGAGGAGGTGCTTAAGCCTGAGGTCTGCTCCCTCTTTGTTAGCAAAGGAGATTAGTAGAGAAAGATTAAAGACAAAATAGCAAAGGTATACAATCCTTGATATATTCAGAAAGATTGAAAAGCTGTTGAAAGAAATGAATGATCTTCTGCTTCATGATAGAGTACTTTATCGGTGTGTACCTTCAAAATTATCCTTCATGCCAAGGAAAATAATTTTGCATATGGTGGTATGTATGCAAACTTTGAGAAACACAGCTAGAAAGAAAAAAATTACAATCAGTATCATTGGCTTCCCATCTCTACAGCTAATGCATGTGTGACCTTGGGCAGGTCATACCCACTCTTGGAACCAGTTTCCCTGACTGTAAAATGAGGAGGTTGGATTAGGTAATCTCTCCAAGGAGCTGCTGATGTCTATGTATCTGTGTTTTATAAAACCTTTAAACATGATCTAGAATATCTCACTATCTAAAGTATGTGGTTGTTAATTGCATTTACCTTGTTATCTGAAAGTCTCACCAGGAAGGAAAAGCAAAAATTTGAAAAGATCATGTAGTCTGGGGCAAAGAGCCTTTTGAAGCTGTTGTGTTGAAAAAAATCAATAAAATTGACTGCAGTTCAGGCACAACAGAAGTTGACTGTCCAGGACATATCCCTGGGCTTTGGAAGGCAGTGGGCAAAGAGCTGTCTTTAAAATGGACTTACAAACCATCACCTGACACTTGCCTGGGTCATGTGGTAGCTCATACCAGTTGAGTACTGAGAGGGTGCTGATTCAAGCTATGGGTCTTACTGCCCCCTTCCTATGAGAAAAGTAGACTGAGGGGAAAAAAGCCAAATGGGTCAGTAGTTAAAAACCAGCTAAGTAACTGTAAGCTTGCTCATTTGCAAGACCTGGTATAGTTAAGCAAGTTTCTCCATCTCTGAAAGAATGATAACAACCCACTTTATAAAGTTTCTATAAGAAATTATAAAAAGTAACTATTGTCAAAATTATGGCAGCACATATGTGTATTCTATTTTTCAGACAGTATTTTCTCCTGTCTTGATATTCAGAAAAAGTTAATTTAAGCATCATTTTATTGATAATGTTCTACATTGGCTACAACTGTGAATTGATAGTAATAAAAATGAATATAACTATAAAGGAATAATTTATAAAAATAATAATTATATTAATTTTAAACTACCACTTAATGGAGCTTTTCTTTTTTGCCATCAAGGGACTGTACTAAGCATTATTTCTCTTAATATTTACATCAGCCCTTTTATTACCCCCATTTTACAGATAAAGAAACTGAGAACAAAAGAAGTAACATGACTTTTCTAAAGTCACTGATGGATACAACTCAGAGATTATGAAACAAAATGAAGAAATTTCCTAGTGTCTCTCCAGAACTCAGTAAGTCTTTGGTAAGGGGATCATACAAGACACCAGCATCATACATGTGGGACAAAAGTCAAGATTATGGAAAAAAAAAAGAGAGAGATTATGAAAATCTAGGTTAATCTGAGAAATGCTGAATATTCACAGTTCTGAAGTTTTCTGCTATTTCTTGTGTTGTTGGGATTTTTTAAAATATTTTTTCAGATGTTGTACATAACCAGAAAGACTTTAAAATCATCTAGCTGTCTACTCTGAAGTCCCATGGCACTTTGCTTATGACTCTAGTATAGAATAATCATCCAGCATTTTAAGAAAAAATGCTTCATTTTGCTAATGAAGGCAAGCTCCTTGAGGACATCACCATGTTTTTGCCAACTTTGTATTTTCTAAATGGCTACTCGGTGTTTTGTTTACAGAAGATCAATAAACAATTGTTGAGTTGGACAGCCTGTTCTAAATGTTGCCCCCTTCATTAAAAAGGTGGCCCCATCTATCCTGTATGGAATTTGAGACGTCAGAGTGGCAGTTAAAATGATGTCTTGAGGTGAAAGCAAAGACTTAGACTTTCTGAGCATGGGGATTCTGAGCATGGAGATAACACTGAGCCACTAGGGTGGATGCACTCCCCTAGGCAAGAGCAGGCAGAGCAAAACTGGAATATATTTGGGAGCTGGAGCCCGAAGTGGCTATTGAATGAACCGAATTGGCTCCAAGGCAGTATTCCTCCTCTCTCTGTGCCCCCCACTTCTGACCCTCAGGCACAGAAAGAAGATGGCAATCTGAAGCCATGTAGGATTGTTTCTGTTTCCCAGGATCAACCAGGAAAAAGAAACTATGCAAGGCTGCCCAGTGTTGTCTCCTAGGGTGGCAGGAGAGAGAGAAAGGATTTGCTGGTCAGATTTAAGCCTGGGGAGCAAAAAGCTACAAGAAACTTGGCCACAAGGAAGGATGGAGGCTTGGCATCCAGGGTTGTTCTCGCTCCATAGAATAAGAGCAAGAAAGCCATCTCTGCCGCTCTACTCCACAGACCCCAGAGTCTGTGTCATGATGCATGTGACTGATATCACCTGATAAAGTAGGAAGAGGGGGCAATACATCTTATGCTCAAAAAACTATTTTCTCCTTTTCCCACTGAACCACAGTACAAACCATTCTGCTATTCACAGACTAGTCTTCCCATCTATCAAGATTTGCAACTCACTGTAGGCCCCTGAAACACCACAAATTTTCCTGAGAAGTAACTGGGACCTGCTTGATTTCTAGCACTGGCCTCAAACAGACAGCAGGGCACTGTAGTGAATCTCTTGCTACCTGGTCTGTAATTGATTTTAACAACTACAGCTGCAACTAGAGAGGAGACCAGAATTCCCATAAACCAAACCAAACCAAACAAAGAATCTTGCTGCACACATATAGCAAAGTGCTGTATCCAGCAAATCTGGGACATTGGCAGAGGCAAACCTATGTAAAGACATTTTTGAGACACACAGAAAATTTGTATGGAGACAAAAATCCACTAGCAAGTGGACCTCTTTTGTCCTGACTGCTGCCCACTTTCCAAAGTCTCAGAAGACAGGTGGAATCCCAGGTCCCCCCAGCCAGGAAAAGCAGACCTAGTCCCAACAAACCTCTCGATGACACACCATGGATTCAGCTATGGCCTTTATGGATGACACACATCTGAACATAACATGTCCTTTGGTGTCTTTCATGTCAGGTTGACACTAGTGTCCTCAAAACCCCAGGATAATAAAATGCCTTTCAAGCAGTTTTAATCATACTCAAAGTTGCTACCTCTCTTTCTATATTGTTCTGGCAATTCAGAGATAGTTAGCTCTCTAAGGTCCTATCTGATGACACATATTAGGAGTAGAGTCCAGAGAGATTAGATGGTTTTTCCAAGGTCATACAGCTTGTTAGTAACCTTCCTGGACTAGAGTTTAAGGTTTTAAATTTCAGTTTCAAATTAAAGTTCCTACGGCCAGGATCCTCACCTGAACCTAAACTACTTGATCATGTAACTAGCCTATGGCTAGGCTACTGCTTCCACACCCTAGGCAATAAGCTATTATTGACTAAGTCACTATATAAAGAGCTCTGCCCGGGGCTCTAGGTGGAGGCAGGGATGGAGGTGGGTTACAGACCTGCAGATTGTTAGATGCAGACTGTAATTCTAGTGCTTGACCTATCACAGGAGAACAAGCCAGTAACAAACACTTTTACCTCAAGAATGCTCCATTGTCATTCCTCAGTCTCACTGAATCCATAGTGAACTTACCCGAGTCTGAAACCCTTTAGCAAGACACTCCAACAGACCAGTTACCTTCCTTCTATTAAGGTAATTGTTTCTTCATTTTTTAAATACTTACTGAGTATTTGCTCAGTGCCAGTTATTTGGAATACAGAGAAAACACTCTTTACCTGAACTCAAGAAGGTGGTGCTGTGCAAATATAAGGAAAATCTCAGAGAAACATAAGGAGAGCCTTCCCAGATCCAGAATGTATAGAATCTTATTGCATTTGTTTGACTTATGATAAACCAAATATGAACTGGGAGGAACCCCCTACGTGGCCAAAAGCTGCCAGCATAAGAGGCTCATAGGTATCATATTGGGTGCTGTCTCGCCAATGGGTTTCAGCCCCGGGCAAGTTCGCTATGGATTCAATGTGACCAAAGAAATTGACAGCAAAATGTTCTCAGGGTGAAAGGATCACACCCAGCTTTATTTCCAGGTGGCAGGTCAGTCACTGAAATCCCATTTGCTCAGAGCGAGTCTGCAGGCAGCAAGCCGGTCTCTGCCTCTGGGCCCCTCTGTCCACACAGCTGTCCTCTGGGTGTCTCTGCACAGTTGTCCTGCACAGCCGTCCTCTGGGCCTCTGTCCTCGGTGCTGCCACCACTGCAGCCTTGCAGCCGTGCCACCGTGTTGTGCCCAGAGCACTGGGCGGAACTCTTTATATAGATTCAACAGCCATGTATTGCCCACGGGTGTGTAGTGAGCTAGTCAACCAGGGCCAGGTGAGAATCCTGCCACAGAAACTCTCATTTTATCCACAGGTGCCACCTTCCTTTCATTCATCATCATGGGAGGAAGAATTAGCAATTTTTCTTCACCTAACCCTGGGGAGCCTGTAAAGATTTTACTAGGGGAAGGTGTGTCAGAATGACCCAGCACACATTTTAAAACAAAATCACCCCCAAACATGCTTTTGTTATTTGGTGGGAAGTGGGTATTTAAAATTTAAAAATCTAATCCAAGCTGACTCTGTCCCTCCTAGGTAACAGAACCAGTTGCAGCTGGGGTACAGCGGCAACTACTCTCAGGGCAAAATGGACTCCAGGTTGAGGGGGTGGGGGCGGTGTGTGTTCACCACATTTTTAACATTTTAAAAAGTGACTTTGTTTTTTATAGCAGCTTTAAGTTCACAGAAAAATTGAACAAAGTACAGAGTTACCCTGTACCCCCCTTCCCCTACACATGAGCAGCCTCTCCCACTATCAACATCCCTTATCAGAGCCAGATCAGTTTTTCAGAGATTTCTTTAGACCTAGAGTTTTTTGTTTAAAACAAATTATCTTGGATGTGGAGAGAGAAAGAGAGAGGGAGATGGAGAGGGAGGAGACAGAGAGGGAGAGACTGCAGAAGGTGGAGGAAGAGGGAGAGGGAGAGAGAAGAAGGGAGAGGGAGAGAACTATTACTTTGGCAGAAGCAGGGGGACGTGGGCCTTTGTGCTATTCAGGCACAGGTGAACCCTCTTCACAGGTTCTCTGAATTGCTGAGCTTAACTATATCTGGGCAACTGATTGCTAACATCCCTTCCAGCTCAGACATTTGATCTACCCATTGTACTAAATTCTTTAATACATACATGCATATACAATCCTTCAGATAACTCTCAAAATAACCCACCAGCAAGTGTTTATCAGCCTCATTAATTTTGATATAGACCTGAGGCAACAGGAGCTGCCCCCAAGTTTGTCAGAAATCTCCCTGTGGACTTTTGTGCCTACAATTTTAGGAGGATTGAGTAAAAGATAGAAGAGAGAAGAATACAGTATGAGCACAACCCTGAGCTTCATCACCATCCCAGTCATTCAAAAGATTTGGGTACAGTCAACAAATATGTATGAACGCATGCATATTACCAGTTACTACACTGACTGCTGGGGACTTGCAGACAGTTAAGGATGGACAGTTAACAAGCAAATAGTTAAGGATGGGTTTAGGAGCCTGGAATTGAAGTCCAGATCCCTGTCTAAGTCTCAAGTTCAGCACCTGTAAAAAAAGGACATAATAACAATACCTCTAAGTTAGGGTTGATGTAAGACTCCCTGAAGAGAATGATATATAGTTCTTAGCACATGTAGGTATACAAGCCTGGGATAAAAGGAACTGACATAACCCCTAATCCAAGTTTCCCATTTGAGAGACAAGGAAGATACAACTCAAGAGACTCATTCACTTGTAAATTGGAATAAATAGAAAACTACCGAGCTGAGAATCCAGGTCTCCTGTGTTCCAGTTCCACATTGTATTCCACTATCCATCACATCATTACAAATAATAGTAATACTAATGGTAGTGAATGACAATGATGATTCTCCATATCTGAGCCCTTACTAAGTACCACTACACCTCTCACAGCATTATCCCATTAGTACCCACAATAAACCAACGAGGTAAAGCAGAAACTGCTCCCACTGGACAGAAGAGGAGTCAGATGCTCCTGGTGAAGTGTTTTGTTTAAGGCACCAAAATCAGGATTTGACCCAAGCCCTTATTCTGAATAACTGTCCTGAGCTGTGCCTACTTCAGAAATGGGATGTCTCTTCAAATAATTTTATCCTCTTCAGCTAAGCCATAATTAGAGCCTCATTTACCCCTGGATAATTGGCTCCCCTCTTTGCTCTGGTGGCAGTCGCTCCAGCCTGGAGGGTATCAGGAGCAGCAAATCTACTTTGGCTGCCCAGGGCTAATGAGGGCTCTCAGTGTGGTTGCCTTGAAGTGCCTGGTTGCAGAGAATGCCCACACACAGCCACACCCCTACCATCAAGGATGATGGTGGAGTTGTAAGAACATGTCCTTCCCCAACTGGATCACACAACTCCAGCTCTGTACAGAAGGATATGGTCTGCTTTATGATGAGTCTATCACATAAGGAGGAAGCAAAATCCTGTGTGTGTGTGTATGTGTGTGTGTGTGTGTGTGTGTGTGTAAAGGGGAGGAAGAAGGAAGAATCAAAATCCTTGACAAGCCCTGGGAAAGGTGGGTGAGATTCATGCCCAACAGTGACGAAATACTGAGCACAGAGGACAACAATTCGTCTTGTAAAACTATGAATTATAGTAAGTTGTTCTAGCATAAAATTAAATGAACCCAAATGTCTCTAAATAGAAAAACAGTAAAGTCAATTATAGCCCTCTGCACAACAGAGTCCAATGAAGTCCTTAAAAAATAACATGGGAAAATGTTCCCAATAATCTTCAGTGAAAGAAACAGATTACAAACTTGGTAAAACATTATTCCAGTTATATAAAATATAGGACACAAAAGAGAGGAAGAATAAATAATGGTTGCTTCTAAATTATGAAAAAGCATAGGTGCTTTTATATATTTCTAAGTGTTCCACAAAAGCATAATATTTTGATATTAATTTTTATAAACAATAAATGACATTTTCCCCAACACTAGCCCAGCATTCTCAAGAGTATGCTTGATTGAGCTTGTGGTATGGTTGAGGCCCCCACTAGCAAGGGAGTGTGTCAGGTGAGGATGAACCCTGAGTTTTCTTGAGGCTTGAAAGGTGTGGTCGGCCATGAGCCAGGGCTCCGGTCTGACACCACAGGCTTCCCCAAAGACCATTCTCTGGAGGGTGCCTGTACCACTCTCACTATCCTTTGAGGTTCAGCTGACATACTGCCTCTTGCATAAATCTGTCGCCAGCATTCCAAAAGCTCTGCTCTCACTTGGTTCCGGGGATAGTCACTTAGAGTTGCTTGTAAATGACCCTATCCATTTATAGTAAATTTATTAAAACCCTATAAATTATAAATTTGCACCAGAGGCTGCTGTCCTGGGTCCATATGCAGGTTTTGTTTTAAAGTATAGCTGATATATATTACATTGGTTTCAGGTGTGCAACATAGCGATTTGACAATTATATACATCATGAAATACTCACTACAATAAGTGTATTTACCTTCTGTCACCATACAAAGTTATTATGATATTATATTATTGATTTTATTTATCCTATGTGGTACTTTTTAATCCCTGTAACTTATTTATTTTATAATTGGAGGTTTGTACCTCTTTATACCCTTCTTCAGTTTCACTCATCCCTCCACTACCTCCCTATGGCAACCCCCAGGTTCATTCTCTGTATTTGAATCTATGTTTGTTTGTTCATTTGTTAGTTTTTAGATTCCACAAATAAGTGAAATTATATGGTATTCATCTTTGTCTGACTTATTTCATGTAGCATAACCTCTAGGTCCATCTATATTGTCACAAATGGCAAGATTTTGTTCTTTTTATGGCTGAGTAATATTTCATTATATGTGTATGTTTCACATCTTCTTTATTCATCATCTATTGATGGACACTTGGATTGTTTCCAGATATTGTTTTAAAAATATACATATTATCAAGTTCCCTCCACACCCCATTGCAGTCACTGTCCATCAGTGTAGTAAGATGCCACAGAGTCACTACTTGTCTTCTCTGTGTTACACTGTCTTCCCTGTGACCCACACACACACCATGTGTGCCAATCATAATGCCCCTCAGTCCCCTTCTCCCTCCCTCCCCACCTGTTTTTCCCTACCCCTCCCCTTTGGTAACTACTAGTCTCTTCTTGGAGTCTGTGAGCCTGCTGCTGTTTTATTCCTTCAGTTTTGTTTCACTATTATACTCCAAAAATGAGGGAAATCACAGGTTACTGTAAGAGCCACAATGTTTTTCATGTGAAACCTTTACAAAAATGTACATCAATGATACTTAATTTTAAAAAAGCATAGGAATTTTCAGGGGAGTGTTTACCTCTGTTATAGAACAGAGAAGATTTGATTAAAACATGGGAGCTTTAGCTAAAAAATATATATGTATATATACACATATACAGTATAAAAACCCATTTGTGGGACTTCTCTCCAAAAGAAAAAAAAAAGGGAAGGTCAGACAGCATTGAGCCCACATGCTGACACAGTAACAAGCAGCTGGCGCTGATTCACAGACATGCTGTCCCTCCATGGTGCAGACTCTTCCCCAGTTGTCACCATTCCCTATTGTCTCCTCACCCTGAGCTGGGTATTGATCAGTCACTCCCATTCTTGTTTTCTTAGTAGTAGAGAAACATTTCTCTGATTACTTGGCTCTGTAAAGGTGGGGAAATGAATGACTGGCCAAATGGTACTATGTTTTAGGAAAAAACGAAAGGAATCACATTTCTTTCTGCAGTGAAGAAAGTTCTCACATGTTTAATAGGCAAGGGAAAAATCTGTTACAAGAAATAGAACTGAAGATGAGGTTATAAATAGATAGTTGATAAGGTTATCTTATTATCTTATTAAATGGCATAATCATTACTGACCTGCACCATCATTTCTACTACCTTTATGGCCTGTGTGGACCCAAGCTTAAAGTCCTTTAGGGTAAATATTTTCTCTCTCCAAATTCTAAGCTCCCTGGGGCATGGTGGGGAAGGATGGGGAGAAACCCTTCTGTCCCAGATGCCATATTGCAGTGTTCACAGACCCCCCTTTGGAAGCAGATGACCACAGCTGGAACCCTGGCCCACACACGCTATTTGCCCTGCAATTGTTAGCAAGTTTCTCAACCTTTCTAGCCTTCAGTTTCCTTGCCTATTAAATGGGGATATTAATACATACCCTTTACAAGGAATCATGATAATGAAATGAGATAATGTGTGAAAAAGCTTAGCACAGTGTCTGGCACAAAATAATAGGGAAATAAATGGTGACCATCAAATTATTTATTACTGTATTTCTTTTATATTTCCTATAGCATAGTACTGCTCACATTTTTAGATTTTCAATAAATATTATTTGAATTGAAGTTGAATCTGCAGCTGGTTTTCAAATCAACTGTATTGTGGTCTTAAGGAAATCTTCTATTTTTAGGATGATGTTGGGGGGAAAAAGTCAGCAAAATAAAACTTAAACAGGCCAATATAAAAGGCTCAGAACATTCTAAAAACCTGCCTCAGTATAATTCAAAGAATCCATGGTTGTAATTTCACAATTAAAAAATAAATTTTGGAGTAAACATATAACGTTTTAAAGATTTACATAAACTCCCTCATTATGTGTTTCCATTATATAATCATTCTAAAATTGGAAAAGAATCCCACGGAACATGATTGAAAGGCAGAAAAACATGCTGATTCTACTGTTCTATAGTTTTAATGAGGTAAATTAAAACAATGATACTAATAATTGCAAAAGAGTTTATTTGGATTGCCACATAAGTGATCTGGGATTCTCCCCCTCCAGTTAAACCATACTTCATAATGTCATTAAAAGCAGCTGTTCTAAGTAATTTTGGAGATTCAAAGGAATTCTTCTCTGATGGCATGCCAATTTTTTTTTACTTCAGCCCAAAAAAAATACAGAGAGGGCACTTCAATAAATTTCTCTTGGATTTGTTCTGCAAGTTATAAAATCACTTCTCTGATTCTGGATCTGAAGCTTTCTTTCTGGGATTGAATTCTGCGATCAGTCACACAGAAAAGGGAAGAGATGTGAGGAGCAGCCCCTTCTCACATCTCCAAGTGCAGAAGGAATATTTTGGAACTGGATGTGGCTTTGTTGCTCTGTATGTGGGAGGGACAAGCCCCTATTCAAAGATCTTTGAGGTCTCCAAATGTTCTAATGAGAAAAAACTTAGGTCTTCACAATTCCACAGCTCTTTTTTTGAAGAAAATTAATTGGCTCCAGTATGGAAATCCTTTTACTTTTTTCAGAGTTCTGGCTGTGTGACCTGAGGAAGCATCATGTAATTTCCTTTCATCCATTTAACCTTCT
This sequence comes from Manis pentadactyla, assembly GCF_030020395.1. NCBI lineage: Eukaryota > Metazoa > Chordata > Mammalia > Pholidota > Manidae > Manis > Manis pentadactyla. The sequence goes on along the minus strand of NC_080020.1, from coordinate 43,573,199 downwards.
ATAAAATGACCTCATTCCTTGTCCCCAGATCAGGCAGGACATTTAAAAGTGTTAGGGGTGATATATGGGAGGAGGGCTTTTTAGGCACTAAATGGTGTTAGAAAGATTTAGCAATATTATCATTAAGAGTCAGAGTCTGATTTTTAAAATCACAGATTTTCATGTTGGTAAAGCTCCAGAAGATCTCATTCAATCTCATGACTTTACAGTTGTTCTACAGAGGCAAAGTGATTTGTCCAAGATCACCTAATCATGCAGTAACTGAGATAATACATACATTAGTGTTTTTAGCACAAATTTACTGGTGCATAGTAAGCACTCGGTAAACATCAACTGCAGTTGCTAGTGCTGATATCGTTGTTGTTGTTCTTATCTGTGTCTTTCACCTTGCTCTCAGTTCAGTGACCTTTTTATCAGATACTAGAATAACTACAAGAAGTTTGCCCTATGGGCCCAAGCAACTTCTTGCCATAAGAAAAATGATCATTCAAAGACACCATCTCATTTTTTTTTGTAACTGAGAAGGTCCAAGCCTGGGGAAGAGCTGTTTCTTGAGCTAATTCCCAGGATGCTAACATAACACAGGAGCCTAAACTGGAGCTCACCTTGGGTAGGATAGGCTGTCCCTTTTTCCTGACCCTTTGGACCCTTCTAACCTTAATTAGCAACAGCACAAAGGAACTGTACACCATGGGCCAGGATGAATCCAGGCTCTGGCAACCCTGCCCTCAAAGTCCCTGGGGAAAAATAATGTCCTGGAAATGCAAACTGACACTGTATGGGGAAAAGAGAAACTGCTCCACACTTGAAACTCAGAACAAAGCATGACCAAATAGTAAAAGAAATAAAATAAAATTCCTATCTCACATATAAAATAAAACATATAAAATAAAGCTCTATAGATTAAGAACTTGTGTATCAAAAACAAAATTATAAAACTCATAGTAAAAATATAAATGGAAACCTTTTAGATTTGAAAATGGAGAAAGATTTCTTAAATGAGACACAAAAGATTTGACCATTAAAATTATCAATAAATTGGCATTAAAAGTAGGAACTTCTGTTAGAAAAAATACAACTTAAGAAAATTAAGACAAGTTTTAAATGTATAATAGGAAGAAGATATTCACAATATATAAAGTTGGTAGAAGATGAGTATGTGTAATACATAAAATATCCTGAAATCAATAAGAGAAACACAACCAATCCAATAGAAAAATGAATGAAAGGCATGAACAGTCATATCACAGATGTGAAACACAAGTGGAAAAGAAGCATAACAAAATATTTTTACCAGCATCACTGGTGATCAAGGAAATGCAAATGAAGAGTGATGATATATCTTTTTTTGGCAAAAATAAGAAGTGGGACAATATACAGTGTTGAAGAGAATTCATATCCACAGACTCTCTTTTGTATTACTGGTAGGAATGTAAATCAGGACAACCACCTTTGAAAAACAATTTAGCACTATCTCCTGAAATTATTCAGATCCCCTATGACCAAGTAAATCTTCTAGTAGTTGTATGTCCAAAGAGACTTGGAAATTTACAAGAGTCATGTACAAAAATGTTCTTAGCAGCAATGCTTACAATAAAAAAAATTGAAATAACCCAAATGCCTTAAATCAAAAGTATGAGTAAATAAACTATGATTCATTCATACAAAGGAATTTTTTTAGTCATGAAAACAGTGAACTCCAGCAAACTGTAATATGGATGAATCATAATACATTATTAAGTAAAAGAAAAAAAATAAGCTCCCCCCTAAATTACTCACAGTTCAATATCCTTTATATAAAGTTAAAATAACTAAAACACTAAGAAGATGATAGATGACAGATATATAGACAGTACATAGATAGATAGATAGATAGATAGATAGATAGATAGATAGATAGATAGATAGATAGACAGATAGATAGATAGAGATAGAAGTGATAAAATGGCCTAAAAAGAAAGCAGAGGAATAATTAACAAAAGATTCAAGAATATGGTTACCTTAGGTGGAGAAAGACAGAGCCACAAAGGTCATATGTATCTTTTAAATCTCTAGTTTTTGTTTTGGGTGATGAGTGCATGGATGTTTATTACTAAAAATAACTAACTTAATATGTAAATAAATACAAGCAGGCCCCTGTGTGGACCAATGATGAGGTGTATTATGAATCAAATCTTGTGACAACTCCAGTTCTGTACAATTAAGGTCCTTTCTTTCCTTTTCCTTCTTTAAGGGATGCTGGCCATTTAATATTTTACTGCCATGGTCCACAGACTAGTTTCTGAGAAGAGATACCAGTAAGACTCTAAGCAGTCAGGACATGAAGAAATAAAGCATATTCCTTGTCCGTAAGGAGTTCACTCCGTCAGCATGGACAGTCCCATAAACAGACAAATGACAGAGCAAGACGTCAAATATCACGATGCAAGTTTGCACTCAGCACTGTGGGAGCCACTTGTCCTGCCCACACTGTTTTCCTTTCCTCCATGCAGGGCTCCACTCGCATCAGCCAGAGGACCACCTGTAGTAGCATCCCCTTGGAGGGCTGATACTGTGAACATCCCTGGCCCCCTCTCCAGAGCTTCAGAGTCAGAATCTTTGGGGTAAATTGCAGGATTCTGCAATTTTAAGAAACTCCCCAGGTGCACCTAAGGTTGGAGAAATCTTCTTCTCGGAGGTGATATACTTTGTTTTATCCCCTTTGTGAATCTGAGACAATATTTTGAAAGTACTAAACTCTTTCCTGTCATGCCTTCTTCCATTAGTCAGGTACATGGCAGCCAGTCCACTTTTATAACCACAGGGAAAAGAGATGAAGAAGGCCTCCTCACAGAGAAAGTAAATGTGATGAAGGGGAAGGGCAGGCAACACTTTGGCTTGATGTTGAGCCCGGAAGCCATAAGACGTGTGTCTCAACATCTCCCCTTGAGCTCAAGTCCCAAAAAAAGCTATTCTTTCCTTTCCTAATTGGGTCCTTGGGATATGATTCCAGATGCCATTTTGGAGAGGGGGAGGGGAATTTTTTTAATTAGAAAGACTGGTTAAATCTTTAGCCACAAGATATCTTTAATTTAAAATTTTTAATTGCTGAAGGATCCAAAAAGATTAGGTTAGATTAAATGAAGAAACAAAAACAAGAAGCTTCATCATTTTTGCACATTGAGTGTGATGCAGAAATTTGCAAACTTGTAATGGTTGCATCCCAGTAATGCCCCTGGGGCTTGACAGGCAGTAGGGACTAAGTGTTGAGTGGGGCTGAGCCAAAATGCCTGAAACATCAGGGAGGACTCACTGCAGAGTGGACCTTTGGTTTGGGTCTTAAAGGGATAAGTAGGAGTTACTGGTTAGTATATCTGGGGGTAGGGGAAGAGAATGGGGAGGCAATAGTAGGTATTTCAGGCAGCATTTGCAAAGCAAAAAGTTGTGGAAGGCATGTACGGTAACAGGAGTGATGAGAAGCTATCCATGGGGCTGGAGCATGTTTGGGAAGGAAGACAACTTGTTCCCTTGCTGCTCCTACCCTTCAGAACAGTCTCAGTGACCAGCCTGATGTGACCATCCCAAGCCTCAGGCAGCCTGGGTTCTGAAAAGTTGCAGAGACACAGCAGCCATGGACATCAGGAGTCCCACCTCCCGCCCGGGCAAAGGGCCCTGGACATAGCTGTCAGAGAGCTGCCCAGCTTTTGGGACAGGGCTGTGTCAGGCCCTCTGCTACTTGTTTTACATATCTTATCCCATTTTTGTAGCTAAAGAAACCAGAGAAGTTACTTGTTCAAAGAAACACAGCTAATGACCAAGCCAGGCTCAGGGATTGCCTGAATCAAAAGTCCATATTCTGATGGAAATGTTCCTATTCATGTTCTTCAGATGTGGAGCCCTGGTGGCTCAGAGATATCACATAAGTTCAGCAAACAAAGTAATAACTGCTACAGTGGGAGGGCTTTTCTCTGCACCAGGCCAAGCTGCAGTGATGTGATGCTGAGAAAAGGTGAACCCCCTACTGGTCACAGTTATCTGGGCCCCCACCCCCCACAGGTGTCCAGCCCTTTGTGAACAGAGATCCCAGCAGTTCCACATACTGTGGGCAACAGATAAGAAAGAGGGGTAAAAAAGGAAACTGTCTTGATAAAAGAAAACTAGATGCTTTGTGCTCACAGTGTTCAGCTTCTCAATAAAGTTTCTAAAGGAAAATCCACTAGCTGAAGAAAAATATTGTAAGAGTTTCCAAATCTCTCTTAGGTCTCTGTCTCTGTTTCCCTGTCTCCCTCTCCTCTGCCTGTTTGTTTTGGAAGTTGGGAAAAGCAATCACTGTGGATCCTGAAGCAGTTTACACTGAACCAGATGGCTCATCTGATTAGCATCAGACTAAAAAAGACACATCACTTAGAGATTAGGTTCTCGCAGGGACATATCTGTTCCAAATACACAGAAGGATTGTTTTTCTCATGGACTGCCCTCAGAGCATTCCCAGGGTGCATCTATTCCTCCTTTCTCCCATCATCACCACCAGGCAAGTCTGAGCTTGGGCTGGAGAAGACAGCATATTAGTCCCCACAGGCTCCCCACTTCTACTCTCCCTGAACCCTGAAGTCATTCACACAGGACAAACTGCTCCCTGAGGGACCTTGGCTGCTGCTGACTCCTGACCTCCTCATGCCCTAGGCTAAGAAGCCACATTAGGACACTGAGTCTGCACCACAATCCAATGAGACCTGTTCTGTAGTTATTCTCACTTTACAGATGAGAAAACTGAGATTTATAAGGATTAAATAATTTATTCAAGATCACAGGGCTAGTAAAAGTTGAGACAAATTGCCTCCACAAAGAAAAAAGGGGTAAAGGAAATATCTGAGTGTGTTTTAAAAGAGCCCCAAGGAACAAACCATCACAAAGGATGGCTGTCAGGTGTCCATACAAGATAACTGTGTAGAGGCCCACAGCAACACAGGCAATGAAGTGTGAGACCACAAACCTCTCACCTGACCCATATTTCTGGGTATACATAGCATGGGTCCTTTGCAAAAACACTCTAGGAAAGGAATTTAAGATCTGGACAAAACATTCAGAACAAGAAAGGGAACAGACCAAGGCTCTTTTATTCGTTAAGTACTACATCTGTCACACCCTGAGGAAAAACACTTCCGGAGCAACAGGAAGCTTGGCTTAGGGTTATGTGCAAATATCAAACATGAAGAGGCTCCCTTTTGCAAGGAATCTGGATTAAAGGATAGAAGTTAGGAAAATGAAACTAGCAGTAGAAATTAATGACCACAACGCCAATAATAACAGTTACAGCTTAGTATGTATGAGGTATTATGCTGTGAAAAGCACTTTAAATTAATTATCTACCTCATTAGCTTACACAACAACCTTTGAAGACAGACACTGTTCTCATTTTTCTCATTTTATAGATGAGCTTACTGAGGATCAGAGAGGTTAAGTAAATTGCCCATTGTCACACAGCTGATAAGGGACTGAACCAGGAATCCAGTCCAGGACTGGTGAGACCCAAGAACCAGTGCTATAAACCAGTAAACCTCCTACCTCTTCTCTATATGATTCTCCTGAAAATAGCTCAATAAGATAGTCTGCCAACATTTTGGAAAGTGTTTAAAATAGCCTTCTGGTCCCTAGGCCTGATGTCAGTACAAATGAGTACATACAGGTTAATGTCCTCAACAACACTCAAGGTCCTTTGCACATCTGGCAGTTAAATGTGTGCAGGCTTTAAGCAAATCACATCCCTGAGGCACAGGGTCCTTCACAGGGAGAACAATGGGAGGGATTTCATTACCCTTCAGACGTGGCTAAGACATCAACTTCACCTTATTTTACCGGTATGAAGGACACAGTCACCCAAGAGCTGTGGACACCCAATGAAAGCGTATGAATTTCAAACTATTCATTTGGAACTGAGCACTCAAGAAGGAGCAAGAGCTGAGGTTTCCCTTTGGAGTGATTTTGGGAAGAGGGTTCACTTAGCAAATAAATACTGCCTCTTTAAAATGGGCCCCCACAAAGGATTTCTCTGTTCCTCCACTTCTAGTCTCTATATATTTAAAGGTAAGAATTTTGCATTTCTTTTATAACCATGAACAATGCTGGGGCTAGTCTTCATCTGTTACTATTAATCAGAGGGCTTTTACTGAATCTGAAACTCAAGCAACACAGCAGGACAGGTGAGCAGCAGCTGTCCAGGCTGCCCTATGATGATGCTAACCCTCAGGGGCCTCCGCCTGGCCCATGAGGTGTGACTCCAGTAAAGGAATTACTTTGATTTCCACCAGGCTGGAACTGACACCACATGCCCAATCCAGGATGGTACTAGCACTCCATCTGGCCTTGCTGCTAAGCTGGGCCCCTGACAATGACGGCCGCTCTGAACAACAAAGGGGAGCCAAGCAGCCACGCTCCTTGCTGCCTGCGCAGTGCGGTACCATATGCAGCTGAAGTCACCCGTGTCAAGTCCCTAGGGTGGGACTCAATCCATTGCTACAGTGATATCACTGGACAGCCAGGAAGGGACTGCCAGGGCAGGAAGGGGCAGGCATATTTCAAAGCTTTCAGAGTGAGGACAATTCACTCTGATGTGGGAGTCAGAACCTGAAAACCACAGAAGGCTCACTTTAAAAACTCAGTAATATAGGAAATGCAGCAGGATTAGTTTCCAATCATCTTGCACAAAAAGACCATTTCTGCATTACATCATGCATAATGGTCTGTTGTCACACATCTGTCTAAATAGTCAGGAAACTACAGACATGAATATCAAATCACAAGAACATTTCTTGCCATGTCTTCCTACCCTTAACTCCAGGGACAGGATTCAGACAGCAATTTTGGATGTGCCATGTTAACTCAGCATTGAAGGAAAAAAATCTTCATGGTGGAGTGGTTCCTGAATATTTCTGTGATTTCCAGGCAATTTACATTAATATTCAAGCTTCAACGTAATTCCAGTTGGCTGATGACTGATCCTCCACTTTCTATGACCTCTTGTTTCTTGCAACTTTGCATTTTATCACTGACACCAGTACGGACAGAAAAGATTTTAAAATTACAAAGTGTTGGTCTTAGAGTACAGAAAACAGCACTGACCTCACAAATTTTTTTTTTCCCTCACAGATATAAGTGATACCAGGAATGCTGAATGTTGCTGGAAATAGGGTAGATGGTGAATATTGACTTCTAAGTCCTGTCTAGTCATATCTGGAGGAGGTGAGGTCATCTTGCTCAATGACCTCAAAAACAAGGCAGTGACAGTGGGGTACTGGTCAGAGAATGGTGGTTATCAGAGATCAATTAGGGTGAGGAGAAGCTCTGACCACAACTCCTGCCCAAATCCAGTCATTGGCCACTCACAGGAAATACCATTAAGTAAAGAAAGGCAAAGTACAGAGCAATTGTATAATATGGTACTATCTGAGTTATACCAATAATAAAAGATCAGAGGAGAATATATAGTATATATGTACTCAGTGGCTCATATAAGGAGTGTCCCTGAAGGCAAAGTCAGGAAACTAGAAGCACTGGTTGCCTCTGCAGTTGGGGTTAGAGCCCCTAGGCACAAGGTCCGGAAGGACCCTTTCCATGGGGTACCCTTTCATACCTTTGCATACCTTGTAAGTGCACTACCTATTCTAAAATAATTTACATTTTTAAACATTATTTTTTTAAAATCTCATTCCAGTCAATCAGAGTCTCTGAGATAGGTCACAGAAATTTGCATTTTAACAAGCTCTCCAGTTTATTTTTACACTCTAGAAATTTTGAGAATATCTCCATTACAGGTTCTTTCTAACAAAAGAAAGTTCACCTACTTTTACTCAAGTTGAGGACAGAAAGTATAAAACATACAGGGAAAAAAAGCCTCATAGCACAATGACCTGAAGTATATGGCTCCATATTTACCACTCCATTAAACTTTCTGGAGAGAAACAAACAATGCAACCTAAGCTTTCCTCAAATCATTTTAGATTCTGATATCTAAGTTATCAGCTACTTTCTACTTTTCACATTTATTCAGACCAAGAGACTTGTTAGAAAAAGAAATGTTTTAGTAATTGGGCAGGTGCTCTGTCCTGCCGTGCATGTGAAGAGCACATGGGGTTTATGGCAACACCCACCCAGCCAGGATGTTTTGCACTCACCTTGCTTTTTAAAAAGGTTGCTCTGGACTATCTCATTCATGGACTGGACTTTCTGCTTCTGGAGTTTCACTGGGGGAATGCAGGTGTAGAACTCATACAGGAGCTGGCTGAGGGCAGGAAAAAAATAGGAGCACAGAGAGCCAGTTAGACCAAAATCTCCCACCTCATGGTACTTACAGTCCATCCCCAGACTGCCAGCTCTGCAGAGGCAGAAACAATATATATCTTGCTCCCCAATTCCTGGCAGGGCATCAGGCACATGGTAAGCCTTCAATAATTATGTGTAGTTGGTGTTGGTGTTGAATACTAACAGCCTGCAAAGAGATGTGAAAATCAGCAAATAATACCAATAACCCTGCACACCTCCGGTGGAGTAGGTACACTCTTGCCTACTTTATATCCATTACACCATTTAAGCCTCACAACTCTATGATGTAGATCCAATACTTATCCTGTTCGTATAAGAGGGAAAACTAAGGTTTAGAAAGGTTAACTAATTTTCCCAGGTTATCCATTTAGTGGGTCAAATAAACAAGGGTTTAAAACTAGGTTCTGACTTCATTACCATACCATTTTATTTACTAATGTTTTATGCTTAATAATGCTTTATGATAAGTCTTAAGACCAAAAATGGCCTTTAACTTGAAAAAAAAACTATGAAAAGTTGTGGCTAAAACCAGTTTGGAACATGAAAATGGAGATAACTCTTTCCAAATAGAGAGAAAATAAAAATACCACTGAATAAAATTATAGCCCCTGTCAGCTTTTCAGAATAAACTCATTGTGTTCATTCATTCTTTCAAGTACTTGTTAAGCATCTTTTTAATATGTGACAGCCAAGTAAAAAGTAGAGATTCAATGGGAACCAACTTGGTCCCAGTTGGCATGGAAGTTACATTCTAATGGAGGTCAGTCAACATACAGCACAGATGCATATGAATCAGTACAAAGCAATATATGCAATTCAGGAAATAAACAGGGAGTCATTTCACAGAGTCATGGTGTGTGGGGTTAGGGGAGGAATTTAATTTCTTTATAATATTCAGAGGCAGTTCCTCCAAGAAGATAACATTTAGTTTGAGATTAGAAGGATGAGAAAAGAAGCCATAAGAAATCATCATATTAACAGAAAAAGGACATCAGTGCAAAAACTGATGAGATCTGAATAAAACCTGGAGTGCTGTGAACAGAATTTGTGAGCATTAAGGGAAGCTGGATGAAAGGCACATGGGAACTGTCTACACACTATCTTCGTAACTCTTTTCTAAACCTAAAGTACTTCATATATAAAAAGCTTGCAAAATCTTCTACGTGTTATCTTGGAACTTAAGTGAACCTACGAAAAAGAAAAAAAGGATATCTCTGACTCAGATGTACCTATTCTAATGGCATAATCTCTTTAAAATAGTGTGTTTGTCTCATGAGACGGATGGAGTAAAGACAGAGAAGGCAAAGGGAGCCCATCTCATTATCCCTTTAAGTGTCTGCAGGTTTTTCTCCATCTGTAACTCTCTGGCTTACAGGGCAGAGACTAGAGTCCCCAAATAATCTTCAAATCCAAGTGACATGGAGACATTCACACCGAACATCGATTTTTTAACCTATGTGTTTGCATTCTGTAGCATTTGTACCATCAAAGCAGAATACTTATTTTATACTTGGTTTTCACTAAAATCTGGCACAACAAAACCAAAATAATAGGAATCCTACACGGAAAGCTCTATACAAAGCTTCTAACGGTGTCCTCCCCTCCCAGTGCTGAGGGCTCGTCTAGAACTCCCCGCCAGAGCACTCCTCTGCCTTTCAATCCGTGGCGTGCTAACAGAGCCCAGCAAAGTACATCATAAGCTCTCACCTGAGTAACTTCGCATCAAAGACTGTTTCCACATCATGGAGAACAGATGGGATGTATTTCAAAGCTGCCACCTAGGTAGAAAGTGAAATAAACATGAGTGATGCCCACATCCAACAAGTCCACATGGCGAGGAGGATACTTTGCAACATGACAGGGATCAAGGCAAAATGGCCCTGAATCCTGGGCACTGCAACAGAGATTCAAGCCTCCGTTTGTAGACTGAAACATTAGCATATGCAGAATTCTTCATATACAGGTCACAACTTCCATCTTCAAGGAGGCAGTAATGTATAGAAAGATCATAGACTTCTAAGTTATACACCTTCAGTCAAATCTTGTTTCTGCTCTTAGTAGCCAGGTAGCTCTGCATAGAACTCTTAATCTTTCTGATGTCTCAATTGCCCTACAAAATAGGGCAAATAATACCTATTGTGCAGAATTGGGGAGATTAAAAATTAAATACATGAGGCATCCAGTAGAGAGCCAGGAATATTTCAGGTGCTCAGTAAGTGGTAACTTTTAGCATTATTGCAGATAGTGTGCTTGAATTTTTCTGCTGGTAGCAAGGATGGCATGGATTGAGTTCTTTCTATTTTCTCTCTAGCTTGATTAGTAAAACTGGACATTGTGGTGGATCATTTCTCTTCTCTGTGCAAGTTAACTGATGCATCCAGAGGCAGGAGACACACCCAGCCCCTAGCAGCAGGGTTGAGTGCAATTTCCACAGAAGGCATTGTAAGTCACATGGCTGGAAAATAATGTTCAAGAATCTAGTGGAAGGATGCACTTTGTATTTTCTTTTTTTATTTCTGTATATTCTAAGTGTTCTTAGACAATGTGTATTACCTTTTAACAATCAGACCAAAATAAAAATAGTGAATATTCCTTTCTTAAAGTAATCTCACTCCTAGCTATATACAACTAAGCTTCTTGGTTAACATATTAACAATTATGATTATGAACTTTCAATGGGGCAGACACGGTGCTAAACACTGTTAATAGATTATCTTGTTAAACCTTATTTCAGCACTACAAGGGTAATACTATTTCCATAAATAATGAACCTCTAGTGCATCAAGATTAAATAACCAGTCCAAGGTCACAAAGTTAGCAAGTAGGAGAACCAAGATTCAAATTCAGGCAGGCTACTTGATACCCCTGATAACCCTTAAGCCATGCGCCCACCTCATTCAAACAGCAACTGTCTCTTTCTATGCCTCCATCTTCTTTTTTCCTTGTTGTTTATGATTTTTAAAAATCGGTGATTCAAAAAAAATTTCACACAAGATAAGCTATTAGGATGAAAATTGTCCCCTAAATCCCACATCTCCATCTCAGTCCCCATACCTAGTCCCCAAAAGGGACCGCTGTCGATACTGCACTGAGTTTCCTTCCGGACTGCTTTCTGTCTGTGCATGTGTGCGTATTTGTGGGGTGTGTGTAATCTATACAGTTCTGCGACTTGCTTTTGCTAGCAAACCATACACCACTGAAGTCTTTGCATGTCATTTCATAGAGTACACTTTCTTCATCTCCAGTCTCTACTCAGCAATGCCTGTATGAGCACACCAGACTTTCTTCAACCTCTCCCTTACTGATGGACCCCATGCTATTTTCAGTTTTTCTTTATTATAAAATACATAGTAAGAAAATAATTAACATATGTATTTGTGTACTTATAAGGCTTCCTGAAGGATGGACTCCACAGAAAGGAATTCGTGCATCAAAATGAATATACATACAAATTTTAGGAGATATTGTCTAATTACCTTAGAAAGAAACAGTAATCAGTTTCCTTTTACGCCTTTCCCTGGCTAATGCTGGTATACAAATCTTTTGAGTTTTGCCAATCTGATATAGAATTTGCAACTGTGTAATTTACAACTCTGGTTTCTAGCACATTTAGTCACTTTTTTGTATTTATTGTACATCTATATTTACTAAAGTACTTGTTCATATCCTCTCCCCATTTTTCTTTTGGGTGATTTCTTATTGGTCTGTGGAATTCTTTATGTATCATTAATATTAACCCTTTTACAGTAACACATTTTGCAAACATGTTCTCTTGCTTGTCATGTTGCTGTCTTTTGCTTTATCATATCTTTCACTGCACAGAAAGATTTTAATTTGTATGTTGTAAGATTTTTTAGACTTTTTCTTTATAGTTATTAGACTTGTTGTCTGATATTTATTCTTTACTCTTTCAAATCAAGTTGACAGAACATAACAAGATTCCAAAGTTGGTGTTTCTAAAACTATGTGCTATTCGAACACCCTTGTCCCATAGGATGGTGCTAGGTATCCTGTGGGGGGGAAGGTTTGTAAGCAAATAATTTTGGGAAGCTTCAGTTTAAGCAAAGATAAACCAGTGAGGTTTTTTTTGTTTTGTTTTGATTGCAGAACTTTTCAGAATATTAATATGCTAAGACACATTATGACATTCCTCCAGGCAGTTAGAGTATACAGTGCTTTCCAACCTAGCTGGTCAAGGCCATCTTTATCAGGAAACATCAAGCAGATATAGTCAAAGCAGATGCCTGCAGAGCTGGGCAAGCAACAGAAAGGAGTGAAATGGGATGCACATAAACCTGTGGGAACGTGTGCAGAAGCAATGCTCTATCTAAAGAATGAACCATTCTTGTTCATGTCTTTTAAGACTGTGCTAGCCAAATCTAACACACCTGCAGGTTGCGCTTCTCCCATGGATGCCAGTTTACAATATCCTAATTCTAAAGAGAAACTGTATGCTGAGGCACATGCCCTGAAAATGGCTGGCCCAAGCATTCCTAGCAGTGTTCCTTCATTTGCTCTTAGGCCAAAGAACATGGCCTCTGGGCCTACAGGAACATGTTGATTATAGAACACTTCAGAGTCCCAAGCTCCAGCTAGTACATGCACCTCAGCCTATTTCTTCACTCCCTTAGCCTCCTCATATTCATGTGGGTAAAGGGGAATGAAGTGAAGTAATGTATATCATGTGCCAACTGTAATGCCCACCACACAGTAGGCCCCAAAGTTGTATGTGTGATGGATCTCACCTTATCTTATCTATAAAGCACCTGACCTTATTCCCCTGCTCTTGGACAAAGTATAATTGTATTCTCATCATAATTAATACCAAAGAGAACAAAAAACTGAAAGTCCTCGACAAGTCAGGAAAAGCCAGGACTTTGGTGTCTGCAGCACGTTGCTGGTTTTCAAGGGTTGCATATCATTCCAAGGTTTTGGAGTAAAGCTACAGAACAGCAGTCAACAGAGTCTGCACTGACACTCAGACTTTGTTTTGGCTGTTAGTGAGGAGGAGTAAGACAGGGCTAGGAAGAGAGCTACTTTGAAAGAAGCCAATCTTCCCAGATTCTCAGCTCAGGGCTGGCAGTAAAGTAAAACAAACTGAGTAGCTGTCACCCTGAGACTCAGAGGATGCTATCAACTCAACTGTGGAGTATTAAACTTCCATCTGGTCCAGGTAGCCTCACAGAGAAGTGGCAGGCCTGTGATTTTCTTTTCCAATGGGGACAGCCCATCTCTGATGCAAGAATTTTGCCAAACCTTTGATCACAGCCAGCACTGGTGGCCAGGCTCCTGCTCATAGTCTTCCCCTCACACAGCTCTTACACATCTGAGTGTCAAGCAGCAGGAGTGACAGCAGGTAGGTTCAGCAGCCACCAAGAACCCCAGAAAGCAGAGCTGCTCAGCCATAAGACACACTAGATACCTCATTTGTTACGTGTTTCTAAGGCCCGGGAACTGGAAACAGCTCAGCTTTCTAGACCTGCTGGCCTCCTGGGAACTAAGCTGCTTTACTGTTACCATAATTTGTACTCTTATTAGTACTACTATTATACATAGACTAATATTGTCATGTTATTACTTTCATTAAATAGTATATATTCCTATATTGCATATAATATTTAAGAAAATGCACAGATGTTTATGTACATATACATGTATAATATAGGATTATTAATCATAGGATTTTGAAATAATAACCATGATTGGAAACTTTATATGGGTCAAATACTTTACATGCATTCATGATCTCATTTCATTTTTACAACTACTCTGTGAGGAGACACTATCATCCCATTTCATCAATGAGGAAACTATGGCACAGAGAGGTGAAATAATTTGCTAGAAATGACTGAGCTAAGAAGCAGCATAGCAAGGATATGTACCTGACTCTGCCCAACGGGCTCTTGACCAGTGTACTCTGCTACAGCTTACCCTGCTTTAGGAATGGCTTCCAGCTGGCAAGGGGGGATGTTTCGATGGGGGACAGAAGGCTGATTTGTGGAAGAGCCTTTCCCCCTTTATGAGGATAGGTTTTGAAAAGAAGGTATAGTTTTTCTGACATTCCCTCAGGTAAGAATCCTCCTCACCACATATATTAAGAGGTTGCAAGAATGGCGACCAAGAAAACGTCTGCCAGCTTAGTAATTAGTTTATCATGTGGCACCAAGTGAATTTCCTAGATTAATCAACTCTAGACTCCTCTTGACAGAGGCAAGGTACAGCTCTCAAGAAGCAAGTCAGACCCACCTAACAACAGTGATTTCCCTAGCCTAGAGAACAGCCATGGGAGGACCCCTAAGGAGACTGCTTTCTACATGAACTTCATCAGAACCGATAATCCTGGGCTGCTAACACACAATAATGTTTAAAAATAACAAAAGTCAAAACCAAAGAATTGCACTCTCTCAAATTCAAAGGGGATTTTTCTTCTGAGTGTTTCTAGGCCCCCACCCCTGTCTTTCTCTCAGAGTAAGAGGGAGTGGTGTCAATGCCAGTAGAAACACTCTTCTGGCCAAAAAGAGCATGTCTTGCAATGGTGGAAGGTTATATAAGAACACTAAATATCTTCCTCATTCAGGAACACAGACAATATTCCTATCCCACTAATTTTCAATTCTTTTATTTTCGCCAAGTGATTGATAGTCAAGGTCCGTAGAAACTGGACAATGTCACAGAGTTCACCACAGCACGACCAGAAGAAGACACCTTCCTTAGAGGTGCTGAGCTGTCCTGAGGAAATACACACAAATCTCCCAGGATGTTCAGCCTTGTCACTAATCTCTCAGGGGGGAAAAGGGAAGAGGGACCAACAGGTTCCAGAAGATATGTTTTCATGCTTTCTGTCACACATTGCCTGAGGCTTGGCAGGAGAAAGGAGAGTTCAGCATTTAAAAATGGCTGGCTGAAGGGCAGACTGTCTAAGTTCAAGTCCAAATGGATCACTTTTGTCTGTGTGGCCTTGGGGAAGTTAACTCCCTGTGCTCCAGTTTTCTCATCAAGAGAATGAATGGAATAAGGTTACCTAATTTATAGGGTCGATCTGAAGATTCAGTGAAAAATGTGAGCTATCAGTGTGACTACAGCAGCCTCACCGAAGAAAATGCCATTCTACCTGCCACTGAACCATCACCCCAAACACTAGCCTCAGTATGGAGTTGACAAGAGGTAAGATTAAAGCATCATTGAAAGGTTTGAGGTGACACTCCTGCTCCTGCTGTTAAATATTGAGTCTTGTTTCTCCAACCTCTAGGGATTCAGCATACAACCTGTGGACCAATTCTTAAGAATAGACCACTTTCTTCCCCCTTAGTTCAGACATTTGAACATTTTATACCAATAAAGAATAAGAAGAAAGAAAGAGGCATCCTTAATTAGCTTGCCTTCATGACTATGGATCAAACATCTCTTCATCTTTACTGTTGTTTACTGTTGTTTATAGCGTATCCACCTGGCATTTTGCCAGAAGATTTGATCTGTGATGAAACTGTACTTTGTTTGGTGGTGATTAAGAACTCAAACTCTGAGCTTACATGGCCTAGATTCAAATTCCAGACCTGCCACTTCTTAGCTGTGGTAAACCTCTCTAAGCCTGTATTTCCTCATCTGTAAAGTATAGATAAGAAGGGTATTTGCCTAATAAGATTGTTGTCATAAAAATCAAATGAGCTAGCAATATATGCAAAGCTTTTAGTTTAATGTGTGACACATAATAAATGCTAAAACACAAGTAGTGGAAGCAACTATTCATTCTTTCATTCAGCCAAAAAACATTCAAATACCTACTATGTGTCTCAGATATTAGGGGTATACAAGACAGAGTCCCCTGCCCTCCTGGATACTCTAGTGGCTTTATTAGCATGAGTGGTAATCATGGTGGCCAATGGAGCATGTCATTCAATATGAGCTTTTCATTTATTTCTATTTGTACCATCAAATTAGAGCACTACAAAGATACACAGACCCAAAGGAAAATAGAACAAATGGGTCTGCACAAAGTCACTAAATGCCCTACACTCGAGTTTGAGCTACATCCAGTTCTCAGGTGTCTGGTGCTGACCCTCTCGACCTGCCATCAATTTTATCAGCAATGCTCCCAA
Source organism: Manis pentadactyla (assembly GCF_030020395.1). Taxonomy (NCBI): domain Eukaryota; kingdom Metazoa; phylum Chordata; class Mammalia; order Pholidota; family Manidae; genus Manis; species Manis pentadactyla. The sequence goes on along the minus strand of NC_080020.1, from coordinate 43,556,805 downwards.
GGCTGGCACACACAGGGACTTCTAGGCATACGGCACATTATTGAAAATACATGGAAACCTCAGGCCTAATCCATTCCTGTGGCCTAGAGAAAACCACATTAAATTATCTTCAAATAGTATTTCTCCCTATTTTTGAATCTGAATTTAAATTTCTTCTTGATAACTTTTCAACAACCATATAGAAATAGGTAGAAAGTATCATTGATTTTATGTAAATCTTGGAAGTTAAATTTGGCCCTTCGGGGAAATCAAAAAAAGAGATGATGCCCCTTTCAGTGGTTCTGAGGTGGAAAACCATGAAGAAAAACCAGCATAATCTGGCCCACAACCCTGGGAAAATGAGGCATTTCTCACACAGCTACCCAGACAATGAGAACCTGGGTAAAGAGACTGATGCCAAAACCATAATAATCATATTAGTTCTCTGCAACTGTACAGCATTTTATAATATGCTCTTTTGTAGACAATGTTTGATCCTCACCAAACAGTGAAGTTTTATAAATGAGGAAGCTGAGAACTGAGACAGTGGAATACGGTCCCACCACTGGTCAAGAACACTCCTGTTGAGCCAGCTCTCTGCAGTACCGTAAATGCTCACTAGCTCGTCTTTGCTGCCTTGTTTCCTTTCCTTTCCTACCTTCGAATTCCCTCTATCCCTTTGCTCCTTCCCCCAAGGTACACATAGTTCATCATAGGGAAATAGGTGCTGAAATGGGGAAGAGTAGCTCCACGATGGTCTGTTCCCTCTGTCTTTTCCAAGGGCATGTGGTCTCTCCCTGGGCACCCCTACCTCTCTGAGGAATCTGCTCCTTTCTCCTCCCCACTAACTGGCCTCTTCGGTTTGTTCATTTGCCTATTTCAGGTCTAACTCAATGCCAAAGCTGCTCTCATCGCAGCCAGTCCTCTTCAGCTCTCACTGGCCATCCTAACACCACGTGCCCTCTCGCGAGGAGCTCAGCTGCTTCCAACGATACATGTGCGATGACAGGCTCAGGCTATTACCACACTTCTTTGTGCTATCCCCCTGCTCCTGTTATTCCCTTTGCTTTAAAATGATGAGGATCTGAGGAACAGAGGGGAGACTTAAAAAAAAAAAAAACTCAGCCAAAGGTAAGAGAAGGTGGAAACTGTAAGACTGCAGTCCCAACTCATCCCAGAGAAAACACCCATATGCCCAGTAGGCGCTAAATGCAGAGTATAAAGAATAGTGCAATGCAGCAGCTCAGAGCATGGTCCTTAGAGCCAGGCAGGAAGAGATCTGAACCCCAGCCATACCCTTAACTACAAGAGAGATTAGAGGATGGTATCAACTCTCTGAGCTTGTTTTCTCAGCTATAAAATGAAGATCTTAACATCTACACAGAGGGTTATTTATTCAACAGATATTTATTAAGCAACAACTATGTATTAGGACTGTTGCAGGTGCAAATGATCCAGTGATGAATGAGACAAAGACCCCTCTCCACATACACGCACACACAAATTCCCAACATTTGTTAAATCAAAGGAAGCAATAAGCAGAGTGATCCCCAAACTTCACTTCAAGTTAAAATCACCTGGGGAGATTTTTAACTCTCCTTTCCCTGGTCATACTCCATACCAATTAAATTACACTGTCTGGTGGTGGTAACCAGGCATCACAATTTATTAGAGATCCTCAAGTGATTCTAATGTACAAAGTTTGGAATCTATAGTATTGGCAACAAACGCTCCCTACAGACTTCTGCTTCTGCCTCCTTACCTCTATTCGAGTTAAACACTAGCATATCATTTTCTAACTAGAGACTGGGCAGCCCCTGATAGTGTGGACATTTAAATTAGCAACTAAAATGATGACTTCAATTAAAAGCAGAAATAATCTGCTTTAACTCTTTGGTTCAGATAAATGTGTGTGGGTTTTCTTATTTACAACGATGAGGAAGCCCTTAACGAACACTTGGGAATAAACTCTGCAAAAGTTAAGTCTCCCTGAAACAGCTTTGTCATTATCCTCCCTGCTGCTAAACACTTCCGTAAACCTAGGAGCAGGCCTCAAGGCTTCTCGAGGATTTACAGAGTTTGTAGATTAGCACCATAAACCACTAAAGTAGAGGACCCCTTCTTTCCAAAATATCTCGTATTTATTGAGGAGAGTCTCTAATCCTGAAAGGGGATCTGAGTTTATAGTGTGGAGAATCAAAGGTGGATGATTTTAAAGCCTGCTACCTTACCTACCCTCACCATTACAAGTGGACTGGGTTTGACCTATTTCCTTCCAGGTGGCAAAGCTCCAGAGTTATTTTAAAAGATGCATTGCTACCTTCCTGGGAAACAAACAATAAGCAGGCTTTCTCCTGCCCTGAACAGCCCTTGGTGTTCATGATCCTCAAACCATGTAACCAGCCCACGGCTTCAATACAGGGCTGCAATTCAAGCAGAAGTAGACATTATCTCACCATGCTGTTATTTATCAGATGACCAAGGGAAAAGACAGATTTTTTTTTTTAAGTGTAAACTAACCTGCAAAAGGATAGTTGTTTTATACTGACTTTTCATCAGGTTGTTGATAGATTCAAAAAGCCGCCTCATGGATTCTTCAAACTCCATCTGTTCTTTGCCTTCATAAAGCCTGAAAGAAGACACATCTGGGTCATTTTGCAAGCCAACAGGCAATACCTTTGAAAGTGTATGGCAGCCACAAACCTCATTTAAAATTTAAAAGATAAAGGGGTGGAAGAGAGAGACTTGAGGGGAGAGGGAGTTGATTTGGCAGTCACTGCATGCATAATTCACTGCAGGGAAAACCCTGTGTCCAGCGTACAGAACAGACACCTGCAACAGACACACCATAATAAATCTGCCTATCTTCTTCTTAAACCCTGAAGAACCTCAAAGGAATAATATTTATCCAAGCTGAGAGGACATTAATAATTTCACCCTTCTGCAAGAATCAGAGGGGAGACTGTGATCACCATATTGTCAAAGTATCTTGAAGGCATCAAGGCCAGGGATTGTCCAAAGCACTGCCCTTCCTCTTAGCCATTGCCTGCCTGTCAGATCAGTGCAGATGTACTTGTTCCCTATCAGGCACCGTTGTCTTCCCTGTCCTCTCATTCCAGGAGTGTACTTATCGCCTAGTTGAAACCCTTTCTTCCTCTGATTATAAAGGCTTTATGCTGTTATTGTAGAAGTTGTGTACGTAACAGAAATACATTAGTCAGAAAGTGAGACTTCCCATTAATCCTACCACAAGATTAGTGATTGCTAACATTTTGGTTGATATCCTTGCAGCAATTTCCAAGGTCTGTACCAATATATATGTGGCCTTTTATAGAAACCATCCCTTCATATAAAATCAGCCTCCAGGCCCCCGAGTCTTATTGCCCTCTTGGTCCAGCCTTGGAGTGTTGTTCAGCCAAGGCCTCTCCACACAAGCCTTTATCACCAAACCTGAAAAATTCGCAGCCCAGCCTGTGGCATCCTGCACAAAATACAGAGAGAGAGTGCGCCTGTCTCCAGGTCCGATAAAGAGCGTCTCCTGTCACAGCCCTGCACAGGCAAACACTGCTCGGCAGCCGCCTGTGCTAAAGGTGCATTCCTTAGATAAAGTGCTGACACACTTAACGGGTTTGTTTGCTCCATCAGCCACAGGACAGGCAGTCCATCACAGCCATCTCAGCGCTGTCTCCACTAAATCCCCCCCAGCCCCTCCACCCTCTCTTCTGTTCTTTCTGCTTCTCTTCTACTTCTGGTCTTTAAGTGTGTGTCTCCCCATTTGTCTTCTCAGGATTATTAACTCTGTCTGTCTGTCTGGGGGTCTCTGTGTTGACCTCTGCTTTTCTCTTTCTCTTTAACTCCATCTGTCTCTCTCTGTCTTAGTCACTCTCTGTCTCTGTCTCTCTTTTTTTTTTAACTAACCCCTCCTAAAGCCCTGTTGAAGTAAGAAGCTTAACAGAAAGCCAGTGCCAAATGTTCCAGTCCATTACAGGAACCTGCAGTTGCTGCCAACTTTCTGGGTATCTAGTTCACGGTCACAGAGATAATAAGGGTGTGAGAGGAGCCAGGGGTCCTCAGCTGGCTTCTTTTCTACTCCTCCCCTCCCTTCCCTCTTTCCTGTCCCTTCTCCTATGCTACTCATTCCTGAACTTTCTTGTCCTGCTAACAGAGTGATATCTGCCAGAGAGTATGTTTTAGAGTCAGTCAGCTCTGGGTTCCAATCTCTGCCCTGCCCTGTACTAACTGAAGACCTTATTACTAATAGCAAATGTCACAGGGCATTACTCTGCCCCAGACACTGTCTGTATGTATATTAAATCACTCACCCTCCCAACCACACTGTGAGGCAGGCCCTATCATTATCCACATCTTAGAGATTGGTGAAGCTTAAGCAACATGCTCAAAGACTCCACACCAGTAAGTTAGACCAGGATTCAAACCCAGCAATCCTGCTCCTGAGGCCCCCTCTCAATTTGTACACTACCTTACACTTCATTGCCTCTCTTAATTCCTATAAGCCTTGGTGTCTCACCTGCCAAATGTGGGCCATGATGGCAGTGCGTCCAAGAGCTGTGAGGAGACCAGTCCCATGTGAAGTGCTCAGCACGGGCCGGACACCAGCAAATGTTAGCTGCTGTCTTGCTGCTGTTAACTGTAGGAGTACTATTACTATTGCTAGCATTCCCACTTTACAGATAAGGGCATAGAAAACTCTCAAGCACTTGAAACTTGCCTAAATCCCTTAAAGTGGAAAACATGGGACCAGATAAGGGAGGACCCTCAATCAAAGTAGTAGCTGTTTCCCTGTGTGATGACACTGTCAGTTTTTCTTTATGCCCAAAGCTGAGTTAATGGATGGTCCATCCCCCAAGCCTTTTGCCTTGAAATCTATTACCCTTTCCACTGACCACAGCTGCCTGAAAATGTCTACTAAATGATACGGCGATCCCTATCACTGGTGTACAGTGTCCCCACTCACATTTACACCCAGATGTGGCTGCCCAGGGTAGAGTGGTCATTATTTACACACATAGACTTTATCTGTAAAGAACACTTATTTGCTAATTTGTATGTGGGGGGGGGGGCGGCGGGTGAGGAGGGAGGGGGCTCCCACCAGGTCCTCTTCTTGGGAACCACGTTTGCAGCCTCCAAGTATGGCCTCCAGCTGCTTTATCCTGCTTTATCCCCACCCGCACCCCACTGGTGGCTTTCTCTCTGAAACTTGTATTTGTTTAACAGAGTAACATAAAAACAGGCTTTGTTGGGAGCCATATTAATGGCAGTACTCTGGGGGAAATATTTGTGAACTCCTGCTGAAGAGATCCCTAAGGCTGCAAGTTCCTAACCTTTCTGTACTTTTTGGATTTTATGAGCTGTGCAATATCCTTCCAGTAAGCTCCCCTTTTTCTTAGACTAGCCCCATTGGATTCGTTGCAACTACTCTGCAGTCAGAATTCTGCAAGGTGGGACAGGTTTCTTTCTGCAGCTCCTTGGAGTTGTAAACCAAGAGCTGTGGGGAAGGTCAGTGAGCGCTTAGTCTATGCTTCTCGTTGTACAGATGAAGAAACTGAGGGCCAGAGTGGGGAAGTGACTTGGCTTCACTGCCATCTTTTAAATCTTATTTGACTGAAGTGGGAAGGAATAGAGACATTTAGGCTATAAGATCAAGTCAAGGCTGTCCACTGGTCTTTAAACTTTGTAGGAAACTGAATTTAATTTCTACCACCAAGAAAGATGTGATTTTCTCTAGGTCCCAGACTGTACCAGTGGTATAGTTTGAACCAGAACTCAGCATTCTTCTCCTTCTGTTCTCCGAGAATCTAACAAGAGAGGGCAGCTGACACAGATCCCGTGAGGCCAAGACTGGGAGCATCTGCCTCAGGGGCAATCCAAGCTGCCCTCTGTTATTCATGTCACAAGTTAAGTACCTTAACACCACACTCCAGTCTATGGAAGGAAATATGTTCAAAGTGTACCTAAGTTTTATAAAGGATAAAAAATAATTCTGTGGGGGAAATGGCTTGAATTTTATAATGACCATATCATTAAGCAAAAGTCTTGCAGTCATCAATCTCATGTGTGTGTGTGTGAGTGTGTGTGTGTGTGAATTCTTAAACCTGAGGTTTTACTTGGTAGACATGGTGAGAACAATTGGAAGAAGTAACTAAAGTTGGAAAGAAGAAATGAAATGAAATCTATTTAGTGTAAAGAGTTTTCTATCCAGCTGGACTCTCCCATATCAACTGCATAGCCTCAGACAAATTATATCTCTACAAATTTTACTTTCCTTATTGGCAAAATGGAAATACAATGCTCACTCAAAGCGTTATTTTTAGGTGGCAAAAAATGAGATAATGCCTTTCATGTACATAGTATTATAATTGCCACTGAGTTGTATCAGCAATTCATATTATTGTTGACTCCTCAGCACAGAAATAATCATATTGGCAAACTCTCTAATCTGAGGGTACACAGTAAAAGGAATATTCCCAGGAAGGAGTGACTAAAGGAAAAAATACGTAAGTGCTTTAGATTATATGGAAGCAATAAAATGATGATGGGGGGCAGTCAGCGCTCTGGGGCCTGAGAGGCTTGAAAAGAAAAATAATGCCTCATCTATCTGCATGGCTTTAAATGTGGCCTTTAATTCAAGGTCATGCAGATGTAGTTTTGAGGTCCTTTTTTTAGCGCTTGGTCTCTGTTACTGCTTCCAGAGGGAACATCTTTTTCTGGCTCCAGAACACCTAGAATATGCTTCAGTAACCAGCTGATTCTGCCAGGGAACGAATTATTGAAGGGCCCCAAGCCCCTGACCACAAGGAAAACTGGAGCACCCTGCAAAGCACTGTTCTGGGGCATGCAAGCCTGACCAGCAAGCACTCCAGCTCCCAGGGCTTGGATAAATATAGCGATGCTCGGCTTGCATGTGATTCATTAAGGAGACACTGTGCACAGCCGAGCACTCACTAAATGCAAACGGAACCCCATGTGGTGTGTACAATGCTTTGCACCACCTCTTCTACTCAGGTATATAAAGCCTTAGCCTAAAATGGAGATGCCAGCCTTAGGCCAGGGGTCCAGGGTTGCACATTCTAACCAAGGCATCATCAGGTTTGAAAAGCCAGCAAGAAGATTCACTTTAGAATCCAGGGATGGATGGCTTCCTGACACACCAGCTCCATTTCATTTTCTCTATGTCAGCCACTTCCAGCTCCTGTGAGCCACAGTCAGAGGTATCCTCCTGATTTCTTCCCTGCCTCTTTGTGGCAATATAGAAATGTAGGTAAGACTGCATGGCTTCCAAACCCTGCTCTACCACTTATTAGTTGGGTGACCTTAGCTAAATTTCTTAATCTCTCTAAGGCTCATTTTTCTTTTTCATAAAATGGTACTAGCCCATAAGGTGGTCCTACAATCAAATGATGTATGTAAAGCAATTAGCACAGTGCCTAGCACATGATAAAAATTCAATAAATGTTAGCTATTCTTATATAGTATGATATTTTTCTTCTGGATCCACCCATTTTTACTTCTTAAGCACTAAGAAGAAAGAAATCAGCATCTTCATAAAGGCAATTATCATTTATTGAGCACCTACTGTGTGCCAGGCCCTGCAGTAGAGATAAACATGAGTAAGACTCAGCCTCTAACCATGAGGCAAGCCAACAATTGTATATAATGAGCAAACTTGAATAATAGAAGTTTAACATTATTGAGCACTTACCAAGGGTCAGGCACAGGGCTAAGCTCCGCAGATGCATTAGCCCATTGGAGAGAGGCCACTACTATCTATACTTTAAATACAAGAAAAGAGAAAAAAGTGAAGAGGCATGAACAAGAGGAAATGGGAGTACAGAGGAGGGAGGGAGACCTCCTGGCTGACACTGACCTCAGCCACCTATTTGCTGGCACCTCTCTGCCCTGAGCAGCAACCCAGCCTATGCCACCAGGACAGCCTGCCCCCCACTCCCTTCGTCCCTCCTCCCCAACCATCCTATGACTTCCCTGCAGGAGGAGACCAGGTACCAACTTTCCTCTGTCTCCCTCATGTGACCACATCTTTGCCTAAGTTTGCTCTTGGTGAGACACAAACCTGACTCATTTCGCAAGTGCCTGGGTGCAAGATCAGATTAACTGGAAGTCTTCGTAAATGATTTAAAAAACTATTTTAAACATCTCCATAATCTTACATGGTGCTGAGCAAAATTACTCAAACAATGAAGTTGCAACCACACCATTGTGTTACTTTACCACACAAGTGAAGGTACTTTTATGCCCCCAAATATGATGCTAGGCACTGGAAGAACTCTATGGAAGGGAGGCCACTTATTTAGTGAATTTCTGCAGAAGAATGATATGCACTCCACAAACCATTAATGCAGATTATCAGAGCAACTGAGGCCTCCTGCCTGAACACTTCATTCTTTATCATTACCACTTACTTGCCTATCTTAGCCACTAGAGTATAAGCTCTATGCAGGCAGAGATCAAGCTATCTTTGTCATAACATCCCCATCCAGCACAGGCCTGGAACGTCAAAAGTGAGTTACAAACAAATGCATCACAAAGCAATAAATTATTAAATGAATGAACTGCAGCACCTTCAATGTACCTGTACAGAAATGCCTTACCAATCCAGAATTCATAGCAGTTCAACTAATTCTAATGGCACTTAAACTAGATCTCAAAGGATAATAGTCATCTTCGCTATGCAGCCTTATTATTACCTTTACTAAGACCACCACTACTACTACTGCCAGCTGCTATTACACACCAGCACTGTGATAACTACACAAGGTCACCTGATTAGTAAACGGCAGAGTGAGAGCTGAGCCCAAGAGCATCTGGCTCCAAGAACTGAGCACAATAATAGTTGATTTCCAGGAACCGGAACAAATCATGGAGGGTAGGAAAGTATCATTTGCTCAGGGGATGATGCTATGGGACTGTCAAGGAAGCTAAATGGTTGGCTCTAGCCTTTTTCTGTTCAAGCTCTAAATCCAAGGTGACTTGGCTAGCGTTCCTCCTCCTGAGTCAATAATAATTCACTGTATTACAGTAGATGTAAATTAATGACTTCACATAAAGAACGAATAAACCATCTGTGGTTTCAGAAAAGTGATTACTCTGGAAAAATCACAACACTCTAAAACCAAACCTACCTACTTCTTTATCTCTCTCCCTCATCTCAACCTGGGTAGCCAAACCAGTGGCTGAGTTTGTCTGAAAATCATCCTTGCACTTACGGATATTACTTACAGGAAAAAAAATCCCCAGTGCACTCAGCAGGCACATTTAAGTCAAAGTAGTAGTGCTGGAAAGGATTCATGAATGAGTGGGTCCCTTTCTGATCCACTTCTTCCCTGCGTGATCATTGTTACCATCCCTACCCCTTTCACCACCATCAAGGTCTAGGGTCCCAAAATGAATCAGAAATTACAGGTTAAGACAGGAATTTTGGTGCAGTGTGCCTGGAATGAGCTGTCCTCAACAGTGGACAGAGGAATTTTCTTTTGAAAGTTGAAACAAAGTTGAAAGGTATTCTATTAGGAGAGAAAGAGTAAAGCCAGCTGTATTAGAAAGGGGGTGCATAAGGAAGGGCGAGGATAACTACCATGCTGCCAATGTGAATTGTTAAGAAGCCATGGCGGCCAGAGAGAATGCCATGCAAGCTTCATTTAATTGAATATGACCAGCAGCAGAGAGGAAGGGCTCAGATGAGCTCCTAGTGCAATCCTTTTGTCAATAACAAAATTATTTCCACTTGAGCTGTTACTTTCCCAGAATCTTGAGATTTGAGGAGGGATCGCCCCTCAGTGCAAACTGTAAAGAAGTCTCACTAAACAGTCTTCTTCCTGTAAATCACCCCAGGAAAGAACGATTGTAGATGAGAGGAAAAAAGACAAACTTAACATGTGGGGATCCTGTTTTTTAAAATGTCTAGAATGAATGTACAAAATGTAATGCAATTACTGAAGAAAAACTGCCTCAGGTGGAAGTATAAATAGCCTAAAAGAAAAAAAAAGAAGTCAACAATATGGAAGAAATGGAAGAAAAACAATCCATCTAAAACACTCTCTTGCCTTTAAAATATGGCAACCCTGTGTAATAAATTAATAATAAGTAGGTAATAAGATGCAGCAAAAGCCTTGAAAAGAACTCTCAGTTATGAATAGAGTGTGATGTGTGCCCCATGCCACCCTTCATTCTACTGAGAGGAGCTGCAGTATTTATGTAATTCGGCAGGAAGAACTAAGTTTCATAATTCTGCATTTAAGTAAATTTCTCCATTAGCATGAAAAATGGCATTCATGGTTTTTTCCCTCAATATAATTAGAAATGGAGTGTTCTCAAAACAGTGTTCCAAAGGATAGAAACACACACACACACACATTATTCCATGGTTCAAAGACACACAGAGAAAAATTCAGATTGCCTCATGCACTTGAAAGAGAAGCTAATATTCAGCTGAGTTCTTTCAGTTCTTTCTCTTTAGGCCCAGTTGGTCTAAAAGTTTGGGTACCAATAAGAAATTAGGTTTTGACTGGTTCTCTTGTTATTCCTTCCTTCAGGTTTTTAATGACCTAGTAAGTGTCCATGATATCTTAAGTGTTAACAGAAAAAATGAAGTCACAGAACAATTACACACACACACACATACACACATACACCCCTAGTAAAATCTGGAAATCTGTATATTAAATTGTCAATTTAATTACCACTTAGAAAAGGGATTGTATATGCCAATGGTTCCTTTACACTCTTTTATACTATATTCTGATTTTTAAACAGTAAATATTATATTTAATTTTGAAAAGAGGTATCTACTCTTTCTTTGGGGTAGATGTTTCCCATCCTCCATTCCTTTCTACAGCAATCCTTTTCCTCAAAGTCTTTCCTGAATTCTCTCAACCTTACCGTGGGAACTAGGGCTGTAACCAGGGGATCTAATTCAAGATCACACAAGTGGAGGCAGTTTTCCTTCTAAAATTATAGAATTGAGATGCAGGGTTTCCACCTACCTCCTGGTTCCTGGCATGGGCTGCAACTAGAGAGACAACTGCCTAAAAAAAATGTCAAGTTATTATTACTCTAAACAGCAGTAATGCCAAGAGCATCTGAACTTTGTCCTTTCAGTCTGCAGTTTCCTGAGAAGGGTAATTAACCCCAGGTTTCCTGCTCTGTTCCACTGAGAGCTTTGACATTTGGTGTTTGGAGTAAAACAGACTTCTTAACATTTTCCTTACTAATGGTGCTGGTTTTAAAAATACATGTGCAGTTGAACTCTTTGTTTTGAAATCTGAGAACACCTACGGAAGTTTTGAGTTCAAACACACCAAAAGTTTACATTACTGGAGACCTCACTGAGTAGTACGATGGCTAAGGGCCGGACACACTGCCAGCACACAACAGCATGGCAGAAAGGGCAGTGGTCTGGGTCTACAGGACTGAGGTCTAAACCAGATTCCAGCGTTAGAGTGTATTGTGACCTTCAGCAGCTCACTTCACTTGGGCACCAGTTCCCTCATCTCTTAACTGGACCACATTACCAGGGAAGAAAACCTCCAGGATTCTTAATTGGCTTCTGTGGTCAAAGAGACAGATACGACATGCTGATCATCCAAGACCAAGCCTGCTTCACCCTGCAGAGTTCACAAGCACTGCGTAGGGCCCATGCGTGTCCAAGTCAGAGCCTAAGGTAGATAGGGGTGGACCTTGAAAAGCTCAAATGTCACTCATTCATCAGGTCCCATTAATTCCATTTCCCAAAGCCATTTTTTCCAGCTTTACTGAGGTGTAATTGACATATAACATTGTGTAAGTTTAAGGTGTACAATGTGATGATTTGATAGACTAATATATTGCAAAATGATTACCACAATAAAGTTAGTTAACATATCCATCACCTCACACATAATTACCACTTTGTATGTGTGTGTGTTGAGAACATTTAAGATTTACTGTCTTAGCAACTGTTGAGTATAAAATACAGTATTGTTAGCTACAGTCACCAAAGCCATTTACTACCCTCCAACTACATCAGCTCTACCTTCATCCAAGTTCCCATCACCTCTCACCTGTAAGAGTTTCTGAATCCACCTCCCTTCCTTTACTCTTACCCACTTTCAACCCATTTTCTACACAATGGTCAGGGAACTATTTTAAAAACAAATGTGATCATATCATTCTCCTGTTTAAAATCCTTTAACAGCTCCCCATTTTCCTCAGGATAATTTCCAGATGCTATTGCCTAACTTTCAAAGGTTTTCAAGATCTGCCCCTCCTTATACTTCTAGGCAATCTTCTGATACTCTATTCTTCTGTCACTTAATTCCAGCCAGCCACCTCGGTCTTTCCACAGATCAACTGAGTTAGGCTCCCTCCTACCTCAGGGATCTTTCAGTTTTATTTTCACCAGTTACACCCTACCCCTCTTCACCAACCAACTCCTACATGCTCTCAAGACACCTGAAACATCTCTGCTTGATCTCACATGCACCCGCATGACTGTCTGCTTAGTAACTCCTTTCCAAGCTAGACTGAAGACTAACTAGGAAGGCTAGGTCTGAGTCTGTTCAATTCATTGTCAGATTTCCAGTGTCCGGCAGAGAGGCCTAGTGGCTACTCAATAAATATTTGTTGGACAAATACCTGATTGCTAATGTAAGCCAACATCTACCTCAAATATTCTACCTAGACAGAGACTTTCATAATCACTAAAGGATTTAAAGAGTAACCAAGTTTTAGGGTTCAGCATGCATGGGTCAGGTATGTAATGTGTTGGTGCTGCATGTAAGGAAGAGTAAATGCTGAGTTAAATGCCTTTTAGAAGTGTAGGCTCTAATGGCAATTCTAAAAAAGTTGAAAGGCACTCATATACCAAAAAGCTGTTTGTTATCTTTAGATTTCCAGGCCCTGAGATGACCTGTGAATTAGTCCCAAGGTACACATTCCTCCTGCCCCATGGATGCCTTCCAAAATGGGGGAAAATAACAAAACCCGAGGTTCAGCAAAGCAGGGAATACAATGCATGCAGCAGACAAAAGATTCCACTGTGAGTTAGTGCGGGGCCCTCACATGCTCTCTCTTGGCTTCTAGGGTTTAGGAAAGACCACCTTCTCACTTTTACTACAGTGGAGGAGGCACTAGATTATTACATTCAGTCATATTGGAGGACAAGGATGAGGGGCCCTGACCCAAACGGGTGAGCTTTAAAATTCAGGGCTAAATTTTAGTCACCAGTTGTGCATAGCTGCCCTAAAACCAAATGCAGAAAGCAATCAGTTACCTCAGGAAGCAAGCCATGAGACAAGAGAGAAGAAGAAACTAAAATACAGTAGACTTCTCTAAAGTCTAGAAGGGCAACTTTTACTTGACTTAAGCAAGTGTGTGTAGGGTTTCCATAAGATAATTTATTCAACTAACAAATATTTGTCAAGCACCCACCTTCTGCCAATTACTGTGCTATACAGGAATATATAAGAAGAAATAAAAATTGGCAACCAAATATGTAAAAGGGCATCTGTGATATGTATTTGGGCTTTGATTTTTATTTCTCCTTATAAATTCTGTGACAGTACAGTGCTTTGTGCATAGTAGGCACTCAACAAATATTTTTTGTTGTATGTACTTGAAAGACAAAATACATGGGCAATGAGAATCTAAAGATACTTGAACTAGCCAGAAAATACAGGGATAGATTCCCTGAGAAACCAGTGCTTGAGGTGACCCAGCAAAGGAGAATATGAGGAACCTAGGAGAAAAGGACAGGGAAGGGCATTCCATTCACAGGAACAGCAAGCACACAGGCCCTGCAGGGGAAGGGAGACAGGTGGGTCAGAGGGACTGAACAAAGGCCCCTGAACCCAGAGTGGAGAAAATCTGGGTAAGTCAGGTAAAAGGAGACTGGCAGGTAGCTAGGGACCATATGCACAGGCTCTTATAGGCCACAGGAAGTTTTATCTCTATCCTAAGAGAACTGAGAAGAAATTAGAAGACTTTAACAAGGTGAGCACCCAGATTAGATTTGGGCTTTGTAAAGATCATTCTAGCTGCAGAAGAATTTAAAGACTTCCATTTCTGACAGTTGGTGGACAAAATACCCTGGAAAACCTCTCAATGAAAACCACTAATAAAACTGGATTTTCAAAATAAGTCTAGTAAAATGTCAAGAAAGTAAAGAATACACAGAGGACAAATACAAAGCAAAAGAGAGCCTCTGGGTAGTTACAGACCAATAAAACCACCTTCTACCCCCAAAGCATTTGCTCAACCCTAGTGTCCTCAAATTTCTATTGATTGATTGATTGGAACTAGAGATCTTTTATTATGAAATTTTTTGTTATTACTAGTATTAGTTAACATTCATTAAATGCTTACTATGTACTAGACACTGAGCTAAATACTCTTTGTTTGCTTTTAAATTGAAGCATAATTGATTAAATGGGTGAAGGGGATTAAGAGATAGAAGTTTCCACTAAAATTTCTATTTAGATGGTTGCTTGTAGAATAAAAGAAATGAGATGACTCCCAGGGCCTGCTTACTGGAGAACCTAACATAAAGCTTGTATCCCAGATTGTGACACCTGCTTGTAAAGAAGAGTGAGAAATAAACCTATTGCATGAAAGGGAAAAGTAAGGAAACTACCTCCTCTTTGATGCTGGATTGAGAAGAAAAGCACATCTCCATTGAGATTTCTTAACCGCAAGCCAGTCTTCATCTGGATTTTACTTTGAGCTTTTGTTTGTTTTGTTTTCCAAATTCATGCTTCTTGTTTGGATCCACAAACAGAAATTTTAACTTAAAGAAATCTCTGGTTGTTAGTGCCCCAAGGTGAGTAACAGAAGAAAATTCTCATTTTTTTGCAGGAAAATAAATACTTTAATTCAGGACTAAAAATATATAACAACTAATAAAGTTCCAAGGAAAGTTAGCTTTAAAAAATAACAACAAAATGCACAAGGAATCAAAGTCATCCAAACAGAGAGCAGAATCAGACCCACAAAGATTCCCCTTATTAGAATTATGCTAAAAAGAATCTAAAATCTTATAGTTAATATGCTTCAAAATATAAAAATGATGCTTGAAAATATGTAAGAAACAAAGAAATATAAAAATTAAAATTTATATCTGAGTAAGAATTAAATGGAATTTCCAAAAATAAATAGTGCAATACTGAAAACAAAAAATTAAAACAATGAGTTAAATAGCATATTAGACATAGCTAAAGAGAGAAACTGGTGAGCTGGAAAATGGATTCAAAGAAATTATCCAGAATGTACCAAAAAAGACAAAAAGGAAATATTATGGAGAACATAATAAAGTCTAACATACATTAGCTGACATTTCAGAGAGATAATATAATACAGAAGGAAAATCCAAATGTTCAAGGACTGTTATGTTTAATGAGAATTTTTTTGGAATCAGTATTAAAAATAAAAACTCCAAATCCAGGAAATCTAACATATTATCTATATAAACAAACTTATTCCTAAACACGTCATGGTGAAACTGCAGAACATCAAAGACAAAGAGATCCTCTTAAAAGTCATCAGAGAGAAAAAAACACAGTGTCTATAAAGAAACAGCAGTAAGATTGGCAGCTAACCTTAACAGAGGATCAGAGTTAAAAAATGAGCTAGAAGTCTATATGCAGGAAAACTTCCTTCTAAGCCTCAGAATAAAATCAGAGTAATTAAACTTGAAAACTTTACAAATAAAATTTGCTAAGGTTAACTATTAAAGATTTACTCCAAGAAGGGAAACAAATATGAAAACTCAGAGATGACAGGAGGAGTGAGGAACTTCTTTGCATTGTGATAAGAAGCATGTAACAAAATATTTACCATCTTAACCACTTTTTAAGCATACAGTATAGTAGTGTTGATGAATTTTTAAAACATATAAACAGACGCTTCTTAAAATAATAGTAGTGTCTAATTTGTGGAGTTATCAAAAAAAGCAAGACTGAAATGCTCACAATCCACACACTTGTCTTAAAATCCTTTTATTATTCAAGAGAACTCTAAAGACATTAACTTTAGATTTTATTAAGTTAAATAAGTATGATAGAATATCTAAATAGCCACTATAGAATTGAATATAGAATTTAATTTTCAAACTAGAAAAGGGGAAAAAGTGAGTAAGAAAATTTTAAATAATATAAAAGAAAGAAAGATAAAAAAGGACAGAAAAACCAAAGTGGCAGGAAGCCTGCAAAACTAAGGTGGTAGGAATAAATTCAAAATACTAGTAATCACAATAAAATCTAATATTGTTTCATAATGAACATAATTATCAAATTAGTAATAGAAAGGGACTTCTTTAAACTGATAAAAAGGCATTTAAATTTTTTAAAAAGCCAATAAGTAATCATGTATCACTATTTTTTATCCAACACTGACCTAGAATCCTAGCCAATGCAATAAAATAGGGAGAAAAAGAACTAGGATTAGAAAGGGAGAAACAAAACTTTCCATATTTACATGTGTTGAAATTGTCTACCTAGAAAATTCAGACCCCATAGCATATAGATTATAAGAGGACAAGGATGGAAACAGCAAGACCATTGGAGAAAGCCAACACGATAACCCAGAGTGAGGCGAACAGAACTTTGAAAAAGATGTTGGTTGTGAATATGGGAAGATGTGAGTGAATCTGAGACACATTTAAGAAGAGAAAAGGTTGAGATCTGACTGTGGATTATATGAGAATAAACAGAAAATGAGGCATCAAAAAGTCCTATTTTTCTGCCTCGTGCAACATGTGGAATCAGTTGTAGGTCAGTGAGATGGGTGACGTCATGAGTTTGGTTCTGGACATGCTAACTTTGAATGCTTTTGAGATGCGAAAAGAGGAAGTATCAAGTAAATGACTGGAAACACAGATCTGGAAATCAGTAAAAAGGTCCGGCTGGATTTGGGGGTTATCTGTATAGAAGTGATAACTGAAGCGGTGGGTTTGAATTTATTCACCTTGGGAGAGGGAATTGAGTGAAAGGAAGAGCAGGCCAATCTGAACATTCAGGACCTCCAAAGGGTCTGAGAAGTATAAGGAATATGAGAAGAGTTCTGTGGTATAGAAGCCCAGGAGAAAGCGTGCTGAAGAAGAGAGCGAGACCAGCAGTATAAAATGCTGTGGCTGTGCTATCTGGGATATTCTTAATTGTTGATGTGATAATATTATCATTTATCTATGGTTTATTCACAAAATACACTTGATTATGGGCAAGCTCTTCATTTTTATTACCTCTATTGTACATGAGACTGGCAGTTCTGCCCTCCTTCCAGAATGCCCATCTGAAGGGACATCAGGAAATAATAATTAATGATACTTTCTAGTCCAGTGAATTGTGATTTTGAAGAACATCCTTCTGAGGAAAAGCTCACCTGTACCCGAGAATGCGTCTCTGCATAGTGCACTCAGATGATCAAAGCACATCAATAATTTTGACATTATCTGCTACTTTGCATAATATGCATCTTTAGACCTACATATTAATAGATAATTGTGAGGTGACTATAATCATATACTTTAAAAAAATCAGTTATCTAATACTGCAACCAAAAATTCATGTGGCTGAAACATATGTGGCTTTAAAAAATAGTAAAAGTGGTGATTATAAGACAATGATGCTTAGCGGAGTTGAGAGACTGCAGAAAAAAACTAAAGGGATTACTCAACGATTTCAGCAACACAGGCTGTGTCTACCCCCTAACCCAACTATAGAATGGGCAGTTCCTGTCACATGTGTCTTACGGGAGGCAATCAAAGAGACTGGTGGAGTTTTGAACACACATTTTTTAACTTTAATTATAGAATCACTATAATCTAAAACACAGATGCTTTGCAGAATAATATGCTCTCTGCTTGAACTCAGAGCCTTTACTCCTTTCCAAGGCTGTGTACTTAATCCAGGAATTAACAATTCAGTCACTCCCTGCTTAGCTGCCCAATTCAGGTACCACTAACCAGTTACAGCTCCCTGTACAGCTATGTCTAAATTCAGCCTCAGTGTCCTCCTCAGTGTGAGTTCAGGTGGCCACCACCAGTCCATGCACATGGCATACCTTAAATGCCTTCGGAGGACTTTGTGATACATTAGAATAAACTCTGCCAATTGCTCCAGATTCACCTTTTTCCTATTTTCTCCTTTGCTTACTATACTTCAGCCACACTAGTCTTCTCTAAATTTCTGAAAAGCTTCAAGCTTTTTCTTATTTGAGAGAACTTCATCAAATTTTTCCTCCACAAAGGACTCTTCCTTCTGTCCCTTGCATGGCTGGCTCATTAGCATCCTTCACCTTACCAGTTTAACAGTCTTTCTTCAGACTCCACACAAAAACACTACGAGGTAATCCAAAATCTAGATGAGGAAACTGAGGTACAGAGGGTAAGTCATTTGCCCAAGTTTACACAGGCAGCTAGTCACTGGGATTTCTCACCGCCATGCTGTATTACCTATTTCAACAACTTGCTTTTTTCCCTTACTGGCATTTATCATGGTTTGCAACCACTAGGCGTATTTGTTTGCTTATTGTTTTGGTTTCCCCAGTATTACATAAGGGCAGAATGAGGGCAGCACTAAATTTGTCTTGTTCACTGCAGTACCCTAGCACAGAACTTGACCAAATAGTAGGACTCAAACATATTTACTCGAATAAATAAATGAATTGAATTGAATTAATGTGTCTTTGCAGCCAGCTACATTAGAAGAATAGACCTGAGAGAGAGGGGGGGCCTGTTTGGGGACTTGAAGGACATCGTCCACATGTGCCTCATAACTAACTCCTTTTTAATTTTCCATCCACCCCAAAGACACAATAGGCAGCAAGTCCAATAACTGAGCAATATACTATATCCTATGAAGGAAAGAAATTCTACTTCAGGGTGATGCCTGCCTCAAGTGCATTTGAAGGGGATTACAAAGTACATCTAGTCATCCTGATTCAGCTGGGTATCCCTGACAATTATATTAGCTTGGTGATTTCACCCCTCTGGCGAACTAGACCCTTTATTATTCTGCACGTTTGTATTTGGTTGCAGGGGATTTACAAACACATTTCCTTAATCTACATATATATTCAGTAAATTGATCTCCCTCCCAAGTCTGTCTCTGAGAAACTGTCAGCCTCAGCATTTGACAGAAGCAACCATTTGTGCACAAAGGCCAGGATCCTGCCAGCAAGCTAGTGTCTAGACTTCTAACAAGGAGTTAAGAAGAAAATTCAACCTGTAAGAATAAATATCTTGTGTCCTCCATGGCCTTTCCCTTAACTATCTTACAGCACAGATAGTCTTGTTCTGCAAAATTAAGCCATTTAAATGGACAATGGAGGCAGAAGAGACCAGTGTGGGCACAAATAGGAAACTGCTTACACAGCGTCAGAATGATCAGCAGGGGGGATCCAATCTAGGATTACTACCTGGCAAAGGATAATTCACATGCAGACGATGGGAAACTGAATGCACCCCAAAGCCCTGATCCCTCTGTCTGCTGATGGCCTCCAGACTGGATATTAGGAAAGATGTAAACACTGGAGAGGTTGTCTGTCTAATTCACCAAAGACCTCCTAATTGCAAAATCCCTTACCTCTGATTTGTTTTTAGTCCCCATGAAATCACAGTAGCAGTTGATGCTGCTGACACTCCCTCCTTGAAATGCTCCCTTTCCTGGCTCCTGGGATGGCAATCCTTCTTCCTCCCTCTCCTATGTCACTATCGACTTCCCTAGGATTCTCCCTTTGTCCATCCCTTCAACACGCTAATCCCCAGAGTTTTACAGCATTGCTCACCTTGAGCTATAGCTTCAAAAACCTCTTTGGATCAATTTCTACCAAAACCGTATTTCCATTCTTCACTCTCCTACACTCCAAATTTGTATCTAACTGCCTGCTGTACATTTCTACCTGGCTTTACCAATAAACATCTCAAATTTTACATGTCCCAAACTAAACACACATCTTCCCCCCAAACCTGCCTCTCCCCTGATTCTATCATGCTGATGGGCAATGCCTGATGGAATGGACCACAAACATTCAATTAGTTTTGGCACTCGTGCCAGCCATACACCCTTATCTTCTTTCTTCCCTTCTTCTCCAGCCTCCCTTGTGACCACCCTCAGTTCGAGTCCTCTTGCCGGGATTATTGCAATGCCGTCATTACTGATCTCCTGCCTCCCCTGTTCTACACCATCTTCTAGGGGCTACTAACCTTACTTCCGCAATAATCTTTCTAAAGTGTAATCAGGTTAATCCCCTGCTTTAGAACTTCAGTGGCTCCCCACTGCCAAAAGCAGAGGTTTCCAAATTGCTCTTTTGAGAAAAAAAAAAATGTAAGCATGTTTCTCAACAGATGCTTACTTATTTATAAATTATATCCATGTACTAATTATAACTTAAATGTTTATAAAGTTTAATTTCTTCATCTTGGGACAACGTAAAGAAACTTTAATATTTTTACCTGATCCTAGTGAATTTGCTTGGACACCACTGAGCTACTCACTCTGTGCTCTGAGAATAGAGGGTGGCATTTATGCCAATATCACCCAAACCTCTTGCTCTGGCATTTAAGGTTTTTCACAATGTAACTTCAACCCACCTTCTCAGATGCATCATCCCTTCATCTCTGCTCTCTCACCATTGCAGCTTCACACACCAGCCACTCTTCGCCACATTTCATGGGTGGGCCCAGCAGAGAACAAAGAACTTAAGTTAGCTGTCAGATCCCTCCCTGTCTAGGTATGTGACCTAGAATCACTTTCTGTGCCTTTCTGGGCCTCAACTTCCTCTTCTGTAAAATGAACATAACAATACCTATACTTTGCTGGATTGTTGTGAGTGTAAAGGGAGGTAGAGTGAAAAGTGATGCCGGGCCAAGCACAGAGACTTTATAAGTGGCACCTCAGAGTAGCCAGAGTAATTGGAAGTTCTGTTTCATACGTTGTTCCCTCTACTTGGAATTTGTGATTCTTTTTTCGCCCATGAGCTAGCTTCTTAAATACCTTTCAGTGGTTGGCTTAAAGCATCACCTCATCTGAGAAGAATTACCATTGCTTCTGAGATGGAGTTTGTCATTCAAACTGATCTGCCCCCACAGAGTCATTTGTAAGCCTCCACTGTATTGTGCTACTGATCATTGCTTATTGCAGAGAACTGTGATCTGGTTGGTGGAACGTCGATCTTGCCTACTAGATCGCCGTTACTTGAGGAAGCCTTAGTTATTAATTTCAGAGTCTCCAACACTTAAAGTGCCTGGCACATAACAGGTTCTCAGAAAATGTTTACCAGTATTTCTATACAAAAGGGCAAAGAGGACTGTCTGAATTACATGCATATGCATGATTTTGTGCTATAATAACAGAAACTTACTTGATGGTCTACAAAGTGCTTTCATATATGTTTGTAAGAAACAGGCTGTTAGCTTTTCCCCTGCACTGTAGCAACTCATAAAATAGATAATAAATTAAAGAGAAGCAACTGTTTGACAATAGCACTTTGACGACAGTGTTCTCTTCCATCCTGATCTGGTACCAAGTTAATGTTATCATAAAATAATTCCATTAACTGAAATTGTACAGTTTACTGAGCCATTACTGTCATCAAAAAGTGAAATTATATTCAAAACTGAAAACAGAGGCTTACATGGGAATAAATGTCATTAACGTGCAAACAAATTGCATACAGGAGAAACAGAAATAGCAATGTGATGGGCATTCTAGCCCATGCTCAGCATAAACAGATGATCACATTTTAATATTTATTCATACATGAACAATGAAAGCAAATCACACTGGCAAGTACCTTTCTAGTTAAATTCGTATTTGTTTAAAAAGGGACCGGCTTATGTATTCCTTCCAACCACAGGCTATACTAAGCATGCCTGAGGTTTATTCAGACAATCTTGCTTCCTAACAGATTATTCATGATTTAGAGAATGAACTAGAATATAATATTTACATAAGAAGAAATTGAGCTGATGGGAGGATAAGGTCGGGGCTGGGAGGTGGGGACAGTCAGAATAAAGTGAGATGCAAATTTAAAGGCAAAAGAGCATCAGAGCATCCAATCATCCTGTACTGAAGATAGCCGGAGAAAGGGCAGTGACAACTGGCCTCGGGGGAAGTGGGCCAGAGTGGGCGTGTCCACTGGAGGCATGAACCCTGTGCCTCTGATGCCTGTGTTAACGGGGTGGTGGCCCAGTGCAGGGGAATGGCACTGTGCACTCCAGGGCGACCCCTCCGGACTCCTCAATGAGGGCAGGGGAGCAGCATCCTAAGTGCATTTATCTTTCCCTGACCAGTGACTCACTCCTTCCAAGGAGTGTGAGCTCATGGATGCTGGCCCTATGTCAGCTTTTCTTTACTCATTTCTCAGGAGATAGGATAAAGTCACGTTTGCCTAGACAGCTTTAGCATAATGGCGAGGACTACTTTCCTGACAACTCTTGTTTCAAGTCATCTATTTTTTACTGGATCCTACTGTGTGTAGGGATGATAGTGCCTCAAGTCATGCAGTCCTGGGCCTCTCAGCAACCCTGAGAGCCCCCAGCAAGTCCACCCTTCCAGCTGGAGCTGCTCTCTTCAGGACAGCCCCTCCTCTTGGCCAACCACACTTAACACTTGCATGAGTTGGCAAAAATTAGTTCTTAAATTAAATTAATCAGATGAGGTAGAATATGAAGCCTCACTCTGCTAATTCTTAGCTGGGTGACCTTTGAGTTTGTGTCTAAGGTTCAGCTTCCTTATCTGTGAAAGGGGGATAGAAACGCTGTTCCATTTCACACTGAACAAGTGCTAGCTACACGCCAGGTGCCATTTTTAGTGCTTGGAATACAGTACAAAACAGTCAGACTCCTGTCCTCGTGGATCTGACATTCTAGCAGAGAGATGGAGTCAACAAAAGCATAATTAGTTATTGTATATTAGCATGATTAGTTCTTTAGGGAAGAAAAAAGACAAAAAGCAGAATGAAACAGAGGGGAATCAGAAGCACCAGGGACAAGGGCAGCTCTTTTAAATACATGAAAGGGATGAGGGAGTGAGCAAACGGATATCAGGGGAAGGGTATAAAGGCCCAAAGTCAGGAGCTAGAACCACAGCCAGGATGCCTGTGTGGCTGGCACAGAGTAAGTAAGGAGTAATAGGAGATGAAGTTCTCCATAAGATTTTTGGGAAGACTGAAGGAGATAAAGTGAAATAAACTTAGCAGGTAATAATAACCATGGGTGCTTGCTTTGTGACAGGTGCTGAGTTAAGTGCATGACATCCATTAGCTCATTTACTCTGCATAATAACTCTGCAAGCGTTTTTACCAGCATCAGTTTTATACATGAGGAAGCTGAGCTTCAGGCAGACTACATAATTGGCCCAAGGTCATAAACAA
Organism: Manis pentadactyla; assembly: GCF_030020395.1. Classification (NCBI taxonomy): domain Eukaryota; kingdom Metazoa; phylum Chordata; class Mammalia; order Pholidota; family Manidae; genus Manis; species Manis pentadactyla. The sequence goes on along the minus strand of NC_080020.1, from coordinate 43,533,447 downwards.
TAAACGGTCGTGGTAGGATTCCAATGCAGATTTCAAAGCTGAGTAGCCTAGCTCCAGAGCCTCTGCCTTTAACTACCAAGCTGATTGCCTCTGATAAGTAAAGGGGGCGGTGAAGGAGGAGTTTGTGGATGGCAGAGCAGCCCCCTGAGACTGGGATTGCATGTAGAGGGAGGAGGAAGCAAGAACTGAATAAGCAGGTCTGTAATAAGAAATGAGGATATGATGCAAAAGAAAAGACAGGCAGAGCAAGCAGGGAACAGAGAGCACTGCTTGGCCAAAGGAGCCTGACCACATGCACTAGAGAAGTGGGAGCAGCAGACATAAGCAGGATCCCCAAAAGGCCAGCAACAGACCAAGATGAACTCATGAGGCCATGAAGGTCCCTATATTGTGGTCCTCAAAAGATACAGAAATGTGATAAAAATATCCCTTCCTCTTAAATAATAAACAGCAGGAAATATTTATGATATCATTAACAGTAAGCAAAATTTAGAGCGTGAATCAAGACACCAGAATTTCCTTTTACTAATTTAAATCTGAGTTTTTGAAGCAAGCACTATTGTAGTCTCTCCAAGAGAAAACACGATAGCAGCTAACACTGATTATGTTTATGGAATCAGTGCAGATGCTACATGGAGAACTTTGTACTTGCGATCTCATTACATCATCAAAACACCAGCAGCTGGTTTACCCCCATTATGGTTGAGGAAACCGAGTCTCAGACAGGCTGGGTCACTCACTAAGCCAGGCATTCACAAGGACAGAAATATGACTTCCTCTTCCCACTGTGAACACTGACCATCACTGACCAGCACAAGTTGAATATAACCATTATCCCATACTGCATCCTATGCTCTAGACTATGGCAGGATTAGGATTTATAAGGAACACACAGACAAGCAAGAACAAATCTTGTTATAGCACCATGCTCTGGATCTTCTCTCTCTTAGAGAGCCATCCTAACAGAAGCACTGCAGTCTCATCTCTGTGTGCCTGGCCAGTAGGAAGGGAAACTATTCAGTGTCCATATCATGTGGGTCAGGACAACACAGGTTTCTCTGGACTCTGAGCAATTATATAGCTCAGAAACCTTTGGTATCAACTCAGCTCATTCTATGAGCTTTAGGATAAAAAAGCACTGCGAGGAGTTTTATTAAGCTCAATGCCTAGAAGACAGTCACGTCAGCTCTTTCTGGATGATCTTTACTATACGCTGTATCTCCCAGGGGCTCAGTCATCCTAGAAAAGCCTAATGGATATTGGTCTTATTTATGGCTATACAGCATCTTTTGGACACACTTCCTATAATTTAGGTATTTCCCATATTTTAAAGCCTGCCTCCCGATGGCAGAAGCTCTAACCTACTCTGCAGCTTTTTTTGCAGCTCCAGCACAAGAATATGCCCAGACACACCTGCTCTAGACTTTGACTCAGAAGAACTAGTGACATAAAGAGAGGGGACAGCAAAAATCACACACTTTGGCTTTGTAATTAAAATGAATAATCCTAAAAAATATCCAGTTCTTCTCAACAACTCCTTGTCTTCCCTTCCCAACTGCATCCTGCGTATTGATTGATACAGGAAAATCTCTAGCTCTTGCAAATGTTCGTGTGCAGTACGTGCAAAGAAAAAATGGTATGGGAGCAACTAATGGGAGTTAGATCTGCTGCAATTATGCACATGAGGAAAAAAGACAAAGGAATACCAGGAAACAGAAACACAATACCAGACACAATAAACCTCCAAAGCAATAATTATGATTTCCCACCAGCTGGCTTAGAAATCTCAATGCATTAAACCTTCTTTTCTCTGGTTCCCATGTAAAATGCCCTCCTATTATGGGGAAATATCTTCTTTGCTTCCCAATGTCCCTGATGGTCCAATGGAGAGCAAACCATTGCTAAAACTTCTAAAATGAACAAGACACAGGAGACCTACTTGCCCTCAGCATGAGGTCTTATGCTGTCCCTGCAGGTCAGCCTACATTTGTGTTCATGAGAAAGGATCCAAGATTAGGCTTAGGTCACCTTAGAGACAGCTCTTCTGACCAAATGCATTCTCTTAGCCCCCAAAATGCACCTTTTCCAAAAGGCATTTTATGAGTGTCAATGATGTTCTGTATGATGTTCTATATGCTATGCTGGAGACACAACAAGGAATTAGAGATCACCCCAGTCCTTTAGAGGCCAAAAGTCACTTAGAGTTCTAGCAACACTGAATTTATTATGAATGAAGAGCAAGATGACATGTCTTGAGACCGAGAAGAAGAAAACTAATGTTTGCTCCTATGGAGAGAAGAGACAAAGACTAAGAGAGATAAGACAAGAAGGACAAAAAGAAGGAAGGAAGGAGCGCAGGGCGGGTGGGATGGAGGGAGGGAGGGAGGGAGGGAGGAAAAATAATAGAATAAACCAAAAGGAAAAACTGGGTCAGATAATGTGATAAATGGAAAAGGTATGTTCTTGTAGATCTGAAGTTCTCATTTACAAGACGAAATAAGATATTCTTGCCTGTTAATCTGGAATTACAATATCTGAATCCCTGAACTCCACCAAGAAAGTAAACCCTTAGAAAGACCCACAGTTGTCTCCTATATTCAAATAATTGGCAAGTATCTCCTGAACTTGGAAGAATACCCCCAAGTCTTCATTACACAGTCTGCCTTGACTAACTAACAAACCAGGCGAACTGAAACAGATGTATTATTTTTATAATAACCTAAGTGACATGTTTTGTGACATGGTTCAAGACACTCATGTCTTTCTATTCATCACCTGAAATCTCAAAGAATGTTTTAGGAGAATAACAAATGATTATGCATTTTAGATACCTTGTCAAGTATGAAACTTTCACAGCCCACCCATGGTCATGATCAGTATGATTATTATAGACTCCTGCTTTCTTTTGGGAAACCATCTGTTCAGGAAACCAAGTATGCAAGTCTACACCTAAGTGGCTGACCCAACTCCTGGCTCCCGAGGTGCACCTGTGACCACAACTACACAATCTGCATATTTGTTCCCCTGGTTTCATTGTTTAAGACCTTAGCACATGATTCAGGCCAGTTCTTGGCATAGGATTTAAATGGAACCTAGGAACCTAGGGCTTCTTAAGCTAGAATAAGAACCTGAGGCTTCCCATGGCTTCCATGTATAAAACTTGCCTCAGAAGGTGACCAACAATAAGAAAGCAGAGCCAAGATCTAGAAAGAACAGAGACTATCCTGATGACATTGAGTATATGGACCCAGCCATGCTAGAGACCAATATACCCACTGGAATTTTTTTAAATGTATAATAAAATAAAGTCCTATTCTCCCTAAGTCAGTTTGAGTTGAGTGTTCTTTATTTTCACTGATAAGAATACAGGGACTATATTCCCTATAATGCTTTTTTCATACTTCCCATAACACACATCCTACCTGATCACATGCACAATCAATCCCTTGTCTAACTTTGCCTATGGCCAAGGTGAATGTAAATTGTTCTTTTGAAGGTTATATTTGAATGCCTCCATCTCTAAAGCCCTTCAAAAGAACAACTAACCTCTGTAATACTGACCATCCAAACTCAAATCTCTTAGGTGCTCTTACATATCAGTTGACATTTTGGCCACTAGGATCTCAAGGACAGACAGGTCAACTGCAAATACCAGCACATCTGTCATGCACAAACCTCCTACAGCCAATATATGTCAAATTCCCTGAGTTTTGCCCTCTCCACTCCCCACACTTCTATAATTGAATACAGATTCCTGGAAAGTTTTCACCGTATCTCAAGAATCAAATGAAGAATGATAGTGAAATGCAGGAGAGCCTCAAATCACAAATCATGTTCATTAGATGAAACATAACCCTACAACATGTTAAGATTTTTTTTTCCCAAATGAACTCAGAGGGAACAATTACTACCTATTTCTAACTCTCTAAGTTGAATTTTTAAGTTGTTTTTGATCAACGGCTGGTTATAATTTTTTAACAGTAGCATAAATTCTATTGTAACCCACAGGAATTGCAGAGCTAATCAATCACTCTTACATAATAAGCACTTACTGTGAAAATAATGTCCTTGACCGAACAATGAACTTGAATACATATTCCAAAGCTTTCAGAGTTCTTAAGATTGGCTCACATTGCTCCCCTCTGCTAGAAGTATCCAAGTAGGTCTTCAGCACCGTCATCAACTTCCTGAATAAGGGATTATATTTTCAAAATACATCTCTTTCCAACCCAGAGCACAGTAATTAATTTGCTCAGTAAATTATAAAGCATTCAATCAAACATTAAGGGTAGTGGTACAGCTAAGCTCACTCATTTGCAACCATAAAAATAACTCTGCTTAAAAAAATACATATTTAATGCAAAGAGTAAAGAGGTATTCCCCACCCAGAAAAAGCCAGCAAAGGAAAAGCAAGTGATCAAAAATAAATCTTTTTTTTTTACTAGGAAAACTAGTCACATTTAGGATGCATGTGGAAATAATAATGGTGATAATGTCCTTTTCTGTGCTTGCTTCCTACAGAAAATATTTCTAGCATGCAACTCCCTTGCCTAGGAAATTTCCATGTTTCTTTATTACCAGCAAGGCAGACTTCAAATTACTTGGTCTGCCTTTCAAGGCCCTCTCACAAACTGGCATCCACCAACCTCTTCAGCGTCACTTCCCAATTATAGTCCTCAGTTCCCTATCCCAAGCTACAATGAGCTGTTTGGCATGTGCACTTTCTTTTCTTGAGCCTTTGAATCCCTTTGTCTACTACAGGTAGCTGCTGTGTAAATAATAATTGACTGACTGAATGAATGAATGTTTTCATGTACTTCAGCCACCATAAAATATTCATCCCAACCTTGGGTTTGAATGATTTTATTTAATCCAAGTAAACCAGGCATGGATTGAGTTTTGTCAGAAAAGGGAGAACTCACACAAACTGGTAACAAAAGGAAAATACTCAAGTTCCTTTTACTTTAGGCATCCTGGCAGGGCAAGTAGGAGCTGGACAAGAAATCTGCATATATAGAGTTACTTACTTATAAGCCAAGGTAGCACTGAAATGCTGTTGAATGTAAGCCTCCAGAACAGTGTTGAAGTGCTGGAATTTCCGGTCAGCAATGAGTCCTATTATGTAGATCTGAGGAAGAGTCAAGGAATCAGTGTTTGGGGGCAGACCCAGGGCAGGAAGCCATATTCACAAGGTATAACTAAACCTCTGTTAAAATTCTTTTGCCCATGAATTAGCTCCCTAAGATATATGGTTAGTACTTTTCATAAAGGTAGTGTCTCTCCTAAAAGTATTTCATGAAGTGTGCTACAGGGCATTGTATGAGTTTCATGGTCAGATATCTTTGAGAAATCTCAGGTTACCATCATTAGACTGCCTTCTTTACTGCAGGACTTTTCAGAGCCTTTAACATACTTACACTGTGAGTCTCCCAGAGTTCATGTTACGTTCAATGCTTCCCTAAGTTCTTTAATCAAAGGATTTTTCTCACAAAGCATCTTTCCTTATGACTAGCTTTCTCCAAGACCCTCTGGGAAGCATTAGATTAAGTCACAGTTGTCCCCAAGCAACCTCTTTAAAAAGGTATATGTCACTGATACAACTTATTAAGACTCTGTTAACTTATTAAGACTTTCTTGGTCACTGATACCCTAATGTTGATGTTTCTGTTTATTTTAACATGATATGAGAAAACATGAGTTGGGACAGAGGGAGGAGGAAGAGACCATTTGGTAATATGGAAAATGGAAAGATCTGGATGGAGTACCACTGTAAAATGTTCTGGGTAGACAGAAGGAGTGCGATGACTCTGGTAAGTTGGAGACGACAAAATAGAAGAAGGTGAAAGGGGAGTTAGGAATCATTTTGGGTGCTTCACAACATGGCCAAGGACTCACTCCCAGCACTCATGGAAAGTTAAAGTAATGATTCATGATATCCAGCTTTCTGTGCTTGCAACCAGTGCCAACCTAATATCAACATTTAAAATTCCCCTTTCACTCACTCTGCCCATGCTTTCCAATGAACATGAAACAAATAAAAGGAAACAGAAGCTCATTCACTGGTCTGGTTGCCAAACACTACGATGTCTCCAAAAAATTCATGAAAAGGGCCAAGATGGCCACAAGTTCTGTGTTCTCACAGTGAGATATACATTCATGTCTACTGTCACTAATACCTGTCCCCTCTCTCTTACCAAAGCATCAAAGACGAGGATGTCATACTCATTACTTTGAGAATGCTCCATCATGATGTTGAAGAGGGCGTCCAGAGTGTCCTGGAGAAACTGGACAAAATCATGAAGATCATGTTAAGGAAGAGAGTGCGGGTAAGAGAAAAATCCCACTCCTCAGTGTATGCCCAAGAGAATCAGAGCACATATTGACCACATGCCATGCTCAAGAGGTTCAGGGAGCTTTATTCACAAGAGCCAGAACCTGGAGGAACCCAATTGTCCATCAACAGCAGAGTAGATGAATATACGGGGGTATTTTCATACCACAGAATATTCCACAGCAATAAAAAAGAGGAAACTACTTTTACATATAACAATGAGGATTACCTCCATGAAAATTGTATAGAGTAAGATAAGTCAGACACAAAAATGGACATTCTTTATTACTTAGTTTTTATGAAATCCAAGAACAGGCAAAAACCCATCTTTGATGGGTAATCAGCATGGAAACAAGATCACCAGGACCTTTAAGAAACACTTGTTCCAATTTGTAATGCTGGAGAGGAGGGTTGCTTTAGTTAGATCTGCACTTCAGACACTATATTCTCCACTACCACATGGGCACAATGATACGCCTGACATTTGCATTGTTTTCTGCTTGTTTCATTTAAAATGTGAGCCTTGATGTCTTTCCCTTTTTCATGTTTAATGCATATTGCTTTCCAAACACTGGGGACCAGGAATATTTTATCTCTAACAGTAATGTGTAGGTAGTATTAAGCAGTCATACTACTATAGCAACTTATACAACAAAAATAATTATATTTATTGAACTTTACAAGTTTTATATGCTTTAATTATTGTGTACTATGTAAAAGAGACTATGCTGAGTAATTTTTAATACTATTACCTTGAATGCTCATAACCACCCTCTGAAATGTGTCATATTCATAATATTATCACATGAAGTTGGCAAGTGGGTGAGCTGGAATCTACAGCCGGGCTGATCTATTTCCAGAGACTGAGCACAACCATAGTTTTTATGCCACTCAACATTCAGCATCACTGAATCAAATTACCCGCCAGATTTCCCAGGAAAGGTTTCTCATGGCAACTTGGGACATTATGCCTCATTATTAGAGAAAAGGTCCCACTTCCTTCAGTACTTCATTTCTCCTCTGAAGACCTTCACGATTTAAAACTGTGTCACTGGTAGGTGAATACCAATAAAATGAAGCCCCACTGACCTTCACCACTTCCTCTCCATCGACAATCTTCAATTTTTCTAAATTCTCCTGTAGCAGTTGAGGCTTCATGCGCCATTTCAGCAAGCCCAGTAAGCCCACTAAAATAAGAGTCCATATGAGCAGAATTACTATTACTGGCCTAAACTGTCCATATCAGGACCTCCCTGGGCTTACACATGCATTCACACACACATATATGCATAAACACGCACATACACTCACAACTCTCAATGGTTCCATTACCGTTCTGGGTGAGCTTTGTGGAGCACACCAGGGTGGAAATAGAGAACACATCCCGGGAGCTGACAGAGAGTCCCCCGACACTGCTGGAGCTTCTACTCAAGGTGGCCCCCTTATTTTCCACATGGTGTCGATAAGAAGGAAGAGTCAGGTAAGCACTAGCATCTTCCATCTTCTTGCTCTCCCCCTGGAAACAATACCTTGGTTACTTCTCCAAGGCATAGTACTTGCTCAGTGCTCAGTGTCACACAGCTTGCAGTAGCTAGCTTACACATGGTAAGGTTGGATGGTCCGAATTAGGAAAATCATCAGACAAACAATAAACATCAGCTGGTGTGGCAGGGCTGTTTTTCCACACAATAGGCAAAAACCCACAGTTACATTATGGAAAAGGAGTTGATCAACCAATGGAAGGCTCTGTACACTTCATTAACAACACAAAGGGAATTGAAAATTCCCAGACAGGCCATTTTAATTCCTTCTATACTTTTTGACATCTTAACACGTGCCCACCAGTGAGTTAAGGAATCAGCATAAAGGAGAAGCTAACAGCAAAGGCACTAGAGTCTGAAAGTCCTGGGATCTAGACACTATTCTACCATTCACAAGTCTGTGTCATCATGGGTACATTACCTGGCATCTCTGTGTCTCATTTTTCTCATGATTAAACTGGAGATTAATCATATTACCTACTTCCTAGAAACTTTAAGCAGAAAAAATGGGCATGATGCATACAGAGCCCGTAAAAGAGTTGATAGACATGTAAGTCTCTTGGCATGCTGAAATGAATGATTAGGCTTTACAGGAGTTAACATTTATTGAGCCCTTACTCTGGACCAGATGCTGCACTAAGGGCTTTAGTTCATTTCATCTAAGCCTTGCAACAATTACTACTGTCACTGTTACTGTTCTTGATACTGCTATCCCCCTCAGTTTCAAGATGAGGCTGAAGGAAGGTGAGTAAACTGAAAACTGGTTGCAAGTAAGACTCTTCCCCTAATGAATTCACAATCTATTAGGGAAGAAGGGCTTTCAAGCCAAGAACTACCTTGATGTGTCATATATGAGAAAACAGAGGCTGTTCAGAAGAAAGGGAGGGGACTTCTGGAAAAGTTAAAGACTCAAAAAAGAGTGCCATGTCATGAAAATTACCATGTGAAGCCATTTGCCATGCAAAGCACTAGCAAAAGGGTGATTTCAGCCTCCAAGGTTGAGAAAGTCAAAGGCAACGGTTTGATCCCTGGGCCAAGCATTTAGACTTGCCCTGTTTCATAGCCATACGCTTTGCTTCTAGTCAGGCACAAGCATAGGCATCCTTCTGTCACAAGAGGGGTTGTGGGAACACATGCATGTAAAATCGAGGCAGATACTTCCCCACTTCTCAAAAACAATCCAAGTCTTATGATACAAAACAGCAATGGCTGACATCTGTATGCCCTTTATACATGACCCTTTCACATGGGTCATCTCATTGGTTTGTCATAAATATTACAATTACCACTTAAGAAGAGGAAACTGAGACTCAGGAAGACATGTGAGATGATTCCAGTTTTAGTCAACAGCCGTATCAGATCCCCAAATTCTAAGATTTTGCCATTAGTGACAATGAGGCCTCTCTCAAATGTTTCTTGCTGGTCTTCTACACAAACCACAGGGGGACTTACAGAGTCAACAGCCCATTCTGTTTATAACAGTAACCTTTTCCATTTAGTGAGCACTTCATATACCCATCATTATAGTGTTTATGTGACCTGTCTCATATGATCCTCACAATTATTCGCTGAGGGCTCACAGATGAGGAAACAGAGGCAGAGAAGTTAAGATTCTGTCCATGGCCACACAGCTGATAAGCCCTGTTGTGTGTGATTCTAGGGTCCCTGGTATTAACCACTGCGTGATCCTGCCATCTCCCCTTCTCTTCCTGCACCCCTCTCATTGCAGAATTAATTCCAACTCATGGTACCTTTAGGACAACCAAGTCGTGGCATCCATCATGCAGAGTGGTCCCATCTTCCTTCATCAACTTCACATAGGACATAGCAAAGTTCTTTTCTCCTTTATCTTTTGCTGAAATAGCATCAGAAGGTCAGGAAAGAGAATAATAGCAGTATAGGCCACCCAGCTACGCCACTCGCCTCCCCCGGAAGGGAACTGTAGAGATAAGATTTGACTGGCGACTCACATTCCAAGGACGACCGATGTCGAAACATGAATCGCAGATGGATCCTCTGCATGTCTTCAATAGGGACAGCCACCTCAACAGGCATAAACCAGAGCAGCTCAGGAGACGACCTGTTAAACAGCCCTCTCCACCCCATCCCCCCAAAAGGCAGCCTGACCATTTAACTGAGAGTGAGTGCCACATGCCAATTTATTAGCCGTCCATCAAGCCTGATGAATGGTAAATAAATAACATAAGAACTACCTATGAAGAGAAAATAAAGTACCAAATGTAATCCATTTGATAAACTGCACTCACAGCCAATGAAAAGAAGACTATAAGTTATAGTGAGGAAAAATGAATCTCCCCAAATTGATGTAAAAGTTACATAACTTTAGCACAGGATTTGATGCACTGCAAACTGCACAATGCACATTTTCTTTATAACTCCAGGAGTTCTGGCAACTGCAGCAGGCTTAGCAAATTAACAATGGTCATTCGGGGGTATGCTTGAGGACTCTTGTTTATACAAATTACTAAAAATGCTTAAACACAATAATATATGGGAAAATTCTAGGGTTCATTCCCATCCTTGGTTGGATACATGTCCAGATGTTTTTGCCTCTGAGGACACTTGGTCAACCCAGTCTCACTGTCCAGTGGATGGTCTGCTGCACCCTTGACTGAGATGCTCTAGGCCTGCTCTGGACAGCACTATCTCCTGAAGCCTCGCAGCTCTCTCTGTAATGTGCAATTCAGGCCAAAGCAGAGAAGCTTAGCTACCTGTGAGGAAATGACTTTTTTAAAAAAAAGGACAAGTTTACACTGTAAAGGTGACTATTAAAAGCGCTGAACAAATATAAACTTTGGACCACTTTCTGCTCCAAAAAATGAAATCTGAGCCTGAAGAGGGTCTACTGTTTTTGTGTTTGAGACAGAGCAAAAGAACTGAAAACCTCATGGGCAGCTGCAGGCCAATTCATTCTCGCACTATGTGTTGAATTGTTCATTTAAGCCCCAACCATGTGAGGCACCAACCATGCTGATGTAAGGCAGAGCCCATGCAATTCAAAGAGCCCATGGGCTGCATAATTATAACAATCATGTGATAAGAGTTAGCAAAGAGATGCAACTGGGATGCAAGAGAGCACCGAGAAGACAAAAGCAACCTGGTCCAATAGCTTTCTGACCCCAAAATGGGCAAGTTATCATTTTGAAGAGAGTGAGTACAGGGAGACCCACTGAGGAAAACAGGAAGATAGGTGACGAGGTGAGAATCACAGAGGTTTGAATTGCTACCTCTGAAAAGAAAGTTTTTTGAACATCTTGAATTTGGGTTCAGAGCAGAGGGTGAGTAAAAACTGCTACTAATTACAAGACAGAGATTTGAAGTTGTAATCAAGCTTCACTGTTCATTGAATTAATTCCAAACTCTTCTTCCAATATACAATATTCCTTCTGTTTAATGTGACGATCTAGTGTGTGAATATTTGTGAAAGTGCCACTTTCATCTGAGGCATCCTCCCAGTAGGGTACCTTTCAGGCATTAAGTGGTCATTTATAGCCTCACATTTTTTCACAGGCTCTGTTACTCCTCACTGCTGAGTGGAATGACACAGCTTCATGGGTTGGACACTGTCCACAAGAGGACCATCTAACAATTCCATGGTGACTTCGTCCTGAGCCAATGAAGGGTGAACAGGAGAACCAGGGTGCTCACCCACCGGGCCACCATTTCCACTGCCCGACATGCCACCAGACAGAAGCCAGGGTATTGCTTCAGATCTTAGGATGGTGTCTCAAAGCCCCTAGATACGTTGGTTGCTATTATTACTAATTATTATTATTACCTTGACTGTTTCCATCCATCGTGGCTGTTTGACCTGATAGTACACAACAGACCGGTATTCGTTCATGGGCTTGTCCCCAGCTCCTACGCAAATTGCATTCTGATACAAGAAAAAAAAACAGAGAAAAAACACTACAGGATTGCCATTTTCTGTGCTTGGACAATTTTGATCCCAAGACCAATACTGGCCTTCGAGTCTGGAAAAACTCTACCTTCACCAACCCTTCTGCCAGATGCCCTTCCATCTTACAGATTTATACATGAACATCCCGGGCTCCAGGAGTGACAGCTGCTTAACTACAGAAATTCCATTATTTGCATTCTGGAAACCACTGGAGCATGCCAGGTGCTGACGTGACTGCCTTATTGTAAATGGTAACCAGCCTTGGAGTTACTGCACGCTGACAATCTTATTAATCCTATTTGTTTCCTAAATCTGAATGTGCACAAAGTTTACAAACAGGCTCAGTTCAGCCAAGCAGCAGCTTGTTCAGATGGATTTCTGATGCTAACAAACCAGAGTGCCAGTGGGAGCTGGACAAAGGAAGGAAGCTCAGACTTCAAACAGACAGACAGGTATAGAGAGGGATGAGGGAGGCCACAGCTACAGAGCATCTTCTGGATATCAGGCCTATGCTGAGCACTGGGGTATGGGCATGAGTCTGATGCTAAATCCAACATGAGAGTTCACAGTTTGGTGGAAGGGTCATTAGACGAACAGACAAATCACTAAGCAATGCAATGTGATGACAGACTAATGTCCTTACTACTACCAGACACAGAGAAGGGACAAGTAAGTGCAGTCTTAAGATTCAGAGATTTCTTGGAGGCAATGACAGTGGATGGTCTTGAGGAAAGATTTTGAGTGGCTTTGAACAGAAACGTGGGAAGGACATTGTGAGTAAAGAGTGCACAGAGTAAGCATACCTGTATAGGATATTCTTTGTCATGAAAATAACCGTCAGAGTAACAAGGGATTATCTTCTAATAGAGTTTGCCAGTTCCTAATTCTATCTCTGTTCCTTCTACTATTTGGCCCCCAAACAAGATCCAGGTAGGGTCACCCAGAAGAGGACAAAGTGTGGTTTTTATACCAGACCAACAGAATTTAACCTCAAGTCTCCAAAGATCTTGGGACATGAGGATTGATTTTGGAGTTCCAGGCCCAAAAATTGCAAAACTGTGTCTCTGGACATTTTTATGGTGAGGGAGGTCATGCCTCTCACCAGATCCCATCAGATGTGCCAAGGGATCCTTGACCTCCCCTTCTACCATCAGCTTGAATGACCAAAACTGGTCACCAGCAGGCAACCTACTATCCCCAGTGAACCAAGTTAGCCTGTGGGAAGGAGAATCCTGCCCTTCTCATCGGAATGCTCCCTCTTTACTTCTGAGCTACAGGAAAGAATGAGTTCAGTATTAACACTGATGGTACTTGCAGCCAAAATGAACCCATCTGAAAATAAGGATACAGTGTCCCTTCAGAACTTTTCTCTAAAAAAACGATAACCAGTGAACTAGAAATGAGGGAAGACACATAACTCTTTGTATTCAATGGGATGGAACCTTTCAGAAATCATTGAGTTGCTGAACTACAAACATGCTTCCAATGTTTTTCTAACATTCAGGGAGTGCTTTTTGTCTAGTATTATGCTAAGCCCTTTCACACAAAACCTCACTTAAATCAATCCTCATAACCACTTCTGATGAATACTGTCATTATCCCCATTTCACAACTGAATAAACTGAGGCCCTGAGAGCTTAAGTCACTCATCCAAAAAAGTAGCAGAGCTAGAACTACATCTCAGACCCTTTAACTTTTTGTCTAGTTCTCCTTCTATAACTACCTAGATGCCTTCAGTCTCCCAAGATTTATATTTAGTGACATTTATGGGCTTAGAGTTTCTGTAGCTCCAGTGAATCCCCTATAGCTTATAAAATCTGGAAATGCACATATATCTCTGGTAAAAGTAAAATTGTTGTACAGCAGGGAACTGAATCCCAAAAAACTATCTTGATGAAAATTTCTTCTTGCCTCTGGCTGGAGTAAAACATCTCAGTATAATTCTGAGAAAGGCCTGTGACAGGGCCCTTACCCTCAGCACCTCAGAGATAAAACTGAATGGTGCCAAGTATGGTGAGAGAGTGTTATGACCAGGGACTGAGCCTAGATTTAGGGAAAACATAGATTTGTATACATCTCAAGTAAGCCTCTTCAATAATTTTCCCCACTGCCCAACCCCATGGTCTCCAATGAACAGAAGAGCGCCTAGTTGGCTTCAGGTCAGTTGAAGAAAATCTAAGTAAGAATCAGGAAGCTTGGAGGCTTTAATGCTGACTTGGGCTAGGCAGACATACTGTAGCAGAAAGAAAAATCAGGTTCCTAACACAGGCCCTGTTTATCTCACAACAAAGAAACAAATAATTCCATGGATATGAACACATTTTGAGAGCCAGAAAATGTTCTACATGGATAAAGCTATTATGGGAAGATGTCAATTAGTGTCCACAAGGCAGGGATCAGAAGACCACTATAGTGCCATACTATTACTGTATTCTTGTACAAATGTCTGCCTTTAATAAACACCTACTATATAGGATATCTCATTTGATATTCACAACAGTAAGTTGTTACTGCTAGTCTAGTTTACAGACAGAGAATCTAGGGATAGAGACATTATGTAACTTGCTCAAGGTCATCCTGCTAATTTAGGCTGATTTGGGCTTCGACCCTGGCTGCCTGGACCCAGAGGTCATGGCCTTAACCATTATACCACACTGCCCCCATTCCTTGCCGCTATCCCCTTAAACTAGCTAGTATTAGAAGAGCAGAAGTTTCTTGGCCTGGCATCTGAGCCTTTTTATTTCTCCTTCAACTTGCTTCAGGCATCCACACTGGATTCTCCATTCGACCCCCTCAGTTCATGCCCAGCGCTTCAACCTGCAGTTAGTCAGTCTTCTTTGAGTGTGACCTTCCCTCCTGCTACCAACTACCTAAGTGCATTCCAGCTGCCTTACACCTACCATTTTGTTTATTCTGCAACCCCACAAAGAAGAGATTATTATTCCTTTCTTATACACCAATAAACTTTCCCAAGATCACACAGCTAATAGGAGAGGCTGGGATTTGAACCCTGACTGTTTGATCCTGGAACCCACTGTGTCAGCTTCTCGGCTGTGGCCTCTTCTGAGCAAAGTTCTGAGGCACCAATGTGAGGCAAGGACAAGTGTAACTCACTCTGTCCTCTAGGCCCTCTCTGCCCAGGGTGGTGTACGGCTGGGGCAGGGGGAGAGGTCAACATCCCTGGAGGAGACTGTTCTCACAGGATCCCACCAGTATCAGACAGGAGTGTCTGAGGGTGCTCCCTGACACTTAGGTAGGCAGTAATATTTATTTTTTGCAGATAGATAAAGAAATGTCTCCCACAGGCTTCCTTAGCAATTTTTCAACTCTCAGTCAGCTGAACTCCCCCATAGTTCCCCTAACAGAGGAAACAACAAATTATCACCATGCCCCACAGTTACCTCTCCATTTCAGTCCCCAGAATACCTGCTTATATATTCATCTTTGATACGTACATCTGCTCAACCTGGTCGGGTGTGACCCAAAAGAGTGGCAGACGTAGAAAAAGAATGGTTCAGAAACTAGATAAGACTCTGGCTTTCCTGTTAACTGTTCCTTCTAATTTGTCCCTTGGCAGCACTTGAAGGCAAGAATATCACTGTTCTAAAAACTGAAGTTGAGGTGTAAAACTTCTCCAACAGGTAGCTGAATAAAAAGAACTTCAAAGCAATGGCCTATACATTCATGAAATGCAATTTCCCTTTCAGATAAAAACCCTCTGCTCTTCCTTTGTGCTCCTTTGAGCAAAGTATCTCTCATTTATTTCACTTTTCAGAGAAGTTTCAGGATCCAGTAGAAAGAGGATGAATTAAACACTTGGATTTTGCTCAGCTAGATATTAACTAATGGGACCAATCTTTACCAACAAAAAGGCAATTGTGGGGATTTCTTTAAATTTAAAAAATAATTTTGAATCTTTCCAGAATTTGATAGAAGTGGTTATTAGCTTCATTTTTAAAAATGAGAAGTAAACTGGAGTTTTTTTTTAATGTATAGGCATTATAGTGAGGTGTTTTAGAGGGCCTGCAACCTGGAGTCAAACCTCATCTCTACCACGAACTGACTTTATGACCTTGGAAAAACTGTTTCACTTGACAAAGGTTTAGTTCCCCACTGGAAAAACGGTAGTAATAATGGAAATGTATTACACTTACCACAGTGCTTGGCATGTGGTAATTCCTCTATGAATGCTAGTTATTCCTAGGTAGAGGATAACAAAATCTGCCTGAGCTCCAAACCTCACGGTTAGACTGTATGACCTACCAAAGACCACACCCTCACCCTATGTGCTACCTGATCACCTACTGTGGCCTAAGAGGACTGTCTGCCCATGCTGAAATGTCTGCTGAGAGCTGATTTTATTTTCAGATAAGTATTCCAAAAGGAGAAATTGAGAAGCAAAACCCTCCCACACACTGGACACAACTGCTGACAACCTTAAAGGAAATATAAGTAAATAAATGTAAACACACATGACAAATATTGTACAGGACATATGCTGTATAAATATTTATAGCAATGAGCTTTGCATTCTTGAATACACTCTGCTGGCCCTCTGGAGACCAATTTACGAATAAGGCTTTCCACCAGAATTTCTGGCTGAGCACTAGGGAGTTAGATTAAGTGTCGGGAATGTCTGTTTTGAGGATATCCTGAGTCTCCACACCAGCCCAAGGCTCTGTATTGATCCTTTTTCTTGCCATGAATTTTGCCTGAATAAACCAGCTCAGGTTTCAATAAGAACAACATTTTAACTGCAAAGAGCTAACCTATAAGCTGAGGCCAAGCCAAAAATGAAAAAGAAAAAAGAAGGGTCATTAAAGGAAAGGAACAGACAGTGAAAAACTGCACTAGTGGAAAGAAAGAACAGCATGAGGTCTTATGGGTTGCTGTGCTAACCAAGCTCTAAAGATGCAGATCACATTACTCCACAGCATCTCCAAGGCACCTGATGTTTAGAAAGCAGAACTGGGGAAGGGAAAAGCAAATCTTGATGAGCAGAGGGTATCCCTGTCCCCCAGAGGAACAGCCGAGTCCCTTACAGGCAGGGTTTTGCCATCCTCCGCGCACACACACATGATCACTTCCATGTTCCTCTGAGTGGTTTTGTTGTACTTGTCAAAGTCGCCTTGCAGGAGAGTGATGTAGATGTCGTTCCTGACATCCCCTGAGGGAGAGGGAGAGAGAGACAAGTGTTGGAGTCTCTGTAGCAGGAGAGACATTGACTAACGGGCATGGAGAGGGCATAGAGAGGGGAAGTGCCCCACCTGGACGTCTGTTAATGAAAATAAAGTCAGAACTGTTTGGAAAAAGCATTTTTCATTTTTACCTCATCAGGGAGACTGGAGTAGTGGGTAACGAGGGGATAGAGGAACACCAGGAAATCAGTTGCAAAAAGATAGGTAGGATGGTCAAAATTGGCCATATTTTTCTCTCCATTAAAACATTTAA
The DNA here is from genome assembly GCF_030020395.1 of Manis pentadactyla. Lineage (NCBI taxonomy): Eukaryota > Metazoa > Chordata > Mammalia > Pholidota > Manidae > Manis > Manis pentadactyla. Next base: position 43,516,202 of record NC_080020.1, on the reverse strand, counting down.
TTTTCATCCTCTAGTGACACCTTCTGGGAAGGCAAAGGAAATCTCCAATTGAACTAATCTTGGCCCATGAATAATAACCATAGACGTCACAGATTTTTTTATTTTGCAGAAGCAGATAGAGTGACTTTTTGTGTGTCCCAGGAACACGGAGTCAGGGACAAGGTGGGGTGGGTCTTCAGGAATGTGTGAGGGGGGGTGGGGGATGGGGGCAATAAGAACAGAAAATCCAGCAGGGGAATGCACAAGGAACTGATGTCTTCTGTAAAGCAGGTATAAATAAATCATGATACAGGCCCCAGTGCACTACCGTACAACTGTGGAAAGAAGGGGTAAAGCAGCAAGGGCAGGACCCAGGATCACAACAGAAAGGGAGGTTTCCAAAGGTTTAGCTATAGAATCTTGTTTGTTTTTATTTTATTACATACACATTTGGAAAATGTTAATAGCAGTGGTTACTTCTGGAGACAAATGTTTGAGGGAGCTTTTAATGTTTCGCTTTACACTGTTAGTACTATTTGAATATTTTACAATGAACAGGGACTTCTCTGGTAATAAAAAAAAAATAGTTTAAAAATTTAAGAGAATGACAATACTCCTCCAAAACGAATGGAATTATTCTCTATGTGGTTAAGTAGAAAGGATGCCCATGATAAAGTATTAAGTGATAAAGCAAGTTGCAGAACACTATATAAAGTATATATAAAGTAATGGTATATAAGGCATATAAAGAGTGATCCCATTTGTAGGAGGCTCAAGTGCATGTGTGTATATTTATGTGTTTGTATTTATTGTTTGAATGCATAGAATATTTTTGGATACAAAAAAATTGTTTTCAATTTTTACCGTCAGGGAGAGAAATAGAAAAAGGCAGTAGAAAAGGAAGGAACTCACTCTTTAGAAACAAAATGGGTTAGACAAGCTGGACCACCATCCACCCCAGGGGAAGGCCAGACCTGGCATGATGATCTCCGGGAAGCCCAGCTTCCTGGCCACCACAGTGGTCCTGTCCACCAGGTGCGGATAGTCCTTGCGGATCTGAATGATGTCACCCACGAGCATCTTCATGGTCACCCAGAGCCCTGGAAGGGAAGGCGCACCATGAGGAGCCACCTGCTTCAAGATGTGCTCTCAGTCTCAGCCTCCCACCCTCACTGCCCTTGGGGCCTCTGGAGGACACCGCTGCAAGCAGACACAGCAGCTGTGGCTGCAGTGACCCAGCCAAGGGGGAGGAAGGTTGGTAGAAAGCAGAGGGTCTCTATAGCCAGACACTGATGGGTTTGAATCTCCCTGGTTGCTTCTAGCAGTGGTAGCTTCTGGCAAATTATCCCACATCCCTAAGCACGGCTTTTGTAAAGTGGGATGGATATCATCTACCTCATAGGACTGTGGAAAGGATAAACTCAAATGAGGAAACATTAATTAAAGTCCCTGATACATAGGAGAGTCAGACACACCAGTTCCTCTCTTCCTTTGGACACTAGGACATGCCTTCCAGCTTTAGGACATGTGCTTTCCATTTATATAGATCACATGCTCCCCTTCTTCACAAGAGTCTGTCTGGAAGGAAGGCTACATTTGCCAGGGTTCAGGATTTTGATATGTTTTCCAAAGAATCAAGCCCTCCCAAGCTGGAGTCCCACTCACTGACATTGTACCTTGCCCTCCACTATCTCCCTTGGAGGCCGTGACTTTGCCCAGCAGGCTGTGTAGGAAGTCATTCTCAGCTGTCACCCTGGAAAGGAAAAGAGAACACAAAATGACCAAGTGATGCTCTGATAGGGTCCTCAAATTGTGGTTTCCTTTGCTCCAGAAAGTTGCTCAGCTCCTCCATAAACCTCAGGTGAGAAGTGAGCCTGCCCATGCCAGATCAGAGAGCGTATCTGCCATCAAGAGCCACATCTCTCTTTTTCAAAATCACCATGGCTCTGAAATTTGGGAATACCATGCAACAAGTAGGACCATTTTTCATTCCTAGGAAGACTCTTAAAAAGAAAGGATTCCCAAGCCCTCAAAAGGAGTATCTATTTCCTCAGCAAGGTGGCAAAGACTTTACTGAGCCTGCTAAGTCCTAATGACATACCTTAACCAGTCACTGACATCATTATCTGTAACAAAACACCTCCTCTTTGGACCATCCTTGAGGGTAACACAGTGAGGACAGCTTTCTCAAACTGGGGTCCTGCTTTCTCACAGACTCCTTTTAGGAACGGGGAAAGGACATTTACCTTCCTCACTACCCTTCTCTCAAGTCTTGGATGTTTCTACTGTGAGATCCAGGTTAGGACTCCCTGTCATATGTTCCTGATATGCTGCTGCTTCACAGACTCATGGTTCCTGTCATATTTGTAATTAATGCATTGGTGTTTTATTGATCATCTGTTTAATTATAAGCTCCATGAAGACATGGCTATATCTATCTTGTTCACCTCTTCATTCCTTGTACTCAGCCCTCTGCCAGCTTTCAAATTCTGTTGAATAAATGACATTTGATATATGAATGGATAAAAAAAAAACGGATTGGTTTCAAGTGCCTTGGCACTAAGACCATCATTCTCATCCTGCCCTCCTCTTGGGAGACCCCACCTGGCTATCACCAACTCAGGGAATCAGTTCATCTGCTTTTGAGCAGCTCTCAATGAGAAAGGGTACAGTTTAAGATAATGGAAGGAAATGGGAGGTGTCTCACGGGTGAAAAGGAATGAAATGCTGCTTTTCTTCATCACTCTCTGCTTTCCCCTTGATGATGTCTGTTATATCCATAACTAGAAAAAGAAGAGAAATGAATTAATGGTTTATGCCCTCCCACTCCCAGGAAGGGATGACAATTAGATTGGTTGGCAGGGCAGGAGGTAGGGCCAGGAAAGTCTAGAAAGGCAGTGAGCCCCATCAGGTAATATACAGGCAGTGAGTGCTGAGAAGATGCAGCACCAGGCAAACAACTCTGGGCAAAGTGAGCTGGGAGGTCGCCAGGCCAGAAGAACATCTCAGAACCCAGGATTTAGCAGAGGCCAAGAGCAGAGAGAAGACTGGCTCTGCACTCCAGCAGTTAGGCTTAGATTTGACAGATAGGTATTTAATGTTTTCTGTGCCCACAAAACCCAAGGGCAGTGCCTCCCTGTGGGATGTGAGAATCTAATGAAATTTATTCACCCTGTTTACATAAATGTGCCCATGTGCATAAACACATGACTGTAGGATCCTTGAATTCTGCAATTCCAGAGGGATACTCAATTCTCTGTAACTTCTCCTTAGATCAGCCATTAAAAGTCCATAAAACCAAGGTGAAGAACACCTGTATTAGAATGGACATTAAAGAAATGGTGGATATGGGGGAGGAACAGTGAGAAAAGCTAGTCAAATGGAGCCAAAACCCTAGGAACATGAAATACTTCAAGCACTCCTGGCCTTGGTCAGAGAACCATTAAAATTCCTTAGATAATAATCAACCTGTGACTTCTTACAGCTTAAGAGGGGAGTTGGGGAACTAAGAGAAGGAGGGGAAACTATTAATTGAACCTGACCAGCAACCATTCTCTATGACTAACAGACCCCCTTTGCCCATTCCTCAGTGACATGGTTGGCTCCAAAGACATTCATAGGACCTGGCCAATCAGAAAACCACGTCCACCTCCCCAGGGTAAGTGCTATGGGGATAAGCAGATGGTCTATATTTAAGTTCTTGGAGGTTTTGCCAAAACTAATGGGAAAGTGTTCTCTTTCTCCTGGACTGCTAAGCTCAAAGGATGCAAACGTAGGATAGCTGGCCAATATCTGGCCAAAAAATTGGACAGCCATCTTCAGAATAAACCAGCAAGAGGAAAGACGAGCTGAGAGATAGTGAAATGTAAATTCATTAGAATTCCTGGATTTAGCTATTCCTGAAGCAATCTATCCCAGAAACCTTTCAGTTCCACCAGATTGCTATCACCTGAAACCAAAAGAGAGAGCAAACTACAACTGGGGGCAAAGGCACAGTTTAAGGTCAGCTTGAAGGACCTCACTGCCTTCACAGGAGCACTGTAATGTCAGGAGTGTCCCTCAGATGGGATCCAACCTTTTTAGAGTAAGTCATGGATCAACCAGGTCTAAGTGTCTCATTTTGCAGATAAGGAAACAAAGGCCCCAGGACCAAGTGAAAAAACCAGCTAGCTTCATTTCTTCCAATCCGTCACCCTGCAAGCAGTGCCAGAGAACTAGCTGGGGAGCCAGCTGGTTTGTGAGTACAGATCAGAGTATCCCGAGTTAGGAACCTGGAACACTGGGTTTAGAAATGATATATAGAGATTATAAATGATGCATGACTAAAAATGTATATTTTAATAAAAGAAATAAAACTGGCATAGCAAATGACTGTTTCCACAGGTATTTAAATTGTCTTTTAAAAAAAAAGAGTACTTCAGTTTAAAGAATGCTAATTAAAATAAAGTCCATTAGGTAAATAATAGTGCAAGTGTTAGTCAAATATTACAAAAACTGTAAAAGTGGGACAAGAATGATGAAGTCTTGGAAACCCCAAGAGAGCTGAGGGTTGGAGAAAAATGCAGAGGTGATGTTGCCCTAAAGCAGCCTCATTTGGGCACACCAAGTGTCCAAACATCCACTTCCATCTGGAGTTTAGATGTGTGGTGGGTGACTCATTCTGTGTAACTGGATTTCCTGTCTGGATATTTTTTTAATGATTTGCTGCTCATAATTAGATCTCACCCATATTGTCCCTCCCTTTCACCAAGCTGGGCTGCAAAGGCACCAACTGCTCACAAGGTGCCATGCTCCCAAGCTCCAGACACAAGGATCCCATTATTCACTGTCATCGTCTTAAGTCTGGACTTAGTCACCAATTATTTTGATTTAGTCACCAGCAATGTTGTTATTAGGAGTTGTCTGGCATAAATTTTGGGGGGTAGAGGGTTAAGGAGGAGAGGAAAAGAAATAATCTTTAAGATTAAGCCATATAGGATGTGCACTCCAAAAGTTAATGGTGTGGAGAGTGTCATTACCTGCCACCCCAAAAGGCCGCCTCAATCCCTGTGTGCACTTCTTTGTATTAGTATCCTTAAGATCCATCTTCCCAACTCGAACTATTTGACAAATCAGGTAAATTTTATCTCTGTTGAGGTCTTTGTTTCCAAGATCCTATAGGGCAGGAAACAAATAGTTATACATCTAATGAAAAAAGTAGAAAAGGAAACCTAGTAATAGTAAATTCTGGGGAATGTGCTTAACACTTAGTATACATGCACCAATCATACAATTAGTCCTGGGAAATGTAGAAAACAAAGCTATCTCATCCATTTCACATATAAGAAAGGTGAGTTTGGGAAAGGAAACTGAGTGACAGGACTCTGGTGTTCAATCACAGTTCTTCCACCTCACACTAATGGGAAGAGGTGGAAAGAGGTACAATATCAGTTATATGGGCAGGATTCCCTATATGCCAGCTGGTGGATCCAAAAATAGCATTTGCTTCAGATGACTCCATCCATCTCATCATTGCTTAGCACCTCTCAGGAAGAAGGCAAAAGGCAGAAGGAAAAATCCTAATAGTTACAGCTCACTGAGAACCTAATACATATAAATCACTCAGGATTGGGTTGTTGTGGCACCAAACAACCCCAATATCTCAGAGCTGATAACACATCAGATGTTTGCTTCTAGCTCAGGTCTACAGGTCCATTGCAAGTGGGTGGGGGTTCTGCTTACTTTCTCTGGCCCCCTGGCTAACAGTTGATCTATCTCATCACAGTAGTGCTTCCACTGTCTCCACAGCAGGGGAAGGGAACCTGGCAAATAATTTCCTGGCTCTTAAAGATTCCACCCAGATTTTCTGCTCACATTTCATTGGCCTAAGCAAGGCATGTGGCCACAGCTAACTTCAAGGGAGACGGGGAAGTGCACTCAACTGTGCCCTCAGAAGGAGGAACAGTGAAACTCGTGAACTACACTGTCTCATACATTGTACTAAGTGCTCATGTATCACTGTCTTGCTTGATCTTTAACAACTCTCTGAAATAGATACTGTTATTGCATCCCTATTTTACAGATGGGGCAACTGAGATACAAAGAAGACAAGGACCCTCTCCAAAGTCATGACCTTAGCCCTTGGAGACACTATCCAGTTGCTCTGACACCAAAGACCTTAAACCTAACTACCACAATCTCTCTCTCACCATCAGAAAGGCACTCAGGAGAGCACCAGAACACCTCAGAATCTGACTCCTCTGCTGAAATCTAAAAGCTTCAATGTCCCTGGGACTTCCTTCCAGGTGGGATCAGCTGGAGAAGGAACAGCAAGACATGCTATTGGCATCAGAACAGAGAACCTGGGCTTGATCTCACTAGGAAGTAATTGCTTCTCCTCTGAGTTAATCTTCACACAGACATATACACTGGGGAGAACCTGTCAGCTCACAACAGAGCCAGTCCCACGCAAAGCGGCCATCCCCAGCCTCTCACTTGACTGGTGTGGGAGGAAAAGAACAGGAGTATGTAGAGTCTCTGGGAATAAGGCATGGCCCTAACATAGCCCTCATCTTCCTATTTGGGGCCCATGATGGTTAAATTTTATGTATCAACTTGACTAGGCTACGGTGCCTATTACTTGGTCAAACACTAGATGATGCTGTGAAGGTATTTTGTAGGTCTGATTAGCATCTATAATCAGTTGAATTTAAGGAGATTACTTTTCATAATGTAGGTGAGCCTCATCCAATCAATTGACGACCTTAAGAGCAAAAACTGAAGTTTCCCAGTGAAGGACTTCTGGCTCAAGACTCTAGTACAGAAATCTTGCCTGAGTTTCCAGCCTACTGGCCAACCCTACAGATTTCAAACTTGCCAGCCCCCACAATCACATGGACCAGATTCTTAAAATAAATCTATCAAATCCTACTGGTTCCGTTTTTCTGGAGAACCCTGACTGACACAGAGCTGTCCTTTCAACAGCTGGAGGAATGGACATCTGCTCCCCCACTTTCCAAAGTCTCCCTGCTGGGTAGGGAGAAAGCGAAGGAAGGGGAGAAGGGGGCTTTCTGACTAAAGAAGCCCCTTCACTCATTTGCAATCCCTGCCTTACCCTGCAGGCAACTGAGTTTGAGATCCCAATTACCTCACATTCAGATGGTTGGACAGCCTCTTTTCTGGCCTGACTCCTTCCTCCAATCTGCCCCAAAATCCCCTACAAACCCATCTTTAGAAGTCATGTTCATCATTTCATTTCTCTCCCCCAACAACACTAACAGCTCCCTATTTCCTACCCTATTCATGTTAATCTTCCCTGGATGACGTGGAAGGTCCTAGACACAATATATTTCCAGCTATTCCTATCCAACAGATTCCCCACTATTCCCTGCATGTAAGTCCTCTATTTTTGTCACAGAGATTTCTTTATTGCTCCACAAACACACTTTCAACTCTGAATCTTCTTCCTAAACCCTCTTTTTGTACCTCAGCCTCAAATATTTACCTCTTATTCCTCTATATATCCAAATCCTTTCCATCCTAAAAGGTCAAGCTTTGCTTCCTTTATAATGACCTCCACCCCTAATTACTTTTCTCTTCCCATTAGGATTTTTCATATTTTTGAAATATCTAGATGGGTATCTTTCAGAGGCTTTCCAGAGCCACAGAGCTCCTGGCACCTGACAGGTTCCTTCCTAGATGTTATGGGCTGAATTATGTCCACCCCGACCGAATTCTTACGTTGAAGTCCTACCACCCAGTTCCTTAGAATGTATTTGGAGACATGGCCTTTAAAGAGGTGATTAAACCAAAATGTACTCATTAGGTTAGGCTTTAATCCAATACAACTGGCGTCTTTTTAAGAAGTTATTAGAACAGGACAGATACAAGAGAAGACGGTGTGAAGAAACCAGAAGAAGACAGCCATCTGAAGACCAAAGAAAGAGGCCTTAGAAGAAAGAAACCAGCCCTGAGAACACACTGATTTGGGACTTCCAGCCTCTAGAACTGTGAGAAAATAAAATTCTGTTGTTTAGCCACCCACCTGGTCTGTGGTACTTTGTAAGGGCAGCCCTAGCAAGTAATACACTAGATAAACCTATAGTGTTCCTAGATAAGTCCCCATTCCATCCCTCTTCTCTGTAAAGATTTCATTTGCTCAAATGAAGACATCAACCTTAAAAGGTACCTCATGGAGACCCTGGGCACTGGAGAATATTAATATATTATGTAAGCACAGCAAAATGCTTGAACACAGGCTACTGTCTAGAGGGTAGGTAAATGTGAAATCCTCATTCAGAACTGTCACCATCTGTGGTGTCTCCCAATCATTTCTAGTTTGGCCTTACAAAACTCAGACACATTAGGGAAGCTGAGGCAGGAAATAAAACTTAAAACACATGCCACCTGATTTAATAATTTATTAGTACTCCTTTTATTGTTCAGTCTTGTTTTTTGTGTGTTAATAGCAACCCCAAACTGGACAAAGCCTTAGGGAAACTCATTAGGGTATATGCTACTGTCCTCTTAAAAGGCCAAGGAGATAAATGCTTATAAAGCAAAAAGAGGTAGTCCACCATCAGCCTGATGCATGTGCCATCTCTTCTGGCTCTGCTCCCAAAGAGGATACCAGAAAGAGCTAACATCCAGAGACAAGAGAAATAAGACAAGGCAGGCACATACCTACCAAGTCTTATCTCTAACTTAAACATCACCTCGGTGCCCAATTAAAAGTAACTCCCAGTCAAACAGTATCACACCACTCTGTTTTAATCATCTGCATTACATAGCTTGCCTTCTGATATTTCTCTTGTCTTTCATTCATTTACTCGTTTTCTGAATTCCTCCCATCAAACCATGAGAGCAGAAGCCTATCAGCTTATTCTGTGCTATATCCCCAGCACCTTGCACAGAGCTTATATACAGTAAGTACTCATTGGATAGCTCTTGAATAAATAAAAGAAGCTAGAGCACCATGACCTTCCTGTCCCAAGAAGAAGACTCCCATCATTTCAAGAGAGGGAAGTGTCAGTCTGCTGAACCAGTCAACAAGGTTCTCAAGTTCATTTTCTGGAGGAAAAGGAGGTGGTGACAAGCAGAATTCCATGAAGGCAGATCACATTCTCATTAATATTGAGTGACACAAATTTACTGATGCCCTTTCCCATGTGTTTACATCATGAATTGGTTCTCTGCAAAACGAACCACTGATTGATACCCTGTCCCTCTCCCTCTCATGAAACATCTGTCTCTTGGTTTAATTAGGAAGCCCCATGGGACTCTCCTATTTATCAAGAAAATAAATAGGCTCCTTCTTATAACTGATAATAGATAAACAGGATTGATACACATTTATATATGCCAAATAAACTCTGTCAAAGCAATTAGGACCTATGATCTTATTCCAGGTCTCTAGCCCATTTTTCAGGAAATAACAAACAAAATAAATCAGCTGCACTCCAATCTAATTGTGATACAATGTAAGACATTGCACTTAATGGGCTGTAACTGGAAAATTATTGTAGAGCAAGGTAGGTTAATCCAGCATGTCGGTCACTCTTGGACCAAACTCATCTGTTCAGACAATGACCAAATCCCTCCCTGGCTCCTCCTCTGTGATTTCCCTTGCAAACACAGTAAAAAATCTCATTAATGTGCTTCTTCCCAAAGGATCTTGCAGATAACACCAGTATTCTTAGATATCTTAAGATCATACTCTGAATACACTCTTGTGAAACAGGACAAGAGAGTGCTCTCTGCTGGAAATGACAGCGCTTACAGCCATCCTTCCGCTGTTTCTCCTTTCCAGAGCTAAAAAGTCAAGTTCACTCTCAGAAATAAGTCATACAAATAACAACTGACTTCAGCATTTCTACATATGTCTTATCCAGTGAGTATTGGCATTTGGAAGGATGATCCCAGAGTCCCAAAAGATCTGCAGTATCTGTGACTTAGTTATGTTCAGAATATCCAATTTACCGAGTCAGTCAAGGTTCTAAGAAAGCATATCTGAAGTATTTTAGCAAAGGTTTTAGAAGGTCTGAACCAAAGAAATAAACTCTGGTTAACTGTGACTTAACCAGAAAATCAGAATAGTTGCTGTACCCAGTTCACCTACACATTATTGCTGAAAGAGGTATACACACTGATTTGGGACTTCTAGCTTGTTTACCCAGTGCTGTGCTCTGCATGTGTTTTCTGTGTACATGTGAGTGAGAAAGAGGGAGGAAGGAAGACATTGAGAGGAGAGGACCACCCCTCCAATAGCTTCCCGGTACACAGTGCTCTCCGTCTTCTCTGAATCTCTGCAGAAAGCCCAGAACAGGGCTCTGTGAGGCCAAACTCCCTCCTTACCAATCGACCAGCCTCATTTCCAAGATTGTATCCTTATGAATGAGGAATATGGTAATGAGAAGACAGTGCACACCCACCGTGAAGACCACCTTCAAGTTGTTGAGCATCTCAATCTCCTTCGGGAAGCCTTTGCTGCCCCAACGCACCAGGTAGTTCTCACTGTAAGGAGAAGAATGGCAACCCGTTACTGTCAGGGGGCTCAATATTCACTCAGTAAAAATGTTCACTGGGCCCTACTGTGTGCCCAACAGCATGCTGGCTGCTGGAGACACAGCAGTGCTTGAGACAGATGTGGTCCCTCCCTCTAAGAATCACAGTTCCATCAGGGAGACAGATGTTAGACAAGCAGGGGCAAACTGTGACGGCCCATAGAGAGCCTCAGCCATTAACTGAGATACACTTAAGTAACTATCTAAATGCAGTTGTGACAACTATTCAGATGCAATTGTGCTATAAACAAAGAGTTCAGTATGTTGTGAGCATGTATATCATAAAAGCCTGGCCTACTCTGGTCAGATTAGCCTTTGCTGAGATATGACATGTAAACAAAGTTGGTCAGGGAAAAAGTGGGAAGGATAAATGTTTCAGGAAAAGCAAACATACATACATACAAAGGCCTTGAGGCAGGCCGGACTTTGATGCATCTAAAATACTGACCCAAGAGGATAGTGGTAAAAGAAAAATTAGAGAGAGAAGCCATATCATGTAGGCTTTGTAGGCCATTCAAGGATTTTGACTTGATCCTAATAATAACAGAAAGCCATTTAAGGGTTCTATGAGGAAAGTTGCATAGTGTTGACATATGATCACTTATTATCTCACATCTCCTAGCAACCTTACACTACCCTAATGGTTTAATACTAGTCAATCCATCTGCACTGGGAAAATCGAGAATTAGGAGAAACTTAGTACAGTTTGCGGAGTTGAGTTATTAGGTTTTCAGTGCCACACAGGAGCATAGAGTTCATGTTAAATAAATGGCTATTATTTTGAGGTAGGACAAAAACAAAATAAAGGTCAAAAACCAAATCATCCCAAAAAGGCATGGTAAAAGACTTCAGCAAATTTAAGGGGATTTGCCTTCTTTTAGAGCTTTGTTCCCTCTGACATCTTGTTCCTCTCTCCTACCTCTAGAAGACTAATGATAGTAATCTGGGCAAAATTAAAGGGAGAAATGGAAATAGTAACAAAATGAACACAGCCTCAGATTGACCAATAATTAAAATTCAGTTAAGTTAAATATACCATTTTTCTCATTTTATTTTTTAGTAAGATCTAAAATTTGTAGAGGAATTTTCAGCAAACTAATTAAATGGCCTCCAGTCTCCATCCAAAATTTTTTTTCTAATTTTTTCCCATTGTTATTTCTGGACTGTTACAGTGAACTACTTGGGTATTTCCCAGGATCTTTCATCACATATAGCTTGCCAGATAAAGAACCAACCTGGTAGGTCTAACCAGCAGGCACAAGCCATTTTATTCTAGGGGAAATAGAATCATAAGTAAGAAAAGGAATGTAGAAGGCTGATATGGTTCCATCCGTCCTTGCCTAGGAAGATCTGAGTGGTATATGCAAAGGCCCACCTGGGACCAACACAAGTGACACCTCCCTTCCTCCACATGCCATCTTCTTCAGGGGAAAGGGGAGGACCACTCCAATTCTTCCTCCAGCTCTTTGTGACAATTAGCCTTGCTGCTGGCCTGATGCCTAAACTGCTTCTTCTTTTGTCCTACAAAAATTTACCTTAAATTTCCCAAACCAGATCTCTTCAGCCAATCACTAGCATCAGCCATGATTCATCCCAGCATTGAAAGATCAGTCCCGAATTCTGCCTAGTCCACTTCTGGGCCACACAGAGGGAGGATGCCTTAACTTCCCCATGGTTCACTGTCTATCGACTGTGCCCAAGGTGGGCTGGTGTGGAGAAGACTGCTTTCTTAGGGAAAGAACCGTGAACCAGAGCCAGGCTGATGTGGGGAATGAATCCCAGTTCGCCTCCCCTTTCCTGTATCATGCCTCTTCTCTTCTTTGTTTTCTACTCTTTTTTCCTCTTCTTTTGGTTTCTTCCCTTTTTGTCCCCCTCCTCTTCGTCTCTCATGCTCCCCGGGGCTTGTGTCTCTGGCATTCTCGGAGGCATCGCTCCAGCACGCTCTGTCAAGCACTCACCGGTGTGGCACACCAGGGAGCAGAGCTGCCATCTCACTGATCCATCGCCTGCCTCCACAGAGCTGGTTCAGGCCATCCATCACTTAGAAGGGCCAGGAGGCCAGCACACCTGTCACTTCAGCCACGAGGACCCCAATATTTTCTGAGAGGCAGGGAAGGTCCTGTGAGTGTTTTTAGAATCTTTGTCACGGGTGCCTTGGGAGCAGCTGACAGGGAACAGCAAGGGGCCTGTGACACGCAGGCCATTTCAAGGTCGGTTCCCTGGGAGCAGGAACACTAACCCACTCACAGTGTCCGGTGAAGCTTAACCAGGTGGATTGGGCTAACTCTTTAATATTAGGGACTTAGTTCTGCCATAAAGAATAGCTTTCTACCTGAAACCCTGACTGAACTTGGTTCCTAGGGAAAGAACTGCTATTTGAGACCCTGGTGAGAACCACTCAGGATATTTGATACAACTATTTCCTTGGTGACAGACTAGTGGGAATTAGCTTGTCTTTGGCATCAGATGGATCTGGATAGAAATCTCAGCTGTGCCACTTAAAAACATGAGTGACTTTGGGCAAATCATCTGACCTCCCTGAGTCTCATTTTCTCACCCAGTGGAGTAAGGAGGATTGAATGTGATCACGTGCAGACATCAGTTCGGTCTTCTTAGATGGACAACCCCCTCCATATTTCATAAATGTCTCCAGGAGAGATACTATTTTCTAAAGCACCACTATTCACTGGGCACTGTACATTATCTCATGTAACCATCATAACAACTAAACTAGGAAGACATCACTTTCTCCATAAAGGCAGAGAAATTATGTGTCAGATCCATCCTAATATGTCAACTGGGACCTCAAATATGGGGCCATGTGTTGTCCCAAAAACTCACAGGAGGGCACAGATGGGGGGCCACCTGGGAAGGATAGTCTGAGCCACAAGCAGAAGCCAGGGGGCCAGCAGTGGGGGCTGGAGTGTTCTAAAGTATTTTTCCTGGAGATTCCCAAAAGTGCTTTCCCTTCGTCAAGCTGAGGCACCCAGAATTTCCCTTACTCTCTCTATTCTCAAGAGCAATTAAAGTAGTAACAATAATAGCCACTGTCATTTGGAACACCTGAAAGAAACGACCCCATGGGGTTGGCACTCAAATTTTGCAAATGGAAAACAGGCTTAAGAAAGATGAACAACATGTACAAGTTAAGAAAGGGGACATGGTAAGACCAGAACATGAACCCAGACATTTTTCAGAGCCCACAGTCTTAGTCTCTTACTGCCACGGAGGATATGATGCTTTACCATTCATTTCTTCATTCCCATTTTAAAAGCAGGCATTTTTATTCTATGCTATGCTACTTTGTTACTTCTGGCTTTCCCAGCAGTAAAAAACTCTAGTGTGTAACCATAACTCCACTGTGGGAAAAATTCTGTGGTAAGTAATATCTCCACCTGACTTCCATACCATAAAAGAAATTATTTCCATATTCTCAGGCTCAGTTTCTCGTCTAGGTGGGAATTTCTCCATAAATGATGATGGAAAGAAAAGATGCCTCTGCTATGCCAACTCCTCCTTCCCACATATGGAGAAGTCAGGCAATTCTGAACACACCTACCTGATGACCATTTGCTTGTTGGGGTCATAGAGAGACATGAAGAGTTCGGAATCTTCCCCGATTCTGCACACAAAGTTTCTTAGGAAGACATAGAGGCTGTGGGTGGGGGATGAGGAGATCCGAGAATACATTCCATAATCTGGCTGGTCTTTTGACTGAGAGGTGGAAGGAAAAAGGGAGGAAGGTGGAGAAAATTAGCCTATCACCACTAGGAAAACAGAAAGATGGCCTGGGATATTGATAATCATGTAGGTCAAGCCTAAAGATAGCAGCGTTATATGCAAGTCAAAGTGACTTGGCTCAGATTGTGGAAACTTCGGTGAGGGCTTTCCTGATGATACATTTTAAAATAGCTCCTATTTCACTGTTTCATATAACTTTAGTTTACTGCCTTTTAGAAACTTATCATCATCTGGAATTAATTTGGCCATTTATTTATTTATTTACTTTTTTGTCACCTTTTTTCTTTTTGACTCTCTGGGATATAAAAGCTCTGTAAGAGGAGGAAACTTGCCTGACATTAAACTACCTGTGAGGTATGTTTACATACATTTCCGAGGACAGAGACACAATAAAATGCATGTGGTAATTGATCATCTCAGATCATAGGACAGATGTCCTCTTAAATAATATACAGTCTAGTTAATTAGCTTATTATTTTAAGTTTATGATGCACTAAATGCCTGTCTTGCTTGGCCAAAGCCTGTTTTACATAGCTCACCATTTCTTCCTTGATACGTTCTGTGATTTTATCAGTTGCTTCCTCGTGTGCATGGAACAAGCTGATGACGCTGGTATTATCAGGGTCTAAAATGTTTCCGTCTTCATCTCTGACAATCAGATCAAGCTCAAGGATTCTGAAAAGCAAAAATGGAGGTCAGGATAAATCAGGGGAGGCTGAAGCCTTTAGGACACTGGTGAAAAGTTTCTACCAGAAAGTCTACCTGATTTCTGAGGATCTAGACTCTCACAGAACAGTTCTGCAAAAAACAGAACAGCTCTTGCAACTGGCAGTCACACTGGGATAGTTCAGCCTCTTCAGGAGGTGCTGCAGAAATGCGCAATAAACTTTTTTAAAATGTGTATATCCTGAGATATTAAACCTAGAGAAACATCTGCTCTTGAACAAGCATGTGATGTGTGTTGCAGCATTGCTTGCCTCAGCAAAGTGTTGAAAAAGACCTAAAAGGTCTGTCAGAAGAGGATGGCTAAAGAAACAGTGATATATAATGGAATTCTATGTAACAGGGTTCGAAAAACTTGATAGGTTTTTGATATGTTTAATGATATATCTCAGTGAAAAAAATCAAGTACAGAAATATACATAGTGTTTTTATGTCAAAACAAACAAATAAGCCAATGAAGCTAGCTATATTATCTGAGTGCATGCACTTAAGTGACAATGAACAGAGAGAAAGGTCTGGACAAAATGCACCGAACTGCGTATCTGACCAACATGGGCACCTGTGAGGAGAGGTAGGGTCCTTGGGCCTATGAGGGCTAGAAGGGTAAAATGATGCATGTGCCTTATCTTAATGTGTTTAACATTAATATTATATATTACAATAGAGGGAAGCTATCCATGAGTTATTTATTCAATAACAATTTGAACATAGTTGCTGGGGAAAAAAATCTCAGACATATTGATTGTTACCTACAGCCTGCTCTTTAACTCTGACTTCCAGGCCACAAGCTTTCCCATTTGGCATTGAGTTCTTTCAACTGCATCTGCCATTCTGACTGGCACTGAGAATACTAATAACAGCAAGTACTCACAGAGCACTTGCAGTAAGCTCACATGTGTTAAATGTTTTACATATGTTAATGAAATGTATTTAACCCTTGTTAACAACCCTATGAGACAGGTACTATTAATACCCCCATTATACAGATGAAAAAAGACCATCACCTAGCTAGTAAGGTCATATAGCTAGCAAAAAGTAATATGGTGTCTTAGTCTGCACTCATAACCTCTATGTTATACTTTCTACATAGGAGGCACTTAGGAGCAGTACTGGGTTGGAGGACAAGAAGCAGGGTTGCAGAGTCCTTAATTTGAAGCTGCTTTTGCACTTGATGTTTAGATGGAGGACCTCAGTTGTCCATGCATACAAAGAAGGTAGGGGGAGTAGGCTGATGGAGACTCCAGGAGGGTTAACAGTGGTCCTGCTTAGGCAACACTACTAAGTACCACATTCTGGAACAACAGCAAGGACAGATGAAGGAGACTGTTATCATCTCTTATTTGAGAATCTGACTGAGAGGCACATCTGTCATCTCATTCAAATGCAAACAGAAGGGAGCCAAGTTTCACCCATTTGTCCACATTCATTAGGAAATTAACTTCCAACTAGATATGACTCATAATGTTATACAGCCAAGCTGCCAAATGACAATGCTAAGGGGGAATAAATGCATTCAGCTAATGCTGAGCAGAGGCTCAAGTGACCCCGGAAAAAGATGGAGCATAGTTGATACATACTTTAATGCCAAGATCTCTCTAGCTTTTTCTCTTCAAAATTTATCAAAGTGGATTCAGTTCTAAGTATAAGAATAAAACATTCTCCCAGGTCCAGTTATCTTGGGATCTGGAGAAGTCATATAAGGATTCCTTACTCCTTGGATAGCAAAGAGTTGTCCATTACCAGTCTCACTAGGAACTTTGGAAGCTTTAGAAGTCACAGGGAAGGACTGCTAGGATTCCCACTACCCAGGGTCAGGAGAGGCGGCTCCCAATAGGACAGCAGACCATTCATGCTGGAGGAGGGAGTATTATGACATTTCGTCCTCATGTGGTAGCCCCAATGCTCTCTTCTGTTCAAGAAAGTGATAAAATGAACCAAGACAAGGGAAGGAGGCAAATCCCTAAATGTATGCACTTAAAAAAAATTTTAATGGTAAAGAAAACAGAAACAGCTCCTTCTATGGTTCCCTATCACCCTCTAGACAAATTCAAAATTCTTTGCTTGGCACCCAGACCCTCAACGTTCCAGCCTGTCTGCCATCCTCTCCATGTTTACGTTCATCTATCAACTTCTCCCATATTCTCTCTCTCTCAATTTCATCACCTAATAATTCCTGCTAGTTTTGTTATATTCAGGGCAGATATCACCCCTCCCACCCCCATGCCATATCTCCCAACCAGCCTCCCACCCTCTCATCCATGCTTTCTCCTATCATGAAGTGCTTGACTTCCTACTCAAATGTCTGTTTATTTCTCTCTCCCTTAATAATACACATAAGTCCTGGGAGGCAATAGAATGCAGTGGCGAGCACTTGAACTCTGGAGCCACACTACCTGGTTCCAATTCCAGTGTATCTTGGGTGTGACCTAATCACTCTGTGAGCCTTCCAGTATCCCCATCTAAGAAACAGGAATGACAACAGTACCTGCCTATAGAGTAGTCATGAGACTTAACTGGGCTAACACATGGGAAGTGCTTAAAACAGTACCTGGCAGATAGCAAGCACTCAGAAGGCTATTATCAGCTCTCACTGCTTCCTTTAAGTCCCAGAGTGAATGAGGGAAGAACTAGGCTGATTCTGATCAATTCTCCAGCACTCAGTCGCCACGGTGCTGCCCAGCCCATGCTCCTCAAACTGTTCCTAACACTCTGCCCAGAGGTTGGACCTTCTGGCTCTCAGGGAACCACCCACCCACAGCAGAGCTCTGAGCCCCAAGATATGAGGCCAGTGTTAATTTAAGGTGTCCAAATCTCTCTCACTTCCAGCTGAAGTCATCAGGGAAGGGATGCAAGAAGCAAGGCGCCCCTGAGCTCAGGGCTTAAGCCTCCATCTCCGAGGATGATTATTTCCCCAAAGAGAACAGACTGAAACTGAAAGCACAGGGCTGGTGGCCGCAATGCTGTGCAGGTAAGGCTGATTAAGGAGGACCCTCTTTCTTCTCTTTTTCCCATCACCATCCTTCATGCACTCATTCAGTTATCTTTCACTGAGCACCTAACGTGTGCAGAGCCAGTTCCTGCACATAGAGATGAACTAGACAGTCTGTGCCTTAGGAGCTCCCAACACAGCAGGGAAGACAGGCCGCTAATGAAGCAATTACTGTTCAGGGTGCTGAGGGGGCTGCAAGAGAACCTAACCCAGTGGGGCTAGGTAGGAGGAAAATCAGGGAAGGCTTCTTGTGAATGGTGACCATTTCCTTAATCCTTGCTCCTTTTTCTCAGGAGCCCCTGTGAGGAAACATTTGAAGGGCACAGATGCCATTATTGGAAAGCAGAAAACTCAATTCCCACATTCCCAGCTGTGACTATATTCAGCTAAAGATGCTACGGCACCAATGGTAGCAGCAGCTGCACGGCAAACCCTTCCTGTCACTTTGGGATGATGTGAGTTATAAGCAAATTTGGACACGCTTGTTAGCTGCCAGCAGGGGAACCAGCAGAGGGACGGTGCTCCTGGGAGGAAACACAGCTGTAAGTTGGACCCACTGACTTTCCTCTTTGGATCATCTTCCTAGGGCAGATGACTAAGGCAAGAAACCCTGGTTACTGAGAAAGTTTCTCAACTCCCATTGATGAGTTCTTTCTACTTCCCCCTCAGGCCCTATGTTTTAGCCTTCTGACCCACTTTGCAGTCTTCTGAACATGCCATGTTCTCTCACATACTCCTACTCTTTTTCCCTTCTTTTTTTTAAGCCTATTTAACACTTCTTCACCATTCACATTTCAGCTTGGGGTTACCTCCTCCAGGAAGCCTTCCTTGAATTCTTTCTCCAAGTTAAATTAAGAGTACTCTTGCTTCCTAAGCCATCAGACTTACCACAGTACATATGAATAGTTTCCTTGCAGCTCACTCCTGACTTGACTGTGGTCCCATAGCAGACGGGGCCATTTATTTCTATAGCCTTGGCACCAACAGGAAGTCAGGCCAATCATAAAAGCTCAGTACATGTCTGTTGTTGGGATAAATAAGCACACAAGTAGGATGTCTGTAGAGCATTCAAATAACCAGGAGGGAGGAGAGGCCTTTATAGTTTTCAAATGCTATCTGAGCAGCACAGTGGCATGGCCCATGGACTCAGGAGCCAGACTTCCTGGGTCAGATTCTGATTCTGCCATTTACTAGTTGTATGATTCTGGGCAAGTGACTTAACCTCTTAAAAAGCCTCATTTTCTTCACCTGAAAAAAATGAGGACAATAAAACTGCATGCCCCATAGAGTTATTAAAAGATTTAAATAAGAGATAATGGATGTAAAACACTTAGCATCAAGCCTGGTGCATAATACATTGACATTAAGTTTTAGTTATAATATTATTATTACTACTATTATTATCAGTGGGTTGTCCTGCTTCAAAAAATTGTTCCACAGCATTCAAATTCAAAACAATTTCTGCTTCTCCTTTCTGAAGAAACACTTTTGCAACTGTGCATGAGTTAGCTCATCGCATGAAGCCTGGATAATTTAGGATGGGGGAAGGGACATTAAGTCTCATGCTGGGATTCAAGGGAGAGTTTTGTAAATGGGGGGCTAAAATGACAACTAAGCCAAAAGTGCCCCCATGTAACCGCGTGCTTCCCAGCCCCTCGGAAGCAGGTTAAATGAGTGTCCTAAATCTCTCCACCCAGCCATAAGCACTGTGCAAGCAAGCCCTCTCTCCACTTGCATGTCCCTGGGTCCCACGGGGGTGACAGCAAAGACACAAAGCATGGCCATTGGTAACAGCCTCCTCCCAAATAGAAAGTGGCAAACACATCCAGAAATGAAACCAGTCTTCTTGGGAGGGAGAAAGGGAAGAAACAGGTTGGGTGGTGGAAGAAAGTATCTTTTCAGAGAAAAGAGCAGTTACTTGTTGCCATAGTCAATTTTGGATGTGACTTTCTGCTTCAGTTCTTTCAGTTCATCCTTGGGCAGAGTTCCTGAGAGGAGCTGAGACCGCCACTCCATCAGGTCGTACATCATGGCCTGCACCTGTAAGAACCGTTCCTTTTTGCTGGCCTAGAAGACAGGAAACAATCCACAATCACCTGCACCAAAGGTGCTGGGACATCTACCTGTCAAACTGTGCCAAAGTCCAGCAAGCATGTTTGGGGGCCACAGCTTGCATATCTCTTCCAGCCCCTACCCTGCCACAAAGGGGGTGGGTGGTGGTCTCAGTCAGCAATGTATTTCCTCCCCCTGGGCTGCAGGGGTTTCCAAAAATAGAAGTGATAATCCCAATCACTTCTTGGTTAAAGAAAGGGTGATTTCTGACTCTTATCTAAAAAAAATATTTGTTAAGCAGGAATGCCATGAGCATCCTCTATGATGCAGGTCCCAGATCTAACAAACACCCTTCAAGGCTAGGAACCATGGCCATTTCTCTGGTGACAAAGGCCCTTTTCTAGGGCAGTGTTCCCCCAAGTGTGGCATGTGTGCAACCTGTGGGTCACAAGATGGCTTTTGTTGGTACAAAGACACATCAAGTAACATGGACCCATATGGTGATTCTCTTCCATTTTCTGCCCATCCTTCTGTTTAAGGGGAAGAGAAAGTTGCATTTTCATGGTAATATCTTTATCCCCTCTCTCACATCTATTGATTTCTTTTTTTAACAAAGAGAGAGAGAGAGTAGGTCTTGGGCTCAGAACTTTTGACAGGTATTAGAGCAAGCATATAATAACATTGTCTTGTTTTTGTTGTATTTTTTTTGAACAATGTTCTTCTAATAGTGCCAAGTACTTTAGACTTTCCATTTGGGAAAGTATGTGCAGTACAATAAAAAATATATCTACTTGTTCATTGTCCCTGCTTCTTGACACAGAGCTCCTAGAATTTCCTGAGTGATAGAAATCTTTTCTTATTCATCATGCACCCCTTCCGACCATACCTGAGTCTATGTTAATGACACTGCCTTTGGTGGGTCCCTAGATAGCTTCAGAATGGGGGCTAGATGCCCTAGAGGAGTCCACCATGTGATTAGAGCTGGCACTTTCAGCCCTATTCTTCTCACCTCCCCATCCTCAACCTCCAGGAACGGGACAGGGACTGGAGAATAAGCTCAATCACCAGTGGCCAATGATTTAATCAATTATGCCTATGTAATGAAACTCTGATTAAAACTCTCAAATAAGTTTCAAGGAGCTTCCCAGATAGTGAACATATCTATGTGCTGGGAGGGTGGCAAAGAAAAGGCACAGAAGCTCTGTACCCACTTTCACCCCAGTACCTTGCCCTGTGTATGTCTTCCATTTGGCTAGTCATGCATTGCATCCTTTATAATAAAACAGTAATCATAAGTACAGCTCTTTAAGTTGTTCTAGAGAATTATGGGACCTGAGATGGGGACAGGAAGGAATTGTGACAATGCCTGAATTTGTACCAAGTTTGGACAAAAGTTGTGGGTAGCCTGGAGACTCCAGAAATTGGGATTGGCATATGAAGTGAGGGCAGTCTTGTAGGACTGAGCCCTTAAACCTACAGAGTCTGACACTAACTCTGGGTAGTCAGTGTTAGACTAGAATGGGATTATAGGGTATCCCAGTGGTGGTGGAGAACCGGAGGATCGTTGCTGGAATGACGCAGCATGCAACGAAGTTCCTCATGCAAATCACTTAAGTTTACTAAAAAGGGAGCCAATTTAAGTATCAAGTAAACATTACACAGGTGATACACAGATATGGCAAGATTCATGAAGGTGATTCAGGAATACAGGAACTTTATACTAGAGTAAAGGGCATAGTAGACTTGCTAGTCAAAGATTTCTCAAGGGAAAATGCTAAGGTTCATAGTGCATGTGTATGTGATGTGTTAAAGGGGTCCTGGGGATGAATAATTAACCAATTTAAACTCAAGCCTACTTTTTGCTCCCTAAAATTTCCTAAAAGTTTGGGAAAGGTATAGAATTGGATGTGTCAATTACCATATATTATGAAATATCCACATCGGAGTCAACATTTATAACTATTAAAGGTAAGTCTACAAGTAGCATGTGTACATGGTGCTGTAACAAACATGCAAAAAGCCACAGTTGGCATTTTTACTCTCGGCTTAATGGTTTTCGTAGCTAGTTGCTTTCATTAGGAGCTATTAGAAGCATCAAAGGGGGACTTAAAACTAGATCTGCTTCAGTACAGGGAAAACATATGCAAAATGCGCTGTTTTTCCAGGGTTAAAGCTTCCTCAGAGATCTGAGGACAATAACCATTAGTTAATTAATATATGAGAACAGTATTT
Source organism: Manis pentadactyla (assembly GCF_030020395.1). Taxonomy (NCBI): domain Eukaryota; kingdom Metazoa; phylum Chordata; class Mammalia; order Pholidota; family Manidae; genus Manis; species Manis pentadactyla. Next base: position 43,493,945 of record NC_080020.1, on the reverse strand, counting down.
CTCCAGGGGTTATCAGTAGACCACCAAATCAAAATCCCATGAGTTTATTAAAATGCAGAGCTCCGTTATAGAAAGCTTTATTTTTTAACAGCTCCCAAGGTAATTTGTAAGCATACTCAAGTTTGGTAATTTCTGCCCTCGTTTAAAGACAGAAGGGTCACATCAGATTCCCACTTATGGCTCCCTCACTACCTTGCTGTGTGACTTTGAGAAAGTCACCTAACCTCTCTGGACCATGATGTCCTCTTTCTGTTTGTTCTACTGAATCAGTGAAGCCACTTTGGCCTGCCCTGCTCAAAGCTAAATTCCAAATCTGAATCAAACCAAAACCTGCAAAAAGCTTCTGTTTTAGGGAGGACGTTTTGAGTCTTACCACATAGAGTTGTTTCCAGATGCTCCCCCATTCCCAAAGTGTTGTTGTCACTTCTTGTGCCAGAGGAATTTCTGCAGGAATGATGTTTTCAACATTTCTATTTAAGGTGTGAGAGAAGATGGTGTGAAATTGAGACCCAGGTGTTAATGAGATAAAATGCTGACCAATTTGCTTTAAGCTGCAGCTGCTGAGAGGAGGTTAAACTGCCTCCCAGAGCCACACCAATTACAACATGCAAATGCAAGGGACTTCCTTTTTAATGTCCTCCTCCACCAGGGTGGGCCCTTCAAGCTCATTATTCAGGATGGATATACTTTAATACAGTTTAAAGGCAGCTGCCAGTGAAAAGTGTGGTTCTCCAAACTTCTTAATAACCCCTCAGAATAAGATCTGAACACAAATAAATTTGGAATAGATCTCCCATTGCATGGGACAAAGGAGAAACACAAATAAACACAGGCATGAAGAAGATGGATCAGCTGAGTATCTTCACATCCGCCAAGTCAGGTTGTCAAAGTTGACAGGACAAAGACATTCATGAGCCACTGGAAGGTCAAAGCTGGCAAAGAATGGCAAATACCTTCTTTTCTCAATTGTCACTTCCTTGATGTGGATAAAGGATTTAGGAAAAATGCCCTGTTGGAGATAAGATAAGATAAAATGACATATCCCTGCAGAAATAACTGACCCTAGATGTTCATGATTTTTCTAAAAGCCACTGACTGGTAAAAACCTCAAACTTGAAAGGATTAATCCCAGAGTCTGACCAAGGATGGGGTGGATTCTAAATCCATTCTTTGAGATCTAATTCCCCTCCAGCTGTCCATCAGTTCTAGATCCCACAATAGCTCTAGACTGGAAAGGATGCTCAAACCCCATTGTGGGTGCACATCTTATCAGATTCACTCCTTGCCTCTCCCTCTCTTGCCCAATTCCAGGAAAGCAGTCACCCTTACAGTAATAAAAAGCCGCAAAATCAGGTCCTGAAGCAACAGTGTCCTCGGCTGCATGTGGCCTACTTTGATTTGAGAGCTGTTTCTCCCTGGATTTATTTTATTGTTCTTTAGAGAGCAGAGTAGGATTATGCCTCCTAACACAGCATGTCAGGAGGAAGAAAGAAGCCTCTATTATTCCTTGTTCCATAAGCTTGGCTCAGTTAATAAGACAAGCTTGCCAGTTACTTGGAAATTCCTCCATAAATTCAACCAGCGTGCCTAGTGGGAACACTTGGTTGTTGCACTAGACACTATATGAGTGACAAGGAGACAAGCATAGCAGGTGATGATGTAATGTGGAATTGGAACAAGTTAACGCCCCTAGGGCAGAGACTAGACCTGTCCTTTCTATGTCAGGTTTGATATATAGTTAAGGAAATGATGAATGCCCCAAACAGCTTTAAAGAAAGGTAATAGAAGATAAATTTCAAATTAATGCACAATTCCATGGGGACCTGAGGTATGATGCAATCAAATGTGATTGGCACATCAGGAAAAGTTTCAGGGAGAAGACAGCACTGAGGGTTGGCCTTAAAGGGGAAGGGAATTGAGGCACAGCAAGTACCAAGGTGTAGTGGTAGAAAAGCATACAACACAAACAGGGAGGAATAGGATCAATTTTCTGAGGAGCAGCAGGGGGCAATAACTGCCCAGAGGGGTGGCAGGGCCATGTAAAGACATCCAATTATGTCCTACATAAAAACAAATCTGGGACTCTCTTGTCCCCTCCTGGCATGAGCCAGGAGCTCTGTCCTTTCACTTTATCTCTAAATAAAAGCCTGTACCTTGCTCTCCTAAAAAAAAAACAAAAACCCAATCTACCTTACCTGTAACGTTTTATGCTTTAGGAGGTATCCCTTAAACCAGTCTGCAAAGAGAAAACAAGGAAACAGGTTTCTCATCTATTCTTACAAGTTCATTGCTATTTTTGTTGCTGTTGTTCTGTCTGATTATTAGTTTTTAACTAGCAAAGAAACTACTGCAAAGTGCTTCTGACTTTAGGTACAGATCAAAGCCTGGGAGCCCGTGGGCTTCAACAATCTGTTGAGTTAGTTGCCAACATCTCCAAAGAGCATCTAAAAATACAGAGATTTCACAGAAAAATGCAAATTACCTCCTTCTTTTGAAAAATCAGGGGGCCCAGAATTGGTGGCTAGTGGCTTCCCCACAGCCATGGTTGGCTGGCAGTAAGGCACAACTGGTCCCATCAGACAGAGCAGGTACCTCCAACTCAGGAGCCTCTACCTAGTCCCTCACTTATTTCCATTACCTACCTGGGTCCGGTGCTCATATACATGTTTTCATCTTTGCCTTAGGGACATAGAGACGCTGAGGGAATTTGGCAAACTTCCTAAAATAATATCCACAGTTCTAACAGCAGCAAATGGTGTCTAAAATGTGATTTGCAAAAGTTAGTCATTACAAAACAGACAAATTCAGGAATGGGTAAAAGGACAGGAATTTTAAAAGATTCTTCCCTTTGCAGGAATATCAAAAATGGTTCAATTAACACAAATCCAAACTACACACAGTCCTTGGACAAAATGAGCCTCAGTGTAGCAAGTATTAATGACTATAATGAGTCCACTGGCCTTTGAAATGATTCAAGCACAGCCAAGTAGTGACATTTGTCATCTTTGTAAATAAAAGGTGTCTGTGAGGAGCCTCATTAGCAAACCCTCATTACTGGGCTGACAGGTTGTTGCTGAAATACATTCCCAACAGACATACATACAAGCCCCCAAACAAACAACTTAAAATGCAAAGTCACCCCTCACAGTCATGAGACAGCTTGAGGGTGTCTAAAGAAAGTTCTAAAGCAACAGGGGCCCACAATGGCTCCTATTTTGAGAGACAGAAAAAGAAAGGAATGAGAGAAGGTGAAAATAAAGTAGAGAGGGGAAACAAAAGGAAAGGAATGGAGGTTGGAGAGGAAGAACCTCAAATTTGGAATGAAGTACCATTCTAAACACTCTTTGTAAATGAAACCTTTTAATCTTCATAAGAATGATGTAAGATAGGAACTAAATTTATACCATTGTACAGAAGAATGGCCTGCCTTGAGACACAGATAAGTTAAATAACTTGCCCAGGTCACACAGCTACTAAGTGACAGTGTTAGGATTTCAACAGAAGCAGCCATCACACTGTGCTTCCTGTCTAATGGTGGAAGGATCATGGTGGCTGCCTAATATTTCCATCCTCCCAACATCTTAATCTCCCAAACTAGATCCTCACTAAGCTACATTCCAGCTGAGTGTTTCCAGTAGTGGAAAACTTACTCCTTCGTGAAGCATCACATTTTATTTTCACATTCCTTTAATAAATTATCCATAACTACTGGTAATCATTAACCATTAATACAGTGCTAATCCTTTTGAGTACTTGTTGTATGCCAGAACTCTGGTAAAGTTTTTGTTTCAAATTATAAAGTAATCTTCCCAACAATCTTATAAATTAGGTACTATTACTGCCTCAATTCTGCAAGTGAAAATAAAGAGGCACAGAGACATTAAGCAACTTGCTCATGGTCACACAGCTAGTGGATGATGCAATTAAAATTTGAACCCAGGCAGCTGACTCCAGAGATGACACTCTACAGCATTGCACTATAACAATCTCCTTTATTTGTAGCTCTTCCCCATTCCACACACTAGATATAAGAGCATCTCTGTAATGCTGACAATCTGAATGCTGACATTCATTGATTGCCTAATGCATGCAAAGCTGCATGCTGTTATACATGCATTCTTTCATTTAGTTCTCATATCAATACTGTGAGCTAAAATTGATGAAAAAAATTGAGATTGAAGTCAGTTTATGTACTGGGGTAAATCACACAGCCAGGGTTCAAGGGCACAGAAGGCTTCACAGCCGGCCCTCAAAGCTGTTCCGCCACATTTTCCACCATTCAATGAACAGAAATACAGATAGAGGTCTCTTGGTTGCATGACTTGAATTTACTTGATGGCCAAGGCCACTAAATCCGCCAGAAAGTAGGAAAACAATCAAGGGACCAATAGTCCTTACCCAAAGCTCACGTCCACATCTGCATCCCTGTGATGGGGGATCCATCAGGGTTCCTTGATTTCCTAGTCCAGGGATTTTGCCTACTCTGACCCTGGAGACTCAGTTACTTGTGCATATATTGTATGTTTCCTGGTTCTCAGAACTTTGGCTTACTTCTAAGCAAGGAATCTATTGACTTTTGGCACCAGCACATACAGCATATTCTGACTCCCAGATTCAAGTTCAACCAACACTGATTGTGAACCTACTATGTACATGATACTGAGCTAGGTGATTTCAGAAATATATCTCCAGTGACCCTTGAGAAGAAGGGCTTATTACCCTTTCCACTTGCTAGATAATGATGATACATCAACTGCATCAGACTGTCCTTAGGATTTGTTCTGACATCCCCATCCCTGCTGGGTCACTGACCTCTGTGATCCTTGATGTCAGCTCCCTAATCTGGTCACCTGTTAGCTATATTCAACTGCACCTGAAGATCTGACATGGCAGATAGCAATAGTTGGCACACATAACCAAATCCATGACAATGAACTCCATGATCATAAGTAAGCTCAGTGTAATACAGTACTTAACCATATTCCAGAACTTTTCCTCGGGCTCAAAACTCTTTTGAGTTAAATAAAAGCAAGGGCTTCTTTGCTAACTCGATCCATGAGAGAAGCACTTTTTTTAATATCTAGAAAACTCACCAAGTGTATCCTGGGAGATGATGAGAAACAGGAAATTTTTTACCATTCTTCTGGACAAATATGAAGTGCCAACTACTCAAATTGTCCTCCCTTCCCACATCTCAAGTACCAAAATGAAATGTACCTAAATTCTCTAATCACCTAGAAGCGGCAGCATCAGAAGGGAAGAGGAGAGATTAAAAATATCCCAGATTATCCAAAAAGAATCTACAGCCTAGAGATCCAGTCCTCTCTCTGCCATCTTTGAGTAGCATGATGTTCAGTCATGTCACTTAACCCTCAGTGTTTTCACCTGACAAATGGGGGAAATAATACCTAATCCATACAGTTGTTACAAAAACTATTTTTTAAACAGCATTATGAAGATAAACACATCTGGTAAAGGCACAAAACCTTAGGTGGGAAGAAAACATACCAATTTCAGGGTAAGTGTTACCTATAGTGTGGACAAACAGACAAGAATGGAATAGAGTAACCACATTGTTTTTTCATGTGAAACCTTCATAAGAGTGTATATTAATAATACCTTAATAAAAAATTAGAAAAAAAAGAGAATGGAATAGAGGATGAGTGAACAGGGGGTTTCAACTACAATTAAAATATTATTTCTTAAAAGTAATCTGAAGTAAATGGAAAAAAATATTAATATTTCTTTATCTGAGTGGTGAGTGTGTGGATGTATTTTACTTTCCTGTATGATTGAAATAGCTAATATTAAGATCAAACAGAAGGTGGTACCTGTCAGTGGTTATGAGTGTGAGCTCTGGAGTCAAAGCCTGGGTTTGAATATAGATTTACAACTTACTCTCTGTGTGATCTTAGACAAGTTACTGGATTTCTATGAGCCTCCGTTTCCTTATCTGTAAAAATAGGCATAATAATAGTATCTGTCTCAGAAAGCTCAAATTAGATGAGGAATTCTGAGCTTGCCCAGTGCCTCGCATATGATAAGGGTTCAAAAATTAGTAAATACCATCCTCTTTTAAAAATCAATCATCATTATCATCATCATTATCAACCAGAGAAAGTTAGGCATGTTTTCTATTTTATTTCCAGAACCTACAGATTTTGAATACTATCATTTTATTTCAGTGAAGTCATTTCAACATAACAAAGTAAATGGCATATGTTTCAAAGTCAGCATAATGGAAGTTTAAGCCTCACCCTCATTTAGAAGGGAAAAAAACTTGACTTTTAAATTGTCCATAATAGAACAGCTTTACTTAAGAAAATGTAGCAACAAACCTGTCTCTAGAGCAGACCTGAACAAAAGACCATCTCCCTGCAAAGTAATGCTTTAAAAAGATACTCTGTTGATCAGAGATGGATTAAAGATGATGGAATAGGAAGGAAAGACAGAAACCTCATCCTAAAAACACATAAAAGAGGAAAATAAAGCAAATTCACCTAGACCTGAAAAAGACCTGAAGACTGCAGAACAGACCCCCTGCACCTGAGGAAGAGGAGAAGACCACAGAGAAAAGGGTGAGGTGGTGAAGTCGAGATAGAGTGGGACCCAGGCCTTCCTCCCACCCCAGACTATAGGCAGGAGAAAGAGGCATGGAGTGGGGAGGAGGTAGGATCCCAGGAGCACTGCACACCGGGCCCTGGAGATCTGCTCTGGGAGCATGAGCCCACATCACACTGGGTTTCAGTGCTTAGCAGGGCTGGACACCAGGGACAGACAGGACACTCTGGGAAGCTGAGATTCCAGCCAGTGTGGAGGGCAGTTGTGCTCTACCAGTCCTGAGACCCAAAGCACAGGCGGCAGTTTGAAAGACTTCCCAGTATTGGGAGGGGCACCAGAGAGGTGAGGGTTGGATGGAACTCTCTCCTGAGGAGAAAGGGCAGGTGGAAGATACCCCACAGACCCTTCCTCACCCAACAGATCAGGAACTCCTAGGAGCCCCAGATGCTCCATCCCCCTTTCTGGCAATGTAGCCCTGAGGCTCCTCTCTGCATGTACTGCTGGGAGCCAACCCACTGTGCTCGGTGGCAGCATCAGACTTTGCTGCCTGGCAGGCAGAGAGAGACTCTCCCAGCTTGCTTGGCTCCGTTTCAGCCCAACTGGGGAGGTGCCTGGAGGAGCCAGCACCAGAGTGCCTTCCTCCCTGGGGCTGTCCAAACCCGGTATTATGGGTCCAGCTAGGGCACATTGGTCTGCCCACCCCATTAACTCTGCAGCCCTGCCATTCCAGCAGGCCAGGCAGAGGGCAGCCCTGCCCACAGCAAGCTCAGCAGAGATTCCTGCATGGAGGCAGTAGCTAAAGCAAACTGTCTGCTCAGACTGAGACCACTACAGATGCCAGACAGACAGACACCCAGTGCACAGCACACCTACAGCTAGAGCCCCCCACAAACTAGAACCAGGCAAGAGAGAGTAAAGAATCTTGAGCTTCTGGGCACCACAGCACACCTTCTTCATAAAGCTATTATTCTACAGGCCAGAAAGCATAGCAGACATTTAATACAAAGAAAGAAACACAGAACCCCTGACAATATGATGAGGCAGAGGAATATGATCTAAACAAAACCACAGGACAGAAACCCAGAAAGAGAGCTAAATGAAAGAGATTACCAATCTTCTTGATAAAGATTTCAAAATAAAAATCATAAACATGCTCATGGATTTACAGAAAAGTATTCAAGATCTCAGGGGAGGACTTCAACAAAGAGATAGAAAATCTGAAAAAGAGCCACTCAGAGCTGAAGAATACAGTATCTGAAATGAAACATAAGATGGAGGGATTTAAAAGCAGATTAGAACATGTAGAGGAGACTGTAAATGGAATAGAAATTAGAGAACAGGAAAACAAAGAAGCTGAGGAACAGAGAGAAAAAAGGATCTCTAGGAATAAAAGAATAATAAGAGAGCTGTATGACCAATCCAAACAAAATGACACTTGCATAATAGGGGTACCAGAAGGAGAAGAGAAAGACAAAGGGATATAAGGTCTCTTTAAGGAAATAATTGTTGAAAACTTCCCCTATCTGGGGAAGGAAATAGACACTCAGGTCATGGAATTGCAGAGATCCCCTAATAAAAGTAAACCCAGGAAGACAACACCAAGACATATAATAATTAAAATGGCAAACATCAAAGAGTAGGGGAGAGTGTTGAAAGCAGCCAGAAAGAGAAAAAAGATTACTTCTAAAGGAAATCCCATCATCAGGCCATCAGCCAACTTCTCAACAGGAATGCTACAGTCAGAAGGGAGTGACATGATATATTTAATGTACTGAAACAGAAGGACCTCCAAACAAGAATCCTCTACCTGGCAAGGTTATCATTTAAATTTGAAGCAAGTCCAGATAAACAAAGTTGAAAGAATTCACCACCATTAAGTGAGCCTTACAGGATACGTTAAATGAACTACTGTAGATGGAAGTGATCCTTAGGCTAAATAGCTTTCAACAGTGAAAATAAACCCACAGTAAAGGTAGTAGACCTTTAGCAAGTACAAAATTAAAACAAAACTAAAGAACCAAAATCAACTATACATGAAATCATTCAAGGGATACACAAAAAGCACAGGTTATGACACCTAATATGAAAAATGTGGAGGAGGAAGGAGAAGAAGGAAAAGAAAAAGAAGTAACTTTAGATTGTGTTTCAACTACAGTAATCAGCAATTTAAGATAGACTATTACATAGTAAGGAAGCTATCCTTGAACCTTTGGTAACCACAAAACTAAAGCCTACAATAAATACACACAAAAAAATAATTTTAAAAAAAGAGAGAAACTGATTATAACACTAAAGAAAACCATCAATAACAAGAGATGAGTATAAATGGTGAAGAAAGGTACAGAGAGGAGCTATAAAAAACAGCCAAAAAACAATTAATAAAATGTCAATAACTACATATCTATCAATAATCACCTTAAATGTAAATGGACTGAATGCACCAATCAGAAGACAGAGTGGCAAAATGGATAAGGAAACAAGACCCATCCATATGCTGCTTACAAGAGACTCATTTCAGACCCAAAGACATACACTTCTAAAAGAGAAGGGAAGGAAAAGATATTTCATGCAAACATAGGGGGGAAAAAAGCAGGATTAGCAGTACTTATATCAGACAAAATAGATTTCAAAACAAAGAAAGTAACAAGACACAAAGAAGGACATTACATAATGATAAAGGGACCAGTCCCACAGGAGAATATAACCACTATACATATCTATGTATCCAACATAGAAGAACCTTAATATGTAGAACAAATATTAACAGAATTAAAGGGAGAAATAGATTGCAACATGTACATTTTAGGAGATTTTAACACAACACTCATATCAATAGACAGATCAACCAGATATAAAATAAATAAGGAAACAGAGGCACTGAATAATGTATTAGATCAGGTGGACTTAACAGATATCTGTAGAGCACTCCACCCAAAAGCAGCATGGTTTTCTCAAGTGTATATGGAATGTTCCCTAGAATAGATTACAAAATAGGCCACTAGAAGAGCCTCAATGAATTAAAAAACATAGAAATTGTATCAAGCAGTTTCTCAGACTACAAAGGTATGAAACCAGAAATAAATTACACAAAGAAAACAAAAAGACCTACAAATGCATGGAGGCTAAACAACATGTTTCTAAATAATCAATGGATCAGTGAACAAAAGAAAACAGAAATCAAGCAATACATGGAGACAAATGAAATCAAAAACACAACAACCCAAAATCTGTGGGGTGTGGCAAAGGCAGTTCTAAGAAGAAAGCACATAACAATACATGCTTACCCCAAGAAACAAGAACAATCCCAAAGAAACAGTCTAAAATCACAATTAAAGAAACTAGAAAAGGAAGAACAGATGAAGCCCAAAGTAAGTAGAAGGAGGGACATAATAAAGATCAGAGAAGAAATAAGTAAAATAGAGAAGAGTAAAACAACAGAAAAAAATCAATGAAACCAGGAGCTGGTTCTTTGAGAAAATAAACAAAATAGATAAACCCCTAGCCAGACTTATCAATAAAAAAAAAGAATGTATAAATATAAACAGAATCAGAAACAAAGGATGAATAATCACAATGGATATCACATAAATACAAAAATTATTAGAGAATACTGTGAAAAATTATATGTCAATAAATTGGAAAACCTGGAAGAAATGGACAACTTCCTAGAAAAATACAGCCTTCCAAGACTGATCCAGGAAGAAACAGAAAATCTGAACAGACCAATTACCAGCAATGAAATGAAACTGGTAATTAAAAAACTCCCCAAAAAACAAAACACCATGTCCAGATGGCTTCACAACTGAATCCTACCAAACACTTAAAGAAGAGCTAATACTCATCCTTCTTAAAGAATTCCAAAAAAGTAGAAGAGGATGGAACACTTTCAAATTCATTCTATGAGGCAGCATCACTCAAATATCAAAACCAGATAAAGACACAACAAAAAAAAAAGAAAATTACAGACCAATATCTCTGATGAACATAGTTGCAAAAATTTTCAACAAATATTAGCAAATCAAATTCAAAAACAAATGAAAAGATCATCTATCATGATTAAGTGGGATTTATCCCAAGGATACAAGGATGATACAATATCTGTAAATCAATATTATACACTGCATTAACAAAAAGAAGGATAAAAACCATAAATTATCTCAACAGATGTTGAAAAAGCACTTGACAAAATTCAACAACCATTCATGATAAATACTCTCAATAAAATGGGTACAGCAGGTATGTACCTCAACCTGATAAGGGCCATATATGGCAAACCCATAGCCAACATCGTATTTAATGGTGAAAAGCTGAAAGCTTTTCCTGTAAGATCAGGAATAAGACAAGGATGCCCACTCTCCCTACTTTTATGCAACACAAGTACTGGAGGCACTAGCCACAGCAACTAGACAACACAAAGTGGTAAAAGGCACCCAAATTGGTAAGGAAGAAGTTAAACTCTATTTGCAGATAACATGATATTATACATAGAAAACCCTAAAGAATCCACCAAAAAACTACTAGAATAACTGAATTCAGCAAAGTTGCAGGATACAAAATTAATACACAAAAATCTGTTCCATTCCTATATGCTAACAATGAACTAGCAGAAAGAGAAATCAGGAAAACAACTCCACTTACAATTTCATCAAAAAGAATAAAATACCTAGGAATAAACCCAACCAAAGAGGTGAAAGATCTGTACTCTGAAAACTACAAGACCTCATTAGAGAAATTAAAGAAGACAAAATAAATGGAAATCTATCCCATGCTAATGGATAGGAAGAATTAATGTTGTCAAATGGCCATCCTGCCCAAAGCAATGTATATATTCAATGCAAAACTATCAAAATACCAACAGCATTCTTTAATAAACTAGAATAATTCTAAAATTCATATGGAACCACAAAAGATTCTGAGTAGCCAAAGCAATCCTGAGAAAGTAGAATAAAGCTGAGAGAATTACACTCCCCAACTTCAAGCTCTACTACAAAGCCACAGTAATCAAGACAATTTGGTACTGGCACAAGAACAGACCCATAGACCAACGGAACAGACTAGGGAGCCCAGATATAAACCCAAGCATATATGGTCAATTAATATGTGATAAAGGAGCCATGGACATACAATGGGGAAAGGACAGTCTCTTCAACAGTTGGTGTTGGCAAAACTGGACAGCTACATACAAGAGAATGAAACTGGATTATTGTCTAACTCCATATATGAAAGTAAACTCTAAATGGTTCAAAGACCTGAATGTAAGTCATGAAACCAAAAAACTCTTAGAAGAAAATATACACAAACATCTCTTGAATGTAAGCATGAGCAACTTTTTCCTGGACACATCTCTTTGGGCAAGAAAAACAAAATAAAAAATGAACACATGGGACTGCATCAAACTAAAAAGTTTCTGTACAGCAAAGAATACCACCAACAGAAAAAAAAAAAAGCATCTTACAGTATGTGAGAATATATTTGTAAATGACTCATCTCATAAGGGGTTATGTTATTATCTGATAATAGTCAAAATATATAAATAACTCATGTGCCTCAATACCCAAAAAACAAATAACCCAGTCAAAAAATAGACAGAGGAGGAGGCGGAGCCAAGATGGCGGTGTGAGTAGGACAGTGGGAATCTCCTCCCAAAAACATACATATTTTTGAAAATACAACAAATACAACTACCCCTAAAAGAGAGACCAGAAAATACAGGAAAACAGCCAGACTACATCCATACCCACGAGAACCCAGTGCCTCGCGAAGGGGGTAAGCTACAAGCCCCGGCCCAGCGGGAGCCGAGCGCCCCTCCCCCCAGCTCCCGGTGGGAGGAGAGGAGTCGGAGCGCGGAAGGAGAGGGAGCCCAGGACTGCTAAACTCCCAGCCCTAGCCATCCGGACCAGAGTGCAGACACACAGTGCGTGGGGTGCTGGATACTAGAGAAGCAGGACAGTAAGACCTGTGAGCAGGTCCCTGCAGCCGGAGCCCCTGGGACAAAGAAAAGCAAGTGCTTTTTGAAAGTCTTAAAGGGACAGGGACCCCACAGCTGGACGGAAGTGTCCCGGGACACTTAGCCCAGCAGCTGGGAATCCCGGGGAACTCCGGGCACCCTAACCCCCTGGGCAGCAGCCCTGAGATCCCTCATGGTGATAACAGCCCCCGTCCATTCCCCCTCTGGTGCACCGCCATAGCAGAGCAGCAGCCTGAGGCTGGCCATGCCCACAGCAAGGGAGCCTCCTCCCTAGCGGCTGGGCAAGAAACAGAGACCCAGTCTATGTGCAATTGCCCAATACAAGCCGCTAGGGGTCGCTGTTATCTGAGTAAATAAAGGCCAGGAGCAAGTGGAAAGGGTCTTGGTTCTCCCAGCTGACAGACGAGTCAATAGCATACCACTGCATCTATCAACATGAAAAAGAAAAAAAATTTGATCCAGACCAGACTAACTCAGACATCTTTCACATCCTCCCCTGAGAAGGAATCTGGGGAGATAGATTTAACCAATCTTCCTGAAAAAGAATTCAAAACAAAAGTCATAACCATGCTGATGGACTTGCAGAGAAATATAGAAGAACTAAGGAGGGAGAATACAGAAATAAAACAATCTCTGGAAGGACTTCAAAACAGAATGGACGAGATGCAAGAGACCATTAATGGACTAGAAATCAGAGAACAGGAATGCAGAGAAGCTGATGCAGAGAGAGATAAAAGGATCTCCAGGAATGAAAGAATATTAAGAGAATCAAAACAGAACAATATTCGCATAATAGGAGTACCAGAAGAAGAAGAGAGACAAAAAGGGATAGAGAGTGTCTTTGAAGAAATAATTGCTGAAAACTTCCCCAAACTAGGGGAGGAAATGGCTTCTCAGACCACAGAAGCACACAGAACTTCCATGACAAGGGACCCAAGGAGGGGAACACCAAGACACATAATAATTAAAATGGCAAAGATCAAAGACAAGGACAGAGTATTAAAGGCAGCCAGAGAGAAAGAAAAGGTCACCTACAAAGGAAAACCCATCAGGCTATCACCAGACTTCTCAACAGAAACCTTACAGGCCCGAAGAGAATGGCATGACATATTTAATGCAATGAAACAGAAGGGCCTTGAACCAAGAATACTGTATCCAGCACAATTATCATTTAAATATGAAGGAGGAATTAAACAATTCCCAGACAAGCAAAAGTTGAGGGAATTTGCCTCCCACAAACCACCTCTACAGCATATCTTAGAGGACTGCTTTAGATGGGAACACTCCTAAAAAGAGCACAGAACAAAACACCCAACATATGAAGAATGGAGGAGGAATAAGAAGGGAGAGAAATAAAGAATCATCAGACAGTGTTTATAATACCTCAATAAGCGAGTTAAGTTAGACAGTAAGACAGTAAAGAAGCTAACCTTGAACCTTTGGTAACCACAAACTTAAAGTCTGCAATGGCAATAAGTACATATCTTTCAATAATCACCCTAAATGTAAATGGACTGAATGCACCAATCAAAAGACACAGAGTAATAGAATGGATAAAAAAGCAAGACCCATCTATATGCTGCTTACAAGAGACTCACCTCAAACCCAAGACATGCACAGATTAAAAGTCAAGGGGTGGAAAAGGATATTTCATGCAAACAACAGAGAGAAAAAAGCAGGTGTTGCAATACTAGTATCAGACAAAACAGACTTCAAAACAAAGAAAGCAACAAGAGATAAAGAAGGACATTACATAATGATAAAGGACTCAGTCCAACAAGAGGATATAACCATTATAAATATATATGCACCCAATACAGGAGCACCAACATGTGTGAAACAAATACTAACAGAATTAAAGGAGGAAATAGAATGCAATGGATTCATTTGGGGAGACTTTAACACACCACTCACTCCAAAGGACAGATCCACCAGACAAAAAATAAGCAAGGACACAGAGGCACTGAACAACACACTAGAACAGATGGACCTAATAGACAAGTATAGAACTCTACATCCAAAAGCAACAGGATACACATTCTTCTCAAGTGCACATGGAACATTCTCAAGAATAGACCACATACTAGGCCACAAAAAGAGCGTCAGAAAATTCAAAAAGATTGAAATCCTACCAACCAACTTCTCAGACCACAAAAGTATAAAACTAGAAATAAATTGTACAAAGAAAGCAAAAAGGCTCACAAACACATGGAGGCTTAACAACATGCTCCTAAATTATCAATGGATCAATGACCAAATCAAAATGGAGATCCAGCAATATATGGAAACAAATGACAACAACAACACAAAGCCCCAACTACTGTGGGACGCAGCGAAAGCAGTCTTAAGAGGAAAGTATATGGCAATCCAGGCATATTTAAAGAAGGAAGAACAATCCCAAATGAATAGTCTAATGTCACAATGATCAAAATTGGAAAAAGAAGAACAAATGAGGCCTAAGGTCAGCAAAAGGAGGGACATAATAAAGATCAGAGAAGAAAAAAATAAAATTGAGAAGAATAAAACAATAGAAAAAAAATCAATGAAACCAAGAGATGGTTCTTTGAGAGAATAAACAAAATAGATAAGCTTTTAGCCAGACTTATTAAGAGAAAAAGAGAATCAACACACATCAACAGAATCAGAAACAAGAAAGGAAAAATCATGACGGACCCCACAGAAATACAAAGAATTATTAGAGAATACTGTGAAAACCTATATGCTAACAAGTTGGGAAACCTAGGAGAAATGGACAACTTCCTAGAAAAATACAACCTTCCAAGACTGACCGAGAAAGAAACAGAAAATCTAAACAGACCAATTACCAGCAATGAAATTGAAGTGGTAATCAAAAAACTACCCAGGAACAAAACCAAATGGATTTACCTCAGAATTTTATCAAACATACAGAGAAGACATAATACCAATTCTCCTTAAAGTTTTCCAAAAAATAGAAGAGGAGGGAATACTGCCAAACTCATTCTATGAAGCCAACATCACCCTAATACCAAAACCAGGCAAAGACCCCACCAAAAAAGAAAACTACAGACAAATATCCCTGATGAACGTAGATGCAAAAAGACTCAACAAAATATTAGCAAATCGAATTCAAAAATACATCAAAAGGATCATACACCATGACCAAGTCAGATTCATCGCAGGGATGCAAGGATGGTACAACATTCGAAAATCCATCAACATCATCCACCACATCAATAAAAAGAAAGACAAAAACCACATGATCATCTCCATAGATGCTGAAAAAGCATTCGACAAAATTCGACATCCATTCATGATAAAAACTCTCAGCAAAATGGGTATAGAGGGCAAGTACCTCAACTTAATAAAGGCCATATATGATAAACCTACAACCAACATCATACTGAACAGCGAGAAGCTGAAAGCTTTTCCTCTGAGATCGGGAACAAGACAGGGATGCCCACTCTCCCCACTGTTATTCAACATAGTACTGGAGGTCCTAGCCATGGCAATTAGACAAAACAAAGAAATACAAGGAGTCCAGACTGGTAAAGAAGAAATTAAGCTGTCACTATTTGAAGATGACATGATATTGTACATAAAATACCCTAAAGACTCCACTCCAAAACTACTAGAACTAAAATCGGAATTCAGCAAAGTTGCAGGATACAAAGTTAACACACAGAAATCTGTGGCATTCCTATACACTAACAATGAACTAATAGAAAGAGAAATCAGCTAAACAATTCCATTCGCAATTGCATCAAAAAGAATAAAATACCTAGGAATAAACTTAACCAAGGATGTGAAAGACCTATACCCTGAAAACTATAAGACACTCTTAAGAGAAATTAAAGAGGTCACTAACAAATGGAAACTCATCCCATGCTCCTGGCTAGGAAGAATTAATATTGTCAAAATGGCCATCCTGCCCAAAACAATATACAGATTTGATGCAATCCCTATCAAATTACCAACAGCATTCTTCAATGAACTGGAACAAATAGTTCAAAAATTCATATGGAAACACCAAAGACCCCAAATAGCTAAAGCAATCCTGAGAAGGAAGAATAAAGTGGGGGAGATTTCACTCCCCAACTTCAAGATCTACTACAAAGCCACAGTAATCAAGACAATTTGGTACTGGCACAAGAACAGACCAACGGAACAGAATAGAGCCTCCAAACATTAACCCAAACATATATGGTCAATTAATATTCAATAAAGGAGCCATGGACATACAATGGGGAAATGACAGTCTCTTCAACAGATGGTGCAGGCAAAACTGGACAGCTACATGTAAGAGAATGAAACTGGATCACTGTCTAACCCCATACACAAAAGTAAATTAGAAATGGATCAAAGACTTGAACGTAAGTCATGAAACCATAAAACTCTTAGAAAAAAACATAGGCAAAAATCTCTCAGACATAAACATGAGTGACCTCTTCTTGAACATACCTCCCAGGCAAGGGAAACAAAAGCAAAAATGAACAAGTGGGACTATATCAAGCTCAAAAGCTTCTGTACAGCAAAGGACATGATCAATAGAACAAAAAGTTATCCTACAGTATAGGGGAATATATTTGAAAATGACAGATCCGATAAAGGGTTGACATCCAAAATATATAAAGAGCTCACATACCTCAACAAACAAAAAGCAAATAATCCAATTAATAAATGGGCAGAGGAGCTGAATAGACAGTTCTCTAAAGAAGAAATTCAGATGGCCAACAGACACATGAAAAGATGCTCCACATCGCTTGTCATCAGAGAAATGCAAATTAAAACCACAATGAGATATCACCTCACACCAGTATGGATGGCTATCATCCTAAAGCAAACAAAAACAAATGTTGGCGAGGTTGTGAAGAAAGGGGAACCCTCCTACACTGCTGGTGGGAATGTAAATTAGTTCAACCATTGTGGAGAGCAGTATGGAGGTTCCTCAGAATGCTCAAAATAGAAATACCATTTGACCCAGGAATTCCACTCCTAGGAATTTACCCTAAGAATACAGCAGCCCAGTTTGAAAAAGACAGATGCACCCCTATGTTTATCGCTGCACTATTTACAATAACCAAGATATGGAAGCAACCTAAATGTCCATCAGTAGATGAATGGATAAAGAAGATGTGGTACATATACACAATGGAATATTACTCAGCTATAAGAAAAAAGCAGATCCTACCATTTGCAACAACATGGATGGAGCTAGAGGGTATTATGCTCAGTGAAATAAGCCAGGCAGAGAAAGACAAGTACCAAATGATTTCACTCATACGTGGAGTATAAGAACAAAGGAAAACTGAAGGAACAAAACAGCAGCAGAATCACAGAACCCAAGAATGGACTAACAGTTACCAAAGGGAAAGGGACTGGGGAGGATGGGTGGGAAGGGAGGGATAAGGGCAGGGAAAAAGAAAGGGGGCATTACGATTAGCATGTATAGTGGGGGGGCACGGGGAGGGCTGCGCAACACAGAGAAGACAAGTAGTGATTTTACAGCATCTTACTACACTGATGGACAGTGACTGTAAAGGGGTATGTGAGGGGGACTTTGTGAAGGGGGGAGCCTAGTAAACATAATGTGCTTCATGTAATTGTAGATTAATGATACCAAAAAAAAAAAAAAATAGGCAGAGGACCTGAACAAACATTTCTCCAAAGAAGAAATACAAATGGCCAACAAGCACATGTAAAGATGCTCCACATCACTAATCATCAAGGAAATGCAAATTAAAACCACAATGAGATATCACCTCATACCAGTCAGAAAGGCCACTATGCAAAAGACAAGAAATAACAAGTGTTGGAGAGGATATGGAGAAAAGGGAAGTCTCCTGCACTGTTGGTAGGACTACAAATTGGTGCAATTGCTGTGGGAAACAGTATGGAGGTTCCTCACAAAACTAAAAATAGAAATACCATTTTACCTAGTAATTTTACTCCTAGGAATTTACCTGATTCGAAAATATATATGCACCCCTATGTTTATCGGCACACTGTTTACAATAGCGAAGATATGGAAGCAACCTAAATGTCAATCAATACATGAATGGATAAAACAGAGTTGGTACATATATACAATGGGATATTATTCAGCCATAAGAAGAAAAGAAAACCTGTCATTTGTAACAACATAGACGGATCTAGAGGGTATTATGCTCAGTGAAATAAGCCAGGCAGAGAAAGACAAATACCATATGATTTCACTTATTTGTGGAACATAAAAACAAAGCAAAACAGAAGGAACAAAAAGCAGTAGCCTCATAGACACTGAGAAGCAACTAGTGGTTACCAAGGGAGAGGGGTTGGGATTGGGTAGGAGCAGGGGAAGGGGAAGGGGAGAGGGACAAAGTGGCACAATAATTCACAATCACAATATAAGTTGATCACAGGGACTACTGAACCACTGTGATGTACATTGGAAACCAACATAAGATTATATATTAACAATACTTCAATAAAAGTACTGTTTTTATTAAAAGTGTTCCCCTCTTACCCTAAAAGCAAAGCACCGAGATGGGTCAAAATCACTCTCTGTGGAGTTGTGAGTGTGGAGATTGCTACATGGCTCTGGGTGCATCCCACTCTAAAGTGGTAGATTCAAAATTTCTCAGAGCTCTTTGTAACCAAACCAAGAATGAGGTAATGCACATGTGCTATCTTAGAAAAGCTATGCCTTACCCTAAAAAAAGCAAAGACCCTGCATCAACCTCTTCTCTCACTCCTTCCCCTTGTTTCATTTTACCATTAAGTGAAAAGAAAAAGCTCCTGGGGAACCACTGTCTAGAAAGACTATTCTCTTTCCCAATAAAAGTGGACCCCCATGACCCAGACAAGCATGGGATAGGACTTTTCCTGTTGTTCCAGAAAGGTAGGCTCAGTTAAAAAATGGGGTGGAGCAGACATTCCCTCTGAAGAACTTATAAAGAAGAATCTAAACAAGTTGGGTCAACCCCAAGGAATACCCCCCACTGTAGCCTATGTAATCAGAAAAGACAGATCTTTGGAGGTGGCATTTCTGCCTTAGGAATGAATGGTTATGGAGAAAGTGAAGGTTCCTATGGCCAGGATTCTCACCTGGCCCTGGTCAGTAACCACTCACTACACATGTGTGGGCAGTACGTTATTACTGACTCTACAGAACAAGCTCTGCCCAGTGCTCTGGGCTGCATGGCTGCAGGGCTATAAGGCTGCAGGAGAGCAGAGATTGGAGTGGTGGCAGCGCTGAGGACAGAGACTGAGATGGCTGCAAGGACAGAGAGGCCCAGAGGCAGAGACCAGCTTGCTGCATGCAGACTCGCTCTGAGTGGACAGGATTCTGTGATTGGCCTGCCGTCAAAGGGGATAAAGTCAGGTATGAGTCCTTTCACCTCAAGAACATGCAACTGTCTTTTTTTCAGTCTCACTGAATCCATAGTGAACTTGTTCAGGGCTGAAACCCATTGGCAAGACAATGATATAGCTCAGCCACCCTCAAACCAAATCTGAGTATGGGGGTGCAGCCCAGGAGATTCACTCAGAAGTGTTGGGGGCATCTGGCATCTCAGTCCCAGTTGTATGGCAATTTGTGCAGGGGACTGGCAGATTTTTTAGCTTATTTGGTTAAGGAAGGCAGAGAACTGGAAAGAGAGCACCCCAAATTACCTTCCCCCGACTAGCCTTGTTTAAGCACAGGAAGGTGGCATTAAACTGGAGATAGGATTGTAGTCTTCCTTTGAGATGTCATTAAATATCAGGAAAGATGTCAACCAAATGTGACTGAAGGAAGCGATCAGAGAAAAATAGTACTACTTTTTTATGTTTATCCCCCCATAAGGAGTTCTGACTGCTCAATAAACATATGTTTTTCTTCACATCTAAAATCAGGACACAGAATGTTTATGCTTCCTCTAGGTATAAGAGGCAGCCTGAGATATGTAATATGGACAAAGAAATAAGCATTAAGATGTTTAAGGCTTAACAATGGGTATCCTTCTCAGCTGTTTTTATCATGACAAAATATGATCTTTATAATAAAAAGTTAATCAGAATGTTTGAGCTCTAATAAAAGGAAATTCATTCATGTCTAAGGTTCCAGGTCAGTTTCTTATTTTCCCCCATTTATCCAGCTGCATAAATTTAATAGAGAGGCAAGGAAAGTCTAGCCTCACCCATTCCAGGCAATCAGAGGGCCAGCTTCCAGGTTTCTGGGTCATATTATAAAGATACATACCTGCCAGTCTTTATGTAACTCTGTATAATGGGGTAAGAGATAGAATGAACAAAGAACACCTGGGAACCAGGTATAGAACTAGATTGCTTCTCTACTTTCTACACATAACAAGCCAGGAGCAAGATAATTATAATACATTTCACAAGTGAGAAAACTGAAGCCTACCTACCCAATTTCACACAGCTAATGGGTAGTAGAGGAGAGAATAACTTTCTGATTCAAAAGCCCATGTTCTTTCTACCATTTTTTTTAAAGGAGGGAAGATTTTAAAACTATTGAAAAGTAAAAAGAATATAACAATTACTTTCCTACCACCTAGAATTAATCATTGCTAATATCTAGGGAGATATGTGCTTTGAATCTTCAAGACTGTATTATTTTTGTCTAAAACCAATATGTGCTGTTTTAAAGAATTTAAACTAAGCAGAGAAATACCAATATAAAAGCTGAAGCAATCATCACAAATGCCATTACCCAGAGGAGAAAGATAAAAAACACTATTAACATCATTTCAGTCAACTTTTCAGTTATATTTATACACAAAGAATGAGAGATGGACAAATAGATAAAACATGATTTTTAAAATAATCTCATAAAAACCAGCAAATAGTAAAGATATTACATAAATAACAATCTCAAGCTTAATCTTATTTGTATTTGACAGAAGAAAAACAAATCAAGTAAAATTAAAGGAAATGTTGAAATTTCAATCAAATGTTTCTTGTTCTAAAAAAGATTTCCTAAAATGTCCTCTAAAATGAAAGTAGTTAAGAAAAACATTAAAAGATCACAGTGGTTATGGGTTTTTTTAGTTACATGTTGTGGGGAAAATGGGAGTTCCTGTGGCCAGGATCCTCACCTAAATTACGTGATGATGTAACTGGCCTGCTGCTAGGCTACTGCTTCCACACCCTAGGCAATAAGCTGCTGTTGACTGAGTCACTATATAAAGAGCTCTACCCAGTGCTGGGCGGAGGCAGAGATGGAGGTGGGTTATGGACTTCAGACTTGCGGGATGCAGATATGAATCCAAGGCTCAACCTCCTAGGGGGAGAATAAAAACGGGTACAAACCCATTACCCCAAGAACATTCTGTTGTCATTTCTCCATTTCACTGAATCCATAGTGAAGTTGCTTGGGGCTGAAACCCTCAGGCAAAAAACATGTTTTTTTTATAATCAGTATTGACCAACTCAAAGAGACATCATTGACTTAATCTATTCTCTTCCATTCTCCTCTCCACTTCTCAATTTTATTAATTTTTTCACATTGTCCAGTTTCCTAACAATAATATTCTTTTGGTTACCACAAATGCTTTGACTTTTTATACTAAATTTTATAAATTGACTCATTTGGATTGAATGTTTCCTTTTATCACAGATTTTCAATTTCTATATTTTAAATTTTAACTCATCTCAATCAGCTGGATTTTATTTTTCAAGTAGGTTTCTGCAAAAGGGTTGCATGGGCATGCACAATTTCTTTCTACTACACCATTTTGACTAATTTTTACTAAGATTGTGGTTTTTACTTTTTTTATATTTGCAAGGAACTGTTTTTCAATCCGAATCATAGGTAGAATTCCCCATCTGCAAAGCAGACCCCAGGCCTGATCTCAGAGCCTTTAGCCATCCAGGGCCCTCAGGGAAATCCAACGATCCCATAAATTCTAGTTTGGAAACCCTATATGGGTATATCTATGATAAGTTCTAATAATTTCCATACCAATTCCTCAGATATCTAGACTCATTCTAAGAGACTTCTGAACATTGTATTTTCAAAGTATTCATGAATTGCCAATCACTCACTCAATTAGTATGCCCAGTTCTTTCCAGAAAGGTATTGTGGCTACTTATTGCAGAGACTGTAAAATAAAACTAATAAAAGAGAATTAAAAATGGAAGACAAAAAAGTTTTCTAAAAAAAAATTCTAACCAAAGAGGTTAGAAGCAAGGATGCTTATCTAAAAGACAGATAAAACTGGCTTGAGTCAGCAAGTACAGCCTTTCTAAAGGTCAGGCTCCAGGCCAGGCAAAAGTAACAGGAGGCTCTAAGTACATACAACCTGTGTGGTCAGTTGTTGCCCTCAAACACTTTCCCTAGGGAAACTGCATGAAAAGGAGGAGAAAAAACTCATCTAAATTAAAAAATGTAGGACCCCAGAAAATAATTACTGAGGGTTTTTCACTGTCTGGGTAGGCATGGGGTGGAGGAAAGAATGTAGGCCTGTGGGCATGGAGTGGAGAACACAGCCGCATTTACTGCATGACCTTAGGCGAGTTGTTTCTCTTCCCTGAGCCTTGGTTGCTCACTTGCAAAGCTGAGGTCTCATGCCTGTTCCTCAGGATTAGCATTCAGTAGCACATAAGAGACACCAAGGAGTGGTCTTGCCATTTGTATTTTCATTATTTGCCTTGATTGCTTATCTACCACAGGATAGAACTAAATGTACTGCATTGTGGAAAGGGCATGGGGTTTGGAATCACATCCCCTTCCCTCTCCCTACTCTCAAGTCTCATTCACTCTGTGTAAAAGGTAAAGGCCAGACTGGGATCTTTTGAGGTTCAGACATGGAAAAGTGCACGGTATTCTCCTGTATATAACCCAAAATAACAATAATACTATAGCATAAAATAAATGTAGGAAGGTGAACCAAGTTCCTATTTCCCCCATTTGACACTTTTAAAGCTGTTTTGAAATATCAAATACTAAATTATTCCCCCGCAAAAAAGGTTTTCTGTTTGCTTTTAGCTTCAGATTTGTGTGTGTGTGTGTATGTATCTGTGTTTAGGTGTTTAGGTGTGTGTATGTTTGTGTGTGAATATGTGTATATGTATCTCTGTGTGTGCATGTGTTTGTGTGCAAATTCTGCAGAATTTTTCAGAATTGCCTTGGAAGTTACGTAGAACTAATCCAGCTCTGGAGATACTACCTATCCTGCAGGTGGCTGCAAGGAGTAGCTAGTCTAATATATTATAAAGAATTTAGCACAGTGCCCCCATCTGTAGTAAGAACCTAAAGATGGCTAGTTCTGTAGACAACCTCCTTCCCTCTGGCTGTGTTTTTCCCCTTGAGGAAGCCTTCT
This sequence comes from Manis pentadactyla, assembly GCF_030020395.1. Taxonomy (NCBI): domain Eukaryota; kingdom Metazoa; phylum Chordata; class Mammalia; order Pholidota; family Manidae; genus Manis; species Manis pentadactyla. The sequence goes on along the minus strand of NC_080020.1, from coordinate 43,470,131 downwards.
TAACAGCCTGCCTTCTGCCCATCCTTACTTCTATCCCAGGACAGGAGATTTTCCCTGAGAGATTAGCTGTAGGAGAAGGAGAGATCTGGATGCTCAGTCCATTCTGCTCTTCTTTCTCGTTATTCTGCATGGCCACAAGAAGGACACACTCTATGCCCTCCATGCAGTAGCACTATAGGCAGTCCCAGCAGGAGGACCATAGTGGTCCATCTGGGCCAGTGATGGCTGGAATAGCCTGCCTGATTGTGGTCGACATATTAGCAAGCTCATCTGACTCTTACGCCCAAGCTGTGCTACCAATATCAATTTTACCAGTGACACAGATGATATATTGATTTCATGGGTCCAAGGTCATTAGCCTTTGTGAAAAATTTTTAAAAGCATCCCCTATCACCACCACTATAGGTGGACACATCCCAGTAGACAGTTGGCTTCACGGGAGGATGGCATCTCTAAGGGAAAGAGGAGATGCTACTTTACCCAAGACAGGGCTTCCAGCTTGCAAAAGGAAGTATGCTCTTCTGCTTGGACCAGATGTAGTGTCCAAACCACACAGCTGTACACAGTAGTCCTGGAATCAGGGTATAATTTACCAGGCCCTTCAAAACCCTAGTAATGCTGATTTTCCTTTTTACTGGTATTGATACTAATAAAAAAAAGTGTATCTAGAAGGTATCAGAGGCCCAAACAGCCCCTTGGCTATGGCAAACAGAGAACACAATGAACATCAAACCATCCATTCAGGCCTTTGCTACTAACACAAATTCCTAAGATAAAAAAGCATCATTTTTAGTAAATTCTAATTAGTAGTATTAAGAAAAGGTACTCAAACAGACTGTACAGTCACAGGTTCCAAGAGAGGGCTGGAAGTGCTGGGTGTGCACTGTAGGCATCTCATCAGCACCATCAGCCAGGTATTCCAGGACCCATGGGTCACCTGGGACACTGACTCACCTCCACAGGTCTCCTGTATTCTCACGACATCGCCAATCTGCAGGGAGAGTTGGGGGACTCCATTCCCTTGGAAGTTGTATATGGCTGTGAAATGAAAGAGAGAAGCAGCCTGGTGAGACCTCTGGATACCGAGAATCACTGCTCCTTCCTGCTGTGCCTGCCTTGAGTTAATGCAGTCCATACAGGCTAAACAAACACATTTCAGAAACTCACAGGAGTCAGGGCAGAGCCAGCCTGGCTCCTAAAGACTCCACTCATTAACCAAACCTCACCTGTCTTTAGCACAGGTCTTACACTCCAGTCTGGGTGACAAGAAGGGTGTTATATCATCTACCATTGGTTGACATCTTACTCTATGCCAGGCATGTGCTCAGCACACCTCATTCCATTCTCACAGCAACCCTGTGAGGTATGAACTTTGATCCCATTTTACAGAAGGGAAAACAGGCACTGAGTGGTTAAACAATTTGGCCAAAGTCATCAGGTTAGGAAGTGATAGGAAAATCAGTATCTCACTTCCATAATCTCAGCCACTATGATGGGCTACTTGCTGGTCCCCAATGACTCCATCCTGGTGTCAACTGCCTAAACTGCCAGTCTCGCCATCACTCAAAGGCCACACAACCTTTATTGTCTACGGAAGCCATATATTTCTTTTACCCACCTCTAAACAACCTTTGTTCCTCTACCTAAAGATTCCTGTTTCTTGGCCTTCACAAAAGCAAATCCTTCAGGTCAGAGTCCTGCTTCCTCCATGAGACCCTCTCTGGCTTTTCCAGGTCACAGTGACTCCCTACTTTCTAATGATTGGCAGGACTCATGTAAGTACCTAACATTCAAGGGTTGCTCTGCTTTCCATTTACATTGTCAGTTCCTGGGGAGCAGTAGCTGGTTATGAACACTTCCAGAATCCTCTCTGTGTTGCCAATGCCTCACGAACATGAGACCATGCCCTGCCATTGCAGTGCTCAGGCCTGGCACAGCATCACTTGCTGAGTGAGGACTAGGCCACACTGTTAACCTAGATTAGGAAAACAGATTTTCCAAGGGCTAAAATGGAACCACCAGCTTGGGAGGCCTTTAAAAACAGGATAGGAAACAATATGTGTGGCTTAAGGTAAGCTTCTCAGGAGAATGGACAGTATGATCCTATAAGGCTGTCATCATCTTTCATACAGCAGACATTCAGTAAGTGCCTACAATGTGCCAGGCACATACTAGGTGCTAATTTTGCTCTTTTGGTAAACACACAAGTAGATATAAGTTTATAAAATATAATACATGTGATGGACAAAACAAATAGTGTCTCCTAGAGAGCAACAGGGGACATTGATTCTTATTGGTATAGTTAGGAAAGACTCTACAAGTTGATATATGAAGTATTCAAACAAGTCAGCTATGGGGACAGCAAGGGGAAGGACATTTCAGGAAAAGGGAAAAGCATGTGCAATGGCCCGGAGGAAGGAAGATACTTAGCATATTCAGAGAACATAAAGGAAACTGCTGAGTGGAGTATGGTAAGAGAGGAGAGGGTGACAGAAGACGAGTTTGGAGATGCGGGTCATGCAGGGGTATCATGATGAGTTTGGGCTTTATCCCAAAAGACTGGGAAGCTGGAGGGATTTTATGTATTTATTTAGAAATCGTTTTATGGAGATACAATTTGCCCATTTAAAATGTATAATTCAATTATTTATTCATAGAGTTGTGCACCCATCACCATGATTAATTTTAAAACATTCTCATCACTTCAAAATGTCCCCCTGCCCCCAAATAGCCACTAATCTACTTTCTGTCTCTATTGATTTCCTTCTTCTGAACATTTCATATAAATAGAATCATATAATATGTGGTCTTTTGTGACTGGCTTCTTTCACTTAGCCCAATGTTTTCAAGATATGTTGTAGCACCTATCAGTACTTCATTCCTTTTTGTGGCTAAATAATACTTCATTGTATAACTAAACCAACTTTCATTTATACATACACCAGTGGATGGAAGGTTGAAAGGTATTAATTAGGGGAGTGATATAACTTCATTACACTGACTATTATTCTTGCTGCTGTGTGGACAGTGGATGGATGCAGGCAGAGTGGACATGGGGCGGCCCATGAGAAGGCAGTTGCTTAATTTCTCTAATCCCAGTCTAATCTCGGTGGTCTCCAGCCTAAGAAGAGACTCCCTGCTAATGAACTATATGACCAAAAATGGCAGAAGGCAGATAGAACTAAAAGAGAGGAACCAAGAGTCCTCCTGGTAGTTCTACCACTGACTCAATTAATTCCCTCTCTTTTTGGTTCTCAGTTTCCTCATAGTCAAAAAAAACCAAAATGCATTAAAAAACTACTTTGTAGGGTTATATTAGCAAATTGGTGGAGTAGGGATCTTCAAGTGCCTGTCTCTCCAAAGAAGCAATGAAAAATCTGGCAAAAATGTCAGAATCAACTTCATCTGAACTCTGCAAAGTGCTCAAATTTTAAAGCAAGCCAGGCAACTGCAACCTGGTAAAGCTTTGCAACATTTTAACTTATCCTTGTCTCATCCTTTACTCCCCATCTCGGTGGCAGTATTAAAGATAATATTCCATGTCTCTGGTGTGGATTTCTGGAACCAGAGGGAGCATAGTGGACCTTGTCCCAAGAAATAGTAGTTGTCTGTTTTAATTTCTCTGTGGGCTCTCTGAAGAGCTAAAGCCATTAGTTTCCATTTATTTCCTTGACTTGGGACTGTAATAGAGCAGGTAAACATCTATTTTAAGGGCATTGGTCAAAAACATTTCAGGCAAAAGAAATGCCTGCTCCTATGTGAGACAAATAACACAGGTTGGGGCAGACAATAATCCCACCAATAAGCTTAGAAGGAAAGGCCTAGAAGTGAAATGTTTTGGAGAATAAGAGCTTTGAAGACTATCCATTTATACCAGGGATCTAGAAGGCTATTTACAAGTTGGATATATGTTGAGAAAGGATATTAGAAAGCTGTAAGCTCTCAACCCTGGTTGACCTTCAAGCTCCATGCAGGCAGGAAATGCAGACTAAGGCAGACTTGTAAATGGCCTGGCTATGTGTTTAAGGTATACCCCAACACACACACACACACACACACACACACACACACACACACACACACACACACATACACACACACACACACACACACACACACAGAGTCCAGATGCAAAGACCAGATTTTTTTTCAACTCCAGGCATTTGGAGACTTTGGTGACCTCATGCAACAAATAATATAATCTTCACAAAAATATTTATAAAAGTCACTAAACAAACAAATTACTACAATTGATATGCAGTGACAAGCCCTTACAAGGATGGAGAATGTGACATTCAGCTTAGCACATTGTAATAGTCAAGATATCCATTTTTCAACACTAGATTGAGGCATATAAAGAAACAGAATGACCTATTCACAGGGGGGCAAGAAAGAAATTAATGGAAACCATCCCTGAAGAAGAATAAACTTTGGACTTATGAGGAAAAAACTCTAAATTAATTGTCTTAAATAGGCTCAAATAGCTAAAGAAAACTATCAACAAAGAACTGAATGAAACCAGGAGAATAATATTTCAGAAAATAAAGAACATCATGAAAGAGACAGAAATTATAAAAAGTAATCAAATAGAAATTCTATAACTGAAAAATATAATAAAAAATGTGAAAAATTCATTAAAGAGGTTCAGCAGCAGATTTGAGCAGACAGAAGAAAGAATCAATGACTTTGAAAATCATTTTGAGTTGAGATTTGCCAGACCTGAGGTACAGAAAGAAAACAGAATGAAGAAAATTTAACAGAGCCTAAGTGACCTGTGTGGCACTATCAAGCACACCAACATTCATATAGGAGTTCCATAATGAAAGGGATGATAAAGAGTCAGAAAAAAAAAAATTTGAGGAAATAATGGCCAGAAATTTACATCTGATGGAAGGCATAAATCTGTACACCCAAGAAGCTCAATGAAATCCAAGCAGGATAAACTCAGAGAAATCCACAACGAGACATAATAGTCAAACTGTCAAAAAAGAAAGACAAAAAAAAGTTTTAAAAAGGAAGGGAGAAGCAAGTCATCATATACAAAGAATCCTTAATAAAACTAACAAATGATTTCTCTTTAGAAACCATAGAGGCTAGAAGGCAGTGGGATGACATATTTAACGTGCTGAGAGAAATTAACTGTCAATCATGAATTCTGTATCTCACAAAATTATCCTTCAAAAATGAAAGAGAAATTGATAAACAAAAACAGGGAGTCCATCACTAATAGACAATTGGGAAGACAAATGCATAAAACAATAATTATAAATGTATTATAATGGGCACGCATTGTATAAAGGTGTAATATGTGACAATAACAACACTAAAGGGAAGAGATAGACTTGTATAGAGGATATTTTGTATACTATTGAAGCTAAGTTGGAGCTGAAAAGTACAATAAAACAAACTATATTTTTAATGTAAGATGTTAATTGGAAATCTCAGGTCAACCACTAAGAAAATAACTAAACAATATAGAGAAAAAGTAAATAAGAAAGATTTAAAACAGAAAGCTAGAAAAAAATCATTTAAATACAAAAGAAAACAATAATGAAGAATTGAGGAATAAAAAAAGATGTAAGATATGCAGAAAATAAATAGCAAAATGGAAGAAGTATGTCCTACCCACTTAAGTATAAATGTATTAAACCCTCTTTTCAAATGGCAGAGATTGACAGAAAGGATTAAAAAAAAACAAACATGATGCAATGCTATGCTATCTGCAAAAGACTCACTTTAGATCCAAGGACACAAATAAACTCAGAGTGAAAAAATGGGAAGAAATGTTCCAGGCACATAGTAATGAAAAGAGCACTGTGATGGGAATATTAATATTAGACAAAATAGGCTTTAAGTAAAAAACCGTTAAGCAACCAATATTGGCAAAACGGTCAACACAACAAGAAGATAAGACAATTACAAACCTATACATACTAATAACACAGCACCAAAATACATGAACCAAACATTGACACAATTAAAGGGAGAACTAGACAATTCATTAATACTTGGAAACTCCAATAACTCACCATCAATAATGGATAGAACTAGGCATAAAATCAATAAAGAAACAGAGGACTTGAACAACACATGTATAACCAGACGTAACAGACATATACAGAACACTCCATTACACAACAAGAGAATGCACATCTTCTCAAATGTGCATGGCACATACCCCCAAATAGATCATGTGTTAGGCCACAAAACATGTCTCAATAAATTATCTAAATCATAAAAAGTATTTTTTCCAAAAACAAAGAATGAAACTAGAAATGAATAACAAAAAGAAAACTGAAAAATTCACAAATTATATAAAATAAACAGCATACTCTTAAACAACAATGGGTCAAAGAAGAACTCACAAGGAAAATAATAAAATATTTTGCAGCAAATGAAAATACAACCCACCAAATTTCAGGATACAGTGAAAGCAGTGCTCACATAGGTGAAGGGACCTTAGTGAAGAAATGAGATAAGAACCCTCCTCAAACATAAATAAGAGACATTTATGTTGGTTGCTCTGGCAGAGAAGCATATTCTAAACTGCCCTTTCTTGTCCTCACAACTGCTGCATGACGTGGGTACTATCCCCACTGTTCACAAGAGGAAACAGGTTCAGAAGGTTTGAATGGCTCACCCAAGATCTTCCCCTGCCCACCCAGTGGTAAGTAAGTCACAAAGCCAGGACTCAAACCTGGCCCTGTGTCCTGTTCATTCTCTTTACCCATTACTTCTCCAAGACACCTGGATGGCAGGATTCAGGTGTTCACCAGACCCTGCTTCATACTTCAGTCTTATCACATTCTCTGAGCTGCATTCACTAAGAAAAAAGGAGAAAACTTAGAGGCTATTCAGTCCAAACACTTACACAAATCAGCCCTTTCACCAAGGGACCAAACTAATCTTTGTAGGCATTCAGAGGAATGCAAGTCTCAGTCCTGAGAGACTATCAAGTTTGGGAGTTAAGAGCCAGTATTTTAGAGTCAGGCAGGTATGGAACTTGAGCTCAGTTATGCCTTTTCCTGGCTCTGGCCTCAAGCTGAGGGCTACAGCAAGTGAGTGCACAGGCTTTGCCCTTCAAGGTGCCACTCAGTCAAATGAGCAGTGGAAGCTGGCATTCAACCTGTGATCTGCTTGCCAAGACCTGCACTTTTCCAGGTTCCATGTTTACCAGGGCAGGGGTTTTTTTTTGTTTTTTGTTTTTGTAATCAATGCAAAGTCAATGTAGGGGCCAGTGGCAGCCTGCTTGAGCAGCAACCCCACCTCCCTGAGCATCATTTTCCCCAGCTCTAGAATGGAGCAAATGACGGTCCATAATCTGCAGGGTTCCTAGGAAGTTCATCTGAGATTAATGCACAGAAGGGTCTTAACTCATTTCTGGCCACAAGTTAAGTACTTAATAAATGGTGTCACTTTTCTCTTTATTAGCATTATAATACCTCCTAAAACAATCCATTCAGAACTGCTTCAGAGCTCTTAAGGTCACCTTAAATCTGCTTCCCTGCAGTTTGTAACCAATGGCACTGCCTGGTCAAACTGAATAAAATTAATCCTTTGTCCAAAAGCGATCTTTGAGAGGACCCTCAGGGGACTCAGAAATCTCTTCCCCTGCATAAACATGGTCTATGTCTTCATTTTCCCCACACTCGGCCTGCTTTCAAACCCTGTCCCCACACAGGTTGCTGGCGTCTGCACACACTCCAGCTCGCTGGTAATCCTGACTTGCACTCTCCACTCCCTGCCCCCTGAAACCCCAGCAGTCTGGCTAAGGATATGTCTGCCCCATGCCTGGGCAGGGCCATGGAGGTAACTATTTCTAACAGAAGAAAAACATCCAGAATATGTTTGCCTCTGGAGCCCTGGCAAATTAGGTCTGTCCATCAGGTATTTGGAGGGCAGGTCAAGTCTGTTTTGTTCCCTCTGTCTTCCCATCTTTATCTCTTCTTCACCCTTTGCCCAGTTCTGTCAGGTGAGAAGGTTCCAATCAATCAGCTTAAGAATATGTCTTAGGCAGATCTTGAAACTTGGTACTCAACATGAAGGTCTGTGTTCATTCCAAGGACTCACATCTTAGGAAAATATATAAGTAATTAATGTTGCCATTTTATTTTATAAATGTATGTCTGCCTTTGCATAAGGGCCTCCATTTTCAAGGCTCATTTGGGGAAAAGCAGACATTACTGACAAAGGAAGTGGCTTTGCATACCAATGCCCAATTCTGTTAAGTTTTCTAAATGACTAACAGGAAACTTTGAACCAGAATGCCACTCTTTGCTAAAGTTTGACTGCGTATCTATGGTCCTCACCTAAGTTGTTTCTGAGCAGTGAAAGAACAGATCATCTTTTTCCCCATTCCCTGCAGGCCTAACAACTCTCAACTCTTGAGTAAGAAGTGGAAACAGCAATAAAAGATAAGGAAGATATAAGGCAGAGAATAAGTAAAAATCACTGAAATCAGAGTCTGACCCACCTTGGCCACACCCACCCACTGAAAATAGACATGTGGCAGAAGAATTCCCTCAGATGCCCATTCTAGGTTCCTTTTCATATGAGGTCCCAGGCCCTGGAGATACTGACACATCCCCATGGAGGATCTGACTGCTCCCTGTATCAAAGTACTATACTCAGAAACCAAGGCAGCAGCTGGTTCCTGACAAGCCCATCCAGACCGAAATACTTATGGCCAAAGATCAAAGGGATGTTTCAAGTTACCAGGGCTATCTGGGATCATCAAACCCAAGGAGGACTCTCAGGTTGGAAATCCCAGGTTGGCAAGCCAGTGGGAACAGCTACTTTGAGACAGGTGAGACTTCCAAAAACCCTGGAAATCAAATCTAATGATTAGTCACCAATTCTACTTAAACACATAGAACACCTTGATCATCAGGAGCCCAAATGCAGAGAAATAAAGAAAAAGTAATCACCATTGTTGTAGCATGCAGCTCCCAGAAACAACTAGGGTGGGGTTTCTGTGCTTTGTGCAATGTTAGGAGGTAGTACAATGTTTCCCATAGTTTCATAGGTGAGGAACTGAGGAACAGGAAGAGTAAACAGTTTATCTACTTAATTAGATAGAGAGAGAGAGAGAGAGAGAGAGAGAGAGACTGACAGATCCAGAAGTCTGAATTCTAAACTACACACATTGTTTGCCCCTCAAAAATGGTAATCATTTATTGAGCACATACTATATACCAAACACATATGATTTTGCAACACATATTCATTTGAGTACCTACTGTATGCTAGGTACTGTCCTCAAAACTAGGGATGCAATGATAAATAAGACAGCTCATTTAATCTTCACAGTAACCCTTTAAGGTATTACCCTGCATGTAACACATGAGAAACTCAAGGAGAGATTAAGGAATTTGCCCATGGCCATTTAGAAAGTGATATAAAGTTGATTCAAACCCAGTTCAAAGTCCTTGCTTCCCTGACCAGCCCATTGTTTATGTCCCAATTTATTGTGTGTGTGTATGTTTTTGTATGTATAGGTTTATACGTATATACACATATACTGGGTCATTATCCCTGTCTTCCCCAGCCTCAGTGACAGTGGAGACTGAGTCTGCCTTGTTGACTGCTGAATATAGTACCTAGCCCACAGTAAAGGTTCAATCAATATTTACTGAGGTTTAATAAATACTTGTTGAACTGAAGTGATGCAGACATGAAGGGTAGGATGTCCCTTCTTCTGGCTAAGCTTTTCTTGTATTTCTTGAGATTACTTCAGGAAATACTGGCCCTGCTTGGCTGCCAATTTTGACTGCTGCCATCAAGTGCTCTGTGACCCTTCAGGATGGATTTGTATCTCATCTGGGGCCTGGCATTTGCTGACATATTTGAAAACAAAAACCTTCCGTGAACACCAAGTGTTAATAGATTTTAGACAAGTGGCTGCATAAGAGAAACAACAACAATAATGGAGAAAAAGAGTAATTACCTGAAGCTCACTTCTCTAGACCCTGAGCTAGGCTTTGGAGGGTCTCCACTCCAGGGGAAAATAGAACTAGCCAGCAGGTACACTTTGGATTCAAGTGAAATATGCTCATTGAAATGCACGAGCAGTTTGCCTGAAGTCTCTGGGCAAGGTGTTGACAGCCTCAGAACCGATGCAACATCCTGACATTGCATCAGGGAGGGTGACTGCGATGACCCAGCAGAAGCTTCCAGCAGTAAGGCCAGAGCTCAAACCCGGTGCAAGTCAGCAGTGAGTGGGGCAGTAGAATCACAGTCAGAGTGAACAGAGGAGGAGGTGCTCCCCTGCTGACCAGAAGAGGACAGAGGAATAACAACTCTATTGAGCACTTTCTATGTACCAGATACTATTTCAAGGGCTTTACCCACACCAACATATGTAATCCTTGCTGTGATTCTTGTGGTGAGTATAATTATCATCATCATCTCCATCTTGTAGGTGAGGAGACTGAGGTAGTATGAGATCAAGTGAATAGCCTAGGGTGTCCGTCCCAGGCAGGCTGGCCCCAGAGCACACGCTCTTACCCACCGCAGCCACTGCCTCTCACCGACGGATGTGTGCTGATGCCTGCTCTCCGCTATATGCTCCAGGGCCCCTGCTGGACCATCATAATAACGTTATGTGTTGCATATCATTGTGATCAGTTTTTAGTGATCCAAAGTGATATGCTCAGCCAACAAGAGAAAATTGAGACTCCCTTCAGTTCTTTAGAACAGTGATTCTGAGCTGGGAACAATTTCCCCTGCATGGAGCATCTGTCAACTGTATGGAGACATTTTTGTTTGTCATAATCTGGGGGTGGGAGGGTGGCAGTGGAGGAGTTCCTAGGAGGTGCTTAGTAGATGTCAGGGTTGCTTCCAAGCATCTACAATACACAGGACAGTCCCCATAACAAAGGATTATCTGGCCCCAAATGTCAATAGTATCAAGGTAGATACGTCCTGCTCTAAAATATCACGCTGGGATTCACTCTGTGCTTCCCAGTACTCCTATAGGCACACTTACACACACACACTCACACTCCCCTATATTCAAACATAAACACATATTAGAGCTGGAAGAAAGGTTTTATGATACAATCAAGTGCTGACTTCTTAGCCCCCCATTTCTAATGCAGGGAGTGAATGGTACTCTTCCAAATCCTGCAGAAGGTTAGAAAAGTAGGGTAAGAGAGGATGGCTCCTGTCTGCCCTCCTGGAGCTTCTGTGAAATCTAGCTGAAGAGACAGTCACAGGAGAAACAAGAAGCTGTCTGAAAGACGAAGAGCTAAGCTGTGGGCCACAGCAGCTGCGGGTTCTCAGAGGACAGAGATCAAGAGAGGCCCCATGAAGGAAGTGAGAGCAGAGGAAGGAGGAGGGGCAGAGAGAGGGCAAAAGGAAGGGCTGGAGTGAGAGCCCCAGAGGAGGTGGGTGAGAGGGAAGGCAGTAAGGGCAAGGAGGAAGGAGGGGAAATTGGCTTGATGTGGGCACAGTCCCTCAGAGGGACAACAGGGGCATCGGAGTGGAGTCCCCACGGAAGAACTGTGGGGTTTGACACAGTGGCCAATTGTAGAGGTTCAGGTATTTGGAAAAGAGCACAAGAACACCCATATCTTGGGGTGCTATTCTCATAGGACTTTGCCTCTTGATAGGGAATGAGATAAGGATGAGCAGTGGAGGTAAGATGGGCAACTCAGTCTACCTTAACCCCAGTTCCCCTCTGCCCCCACCCCCCTCCCCACCCACTCATTCACCCAGCCACCCAGCCATCCAGTCAGTAACTGTGAATTGAGCATCTGCTCTGTGTTAGATACTCTGTGCTGGAGAAAAGAGATATTGTCTTGCTGCCATGGAGTTTACATTCTATGGAAGAGGCTGCAATGAAGTACCGTAAGGGTGATGTCAGGAGCTACAGCGACAAGGGACACACTCATTCCCAACCTATTAAATGGGGACATTAGTATTTATAATGGTGTTCTTTGCCCCCTAAAGCAAAAAAAAATATTGTTCTTGTGTACAGATGTGGAGGGGATTACTGTTAGTCTGCAAGCTTCCTGAGAGCAGGGACTGTGCTTTTTTCAGCTTTGGGCCCTGATACACAGCTCAGGACCATCACTTAACACAGGTTTATTGAATTTAATTTATCTCAATAGACTATAAAAAGGTTTCTTATTCTTGGCAGCTCCCAGCAATAAGAATTCTCACCGTGGGCACAATGTTTTGGCTGCGTCTATTGGACTTATGTTTTACCAAGGCCCTTAACAGGCTTCCATGGATGGGCCTTGGTGAAACTGTAATGCAAAACTGCATATGAATGTGCATGTTTGGGTAAGAAAAGGGTTTATAGCTTCCACTGGATTCCCAAGAGATCCCATGTTACAATAACAATGAGTTTCTCTGACTTGCCATGTTCCTGCTAGTGCCTTGGGGCTGGATGGACTCAAAGTCGACCATCAACAGAGCTCTGGCCTCAGACTATATGCCATCCTGTGGGGGAGGTGACAGGTGGCTACGTAACTAGAAGACAAGGTAAAAAAAGAGGCCCTCAATAAAACAGAAGAGGGTTCTTCCAGGAATGAGGTATAAGAAAACTACCTGAAAAAGGTTGCCTTTCAGTGAGACCTGGAAGGTCTTTGCTCCTTAATTTCCTTATCAGTGAAATGAAGATAAAAGATTTTCCTCTGGTGGTTGTGAAGGTTAAACATGATACCATAAGGGTTTGTAAATGTACAATGCTGAAAAAAGGTGAGGCAACAGTATTTATGACAATGTGGGTGACAACTTAAATCAAGGGTTTAATGAAGAAAGTCTGGTATGCAATTTCATTCTTCCAGCTGCTCAGACCAAAAACCATAGAGGTTCCCTGACTCCTCTTTTTCTCTCATACCCACATCTAATCCCTGAGGAAAATCTGATTAGCCCCACCTATAACACACACATTCGGAATCTAAGCACATCTTCTCACCTCCTCCCCTGCTGCCTTCCTGGTAGAGGCCACCCATTTCATGCCTGGGTTATAGTAATAGTTGCCTTACTTGCCTGCCTGCTTCTACATTTAATACCCCTCTATCTGCTAGAATAATCTTTTTAAAAACAAGATAGAACTTTCTACAGTTCTGTTCAAAATTGTACAAGGCCCCACCACCTACCATAGAGTAAAAACTAAAGACATTATACTATACATACTATACTAAGCACCACACAATACAACCTCCCCTTGGAGAATCCATTTCCTTTTTTTCTGCCTCCTGTTTACTCTCCTCTAGCCACACTGGCCTCCCACACATCAGAGGGATTTCTCCTCAGGACGTTTTTCACTGGCTATTTATTCTACTGGGAATACTCTTTCTTGAGACAGTTCCTGGACTGCCACCACCCGTGAGGCAAGCAGCACGATCCCAGACCTCGAGCAAATCCTCAGGGTTCAGCTGGCACCAGGTATGCCCCTCAGCAGCAGCCCAACACACAAGTCAGTGTCTCAGGCCTGGCATTGTCACCACTAACTGCAACCTGACAAACACCTCCTCAGCATCTGCTCTATTCAGCCCCTGTTGGATCCTGGGGCATCCATGTAAGGTAATTATCTACTTAGGGCTCCTTCCACCATCCTAGTTTAGGCTTTGACCCCAAGGGATCATGTGCTGCTGGGGGAACTCTGAATGCCCTGGAACAATGCCTAGAGAGGAATCTGGATCAGTGCCCACACTGTCAGTCATAACCTCCTTCAGCCCCAGCTTCTGTGACTGTAGCTTTAAACCAATACAGAAGCTGACAGTGTCCTACTAGAGTCGGAGGAGCAAGGGATTACTTTCTTTGAGAGCTAAAACCTGAGTAAGACTTAAAAGTCTAGGGGCTCACAAAATCAGCCTGACTACTTTTCAACTCAAACCAATTAAAGGAAGTGGGAAGAAAGGAGAAAGTGCCTATTAAAGGAAACATCTGTGGTATCTCTACCGATTCTTCTGGAGTTGGGTGGTGATAAGTATTATCATTCCCCATTTGAAAAGCATTTGCTGCAGAACATAGACTGTGGCACCCATGTGTAATTGACCATTAAATTAAAGACCAGCAAACTTAAAAAAACAAAAACAAAAGGAAGTCCAAAGGTCCCAAAATTAGAAGAATATTATGCTTTTGAGACTATGTTGTCTGCCTCAAAATACAACAGGAATATAATAAGGATATTGATCTCAAGAGAAGCAAAACTTAGCAAACACAGTCTGTCAAGGGGAATACAAACACAAATATTATAACTGGGGGCAAGATGGCCACTAACTAATGTGGCTCCCATAAACCCAGAGATTAGTGCAATCTCCTTACGTGGACTCAACAGCCAACCCAGCAGGCATTCCTAAACAATCCTCAGTTGCTGAAGCATCAGAAAGTAAGAGGCCCAGGCACTTAAGAACTAGTGGTAGGAAGATACTTCTACAAGCCAAGAAACCAACACCAACGATTGCCAATCCACATGTTTTTGTTGCACCAAACTAATTCCTGGGGACCAGTCCAAAGAGGCAGTTGGCTTCCATAGCAAAGATAGATGCACAAAGATCCCTCTAAGCATTTCCCTCAGAATTATTTTCCCCATTGTTCCTCAGAGGCCTACTCAGGCCATTCACTTTCCAATATTCTCATTAATATAATCTTTTATTACAATAAAACAAATCACAATTTGTAATTATATGCTTATTGACTTGTCCACAAAGTTATTTTTTGTCTTCTCCAATAATTCTAGTAATCTCAGTGTCTAGCATAGTGCCTGGTACATAGGAAATGCTCAATAAATATTTAAGAAATGAATTAAGAATGAATGCATGAACAAGTGAACATATTAGTGAGTGAATCATGCTCTTTATCCCTCCTACTTAACTACTACCTTTGGCAATAAGAGCGTTATAATTGGTCCTTCTATAGTAGAATACATGCTGGGTGTGTTTGGGATACATGTTCCACTCATGCTTCCTACTCAGAGCATCTGTCCCCACTCATGGCTTCTGCTAAATGAGTACCAAGCCTCTTAACCCCACCCCATAGCCACAGTATATTGGACCAGGATAGGGCAGCACCCTGATCAGAGTGGGGTCCATTCTTAGGCTGGCAATGACCTTTGACTTGGGTGGCCTTTCTTGACAAGGTTTATCAGTCCACTCAAACCTTCTGTCTTAGACTTTGAAGAAATAAACACAGACTAAAGATTCAGTGGATACTTAATCTGCAGAGTCATGCAGAGTTGCAGTGAGTGGCACACCGGGGCCACCATGACGGTTTTATCAGAATATCAGCTATGAAAATGTGGTAGAATTAGGAGGAGCTGTTGAGGGGAGAAAGGAGAACAGAGTCGGTGTGTTCTGAGCACTGGGAAGCCATGAGAAGAGAGGCAAGGATCTCGTCTCCTTCAGTTCAGGCCCTTCCGGAGGTCTGCCACTCAGCATTCCTGGATTTCCCCTGGCCCTTAAAATATACCACTCACCCTCTTCATGTACACATACACACAACACACCTCTTCATTGAACTAGTTTGAGTGGATTTTGTTCCTTGTAATGGGAACCATGCTGCAAGGGACCCAGACACACACTGTTTACTCCAAATCCATCCTTCACAGCATTGGCCGATCATGGGCCAATTCTACCTGGGGTCCTGAGCTGCAAGTGTGTCACCCACATTCCTGGACCATGGAGTGGTCTCAGATTCATCCATATTTCCCAGTCAAGATGTGGAAAAGGTCATTTTGCTACTTTGCAGAGCCCAAAAGAGTTTGAATGGTGTCCCTCCCCACAAACAAAAGATGTGTTTGGGGTCTTAACTCCAGTACCTCAGAATGTGACTTTATTTAGAGACAGTCTACAGAGGTAATCAAGTTAAAATGAGGTCATTAGGTGGGCCCTAATTCAATACAAATGATGTCATTACTAAAAGGGAAATTTTGGAGGGAGACACACACACGCACACAGAGAATGCTGTGTGAAGATGGAGGCAGAAATTGAGGTGATACTTCTACAAGCCAAGAAACAAACACCAAAGACTACCAGCAAATCACTAGAAACTAGGGGAGACACATGGAACATACGATTCCTCACAGCCTTCAGTAGGAACCAATCAATACTCCCCAAAACCACACACACATACACAACCACAACTTGGGGGAACTTGCATGGAGATTTCTGAGCATAACTGAAGCCTCCACATAAGTCCACCCAGCAGGCTCAGCTTGAGGGTAAACAAACCTTTTTTTCTACCCTCCCACTCTGAGAACTCCTGCCTTGAAACCTTCTTTTACACTCCCTAAATATCATACCAAAGGCCATAGGTCATCTGTTAAGGCTCAATTGTTTTCCCCTCTACTGCTACAATTTCATATGTTGAAGTTCCAAGTCCAGCACCTCAGACTGTAACCATATATGAGATCAGGTCTATAAGGATGTAGATGAATGGTGTCTTTCCAAGGAGAGGAAGAGACACCCAGGGCAAGTATGCACAGAGGAATAGCCATGTGAAGACAAAGCGACAAGAAGGTGGCTGTCTGCAAGCCAAGGAGGACTCAGGAGAAACCAACCCACTGACACCTTGCCTGGACTTTGAGTCTCCAGAGCTGTGAGAAAATAAATTTCTGTTGTTTACGGCACCTGGTCTGTGGTATTGTATTACAGCAGCCTGAGTAAATTAATACATTATCCCCAATATCCTTCTTTCCCTCCTTTCTTAGCAATGGCACTCCTAAGTTTTAGCTGGGTGCATGGCTGCCTACATTACACAGCTGCTAGATTCGGTCATGTGGTTAGGTTTCAGCCAATAGGATTCAAGAAGAAGTGTCAAGTGGGCTTTTGGGTAAGTGTCCTTAAAGAGAAGGGCCATGCCCTTCTTGTTCCCTTCATTCTTGTTGCTGGCTAGCAGGTGACTCTGACAGCTGAAGCTTAAGCAGGCAGCTTGGTTCAAGAGGTAGAAGCCTTGTGCTAAGGAAGCCGTGCAGAAGACAGAACAAGCTGCTCTACCACCTCTTCCCAGACCATTTCTGAGCTTTCAATGTGAAAAAAAATAAACTTCTAGCTTGGTTCACTATTTTGGAGGTCCTCTGTTAACACAGTCATGCTTAGTTCTGATACTATTACTCAATCTTTCTACCTCCTCCTTTTCTGCCCTTTCTTCTCTCCTACAAAGAGAAAACTTTTGTCACTGACAAGTCTCAGGCAGAGAGGATTAAGGTAGTGAAGGCCAAAAGGAAATGTTAATTATGAGTTGACTCCTGCAGGATTAACTAATCAGGCAGACAGTAGACAGGTAAATTGTCATCCTCTTTTGTTCTTCTACTCTATATCCAGTGCTGCCCGTCTCCCAGTTAACTATATCAATTTCTTATGGGTGACATGCTTGCTCAAAAACTCCACTGTTCACAAAATGAAGTCCAAATTTATAAGCTTGGCATTCAAAGTCCTTCACAATCTGACTGTAATCTACCTACCAGTGTTCTTTTTCACTATAAACATGTATTAAAACCAAAGTGGACTATTTGTTTTGACCCAGATGCCACATGCATTCCAATATCTTGCCATTGTTTATGAGATACCTCCTCCCAGACTCCCTCCTCATGTGGTGCGAAGAGCACAGAATCTGAAGTCAATTGAATTTAAGGCCTGGTCCAAGCACTTCCAAGTTACATGAACCATGGGCCTTATTTTCTTCATCTATAAAATGAGAGTGAGGGGGTGGAGCCAAGATGGCGGCGTGAGTAGAGCAGCGGAAATCTCCTCCCAAAACCACATATATCTATGAAAATATAACAAAGACAACTCTTCCTAGAATAAAGACCAGAGGACACAGGACAACATAAAGACCACATCCACACCTGCGAGAACCCAGCGCCTTGCGAAGGGGGTAAGATACAAGCCCCGGCGCGGCGGGAGCCAAGCTCCCCTCCCCCCAGCTCCCGGTGGGGAGAAGAGTAGGCAGAGCAGGAGGGAGACGGAGCCCAGGGCTGCCGAACACCCAGCCCCCGCCATCCAGACCAGAGCACAGACACAATGCGTCCGCGGCGCCCTGGATACTAGGGAAACAGGGGAGCAAGAATGGTGAGAGGGTACTGGAGGCCTGGCACCGGAGGACATAAGAAAAGCGAGCGGCCATTTTTTTTTTTTTGCTGTTTTGTTTCGGCGAGCACTTTTTGGAAGTCTTAAAGGGACAGGGAACCCAATACTAGGGAAACAGGGCAGCAAGACCGGCGAGCAGGTATTGGAGGCTGGCGCTGGAGAACAAAAGAAAAGTGAGCGCCCATTTTTTTTTTTTTCTGTTTTGTTTTGGCGACCACTTTTTGGAAGTCTTAAAGGGATAGGGACCCCAATACTAGGGAAACAGGGCAGCAAGACTGGTGAGAAGATGCCTGAGGCTGGCGCTGGAGAATAAAGAAAAACGAGCGGCCATTTTTTACTTTAATTTTTTATTTTTTTTAATTAAAAAAAATTTTTTTTTTCTTTTTTTTTTCTGTGGTTGTTGTTTTGTTTTGGTGGGTGCTTTTTGGAAGTCTTAAAGGGGCAGGGTGGGACACTTAATCCAGAGGTAGGGAATCCAGGGATCTCTGGGCACCCTAATTCCCTGGGCTGCAGGGAGTACGGAGGTCCTTACGGAGATAAATAGCCTCCCAGCAGCTCCCCCTCCAATGCAACTCCACCACTTTTGAGCAGTAGCCCAAGCCAGGCCACGCCCACAGCAACAGCGGAGATAAACTCCATAGCAGCCGGGCAGGAAGCAGAAGCCCTATCTGCGTGCAGCTGCCCAGCACAAGCCACTAGAGGCCGCTGTTCTCCCAGGAGAGGAGGGCCACAAACCAACAAGAAGGGAAGTTCTTCCAGCCATCACTTGTTCCAGCTCTGCAAACTATTCCTATCACCATGAAAAGGCAAAACTACAGGCAGACAAAGATCACAGAGACAACACCAGAGAAGGAGACAGACCTAACCAGTCTTCCTGACAAAGAATTCAAAATAAAAATCATAAACATGCTGGCAGAGATGCAGAGAAATAAGCAAGAGATATGGGATGAAGTCCGGAGGGAGATCACAGATGCCAGAAAGGAGATTACAGAAATGAAACAAACTCTGGAAGGGTTTATAAGCAGAATGGATAGGACGCAAGAGGCCATTGATGGAATTGAAACCAGAGAACAGGAACGCATAGAAGCTGACATAGAGAGAGATAAAAGGATCTACAGGAATGAAACAATATTAAGAGAACTGTGTGACCAATCCAAAAGGGACAATATCCATATTATAGGGGTACCAGAAGAAGAAGAGAGAGGAAAAGGGATGGAAAGTATCTTGGAAGAAACAATTGCTGAAAACTTCCCCAAACTGGGGGAGGAAATAATCGAACAGACCACGGAAATACACAGAACCCCCAACAGAAAGGATCCAAGGAGGACAACTCCAAGACACATAATAATTAAAAGGGCAAAGATCAAGGACAAAGAAAGAGTTTTAAAGGCAGCTAGAGAGAAAAAGGTCACCTATAAAGGAAAACCCATCAGGCTAACGTCAGACTTCTAAACAGAAACCCTACAGGCCAGAAGAGAATGGCATGATTTATTTAATGCAATGAAACAGAAGGGCCTTGAACCAAGGATACTGTATCCAGCACGACTATCATTTAAATATGATGGTGGGATTAAACAATTCCGAGACAAACAAAAGCTGAGGGAATTTGCTTCCCACAAACTACCTCTACAGGACATCTTACAGGGACTTCTCTAGATGAGAGCACTCCTAGAAAGAGCACTGAACAAAACACCCAACATAGGAAGAATGGAGGAGGAGGAATAAGAAGGGAGAGAAGAAAAGAATCTCCAGACAGTGTATATAACAGCTCAATAAGTGAGCTAAGTTAGGCAGTAAGATACTAAAGAGGCTAACCTTGAACCTTTGGAAACCACGAATTTAAAGCCTGCAATGGCAGTAAGTACATATCTTTCAATAGTCACCCTAAATGTTAATGGGCTGAATGCACCAATCAAAAGACACAGAGTAATAGAATGGATAAAAAAGCAAGACCCATCTATATGCTGCTTACAAGAAACTCACCTCAAACCCAAAGACATATACAGACTAAAAGTCAAGGGATGGAAAAACATTTTTCAGGCAAACAACAGTGAGAAGAAAGCAGGGGTTGCAGTACTAATATCAGACAAAATAGACTTCAAAACAAAGAAAGTAACAAGAGATAAAGAAGGACACTACATAATGATAAAGGGCTCAGTCAAACAAGAGGATATTACCATTCTAAATATATATGCACTCAACACAGGAGCACCAGCATATGTGAAACAAATACTAACAGAACTAAAGGGGGATATAGACTGCAATGCATTCATTCTAGGAGACTTCAACACACCACTCACCCCAAAGGATAGATCCACAGGGCAGAAAATAAGTAAGGATACGGAAGCACTGAACAACACAGTAGAGCAGATGGACCTAATAGACATCTACAGAACTCTACATCCAAAAGCAACAGGATACACATTCTTCTCAAGTGCACATGGAACAGTCCCCAGAATAGACCACATACTAGGCCACAAAAAGAGCCTCAGTAAATTCCAAAAGATTGAAATCCTACCAACCAACTTTTCAGACCACAAAGGCATAAAACTAGAAATAAACTGTACAAAGAAAGCAAAAAGGCTCACAAACACATGGAGGCTTAACAACATGTTCCTAAATAATCAATGGATCAATGACCAAATCAAAATGGAGATCCAGCAATATATGGAAACAAATGACAACAACAACACTAAGCCCCAACTTCTGTGGGACACAGCAAAAGCAGTCTTAAGAGGAAAGTATATAGCAATCCAAGCATATTTATAAAAGGAAGAATAATCCCAAATGAATGGTCTAATGTCACAATTATCGAAGTTGGAAAAAGAAGAACAAATGAGGCCTAAGGTCAGCAGAAGGAGGGACATAATAAAGATCAGAGAAGAAATAAATAAAATTGAGAAGAATAAAACAATAGCAAAAATCAATGAAACCAAGAGCTGGTTCATCGAGAAAATTAACAAAATAGATAAGCCTCTAGTGAGACTTATTAAGAGGAAAAGAGAGTCAACACAAATCATCAGTATCAGAAACGAGAAAGGAAAAATCACGATGGGCCCCACAGAAATACAAAGAATTATTAGAGAATACTATGAAAACCTATATGCTAACAAGCTGGGAAACCTAGGAGAAATGGACAACTTCCTAGAAAAATACAACCTTCCAAGACTGACCCAGAAAGAAACAGAAAATCTAAACAGACCAATTACCAGCAATGAAATTGAAGCGGTAATCAAAAAACTACCAAAGAACAAAACCCCCGGGCCAGATGGATTTACCCCGGAATTTTATCAGACACACAGGGAAGACATAATACCCATTCTCCTTAAAGTTTTCCAAAAAATAGAGGAGGAGGGGATACTCCAAAACTCATTCTATGAAGCCAACATCACCCTAATACCAAAATCAGGCAAAGACCCCACCAGAAAAGAAAACTAGAGACCAATATCCCTGAAGAACGTAGATGCAAAAATACTCAACAAAATATTAGCAAACCGAATTCAAAAATACATCAAAAGGATCATACACCACGACCAAGTGGGATTCATCCCAGGGATGCAAGGATGGTACAACATTCGAAAATCCATCAACATCATCCACCACATTAACAAAAAGAAAGACAAAAACCACATGATCATCTCCATAGATGCTGAAAAAGCATTTGACAAAGTTCAACATCCATTCATGATAAAAACTCTCAGCAAAATGGGAATAGAGGGCAAGTACCTCAACATAATAAAGGCCATCTATGATAAACCCACAGCCAACATTATATTGAACAGCGAGAAGCTGAAAGCATTTCCTCTGAGATCAGGAACTAGACAGGGATGCCCACTCTCTCCACTGTTATTTAACATCGTACTGGAGGTCCTAGCCACGGCAATGAGACAAAACAAAAAAATACAAGGAATCCAGATTGGTAAAGAAGAAGTTAAACTGTCACTATTTGCAGATGACATGATACTGTACATAAAAAACCCTAAAGACTCCACCCCAAAACTACTAGAACTGATATCGGAATACAGCAAAGTTGCAGGATACAAAATCAACACACAGAAATCTGTAGCTTTCCTATACACTAACAATGAAACAACAGAAAGAGAAATCAGGAAAACAACTCCATTCAAAATGCATAAAAATAAAAAAAAACCTAGGAATAAACCTAACCAAAGAAGTGAAAGATTTATACTCTGAAAACTACAAGTCACTCTTAAGAGAAATTAAAGGGGACACAAACAGATGGAAACTCATCCCATGCTCGTGGCTAGGAAGAATTAATATCGTCAAAATGGCCATCCTGCCCAAAGCAATATACAGATTTGATGCAATCCCTATGCAACTATGAGCAACATTCTTCAATGAACTGGAACAAATAATTCAAAAATTCATATGGAAACTCCAAAGACCCCAAATAGCCAAACCAATCCTGAGAAAGAAGAATAAAGTAGGGGGGATCTCACTCCCCAACTTCAAGCTCTACTATAAAGCCATAGTAATCAAGACAATTTGGTACTGGCACAAGAACAGAGCCACAGACCAATGGAACAGACTAGAGAATCCAGACATTAACCCAGACATATATGGTCAATTAATATTTGATAAAGGAGCCATGGACATACAATGGGGAAATGACAGTCTCTTCAACAGATAGTGCTGGCAAAACTGGACAGCTACATGTAGGAGAATGAAACTGGACCATTGTCTAACCCCATATACAAAAGTAAACTCAAAATGGATCAAAGACCTGAATGTAACTTACGAAACCATTAAACTCTTGGAAGAAAACATAGGCAAAAACCTCTTAGACATAAACATGAGCGACCTCTTCTTGAACATATCTCCCCGGGCAAGGAAAACAACAGCAAAAATGAACAAGTGGGACTATATTAAGCTGAAAAGCTTCTGTACAGCAAAAGACACCATCAATAGAACAAAAAGGATCCCTACAGTTTGGGAGAATATCTTTGAAAATGACACATCCGATAAAGGCTTGACATCCAGAATATATAAAGAGCTCACATGCCTCAACAAACAAAAAACAAATAACCCAATTAAAAAATGGGCAGAGGAACTGAACAGACAGTTCTCCAAAAAAGAAATACAGATGGCCAACAGACACATGAAAAGATGCTCCACATCGCTAATTATCAGAGAAATGCAAATTAAAACTACAATGAGGTATCACCTCACACCAGTAAGGATGGCTGCCATCCAAAAGACAAACAACAACAAATGTTGGCGAGGCTGTGGAGAAAGGGGAACCCTCCTACACTGCTGGTGGGAATGTAAACTTGTTCAACCATTGTGGAAAGCAGTATGGAGGTACATCAAAATGCTCAAAACAGACTTACCATTTGACCAAGGAATTGCACTCCTAGGAATTTACCCTAAGAATGCAGCAATCAAGTTTGAGAAAGACCAATGCACCCCTATGTTTATTGCAGCACTATTTACAATAGCCAAGAATTGGAAGCAACCTAAATGTCCATCGATAGATGAATGGATAAAGAAGAGGTGGTACATATACACAATGGAATACTACTCAGCCATAAGAAAAGGGCAAATCCTACCATTTGCAGCAACATGGATGGAGCTGGAGAGTATTATGCTCAGTGAAACAAGCCAAGCGGAGAAAGAGAAATACCAAATGATTTCACTCATCTGTGGAATATAAGAACAAAGGAAAAACTGAAGGAACAAAACAGCATCAGAATCACAGAACTCAAGAAAGGACTAACAGGTACCAAAGGGAAAGGGACTGGGGAGGATGGGTGGGTAGGGAGGGATGGGGGGGGCAAGAAGGGGAATATTAAGATAAGCATGCATGGGGTGGGTGGGAGAAAGGGGAGGGCTGTACAACACAGAAAAGGCAAGTAGTGATTCTACAACATTTTGCTATGCTGATGGACAGTGACTGTAAAGGGGTTTATAGGGGGGACCTGGTATAGGGGAGAGCCTAGTAAACATAATATTTGTCATGTAAGTGTAGATTAATGATACCAAAAAAAAAAAAAAAGGCAGTTCCTGTGTGGTGACCTCCAATGAGTTCTACACAAGGGTATAAAGGGCATATAAAAGTGTAGGCAAAGGGTCTGTTTGTGTTTATACAGAGGATCAAAGCCTAATTTGGCTACCCTGAAAATGAACTAAGATATGATATGAAAAAGAACTTCCAACATCAGCACTCTCTGGAAGACTCATGCCAGAAGATGATCATCAAAAAACCCCAACAAAGATCCACACACTGCTACAGGTGTACATGCACTTATCCCACCAGTTCCTGGACTTGCCATGGGAATGAAGAAGGAGATATCTAAGCTGGCCTGTGCATACAGTAAAACAACAAATTTGACTGGATCTATACTGTTGGAATTCAACCAAGAATTAGGAGAAGTGCAAATTGTAGCGCTCCAAAATCTTACAACTACAGACTATTTACTGTTAAAAGAACATATGGGATGTGAACAGTCCCCAGGAATGGGTTGTTTTAATTTGTCTGATTCTCTCAGACTGTTCAAGTTCAGTTGGACAATATCCACCATGCCTAAGGTGCCTAACTGGTTTTCTTGGTTTCACTGGAGATGGCTGGTAATTACAGGTATGCTTTGGTTATGTAACTGTACTCCTATTATGTTAATGTGTGTGCACAATTTAATTAGTAGTTTAAAACCTATACATGCTGAAGTTACTCTACAAGCAGATATGTCAAAGAAATAATCAATCTTCCCATGTTTTCTGACGCCTACTACTTCTATAGCTTTTCTTCTTCCTTCCTAATTACAACCCTTAAATAGAATTCGTGCCTCATATCAAATTTACCGAGTATCATAATTCTTCCAAGTGGTAAAGATACCTCAAGACAAATGCTGGGCATAGAAGCCACAGGGCATAAATATGCAAAGAAGTAAAAAGCTAACCTTTTGAAACAATAAGGCTTCTCTCTCACTTACCAACTTTACATTTCCCTGTATGGCCCCGGAAGATGACTGGTTACCCAGAGACGGGTAAGATTCCTCAAGGGAGGAACAACCTAAGACAGGCACAGTCACAGGGGGGCCATCAGGTGAGAAATTGGGGATCAACAGAGGTGAGGCTTAGAACCTCACCCACCACCCCCCATTCTGAGAGAAATCTTCTGCATACGTGGATGTTTTATTGCCCTTGTCTAGCTTGGATTAACACATAGTCTACAGGCACACACCTGATCATCTACATTTGCTCTCTTACAACACTAAACTATGTTTTCTACCTTTATCTTGTATCTATCTACCACTTCAGCATTTTATTAAAAATAATAATAATATAGAGATAAATGTAGTATCCACATATAAATCAAGCATAAAAATCAAATGAGTATTCATATTTGAACTGTTTATAGTTCATAATGCATGAGCAAAATCGAAAGTTTCTGTGATGACTGCCCTTGTACTGTTCACCATGTAACTTATTCACTATGTAAGAATTTGTTCTCCATGTAAGAACTTGTTCGTTATGCTTCAGAAGATTGGAGACTGACGAAAATTAGGCTTGGGGTGGATTAATGATTGTGCATTGAGCATTGACTCCCCTATACAGAATTTTATTGTTGTTAACAACCATTTGATCAATAAATATGAGAGATGCCCTCACAAAAAAAAAAAAATGAGAGTGATAATATACTGCCTTACAGAAATGTTCTGAAGCCATACAAAGACATTGCTTGAAAATGGGTCCTGTAAACCATAAGATACTAAATTATTGAAGGCATTACTGTCCTTAGCCTGGCATTAAAGTGTCTCCCTTGGCTCCACAACTATTAGGCAACCCCCTTAACCTCAGTCATTGATGTGCATTGAGCCAGCCACATTACTAAATGTGTTTCATGCATTACCCCATTCAATCCTCACAACAATTTCATGAGATGCATATTATCATTATTGCCCCCATTCTAACAATAATAAAACATGCCCAGATTTGAACTCAGTTGTAACTTAACAGCCCAAGCTTCTGACCTTACTTATATTTCCTCAAGGGCAGAGGCTGTGCCTACTCTTACATCATAGCCACACTGTCTTGTCCATGGAAACTCCTATCCCACTTCTATTTGAGAGTCCTCTCTAGAACTCTAATGGATCACATGTTAAAGTTCCATCAAGGAAGCAAAAATAACCTGGCCAGGAATCTATATGAGGAATCTGACTGCCCACAAGACAGCAAGATAAGCAAGAAGTCAAGTGGTTCTGGTGATGAAACAGCCTCCAGAAAAGCCAGCCCCCCAGACCACCAGACACCAGCAGCTCTCATCAATTAGGCCAGAGGAAGGATGGCTAAATGCCACCTGCATTGAAGAGGAAACCAAATGGGAAAGCAAAGCTCAGGTTCTCCTTGTGGTATTGCGGTGATATTCCAAGAACACTCTAATCCTTTATGTGGCTCTAAGAAGTCTTCTTCCAAGCTTCCATACTCATTATCTCAAATGCTCTTCATGAAAGAATGTTTTGAAATAGAAAAGCAGTAATTCCTAGACTTGCAATGAGAAAACTAGAGCACAGGTTTGTTTGCGAATAGTTACAGTATCAGAACTGGAACCCAGACTCCTCACTCTCAGGCCACTGTCCTCCTGGATAGCTCCATTCTCCCATCTCACCATGACCTAATCCTCGCCTTTCCCTCCCATCTCCCCAGAGCCTGCAGGTGAGGGCTGAAGATTACCTTCCTTGGTTCGGACATTCATCTGCAGAGAAAAGTGATCCCTTTTTCATGAACAGGAACCTGCTAAGTGCTCTCTGGCTCCCTAAAGGGTCATAGACCACATAAAATAGAATTCTCATAAGTAACAATGAAGACTGTCATCTATAGCATTAGATCAAAAAGCCTCCAAGCCTGGGGCCTAACGGAGTTCCAAGTCCCTGAGCACACAGGCAGGATTCCCTCTTCCAGGGAGGTTAAGAAGCCTACTCCATCTTGTAGTCCCATCCCAACACTTGAGGTCATTTCCTCAACTAGGCCCACATGCAGAGGACAAAGTCTAAAAACAATTGATAACACTTAGTGAGGATTACTTAGTATATTTATCATTGCAGGTACTTTATATGGATTAACTCAGTCCTCCTGCAACCCTGGGAAGTAGGTGCTATCATTATTTCCATAACACAGACAAGGAAACTGAGGTATGGAAAGAGTAAGTAACTTGTTCGGGTACCAGGGCTGGGGAGTGTTGAAAGCTGGAATCTAGAGTCCATGATCTTCATATTATAGCATAGGGTCTACATAGCAGGAACACACTACAGCCCTTGGGATGGAGGGTGGGACTTTTCCACCATACACAACCTCCCCCATTAACTGTCCCAGTTACCCTGGAACATAAATTCTGTCCTGTCTGCCACCCAGGCACCTTTGCTCTTTTGTCCACCCAGCCTCCTTCCACACTGGTTTCAGCATAAATCTTCTCCTGCCCCTTCCATACTCAGAAGCCCTCTATGGATCCCCAATGCCTAAGTGGGAAAAGTGTCAGTTTCTTAGCTTGGCATTCATAGCCTTCCAAAATGTGGCCCAAACTTACTTTGAGCAAAATCATTCCTTTCAATGCACTCTCTTTTCAAGATAAAAAGACCTACCACTCTTCTTTCCTGGATATACCCTTCAGGTCCAGCTTTCATCTCCTAGACCACCTGGGTCTCTACACCTACAATAGCCCACCCCATTTAACAGTACCCGTCTTCCCCTGAGAAGAGTTTCTGCCTGATTCCCCCAGCTGGAAGGGCCAGAATTAAAGAAGCTTTGAAATTAAAAATGGTCCTTATTGAGTCTGGTTCAAACTTCCCATTTTATAGATGGGGAAATTGAGCCCCCTTGAGGGTATAGATTATTATTTGTTCTCTGGATGGGGACCATGTATCTTAAAACACTCCAAGCACCCAAAGCCCAGTAAGTGCATGAATACATGTTGAGTTCTCCAGGACGTATTTCTCCAACAGTGGCCTGAGACCTGCTATATCTAATCACCTTAGGTGCTTTGGCCCTCCAACTTTCTGACCTGCTCAATCCTCATCTCTGGTTTTGCTTGTGTAGCAAGACATACAGCAGTTTTTAAATTCACACTTAAGTTTGAAAACCACAGTGAGTCTACAGGGATTGCACCACAGATGCCACTTAGTAGAAAGACTCCCAGCACCTGAAGCCTCCCTTCCCCCAACCACCACTTCCGCCCCTCGGCTCAAGACAGAGGCCTCTGGGAGCTTCGATGGCTGTAGCTGATGAGGCTGGTTTCTTGGATCTCTCCAGATAACCTGGTGAGAACCTTTCTCCCCAGAGGTTCTCCAGGACTGAGAGAAGGACCCCGCCTCCAGCTTCACACCCCAAGCAGGCACAGCCCTCTGGATACTGCCAAATCAGGGGTCATCTGACCCAGGAAGAACAGACAGGGGAAGCAGGCAGATGGGTGTTGCTTTGGACAGGGGTTTAGAGCGGCATGCAAGGCCAAGCCAGACTGTGATTCTTCCATGAGGCCAAGTTTCCGCATGGGGCAATGGAATCCACTCCTTGGAACACTAAGAGAGCCTGGCACATGGAGCCAGATTGCCAAGCATTCAGTTGGCCCCCATCTAGGAAGTGCATATATATTTTCGGGTGGGAGAGGGCTCTGGCTGGGCAAAGCCAGCTGGGTGGGGTGCTCACCTTCCTCTCCCCCTGCCCTCTTACATGCCCGTTGGCCCCACAGTAAGCTGAGGGAGCCACTGCACCCCAGGACCTTGAGTCAGTGCTCCCTGCCCACGCCAACCTCACCAGTTCCCGCAGCATCTCACTGCTGTGATTCTCCAGCTATCTGCCCTTCCCTGCTGTGGGCCCCATGTCCGCACCTACCCACACCGTGCCTTTCCTTGTCAGTTTTGCGCCAAGGGGCCATGGCTGGGCTGGGGGCCTGCGGGCGCCTCGCGTCCTCCTGTGGGGAAGCAGCAAGGGGGTGGCTCAGTGCTTGCAGGGCTCCACTTCCTTCCTCTTTTCAAACTCCTTCTCAGGGCCCGCCCTCCCCTCCTCAGGGCGCCCTGCTCCTCCTCCTCTTCCCTCCAGTAGCACAGGGGCACATTTTAAGGCAAGTGGTTAGAAAACCAGAAGGCCCCAACAAAGTTTAGGGGCCTCTCCCGACTTATCTCCTCCCCAGGCAAGTGGGCAGACGCCAGGTAGGTACTTGGGGCCACCCAAGCCATGAAAGTACAGGAAGTTCCCCATAACTGACCCTAGAGATTGAACCTAACCCCTTACACCCCCACCCCAACCCCACCCTGACCTGAGCTTTGGTGTTAGATGTGGTTAAAATCCAGGTTCTGTTGCCTATCAGCTGTGCAACTAGGGAAAATTGCTTCATTTTTCTAAAATCCAGTTTTCTCATCTGTAATATGTAATACTAGTACCTACTTCATACAGTTATTGTATTAGAGAAGACATGAAGCAGGTGACACATAAGAGTTACTACAAGGATTAGAAGAGATAATGTCCACAGTAGGTGACACACAAGAGTTAAATACACACCTACAAGGGAGGTCTTTGGTGTTTTTTATTTTTTCGGTGTCACAGACTATAAGCCCAGGAAGAGGAAATCCTGGGACAAGATACCTCTAAAAACCGAAATCAGTCAAAGGAAGAAAAAAAGTTTAAAATCTGTTTATTGCTTATGAACTGCAGTCTGAGGCCATCTCTCTCCTCTGCTCTGGAAGAAGCCAGCCAGCAAGCAAGCCAGCCCCCTCCCCTTAACCTCTCAGGTTCAGACACGCCCTCGGTTGCCTAGGTAATTACCCACTGATACTGAGATGAACTTCTCTCCACCCCTGAGGAATGATGCAAATGACCTAAAGCCATACTGCTCTCCACCCTTGAACATCTGTTGATATGCAGATATACTAAAGCCAGGTGAGACATTCTGGAAATATTACAGTTTTACCCACACAGACCCATTTGAAAATCTGATAAAAGTTTGGGAAACTCTCCTCTGAAAATATACATGCACAAGATTTATCGACAGTGCTAGGAAGTCAAGAGTCCTTCAAGAGCCACCAAGAGTGGACCCTAGGAAAAGACTCCTAGGGTTAGGTTAATGAAGACATTTCTCAGAAAAATCTCATTTTTGCTATGGCAATAGGTTCTATCAAGAAACAAAAATGTCTCTTTGATCTACAGTGATGACTGAATTAAAGTCTTCCTGAATTCTCTTCTTTATTCATAACTTAACCCCTTTCTGCCTTATACTATAGAGTCAGTCAACTAGATTAGTCAATATCACAGCTGACAGGCAGCTATGGCAAAATATTAATTTCATTTTATCTAAAGTTATTTCCTTTTCAATTTTCTAGCAGCACAAATTGGGTAATATCTTTTATAGTGAGCAGTTGAATCAGGATTCCACCAGAGAAACAGAACCAGTAGTAAAAATATATAAACATATATATAAAGAGATTTATTGGAAGGAATTGGCTTATATGAATGTGGGGCTAGCTAGGCAAGTCCAAAATTCATAGGGCAGGTCAACAGAAAGTACAGGCTGGCGTGGATAAAGTGAAGGTTCCTGTGGCCAGGATTCTCACCCGGCCCTGGTCGGCTAGCCCACTACAGACATGTGGGCAGTACGTCGTTATTGACTCTGTAGAAAGAGCTCTGCCCAGTGCTCTGGGTGATACAGCGGCACTTCTGTAAGGCTGCAGGAGAGCAGAGATGAGACTGGCGTGGTGGCAGCACCGAGGACAGAGACTGAGACAGCTGCGGGGACAGAGAGGTCCAGAGGCAGAGACCGGCTTGCTGCATGCAGACTCCCTCTGAGTGGACAGAAGTCTAGTGACTGACCTGCCACTGGAAATAAAGTTGGGTATAACCCTTTCACCCCATGAACGTTCTACTGTCATTTTTTTGGTGACATTGAATCCATAGTGAACTTGTCCGGGGCTGAAACCCATTGGCAAGATAGCTGGAAACTTAGGGGCTGAAACTGCTGTCCACAGACAGAACTTATTTATTTTTTCTTTTTCAAAGAATGCCCAGTTAAGGCCTTTCAGCTGATTGGATCAGGCCTCCTCAGATTACTGAGGATAATCTCCTTCACTTAAGGCACCTGAGTGTAGATGTTACTTACACCTACAAAATACTTCCACAGCAACACCTAGATTGGTGTTTGAATAATTAGGGTTTATAGTCTTACAAAGTTGACACATAAAACTAACCATCACAGCAGCATTACAAATTGGTCTATACACCAGAGGTTGGCAAACTTTTTCTGTAAAGGATCAGATAGTAAATATTTCAGTCTTTGTGGGTCAGTCATCAAAATTGATTGCAAATGTTTGTTAATGCAGATGTATAATGAAAGTATACATGTTTGATCTTTGAAAATATCTTTTCCCACAGGTTGTGTATAAAGAATTAACTTGCCCAAAAGAGGTCTGATATTTGTTCTCAGCTACTGGGAGATGACCTCAGGTCCTTGGAATATCAAGGTCTGCCTGAATGTCTTGCCAATGGGTTTCAGCCCCAGGCAATATCACTATGGGGTTCAGTGACACTGAGGAATGACAATGGAACTTTCTTGGGGTAAAAGGGTTTGTTACTGCCTTGTTCTCCCCACAGTAGGTCGAGCAATAGAATTATGCCTGCATCCAACAGTCTGCAGGTCTGTAATCCACCTTCTTCTCTGCCTCTGCCCAGCGTATTTGGCAGAGCTCTGTATATAGTAACTCGGTTAATAATAGCTTATTGCCTACTGGTGTGGAAGCAGTAGTCTAGCAGTAGGCCAGTGTCTTGCCAATGGGTTTCAGTCTCTGGAAAGTTCATTATGGATTCAATGTGGCCAAAGAAATGACAGTAGAATGTTCTTGGGGTGAAAGGGTTTATATCCAGCTTTATTTCCACAGTGGCAGGTCAGTCACTAGAATCCCGTCCACTCAGAGTGAGTCTACCTGCAGCAAGCCGGTCTCTGCCTCTGGGCCTCTCCGTGCCCATAGCCATCTCAGTCTCTGTCCTCAGCACTGCCACCACTCCAGCCTCTGCTTTCCTGCAGCCTTGCAGCCATGCCACCGTGTTGCACAGGGCACTGGGTGGAGCTCTTTTATATAGAGTCAGTAATGACATATTGCCCATACATGTGTAGTGAGCTAGCCAACCAAAGCCAGGTGAGAATTTTGGCCACAGGAACCTTCACTTTATCCACAGCCAGTTTACACCATCAAGTAGTTTAGGTTCATATGAGGACCCTGGGAAACTTGGGCCAGCCTAAAAATATGATTTAGACTGGGAACTGACCATACCAGAAACACAACCAATGAGATGTAGGTGGAGAATATAGGCTATGCTGAGATACTTTTCTTTATCTGGGGAGTATTCAAACTTTTAAGCCAAGTTGCTCCTGGCCTTCAAGCTTTTTATTTTTAACTGGTTAACTCTTTGAGTCCCTTCTAGTGGGTTTACTGGCTTTATTTTCTTTCCACCCTGCTCATATCTGTTTTCCTGCATAACATGTAGGTGAGTGCTTATGTTGCCAATGGGTTTCAGCCCGGGCAAGTTTGCTATGGATTCAATGTGACCAAAGAAATTGACAGCAAACGTTCTTGGGGTGAAAGGGTTATACCCAACTTTATTTCCAGGTGGCAGGTCAGTCACTAAAATCCCGTTCACTCAGGGCAAGTCTGTATGTAGCAAGCTGGTCTCTGTCTCTGGGCCCCTCTGTCTGCACAGCCCTCCTCTGGGCCCATCTGTCCACACAGCTATCCTCTGGGCCTCTCTGCACAGCTGTCCCACACAGGGATCCTGTGGGCCTCTCTGCACAGTTGTCCGCACAGCCATCCTCTGGGCCTCTGTCCTCAGCACTGCCACCACTCCAGCCTCTGCTCTGCTCTCTTGCAGCCTTGTAGCCATGCCACCGTCGCACCCAGAGCACTGGGCAGAGCTCTTTATATAGAGTCAACAGCTATGTATTGCCCACAGGTGTGCAGTGAGCTAGTCAACTAGGGCCAGGTGAGAATCCTGGCCATAGGAACTCTCATTTTATCCACAGTGCTTTTGTCCATATGGTAACAATTGACCTGGAGGTTGAGATCAACAATAGGAGCAATCAATCAATCAATTAATCAATCAATCATGTCTATGGGATAGAGTTCCAAAAAAACCTCTGGACAACAAGGTTTGGGTGAGCATTCCTGGTTGGTAGTATTTCACACATATTGTCATACATAGATGTCAAGAAAGTAAGTAACACACCCTGACTCCGTTTGCAAAGGACAACAGACATGTTTGATACATCGTTGAACTCTGTTCTATGCACTTCTTCCTCTAGCTCAATTACATCTGCATCCTTTCTCAGTAACAATTGATAACAGCATAACAGCCTTTAGTTGAGTACTGTGAGTCCTTCCAGTGAATTATTGATCCTGAAGGTGATTTTGAGAACCCATCAAACTTGCAAGTGGTGTCAGAAGTGAGGATAGCCTTGTGTGAACTTTCTAAGTGGCTTACTCCCACAGTAGGCTAAAACTTTCAAAGAAGTTACTGCTAAATACTAATGTCAATCTATGAGCATAAGATCCTAGTAAGCATTTTCATTGCTTGGAAGGCATGTGTAGAATTCCACTAAATCTTCTTTGGATGTTTGCCTTTTAGCTTATACTGCAGATTAATCACTTCCAGTTGAAGGTCGGATGGAAGCTCCTCAACTGCACAGTTAAGTGGGTTTTGAAATTTATAAGTATCTTTTACATTATATAGAGGTCTGAAAAACACTGGCAGAACTATAGTTTGAGCCTTTCAAGTATGTTCACTGAAAATTTGTGTAGGAATAGAGATCTCATTTTTTATTGTAGTTTTTTACAGTACAGGAGGTTTTAAACGCAGCTTGACATTACTTGTGATTTAAACAATAACTGTCATCAAAATTATTTATTTCAGTGTTCTACATATAACCATTGTTTTGCTTTATAATTTTGACTGAATCTATTATGAAACATTATGAACACTGTAACAAAAGCTAATTTCAAAAGTCATCCAGTGTTCAATAATAGTAGTTGAGGGCTGTTCCTCCTAAAAAAATTTCAGTTTTGACCCTGAGCTCAAAAAGTCACAGATGATTTATTTTGTTAAGCCATCAGACTGGTATGTGATTGGTAGGACAAGTTAAGATATTTATCTTCTGTTTTTGACAAAAGTTCACAAAACAGACAATGGGTAAGTCCAGAAGAGCTAATGTAGTTCATCTTTCACACAACTGGTTCAATAATATATGACTGATAAATTCAAATATTTTCCACAAAGTAGTTTCTGATGAATATTACAGTAAAGTAGCATAGGCTTTAAGCACTTCACATTTTCACAAGCTTTGTAAATTCGGCCACAATGACTTTTTCTTCTCCACACATATTTTACTACCAACAATTCTACACATGTAGCAGATTTCACTTCAAGTTGTACTGAAGGAGTGTTTCCTCACTGTCTTTGAAAATTACTTTTGCCCATAGTATTTCTACAAACTATTCATAAGATATTTCTTCATTCACTTCAAATTCAGCATTTACTCATCAAGTAAACAACTCATCTGTATGGTAATATTTGTCAACTTACCAAGAGCCAAGAAAAATCATTAGAAATCATCTGTATTGTTTTTTAAAATGATTATGGATGCTATTCCCAATGTTCTCAACTCCTGAGCAATTACTATTACAAAAGGCTAGTAGCTTTAAACTACTTTATTGTGTATGGACACATTTTGTCTGCTGTTATAATCTAACATAATTTAGTTAACTCACCACCAATAAATGCCTTTTTTGCATGGTTAATGAATGCAACCCACTTGAAAACTTGCACTGATTGTAGTCTCATTTGCATTTTTATGAAGAAATTGTGCTGTGATGAGATATTTTGTTTCAAATTTTATAATTTTTATGGCCATTATTTTTCTTGAAGTTGGGAATATTGTATTCTCTTAGCACTGTTATATTGTATTCTTTTAGCACAGTTGTAGCATCACTGATTTATACATACAATGTTTTCCTGCCTAATTCCATAACAAAACAATCCACATAAAGTGAGACATTTGGAGTCTATTATTCTCTTCTTGTTTTGTTTTGTTTAGTTGTGCTGAGATAACTGTGGCACTGGTAATTAAAATAAAATAAAACGTACAGTGATATGAATGGCACTTGAAACACTGTTGAATTATAACCACATCCCTGAGAATTGTAGGCTGCTCTGAACAATACTGCAAAGCAATCAGAGTACCATATACAATCTTTGCTGCAAGTAGTCAAATCTGCCATTTTAGCAAGAAAGCAGCTATAGATGATATGTAAATGAATAGGCATAGCTGTGTTCCAATAAAACTTTACTCCTTTGTGGACAATGACATTTGCATTTTATACAATTTTCACATGTCAGGAAACATTATTCTTTGACTTCTTTTCAACCATTTAAAAATGTAAAAACTGGAGAGGCAGGTCCAATATGGCAGTGTAAAAAAAGCCTGAACTCACCTACTCCCAGGTATACACCAAATCTATACCTACACACAGAGCAGTTCATCCTGAAGAACTGAGGTCTGAATGAACATTTTTGGTATAACAAGGGATCAAAAGACTACATTAAAAGTGGCAGGAGAAACAGAGACACAGTTACAGAGAGAGTCCCATCCCCAGCATGGCCCTGTAGTAGGGAGGGAAATCACTAAGGGACTGGAGCACAGATTCACCTGCCCTGGGGTACAGAAGAAAAAAAAAAAGCCATGATTTAAAGGTCAACCACAGTACAAGTGCAGGAAATGGATTTTCAGGACTAAAGCACTTGCCAAATGGTTGGGGAACTGCTAGAACTCCCTCTGGGACCAGAGGAGCTGGTGAGCATCATTGTTTACATTCTCTCCTCACATTGATAGTGCAGGGTGAGAGCCATTGTTTATGTTTCCCACACACACTGATGGAAGTAGAGTCAGGGCTCACACCCAACTCTAGAATTAACCAAAGTGGCCTCTTGGACACTGCCAACAACCAAACATGGCCACCAGAAATCCAGCAGTCCCACCAAGGTGGCACTAGAACAGTATTTATGCAGATTCATCCTGCCAATGCCTCTGCCATTCCTAGCCACCTGTTAGCACAATCCTAACTGACATGCACCCAGGAGACCCCCATACCATGCCCTCGTAGCTCTGGCACTGGGACACCCTAGCCCACACCCATTTGGCCTCCATCCAGACAAAACAGCCAGGCATACACAGTCTACCCAGGGGACATTCCTACAAAAGGCCACACCTTCAAGATGAAGGGGTAGCCCTTTCACCTAATCCATAAAAAACAAACACAGAAAGTCAAACAAAAGAGGACAGAGGAATATGCTTGAAACAAAAGAATAATGCCAAACTTCAGAAAAAGAACTAAATGAAACAGACTTAAGCAATCTATTGGATAAAGAGTTCAAAATAATGGTTACAAAGATGCTTACTGGATTTGAGAGAATAACAGATGAACTCAGGGAGGACCTCAACAAAGAGATAGAAAATATTAAAAAGAACCAATCAGGATGAAGAGTGTAATAAATGAAATTAAAAATACACTAGGGGGAAATCTAGCAGATTAGAAGATACAAAAGAACAGGTCAGTGATTTGGAATACAGAGTAACAGAGAGCAATCAAGCTGAACAGCAGAAAGAAAAAGAATGAACAGAAATGACTTAAAGCAGAAAAAAATAATAAAATGAAATGAGGTTAGGTTAAAGGACCTCTGGGACAACAAATATTCTAACATTCACATTAGAGGAGTCCCAGAAGCAGAAAAGTGGAAGGAGTAGAAAACTTATTTGAAGAAATAATAGCTGAAAACTGCCATGACCTGGAGAAGAAAACACATCCAGGGGCAAGAAGCACAGAGAGTTCCAAACAAGATGAACCCAAGGAGGTCTACACAAAGGCACATAGTAATTAAAGTGTCAAAGATCAAAGACAAAGAAAGAATCTTAGAAACAGTGAGAGAAAAGCAATGAGTTAACTACAACAGAAACCACATCAGTCTATAAGCTGATTTTTCAGCAGAAACTCTATAGACCAGAAGAGAGTGGCATAATATTTCAAAGGGCTGAAAGGAAAAAAAAACAACAAAGAAGAATACTGTACCCATAAAGATTATAACTCAGAATTGAAGGAGAAATAAAGAGCTTTTCATATAAACACCAGTTAAAGGAGTTCATCCATACTAAACCAGCCTTATAAGAAATGTTAAAGGGACTCTTTAAGAAGGCAAGACAAAGCCATAATTAGAAGCAATAAAAGTATAAAAAGAAAAAAATTCCACTAGTAAAAGCAAACATATAACAAAAGTAGCAAACCAATCACTTAAAAACTAGATGAAGGTTATAAGACAGAAGTAGTAAAATCAACTACTTATAAAAATTAGTTAAGATATTCACTAAATAAAAAGATGTAAAAGAAAACGTCATACAAATAAAACATGGAAGAAGGGGAGTGAAAATATGTAGTGCTGTTAGAATGTTTTAGAATTAAAGTAAACATCAACTTAACATAGACTGCTATCTAGGTAAGACACCATATATAACCCCAGGGTAAGCACAATCCAAAATCGTATAACAGATCAAAAATAAGGAGAAAGGAATCCAACCATGACACTAAAGAAAGTCATAAAGCACAAGGGAAGAGAGTAAGAGAGGAGGACTTGATATATACAGAAAATTACATCCCCAAACAGGTTCACATGTTAGGCCACAAAACAAGTTTCAATATTTTAAGAAGACTGAAATTATACCAAGCATCTTTTCCAACCACAACAGTATGAAATTGGAAATCAATTACAAGAAAAATAAAAGGAAAACATAAACACATGTGGAAGCTAAACAGCAAGCTGCTAACAACCAAGGGCAAACAAAGAACTCAAATAGGAAATAAAAAATACTTGGAGAATAGTGAAAATAGAAACACAATGGTTCAAAATTTTTAGGATGCAGAAAACCAGTTCAAAAAAGAAAGTTTATAGCAATGCAGGCCTACAAGAAATGAGAAAAATCTCAAATAAATAATCTAAACTTACACCTAAATGAACTAGAAATGGAAGATCAAAAAAGCACAAAATTACTAGAAGGATGGAATAATAAAGATCAGAGTAAGAGTGGAAATAAGTGAAACAGAGACTAAAAAAGTAATAAGATAAATGAAACTTAGAGCTGGTTCTTTAAGAATATAAATAAAATTGATAAACCATTAGCTGGACTCATCAAGAAGCAAAGAGAGAAGACTCAAATAAAAATCATTTGAGAAGTTACAACTGACACCACAGAAATACAAATGTTTACAAGAGCTTACTAGGCAAAATTATATGCCAACAAATCTGACAACTTAAAAGAAATGGATAAATTCCTACAAGCAGGCAATTTTTCAACACTGAACCAGAATGAAATAGAAAATCTGAATAGGCTGATTACTAGTAACAATATTGAATTGATAATAAAAAAACTCCCAATGAACAAAAGTCCAGGACCTGATGGCTTCAGAGAAGACTCTTACCAAACATTTAAATAAAAGTTGATACCTATCCTTCTCAAACTATTTCAAAAAGTTAAGAGCAAGGACAGTTTCCAAATTCATTGTATAAAGCATCACCTTGATACCAAAAACAAAGACACTACAAAAAAGGAAAATTATAGACCAATATCCCTGATAAACATACATGTAAAAATCTTCAACAAAATATTAGCCATGCAAAATTTTAAATACATTAAAAGGATCATTTACCACTACTAAATGGGATTTAGTCTATGGACACAAACATGTTTTGATATCTGCAAATCAATCAATATGATATACTACATTAACAAAAGGAAGGATAAAAACTGTATGATCATCTCAATAGATGCTGAAAAATCATTTGACAGAATTCAGCATCCATTCATGATAAAAACTCTCAACAAAGTGGGTATAAATGGCACATATCTCAACATAATGTAAGTTATATATGACAAACCCACAGCTAACACCAGACACAACTCTAAAAAGCTGAAAGCTTTTGCTCTAAGATCAAAAACAAGTCAAGGATCCCACTCTTACCACTTTTATTCAACATAGTACTGGAAGCCCTAGCTACAGCAATCAGACAAGAAAAATAAATAAAAGGCAGCCAAATTGGTAAAGAAGAAGTAAAACTGTCACTATTTGCAGATGACATGGTACTTATATATAGAAAACCCTAAAGACTCCACCAAAAAACTATTAAAACTAATAAATTAATTCAGGAAGGTTGCAGGATACAAAATCAAAATACAGTAATCTATTGCATTTGTGTATACTAATGATGAACTAGCAGAAAGTGAAATGAAGGAAACAGTTCCAACAATTGCATCAAAAATAATAAAATAACAAGAATAAACCTAACCAAGAAAGTGAAAGACATTGAAAACTGTTAGACAAAGATGAAAGAAATTTAAAAAGAACCAAATAAATGGAAAAATATCCCATGCCCATGGATGGGAAGGAGTAATATTGTCAAAATTTCCATCCTGCCCAAAGTAATTTACAGAATCAATGTAATCCCCATCAAAGTATCTATGGCATTTTTCAATAAACTAGAACAAATAATCCTAAAACTTATATGAAACTACAAAGATCCCAAATATCCAAACTAATCTTGAGTAACAGCAAAGCTGGGGGTATCATGCTCCCTGATTTCAAAGCTACAGTGATTAAAACAGTATGGTACTGGCACAAGAATAGATATAAGGATTGATGGGACAAGATAGAGAGCCCAGAAATATACCCAGGCCTATATAATCAATTAATATATAACAAACGAGGCAAGAGTTATACAATGGGGAAAAGACAGTCTCTGCAATGAATGGTGCTTAGAAAACTGAACAGCTACATGCAAAAGAATGAAATTGGATCACTGTCTTACACCATACACAAAAGTAAAATCAAAATGCATTAAAGGCTTAAATGTAAGACATGAAATCATAAAACTCTTAGAAGAAAACATAGGTAGGAATCTCTTAATCAGCATGAGTAATTTTTTTTCTGGATACCTCTCTCCAGGCAAAGGAGAAACAAGCAAATGAGAAAATAGCTAAAATAAACAAGTGGTACTACATCAAACTAAAAACCTTCTGCACAGCAAAGGAAACCGTCAGCAAAACAAAAAGGCAACCTATTGTTGAGAATATATTTGCAAATGATATATTCAGTAGGAGCTAATATCCAAAATATATAAAGGGCATATATATTTTCATACAACTCAACAACTCATACAACTCAACACCCAAAATAAAACCAGTAACTCAATTTGAAAAAATGGGCAGAGGACCTGAATAGACATTTTTCTGAAAAAGACATACGGATGGCCAAACAGGCACATGAAAAGATGCTCGACATCATTAATCATCAGGGAATGCAAATCAAAACCACAATGAGATATCACCTCACACCAATTAGAATGGCCACTATCCAAAAGACAAGAAATAACAAGTGCAGGTGAGGATGTGGAGAAAAGGTAACCCTATTATACTCTTGGTGGGAATGTAAATTTGTGCAGCCATTTTGGAAAGCATTATGGACTTTCCTCAAAAAGTTAAAAGTAGAAAAAACATACGGCCCAGTAATTCCACTTGTAGGAATTTATGCAAAGAAAATAAAATCCCTGATCCAAAAACACATGCACCTCTATGTCTATTGCCACATTATTTACAATAGCCAAGATATGGAATCAACCAAAGTGTCCATCAATAGATGAATAAAGAAAATGTGGTACATATATACACAATGGAATTATTATTCAGCTATAGAAAAGAAAGAAATCCTATTATTTTCAACAACATGGATGGACTTAGAGGATATTATGCTAAGTAAAAAAAGCCAGGCAGAGAAAGACTAATACTATATGATTTCACTTACATATGTGCCGTCTAAAAACAAAACAAAACAAAATGGACAAAACAGTAGTAGACTCATAGACACTGAGAAGTGATTGCTGGTTACCATGAGCAAGGGGTTGGGTGGGTGGGTGAAATAGGTGAGGGGGATAAAGGGGTATAAAACCTCAATTATAATGTAAATTAGTCATGGGAATGAAAGTACAGCATAGAGAATATAGTCAGTAATTCAGAAATAGCTCATGATCATATATCTTTACCCCAAATACCAAACACATAGTAAGCCCTCAAATGTTCTACTGTGTAAACAACACAAAAATTTAATTTAAATATACCGTGAGAATTCTTATTCTGATGACTCTTTCAAAGTCCATCCTAAAAAAGTTATTATTTGAATCCAATTGACCTAACTGATTTTGTTCTAAAAGGATCACTGTACTAGGAGGTCAGTTCAGAGACCATAATCTACTCTAACTGATTTAAGAAAGGAAGTTG
Organism: Manis pentadactyla; assembly: GCF_030020395.1. NCBI lineage: Eukaryota > Metazoa > Chordata > Mammalia > Pholidota > Manidae > Manis > Manis pentadactyla. Next base: position 43,428,731 of record NC_080020.1, on the reverse strand, counting down.
TGTTTTACAGAATATTAAGTGGATCACAGCATTGATGAAGGGCTGAATACCTGGATTTCCAGGAATAACTACCAAAGGTACACTATGGAATTTTGCAGTTTTTACAACTGCCATGTTTGATGTCCTTCTGTGGTAAAGCAGCAAGATAAAAAACAAATCCATCCAACAAGAGAGGTGCCAATTATATACCAATGCAAACTTTTAAGTCGTTTTGTTAAACTGCTGCTTAGTTGATAGAAAAATGCTATTATTGAAAACTGTATTTTTTTGTACAGGGTGTCCACAAAGTCAAGAAATATGGAACAAACTCCTTTATAAGGAATTATTAGTTGATTTGTCAAATACTATGTTCAATATATTTTTCTTCATTCTGATACCTTTTCAGGTGAAGTACCTTTAAATTTAAGAAAAGGGTTCTATTGTTAATTTTTGAAAATATGCAATAAATACTATTTTTCCTATTATTATTTTCCCCCAGGTTAGCAATTAAACTAATTGCTTTAAATTTACAGTGTTTCACCTGAAAGCATATGGAATATATTATTTGAAAATGTAACTAATATATGGTCTAAACACAAATGTATCCTGTTTCCCAACTTAGTGGATAGTTTAGTTTGCACAGTAAAAACAGCCAACTCTCTTCTCTTTACTTCCAATACATAGAACCAAAATGAAGTTATTCCAAAAAAAGATGAGAGGGTTTCACAACCAGAATCTAGAGATAATGTGAGTAACACATTATTTATGGTAAAGAATTCATTGTAACCAGATAGGAAAAACATTGTTTCAAAGGGCCATCTGTTCAGTTAGGAGAAATCACTTTATTAGGTTTTAAATTTCATTAAATTTTGCCTTTTGCATTATTATTCTTTGTGCTTTTTATAGTTTATTTACTGATTTTTCCTTTATCCTCTTTTACCACATAAAGTATTTCTCAGGTTTTATAAGAAGTTCCATTACTAAAAGGAATGCTAGATATGGGTCAAAATTTCTGGATTTAATACTGGGTTTTAAAGGAAAATTATCTTGTCTCTCATTTATATCTGCAATACATTTAGAATTGATATTTCTGTTACATGGAGATGGTAATCAATATTTATTTTATTTATTTTTATTTTTTCCCATACATTATACAAACTGACCTAGTATTATTTGTTTAAAGAGACTGCCCCCCTTTCCCAACCCCTCTGCATTCACAGTGTCATTTCTTGGCCACAAATCAGCAGAGCATATGTGTTTGTCTCTGTTTATGGGTTCTGTATCCTCTTCCTTTGATCTATTTCTCTATGTCTGGATTTACATCACACTGAATTAATTTTCATCTTATAACATATCTCTCTATTTGTTAATGTAAGTCCTTCACCTTTCTTCAAGCTTTCCTTGGATATTTTTGGCCTTTTGCATTTCCATATAAGGGGGAATCAGCTTGACATGTTCCAAAAAAAAAAAGAACAGCTTGCTAGGAATTTTACTGGAATTATGTTGAATCTTTAGATCAACTTGGAGAGAAGTGATGTCTTTACTATGGTATAGTCCAGCAGGGTAGAGGTCTTATACATCTTTTTGTTCATTTGTCTCGAGGCATATGATATGTTTTACACTATTATAAATAGTATAATTTTAAAATTTCATTTCTATTCATTTGTAGCTGGTATAATTAATATTTTTAATTAACTCTGTATTCCATATGATTTTCTGAATCATTTGAGAATAAGGAACAGATATAATGCTCCTTTACCCCTAAGTCTTTCATTATACATTTCTTGAAAACAAGGGGAGTGCAAAGAGCAAATTCAGGAAATTAACATTAACACACTATCAGATAATCGAAGTCCTCACTCAAATTTTGCCACTGTCCTAGTACCGTTTTCTGATGCAAAAGAAATTCCGTATTACAAGTTGCACTCATTTGTTAATATCTCTTTAGTCTCCTTTAATTAATTAGGTTCAGTTCCTCCACCTTTACTTGTCATTCATGATCTCAGCATTTTGAAGAATATAGACCACATATTGAAGAGAATGCCCCCTCAGTTAGAGGTTCACGATGGTTCCTCATGATTAGATCCAAGTTACGTATTTTATAGCAGGAATGCAATATAAGCATGTTCAAAACTTTTACTATAGCCCTGATGCTTATATAATAGTTTTAATGCAAATAAAATCCTTCGTTCACACTTTCTTTCGTTAGGGATTTTTAAAGGCTGTATCATTTAAGTGGCTGGATGTTGTTTTGGGGAAGTCTGATGTTATACTGATCGTCTTGCCTCTGCAAATTATTTGATTTTTTTTTTGCTGGAGTTTGAGCAATTTTATTTTTTTAAAAAGTCTGATCATTTGGAGTGTTCTAGATCTATTTTTCCAGTTTGAAGTATTGTGTTATAGTTTGCTTCTCCTTCATATCATTTTGAGAGGAAGCAACAGGGTTCATCAGTTCATGAAGTGGTCTTATTTTCTCTTTCTTTCATATAATAGCTTTCTGTAGCTTTAGTCTGTTTTTGCCTATTTATATCATGGAAATTAGGGGTGATTTTATATGGTTCCAAGTCAAAGGGTACCCCCTTCTGTCACTGCAGTGAAGTACAAGCTTTAATGAGTAGTTTTTGTTGTCAGTGATAGGGGAGTTGGGAGTAGAGTTCTAAGGACTCTCATTCTGGTTATTTTGTCTTATCAGGTCCCACATGTCCCCTTTTGCTTCTTTTCCACTTACTTTTCAATCTGTAATAGGATACTCAATAATAAATTGCTTATTGATTTCAATTTTTTGAGTTATATACCCATATTCCCCAACCAGCACAATTTTCCCTATTATTAAAATGTTGTACTAGTGTGGTATATTTGTTACAATTGATGAACCAATACTGACACATTATTATTAAGTAAAATCTATAATTTACATTAGAGATTACTCTTTTTGTGTTATACAGTTCTATGGGTTTTGACAAAGCATGTCATGCATCTACCAGTATAATACCATATAGAATAGTTTCACTGTCCAAAATCTCATGATCTGCCTAACTATCCCCTTTCCCTCTCCACTTTCCCCTTAAAAACTTGGCAGTCACTGATCTTTTAGTTATATCTATACCTTTACTTTTCTCAGACTATCATATATTGGAAGTCATACTATATGTAGTCTGTTAAGACTGGTTTCTTCATTCTTTGTATTTGCATACATTCAAAGCTGCTCCTTAGGGTCAGGCTTCTTATTTAGTATGCATCTACAGGCTGATTGTGTTCCACTCCAGAGACCAGGGAAGCCTATGTACACTTTCTCTGTACTCTCTCTAACTCACTCCAAGTCACCAGTAACTCCATGGAAGGAGCTTGCACACAGGTCTGGTGCCCCAGGTTTTATGGCTGCAGCATAAGAGCAAGTCCCCTGGAATGGCTGGCTCTGAAAGTCAAAGGGGCTTGCATTCACTAGTCCCACAGGACTGCAGCAAACAAAGAAGTAGTTATTAATGGGTGCAGGAACATCTTAGCCTGTGGCTATATGCCCAGTCCCACTGCAAAGGGAGTAGGCAAAAAAGTTCATCTCCTTGTTTCTCCATGGAAGGGCCCTAACTACATACTATCCCAGCTGCTGCCCAAGGGTCAGGCTTCCAATAAACCTGCATCCAGATGCTGACTGTGATTGTACCCCTTGGGACACTGACAGGTCTTGGCACACCCTCAACTGCTGGGAGCCACAGGAAAAAAGAAGGCAGTTTGGACATTCAGAAAGGTTTGAGAGACAAGCAAGAATTCAGGCTGGGCTGATGGATAGGGTTCATCTCCTACACAAGAACACTCTGTTAAGACTGGGAGAAGTGGGTTTTTAATCTAATACACAGAAACTGACACATGGAGTGAAGGAAAATGAAGAAAGGGAGGAATATGTTCCAAACCAAGGAGTTAGACAAAACTCCAGAAAGAGGTCTTAATGAAACAGACTAAGTGATTTGCCTGATTAAGAGTTCAAAAATAACAGTCATAAAGATGCTCACTGAGGTTGGGAGAGAAGTTCATGAACAAGGAAAAACTTCAACAGGGAGACAGATGATGGAAGAATATAGCAAACAAATTACAGAGCTAGAGAATACATTAACTAAACTCAAAAATTCTAGAGAGGGGTTCAACAGCAGACTAGATGAAGTGGAAAAAAATGATCAGTGAACTCAAAAACATGGCAGTGATATTCACTAAAATCAGAGGAGCAAAAGGAAAAAGCATAATGAGAAAGAATAAAATCATTTAAGGGACTCATAGGACACCGGCACATAGACCGAAGTTCACACTTTAGGGGTTTCAGGAGAAGAGTGTGATAAGGGGTTAGAAAGCTTATTCAAAGAAACAATAGCTGAAAACCTCCCCAACATGGGGAAAGAAACAGACCCCCTGATCCAGGAAGCACAGAAGATTCCAAAACCATAAACATGGAGACACACACATCAAGACACATATTAAAATTAAATTGTCCAAAGTTAAAGACAAGGAGAGACTCTTCAAAGTTGCAAGAGTAAAAACAACTTGTTATGCACAGGGGAAGTACTGTAGTACCATCAGATTTTTTAGCAGAAAACTTTGCAGGCCAGAAGGGAATGACATGATACATTGAAAGTGCTAGAAGAAAAAAATTGCCAACCAAGAATGCTCTACTCAGAAAATTTGTCCTTCAGAATGAAGGGTAGATAAGAGGTTTCAAGATAAGAAAAAGCTGAAGTGGTTTATCACCACTAAACTGGCATTATAAGAAATGTTAAAGGGAACTTCTTCAAGCTGAAATGAAAGGTTGCTAATTAGTAACAGGAAAATTTGTGAAGGTATAAATCTCATTGGTAAAGTTAAACATATAGTTTAATTCAGAATACTCTAATGTTGTAATGTTAGTGGGTAAAACACATAACTCTACTATGAAGTTAAAAGACAAAATTATCAAAATTATTTTAAAAACCTAAAGTCATAATAATGGGTACACAAGGCTAAAAAATGTAAATTGTGACATCAAAAATATAAAATGTGGGGAGGAGACAGTTAAAATGTAGAGCATCAGTATGCTTAGAAGTTAAGTAGTTATCAGCTTAAAATAGACTGCTATAAATATGTTTATGTAAGCCTTATGGCAATCACAAAGCAGAAACCTATAGTAGATACACAAAAGGGAAAAGAATCTAAGAATACCACTACAGAAAAAAATCAAATCACAAAAGAAGAAAACAAAGTGGAACAAAGGAATTACAAAACAGCCAGGCAACAATCAAATGGGAATAGTAAATCCATACATATCAATAATTATTTTAAATGTAAATGGACTACACTATCCAATCAAAAGACAGAGTGGCTGAATGGATAAAATAAAAACAAGACCCCCTATATGCTGCCTACAAGAAACTCACTTCAGCTTTAAGGACACACACAGACTGAAAGTGAAGGGATGGAAAAAGATATTCCATGCAAATGGAAACCAAAAGAAAGCAGAAATAGGTATACTTATATCAATAAAATAGACTTTAAGCCAAAGACTGAAATAAGAAACAATGAAGGTCATTATATAATAACAAAGGGGTCAATCCAATAGAAGGATAAAATTTATAAATATGTATGCATCCAACACAGGAGCACCTACATTTATAAAGTAAATATAAATTTGCTACAGGGAGAAATACAATAATAGTAAGGGATTTCATTATTCCACTATAAAAAAATGGATAGATCACCCAGACAAAAAATCAATAGCAAAACATTGGACTTAAATTGCAATGTTAGGCCAGATGTACTTGACAGACATTTAAATAACATTCCATCAAGCAATAGAAGAATACATATTCTTCAGAAGTACACATTCTCCAGGAAGATTCTGTGTTACATCACAAAACAATTCTTAATAATAAATTTAAGAAGATTGAACTCATAACAATCTTTTCCAATCATAGTGGTACAGAACAATAAATCACTTATAAAAAGAAAACTGAAAAATTCACAAATATGTGGAGATTAAATTATATGTCAGTGAACAAGTAATGGGTCAAAGAAGAAATCAAAAGAGAAAACAAAAAATATCTCAAAACAAACAAAATGGAAATATGACATACTACTTATAGGATTCAGCAAAATCCGTTTTAAGAGGGAAGTTCTAGTAATATATGCCTACATCAAACACACACACACAACTAAATAACCTAACTTTACACCTAAAGAAACTAGAGAAAGAACAAGCTAAACCCAATGTTAGAAGAAGGAAGGGAATACAAAAGGTCACTGTAGAAAAAAGAAATGAAATAAAGACTAAAAAGCAGAAAAGATCAATAAAATTAAACTGCTTATTTGAAAAGATAAACAAAATAGGCAAATGGTTCACTACTCTTACCAAAAAAAGAAGAGGAGTCAAATAAATGAAACGAGAGGCAAGAGGAATGAAAGAGGAGACATTACAAATGATACCAGAGAAATACAAATGATCAAGGAGACTACTTATGAAAATTATATGTCAACAAACTGGAAAATCTAGACAAAGTGTACAAGTTCCTGAAACATACAGCCTACCAAGATCAAATCATGAGAAACAGAAAGTCTGAACAGACCAACAACTAGTGAGGACATTGGATCAGCAATGGAAAAATTCCCAAGAAAGAAAAGTTCATAACCAGATGGTTTCACTGGTGAATTCTACCAAATATTTAAATAAGAATTAATGCCAATCCCTATCAAACTCTTCCAAAAAACAGAAGAAGAGGGAATACTTCTAAACTCATTTTATGAGGCCAGAATTACACTGATAACAAAATTAGACAGGTCACTACAAGTAAAAATTATAGCTCAATATCACAGATGAACATACATGCAAAAATCCTCAACAAAGTATTAGCAAACCAAATTCAACGGTATAGTAAAAGGAACATTACACTATGATCCAATGGGATTTATTTTCAGGGATGCAAGGATGGTTCAATATCTGCAATCAATGTACACAACATTAACAACATGTAGGATAAAAATCAAATAATCTTAAGTGCATAAAAAGCATTTGACAAAATTCAGCAGCCATTCATGATAAAAAGTCTCAATTGGATAAAGAGAACATACTTCCACATGATAAAGACCATATATGACAAGCCTACAACTAACATCATACACAACAGTGAAAATTGAAAGCTTTTCCTTGAAGCTCAGTAACAAGAAAAGGATACCCACACATACCACTTTTACTCAACAGAGAACTGGAAGTCCTACCCAGCACAATTAGACAAGAAATAGAAATGAAATGAATCCAAATTGGAAAGGAAGTGTCTCTATTTGCAAATGACATGATATTACATTTAGAAAACCTTAAAGACTCCACCAAAAAACTGTTAGAATTAATTACTGAATTCCATAAAGCTTCAAGATACAAAATCAATAAACATCTGGTGCAATTCTATGTACTACATAATGAACTACCAGAAAGAGAAATTAAGAAAACAATCCCCTTTACAATTATATCAAAAAGAATAAAATGCCTAGGGATAAATTTGACAAAGAAGGTAAAAGACCTGTACATTGAAAACTATAAGATATTGATGAAAAAAATTGGAGACACAAATAAATGGAGATATTCCATGCTGAATAATTGAAAGAATTAATATTGGTAAAATGTCCATACTACCCAAAGTAATCTACCAATTCAATGAAATCCCTATAAAATTTTTTCAAAGAAATAGAACAAACAGTCCTAAAATTTGTATGGAACCACAAAAGAATACAAATAGACAAAACAGTTTGAGAAAGAACAAACCTGGAGGCATCATGCTCCTGATTTCATAGATCAGTGGACAGAATAAAGAGCCCAGAAGTAAACCCACATACATATAGTCAATTAATTTATGAAAATGGGGCCAAGAATATACAATGAGGAAAGGACAGTCTCTTCAATAAGTGGTTTTGGGAAAACTGGACAGCCTCATGCAAAAGAATGAAACTAGACCACTGTCTTACACCATACACAAAAAATAAATTCAAAATGGAATAGAGGCCTAAATGTAAGATCAGAAACCATTAAACTCATAGAAGAAAAAAAAGTGGGTAAGCTCCTTGACATCAGTCTTAGCAATGATTTTTTTATATTTGACACCGAAAGCAAAAATCAAGTGGGAACTACATCAAACTAAGTTGTTCCAGGTGAGCTTCTACGCAGTAAAGGAAATCATCAACAAAATGAAAAGGCAACCTACTTAATGGGAAAAAATATATTTGCATGTTATATATCTGATAAGTTATTAATATACAAAAGAGATAAATAATTTATTAATGGGATTTGGGTTCTGTCAAATTCCTTTCCTGCATCTGTTATGATCATATGATTTTTCTTCTTTGGCCCACTGATGTGATGGATTAATTGATTTTTGTATATCAAACAAATCTTGCAATACTGGAATAAATTTCATTTGGCCATACTCTATAATTATTTTTTTATATTGTTGGATTCATTTGCTCATATTTTGTTGAGTATTTTTGTATTTCTGCTCATAAGAAATATTGGTCTGTAGTATTCCCTTCTTTGTCTGGTTTTGATATTGGAGATGATGTTGGCCTCACAGAATGAGTTAGGAAGTGCTCCCACTGATTCTTTTTCCTAGAGGATATGTCAGAGAGATAGTATATTTCTTCCTTCAATATTTTGTAGAATTCACCAATAAAAATATATGAACTTACTTTTCTTTTGTTTTTGAAGGCTATTTATCACTGATTCATTTTCTTTTAATAAATTTAGGTCTACTCAGATTACCCATTTATCCATATGTGGACTTTGGTAAATTGTGTCTTTCAAGGCATTAATCCATTTCACCATTTATCAAATCTGTGTGCATAGACTTGTTCATAGTATTTCTCTACAAAATTTTAATGCCCATGGGATCAGTAGTAATGGCCCCTCCTTCATTTCCAGCATTCATAATTTGTGTTTTTTTTTTTACCAGTTTCTTGTTTTTACCAGTTTCTCTATTTGTTCTTTCCAAATATCTAGCTTTTGCTTTCATTGGTTTTTGATATTGATTTCCTGTTTTCAATTTCATTCATTGTTGTTCTATTATTTATTTCTTTCTGTTTACCTTGGATTTATCTTGCTCTTCTTTTTCTAGTTTCCTATATCTTAGATTATTTAAATTTTCTTCTAATATATGCATTCAATATGACAAAATTTCCTCTATCCACTGCTTTTGCTGCATCTCATAAGTTAAATTGTTTTCATTTTCATTTAATTCAAAATATTTAACATTTTTTGAAACTTCTTCTTTGACTTGTTATTTAGAAGTGTATTGTTTAATCTCCAAATATTTGGGAATATCTTCAGTTCTTTTTCTGTTAACTGACTTCTATCTTAATTCCACTGTAGTCTGAAAGAATACTTTATATGATTTCTATTTATTTACATCTGTTAAGGTGTATTTTATAACTGAAAATATGGTCTGTTTCGATAACTGTTCATATGAGCTTAAGCATGCATTCTGCTATTGTTCTATAAATGTCAATTAGGTCCAGCTGATTGACTGATGGTGCTGTTCAGTTCAAGTATATCCTTACTGATTTTTTTTAGCTGCTGGCTATCTAATAATGATGGAGGGATGTTGATGTCTCTAACATGATAATAGATTTGTCTATTGAGGTTTTCTCAGTTTTTGTCTCACTTACTTGGTGATTAATGCATACACAATAAGGATTGTAGTATCTTCTTGGGGAACTGATCCCTTTATCATTATGTAATGGCTCTATCTCTGGTAACTCGCTTATTCTAAAGTCTACTTTGTCTGAAATTAATAGAGCTACTAAAGCTTTCTTTTGATTAGTGTTAGCACAGTATATCTTTCTCCATCCCTTTCCGTCTATCTATGCCTCTAAAGTTGGTTTCTTGTATTTATGTCTTATTTTTATTTACTCTGTCAGGCTTTTAATTGGTTTAGAACATTCACATTTAGTGTGATAGTTGGGCTAATTTCTACCATATTTGTAAATGTTTTCTATTTGTCACACTTGTCTATTTTTTCTTTTTATGTCTTCTGCTTTTCTCTGCCTTCTATGGTTTCAATGGATCATTTTATATGATTCCATTTTACCTCCTCTCTTTGCTTATTAATAACACTTTAAAAAAAATGTTACGGGTTGACTTAGAGTTTACAATATACATTTACAGTTGATCTAAGTCCACTTTCAAACATTATACTAATTCGTAGATAGTACAGACACCCTATGAGAGACTATTTTCAATTCCTCCCTCCCATTCCTTAGTTCATTGCTGTCATTCATTTTACTTAGCCATAATCTATAATCATCCAATATATTGTTCCTACTATTATTTTGAACACTGTTTTGCTAGATCAATTAAAAATTAGGAAAATAAAAGATTTATTTTACCTTCATTAACTCCTTGTCTAAATACTCTTCCTTTATGTCAATCCAAGGTTTCTTTCTATATGGTTTTTCTTCTCTTTGAAGAGCTTCTTTCAACATTTCTTCCAAGGCAGGTCTACTAGTAACAAATTCTTTCAACTTTTGTTTGTTTGTTTTTGAGAAAATATTTCATGTTCACTTTCAGAGAAAAGCTTCGTTGAGTAGAGAATTATAGGTGGGTTTGTTTTTTCCCTTTCAATACTTTAAATATTTTACTCCACTCTCTTCTTGCTTGCAGACTTTTGAAAGGAAGTCTAATATTACTCATATCTTTATTTCTTTATAGGTAAAGTTTTTTTCCCCCTCTGGTTCCTTTCAAGATTTTTAATTTCTTTCAATTTCATTTTTATAAACCTAGATTTTGGGGAGTTTATTCTGCTTGGTATTCCAGTTTGGCATTTGTCATTACTTTTAGAAAATTCTCAGTCATTATTAAAATACGAATATTAAGTACATTAAATATTAATATTAAAATATTTGTTCTGTTCCTTTTCTCCTTTTATCCTCATTCTAGTCATCTCATTACAGTCATTGCATACATTTTGTAATTGTCCCAGAATTCTTGGACATTCTGTTCTATTTGTTGTTGTTTCTCATTATTTTTTCTCTGTGCTTTTCAGCATTTCCTTTTGATTCTTTGAGTTTCCATCTCTCTGTTGACATTACCCATCTGAATGAGAAATTCTTAATTTCTATCCACTTTCTCCATTAGAGCCGTTAACTGTAATTATTTTAAATCCAGGTATGATAATTCCAAACCCATGTCTTAGCTGAGTTTGGTGCTGATGCTTACTTTGTCTGTTCACTCTGTGTCTGTCTCTTAGTATGCCTTGAATTTTTTTTTAATTGAAAGCCAAACATGGTGTATCTGATTAAAGGAACTGAGGATGGTAGGCCTTTAGTGTGAGGTTTTGTTTATCTGGTTAGGAGTTAGGATGTATTTACTGTTTGCTGTAGCCGTGGTATCAGACCTAAAAATTACTCTAGTATCCATGGTTTTGCCTTCCTTTTCCCTTCACATTCCAATCTACAAAGGGAACCTTGACCTTCCTTTTTAACTGCTCCCTGAAAGCAAAGCCTTTCAAAGATTACCATGTCATAATGCATATAATTTACATCCCTTACTTCTATTAAATGCTCTGATAAAGAAGGACTATATTTTAGTATTTTCACATTTTAGGGTAGACTTTCTCTTTCTGTTAATAAGTCCTGTTCAGTCATAAGTCTTCCACTAGCTTCTTTCTTCTCTCCTCAATGTAGTTATTCCTGGATGGCCTGTACACAGTGTAGAGATATGCAGCGGGAGCCCTGAGAGTTACACAGTAGGAGTTTGTTTATTTTTCTACCTACAAATAATTTGAAGTTTGGCACTGACTTTCTTGCAATTACAACGTATGGGTTTGTGTTTCTATTGCAGGTTTTATTTGAATTTCCCTAAGGATTAATGTTGAGCATCTTCTCATGTTCATTGGTCACCCGTATATCTTCTTTGGAGAAAAACCAATTCAAGTTTTCTGCCCATTTAAACAAAATTGGGTTGTCTTTTTGTTGAGTTGTAAGAGTTATTTATATATTCTGGATATTAAATGCCTAGCTTATACAGGATTTGCAAATATTTTTGCCATTTGGAAGATGCCTTTTTCTCTCATTCTATGGGATTTTTTTTTTTTTGCTTGATAGTGTTCTTTGATATACAAATGTTTTTACTTTTGATGAAGTCCAATTTTGTCCATTTTTTTTTCTTCTTGCATGCTTTTGATGTCGTATCTAAGAAAATTATGGACAAATCCAAGGTCATAAAGATTTACCCATTTTCTAGTAAGAGTTTTATCATTTAACACATATGTTTGTTCCATTTTGAGCTTTTACATATTATGTAATGTAAGGATCCAACATCATTCTTTTCCTTGTAGTTATCAAGTTGTCCCAACATCATTTATGGACGTGACTACCTTTTCCTCATTGAATCGTCTTGGCTCTCTTGTTGAAGATCAGTTGACCATAAATACGCAAGTTTATTTCTGAACTCTCAACTTGTATTCCATTGATCTAAATGTCTACCTTCAGGCCAGCACCACACGGTTTTATTTCTGTAGCTCTGTAGTAAGTTTTTAAACTTGGATGTGTAAATCCTTCAACTGTTTTGTTTTGACTCTTGAACTCCCTGAAATTCCATATAAATTCTAGAATCCACTTTTCTGCAAAAAAGGCTATTGGGATTTTGATAGGGATTGCATTGAATCTGTAGATGCTTTGGCGAGTATTGTCATTGTAACAATATTAAGTGTTTCAACACATGCACATGGGATGTCTTTCCACTTATTTAGGACTTCCCTAATTTCTTTTAAAAATGTTTTGTAATTTTTAGTGTGTGCAAGCTGCAGTTCCTTAGTTAAATTTATTCCTAAGTATTTCATTATTTTTGGTGCTATTTAACTGGAGTTGTTTTCTTAATTGTATTTTAGCATTGTTCCTTGCTAGTGTATAGAAATACAAAAATCTGATTTTTGCCTGTAGACCAGTATCCTGAACTAGATGGGTATCAGCTAGATCAGTATCCTGAAACTCCACTGAAATCATTAAATAGTTCTAATAATTTTGGGGACAATTATTTAATATTTTCTACATATAAAAATATTATGTCATTTGTGAATGTAGTTATCTTCACTTCTTTCTTTCAAATTTGGATGCCTTTTGTTTCTTTTTTGTCTAACTGCCATGGCTGTAACTTCCAGCACAATGTTGAATAAAAGTGGCAAGAGAAGACATCTTGTTTCTGACTTTGGGGAAAAGCTTTCAGTCTTTCACCACTAAGTACGATATTAGGTGTGAGTTTTTCATAATGCCCTTTATTGAGGAAATTCCCTTCTATTCCTTGTTTGTTGAGTGTTTTTATCATGAAACAATGTTGGATATTTTCCACATGCTTTATTCTGCAACAATTGAGATGATCATGTGTTTTTTTCCTTACATTTTCTTTATATGGTGTATATAGTGGGTTGAATAGTAGCCCACAAAAATTCACGTCTACCTGGAACCTCAGAATGTGATCTCACTTGGAAATAGGATCTTTGTAGATGTAATTAGTTAAGGATCAAGATGAGATTGTACTGGATTAGGGTGGGCCCTAAATGCAATGACTAGTGTTCTTATAATAGGAGAGGATACAGAGACAGAGAAATGAGGGATTTGAAAACAGAACAGAGACTCAAGTGATGCATCTGCAAGGGAAAAAAATGGCAAGGATTACCAGGAGCTACCAGAAATTAAGGAAGTGGAAAGGAAATTTTCTTCCTTCGCACCTTCAGGAGCATGGCCCTGCTGACACTTCGACTTTGGACTTTCAGCTTTCAGAACTTTGAGACAGTAAATTTCAATTGTTTTAAGCCATTCGGTTTGTGATAATCCATTATGGCAGTTCTTGGAAACTAATATAGTAATATTACATTGATTTTCATGTTGATCTACTCTTGCATTCCTGGGACAAATCTCAACTGGTCATGCTGTACAATCCTTTTTATATGGTGCTGGTTTGGGTTTGCTAGTATTTTATTGCAGCTTTACGCCCATATTCATAAGGGATATTGATCTGTAGTTTCTTCTCATAACTTTTTTGTCTGGCTTTGACATCAGGGTAATACCTCACAAAAAGAGTTAGGAAACTATCTCTTCTATTTTTTTTAGAGTTTGAGAAAGATTAATGTTAATTCCTCCAAATATTAAAGTTTATTAATGAAGCCATCTGGTCTATTTGATTTGAATTTGATTATTCACTCATTTTCTCTTTGTTATAGCTCTGTTCTGATTTTTAAATTTCTTCTTGAGTTAATTTTAGTAGCTTGTTTCTAGAAATTTGACAATTTTGTCTAGTGTGTCTAATTTGTTGGCATACAATTGTCAATAATATTCTCTTATAAACCTTATTTCTGTAAAGTGAGCAGTATCACCTCCAATTCCCTTTATTATTTTAATAACCTGAGTCTACTCTCATTTTTCTTTCATCACTATAGCTAAAAATTTGCCAATTTTGCTGATCATTTCAAAGAATGAACTTTTGGTTTCATTGATTCTCTTTTGTTTTTGTATTTTCTATTTCATTTATCTCTGCTATAATCTTTCTTTTCTTCTGCTAGCTTTTTTTCTTTCTCCAGTTCTTCAAAGAAAAAGTTAGGATTTTGGTTTGAAATCTTTCTCTTTCTAATGATGGCATTTATGGCTATACATTTACCTCTAGTGCTGATTTTCCTACACTCCATTTTTGTTATGCTTTCATTTTCACTTGTCTTGAATTATTTTTAAATTTCCCAAGTGATTTTTGCTTTGATTCACTGGCTATTTAAGAGTGTGTTGGTTTATTTATTTCTACATATTTGAAAATTTTCTAGATTCCTTTCTCTTACTGACTTTTAATTTCATTCCATTGTGGTGAGAGAAGATGCTTGGTCTGAGTTCAATTTTCTAAATTTATTGAAACTTGATTTGTGGCCTAACATATGTATGGTCTGTTCTGTAAAATGTCCCATGTGCACTTAAGAATGTGTATTCTGCTGTTGGTGGTGGACTTTTTTATATATATGATGCACATATATGTTAGGTCTAGTTTATAGTGTTATTCTTCTGTTTCCTTATTTCTATTTAGTTGTTTTTGCCATTATTGAAAAGATGTTGAAGTATCCAACTATTATTTTTGAATTTTCTATTTCTCCCTGCAATTTTTTTGTTTTTTGCTTCAAATATTCTTGGGTTCCGTCAGGTGTATGTTTATAATTGTTCCATCTTCTTGATGGATTGACACTTTTACCACTATGTTATATCCTTCTCAATGTGTAAATTCATGTCTTTAGGGGGCTCAAGGGATTTGGGGGCTGATCAAGGAAAATTATATGACCATGAGAGGCAGTAACATGCTGTAAGCTTTATTGGGCAGCAGTTGGACAGAGTTGTCTAAGTGAGGCATAAGACCTTCCAGAGGCTACAGGGAGGGGGCCACCATCAAGAAGGAGAGTGCAAGGGAATTCCTAGGAAGACTTACATGCCTAGGAGATGTCAGTGAGCAACATTGTGGAGTTTCTAGATCAGAGAATTCTGAGCAGCAGCAGCAGCTTAGGACCTTATAACTGCAAGGCACTCTATTATCAGGCAGCTAACAATTGTGCAGAGTATGCAAAGCAGGCAAGCTCTAAATGGCCATGAATCTGCTTGTTTGGACTATTTTACAGAATAATTGGATGTGTAAACTTTTGACACTGGTGGGTTTTTGAGCTAATGAGTCTCAGCCTACAGCAATAAACAACCTAGGAGCCAATACACAGAGGTCACCTTTGACTCACTTATACACCACTGTATTTCATGAAATTTGGAAGTTTTTGGCATAATTTTTTGAAATATACTTTTTTTGGCCCTTTCTTTTCTCTTTTTCTGGGATTCCTATTATGCATATGTTAGTATGCTTGATAGTGTCCCAAGGGACTCTTGGGCTCTGTTCATCCTTATTTTCTCTTTCTGCTCTTCAGCCTGAATAATCTCCATTGGCCAATCTCCAAGTTCAGATTCTTCTACCTGCTCAAATATGTCGTTGAACCTCTTCAGTGAGTTTCTCATCTGTTACTGTACTCTTCAACTCTAGAGTTTCTATCTGGCTCATTTTTATAATTTCTATCTCTCTATTGATAGTATCTATTGGGCATTGTTCTCATGGCTTCCTTCTGTTCTTTGTTCATAGTTTCTAGTAGCAATTTGAACATATGTAAAATTGTTGATAAAAAGTTTTTAATAAAGTCCAATATCTGGGCTTCCTCATGGACAGTTTATTAACTTTTTTCTATGTATGGGTCATACTTTCTGTTTCCTGCTTGTCCTGTAATTGTCTTGTCGAAAAATAGGTATTTTGAGTATGTGACAACTCGGAAAATCAATTTCCAGATTGCTTTTGCTGCTTCGTGTTGTTGCTATAATTTTTTAAATGACTTCTGCACCAATTTTGTATATTTTGTGTTCTTTTTTTTTTTTTTTTTTTTTTTTATAATTATTTTTTATTGAAGGGTAGTTGACACACAGTATTACATTACATTAGTTTCAGGTGTACAACACAGTGATTCAACATTTATATACATGATAATTCTAAGTACCAGCTATCACCATACCAAGTTGTTACAATATTTTGACTATATTCCTTATGCTATACATTACATCCCGGTTGCTTATTTATTTTACAATTGGAAGTGTGTACTTTTTCTTGGTTGTTGTTGTTAGGGCATCTCTCATTTTTATTGATCAAATGGTTGTTAACAACAATAAAATTCTGTATAGGGGAGTCAATGCTCAATGCACAATCATTAATCCACCCCAAGCCTAATTTTCGTCAGTCTCCAATCTTCTGAAGCATAACGAACAAGTTCTTACATGGAGAACAAATTCTTACATAGTGAATAAGTTACATGGTGAACAGTACAAGGGCAGTCATCACAGAAACTTTTGGTTTTGCTCATGCATTATGAACTATAAACAGTCAGTTCAAATATGAATACACATTTGATTTTTATACTTGATTTATATGTGGATACCACATTTCTCTCTTTATTATTTTTAATAAGATGCTGAAGTGGTAGGTAGATACAACATAAAGGTAGAAAACATAGTTTAGTGTTGTAAGAGAGCAAATGTAGATGATCAGGTGTGTGCCTGTAGACTATGTGTTAATCCAAGCTAGACAAGGGCAATAAAACATCCTTTTGTGTTCTTTTTTATATGTGGCCACTGAACTCTCTATTCCATTAGCTTAGTGGTCAGCTAGTGATTCATCAAAGATTTCCTGAAATGCCAAAACTCAGCTCATTTTTCTTGATTAACTGTTCACCTGGTTGCTGTAAGACCTTGATTATTTTCTAGAGTCCAGTGAAACTGATTCTGACAGTCCCTTTTACAGAGGAATGGATTTTTGGTGCTTCCTATCCACAATTTTTCTCTAATGTTACTCAATATTCTATGTTTATCTAAGAAAGAGGATGAAGATTTGACTTACCTACTACCTATCTATATCTGCTACATAAGGGATAAAAGGGAAAAAAAGCCACAAAACTTAAATGCTTCCCTGTAAGAGGAAGAAACAGGGATAGAAGTTAGATTTCTCTAAATATAGTTTTATAGATTTTACTTTGGATACATATTTTACATAATTATTTAAAAATATTTAAGAATTGTTACCTAAACAAACAATTCCCAGAGTTATAAACTTGCCTAGGTCTAATATTTATATGGAGAAGTTGAGATTTGAATTCAGATAGTCTAATTACACATGCTACAATATTAACTTTATGCTATATTGTGTAGTACTGAGACGTAACATAAGCAAAGCATCTAACAAATAAAAAAAACATTAGATCCCTTCCATCAACACCTTATTTGGGGAGACAAAATATAATTATCTTGCCATCTTTGTTTCAGGCCTATACAGAGCTTATTATATCTAATCAGTGAAAATGGAAAAAATCAAGGCTCTGATTATATTTGACCACAAGGCCACTGTTTGAATGATGAGGAAAAGCAATGCCTACTAGAATAGTTATGTTAGTCTTACACTTTTCTTACAAAAATAAGGTTTTGATAAACAGACTTACTATTTTTGGATACATAAAAAAACAAACACATCCCTTACCACCAACATGGACACTACACAGTACTTCAATAAAAGTACTCATCAAAGCAAATACCTCCCACTCCTATTACCTACCACCTTTCCACTCACGTCAGATGTACCCTTTTCTCTCAGAACCCCACATATTACTTTGCCAACAACTCTTGACCACTCTGCTTCTTATTTCTTAAATCCATTCAGCACTCAACATTCCCACTAATACTGCCTCAGTTTGCACCTGTATTTCCTATCTGGATTACCAGATAGCCATTCTTATTTTCTTCTGTATCCATGTATTTGTTATTATCCCCAGGTTAAAATTATTTGTTCCCTACAGCCTGCAGCTAGTTCTTTTCAAGAGATATTACTTAACATGAAATGCGTAATTTTCTTAGAGTATGTTTTTTGTAGCAAATTAAAATTAGCTTATTTGATTTATTCATAAGTGAGTGGCAATGTCTCTAGTGTTTTTACTAAAAATAAACTGAATTATTCAACCTTTTCAATTTATTCAGTTGGTTGTTTTATCAGTTATTCAGTTGCTTTCTAACACCTCCAGTGGTGACTTTTTAAAATGTGTATTTTTTCAAAATTATTCTTAAAAGACTCAAGACTCAGTAGGCATTGCCTCAGTCTCTTAAGGGTGATAAAGCAGAGGCTTGATAGATAAGGTTCTCTTGCCATCCCTTTTCAACCTTCAATCACAGTTGCTAAATTTGTTTATGGGTCTGTGTAAGTTTTTGTTGGTACAACAGCTTTTCCTAACTCAAGCTCTTCATGTCTCTTAGCTCTCTCTTCAGATTCAATTCACTATTACTGATTGTCACAAGTCCTATACCTCTATCCACTTCGAAGTCTTCAGTTTACTGAATTAGAGATGTTGCTTTATGCCTTATTCTTTGAACAGCTCTTTCTAGCAATACTCTTATTCTCTCTGTACCTTAGGAAACCTCTCAAACTATCTCAGCTTAAAAATAACCAAAATATGAAAAGCCCTCAGGCAATTTGTTTCCTTCTGTTCCTACAGCACTTTGTATTCTCTGTTATTACAACCTCTACACTTTTTCTTCATCATATACTTACCCCTGTGTCCTTGGACAAATAATCTGAGGCCTTGGTTTCCTCACCTATAAAATGAAAGGACTTAGAAGAGTGCCTGACATATTAATTTATTCAAATGTTATATATAACTATTATTACTAATAATATCACCACTACCACTATTCATCTGAAGGCTTGCTTTCTTTTGCTCCCCTACCACATAGCCCATAATAAAAACTCAACATTGTGAGGAATTGATGTACATTCTATACTATGCAATGAATATGGTCATTTATTTGTTATTATTCTCAGCTTAAAATTATTTGTTCCCTAGTGCCCTCAGCTAGTTCTTTTTACAAGAGATATTACTTAACATGAAATTTGTAATTTTCTTAGAGTATCTTTTTTGTAGCAAATTAAAATTAGAAGCTTATTTGATTTATTCATAAATGAGAGGCAATTTCCTTTTACCCAATATATTTCAATAGATTTACCTAATGTAACCCACTGTGATGGTAGACTCATGTGTCACCTTGGCTGGGCCACAGAACCTAGATGGGTAGTCAAATGTTCTGGATGTTTCTGTGAGAGTGGTTTTGGATAAGATTAACATTTAAATCTGTTGATTTTCAGTAAAGTATATTGACTTCTTTAATGTGAGTGGGCCTGTGCATGGAATTAGCTGAAGTCTTGGACAGAACAAGACTGACCTCTCCTGAGCAAGGTGGACTCTGCAGCAGCCAGCCTTTGGATTTGAGCTGTAACACTGGCTCTTCCTTGGGTCTCCACTCTGCTGGTCCACCCTGCAGATTTTGGACTTGCAAGCCTCCGTAATGACATAAGCCAAGTCTTTAAAATATCTCTCCCTCTCTCTCTCTCCATATAGACTAATATACCCATCTATAGGATATATGAAATTAAGTTATAGACCAGGCTGTAATCATTTAAAGGAAAAAACTCTTTGGGAAGTTTAGAATTAAAAATATGTTTTATATGTGCATGTATATATAAAATTATGTAAATAAGTTATACACACACAGACACACACACACACACACACGTACCAGGGAATTAAGAATCTCTGAAGTTTCTTCTTTATTCCCTTTGGTAACATCCTGTTATTTATACAGAGTAAGAAAATAGAAAGGGGGTAAATTATTGCAGTTTTATTTAAAGTTTCAAAACTACTTTTTTCATATGCTTGAGACATAAAATTTAAATCACGTGTATGAATACAAAAATGAACAGAGGTGCTTTAAACACTGAGAAAATCCAGTCACAATATGATATCATTTTTAAAACAAGATTTTTATTTTTACAATGTAATGAAAAACTAAGTACACAGGAAAATATAATAGGTCAATGGTTTCACTGTTCCCTTCTTAAATATATGGCTCTGAATGTATGTGTTAGTATCATTTAAAAAATCCATACAAAATGCAACAAATAGACTTATAATAACACTTTCCTTCAGTTAATAGTTTATTCACTGTGATTAATAGAAGCTCCATAAAGGGTAATCATTTAATGCATTATCCCAGTTAGAATCACAACCAAAGTTTAAACATTTGGTCAAAGGAGCATAAAATGCAGGGTCCTGGCATAGTGAATGGAAGGTAATAACCTAGCAGGTGGTACTTCAGGTAAAGACAATCTTATCTAAGCTCCAAAGCAACCTTTTGGGTAAGTGGTACCTTACTCTCATTAAAGAAAAGTCTTTACTGCTGAGGGCACTGGGTCTCTGGAGTTGATTTGGAGGACACGTATAGAATGGGGTGTGATTTCTTATAAGTTTCTTTTTCCAATTTCCTTGCAGCTTCTTTCCCTTCTTTAACTTCTGTTTGAAGTCTTGATTCAGCAGCTAACCTATAGGCATTAAAGCATCCACTCTGAATTCAAATGCAATTAAGAAAAATTAAAGAAGAAACAATCTTCTCTTATAATGGGCCTTTAATGAGACATGGTGAGGTGGTTTTTTTTGGTACATGAGGAAAAAAATTACAGTTGAGTCCAGTACCATTAAGAAAACTAGTCACTGCCTCTCAAAGAGTTTTTTAGTATCAGTAGACTTAGTTTTTTAAATATCTGAAGAAATACCTTCAGGGCTGATAAAGTCATGACAAAGTTTAAATTAAGAACTAAAATATAATAGGGGTGCCTATCATGATAAGCACACCTAACAAAAAATATGTAAATGCTAGAGCACTATTTTAATGTAACATGACATATAAAAGGCAAATGCAAGATAAAAATAACATGAAATCCTGGGCTGCATGAATAGTTATCTATTTGTCTCATTAGAAAAAACTAAAATAGAGTTTCAACTAGCAGAACAATAATTTAATAAAAGATAAACAGAGGAGAAATATTTTTAAAAACCTATAAAGATATTTTATAGAAAGGGCATCAATGAAATTTATAATGCATGAAGTAGTGAAGTCCTCAATAAAACCTGTTTATAGTTACAATATTATCATAGGATTGTGTGTCTAAGTTAATCATGCATAAAGCAAAAGGTTGGAAACGTCTTAAGTTAGCAGATAGAATCACACACACAAAAACACATGTTTTGTGGCATTTTATTTGTTTCTCTTTAACTAGCAAGATAAAAAAATTGCAATGTGCTACTTACTTTGAGTCAAACAAGTAGCTAAATACATAATTTTTACCAAGCAAAAAAGGCAGAAAAAGTAACGAAGACAACACAGATAGAAAGGTTTTCACTGATCAATTGTGGAAACCCTCCTCCAGAAATAAACAATGGGCAAGCACACTTACACAGTGAATTACATATATACAAGCATAACCTGTTGAATTCATTAGAAAACTTCCTAGAGAACATGTGTGTGGGAGATATCATTCATCTGAAGTTACTTTTTCCTTGAGAATATCAAGCTTTTGTTTTATGTGGCTTATAATGTTATTACATAAAAATGTAAGGAATGGAGTACTCAATTACTCCTCCTTATAATAATAGCAGCCAACATTGTGGAAATGCTCTCACACTTAATAGAGTACTACACACTTAGTAGCACTGAACATTTGGAAGAGAAATCAGATAAAATACACAAAAAGCTCTTTTACATAAGGTGGGCTATGTCTTACTATTTCAATGCAAATGCACATCAGTAAAATGTCTTATTCTGTCCCCATCCATCAAAGACTGATGTAGCCCTAGTAGCAATTTAAAGACCTCCTTTCATAGCAGATTATCCAAGCTATTTACATATCAAAATGCCTCATTTTTTAAATGTCTAAAGAAATTATTTTAAATGCATCTGTCATTCTGTTGCATAAAGACATCCTTCATCATGTTATCTTTTTTTACCTTCTCCATCTTCCTCATTCACTTTTTCCCCACTCTGTGCTGCTGTGCACATCCAGAACTTTTATCTTATTCCACTCTAGCCTCACTGTTACCTACCTTGTCCTTCCACTTACCTTCTCTTACCTCCTGACCTCTATTAATTTGTTTTTTAAGGATAAGACCCATAAAACATTAATTCCTACATATATACATGTCTGACACTTTCTCTTTTAGTCACAAACTCAAATACACAGGAACTAGAGGCTTTAAAGTTTTGGTATGAAATGAAAATGAATTACGTTTGCTATTTAAAAATATCAAAATACATACCAAAGCTCATTCTTGAAGGTTTAGAATAAACAATTTCAAAAACCACAAAAATTTAGCCTAAAAGTTTTCTGTAAGGCTGAAACTTTTTAGATTACTGGAAAGCTCTTGTAGGAGGTAAGCTAATTTTTTCAAGGCCCCTCTCGAGCCAGGGAAAAAACCATGTATTTATTCAAACCAACAAAACATCCAGTGATGTACCAGACTGTGATATTTCTGTTTCATTAAACAGAAAAGTATAACTTTTAAAAATAATTCCCTTATTCAGGAGTCCTTTCCCCTTGCAATCATTTTAGTCTTTCTTAAAGTTTTAGAAAAGTTGAAGGTAGGCAGATGAAATTGAGGAATTATACTACATGCAATACTAAGAAAATAGATAAAAAAACAGATAGCACAGTTCATGCAGCGATAGAGAAGAGATGGAGAGGTCTGCTGTTTGCCTTGAAGAAAAGAGGACACTGACCTGGGAGAGTTAGGGGTGTTTCCACTTCTTTCACTTAAGCCTTCAGAGTCAGCTGGAACTTCTGTAAGTTTCACACATTTCTTTTCCTTCATTGGCTGAATATCCATGGACAGATCTTTGTGAGGAGAGAGAATGACTCCTGGTGTATTTATAAAAACTGTCTTTTCTAACTGCAAGTTATCTTCTAAATTGCTAGGACAGGACTGTGCCTCCTCCTTCTGAGATGGTAATCTATAAACTTCTTCCCCAACAGCACATATATTGTTACAGGTGGTTATATCCACAGGCAGTACTTCACGCCTTTTTTTGACTACAGGCACTTCAATTTTCTCTGAGAATAAAAAACATTAAAAATATATCCGGTCAGTAAGTCAAAACAAAGATTCAACATAAAAAGAAAGAACCAGTTATAGCTTTTCCCTTTCTTCCATTCTTTTAAAACCAACTCCCCACCTTATTGAAATATATTGTTTCTGTCTTTTATTCTTTTTTTTCATGGACTCCATTAACTAACTTTTAAAGGTTATCTGGCTATAATTTTTTCTTTGGGAACTCAGTATGTTTGCCTCTTGGAATGAACATTTAAATTTTGTCTTCTGGTATTGTGATAAAAGTTGTATGCCTCCTACGATCTCGGTGTGGAAAAGAGGAAATATACTGTAGCTAAGAATCAAGGAATCAAGGTACAAATCCAAGTACTAGCATTTTCCAGCTGGATAACCTTGGGGAAATAGTTAACCCCTCTGAGCTTTATTTTCCTTATTTGTAAAAGGACCCATTTCACTCAAGATTGTGTGTTATAAGGATTAAATGAAAAAAGGTCAAATTCTCTGAATATTGTTATTTGTGCCTATTAATATTCAAAATCTGAGTGCTTCTACCATGGATATTTCCCCAGTTCAAATCATATTATGTATCACTGCAAACTACTGCAATAACCTACCCACAATACCTAACATAACATCATTCCATCCCCTTCGCAGATCCATAAACATAGTCACTAAATTAACTGCTCTAGTACCTTCTGCCTACCCCCCATTCCAGTGTATCTTTTATTTTCAAAATAAAAATGTTAGCAAAAGTTGGAGAAACTATGGTTGGATGTGTGGTACACTACTCTTTTTAAGTCATTATTTTTTCTTTTTCTTGCACTTCTTTGAAACCCATATCATTGCACTTCATTGAAACTACATTTCATTGCATCTTGCACTTCATTGAAACTACATTTCTTCCTATCTCTTTGCTGTGTTCAATTCATCAGACTTTTGAAATTCATAATGGATAATTCTTAATTAGGAAAGCCTATTAGAATCAGGGAAGAGAAAAAGGGTGAGAGAAAGAGAAGTTATTAAAAACAGAAACTTTTAAAAGACCTTACCATTGATGACAACTCCTGCACTATTGTTCAGACTCTAACTCTGGAGTCATTAACATAATAATGAAGAGAGAGTCTAAGACATGTGAACAGTGTAGGGGCAAACACTGGCTGAAAATCTATAACCCCAAACATGTAACAACACATTTTTTGGTCTAAAAGCTGTCACATTCTTAAACTTTTTAACATTTGGCCTTTTATTTTTAATTTGCATACAGTGAAATCACTCTTTTCAGTGTATAATATGTTCATGGCTAGGCTATTTTCTACCTTGGTGATTAGACTTCCTAGCTGTCTTCTAATATCTGTACTACTATTCTTTCTTAATAATAGAATTCCCAAGAACATAGTCAATAATGTTGTAGTAACTTTGTATGGTGGCAGATGGCAACTGGACTTACTATGGGGATTTCATAATGGATAAAAATACCAAATCATTATTATGTTCACCTGAAACTAATAGGGTATTGTATATTAATTATACTTCCAAAAAAAAAAATCCCCAAAGTTAGTTGGGAACAATACCCTGAGAAAAAGACTGCATTTCTCAGCTTTTCTTACATGCAGATGAGACCACATGACTAATTTCTGCTCAGAGAGGTCTACTGATGAACAATGCAAATAAAGCCTAAATTCTGATACTCTAACCTGTCCTGGAATGCCTCCTCCAGACTTGTATGAGGGGGAGGAATAAATACCTATCTTGTTTACATCTTCATTATTTTAATTTCCTATAAACAGTATTTACTAACATAGCTCCCAGATATCAGTTGCGTCACCAAAATCAAACTCTTTGGTATTACATAAGATACTGCAATCTTAAATGTAAAAGTCCCAAATGTCAAGGTTCTAATATAAAGAGATCCAAAAGAGTACCTATTATATTCATGCACATCCAATACCCAGTTGTCTGTGAATTTTCTATAAATTTTATAGCAGTAAATATGTTTTATGAAATATATACCCCAAATTAGTTTGTAAAGGGATTTGCATAAAGCTGTAGTAATAAAAAAATTTGATTTCTCAGAGCTTCTGACAATTTAAAAAAAGACAAAATATATGAGACATACACACCTTCAGGTTCATACTTCAGTTTTATCTCATCTAGTTTAGCTCTCAGTTTCATATTTTCACTTTGGGAAACCTGGAGGCATCTTTCATTTGCAAAAAGTTTTCGTTCAATATCCAGAGCCCGCTGGCTCTCAAATAATGCTTTCATTCTCTGTATGGATAATTCACCTTTAGTGCTTTCACTTTCTTTGCTATATAGATAAAAAAGGAGAACCAAGGGACATTAAAATAACATACAATATAAATAAGTGTAATAGTACAAACCTTTTATGTATTTGAAATCTTTGTTAAAAATGCATTTCCTTGAAGTTTTCAGAAACAAAGAAACAATAAACAAAATAATTTTTAGCAACAGCACTTTTCATAAGTTAGATAAATACCATATATCATTTATATGTGGAATCTGAGAAACAAAACAAACGAACAATCAAACAAAACAGATAAACTCATAAATGCTGGCTGCCATAGGGAAAAGGGGTGGAGGGATGGGTCAAAGAGGTTAAGGGGCAAAAAAAATTAGTGACAATGTTTGATATCTTGATCTGGGTGATGGTTATATAGTACATACTCATGTCAAAACTCACTGAGTTGTACACTAAAATTTGTGTTTTTTTGTATGTACCTCAATAAAAAATAATAGTACTTTCAAATTAAAAAAACCTCCTCAATTCTTCCAAGGAAATGGACAAAGGGGGAAAATATTTTTTCCACATTTACGCATGTATAAATGAATTCCTTTAAGTTTTAAATTATGTGATATTTTTGAAAAACTTAGATTATAAGAACATTTTTTACATTAAAGTTCCTTTCACCTACCAATCTAAAAAAAATAAACACAAAGAAGTAAAAACATTTAATTATTCGTTGAAAGTATTTTTCCTTCAATAATCAGCACTAATTATCTATTGAATAAATGTCATTTGTTGCACAAAAGTATTTTTGTTTCCTTTCTTTTCTGAAAATTTCTTTTGACAATTTAAAAACAAATATTTGAAAAATAATTATCTACAAAAAAAACAAAACAAAAAAAACACACAAATATTTGTAGTTACTGATACTATTTGTTATAAGCAAGTCAAAAAGAAGCCATCTTTCCATCCACCCAACACTTACTTTAAGTTGTCAAGCTTTATCTGAAGTAAATCTGTGTAGTAAGTGTTATCTTCCAGAGCATTAGAGTTGGCTGAAGGCTTAGATTCCATATTTTCACATAAACTCTAAAAAAAACAACAATTCTTATTATTTAAAATAAATTACAAATTAGGTTAGTAAATTTTATTTATAATAATATCAGTTACCCCATAATTGAATGTTTATTGTATGGCAGGCACTTGGGCTAAGCATTATCCCTTAACTTATTTACCTTTTGACATAGCTGTAAGAATGAGCATTCCTCTTTTAAAGATAAGGGAACTGGCTCAAGATGCATAGGCAAGTAAACTGAGAAGAGAGAATCTAAACTCACATTTCAATCCAAAGCCTATGCTTCTAACAGCACCTTTATCCTCTGGTTTCCTTCTGCTGGCTTTTAACATGGGAAAAGTAAATACTGGGTTGAGTTCTGGCCTTCATGATAAAGTCATAAATTAGAAAATTTTATGAAAAAGAGTGGAGATACATAAAGTTATTTTTGGTGCCCACTTTCTAAAATTCTGATGTAATAATCTCTGTACAATTTCTTTAGGGAAGAAAAATACAAATCTGCTTAAACACTTGTAAACAATTTTAGAGATTGCAGATTAACACCCTGACTTAAAGCCATAATTTTCAAAGCATAGCACTGAGCTCACTAGTAGGTCATATATGCCTGCCAACTGACATTCTATTCTATATGATGAGATGGGTGGTAATTCTAAGTGGGTATATGTGTGTTACAATTTACTGAGTATTACACTAAAGATATGGCACTTTGAGGTAAAACAGTAACAACAAATATGGGGGAGGCAAGTTTGACTCTACTAAAACAAGCAATAGCCAATAACATTGAAAAGCAAAAAGTAATTACAAGAAAAAAGCAATTTAAATATTGGTCAAATCTCAGTTAAAACTCTGAGTTAATTATATAATAAAGAAACTTCTTCAAGTTAAAAGTATTAATATATTGAACCCAAATTTAGCTGCATTTTTTAATGGTGTTACACATACCTTAAATTTCTCCAGATTTCTAATTTCACCTAAGAGATGCTTAATTTCACCATTCTTCTGCTCCAACATGGCAAGCAACCGTTCCTGCTGCTCAAATTCAGTTTGAGACCCTTTCATTTGTAGCAATGTGGCAATTTGTAACTAGAAAAAAAAATTTAACCGTAAACCCCAATAAAGTTGAGTAGGGAAAGGGAGATTCTGATAACCATATTTTTGGTACATTTCATATTTTGAACTATATTTCTGTGAACTAGTTTTGGAAATTAAACCAACTATTTCTAGTTTGATAATGTAATAATTTGAAAACATTTATATCAATAAGTTTAGTTACAGACATAACTTGGGCACTTATTTTGACTACTTATGAGTGATATCTGATGTCTTAACAATGATTTACACTTCTGTGAAACATAAAATTGAACTGCATGGTTATGATCTAGAAGTATCACTTAGCTGGCAAATAAGCCTGGCCAAATGCTGCAATGCTATACTCATCATATGCATTCTCATTAAGGGTCTGATGGGGTTTCTCCAAATATTAATTAGTTTCAATAGTATTAACTGGGAAAAATAATTAGCTGCTCACATGCACAAACATGAGATTCACAAACGACAAGGATGTAAAGCAAAGGCAAAAGGCAATCTAAGGCTGTAGAGGCAGTCTTCAACACAAATATAAAAAAATTTAGTTTTTAAGAGCAGCAATCAACTTACATAATTATGACTCCACCTAAACCTGGAGTTGCACAGCAATCAGAAGGAAATTAACTAGAATCTAAACCTAGCACTCCTTTCTGCTTTCAGAAATGTCTGGAGTTCTAAAAGTTATCAATTAGTTTAAAATATAGTTTTGACCAAAACAAACAATGATATGAGATTGCAGTTATGGTTACAAAGAAAACAGAGAGATGACTTCTGACATTTTTGAGGATTTACTTTTTCTTATCTCAGAATGCTGACGCATTTAGTCTAAGAAGGTTCAAAATGCTACTTGTGTCTAAAGCACACACACCAGTATGAGATATCATGGGAACATTGGGAGATTAATAGTATCAGTCCAAGAAATGCTGGAAGAAAACAAGAAGCAAATGTGAGAAAATTTACAAAGAAATAATTGCCAGAGAGCAAAGAGCCTCAGTAAACCAAGCAGCATAGTTAAAATCCTTAGAAATAAACTGTAACTGTTTATTAAGTCAGCACTTCCTTATTTGCCAAGTACTATGTAAACATTTTACTATGCTTTAACTCCACAGTAATTCTAAGAGACAGGTTCTGTCATCCCACTTTACAGATGAGATTACTGATACTCTGTAAAGTAAAAATACTTGTCCAAGGTCACATAGCTAGCAAGTCAAAATTCAGGAATAGCAAGGATTCAATCCAAGTTCTTCTAATACCAAAGCTTAATCACTGACCTTTCCTATTTGTTTGGTGTACCTCACCATCCTGAATAAAAGGCAGGAAGCCATCCAGACTTCCAGTTACCAATTAGGCATTAACAGGTCAGGGCTCAGTATTCTAGAGGCTGGTACAACACCAGAATCTTTCTTACACCAGTTTCTATGTTACCATCTGTTCGACTAAAATGATGACTAACAAACCCTTAAAATTAAAGGGCCTATATGCTTAACTTAAGGAACAGCAAGGAAAGGAAGTACAAATCTTACTCTACATAAGCCTTTAAGGGAGGACTGAAGAATGGTAAGGGAGCTAGTTTTAGCTGAAAAAGGAACCTTAGGGCTATACTTGGAAAGATATCAGGTTAACAGGAAATAAAAACTTTTTTATTTATTTTTTCCTCCACTCCATGGATTTGTACCTCTCTGGCAAGGCTAAAAAAATCAACCAATCAATGGATGCTAAATATACTACTACTATAGTTACTTTTTGTAAATAAATAGATTTTTTGCTCAATTTAAAAATACTGATTTTCTTCTATAATCAGGCAGTTCTAGAAACAACTATATAAGTACACTCCTTAAAGGAAAAGATGCTTTCTTTGACATATTTGTACATGTAATGCTGATACAAAATAGGCTTAATAAACCTTTCACAGTGACAATTCTATACCTTCATTCTTTGCATCTGTTCTCTATTAAATGCATTTTGCTTCTTTAGTGACTGGTATTTGACTTTCATACTGATAAGCTGACGTTCCATTGCTGCCCTTCGATCTTCCACCTAGAAAATATCAACATGCTTAATTACTCTTATATTATGTGAAATGCCGATTTAATCAACAGAATATTTCTAAGTACCTCTGCAAACAAAGAGTTGCCTTTACTACTGGGGTCCAAGGCTTGCTGGAGTGCCTGGTCTAACTGTACCTGAAGATCTTGATTTGCTACACGAGCTTTCTAAATTCAAAAGAAAACAATTTAGCTAATAGAGGTTAGATTAGTAAAGGAACAAGTTACTATAAATTGAAAAGATGAAATTACTGTAAACATAATACCTCTAAGGCATTATAGTATGCAACTGCTTCTTTCTCCCGCTCCTCTTTTTCTTCTTTAAGCCGGTCCACCTGGCGCAGTAGATTAGTACTAAGAAGTTCCAGTTGTTCCTGTCTGTACTGTAGTTCATTCACTTCTTCTTTGAGGGTGGTCTATTCAACAGGAATTGACAAAGAGGAAACTCTCCTGAATAATCCTTCATTTGCAGCTGTTCAGTTTATCCATCAGCAGTTTATCCAATCAAAAAAACTAATCAAAGGTTGTAAGGAGCCTAATAATAAAAACTACTAAATTTTTCAGTAGGCACCTAAATAAAACTCTAGAGACTGTCTGTCTTTCCTATGAATTTAAGGTTTTAATTTTTAATTAACCTCAGGCTGAAATGAAAAAATTTACATCCATATGCATATCAACTTCCATGGGAATAATGTCTTATATTGGGCTTTTATGACACCAACTAGGATCCGAGGAAACGTCTCTATGCCAAAAAATTACCTTCATACTTTCCATTTCAGTCAGCTCAATTTGAAGAGCCAGCATCTCTGAAGACATGCTTTCATGCACACGTTCAGACATTATCCGCATTTCCTCTGATTTACAGGAGAGGAGTTCCTTCTGGTGATCCACTTTGTGCTTCAGCTGCTTTTCACTAAGCCTAGCTTCATCTAATTCTGCTTTCAGCTTTTCTAACTAAAAAGGAAAAAAATCACAATCTTAAAACATCAAAAGGTAATCAGAATATACAGTATTCTGGTACCTACAGGTACCTTAACTGCTTTGAAAGATGGTCAAGCTGAACAAAACTATTTACTCTTTTTAACATGTCAAGTTTCAAATCTTAGAAGACCAAGACTATTAAGCTTAAAGCGAACAAACTTATACAACAGTGAAGCTTTAGGGTCAGGCCTATGTTAAACATATCTCAGTTTCATTCCTCATATTTAAAACTGGTAAATGATTTGACCTATCATCTTTGGGTTATTGTGAGGCTCTCAATTGAGACTGGATGGTTAAAACATCACCTGCCTGACACTCACTAAATGGTTTTTGTTATCAATAAAAAGCTTTTACTTGATGTCCAGGTGTATGATGATCAAGTAATTGAATTATCTTCAATAAGGTGTCAGTGTTCTTAGAATTTATCCTTGTATTTGTTTTCTATTTAAAAAATAAGAGCCTCTTAGCCTGATTTTCCTTTTTCTATTTTCATGGTGTGAAATAAAAATTTCAGCTGAATGATCTATGTTGATATATGGCCATCTTCCTGAAAAACATCACTGATTTAATCAAACTTACAGCATGATGAAACTATTATGGTTTCCTATTTGGCCAAGGCTAATCATCTTTTAACAGAGAGTGACATGCCTTGTTTTATAAACGTACAAACAATCCATACAAGTAATCAGAGTAGGTATGGATTCCTGACCACTGTGGCTACTATGTAAAGAATGAATGACATGATGGCAATGATGGAAGCAGGCTATCTGGGCAAAAGGCTATAGTAGCAGTCTAGGAGATGACAGTGATCTGGATGATAAATGTTTTGTAGGCCAAGTTCTCAGAATTTACTAATGGGTTAAATGTGAGAAATAAGTGAAAGAAAGATGTCAAATAAAACTAAATTCTTGGCACAACTGTTTTGAGAACATTAGTAGACCGAAAATACTTTTTTACACTGATTTAGTCTTTGTCCACCAAAAAGCCATCTCTATAATTGGCCTTGCCACAGACTCTGAGTATTTCCTATGTTATACATTTTTGTTCAGGTAATGAAAGCTACCACTTAAGTGAAAATAATATCCAGGAAAAAAAGAAGGAATATATCATTATCAGTCATTGATTTCTCAACTCAGATTAGTTTCAGACAAGCTGGATTATTACTTGCCAGAATGGTTAAGCAAGATGATTCTAAGTACTACATGAAAGTATATTATAATAGTTATGTTTGTTTTACTGCATATTACGAAGAAATATAATCAGCTCAAATATATAATTAAATTGATAGTAGTACTTAAAGTGAGAAAACACGTAAAAAGAGAGCCAATTTAATAAGGAATTAATTAAAAATACAGGTGCTACCAGTATGGAAAAATCTTAAAACAAAGAAAATTGGAAAACAGACTTCTGAGGAAACAGGAAAAAACTCAGACAATTTTTGGTAGAGAGGGGTCTGCATAGTATGGACTCTATACAGAAAGAAGCCATGATAAAAGTTCAGGATTCCTTAGAAGTAACCTGAAGGTATTGTATAGAAAACGGTGCCAAAAGGGAATGGACAATCACTAAAAATTATTTTGTACTTGCAAATGAAGCCAGTATAACATAACATGAGACTAAGTACAGTGACATGGGCTTTGGAATCAGAAAGCCTCAGTTCAAATCTTGACTGATAATTTTTAGCTCTATAATTTTGTCCAACCTACTCATTTGTTTAAACATTAATTTTCTCATCTGTTTTAAGAAATAATGGTACTTCTCTTTTGTAGTTGTAAGAATTAGATTGTATGTATTACTTTATCTTCAATTTAAAAAACTATAAAGCATCAATTCTAATGTACATAAATTGACCAGAAACTATTGGTTTCTTTTGTTGAATTACAAAATGTACCACTAGTTGAAGTGAAAGCTAGGGGACTAGCCTTTCTGAGAGGATATTACCATACTATGCATTATAAGCAAAGAGGTCATCTGGTCACTAAAACTCTGGATCAAATAATTTAGTTATCAAAATTAAATACCCATGAACAATGTAGGACTTAGGGGTACTGAGCCCCATGCAGTCAAAAATCTGCATATGGCTTTTGACTCCCCACAAACTTAACTAATAACCTACTGTTGACAAGAAGCCTCACAGATAAGAAAAATAGTCGACACATATTTTGCATGTTATATATATTATAAACAATATATACTGTATTCTTAATAAAGTGAGAAAAGAAAATATTTTTTCAAGTTATCAAAATTTTCAAAAATTTTCCAATATATTTATTGAAAAAAATCCACATATAAGTGGACCTGTGCACCCAACATTTACAGATTGCTGCATAAGCATGGAACATTTTTGTTGTGAAATATAGATACCCAAACCTTATTTTTTAGTTCATTCACTTCCTGTCCATGGCTTCTGCTCAACTGTTCTTCTAATTTCTCCAGGTGTATCTTTTGTTGTTGTTTAATAGCTTCACATTCAGAGCTCAAACTTTCTAACATTCGACTCTTGAGCTCTACTTCTCTCTGAAGAGTGTATTTTTCTTGTTCATAATTCTGAAAACAGATTCAATTATAATTCAATTACACAAAAATAACAAAGTCATCACATATAAGCAGTTCTTACCTTCAACTGTTTCATTAGTTTCATATGTTTGCTAAGTAATGACCACATGTTTAATCTGGAATAACATTGTAGCTAATCAGTCTTAAAAAAGCTGAGGGATATTTTGAAACTACATTCAAGTGCATGTTACCATAAGGTAATTGCTTCTATGCCCTATCAAGGAATTTAAAAATGCTCCATAGTAATCTCTGCTAGGAAAAAAAAAAGAACAAAAAAGGTTTAATAGCACTTATATTTTCCTACTGAGAATTACTTGGTTTGATGTTATCCTCTACTTGTAGCTCTTAACAAAACGAAGAAATAGTGGACTAGGTATAAAGAGAAGTACTGAATTAGCCTTTACTTTCAGGATGTAGTCATCTGAGGAATATTTACAAATGACTACCTCAATAAATACAGTGCTGAGACAAAAGGAGTATTTAAGTGTGCCTTTGCTAAGTGACAGGGAAGTTTAAAGGTAAAGACAAAAAGGGCATCAGTTCAAACTCCTTCAACAATCTTTAAAAAATATGATAAAATAAAATTAGATCAAGTAAGTGAAAAATAAAAAAATAATGGTTGCTATTAGTTACTTTTACCTGCTATATTTAAATTTTGGGATGAAAGCTTAAATATGTTACTGAACATTTACAAATAAAAGTGATTTATTCATTCTTTCAAATGTGTGCCAGACATTAGGGATACAGCAATGAATAAAAAAAACAAAACTCCCTTTCATGGAACTTATAATGTGGAGATAATTAGCACTGCAGAGAACTAAGTGAATGATGGCAACTTTATAAAACTGAGTTAAGGGAGGGCCTCTCTACCGAGGTGACGTAATAGAAGTCTAAAGCTTGAGGACTCAATCCATGACAGTAAAGAATGAACAACTCAGCTGGAGGCATGTAAAGCTCCTATGGCAATACTAGGGAAGCTAAGAACAAGGGAGAATAATTTTAAGATGAGGTCAAAAGGTTGGCAGGGGTCAGATCATACAGGGAATCAGCAAACCCAGGAGAGGAGTTCAGATTTTGTTGTAAACATCATCGGAAGCAGTTTTATGTTTATAGCAGGGCTGTGATGTGATCTTTTGTATATATTTCAATGAGTACTTGGCTGCTGTGAAAAATTAATGGTATGAATGGCAATGAAGGAAGCAGGCAACTTGGTTAGCCCACAGTACTAGTCTAGGGGAGAGATACAGTGATCTGGACTAGCACTAAGGTAGCATAGATAGATGTTTTGTAGGTCAAGCTCTTAGAGCTTCCTAACAGATTATATATGATAAGTAAGGTACAGACAGGTATTGAGTAAAACTAGATTTTTGCCTTAAGCAATTGGATGAATGTTATTACATTTACTAAGTAAGCTAAAGAAAATTGCAAGAGAATGATTGGCTAGTGGACATGGAATCAACTATTCTTTCTGTTTATGTCAAGTTTGAGATGTCTATTAGTGGGTAATTGAATCCAGAAGTCTAAATTTTAGGGGATAACTCAGGACTTGGCCATAGTGTCATGGGGCATTTAGATGTTATCTAAAGTGATGAAACAAGTGAGGTCTTTTAGGAAGAGTGCAAACAATACAAAATCTAAAATTGAGTATGTAATAAAAACAGAAATAACTTGATTTTTCACACTCAGAACAGACTGGGTCAGAAAGAATATTAGGAATTCATTTAATTCATTTCTCTTTGTTGGGGATGGGGTAAGTGGAAGCTAGGTCTAAAATCTTTAAAAAGAACAACAGTAGTATTAATAATAATTGCTAAACAACACAAATCTTCGATACCTAAGCAAACCCTTGTAAACAGAGGAGTCTACAGTCCTACCTCAGTCACGGTCATCATTTCATGACGACATTTATCCAACTGATTCTGCAGTTCATTCTGGCTCTCCACAAGCTGTAAACCATACTGTGCAGCTCTCAGTCGCTCTTCCTCAACCTCTTTGAGTTTGCATCGAAGATCTGCAATTATATCTGCCTCCATGACTTTTTTCCTATTTTTAGTCTACTGCAAATAGAGTAAATAAAAGTACTTAAGCTTAAACAAAAAACTCTATACAATATCAATGAAAGATATATGTATATGTTTACACACACACACTTAATACTACTGACATATAAAAATATAGTATTAAAAATTTTCTTCCTGACTTCTAAATGGCCAAATTTACCAATTTACCTTATTGTTCTAAGAGTGAGGTCTGATGGCTTTGTTACCTGATTTGAGACCAAATAAAAGATAGCAAAAAGGTGAATACTTTTCATTTTGCTTTTCAGAAATGCAGTATCAGAAAGCTCTTCACTTGTGCACTCAAGTTCCTTAAATGCTAAGATAAGGTGAGTCTCATAATTATGTGACTATATAGGTAACCAAGTTAAGAGAACAATGAAATAAATTAAGGAATTTTATAGTAGCATGACTGCTATTGAACATATAAAAAGGTAGCTTTGAATAAAATTCATAAGGTAAGGAAAGGACTACTACGTCCACAGTTTCTCACAATGTTAACTTTCTGAACACATTAAATGTACTTTACTGAAACAGGCTCACTAGTATTTTCCTAGTTCTTCACAAGAGGGAGTGCAAAATAAAAACCATGTTCAGAGCAATTAAAGAATACTGATCTCAGTTTAGATTTTCAAGTAAAGTCTTGACATTATATCCAAAAACATTCCACTGTAACTCAACCTCACTCATCTTTTCCATATTGGTTCCAGCCTCTTAGTTCACATTCAAACTCAGCTTTGCTTTCAAAGAGCTATTATTAAGGTGTTCCCTCATGTCTCAAGTCAACGTAATCAAGAAAAGGTATTTCTGGAATGTTTTTATGTGCTGTGCTCCATTCTGGATGAGAGTTAGCCATGTACCTATTTAAGGAAAGAATGTTCTAGGCAGAAGTGTAACACTAAGACAGAAAGGAATACAAAGAATGGACAAGATAGGGTTTAGGTCAGAAGAGATAATAGGGGAGAATAGGCAGATTCGGCCATTTTAAGAACTTTGGCTTCTGCTCTTGATGAAATGGGGAGTCACTGCAAAGTCTGAAATATAAATCTGATACATTTAAATGGATCATTTTGGCTGCTATATTGAATAGTTTGAAGGGGAGCAAGTTGGAAGTAGAAAGACCAGGTGAGACAGACAGTCACAACAGGGTGGTGACATAGGAGGTGGTAAGAAATGATAAGATTCTGTGCATATTTTGAAGGTAAAGCCAATATGATTTTCTGACAAATGGAATGTAGGATGTTTGAAAAAGAGAGGTCAAAAGTGCCTCCAAGGCTCCTGGTCTGAGCAACTAGTAGAATTGATTTGTCAACAGCTGAGGCATCAAAAATTTTGAGTGAATATTGTTTTAGAAAATCAGGTTCTTAGGTTTTGCATATGAAAAATGCCAAGTAATCAGTTGGCTATATGAGGAGGAGAGGGATAAATACAAATTTAGGAGTTATTAGCATAAATTTGGGGCTTTTGTATCACCAGAGTATGAACATAATTAAAGAGAATTGAGGACTAACTCTGTTAAGAGGTGGGAAAGAAGACAGCAAAGTACACTCAGGTATGATCAGTGAAATAGGATGAAAAATCAAGAGTTTGTGTTGTCTTGGAAGCCAATAAATAAAAGACTGAAGGAGAAAGAGGTGATCAACTCGCCAAATGCTAAGTCAAATAAGGTGAAAACTGAGAATTGGACATAGGATTTGAATTCACAGAGGTCACTGACATTGGTACCCTTAAGAGCAGTTTTGGTGGAGAGATGGGGACAAAAGCCTGAGTATAATGGGTTGGAGAGAGAACAGGAGAACAGGAGACAGCAAGTACAGCTTGGCTGCATAGGAGAATAGATAAATAGGTCAGTGCTGGCAAAGAAGTAGATTCAAGTTTTTTTGAGATAAAAAAATTTTAGAACACAATTAAGTTATTAAAATTTTATAAAAACTTACCTGAAAATAACAGCATGGTTGTATGTCATGGGACAGACTCAGGAGAAAAGAAAAACTGATGATATAAAAACCTGGAGAACTGCTAACGTGATGAATAAAGAGAAAGAGATTCAAGGTACAGGGATTGATTTTAGAAAGGAGTACAAATATTTCACTGAAAAGTAAGTAAAAGCAAAGCATAGGGGTAGAGACACGGATAAGCAGGTAAAGTAGTGAGAGTCTTCTTAAGTACCCATCTAATTGCTTTAATTTATCAGTGAGAGAGGAAGGAGGGTCTTTAACCAAGAATGAAGATGAAGAGATACAAGGTTTTAGAAGAGAAAGGAAAAAAAAAATGTATGCTATGTTATCCAGAGCTGGCATTATTGCTGTAAAACGCAATACCTTCCCAAGAACATGACGAGGCCAGCTACTAATGCTGAACTGTTAACAGTAGTTTGTATTTGCTGAGAATTTACCATTTGTTAGGCTGAGGGCTTCAAATGTATTACTTAATTCTCTTGATGGGCCTGAGTTAAGTACTATTGTCATCAGCATTTATCAAAGAAAAAACTGGAGCTAATGTCAAGACATCCCATCCTGCAATGGGATGACAAAAAATTAGCTCCCATTCACTCAGATTTGCTGGAATCCCTATTATATGTCGGGTACTGTGCTATTGCTGAGGATACAGTGGTGACATCAAAACTAGACAATATCTTTACCTTCCTCAATCTTACAGTTTATTAGTGGAAAGGTACTAAATAACTGAACTGTAAAGTTACAAGTGTGATAAGTGCAAGAGAAAGAGATATATGGTGCTATCAGAGCCTATAACATAGGGAGCTGTCCTAACCTGGGTAGTGAAATGGGGGCAGTATGAGAGAATATGGACAAGAAAAGTTTCCCTGAGGAGGTGACTTTTCTGCAGAGACCTCATAGATGAGTAAGAGTTAACCTATCAATCTGCAAAGAGAGATAGTCAGGGTCAAATAACAATTGTGTCTGATATGTGCCAGACATTGTGCTTGGTGCTTCACATACATTATTTTATTTAATCCTCTCGAGAAGCCTGTGAAATACAGGTATTTCCCCACTTTACATGTGCAAACTGAGGCAACAAAGGTTAAGTAACTTACCCAGGATTATCAGCTAGTAAGTGGCTCAGCAAGTTGGGAATCAGACTCTAGCTCCAAAGCCTGGTACTCCTGAACACTTTTCTGTATTGCTTCTGGGAAACAACAGCACGCACAAAACATTAAGGAGACTGGGAGCTCAGGGAATCAGGCTGCCTGAGTTCTAAACCCCACCTCCACTACTCACTGGCTGCAGGAACTGGGAAAACGTATTTATTGTCTTGTCATCCCTAAAACAAGAACAGTAACATCTACCTAATAGGGTTTTAACAAGACTGAACCAGCTAATAGAAGCAATTAGGGCAGAGTGTGACACGCAGCTGTCAGGGGCACGCTGTCCAACAGAAATATAATGCGAACTACGTATGTGATTTTTAATTTACAGGAACCACATTGAAATTCATTTAAATAACATTTTATTTAACCCAACACATCCCAAATATTTTAACACGTAATCATGATAAAAACTGAGACATTACTCTTTTTGTGCAGTCTTCGAAATCCAGTATTTTACATTTACAGCGTTCCTCAACTCGACCTACTACATATGGCTGGATAGTGCACATCTAGTGTCTGTTACCATTCTAGGGCTCAGGCAACGGATCCCGCCTTCCATATTGACGCAGAAGCCCCGGGGGCGTAAGATTGAGACCGGCTCGCAACTTAGTTTACAAGAACTTCTTCCGCTGAAGAAGCTGTTCCGCCCAAGGCCTCGGCAGAGACCCAGGCCCCAGGTTTTCCTTAGGCCCTGCTCTCCTCTCCCCAGAAGCCGGCCCTCCGCCGCTCCTCTCCAAGCGCACCTCCCTCCAGGTCCCTTGCCCGACCTCTCTCCTCACCCCTTTCTCTTGCTGTTGCATCCGGCGGCTCGTGCTGACAGCTCACAGCGCCCAGATTCGCGACGGTAACTCCACTTCACTGCAGAAACACCCGCCTTCCACTCAACTAGCTTTCGGGAAAGCGCCAGGGTGTTTTGAACGCAATTCCCGCGAGAACTCACACTTCTCACGAGACGTTCCGTCCTAGCCGCGCGTAAAGGAAGAAACGCCGGAGCGTCTCACTTGTCGAAAGCGCCGGTGCATTTGGAGCGCCGTGGTCGTGGCGCAAGCGTAGACGTGGCTCCCTTTCTTGTCAGTTTTTTTGAAGCATGGTTTCCTTGGTGGCTTTCCGGTGTCTGCTTTTAGTTGCCTTTTGTTTTTGTTTTTACGGCGGTACCTCGAAACACACTGTGTCCCTAGAAGGCGAGGCAATGGGGAATTCTATATTGTGCCGGCCTCTTACAACCTACCAGCTCGTGTGCGCTCTGAGAGGCTTGACCTCTGG
This sequence comes from Manis pentadactyla, assembly GCF_030020395.1. NCBI lineage: Eukaryota > Metazoa > Chordata > Mammalia > Pholidota > Manidae > Manis > Manis pentadactyla. The sequence goes on along the minus strand of NC_080020.1, from coordinate 43,388,816 downwards.
TATGGTTCCAAGATTAGGAATCAGTGTGACAGTGCCTAAACCTAAAAGCATTAGAGGCCAGAATCACAGTTACCTTTCTGGGACAGAATGGCAATTATAATGGCGTTAACATTTGAGCATTCTCCATTTGCCAGTACAGTGTTAAATTTTACACGGACTATCTCAGTTAAGCCCGCAAACAGCCTTGTGAGGTAGGTATTGTTATCCTCTTTACTGAGGAAAACGAAGCCCTAAGAAGAAAAGTTTCTTGGCCAAGAGGTGGAACTAGAATTTGGATTTGGATTCTAGTCTGCTGCTAGAATCCAAGCTCTTGAGTTTAAGTAATTTAAGTAATGAATTTATGTTTTGTAAACCTGATGCCTATTCATTTATTGAAAATTTTAAGCAATCACAACTACTAATAGCTAACACTTAGCAAGCACTTGTGAGTCCTAGCAGCTGTAACATGGGTCATGTTGTGCTTTTGAGCCTGTGTTTTCCTGCCTACCTAAGGACTTGGCCGTAGCTACTCTCTTTTTCATTATTAGTTTTTTCTTCCTTGGTGGATCTTCCTTATCAGCAAATAAACACGACTTCCATCTCAAAAAATAATAATGACCTCCCTTGACCCCGGTCAGCCACCACCCATTTATTTACTGCCCTTGATAACAAAATTCCTGGGGAAAAAGAAGATTTAGATCCACTATTTTCATTTTCTTGACTTTTATTCTAATGCTTTTCCTACCTCAGGTTTTGGTCCCCACCAGTCAAGTGAAATGACTCTTCTCAACATCACCTGTGAGTTATATCTTGCAAAATTCATTATTTAGTCCTTACTTCTCTGTATTATGACAAAGTTGATCACTCTCATTGAGTCTAGGTTTAGGTTTTTGCTTTCTTTTCTCAATTTCCTTTGCAGACTTCCTTTTCTTACTCAGGGAGCCCAGCCTATAAAGGACTGGTCTGAGTTAGAAGACTGGCAACAATGATGCTTTCAAGTTGCTCACAATATAGCTAGCAGATGCATTTGGAGTCCCCCCACCATATTCTTCAATAAATGAAATTTCATTTTCCCTACCATTTAACGAAGATTCTTCAACTCAGGAATCAGAAAGGTGAAAACCTAGACCAATCATGACTGGCTAAAATTAGGTAATATAAACTGCATCTGAACTTAATTTTGCTCCTTTTGTTCATGAGAAGATAGACCTACACTCATTAATGTTTTTCCCAAATCTAATTTAAAAAAAATTTTTAACTATTAACTGAGCGGCAACAATGTACTAGGCATAGTGGAAGGAATTCAGAAATATGGTAATCTCCACTCCTGTCTGGAAGATTCCAACAATAGAGTACGTTATTTTTAAAAATGTAAATAACTGCAGGGGTATATATAAGTGCCACATGAATGGTATACACCCTACCAAAGGAGTTGTGTGAGGGGATAGGCCAGTTTTGTCTGGGTGTTCCTTTATTGTTTCACAGTGTAGATGGGGCTTCAGCAGGGCTGAAGGATGGCAGAGCTAAGGAGGGATGCATTCGAGGGGAGGGGATAGCATGAGCAAAATCATAGAAACTACCCATATCATAATTGAGGTCATTCTTTGCAGACTCTCTGGATAGGGTACTGCCACTAACACCACTGGATCCTAGATTTCACAAGTGAGATGAATTCTAGATGGTTCTTGCTTGTTTGGATAACTTGTTCAAGATTCACAATTCCAGATACAGATGCACATGCCCAGATGAGGTCCAAGTACCATGTGCTAAATACCACAAGTCAGGGGAGAAAAGCATTATCTGTGATTTTCAGTTTATGTAATAAGTGATGGGATTTTTTTGCCTCCTCACACAGAATAGTGGATCCACCAAGCATAGGAGGGATTTTAGATGCAGGGAAACAACAACTCTTCCCCAACCTCCATATAATTCCTACCTATTCAAAACTGGGATAGACTGTGATAGTGAACTGGTCATCATTCCTTCACTATGACTGTTACAGTGGAATTGAGATGATTGGTTTTCAGAAATGGTATAAAGAAGTGTTGCATTGTGCTGAAAAGCTGTGTATAGTATGACATGAACTTATTAAATAAGTAAGTTTGTTTTGGTACACTAAGTGAATAGTCTCTGTCCTCAAGGCATTTAGAATTTAGTGGAAGGGACGTTTACCAAACAATAAACCCTTACTTAGAGTATAGTTTAGACTTTTTTGTTCCTTCATACTGTTAAGTAGAGCTTCAAGCTAGTTATTATTTTTTTATTTTGATATTATTAATGTACAATTACTTCAACATTATGGTTACCAGACTCCCCCTATTATCAAGTCCCCCCCACGTACCCCATTACAGTCACTGTCCGTCAGTGTAGTAAGATGCTATGGAATCATTACTTCCCCATGTCCCCACCCTCCTACATTATGTGTGCTAATTGTAATGCCCCATTATCCCTCCCTTATCCCTCCTTATCCCTCCCTTATGCCTCCCTTCCCACCCATCCTCCCCAGTCCCTTTCCCTTTAGTAACTGTTAGTCCATTCTTGGGTTCTGTGAGTCTGCTGCTGTTTTGTTCCTTCAGTTTTTTCTTTGTGGTTATACACCACAGATGAGTGAAATCATTTGATACTTGTCTTTCTCCGCCTGGCTTATTTCACTGAGCATAATACCCTCTAGCTCCATCTATGTTGTTGCGAATGGTAGGATTTGTTTTCTTCTTATGGCTAAATAATATTCCCTAAAGAATCCACTCCAAAACTATTAGATCTAATATCTGAATTCAGCAAAGTTGCGGGATACAAAATTAATACACAGAAATCTGTTGCATTCCTATACACTAACAATGTACTAGCAGAAAGAGAAATCAGGAAAACAATTCCATTCACAATTGCATCAAGCTAGTTATTTTTTGAAGTCAGGCAGGAACAAATCCAGAACTCTGAGACATAGAATTTGCAAATAAAAGCTGGGTTAATTTATTAAGTTCCATGGTTCATAGAATAGGCTAGGAGATGAAGTTTTGGGAATTACATTCAAGATTATAGTAATTGAAACCTGGAGAATGGCAGAGATCAAGGAAAGAGGCTTAGAGAAAGAGAGTAAAAAGGTCTACATGCAGGGCTTTCATGACTGTTCTAATCCATGGAACATAGGGAGAAAAGGATTCAACAAAAGATGCAGAAGAACCATCTGAGAGGGTATCAGGAAATTGAATTGTCACAGTTTCTGCTGTGATAATAAAACATCAAAATGAATAATTATATCAGGCAGGCAGGTTTTGTTGTTACAAGTAATGACAATGACAGTCCATTCTGCAGTCTTTCCTGGCCCTGCTGTGTATAGCACCAGCTTTAGCTCTTTATAAGCCCTATAGCTATACTCCTTTTCCCCTGAATAGGTGTAGTCCCCTGCACCATTCAATCCCAACATTGTGGATTAACTTCCCAGCATCAGTTCCCTCCTCTTTTTCCTGTCAAAAGCATTCTGATTATTATTGAGGCAATTCATCTTTCCCTCCACTTTTAGCCATGTGGATTGTTTAAAATTGATTATGCCCTTCAGCTCTAAGGTATCCCACCAAAGTAGTTGGTTGAGAGATGGGTATGTAAGTGAATCTAAGCCAATGAAAAAATATAAGATACTCATTGGACTGACGGAAAAATGGATTTTGTTAACCCCCTCTGTACTTAAACTTTGCAGCCCAGAGCTGCCATCTTGGGTCCATGAAGCTTAAGACTGCTTTATGTAGAATCAAAAGCAGAGCTGATAGAAAGAGAGGGAGAAAAAAGAGTCCTGATCAAATTCAGCCCTACCTTAAGCTCTTCTTGAAGCTAGAGATACCCCTGAACTATTTAGTTTTTGCTCAAATGGCCCCAATTTGAGTTTTCTGTTGCTTGCAACATGAAGATTTTAAACTAATACACTCAATAATACATAGATCTGAACTTGAAAGCACTCATTAACCTGTCAAGTTCTCAATCTACATTTAGGATTTTATAAGTCTAAAACTAAAAGTTCCTAACTTTCAGAGATAGGATATAGAGGTGGCTTGTCTGAGAAAAATGCCTTGGTTGAACTAAAAGGAAGGTTTATCCTAAATGAAGGGGCCTAATGTGTAGAGGAGGATAATAAGGATCCAAGCAGCTTGTATGTAACCCTGTTCTTGGCACTGCCTCACATTACCATTATGTCCCCGTTAATCTGACTTCAGGTGATTTTAGCTCCTAAATCAATTAGAATTAAGACAGAATGTTTATATCAGTTATGGTTTTTACTTGCCAAGGAGAGTACATACTATTCTTGGTTAATTTAAGATATATATGTATATAAAAAGTTATTCTTAGTTTAAGATACAGATATACATAAAAAAAAATCAGAGTCCTAATTTTAACAATTACTCACAGAACTGTAGTTGCTAGTAAATGACTTCCTATCTACCGGTGCCCATTACTTATTTTGCTTATTCCTTTTATTTTCTGACAGTATCTCAACTAGCTGGGGCTCCATATCCAGTACAATGACCCAAGCCTACAGATATGCCAAACAGAGCATATGCGCTAGTTATGATTCATATTACTCATTTTTCTGGTCCTAAATTATTTGGTCTGACTCAAAGTGGTGGAATACGATAAAACTTAGGATCCTGTTCTTTCTCTGAGTTTGAAACTGTCACACTACTTTTCTGAGTGTGTGTGCCCATGTATGTGTCTCAATTTGATGGAAAGAAGGTGACTGCCTTAATGTTGTAATGCTTAGTTAATGTATGATATTCCTAGGTAAAACATCTTGGGAGTACCCACAGTAGAAAGGGAAATTGATTAGTCAGCAGCCCACGTATAAGCAGTTCAGTAATACTCACCTATAAACTGCCTTCTGCCTGTTGCCACTAGGTGACAGTCTTTACTAATATTTTAAGGCAGCATCTTTGTTACAGAAATTAGATTCTATTGGGAGAGATGGTTTCCTTGTTAGTCTCAAACACGTTTGTTATAAACTACACTCTTTGTCATTTGAGATCATAATTATTCCTTAATCTAGAGCACTATTCTTCTCCTTAGTTTACTCCAGGTGCAGACTGAATTGTGTCCCCCAAAATTCTTATGTTGAAGCGCTAGCCCCCAGTGTGACTGTATTTGAAGATAGAGGCTGTAGGAAGTAATTTGTGGTTAAATTCAGTCATAAGGGTAGAGCCCTAACCCAATAGGACTGGTGGCCTTATAAAAAGAGAAAGAAAGAGAGAGATCTCTTTCTCTCTGTGTACCACAGAAGAAAGGCCACATGAGCGAGCACACAGTGAGAAGATTGCATCTGCAAATAAGTCAGGAGGAGAGCCCCTACCAGGAACTGAATCAGTCTGTGCCTTGATCTTGGACTTCCCAGCCTCCAGAACTGTGAGAAATAAATTCTCTGTTGTTTAAGCAATTTGTTATTGCAGCCCAAGCCAACTTATATATTCCAGCTCATCCTTTTCACTGGAGAGGCCCTATGACTAATGGTTAAGAATCCAATACTTGTTCTGGAGTCAGCATCTGGGTTCAATTGCATGCATGCTCTGTTACTTCTTAGCTTCAGTTACCTTTTACAAACTGTTTTGCCTCTCTAAGTCTCAGTTTCCTGAAGTGCAAAATAAAATAATCAAAGTACCTAACTCAATACATTTTAATGCAATTTAAATGAACTAATACTTTAAAAACACTTAACATAATACCAGCTGTTATTAAGAATATTGTCTTAGCTCAAATATCACTCTCTCTGGGGTCATTTTTCTGGATCTTTAACCTAGGGCACATCTTCTGTGCACATTTCATAGCACCCTGTGCTTATCCTTTAGAACACTTATAATAGATTAGTATAATTTGTATAATTTATGTCTGTCTCCCTCACTAAACTACAAGCTCTTTGAGGGTAGAAAAAATCTATCTATGTTTTACTTACTATGGTTTCTCCCAGCAAGTGTCATAGTGCTTGGGACATGCTAGCTGCATTTGGTCAAGTTTGATGAATGAATGAAAAATTCAATGCATTGATTTAATGGGGAATCTATAAACCCTTTTTGAGGGATCAAAATAAAAAAACTTGTAAAATAATTACTATTCTTAATAGTGAAAAATGCTAAATTTTACTAGTTTACATGAAACAATTAAATGTCTCACAGACAGTATACCAAATATATAGTTTAGGCTATTTGATACCCTCTGATATTTTAATTGCTTCATTCACCTATAGTATGTGTCCCTCACCTGAACCAGTATTTCTTCATTGAGAACTTATGTGTTGATATAATTTCAGCCATTCAAGAATTTTAAATGGTAGTAGGGAAATTGATTTACAAAATAACCCTATCAAAGAGGCCTGTAAAGAATTCTTGACTAAAGTATATGTTCACTTTTGTGTAAATACAGACCTGCATGTATTAACTTCTCTGAAAAGAGCCACCCTTGATGAAATTAAAGTTTTAAAACTCATATTTTCCTAATAGTTTATCATGTCATGGACAGGTTTATCTATTTTCCTGCAAGACAAATCTGTTACATGCTGTCCTATTAGTTTTCCAAGATAGAAAATACTTAAAAAAATGTACAGTTTCGGTAACCTTGAAGTCCTTTATTTATGAAATAACCGATTAAAACTATGATGGCCCAAAGCACACAGTAATAAGAAATGTAAGAGAAATGATTTGTATTTAAAAGATAATTCATGTTTCCAAAGTTTTCTCAAAATATGAGGAACAAGAAAACATATTTGGGGCTTTATGTACCTTATACAGACAGCAAAAGCTCTCTTTTTCCCTATCATGATGATAAAACTATAGAGGCATATCTGATACTAGACATGATCTTTTCTTTGTATTAATCATTCCTTCACTGTTTTATTTGCCTCTCCATTATCAGGCAGGATTCCTGGGCTCTGGCTTCATCACAAATGAACCCCATCAACTCCCCCATGACACACTGCACACTGGCAGTATTTAGCTACTTTTGACAAATTGGTCAGTCTTGTGAAATACTTCTCTAAGCTGAAGTTCTGGAACTTGTCAGGTGTCCTCTCTGACAGTCATGTCTTCCTTTGGCTCTCCAATTATCCAACCAGCTGGGGTAATGCTCAATCCTCCCACAAAGAATATCTTTTTGGAAATCCAGATCAATTGGCTTTTGGCAGTAAAAAGCAAAGCTATTGCACTTTCTGTCAGATCAGGGTTGAATAATCTCTTGGGAGTGAGTAACCTCTTAAGTATTGGAGGACTAACAGTTCCAAGGATCAGTGCGCATTTAACAGTTTGTAAGAAAGATCAGAGGAATATACAGAGTCCCTTTTGACTACATTTGAATGTGGCAAATCTCAGGTTATTTTTTTCCTTCTTGTGATTTAGTCTGGATGTTCGTATCACACTCTACCCCTACAGCCATCAATCCATCAGTTTGTGCGTAGAGCAAATCTCTGTGTACAAAGAAGTATGGCTTTTGAATTACACAGGCATGTAATCTTTTTATCATGTATGATTGAAAGCTGGGAGTTATGAAAGGATATTTGGTGACTGTAATCCTCCCACCTGTAAAACTCCTGACAAAGGAATTAATAGGCATACTATAAATAGAGGCAGAGTCAGGTTCTTGAAAACTGGCATCCCATTCATAGGATTTAAATCTCACAGCTAATGGGAAAAATCAGTTTAAAAAGTAACATCAAGTCTACTCTTAAATATGGTTGGAAGTTCTGATTTCATTCCTAGTTCCCCCAAAATAAGCAGTGCTACTCTTATCCTAAGAGAGTAGCACTGCTTATTAAGTTTGTTTTGGTACTATAAGTGAATAATCTCTGTCCTCAAGGCATTTAGAATTTAGTGGGAGGGACATTTACCAAACAATAAACCCTTACTTAGAGTATAGTTTAGACTTTTTTGTTCCTCCATACTTCAGTTAAGTAGAGCTTCAAGCTAGTTATTATTTTTTTATTTTGATATTATTAATGTACAATTACTTCAACATTCTGGTTACCAGATTCCCCCTATTATCAAGTCCCCCCATGTACCCCATTACAGTCACTGTCTGTCAGCGTAGTAAGATGCTATGGAATCATTACTTCCCCATGTCCCCACCCTCCTACATTATGTGTGCTAATTGTAATGCCCCATTATCCCTCCCTTATCCCTCCTTATCCCTCCCTTATGCCTCCCTTCCCACCCATCCTCCCCAGTCCCTTTCCCTTTAGTAACTGTTAGTCCATTCTTGGGTTCTGTGAGTCTGCTGCTGTTTTGTTCCTTCAGTTTTTTCTTTGTGGTTATACACCACAGATGAGTGAAATCATTTGATACTTGTCTTTCTCTGCCTGGCTTATTTCACTGAGCATAATACCCTCTAGCTCCATCTATGTTGTTGCAAATGGTAGGATTTATTTTCTTCTTATGGCTAAATAATATTCCCTAAAGAATCCACTCCAAAACTATTAGATCTAATATCTGAATTCAGCAAAGTTGCGGGATACAAAATTAATACACAGAAATCTGTTGCATTCCTATACACTAACAATGAACTAGCAGAAAGAGAAATCAGGAAACAATTCCATTCACAATTGTATCAAGCTAGTTATTTTTTGAAGTCAGGCAGGAACAAACCCAGAACTCTGAGACATAGAATTTGCAAATAAAAGCTGGGTTAATTTATAAAGTTCCATGGTTCATAGAATAGGCTAGGAGATGAAGTTTTGGGAATTACATTCAAGATTATAGTAATTGAAACCTGGAGAATGGCAGAGAAGTGGTTTCCAAATTAGAAACACCTGAGGACTTGTACAACTCCTACTTCCCAGGCTGTATCCACCTGTAATTAAATTGGAATGTCTTGGGGTGAGTGCCAGGGATCAATAATTTTTAAAGACTCCCCAGGAGAATGCAATGTACAGCCAAGTTGAGGAACCTGGGTTAAAACAGTTAAACACCCTAACACTTCAGCTTTTCTTCACTGCCTCTTTAGCTCAATGGTTCTCAACCTGACTGTCCATTAGAATTACAGGGCCGCTTAAAAAATTCCATTCTGATTCATTTGGTCTAGGGCAGGGTGTAAGAATCAGAAACACTTAGCCATTCCTCAAGTGACCCTAATGTACAGCCATGGTGGAGAATCACTGAGGTAACTGATCATATAAATAGGTAGGATGGTGGGCCTTTTCACCTTGTTCTGGCAGTTAAGAGCTTTATACATTTTAAAATTATTATTCAGTAGCTTTGTTGAATGGATTTTTTACTTAGTTCACTAGGCTATAAAGTTGAACAATTTTTATGAATCCATTGGTAGTAGGGTTGCCCAGTAAAATACAGGACAGCCAGTTAAATTAGATTTTATCTAAACAATGAATAATTTTTTTTTACTATAGGTATGTTCATGCAATATTTGGGATGTATAATAAATGGAGATTTGCTTTTTATCTGAAATCCAGATTTAACTGGTGTCGTGTATTTTTATTTCCTAGGTCTGGCAAAACTAATTGGTGGGAGAGCATGCTCATTCATGGGAAAATAAGCAGTTGAATTCTGGTGGGGGGTAGGGGTGTCCATCCTTTTAATCTTCGGGGTTTGTGGTCTTTTAGCTCTTACCCTTCTAACTACAAAGGTGGTAAATGAAAAGGTATGAGCAGTTTTGGAATGAAAACTGCTTAAAAATCTTCCAGTGAGCCAAGAAGACCCACAGTTTCCCATTGCTTAGGGTGTCATTGGGTAACCAGCAGGAGAGGACTATAGGGGAGAGGGATGTCACTGTGCAAGAAAAGACAATATAGAAAGAGATGAAGACATGAATCCTGAATGTAAGCTCTGGTTCCAGGAATCCAAGTTCTGTGCTTTCAAAAGGAATGACATTTTGAGCCTTTTTTTGTGGCTTTCTGGTAGTTCAGATTTTTGTTCTTTGGTATTTTTTATATTGTTATTTCTTCCTAATCTATCTGAATATTAGATGCTTACTGCTCTGACTGGAGCTGAGATAGTTTCCAAGTCAAACTATTCTCATAGCATAATGTGTCTGAACTAATGAAAATATGTAAGAAGTCCCCGGCAATCTTATAAAGCCTCCTAATCTCAAGAGGCTTCCCAAGAAGTCTGGATGTCTTTTAGCTTCATCCTCTAAGGACTGTTCACCATTAGCTAATTTCTGATATTTCCTTCCTCCCCACCATCCCAAATAGGCCTTGAACTGAAAATAAAATTTGTGGCTGGGTGTATTTCTTGGCCAATATCAGGCTTTATACAAAGGGAAAAGAGTGAGGTTTCATGATAATTCCCAGAAAGCAGGTTTTGTAATAATTTTACCAAATTGGAGCCTGACATTTTGATATACAACTCTTGAGCACCCCTCATAATTTCCTTCACGGAGGACATAAGCAAAGAGGTAGTAAGTCAAATGCTCTTTTGCTGGTCCAAGTTTACTAATAGAAGGAGGTGAAACAGGTGAAGCATGTTAACTTTTACCTGTTAACTTTGATTTTTTCACTAAGCATTAGATGTTTAAAAGGGAAATATACACTGGCAGAAAGGAGACAAGACACAGGGTGATAGGAAGGGGCTGAAGGCTGGCCTGCATCATGGAACATATTTGCAAGCCAGCTGGGCCCACTTTGCACAGATGTTTTCATAGGAACAAGAGGGAGGGGCAAGTGTTCTAATGTTCCACACATTAGCGAAGCCATGGAGTATCTCTTTCCGTGATTCACCTCCTTTCTGTGACTAGAAGTGGGGGTGGGGGATCAGAGGTTTTAGGATAAACTTACTGTTTAAAGTCAGTTCAAGGAAATTACACTCATTGATAATGAGGCTTTTTCCCCCAAAATTCATTTAAAAGGAATTAATTTACTTTTCAGAATGCCAATTCTGAAAAACAAAGAGCTGCGTGTTTTTTCACCTATTGATAAAACAATCATCATCAGCTATTTTATTCATAGGTGAAGAAACATGTAGCTATTTGGAGAAAATGTTTTCAAAATTGATCCCCTTGGGGGGTGTAAATGTTGGGCTTGTTTTAGGGCAGTATAGATTAAGTTTTCCTATCCCCAGATGGTTGGCTTGGTCTCCCACTTTTTGCCTGAATGTGTCAGTGGCATGTCTGTGCAGCACGCATTCCAGAAAATGGAACAAGCCAATTTTTCTATATAAGTTGGAGATTTGAAAATTGATGGTCCACTGTTTGGCCCACAGAGTGCAGGAAAAAAAGAAACCATGAACTTTGAGCCAAAATCTAGGTTGCCAGTTTCTCCTGAAAAATCATAAGATTTGGCTATGCTGTGCCTACATTCCTCACGCCAACGGTGTTTGTAATTTCCTGGACACACGTTTTCCAGTTCACCACAGACACTGTCACTTTATCATTGGGTTTGTTCATTCTGTGAAATGGATCAGATATAATGAGACATTTATATTATCTTTATGTATGGTTTCTATGTGCATTTGAATTTGCCAGTCATGCCATTAGACAAGACTAGATTATATTATTGCTCCAATGTCGATCAAGCTAATTCTACGATTCTTCTCTTTTATAAAAATGGAGTTCTTATTGTTAGAGATTATCTGAAACTTTGCTTGGAAAGAACTTGACTATATTGCAGCTCTAAATGTCATTTCTGTCCAATTTATTATAGTCTGCTTAGAGCATGAATGAATTTATTACTAACAGAACAAGTTGATTTTCTTCTTTAGCTGTGTTTTCTTTGATGGGAATTAAAGTGACCATTTGAATAAGCTCATCCATAAATGAAAAACAGAAATTGGTAATTTGAATATTCAGAAGTGATTGCCTGTGCAGGTGAAATCTAGCAAAAAAAATGTTGTTGATTCTACCTAGTACCAGATCACTTTAACATAAGAAGGGACCTTAGGGATAAAATTTGACCCATTTATTTTACAGATAAAACTGTATTTAAGAGAGGTAAATCCACTTAATCTTAATCACGCTTTAGGTTAGTGTCAAAGCTGGGACTCAAATCTATCTCTTTTGACTTTAACCCAGGCCAGTGTTATTTTTATTACCCTTTATTGCCTGATTATATAAATATGGTTTCAGGCTTATTTCTTAGTTTTATTGTTTGTTCTAAAAGTATTATTTACAATAAAATTATTATAACATTGTTATAACTATATATTTATTTTATAATTATCAGAATTATTTATATTGGCATTATAAATCATTTCCTAGGTACTTTTTTGAAATATGATGACCCTTAGTAATGAAAAATTTATAATTCGTATTTTAATAAGAAAAGCTTCCAAACAAGAAGAAATGCTAAAAATAGTTTCTTTGCAAGACTAGATGGCTTCCCCTATTTCTTTCCTTTCATTATATGTATGTCCAAATTTTCCATAATGAATCTCTATCACCTTTATAATTGTTAGAATTTTTAGTTATATAAAAGAGACAAAGCAAATCCAGTCTAATAAAGACATGAAACATCTATGTGAAATTAAAATGTTATCACACCTCATTCACTCTTATGAGTGGGATGTAAAGACCGTTTCCTGTGACTCAAATGTACACATTCAAACAAAAAGGATTTGACACTTTCCCACAGTGAAAGAAAAATGTCTGGTGGCCATGATTGCAAGGGGCATGTGCTTAGAGCTGTGACCTGCAGCATGTTCCAGGCTGAATAACACTTAACTTTAAAATTAAAATCTAGCAGTCCCAACTTTCTCAATTATGATCCCTTAACAGTATCTGGCTACTTGACTTAGCCCAATCTTCTAGTATGGATTTTTATCTTCTTGAGAATTCTGAAAGCTAAGGAGAATTCTAATTTTGATTTATCTTTGTCTAGTGTTAGGGAACTCAAAGAAAGGAAAGTTAGCACCCAATGTCTCTCCCAGAGGGAACTGCAACAGCTGTGTGGTTACCAGGGGAAGGGTTTACTTGGATATAGAGAGAAAACGCTTCTTTATAAATAATCTGTTTTTATGGCTCCTGTTTCTGGGAAACCTGATACATACAAAGCACCTTCAAGTATTGGAGGTCAAGTTCCAACTGTGTTTTTATTAAATATTTGACTGTTTTATGTGTTGTTGTAATCGACTGTGTTTGGGACCTGGGTGATTAAGGAGCTTCTCTGTAAGAAGCTGGCCTTGCTCTCTTTACTCTTCGACCTCTCCCTCTCCTTCTCTGTATTTTGAAAATATTGTTTTAAAATAAGGCTCATTCTACTTCCTTATGCTCCTTAATTAATTTTTTTAAGAAGATGAAGCATCAGAGAACATTGCAAAGCTCAGTGTTGATTGATCAATTACTGTCGTCAGTTCTTTATGTCCCTCTGCCAAGTTCAGATGCTTGGGAGAATAGTACTGACAACTAGATTCAATGTTTTTTGTCTGTGAGGAAGGCACTATTTTACTTACTTTTCCTTTATCATGGAAGGGACACAAGCCATTTTTACAAAAGGATATTACAGGATCCCAGGGAAAATATTTTAATTCTAAATCTCAATAAAATATTGCTTCAAGTTTTTGTCTCAGCAATTAACTCTTTGAGGCACTACTCTTTTTAAACATTCTGGTGTGTTTCACTTCCTCTTTTAACTTCTAAATCAGCATTAACCACCACCACCCAACACACATACACAAACCCTATTCTGCATCTGTAGATCTTCCTGTTATAGTTGAGATGTGGCACTTCCGCTGCTGATAGAATTGGACAAAAGAGACCTCCTGGGAAGGCCCAGTGACTTCACATGACACAGACATGAAATCCCCTTCATCCTGTTTCCCTAGTAGTATTTTGATAAATTTGACATTCTCTCTTCTTCAGAGTCAGGAGTGATCAGCTATGGCTTCAGGCTGGGATGACTGAGGATCTGACACACAAGGATATGCTTCGAAGTGTCAAAGGGCACCTCATTTAGAAGGACAAGTAATTGAAAAATCTCAGGCTGCTCCATGCGTTTCTTCTCAGGTCATTCCTGGAAACAAACTTTCATAGTCAAAATTACCCCTTACTCACACTCTTCTTGCTTCTAACCTGACAATGACAAGGTATAAAACACAGTTGCAGATGTTGGTAAGGAAAATTCCAAAGGGGAACCTTACCACAGGTTTTAATTTCTTTTGAAAATCCTTAAAAATAACTTATCAAGTAATTAGTTGAAAAGGCTACTAAAGTTGGAGAATGAATTTATTCTTCATATTACCTTGCAGTTTATGAAGAACTTAGAGATACATTATATTATTTAATAAAAGAAAATGAGAGAGTTTCTCCATTAGGAAATGGGTTGTACAATTTAGTCAGATCCCTGATTGAGTAGGGGGTATTAATATGCAGCACAATGTGCACATTTGGAAGGGAGAAACCTGGACAGGCAGTGGACTGAAAGTACAAGACTGGGGAAGCACCCTGCCTTGAAAGCCCCAGCCTGCCTCTGTGGGATGGTAAGTCCTGCCGCTGAAGACAGACAAATTTTGATTCTAATCTCTGTTTTACTTCTTTATTGGGAGTAGTCTTAAGAGTGGAGGCTTTAGAGCCACATTTCGTGGATCCAAATCTTGCTTTCATTACTTTGTGCCCCTGTGAAAACTCCCCATATTTCTGTTTTCTCATCACAAAATGGAGATAATAATACCACCTGGTACATAGTTTTATGAGCATTAAATGAGATACACAGTATGATTGGAAAGGTGCTGGCACATTCTATGTCTTTAGTAAATATTAGCCACTATTATGAAATGTGTAATCTTTAAAAAGGCCAGTCCTGTGACTGCTCCCTATCTCAGTGTTCCCATGTATAGGGGAGAGGAGAGTTATTGTAAGGATTGAGAGTGTGTGTTTTATTAATCTAATTTTAACCTCTTTATTTAAAAAATTGCAAACACACACAAAAGTAGTGACTAATGTGACTTCAATTTCTGGTTCTACATGTAAGGAGCTTGGAAGTCACCACTCCATCCTAACAAGTAAAAAGCTGGACAGACTAAAAAATTAACAACTCTTTTACAGAGGGGAAGACTCCAGGCACACTGTCCTTAAAAACCTCAGGGGGACCTAGGGATGGGGGGGCCCCAAAATATTGTGGGATTTACCTTCAGTAGTTTGACCAGCTGTCCATAGTAAATATGGGAGAAAAATCCTATCATGCTTCTAGCAGTGAGAGGAGAAAGGGAACCATTTTAAAATAAAGCAGAGCACCCTGTTCTTAACAAGACCTACCCTCAGGAAAAGCTAGTTAACCAGAGCCAAACTTGGTGTATCATCAGAGCCTAACTGAGCAGGAAAAGGGAATTACCCAACTCCAGGCAGCTATCCTGTCCCACCTAAGTGGAGCGGGAAAACACTGAGAAAAACTTTTGAAGTTCACGATCCAGAGACATGGGCTCACTAAAAGACTGAGACCTGATTATAGGACTACAGAGCATTTCCCCTCTCCTGACATTTCAGCACCACATTACTAAAGGCCCATTTACAACCGAACCTTTAGCCTGGAACATTGTGTCTGTCTATCAAAGGCATACCAAAAGTAAAAACGAAAATAAAAACACAAAAAACACCTCATACAATTTGAAGAGACAGAGCAAGCTAACAAACCAGACATGGCAAGTATATTGGAATCATCATTATCAGACCTGGAATTTAAAACAGCTATAATTGATATGCTAAGAGTTCTCATGGATAAAGTAGACAGCATGCAAGAAGAGATGGGTAATGTAAATGGAAAAGATGGAAATCCAAAAAAAAAACAAAACCTGAAAGAAATTCTAGAGGGACTAATGTAAGTAATAACCCCATATGCTCATCATCAAGCATTTTACAATGATCACTTTTTGCCATTTTTATTTCAACTATTGTCCATCAAGTTTCTTCCTGGTACTTTTGGAGCAAATTACAGACATCGTAGTATTTTAACCATAAATTCTTCAGCATGGAGGTGTAGAGGTTTTCAAGATGGCCACAATTGTTCTTCTGTGTGCAATGTAACTTTGCAGTTCTTCCCATTAGGCTATGGTCTGTTTCTGGTCTTTTGAATACATGTGGCAAAAGTGATATTGTAGGGTTCCAAATCCAAAATAATCATCTAGCTGAGCCCAGTCCAACTTGCTGACCTTACAGAATCATGAGTAAATAACACTACTAAGTGGTTTATTTTGCAGCAATAAATACCTAACACAGTGATATGTTTTTAAAAGTGTCTAACACTGGTTTTCTTATATAACAAACATGCCGCTTTTACCATCCTGTCCAAGGGACTGAACTCACAAGGCCTGAGATATTTTGTAACTCTGAAGGAGAATGTCAGTGTGTTAAGGTCAGCATGGAAATAGTATTTCATAACATTTATCTTAACTAAAAGCCTTCTGTGGTTGAATTAGGTATTCTCACTTGTGGTCCAAGGAATGCTGATCCTTGGTCCAAGCATTATTGGATCACAATCTCCTTTGAAAATCTGGTAAAATCTGAAAATCTTATTCCTAGCCAAAAGAATACACATGTACACAGCCCCCCTTGGTCACACACGCAAATATACTCACACACACACACAAATAAAAGTTTGCTTAAATCGTGGAGGCTCATGGGCCAGTCAATGCATAGAACAAGTTAAGAAACTCTGACTTGGCTGAGCAGAATCTTACTTGCATCCCCATGGCTGCAGAGTCAGTTCTAACTGGCTAAGAATCTGATTATGACCATTTTCCAAGCATTCGTTTCCATTGCTATTGCTGTTCCAGGTACTGGTGAATGAGGAAGAACTGTTGATATGGGTTACTGGCTAGATTTCAGATTTAGATGCTAAAAGTTTCTAAACCAGTGTTTGGTTTAACCAGATCTCTTTCAAGGCTTTCAAAACTTTTAGCTTATTCTTCCCACTTCCATGCCAGACCTTCCTTTATGCCAAGCACTGGGCGATAGTATGCTCAGGAAGTCGGCAGCTCCCCAGCAGAACCTTTAGCTGAACCTTACCATGCTGCTGGCGCTATCTGATGTGACAGATGCTTGTACATGACTTAGCTATGCCTTTCTTTAATATTGTAGTTGACAATTTATTAGCCTTGTATGGACTGTAATTGCTTTGGTTCATATTTTACCACTGCTTGATTGTTGTCTATGCTGTTTACCACACACTTGATCTTATCAGTGTAGATGACTAGCCCTTTGGCCAGAGTCCCTGTCTTGCTAATGCATACGGTCTGGTATTCTCCAGGAATAGGCAAGGATAGAAGGGGCAAGGATATCCTGAAGACTAGAGAATCAACCCCAAACTTAGGTGACTTGAGAAATTGAATGCCTCTAAAATTGATATTAAAGTAACTTTATTATTTTTAAGAGAGATAAATGAAATGTATTGATTACTAATAAATATAATGTAGTACCCACTCTACATCACTTATCACTCCCTTTCCCCTTACTTTGCTTTATTCTTTGTAATAGCACTTACCATCTAGCATAATAATACATATTTATTTATTTTTTGCCTTCCTCCATTTTAATATAGGCTCCATTAGAACACAGACTTTGTTACATCACCAGAACAGTGGCTGCACAAAGAAGTTGCTCAGTAATTATTTTAATTGCTTTTTGAATTAATGGATGAACAGTTGAATGAGCTAATGTTAATAAACTGGCATCTCCCAAAATTCTTCCAACAATAGTGTGTAAGAATTCCCGGGAGAGGGCCTTTAAAAGATAGAACTGTCTATTCTATATCTTTAGAGACTCCAGATTCAGATGCTTAAGCTCTCCAAGTAATGCTGAAGCAAGTGGTCTTCGGAAAGAGTTTTGAAAATCTGCCTTAAGTGATTTATATCCCCTCCAAAGATATATTGTATATCAGGAACAGTTAGCAAAACAGTAGGGTCCTATCCTTTGTCTTTGGCAATTTGGGACAAATCAAAATATAATCAAATTTTTTAAATAATCAAGTAGATAATTCAGCACCTCATTCTTATTTAAAATAACTTTTTCTTTGTCCCCCCAGGCCTGCAACCCCACACACTTTTTCACTCTGTCCTTCTTTATAGGTCTTTCTGAGAACCACATTTCACAAATGCTGAAAGTTTCTCTTAACTAGATATTTTATGCTGAGAAAAATTTGGTAGCAATCATTGAGAATGCAAAAAGAAGTATTTGGAAAATTATCAGACTCACTTTCGCCACTGGGGTCTTTAATTTAAACAGCATATAGGCCAACTACTACCTGCAACAACAAAAAATCAGTTAAGCCTCAAAGGAAACAGTCAAGTAATTCATTATAAAAAAAAGCAATGTGAATGGTTAAACTATTTTTAAAGTTTTTAACTCTTTTACTGATCAGAGAAATGCAAATTAAGAGTAATGAGATTTTTCACTCGCCAGTTTGGCAAAAATTAATATCGAGTGTGGGAAATGGTGTGGAAAAGCAGGTGATCTTAGACACAAAAAGAAGCACTCCCACATGGCCTGGAGAAAGTTTTCTGAAGGGCAGCTTAGAAACAAGTATCACATTTTTTAAGTTGGACGTCTTGGTTCCAGCAATTATATATGAGGAAATATATTCTTAGGAAATTATTGGACTTGTGTCCAAAGATATCTCCAAGGATATTATTGGATGAGCCATTTATAAAATCAAATATTTAAAAACAATACTAATATCCACCAATTCAGGATTAATTAAATTACTCAATGTATTTCCATAAAATAAAAACAGCTGACATTTACTGAGCAGTTACTATTTGCCTGCCACTAAACTAAATCCATTATAGGGATTAATTCATGTAATTTTCACAACAATCCTCTGCATCGGTAACATTTTCATTTTAAAGATAAGGAAAGTGAGGCATAAAGAGGTCAACTAATTTGCCCCAAAGTTGTGCAGCTGGTAAGTGGTAGAGCTGGGGGTGACACCCAGGCAGTCTGGCTTGAGTTGTACTATTAACCCCTATGTATGGAATATAAAATAGCAGCTATACAGAAAATGGATAGGGATATATTCAGTTGAGGGAAATAGATTTCAGAAGAACCTGCCATATTTACAGAATGAATGGAGTAGAGGAAGGAAGAGTATATGTAGAATGCTTAGAAAAACATTTGAAGAGACATATACCAAATGTATTATATCAGAAGTTACTTTTAAATGATTTTCCCTTTCTTCTTTATAATTCCTTATGATCTAAATTCATGTTCAATAAGCTGATATGTCTTTTATAATCAGAGGTTTTTTTTTTATTGGACTTTTAGCCTTAATTTGTTTTGACAAATGTTTAAGCATTCCTGTTTGACTCAGTGGGTAGGTTTTCCCTACTAACATTTCCTACAAGCCAGTACCTTCCTAAATTTCAATCATTCAATAGTTTAATATTGGTTCCACATATGTGTTTTAGTGAAACCCTAAATATAACTGTCCTGGGAGTCGTAATTAAGGAGATACGTAGGGATAAAGATATAATAATGAAATGATAGATGTGGTTACTTGGTTAACCCAAGAGCCATTCAATGGATTCTACTCAACAGGCTGGAGAAGCTGCATACTCATTTTGATAGCTATCCTTGGACCTATAGTTGGCCATGTGACCCAAGAAACCAAAGTGGCTGACTGCTGCAGGAGCTTCTACAAAATACATTTTTTTTTTGGTAGAAAGACCAAACCTGTCACTGCTCCCTGTCCCCTGAGCTAGTCAGCCAGTTGTGAGAGCATGATTTTTGTAGTTGTGGCAGCCATTTTGTGAACATGAGGCTACGAGTGAGGGCAGGACCAAGAAATCGATAGTCTGATCCTAATATGTGGTGCTGCTGAACTTAAGTCAGCTGAAGCCTATCTCCAGACTTCTTGTTTATTGGATAAAGGAAACTGTATTTGTTTAAGACAATGTTAACTCTTATTAGTCACAGCCAAGCATATTCCCAATGGACACAGTACTCAAAATGCTGAGGCATTCTTCTTTCCCACATTAAAAAAAAATGTTTTCCATCTTACCTTGCAAAGAAGTACTGTTTGAATCATGTTCATGGAATCCTAGAAAACTAAAATTAGAACAAAAATTACAACAGTTAGATTAGAGTTCATCTGATTAAAGTTCTTCATTTTACATCATAAAAAAGTAGTATTTAGGGAGGAACAATTATTAGCCAAAGGTTATACTACTAGTGGTTATTTTCTATTATAAACATGTTTAGAACTTTGTATGGTGATACCTTCAGGTGGCCATTTCTGTTGACTACAAGCCATAAGTCATAAGGTATATGAAGTACAAGATGATAGACTATGAACATCCTACAACTCCTCAATAGATAATCTGCTTGACAAGAAATATGTCTGTTCCTTACCCAGAGCGTGGGAACTGCTGGCTGATGAATTTGCAGAAGATATGAATGGAAGAATGTGTGCCTGGGTATGTTGGTAGCTGTTCATCATAAGCACTTAAAGAGTCATTTTGTTGAATGATTTTGGTCACTGATAGAGGCTGAGATATGCAAGTCTGTGGCAGCCAGCACAGCAATGAACTCATTGTTCTGTCTAAAGCCCAGCTCAGTGTCTGCTGGAACATCTTTTTGGAATTTCTGTATCACTCACAACTAATTAGCCTGGGCTTGCCACCTATATTTCTAAAGCAGATTCCAGTGGTATAATATTATTTTAGAATGAAGCTTTAAAAGGAAGACAGTAGACACTGAGAGTATAATATAGAGCTCCATCCACAAGATGTCTGTTCTAATAACTTCATTTGAATTTGTACCAAGGAGATCTTTTTCTCCTGACCAAGCCATGAAATAATCAGAAAAAATCAGAATACAGCTATATCCTAAATACTTGTGCATCAGCTCTCAGCTCAAAAGTCGCCTCCAGTGGAATATTTCCTGATCCTTCAATTTGAGGAAGCCCTACAGCTGCTCTAAGACACCACTCTATATTGGTTTCTTCTAGACTCTTATTACCATCTGACCATTACTTCATTAATTGTGTTCCTTGTTCACTGTCTCTCCCCTTACTAGCATGTTAGATTAAGGGCAGTGGGACCCACTCCACAAGATGCCAGGCTCCAGAGTAGGCATTCAATAATTTACTGTTGAATGAATAAAAGGATGACTATGTTGCTCTCTCTAATTACTTTGGCTACTTAGTCAAGTCGATAAATTGCCTTTTAAGTGTAAGATGGAAGATGTATTCTCTTTTCAGTTTTGGCAATGGTACTGATTTGTGCATTAGCCAAGCATTTGTGCACCTCAGTCAGAAGAGTTATAATAAGATATAATACAAATGTGTGGGAAAATATTGGAACAATTAGAACTAGTACGGTAGTTATGATAAAATTCATATTTATGTGTGTGTGTGTGTGTGTGTGTGTGTGTGTGTATACACATGTTAGGTTTACATAACTTGCTTTAGCCTGAGAGGCCAATGGTCCAGGTTCCTGAGGAAAAGATGTAATTTTTAAAATAGTGCCAGAATTATACAGCTATTTTCATACTTCACTGCATAATATGTTAAATTAATGTTTTCACAACCTTCAACTGATTCGGTGCTCTATGCATGCATACATAATGGTCTGAGACCCTGATATAGAAAGCATTGAAACCAGGGCAGTGTTAGCCTTGCTTAGGAAACCTGCAGGGAGCTTGATTGAAGGGAAACCTAGCCATCTGCAAATGCTATATTATAAGAGCAAGATCTTGACACTGTGTCCAAGAGAGAAGAACCCATAGATAGCCTGAGGCTTCCACCCACTCTTTGGATGGAAAGTCATGTGGGATGTGGTGTAGCAAGAGCATTATTCAGCTCCAGAGAGCAACTAAGCTGCCAGCAAAATGAATTTTCAGAGTAAGATAAAACATTAATTACAGATGTCAAGATTAGAGTTTGCTTTTTCTGCAAATTCCTTGGGGTCTCTAAGCAACTTGATCTTTGAATTCCCAAGATACTAAAAATCTACAGAGAAGAGATTGTTATCTTAATGTTGCAAGAATCTCCACCTTGAGTGCTGCCAAGTAAAAACCTAGCTTAATGACACAGACTACAAGAAATATTTCTGAGCTTTTTTAAAGAGGGCTGATATTTAAAACACAGTTTAGGCTGATAATTGTAGCTGTAAAATTCTTCCAGAATTTTATGAATACACAAGGTGCCTTGCCTGAGCTTAAAGAAGCAATGGTGTAATCACCAAAATTAGATTTTAATTTTAGAAAGTCTTTCCACACACTGCTTTTTGAAAGTATTTGTCACTTTAAAAGTGTTTGTCATTTTGATAGAAAACACTCCCCAAATGAGGAATTTGGCTAATGAAAGGCAACAAGCTGAGTCTTCATATAGGTATTCATAAATGTGAAGTCTCCTCTCTTCTTTACCCTGGTTCATTAATGGTAATCACAGAGACTCTTTAGGAACGTAATACAGATTAAGTTACCAATGCCTAAAGTTTCGAATTAGATACCAATGTCAAAGCAACATCTGTTTGTTAGAAAATAATGTTGTAGTTATAGACTCTCAGACCACAGAAATACAGGTGGGTAAGAAATGTAACAAACACTTCGTTTTTTTTAAAGCACTAAACCCCATTTCAATGTCAAGCCCTCATTCTGATGAGTGGCATAAAACCTAAACTTAATGATTTATGGGTAAACTCAGTATTTCCGGTTTTAAACTCGGTAAGTTGAGAGTTTCCTTTCTCCATCCTTCCTGGATTGGCAGATAGCAACATGACATCAGGGAGATGAGCCCACTAATGGCAATTTACAAAGTCCTCTGAAGTACTTGGAAGCAATGCAAAGTTCAGCTGCTCTGCTCTGCTTTGGTGATACGTGTGATTGTCTTAAGCCCTCTTGGCCCTCTACACTTCATGCAGCCCTCTTTACCTTATTCATCCAGGCAAGTCCACTGCCTCCCATGAATCCAGGTGGGAAGTAGGGTACAAGTGCTCTCTATTATCACATCTGACATTGCATCATTTTCCTTTTTGCAGCAAATGAGACCCTTTGCTGAGAACCCCTAATCAACATTTCACCATTTTGCTGTCCTTTCTGATTCTGTCTCTTTTCTCCCACCTCAGAAAGTATGTTCATTTTGGAAAACCCAACCTTCAGAAAAGTAAGGCTAATGTAATGAACATCGTACACCTTTGTATCTAGATACACCCGTGTTAACTTTTTCTCTCATTTACTTTATCTGTCTTCTCTCTCTCACACACACACACACACACACACACACACACACATACACACACAAACACAGCACACATACTTCTTTTCTTGAATCAATGGAGAGTTAGTTGCCTTTATCATGCCGTTTTAACCCTGAAATACTTCAGCATGTATCTCCCCTCAACAAGGCATTCTTTTACCTTATCACATTTGGGGATTTAGTGTTGACACATTCTTTTACCAGTATTACTAATATACATCTGTATTAAAAAATTTCCAGTCATCCTAGCAATGTCCTTTATAGGTTATTTTTTTCCTTCTAATCTAGAATATGACGCTGCATCACTAACTACCTTTAGTCATCATGGATCTTTATTTTAACTGAGAATACCAGCTCAGAGAATTGTTATCTTGTTAGAGTGCTTAAAGGGAGAGGATGTGGAAGTGGGGAGGGAAAACTCCCTTTGTTCTGTAGGCCTAGCTCCTCATCTTTAAAACTCAAAATCCAAGAGATAAATTCTTTTGTCACTATTTGCATTTTTGCTCTTAGATGCCTATTCTGTGGGCAGTGAGTGCAGCAAAGGAAGTCTGGAGGGAGGAAAAACAATGCCAGTTAACATTGCATTACACTTCAAATTATCATCAATGTTATTACAGAAAAATGGATTTGTGTCTTTCATTAAAGTGGAGTTTTCTCCTTGGGGAGTTTCTGATAATTCCCCCAGGGTCATCTTGTTCTGCCTTATAGAACTTAGTCTCTGGAGAATGATGTTCTTCTCGCCCACCTTGCTTTTGCTCTTTTCTGATTCCCTTCCTACTGTTGTGTTGCAGTTGATGCCAGAGAGCAAATACTTTTAGTTGGCTCATTGGAGGGACATTTGGGACACTGACTAAATTTAGAAGGACAGTCATGTGGATCAGGCATGAAATCAGTGATGTTGCAGATGAAAATTTGCAGGACCCTGGTAACAAAGTGAACTGCTTTGACACAGGTCTCAGGCAGCTAAACGCATCAGTAGCAGCTTTAAGTGCAGCAAGTTAAGAGTGTCTTTGCTTTCTGATAGTCTCTGAAACTGCCTTTTGGAGGATGAGCTCATTTTATTAATTAGGGCTAATAACTTGTGAGCTTTAAATCAGTTGCAGATTTTCAACATGATGACCTGGCTACTTTTGAGAGGCTTATATTATAAAGCCAACAACTTTATGACAGTGAACTAAGGGCCTTTTGTGCTGTTCTAGGCAGTATTTTATTTGACATCAGGGGGATGTTGCACAATTACTTCACTGATGGAAACAGAAGAGTAATTGTTCAAATAATAGCATAAACAATTGAGCTCAGATTCTGGGATTTACTTAACAAACCCTCAGAACGTGGTTTGCTGCTGCCAGAGTGTGCAGGGCAAAAATAAAACAAAACAAAACTTTTGTTTGAAAGACAAGTTAGAGTCTGGGGAAAAAAATATTCACTATGCACTTATATGTTGAAAGAGTTTGTATCAGAATATACAAAGAATTCTTACAGTTCAACAATAAGAAGGCAAACAACACAATTAAAAATGGGCAAAAGATACAAACAGATACTTTGGTTAATAAGCAAACAAAAAGGTACTCAATAACATTAGTCATCAGGGAAATATGAACTACACCCACTAGAATGGGTAAAGTTAAAAAGACTGCTAAAAAGAAAACAAGTACCAAGTAGTAGCAATCCAAATGTCTACCAACCTGTAAAAACATTAGTATGTTCATACAATGGATACTACTCAGAAAAACAATAAAAAGGAATGAGGCAACAGTATGGCTAAATCTCAATTATACTGAGTAAAAAAAGCCAGGCAAAAAAGAGTACATATTGTATGATTCCTTTTATGTTAAATCCTAGAAAATACAAATAACCTATAGAGGCAAGAAACATGCCAGTGGGTTCCTGAAGATGGGGGTAGAGTGGGATATATGAAGGGGAATGGACAACACAGCAGTATGAAGGAACTTTGGGGGATGATGCGTGTGTTCAGTATCTTGATTGTGTTGAAGGTTTCACAGGTGTATAGATATGTCAAAACTCATCAGATTGTACACATGAAATATATGTAGTTGATTATATGTTAATTATACCTCAATAAAGCTGTTTTATAAAAATGAGAGCATAGACTAAGAAAATATTTGCAATGTAAAACTGAAAAAGGAATAACATCCAAAATATTAAAAATTAAAAAGTTTCCACAGATCAGTAAGGAAAAAAGGTAACCCAATAACAAACTGGACAAATATATCTAATGGGATATATACCTGACCACAGTAGCACAGAAAAAAAGAAGACAGGAGAGAGATAAATGGACTTAAGTGTTGAAACTTTCTTGGGAAGTGGCAAAGTACCCATTATATTAGATTTAAATATGTTAAGAATGAATATTATAATTTCTGGGAAAACCACTATAGGGTAATGTAATAATATTTGAGTAACCAGATATAAAGAAAGCAAATGTAATAGTAAAAATACTGTTTTTAATGCTCCCCATCCTAAGAGCTCTGAGTTTAAATCTTTCATAACCCTCTCTAACCCTGGTTCACTGTTCAAAAAAGAACAAATTTATGTATTGTTTAGGTTTTCTTACTTTTTTTTTTTTTCCTTGTTTGGGGTAGGAATTGTGTGTGTTTGTGAGTATATAATTTTAGATTTGTTTCTTCACTGTCGTTGCTTATTACCATTGTTGTTATTATTATACCTATAATAATGTGCACTGTGCTAGGGGGGAAATCGTGAAAGAAAACTTAATCTACTACTTACCCAAAACCCAGGTAGACTACTTAGCTGAGAAGGAGTTTGAAACTCATAGTTTAAATGCATGATGCATGTCTCCTGTCATTTGAAGTGCTCTGTCCTAGTGTCCTTTTCAAGCAGATAACTCGGGGTTGCCATATTTTGCTTTCAAATTTGCTATGGGGATAAAGATAGAGTCCCATCACACTTTCATGTTTAGCCTGCCTAATGTAGGCTTCTGCCCATTAGTCCTACACACCATTAGTCTTTCTAGTCTCTTTCTTGTTCAGTTGTGATTAGGAAATTGCCAGAGAGTCAGGTGAGAGATTTTAAGTTTCTACATTTTAATCCAAACTATCTCCCCAATAAATTATTATTGCTGTTTCATTAAGTTAATATCTATATATATTTATTCACATATTTACTATTGTTCTTCATTTCTTCCTAGATCTCCATACTTCTATTTGGGATAATTTCCCTTCAACTTGAATAACTTACTATATTATTTCTTTTATAGTGAGTCTGCTGATGATAGATTCTTTTAATATTTGTATGGAAGTATTTGCCTTCATTTTTAAAGAATATTTTTGTTTGGCATTGAATTATAGATTGATAGTTATTTTTTTAGTGTTCTCCAGATACACTTCCATTGTTTTCTGACTTCCATTGTTAATTTTGAGAAGTCATTATCATATTTTGTCTCTTTGTTAGTAATGCATCTTTTCTCTTTGTCTACTTTTCTCCTTTTATTTTGAAAAAATTCAAAACTAGAAAATTTGAAAAAAGAGTACAATGAAAACCTATATATACTTTACCAGTATAAACCAACTTCTAACATTTTTCCACATTTGTCTTCTTTCTGTCTCTGCCCCACATACATATGTACATATATATGTGTGTATATGCTAGACCTTTTGGACTATAGTGCAGGTGACTTCATTATTGAAGTTTGGGTTTGTAGATGGGGTTTCTTAGGACGCTGACTCTGAGGACTCTAAAACGGAGTTTATTATGAAAGATGCTTATTAAAGAGTGCCTTTGGAATCATGATCTGTGAAAGGGAGGGGAAAGGAGCAGGAACAGGAAAAAGGATGGTCTTAAACACCATTTTACTATTACTGGAATTATATATCAAAAATTTTTGAGGCTAGAGATTCTATCTTAACTGTGGGGAAGGAATCCTTATTTTCCAAAGTGTCCCTTGTCTTACAGTTACGGGGTTGCTTGAAGAAGCAAAAATCATCATAGAATTTAGATATGCAATAAAATATTCACTAATGAGCTGACTCTTTGTAGTTTTTATCCTCACTCAAAAATCCATTCCTCTTAATAGTAGAATCTGTCTTTCTGAATACTTTTCACCAACAATTCTGTCAATTTTTTTTATTGAGTCTGTAAGCATTTGGCTGAATAATATAAATATTTGAAGAATGCAACTGTATTAGTTTTCTCTTGCTACGTAAGAAATTGCCACAAACTTAGCAGCTTAAAACAATATTAATTTATTATCTCACAGTTTCTGTGGGGCAAGAGTCCTGGCATGGGCTAACTAGGTTCTCTGCTAAAAACTTACAGTATTGGTTAGGATTATGGTCTCATTTGAGGGTTGGGGGTCTTCTTTCAAGTTCACTAGTGGTTGGAAGGATTCAGTTCCTGGTGATAATAATACTAAAGTCATCATTTTCTTGCTTGCTGTCAGCAGGGACACCTCTTAGCTCCTACAGGGTACCCTCAGGTCCATGCCACATGTCCCTCCATAAGCAGTTCACACATGGCTATTTGCT
Source organism: Manis pentadactyla (assembly GCF_030020395.1). Taxonomy (NCBI): domain Eukaryota; kingdom Metazoa; phylum Chordata; class Mammalia; order Pholidota; family Manidae; genus Manis; species Manis pentadactyla. Next base: position 43,361,240 of record NC_080020.1, on the reverse strand, counting down.
TCTTCAAGACCAACAGGATAATCTGACTCCAATCTGCTATGACACAGTCTCATATAACATAACGTGATTACAAGATTGACTATTCAATAATATTTACAGTTCCTACCCACACTCAGGAGGGAATTATACAGTTTGTATACACCAGCAGGTAGGAATCTTGGGTCTATCTTAAAATTCTGTCTACTGCAGCAAGATACAATGGTAGTGATGAAAATGATATTTAGAGAATTTGATTCCTACAAAAATCATAGATTAATGAGTAGACCAGTTAACAAATGGAAACAAAACAGACAGAAATGTTAAAATTTCCAAAGGGAATAATTTGCCTATCAAGGAACTGAGAGATATCCTTGGGGAAAAAAGGGGTTAAATACCCTAGATACTTATCCCAAAAATAGTGCTCACATTGTAAGTCTTGGAATAAAGGATATTGTGTTAGGTTCCCAAAACATTTCTTAAAGATACTTTATCTCTATAAGCACAATCAAAAGGTGATTCATTCTTTATCTTAATAATTGGAAGTTATGATTAGAACTTTAATTTTATAAATTGTCAATATAAAAATGGAAGTACTTTCATTAAAAAAATCATTTTGTAAGATAAATCCCTAATCACGTTTCTTCCCCCTATTTAATATGAAATTTTGGACCCCATTTTTAGTTGATCTACTTCATGTGGCCTTAATCTGGCATCCTTTTCCCTTGATAATGAAGGCCTGACCTTAAATATGCATCATGTTTGGGGAGATACCAGCTTGGTGTATGACATCAGGAACTATCGCCATCTAGTGGTATGCCATGCAGTTGAGGACTAAACTATCATTTTTAGTATCTGTAGGTATTATTAGCTCAACTGGTTAGACTATGCATGAAACTATCCATTGAGACCTAGTCTTAGTTTTTCCTAGAGATGATACTCAAAATTATTTATAGTCACTGACAAGTCAGAATGAATGTCTTCTATAAATAACCGGTAGTGTCATTCTGGGGCATTTCAGGAAAATAGGCAAATACCACTCTGGGTTGGATGTTTCATTTCACTCTGGACCAATGTCATACTGCCTTCCTAAGCCAGTTAACTTCACAAATGATTATGTTGCTGTCACTGCAGCCAAAGGAAGAAGGTAAATTACCTGTGAAACCATATGAAAGTTCAAAGCTTAATATTTCAGCATTTAAAGACTTATGAAAACTCTGTCTACTCCTCCTACAAACCCACACACTGACCCAGATAATCTCTTTTTCAGGATGACATTCCAGAAGAGAAGAGTAAATAGCTAGGAAGAAGGTGGGACCTTTGCTCAGTCCACTTTCTGGGAAACTGTACCTGGGATACATTAAAATTACACTCAAGATGTCAAAAATCAACTAAGTTATTAATTTTTTCTTTCAAATGTGAGTGGAGAGAAAAGGAAGTCCATATTTTTCAGGACATTTAATTTTTTACAATACTGGCTGCTTAAGAAGCAAACACTTTGACTTTGAGGATGTTTTCAATGCAGTGTTAGACCAGGGCCAGGCCTAAAGATTGTGCAAGTCATGGCCCTAAAAGTGAGTGCCTTCTTCATTTTTCATGCACTAGCCACCTTACTTGCCATATCCTAATCCTGTTCTTGTGTTAGATCTGTGACCATGGACTGAGAAGTCCTACTTACCTTTTCCTTGGAAACTCGGATTGTTAAAACACTGCAGACATTCACTTGTCATGATTGTTTTCACTGTACCTATTGCTCCTTTACTTGTCTACTTATTATATTTTTAAAAGTGTATATATAATATTAATCTATGCTTGTAAAACAACTCATCAAGTGCAGAATATGGAGAGGAAGAAAGTGAAGATCTCCTTTCAGTTCTTTCTTCCATTAAATCCAATTCCTTCTCCAGAGATAATTGTTGCTGTCAGCACGTCCTTGCTCACTCTCTTCTATGTATTTATATAAATATAGGTGCATTTTCCTATATACACTTGAAATATTAATAGAATCATCCTTTACACATTGTTCTACAACCTTTTTTTTTAACCTCATAATGTATTTTGCAGTTTTCTATGGCAGGATCTACAGATGGATCCTATTTTTTTTTTAAATGCTACACAATTGTGTGGTAAAAATAAGAATCATGCTAACATATATTTAATACCTGCTATGGGTCTCAACAATGTCCTGGCTCTTTAGAGTAGTATCTCATTTAATTCCCACAATAGTCTTACAAACAAGGAAATTTGATATTCTTTTTATGTTTGAGGAAACTGAGTCACAGACAAGTTCAGCAGTTTGGCCAAGGTCACATAGCTGGTAAGCAGTGGAGCTGAGATATTAACCCAAGCACCCTGGGTCTGGAGACTTTGTTTCAATTACTACACTCTGATCGTGGTATAAACATATCATACTTTACTTAGAATTCACCTATTCCCAGACATTTACATGGCTCCAGTTTTAGATTATTAAATGATATTGTACTGAAAATCCCTGTTTATATGTCTTTGTGTGTATGTGAAATATTTCTGTGGGATAGAGCCTTAAAAATGCACTCTCTGGATCCACTCCAAAACTACTAGAACTGATATCTGAATTCAGCGAGGTTGCAGGATACAAAATTAATACACAGAAATATGTTTTGCATACCTATACACTAACAATGAACTAGCAGAAACAGAAATCAAGAGAACAATTCCATTCACAATTGCATCAAAAAGAATAAAATACCTAGGAATAAACCTAACCAAGGAAGTGAAAGACCTATATACCCTGAAAACTATAAGACACTCATAAGAGAAATTAAAGAGGACACTAATAAGTGGAAATTCATCCCATGCTCTTGGGTAGGAAGAATTAATATTGTCAAAATGGCCATCCTGCCTAAAGCAATCTACAGATGCAATGCAATCCCTATCAAAATACCAACAGCATTCCTCAATGAACTGAAACAAATAGTTCTAAAATTCATATGGAAGCACAAAAGACTCTGAAAAGCCAAAGCAATCCTGAAAGGGAAGAATAAAGCAGGGGGATCTCGCTTCCCAACTTCAAGCTCCACTACAAAGCCACAGTAATCAAGACAGTTTGGTACTGGCAAAAGAAAAGACCCATAGACCAGTGGAAAAGACTAGAGAGCCCAGGTATTAACTCAAGCATATATGGTCAATTAATATGCAATAAAGGAGCCATGGATATACAATGGTGAAATGACAGCCTCTTCAACAGATAATGTTGGCAAAACTGGACAGCTTCATGTAAGAGAATGAAACTGGATTACTGTCTAACTCCATATACAAAAGTAAACTTGAAATGGATCAAAGACCTGAATGTAAGTCATGAAACATAAAACTCTTAGAAGAAAACATAGGCAAAACTCTCTTGAATATAAACATGAGCAACTTTTTCATGAACATATCTCCCCAGGCAGGGGAAACAAAACAAAAATGAACAAGTAGGACTACATCAAACTAAAAAGCTTCTATGCAGCAAAGGGCACCATCAGTAGAACAAAAAGGCATCCTACAGTATGGGAGAATATATTTATAAATGACATATCTGATAAGGGCTTGACATCCAAAATATATAAAGAGCTCATGTGCCTCAACAAACAAAAAGCAAATAATCCAATTAAAAAATGGGCAGAGAACTTGGATAGACACTTCTCTGAAGAAGAAATTCAGATGGTCAACAAGTACATAAAAAGATGCTCCACATCTCTAATCATCAGAGAAATGCAAATTAAAACCACAATGAGATATCACCTCACACCAGTTAGGATGGCCAACATTCAAAAGACAAACAACAACAAATGTTGGCAAGGATATGGAGAAAGGGGAAGCCTCCTATGCTGCTGGTGGGAATGTAAATTAGTTCAACCATTGTGGAAAGCAGTATGGAGGTTCCTCAACAAACTAAAAATAGAAATACCATTTGACCCAGGAATTCCACTCCTAGGAATTTACCTTAAGAATGCAGGAGCCCAGTTTCAAAAAGACATATGCACCCCTATGTTTATTGCAGCACTATTTACAATAGCCAAGAAGTGGAAGCAACCTAAGTGCCCATCAGTAGATGAATGGATAAAGAAGACGTGGTACATATACACAATGGAATATTATTCAGTTATAAGAAGAAAACAAATCGTACTATTTGCAATAACATGGATGGAGCTAGAGGGTATTATGCTCAGTGAAATAAGCCAGGTGGAGAAAGACAAGTATCAAATGATTTCAGAACAAAGGAAAAACTGAAGGAACCAAACAGCAGCAGACTCACAGAACCCAAGAATGTTTGGTAACCTAACAGTTACCAAAGGGAATGGGACTGGGGACGTTGGGTGGGAAGGGAGGGAGAAGGGGAATAAGGGGCATTACAATTAGCATAGATAACATGGGGGAGGGCACAGGGAAGGCAGTATAGCACAGAGAAGACAAGTAGTGACTCTGTAGCATCTTACTATGCTAATGGACAATGACTCTAATGAGGTATGTGGTGGGGACTTGATAATGGGGGGAATCTTGTAACCATAATATTGCTCATGTGATTGTATATTAATGATTCCAAAAAAAATGCACTCTCTGGGTCAAAAGTCATGCGTATTTTAAAGTGTGATAGTTCAGGTGAAAAGAAGCATATTGCATTTGGTTCATTATAGAACCTGATCATGACCAATTTCAGAGCAAGTTATGACTGGTGCATCTGCATGACTTGAGAAATATCTGAACTTTCAAGCCCAGTTGATCCTTTCATACTATGATCTCATCCTTCGCTTCTCAGGCCCTCCAAAACTCCTCCCTTGATCTGTCTCCAAGGAGAAGTTGCTTAGTCCACATGTTCTCTGTGCCAAATTACTGTTTATTTCATTTGCCTTTGACTTGTCTCCTAATGATGAAATTAACTTGCAGAGAAGGTGCAGTTGCACAGGGGATTGCAAATTGGGACCTAAGTTCCATCAACTGGGACCTCCTCTGGTCTTCCTGGTTGGTTGGACTCTAAGAGTGCTCTTAGTTATGCTTATCATTTTAGTCACAGAATATAAACATCATCTCTACCCATTTTGTTTATTTAAAGATCTCATCAGCTAATACTCTTTTTTTCCCTAACTTTTCTAATATAACTTGTTACTTTTACTTATTGTTTTTGCTACCTTTCTTTCCTCCACTATAACATATTTTCTGAACTTAACTTTCTGAACAATATTGAATACTCAACATAGACATTCATCCAAGGTCACATGTTTATGTTAAGTGTCTAATTTAGATGGTATCTTAACTGGGTCCAGAGAAATGGAATTTCTAAGTAGTTAAATAACTTTGCCTTGATTTACTGGAAATGCAAGCAAGGGTTCACATCTGAGTGTTCTGGGTATGTAGTAAGCAGGGGATATGATATAGGAAGTATGAAATCATCTTAAATATGAACCCTTCTTTCTTGGGAGCTACCGCCTGACCCAGAGAAGCAAAGAAGGACATTTTTACAAGGGTCTGACTTTGTGATAATTTTTAGAGAAGACAGAATCTGAGCTTATTGGTTGAGCTTATTGGTAGCATGATGTTCTGCTTTCCTGACAAACATTCTTTTTGCTTGTGCCTCAAGACAATCTATGTTCCATTAGGCTTTTAATAAATATTTAATATTGTATTTTGTTCTTTGTGCCTCAGGCGAATTGAAGGTAGAAAGTCTAAATTAGGTGTTTAAGGAACATAAAGTAACAAGGTTCTTTTCATTTTTACGGACAACATACAAATTCCTCAGTCAAATACACTTCTTAAAAACTATAACTCTTCATTACATAGGTTTAGTAAGGTGGCCTTTCTCACCTCCATGAAGACAGAAATTAACATGAAAGCTTTAGCTCTGAATTAAAGTCAATTCCCAAAACATAACTTTGACCTCTTTCTAGATTCTTGGGAGTCTCTCTCTTGAAAATTATCCCCACCCATGTTAGCTGAGAGGCCATGAGGATAGGTCTTCCCTCCTGAAGGGAGAGTCTGCCAGTGAGCTTACAGTACAATGACCTACAGTCAGTCAGATACAGAGCCATCAATAGAGAAAGAACTAACAGAACTGAAGCGTCTCCTGAAAATAGTGCCTTCTGTTATCACCAGGTCTGCTGCCATGTAGAATAAGCCAAAAAGCATTTCAAATTCTAGAGCATTTCCCAGATTTACTCCATTTCTTATGATCTCCTTTTTGGTAGAAAAATGCCCAAGGTTAAGTAAACAAAACACAGAAGCAGACTTGATATAGACAGTAAACAAGAGGGGATAAGGAAATGTTCTTGCATTATTGATTAGATTTGAAACACACAATCTGTTTCCTATTAAAATCAACTAATGTCCTAGCAAAAAAGCATTTTAGGGAAAAAACTCACTAGACAAAATACCAATAAAGAAGTTTCTATCTTCATTAAAATATCTATATATACTCACATGGCCAGCCAGCCAGCCATTCTTAGGCTGGACTGATTGAAAAGACAAAAGATATACATCATCTAGTTTTCTATTTAAGTATCAGATATTGTTTTTTACTCTGATAATTAAAACATTATAATTTAAGAGGCTGGATCTTCAAATTATTTCCATTTGAGTGCTGAGAGTTCCTGTTTTCCACAGGAACAAGATACTGTCTTGGTAAAAAGGTAAGATCATCATTATCATCATCCTCATTTTCATCATGACATTGCATTCTTGCTAAGAGAGTCTGTTCTGAGGTTGTAAGCATTTATGAATTTCCATAGCTCTGCTTTGCAGATTCCATATATTATTTTAAATACATGAAGTTTCCCTAGGAGAGACTAACTGTTCATCCTTACATGAGAGGTAAACAAACTTTGTGGGCACTGTTTCCTTTTGGACTCCATAGTCAGAAAAATATCATATCCCACTCTCCTGTGGGATTCGATTACATGGAAGGAAGCCACAACAAATACCTTAGCATATTTTGATATCATGAGCTTTACCAATCATATTTATGATTCACTATTAGTATCCTGCTCCCAAATCAAGCTAAATCAAAGAGTTGTCTGAATAATTCTAACTACAACTACTGCTGAGATTTCCTTTGAACTCACTGCTGTATGTTTATGGATAAATATGTTTTTTTCCTGTGTTGCCTCTGGAAAATATTAAATAGGGGTAGAAGTTGTCTGGGCTGCATTCCTTTAAGCAGAAAAACGTTCAAATCACTACAGATTTTGTGTTGGTAGTATTTTTCAAGCTAAGCTCCTTCTAAACAAAGTTTATTCCTAGTTTATTTAAGTGTGAAATTTTTATGATTGAGTTATAGTTTTCTTTGACTATTCTATTTAAAAAAGAGGAGAATTTAAAACATGTTTTTGCATTGTTTCTTCCTGGAGGTTGTGTATATACTGGTATGAGATTGACTTCCCAGGCCACAAGTAAGTCACCTTCGGCTTCCTGCAGTGTGTCATTGAGAATGGAGCACCATCCTGAACTTGAGGCAGTTTGGGTTCAGCTTTCTCATTTTGCTGATCTCAGGGTCCTCCTGGAGTAGCCTGATCCCCTGAGGCCACAATTGATGAGCCCACCCAACTCTAAATACTGACTCTGCTTAGAACCTTGTACTGACAGGCTCTACTGCCAGACTGCACACCTTTAGAGATTAGTTCAAACCTGGATCAAGGCTGAGTTTATTATATTCTTTTCAGTCCCAAATATTGAACTTCTAGCCTTGGGAATCCTGTCTAGAACTTGTTAGTGGTTAATGCTTCAAGTCCTAGTCCTATCTATCCCCAGTTTACATTTCTGCACATCACTTCATGCCTTTAGCAGACATTGCCAGAATTGTGACAGGCACATGCTCAGGAAAGGAAACATGCAAACTTGAATATGAGATCTTAAACAATTAAGTAGGTAAATCTACTTCCATAATCTCCCAAAGTAAATCTAATGGTTTTAAGTTTCATATTCTATTTAGGGTTTTATATGCTGTACTGCTTTCTATTTATATTGATAATTAAAAGCTGATTCGATTTGTAGATGCATTACAATAAATGATTAAGTTATAAGCCACTGGATGTCACTCTTAAGCTATGCAAGTGCGAGTGTAGTAGAAATTTTCGATAGTGAGTTATAAGTGAAGAGTTAGGAGATATAGCCCAGGACAGAAACCAATTGAACTGTTTGGGTAGGTACATTTACAATGTCAGTGAACTATGGCAGAGTTTGCCCTTAGGTTCTTAAATATTTTCTTTAGACTCATTTCTCAGTGACAGTTAAACAGGACTAATAATCAGAGAAAATCCCCTCAGCACCAAAAGGCATTCATTTATCCATTCAATATGTACATTAATCACATGCCAAAAGCAGGATATTTGGCTAATGAACTATGGGATTCCAAGAAAAAGAGAATTTGCATCATGCCTACATTTAACCTACTGAAATTCGACTATGGTAAAAAAAAAAAAAAAAAAAAGGAAGGAAAATTCTGCCTCTTTTTCCATTCAGTGAATTCATCCCTGAAGAGTAATTTTACCTACTACCTCTCAGCCTCAAGCCCAGACTTTTACATTCGACTATGTAACAGTAGAGCTGGAACTATACAAACTACATTTCCTAGATTTCTTTGCTGGCTGGCTTCTGGTTAGGTTATGCTGACTGGAGGCACTTGCAGGAGATAAGAAGGTGATAGGAGAGCAGAAGGAATACTCTTCCTGTTTTCAGTTTTAGCCAACTTCCCTCTAGCAGTGGCACTTGGAAGCTTATTTCAGCATTTCTAGCACCAGTTCTACCATGGCCCCTTGAGAGGTACCAGTAGCAACTGTGCCACACTTGCTCTTAGAGCTCCCAATCAGAGTCCATGTAGCAGTCATATGATGATCCCTCCCAGAGGTCCAAGAAATAGCTGAGCAGTGGCACCTTGGGGGTCTGAGCGCTGCTCTGTCGAGATGCTTCTCCCAAGCTCCCAGGTTCTGGTACCATTGCCTCCCTTTTGCTCTCGCAGTCCTAAGAGTGGTAGTTGTTTCCTAGGCTACTCGTGCTGAGTACAGTAGCATGAGATTAGAGACATGAATATTGTCTTTCCTCATTTAGTATCAGATTTTGTGTGCTTCTCATGATTGAGACATCCTGTAACACTGAATGAGATTGTAATGTTTATATTTTTCAAGTAAAATGGGCCTTAATCAGAAGTCAACTAGTGGTCAACAAAAAAACAGTTGACTGAAAAGCTTCATACAGATGAAAGATGTAATGATACATTGACTATTTCCAATACCAGAGGAAACCTGATGTTGCACTTAATGAAAATGATCTCCAAATTGTCCCTGTTTCTAAGAGATTTCCAAGGATGATTTGACCATGTAAGGTTTTTGCCTTTCATATTGACTAGAAACTGAACCTCATAATATTTGTCACCATAGTATAATCTCAGAGTTGAGCAGGACAAAAGTTCTTCCTTCAGGAGCTTTCAGCCTGGGAGAAGAAATAGACATGTGCAAATATAGAGAATATGCATTGCAATGTTTGATAGGAGCAACACACAGGACAAACCTGTTTGTCACCTGTTAGTTGTCAAATTTCATGAAATAGGTTGGAGGAATAGAAAACAGAGACCGTCATGCACAAATTCTTCTAGAAATTTTGTTCACCTTCCTGCTTAGAGCAAAAAATTATTATTGATATTACTATTTCAGTTTTAAAGACCTATTTGGAGGAAGACAGTTGCTTAGTCATGGAGTTTTGTCTATACCCTTATCTTCTCCTGGCATATTTCAGTGCCATTTTTAAAAATTTTTCTCAGTGACAGTTGGGAACATCTGATTCATTCCTCAAGGTACCTCAATAATATGTTATTTAAAGGTTTAATAGACCCGTGTTAATTCTTTGTTTGTGCTGTCAGAGTTTCTTTTTCAGTTTGTTTGTCTGATATTTCCCCCTAGAAAACACATGATTATATTCCTTGGTTCCAATTTCTATCAGTCCTGATCCTTCATGTCTCACTGCTGGAGCCGATGAAATAATCATTATCCTTTCAGCACAGAACACCAGGTTTAGAAAGACAAGAAAAGAAATCTTCCAGTTAAAGTTCTGGGACCATCACTTCATGGGAGCTTTTGAAACTCAGTACATTTTATCCTCATACCAGGGCACTTGTCTTTGAAGGTGGTGACATACTAGGGTGAGAGATGACCTAATAATGAGGGATGTCTTCACAAGTTATCATTTGAAGAAGTGGTTTTTGAAGAATAAGGAGATGTGGGAGGGGATTAGCAGTGAACTCTCTTCTACAACTGCTGTCTTCTGGGATTCAGCACTTTTTCAAAATATATTTGCCTAAAATTCTTCAGGGACTCATTTAAAGGAGAGGAGCAAGAGGGAAAGAAAGGGGTTTGAAGCTGCAGAGAAACTATTTGTTGCCTTTTTTCTCTGATAATTTGAGCTTATCTGAAGAGTGTTTGTCTTGCCAGGAGACTTAGAGGGATTTTTTCTCACTGGTTCTGAACAGTGATGGGAATGTAGAACAAATTTCCCCTGAAAATTCCCCTCCTATTACTTTGAACTATATCAAAGCACACTCCATACATAATTCTGTGCATTTATCTCCTCTTTTTATGGCAACTCATTCCAGATGAATATGACAACCTGAGAGGTACTAATACAATGGAAGCAATAAACTTATTTAAGACAGGTTTGTCTTTACCCTAAAACAAAACATCTATGTAACTATAGCTTGCTGAGCAGAATGTAAAACTTTCTATAAATGAAGGATCTAATGAGATACTGATATGTTTTGAATATTGGTCCATAAGATTGTTAGAAGAACTTGGCTGCCATACAACATTACGTTATAGACAAACTTTGGCATGGAATAATACAACTCATGTACACCTTAATAGGAACCTCCTGGCTCTGACTCACAGCAAGAAATAAAACCAAACACTCCAGTCTGCAGGGTTGTTCAAATTCCTAGATTTAAATCCAGAGACACATTTACTTTGCATTTATTTTCTGAAGTAAGTGATATCATGATGGCGGGGATTCCAGGTATTGAACACTAAAGGATAGTTTGGAGATTCTTTTCCTTTCAAGACAATCAATGTGAAAGATTTTCAGAAGGTAAGCTAGAAGAGATTTTATTATCAGACAGAGAAGATCTAAGCAAGAGCCCATGGAAAGAAAGTCAGTGGAGGAACTTGGCTTTATTTAAAAGTCATCCAGTGAGGATGTATGAAGGAGAATAACACTAGTTTCCAAAAAAGGAAAAAATAATTAGTGGAGCTAAATCTTCTTTGTAGCACCTCGACCATTAGAGTGTATAAAGGAATTTCAAACTTGCAGTCAATTAATTAAATAAAAATGTCAAACCAGCTGTTAGTGTCATTTGAGTTAGACAACTGGTTGATTGATTAGTCATTTTGCTCTTATAAGATGAAACTGGGAATAAGTTAATATTAGTCATATCTGTGTTACATGGTTTAATTGCTTTGGGACAATCAAATTAGTATGTTTTGCTAACCCACAACTGATTATGTTAAAGGTAATTTGATCCATGGTGATACAGTAAAATTCTGTTTTGGAGACAGACCTCTATGGCTCATTCAACTATAGTTATTTTAGTTGTGAAAACACAGTCTCAGTCTCCATGACTTAAGTAATACAGGTGGTTGGGGCAATTCTCCAAGTACTCTAATTCAGAGAAAACATTGGCTTTTCTGGAAATTACCTGGGTCATTTGACATGTGTTTTGCTTGAACTATTTTGGCAATTTTTCCAATCCTCTACATTGCTTTTGCCAGAGACACAACCCTGCAATGTCTCGACACAAAATATAAGCTAGAGATGGAGGATTTTCTTTGCTATATGGCTGAAATAGGATTTTTCTGAAAGGACAGACACAGTATCACCTAAAATTGGGGAAAAGGTTGATGATCTAGATCTGGTTGCACTCAAAGAATGTGGAGTGAAATAACAGAGATCTGTAGCTGTTCTAGGTCAGAAACTAGAATGCCATAACACTTAGCCTTTCAGCAATCAGCAATCAGCTTACAGATAATAGGATCTTCCACACCAGTTGTTTTCAAAATTTTTGCTAATTATTCTATCCAGTAATCAGTATTCTACTAACTTAGAAAAAAAATCAATATTCTAAAGAAGGGTATTTATATTATTATAGTAGGAAATACAAACTTAAATGCCAGACAAAGTAGCTAAATTAAATGCCTAAGTGTAAGTAATATGGAGTGGTGGGAACTGTGGCAAATTGAAACATCCATAATCCATCTGAAGGTGACATCTGTTACTTTGCTTTAGCCAATGGATATTGTGTGCAAATATGCTCCCAGTCTTGCCAGACCTTTCATTTTTCAACAAAAGTAAAAAATCTAGATCTTTACATGAAATTTCCCGATGTTGAAATGTTGGTAAATTCTTGGAGTTTGTGGGAGTCAATAACACCCCCTCTCATCTTCTCTTGAGTTCATTACTGATTGAGAAATAACACAGGAGTAAGACAGATGGAGATCAAGATGTCACCATTACTACTGATAAAGCCAATTGATAAAGGCTAATATCTACAGCCAAATGTAATTTTGTAATTTTCCAATTACCACTTTCCTCAAGAAATCTCAGTAAGCAGAACTGCCTCATAAGGAGAGAAAGAGTGAAAAAAGAAAGAGATCACACTGTTAGTAGAATAAATCTACCCAACTAAGAAATGAACACCAATGAATATCAGACCTAGCATCCTACCCATAAGGCAGAGATCCCTTGGATAGGTTGCCACCATCACATACACAGGAAAATATAAAGTATAAGGCCATGGGAATGGAAGTCCTACCATAGTAACAACTAGTTCATTTTCTGAAATTCTGTGCAAACACACCTAGATTCAGCCCACAGATACCCAATTTGAAACCTCTGGATTATATTTATTCTGGTTTTAAATTTGTCAGTTGGTTGCAATTTTTAGGACTAAAAAATTGAAGTTATATTATTGTAGACAATAATACTAAAAATAAAATTTTCTTCATTTTTATGGAATTCAACATGTCACTTGTAATGGTTTTATACAATAGTTGAATAATTTTGTCTTCCTTCATAGTCTAGGTTTTTCCAACAGTGCATATCAAGAAATAGGTTTCAGTTGATGTCCAACCCTGTACTCTATTTATTTGCCTGACCCCATAAAGAAAGCCATTATTTAAGGTTCAGAGCCCCAGTCTTGACTTCACCCTTTTCTCCCACTTACGCTTCAGTTTCCTATCTGCTAAGACTGCTACTCATCCTCCAATCTCTGTCCTTGCCTCACCCATTTTTTAACATCTGAAGTTATTTTCCTAGTGACTGTTTTGACTTCTTCATGACACTAGTTCCCCTCCCCTATCCATTTTTAGCCGAGTTCCCTTAAGGTGCTTTGAGTAAACACACCACAAGGTTTAACACCATAGACTGCTCCCCGCATTCCCTCCTCTGTGTGTTCTCCCATTAGGCTTCAGACCCTTCATCAGGAAATGGCATCCGTAGGTTTTCCACTCTTGATGGTTCAGAGAATATTTATTAAATACATTTTACAGTGCGTGGACCACTGGCCAGGGCAGTTTTATTTGTCATAACAGGATCGGTCTTGTTTTAATGGTTTGGGATTGTAAATGGGTCTCTTACTCATCAGAGAGAGACAACAAAGTCATCGTTTATGAAAATACATTGATAGCTCCTCCCTAACGTGACTAAATCTCAGGAAATGTTTTTAAAATTTATCTTCCATTCTTGTGAAACTCCTCTATTAGAATTATAACTAACCAAAAAAAGTCTTTCTAATTTCATTGTAGTGGTGATCTACAATGAATGTAGTGGGGGCATTTTTGGTAAATAGCTCTAATTCACTGCTTGCTCTTTGATGTGTTTTTGATTATTCAAGAGCTATTTTTTTAGGTAGATGACACCCATATATTAAAATGATGACCCTTTCCTTGCATACTATCCCTGGAATTTCCTCATCTGGAGCTTTCTCCCACTAATATTCATGGGAGGTCTAGAGGGTCAAAGTGCTTTGAAAGGGGCACTAAACAGAGCACTGGAATCCATGCTTGGTATTGTCCTTTATGTTCTAAAATGACCCTACTTAACAGATTTACTGTCTATGTGCGGGAGCATGGAGAAAAAAATCTCAGCCCTGGCTTTTCAGCCTGCTCAGCAAGGGCCTTGAACTTCAGCTCCTGCGAGCACAACCCAATAGGAAAGTTAATTTCCACTAAGGCAGGTAGAAGGCCAGAAGATGTGGACTTGCCATAATCATGAACTCTCACTGAGTCAGACTGGAAGTCACAGCTTCTAATGAGGCGAAACCCTAGGTGTGCAGAATCCACCAAAACTCAGTTACCAAATGGCTTCCATTTTTTGAGCACCTACAGTGGTTTTGGCACTGCACCAAGGGTTTTTCATATATTACCTCTTTTAATTTAATACTTGCTATATCCAAGAGATAGGAATCCTTATAGATGAAGAAACTCAGGCTCACAGTGGTTAAAGTCATACACAAGGTCGCACAGCCAGTTTGTAGTAGGGCTAAAATTTTACTCTGGGTATCTGAACCATTGCCTTTCAAATATTGCCCTTTGGCCTATCCCTACAATTTTGCTTTTAGTTAGGCATTCTGTTCGGCATTTCAGTTCTCCATTTGACTGGAAACCACAGCATTTGCCTAGCTTTTAATAAACTCTACCCAGGTAGAATTAGAGTTATATCCATGCGGTGTCCCTGATTATATCTTTCACCCTGAACTCTCAGTTAAAGACTTAGTTTGCTAGGGCTGTCATAACAACATACCACAGACCAGATGGCTTAAACAACAGGAATTTATTTTCTCACAGCTCTGGGGGTTAGAAGTCCAAGATCAAGAAGGTGTCTCAGGGTTGGTTTCTTTTGAGGCTTCTCCTCTTGGTTTGCACATGGCTGTCTTCTTAATGTATCTTTACTTAGTCTTTTTTCTTTGTGTGCATATCCTTGGTGTCTTTCTGTGTGTCTTAATCTTCTCTTTTTATAATGTAATAATCTGATTGAATTAGAGCCTACCATACAGCTTCATTTTAACTTAATTACCTTTTTTAAGATGCTATTTCCAAATATAGTCACTTTCTTAGGTACAGGGATTTATGACTTCAATATATGTATGGGGGGGCAACAATTCAGCCCATAGCAGAAACTCAGAGCCATTTGTCCACGAACTGATTACTTGGGTTCCCAATAGTGTATCTGTCTGCCTTTGACTATCACCACTGGCCCTGCTAGAGTAGACTGTTGCCTAAACCACCTTAGAGGAGGGACCCCTTAGAATGTGAAGCCAACTGGAAATTGAAACCTTTGCTTTTAGTACCCCATTGCCCAATGTCCTGATTTCCACCCTTCCCCCACTAGCCATCCATCAGAGTAAGAGAGACTTCAAAACACCTTTCATTGTGCCCATGACTGGAAAGACTAACGCAATGCCTAAGGCCATTCTCTCAACATGGAAATTATTCCATGAACTCCAGCTGTATTGCAGGTTAAAGACATTACCTTTATTTGAAGCTCTTCATTTTCACATTAAGACTACTTCTTGATTTTAACACCATAAGATGATCCTGATCTCTCAGATATTTTTGGGAGATCCTAGCAATAGAATGTACAGGTTATGCACACAGGCTCTGGGATCAATTGCCCTGGTTAGTATTTGAGCATCACCTTACTTCTAAGTGACCTTGGGCAGGTTTCCTGACATCTTTGTGCCTCACTTTCCTTTATGTGAAGAAGAAAAAAATAATAACACCACTTGAGGGAATGTTTGGTTAGGATTCAACGAGTTAAAACATAATGAAGTTACAACAGTGTCCTACAGCGAGTACTCAAAATCTTAGATCTAATTTTTATTATTAGAATGCGAGTTTATAGACTTATCTTTATCCTTTAGTGTTATTTTATCCTGGATAATTTTTATGATATGTATATATGTGTATCACTTATGGGGTTTTTTTAGTCTGCAAAAGATAAAAATTCAACCCAAACTGGCTTAAACATGGAAAAGGATTTACTGGCCCTTGTAAATCAGTAAATCAAGGAATTCAAGGACACACCAGCTTCAGATATGGCTTGATCCAAGACTCAAATGATGTCTCTAAAATTTAGTTTTTTCCCATGTATTTCTCAGCTCTGTTGCCTCCATTCTTGGTGGCTTGCTTCTCATGTTTGAAAGATGACTGTCACTAGCTCTTGGAGCTCCACACTTCTGTGTTGAAATCCAGTGAAAAAGAGTGAGCATCTTTATTCTAGCATTTCCAGAAAACATTCTGGAGTCCACTCTGATCGGACTAAGTATGTCCATGTGCTCATCTTTGATTTGATAACTTATGCCATCAAGATGAAGGACTTTGGATGGGTCTGGGTTATTCACCCCATTCTTGAATTAAAAATGGAGTCTACTCCGTTGGGAGAATATGGGCTTAAAGTGAGGGAAATTGGGGTATAGCTATCAGCAAAAATACAAAAAGATTCTAAACAGCAAAATAATAGATGTTCACAGCATGGACTCTTTTAAATAGATTTGGAGGACTTTGAATGTAAGTATGAGGACTCTAGTACAGATTACAATTCTGTGTGTCCAAACTCATTACATCAAATGTCTAGTATTATACACAAGACAACACTAATGGAATTAAGATAGTAGGTCTCCTGAAAAGAGCCAAGAAGACATATGTTAAATATATGCAATGCTGGAGTGTGAAAGATTTTCACATTTTGGCTGCTAAGAATGGAGAAGAGCTCTTCAGATCTTCTCTTTTTCATTACCACCTCTTCCCTTCAACTGCAAAAAGGGGTATTATGGCTAGAGTTGGCTATTTTGGGTGGAGTCACTATACACCGTTAGAAAATCTGTCTCCTCTCCTTTGGGGTGATATACTGGCTTGGTCCTGCTACACTGGAGAATGCCATCATGTCTCTTTGGGTGCTTCTTTTCCAGTAGATCCTGTGAATGCCCTGATCAGTTTTAGGCACTGAAAACTTTGCAGAGATAAGCACTTAAAGTGATTGGGCTTTGCTGAGACAGAAGAGCCTTTCTAGTTGCTTTTAGTCCATTCAAAGTTGCCTCTCACTTGGCTATAGGAGCTCTCTATGGATTCAATTCCAGCTTGCTTGAATTCTGCTTTGGCATTTGGGGTCAAAGCCCCTGTACTTTACCTCCTTTGTTTAGTATCTCCCTTGGAGACATTATGAAAGAAGTAGTGGTGTACCCAAGGTGAGAATTGAGGTAGTGTGAGGGCCTCTAGGTAAAATATCATCATAGTATCTTTATACCATGACTTAATTGCACCTAATTATACATTCCAAACACACCTTTTGAGAACGGTTTGATGTAATATTATTGTCTTTAAACTTTAGAATTGAAGGTCCCAGGAGTGAAAAAAAGGGAAATCAAAGGCACATTATATTGTTCACTCTCTTGAAGAATATAGAAAAGTCTGAGCTGGGCTGTCACAACTCCTTGTTAAGAACAAAAGAATGTGACTCAGAGAACCAAACTTGAGTAAAACATCTTAATGGAACCAACTGTTTACTAATATGATTTCCTTGGGAGGAATCTGGCCCTCACTCAGTTTTTTTTTTAATACAAACTAATCTGCTATGGAGATTTGTTTTCTTAACCCAAAGCCTGAAGTCATTTTTGTGAAGTACACCACTGTATACAGTGTGACTGTTGTTCATTCTCCTCATTAGGAGAAAGAGTGGAAAATATCAAATCTTGTCAAATGAAGCAAAGGAAAAAAATTAGTCTTTCATTTGTAGGAGAGAAAATAACACCCCGGGGACTTAAATGTCTGCTTTGTATTACTAGGCAGTCTCTAATTGAGCTCTCCTTCAAAAATCCAACTTCACAATTTATGTCTTAGAAAGTCCCTCTAATTTAAAATATTCAACAGTTTAGCATCTGAGAATGTCCCCTTCTGAGCTGAAAAGACTAATAATCAAAAAGCAACCTGTGAAATATAAAGATATTTAACTTCCTCATGTAAGTGCAGTGATTTTGAAGAGACTGATAAGCCAGTTTTTTCCTATTTTAATGACCTTTCCCACATGGGGCCTCCCAGATTCCGAAAATAACACTTTGTTTATACAGATAATTTTCTTTCCAGCAGGAGCTCTTACATGCTTTAATAACCTTTCCTCATAAATCATCTCAGTGCATTGTGAAGTTTGATGAGGTACAGGAACGAGGAAGGGTTCCCTCACATCTGCCAGATGGGGCTCTGCTCCACTGCCCCCTTCTGGACTTCCAGGTGGGCTGATGTTGGTGTAGGGACCTGGAAGCAGGGTCACTCCACAATGGCCCAATGGTTGAGTACAAACTTTGTGAGAAGCAGAATGCCTAAGAAGGTCCCATGTGAAAAAGCTGAAATCTGAATTTGTATCCAGATCAAGGAAACCTTGGATCAGAGATTCTTGGGTTGGGTTTGGTTATCTAATAGGAGTGCCATATGTTGTATTAACCCAAGCTTTCATTTAGAAATTAAAAATATCTCCACTGGATGATTCAGATGAATTAGATGGTATTCTTTTGGTAGCACAAGACAGAAAAAGAGCTCAAACTGGCATAGACACAAAAGAAAAAATAATGGATGATATTACTGGGATACCCAAAGAAGAACTTCAGGTACAGTGTGGTCCAGGACATCAAGTGAAGTCAGGGAGCTTTTTTTCCTCATCCCTTGGCTTTGGTTCCCACTAGATGTTCTCAGCCAGGCATTTTACACATAGTGGGAAAAAATGGCAGTTTGCCA
Organism: Manis pentadactyla; assembly: GCF_030020395.1. Taxonomy (NCBI): domain Eukaryota; kingdom Metazoa; phylum Chordata; class Mammalia; order Pholidota; family Manidae; genus Manis; species Manis pentadactyla. The sequence continues at coordinate 43,342,494 of NC_080020.1, read as the reverse complement.
CATCTTATTCTCATTTTAATAACTCAGGCTTCAAAGGAAGAGAGAGATCTCCTTTGTTTTGACACATCTGTATCAAACTTCAAGGAGTGCACCGACAGTGGGATTGATAATCCCAACACAGCCACAGGGACTATATATGTGGATGGGTTTCCTAAAGGTATCAGAGAAGGGAAATGCAAAAATCTGTTGTACTGGCCTATCTTTGTCTGCTCTATACCTCTCTGTCCTGTAACCTGCTGTGCCCCACCCAAACACACTCATGCACATATGTACATACAAAGTCATGCACACAGAGTGTTGTTACAGGCCTGGCTAAAATATTCTGAAAGAAACCCTCATATGATAAAAATAAAAATTAATTAATATGGCATAACCAACAAATTATAGTTCTTGAGGGTGTCATTGTAATACCATAAACAATTCCCTAATGCCACTAACCATGTCTATTTTATTCCATAAGCAATATTTTATCTAACAAAAATATGTACCAGGTACTATTCTAAGTATTTAAAAAGTATCAACTGATTCAATTCTTCAAAAACCCTATGAGGTATATACTATTCTTATTCCTTTTTAGTTAATTTCCAAGTTAGAAAACAGGCACAGAGTGGCTAAGACATTTGTACACACTCAGTAGGAATAAGAGCCAGGATTTGAATCCAGGTAGTCTGGGAAAGGTTCCTTTGTAAAGAACTTAAATGTATTAAATGCACTATTTCCTACTCATTAGCCTTGTTCTACTACCTCATTATTTTCTGCTTTGTCTTTTGCTTGAATTGCACTTCAGATTCACCAAGGCACATGTCTTGTGCTCCCCACTGTTTTTGACCAATCTCCTTGCTTGGTATATATAGCAGGGCTAGCATTGCCCTTGACCCAGACTGACCACAGAGATACTATGAAAGAGTCTGACCCAAAGTAAGCTTTTAATATGGATTCAGTTCTTCTACCCACATCCTAGTTTTCTTTCAACCAATATACTTTGCTATTTTATTTGTTTTTCTGTTTTCGACTTTAGTCTTGGAAAATGAGGAAATTGTTACTTCCATTTGAAAGCACAAACATCCTGAGCTTTGAGCAGTCAGGAATATCTTTGTATTCTCATAGAAATAGAAATGCCTTTCTTCTCTGGATCCTCCATATCATGGACCACTGTTCAGACAAATAATCCAGCAACTGAAGTCTCACTCTAGCTCTGGAATCCTCTCAGACTACAACTCTGCCACAAAAGACATAACCATTTGTACTGGGTTGAATAGTATCCCCCAACAAATGCATAGCTATCTGGAATTTCAGATGTGACCTTATTTGGAAAGAGGGTCTTTGCAGATGTAATTAGTTCAGATGTGTTCATACTGGATTATAAGGGGCCCTAAACCCAGTGACTGGTGTCCTTATGAGAAGGCCATGTGAAGACACACATACATAGAGGGAAGATGGACATGTGAAAACAGAGGCAGAAATTGGAGTCATGCAGCTATCACCAAGGAATGGCAAGAATTGCCAGCAACCACCAGAAACTAGAAGAGGCAAGGACAAATTCTTCTCTAGATTCCTTAGAGAGAGGATGGCCCCGCTCATGTCTTGATTTCAGATTTCTAGCCTCCACACTGTGACAGAATACATTTCTGTTGTTTGAAGCTACTCAGTTTGTAGTAATTTGTTACAGTAGCTCCAGGAAACGAATAATATACCCTTTGTGTTATTTTCTTGAAGCTTCAGTATTCCCTCCTAGATTCTGTTCTGTGATGCTGGGGATGGGACTTTGAAACCATGTTTCTACTTTGCTAGCTGCTCCCTGTTAGGACCTGCCAATACCCTAGAAGGCAGCTTCAGAGTTGGGTATAATAATGTTTGCTCCCCGTCCTGTCTGTATTAGCACAGCAATGCTTCTTCACCTTAGCATGGGCAGTTGGTTCTAATAACAGCTGTTCCCCACCCCCTCTCAGAACCAGCATTACTGAACCCCCCCCTGCCAAGAAACCAGTACAAGGCTTCTAACTTCCCCCCAATAATCATGGGGTGTTCCAGGTCCTAAGAGACCCTCCTCTAAGCTTCTAAATTGTAATAATCCAACTTCCTACCTTTGCTTCCCCAGTCCTGGGGCCGGCAGTTGCAGTTAGTATCTGTGCTGTCCTTCATTGTTCTGTGTTGTCCTTCACTGTTCTGTGTTCTTTTGTAGTTCTTTGTACCTAGTTCATAAGTGTATATTTGACCCTTAAAATAACTGATGTGGTTTATGTTTTCTGACTGGGCTCTGACTGATGCAGTCTGTAGTCCTTGGCTTTGCTCAAATTAGCCATGGGAAGGTATACCAGTTAGGAGGGTTGGGGAGCATAACAGAAAGTCCTTACTACCATGGCTTCACCCAAAGGCTCTTCCTTTTTTAATTAAGACTTTAAATTTTTAGAGCAGTTTTAGATTTGCAACAAATTGAGGGGCAGGTACCAAGATTTCCTACATACCCCTTGTCCCCATGAATGCATAGCTTCCCCCATTATCAAGATCCCTCACCAGAGTGGGACATTTGCTAAGACTGATGAACCCACACTGACACATCATAATCACCCAAAGTCCATAGTTTACCTGAGGGTTCACTCCTGGTGTTGTACATTCTGTGGATATGGAGAAATGTATAATGACTATATTCATCATTATAATGTCACACAGAGTATTTCCCCTGCCCTAAAAATCCTATGTGCCTTGCCTATTTTGTCTACCATCACTCCCATCAATGCAACTACTGACCTTTTCATGGTCCCCATGGTTTTGGCTTTTCCAGATGCAATGTCATGCAGTTGGAATTGTGCAGCATGTAGCCTTTTCAGGTTGGCTTCTTTCATATAGCAGTATGCATTCAAGTTTCCTTCATGTCTTTCATGGATTGATAGTTCATACTCTTTTAATGCTGAATAATATTCCTTTGTCTAGATGTACAACAGTTTATTCACCTACTGAAAGACTTCTAAGTTGTTCTCAAGTGTTAGCAATTATGAATCTGTTACAAACATGTGTGTGAAGATTTTGTGTAGCCATATGATTTCCACTCTTGGGTAAACACTAAGGAGGACCAAAGATGTATTTTTTTTTTATATGAGGAGATATCCACAGGCTGGTGTTCTTGTCAGTTATTTCAGTGGCTCAGGGCTATGGTATCATGAGTGGCCCACAGGCACTTTCCCTCTCTTCCCTGCTTTTCCTTTGGTGAGTTGGTAAATTCAGCTCTCATGGCTGTGGGATGGCTGCAGTGGTTCCAGATGTCACATGGAGAGGTGAGGATCTGCAGTGAGAAGACATGACATGTTTTCTCCTATATACATTTTATTAATTAGGAAGTAAGACCTTCATGGAAGCTTCCAAGAGATCCCCATCAGGTCTTATTGACTAGAATTGGGGCATACATCCACACTGTAGCTGGGAGAGGTGTTGAGAGTGAGCACCTGACATTTGTAGCCTCTTATATGAAGGACAGTCACTACCAGTTACTTCACCTGACCAACCTCCAATAGAAGCCTCAGTTTCCTTATGCATTAGTAGGAATAATAGTATTTTTGCAGGGGTTTTGCAAGAACTAAATGACGTAGGAGGTAAAAAGGCCCAACATATAATGTGTGGCACACTTAGTGTACACTCTAAAAGCAGACTTGCCCTCCTGTTACCTGGCTGCTTGTCCAAGGGGACTGCCTACCTTACATAAATAAGAAGCTTCTCTTAGTTGACTGAGGTGTATCTGGGAAACCAGAACTCAAACTCCTGCTCTAGATAATGAATGTCTGCCTCTTTGCCTTTTCTGGAGCACTGTCACCTACGGTATATTATTTAGTCACCAAAGCTCTGTGAGGAAGCCATTATTGCCTTCCAAATATGGGAATTGACGCACTGAGAAGGAAAGAGTTGGAATTCCTGTCTGCAATGAGTTTATAAGTATAGCTTTTAAGTCCAGAGCTGCAGATACCTATTCCTCCTTTGAGAGTGAATGTATGTTTCTACAGAGATTTTGCCAGGAATATCATAGGCACCATTCTGTGGTAACAGGGCTTCCTGCTCAAGTCTCAACCAGTGAATTTTTCCTGAGGATTCTCAGAAGAAATGTTTCTGCACATGGTGACATTCATTTGCAAATGCATTCAACTACAGCCTACAATCATATTTCTACCTCTGCATTTTGATTTTGACATTCAATCCCCCAGCCTTGTTCATCCACACAAAGGGACCTGCTTTGACTCCCTTCTACTTCTGCTTAATTCACTAGCATATTAGAAGTGTTAAGAAAAAATGAGGCTGTTGGATCTGGGGCAATGCATTCTCAGTAATGCAGGATGTGTGATATGTTATGGCCCAGGGTAACTCCAAGGACAGAAAGCTTTTCAGTTCTTTTCCAGGGCCATTTGGTCATATTCATGCTACAGTCTTACAGGGTGTTAGAAGAATTTCTACTCTGAAGAATCAGGGATATTCAGCCTTTTCTTTCCTTTATTTTGACCTATTTGTGATACATATATCCTTCCTCACATGGGTTAACTGCACAAAATGCGTTACCATAGTATCAGGATGCAAAGAATAGTCATATTGATTAAGAGATAAATTACCAATTTCCTTGACTTCAAAGCATCCCTCTAAATCTTGAATTATGCAGGAATTCCCTAAGGAACTACTTTTCTCTCCCTACGTTTCCCATGATAATGTAGCCTTTCTGTTTGGGAAATAGTCTTTCCTTTTTAACTGTGGATACTCTTGCAATGCAATGGTTCTTAAACCACAGCAAAGGTATTAGGTTCTGCCACTTGAAATCTTGAAAAAGTGTTTAGATGCTTTGTTTAAATGTGTGTGTGTGTGTGTGTGTGTGTGTGCCCACACACATGTGTGCATGGCTAGACACATGTGCTCATGTATCATGAGTTGGAGGGTACGCAGTAGATGTCACATTCTTTCTAGGCATTAAGAATTTATCATTCCATTGCAAATCCTCTGCAGCAAAAGAGCTGAAGCATCCTCTTGCCATTTTTCTTGAAGATCCCTACATGCCTCTGCAATTAGTGCTTAAAACCTGCTGCTAAGTTTCTGGTTGTACTTGGAAGAGGACAGAGAGGGAAAGAGGTAGAGGGGTTCAAGTAAAAATCTATCCCTTCAGCCTGGAAAAAGCTGCTTTTAGAAGCTGTGGAAAGGGTTATCAGGAAGGAAGCTATTGACAAGTGAAGATCAAATTGGTCTTATAGGGTGATAAATGGTATTCTTTTTGTATATGTCGTGGTGGAGTTGCCAGGTGAGCTGCCAGGCCTCCCTTTTGTTTGATGAAAATGCAAACCATGTCACCTGGGAAGTCAAATCAAGAAAGCTCTCAAAGCATTTGAGGAATGGTAGAGACAAAACAACAAATGAAAACAAAGCATTTCCTTTTCAGTGACTTGTACATGAAAACGTCTGGAGAGGCCAGAAACCGCCTGTCAAGGAACAAATTTTTTCTCAGGCTTGGGTTCCGGTCCCAATCCTGATGCTCACCAAGAGGTCATAGGCAGATCACTTAACCTCTGACACTTAACAGGGTTAACTGTTCATTTTTGTAGAATTATAGGATTAAATGCAGGCACATCTTGCTATGAGTGCTGGGGCAAGCTGGAATTGGGGAAGGGTGAGAGCAAGATGTTCCCTGAGTTTTGTGTTTTGTTGTATAAGTTGGAAGATCTTTTCTACTCTCTTGATATATTTGTACATATATATCTCTGTGCTGCATTTTAACCACAGAAGAGTCACTTCAAGAAAGCAGCAAATTTCAGAATTCTGAGCTTATGTAGCTTATTTTTAAATAATCTGAAAAGAATTATTCATTTTTACAAAAAATAATATTTGGGGGAAATTTCAACCCTCAAACTTCTCTCAGTTCTTCCAAGGTAGAGCTCCTTCAAAGTTGAACATGAAGTCAAAATATCTATACTTCTAAATAGGTAACAATGCCAAAAAATAATCTAATAGTTTCACAGACTCAACAAACGTAGTTCTCACTTTGATGCTCAATAGATAGGGATAGAGTGGGGTGTGGTGGGATGGGATGGGATGTGGTGGGGTGGGGTGGGGAGAGGGTGGTGATCAGGTGTCAAAATCTATAAGCTTTTCATTTCCCCTCAATCTGCCTCTGGCATTACTCTCCCTTCCCCTCCAACCTGTTACAAATGAATTCAGAGAACTTGTTACTAAATTATGACATCAACCCTGTTGAATTCCAAGAGTTAGAAATTAATGTTTTAAAAATGTTCAGCCTAACTGTATGATATAATCATAAAGCCATACTTTAGCCTAGCACTAATCCAAATTGCTTAACTGTTAATGAAATGAAACTACTTTTTCATGTCTTTTCCCATAGCAAATAATATGTTGCCTAGGTCAAAAATAATTCAAGCAGAGAGAGTGTAGGAATAATCCCCAAGATCAAAAATACTTCACCTCCAGTAGTTGCCATTATGAGCTGCCATGAACATTCTTGTATGTGTTTTCTGGTGCATGTGTTTGTTGTATTGGCTTAGGAGAGGAATTGCTGGCAAATAATAAATGCATTTGTTCAGCCTTACAAAATAATATCCAATTGTTTTCCAAAGTGCTTATGCAAATTTACACTACTACAGGTAGTTCATGTTTCTCTAAATCCTCACAATACTTGGTATTATCAGACCAACCAATCTTTGCAAAACATCCACCTAAATGTTGAAGCAATAATACAGTGAAAAAGTCACAAAAGATGACATAGTGTATACTCTTTTTATAACATTCATAAGAAAAGGTAAAATGAAACAATATTTAGGCACACATATATAAAACATTTTTTAGATAGTGATCAGTCTAATACTAATGGTTACTATGTGGAGTGGAGGAAAGGATGCGGGTAGGATTGAGCAGGAGCATATGGGTATTGGTAATGTTCTAGCTTTGCTTTTATGCTTCATAACTGACGTATGTGTTACCTATATTCTTGTGGTATAATAACTGTTTCATAATAATTAAAAAGTTAAACGTATTTTGCCTTCAACTGGAGTTGGGATACTGAAAATGGCCCAGAGATTGAACAATGCAACCAAGAGAAGATGCAAAGACAGCGATTGGAGGAGCATAGCAATGACACTGAAAGGATATGTGAAGCAGCTCCCATTGGACTTTTGAATTTGAGTCTTGACTGCAACTTAGTAAGACTGTGGCTTTGGGGAAGTAACCACTCAGGATTCCATTCTCCCTCTCTCTAAAATGGGGCTAATTAAGAATATGAAAGTCTAAGGTTGTGACGAGCAAATGAGAAAATTCAAGTAAAGCCCTTACTCTAGAGCTGATATCTTTAAATAAACTTCAGCATTTGCTTTACAAGAATTCTTTTTGGAGCTTGGAGGCTTAGAGAAAAAGGTAGGTAAATTTGCATTTGGACCTTAAGCACCTTTGGAAGAAGAGCCTCATTGATCTGCAATAGCAAAGTGACCAGGAGATAGCCTTACCCACATTTATTCGTACTGCTGGGATTTCCTTGAATGATGACCTGAACTCTGGTTTTGGTGTACATAGTTGCAACAAGCAGGACATGGAGATATGCCATGCTTGTGATCTGTCAGGGTGCATATTTCCAGAACAACGAGGACTCCATTGGGTAGTCTTCCAGCTCCAACTGATGCATGTATGGCAAACAGGTAGTTTTTTGGGCAATGACTAGAACATCCCAACCTCAATGTGGGTTGGAGCATAATGAGCAAGCACTACTAGGTTTGTACTTTTTGGACACTGCAAAAGAGGATAATCTAGTGTGAGGAAAAACAGGGCTCTCCCACCAAGCTTGGCCATGGGACATCTGAGTGTTTGCTGTACTTTGGCCTGCAACTGGGTGGGGAGTGATCATTATTTGGAACCCAACCTGTAAAACTAGACACTCCAATCAAAGTATTTTCACATTGATTACAGTAAGATGACACATCTGGGAAGAATATGCAGTATGCAGCTTGCCATTGGTTGAAAATAGGTCCTGCTTGGTGCTCTGTCATCAGGGAACTTATTTGTGTCCTCATCTTGCTAAGATCTTGTGGGATGGAAGAGAAATTCTTTTCGACGTATGCTAGATAAACCAGTATGTAAAATGATAGGTTTGAATCATTTAAACTGAACTTAGAGGCTTTTTATTTTTATATTATGTTTACATAACTTTAAAACCAGATAATAAGCACTCTTATTCCCACTACATAATGTTAATATTGCCAACACTTGTTCTACTTGTTTATTATTTTTAAAAAGGAACAAAGCATTATAAATATAAAAAATCTAAGTTCTATTTGCTCACCCATTTCATTCCGTTTCTCTTGCTCTTTGCAACACCCAAGGGGCAACTGATATCACAGCCTAGGAGTCATCCTCCCCTGGCATGTTTTTTATACCCATACCCCACTTGATATATCCATAAAACAATGTGTGGGTTTGTGTTGTTTTTTAAATCAATATAAATTGCATCATCAGTGCATATTTTTCTGAAACTTCCTTTACATGCATTTTGTTTTAGAACTCTATACATGTTGATGTATATAGAAGTAGACAGTGCATTACAATAGTGGCATAATAAGGATTCCATGATAAAAATGTACCTTAATACAAATATATGATATTTTATTTGTCTATTATTATCTTTTTTTGGAATATAAGAAAAGCATTTTGTTGACTTTTATTGTTTAAGCTTTCCTTCTTTTTTGTATTATTTATTTTTTAATTTAGGTATTATTGATATACACTCTTATGAAGGTTCCACAAGAAAAAAAATGTGGTTATTACATTCACCCTTATTATCGAGTCCCCCGCCATACCCCATTGAAGTCACTGTCCATCAGTGTAGTAAGATGCCACAGAGTCCCTATTTGTCTTCTCTGAATTACACTGCTGTCTTCCCTGTGACCCCACACACATCATGTGCACCAATCATAGTACCCCATAATCCCCTTCTCCCTCCCTCCCTGCCACCCTCGCCCACCCCTCCCCTTTGGTAACCACTAGTCCCTTCTTGGAGTCCCTGAGTCTGCTGCCATTTTGTTCCTTCAGTTTTGCTTCATTGTTATACTCCACAAATGTGGGAAATCATTTGGCATTTGTCTTTCTCTGCCTGACTTATTTCACTGAGCATAATACCCTCTAGCTCCATCCATGTTGTTGCAAATGGTATGATTTGTTTCTTTCTTATGGCTGAATAGTATTCCATTTTGTATATCTGCCAAATCTTCTTTATCCACTCATCTACTTATGGACACTTTGGTTGCTTCCATATCTTGGCTATTGAACATAGGGGTGCATATGTCTTTTTGAATCTGAGAAGTTGTTTTCTTTGGGTAAATTCCTAGAAGTGGAATTTCTGGGTGAAATGGTATTTCTATTTTTAGTTTTTTGAGGAACCTCATATTGCTTTCCACAATGGTTGAACTAGTTTACATTCCCACCAGTAGTGTAGGAGGGTACTCCTTTCTCTACATCCTTGCCAGTATTTGTTGTTCCTAGTCTTTTCTAGGTTGGCCATCCTAACTGGTGTGAGGTTATATCTCATTGTGGTTTTAATTTGCATTTCCCTGATAATTAGCGATGTGGAGAATCTTTTCATGTGCCTGTTGGCCATCTGAATTTCTTCCTTGGAGAAGTGTCTGTTCATATCCTCCACCCATTTTTCAATAGGGTTATTTGCTTTTTGGATGTTGAGGTGTGTGAGTTCTTTATATATTTTGGATGTTAACCCCTTGTCGGATACGCCATTTACAAATATATTCTCCCACACTGTAGGATGCCTTTTTGTTCTGCTGATGGTGTCCTTTGCTCAACAGAAGCTTTTTAGCTTAATGTAGTCTGATTTGTTCATTCTTTATTTTGTTTCTCTTGCCCAAGGAGATGCATTCAGGAAAAAGTTGCTCATGTTTATATTCAAGAGAATTTTGCTTATGTTTTCTTCTAAGAGTTTTATGGTTTCATGGCTTACATTCAGATATTTGATCCATTTTGAGTTTACTTTTGTGTATGGGGTTATCAAATAATCCAGTTTCATTCTCTTGCATGTAGCTGTCCAGTTTTGCCAACACCAGTTGTTGAAGAGGCTGTCATTTTCCCATTGTATATCTATGGCTCCTTTATCATATATTAATTGACCATATATGATTGGGTTTATATCTAGGCTCTCTAGTCTTTTCTATTGGTCTATGGGTCTGTTCTTGTGCCAGTACCAAATTGTCTTGATTACTGTGGATTTGGAGTAGAGCTTGAAGTTGGGGAACATAATCACCCCAGCTTTATTTTTCCCTCTCAGGGTTGCTTTGGCTATTCGGGGTCTTTTGTGGTTCCATATGAATTTGAGAAATATTTGCTCTAGTTTGTTGAAGAATGCTGTTGGTATTTTGATAGGGATTGCATTGAATCTGTAGATTGCTTTAGGCAGGATGGCCATTTTGACAATATTAATTCTTCCTATCTATGAGCATGGGATGTGTTTCCATTTATTGGTATCTTCTTTAATTTCTCTCAAGAGTGCCTTGTAGTTTTCAGAATATAGGCCTTTCAGTTCCTTGGTTAGGTTTATTCCTAGGTATTTTATTCTTTCTGATGCAATTGTGAATGGAATTGTTTTCCTGATTTTTCTTTCTGCTAGTTCATTGTTAGTGTACAGGAATGCAGAGATTTCTGTATATCAATTTTGTATCCTGCAACTTTGCTGAATTCAGATATTAGATCTAGTAGTTTGAGAGTGGATTCTTTAGGGTTTTTTATGTACAATATCATGTTATCTGCAAACAGGGACAATTTACCTTCTTCCTTGCAATGTGGATGCTTTTTATTTCTTTGTGTTGTCTGGTTGCCATGGCGAGGATGTCCAGAGCTATGTTGAATAAAAGTGGGGAGAGTGTGCATCCTTGTCTTGTTCCTGATCTTAAAGGAAAAGTTTTCAGCTTCTCACCATTAACTATGTTGTTGGATGTGGTTTTGTCATATATGGCCTTTATTATGTTGAGGTACTTGCCATTTATACTCATTTTGTTGAGAGTTTTTATCATAAATGGATGTTGAATTTTATCAAATGCTTTTTCAGCATCTATGGAGATGATCGTGTTGTTTTTGTCCTTTTTATTGATATGGTAGATAATGTTGATGGATTTCTGAATGTTGTACCATCCTTGAATTCCTGGAATAAATCCTACTTGATAATGATGGATGATCTTTTTGATGTATTTTTAAATTTGGTTTGCTAATATTTTGTTGAGTATTTTTGCATCTATGTTCATCAAGGATATTGGTCTGTAATTTTTTTTTTCTGTGGTGCCTTTGCCTGGTTTTGCTTTTAGAGTGATGCTGGCCTCGTACAATGAGTTTGGGAGTATTCCCTCCTCTTCTGCTTTTTGGAAAACTTTAAGGAGAATGGGTATTAGGTCTTCACTAAATGTTTGATAAAATTCAGCAGTGAAGCCATCTGGTTCAGGAGTTTCATTCTTAGATAGTTTTTTTGATTACCAGTTCAATTTCATTGTTGGTAATTGATCTGTTCAGATTTTCTGTTTCTTCTTGGGTCAGCCTTGGAAGGTTGTATTTTTCTAGAAAGTTGTCCATTTCTTCTAGATTATCCAATTTGTTAGCATATAATTTTTCATAGTATTCTCTCATAATTCTTTCTATTTTGTAGTGTCCATAGTGATTTTCCCCTTCTCATTTCTGATTCTGTTTATGTGTGTAGACTCTTTTTTTCTTGATACGTCTGGCTAGGTATTTATCTGTTCTGTTTATGTTCTTGAAGAGCTAGCTCTTGCTTTAATTGATTCTTTCTTTTGTTTTATTCTTCTTGATTTTATTTATTCTGCTGTAATCTTTATTATGTCCCTCCTTCTAATGACTTTCGGCCTCATTTTTTCTTCTTTTTCTAGTTTCATTAATTGTGAGTCTAGACGGTTCATATAGGATTGTTTTTCCTTCCTGAGGTAGGCCTGTATTACAGTGTACTTCCCTCTTAGCATGGCCTTTGCTGCATCCCACAGATTTTGCGGTGTTGAATTGTTGTTGTCATTTGTCTCCATATATTGCCTGATCTCTGTTTTATTTTGTCATTGATCCATTCGTTATTTGGGAGCATGTTGTGTAGCCTCCATGTGTTTATGGGTTTTTTTGTTTTCTTTGCATAGTTTATTTCTAGTTTTATACCTTTGTGGTCTGAGAAACTGGTTGGTACAAGTTCAATCTTTTTTAATTTACTGAGGCTCTTTTTGTGGACTAGCATATGATCTGTTCTTGAAAATGTTCCACGTGCACTTGAGAAGAATGTGCATCCTGTTGTTTTAGATGGAGTGTTTTGTAGATGTCTGTTACGTCCATCTGGTCTAATATGTTGTTCAGGGCCTATCTCCTTACTTACTTTCTGTCCAGTTGATCTGTCATTTGGAGTGAGTGGTGTGTTAAAGTCTCCTAAAATGAGTGCATTGCATTCTGTTTCCCCCTCTAATTCTGTTAGTATTTCTTTCACATATGTAGGTGCTCCTGTGTTGGGCACATAGATATTTATACTGGTTATATCCTCTTGTTGGACTGACCCCCTTTATCATTAGGCAATGTCCTCCTGTGTCTCTTATGACTTACTTTGTTTTGAAGTGTATTTTGTCTGATACAAGTACTGTAACTTCTGCTTTTTTCTCCCTATATCTTGCATGAAATATCTATTTCCATCCATTCACTTTTAGTCTGTGTGTGTTTTTGGGTTTGAAGTGATTCTCTTGTAGGCAGCATATATATGGGTCTTGTTTTTTTATCCATTCAGTGACTCTCTGTCTTTTGATTGATGTATTCAGACAATTTACATTTAGGGTTATTATTGCCATTGCAGGCCTTAGATTCATGGTTAGCAAGGGTTCAAGGGTAAATGCCTTACTATCTAACAGTCTAGTTTAACTCACTTAGTATGCTATTACAAACCCAACCTAAAGATTCTTTTTTGTTTCCTCCTTTTTCTTTCTCCTCCATTCTTTATATATTAGGTATCATATTCTGTACTCTTTGTCTGTCCCTTGTTTGACTTTGGGGGTAGTTGATTTGATTTTGCATCTGCTTATTAGTTAATTGTTCTACTCTCTTTATTGTGGTTTTATTTCCTCTGGTGACAGCTATTTAGCCTTAGTAACACTTCCATCTATAATAATTCCTCCAAAATATACTGTAGAGATGGGTTTTGGAGGTAAATTCTCTCACCTTTTGCTTATCTGAAAATTATTTAACCCCTCTTTCAAATTTAAATGATAGTCTTACTGGGTAGAGTATTCTTGGTTTGAGGCCCTTCTGTTTCATTGTATTAAATATATCAAGCCACTCCCTTCTGGTCTGTAAGGTTTCTGTTGAGAAGTCTGATGATAGCCTGATGGGCTTTCCTTTTTATGTGATCTTATTTCTCTCTCTGGCTGCTTTTAATAGTCTGTCCTTATCCTTGATCTTTGCCATTTTAATTACTATATGTCTTGGTGTTGTCATCCTTGGGTCCCTTGTGTTGGGAGATCTGTGCACCTGCATGGCCTGAGAGACTATCTCCTTCCCCAGATTGGGGAAGTTTTCAGCAATTACCTCCTCAAAGACACTTTCTATCCCTTTTTCTCTCTCTTCTTCTAGTACCCTTATAATGCAAATATTGTTCTGTTTGGATTGGTCACACAGTTCTCTCAATATTCTTTCATTCTTAGAGATCCTTTTCTCTCTCTGTGCCTCAACTTCTTTGTATTCCCCTTCTCTAATTTCTGTTCCATTTACCATCTCTTCTACTATATCTAATCTTCTTTTAAATCCCTCTATTGTATGTTTCATTGCAGATTTGTAATTTCTTAATGATTGAGTCTCTGTCCTAAATTTATCCCTGAGTTCTTAAATATTTTTCTGTACCTCCATGAGAATGTTTATGATTTTTATTTTGAAATCTCTTTCAGGAAGATTAATTAGTTCATTCTCACTGAACACTTTTTCTGGTGTTTTTGAGATTTTCCTTTGAATCAGGTTCCTTTGATGTTTCATATTTGTATGTGGCTCCCTTTAGTGCCCAGAAGCTCTAGTCTCTTGAGCTGCTCAATCCCTGGGGTGATGCTGGGGGTTGCCGGGGAGCGGCAGGGACTGTGGGTTTGTGAGCCGGTGCTGGCTGGCCAGGAAGAAGATGCAGCATGCTGCATATCACAGTGGGGAACCTTGGAGCTGAGTAGCCAGCCAGGGGGATGGAGTGCCTGAAGCTCCTGAAAAATTCCCAACCTGTTGGGCAGAGCATGTCCAGACAACCTTGTTCACTGTGAAATCCCCACCCCTTCAGCAGCCCTCTCACTCCTAGGAAGGCTCTCAGACCGCCGGCCTTTCCTTTGTCCCAGAGCAGCCAGATGTGTATCCCTGTCCTCCATGACTGGCTGGAATCTCAGTCTCCCCAGGTATTCCATGTGTCTTAGCTTTCCAACCCCACTAATCTCCAGAGCACCATGCAATGTAGGTTTGTGTTCCCAAAGCAGATCTCCAGGGCTGGGTGTTCAGCAGTCCTAGGCTTCCAGGCCATCTCTGCTCTATTTCTCTTCCTTCCACCAGTGAGCTGGAGTGGGGGAAGGGCTTTGTTCCTGCCGGGATCAAGGCTTTGGTACATTACCTTGTTCTGTGAGCTCTGCTTTGTTCTCCAGGTGTATGCAGTCTGAGGCAGCCTTCTTTTCTGTTGCTCTTTTAGGATTAGTTGTATTAACTATATTTTCATATTATATGTGGTTTTGGGAGGAGTTCTCTGTCTCACCTCTCACATTGCCATCTTTAATGGTTTTTTGTCTATCCTTCTACCAGTGGATATTTACAATTTTTTAAAATATTCACAATTATAAACAAGGTTGTAAAATATCCTCTTAAAGAATGTTCTTAACATGTTCTACTAGCTAGAGCTGCCTACTTCACAGGAATACATGGGTTATTGTACCATCAACATTAACATCAAGGACAACCAGCTGCTTCTGTGATCAGTCTGCAGTGTTCAGGGGCCAGCTCATTTTGTTTTGCTAGAGGCCGTCTATACTCTTGCAATTATTTATATCTATTATTTCTGTGTGTTAGAAATACTGTATGATGGTGCATGGCTGTACATTTCCTCTCAACTCTGCCTCATGTTGTTAGCTTGAAATCAGCCATGGAGGGAGTATTTACACTCCAGAAAGCAACAATGTTACAAAATAAAGTCTTGATTTATTGTTTTGTGGATTATGTAGACCTAAATTTGGCAAACCCTTTTTGTAAAGATCCAGATAGGAACTATTTTAGGCTTTGCTGAGCACATATAGTCTCTCTTCCTGCTGCTTTTTCTCCTACTCCTCCTTCCCCTTCTCCTCTCTCTTGTGTATAATCCTTTAAAAATGGGGGGTGGCAACAGTCAGCTAATGCATATACAAAAAGAGGAGCCCATGGGCTGTAGTTTGTTAACCCCTGGTATAAACATAAAAAAGTGATAAAGAAAATGTTAGTGCAGATTTAACTTAAGAGTTTGTTGTGTATGTAGGATTCACACTATGATTCCTAGAATATAAATAGCAGAAAAAATTGAGGAAATATTCTTCCAATGTTTAAAACCTATTACCTGATTTAACAAAGAAGTTACATATTTCACAAACAAATGAAATTCTGACATATGTTCTCAGTGTTTATTTTACTTTCATCTTACTCATCAGCATAAATGAAGTGTCAACCAGCATTTATTAGGAACTACACCTGGAAGTCTAGTTGTTAAACATTCATTAACACCCCTGCATTACATCCATTAACATTTATGAAGAAGAGAAGCACTCATTCATCTGATTAAGATACCTTGTTATACACATGCAGCCCCACACCACTCATACAGTTAGCACACCTTCTTTTGTCTTATATATGGTCTTTTAGTTTTTCGCTTAAAACTGCATTTAAATTAGTACTATTATTAATATTATGAATATCATCATCATCACTATCATTCCATTTGGACTCCCCTCCAGATGGCGAAATACTTGAGGGCAGGGTCTGTGTTGCAGTTATTCCCACTGTACCTCAGTGTTCTGGTTTGAAAAATAAGCTTAATAATAGTAATTACCTCATAAGTTGCTATGAGGATTAAATGAGATAATATATGCAAAGTTCTTATAATGGTGTCTGAATATTGTAAATTCTCTATAACTGTTAGCTATTCTAACCATTATTAATATTAGTGGTATTAGTATTATCCTCATCACCCTCAGCATTGGGGTAGCTTCAAATCCCAGAATAGTTTCTGGTCTATGGCAGGCAACCTGCAAATGTTGAATTCATGAATGTGACCTCTTTTTGGCATATGGAATATACCAATAAGAAAATCAAACTATTTAATCTGCTTCTAATGTCTCTCAGACAAGATGTTGGGTGATGCGGTGATACGAAGATGTGTCAGGCATAAATGTAATTCCCTTCTTTAAAGAATTGACAATCTAACTGGGGACATTGACCATCCCCAATAGTAGATAGAAGTGCAAATAGCATGACACAAGATCTAAGTACCAGGAGATAAGAGGTTAGGGAAGCTACTTTTTCTGCAATGATCATAGAAGGCTTATGGGTGAGATGGTTCATGGTCCAAGCTGTTTCAAAAGGTCACAATTTCCTTTGTCATGGGCCACCTAATGCCACAAATTAATGTAGATCCTTAAAAAATATTATTTCAACCTCTCCTTTATTTTTGTAAATCATTTTGTTTTCTCTAGTAATGGTTTATGAGATAATGTTAGGTCATATAAGGACTTTTTAATTTTAATAACAATGTTAATATATATTAGAAAAATATTCATTTATTATTTATATAAGAGATAAAACTACCTCTCATAACAAATCTATTTCAGTAAGACAAGTTGATTTATAACTATTAAGGGGGTAATCATACAGATGGCATATGGATATAGGCAAAGGTATAATGATAATGCATACACAAATGACTGAAATTTGGGAATACCAATTTAGAGTTTGTTATGGATTTAATTCCATTTCCCAAAAATTCAAATGTTGAAGTCCTAATCTCCAGAACCTCAGAATGTGACTTACTAAGTATGGGCCACAATCCAATATGACTGGTGTCCTTATAAAAGTGGGAAAATTTGGATACAGAGACAGACAATCATAGAGGGAAAATGATATGAGGAAACAAAAGAGCCAGCTGCAAATCAAGGAGACAGTCCTGGAACAGAACCGTTCCTCACAGGCCTCAGAAACAACTACCCTACCTTGCTGACACCTTGATTTTGAACTTCTAGCCACCAGAATCATGATACAGCACATTTTTATTATTTAAGCTACCTGCCTTATGGTGCTTTATTATAGTGGCCCTGGAAAACTAATACAGAGTTTATTTTCATATGCTTGAGACCAATTTTCACCTGGATGATTATTAAAATCTCAGAAATGTGGGCTTTTACACATTGGGAACCTCTAAGTGCTTATAATGCCCACCAGCAGGTGCAAAAGATGGCTTAATGGGTACTGTTTTCACAGACAGTCAATACTCTGCTAAATCTGGGAAAAGAGCAAGATATTTTTCAGAATCCAGGTCATCTAGTGGAAATAACACAAGCCTTGGAGTCTGAAGACCTAAACTCAAGTTCTTATTTTGCCACAGACTGTGGGGTTTTAATAAGTTCCTTCTTTTGTGAAACCTCCCTAGTGGGGTCCTACAGACCCCATTCAGTTCTTCCATTCTCTCACTTCAGACTCCCATGTTTAGAAAGTATACATCTCTAAGGTTTTCAAAATGTCAGTCATCTCTACACCTGGAGGGAGGGAGAGTCAGGGCGGGACTCATGGGAGCTGGGAAGAGGTCTGACTAGCTGTCTAGACAGACAACCTCAGTGTTTTGATTTGACAGAACATCTGTTAACCATCTAAGATGCTCCTGATGCTATGCCAGCCTGCAGATAGTCACCTGAGGCCTAGCCACCAAAGATGTTGTGTGACTGTGGCAACTCAGGTGTTACAAGACAGTGAATTAATGAATGGGAAAGACTCTGCCTACAGTTTACCTAGAATTCAGATTCTAAATGATACTAAGAAATTTCTTAGGCTACTATCTCTGGTCTACCATGAATAAAACTCAATTTTCCTCCTAATTGGCAGGATCCCAGGATCCCAAACCCTCATTCCCAACTGTTTAGTCTAGTTATAAGAAAGTATATAAATCTTATTCTCAAAAAGTAAGTTATCTAAATTGGAAAGAATCATCTTTTCCTTTAATCTTCACTCCAGCAGAAGCCCTTTCCTCTCCAGCCACTACCAATCAAGGGCATTTATTCTGACCTTGGAGATTGTCTCCTAGTACCTGATATTCTCTCTCCCTTGAATTTTGGGGAACTTGGAGTAAAAATGAGAAAGGAATTTGAAATCAACCAAAAGGAATCAAGTTAATCAAATCATAGTGTGCTGCTTGCCTTGCTAGCCCTGTCTTGGCAAGCAGGAATCAGACTTAGATCCCAGCTGTGTTGGCTGAGGTTGGTTTCCATCTTCCCATACAGTAATAGCTCCTGAAGCAGCAGGAACAAATGGAATCGTTAGATGGGAAAGGCCAAAGCTTACCCCCAGCAATATAGCTGGCTTCAATTATACGGAAGGTGATATGTGGAGGATGCAGAGGATACAGATGTTGCTTCTTCATTCCTTTTGCCAATGCCACATTGTCAATAACAATAAATATTTTCTGAGACACTGTATTAGGCACTAGGGATCCACTGATAAGCAAATGCGGCAGTGGCCCCTGACCTCTCAGAACCTAGTATGTCAAGAGGGGAATCAGTGTTTCAGAGCTCAGTGTGCTAGTACTTTACATGGTTTGTCTCATTAAATATCCCAACAACCCTACTGGAGGAGAGGGTTATTATGATACTTGTTGTGCAGTTAGGAAAATTGGGGGTATGCATGGGGTACATACTGGTGTATAAGACAGTATACCTGCTCTTCCTGTTGCCCCACTTCCCGACTTCATCCCCTAAACAGAATTATATAGCTTACCTCTACTTTGTGTACACATAGGTTGGTGCCCTGGGAACCAGGACACATCACTGGCTAGGCTTGGCTTACCTACAACTTACTCTTAGATTTTGGAGTTTGGAATTTGACATTCTTGTTTTAACTCACCTCTGTCCCTTGCACAGCTCAACTGCAGAATTTCATTTCAGTTCTGCCATCTGCTTTTCCTCCATTTATCTTCTGACCTCTTTGTTCTCCAGTTCTCATGGTAACAGTTTGATGAGGTTATACCTGGGATGGTATTTCTTCTGACTTCAGTTCTATATTTGAGGTTTGAGACTGCCAATTATTCACTCATTTTTCTTTTTCCCTCTGTATTCCTTATCAGTGGCAAACAGAAAAAAGGAGCTTGGGGAAGATCAAAGTCCAGAATCAGGTTTATGAATTCCCATGATTTGGAACTGCTGGTACTCTGTGCTGGAATACATAGATTGACCTTGAAGTCATAATGGGGCTTCCCACTACTTCCTCTTCTCCATAACCCAAGTCTAAGCTTTGGTGCCCTCTCTGGGGTCTGCACAGCTTATATTTAGCCAGATAGCTACCTTGAAGGCTATAGCTGGTAACTGGAAGGATATATAGCTGAGGAGAAGGGGCTGAGTCTCCATAATAGAGAGCTTCTAGGCAGATCCACAGCCTGACCTGGCATGCTTTCTGCCTAAGAGTAAGGGTACAGAGTGCCGCTTGGCTCACTTGTCAGTGGGTTAGATGCAGCGAGAATGGATAGAGCCTGTTTTCTACCTTTGTGGCAGAGTATCTACACACATTAGATCCAGGACACAGCCTTCCTGAGACTTCCCCAGGTATGAAGTAGTGATCACATTAGTGGGTAGAGAGAGAAGCAGTATTGGTGGTGGAAATCCCACTTCCCTAAGAGAGTGAAGAGGAATAAGCACTTTCTTTAATACTCAGCTGACACATGATTTCTCCAGGTAGCAGACTATGGAATTCTTTCTGAGTAGAAAAAAGAGATAGAAGAACACTGAGTGTTAGAAGAGGCAAACTCCTTCATGTTGTAGATAAGAAAACTGAGTATCTCAGTGACTTGCCCAAGGTACACATCTGCTTAGGAGTTAACTAGATTAAGGAACCCAGAAGTCCTGGCAACCAGCCCAGCACTTGTCTGTTCATTGATTCAGGCCATAACTCAGAGACTTCTCCCTGAGAACACCCACAACACCCACAAACGGTTTTCAACTTGCTCTCAGTAGTGTCATATAATAGCTGAGGTCTCTTTGTTCAAGAGCTTTTGATCAATTGGCCTTTGGCAGTACATGGCTTACCCATTCCCAGTTCAATAGGCTCTGCCTGTTGACTGTCACCCTCTTCCCAGGAGACTTCTATTCTACACCAGGAACCCTAAGGGCAAGTTTGGAAAATCAAAGAGCCATTCTAGCATGTGCCCTGTCACTCTGGACCAGATGGGAATGGGGAAAGGTATTTGTCACCTATCTTCCTTATCCTCTTGCCCTTTGGGAATTTTTAATTCGAATTTCTATTTGCTACACAGGTAATATTATGAAAGCTATAAAGAAAAGATTGTTCTTTTGTCCCACCAGAGAGGGACTGGTAGAGTGGGTGTAGTGCAGGCTTTGGAATCAGAAAGGACTGGATGAAAATTCTATCATCTTATGACACTGAACAATTTAATCACTTTGGACCTCAGTTTCCTCATCTATAAGTGGAAATAATAAAACCTTCTTTAGGGTGTGTGTGTGTGTGTGTGTGTGTGTATTAAAAGAATACTGTTTTGAGGTTCTAGATATGTATGTTTAATAAGTTTCAATTCTTTTATACTCTCCTTTCTCACTGTAACAATTTTTATCTTTGTTGTGTTTCCTTCAAGTTCTTGTCCAAATGCAGGTACACTTTCACATACTGCATATATAATTTTGCTTTTTGCATTTATCATCTAGTATTATATCATCATTTGGTTTCCTCAGTTACATGAAATTGCTGATATTCAGCTACTTTGACTGGGTAAAGCAATTTCATATATTGTACCTAATAAAGAGTTTTCAAATTATTGTAAAACAATGAATAATATTCTACTGAGTTGCTGTACTATGAGTTATATAAGGGATCCCCGTTGTTGACCACTTCAGTTATTTCTTATTTTTCCCCATTAAAAAATAGTTCTATGATAAAAGTTTTCATGTGTGTAAGTTTTTTTCCTTTTTTGAATTATTTTTGTAGGATGTACTTCCAATTTTTTTGAAGTCCAGTGAGTTGTATTCATTTTGTCTGTATTCATTTCTTCCACAATCTGTTTCTTAGGTCTGGCTAGGAATGAAATCTTTGGCAGGACCAACTCAGAAAACAATGAGAATTGTAGAAACCAGCACCTGGTATTTGTCAGGGCTGAGGCAGAGGGGCAAAGAACAAAGATACAGCAGGAATTCTTCTCTGGAGGCCTGGTCAATCTCAGCTAGAAATTAACAACAACAAAAAAAGACATTTCACTCATTTTGAGCTGTCAAGGAATTCAGGGGAAAAAAATGCACAGAAAGGAGAACCTTGGAAACCATTTAACTGTCCATCAATAGGAAAATGAATAAATGTAGTATGACTATCATAAGCAGTTAAAAATGAACTAAATCTATATATAGTAATATGAAAAATTCTCAAAAAGAGTTCATGAACAAAAGCGAATTATAGTATAGTGTAGTATACCACTTATGTAAACTTAAAAACTACACACAACATTTTGTATTCTCATGGATAGTAGCGTACATATTTAAAATTAATAAAAATGAACTGGAATGATGCACATCCAGAAGCAGCAGCAAGAGAGATGATTTGAATTATAATTTGTTTAATTAAAAAAATGAAGAAAATAGGACAAAAAGTTAATGATAGTGAATTCTGGAAAGAAGACATTTAAATGTTTGTTTTATTATTCTTGGTTCTTTTCTGTACTTGCTAAATTTCTTAAATCATCATCATCATCATCAGTAACAAAAGATCTAAAGATGAGAAGTGGCAGGGGTGATGGATTGGGAGCAAGGGCCACCCACGTGGAAGCAGCCGTTCTTCAAGGTGGCCATGAATCAGCAGATTAGTTCAGACTGTCTCCTTGTTACTCTTTGCTAAGTCAGGTTTCCTTTCTTCTCATTAAGGTCGCTCTACCTTGTTGTTGGCTTCTTGACATTTCCATGTGTCTGGTCAGCTGGTGTTCCTGGGAAATACTGAAATCCCAAGGCTATTTTTCTAGTCTTGCCTCAGGAGGATCCCATGAAGGCTGAATCTCCCCTTGAGATTTCAGAAATCAGTTACTTATCTGATTCTACAGCAAGTGCTGATGATTTGGACATTGACCAGTTGCTGGTCCAGTTAGTAAGCAGTTTTGGATAGCTTCTTTCTGGCAAATTGAACAAGAAACTTCAAGGAAGGGAGAATTTACAAAGGATTAAATTTTTGATCTACAAATGAACATGTTTTAATTCAGGTCAGCCTTGTAGAACATAGTAGCCAGAGAACAGAATGATTCCAGGTGGAGCTCAGTGTCAAGCACAAAGGGTAAGATGAGAAAGTTTAAGAGCTCATGTTTTCATGTTACCCAACTGTAATGGATACTGTGGTATATCACCAGACTACCTTTAGGACCAAAGGTACTTATGCTGCCAGCTTCTAGGAGTGTTGACTCCTGACAATTTACAGCTACATCTCTCCCCAGGAATGGCCAGAAGCAGTTGCCTTGCTTATGTCCAAAGGATGGTCTAAGTGGGCATACAAAGACCTGGCCCCTTTGCTTCAACTGGGACGATTTAAGGGCCATCTCGGCCCCAGAGCTTTCCAAGAGCTTGGCTGAAAGCTCATTACAATAACATAATTCCACCTCTTCTTTCTCTGCCCACTCCTCATCCTTCACCTGTCCTCCCTCATGCCCGCAAGGTGTTGATCTAAGAGCAGTAACTTTCTGAGTACAAATCTCAGAGTCACAAAAGCAAAAGTGAAAATAAAACAATAAAAAAAAAATCCCTAAGTTTCATGGTCTGTTTTCTAGATAGCCTGACCTTCAACCTACTAACCTTGAAATCAAACTTCTTCTTATGCTTTACTGTCCCCGTTTGGGTGGCTTAAATTAGTTACATAAATTGATAGTCCTGGTTCCTGTCATCCCTGGTAGTTAATTAATCCACTATACTTATAAGAAAAAGAATCAGATACAAGTCCAGATCTTGAGAAATTTTGAGTCCAGATTGAAAACTAAGATCTCAATTTAAAAATCAGCTAACCTCACTTCAAATGCAATAACAGTATAAAAGTCTAGCTAAGCAATACTACAAATTTACTTGCTTGGTGAGTGGAACAGACATATTCTGTGAGCTCAAGAGGAAATGTTAGAGAAGTTAGCAAACAGATTGGAAAGTTGGTAAAAATTTAAAAGAATTAGAAAATTGGCAAAAAATCAGAAAGTTCACAAATAAATTGTTCATGATGAATTAGGTAGGTAAGGGGATAATGGAGGTCATTTTATACTGGAGTTTGGATTGATTAGAAGCAATAAAGAAAGGCCTAGCTGGAAGAAATATGAGAAAAAGGAGGGGAAAGGTACATTGGAAGATACAACTGAAAGAAGTTCATTGTCAGATTGTGAAGAGCATTGAGTATTGGACTAGAAGCTTGGTTTTATCTAGAAAGCAATGGTGATGGGACTGAGGGTTGGTAGACACCGAAGCCTTAGGAGCAGGGTAGAGATAAGAGGGCAGAAGTGTGGAAAGAAGGCTGAACTGGCAGAGGGTATGTAAGATCTGCTGGAAAGGGTGAATCCAGAGGCAAACTGAGGCTCATGCAGATACTGTAAGAGAGATAATAAAGATTATGTCAAGCCTGCCTCCTGGACTGATCACTGAAAATTAGTGCAGGTGTTCAGTGTGGCCCATGTCACAACAGTTTCCACCTCTCTGCTTCGATGCTGTTCCCCCAGTAACCTCCTCCATCATCTACATCCTACTTGTCCAACATGGTGCAGGACAAGCCATGCTTCCTTCATGAAATCTTGTCTGGCCCCTTTAGTGACATCTCTCCTTGAACTCCTTCAAGCCAAAACTGATTAATTTTTTGTTGTAAGTTTAACTAAGCACTGTCTTAAAGTTATTGTTTAAGCTCATTATAGTTTTATCTAAAGAAATGTTAGGAATCAACTCTATACCACTGTGTCATCTGATTTCTTAGTTCCTTTTTTTAATTTTAAATTTTAATTTTTTAAATAAAATTTATTAATGAAGTATAATGGATATGACATATTAGTTTCAGTTGTGTAATATAATGATTCAATATTTGTATATATTACAAAGTGATCATCATATTGTCTAGTTAACATCCTTTACCTTACATAGTTACAGAATTTTTCTCCTTGTGATGGATGGTAACTTTTAAGATCTACTTTTTTTAGCAACTTTCAAATATGCAATACAGTATTATAACTATAGTCACCATACTGTACATTATACCCCTATCAGTTATTTATTTTATAACTGGAAGTTTGTACCTTTTGACTACCTTCATCCATTTCTCCCACTCCTCCAACCCTTGCCTCTGGCAACCAGTGATCTGTACTCTGTATCTATGAGCTTGTTTTTTCTTTGTTTTGTTTTTGTTTTTCATATTCCACATATAAGTGAGATCATATGGTATTTAGTCTTTCTATTTCTGATTTCTTAATTTTTAAATAGTAAATTTATCTCCACCGTCATCCCTAAAAAGTTCTTTTCATCTCTCCCTTTTCTTACTAGACTAGTGTTTGGCACATAATAGTGACAATTAAAATTCATTAAACACTTACTATATATCAAGTGCTGTTTTAAGTGTTTTACATCTATAACTCTCTAACCCTCACAGCACTCCTGAGAAGTAAGTCTTGTTATTATCCCCATCTTACTAGGAAACATGAGTCCCAAGAGGTTAAGTAACTTGGTCAGATTTACACAGCTGGTGATTAGTAGAGGTAGGATTCTAAACTAGGAAATCTAACTCCATTGCCTACCCATTTGATCCTTACTGTACTCAGTAAGGGACTCAAAGAAGGGCTGTTGGATGCATGAGTGAGTGAGGAATGGATCAGGCAAAAGACATGTCCAAGTCTTGTTGCAAAGTGAGAGATTAGATTCTTAGGGAAGGTATCCTCTGAATGTTTGTAAGGGAAGAAACTTTGCTACCTATCCCATGAAATCTATAGTGAATTTAGGGTGTTGTGTGTAGGCTGTTGCTGACCTTTGAGGTCTCAGCCAGTTCTTAAAGATTAAGATATTATAAAATCCTCTTTCAGAAACGGTATTGAACTTTAGGAATTTCTACAAAACATGTTTGATTGACTTAGAGCTGTATTTTAAGTTAAGGTGCTAAACAAGTCACAAACCCTTTAAAATATATTGTTCATCTTAATCTGTGGCTTAAAATTCTCATAAACCTTTCCAGATATTAGATAGGCCTATAGGATTTGGGTTCCCTCTGGGGCTCAGTTAACTTAAAAAGACTTAAGTCAAATGCACAGCCAGGAGTATTTATCATCAGTGCTCATCACTGTTTTCCACTTTCCTCTTCCTTATCAGAAGTCAAAGGCAACATGTAAGATATGTGGCTATCAGAAGGTTATCAGCTTGTTGCCAAGTGAAAAAGCACAGCTCAGTTGGGTTTAGCTTGATGGCCCCTCTGTTGAAATTCAGGATCTCTTATCTTTCCTTCCACTTCTCCTGTCTAGACACTTGACAATGATTTGCAGGAAATTGAGGCACTTACCCTGCTGAGAAGTCAGGACTAAAATGTAAAACATTTCTAAATATAGAGTATGTGTGTGTGTTTAATGCAAGTTAAGGTTAGTTTAAAAGGAAAACACCAATGTTTTCCTCTGGGAATAGGCTTAGTTGCCCCTCAGTAAGGCAGTGCTATGTGATGTTTCATATTCTAGCTTTTTTAGGCTGGTAAACTTGTCCAGTGATTTAGAGCACAAAGCACTAGCCTCTCTTCTCTGACAAAAGAAAATTAGAGGATCTAAGATTCTTGTATTCAGCCACTTTTCTTTCTTTTATTTGTTCTCTTTTTGTTATACAGATAGGAAAATTTTATTCGCTCAGCAGCTGGTATCAGAACTTCTTATAATAAAACATTCTCAACATTTTGCTGAGAAAATACACTGATAAATTTACTTAGGTTTTCAAGGACTTGATGAATTCATCTGGCATCCAGGTTTTGAGAGAGGGAGAGAGAGGTTTTACTGCTAGAGGAGAGGGAATTGGGATTTGGCTTTCCTAGGGACATCTAAAGGAGATGTGCCTTTACAGTGAATGCTGTGGGGAAGAAGAGGTGACTTCTGAGATCACAAATTCTAAGGAAAAAACTTGAGAGTGAAAAACAGAAGGCTAAAGACAAGGTTTAAGATTTTTCTCTGCAGGGTAATTAGCATAAATGACTTCCCACCTTACTTCACCTATCATCTCTCCTATGAAATCTTCCAACTTCTTTGGAGGAAGGAGAAGTAATTTCATGTCCATGTTGATGACTAACATGCTTTCATGGATTCACAAGCCAGAGCTTAGGAGGAAAGCAGTTATCCGGATCACATTTTAGGGTTATGGAATGATTAATTTTTCATAACATACCCAGTTAGCTGCAGATATGATCTGATTTAGCTAAGATAGCTAAACTGATCAATAGGCAATGCCCAACCACATCATCCTTCTTCAGCAGCACATTCAGGAGAAAGAAATTAAAGAAGAGCCAGCCATTTGTAAGGCCAGCCTTTCCTATATGAAACATTTCAGAATACAGCCGAAATTTATTTCCTCCCAATTCTGGAGGCTAGTCTAGAGATCAGTGTGTCATGAGATCAGTGTGTGACAACAGTGTGTCAGCAGGGTTGATTTCATCATGAGGTTTCTCTCCTTGGCTTGTAGATAGACATTTTCTCCCTTTTCTTCACATGGTCTTTCCTCAGTCTATGTAGTCTGTGTCCTCATCTTCTCTTGTTTTAAGAACATTAGGCCTGTTGAGTGAAGGCCTACTCATATGACCCCATTCTACCTTAATTACCTCTTTAAAGACCTATCTCCAGATGTGGTCACATTTTGGGTTGCAGGAGGTTAAGACTCGAAAATATGAATTTTGAGGGAATACAATTCAGTGCATAACAGCAAGGCATCCACAGGGAAATTTCTACCCATGTGCATGCATGCACACACATACACACTGTACATCTGAAGACCTACATGTTCTTAGTTGCTACACAAAACATACATCTTAGTGAGGGCTGAAGGAGTTCTGCCATTTCTGGAAGCATGGTGTGGAGGATATGCAGTATATTCTACCTAATGCAGCATGATGTAGCCCTACCTGTGCAGCACTCTTTATAATCACTCTGGGGCTTCTTGCCCCACATCTGTAAACTCCGAATGGTATTACTTTAAGTTGTGCTGTATTTGTGAAACTCAGAACTTGACCTTGTCTCCTGAAAGAACCAATATTTTTTTGTTTGTTTCAATTCAGTTTCTGGCTTTCTTTAGAGCTTCTACAATTACACTTTTTCTAGTATCTATCAAGGAAACTAGCAAGTTCTTTAAATATCTACAGCCTGCCCACCTTGCTTTTCTGAGAAACCCATCAACCTTGAATATGTCTAAGGACATTTCCTCTACAGCTGAGGATGAAGAACTGTAGCATCAGAGCCCAGCTTTTGTTCTGGTGTTACCTCCTTTGTGGCCATGTGCTTAAGGAAATGGGGGGCTCCATTCTAGAGGAGCTTGTGTGAATCACGATTTGCTTAAGATAATGGTGATAATTTCCATTCCACTTGCTGGTGATTAGTTTGAGCATAGCTCCTCAAAGAAATCTGCTCAGTGGCTTCTGGGAAGAAGAGGTACATGGGGGACAACGCACCTTCTATATATTGCTGGTTGTCCTTTTGTCCTCTTTGGAATTTGGCACTGTCGTAGCTATCTTATGCCCATGAAGGGTGTCCATCTCAGTGTAATGATATCTGTTTCATAGGGGTATTCAGAGGACCAACTAAGTTAAAATGCTTGTAAAATAGAGCTGTCTAGGACATAATAGCCATTCAACAAGTACTGTTTTTATGAATGTGAAGGGCATATTACCAGCACACTGAAGATGGTAGGACCCTTGTGTAATATTATTGCTCAGAAGATGAATTAACTCTAACCTTTTTCTCTGTATTTACTTACTACTGGGCATCTTGCTTTGCCAGATAATACATACCCTGTTATTGGGATAATTTTCCTTGAGACTCACATTACTTTTAACAAAAATCATCCTTAACATTACATATCAGTAGACCTTTCTGAATGGAGGCATGGCATACATCACCACAAACTTCCATTGTTCCCATTGTTACTAACTGTGCTTGAGAAATTAGTCATTTGTTAAAGGGTTAACTATTATTCATAGTCAAGGACAGTATTTTTTGTCTTCCAAGTTATTCATGCCAAGTACTCAGGGATTTCAAAAGCAATAGACCCTTTATTTCTTGGAGGCAGTAATATTGTAGCATAAAAGACTTGGAATTTGTAGTCACAAATACTTGGGCTTAAGTACCTAATGTTCCACTTACTGGTTCTGTGACCCTGAGCAATTTGCTTAATCTCTATATGTCTGAATTTCTTTATCTCTAGGATGGAAATAGTCTTCATATCCCATGGTTACTGAGAGGATTAAATAAAATTACATATGTAGTAATAATATGGGTTTTCCTATGTGCCACCAATCACTGTGCTAAAATACAGACATGTTTTTCTCCCATTCATGAATCTACATAAAACTGTATTAGACAGTTCATCAAAACAGAGTTCCATTTTACTCACAGATATTTAAACTACCCTGAATGAAGATCTTGACATTAGGGCTCTTGAGCATTGGAGTGATACCAGTTATAAATGAGCCTTTTCATACTTATTGCCATTTGTAAAACATTTGGAAATGGGCATTTGGTTTTCAATGATGTGCTAAGAGAAATAATGAAACTTTCCCCTGTCTTGATGCAAAAACCTTAAAATGGTCTGTCTCATTTCACTGTATCAGAAAAGCACTTATTTGATTTCAGTGTCCTTGAGACAGGCCCAACTAAAAAGCTGTGGAGCAGAATGATTTACATTGAACAGAACCCTGAAGAAGCTTAAGGAATGCTCACCAAGCACAATTCATCTTGGAAAAAAGGTGTGTCACGGTGGACTCACTGGCAGATACCCAAGTAACTGGAGTGTTCTGAATTCAGGTGGAGTGAAGATGTTTCCATTATGTTGGTTATAATGGAACCCAACTTATAAAAAGAGTTCTGATTTCATGTTCTCATTGGCAGAGAACAATATAGTACTTTTTTTTGCTCATAGATGATGTTCACTTTTTATATCTTAGTTGTCAGAAATCCCAGAGTTAAAGTTTTGTGTTTAGGCAAGGGTTCTGTTTGGATTATATTCCCCTTCTCCACCATTGCGTGATTCTTGGTCCCATATCCTTCTAAAAATTATCAGTATATATACTTTTTGGAATTACCTCAAATCTTCTTCTGGAAGTAGATATTATCTATTCATGGATTATTGACACCATCACTCAACAAATATTTATGGGGGTTCATTATATACTAGGCACTGTACTATTTTCAGAGAAATCAGAGGTAAATAAGAACCTCTGCCTCCATCCCTATAATTCTCATAAGCCACTGAGAATAGGTATTAAATTAAATTACTAAAAAGGAGAAGCACTGGGTCCTACAGGGATGTGAAATAGAAAACACAGGAAAACATGGTCCTCATGTGCACATTCTGTAAAAAGGCTTCTGTGCACTCCATGAATTTGAATTGTAGCTATCAACAAGCTCTGGCTGATATGTATAGACAGAGACTGAAGGAGATGCTTTATGCATAAAGAATTGTGCCCTCATTATTTGACATTTTATAATATTCATCTATTTTTAGCTCATGATTATGATAAACAAATGTAATCTTCAAAATCCAAAAAACAAAAATAATACATATTCTGAAAAAATTTAGTTGTCATACAGTTTCTCAATACCTGGGTTCTGTTGTCCTTATCAGTTTTCCTTCTATTTCTGCTGATACCAGAGAATGAAATGTAATTTCTCAGAGGAGGGTTCTACATTTTTCCACATCGTTTTGCAGTATATAATGCACCCAGTATGCAAGCCTGTTTTAAATAGGCATTTTAGTTATTTTATTTTGCAATATTTTTTCTTGACCACTAAGTCTTTGGAAACTTTATAGGCAGAATTCACAGCCAGCCATGTGTATAGACAGATGCATATGGGAAATTGTCTAAGAATTTAGAAGTGTAAAACCTGAGTCAGAAGGACTGAATACGTTATCAAGTCCTATCCCCCTCATTTGTATCTGGGGAAACTGTGCTCAGATAGGAGAAGTGCTATACCTAAGTGATATATCTCACAGGACTTTCAGGATGTATCTCTCAAAAGTTCATCATCCAACTTCATCATCAATTGTGATAATTTTTATTCTAATTTCTGAACTGACCAAGGGGCAGCTGGGAGTGAGGAATTGGAGTGAGAGGAAAAAAACATTCAAATAATACTAGGCCATCTAAGAAAGTTGCATTTAGCTGCAATATTTAACCTCTTTTCAGAGCAGTTTCTTGCTCTTTTATCCATTTATAAACCAGCATGCAATAGATTACAAGTGTAAAAACTGAAGGTTTGTGCCAGGAAACACATATCTTGGAAAAGCCTAAGAAATCACTTTATTCATGTTTTGGTTTCATCTGGATACACATGGTTAGAACACAATTTATGTGGAGAATATAAAATGTGACATTGTTCATTTTGAGGAAGGATGTGCCCTCCAAATTCAAGGCAGTGAACTGATTATTTCTTTTTCAAACAAAACCTATTTAGTCTGACTGAGGAACCTGCTGTTTCTCCCTTCATTTTGCAAAATTGCTGTTTAAATGTAGCCTAATGGAAAATTTCATTGTTTTGCATTAGGAATTTCTGTGGCCTTTTGTCTAACAGGATGCCAAGGTCATGGAGTATTTGCATCCAGAACATACTCAGAAATAACTTAAGCTTCTGAGGCACAATGGCTTTCTAAGATGTCCTTCCAGGTAACTTTGCCAGTTTTTAGTTGAAAGGAAATAAATAGGGTACCATGATATGAAATTTGTTCCAAGTGGTCTGTTTTGATGGATGCTTTAGAGCAGTGGTTCTCAATCCAGCTGAACATTCAAATAATCTAGGCCTTTATGTTAAAGTTCACAGACATTTTTTTGATTTAATTAGTTAGGAGTGAAGTAGGGTCAGAATTATAGGGAACACATATTTTGCACCTTGTTAGCATCCCTTGCCTCACTGACCATGTTCCATTGCTTCTATCTTTCCTAGACCCTTGCTGAACACCAATTCCACCACCATCACCCCTTCAACTCCCACCTCCCCTAAGCTGGTTAGAGCTCAAGGTAAAACCTGAAAGAGCGAGAATCTCAGGACCCATGTGTTAACTTCAGCAACTTCAAATCATCTCTCTTTTTATATAGATTTGGATAAAATGCCACAACTCAGGGCATGGGATCTGATTTCCTAAGAGTAGCTGTGGGCTGAATGATGCCTGGGAAGCAGCTCCTCATTGGGCAAACCTTGACGGATGAGAAATAGGAGGTAGGAGGTAACTAGACAGATGAAGATCCCCTTCTTTCTCTCTTCTGTGGACAGCTCCTTGCAGCTGCTCTTAAACATCTGGAGAAGTTCTGATGAACAAATGCTCTGGCTCCTCAGTAGTTTTTGTGACATGTTGGCCACCAAAGTAAGGCTGCATAACATTACTTTTGCATCTTTTTTTGCCTACTTCTCTTATCTCTTCAAATTCATTGTCCTGGGCTTTCACCACCCAAATAAAGTATCAGACATTTTAATCCTTGCTTGAGGCTCTGCTTCCTACAGAACTTAAATTTAGACAGATTTTTTTTTTCCTATGTGATTCTACATAGCCAGAACTGAAAAACGCTGCCTCTGAGAAAGACCTGAATTCCCATCTCTTCAAGAACATCACACAGGAATAGGTTTCTCTTAATGTTGTTACCTTTTATTAGTTTTTCAAAACAAATATAAAATTAAATTTAAATTTCTCTCTTTACCACTTTTTTCTCACCATTCCCTATCGACTCACTTTCTGAGTCCCAGCCTTAACTGCTGCAAACAGTTTGATGTGCTACTTTGTAGAACTGTATTTCATACCTAGATGTAGAGTTCTAAGTTTTTATTTTTTGCATGAACTTCATTATCTACCCATATTATTTTTTATAGCCATTTTTTATTGAAATATAGTTTATATTTAACATTATATTGTTTTTAGATGAACAACTTAGTGATTCACAAATTATATATATTATTAAATGCTCACCATGATGTGTAGTTACCATCTGCCACCATACAAAGGTATTACAGTATTATGAGCTATATTGCCTATGCCATACTTCCATCCCTGTGACTAAATTACTTTACAGTTTGTACCTCTTTATCCCCTTCACCTATTTCACCTCTCTCTTCCCCCATGGTAACCAACTGGCTATTCTCTTTGTTTATGAATCCATTTCTGTTTTGTTTGTCCATTTGCTTTGTTTTACAGATTCTACATGTAAATAAAACCATATAATATTCATCTTTCTCTGACTGACCTATTTATTTCACTTACCATATTGCCCTCTAGATCCATCCATGTTGTCACAAAGGGCAAGATGTCTTTCCTTTTTATGGCTGAATAATATTCCATTATATATATATGTATATATGTGTGTGTGTACCACATCTTCTTTATCCATTCATCTATTCATGGACACTTAGGTTGCTTTCATATCTTGTCTGCTGTAAAAAGTGCTGCAGTAAATATAGGGGTACATATATCCTTTCTAATGAATGATTTTGGATTTTTTTGAGTAGATTCACAGTGTATGGTATTTCTATTTTTAGTTTTGTGAACCCTCCATACTGTCTTCCATTGTTGGCCGCACCAATTTGAAATCCTATCAGCAAAATATGAGGGTTCCCTTTCCTTCATATCCTCGCTAACACTTGTTATTTCTTTTCTTGTGGCTACTAGTCATTCTGACTGGTGTGAGGTGATACTTCATTGTAGTTTTTATTTGCATTTCCCTGATGATTAGCAATGGTCTGCATCTTTTCATGTTTCTTTTGGCCATCTGCATGTCTTCTTTGGAAAATGTCTATTTATGTCCTCTACCCATTTTTTAATTTTTTTTTTTTTTGGTGTTAAGTTGTATGAGTTCTTTATATATTTTGGATAGTAGCCCCTTACCAGATATGTCATTTGCAAATATATTCTCCCATAAAGTAGGTTGCCTTTTCATTTTGTTGATGATTTTTTTTGCTTTGCAGAAGTGTTTCTGTTGATTTTCATTTGATTTTAGCTTTTTAGTCCTATTATCAGGAAATCCAATCTGGGGAAGTCTCCTTGCATTGTAGGTAAGAACTCAACCTTTGAGACATTCTTGACTGTGGCCAAGACAGAATTCATGAGCAGGTCAAGCAGGTGTAAGAAAGCAGGAGTTTATTAAAGGTAAAGTACACACTCAAGGAGGGAGTGCACACATGCTCCAGAGATGAGCAGCACTAGGGTATGTGAGTTGGGTCTCTTATAAGGGATCTAGCCTCTATGGGGTGGTCTCTCCTTGGAATATTCATGGGTGAGAGGGTGAGGAATTTGCCTAATGGGCTGGGTGGCATAAGCCTAGTGAGGGAAAGAGAAAATGTTTCCTCTTATGAGGAAATTGACTTGGTAGGCAGACCATAAGAATTTATGTATGGTATGTTCAGGTCTGCAAACATCCCATTGTTTTATACCTGTTGTTTTGAACCCTGAGCATCCTGTTACTTTGCACTTTTTAAGCATCCTATTATCCCATACCTTCTGATTTGAACCCTGAGTCCCTCTACTTCTTATTCTAACCTGCCTTAGTCCCACTTGTTTATTTTTGCTTTTGTTTCCCTTGCCTGGGTTAACATTTCTGAAAAGAAATTCCAATGTTGATGTTCATGAGTTTACTGCCTGTTTTCTTCTAGTCATATTTAGGTCTTTAATCCATTTTGAGTTTATTTTTGTATGTGGTATAAGACAATGATCCAGTTTCATTTTCTTGCATGTAGGTGTCCAATTTTCCCAACACCATTTATTGAAGACTGTCTTTTCCCCATTGGGTATACTTGCCTCCTTTGTCATATATTAATTGACCATATATGTGTGGGTTTACTTCTGAGCTCTCTATTCTGTTCCATCAGTCTATATATCTGTTCCTGTGCCAGGACCACAATGTTTTGATTATCATAGCTTTGTAGCACAGTTTGAAATCAGGGAGTTTGATACCTTCAGCTTTGTTCTTCTTTCTCAAAATTGTTTTGGTTATTTAGGGTCTTTTGTGGTTCTACATAAATATTAGGATTATTTGTTCTAGTTCATTGAAAATGCCATTGGTATATTGATAAAGATTGCAATGAATCTGTGAATTGCTTTGAGTAGGATGGCCACATTTACAATATTAATTCTTCCTATCTATTAGCATGAAATAGCTTTCCATTTACTTATATTATCTTCAGTTCCTTTCATTAGTGTTTTGTAGTTTTCAGAGTATAGATCTGTCCCCTCCTTGGTTAGGTTTATACCTAGGTATTATATTATTTTTGATGCAATTATAAGTGGTATCATCTTCTTAATTTCTCTTTCTGCTAGTTCATTATTTGTATATAGATATGCAACAGATTTCTTAGATTGATTTTATATCCTGCCACCTTACTGAATTCATTTATTAATTCTAATAGTTTTTTAGTGGAACTTGTAGGGTCTTCTATATATAGTATCATGTCTTCTGCAAACAGTGATAATTTTACGTCTTCCTTACCAATTTGGATGCGTTTTATTTCTTTTTCTTACCAGCATTCTGTGGCTGCAATTTCTAGGACTATGTTGAATAAAAGTGGTGAGAGTGGGCACCTTTGTCCTGTTGCTGATCTTAAAGAAAAAGCTTTCAGGTTTTTGCCGCTGAGTATGATGTTAGCTGTTCATTTGTCACATATGGCCTTATTATGTTGAGATGTGTGCCCTCTATACCCACTTTGTTGAGAGTTTTTATCATGAATGAATGTTTAATTTTATCATTATATGATGTCCTTCTTTGTCTCGTTGCAGTCTTTGTTTTAAAGTCTATTTTGTCTGATAGAAAAATTTATACTCCTACTTTTTTTCATTACTTTTCGCATCTATCCATGTTTTCTTGTAATGGTTTTTAATCACTTAATATCTCTCAGATTTTTCTAATACAAAGGGTGTTGTTATTCTTTTGTGTTGTGCTATAGTGTTTTATAATGTGAGCATATGGAATAACTTTTCCTTATTTTTATTCTTAACAGGGATTTAGACTGCTCATAACGTTTTAACATAAAAACAGTGCTGAATCGAGCATCCTTGAGTGTGTATCTTTGTGTACATGTGAATGTAATTATTAAAGATAGATAACCAGAATTGGAATTGTTGAGTTGAAAGGCATAGTTACAGTAAGTTTTGATGTATACTCCTAAAGTGCTCTTCTAAAATTGCGCCCAGTTTATACATCTACCAAGAGTACATGAGATTTACTCTGTCTTCACACTTTTTGTCAACACTGGATATTATCAGTTTAAAGAAATTGTCAATTTGGGAAAATAGTGATATCCCATGATTATTCTAATTTATCAAACATTTTTAACCTTTATCTAAAAATTTTTTTGCTTTGGATCTCCAGTTGGAAATGTTTATTAAATTTTATTAGAACAGGATGTGAGTACAGTGTGGTTGCTGAGAAATTGAACTGTTCTTTATAACAATAGTCTTCTAAGGCAGATCTAATTACTTCACACTATAACACTGGGCCTTGGAATTTAGAGGACTGAGCCATCCCAGCCCTTTCAGTGAGAGGAACCAGACCTGGGCATCCGACAAGATGATTGAAAAGCTTTTCTAATATTTGGGTTCCTGAAAGAGGCCTTCACACCTGCCTGCCTGTTCTCCAAATCCCCTGTTGACTCTAGCCCCACCAGACAGTTTGAAGAGAGGCAGAGCATGATGAGAACTTTCCCCAAAGAGAGACTAACATATTATGCCAGGGAGTCTGTATTCAAAGACGTTGGGCCAAGACTTCCTTGGCAACATTGTTTCATGCAAAGCTGAAGTTGATTTGCCAATGTGAAATAGCCCAGCCCCTTTGTATGATTGGAGTATGTGTAGTATGGAGAAGAAGGAGGGGTGAAAATGGACTTATGACTACATGTGGGCTACAGATCTGAAACCAGCGCTTCATCTCCACTTCTGTATACATGGTCAAAACTTTTATGTATTACTTTTCCCTGGAAACAAAAGAGTCATGATCCCTATCCTAATTTGAGAAAGAGACATGGTCCTTTCTCCTAAACTCTCCCAGAGCTGAGAAAATAAGTATTGTTATGTCTAGTTGGGATTTATAATATAATTGATGACATAAAATATCTTCACATACAGCAACTCAAGAACACTTCAAAAAGCGGTATGTAATGAATTTGGCATAAGCACATGCAGCACAAAGAGAGCAACAGGAGTGGTTAATTTGGACACAGTTTAAAGAAGCAATGTTTAGCATTTAGGAGCCCAGAATTCTGGCTCCCTTCAATTCTTTCCACTTAACTTTCCATCCTTGCTTATACCCAGGTATCTCCTTCATAGTCACCAAAGATGAAAGTCTAGTACCCCAGACTGGCTCCACTTCCCATTCCATTATTTCAGAGAGAAGGACTAAGTCCTTTTCAGTGTGATAGCCTTTAGCTTAGACTATTTCACTTTCCTGTCCCTGACCGATGTACTTATATGTGGAATTTACTTTAATTCAATATATTTGTTGAAAAGCTCTTTAATGTGAGGAGTAATGCTAACTGTTGGGGAAAAACAATGAGAAACACTATGGTAACAATTTAAAGAGAGAGAGGAACATAAACAACTAGCTATAAATAGTGTGATGAATGTTACAGGAAGATTTATATAAAAGTTGGTAGGAACCTGTAGTAGGCAGCTGTTTGTTTTGTACATGTGGAGTTCAAGCAGCTTATGGGACACCTAGGAAAAGATGAACAGTAAGTCATTCACTAGATAGACCAAGAAATTAAAAGAATAGACCAAGGTGATAATGAAAGTTTGGGATTCATCAACATGTGGGTTTACTTGAAACTTTGGGATGAGATCCCCTAGGGAGAGAGGGATGAGGGTAAAGAACAGTTCAATGAAAAAAAATACCAAGTTTTAAAGGGTGAGCAGAAGTAAAACTAATGCAAAACTGAAGAAGCAGAGCCTTATCAAAATATTATAAATGAAGGACTTCCATGTTCGCTTAATGTAAACATGACCAGATCCACCCTGCCATCTGAAAAATCTACAACCACCATCAACAAAACAGAAAAATACTTTAAAACAACAGTTTTCAAAATGCGAGACATCAAGCAACAAAGGACAGTGATCCATGTGAGACAGGGAAAAAATGAGGTAAGCAGTAAAATTGCCCCAGCTCACTGCCTTGAGAGATTTTCTAGGCTTCAGCATAAAAGGAACCCTGGCAGTACCTGGTATACCTTGTGAGTTGAAGAGATGGAGTGGAGAGTTTGGGGAGACCAAGGTAACTAGGACAGAATGGCAGGAGGGAGAGAAGAGTACAGGAAGAGAACTTCACAGATACGAAGATGGTGCGCCTTAGGTATTCAGACGAGTACTCATTAGTGCATACATGGGAGGAAAACCAAGGAAAGAATCACCAGAAATTAATAAAGGAATACTCCCTAGGGCTCGTTAATAAAGGGATACAGGGCTAGAATTAGTGCTTGTTCCTACCAGCTAGGGTGAAAAATCTTAGTATCTTAAGTATATATCAAGGAGATTACTCAAAGTATTTTTATTTAGTAGTATAATAAATTAGTCCTCAAATAAATTCATCTAACAAAACTTAAAACCAAGACCAAAAGGATCTATTTCTCTCCAATAAGCAAAACTGTGTCACAGAACAAAGCTCAAGAATATTTATAGGAATACAAAAATTCTAACACTCAACAATATAAAATTCACAATATCTTCTATTCAACCAAAATTACTAGCTAATCAATGGAAACTGCTACAGAAATAAAATGGATAATAATAGTAGATAAAGATATTAAAATATTGTTATGAATTTATCCTGTATGTTCATAAATCTGAAGAAAAGATTGAATATATTAATTAGAGCCAACTCAAACTTTTAAAGGTAAAAACTACAGTGTCTGAGATGAAAATGCATGTTTGGGATTTAACATCAAATAATACATTGCAGAAGAACTACTGGTGAACTTGAATACATAGCTATAGAAATAATCCAAAATGAAACATATCAGAAAAGTTTAAAAAATAAAAATAATAATGATGAGCTATAGGAAAAGAACAAATAACTTAGCATACATGTACTTTAAGTCCCTAAAAGAGGAAGTGGGAACATTTTTTAAAGGAATTTAATTGCAGAAAATGTTCCAATTTGACAATTACATCAAAAAGAATAAAATACATATGAATAAATCTAACCTAGGAGGGGAAAGACCTGTACCCTGAAAACTGTAAGACACTGATGAAAGAAATTTAAGACACAAATAAATGGAAATCTATCCTGTGCTCATGGAGAGGAAGAATTAATATTATCAACATTGCCATCCTGCCCAAAGCAATTTACAGATTCAGTGCAGTCCCTATCAAAATACCAATGACATTTTTCAATGAACTAGAGAAAATAATCCTAAAATTTGTGTAGGATCACAAAAGACCCTTAATAACCAAAGCAATCTTGAGAAAGAACAAAGCTGGAGGTATCACACTGCCTGATTTCAAGCTATACTACAAAGCTACAGTTATAACAGTATGGTACTGGCACAGGTACAGATACATAGGCTGATGGAGCAGAAAGAGCTCAGAAGTAACCTACACCTATATGGTCAATTAATATATGAAAAAGGAGGCAAGAATATACAATGGGAAAAAGTCTCTTTAATAAATAGTGTTGGGAAAACTAGACAACTACATGCAAGAGAATGAAACTGGATTACCATCTAACACAATATAAAAAATTAAAGTCTAAGTGGATTAAAGATACAAATATAAGACATGAAACCATAAAACTCTTAGAAGAAAACATAGTGAAAAATCTCGAGCACAGCATGAGTAATTTTTTTTCTGGATATACCTCCCCAGGAAAGGGAAGCAAAAGCAAAAATAAAGAGGTGGGACTACCTCAAACTAAAAAGCTTCTGTACAGCCAAGGAAACCATCAACAAAATGAAAAGGCAACCTACAGTACAGGAGAATATATTCACAAATGATAAGGGATTAACATCCAAAATATGTAAAGAACTCATACAACTCAAAACCAAAAGACAAATACCCAATAGAAAAGTGGGCAGAGGACCTGAATAGACATTTTTCCAAAGAAGATATACAGATGGCCAAGACCAAGAAGTACATAAAATGATGAAATTTATAAACCCACTATTAACCACTTATAAACCCATGAAGGTTAAGATCATTTACTTTAATGAGCCTCACACACAAAAAACACAAAAATTACATCATGGCATACCATTTGAAATTGCTCAAAACTAATGATAAAACATTAAATTAGCTAGAGAAAGAAAATCATACTACATACAGAGAAACAAGATATGAATCATAGCAGATTTCTCATTAGAAACAATTTAGGTGTACAAACAGTGGAACATCTTTTAAGTACTGAAAGAAAAAGAAAACTATGTAGCCAGAATTATATACCCACTGAAAATATCTTTCAAACTAAAGATGAAATAAAGACATTTTCAGAAACATGAAAACTGAAATAATTCATCTTCATAATGCCTACACTACAAGAAATATTAAAGGAAATTCTATAGACAGAATGAACATGATACCATATGGAAATTTACACAAAGATATGAAGAGCATAGGTATGATAACTATATGGGTACATGTATATAATTTTTCTTCTTAAGTGAATGTCTCTAAAATAAAATTGTTTAAACAATGATAGTATCAGTGTATTCTGGACTTTATTACATAGGTCAAATGTATGACAGAAATACCAAAAGCTTGAAAAGGCAAAAAGGATGTATAGTATTAAAAGTTCTTATACATAAAATGTTATCACTTGAAGCTAGACTTATAAGTTATAGGTGTATATTATAACCCTAAAGCAACCAATAAAATAAGAAAAGAGTTATGAGGGGATTCTGGAAAGATGGTGAAATAGGAAGTTCCTGGGATCACCTCTTTCCATGTACAAACTGAGGTAGCAACTATATGTAAAGCAACTCACTCTGAAAATGACCTAAAGATTGTCAGAACAGACTTTCCATAGCTTATTGACATAGAGAAGTTCACACTGAGAAGGGTAAAAGGGGTAGAGGCACAATCAGCATCCAAATGTTTCTCTCCTAACACACAAGTAGGAAGGGAGTGAGACATGAAAAAGTAAGGGAACCTACCTACACCGGGCACCTCAGACCTGGGGATCTGCACTGGGAAGACAAGCCCCACAATGTCCAGTTTTTAAAATCAGCAGGAATTAACTCTGGAAACTTTCAAAATCACAGGGTATAACTCCAGGATTGCTGAAGAGTTATGGGACCCTGAGTTTCCACTCACGGAGGGCAAGCATGCTGTGCTAATAGGTCTGAGACCCAGCACAGAAATTGCAGTTTGAAAAGCTCCAGGTTATATGTGAAAGAGATTTATTGACTAACTTTGCAGTATGTGCTAGAGGGGTGGAAATCATAGGACTTTTTCTGGGGGAGAAGATGCTGGCAGGTGCCATTTTTCTTTCTTTCTTTTAGCCTCACTGGCTGGCTTGTGGGAGTCAGTTCTGACACTCTCCATCTACTGTGCCAACACAGCTTGTGCTCTAGCACTCCCTTGTGGACTCACTTCAACCAACCTGCCCACCAGGAAGGCACCCCTCCAAAGTGACTCCTGCCTAGGGGATTGAAGGAGCTACAGAAGATAGAGCTGGTCCTCTCAGGCAACCACACCAGGAGTAAGCCCTCCCCACCAGTGCATCCACAACAGTCAGAACAAACATTGCTGACAACAGGGCAAGGGCTGACCCCACTCACTAGTATGCTCTCACCATTTGTGGCCCAGCCATAACAGGAGGGTGCATGCAACCCACAAAGGGGACATCCCTGGAACACCTGGTTCTGGTGACCAGGGATACTGTGCTGTTTACTACAGAAGGTCACTGCTTTCAAGACCAGCAGACAGCTGACTTGACATAAAAACAAACACAGAGAGTTAGTCAAAATGAGGAGGCAAAGAAATATGTTCCAAACAAAGGAATAAGAAAAGACATTAGAAAAAGAGCTAAATAAAATGGAGATAAGCAATTGACCTGATAAAGGGTTCAAAGTAATGGTCATAAGGATACACACGGGACTGGAGAGAAGAGTGAAAGAACTCAGTGACAACTTCAACTTTTCTTTATTCCCTTCTAGGTTCTTGGCTGGCCTAATAATTAAATTGACCTAGACAGCTTACCAGGAGAAAACCAAATTTAATTTCTTATGTGTAGAAGTTCATTGAAATATGAGACTCAAGTGACCAAAGCAGGCAGCTTTTACACCTTTTAAACAAAGAAACAATAAATTTATGAAGAACTAACAAGACAAAAAAGTTCGATACTGACCAGTATCGGGTTTGGGATAATAAATTCATGAAGAAGTAATAATGTGTGTTTCTACAGCCTTCTCAGCCCTGGATTCCCTGTCTCTGGTGATAAGGATGTCCCTTTACCTCCTGGTGCAGGGAGAGTACCTTTTACATAGGAGATTTATTTCCTGCTTCCAGGAGGACAAAAGATGGTCAGGCTGTTTCTTAAATAACTTTAATTTAAAATAATCAATATGCCAAATTGATATATTTTGGGTTAGTCTACCCAGAATCCCATCAGCAAGGAAGGCTTGAGATAATGGCTGCAGTGTAAGGATTTCTGCCCAGAGGTTATAGTCAAAATACTGAACAACATGTAGGACAGGAAGACCAGGCAATCACCTTGGTGATGGGGAAGGTCCAGGAAGACCCCTGCAGTATCAGAAGATACCATTTTGGTTGCAGATGGTATGGAAGTCTTGGTCATAGGATGTGGACCAAGCACCTAGTGTGATGGCAGAGCTTCAGGAGGCTGAAAGCACTGGACATTTGCCAACTGATTTGCAAGTCTTTCTGTTTTTCCATTGTAAAACTATTTCAGTACTGCCTTGGCTAAGCCTAGCAGATGAGTATCAGACTTGCCTCTTCCTCAAGTATAACAAACACAAACCTTATCTTTAGCATCTCTGAAAAGTTGGGTGGTATGCCTGGAGCTGCCTCCTCCTACTCTTCCTCCTCAACTTTTCTCCCTTTCTGCACCCTCTTCATCCCTATCTCCTCATCTACCTCTCCACTCCTTCTCTTCTTTGCTACTTTTTAAAACAGTATGGCAAAAAACCCAAATATATGAAAAGAAATGGATGCATTCCTGCACATTTGGAGCCCTGATCACACTTTGGCCCTCTCCCTTCTAAGTCATTATATTGACCAGTTTAATTCTTTCTTTAGCCTTAAAAATAACTGCTTATAATTCAGCCACAGGGTTAAGTAAACAATTGATTCAAACAGGAACAAGACCCCTCCTTGTCTCCCCCTGCCTTCCTCTTAGGGCCAGACTTGAAGTTTTTCTTTCTAGAGAGGGATTTGTAGCTGCCACAGAGAATAATGAATGGGGGACCCAAAAAGATGATTAATTAGATCTGGTGTTGAGGCCAGGATGCAATAAAGAGCATTCCTGGAAAAAATTCTAATACATTTACATGAAAAAAGGTGAATTTAAAACTGTTTTTGTAGCACACCCAGTGCTGTTCGTTGGTGTGTTTTCCCAAGATGAGAGGGTCTGATCTGGGATCTAAAAGGCCACCTAAAGAAATCCTGGGCCTGAGCCAGTCTGTCCGAACTCCTGCTCTGCTTACTGGCTGTATGAACTTGAGCAAATAACTTAATCTCTGTTCCTCAGTTTTCTCATCTGTAACACGTGAAAGAGAAAATAGTTTTTATCTAGAGCTGGTGTGTAGATTATATGAAATCATTAACTAGCATGCTTATAGTATTAACTACCATGTAGCAATTGCTCAGTAAATGTTTGTAATGTATTTATTGAGTAATTGCTCAATAATGTTGTATCAGTCTAGGTTCTCCAGGCAAACAGAGCAAACAGATACATGTGAGTGTGTGGGTGCAGGTGTAGAGAGAGAGAGAAACAAATAGAGGGAGAAGTAGAGAAAGACAAAGACAGAGATTATGAAGAATTGGCTCACCTGATTATGGAGGCTGGTAAGTACGGTGCTGCCATCTGTAGGCTGGAGACCTAGAAAAGTCAGTGGTGTAATTCCAGTCAGAGTCTGAAGCCCTGAGCATCAGGATAGCTGATGTGGTACATTCCAGTCCAAGGGCAGGAGGAAACTGATGTTCCAGCTGAGTGAGGCAGGAAGGAAAAAGCATTAAATTCCTCCTTCCTCCATTTTTGGTTCTATTCGAACTCTCAAGAGATTTGCAGATGCCTACCCACAAAGGACAGGGCAGTCTACTTTACTGAGTCTGTGGATTCAAATGCTAATCTCATCTGGAAACACCTTCACTGACACACCAGAAATAGTGTGTCTGGGTACCACGTGACACAGTCAAGTTGACATAAAATTACAATGTTCATTATATTTATATGATCCAGTTCCTTACTTTGGCAGAGAAATGCTATGTGTTCATCAAAACATGTCT
The DNA here is from genome assembly GCF_030020395.1 of Manis pentadactyla. Lineage (NCBI taxonomy): Eukaryota > Metazoa > Chordata > Mammalia > Pholidota > Manidae > Manis > Manis pentadactyla. The sequence continues at coordinate 43,298,626 of NC_080020.1, read as the reverse complement.
ACTTTTCCTCCTGAGCACATAGGTAGACTTTAATACCCAACTTTCCTTATAGTTTTGTCCAGACATTTGACTGAGTTTTGCCAATGAAACAGGAGTGGAAGTGATTTGACACCTCTAGGCCAAGTTGATTAAGATAGTGGTAGTTAGTTCACACCCCTCTGAGTGCTCCAGAACTTGAGATCACTTTGTGGTAGGTGGCTGGGTCTCTGAATGACTGCAAGGAACAGAGTATCTCTCCACTACCATTCTGTTTTGAACGTGACATAAGTAGCAAATAAAACTATATTGTGTTTTCCACTGATATTTGGGGTGGTTGGGGGGTGGTGGTGTTTGTAATAGCATTTAGTGTACCCTGAATTATAGGAAGTGAATCACTTTGCTTAAAAGTTATATAGGAAGTGATTAGGGCTCTGTTTTTCCTTCTTGTTTCCGGAGCAGTGGTCAAGCATTTAAGGAAACATAGGGATCCATCTGACGGGCATTGGTTGTGATTCAGTTCTGGCTCTTCCTAGACAGCATGACGCCATGGAAAGTACATGGGACTTGGAATCAGATAACTTGGGTTTGAGTCTTGGCTCTGCCATTCTCCAGTTGTGTGACCTTGGACAAATTTCTTAAGCTCCCTCAATATGTTCCCTTATCTTAAAAATCAGGATGATACAAAATTTAAAATTCACACGCCCTTGTCCCAGAAAGAATACTTTTAGAAATCAGTACCAGAGTACTCCCACATGTGTCATACTTTTAGGAATCAATGCCACAGTAGTATCCCCATGTGTTCAACAAAGATGCTTGTTGCACTGTTGTGTGTAATAGTCTAAAGTTAATAATATATATGATACATATGTATCATATATATTATTAAATGCAGAAGCAAATTCATGACACAAAATAGTATGAACCCATTTATGTTCTTTAAATGTATATATATATGTACCTATGTATGTATTAAATATGTATGTACACACACACACACACACACACACACAGTAAAAGCTCTTGAAAGATGTAGAACACCAGTGATACATTTGCAAAGATGTAGTATACCAGTAGCTACTTTTGAGATGTCAAATACTTAATACTTTTGAGATGAGTAGGATAGTTGAGTTAGATAAGAGAACAAAGGACAACCTTCACTTTTACTGTAAGACTTCTAAATTAAAATAAAAGTCACAATGAAACTGTAAGTCTTTTATAATAATAAAAAATAAAGCTTCTTCCAACCAGGGCTAACTCCTCTGGTCGTTTTATTTATACATTGCTGAGGCCAAAATGACTATGATGGGAAACCAGTAGAGGGGTATCAGAGCACTGGGACTCTTGGCAGTTGAGATGCTTGGTATTCAGGGGCTGCGTTTACATATTAACTCTGCTTTCTTGCAGATTCAGTGGGTTTGGAATTCAGACAGGGCACAAAAGTGGTAGCATGCTTTGCTCCAGGATGTCTGGGTCTCAGCCAAGAGACCCATAGGCTAGAGGCTGGAATCATCTGAGGGCTTATTCACTCACACATTCGGTGATTGATGCTGTTTGCTGGCTTGCAGTCTCAGTTCCTGTCCACATGGGCTCCGCCAAATGGTCTCTCCACATGGGCTGGATTGGACTTCCTCACAGCATGGTGACAGGGTTCCAAGCACAAGCTTCTTGAGAGAGAGAGAAACTTTGTAACAGTCTGAGTCACACATTGTCACTTCCACGGCATTGTGTTCATCAAATTATTCATGAAGTCTTGCCTAGGTTAAGGGGAGGGAAAACAGATTCCACCTGTTGATGGAGAGTAACAAAGTTCTGGAAGAGCATGTGGGCCTGGAAATATTGCTGAGGCCATTTTTGGAAATTATCACCTTCTACAGCTTATAAATGCTGAAGTTCCTGGATTTGGGAGAGATCATCACATACTTTCACCTTCTGGATTGACTGCTAATTGAAGTGGTTCTGGGACCTCTTGGGTTGATGGTTTGAATTTATGTGGTATGCTGAGGGCTGAGTGGGGCCCTGTCCCTTTAGATTTCTCCCAGTTGTTTTTCTCTAGCAAGAAAGTAAAGACTTACAGCTCAGGTCTCTACCCATAAACACTCCACATAAATATTTTAACCTAGTGATGGTAGGTATTTATCTCTGCCTCAAGAGGAAAGGATTCTGTTTTAGTGTACAGCTGATGTATTTTACTAGCTTTGGTATTCAATCTACTAAAGATTGGGAACAAAAATTAATTTATGATAGGTTTGAATTAGATACTTCATGCTGTTTCTTATTCTTCAATCAGCTTCCCCTGATTTCACTCCATCTTCAGAGAAGTCAGGAATGTAGTCATGACTGTGGTGGTAGTGGCAGATATGGGGATGAGCTGGGATGGAGAGAATGCCCTCCCTTTCTTGGGGTTGTATGTCTTGTCTAGAATATTAGCCTGTGGCTTCCTGTCTTCAGCCCACTATTATTGTGATTGATCTGCTCACTGCCCAGGCTAAAGGGTCAACAGCTACCCAAGGGAAGCTCTTCCCAAAAGAAGAGTGTGAGTGGAAATCATGAGTCCTATTAAGACCTTAGCCCAGAGCTTTGCTCTGTCACTTGTGCTCCATCTTGTTCTTTCAAGCAACTCTTATTGCAAAGCCCAGAGTCAAAGGCAGGGAAGTACACTCCTTCCACAGTGGGGCCATGGCATGGGTGTGGATGTAGAAAGTGGTGAATAATGGAGGCCAACTATTCAGTCAATCACAGTTTTCTGTCTGTCTGTCTGTCTGTCTCTCTTTCTTCTTATTTTAATTATTGAAGAAACTAAATAATTTGTCCTGTGGAATTTCCCACATTCTGGATTTTTCTGATTTTCTGGTGTGTTTTTTTGTTGCATATCCTGTTAATGGTAGTTAGATCTTGAGGTCTGATTTGGCATGACTTCTTACAAGGATCCTTTGTAAGTAGTGATGTGTACTTTTATGAGGAGAAACATAATATCCCGTTGTCTCACTTTTTTATTAGTAGCCATAATTGATCTTTGCTTAGATCCGTTATTTAGTTTGAAAAATGATAATATTTATTACTGGGAACCTTCTATAAAGAAAATCCTTCCCTCATCAACTGTTTGTTGTCTGCAGTACAGTTCCTATATGAAATCAGGCTAACTGCTTGAGTCTTTTATTTAGCAGTTTCTAGAGTAATGTATTAATTCCCTAGCCAGCTCTGAAGATGATGGTGAGTATTGTTTGTAATCTTATGAACTCTTGGGTTTTAATATATTTGAAGTGTTTAATTCCTTGGTATGGTTTTATTCATGTCACTGCTCAAATTGCCCCACTTTGATCAATGGAAGCTTCTTTGAGATGATTCTTGAACTTCTGACTTAACTCTTAGTCTTTGACAGTGTCCTTGTTTTCAGGTATGCTAAGACCTTCCAGCATCTTCTTGTTCATTTTCTGCCTGTATTTTTGTTGTTGTTCTGAAGGTTTCCAGGTAATTCAGCTGATTTGAGTGCTAAATTAAAGATAGATATCAGTCTTTGGAGTCATGTTTATATTTATCTATTGAAAGGTAGGCAGGGCACTTCAGTGAGGAAATGGGCATTGATGGTGGATAAGATTGTGTTTGCTTACTGAGCTACATGGAAGAAAGTGGGAGGTCCATACTAAAAGTACTCTTGGGGTTTCAGGACTCAGACATTCTTATTTACCCCTTCTTTGGCTAATCCCCCACAGATTCATGACAAAGTGTTCTCTAGGAACTTTCGGCCAGGCCAATAGATTTGTGTAACAGTAGTTAATGAACATAAAGGATTCATCTCAGGGCAAGGCTATCTCTGGACAATGAAACATAGCCTTTAGGCCCTGGTGCACAGATTCATTTTGGAGCTGTCTGCCTGCTTGTTCAGATGACTGTTTACAGATCACTCCTTCAGTCTTGGGTTTTGAAGAGCTGGTAACAATTATCCTGTACTAAATGACTGCTAGTTATCGTATAAACCACACTTAATTCATGGCTTGTTGGCTGAGTTGGGAGATCACCTACTCATTGTATTTACTTCTGACCTTCGTCCTTTTTTACTAGCCCCTTCTCTCTTATCCCACCTTTCCTTTCCATCACCACAATACTGGGTGTTAGCTCCAACTGAACAGAAGTTTCATAACACTAACAAGTTTTAGTGGATCAGGAGAGGACCTCTGGTCTCTGAAACAGGCCACCTAATGATGAAGAAAGGAAAGCTCCAAGGAGAAATCGTCATCTCAGTATCATGGTGTGGCAGAACGCATCACAACCAGGAGGCGGACACCTTAAGAACTAGTATCAGTTCTTCCATTGTTAGACTGTGCCTTCGATTGTGTCATTTTAGTATCTCAGTCTCATTTTTTTCACCTCTAGAATGAGGATAATAGTATTGCCCTGCTCACCTCACAGGCTAAAGTGGGATAGATAATGTATATTAATGAATTAATAAACTGTGAAATCTTATAAAGTGTTAATGTTGACAATTTGAGTTTTATGAAATATTACTACATCCTCACAGTAAGTGATAAGGGGAAGACATTCTTTCAGGCATGTGAATAGTTATCTGTCATTCCAAAGGAAGTTTTCCATAAAGACATCATGTTTAAAGACATTATCCTCCTGAGTCCTCATAACAAATGGGAGGTAGATTAGACAACTGGAATTATCCCTGTTATGGATTGAGTCATGTCCCCCAAAACTCTTTGAAACAGAACAAAGTTAAAGTCATTATCTAAAGTACACAGCTTGTTAAGCACAATATGGTGAGATCTAGGTTTTCTAGGCTTCCAGATCAGCATTTCTGTTTTGGTTTATTTCAATTATATACTCCAAAATAAGGAGTGACTCCTTAATACTGGCAATACTTATATTGCCTGTGAATGTGCCCAGATTTTTTTTACTTTTCCCTAGGAAGCTCAGGAACCTATCTCCTTGCTGGCAAATTTCTGTTTCCCTATAGACATATTGTATGTATTGTCACAATCTTCTCTAGCTCTGAGGGTGGGGACCCTTCTTTTTTTTCTTGACCTGGAATTTGGAATAAAGTAATCTGATGCAAGAACAGCTGCTTGTGATTGGGCATTTCTGAACAAGGGGAAAGAAAGGGGGATTCCAAATTGCCACAACATTTATAGTTTTGGAGCTAGGTATTCTAAAACTCTATGAAAGGTTCAGGACTTGCACAGAAAATGTGCAGAAGAGCACCTGAACTCACTCTTCCAAGTATGGGAAAGAACAAAAGAGGATATACTAAGTGTGATTATAGCCCCACCGTGGAGAGAACAAAACTTGGCTCCACAGCATTCTGGTGATGAGGCTAAGGGACTTGGTTCTTTCATCACTTAAAGGAAAGAAACAGTAAAAAAAGTGTGTAAAGGAACCTCACTTCATAAATAAAACCAACCATGGCAATAGCCTTGACAGACTTATTTCAAGACCTCTTTTCCCCACAACCTTGATATTTTAATGGGGTGGGCAGCTTAAACTTCATTGTAATGGAGACAAGAAGATGTCTCCCAAAGTGAAAGGCTTCAATGGCAGCCTGGCAGCCTTTCTGTCTAAATATATCAACTCTCTCCTCAGCAAATGGCAATGTTGCCTGACAGGCAATTACTGCTGTTCCTAATTGCTTCTATCACACCCGGCTGTTTGAAATACCTAGAGCCCCATACCAAGCCATGTCTCAGCCTATATTGTTTTCTTGGCTTTGTTTTTGGTATGCTGGGTTCTGTGCTTTGTTTTTGGTATGCTGGATTCTGTCTGGCAATCAAGTCCATTCCAACCTGTTACACTTTCTGAAGACCCTCTCTGATCAAAACCAGAAGATGATCTAATTAGGTTCTGTTTTAAGTGGAAGACTGGCAAAGCAAAGAGTCTCCTGTTCAGCTTGTCAGTACAAGGAGAGAAGTTAAAGCTCTACTTAGGACTCTGCCCACAAATATACAGTCCATGGTAGATGTCTTGCCAATGGGTTTCAGCCCCGGGCAAGTTCGCTATGGATTCAGTGTGACCAAAGAAATTGACAGCAAACGTTCTTGGGCTGAAAGCGTTTATTACCCGGCTTGTTCTCCCGGCAGTAGGTCGCACACTAGCGTCTTTACCTCCATCCAGAGCACTGGGCTGAGCTCTCTGTATAGTGCAGTAATAACTTATTACCTACAGATGTGGAAGCAACGTCCTAGCCTAGCCTGTTGCTAACTGTAGCCTAGCAACAGGCCAGTTACATCAAGTGGTTTAAGTTCAGTGAGGATCCTGGCCATAGGAACCCCAACTTCCCCACAGTAGATCTGCTTGATACCAGCATTTTCTTGACTGCATGCAGAAATAGGTATTTGCGTAGGGAACTCTAAGAACCCATGAGAACAGATGAATGGGCTTAAATTTTTTTTATTAAGGTATTATTGATATACACTCTTACGAAGGTTTCACATGAAAAAACAATGTGGTCACTACATTTACCCATATTACCAAGTCCCCACACATACTCCAATGCAGTCACTGTCCATCAGTGTAGTAAGATGCCGCAGATTCACTATTTGCCTTCTCTGTGCCCCACTGTTTTCCCCGTGATCCCTCACACCATGTGTACTAAACATAATACCCCTCAATCCCCTTCTCTCTCCTTCCCCACCCACCCTCTCGCACCCGACCCCTCCCCTTTGGTAACCACTAGTCCCTTCTTGGAGTCTCTGATTCTGCTGCTATTTTGTTCCTTCAGTTTTGCTTCATTGTTATACTCCACAAATGAGGGAAATCATTTGGCACTTGTCTTTCTCCACCTGGCTTATTTCACTGAGCATAATATACTCCAGCTCCATCCACGTTGTTGCAAATGGGAGGATTTGTTTATTTCTTATGGCTGAATAGTATTTCATTGTGTACATGCAGCACATCTTCTTTACCCATTCATCTTCTGATGGACACTTAGGTTGCTTCAATATCTTGGCTATTGTAAAAAGTGCTGCAATAAACATAGGGGTGCATATATCTTTTTGAATCTGAGAAGTTGTATTCTTTGGGTAAATTCCAAGGAGTGGGATTCCTGTGTCAAATGGTATTTCTATTTTTAGTTTTTTGAGGAACCTCCATATTGCTTCCACAATGGTTGAACTAGCTTACATTCCCACCAGCAGTGTAGGAGGGTTCCCCTTTCAGTGCATCCTTACCAGCATTTGTTGTTCTTAGTCTTTTCGATGCTGGCCATCCTTACTGGTGTGAGGTAATATCTCATTGTGGTTTTAATTTGCATTTCCCTGATGATTAGTAACGTGAAGCATCTTTTCATGTGTCTGTTGGCCATCTGAATTTCTTCTTTGGAGAACTGTCTCTTCATATCCTCTGCCCATTTTTTAATCAGGTTATTTGCTTTTTGTTTGTTGAGGTGTGTAAGTGCTTTATATATTTTGGATGTTAACCCCTTGTTGGATATGTCATTTACAAATATATTCTCCCATACTGTAGGATGCCTTTTTGTTCTGTTGATGGTATCCTTTGCCATACAGAAACTTTTTAGCTTGATATAGTCCCATGAGTTCATTTTTGCTTTTGTTTCCCTTGCTCGAAGAGGTGCATTCAGGAAGAAGTTACTCATGCTTATATTCAGGAGATTTTTCCTATGTTGTATTCTAAGAATTTTTTGGTTTAATGACTTACATTCAAGTCTTTGATCCATTTCAAGCATACTTTGGTGTATAGGATTAAACAACAATCCAGTTTCATTCTCTTGCATATAGCTGTCCAATTTTGCCAACACCAGCTGTTGAAGAGACTGTCATTTCCCCATTGTATGTCCATGGCTCCTTTATCATATATTAATTGGCCATATATGCTTGGGTTTATATCAGGGCTCTCTAGTCTGTTCCTGTTCTTGTGCCAGTACCAAATTGCCTTGATTACTGTGGCTTTGTAGTAGAGCTTGATGCAAGGGAGCATAATACCCCTAGCTTTCTTCTTCTTTCTCAGGATTGCTTTGGCTATTCAGGGTCTTTTGTGGTTCCATATGAATTTTAGAACGATTTTCTCTAGTTCGATGAAGAATGTTGTTGGTATTTTGATAGGAATTGCATTGAATCTGTAGATTGCTTTAGGCAGTATGTCCATTTGACAATATTAATTCTTCCTATGCATAAGCATGGAATGTTTCCATTTATTGGTATCTTCTTTAATTTCTCTCATGAGTGGCTTGTAGTTTTCAGAATATAGGCCTTTCAGTTCCTTGGTTAGGTTTATTCCTAGGTATTTTATTCTTTTTGATGCAATTGTGAATGGAATTGTTTTCCTGATTTCTCTCTCTGCTTGTTCATTGTTAGTGTATAGGAATGCCACAGATTTCTGTGTATTAATTTTGTATCCTGCCACTTTGCTGAATTCAGATATTAGATCTAGTAGTTTTGGAGTGTGGATTCTTTAGGGATTTTTATGTACAATATCATGTCATCTGCAAACAGGGACAGTTTAACTTCTTCCTTGCCAATCTGGATGCCTTTTTTTCTTTGTGTTGTCTGATTGCCATGGCTAGGACCTCCAGTACTATGTTGAATAGTAGTGGGGAGAGTTTGCATTCTTGTCTTGTTCCCAATCTTAAAGGAAAAGCTTTAAGCTTCTCACTGTTAAGTATAATGTGGCTGTGGGTTTGTCATATATGGCCTTTATTATGTTGAGTTACTTGCCCTCTATACCCATTTTGTTGAGAGTTTTTATCATGAATGGATGTTGAATTTTGTCAAATGCTTTTTCAGCATCTATGGAGATGATCATGTGGTTTTTGTCTTTCTTTTTGTTGATGTGATGGATTATGTTGATGGATTTTTTAATGTACCATTCTTGCCATCTCTGGAATAAATCCTACTTGATCATGATGGATGATCTTTTTGATGTAGTTTTGAATTCAGTTTGCTAATATTTTGTTGAGTATTTTTGCATCTATGTTCATCAGGGATATTTGTCTGTAATTTTCTTTTTTGTGGTTTCTTTGCCTGGTTTTGGTATTAGAGTAGATGCTGGCCTCATAGAATGAGTTTGGAAATATTCCTTCTTCTACTCTTTTGAAAACTTTAAGGAGGATGGGTATTAGGTCTTCACTAAATGTTTGATACAATTCAGTGGTTAAGCCATCTGGTCCAGGGCTTTGGTTCTTAGGTAGGTTTTTGGTTATCAGTTCAATTTCATTGCTGGTAATTGGTCTGTTCAGATTTTCTGTTTCTTACTGGGTCAGCCTTGGAAGGTTGTATTTTTCTAGAAAGTTGTCCATTTCTTCTAGGTTATCCAGTTTGTTAGCATACAATTTTTCATTGTATTCTCTAATAATTCTTTGTATTTCTGTAGTGTCCGTAGTGATTTTTCCTTGCTCATTTCTGATTCTGTTTATGTGTGTAGACTCTCTTTTTTTTTTTCTTGGTAAGTCTGGCTATGGGTTTATCTATTTTGTTTATTTTCTCAAAGAACCAGCTCTTTCTTTGATTCTTTCTATTGTTTTAATCTTTTCAATTTTATTTATTTATGCTCTAATCCTTATTTTGTTCCTCCTTCTACTGATTTTGGGCCTTATTTGTTCTTCTTTTTCTAGTTTTGTTAATTGTGAGTTTAGAGTGTTCATGTGGGATTATTCTTCTTTCTTGAGGCAGGCCTGTATTGCAAAATACTTTCCTCTTAGCATGGCCTTCATTGCATCCCACAGATTTTGCTGTGTTGAATTATTGTTATCATTTGTCTCCATATATTACTTGATCTCTGTTTTTATTTGGTCATTGATCCATTGGTTATTTAGGAGGATGTTGTGAAGCCTCCTTGTGATTGTGAGCTTTTTCATTTTCTTTGTGTAATTTATTTCTAGTTTCATACCTTTGTGGTCTGAGAAACTGGTTGGTACAATTTCAATCTTGTTGAATTTACTGAGTCTCTTTTTCTGGCCTAGTATGTGATCTATTCTTAAAAATGTTCCATGTGCACTTGAGAAGAATGTGTATCCTGCTGCTTTTGGGTGTAGAGTTCTGTAGATGTCTCTTAGGTCTGTCTGTTCTAATGTGTTGTTCAGTGCCTCTGTGTCCTTACTTATTTTCTGTCTGGTTGATCTGTCCTTCAGAGTGAGCAGAGTGTTGAAGTCTCCTAGAATGAATGCATTGTATTCTATTTCCCCTTTTAATTCTGTTAGTATTTGTTTCACATATGTAGGTGCTCCTGTGTTGGGTGCATAGATATTTATAATGGTTATATCTTCTTGTTGAATTGACCACTTTATCGTTATGTAATGTCCTTCTTTGTCTCTTGTGACTTTCTTTGTTTTGAAGTGTATTTTGTCTGATACAAGTACTGCAACTCCTGCTTTTTTCTCCCTATTAGTTGCATGAAATATCTTTTTCCATAGCTTCACTTTTAGTCTGTATATGTCTTTGGCTTTAAAGTGAGTCTCTTGTAGGCAGCATATAGATGGGTCTTGTTTTTTAATCCATTCAGTGACTCTATGTCTTTTGATTGGTGCATTCAGTCCATTTACATTTAGTGTGATTATCAATAGTTATGTACTTATTGCCATTGCATGCTTTAGATTCGTGGCTAACAAAGGTTCAAGGTTAACTTCCTTACTATCTAAGAGTCTATCTTAATTCACTTAATATGCTATTACAAACACAGTCTAAAGGTTCTTTTTTTTCCTCCTCCTTTTTCTTCCTCCTCCATTCTTTGTATATTAGGTGTCATATTCTGTACTCTTTGTCTATCCTTTGATTGATGTTGGGGATAGTTAATTTAATTTTTCATTTACTCAGTAATTAGCTGTTCTACTTTCTTTACTGTGGTTTGATTACCTCTGGTGACAGCTATTAAACCTTAGGAACACTTCCATCTATAGCAGTCCCTCCAAAACGTACTGTGGAGATGTTTTGTGAGAGGTAAATTCTCTCAGCTTTTGCTTATCTGGAAATTGTTTAATCCCTTCTTCAAATGTAAATGATAATCTTGCTGGATAAAGTAAACTTGTTTCAAGGCCTTTCTGCTTCATTGCATTAAATACATCATGCCACTCCCTTCTGGCCTGTAAGGTTTCTGTTGAGAAGTCTGATGATAGCCTGATGGGCTTTCCTTTGTATGTGATCTTATTTCTCTCTGTGGCTGCTTTTAATAGTCTGTCCTTTACTTGATCGTTGCCATTTTAATTACTATGTATCTTGGTGTTGTCTTCCTTGAGTGTCTTGTGTTGGGAGATCTGTGTATCTTCATGGCCTGAGAGACTGTCTCCTTTCCCAGACTGGGGAAGTTTTCATCAGTTACCTCCTCAAAGACACTTTCTACCCCCTTTTCCTCTCTCTTCTTCTTGTGGTACTCCTATAATGTGAATATTGTTCCATTTGGATTGGTCACACAGTTCTCTCAATATTCTTTCATTCTTAGAGATCCTTTTTTCTCTCTGTGCCTCAGCTTTTTGTATTCCTCTTCTCTAGTTTCTATTTCATTTTTCATCTCCTCCACCATATCTAATCTGCTTTTAATACCCTCCATTGTGCTCTTCAATGATTGGATCTCTGCCCGGGATTCATTCCTGAGTCCTTGAATATCTTTTTGTACCTCAATTAGCATGTTAATGACTTTTATTTTGAACTCCCTTTCAGGAAGATTCATGAGGTCGATATCATTTAAAGCTTTCTTAGGAGTTGTATTAATAATTTTACTTTGAACCCGGTTCCTTTTTGCATTTCTTATTTGTATATGGCACCCTCTAGTGTCCAGAAGCTCTACTCTCTGGAGCTGCTCAGCCACTGAAGCAATGTCGGGGGTTTCAGGGGAGTGGTATTCATGCCTCGGGGGGAGGAAAGAGCTGTTTCCTGCTTCCCGGCTGCTATGCCTGTCTCCACTGTCCCAGAGCAGCTGGATATGGATCCCTGCTTTCCACAAGTGGCTGGAATTCCAGTCTCTCCTGGAATTCTGCCTGTTCCAACCCCCTAATTATGAGAGTGTCATGCAAGCATCATGAAATGTAGGTTTGTGCTCCCAGAGCAGATCTCCGGAGTTAGGTGTTCAACAGTCCCAGGCCTCCATTCTCTCCCCACTCCATTTCTCTTCCTCCCACCAGTGAGCTGGGGTGTGGGAAGGACTTGGGTCCCTCTGTACCACAGCTTTGGTATGTTACCCTGTTCCGTGAGGTCTGCTCTTTTCTCCAGCTGTATACAGTCTGGCGCAGTCCTCTTTCCTGTTGCTCTTTCAGGATTAGTTATATTAATTATATTTTTGTATTATATGAGGTTTTAGGGGGAAGCCTCTGTCTTACCTCTCATGCCACCATCTTTATTCTAGGCTTAAATTTTAAACTGTGTAAATTCTGATAGCTTGCTCTAGGGAGCATGATTTTTTCTTAACCTAAAAGGTTTCCTATGTAATTAAATTAGAATTCTTGGTATTTCTGTCTACCAGTATTCACAGCTCAGTAAAAGCTACAACCACACAGACTAATTAGGAGTCATTTTTGTGGTTTTTATGTACAATGAATCCTTTCTCTATCTCCACTATTACCAATGTACTTCAGTTCCCACCATCTTGCACCTGAACTAGAATAGTAGCTTTCTGCTGTTCCCACTGTTTCCTCTTTTGGCTCTCTCCAGTTCTTTCTTACAAGACATCAAGAATGCACTTTAAAAAATGTACATCCCACAAAAGGCTACCTACTTTATGACTCTATGTATATGACATTATAGAAAAGGCCAAACTAGAAGGAAAGAAAAAGTATTTTCCAGGGCCTGTGTCTAGGTGAAAGGATTGATTATAAAGGGGCAAAAGGGAGCTGTTTGGAGGTGATGGCAATGTTCTGTATCTTGATTGTGACATTGGTTACATGAATGTAGGCATTGTCAAAATTCATCAATATTCTTAGAAAGGGTGAATTTCACTGTTATGTGAATAAGATACAATAAATGAGACTTATAAAAAATCAAGAAATGTAAAAAGCCCCCCCCCGTGTTAGGGAGTCTCTTTATTTGACTGATACAGAGCCTCTGTTCTTTGTGAACAGCCCTGTCCCTAAAGAATTTGTCAGAAAAAATCAATGGCAATTGTTTAGCATCACAATTGCCTATAGTGGCAATATCAACTGAGGCTAACAAGAAATGGACAGCCAAAAATCTCCAAAGGAAAAATCAGGAAATATGTCCATAACAGAATTTGAAGAGCTGTGACATATTCTTGGAAATTTAGAAGGCCATATATGAATGCAGAGCAGTGCACATACCTAGAAAAGACTTTTGAGAAGGCCCCCATCACACCTGACCTTGAGAATCTGCATAATCAGAAAGTGAAGGCTAAGGTACAGTTGTCAACTACCTATTGGGGTGTTGAAATCATGCCCCAACACAGATGATCTCTTGATGAAGGCTGAGAAACATATTGGTTTAAGGCATTTGAGAAAATCTATGTCCAATCATTAATTGAACAGTAAGCTAACAAAGCAGAGACTTCATCAGCTCCACAAAATAAAGAATACAGACTTTATATAATTAGTCCTGGAAATTCACTAAACACAGAGCACCAGTGATAAACTCTGGGAAGGGAGTAGGATCTGATTTCCAGAGTTGTAACCTATATTATTTTAAATGTCCAGTTTTTAATAACAAAATTATAGTATGTGCAAAGAAACAGGAAAGTATGGCCTAAGCACAATAAAAATAAGTAAATAAATACAAACTGTCTGTGAGGAACAATGGATTTCCTCAGGAATCTGAGACATTGTGTGTACTGGATAAATACTTTCAATCAGCTATGGTAAATAAGTTCAAAGAAGTAAAGAAAACCATGTAAAAAGTATGGAAATATTTACTAAATGGAGAATATCAATATAGAGATAGAAATTATTTTAAAAAATAGAATTCTGGAGTTGTGAAATATAATAACATAAATTGAAAAAATCCACTAGAGGAGCTCAAGAGCAGATTTGAGCTAGAAAAAGAAGAATCAGCAAAATTGAAAAAAATCTATTGAGATTAACTAAATTGAGGAACAGAAAGAAAAAAAGAATTAAGAAAAAAGAACAGAGCCTCAGAAACCTGTGGGAAATATCAAGCCTAAGAACATACACATAATGGTGTCCTAGAGGGAAAGGAGAAAAATAAAGGGGAAGAAAGAATATTTGAAGAAACAATAGCCAAAACCTCCTCAAATTTGGTGAAAAACATTAATCTACACATTCAAGATGCTCAGTGAAACCAAGTAGGAAAATCTCAAAGAGATATACATCTAAATATATAATAGTTAAACTATTGATAAATGTAGAGAAAATATTGAAAGAAACAAGAGAAAAACTACTCATCACATACAAGGGATCTTCAATAATAATTAAAACTGATGTCTCTTCAGAAATTCTGGAAGCCAGAAAGCAATTCAGGTGATATATTCAAGGTGCCAAAAGAAAAAGACTGTCAACAAGGAACTAGGAATAACCAGAAAATTATCATTCTGTAATGAAGGGGAAATTAGGTATTTCTCAAATAAATAAAAACTGAGAAAATTTATCACTAGCAGATCTGCCCTGTAACTAAAGGAAATCCTTCAGACTGAACTAAAATGACACTAGACAGTAATTTGAATTCACAGTAAGATATAAAGAACACCAATAATTGGAACTACATAGTTACCATTTATATAGGTAAATAAAAAAGCAAAGTATAAATGTACAATCCTTTTTCTCCTATACAATTTTAAAAGACACTACATAAAACAGAATATATATAGTAATACAAATGACAAGGGAATTAAAATGGTACACTAGCAAATATCTATTTTGACACAAAAGGCAATAATGGAGGACTGGAAGAATGAAAAAGACACAAAACATACAGAAACAATTAGCAAAATGACAGATGTAAATCCTACTTTATCAGTAATTTCAGTAAATGTAAATGGTCTATATAGTCTAATCAAAAGGTAGAGACTGGCAAAATGGATTTAAAAAAACACAGTGTCCAAGTGTATACTGTCTAAAAGAGACAGATTTTGGGTTCAAATACATAAACTCGTTGAAAAAAAATAATATAAAAAGAGATTCCATGCACAGATAACTGGGGTTATGGTGGGGAGGAGAAAATACTAAAATAGGACAAAACAGACTTTAAGACAAAAAGTGTCATCAGAGAAAAAGAATATTTTATGATGATAAAAGTGTCAATATGTAAGGAAAAAGAGATAAGAATGGTAAACATATGCACCTAAAAACAGACCTGACATACGTAAACCAAAAACTGACAGAATTGAAAGGCGAAATAGATAATTAAACAGTAAAAGTTGGGGGCTTTAATATCCTACATTCAATAATAGATGGAGCAGCTATATAGAAAATAAAAAGGAAATAGAGGCTTGAGCAACACTATCAACCAAGTAGACCTAACAGATCTATCTATACACACACACACACACACACACACACACACACACACACACACACACATACACACACAGAACATTCTACCCAACAGCAGTAGAATAGACATTCTTCTTTAACACACAAAGAACATAGAACCACATTTAATGCCATAAAACAAGCCTAAAATGATTTAGAAGGATTGAAGACATACAAAGTATGTTCTCTGGTCATAATAGAATGAAATTAGAAATCAATAACAGAAGGAAATTTGGGGGATTCAAAAATATGTGGAAATCATACAGCATGCTCCTAAATAACCAATGGGTCAAAGAAGAAATCATAGGGTAAATTAGAAAATACAGCATACCAAAACTTATGGGATGTTGTGAAAACTGTACTTAAAGGGCAATTTCACCTGTAACTTATTACATTAAAAAAGATCTTAAATCAGCAGCTTAAACTGCTACTTAAGAAACTAGGAAAAGAAAAGCAAACTAAAAGTAGAAGTTAGGAGAAGGAAGAAATAATTCAGATAAGAGTAGAATTTAATGAAAAAACAAGTAGAAAATAGTAATGAAAAATCCATGATGCCAAAGTTTATTCTTTGAAAAAAAATCTATAAAATTCACAAACTTCTGGCAAGACTGAAAGATTGATCAAGGAAAACAAATTACCAAACTCAGGAAAGAAGAAGGAACATCACTACTGAGTTTATAGAAATAAGAAGTAAGATAAGGGAATAATATGAATAATTAAATGCCAACAAATTAGATAACATAGATGAAATGGACAAATTCTTAGACACAAACTACCAAAATTGACTCAAGAAGAAATAGACAATCTGAATAGTCCTACAATAAGTAAATAAAACAAATTACTAAATAAAAAATCCACAAAGAAAATCCCAATGCTGGATGACTTCACTGTTGAATTTTATCAGATGTCTAAAAATGAATACCAATCATTTGCAAACTCTTCTAAAAAAACTATAAGAGGGAACACTTCCTAACATATTTTGTGAAGCCAGTATTACTCTGAAACAAAACCAGACAGAGATATCACAAGATAACCATGGACCAATATTCCTTATGAATAGAAACACAAAAATCCTCAACAAAATACCAGCAAACTGAATCCAAAAACATATTTAAAGTATTATACACAATGATCAAATGGTATATCCCAAGAATGAAAAGTTGGCTTAACATGAAAATCAGTCAGTGTAATACATCATATTAATAGAACAAATAAGAAAAATATATAATACCACTAACTCCAAAAAGGCATTGACAAAATACTACACCGTTTGTTCCACTTCTTCTTACTCCACTTTTATTCAACACTGTTTCAGAAATTCTATGCAGGGCAATTAGGCAAAATAGAACACACACATACACTATTAGAAATAATAAAGGAGTTCAGCAAGGTTGCAGATATGAGATCAATACATGAAGATCAAATGTGCTTCTCTACACTACTAATGAACAATCCAAAATGAAATTTAAAATTTTTAAAATTTTTCATGCAATAGCATTAAAAAAGAATAATATACTTAAAAGTAATCTTAAAAATATAAGATATGCACACTGAAAAATACAAAACATTGTTGAAAGAAGTTACAGAAGACATAACTAAGTGGCAAGTATCCTATTTTCATGGGCTGGAAGACCTAAGATGGCAGTGATCCCCAGATTTATCTATAGATTCAACACCATTTCTATCAAAATTCTAGCTGCTTCTCAGAAATTGACACCCTAAACCTAAAATTCTCATGCAAGCACAAGAGAACCAGAAAGGCTACAACAACCTTGAAAAAAGAAGAACAAAACTGGGGGACTCAACCCTTCTCAACTTCAGAACTTATAACAACTCTACAGTAATCTAGAATGGATGGTACCATCATAGGATAGACATATAGTAATAGTACACAATTGAGAATCCCTAAATAAACTGTTACATTTATGGTTGAATGATTTTTTACAATAGTGACAAGGCAATTCAATAGGAAAATGATAATCTTTTCAACAAATGGTGCTAGGACAACTAGATATCTACAAAAGATGAAGTGGGCTCCTTTCTCATTACCACATAAAAAACTTAACTAAAGTGATCATAGACCTAAATGTAAAAACTAAAACTCTTAGAAGAAAATAATAGGAGTAAATCTTTGGGAACTTGAGTTAGGCAAAACCTTATTAGATAAAACACCACAACCATGAGGGACAAAAGGAAAAATTGGTAAATTGGACTTCATCAAAATTAAAACTTATGTTCTTCAAAGAACATGATCAAAAAAGTGAAAAGACAAAACCCAGAATAGGAGAAAATATTTGCAAATCATAAAGCTGATAAAGAAATTGATCTAGAAAATATAAAGAACTCTTTGAACTAAAAAAAAAAATAAAAAGACAACCCAATAAAAATGGGCAAAGTATGTGAATGGTTTCGAAGAAGATGTAAAAATGACCAACAAACACGTGGAAAGATGTTCAACATCATTAGTCTTTTTGGAAATGCAAATCAAAATCAGAGTGATACCACTCCATACCCACTAAGATGGTTAAAATAAAAAAAGACAGATAATAACAGGTATTGGTGAGGATGTGGAAAAATTGGACCATCCTATATTGCTGGTGGGATTATTAAATTGTACAGCCATTTGGAAAATGGTCTGGCAATTCCTCGAAAAGTTAAACATAGAGTTACCATATGACTTAGTAATTCCATTCCTAGTCATATGCCCAAGAGAAATGAAAACATATGCCCACACAAAAACTTTTATATGAGTGTTTATAGCAGTATGTTTCTTAATAGTCAAAAGATGGAAAGAACCAAATGTCCATCAACACATGAATGGATAATAAAAGTGGTATATTTGTGTAATGCAGTATTATTCAGCCATAAAAAAAGGAATGAAGTACTGATATATGCTACAACATGGATGACCTCTGAAAACTTTATGCTAAGTGAAAGAAACCAGATACAAAAGGTCACATATTGTATGATTCCATTTGTATGAAATATTCAGAACAGGCAAATCCACAGAGCAAGAAGATTAATAGTTGCCAGGGTCTTAGGGTAGGAGAGAGTGGGGCGTAACTACTAATGGGTGTAGGTCTTCTTTTTGGGGTAATGAAAATGTTCTAAAATTAGATAGTGGTGATGATTCCTCAGCTCTGTGAACATACTAAAAACTATTAAATTATACAGTTTAAAAATGTGGATTGATTAAATCTCAATAAAACTATGTTTTTAAAATGTGCATTAAATTATTACAAATCTATTTTTTAATCTCTTCAAAAGCTTCTCATTCTTAGAACAAAGTCCAAAGCTGGCCGTGGCCTACACTGTCCTGCCCATGCTTCTGAACTGTCTTGTTCCACATGTACCTTGCTCAGTGTGCTCCAGTCATCCTGACCTGCTATTTGTTTTTTGACTACATCTAGCTCTTTTCTGCTGCAGTCTTGGCATTTGCTCTTCTTCTGCTTGGAACGAATGCTCTTCCCTTCTTTGCCCATGGCTTTCTTCATCTCATTCTTTCTCTGAAGTAGAGTCTCTTTCAGTCTTTCTATCATACCATGTTTATTTTCTTTTACCTACAATCCCAAATCGAGATTATCTTGTTTATTTATGTATTTATTTGTGTATTTGTTTATTAACCTTCCAGCCCCATCTCTACCATTATGATGTATCTTCCTCAGGGAGGACTATCTCTGGCTTGTTCCTCATTGTATCTCTAATTTGAGTAAACTGTTCCTCCAATAGTTGGTTCTCAGTATGTTTCTTGAATGAATGAATAATTTCTCAAGTACAGTGATAACTCTGACTCCAAACCTCTCACAAATAGGACATTCTACACAGGGGCCCTCTAAAAGACAAACTTCAAAGGTTCCTAAGCAACTAGACCAGAGTGAAGGTGATTTTGCCCCACAGGGAGCATATGGCAACTTCTAGAGACATTTTTATTGTCACAACTGGAGGCAGGGGGAGGCCGTAGGACACCTTGTAGGTAGAGACTAGGGATGTTGCTACATAGCCTTCAGCACACAGGGCAGCCCCCACAGCAAAGGATTATCCTGCCCAAAAGGGCCAGTAGTGCTGAGGCTAAAAAACCCTGGTTAAGACAATAATCATTAATTGCTGTTAAAATTTTTAGGTGAGAGCTGATAGGTAACTTTAGAATAGATGGATGAAGCTGACAACACCAGCCAGTCTTACCACAAAAAAGGAGAGAGAAGCAGTCTTTCCATGCCCCCTCATGGAGTATTTGAACTATTCTCACCAAAACATCACATCTGAACCTGGCCATGCCTCTGGTGCTGCACTTGTGTGAAATATATGAGCCACATATGGAATTTTAAATATTCTAGTAGCCACATTAAAAAATAAAAAGAAACAGCTAGGAATTAATTTCAATAATATATTTTATTCAAACTAATATAAACAAAGTCAAACTATTTCCACATATAATCAATATACACATTATTAATGAGATATTTTGCTTTTTTTGTACCAGGTCTTTGGGATCTGGTGTATATTTTACATTTACAGAACATCCCCATGCAGACTAGCCACATTTCAAATCATCAATAGGCACATGGCTAGGGGCTGCAGTTTTGGACAGAAGAGCTCTAGAGTAAAACACTGATTTGTAGGGCAGTTGGAGAACAGAATATGTTACACATGTTCCCAGATGTAATCAGAAGAGATCCAGAACTGGTTTCTTTGACAAATAAGTTGCAAGAAAAAGATGTGGGGTGGGGGTCATTATCAAATTAAAATGACTTATGAAATATACCAATCAGATTATGTGGATCTTGTTTGCATCCTTATTTGGGCAAAACAACTATAAAAAGTTCTGTCTTCAACACTAGCTATTTCATGGTATTGGAAGAATTATTAATTTTGTTAAGTATAAGACTAGTACAGTAAATTATGTATAGTCAAAATCATACTCCTTTTAAAGACATATACTGAAATATTTACAGATGTAATGAAGCAATGTCTGTGGGTGGCTCACAGTAATCCACTGGGGAGGAAGAAATAGGTGTGAGTATAGAGAAACAAGATTGGCTATGAGTTGGTTATCTGGAAAGTAGATGATGAGTGCATGAGTGTTCATTATACTATCCTCTTTACTTACACAAATATTTTTTAAATAAAGATTAAATATTTTAATACCTATTTTTAAAATGTGCTTGGTTTTGACAAATGTTGCCTGTGGCTATGTTTTGTTATCCTGGGTCCATGGCACGCGCGTGCCTCTGCCACTTGATGGTGGCTTTCCAGAGGGGATCTCTCTTTTCTCTCCCCTGTCCCCCTACAGCGCCACTTAACTGCAGTGGCACCTTTCCAAGGGAGTTAAAAAGAGTCGATGATTTTATTACTTATTCTCATCTAAGCTTTTCAGAAATAAGATATTCAGGAGATTCTGTATAGTCTAGTCATTGAGATAAGAGCAATTGAAAGTTGGCACAAGTGTTTATGTCAAGAACAAAAATAAAAGAGAAACAGAAAGGGAATGTTTATCTCGCTTACCTTCTAAGATAGCATGTCCCTGTTGGACACAGGAAGTGAGTGTTTTCCTCTAAAAACTTACTCATAGGGTATGATTTTAGATGGTACAAAGTTGGAACTTTTAAACTTTTTTAAACATCAAACTCAATTTTATGGATGTTATCAATTGCGGCAGGTAGAAAGAAGTATAAAATAGTAAGTCAGCTTAAACAAAAAAAAACATATCTGTCCCTGGGTGGGATACAGATATGGCATAAACTTAAGGCTATTCACAAACAGGTAAATTTTGGGAAATGCTTGATCTAGGAATTTTCTTCTCCTACTAACTTGGATCATAGGGAATTAAAAAATATTGGAAAGCACATGGAAAATAAACATACACAACTCAGGCTGAGATATCATTTTAATCAAGAGTGATTTTCATTATGAGAGTGACATATTCCTGGATTAATTTCTCTGTGTTGTGCCAAGACTTATTTTTCCATATCCTGTGCTTCCTACAGCACAAATCTGGGAAAATAAAATGAGAAAGAATGGTGGCTTTTGTTTTAGGGACAACATGCACTAGGAAAAACATTCTGAATAGGAGCCTATGCTGTATGACAGACAATAAGGCAGTCCCTTTACTGTTCTTGCCTTATCATCAGTCTCAGGGCCCAACGTGACCTGGTCCCTGCTCCTCTCCAACTTCCCTTGTAAGCTCCAGTTCTACTACCACCTTTCTGTTCTCCAGCACACAAGAGTTCTTGCATCTCAGAGCCTTTGCACTTGCTCTTTCCTCTGTCTGCCTTCCCAAAGATCTTCCCACGGCTGGTTTCTTACCACTTAGTCTCAGCTCCAATATTGCCTCCTCTTACTCATAGGGAATGATTTTAGATGGTACAAAGAACCATCTGTCAAAAGAACCACTTCTCTAATCACTCTTTATCACATTATCCTGTTTTTGTCATCTTGATAGAAACAAACACTCCCTGAAATTATACTATTTGTTAACTTGCTCCATAAAAGAGGAACCTTAGCTCTTTTGGTCCCAGTATTTCCCCACCATGTTGTATGGTGCTTGGCTTGTGAAAGGAGCTCAGCAAATATTTGTTGAATGAATACATGAATTAGATAAGATGGGGTTTGGACTAAATCACCTGAGGGTCTCCTTCCAGCTATGAAATACTATGATTTTCAAGATCGATCACAAAAAGCATTCATCTTTCCAACAGGGAGATTTTCTCCATAAATCGGTCAAGATAGGATTTCCCAGGGCTTAACTGAAAGGGTGGGGGTAAGCAAGCTGAGTGAAACAGATGCCTTGGGGTGCCGGCACATATTACTCTGAGTTTAGCAACAGAGCAAAGAGCAATCATCATAATCAGTACAGAGGTGGATGAGAGTGTAACTAGGTCTTTTGCCAAATTGCCTTTGTGAATGTCAGAGCCAGCTTCTCTGAAAACAGCTCTTTATTTAAAACATTACTCCAAGCAGAGCTTGTCCCCCAGCCTCACCCCCTTTTCTCTTATTTGGGCTCTCCAGCTTGTCACATATGTATTCAATTGCTTTCTTAACATCAGTTTGGGTAACCCTGATGTGAGGGAAATATAAGTCAGCCATTAGGTCTGTGAAGGTCTGATGAAAGCAATTTTAGCACATAACCGTTTGCTTTGGCAGCAGCTCAGGCCAAGAGCAAAAGTCCTCTTGATGTGTCAAATTATAGATAAACACAAGTTTCAAAAACATTTGTGATAAAACTACAAATAAATGCTGGTAACTGGCAGGGTACTCCATTTACAAATAGTTCCTGTCAACCAAACAGTAAAAGGATTAACTTGAACACGACTGACTTCCCAAACATTTGAAAGCGCTTTAATAGCAAGGCTCTGAGGCTGCAAGTATAAAACAGAATAATAATTAGGGCTGAAATGCCATCCAGCCAACAGCAAGCATGCCCAGGGTGGTGCCTTGGGATCTAGGGTTTATTATTATGACTCAGCATCTGATTCCTTGGGCACCACCCACCTTTTGAAGACCCTCTGAGTTGTCTACACCTCTGCTTTTGATTTGAGTTGGCCTGTCCTCTTCAGATCCCCAGTCTGAGAAGTATGACCCTGGGAACTGGGAAGAACAATTGACAAGAAGAAGAGGTGGTGCATTTCTTCACTGGGGAGGTGGCAGCTTCAGACCTTGAAAAGTGAATCTAGTAGGTCTCACTAAAGAGGCAAAGTCACAAAGGACAGTTTTCCCATCTGTGAAGTTCTTTGGTGATGGTGGTAGTGGTAGGAGAAGAAATGGAGATACACCTTCTGCTGCTAACTGACCACTATGAGCCTTCATCCACCTATCCATCTCCCCATGAGTTAAGAAATATATATTGAGTTCTTCTGTTATACCAAGCACTGTACTAGACACCAGAATACATTGGTAAGAAAAACTTTGGTGCTGAAATCTGATCTCTATGATACAATAAAGCTCTGAAAAGGGAAGCCAGAGGTTTAAGTTCAGGTCTGTGTTGACACTAACTTTTTTGTCTGCGTGCTCTATCAGGAGCTTCAAATTCAGTGCTTGATCAAATAGTAAATGAAAGGAGCAGGCAGGAAATTTCTCTGGAAACGTCATGCCCCTTGTGCAGATAATAGTGAGACCTACCTTTGGTGAAGTGTTGTTCTTCAGGAACACGGCACAGGTTTCCAGATTTTCAAGAAGCACAAGAAATCTTGACCCTTAAAATGCAAAATCTCCTGATTTTAAATACTGATGACTTAGTTTTTTTAAAACACTCGTTTGGGAAAAATTAAACAAAATCCAGTTTGTAGCCTCTTGACACAAAGTCTTTCTCCTCAGTTTGTTCATCAGTAAGAGAAAAATCCTAAATCTATAGAGCTTGACAGTCTGTGCAGTGATTTACAGGCAGCTCTTGGGTGATGGGGAGGCCATCCAGCATGGCACTGGCATCATCCAGCCCAGTTTCAACCAGCAGAGTGCTGTTTCTACCAGTGTTCCCAGATGTTATTTAGTTCTTCCTTGTCCCCTGATATCCATATCAAATTGCCTAAACTCCACCAGTTCCAAAGTTCAAAACCCTGCCCAAGATTCTGAGAATTCCTGGAAGTGGAGTATGTGCTTTCATGTCTTCCTCTACCTCCCAGGCTGCTGCATCACCGTTTGAATGCATTGGGCCTAGACATGGGTCTTGGCCCTTTCTTTGAATTGCACAAGACACTAATTCAATCACCCAAATATTTTTAGATTTTACAGGAGACATTTTTGGTAGAGATTGGGGTGGGGCTGGGGAAAACAGAAAATGTTTTATTTAGCAGTGAGGTAAATTAACTTCGTATGGAGCAGCAGACATTACTGTTTTTAAGATGCCATTTCACCTACTTCCTGTTTGCTCCATATCTGCTAGTAGGATCTGGGTAAGTTATTTAGCCTTTGTTCCTCAGTCTCACAGTTTAAAATGGGGACTACAGTAATATCTACTCACAGGATTAGTGTACGGATGAAATGAGTTAATGTAAGTAAAACAATTAGAACAGGGCCAGGAATTATAGATAGATAGATAGATAGATAGATAGATAGATAGATAGATAGATAGATAGATAGATAGATAGATAGATAGATAGATAGATAATATCCATATTGCATTATATATACATATATAATTAGAGTGTTTTTATTTCTGGCTCCTCAAAACTCCCTTTGTCATTCTTTTCCCTCCTCACTTACCTCTCAGAAACAAAACCAGAAAATTGCCCATGACCCTCCTGTATTCTCACCCAGAATAGTTTGTCTTATTTCTCCCCTGATGTCTTGGCTCCTGCTGATGTCATATCCCAAGTATGTTTACCAAGGTTTTTCCCAAACAATGATAGTTTCCTTTGTAAAAGGGATTAAGATGTCAAATGTCAAGATAATATTTTTTTCAATTTATTGCATTCATATATACACACAAAGGTTCCATATCTCAAAAATAAATATTAAAAACACTGACTTGGTCTTCAGGGTGTTTTCAGCCTCTAAAATTCTGTGATTCTGGGAAAATAAAGTTTTCTGGCAGTGTGAGATGCCTTAGCACAAGTTTTCTGGTGCTGGATTGGGAAGAGTACATGCAGGAGCCCTGGCCAGGGCTCCTCCAGGCACAGTCCCAGGATCTTAAAGGTGCTGCTGGCCTTTTTATAAGGAGTCAAGGGAGCTCCAGTGCTGAAAGGCCAGAACCAAATACAGTATTCAGATAATATGCTCTTCTGCTCAGAAAAAAATTTATCTCATACTCTCAGAATATTTCTGGCCTCTTTAATCCACCCTGCCCCACCTCTGGAAATGTCAGTCAACACACATGATACAGATAGGGAGAGAATTCTGAAGAGAAAGTATTATTATAGAGTTTGCCACTCTTACTTTATATATTTAAGTTGGCTTATAGCTAGACTAGGCAAATACAAAATTCCCAAAGATCCATTCTCTTCTCATGCTCCAATAAAGCCAATCCTATGTATACATATATATATATGTATGTGTGTGTGTGTGTGTGTATACACACACACACTATAGTTTTTGTGAAGCATTTTTCCTTCTCTTAGAATATTCATAGAAAACACAAAACTAACAAGATAAACCTACAAGCTCTATCTCAGCTTCAAATCTGCCCTGTGAGTCCTTCCCTCCTTGTCACTATGGCCTGGATAAGAGAATGGAAGTTTGATTTTTAAGCCATTGGTTGCTGTTTTTGGCATTTGTCAGGATGAGAAGTTGATTTTGGAAGCATTATAATAGAAATGGTCTACTGTAGGCTCGGGAAATAGATGTTGACAACATTAAAGGGACAGGAAAGGTGTGTTCTGCAATCTATTCACACATGTGTGTCATGGAAAGAGCATAGCAAGCTTGGCTTTGGATTTCCCCTCTGACACTAACAAGCTTTATGATCTTGGGTAAATAAAATTAACCTGTCTGAACCTAGATTCTTCACCTGTAAAATGGGAGTGATAATATTTGCTTCATGAGGTTGCAAATGTTTGATAACAATGTGTAGCAGAGGTTGGTCCTCCTTTATGAAAGATGTTCTCCTCCTGGGGTCTGCAACACCATACCCTCTTGCATTTCATTCCTATCTTTCTGGATCTTCCTCTTCAGCTGCCTTTTCTTTCCCCTAGGCTAGCTTGAGTTGAAGCTCCTCAAGGATTGGATCTGAAAACGATTACCTTCTCCCTTGAACTCTTTCTTCTCCTGGATGATTTCACATATACTTTTATCAATTTTTACTCCCTAAGAAGGGATGAGAAGATGGTTTTCCCATTACTTCGTGGAACAGAACCAAGAGTAAGGGAATGTATAAAAACATATTGGCACCCCAAGTGGTTTTCAGGTTTGGGATTTTTCCAGAAGACATCACCCTAGGGAGGTCAGAGCCAACCAGAGGAACAGTTGGGGTGCATTGTAATGGGGACATGGTTAGCTGTCCAAAAATACCAACACCCTATATCCATGACAGCAGTATTCTGACAGCATGGAATATTTATGAGACACTGGTAAGTAGTGAGTTCCAAAAAGCATCTGAGGGAACCTGACACCCTGCTGCTATTCAGGGATGGTGGGGGCACTGAGCTGTGCACATGGCTATGAGGGGTAGTATGGCCACATTTGTACCCACATGCCAATGAGAACATCTAGAACACCAGTTATACATGTAGACTGTTTAACATATGGTGGGTTCCTAATACATTTTAAATCCCTTCATCTCTCTCTTCCATTTATTTGGATGCCAGAGTCCATAGGTCCTGTCTAGGACTAATCATTTTTGCTGTAATGATTGAATTTTATTGAAGAGTTCATAAAACTTTGTAGTTAAAAGAGACCTTAAATGGTCAGGTGACCCAATTCTTCAGCAGAATTAAAGAAGCTTGTAGATTCACTCAGTATAAAATAAAACATTTAAGGCTAAAAGAAAACTTGAAATATCTGAAGGTCTCAAAAGGAGTTGATGTCTTTAGGCACCTGATTTGGGTTATTACACTTGGGTAATACAATTTCGGCACAAACTTCCTGGCAGTGAAGTCAAAGTGGAAACATGTTGGGTTATTTAGTTTTGGTTTTCTGACAATGGAAAGTATACAAATTTTTCTGTAAAGACAAACTTTTTCCTGGAACCAAACTTAGGCATTTATCACATGAATCATTGTATAAAGGACACTGTGGTACAGAATGGACAATATCTCCCTCTGTAGCTTCTTGCATAATGTGCATGTTCTCATCTTGACCATTTATGAAAACAAACATTCTGTTAACTAGGAACCTCCTTTCTGATGCACTGAAAGAGTCTGAAATAAACCAAAAAGGGAATCGCTTATACTGTGCTCCTCCCCCTAACCTATGGAGAGAAACTATAGAGTAATATATTTAGATATAATCTGAAAACAACCATCATCATCATAACTACCTTTTGTCAGGCACAAGTATATTTCATAAATATAAGCAAACTAAGGCTTAGTAAAATTGAATTCTTCCAAACTAACACAGCTAAACCTGGTTTACAACTAAATTTCATTAGTGTTGGGGCCTCAGAGCATTGTGTTGAGGAGGATTCTGAGGTCATATCAGATTACAGTGGAGAAAAGCAGTGCAATCAATTCATGCTGTTTGCCTGTGAGAGGGCAGTGAGACTTGCCAGCCACGCATTCACCATCATTGGTGATTACACTTTCCCGTTAGCAGGGCAGTAATTAGTAAATGGGTGTGTTGCCTATAGTTCCTCTACATTTGTTAGAGGAACTACCCCAAGATGTAGGTTACTTAACTATATTTTCTTACATACTGCTTGGAACTTCAAGCTTCCCAGAAGTCAATGTATGCACATGGAAAACAAACCAAACTAAATGAAAATCCCAACTTCACCCCCACTCACCCACCAAAAAAGTGCCCAAGCCCACAATACAAATTAGGATTATTGATATGCATTAAATATGTCTTCACAAGTCAACTTGCAAATATAGTCACTGTTTTTTAATCTTATCCCACCTCTAATGACTATATATATATTTTTAATTTAAATAAAACAATCCATTAAGAGTTAAAATTTTTGCAGGCTCTCTGAGTGACACTTGAATGTCTCGGCAATTGCAAGCTGTCTGCAACAGTTGAATTTAGTGAGTCTGTATCCTGAAGGGTTGTAGTCTCTCAAGATGAAACTTTTGTTCCACCATTGCATGAGGCAACTCATCATCCCAAGTGGGTAACTGCTGCCCTCACCTGTTCAGCCTCTCTGCATCTTGTAACAGAATCAACTTGTCTGTCCTCAGAGCAAAAATTTCAAATAGAGCTGACTCTACCTCCTAAGGTAGGCATGTATCCACTCTGGTACCATGTTCCCCCAACCCAGTGAATGATGCAGAAATAGGTATATGTCACAAGTCAAACCAGTTAAGCCCTACTTACAATTTTGGCTGAAGCTAGAAGGTAAAGGCCCTCACTCTCCATGGGTTGCTTGTCTGATAGAATAAACACCAATACCTGCAAGTGAATATGCTACCTGAGAATGATCTTGCCCCACCAAAAAATAGAGGTGAATAGAGAAAGAAGGATTCAAGGCTTTGAGTATATACACAGAATTGTGCACCAGTCATCACAATCAATTTTAGAATATTGGTACCTGAAAAAGAAACCCTGCTCCTCTTAGCCAGCATCTCCAACACCTCCAGGCACTACTCCCAGTCCTAGGCAACCACTAATGTACTTCTCTCTGTCCAGATTTGCCTGTTCTGCACATTCCTTATAAATGGAATCATACAATACATGGTCCTTAGTTCCCTTTTTATTAACTTTCATAGATCCCTTTACTTCTCCATTAGATTTAAAATGTTTAAATACATGTTATCATTTGTTTAATGTTTGTGCCTCCCATTACACTGTATTTTGTCCCCAGGGCATGGACTTCATGTATTCAGTTCACCACTGTGCCCCCAGTCCCTACCCCCAAAATCTGTGACCCATAAAATAGACAATAATATTTACTTAGTGAATAAGTGGATGAATGGATTAATAAATAGATGGCTGAATGAATAAATTAAATACCTACCCTGCTATCACCACCAAGTAGATCCAGAAATACCAGTCTACCTAGTATAGCGAAAGAGGCTGATCTGTCTAACTGACTTCAAAACCAGTTCCCATACTGGGAAGAAGAAATAAATATCTATTTAGCAAGATAGAGTGTGGTTACACATGCAGATGTGTAATATTTGTAAATGAGCAATGGATTGTTTGTGTATAAGAGTGGAGAAGGGAGAGACTCAGTAAGCTGGAGTTAAGTTAAAGTAAACTATTTATTGCACTAACTAAGCCACAATGTGGCTGCTGTCAACTGGTTACAACTGCCGTTGCTTTTTTTTTTCTTAAAGGCCTCAGCCTCTGCAAATTACATTCTGAGTAATAGGAAACAAGGGTTCTAATGCTCAGAATTTGTTCATGGTACCTTCAACTAGATAGGGCTTCTTCCATAAGTGTTTAGATTCGGTTGTTTTCCACCTGTGCCTGTAACCACAGAGAATGAATGGGCTGGGAGAGAGGTCAAGATTCCCACCTTGCTCTTTGGGCAAGCAGCTTGTGAAGTGGGAAAACACATGCTCCTGGCTTGAATGGCTTCTGTACTCTGGGACTTGGCAAAGCTGTTGCTGAAAACATTGAACAAATAAACTACAGAATATAGAAAGAATGCAGAAAAAGTCATGAAAAACAAATTGGTGATTCATAGAGATTATAGTCTAATGGCCACAAGAATTTCCCAGCTTTGATTTGTAATTTTTCAAGAAGTCAGTTGCAGTAGAAGCGCCCTTGGTGGTTGAACATGAGAGGGGATTTTCTAGAAATAATGAGGTTCTGTTTAGGGTGTTTATTTTTAATAAAGCAAATATTATTTTTATTCTTTTGCATCTCCACTGGAAAAAAAAAATCTCTTAAGTAATCCCAGCTCCTGTATGCCAGCAGCATAAAGAATATATGCACAGAGATTATTTCAGAGATGGGAGTCATTTGTTTTTGTTTTTTGGGGATTTTTCTTTCTTTCTTTTTTATTTTTTTCGATCATACACTAACACTTCAACAAATACATGGAGAGTTGTAAATGTCAAATATGGCACCAGGCAGTGCAGAGATATGTGTGCATGTGTATATGTATGTGTTTTGCCCAGCAAACCCTTGATTTTAAATGCAATGAGATTGATTTCTTGAATGAAGATCTCTATTTATAATGACCTACAAGGTTATAATTGTTTTTGTTTAAAGAGATCCAAGATTCAAATGAAGAAGTAACTAGGGCTACTTTGGTTAAATTTTGACCAGTAGAATATTTAATAATACATTTTTATAATATGTTTTTTGGGGTGTGTGCTCTAAGAAGAAGTGTATAAAATTCAAAAGCCTGACCTACCTTTGCCCAATGAAGGGATATACACATGCCTACCTGGTATACTAAACAGGTAGAGAGCCCTGTAGTGTTCCATTTCACCTGCCTCAGCTCCAACTAAATATCTCCCACTTGTCTGTAGCTTTTGATATAAAATTCACCATTTATTCCTCATATCTTTAAAATTATTCAGAACCTTCTAAATTTTTCTGATGGTAAGAATCAGCTGGGATGCTTGTTAAAATCAAAGATTCTAGGTTCTACTCACAGAAACAGACCCAGGAGAGTATTTCTTTTTATTAAAGTACCCTATGTACTTATTATGATCCAATGAATTTAGGAAAAATGGGGCTAAAAAAAATTTCAGTTTCATTTTATGATAACAAAGCACTTTCATGAAACCCTTTCATGAGAGCCTCACCATGAGTCTGTGACAAAAATAAATTATTATACCCATTTTACATAAAAGGAAACTGAGCTTCTAAAAGGTAAAGCACCATGATTAAGGTCGCTTGGGGCTAAATCTTGACTCCAGGCCATGTGGCTTTGATCCAGGCCCTCCCTACCAGGCCACTGCTTTCCAGAACCTTGTGATAATGATAATGACATTGGTACTGAGCAAGTCCTATTTGAGCAAAGCAAGGAGAGAAGGGAATTATGATAGGGACTCTGAGAGCACCCATAGGCCTTGAAGAAAGGAAAATCCTATCATAACTGAGGATAAGAGAAGAGAGTAGGTGAATAAAGCCATGGAAATGTGAATGTCAGTGTATTGTTGAGTCATCAGATGCTTTGAAAGTAGATGGAGCTGAAGAGTTTTATAAAGTCTCCTCCACAGAATACTGGTTCTGTAAGATGTTCCATGCAAAGCAGGTACTTGGCTCACATAAATTTGGAAAATGTGGCAATCTTTACTCTTGCGAATAGATTCCCAGAATATATCTGCATATTAGTGGCTCTGAGAAGTACTGCAGCAAAAAATATATACAATTAAAACTTTAAACCTGCAATATCCCAAACTTATTTGACCATGGAACTCTTCACCATTTTTCCATAAAATATACATAAACATCTGTCTGAACCCATTTTGGGAAATACTGGCCTATGACATAGATTTGGGAATATCTCAATGTGTTTAATACTACAGCTACACCCAAATGAGATCCTATTTTTCTTTTTTTGTTCCTATTATGTCTTTGCTTATCCTTCAGAAAGAGAGAGGGAGAGGGAGAGGAAGACAGAGGGCAGGGGAGGAGAGAGGGAGGAAGGGGAGGTGGTGTAGAGACTACCCATAAAATAAGCAGCAGAGTATTTATGGCTCTGAAGTTTGTTGATTCACTCTTGTCACTAACACAAAGCAAGTATATGGCATGAAAACCAAGTGGGATCTGAGCTAAGCCCTGGAATGTGGAAACTGGGTCTGTCTGGAGCCCCTGGCTCTTTCCAGGCATCTGGACTAGAGGCCCAGCTTGTCTTCCTTTCTGCCTTTGCCAATCTGTCTCTCTGGAGATGAGACAGTCTAAAGATGTTGCCTCACTGACATGCTTACTGCTCTTCGTGTGTTTAACTGTGTTGATTCAGAGGGACTCTTTATTTCAGGAGTCCCTTGGGATCCACAGCTGCCCTAAGCAAGGTCCACGTGGCCTTGTAAAAAAAAAATAACCAGGGAGGCTCGCCAAGTGCATCAGTCCTCCCAAGACGAATGCCACTCTGGCAAGAAGAAATGCTATGGGCTTGTGGTTATGAGTCCCATTTGTCAGAGCCCGAGGGCACCCAGAAATGACTCTTCAACTTGAGTGGGTGGAGATGGGTGTGGTGTACAATGGTTCATATGTTTGGATGGGGCTCACAAGACGGTGGGGCATTAGGGAAGAATGATCTTCCTTCTTAATTCTTTTTAAACTTAGCCTTTAAGCAAGAGGATAAGTTCACTTCCTTGTGTTTAGATGCTTTGGAGATGATTGATTTCTCAATAGTGTGAACTCTGCTGTGATTGTTCAAATGGACCCTGATCTTGACCTGTCCTAGATATGACACAGCAAAATGGCAGCTGGAGGGTGGTAGTGAAGAAGTTTTGTTTAGAGGGACAGTGTTTAGAAAGTGAATTTTTGTGCATTCTCAGGTGATGGTTTATCACTCTTTCAATGTTTCATTGGTTTGCTGATAAGTATTTACTGACCGGTTCTCCTAGAATTAATAGAGTATAGATATGTGGGTATATATATTATATATATATATATAATATATATAATATATATACACACACACACACATAAATTTGTTATAAGTTTCATAGATAAAACAGCTATGCAGCAAAAGTTTTTTTTTTGTAGATAATTATTTTTTATTGAAGGGTAGTTGACACACAGTATTACATTACATTAGTTTCAGGTGTACAACATAGTGATTCAACATTTATATACATGATAATTCTAGGTACCAGCTATCACCATACCAAGTTGTTACAATATTTTGACTATATTCCTTATGCTATTCATTACATCCCGGTTACTTATTTATTTTACCATTGGAAGTGTGTACTTTTCTTGTTTGTTTGTTGTGAGGGCATCTCTCATTTATTGATCAAATGGTTATTAACAACAATAAAATTCTGTATAGGGGAGTCAATGCTCAATGCACAATCATTAATCCACCCCAAGCCTAATTTTCATCAGTCTCCAATCTTCTGAGGCATAACAAACAAGTTCTTACATGGAGAACAAATTCTTACATAGTGAATAAGTTACATGGTGAACAGTACAAGGGCAGTCATCACAGAAACTTTCAGTTTTGCTCATGCATTATGAACTATAAACAGTCAGTTCACATATGAATACTCATTTGATTTTTATACTTGATTTATATGTGGATACCACATTTCTCTCTTTATTATTATTATTTTTAATAAAATGCTGAAGTGGTAGGTAGATACAAGATAAAGGTAGAAAACATAGTTTAGTGTTGTAAGAGAGCAAATGTAGATGATCAGGTGTGTGCCTGTAGACTATGTGTTAATCCAAGCTAGACAAGGGCAATAAAACATCCACGTATGCAGAAGATTTCTCTCAGAACAGCAGGGGGGAGGTTCTAAGCCTCATCTCTGTTGATACCCAATTTCTCACCTGATGACCCCCCTGCGACTGTGCCTGTCTTAGGTTGTTCCTCCCTTGAGGAATCTTACCCGTCTCTGGCTAACCAGTCATCTTCTGGGGCCATACAGGGAAATGTAAAGTTGGTAAGTGAGAGAGAAGCCTTATTGTTTGAAATGGTTAGCTTTTTATTTCTTTGCATCTTTATGCCCTGTAGCTTCTATGCCCAGCATTTGTCTTGAGGTATCTTTACCACTTGGAAGAATTATGATACTCGGTTAATTCGATATGAAGCATGAATTCTATTTAAGGGTTGTAATTAGGAAGGAAGAAGAAAAGCTATAGAAGTAGCAGGCGGAAGAAAACATGGGAAGATTGATTATTTCTTTGACATATCTTCTTGTAGAGTAACTTCAGCATGTATAGGTTTTAAGCTACTACTTAAATTTCACACACACATTAACATAATAGGAGTATAGTTACATAACCAAAGCATACCTGTAATTACCAGCCATCTCCAGTGAAACCAAGAAAACCAGTTAGGCACCTTAGGCATTTGTGAAACTTATCTATGATATGGTGGATATTGTCCAACTGAACTTGAACAGTCTGAGAGAAATCAGACAAATTAAAACAACCCATTCCTGGGGAAAAATTTTTAAATAATAACAAAATATACAATATTTTTATTGTAAATTTCATTTAGCTAATTGATTCTCACAGGGTTAATTGATTTTTATCAAACTTTTATCTATAGCCAATGTAGGGTTGCCCCAACAAATAAGGATAGTTCCAAAATGAATGTTGATATTTTTGTTTATGTTCACATAAGATGGAAGTGAAGCAATGAACATGTATGTCTAGGTTTATCAGATTTAGCAAATAAAAATACAGAAAACTGAAATTTGAATTTCAGATAAACAGCAAATAAAACTTTAATGTAAGCATGTTCTGAACAATATTTGAGATATACTTACACTAAAAAATGCTTGATTTGAAATTCAAATTTAACTGGACATACTGTGTTTTATGTAGCATTGAAGAAATTCACTTGTTCTTCAATGACACAAGTGACTTCTTTCCTGAATCACATACTAGGGCTTCAATACTAGAAGACTATTTCCTCAATTTTTTTTGCTATTCAGTATATAATGACTGCAAACATAACAATTTTATTTTATCATCATTAATGACATTGTTGCTATCACTATATTCAGTCTAGAAAATCAACAAAATGATACACAAGCTCTGATTTGTAGCATTGGCCGATTTCTATAATGTCTAAATTCTCACTGTAACCAATTTCAGCCTACCGACTTGACATCATTGAGGGTGGAATTGGGAAGAGATGCACAGGAACACACAGGATAGCATTTCCTTTATACAGATACAAGAGACACAATCTCAAACTCATAGGTAAGAGCAACATTTAGTGAAATAATTAGGAATGATGACTTATGAATATTTGTTGTCTTTATTTTTAATATAATTTATATAGTGGTAAGTTAATAAAAGTTTGGTTTAAATTGGCTCACAGAAGTCCTGACAATGTAACAGTTGGCTCTTGCAAGTTGGTAACAACCACCCCAACATATTGAACCTGTCCAAAGCATTGTCACCTTAGCCTGTTTTGCTCATTTGCAGAATCTACTTTGGTTCCTAGAGGCGTTTGAGTTTGTGATCTGTGTTAAGGTGCTGAGCAGATTTAAAAGAAGGAAAATGATACAGCTTCTCTAGGAGCTTTAAGCTACTCAAGGGAGTAATTAATATTTATTGAGCATCTTCTTTATTTGAGATATTGCTCTCTACTACAGATTTAAGATTATAACCTTATAAGACCCCATGGTATATAAAGCCAGAAAGGTGGAGGTGTTATGCTCTCTGGACATAAAAAGGTCACTAACATTGGAAGGCAGAAGATTAAGAGATGAAATCAAAGTTACTATCATGGTTGTAATATTATTGATTATCTATACCCATATTTAAGGATCAGAAGGGATTGAACATAAATAATTGTTCCTTTAGTAGTAATGGTCTTAAGCGGTGATATATTTTCTTCTGTATTAAAGATTTTCTAGAAGATAACCACTCAAGTCTACAATTCAGACAACAAATGCATTAAATTCATCAAGGGTACATTCCTCTGTGCTGGGACAGTTTTTATGGAGCACTTAGAGCATAAGCTGGGCTTTGAAGAATGGGAGGGATTTAGGAAAGTAGGAAAAGCATTCCATGCAGGGAAAATAGCATAAGGAAAGGGTTAGAGTTAGGTATTTTGAAGGAATAATAAATAAATAAAACAGTCTGGCTGGAGAAAGTTTTGATTTTTACATACATGTGAAAGCTATTTAAAACCTATCCCCAAAAAATCTACTCTTGGCATGGAATCAAATTCAAAGAACTTATAGTTGGAAAAATGGAAACTAATTTCAATTACTGCAGCTTCTTAAGAAGATAGAAAGGCTGGGGAACTTCTGGTCCTCTTTCCCAATCTTTCTTTCCCCTTAGGTTCTCATCTTTCCTGGTAAATTATTACCTACCTATTTCAGCACTTCTGTACTTCACTGATTACCTCAGTCTTCATATTACTTTTCAGGACAAGGTTGAGTGGCAACCTGAATTTTCTTTGGCAGGTAAGGGAGAGAAATAGGCTCTGTACTAATGAAAACATATTTTTTGTGTGACAAAGCTTATAATAATAGTCATGCCCACACATGATTACATCAGTAAGTAATTTCTATACATTTTCTCTCCCTTCCAACTTTGTAATATTAAACCATGTTCATTCGTTGATGTTTTGGTGTGTGCTCTCCCTTGCATTAGACCTTTGTACTTGCTATTCCATCGGCATATAATATTTATGTCCTCTATCTTTTATGCACCCAATTCCTGTTAATCTTGAAGGATTCAGTTTAGAAGTGACTTCACCCAGAAGCCTTCCTTGACCACGCAAACCAGATTAGTTGTCTCTCCCGTGTGAATCCATAATACTAGAAAGTATATCCTGTTTTAGCACTTATTGCATTATCTTACAATTACTTGATTTACTTGTCTTATCCCCAGTGGACTGTGAAAATTTTGAAGACAAACCCTAGTTCTTACCTGGCATGCGCTCGCATGAACGTGTGTGTGCATGTATAGGTGTTTATATGTGTATATGCATATATAACTATACATATTATTTTTATGTATGTAAATTTTTTATGTGTGTATATACATACATTTATTTTTTGTTCTCTTTGATTTTTTAGGATAAGTTAATCCATTTATTGGCAACTTCTGTGTTATAGGCACCGTGCTAAGCAATTAGCAGCTGTATTTCTTTCCTGCTCTGACCAACCATATAAAGTAGGAGTTCCTTTTAATTCTCAAAAGGGAAATCTAAGATTCAAGGGTTGTCATGGTTGCCCAAAGTCACACAAGGAAATGGCAACAACAGGATTTGAACCCAAGGCTGTGATTGACTCATTTGAATGCTGAGGCATTAAAAAGAAATCCAGTACGATCCTACTTCAGTGAGGTGAGGGGAATAAACGTAGGTCACCATACAAGGTGGAGACCTTGGTTGGCTGTTGGGAGAGGAGCCTGAGCCAGCTAGCAGCTGCTGATCCAGTGACATGCCAAGAAAATGTGGGTGAAGAGCAGATGTAAGCACACCTTCATCACCTGTGCTTATTGATTCCTTTGCTTCCCTTATTATAAGACACTTAAATATAAACAGTATTTCTTTTCAATAATAACAGCTTGGACTCCTTCACAGGCCCATGAATGATCCTGTGTTGGTGGGCCTCCTATGTAATGAGCACATATTCTTTTCTGAAACTTAAAACAATCATATAAATTTTTATGAATTTCCAAATAATAAGTGGAACAAAACACTCCAAACATAGTGGCTTAAAACCATACCAATTTAAGCTCTGTAGGTCAGAAGTCCAACATGGGTGTGACTGGGCTAAAATCAATGTATCAGCAGGGTTGCATTTCTTTCTGGCGGTTCTAGGGAAGACTCTGTTTCCTTGTCTTTTCCAGTTTCTAGAAATAGCCTCCATTCTTTGGCTTGTGACCCCTTACCTCATCTTCAAAGCCAGCAATGGTGGGTCAAGTCATTCTCATGCTGCAGTCTCTCTGGCACACTTCCATTGCCACACTCTGCCTTTGACAACAGCCAGGATCTGTTCTCCACTTTCTTAAATTATTCATATGATTAGATTCACCCCCTAGTTAAGGCAGGAAAAATTGTCTTCATCTCAAGGTCCTTATTCTTAATGATATCTGCAAAGCCCCTTTTGCCATATAAGATAACATAGTCACAGGTACTGGGGATTAAAGTGTGGACATGTTTGGGAGCAGGGGGCTGTTATTCTGTTTACCACAAAGGTATATACAAGCAGCTTCCTTCTACAGATGAAGAAGCTAAAACTCAAGAGAGGTGAAGCGACTTCCCCACAGTTCCAGATCTAGCAAGTGACAGATTTGAGATTCCGACTTGGGTCTGTTTGACTCAGAAGTGCTTGCTCTTTCTGGAATAGCAAGCTGCCTTCTCTAACATTTCTGTGCTGGTGAGAGAACTGGGGAGCAGTGTTGAATAGGTAGCAACTTATAGAGTGTATTGAATGGATGGCTTTCCAACTGAGATCAGGGAGGCATCCTTGAATAATGAGAAAACAGAAATACCTTAAAGATCAAAAGGATGCTTTTACATTTTATTCCGGGCATCCTTTTATGATTTCCCAGTTTAAGTTATACTGGGTGTGACTGCTAACATACGTTAGCTGTGAGACCATGGCATATTGATTAGTCAGCTTGGGCTGCCATAACAAGATACCAGAGACTGGGTGGCTCAAATAACCAAATTAACTTTCTTACAGTTCTGGAGGCTAGAATTCTAAGACCAAGGTGTTGTCAGGGTTTCTGGTGAGGCCTCTCTTCTGACTTGTAGATGGCTGCCTTCTTGTTATATCCTCACATGGCCTTTCCTCTCTGTGTGCAGATAGAGAGAGAGGGGAAAAAAGAGTGAGAGTTGTCTGGTGTCTCTTTTCTTGTAAGGACACCAGTCCTATCAGATTAGGGCTCTACCTTTAGTGTTTCATTTAATCTGATGTACTTATTGGCCCTACTTCAAAGTAGTCACATTGGGGGTTATATAAAATTCAACATAAATGTTTTAAGGGTCACGATTCAGTCCATAACAGCACATAAAAGGCATTTAATAAATGTTAGCTGACTAAATGATTGAGTTAATTAATTTATGAATTCCGTTTGTTGTTCTTTGAATCCTTAGAACTCTATGGTAGAAGTATTATTAGCCAGTCTTCTTTAGAACTTGGTACATTGAGCGGTAATCCAAGGTAGTCTCTAAGGTTCCTTTCAACGTTAAAAATCTGTGATCCTGTTAATGGCCTGCTGTTCAGGGCCCTTTGCTCCTGACACCTCTGGCCAGAAATCATGATTGTCAAGCCTTCTATTAAACAAGCCTTGTAGGTTATTTTCCCTTGATCCTGTGTGTACATTAGCCTCCCCTGAGACGTGTACTAATAGTCTCTGGGTCAGCATGTTCACTGGTCTGGTGGGAAGTAGAGCACATTACATGGCATCCATTGCCTAAAGAAGTCATAGTGGAGAAGGCCCCTGTGAACAGAGAGGCAGGCTGAATGTGCCCCTGCAGAGCACCAGCCTACTCAAGTGCTTGCTTTGCACTGACTCCATCAATTTGTTGAGCATCCATTATGTGCCGGGTGTCAAGATTATAGAGATTATTCTACCCTTCAGGTGTTTCCAATTCAGCCA
Organism: Manis pentadactyla; assembly: GCF_030020395.1. NCBI lineage: Eukaryota > Metazoa > Chordata > Mammalia > Pholidota > Manidae > Manis > Manis pentadactyla. The sequence goes on along the minus strand of NC_080020.1, from coordinate 43,259,535 downwards.
CGTAGACATCCACATAAATCAGCAAGTGTAATATATATGCTAAATGCTATATTGAAGTGAAGGGCAAGGGTTATAAGAGTACAGAAAAGGAGCATCTAAACCAGTCTGGAAGGATAGGAGAAGGCCTCTTGGGGGAGGTGATGCTTAGACTGAGTATGCAGGGATGAAAAGTATTTAACCAAGGTAAGGAAGTAAAGGAAGGTATAAAGGGCACTTGAATTATAACTGTCATTCCTATGTGCATCAATTCACAGCAAGAAAAAGGGCAATGTGTATCAAGATCCTTCAAAATGAGTATAAATCTTCATCTAGTAATTCCATTTCTAGGAATTTATCCGAAGGTAGTTACCATATATCTACATAAAGATTTATGTGCATGAAGGCTCATTGCTTCATGTTTTATAATAATAAAAAAATTAGAACTAGCCTAAATGTTTATAGTGAATTGGATAAATGAATCCATATGATAGAATATAAGGTAGCCATTGAAACCCATATTTAATGAGGGGAAGGTGTTTAAGCTGTATTAAGTGGGGAAAAAGTAGTTTAAAATATGATCCCAATATTGTTAAAATTAGATATAGAGTAGGGCATAATGAATATTATGCATATAAATTCTGCATGGAAAAAGAGATTGGAATGAAATACCAATACTGATTTCATATTGGACAGTAGAAATAATGATTTAAATTTATTTTCTTTTTGTATTCTTGCAAATCTTCTACAGAAGCATTTATTATGCTTATAATTTTATGCAAATTTAACCCCTCAAAACTTTAAAGTGTTATTTTTGCCACTGTCATATCTGTCAGCACCCCATCAGTGCTATATCCCATTATGTTGGGACCCTATTTCTTATGTTGTTATCTCTACTTGAATCTATCTGCAAGGAGTACAATTTTATGATGGCGTTTCAATTTCAATACCCCCAGCTTTTCTTTCCCATGTCCTTTTCTACCCTTTTCTCTATCCATCTTCCCCAGAAGGGTCCCATTCTGCCAAATGCCTCTCCTGATCCAACCATACTTTTAGGGAATAAAATAAGTACATTTATTAAGCACTAATTATGCCCCAGGCACTATTGTAAACAGTTTCCATGGTGGACTTGATTATCCACACAACACCCTAAGAGGCAGATATTATTTTAACTTCCATTTTAATGATGGAGACACGGAGGTCAAGAAAATTCAAGAACAGGCCCAAGTTCACCTAACTGGTAAGTGCTGGAAGCTGGATTTGAGTGCAGGCAATCGCTATACACACTCCCAAAGAGATACTGATACCAAACCAGCAGGACCTTTCCCTGAAGGTATGTGTTTTAATAGAAGACCAAGTTCTCAACCAACTTAGGCCAATGATATGGGACTGGGGTGGAACAGTTAATGTTTAAGGGGTATAAAGCCTCCCATTCCAAAGAGATTCTTGGGTATTCTATAGATTTGTTGACATGTGGATCTTTATGTTCCTCTTTCTTTGAAGTTCAGTTCTGGGCAAGAAGCCCTGGGAACAGTGAAGAACTGAGCTTCTGCATGGAACAGAGAGGTATGCCTATTAAAAATGGTGCAGAAAGCTGTGTTTCATGATTCTGTGATTCCATGAGCTTCCCTGTAACTATTTTTACTCATGTCAGGGAGGGAGAAACCCAATATGTAAATGGTTATGTGCAGGAAAAAAACTAGCTTACAAAAGGGCATGGCTAGAGCTTTTAGCAGGTTGAGAACCCTGGATGGAAAGGTTCCCACATGAACAATTCTGAAGGAGTCCCTCAGAGAGGAAAATCTTTTCTACTTGGGTCAGCATGGGCAACAGAAGGAGGGCCTCAGGCCGAATGGTGGTTAGCTGCCTGACATGCATGAGCTGGAGTTTCAAGGAGCCTTAGCTCATTGGCATTCACTAGCTTGGCTGAGTCCAAGGTGACATTTTGCATTTGTGGCAGTGTGTACCATTCAGCACAGAGTGCTTGCTGGTTTATGCAGCCCTCCAAGCAAATTCTTTGGCCTACCTGAAAAGGAAATCAATTGTTAGAGGGCCAGGCTTCTGGTCAGATTCCTTTTAAGCTTTAATGTAGGTAGACTAAAGCTCAGATAATAGTTGCAGGAATATTAATAACACCCAATTCACTTACACATACATTCACTCAGGAGTGAAAAGAAATATTTTAAAGCCCACATTTAATTTAAAATTTAACAGTTTTAGAGAGCAGGTGCTTGGCTTTTTGTCTTTGTCACAGGAAGGCATTGCTTTATCAGTCAGCTTGGTTTCCTCTCCATGTTTGCCCTGCACCTTGAGGCAGTAGGACAAGATGAGTATGACTTTGAAGGCTGCTCCCCACCCCCACCCCATCCTGTTCCTGACAACAGGGTATGAGTCATCCACTACAGAGCCAAGAGACGGTCACAAGCCCATGCTATCAACTTACAGAAGGTGAGACAGAAGGAACATTCTAGTGGATACCTAGAAGGTCAGTTTTCCCACTTTATGACTAGAAAAAAGGCAGTGGGTTGAGGAAAATGGTGGGAGACACCCAACAGTATGACATTGATGAACACAGAAGACTCCATTCATCAACAGTGCCATGTAGCTGCTAGATAGCACCAACTTCTCTTTGTTACTGCCAACCAGTAAGGAGGAAACAACCGTCAGATGGTCCCCAGTAATCTACTAACAATTGCCTCAGCTTAAAATTTGATCAGCATGATGGGAGGAAGACTAAAGGTGGCAGTGTGAGAGGTGAGACAGAGGCCTCCTCCCAAAATCACATATAATACAAAAACATAATTAATATAACTAATCCTGAAAGAGCAACAGGAAAGAAGGCTGCACCAGACTGCATATACCTGGAGAAAAGAGCAGACCTCATGGGACAGGGTAATGTACCAAAGCCATAATCCGGCAGGACTTAAGCTCTTCCCCAACCCCAGATCACTGGTGGGAAGGAGAGAAATGGAGTGGGGAGGGAGTGGAGGCCTAGGACTGATGAACAACCAGCCCTGGAGATCTGCTCTGGGAGCACAAAACTACATTGCCTGGTGCTCTGGAGATTAGTGTGGTTGGAAAGCTAAGACAGGTGGAATACCAGGTACACTGAAATTCCAGCCGCTTGTAGAAAATAGATTCACATCTGGCTGTTCTGGGACAAAATAAAGGTGGGCATTCTGAGAGATTTCCTAACAATGAGAGGGCTGCTAAAGGGACAAGGTTTGCACAGAGCTAACAGCTCAGAAGAAAGGACAGGTGGACAAAATTGTCCAGACACACTCTGCTCAGCAGGTTGGGAACTTTCAAGAGCTTCAGGTGCTACAACCCCCTGGCTGGCTACACAGCCCCAAGGCCCCCCACTGTGATATGCAGCCTGCTGCATCTTCCTCCCAGCTGGCCTGAATGTGGTTCATGAACCGGCAGCCCCTGTCCTAGCATCAGGTCAGCCAGAGGGAAGCCCCACCTATGGCAGCTACAAATGTAAAGCATCGAGGCTTACACCTGTGTGCTCGGCCCACTGGTTCTGGCAGTAGAGACAGGCATAGCAGCCAGGAAGCAGGAATGACCTTTTACCTTGCCCCAGGCACCAGCACTGCTACCCTGTGACCCCTGACATTGCTCCAGGGGTTGAGCAACTCCAGAAAGTACAGCTTTAGGGCACTAGAGAGTGTCACACACAAATATGAAGCATCAAAGGGAACTGGTTCAAACCCAAATTCCACAAACACAAGAAAAAGGGCCAAGTGAAACTGAAATCATCAACCTTCCTGAAAGAGATTTCAAAATAAAAATCATAAACATGCTCATGGAGCTACAGAAATTTATTCAAAAACTCAGGAAAGAATTCTGGATGGAGATTCAATCATTACAGAATACAGTATCAGAAATGAAACATACAATGGAGGGATTTAAAAGCAGATTAGAAAAGTGGAGAAGACATTAAATGGAATAGAAATTAGAGAAGAAGAATACAAAGAAGCTGAGGCACAGAGAGAAAAAAGGATTCCTATGAATGAAAGAATATTGAAAGAATTGTGTGACCAATAAAAACAGAACAATATTCACATTATAGGAGTACTAGAAGAAGAAGAAGAGAGGAAAAGGGATAGAAAGTGTCTTTGAGGAGGTAAATGCTGAAAATTTCCCCAATCTGGGGAAGGAGGTAGTCTCTCAGGCCATGGAGGTGCACAGATCTCCCAACACAAAGGACCCAAGGAAGGCAAAACTAAGATGTATACTTAAACTGGCAAAGATCAAGGATAAGGACAGACTATTAAAAGCAGCTAGAGAGAGAAATAAGATCACATACAAAGGAAAACCGATCAGGCTATTACCAGACTTCTCAACAGAAACATTACAGGCCAGAAGGGAGTGGCATGAAATATGTAAAGCAATGAAGCAGAAAGGCCTCAAACCAAGAATACTTTATCTGGCAAGATAATCATTTAAATTTAAAGGAGGGATAAAACAATTTCCAGATAAGCAAAAGCTGAGAGAATTTACCTCCAAAGAACCACCTCTATAGTGTATTTTGTAGGGACTGCTGAAAATGGAAGTTTCCCTAAGGTGAAATAGCTGTCACCAGAGGTGACACATAGGTATGAAACTAGAAATAAATTACACAAAGAAAATGAAAAATCCCACAAACAGATGGAGGCTTAACAACATACTCCTAAATAATCAATGGATCAATGACCAAATAAAAACAGAGATCAAGCAAGATATGGAGACAAATGAAACAGTAATTCAACACTGAAAAATCTGTGTGACACAGTGAAGGCCATGCTAAGAGGAAAGTATATTGCAATACAGGCATACCTCAGGAAAGAAAAACAATCCCCTATGAACAGTCTGAACTCACAATTAACAAAACTAAAAAAAAGAAGAACAAATGAGGGCCAAAATCAGTAGAATGAGGGACATAATAAAGCTTAGAGCAGAAATAAATAAAATCAAGAAAAATAAAATAATAGAAAGGATCAATGGAAACAGGAGCTGGTTCTTCAGGAAAATAAGCAAAATAGATAAATCCCTACCCAGACTTACCAAGAAAAAAAGAGAGTCTACACACATAAACAGAATCAGAAATGAGAAAGGAAAAATCACCATGGACACCACAGAAATATAAAAAATTATTAGAGAATACTATGAAAAATTATATTCTAATGAACTGGATAATCTAGGAAAAAATGGACAACTTTCTAGAAAACTACAACCTTCCCAGGTTGACCCAGTAAGAAACAGAAAATCTGAACATATCAATTAGCAGTAACGAAATTAAATTGGTAGTCAAAAAACTACCCAAGCATGAAACCCCTGGACCAGATAGCTTCACCACTGAATTTTATCAAACATTCAGTGAAGACCTAATATCCATCTTCCTTAAAGTTTTCCAAAATATACACGACCTGGGAAAACTTCCAAAGTCATTCTATGAGGCCAGCATCATTCTAATACCAAAACCAGGCAAAGACCCCCCAAAAAAAGAAAATTACAGACCGATATCCCTGATGAACATAGATGCAAAAATACTCAGCAAAATATTAGCAAACCATATTCAAAAATACATCTAAAAGATCATCCATCATGATCAAGTAGGATTTATTCCAGGGATGCAAGGATGGTACAATATTCTAAAATCCACCAACATCATCCACCACATCAACAAAAAGAAGGACAAAAACCACATGATCATCACGATAGATCTCGAAAAAGCATTTGACAAAATTCAAACATCCATTCATGATAAAAACTCTACAAAATGCATATACAGGGCAAATACCTCAACTTAATAAAGGCCATATATGACAAACCTACAGCCAACATCATACTTAACAGTGAGAAGCTGAAAGCTTTTCCTTTAAGATCAGGAATAAGACACTCTCCCAACTCTTATTCAACATAGTTCTGGAAGTCCTAGCCACAGCAATCAGACAATACAAAGAAATGAAAGTCATCCAGATTGGCTAGGAAGAAGTTAAACTGTCCCTGTTTGAAGATGACATGATATTGTACATAAAAAGCCCTAAAGAGAGTGGCTCAAGAGGGTGGCATGAGTAGGGTGGTGGAAATCTCCTCCCCAAACCATATATATTTTGGAAAATGCAACAAATACAACTATTCCTAAAAGAGAGACCAGAAGATACAGTACAACAACCAGGCTACATCTACATCGGCAAGAACTCAGCATCTCACAAAAATGTTAAGATACAAAGCCATGACCCGGTGGGGCCTGAGCACTCCCCCTGCCCCAGTTCACCATCAAGAGGAAAAGAATCAGAGTTGGGAGGGAGTGGAAGCACAGGACTACTAAATAACCAGCCCTAGTAATCTGCACCAGGAGCACAGACACACATTGCACGGTGTACTGGATATTAGAGAAATGGACAAGTGAAATCCGAGACAGAGACTACAAGTCAGTCCCACAGCTGGCTTCCCTGGGACAAAAGAAAAGTGGACACTTTTTAAAAGTCTTAAAAGGACAAGGGCTCAACAGCTGGACAAAATTGTACCAGCATACTCAGCCCAGCAGGCGGGGAATCTTGAGGAACTCCAGGCTCCCTAACCCCCTGGGGGGTAACACAGCTCTGAAGGCCCTCCAGCAATAAGCAGCCTGCCATTCATTCCCCCCCACCAGTGCTGCAATGAAACCAGCTGACCCGCCACAGCTGCAGAGCAACTGGAGAACAGCCCCGATCACATCAACCACACAGAGTCTCCTCCCAGCATGCAGCTAACCAGACAGACAGAAAAAGCCAGAGCAAGGTCTGGAAGGCATGAAGGGGGCGCCGTTCTCCCAGGAGAACACACCCAGTGCATCTGCGACCCCCCACAGGGTGCGAGGCTATCCCGAGGGCTGCCTCGCCCATGGCAGCTCAGGAGATTACCCCAGAGACTGCTCTCAGTGTGTGGGTAGATAGCACAGGCAGCAGAAGCCAGAGCAAGGTCTGGAAGGCATGAAGGGGTGACGTTCTTGAAGAAGGCACCTAGCATGTCTGAGACCTCCCACAGTGCACTTGGCTATCCAGAGGGCTGCCCGAACCACAGCAGCTCAGGAGATTATCCCTGAGACTGCTCCTGGTGTGTGGGTAGATGGCATAGCCAGCGGAGAAGGGCAAGGCAACCAACAAGCAGGAAGGAACTTTCTTCTCCCAGCTGACACATGTCCCACTGCCTGTGACCACTTCTATTACCATGAAAAGGCAGAAGAATCTGGTCCAGTCAAAAATCACTCAGACAACCCCAGAGATGGCCTGGTGAGATAGAAACAGTCAATCTTCCTGAGAAAGAATTCAAAATAAAAGTCATAACTATGCTGATGGACCTGCAGAGAAATATGCAAGAGCTAAGGGATGAAGCCTGGAGGGAGTTAACAAAAACAAAACAATCAATAGAAGGTCTTAAGAGCAGACTGGATGAGGTGCAAGACACTGTTAATGCAATAGAAATCATAGAACAGGAATACAAAGAAGCTGAGGCAGACAGTGATAAAAGGATCTCTAGGAATGAAAGAATATTAAGAGAACAGTGTAACCAATCCAAACAGAACAATATTGACATTATAGGGGTACCAGAAGAAGAAGAGAGAGAGAAAGGGATAGAAAGTGTCTTTGAAGAAATAATTGCTGAAAAATTCCCCAAGCTGGGGAAGAAAATAGTACCTCAGACCATGGAAGCCCACAGATCTCCCAACACAAGGGGTCCAAGGAGGACAACTCCAAGATGTAATAATTAAAATGGCAAACATCAAGGACAAGGAAAGAGAATTAAAGGCAGCCAGAGAGAGAAAAAATATCACCTACAAAGGAAAACTGATCAGGCTATTATCAGAATTCTCAACAGAAACTTTACAGGCCAGAGAGAATAGCATGATATATTTAAGGCAATGAAACAGAAGGGCCTTGAACCAAGAATACTGTATCCAGCACGATTATCATTTAAATTTGAAGGAGGGATTAAACAATTTCCAGACAAGCAAAAGTTGAGGGAATTTGCCTCCCACAAACCACCTGTACAGGATATTTTAAGGGGACTGCTCTAGATGGAAGCACTCCTAAGGCTAAATAGATGTCACCAGAGAAAACAAAATCACAGAAAAGAAAGCAGACCAACCAAATACCAACTAAAGGCAAAAAATAAAATCAACTATCCACAAAAGCAGTCAAAGGAAACACAAAATAGTATGGAATAAAACACTTAACACATAAAGAATGGAGGAGGAAGAATAAGAAGGGAGGGAAAAAAAGAATCATCAGACTGTGTTTATAATAGCTTAATAAGAGAGTTAAGTAAGATGGTTAGATAGTAAAAAGCTACCCTTGAACCTTTGGTAACCACAAATCCAAAGCCTGCAATGGCAATAAGTACATATGTATTGATAATCACCCTAAAGGTAAATGGACTGAATGCACCAATCAAAAGACACAGAGTAATAGAATGGATAAAAAAGCAAGACCTTTCTATATGCTGTTTACAAGAGACTCACCTCAAATCCAAAGATATACATAGACTGAAAGTGAAGGGATGGAAAAATATATTTCATGCAAACAATAGGGAGAAAAAAGCAGGTGTTGCAGTACTAGTATCAGACAAAATAGACTTCAAAACAAAGAAAGTAACAAGAGATAAAGAAGGACATTACATAATGATAAAGGGGGCAGTCCAATAAGGGGATATAACCATTATAAATATCTATGTGCCCAACACAGGAGCACCTATGTATGTGAAACAAATACTAACAGAATTAAAGGAGGAAATAGAATGCAATGCAATCATTTTAGGAGACTTCAACACTCCACTCACTCCAAAGGACAGATCCAGCAGACAGAAAATAAGTAAGGACACAGAGGCACTGAACAACACATTAGAATAGAGGTACCTAACATATATCTACAGAACTCTACACCCAAAAGCAGCAGGATACACATTCTTCTCAAGTGCACATGGAACATTTTCCAAAATAGACCACATGCTAGGCCACAAAAAGAGCCTCAGTAAATTCAAAATGATTGAATTCTACCAACCAAGTCCTCAGATCACAAAGGTCTAAAACTAGAAATAAATTGTACAAAGAAAACAAAAAGGCTCAGACACATGGAGGCTTAACAACATGCTCCTAAATAATCAATGGATCAATGACCAAATTAAAACAGAGATCAAGAAATAAATGGAGACAAATGACAACAACAGCACAAAGCCCCAACTTCTGTAGGATGCAGAGAAGGCAGTTCTAAGAGGAAAGTATATAGCAATCCAGGCCTATTTAAAGAAGGAAGAACAATCCCAACTGAATAGTCTAAAGTCACAATTATTGAAACTGGAAAAAGAAGAACAAATGAGGACCAAAGTCAGCAGAAGGAGGGACATAATAAAGATCAGAGAAGAAATAAATAAAATTCAGAAGAATAAAACAGTAGAAAAAATCAATGAAACCAAGAGCTGGTTCTTTGAGAAAATAAACAGAATAGATAAACCCCTAGCCATATTATTAAAAGAAAAAGATAATCTACACACATCAACAGAATCAGAAGTGAGAAAGGAAAAATCACGATGGACCCCACAGAAATACAAAGAATTATTACAGAATACTATGAAAATCTGTATGCTAACAAGCTGGAAAACCTACAAGAAATGGACAACTTCCTAGAAAAATACAACCTTCCAAGACTGACTAAAGAAGAAACAGAAAATCTAAACAGACCAATTACCAGCAACGAAATTGAATCAGTAATCAAAAAACTACCCAAGTACAAAAACCTCGGCCCAGATGGATATACCGCTGAATTTTATCAGACATATAGAGAAGACATAATACCCGAATATCCTTAAAGTTTTCCAAAAAGTAGAGGAGGAGGGAATACTTCCAAACTTTTCTGTGAACCCAGCATCACTCTAATACCAAAAACAGGCAAAGACACCACAAAAATAGAAAATTACAAACCAATATCCCTGATGAACATAGATGCAAAAATACGCAACAAAATATTATCAAACCGAATTCAAAAATACATCAAGAGGATCATACACCATGATCAAGTGGGATTCATCTCAGGGATACAAGGATGGTACAACATTTGAAAATCCATCAACATCATCCACCACATCAACAAAAAGAAGGACAAAAACCACATGATCATCTCCATAGAAGCTGAAAAAGCATATGACAAAATTCAACATCCATTCATGATAAAAACTCTCAACAAAATGGGCATAGAGGGCAAGTACCTCAACATAATAAAGCCATATATGATAAACCCACAACTAACATCATACTTAACAGTGAGAAGCTGAAAGCTTTTCACCTAAGATTGAGAACAAGACAGGGATGCCCACCCTCCCCACTGTTATTCAACATAGTACTGGAGGTCCTAGCCATGGCAATCAGACAAAACAAAGAAATACAAGGCATCCAGATTGATAAAGAAGTAGTCAAACTGTCACTATTTGCAGATGATATGATATTGTATATAAAAAACCCTAAAGACTCCACTCCAAAACTACTAGAACTGATATCAGAATTCAGCAAAGTTGCAGAATACAAAATTAACACACAGAAATCTGTGGCTTTCCTATACACTAACAATGAACTAATAGAAAGAGAAATCAGGAAAACAATTCCATTCACAATTGCATCAAAAAGAATAAAATACTTAGGAATAAATCTAACCAAGGAAGTGAAAGACCTGTACCCTGAAAACTACAAGACACTCTTAAGAGAAATTAAAGAGGACACTAATAAATGGCAACACATCTCATGCTCTTGGCTAGGAAGAATTAATATTGTCAAAATGGCCATCCTGCCTAAAGCAATCTACAGATTCAATGCAATTCCTATCAAAATACCAACAGCATTCTTCAATGAACTGGAACAAATAGTTCTAAAATTCATATGGAACCACAAAAGAACCCGAATAGCCAAAGCAATCCTGAGAAAGAACAATAAAGCAGGAGGGATTTTGCTTCCCAACTTCAAGTTCTACTACAAACCCACAGTAATCAAGACAATTTGGTACTGGCACAAGAAAAGACCCATAGACCAGTGAAATAGAATACAGAGTCCAGATATTAACCCAAACATATATGGTCAATTAATATATGATAAAGGAGCCATGAATATACACTGGGGAAATGACAGTCTCTTCAATAGCTGGTTTTGGCAAAACTGGACATCTAAGTGTAAGAGAATGAAACTGGATCATTTTCTAAACCCATATACAAAAGTAAATTCGAAATGGATCAAAGACCTGAATGTAAGTCATGAATCCATAAAACACTTAGAAAAAAACATAGGCAAAAAACTTTAAGACAAAAACATGAGCAACTTCTTCAGGGACATATCTCCCTCGGCAAGGGAAACAAAAGCAAAAATGAACAAGTGGGACTATTTCAAGCTGAAAAGCTTTTGTAAAGCAAAGGACAACATCAGTAGAACAAAAATACATCCTACAGTATGGGAGAATTTATTCATAAATGACATATCCAATAAGGGGTTGACATCCAAAATATACAAAGAGCTCACACACCTCAACAAACCAAAAGGAAATAAGCCAATTAAAAAATGGGCAGAGGATATGAAGAGACAGTTCTCCAAAGAAGAAATTCAGATGGCCAGCACACACATGAAAAGATTCTCCACATCACTAATCATCAGAGAAATGCAAACTAAAACTACAATGAGATATCACCTCACACCAGTAAGGATGGCCACCATAAAAAAGACAAACAAAAACAAATGTTGGGGAGGATGTAGAGAAAGGGAACCCTCCTGCACTGCTGGTGCGAATGTAAATTAGTTCAACCATTGTGGAAAGCAGTATGGAGGTTCCTCAAAAAGCTCAAAATAGAAATACCATTTGACACAGGAATTCCACTCCTAGGAATTTACCCTAAGCATGCAGCAGCCTGGTTTGAAAAAGACATATGCACCCTTATGTTTATCGCAGCACTATTTATAATAGCCAAGAAATGGAAACAACCTAAGTGCCCATCAGTAGATGAATAGATAAAGAAAATGTGGTACATATACACAATGAAATATTATTTAGCCATAAGAAGAAAACAAATCCTACCATTTGCAACAACATGGATGGAGCTAGAGGGTATTATGTTCAGGGAAATGAGCCAGGTGGAAAAAGACAAGTATCAAATGATTTCAGTCATACATATGTGGAGTATAAGAACAAAGAAAAAAAACTTAAGGAACAAAACAGCAGCAGACTCACAGAACCCAAGAACGGACTAACAGATATCAAAGGGAAAGGGACTGGGGAGGATGAGTGGGAAGGAAAGGACAAGGAGGAAAAAGGGGCATTATGATAAGCAGACATAATGTAGGGTGGGCATGGGGGATGCTGTACAACACAGAGAAGACAAGTAGTGATTCTATAGCATCTTACTACACTGATGGACAATGACTGTAATGGGGTATGTGGTGGGGACTTGATGATTGGGGGAGTCTAGTAATTATAATGTTGCTCATGTAATTGTAGACTAATGATACCAAAAAAAAAAGAAAATAGTAAGGAGGGTTAAGGAACCTAAATGGATGTAGAGTTTCCCCATGTCTCTCAAAGTAGTAAAGCATCTTATCATTATTTTAAAAAATTAAAAAGCCCTAAATAATACACCCCAAAACTACTAGTTCTAATATCTGAATTCAGCAAAGTGCAGGATACAAAATTAATACACAGAAATCTGTTGCATTCCTATACACTAAAGATGAACTAGCAGCAGAAAGAGAAATCAGGAAAGCAATTCCATTCACAATTGCATCAAAAAGAATAAAATACCTAGGAATAAACCTAACCAAGTAAGTAAAAGACCTATATCCTGAAAACTATAAGATACTAATGAGAGAAATTAAAGAAGATACCAATAAATGGAAATACATCCCATGCTTATGGATAGGAAGAATTAATATTGTCAAAATGGCTATATTGCCTAAAGTGATCTATAGATTCAATGCAATCCCTATCAAAATACCAACAGCATTCTTCAACAAGCCAAAGCAAATAGTTCTAAAATTCATATGGAACCACAAGACTCCAAATAGCCAAAGCAATCCTGAGAAGGAAGAATAAAGCTGGGGGGGATTATGCTCCCTGGCATCAAGCTCTACTACAAATCCACAGTAATCAAGACAATTTGGTACTGGCACAACAACAGACCCATAGACCAATGAAACAGACTAGAGAGCCCAGATATAAACCCAAGTATATATCATCAATTAATATATGATAAAGGAGCCATGGACATACAATGGGGAAATGAAAGCCTCTTCAACAACTGGTGTTGGCAAAACTGGACAGCTACATGCAAGAGAATGAAACTGGATTATTGTCCAACCCCATAAGTAAACTCAAAATGAATCAAAGACCTGATAGTAAGCCATGATACTATAAAACTCTTAAAAGACAACATAGGCAAAAATCTCCTGAATATAAACATGAGCAACTTTTTCCTGAATGCATCTCCTCGAGGAAGGGAAACAAAAGCAAAAATGAATAAATGGGACTACATCAAGCTAAAAAGCTTCTGTACAGCAAAGGACACCATCAGCAGAACAAAAAGGCATCTTACAGTATGGGAGGATATATTTGTAAATTACATACCTGACAAAGGGTTAACATCCAAAACATAAAGAATTCATGTACCTCAACAACCAAAAATCAAATAACCCAATTTAAAAATGGGCAGAGGATATGAACAGACAATTCTCCTAAGAAGAAATTCAGATGGCCACTGGCACATGAGAGATGCTCCACATTGCTAATTATCAAGGAAATACAAATTAAAAACACAATGAGATATCACCTCACACCAGTTAGTATGGCCAGCACTGAAAAGACTAAGAACAACAAATGCTGGTGAGGATGTGGAGAAAGAGGAACCCTTGTACACTGCCGGTGAGAATGTAAATTCGTTCAGCCATTGTGGAAAGCAATATGGAGGTTCCTCAAAAAACTAAAAATAGAAATACTGTTTGACCCAGGAATTCCACTTATAGGAATTTACCCAAAGAATACAAGTTTTCATATTAAAAATCACATATGCACCCCTATGTTTATTGCAGCATTGTTTACAATAGCCAAGATATGGAAGCAACCTAAGTGTCCATCAGTAGATGAATAGATAAAGAAGAGGTGTTATATATCCACAATGGAATACCATTTAGCCATAAGAAAGAAACAAATCCTACCATTTGCAACAACATGGATGGAGATAGAGGGTATTATGCGCAGTGAAATAAACCAGGCAAAGAAAGACAAGTACCAAATGATTTCCCTCATTTGTGGAGTATAACAATGAAGAATAACTGAAGGAGCAAAACAGCAGCAGACTCACAAACCCCAAGAAGGGACTAGCGGTTTCTAAAGGGGAGGGATGGTGTTGGGTGGGTAGGGAGGAGGGGAGAAGGGTATTGAAAGGTATTTTGATTAGTACACATGATGGGGGGCGTATCATGGGGAAGACAGTGTAGCACACAGAAGACAAGTAGTGACTGTGGCATCTTACCACCCTGATTGACAGTGACTTCAATGGGGTATGAGGTGACTTGATAATATGAGTGAAGGTAGTAACCACATTGTTTTTCATGTGAAACATTCATAAGAGTATATATCAATAATACTGTTATAAAAATTATATATAAAAAATATATATATAGTGAAAAAAAACACAAAACCTTGCTCAGTCCCATCCAACCACCCCATACAGACATCTTTCATTTAATGGCCCAGGTGTCTCATGCGTCCTTAAGTGGACTCTGCACTCCTAGAAGCCAAGTATTGGCATGAAAGGGGAGCCCTTGCAACTCACCAAGGTGGAACTGGATAGAACCAAACCTGGAATTCTTCCTGAACCTAAGGCAGTGGTGGAACTTAACAGAGTGTGTATGTGTGTGTGTGTTTATGTGTGTATGTATCCTCTGTTCTCTTCCTTGTCTCAGCAGCAAGGAGTACTTGGAAAGCAGGGTGTAGAAACCTTAGCTTGCATACTGATTCACAAGGAATCAGCCTATACCGTGGGGTAAGTCCTTCCAGTTCCCTCTTTGCCTACCAGCTGCTTCAAGTGGAAGTACCAGGCCGAGTGATTTCCATCAAGTCTGTAGTTAAATCACCTGCTTACCTGCTTCCTAGCATATGGCCTTGGGGAAGCTGACCTTCACTTCTTTGAACCTCATTTCCTCATGTATATACTGGGGATTGAAATACCTACCTCACAGAATAAAATACTACAAAAAAAAAATAAAATAATGCACACATAAAACAGTTGTATTCAACCCTGGAGTTGAATTGGAGTCATTGGTAACTTTAAAAAATACTGATGCCTCAGCCCCATCTCCAAAAATATTATTTAATTGGTCTTCAGTGCAGCCTTCTGGTAATTTTAATGTGCAGCCAAAGCTGAGAACACCAAATATAAAAAGAAGAGCACATTTTCTGTCCCTCTAATATGCATTTGATAAATGGAAATTCTTAGATAATGCCTCCCTAAGAAAGTTTCTAATGGTAGAAACTTCAGGCTATGTGAAGAAATCTTTGGCTTTTTGCAGCCACTAGTACTGTACCAGAGCAAATACAGCCAAATGAGTTCATGGGAAAGGGGATTAGATGCAATCCTATGTGTTCAAATCCTTTAAAAAGTAAGTAGCCTTTTTTTTTAAATATGGAAAATTTGGAAACTACAGAAAATCATCAAGATTAAATCACTGAGGGCCAACCACCATTAATGATTGGATGTATCTTCTGGTTTTTTTCCCACCAAATTCAGTGATTAATTTAATCAGTGGGTTTATTAGTATTTACTACATATCTACCATGTACCAAGCACTTTGAGATATGAGACTAGTTTATCACAGTGATCAAGACAAACTAGAAAATAATTTTGCACTCTACTTTTCCCACTGGACACTTCATTTTGAATTTGTTTTCTCACCGTATTAAATATTCTTCCAAACCTGTGGTTGTTAAGGACTAGATCATAATCCATTTCATAGTCATACTATGATATAACACTTTTGGGCACTTAGATTGTTTATTATAACTGTTTAGATCTTGTAAATATACTTTAAAGCATTTTATTTTAGAACTATATAAGTATTCCTGCATCTTAGCTGACCATCTTCTTTTACCTTCTACTGAACTAAGGGATAAAATTAAGCCACTTTCGACGAAGCGTCCTTCCCACAATATCTGCATGGCTCCTTCCTCCCTTCAGATTTGCACTCAAGCTTTGGAGTGAGGCCTCTTTCTGGAACTCCCTATCCACATCCCTTCTTTACTGACCTCCATAGCACTTGTGTCATACTATATATTTTACCTTTTGAATTTTGTTTATTATTTGGGCATGTCTGCCTGAATGCAAACTCCACAAGAGAATAAAAATTGTTTTTCAATTCTGTTCACTACTGTATTCCTGATGCTTAGACTGGGGATTTGTTGCATGAATAAGTAACATTTGTCGCAGATCATGCCCAGCAGAGGTAGAAAGAAGTATCTGCTGCTTGAGATACTGGGAGAAAGCCTGTATGGCAGAGATCTGAAGAACAATAGAACCCAATTTCAGAACAATGTTTATAAAAAGCAAACTCTTCTACATTGAACTGCTCTCTCACCAAGCTTGTCCCGAGTCATAGAATTAGAAGCAGCAGCTGTTCCCTAATGCCTTGCTGTGGGAAGCTGAGAGCTAAATTTTCTGCATCAGCATTGGAGCCTCTTTCTTCAGAAAGCTTAACTCTGAGACTGTCCATAGTGACTGGTCCAGCCCAGTGGCCATGGACATAAGAAACTCCCAAGAATTAGATGACTCTGGGAAGACACAAAGGCCGGGGCTCAAGATGTCTACTGTTTATAGGAAATGTTCAATATCAGCCAAGAAGCAGCCTTTGTATGTTAGCAGATAGGTCCCTGGGAAGGAAGCCAGATGCACGTAGCCCAGGTGAAAAGATAACATGTGTTCCGTGCGCATGAGTCCAGCCTCCTTGGGGGACCCTCTGTTATTCATGCTCAGAATGGCAAATAGGTCAATGAAATCCATTCTCAATCCCAGCCTGACCCAGCACTAAGGCATTGAGTAAAATGGTCTAAAGACAGAAAAAAGGCAAGGAAGGTGATAAATAGTTATGATGTGTCTGCCAGAGACAGGATCTAATTTATTTATTTGTGTATTATTAGAATGTAAAAATAAATAATGCACACATTTATAAGGTTTAAAAAAATCAAATAAATGACTTAGAGTTGAAAGTTTCTTTTGCATAACTGTTAATCAGTTTTCCATTCTCCCAGATTTCCCCACTCAAAGGTAACTGCTGTTACCAGTTTTTTGTGCATTCTTTTCAGAAGTGTGTGTGTGTATGTGTATGTGTCCATGTTGATACAAATGGCAGTGTACTATACCAACTTTTATGCACCTTGATTTTTTTACTTAACATATTTTAGCAAATACCCCATAGTAGATCAAATAGATCTTACTTTTTAAGTGCTTCATCAAAATCTATTATTTGGCTGAACTATATTTCATTTAACTAATTCCCTATTGATAAGAATATAGATGTTTTCAATTTATGCTATTATAAAAATTGCCATAATGAATATCCTTCTATATGCTTCAATAATCTTTTTTCCTGATTATTAAGAAATATTTACTCATATGCATGAAGAACTAAAGAAATATAGAAAATACAGGAGACAGTAACATTCACCCAGACATAGACATCACTAATATTTCAGTGTGTTTCCTTTGTCCTTCTCATTGGTACTTTATTTTTATATTAACTTGTACAGTACAGTTTTTTCAACCTTCACTTAATTTTTAGTTATGGTGAGCACTTTTCCATGTCATTCGTTACACACTGTTCAAAAGCAGTTTTTAAAACACTAAAGAATTATCTGTCATATGGCTGTGCTTTGATTTATTGAACAATTATCCTGCTCTTGGATTTTGGTTGGTGGTTTTTTTGTTTGTACATGCAGTGTTTCAACACACATTCCTTCATAATCTTTGAGTGTCTACTTTCTGAGAGAAGTTTACGTGAAGAATGAACTTCTCTTTAGATCCTTACCATGCTTTTCCAACTTGAATTCTAGAGAATCTGTGCCAAATTACATTGCTACCAGGATGCCTGTGAGGGTCCATCTCACCTAACTCTTGCCAACATTGTGTGGTAGTTACTAGGGCTCCTCACAAATATTTTCTTTCTCCTCCTTCCAGGCATAATGTTAAATTGTACTTCCCTATTTCCTTAATGTTAGAAGTGATTGTGTGGCTTGCTTTGGTTTCTAGAATGCAAGTGGAATTGACATGTGTCACTTCCAGATGGAAGCTTGATAGACAGTGTGAAAGTCACTGTTTCTTTCCCCCTGCCCCAGCAACCAGAGACATTCCAGTTGGTGGGCATTTCTGGGTCTCTGAGAGAGGAAATGTAGAGCAAGGCTCCAAGCCAGCCCTCACTGGATACTTTGCATAAATGAGATATAAACTTTTGTTTTTAAAAGGCACTAAAACTTGGGGGTTGTTTTTTATGAGGATCATCAGGAGAACCAAGCTTTAATGCCCTAAGGCATCTATTGTATGTAATAAATTATCTTTTCTCCTATCCATCTAAATGGTAGTAGTTATGTAACATCTAAGGAAAAATTGAGAAAACTGTTACTCCATCAGAGTAATCTCACCCACCCTTATTGATATAGAAATTTTTTCTGTTAACTCAGTTTAAGCCAGTCATCATGCAGAATTTTCATGGACATAGGAATTGATTCAAGAATGACTTGAATGAGTGAATGACTCAGTTTGGGCTCCTGAAATGTGGTGAGAAGTTTACTGGGTGCATCTAGAAAAGAGCATTGTTTTTTGAATAAGCTACTAGAAGCTAACTGTTCCTTCTAGTATAAATACTGTCATGTCTGGATGTGATTCCAAGACTGCTGCAGCCTTCTCATGACCAGCCATCAGATCTATATGTCTGCAAGCCCCACCTATCCACTGCCCTATCTCTGGACTTGTTTGTTTACATGAGTGATTTTCCAGTTACTTGCAGCCTACCATGTGCTAACTGATATTTTTTAAAATATCACTTGAGGTTTGGCTTTTCCTGGTCACCCCTTTTCCTGCTCAATCCTCCATTCCCAACCCACAGTAGCATTAACCTGCTTCCTACCTCCCCCCTATCTTCCTCTGCTCACTTTGAGTCTGCTCTTTCCTTTGCTTCATGTGCTTTTGACAAACTCCCTATCCTAGTGATCTATAAAAAAGAGAAGTCTTGATTATTAACAGTTAAGAACAACCATGATTTCAGCTCTGTCCATTCTTAGCTCTTGAGCCTGTACACAGCCAAGACCTTCCATGGGGAACCCAGAGCAGATACCCTAACCTTTCCCAGAAAATCATTCTTTGAGCACTTCTTGGTTTTCTTGACAATTCAAAGACATGAGCCTTTTCGAGATCAAATTGAGACAGTTTCATTAGAATATTTGTCCCCAGCATGCAAAGATTAAGAAAGAAAACTGGTTCATACCCAGTGGAAAAAAGTGAAGGACAGATCCACTGATCTATGCTCTTCCTCTTTTCTACCCTCGCCTGTCTCCTGGGAGATTGACCTCGTCAGACTGCACCATGCAGGTGCTCTTGCCTTCTGACTTCTAGATTGGTTTGGCCAATGGGAGGCAGCAGCAGCAGGAAATTATGAAGAAAAGCTGTGAGTTAGGGGTATTCTTCTCTCCTGCTCCCTCACTGT
Source organism: Manis pentadactyla (assembly GCF_030020395.1). NCBI lineage: Eukaryota > Metazoa > Chordata > Mammalia > Pholidota > Manidae > Manis > Manis pentadactyla. Next base: position 43,239,824 of record NC_080020.1, on the reverse strand, counting down.
CTCACTGCAGTTCTGGCAGGGTCTTTATTCTTTTAGGACGGCAGCTCCTGCTAAGGGCCCTTCTTCTACAACCCCATGTTTCAATTGGATCTGGTCTAACTCTTTGTATTCCTTTGCTCCTGCAGGTCAGTGGTAGTAACAACAGTTCCCCAGTATTTCTAGTCTGGGTGCTTCATCAGCCCTTATGCATTTCCCCCAAACCTTATTTATGCGTCTGTAAATAGAACAATCTCCTTCAGTTAAAACCTTTGAGGGTGCATCTGTTTCCTGCCAGAACCCTGATAGTTGTAACAGTTAACATTTATTGTGCTCTTACTAGGGACCAGGCATGGGTGCTATACATCTATTATTTATTGCTTACTGTAACCTTTCTATGATTTTATTCCTGTTTTATAAGTCATGAAACTGAGATTTAAGGAGCTTATGTAACTTGCCTTCTTTAAAAAGCAACTTTACTATTTTTTAGCAGTAAATGATGAAGCTAGTGTGAGACCTTGTCTTTCTGATTCCACATTCTGTAACTGATTTACTCACTTCTCAGTTCCCAAGAATCCTCACAGGATATCAAGAGCAGGAGTCATAGGCAGATGTCTTTCAGATGCGACCTGACGAACAGTTGAATTTAGTTTGATTTGTTTCAAAACAGTTTTAAAAAATTGGAGAATTTCACAGAAATCTAGATTTCTGGCATCTACTGATAAACCAGATCTGGAAGCAATGAAATTGCATTGTTGTATGGAAACAATTATCTGGAACCAAACAGCAGCTTCCTCCTTTAAGTGAAGCATGAGGTCCCTAGTCTTCACAGTCCCCCCAGCTTCCTACTGTCTTGCAACCGAGTCACTCTGCTCATGTCTGCTACCCATGCAGCCTCTGGAGGCATTGCGTTTGTGAATCCTGATCTTGATTCTCAGTGCAGTATTGCACTTTAGCTAAACCAAGAATGCCTCTCTAGAATGTAAGGCATTCTCCTCCTTGAAGGCAGGAGTTATTATCTGTTTTCTTAACTGTATCTCCAGGACTTAGAGCAGTACCTAGAGGGTTCTAGAATTGCACTAACTTTGTGAATCAGTGAATGATGTCTTTGTGTGGCCCAGGTGTTTTGAGACTGATGGCTTGCTGAAAAATGTTGGATGGATCTATAATCCTAAGGGGACTGGCTCTCAGTAGCAGCAGTAGTCAAGAAAATTATCCTGATTAAGAAGTATATGTAGAGCCATTTCATACTGAATCTCTTTCTTTGTCTGACTTCATGTCATGGAGTTTCCAGTTCTTCCTCTTGCTGAACCTGGGCTTCGGGACAGATGCCCTGAATATTGCAGATTCCACTTCTCTTACTTTCCATTTCTTCCTACTGGAACATTCTTCCCCATCACCCTGAGGCCCTTGCAAGTGTAAGCCTATAAGGTGTGTGGATCACAGACAATTTTCAGTGTCTTTCAAGAGCTTTTTATTCCTACCTTCCTTAGTAAGATTCTACCATCCAAGATACCTGCTTTACATTCAGAGCTTCCACTGCTTTGGATGGGTTATTGGCAAACAAAAGGCATTTGAGCCTAAATGACAGGTGTTAGGAATAACTGGCTTGAAAACCCACTGGGCTGATGCATTAATGGTGATAGGATTTGTTGGATCCAGAGATGGGGACAGAGAAGGTCTTTGGAGGCTTTCACCTCCTCTGCTTGGATCCATGAGGAGCTTAAAAGAGATCAATTTCATCCTGGTTCTCTGTGACTCTGTCAACGGGGAGTCAGGCACACTGGGCAGTGGATACTCTATTTTACCTATACAGTGTAACCTGCACAAAACATTTTCTTGACCTACAGCGAGGGTGCTCATCTTCAGCACCTGCTGGTGGAAGTAAGTTTTGCTGCAATATAATGGCAACTTTCTGTCAACAGTACAGGTTTCTGCCTGGGAAGAAGTGAGTAACTACTTACTGTGGCTTTCAGAGCTTGTTTCCCCAGAGCTACATATTGAGGAATTGAGTTTTAGTTTGCCAGGAGAAGAGCAACTCTCCATAGCACATGTTTATCTGTTTTCTCTTTTCATCCTTACCCTATTTTTCAAATAAGGAAGCTGAGGATCAGAGTTTCAATGACTTGCCCAAAGACACAAAAAACAATAAGTAGGAGAGTCAGAATTTGAACCTAGAATTCCAAAATTCCCTGCTCTTGGTGACAGTAGTTGCTATAGAGAAGGTAGAGAGGCTATCTGGGAAGAGACACAATGTGCATATGTAAGGCAAAGGTGTGAAAGGATGGGACGTAGAGGTAAGTGGGTAGACTCAGCTGGAGACTTCATTGCAAATGACACCAGGGGTACATGTCATGGGGAGAGGGGTCAGCTTTTTTTTTAGATAACTTTTATTATGTTTTTAGAATTATGAAAAGTACATATGCTATTCTTCTTGGATATCGCAGAAAAGAAGCTGAAAATTTTTAAGATCTAGATAATGAATAAGGAGCCCATGTTCACTTATTATTTCCACCACTTAATCCTTAAGTCTTCTGTCACCTGCCCACACTGTGCCGCCAGGACCAAAGAGAGCTTGACTTTTCCTCCCCAGAAACTGGAGCTGCTTCTGTGGTGAGCCACAGGTCCCAAGGGTCTGGCCTCTGATGAGGGTTAGTGACATCATCTTTGGCAGAAGTTTCAGATGGAGAATTCCCCAAGGACTGCAATGCCTCATCCCCATCACCTTCCCAGTCAGAAAGTATGTCCATTTCCCTGGGATTTATATGCTGCTCTAATATCTCAGCTTGCCACCAAGCTTGACATCCCTTCTTCCTCTCATGCATCCTCCTCACCGCACCCCCCGTTCCATCAAAGCCTAGCTCAAGTATGGTGAACTTCAGAGAACTTCAGCAATAGAAATGCCTGAAGCTAGAACAGTCATTTTCCATTTCTCCTTTGTGGCTTCTTCAGTAACCAGGGAAAAGGAATGAGACTCCAGAGGAAACCTCCTTCCCCATCCGTTTTAATATCAGCAGTTGCCCTTTTATCTGTTTTAGATTTTGAGTTTCTGTGTATAATTATTTTCGAAGAGGGACTGCAAGAATTCAAAACCTACCTCCTTACAGAGGTGGCAGCAGTGCTTGGGAAACTGTCAAAATGTTCCACATTTCTCAGTCTTCCTTTCCCTCCTGTTTTCCCTTTTCTGGGCAAAGTTGAATAAGACCCATCTGGCAGAGCAAATGGGAGCCATAATGTGAGCTCAAGGAAGGAGCATGAACAACTGTCACTTGCCTGCCCCTCCTTAATTACTGAAAAGGTAGATGGAGGAGAATTATGCATCTCATTAAATCAATATTTTATTTCTTCCCTGCCCCCAGCTATCATCCCAGCTTTGAGCAGAACTGGATAGGTGACTTTCACAATGCAAATCAGGATCACTGGGCTCTCTGCCCAAGCTTTGATCTTCTACCTATGGAGAAGGCTGGTAGTGGGTGCCATGCACCCTGCTCCCTGTTGACTCACTACTTCTCTGTAACTTTGGGCAGGTAGAGCCTGTGGAAGGGCTTTCCTTTCTATAGAGTAGTACATGACTCACAGCAGCAATCATTAAACTAACTGTTGCAATAATTTACGCCATACAAGGCACTGGAGGGCCAGAGAGGAAAGGGCATCTTGTTGCAAAGATTTTATCTGTTTACTTACTTTTAAGCAAATATAGGTTAAGAAACTGAGTTTGGAGCAAGGCCAAGGGCATTGAGAAATAATAGATTTTGCCACCTCTCTTATATTGGGAGCTTCTTATGTATCATATATTATGATAAGTTATGGACTCTGCCTCATTACTAAAATGTTTATATTTCTAATGGCCACCTCTGTCATTGATGCTTAGCCATGAGTCTAGGTTTAGGGAAGAAGAAGGACATGCCATGGAGGAAGTGGGAGGTCTGGAACAACCTGTCCCTAAAGGAAGTGCAGGATGACCAGGAAATGGAGGTAAAAGCAATTCCCAACCTTTTCAATCCCAGGGCTTATAGGGAGAAGCAGGGAGATAGAGAAGAGGCAAGGAGAGACCAAATAACAATTATCACTGTCTCTCATAGTTGTGTGAGTTGACTATATACTCTGCAGTTCTCACCTGGAACGGTACATGTAGTTTCAGTTAGATGGCAGCTGGAGCTAGAGTGATCTTAAAGTTCAACTGGGTGGCCTTCCAAAATGGCTCACCCAAATGGGCTGTCACTTGATGCTGGCAGTTCAACTCAGGCTGTTGACTGAAGTGACTATATATGGTCTTCCCATGTGGCTTGGATCTCTCTTTGCATGGTTTCTGGGTTTCCTAACAGAGAGCATCCTAAAAGCCAACATTCCAAGAGACCCAGATGGAAGCTGGAAGGCTTCTTACGGCCGATCCTTGGGAACTGTATTCTTGTTGCTTCCGTGTTGAAATGGTTGCAGGGTCAGGCCATATGCAAAGGGAGAAGACTACATAAGAGCATAAATACCAAAAAACTGGTTGACTAGGAGACCCAGCTTTGAAGACCAGCTACTACAGGACCATTCATTTGCTTACCCAGCTTCTGCTCCCTTATAGCTTAAGTTTTTGCTTGTGATTCATCTTGACTGCTGCCCTTGGCCTCTCTAGAATGTTTCCCAGGGCATCCTTTAAAGTTCCTGTGCTTACTTTTACTGGTTAATCATCCAGTTCAAAAATCCCAAACTCTTTAGGCAGCACTCTGTTTGATGCAGTTTCCCTGGACAGCCTATGGCTTGCTGATTTAACTCCTGTCTTCTATCAGTTAGGGCAGATTTGGATGGGGCCCAGTGGCAGTAACCTTAACAGCCTAGGTTTGCCTCTTATTAGGTTATAGATAGTATAGTCATTTTAGGGACATGACTTGTACAAATTGTTTTTACCTTGCCCTTCCTCATGGGATTTGATAATTAACTAGTATAACTATAAAGGGACAAAGAGTCCAGAGGAGTCAGTTCCAGAGCTTCTGTCTTATGTCTAATGGCCAGTTTGCAGCTCTTAAATTCTGCCACATAATTCCATTGGGACAGCCCTGTGAATCCTGGCCTTTGTGTTCATAACTTAGAAAATACACTTAAGTGTCTTAGCACTTGAAAAGAGCATGTGGTTAAGAATTCCCGACCCCTCTTAGTAAAGATGAGTAAATGGAGACTTCAGAAGTGTGTTGATTAGTAATTCATAAGTACATACAGGCAGAGACAGACCTAACTGACTTCCCAGTATTCCATATCCAGCACTTTCCACTGCACCATGTTTCTTCCTTGCTGGCCCTTGGCAATTAGGGTACAGCAAGAGTTTATACGCAGAACACAAAACATAGCAGGTGGGCCCATGTTGACACCACCAAGTCCCCATTCAGACAGAAAACACTGCTCACTCTATTACAACTTAGCAACCAGGTTTCTGCTCCTTGGCTGGCTGCTGATACCTGCAGGTCCAGCTAAGCCGCACTCTAAATTGATACACTGTGCAAGTTTAACTTAGCCCAACTCTCTGCCCATCCCAGCATTAGCCCAGAATCTCCCATTCTCACAGTTGCTTCTCAAAGAGAAAGAGGCCAGCATCCTGGCACATCTCTTTAAAGCCATTTTCACATGCTGCTATAGGCTCTCTTGGGATTGAGATAACATTTTCAGCTCAGAGACTTCAGCCTGTATAAACTTGTGGTGTATTTACTTATATGGGATTTTTCAACTTCACTTTCCAATCTGGGCTCAAGAATTAGGCAAAATGCCTTGAATTTATCCTGGGAATCATAAAATGAATTCTGCAGAGCAGTATTGGTTAAAAAATAGTTCTCCATATTGAATAGGAAAAAGAGCTGGAAAACCACCGTCCTTGAAGGTTTTTAAGATAAAATACTAATATTTATGGTTTAGGGACAAATTGGGCTACAGGAGGAGCAAGATTTGTCAAGTTTCTTTCCAGTGCAACTCTTAGGAAGTAGTATTTTTCTTAAGAATAGTGAAAAGGAGGAGGATAATACATTTCCCAATTTGAAATTCTTTTTAAGTCCTTGAGGCGGAGCTGTGGCATCAGTCAGTCTGCTTCAGGGTCTACTTAGAATTGTGAATTCAACTAATCTACTACTTCATCATTCCTTTAGGCATATTTTCACTCTCATGATGGAAATTCTTTTCTCCTTCTCCAAGTGGAATAACATTCCTTTACTCTTGTTATCAAAATCTGCTAAGTGTCAACTATAATCTAATGTATATTGGGTGATGCCCATCATCTAATATATTAATTAATCTAAGAGAGGGATTTCTCTGGTATTTCTAAAATTATTATAGGCAGAAAGGCTCCTCTTCTGCTTTATTTATACATTGATCCTGTAACTCTTTGCCTGGAATACTATCATGGAAACCCCAGTCTTTGGAGCCAGGCAGACCCTGGATAACCTTGAGCAGTTATCACTTCTTGAGCCTCAGTTTTCTCCTTTACAAAATAATAGCTATTAGGGTGAATTCTGTGAAATTGTCATGTTATTATCTCAATCTTATATCTGTTAGAGTTGTCATGAGTTTAAATGAGATAATGTGTGCAAAGTGTGTAGCACATGGCTGGTCATATGTCAGATGCTGCTCCAGCGTTAGTTCATTCTCATTGCTTATGCAGTCTATTCCAATGCCATGGCAATGCTATTAGTCTTTCTAAAAATGAGAAACAAGACCCACCCACTTTCCAAGGCAGTCCTTTTATCCTTCACTCCTGTTTGTGGTTTACATGGTGAAACACTGCTCATCTACATAACAGAGAACTAGTTAGCTGGTAGGATTTCCTTACATCCAGAATTCCCTCATAATGATTAATAATGACCTCTTCCTCTTCCCCCTGCCCCAGTGCTGTCTTTTTTTTTTTTTTTTTTGAGAGGGCATCTCTCATATTTATTGATCAAATGGTTGTTAACAACAGTGTGCTGTCTTTTTAAAATTATTTTTTCTTCAAACTATGCTGTGTCCCAGAAATTGGTTATTTATACTACGTATGTTCCAGAAATCCCTTGTAATGAACCATACAAATCTATTTGTCCTGCTGCTACTATAATTGCCTATATCTTATTATAACTTAATATGTAACAGATTTTTTTGGCGAGGCCATGAGCAACTGAGAATTCACTGAAAATGCAGACACTGAAGGTTGTTGAGGAGCCAGTGAACCCACTAATTGGATAAAGGGGGGAATGGTGTGGAAATTTAATTAAACTAGCTGCTAAAAATATTAATCAGAAAATGAGTTGCACAAAAAAGTAAAGGGGGGGCGCACCATGAAAAATGCCATCGGTGCCATTCTTCCTGGCATTGCTGAGTGAGTGATTCTTTTTTTTCCACAAGGTGTGGATCATCTGCCCAGTGTGCTCTGCCTATAGCTTGTTTGAGCAGAGACCACAAAGAAACATGCTTGGAAAGCTGTGAGTTGGAAGGAGGAGTGTGAGATTCTTGATTTGGAGACCAGATGCATCTCTTGGCAGTCCTTGATACAAACATAAAGATAAAATATGTGTCTGGAAAAAAAAAGAAAAAGAAAGAAGAAAAAAAAGCCCATTTTCCCCCTTCTAAAGAAACACTTCTCCCAACAAGACATGAGCTGAATGAACATCTGCATCCATTCAAGCAATAATGCTTAAACAATTGTCAAATTTGAGAGGGGTGGATGAGGGTTTTGAACCAGGCCTTTAAATACATTCCATAACCCAGGAGCCATTGGGAAGACATTGCCCTCCCTAGGCTTGCAAACAAGAGAGGAGGAAGGCAAACACAGATGGGGCCTCTTGTGTTTGGTTTAAGAGCTGCTCTCATTGGTTTGTTCAAGTGCTATGAGTGGCCTGGGCAGTTGTTCCCCTAGAGACCACTGACCCATTGCTGGGGACAGCTGGGCGCTGGAGGCAACTCTGGGTTAATGGGCTTAGCTGAAGAGCCTGGAAGGCAGGGGAAGATAATTCTTTACTCAGAAGGCCAAAGGCCCTGAAATTTTCTCCCAAGCTTGGCCATTTGGGCTTCAGCTTCCAGAAGAGCATTTCAGCATGATGCTTCAGCTCAAGAGAAACCTTGCATCAAGAAAACCTGTTACAAGGAAATGAGAATGTACAGATGCACAATGTTCTTGTTCCTTTGTCATGGTCAGGTTTTCATAATTTTATCAATTGGGAAAACTCTGCTGACCAGTGCTACTGTGGGACAAAATCTGTGGCAATCTTCTTATATAATTTCTGACTATTTCTTGTGAGTGAACAGGGCTCTGAGATCTGCTGTCCCCACGTAAGCAACAGCTGAATAGGGCACACTTCCCTACAGCCTCTGATGTCCAGACCCCTGGTCACCTCCTCTGCTCTTTTCTTGGCCATGTAGGAAGAAGACAGAGCTGGCAACTAGGAGAGGAGCTGTTTTCCCATGGCTTCTTTCCATTCACCCAGAATAGTCTCTGTATGAGTTTCCTAGGGTTGCTGTAATGACGTATAACAAACTGGGTGGTCCTAAAACAACAGAAATTTATTGTTTTATAGTTTTGGAGGTCAAAAGTCCATAATTAAGCTGTTGATAGAGCCAGCCTCACTCTGAAGTCTACAGAAAAATCCTTCCTTGCCTCTTCCTAGCTTCTGGTGGTTCCTGGCAACCCTTGGCATTCCTTGGCTTGCCTCCATCTTCACAGGCCCATCCTCCCTCTATGTTTGTCTCCTGTCTCTGCGCTGCTCTCCTTTCTTTTATACCCATCAATGGACTGGGACTCACCCTGTTCCACTGTGACCTCATCTTAACTTGATTACATCTGCAAAACTATTTCCCAATAAGGTCACATTCTTATGTATTGGGAGCTGGGACTTCAACATATCCCTTTCAGTGACACATTCAACCTACCACAGTCTTTATTGAAAGAAATGGTATTATCGGGCATATTATTTCCATCTGGGTTCACATGCCATTATGTCAACCTGAATTTTAAACAAGGTCCATGATAAAAACAAAAACTTAAATGTTTGAGGTATAATTTGTGTCCCACTAATGAATGGATATCCCTAACTTGACCAAATATGTACCAAAATAAATTACATGCAAAATGACACCACAAATTAAAATGTATTCTGTAATTCTTCAACACTTAAAAGGTTTTAAAATACCAATTTAAAAATCAGTACACTACTGCTAGCTATTGTTTCTTAATTCATTGTGAAATTATAGTTTTATTACATTTTGGTATTCATGCATCCTTCCTGTCATGAAGTGATGATTCTAAATAGCATTAATTAAATTTTTTCTTCATGTCCTAACTTGGTAAACTAAAATGTTGACAATCCTTTCAATTTCTAAAGTATTTTGGGCTATTTTACTACACAGTAAAATCCAGGACTATGGGAATCAATGTAGTAGGAGATTCCTATTTTCATCCCTTATGCCTAAAGTATTTCCTTTATGAAAATAATCTCTTAAAAAAAGGCTATCACTACTTCCATTAAGTTTGGAATTTTATTTTTGTCCATGAAATTATTTGTCTAGGGATGGGAATGGGTAGGAATTTGGAAATAAGCCCAAGACTGCCTACAATTAATCAGAAATTAAGGATATTTAAAATGTGATTGACAATGCATATGGAAAGTTAATTTTGGTTTATAAAAATTGTGTATATTCTTGGCATTTCAGAGGCCTATCTCCTATGTCAGATGCACTGTTTCATTTCCAAATTGTGATAATAATGCCTGAATGCATGGCAGTGATTCAGTACTTGTCTGCAAGGACGAGCATGCCACAGTGCTCCATCTAAGTGGTCCTAACTCTCTCCCTATTACTCATGAGATTGGAAAGGCCAGCTTGGTGCTAGTCTTGAGTGGCTCACAAATCAGATCACATGTAGAATAGTAGAGTGAATAATTAGTCTAAAATGTAGATTTCTGGCTTTTTTTTTAATGTGAAAGATTAGTTCAGACAAAAGCTCTTCATTAGGAACAGTTTCTCATAATGCATAGGAGGCTAGGCAAGTATTAGATCTGATGATTAGATAAGATTGACTATGGATATGTCATTTAACCTTACCTCTTAACCCTTCAGAGCTCTCAGGAGAGGTTGATTAATTATTGACAGGCAAGATATGAAGAAATCCCACTGGACTGTAGTTACCTAGTGACAGAAATTGAAACTGAGGAATGACTTAATAAAGTCTGTCCTAGGACCTGTAGAAAGGAAATGGATTCCCAATGCCACTGAGGGTGGGGACAACTGGAAGAACTTCCTACCAGGAATTTGAGGAATTTTCAAGTGAAACTGTGATGTCATTTCCCCAGAGATCATTTAGGTTCAGATGAAGTGACACATGTCTGGGGTGGGTAGACAAGTTCTCTCCTAAGGGGCAGAGGAGTATCTCTGAGCTGTCCTCCCTTTGTAATGGCAAGGCTCAAACATTCTCTTTCTGCCTTCCCCCATGGTGCCGATTATATGTTCCTGTGAGTACAGGGAATGTGGACCTGGCTTTCTCCATCAGCACTCTCAAGCTATGTTCATAGAGTAGCTGCACTCACGTGCACACATATCCTTCCTTGTCTGTATACTCTCTTACTAGTTTTAACTTTGGTGAATGATCCTTTTTAGATTACACCATTCACAAATGACACGGGCTTGTATGGGCATCCTAAACTGAGGAAAGGCCTTCGTATGGGGAAGGGAACTTTCATTCCTCTCCCTGCACAATTCTGCCTGAGTCCATAAGGGAGGAAACTCCTCTCCCCACTCCAACATATATACTCTTCTTCCCAAGGAAGTTCTGCTAACTCGATTGGTCATACAGTGAACATCAGAACAGTTCACTGGAACATCTGATGCTAGTGAGTTCGTTACCTGTGTCAGGCCCCAGGTATGGTCTTCCTTCTCTTTCTGCCTCCTTATTCTACTCATACAGGGCCTTGCTCTTTTTGGGCAGCCTGGTCATCCCAGGCCACACAGATTGTAGGGTTAATAAGTCTGCTCTGCAGACTTAACCATATCTGTTAAAGGAGGAAGTAGACTAAAATACATTTTCTAGTGTCATTTACCAGATATTTCCAAAATTACGGGAAAGAAAGAGAATGGAAGATGAGAAGGAGGTGGCTTATGAGTACTCTCCTACACTCCATTTTGCAATTAATTCCTTTTTAAATAACCCCTACTCAGTGAGTATGACCCTAGTGTGTCCCTCCTCAATGAGTATGACCTACCTGCTGGAATAACCCTTCTATAAAAATCAGTGTTAGAAGAGACTGATTTTTATGTAATATATTACTAATTACTTTTCAGAGGAGATCATAAAATTTGACTTTTTACATTAGTAGCTACATAATTCATCACCTTTCTCCCAACCACCACCCTTGGATTACTGAATGGTGGGAATGTTTGTCTTTTAGAGAAACCAGTCTTCAGTCTCCCCCTTGACTTCTTCTGAGACCCACTGGCCTTGTCTTCATTCCCTTCCTTTCTGGAGATGGACCCAGGGGCTCGGTCAGAGGAACCAAGCCCCCTTTTTTTCAAAACATCCTCAAGGGCTAAGTCAATGTCTCACTGTTAGGAATCCAGAAATGGATCCTTTCTTTTTTCCAGCCTTCATCACAAAGAACAGTTTCATGAGTGATCCTGGCTGCTTCCTGCCTAATGACTAACTTGTGAGCATCTCTCTGCTGCAGTGAAGCATGAGCTTGGTCTGATTAGATTGGCTCATACCCTTCTAAGATTGCAGGGATGCAGAGCACTCTGAAGAGCTTCCCATTGTTCCAGGATGCTTTGGAGATAGGCTGGGAATTCTACGAGGAATTTCATTCAGATTCCATCATGGACTGCAGAGTACATGCTCTCTGTGCTGACACCCACAGAGTGACTGATGTGGTTAGCATCTGTGGAAGGTTTCTGTTGGCTCCCAACTCAGCCTGGAGTCCCTGCAAGCCATGGCTGTTGATTAGCTCCAGGACACGCTCTCTGTTCTCATACTTTTCCTTACCACTGAGGTGAAGGGAGTAAGATTCAGAGTCTGGGAATCCAGGGCTTGAGCCCCCTTGTATCTACTTGAGCCCCCTTGTAAAATAATGCCATAGGATTCATGGAAGGGCCACTGAGCTATGGCGATCTGTGCTCAGAATGTTGTTGGCTTTCAAAAAGTGATGGCTAGCTTGTTTTGGTTGTTGTTATGGTTATTAAATGTCAACAAGTGAGTCTAAATATCCTAAGACACAGCCTTGTCCTGTGGAATTCTCTGAATCCTGCCCTCCACAATCTCTCATTTTTTCATGGCTACCTGACAGGCAGATAGTGACTGAGCAACCTAGGGCCTGGGTAGAAATGGGTATTCTTGACATCAGTTCTATATTCCAAACATATTGCTTTTTATCCAGAAGTTTACCTAAATCATGTTTGGAGTTATTTCTAATTATTTTCATAAGTCAAAGAAGATTCCTGTCTATTCTGTAAAGTAGCAGTTCAGCTGCCATTGATCTGACCCCTCAAGTTCTAGTTTTCTAGGAATCCATAAACCTATCTTTGTTTACTCTATCCATGCTCTGCATAATTTTATACACCTGCCTTTGGTTCTTTCCTATAAGGAAGAATTTCTTCACAGGTACAGATGCCCATTTAAAGAGCTATTCACACATCTCTCTTCCAATATCTTTGGTGTCCTATGAGAAGTGGAAAGATTCTAAAAGTTGGATTATCTTTCTTATGTATTTTAACACCATTCTTCTTTGGGATGCCTACATTCTGAAGGACAATATAATCTAGTGGCCAAACATGAGCTTTCCTAACCAGGTACCCTCAAGAACAAGTACTATGAATTCTCCAACCACAGGTCCTTATCTGTAAATGGAGATGATAATAATTTCTTCTTCATAAGGCTTATATAGGATTTAAATGAAGCAAGTAAAATAAACAGTTTGGTAGAGCATCTAACTCACAGTAATCTTCAATAAATGGAATTAGTATTAGCAATACCATTGCAACTGGAATTAGAAATAGGGTAAATATTAATGTTAGTACTCCATGTCTACATATTCTATGCCTCTGTCTTATTGGCTCTTCCCCTGTGTTCTTTGTAGATATCAAAATAGCCTTCAAAATCCAATTCAAATGCCATCTCTTCTAGGATACCTCCCCTATTCCTCCCCTGATCTCCCGTGTAGAACTTCTCTATCATCCTGGTACCTTTTAGTCCTCCATTGTGGTACTTATCCTTCTTAATGGCACTCATGTGTTAATGTGGCACCTACTGCTACACTGCTTCCTGAGAGTGGGCACTAAGTATAGGTTATGTCTGCACCACCTGTCAGAGGACCTGGCAGAACCAGCCCTTCTTAAATACTCTGTAATTTGAAAAGAACTGCAGAGGCTGATTCAGAGATGAGAACACCCAAAAGAGCTCAGAAGTCTGATGCCTGGAAGAAAATCAAGACGGAACCCTCCAACCCAACTTCATCATGCAACTTCTAGATGGTGTTTCTTATAAGAGTTAGGCAATGGTGCTAGGTTGGAGCACATCAGGTAAGTTTCTGAAAGTTACACCATGTCTCTGCCTGCCCAGAAAGATAGGAACTAGTGAGTGGCTCTGCCATGTCATGCTGTCAGATGCAATGAAGACACTGGGACGTGTGACAGGGAGTGTGGAAAGGAGCACTACACTTTTAAGTTGTTGGCATTGCTTTATTTATTTACTCTATAGGAAGGATAATTGAGTGCTTCATGCCAGTCCCACTCCTTCCCTTTTATTCATGAAGGGCTCCTTTCTTCCAGGTATTTATCGCTATGAGTCACTTTTCTGTGTGCCAGATGGAAGATGCAGAAGCTTCTGGCTCCTGTGAAGGAATGTGAGGTTAAGGATGGGGGATCAGACTGAGGGAGGAGAGGGGAAAGGGAGCTGGTTTGGGGGACATGTAGATTTGTTTTTAAATGGAATTGAGCTCTGTCTCCTCTCCCTAGTCCTGAAAAGTTTCGTCAGTTCTCTAGAGATGGTTATTCTTACATCCTTCTTGCTCTTTGAGTCCATCTGCACATTTGAAGGAGAAATTTAATCCGTATGGGTTCATTCATTAAATCATTAAGCTGTTGTTTAAAGAGGACAATTTTGTGACTGCAGATCCCTTAGAGTTCACCCTGGCAGCCTGTTTGTGAAGAACTTGGACACTCAGGTCTGAGGTTCTTCAGACTTCTTGTTCCAAAAGTGAGACTTATCTCCATCCCAGAGAGGGCTGGAATGTCTGCATCTGCCAATTACCAATTGCAGCCTTGGCATCATATATGCCCTTCAAGGTCAGGGAGACCATGTCCACCTAGACCTAGAAGGTTTTAGAATCCCAAAAGCCATGGTCTTTTTGGATTTAGTACATGTCACTTCCATGAAACTTGCTCCAATAGTCAGGCTGAACATGATCTCTTTCTTGGCTCGATTCTCTACCTCTCTTATGTCACTGTGTATTTCCTTCTTGTATTATAGATATAACTGATATTCTCTACTAGATGATGACTCACATGTCTTCAGTTGATGGGCACCCTACTTTGGAAAACTCAATTAAAACTTCTTAGCCTTAGTTACTTATCTTCATTTAAAACCTTTTTAAAAATTGTATAATGTGAATTAGAGAAAATGTATAAATTGTAAATATACAGCTTAATGAATTCTTATAAAGTGAATGCACACACATCACACCAATCAGGGCACAATATAGAGCTTTATCAGAATGTTAGAAGCCTTCTCTGTGCCCTTTTCCCATTACACTTCATCCCTTACTTAAATATAACCACAATTCTTAATTGGTGATAACTTCTTTGCATTTCTTTAGTTTTACCATGTAAATACTGCTAAGTACTGTAGTTTGTTCTTCCTGGTTTGAATGTTGTTAAAATGGAAATCTGTAACATATATATATTCTTTGGTGCATGGCTTCTTTTCCTCAATATTGTGTTATCTGTGATTCAATCATTTTGTTGTATTAAGCTGTAATTCACTCATGTCCGTAATTATATAGTATTTCATTGTATGAATATACTACAGTTTCTATAGCTGTTCTACTTGTGATGGACATTTGGGTTGTTTCCAGATTGGGGCCATGACAAATATTGCTGCTATGAACCTTCTTGTCTGTGTCTTCTGGGGCACATGTGCATGTATCTCAGGAATGCTGTGTCATAGGTATGCATTATCTTCAAATTTAGTTATTGCACAAAGGTTTCCAAAGTGTGCCAATTTATAATTTTATCAGCAGTGTATAAGTATTCCCATCAATTTTCATCCTCACCAACATCTTATATTGTCCATATTTTTAAGTTTTAGCCATTCAGGTAGGTGTGTGGTAATATTTCATTATGGTTTTAATTAGTCTTTTCTTGGTTATTGAAGATTGTGTACCTTTCCTTATGTTTATGGGCTATTTGGAGTTTCTTATTTGCAAAGGACCTGTTAGAATCTCTTCTCTATTTTATTTTTCTTTCTTTTACTTCCCTGCCTATTTTTATGCTGGATTTTCTGTATTATTTTTATTCATTTGTAAGAATTCTTTAGTGCCCAAGATATGAGCCCTTTGTGAGTTATATGTTTTGTTAATGTCTATTCACCCTCCATGGTTTGCCTTTTCATTTGCTTAACAGTACATTTTGAGGAAATGAAGTTCTTAATTTTAATGTCAAATTTATCAACCTAGTGCTTTTTATGTCACATTTAAGAACTTTTGTCTTGAACCAAAGTCATAAAGAAAATCTCTTCTGGGATAATCTAAAATGTTATTGTTTGCTTTCCATATTTATGTGTATAATCCACCTAGAGTGATTTTTTTGTTTAAGGTGTTAAGATAGGAGCAACATTCATTTTCATCCCATATGCATACTTATTTTCACAGCATTATTAAAAAGATCATACTTCTGGGCAGTGACATTTTTAGCAAAAAGAAAATGTCCATTTATTACACGGACCTGTTTCAATTATGAGTCATTGGTCCATTTATCTAATCAGGTACAATAAAACATTACCTAAATTATAATTTTGTAATAAATCTTGATATCCTATAGAGCACATCCACCCACATTGTTCTCCTTCTTTAAGTTGTCTTTGCTATTCTTGTATGTTTGCATTTCCCCTTATATTTTTAAAGCATATTGAAAATTCCACAGAAAAGATTTTGCAGCTTTTTAAAGGCAGACTCAGTCTGCAGATAAGTGAATTTTTTTTTTGCAATGACATATCTTCTAATTCATGATCAAGATATATCTCCATCTATTTAAGACTTTTAAAAATTCTCTCATATTTTATAATATTCTATGAGGATATTTTGCACAGATTTCATTATATTCATTCCAAGGAATTTAATTTTTTTTAAATCTACTGTGAATGGTATATTTTTATAAGATTTATTTTCAAAATGTAGCTTGAATTTAGAAATGCAATTGATATTTAAATATATTGACCTTGTTAATTTTACTTTGCTTAATCATTTCATTTAGATCATTTATGATATTTACCATTTTAATCATTCCTTGTTCCTTCCCGCACCTCATTTACCTTCTGTCTGAAGAGCATCCTTTAGTATTTCCTTTAGTGCAGATCCATTGGCAGAAAATTCCATCAGTTTTTTTCTTGGTCTGAAAAAGACTATTTAATCTTCTTCTTTCCCAGTTTGTTTGTTTGAATCAGGAGCCTATTAAAGCCTATACATGGTAATTATTTAGTAAAACTTTCAATTATTTTAAACTATAGTTTGCTCTCCATGTCTTTTTTTTTCTTACAATTAATTTTTTGAAGCTACTATCATTCATCTTTTAGAGTGACTTCATAAACTTAGTTTTGCTGATAGTATCTCTGGAGTGTCACTTAACTCCATGTTCCTTAAGTCCATGTAACTTAATGTTCCTCTCTCCCTGTATTTCTCGCAGATTGGTAGTTAATGGATTTATTGTGTTCAGATTCAATTATTTGGCAAGACTCTTCAGACCTTGAGTCTTGAGTGGTATTGAGTCATTTCATCAGGAGGCACATCATATCCACCATATTTGGACCATTCTCAAGCATCATCTTTTCTTCCCTATTTTCTCTTTCCCCCTTGCAATTCCTCTGGATATATGAGACCTCCTTATTGCATCCTCTGAGATCCCACTTACTTTACTCTGTCTTACAATAATTGCTTTTAAATAGAAAACAGCGATTATTGATCAAGTGTAACCATATTATGTCAGTAATTCTTCTATCAGACAACTAATTTTGGTTGTCTGAAGTCTCTCATGTAGTCCTTCCTTCCACAAGTACTAATGAGAATAATATTTTCACATGTTCATAGTCTGTTTGGGCCTTTATCCTTGAAAGACAGTTTGAATGACTAAATAATCAGCTCACATTTCCCTCAACAGAATTTTAAATGCATTTCATCATTGTCTTCTGGCATAGATTATAGCTATTAAAAAGTAAGATGACTATGTGATATTTTTTTCTTAATAATTGTTTGTAATTTTGTCTGGATAGCCAAATAAATTTTTCTATTTTTATAAAGTTTTATTTTTTCTAGAATATATTTTGGCATTAGTTGTTCTGGTTTCCTTTCCCAGCCAAGTAGTGTGTCCTTTCAATACAAAAGTTCATGTCTTTTTTGTTTGTTTCCACAAAGTTTTATGAATTATAGTTTAATATTTTCTTCCTTTTGCTTTTACTTTTTTTTTAAGAGACTCTAACTTGGATTCATGGACTTTAACCTATCTTCTCTATCTTTTATTTTCTCTCATATAATTTTAGTCTTTTCATTTTAGCTGATTTTAATTTTTTCTACTTTTCACTTTCTATTTCTCTCAAGGCATTATTTATGTTGTTTATTCCTATGTTCCTCCTAGTTTTATCTTCTTTTCTGAAATACATTTGCTTTCCTTTTTTTCTCATTCTTTCTTGACTTTGTCACTTCATTTCTGAGTTTTTCAATTTCTGGTGTAAGCTGTTCTTATATATCTCTGTGGATTTTCTTGGTCTCTTTTAGCTTGATTTGATATATTAGGTTACAGTCTTTAGTAGACATGTCTTTCTGGTATAGTTTCAGTGTCTACAGGGATATTATTTTGCTCTTCATTTTCTTCTTCCTCATCATAACTTCATATGGGTAATGATTAAGGTTCTTTTCAGCTTATTTTCTTTACATGTAATATTAGTGTTATTGAGCTTTTAGGAAAGAGAGTGAATAGTTTTTCTAGCTTTGCTATGCAAGACCTCATCCTTCTGTTGTTTTATAAAGTGTTAAAATGAAAGACCTCATATTTTATAAGACCCCCTGGCTTTTTTCCCCTTCCCCACTTTTATCTGGCTCTTTTCTTTTCTTTGCCACTATTGACCCTGTCCTATTCAATTTTAATTCTTTTCCAAGTCATTTCTTTCCAGTGGAGGGTTTCATTCTGGAAAGAAACTTGAGCTGATTAGTTTTGAGAATTTGTAGGGCCCAAGCTGCTAGAGGCATTCAAACCTTACCGCAGATCCCTTGCTCTCAATTATAACTGTAATATGAAAAATCCTCCTAGTTTAAGCTCCTCAGTCTCAGACTGGATTCTTACATTTTGTGGTCTTGTTTCAGGAAAATCAAATGCCCTCTTGCTTCCCTCTGCTGTCTCTCACATACACACTGACACTATGTATGTTTAGAAGCTGTTTATATAAATCACTTATGTTTGGGTAGGTCAGGATACCTTAATCTCTATTTTTGTTATTGATTTTTTTTTTTGGTTTTTCGGTTTTCAATCTTCATTGCTCTGTATGTTTTTATGGGGTGATTCAGAGAAACTGAAAAACAACTATTACCACAAACACAGCTCTATTCCCAGAATTCCCCTCTCACCTCTATTTTAGAGGAATATTTTTGCTGGATAGAGATTTCTGTAATAGCAAATGTTTTCTTAAAGCAAATTAAGATTCATTCCATTCTCTGCTGGCTTCCACTATTGATGTTGAAAGTCATCAGTCACTCTTATAATTACTCCTTTGAAGGTTATCTGCATTTTCCTTTGGCTATTTTAAGGAATATTTACTTTTTAGGAATTTCAATATGATGTTTCTAGTAGTGTTTTTTTCTGTATTTTTCTTGGGATCTATTAGGTTATCTCAAATCTGGGAATCAGTATTTTCATCAAGTTTGGACCATTCTCAAGCATCATCTTTTCTTCCCTATTTTCTCTTTCCTCCTTGCAATTCCTCTGGATATATGAGACCTCCTTATGGCATCCTCTGAGATCCCACTTACTTTACTCTGTTTTACATTAATTTTTCTTCCTCTGATATACTCTGAATAGTTTCTTCTGACTTCTCTTCCAGTTTACTTATTCTCTCTTCAAATCTGTTTAATAAGCTGTTGGGTCTAACCAATGAGTTCCTTTTTAATTCTAGAATTTCTAGTTTTCTCTAACTCTGAAAAGCTAGCAGTAATAATTTCTAGTTCTTTACTGAAAATATTAAGTTCAACTTTTATGTCTGTGGGAATAGTAAGCTAGCTGTTTTCACAATCTCTGCCTAAGATATCCACTATTTAGAGCACTTGTGGCCTAAGTTGTTTTTACTGGCTTTTGTTTAGGTCATCTGGTCTTCTCTTGGCCTGGCTACTCATTGACTGTGTGCTTGCTATTGTATATAAAAATTGATTTGCAAAGATAATTTGATGACTATCTTGTCTTTATCCAGAGAGGATTTTCATTTGCTTTTTCTAAGTGCTTGTGGGTACTAGTAACATAGGACCATCTGAATCCAATTTCAGGGCTGTAAATTTTTCTGGATCACCCAGATAAGTTAAAACTATTCCATTTAAATGTGATTTCATCATTATTTCCAGGATTTAATCCTTCCAGGTTCTAATCCTTAATGTAACATGTTTTCTTAAGACCCCTAAGTTTGGTAAGTTCTGGATTTCAACTTTTGTCTCCCTAAGCCTGTATAATGTTTTATAAAGTACTGCTCAGCTTCTCATCCATTTATTCTGCATGAGTAAATGTCTGCTGAGCAAATGCAGGCTTACTTTTCTGGATGTCTGTTTTCTCCCAATCTTTGCCTAGAAGTCCACTCTAACTTGATTGTCCTGTAATGCTTTTAGAGGAAGATGTTTTACATATTTGTTCTAGAATTTTTATAATTATCTTCAGCAGAAAGATCAACCTGAACTACCTAATACACCATTACCTAAGACTTAATTTTTTCATATGCAAAATAAAAGTCCATAGAGAACCAAGATGGTGGCGTGAGTAGAGCAGCGGAAATCTCCTCCCAAAACCACATACATTTTTGAAAATACAACAAAGACAACTCTCCCTAAAAGAGAGACCATAAGACATAGGACAACAGCCAGACTACATCCACACCTGTGAGAACCCAGCGCCTCATGAAGGGGGTAAGATACAAGCCGTGGCCTGGTGGGACCCAAGCGCCCCTCACCCCAGCTCCCGGCGGGAGGAGAGGAGTCAAAAATGGAGGGAGAGAGAGCCCAGGACTGCTAAGCATCCAGCCCTCGCCATCTGCACTGGAGTGCAGACACACAGTGTATGCATGAGGTGCTGGAAACTAGGGAAGCAGGACAGTAAGACCTGTAAGCAGGTCCCCGCAGCTGGCACATCCAGGACAAAGAAAAGCGAGTGCTTTTTGAAAGTCTTAAAGGGACAGGGACCCCACAGCTGGACGGAAGTGCCCCGGGACACTTAGCCCAGGGGCAGGGAATCCTGGGGAACTCTGGGCACCCGAACCCCCGCAGCACAGCTCGGAGGCCCCTCACTGTGATAAACAGCCTCCCGCCTCTTCCCCCTCCAACGTGGCTCCGCCATATTGGAGAAGCAGCCTGAGGCAGGCCACGCCCACAGCAACTACAGAGATAAGTAAACTCCATGGCGGCCGGGCAAGATCAGAAGCCCTGACTGCACGCAGCTGCCCAGCACAAGCTGCTAGAGGCCGCTGTTATCCCAGGAGAGGAAGGCCACAAACTGGCAAGAAGGGACTTTCTCTTACCCAACACATGCGCCAGCTCCCCACAAATATATCTATCACCATGAAAAGACAGAAGAAATTGATACAGGCCAAGATCACAGAGGCAAACCCTGAGAAGGAGATAGACCTAACCAGTCTTCCTGAAAAAGAATTAAAAATAAAGCTCATAACCATGCTGATGAAGCTGCAGAGAAATATGCAAGAGCTAAGGGATGAAGTCCGGAGGGAGATTACAGACATCTGGAGGGAGATTACAGAAGTGAAACAAACTCTGGAAGGATTTATAAGCACAATGGATAAGATGCAAGAGGCCATTGATGGAATAGAAACCAGAGAACAGGAACACATAGAAGCTGACATAGAGAGAGATAAAAGGATCTCCAGGAATGAAACAATATTAAGAGAACTCTGTGACCAATCCAAAAGGAACAATATCTGCATTATAGGGGTACCAGAAGAAGAAGAAGAGAGAGAAAGGGACAGAAAGTGTATTTGAAGAAATAATTCCTGAAAACTTCCCCAAACTGGAGGAGGAAATAATCGATCAGACCATGGAGGTGTACAGAACTCCCAACAGAAAGGACCCAAGAAGGACAACACCAAGACACATAATAATTAAAATGGCAAAGGTCAAGGACAAGGACAGAATTTTAAACGCAGCTAGAGAGAGGTAAAAGGTCACCTACAAAGGAAAACCCATCAGGCTATCATCAGACTTCTCAACAGAAACCTTACAGGCCAGAAGAGAATGGCATGATGTATTTAATGCAATGAAACAGATAGGCCTTGAACCAAGAATACTGTATCCAGCACAACTACCATTTAAATATGAAGGGGGGGGCAGAGCCAACATGGTGGCATGAGTAGGACAGTGGGAATCTCCTCCCAAAAACATATATACTTTTGAAAATACAACAAACACAACTAGCCCTAAAAGAGAGACCAGAAGACGCAGGACAGTGGCCAGACTGCAGCTACACCAGCAAGATCCCAGCGACTGGTGAAAGGGGTAAGATACAAGCCCCGGCCCTGCGGGACCCGAGCGCCCCTCCCCCAGGTCCCGGCGGGAGAAGAATAGGCAGAGCGGGAGGGAGACGGAGCCCAGGACTGCTGAACACCCAGCCCCAGCCACCCCCACCAGAGCACAGACACAGTGCATGGGCGGGGGGCCCTGGATACTGGGGAAACAGGGCAACAAGACCTCTGAGCGCGTGCCGAAGCTGATGCCCCTGTGACAAAGAAAAGCAGGGGCTTTTTGAAAGTCTTAAAGGGACAGGACTTAACAGCTTGACGGAAACAACACAGGTCATAGTCCAGTAGCTGGAAATTACAGGGAAAACCGGGCACACTAACCCCCTGGGCAACAGCTCTGAGACCCCTCACGGAGGTAAACAGCCAAGCAGCCCCCCCATCCATTACCCCTCCCGGTGCTGTGAAAGCAGAGAAGCAGCCTGAGACAAACTCCGCCCACAGAAAGGGAAATTCCTCCCTTCCGGCCAGGCAAGACACAGACCCACTCTACACGCAAATACCCAACACAAGCCACTAGGGGTCGCAGTTGTCCCAGTAAAGAAAGGCCGGTAGCAAGTGAAAATTTTGGCCCTCCCAGCTGACAGTCAATAGCACCTATCAACATGAAAAGGCAAAAAAATATGATCCAGACAAGACTAACCCAGACAGCTTCGGCATCTGCTACATCTTCCCCTGAGAAGGAACCTGGGGAGATAGATTTAGCCAGTCTTCCTGAAAAAGAATTCAAAACAAAAGTCATAACCATGCTGATGGACTTGCAGAGAAATATGCAAGAACTAAGGAAGGAGAATACAGAAATAAAACAAGCTCTGGAAGGACTTCAAAACAGAATGGACGAGATGCAAGAGACCATTAATGGACTAGAAAACAGAGAACAGGAACGCAGAGAAGCTGATGCAGAGAGAGATAAAAGGATCTCCAGGAATGAAAGAATTCTAAGAGAGCTGAGTGACCAATCGAAAAGGAACAATATAAGAATTATAGGTATACCAGAAGAAGTAGAGAGAGAAAAAGGGATAGAAAATGTCTTTGAAGAAATAATTGCCGAAAACTTCCCCAAACTAGGGGAAGAAATGGCCTCTCAGACCACAGAGGTACATAGAACTCCCATGACAAGGGATCCAAGGAGGGCAACACCAAGACACATAATAATTAAAATGGCAAAGATCAAAGACAAGGACAAAGTATTAAAGGCAGCCAGAGAGAAAAAAAAGGTTACCTATAAAGGAAAACCCATCAGGCTATCATCAGACTTCTCAACAGAAACCCTACAGGCCAGAAGAGAATGGCATGATATATTTAATGCAATGAAACAGAAGGGCCTCGAACCAAGACTACTGTATCCAGCATGAATATCATTTAAATATGAAGGAGGGATTAAACAATTCCCAGACAAGCAAAAGTTGAGGGAATTTGCCTCCCACAAACCACCTCTACAGGGCATCCTACAGGGACTGCTCTAGATGGGAGCACTCCTAAAAAGAGCACAGAACAAAACACCCAACATATGAAGAAGGGAGGAGGAGGAATAAGAAGGGAGAGAAATAAAGAATCATCAGACTGTGTTTATAATAGCTCAACAAGCGAGTTAAGTTAGACAGTAAGATAGTAAAGAAGCTAACCCTAAACCTTTGGTAACCACAAACTTAAAGCCTGCAATGGCAATAAATTTATACCTTTCAATAATCACCGTAAATGTAAATGGACTGAATGCACCAATCAAAAGACACAGAGTAATAGAATGGATAAAAAAGCCACCTCAAACCCAAAGACACGCACAGACTTAAAGTCAAGGGATGGAAAAAGATATTTCAAGCAAACAACAGAGAGAAGAAAGCAGGTGTTGCAATTCTGGTATCAGACAAAACAGACTTCAAAATAAAGAAAGTAACAAAAGACAAAGAAGGACATTACATAATGATAAAGGGCTCAGTCCATCAAGAGGATATAACCATTATAAATATATATGCACCCAATACAGGAGCACCAACATACCTGAAACAAATATTAACAGAACTAAAGGAGGAAATAGAATGCAATGCATTCATTCTAGGAGACTTCAACACACCACTCACTCCAAAGGACAGATCCACCAGACAGAAAATAAGTAAGGACACAGAGGCACTGAACAACACACTAGAACAGATGGACCTAATAGACATCTACAGAACTCTACATCCAAAAGCAACAGGATACACATTCTTCTAAAGTGCACATGGAACATTCTCCACAATAGACCACATACTAGGACACAAAAAGAGCCTCAGTAAATTCCAAAAGATTGAAATCCTACCAACCAACTTTTCAGACCACAAAGGCATAAAACTAGAAATAAACTGTTCAAAGAAAGCAAAAAGGCTCACAAACACATGGAGGCTAAACAACATGCTCCTAAATAATCAATGGATCAATGACCAAATCAAAATGGAGATCCAGCAATATATGGAAACAAATGACAACAACAACACTAAGCCCCAACTTCTGTGGGACACAGCAAAAGCAGTCTTAAGAGGAAAGTGTATAGCAATCCAAGCATATTTTAAAAAGGTAGAACAAGCCCAAATGAACGGTCTAATGTCACAATTATCAAAAATGGAAAAAGAAGAACAAATGAGGCCTAAGGTCAGCAGAAGGAGGGACTTAATAAAGATCAGGGAAGAAATAAATAAAATTGAGAAGAATAAAACAATAGCAAAAATCAATGAAAACAAGAGCTGGTTCTTCGAGAAAATAAACAAAATAGATAAGCCTCTAGCCAGACTTATTAAGAGGAAAAGAGAGTCAACACAAATCAACAGTATCAGAAACGAGAAAGGAAAAATCACGACGGACTCCGCAGAAATACAAAGAATTATCAGAGACTACTATGAAAACCTCTATGCTAACAAGCTGGGAAACCTAGGAGAAATGGACAACTTCCTAGAAAAATACAACCTTCCAAGACTGACCCAAAAAGAAACAGAAAATCTAAACAGACCAATTACCAGCAACGAAATTGAAGTGGTAATCAAAAAACTACCAAAGAACAAAACCCCCAGGCCAGATGGATTTACCTCGGAATTTTATCAGACATACAGGGAAGACATAATACCCATTCTCCTTAAAGTTTTCCAAAAAATAGAAGAGGAGGGGATACTCCCAAACTCATTCTATGAAGCTAACATCACCCTAATACCAAAACCAGGCAAAGACACCACCAAAAAAGAAAACTACAGACCAATATCCCTGATGAATGTAGACGTAAAATACTCAACAAAATTTTAGCAAACCGAATTCAAAAATACATCAAAAGGATCGTACACCATGACCAAGTGGGATTCATCCCAGGGATGCAAGGATGGCACAACATTCGAAAGTCCATCAACATCATCCACCACATCAACAAAAAGAAAGACAAAAACCACATGAACATCTCCATAGATGCTGAAAAAGCATTTGACAAAGTTCAGCATCCATTCATGATAAAAACTCTCAGCAAAATGGGAATAGAGGGCAAGTACCTCAACATAATAAAGGCCATCTATGAAAAACCACAGCCAACATTATATTGAACAGCAAGAAGCTGAAAGCATTTCTGCTGAGATCGGGAACTAGACAGGGATGCCCACTCTCCCCACTGTTATTTAACATAGTACTGGAGGTCCTAGCCACGGCAATCAGACAAAACAAAAGAATACAAGGAATCCAGATTGGTAAAGGAGAAGTTAAACTGTCACTATTTGCAGATGACATGATACTGTACATAAAAAACCCTAAAGACTCCATCCCAGAACTAATAGAACTGATATCGGAATACAGCAAAGTTGCAGGATACAAAATCAACACACAGAAATCTGTGGCTTTCCTATACACCAACAATGAACCAACAGAAAGAGAAATCAGGAAAACAACTCCATTCACAATTGCATCAAAAAAAATAAAATACCTAGGAATAAACCCAACCAAAGAAGTGAAAGACTTATACTCTGAAAACTACAAGTCACTCTTAAAAGAAATTAAAGGGAACACTTACAGATGGAAACACATCCCATGCTCATGGCTAGGAAGAATTAATATCATCAAAATGGCATCCTGCCCAAAGCAATATACAGATTTGATGCAATCCCTATGAAACTACCAGCAACATTCTTCAAGGAACTGGAACAAATAATTCAAAAATTCATATGTAACCACCAAAGACCCCAAATAGCCAAAGCAATCCTGAGAAAGAAGAATAAAGTAGGGGGGATCTCACTCCCCAACTTCAAGCTCTATTATAAAGCCATAGTAATCAAGACAATTTGGTACTGGCACAAGAACAGAGCCACAGACCAATGGAACAGAATAGACAATCCAGACATTAACCCAGACATATATGGTCAATTAATATTTGATAAAGGAGCCATGGACATACAATGGCGAAATGACAGTCTCTTCAACAGATGGTGCTGGCAAAACTGGACAGCTACATGTAGGAGAATGAAACTGGACCATTGTCTAACCCCATATACAAAAGTAAACTCAAAATGGATCAAAGACCTGAATGTAAGTCACGAAACCATTAAACTCTTGGAAGAAAACATAGGCACAAACCTCTTAGACATAAACATGAGTGACCTCTTCTTGAACATATCTCCCCGGGCAAGGAAAACAACAGCAAAAATGAGTAAGTGGGACTATATTAAGCTGAAAAGCTTCTGTACAGCAAAAGACACCATCAATAGAACAAAAAGGAACCCTACAGTATGGGAGAATATATTTGAAAATGACACATCCGATAAAGGCTTGACGTCCAGAATATATAAAGAGCTCACACGCCTCAACAAACAAAAAACAAATAACCCAATTAAAAAATGGGCAGAGGAACTGAACAGAAAGTTCTCCAGAAAAGAAATACAGATGGCCAACAGACACATGAAAAGATGCTCCACATCGCTAATTATCAGAGAAATGCAAATTAAAACTACAATGAGGTATCACCTCACACCAGTAAGGATGGCTGCCATCCAAAAGACAAACAACAACAAATGTTGGCGAGGCTGTGGAGAAAGGGGAACCCTCCTACACTGCTGGTGGGAATGTAAGTTAGTTCAACCATTGTGGAAAGCAGTATGGAGGTACATCAAAATGCTCAAAACAGACCTACCATTTGACCCAGGAATTCCACTCCTAGGAATTTACCCTAAGAACGCAGCAATCAAGTTTGAGAAAGACAGATGCACCCCTATGTTTATTGCAGCACTATTTACAATAGCCAAGAATTGGAAGCAACCTAAATGTCCATCAATAGATGAATGGATAAAGAAGATGTGGTACATATACACAATGGAATACTACTCAGCCATAAGAAAAGGGCAAATCCAATCATTTGCAGCAAAATGGATGGAGCTGGAGGGTATTATGCTCAGTGAAACAAGCCAAGCGGAGAAAGAGAAATACCAAATGATTTCACTTATCTGTGGAATATAAGAACAAAGGAAAAACTGAAGGAACAAAACAGCAGCAGAATCACAGAACTCAAGAATGGACTAACAGGTACCAAAGGGAAAGGGACTGGGGAGGATGGGTGGGTAGGGAGGGATAAGGGGGGGATAAGTAGGGGGGTATTAAGATTAGCATCCATACGGGGGTGGGAGAAAAGGGAGGGCTGTACAACACAGAGAAGGCAAGTAGTGATTCTACAACATTTTGCTATGTTGATGGACAGTGACTGTAAAGGGATTTATAGGGGAGACCTGGTATAGGGGAGAGCCTAGTAAACATAATATTCGTCATGTAAGTGTAGATTAGTGGTACCAAAAAAAAGCAAAAAAAAAAAAAAAAAAAAGGGCAGTTCCTGTGTGGTAACCTCCAACGAGTTCTACACAGGGTATAAAGGGCATATAAAAGTGTAGGCAAAGGGTCTGTTTGTGTTTATACAGAGGATCAAAGCCTAATTGGGCTACCCCGAAAATGAACTAAGATACGATATGAAAAAGAACTTCCAACATCTGCACTCTCTGGAAGACTCATGCCAGAAGATGATCATCAAAAAACCCCAACAAAGATCCACGCACTGCTACAGCTGTAGATGCACACATCCCACCAGTTCCTGGACTTGCCATGGGAATGAGGAAGGAGATATCTAAGCTGGCCTGTGCATACAGTAAAACAACAAATTTGACTGGATCTATACTGTTGGAACTCAACCAAGAATTTGGAGAAGTGCAAATTGTAGCGCTCCAAAGTCTTACAACTACAGACTATTTAATGTTAAAAGAACATATGGCATGTGAACAGTCCCCAGGAATGGGTTGTTTTAATTTATCTGAATTCTCTCAGACTGTTCAAGTTCAGTTGGACAATATCCACCATATCATAGATAAGTTTTCACAAATGCCTAAGGTGCCTTAATGGTTTTCTTGGTTTCACTGGAGATGGCTGGTAATTACAGATATGCCTTGGTTATGTAACTATACTCCTATTATGTTAATGTGTGTGCGCAATTTAAGTAGTAGCTTAAAACCTATATATGCTGAAGTTACTCTACAAGAAGATATGTCAAAGAAATAATCAATCTTCCCATGTTTTCTTCTGCCTGCTACTTCTATAGCTTTTCTTCTTCCTTCCTAATTACAACCCTTAAATAGAATTCGTGCCTCATATCAAATTTACCGAGTATCATAATTCTTCCAAGTGGTAAAGATACCTCAAGACAAATGCTGGACATAGAAGCCACAGGGCATAAATATGCAAAGAAGTAAAAAGCAACCCTTTTCAAACAATAAGGCTTCCCTCTCACTTACCAACTTCACATTTCCCTGTATGGCCCCGGAAGATGACTGGTTAGCCAGAGACGGGTAAGATTCCTCAAGGGAGGAACAACCTAAGACAGGCACAGTCGCAGGGGGGCCATCAGGTGAGAAATTGGGGATCAACAGAGGTGAGGCTTAGAACCTCACCCCCCCTGTTCTGAGAGAAATCTGCATACATGGATGTTTTATTGCCCTGGTCTAGCTTGGATTAACACATAGTCTACAGGCACACACCTGATCATCTACATTTGCTCTCTTTCAACACTAAACTATGTTTTCTACCTTTATCTTGTATCTACCTACCACTTCAGCATTTTATTAAAAATAATAATAATAAAGAGAGAAATGTGGTATCCACATATAAATCAAGTATAAAAACCAAATGAGTATTCATATTTGATCTGACTGTTTAGAGTTCATAATGCATGAGCAAAACCGAAAGTTTCTGTGATGACTGCCCTTGTACTGTTCACTATGTAACTTATTCACTATGTAAGAATTTGTTCTCCATGTAAGAACTTGTTTGTTATGCCTCAGAAGATTGGAGACTGACAAAAATTAGGCTTGGGGTGGATTAATGATTGTGCATTGAGCATCGACTCCCCTATACAGAATTTTATTGTCGTTAACAACCATTTGATCAATAAATATGAGAGATGCCCTCACAAAAAAAAAAAAAAAAAAAAAAAAAGGACAGACTTCCAATGGTAAAATAAATAAGTAACTGGGATGTAATGTATAGCATAAGGAATAAAGTCAAGATATTGTAACAGCTTGGTAGGGTGAGAGCTGGAACCTAGAATTATGTATATAAATGTTCTACCACTGTGTTGTACACTTGAAACTAATGTAATGTAATACTGTGCATCAACTACCCTTCAATAAAAAATAATTATTTAAAAAAAAAAAAACTGCAATGAGGTATCACCTCACACCAGTAAGGATGGCTGCCATCCAAAAGACAAACAACAACAAATGTTGGCGAGGCTTTGGAGAAAGGGGAACCCTCCTACACTGCTGGTGGGAATGTAAATTAGTTCAACCATTGTGGAAAGCAGTATGGAGGTACATCAAAATGCTCAAAACAGACATACCATTTGACCCAGGAATTCCACTCCTAGGAATTTACCCTAAGAATGCAGCAATGAAGTATGAGAAAGATCAGTGCACCCCTATGTTTATCGCAGCACTATTTACAATAGCCAAGAATTGGAAGCAACCTAAATGTCCATCGATAGATGAATGGATAAAGAAGATGTGGTACATATACACAATGGAATACTACTCAGCCATAAGAAAAGGGCAAATCCTACCATTTGCAGCAACATGGATGGAGCTGGAGGGTATTATGCTCAGTGAAACAAGCCAAGCAGAGAAAGAGAAATACCAAATGATTTCACTCATCTGTGAAGTATAAGAACAAAGGAAAAACTGAAGGAACAAAACAGCATCAGAATCACAGAACTCAAGAATGGACTAAAGGGAGTTTTATTGTTGTTAACAACCATTTGATCAATAAATATGAGAGATGCCCTCACAAAAAAAAAATATATATATATATATATATATATATATATATATATATATATAAACACACTTCCAATTGTAAAATAAATAAGTAACCAGGATGTAATGTATAGCATAAGGAATATAGTCAAAATATTGTAACAACTTGGTATGGTGATAGCTGGTACCTAGAATTATCATGTATATAAATGTTGAATCACTGTGTTGTACACCTGAAACTAATGTAATACTGTGTGTCAACTACCCTTCAATAAAAAATAATTATCGAGGAAAAAAAAATATGAAGGAGGGATTAAACAATTCCCAGACAAGCAAAAGTTGAGGGAATTTGCCTCCCACAGACCACCTCTACAGGGTATTTTAGAGGGACTGCTCTAGATGGGAGCACTCCTAAGACTAAATAGATGTCACCAGAGAAAATAAAATCACAGCAAAGAAAGCAGACCAACCAAGTACTAACTAAAGGCAGAAAATAAGATCAACTACCCACAAAAGCAGTTAAAGGAAGCACAAAAGAGCACAGAATAAAACAACCAACATATAAAGAACAGAGGAGGAGAAATAAGAAGGGAGAAAAATAAAGAATGACCAGACAGTGTTTAAAATAGCTCAATAAGCGAGTTAAGTTAGATAGTAAGATACTAAAGAAGCTAACCTTGAACCTTTGGCACCCACGAATCTAAAGCCTGCAATGGCAATAAGTACATATCTTTCAATAATCACCCTAAATGTAAATGGACTGAATGCACCAATCAAAAGACACAGAATAATAGAATGGATAAAAAAGCAAGACCCATCTCTATGCTGCTTACAAGAGACTCACTTCAAACCCAAAGACTATAGGAACAAAACAGCAGCAGAATCATAGAACCTAAGAATGGACTAACAGTTACCAAAGGGAAAGGGACTGGGGAGAAAGGAAGGGAAGGGAGGGAATAAGGGTGGGGAAAAAGAAAGGGGGCATTACGATTAGCATGTATAATGTTATGCATATGCAGCATATACTACGCTGATGGACAGTACTGTAATGGGATATTTGGGGGGATTTGGTGAAGGGGGGACCCTGGTAAACATAATTTTCTTCATGTAATTGCAGATTAATGACAACAAAATTAATTAATTAAAAAAAGAAAGAAAAAGTCCATAAATATTGACCCTATGGTATTATGTGAGACCCAAATGATATATTAATAATGTATTTAGCAAAGTGTTTTGCATATAGTGAACTCTCAACTAAGAATAACAATTTTTATCACTGTGTTACTGGCAAGGACCATGTCTCATTAATTGTTACACCTATGCAACAACTATTAAATTTCTCTGGCAGGAAGGAAAATAATCATATAATTAGTACATCATTGAGAACTTCAAAGTATGTAAATGGAAAGAAAATATTTTGCCAGTCAAGGCTTACCTGGGAGCTAAGATTATCAGAGGGAGGTGAGAAGAAATGATTAAAGAATGGTTAGAACCCATTCCTGCTTCTGAAACATTTCAACCAATTATCCATTTTTTCTGGAAGGGATATGAATTAGTATTTTTATCTTGTTTGTATTTTATCTTCCATATCTTGCTGGAAAGTAAGCCATATTGGTCCTCTGGTCTTCATCTACTTAACACTTTCTAAGATTGCATGGTCTATAGGAGAGACAGTTCAGTACATTAATTTCTCAAAATGTGGAATTAACAAAAGATCATGAAACGTGTGGGATAATTTAATATTCTCCTCAATATCTTTCTGCTGAGAGTTCCCTATTGGCAGGAGTGACTACCAACTTTAGCACCACTTGGAATGAAATGATATAAGTTTGGAGATTCAGATGCCTGTCCTCACATATCCAGTGGTTATAATACCTTTTGTTTTTCTGCTCGAGAGAAATAAAGGGCCCCTAGCTCATTTTACTGCTCATTTTGCCCCATTCTATGTGAAGTTAAGCATTCTGAAAGTAGCAGACCTGTGTTCTGCTTTCAGATCCACTACCGAAAGCTGTGCAATAATGGCAATAATAAAATTATATATGAACTATTAAGCACTTTACATGTTCTAAGTCACTATAATCATCACAAGAACTCCAAGTATTGACTGCTATTACTATACCCATAAAGAAATGGATGCAAACAAAGTTTAATTAGTCATTCAAAGTCACATATTGAGTAAGTTCTTACTAACTTTCCTGACTTTATATTTTCCACATGCAAAGTGTTAAATAGTAATTAACCTTGATGGTATGACTGGGTAACTAATTAGGTAGTATGCCTGGCTTATGGTAGGCATTCAGTTTTGTGAGTTACCTATGTACACAGAGACATTTCATACAATTGTAGAATCTACTAAATTCCCTTGAGTGGGTTATTTTTCTCATTATAGTATCTCAGTGCCTAACATAGTGCATTGTACAATATTGGTGCCTAGAAAGAATTTGTTCAAATGGAAGCATGTAAACCTTAGAGTTAAAAAAGGACCTTAGAAGTCACCTACTCCAATGTGATTCATTTAATGAATCCTTTTTTAGGGAACTTCCAAAGAGGGAATGCAACTAATTCACCATTTTCATAAGGCAATCTACTCTAATATTGAAAAATTCTTACTCTTAAAAATTTCTTCCTTTATATAAAGTCAATGATCTGTGAATTTAGAAGATTAGTCTGAATCTGCCTTCTGGAAGCACATGGAATAAGGGTTTGGTTTTTGTTTGGGGTTTTTTGTTTGTTGTTTTGTTTTCCTTTTTTTTCTTATTTTGCCTGAGTCTTCCTTCAGATATTGTACTACAGCCCATAGGTCCATTTGGTACCTCCCATTCCACGTCAAATATTCCCCATAACTTCCATAAGCCCTCATATAAACCAGATGTCAATTCAGGACAGTCTGTCCTTTGAGATTTAAATAAAATTGGCTAGAGCTTCCTATCCCACATCCTGTGGGAAATCTAAGGCCCAACCCAAGGTTTCTGAGAATTCCTGGGGATTTATGTTCTTAAGGTAACCTCTGACTTTGAGTTTCTAATTCCATAGAACTCTGTCTTATTGATGTTTCCTGGCCTTGGATTTTCTCAACTTTCTACCCAACCATGATCTTGACATTAAGTCATCCTCTTGATCCATCAATCCACACATATGTAGCATTTGGTTGCATGACAGAGTTTACTAATGGTGGTAATAGAGGCAATTCACTGCCAAACACAAACAATTTAAAAATAACGTTTGAGAGTATAGTTCGTCAAATCTCTTATCTATTATGCCACCAGGAATTTATTACTTGTCCCCCTTTACCTTGGACTAGGTCATGTAGCATATTGCCTTAGCTTCTCTGTCTTCAGTAATCTTCCTACTTCCTCCTCTTTTTTTCAAGTAGTGTTCAAATCCCTGCTCATTACTTATACAGAGCTCTCTCCTTCCCAGCTATGCCCATGGGCATTATCTTCCACACCAAACTATTTACCAAAATATTTCCCTAAACAACAAAACCATCTTTCTAAGAAGGCCCTGCTACGTATGTATGACATGATTATAACTCTCCTCTCTATGAAATGTCCTCATTAAAAAGCTTTATTTACTTGTTAATATCTCTCCTGGAATATAGCTTTAAAATGGAGCAGAGTGGTGTCTGAGAAAATAGCTTTAGTAATGTAAAAGCTGTACCTGATAGAGTTTCAGAATGGTGCCTAGATAGGGCCTGTATGTAATATAAATGCCAGACATGAATAACATGATGTCTGTTATTTCTTCTCCCTCAAGGTAGTTCAGTGAGTGAGGGATTTAATCTAATATATATGTACCAGTGGGCTCCTTAGGTGTTACTCCAGCAAATATTCTGCAGCAGGGATGGGATGCAGACATCCTGGGCACATGTTTTCTTAATCTGCATGCACCTGAGGAAAGTTATATTAATGTTACATGCATAATTTTAAATCTACATTTGATTGCTTATGGATATTAACATGTGACTTGGACATTTCAAAGCATAAGAAAGCAATCAGAGAGATCCAGAATGACAGCAACAACTTGAAAAAAAACCCTAATTTTGGTCCACCAGTTATTAATTCTACAGACAGTTTTGGAGTTTTCTAGAATGCTAAGTCGAAGTTGCACTCATAATTGATTTCTTGAAGGACCTGGGATTCTTTCAATTATAACAGTGTATATTTCCTAAGAACGAACTTTGGGCCAGATGCTGTGCTAAATGCATTATATCTATCATCTCATTCCCTTTTCTCTGAAGCCCTATACTGTAGGTAACTTTATTCTCCCTATTTTGTAGATAAGAAAACTAAGGTATATAGAGAGAAAGCAATGTGTTCAAGGAGACACAGCTAAGGAGCAGTTAAGTGAGTTGCCAACTCAGCCTGGCTTGAAAGCCAGTGTTTGTAATCACTGCACTGTTGTCGCCACCTCCCCGTTCCCATGCAGAGAGGTGGGAGAAAAGAGACCACATGGAGGATTTCTCTTTTAAATTTTTATTTTTTGCAGGGTGCCTAAGCAGCCTCTGTTTGGGTCTCTAACATACCATTATTGGCAAATCTAAACCAGGTGGCTGGTAGATGTTTTTAAGGGAGCCTGGTAGAGGAATTGCTTCTTTGTCTTTCCCTTGTGGGAGCCAGAGCTGCACAAGAAGTAATGGGAGAGTTCACTGATTTTTAAAGAGGAGAGGGCAGTAGCTCATAGGGAGCATGAAGAGGTTACCAAGGGAGATGCAGGGGTTGACAGCTATCAGAGATGAACTGGCCCCATCTGGTCTCTGTGGAAATGTCAGTCCCTTTCAGAAAGGATTATTTTGCATCTTGATTAAAGTATCTCAAGACATGAACCTCATTAAATAGAACCAATGGTTTGAAAGCATGTAATTAAACTAAACCATTTTTGTTCTTCTTAATGCCTTAAATACATATTTGTGTGAAGCCTGAACATCAAATATCTTTCTCAGGCAAAGACAGTGGGAGCGAGTTGTGGAGTTACACTAGTAAGAATTTTCTGGACCGTTAATTTTCTGGACGTATTTCCTCGGGGTCTGAGCTTGCCTTCCAAAACTTTCTACTTTTACTTCACAGAAAGCACATGCACACACACATGAACACTCACAGTCTGAAATATAAGAATCAGAGATACTTCTTGAGATATCACCTACTTCACTGTCTCACTAATTGATTTACTCAACATTGTGTAAGTGCCTAGTATATGTCAGGCGCTAGGAACCCAGGAGTGATTAAGGCATGTTCCCGGCCTCAAGGAGTTTACAGTCTAGTAGGAAACACAGCAGGCTTCTTTTAGTGTTCTTCAGGGGTGCATTCTGGGTTCCTTTTCTTTTCCTTGTCTTTTCACATTATATTCTCACCTAGGTGAGCTTGGCCATTCTCATGAAATCACACCATTTCTATGAAGATGAATCTCAAATATATGTCACCTGCCCAGCCCCCTTTGGAGCTTCACAACCATGCACTTAACCATCTATATGTTTTCTCAACTTAAATGACTCACATCAATCTTAAAGTTCACTTGACCAGAATGCAACTGTCCTCTAAAATCCTTCTCAACCGTCTCCAGTTTGGTAACTGTATTCCACCCAGGACTCCAAAGCAGAAACATGGGAGACATACTAAATGCTCTTCTCCTTCTTACCACCCCTGCCCCCGTACACAGTGAGTCTACAAGCCTCCTCCCTGCTACTTTTACAGTTCATCTTGTTAGATTAAGTCTCGTCAACCCTCCTGCCACTTCTTTACTCTAAACCTCCATCATCTTTCATCACAACTACCACAAAAGCCTCCTCACCAGTGTCTTTTCTTCCATTCTTATCACTCTCCAGCCTATTCACAAAACAGTCAGAACGACTTTCTTAAAGTATAAATTGGACTGTGCTTCTTCTACATAAAGTAGTATAATGGTCACAATATTCCGCAAGGCCTTTCAGATACAGCCACTGTCTATCCTCAGCCTCTTCTTAGAAATCTCAAACAGGCTTAGTTTGACTCAATAGCAGATGCAGTGGGGGAGTATCTGCAAGAGATTTTAGAGCCCTTATAATATTAGCTACCATTTGCCCAGCCCTGTGCTAAAAGGTTTACTTAAAGAATTTATAATCTCAAACCACACTCCCTTACAAGGAAGGCATTAACATACCCATTCTGCAAATAAATAGATGCAAGGTCACACAGCTAGTGACCGGAGGAACTTGGACTCAACCCCATGCTTCTTTCACTTGAAAGTGGACCCTGTGTATGATTTATCTTGTTGGATTGCTTAGCACCCAGCAAACATACTGCCTTAAATTGTGCAGTGTCAGTCACTACTTGAACCAGAACTATTAAGCCTTTTCGTGGAGACCAGGAAGCTGTAAGAACAATGCTGCCTATGCAGAAGTTTTAAACTTCTGTGTCAGCAACAGTCAACCCCGACATCATAAAAGAATCTCATGGAGAGCTTTTGTAAAAGATTGGTTTTAGGCCCTTCCTCCAGGAAGTTCGGTTGAATTGGACTGTGGTGGAATTTGGGTCCCAGTTATATTTTTAAAATGTGCTCCAAGTGATTGAGAAGCTGTCTTAGTTTGGTTGGAAGGAGTCTGCCTGTTTCAAGTTGAGGTGATTCTCTGGACTATGTCTCCCTTCAGAAGCCCACTGACAAGACCAAGTGGGCAGGCAGCTTCAGCATCTGGTTGACTGGAGTCTGATGGGGAGCCTACAGCTCTCCATGGATGGTGTTCTTGGAGAGGAGACAACTTTGAGAGGCAAACAGGATGAAGAGGATTTCTAGGGGCTCTTTGGTTACACAGGATCATTTGAACAGTTGTCTCAGATCACCTACAAAATTTCATTTCATTCTGAGCAGCCCCTGAGGAAATGTTATCCACATTTCTCTTCCTACCATCCTCCAGCAATTTCTTTTCAAGTAAGAGATAAATGGTTAGTGAAGTTTGAGGCTCCATCCATCTCTAGGGGATTCAATGACAGCAACTTTGCAAGCCCGGTTAAGTTCTACAGGGAGTTTGGAAGGATAAAGAGTTCATTTGCTCTGTAATGTAAAGATTACCTTGACAATGGGTGCCTTCTGTCTCCTATATTATCATCACATCACTGAGTACCTTTATCAGCATCAAAATAATTACAGTCCTAATTTATTCCCTTTATAAATGGTAGCTGTATGATTAGGAGCCTGTCCTCCGGAACTTGATTCTCTGGCTCCTACGAACCTGCCCCTTACTAATGGAATACTTTAGGCAAGTTACTTTGCTTCAGTTTCTCTCTATAAAATGAGCACTCTAATTTATCTCACAAATTTATTGGGATAAAAGATTTAAAAATATGTATGAAGTACTTATAATAGTTCTTGGCACTTATAACTATTGTATGAATATTTGTTTTAAAATATAAAATGCAGCCCACAACAAAGTGGATTAACTACCAGCTTGACAAATTTCCTTAGGAGAATGTTCAGTATTTGAACTTAGTGGTTATTTCCCATGTTATACACATTCATTATGAGGTAGAGTAAAGAAGGCTACTCTGTGCTATTCTGTCCATCTTTTAGGTCATCACACTGGCCTGGGGTATTAGCTATAGGCTCCTGGGGTGTTCCATGTAGAATCCCCGATGTCAGCAAAGACTCTTCACCATCCCTTCTTGAATGCTACTTCATCTCTTTGTTCCCACACTTTCTTAATCCTTTCAATTCCTTGTTTACCCCACACTCCACTCCTTACCCCTCACCAAGGTTCTGGCTAATCATTTGCTAAAACTGGTAGAATTTATCATTTATATTGCTCTCTTACTTCCAACATTGCTCAAAGTGCAGTCCACTCTTGAGATTGAGTGTAGGGAAGCAAGAAGATGTCCTCACCATGGTTTGACCACAGAATGAGGTTCTAAATGATAATCAGACCTTCCATTCTATCAATATTTTATTAAATCCTTGATGGTGTATTTTTTAAATTTGGAATTATGCTACAAGTCCTCCTCTGTTTTATTTCTTAGCTTGCTGTGCACCAGCTTCCATGGGAGGTATACCTATCTCACTGCAAAATCATAAATAATAGCTGTTATTTGCTGAGCACTTACTATGTGCCACAAACAAAGAACATTGACTATGTGTACACTAAGACCCCTCAAAAGTAGACAGGTGTTATTACAGTTTAGAGTCAAGTAAATAAGAATTGAGGGATTCCTTCATCCACATGATGCTGCTTTTCAAGACATTAAGAGTTTGGGTGATTCAAGAACAATAGGCAGAAAGTAACTAAGACTGCTTTAACCACATTTTAACATTTATCCTTTGAAACATCGCTGGAAAGCATTTATTTTCTCATTATTTAGCATTTGCATATAGAGAAACCAATTTCAGAGGATTTAAAGGGCTTGCCCTAGGTGACACAGCTAGGGACCAAAAGCCAGGTTTCCTGACTTGAATCCCACATCCTGCTTACTGTACCAGTTGTTGTCATTACTTTGTGGCTTTTCTTAGTATAAAATTGGAGCCTGGTATGCACTAGATGATCGTAATATATTTGTTGAATAGATGAACGAAAAAGTGAAGGCTGTCTTTAGTCCCTTCCTTATCTCTTTTTATGTACCGTCTAGATGGCTAATCTTGGTTGATACTTGGGAATTTTCTACTCTGTGGCCCCTAGACTGCTCCTCTCCTGTTCTCTAAACCCATAAAAACTGACCCATCTTTTACCCCATTCTTTCAACGTTATAAGAACATAAATTATAAAACCAATTACTGTTTATTGAATATGTACAATGCATTAGGCACTTACTTATCATATTAAATCCTTACAGCAAAGTTGAGGGTTTAGAATTATTTCCATTTACAGATCAAAAAATCAAGTCTTTTTTTCAAAAGCCAAGTCCTACAGATGAAAAAAAAAACCAAAACTTAAAAATTATGACTTACAGAACTACAACATGTAGGATCTGGTATTCTGTTCCAGATTTATCTGACTCCTAAGTTGAAGGTCATACTTACTGAACTTTCCTGCCTTCACACCAAAGCTGACATTGACTGCCAAGAGTTTATTTTTTTTACCCATCCCTCCCAAATGACATTTACATTTTAATAAAGTCTTTCAACAGTTTAGCACAATAGTTCTCAAAGTGCAGTCTGTGGCCTCTGGGGTCCCTAAGAACCTTTCAGAAGGTCTGCAAAGTCAAAACTATTTTCATAATAATTCTAAGATGTTATCTGCCATTCTCACTGAGTTAACATTTGCACTGATGATGCAAAAACAACTGTGGACATAATTGCTGTCACTTTAGAGCAAATCGAGGCAGTGATACTCAGTTGTCATTGTATTCTTCAACACCACACACTTATGGTAAAAACAAAAAGGTAGTTTTCTTAGCAATATTTGTGACAAAGCTGTAAGTATTGTTAATGTTATTAAAATCTCAACCCTGAGTATACATATTCTTAATATTTTCTGTGACAAAATGAGAAACACATGTAAAACATCTCTGTTGCATACCAAATTTCCAAGGAAAAGCACCTTGTGTGATTTGTTTGAGCTGTGAACTGAACTCACCACTTTTGCCAGAGAACATGATATTTTCTTGAAAAAATGACTGACAGACAAACTGGTTATTCAGACTTGAGTATTTGGCAGACATTTTCTCAAAGATGAAGAAAATGAGTCTGTCACTTCAAGAAAAACAACTGATAGTATCAGTTATCAATGATAACATTTGAGCTTTCAAGTGAAAATTCGAATTTTGAAAAATTGTTATCTGCCATTATGAGCTTGACAGTTTCCCAATACATAAATTTTTTTAATCAGATCAGTAGTGATATGAATAGATGTGAGATTTTTTTTATATTAATAGTGAAATATGTCAACATTTGGAAGATCAGCATAACTCAGTGAATCAATATTCTCCACATGCTAAATGTATGATACTACAAAACTATGCATGGGTAAAAGATATATTCAAAGTGCAAGACAGATCAATGGACTTTAGCATAATGGAGTATGAAAAGTTCATTGATATGTGGTCCAGATCCACATTGCAGCTAACCTGTTTTGGTGTAGTAAAAAAAGAATCACCACAGTTATCTAAAAAGACTATTGAAATACTCCTCTCTTTCCCAATTACATACTGTGTGAGGTGGTATTTTCTTCATAACCTTCAACCCAAACAATGTATCATAACAGATTGAAAGCAGAAGCAGATCTTACAATCCAGCTGCCTTCTATTAAGCCAGACATTAAAGAGATTTTCAAAAATGTAAAAAAATGACAGTCTGCTCACCAAATATTTTTGTTTTGGAAAATACATTTCTCAGAAAAAAATATTATGTTAACATATAATGGTGTATTGTTATTTTATAAGAAATTAATAATTTTAAATTTTCTTAGTTTTAACTTCAAATATGGTAAATGTTGAGAAGTATAAGTCAAATAAACAAAAGCTCTTTTGGATCCTCCATTATTTTTAAGAGTATAAATGGGACTTAAGACTAAAACCTTTGAGAACCACTGTTTTAACCCAAGGATGTGATAATTTGGATGTTTCTGATAAACCAGTGAGGTGGTCATTGAGCCAGAGGCTTTTTATCCTCCTTCCAAAAACCAAATAGACAATCTAGGCCTGTTCCTCTGAGAACATTTGCTCCCAGGGAAGCCCCAGTCAAGACTGGTCACATGCTACTCCTGCATTACCATTTCACAGTGCCAGTTAAATCTGTACTCAGGCAAAAGCTTAGTATGGCATGCATTTAATTCAGATTTTTCATAGGTTATGACCTTTATAGGAGTGAGTGAGGGGAGGGAATTTCATACAGTACCACTGGGAGCATGTCTTTCATCCCCAATGTGAATCTTATTCTGAGAATACTTCTTGGCTGGGTCTGAGAGTCTGTATTCAATTAATCACCTTTTCAGACACTCGAGTGGCAGCCCTTGGGACAGGAAGGGAGAGGCCTGGGAGGCAGAGCAGAGTAAACATCTTTATCCAAATCAAGACTGAGGCCAGCTGTCCGGACTGTTCTTGTGGTCACAGCTCCCAGGGCTACTGCCCATGGCTGCCCTTAGTGTATTCCACTTTCCCTTGAAGGTGCCTCCTTCCCATGCAGGCAGGCAGTCCAGTGCATGAATTTGTGGGTTGGAGTCTAATTGCTAGCTGTGCTGGGAAGCCTGCCTCCCTCTAATTCAGTCTTGACACAAATAGCTGGAAAGTTCGTTTGCAAAGCCACAACTCCCACAGCAATGCACTGACAGGTCCCCTTCTAGAGAGTGGACTTCCATTCAAGTCAACAACTACTTATGGAGCAACCATTTGGTGCTTAGCACACCCTGTGAAGAATGAATCAGAAAAGCAAATTTGACAGTCATAAAGGCTTGGAGTTTCCAGGCATCTCAGTTTACAATTCTATCCTTATACAGGGCTCACCAGCATTTATTCGGACCACTTCAGTGATGAAGAACTGATTGACTCTTAAAGCATTTTTTGAGACCTTTAGTTGGTAGAAAATTATTTCTGCTTCTCTGGAAGAGGCAGCATAGTACAGTGGCTTATGCCTCACAGACCTGGGTTTTAATCCCATCTTAGTCACTCAAGGTCTTGAGCAAGTTTTTTCATCTGTCTATCGCTTAGTTTCCTCATCTGTAACTGTGGAATAACAATACCCATCCCAAGCCACTGTTTATTAAAATAAATTGTGCTTATAAAAGCTATTTGTGCTAACACAAACTAGGTGTTTTTTAAGCCAGTTCTACCATATTGTCGTCTTTGACTTTCAGCAAATATTGTCACCTCGGGTTCTATTGGAACTAAAATACCTACAACATAGGATTGTGAGAATACATTCCTGCTTAGGAACTTACTAGTTTTAAGACCTTGGGCAAGTTACTTTAATTTTTCTAAGCTTGAATTTTTTAATGTCTAAAAATGGAGGTAGTATTGCTTGCTACTTAAAGGGCTTTTGTGAGAAATACAACGTTTTAGAGACATATTAGCTTGTGTTTAGTAAATCGTAGACTTCATTATCATTCACTCCCATCCATTTGGCCTGAAAGGTGTCTCCCTTGCAAGATCTTTAGTCTACTTTTTGGATCCACACAGACCAAATCAAATCTTTCTTCTAAGGTGGAACCTTCATTATAATGTCTCCCACAGGTTTTCTTTCCTCTGGTGTAGACTTCCCCAGTATCTCCAAGGCATTTCTTGCGTAAGGTTTTAAATCTTTAACCATTTTGTATGAACAATGAGAGGAGGATTAGAGGACAAATGTCAGAGCTGAGCCTAATGAGCCCTGAATAGGGAATTTGAACTTGTCATGTGAGCAACATTGGGGTGAGCGGACCAAGTTTTTCAAGTTATCAAACTTCTGAGTTTTCTTTCCACCCCCTCATTTGTAGAAGGAGTCCAGAGAGTTTAAAAAAGAATTTAGCAAATTGAAGTCTATATGAACTTGAGTTTGTCAAGGTTCTTTTCAAAATATAATGTTCACATTTAAATGTGCAACTCCAGCTGCAAATTAACCATCCCAGAATACTCTGAAACCATCATCTTCATTGTGTGTGTGATGCTAAGTTTCTTTGAATGATTAGTTGACAAAGATTAAGTGGTAGACTTGCCATATTGTTGATTCATATTGGGCTTGTAATCAACTTGAATCATGAAGTTGCTTTCACATTTCCTGCTGTTAAACCATGCCTCTCCA
Source organism: Manis pentadactyla (assembly GCF_030020395.1). Taxonomy (NCBI): domain Eukaryota; kingdom Metazoa; phylum Chordata; class Mammalia; order Pholidota; family Manidae; genus Manis; species Manis pentadactyla. The sequence continues at coordinate 43,196,939 of NC_080020.1, read as the reverse complement.
ATTCCATACTAATGGAGTTTACTTTTTTTAATCATAAAATAGGGTTTTCTCCTGATCTCTGGTAAAATTGGTCTGATTATTTTGACCCGTTCTTCTTATCTATTTTGTTTAAAATAAACCTGGATTTTGATATTCAGTATATTGTATTCATTACACTTTCTGTTTACAGATTTAATAAAAATGTCCTTTATTTACTTAAGTCAATTATATTCTTGAGGAGGATAGGCCAACCCAGACCTCTGTGAGGGGAAAGAGAGCTACCCTAACCCCATTCTGATGAAGTTTGATCAACATTATAGAGATTTAGTCAGTCAAACGGCTATAAATTCTTCACACTGTATTACATCCCGTGTAATACCATCATTGTGTATTACATCACACTGTGTTACCATCCAGCTCATAGTTCTTCACCATTTCACATATTCTGTGCTTGCAAAATGAGGAAATGAGAATGTGATCTTACTCCCTGATAGCACAGGAGAAAGATCAGAGCAGAAAACAGGGATTGAAATCTTTGTTCTTTAACATACTTGTTGGGTGTCTTGTGGAAAATTACTAAACTTACCCTTGATTTTCTCATATGCAAAAACAAATACACTAATACATTCCTCACTGTTTACTGAGAAAATTAAGAATGGTGATAATTAGAATAAATTCTCCATAAAATACAGGTGTTGTATTTCAATAACTGGACTGAACCACAGGTTATCTTCTACTCTTTTATATGTTTTAAAGATATTAGACAGATGTAGAAAATATGATCAGAGAGTAAAGTTGCACCAAGATTCAAACTCATATCTGTCTTGCTTAAAAATTCATCATTCTTTCCACAATGTCATGGCACCTCACTGAGATAATATAGTATTATAAAACTGAAGATTGATATGAATTGTATGATTTAGTTTACCAGTTAGAAATTCTACTGAAATAAAAAATTTGGTTCATTTGGCATTCTTTGCCATCAGTGCACCAAATTATCCTCTCAGTGATTACAAATTCACTTTTTTATATGAACTGACAAATCTCCTTTCAATCTTTGCTTTTGCTAGTTTTTAAATTTGGGCATAAGTTCATAAGCTCTAGAATCACCAATTCTTTCTTAAAAGAAATCAAATATTTATCCTCCAGGTTTCTGGTACTTCTTCCACTGAGAAATATGCCATGTTCTGTGTGTGTGTGTGTGTGTGTGTGTGTGTGTGTTGCCTAAAAAATGCTTACATGAATTTGAGAGAAACTAGACAATAGATAAATAGTTACACAAAATATAGTCAGGTATTAAAATATGTGACAAATAGAGAAATATCCTAGATAGTCAAGAAGGCAATCAGTGTGGGCTGCAGGTATTAATGAAGGCTGCATGGTAAGGACTATAACCCTAGACTCCAGAAGAGTGTTCCACAATCAAGCAAGAAGGCATTCATTGTGTTCCTTGGAGATTCCAGGAATCTGTTTTCACTTTCCAATGCCTGCGGGTCCCCTTCTGTTTGCACCGGTACTCAGCAGCAGTGCGGACTCTCAGAGCTGTCTGGTTCACTCCTGTTGGGCTGTGGTCCATGAACTGAGATACACTGAGCTACAGGAAGCCATCAGAGGAGGCTGTGAGGAATCCTGCGATGACTGGGAAGCAAGGAGTAGTCATTGCCCAGAACATCTGAAAAGCGGATCTGCAGGTACTTTTGCCCAAAGACTTAACTGTAAGTAGGTGTTCAGTTTATGTATATTACAAGTGTGTTGAACACTTACTCTGTATTAGACACTGGACTAAGTGCTAGAGATAAAAAGTCAAGCTAAATATGTCCCCTAGGAAGTTTCTCGCAGAAGATGAAACTCAACTTCTTAGTTGAGTTTTGAGGAGCCACTAGCTATTGGTTGGATGAAGAAAGGTGAAAGGATTAGGCATACCAGATAGGGAAACAGCTAAGGGAAAGCAGAGAAGCATGAAATAATTTGTCCAACTTGTGAAACGGCAAATGCTTCTGGATGACTAGACAATACACTGATTGTGAGGGAGCAATGGAGGCAAAGCTGGAAAAGTGGTCAGGATCCAAATGGTGAAGAATTTTGGTTGCTAAGATAGGGAGTTTGAACTGTTACCTTAATGCTATCACGACCCATTGAACGATTTTAATCAACAAAGTGAAATGATTATAATGGTACTTTAAAGAGATGGCTCTTAGGAGAGGTGTGAATGATAAATGGGAAAAGAATCATTCTGAAACCCAGAGAATCCAGTTTTGAAGCTATGGTGTAACCAAGGTAGAAGCGACAGATACTAACTAAAGCAGTGGCCATTAGTATGAATCAGATAGGAGGGAAAACTACAAATGGTATTATAGGAGTATGAATTGGTGACAAGAGGAGTGAGATGAAAAGAAAAGGACTGAAGAGGGAAGAACCTAGAGCACTTCTCGTGTTTTTTATATGGCTCACTGCATTGATTATGATTCCTTTCATTGAATAGGACATAAAGAAGGAGGATCAAGTTTTTGGGGTAAGATGATGAGTTCAGTCTTTGACATGTTAGGATTTGGGTTTGCTGGAGATATTTCTGTTGGCACTATTGTATGAGAGTCTGAAGCTTATTTAAGGGAGGGGAGTAGAGGGAGACTCATCAATTTAAAAAAATGGTGGTTTGAAGCCATAGGTTGACACGGGAGGAGGAGATACCAATAACCAATATTTTGGAATATCTGTCCAATACATATATTTCTTCTTTAAGAATCCTCCTTCATCTGACCCACAGGTGGACATTTTTGTCCTATGTAACTGCTATACTGGTCTAATCATAGCTAATTGGCCCAAACTGGACCAATCAGAAGCTATCAGGTAGGGGATCTGACATTGAAATATCCTTGCACAATATCTCTGTAAGTTGTTTTGCTGTGGAAATTTAAAGTTGGGAAGTATGGGGCATCTGTATTTAGCTGTGGAAAAGGTAAACAAGTTAAGTTGAGAGGAATGGGGTTAAGCCTGGGAGAGGTGAGAAAGAGAAGCTCCGTATTGCTCTGATAGTCTTTCATGAGGCCTTGGCTCCTGAAAATACCCCATAAATTCTTCCAAATAAGTCACACTCCACTCCCTCAAGTGCCCCCTTCCCCCCCCTTAATCTTGTGTGGAATGAAAATGTTACTTAAAACCAGAAGAAGAATTAGAATATAACTATTTTGAAACCCTTAATGAAGTTATGAATCTAAACGGTAAGTAGTAATAGCTCCTAACATAACAAAACTTAAGACTATCAGATATTATGTGTCTTTTGGTGGAAGTGGATAGCATTATCTGTGATGCATTACTTCCAGAAAGTCCAACTTGAGTTAATCAAATCCCTGAATCTAACTATCAGTTTACAGGCAATACAGGGCCCAAAGGAACATTTTAAACTATACCATGGGGGTGAAATTGGCAATATCCAGACTGTGGCAATTGTTACCAGATAAATTATCTAATTTCTTCATGCAAAAAAAGGAATGGGGGGAGATGGAGGGGTGATCCAATAAGTTAAATGAGACTTAAGGGACATTTGACTCAATTTTAATATGTAGACCTTATTTTGGCTTTGACTCAAACAAATTTTTAAAAGGTATGAGATAACTACAGAATTTTTTTCACTAGCTGGGCATTTTATGATATTAAAAACTATTGCTTTGAAATATGATAATAATATGACTATTTTCTTTATAAAACATCTTATTATACTTTTGAGACACATACATAAATAGTAACAGCTGAAAAATATAATTGCTAGGTTTTCCTTCAGATTATTAGAATGTGGCAGAGTGAAGTAGAGATGAACCAAATTGGCCCTGGAATTGATAATAATTAAAGCTTAGGGTCCCTCATATTATTCTCTATACTTTTTGTATTTTTAAATTTTTCCATAATTACAAGTTTTTTTCATAAGGGCTTTAACATACCCAGACTGTGAGGTTTGTTTAACAACTGAATATCAGTGTAATGCAACCATATCAATAGACTAAAGAATTAAACCCATACAATCATTTCAATGGATGCAGAAAAAATGTTGGACAAAATCCAACATGTCTTTATGATAAAAACAGTCAACAAACTAGAAATAGAAGTGGATATTTTCAACCTGATAAAGCCCACCTACAAAAAATCCACAGTTAATAAGATACTTAATTGTGAATGACTCAGTGCTTTCCCTCTAAGATCAAGAACAAGAATAGGATGTTCATTGTGCCACATCTATTCAGCTTTGTGCTAGAAGTTCTAGCCAGCACAATAAGGCAAGAAAATTAAATAAGAGGAATTTAAATTTTAAAGAAAGAAATGAAACTATCTCTGTTTGTAGATTATATGATCATATATATAGAAAATTCTAAAGAATCCACTAAAAAACTATTAGTTTAATAAGTGAGTTCAGGAAGGTTGCAGACTACAAGATCAGTATACAAAATATCAATGTATTTCTGCACACTGGCAAAGAGCAATATGAAAATGAAATTAAGAAAACAATTCCATTTATATTAGTATCAAAAAGAATAAATATAATATAAGGAATAAAATATTTAAGAATTAACTTAACTAGGGAAACAAATACAAAATTTATACTCTAAAAACTACAAAACATGGATGAAAGAAACTGAAGAACTAAATAAATGGAAAGAAATGTCATGTTCATGAATCAGAAGACTTAATATTTTTAAGATAGCAGTATGCCTCCAAATGATCAACAAATTCTATGTAATCACTATTAAAATCCCAGCTTTCTGTTCAGAAGTTAACAAACTAATTCTAAAATTCATATGAAAGTGCAAGGGAATAAGAACAGCCAAAACAATCTTGAAGAAGAATAATGTTAGAGGGCTTATTCTGTCTGATTTTAAAACTTACTACAGTTACATTAATCAAGACAGTGTCATACTAGCATAAGTGTAGACATATAACTTAATTGAATTGAACTGAAAGTCCCAAAATTATGATCAATTGATTTTCAACAAGAGTGCTTTGGAATTTAGATCATAAAAAAGAATCCATATTACCTGATTACCAATAAAGTGCTCTTTCCACTAAACAATACTGACTGAAAGAACAGACCAGCATCTTTTTTGGTGGCGAGGGAGATGTGTGGGTAAGGTGAGACTGAAAGGGGCCAGTTGGCCCTATTTAATTTTGATGGTTTAATATGGCCCTATCTAGAAAAGATCCTGTCTTGCCCATATGTAAAACAGTCCATGAAAATCTGAACACATAGAAAAAAGAGAAAGAGGAAATAACACACTAATTACAACTAAAATAATGTTGACAACAACATCCAACATTTACTAAATGCTAAGCATATTTCTAAATGTTTTGAATTTATTAAGTCATTTAATACTCACAAAAATAGTAAATACCATCATTATTCACATTATATAGATGAAAAACTGAAGCACTAAAAGTTTATATAACTTACCCATAATTAGAGAGTTGGAAGTGTTAAGTCAGGTGTTCCCAGTGCTGATTTTAAGAATCATCTTGAGCTTGTAAAATACTCAATGCTCAGCCCACACCTCAAATTAAATCAGACCCTGGTGGGTGTTTAAATCTTCCCAAGTGATTCCAATGTGTAGCCAAGGATAAAAACCGTTATATTAATGTGCAGTTCTTACTCAATGACCAGGGTCAGAGGCCTACTCACTTAATATTACAGTATCCTCTGAGTTTAAAAACAGTGATTTTCAGAAATGGTCTCTTCAGAAGCATCATATGAGAACTTAAAAATGAAAATTCCTAGGCCTTCATCCAGACCTTGGCTCAGACAGAAACTCTTGAATGGAACTCAGCCATCTGTGTTTTAACCATCCTACAAGATAATTCTGATGCTGAACAAAAAGGCAACCTATAATATGGGAGACTATATTTGTAAATAATTTATCCAATAAGGGGTTAACATCCAAAATATATAAAGAACTCATATTCCTCAACACCAAAAAACAAATAACTGGATTAAAAAGTGGGCAGAAGACCTGAACAGACATTTCTCCAAAGAAGAAATTCAGATGGCCAACAGGCACATGAAAACATGCTAATCATCAGGGAAGTACAAATCAAAACCACAACGAGAGATCACCTCACACTAGTTAGAATGGCCACTATCCAAAATACAAGAAATAATAAGTGTTGGTGAGGATGTGAAGAAATGGGAACCCTCCTACACTGTTGGTGGGAATTTAAATTGGTACAGCCACTGTGGAAAGCAGTATGGAGGTTCCTCAAATATAGAAATACCTTTCAACCCCATAATTTCACTTCTAGGAGTTTACCAAAGAAAGCAAAATCCCTGATTCAAAAAGATGTATGCATCCCTATATTTATCACCACATTATTTACAGTAGCCAAGATATGGAAGGAAACAAAACAAAGTGTCTATCAATAGATGAATGGATAAAGATGATGTGGCACATATACACAGTGGAGTATTATTCAGCCATAAAAAGAAAGAAATCCTGCCATTTGCAACAACATGGATGGACCTAGAGAGTATTATGCTAAGTGAAATAAGCCAGGTAAGGAAAGACAAATACCATATGATTTTACTTCTTTGTGGAATCTAAAACAAAACAAAACAAAATGAACAGAACAGCACTAGCCTCATAGACACTGAGAAATGACTGGTGGTTACCAAAGGGGAGGGGTTAGGGTGAGTGGGTGGTGAGGGTGAAGGGGATAAAAGGGCTAAAAAATTCTCAATCATAATATAAGTTGGTCACAAGGATAGTAGTACAGCATGGAGAATATAGCCAATGATTTTTGTAATATCTTCCTATGCTGGAAGATAGTAACTTCATTAGCGGGGGTGAGGATTTAATAATGTGTTTAACTTGAACAACTGTGCTATATATTTGAACCAATGTAAGATTGTATATCAATGATAATTCAATTAAAAAAACATAATTCTGAGGTTTGCTCAAGTTTGAGAACGAGTAATACAAGGATTTGGAGCATGTTTTTCTTCTTCAGTTGTACCATAGCTTAGGAGTCTGGATATCTGGATTTAGAGCAAAGCTTTGTCTGTAGGTGTTTATCCACTGTCAAGTATTTTTGCCCATGAAGTTTTCAGTTTCTTAATTTCTGAAGTGAGGGGAAAGACAAGGAGATCTCTAAGATGTCTTCTAATGTTAAAATTCTGCAATTTCATAATTCCTCCCTGGTATTCAAAACTCATTCAACTTAACTGATAAAAGCAGGTTTTCATAGACCATAAGCAAACATATTCTAACTTCTAAACTTGAGATGTCAGCATAGCAGAGTGATTACGAGCATGGGCTCCTGGCTCTTTCTGGGTTTGATTTCCACTTACACCTCTGCATATCTGATTGTACAAGAGTTCTTTACTCTATGTGGGCCTCAGTTCTCGTTTTAAAATTGGACTCACATTCATAACTACTTGATATGTTTATAGAGAGTGTTAAAAAAGTGTTTATAAACACAACATCAACTGAAGCACACAGTAAGCTCTCAAGAAATGAAAGCTATATAATTACTAATTATTAGCTGTTCTTCAGCACTGGGTATTGCATGAAAATGGAATTTCAACCTTGCCCCCATTTCTAGCTATGCCTTAATGGCAGGTATAAAGTGAGAAAGCTTTGGAAAGTAGAAGAAAACGTGGCTATAGAGGATGTGGGGCCATGAACAGAGATTGCATAACAAGACTGAAATCCTGGGAAGGGATCTCAGCCACCTTCTAGGTCAACCCTCCATCCCTGTGGAGCTGCGGAAAGGGGCCAGGTTGGGGCAGAGTCTTGTTCTTAGATGGGCAACAACAATTTGTGAAGCATTAATGGATGGAGTCCTATAAACAGATGTGACTGGGACTGGCCTCCCCCAGAGGCCTTCAACCTACAAATAGGTCATCTGCTATTGGCTCAGAGGGTAAAAAAACTGATAAAGCAAGGAGTAGATTTTTTTTTCTATTTCGGTATCATTAATATAAAATCACATGGGCAACATTGCAGTTATGAAATTCCCCTCATTATCAAGTCCCCACCACATACACCATTACAGTCACTGTCCATCAGCGTAGTAATATGCTATAGACTCACTACTTGTCTTCTCTGTGCTGTACTGCCTTCCTCGTGCCCCCTCCCCATATTATGTGTGCTAATCATAAAGCTCTTTATTCCCCTTCTCCCTCCCTTCCCACCCACCGTCTCCGTTTTGTTCCTTCAGTTTTTGCTTTGTTCTTTTTTGCTGTTGTTGTTGTTATCATTAATCTACAATTATATGAAGAACATTATGTTTACTAGGCTCCCCCTTCACCAAGTCTCCCCGACAAACCCTATTACTGTCCATCAGCACAGCAAGATGCTGTAGAATCACTACTTGGCTTCTCTGTGCTGTACAGCACCCCCCGCCCCACATTATACATGCTAATCGTAATATCCCCCTTCTTTTTCCCGCCCTTATCCCTCCCTTCCCACCCATCGTCCCCAGTCCCTTTCCCTTTGGTAACTGTTAGTCCATTCTTGGGTTCTGTGACTCTGCTGCTGTTTTGTTCCTTTAGTTTTTCTTTGTTCTTATACTCCACATATGAGTGAAATCATTTGGTACTTGTCTTTCTCCACCTGGCTTATTTCACTGAGCATAATACCCTCTAGCTTCATCCACGTTATTGCAAATATTAGGATTTGTTTTCTTCTTATAACTGAATAATATTCCATTGTGTATATGTACCACATCTTCTTTATCCATTCATCTACTGATGGACACTTAGGTTGCTTCCACTTCTTGGCTATTGTAAATAGTGCTGTGATAAACATAGGGGTGCATCTGTCTTTTTCAAACTGGGCTGCTGCTTTCTTAGGGTAAATTCCTAGAAGTGGAATTCCTTGGTCAAATGGTATTTCTATTTTGAGCTTTTTGAGGAACCTCCATACTGCTTTCCACAATGGTTGAACTAATTTACATTCCCACCAGGAGTATAGGAGGGTTCCCCTTTCTCCACATCCTTACCAGCATTTGTTGTACCTAGTCTTTTTTATATGTGGCCATCCTAACTGGTGTGAGGTGATATCTCTTTCTGGTTTTAATTTGCATTTCCCTGATAATTAGTGATGTGGAGCATCTCTCCATGTGCCTGTTGGCCAACTGAATTTTCTGTTTGGAGAATTGTCTGTTCATATCCTCTGCCTATTTTTTGATAGGGTTATTTGCTTTTTGGGTGTTGAGGTGTGTGAGATCTTTATATATTTTGGATGTTAATCTTTCATTGGATATGTCATTTATGAATATATTCTCCAATACTGTAGGATGTCTTTTTGTTCTGATGATGGTGTTCATTGCTGTACAGAAGCTTTTTAGCATAATGTAGTCCCATTTGTTCATTTTTTATTTTGTTTCCCTTGCCCAAGGAGATGCATTCAGAAAAAAGTTGCTCATATTTATATTCAAGAGATTTTTACCTATGTTTTCTTCTAAGAGTATTATGGTTTCATGACTTACATTCAGGTCTTTGATCCATTTTGAGTTTACTTTTGTGTATGGGGGTAGGCAATAATCCAGTTTCATTCTCTTGCATGTAGCTGTCCAGTTTTGCCAACACCAGTTGTTGAAGAGGCTGTCATTTCCCCATTGTATGTCCATAGCTGCTTTATTGTATATTAATTGACCCTATATGCTTGGGTTTATATCTGGGCTCTCTAGTTTGTTCCACTGGTCTATGGGTCTGTTCTTGTGCCAGTACCAAGTTGTCTTGATTACTGTGGCTTTGTAGTAGAAATTGAAGTTGGGAAACATAATCCTCCTGCTTTATTCTTCATTCTCAGGATTCTTTTGGCTATTTGGGGTCTTTTGTGGTTCCATATGAATTTTAGAACTATTTGCTCTAGTTCATTGAAGAATGCTATTGATATTTGATAGGGATTGCATTGCATCTGTAGATTGCTTTAGGCAGGATGGCCATTTTGACAATATTAATTCTTCCTATCCATGAGCATGGGATGCGTTTCAATTTATCGGTTTCTTCTTTAATTTCTTTCATGTGTGTCTTGTAGTTTTCAGAGTATAAGTCTTTCACTTCCTTGGTTAGGTTTATTCCTAAGTATTTTATTCTTTTTGATGCAATTGTGAATGGAATTGTTTTCTTGATTTCTCTTTCTGCTAGTTCATCATTAGTGTATAGGAGTGCAACAGATTTCTGTATATTAATTTTGTATCCTGCAAATTTGCTTAATTCAGATATTAAACCTAGTAGTTTTGGAGTGGATTATTTAGGATTTTTATGTACAATATCATGTCATCTGCAAACAGGGACAGTTTAACTTCTTCCTTGCCAATCTGAATGCCTTTTATTTCTTTGTATTGTCTGATTGCCATGGCTAGGACTTCCAGAACTATGTTGAATAAAAGTGAGGAGAGTGGGCATCCTTGTCTTGTTCCAGATCTTAGGTGAAAAGCTTTCAGCTTCTCACTGTTAAGTATGATGTTGGCTGTGGGTTTGTCATATATGGCCTTTATTATGCTGAGGTACTTGCCCTCTATACCCATTTTGTTGAGAGTTTTTATCATAAATGGATGTTGAATTTTCTCAAATGCTTTTTCATCATCTGTGGAGATGATCATGTGGTTTTTGTCCTTCTTTTTGTTGATGTGGTGGATGATGTTGATGGATTTTTGAATGTTGTACCATCCTTGAGTCCCTGGAATAAATCCTACTTGATAATGATGTATTAGTTTTTTATGTATTTTTGAATTCGGTTTGCTAATATTTTGTTGAGTATTTTTGCATCTATCTTCATCAAGGATATTGCTCTGTAATTTTCTTTTTTTGTGGTGTCTTTGCCTGGTTTTGGTATTAGAGTGATGCTGGCCTCATAGAATGAGTTTTGGGAGTATTCCCTCCTGTTCTACTATTTGGAAAACTTTAAGGAGAATGGATATTAGGTCTCCACTAAATGTTTGATAAAATTCAGCAGTGAAATAATCTGTTCCAGGGGTTTTGCTCTTCAGTAATTTTTTGATTACCAATTCTATTTCTTTGCTAGTAATTGGTCTATGCAGATTTTCTCTTTCTTTCTGGGTCAACAAGGTTGTATTTTTCTAGAAGGTTGTCCATTTCTTCTTGGTTATCCAATTTGTTAGCATATAATTTTCCATAGTATTCTCTCATAAGTCTTTGTGTTTCTGTGGTGTTGGTAGTGATTTTTCCTTTCTCATTTCTAATTCTGTTTATGTGTTGTAGACTCTCTTTTTTACTTGATAAGTCTGGCTAGGGATTTATCTGTTTTGTTTATTTTTTTCAAAGAATCTGCTCCTGCTTTCATTGATTCTTTCTATTGTTTTATTCTTCTTGATTTTATTTATTTCTGCTCTAATCTTTATTCTGTCCCTCCTTCTACTGATTTTGGGCCTCATTTGTTCTTCTTTTTCTAGTTTCATTAATTGTGAGTTCAGACTATTCATGTGGGATTGTTCTTCTTTCCAGAGGTAGGCCTGTATTGCAATATACTTCCCTCTTAGCATGGCCTTTGCTGCATCCCACAGATTTTGTGTTGTTGAATTATTGTTGTCATTTGTCTCCATGTATTGCTTAATCCCTGTTTTTATTTGGTCTTTGATCCATTGATTGTTTGGGAGCATGTTATTAAGCCTCCATGTATTTATGAGCTTTTTCATTTTCTTTGTGTAATTTATTTCTAGTTTCATACCTTTGTGATCTGAGAAGCAGGTTGGTACAATTTCAATCTTTTCAAATTTACTGGGGCTCTTTTTGTGGCCTAGTTTATGATCTATTCCTGAAGATATTCCATTGGCACTTGAGAAGACTGTGTATTCTGTTGCTTTTGAATGGAGTGTTGTGTTGATATCCGTTAAGTCCATCTGTTTAATACATTGTTCAGTGCCTCTGTCTCCTTATTTTCTGTCTGGTTGATCTGTCCATTGGAGTGAGTGGTGTATTGAAGTCTCCTAAAATGAATGTACTGCATTCTATTTCCCCCTTTAATTCTGTTAGTATTTGTTTCACATATGTAGGTGAACCTGTGTTGGGTACATAGATATTTATAATAGTTATATCCTCTTGTTGGACTGACCTCTTTATCATTATGTAATGTCCGTCTTCGTCTCTTGTTACTTTGTTTGTTTTGAAGTCTATTTTGTCTGATACAAGTTCTGCAACTCCTGCTTTTTTTCTATTAGTTGCATGAAATATCTCTTTCCATCTCTTTACTTTCAGTCTGTGTATGTCTTTGGGTTTGAAGTGAGTCTCTTGTAGGCAGCATATAGACAGATCTTCTTTTTTTATCCATTCAGTGACTTTATTTCTTTCAATTGATGTATTCAGACCATTTACATTTAGCAAAGAGCAGATTTTTGATGGAGAAAGTCTGACATTGCTTTAATCACCAAACCAAATGTTAAGTGTCCTCACAGGTCACCAGTGTCTTGCACCCTGATGGGTGTTTCACCAGCTGGAAAGTTGTATGTCCAACACCCACAAGATTTATCACTTCTGCTATTTCCCCATCCCTTTCCTGTGCCACATACTAGTTTTTAAAACACACCTGTGATGAAGAAAGGGGAAGATAAAGAATAGAACTAAGGTTGAGAGAGTAATACTTCCTGGGTTGAAGAGGATACCAGGAGGTATTCTTGGTTATTGGAGGGCAGAATGGGATGCTGGTACCCAAGGCCTGTGGCAGAAGAAGGAATTGCCAGCTATGAGAAGCAGGTTTGGGAGAGTATTGGGGATAAATTTGCACTCTCTTAACAATTTCACGTGTTTCTGATCTGTAGTCTGTGATAATCTGCTACTGTCATAGAGGCAGGGGAGGATATAGTTCTTTCAGGAAATAGCCTGTAGTGGATTTCTCCAGTTGCTGGAACAAATTTTGGAGGCTGGAAGTCTGAACTCAAGGTTTTAGCAGGGTTAGTACCTTCTGAGCACTGTTAGGAAAATTTTGTTGCATGCCTCTCCTAGCTTGGTAGCCTCAGGGATTCTGTAGCTTATAGATGGTATTCTCCCTACATCTACACATATCTTCCCTCTTCTCTGGTCTTTCTCCATGTCCAAGTTTTCACTTTTCATAAGGACACAGTCATGTTGAAATAGGGCCTACCCTCATGACCTCATTTTAACTTGATCATTTGCTAAGATCCTATTTCCAAATAAGATCACATTCACAGATACTATAGCTTAGAATTTTATTATCTTTTGAAAGAAACACAATTCAACCCTTAACATGGCCCATGCTTTGCCTCCATCTTCTGGTTAACATGAGGCCTACAGAATCTTTCTTTGGTCACTAGATTTCTTGAGTCTTTAGATTTCTGATTCTAACTCAGGGCTGTGTACCTCCTGCCTTCTACCTGGAGAAGTAAGGGCGGTCCTATAGCACTCTGCCAGGCACTCTCTCCAGCACAGTAAAACCTCAAAGTCATCTTCCTAGAGCTGTTGACAGGCAGCTGATGCACAGGAAAAATGAAGATCTGGGAGGAACCACAGGGATTATACAGTAATTTTACAGAAGAGTGGACTGGGACCCCAAAATTCATTCTTGTTCAGGTACAGAGCAGAACCACTGCAAACTCAGTTTCCTCATTTGAAGTCTAGCACTCTCCACACTACACTTATGACCAACTCAATATTATACTAGGCACTATAGAGGAAGTATAATATTTATTCACTGAGTTAAAGATGCACATTATTTCACATTTCTACATCTTTGGAGATAATGCTATTTGTAATTAATGGCATGTCTAATTGGCAGACTTTTCTGTAGTTTAGTGGAATGCAGCAATGAACACGAATCTTATTTGGATGTATTAAATCCAATAAACTATGGTTTGAAAAGTGGCCCCAACCTTAAAGGTGTCTTTCCTCTAGTTAGGAAGATGATATCTTGTCACTTGATGTCACAGTAAGCAGTATAAGACAGAATGTAATTGAGAAGTTTATACTAACAGCTTTAGCTACAGAAAGCAAAGAAAAAGAACTGATTGAAATAAAAACTTATCATCTCCCTACCATTCCTTTTCTAAAATCCTTCCAGTGGCTTCCTCTTGCGCTTAGGATGAAGGCAAAATTCTTTACATGGGCCACAAGGCTTGACATGACCTGGATCTTCCAAGTTTTCATCCTCATCTCACCACACTTCCCTCTCTCCTCTATGGTCCTCCTTTAGTCCATCATATTGCCATGCCCCTTTCTACAACAGGAATTTTCCCCATGCTGTTTCCTCTTCCTGGCATGACTTTCTTCCATTTTCAACCAAAGAAACTCTTAATCTCTCTTCTGATTTCTTTACAAGGGTCACTTCTTTGGAGAAACCTTCCCTAATTCACTGATTAGGTCAAATTGGTACCTTACATGCTCTCAAAGCAACATATATCTTTCTTTGTAGCCCTTTCCATGGACACATATATTTCTATATTCATTTGATTATTTGAGTAATACCAATTTCCCTTATTAGACTTGAAGCTTCTTGAGGAGGATTCTGTCTGTTTTTCTTATCATTGTATCCCAGAACATAGCATAGATCCTGGTATATACATGATGCCAATAAATATTTGTTGATGAATAAATAAATGAATGCTGAATCTGTACATATTTATGGTGATAAAGAAGATTCATGGTGGCCATATGATTTGACCTTCACCTTGAAAAATTGCATGCAGTGAGCATAGAGAATAGCACAGTTATTTGGTCACACAAACACTAAGTAAAATCCTAAGTCTACCTTCAATGGAATTATTGAGATCATTGAGTTAAATAACATATAAAGCAATTGTGCAGTGCCTGGAATGCAGATAACACTTAATAATTTATAGTTTTTATTGTTAGTATTATATACTCATCTTTAACAAGGTGTTTTAGGAAAGAATCATACCTGATTCAGTATTTTTGTACATTCTTGGTGCCTTCTATCTGTCACGTGTTTATAAATGTCCATTAACTGAAGGCATGGCATTAAGGTTAAAGAAATGTTTCTGAGGGCAAGTATAGGGATGATTGGATTTGCTTTGTGCCCAGATCCACATTTTAAAAGTAATCATAAAAGTTGCCTTCATGTTTTTCAAGAATCCATTTATGAATGGTAGGGAATCATTTAGAATGGTAGGGAACTTATCCAGTCTCCCTCACAGTGCAGATGTTCTTCATGCAGCGTCTGTCATTCAGCAGCATTTGCAGGTTTGTCACCAGTCCATAGCTTTAAGGGAGAACAGACTCCATAAAACAAGTCATGGGGGGATTGGATCATCAGTGCCACTGGCCTTTGAGTTTTCACTGTGGCCCCAAGGACTCTTCATAAACTATTAATTCCTAGCAATTTCATTTGGCTATCATTTTTGGCTGGAAGTCTCTAATACGAAAAGTTTGGCACAGTGTGTTTAAGAATCAATTTGTTTTCTTTCATTATGCCTAGACTTTTAAATCCATGAATATTGGAATTTTTTGAGCATAGAAACATCTATTTTTACCTTTTATCATTGATTTTAGTTCCATTTGATAACACAAGTGATATGTATATTGGACCTCTATTCTCGTCTCTAATTCTCCCTTAGTGTCTTTTTTTATTGAAGTATAGTTGATATACAGTATTACATTGGTTTCAAGTACACAACAGCACTTGATTCAACAGTAATCTACATAATTAGATATTCACCCCAAGTAGTGTAATTACTATTTGTCAACTTAGAATGATGTTACACAACTATTGGCTGTATTCTCTATGCTTTAATCTCATCCCCGTGGCTAATTTATATGTGATTGAGATTTTTTGTTCTTTTTTTTGTGAATTGACATTTCATTTTGAGAGCATTGTAGATTCACATGGAATTGTAAGAAATAGTACAGAGAGATCCTTAGTACCCTTTGTTTAGTTTTCTTCCATGACAATATCTTGTAGAAATGTAGTAGAGCATCACAAACAGGATATTGACATTGATACAATCCACTGATCTTGTTTAGATTTCCCCAGTTTTACTTGTTACTCATTTGTGTGTGTGTGTGTGTGTGTGTGTATGTACATTTCATTAGATGTGTTGGTCCATTTTCCACCACCACAGTCAAGCCACAGAACCATTCCATCATCATCTCAAAGATCCCTCACGTTGCCCTTTTATAATCACACCCAGAGCTTTCTTGCCCTACTTCCCATTTTGTTCTTTTTCTCTGTATTCATTTTACATTCGTCTACCACATTACTGGTTTGTTTTTCTCCAACATCAACCCTGCTCTTCACTGCTTCCCGTATAAGTGGTAGTGCTACAATTATACTTTGTTCCTCACACACACACACACACACACACACACAAATCTTATTCATGTATCTTACTTTGTTAATCTCTTTTCCCCTTGTAGCTATTTTCACATGAACATAAAATAGTGTAGAGGGTTATCTAATCCAGGAAGGCAAATTCTTGGCAAATATACTGACCCACACTTCTCTCCAGTAGCAGACAGTGGGTCAAATACTGCTTATGGCTTGCAATTCTCTAGGCAAATATAATGGATCCATTGGACATGGCCTACAAAAGCAAATGTTTGCCATTCAATGTCTTCATTATACAGATGGAGAAACTAAGGACAAATATAGAAGAGCCTATACCACATTGTACAGATAAGCTAGTGTTAGAGTTGGAAATAGATCTGTATCTGAAAATGATGAAGTGGAAAAATAATGCCACTTACATTCTGATAGTTCCAAGTCTTTACTTGGCCTCAGGGATGTTTTGCATCTATGCTGGAAATACAATACTTCTGGAAGACAAAGAGCTCTCAGGATGGATCTGTTGATGAAGTTATCTTTGAAAAGTTTTCTCTGCCTGAAGACTCCCCTGCCTAAACAACAGCAGAAAAGGAAGGACAGAGGATCCAACCTCCAAAGGTTTATGTTATCTGAGATCTCTCCCCACCTTTGTCTTTAGCTAGTCAAATCATGCTTCAAGAGCATGTAGGATTCAGTCTGGTTGCATGTGACTTAAAATACAAAATAACATTTGTATTATTTTGTATTTGTATACAAATAGGTATACAAATAGAATAGGTAATGGAGGACAGTTTGCAGTCTTGAACACAGAGGTTACTGCCTTATGTTGTAAACTTCACTTCAGAATAGAGACATTATTTCTTAGTGGTTAGGGCCGTAGATGCTGGATTCAGCTTCTTAAGTTTGAAGCCTATCCGCAGCGCTTATCAACCAGGTGACCTTGAGCAAGGTACTTAAACTCTTTGTGCCTCACCTTTTTTATCTGAAAAAAATGGAGGTTATAGCACGAGTATCTATTTTATAGCAATGTTGTAAAGATTAAATAAGTCAATATATACAAAGCGTTTGGGAGGGTGTTGGGATATAGTAAGCGATATATGTGTCTACAGTGGTTATTTTCACCATGTCAGAGATTATGTACAACATGATCTTATGAATATTATATTTCCCATGTAGGAAATGAAAATTCAGGTAGTTACATAACAAAAACAAATGAGGACTAATTTTGAATAAAGACTAGAAGACAAATATTTCCAGTTTGGTGAAGTCATAGAATGCTTCTTGGAAGATCAGGCAGATGAATACAGATGGAAGGAAGGAGAGCATTAGAACAGGAATAAATGGAAGAGAGAACAAAACACATAGTGTCCTGGATGTCAGGTCTCCTGGCAGAGGATACCAGACACGCAAGACCTAGACCAGCAATGTCATGCCACCCTTACCCATTTATTGGGCATTGGTTAAATATAAAGCATGATTCAGCTCCAATGGGAAATAAAAAACAATGAAGAAAATATAACTCTAGCCTTAAATATAAGTATCCTGTATTCTGCCAGGAGATAGAAAGCTGGGGGTGGGGACTGGCCATTTTCACGCCCTTTCATTTTATTATTTTCTAATAAATTCCTCAGCATTGAGCAGATAAAATTTTCTAATGAGATGATATTTTGAGGTCCTTTCCTGTTATTGAGAATGTCATCAGGTTTGTCCTCTCAGTGGTAGCTTCCGAATAGGGGTTGCAAACTCAAATACCGAAGGGGACAAAATGGCACAATAAACAAATGAAGCATTCTGAGCATACATGCTGGGGCACCAGAATATAGGTTGGGGTGTGGACCATGGAAATCTCAGGAGCACATAGCCCATATAAAGGCCAGCCACTCCTCCCTTGCAGTGGGTTATTGCTAGGTCTTTTAAATTTTTGAGAGAACCCAGAAATCTAGAATTTAATGTGAAAGTCCTTTATTTTTAAATATTGCATCAAATATTGTAAACAAAACTAGGTATGCCAAGTGGAACATATTTAAGTGCCACGTTTTAGCTCTTGGGAACCAGCTGGATCTCAAACAATGACATGCACTAGGTGCTGTTGTCTTTCTGGCTTTCTGAGGGAACTCAGAGTTCCTGCTCCAAATGCTCTACCCCTGAAATCCCTATTCTGTCCCCTCATTCCCACTGTCTCCCCAGACAACAAGCCAGGCAGTTTGAACCAAGAGTCTTACTGCCAAGGTATTGTTGCTGAGGTTCTCAAGTCCCTAGTTTAGAGTGAATCATCTCAAATTCAGTTAGTGGAGAGTTCCTCTGGGTTCTGCCAGCAGTGGCAGAAGTGGTTCAGACAGTGGAGCATGCAGTGCCTGATGGGTCCAGCATGTGGGGGCTCCTGAGATTGCTGGGTATGGTGCTCATGATGCCCACGGGGAGCAAAAAGGAGGGCTAGAGGGTACAACAAGCTCTCAGCTAAACTCAGTACTGGCTCTTTTAGACTAAAAATAATTTGAGGTATATACATCTGGTCCTGCAGCTCAAGGAGCTGTATTATTACAAGCTCCCTGGCTTCTTCCCAGCCTTGTTGCCTTCAGCCTGCCCAAACTCTACACTTGGCATTTTGGCATCATCAAGCTATTTACAGCTCACCCAATGCCCCTCCTGCTTCTGTGTTTCTGTACATGCCATTTTTGTCTCCCTAGAATGCCTTTTGCCTTTATATTTATGCTTATATTTTGCTGTTATATTTCATAGTGCCTTGTATATGGGCAGGAAGTCAATAAGGTTTTACAGATCTGTGTTGAATTGAAATACTACACAGCTCTGAAGTGATCATAGCCTGACCTGCCTCAATCCTATGGGCCATACCCAAAACATCATTAACATAGGTGCTTACATCTCCCTTCTGATTCACCTGTGGACATGAGTGGAGTGGTCAGAGCAGGAAACTGAGGAATGCAAAGATAACTGAAAAGTCAATAGCTTCACCCCAGTGCTGTCATCTACTCAAATTCAGCAAACATTCATTGAAAAAATACTCTGTCAGTCATTGGTCTAGGCACTTGA
This sequence comes from Manis pentadactyla, assembly GCF_030020395.1. Taxonomy (NCBI): domain Eukaryota; kingdom Metazoa; phylum Chordata; class Mammalia; order Pholidota; family Manidae; genus Manis; species Manis pentadactyla. Next base: position 43,177,674 of record NC_080020.1, on the reverse strand, counting down.
AATACAGCAAGCACTGAGAGAAACCTGTTCCCTGCTCTTCTAAAGCTTATATGTGGTAGGGGAGGAGAAATAAATCGGTAAATATAAACAAGAGGAATCCAGGTAATGTTAAATGCAATAAAGAGAATCACACAGGATATTGTGACAGAAGTGGATGAAGTGGGATGGGATTTCAGGTACAGTGACAAGGTTGATCTTTACAGGAAAACAGTATTTATGGTTAAGACCTAATCAGCAATGATAAGATAGCAGGAAAGTGAGAGCAAATGCTGACTGGAAATACTAGGAGCTAGGAATGTACTTGGTATGTCCAAGAAAGAAAAAGGCCACAGTGGCTGGAGCAGAGTGAGAGAGGCAAAAAATAAATTCTAAGATGTATTCAGGTGCTAGAGAAAGAAGGGGCCTGTGCAACCACAATAAACAATCTGAATTATTCTGAGTGTAATAGCAAACCAGTAGAAGGTTTTATGCAACTTTCTTTCATCCATGACTTTCCTCCAGTTGGGATGGATCACCCCATGAAGGAAGGAGGATAAACAATAGAACAAAGTAACTGAGGCTGAGAATGAGCACTGGACGGTCCTTTGCTTTGGACCAACTTCAGACTGAAAGGCCTTTATTAGTTATATATAGGTCAAGGCCTTGACAGTGCTATTAGGAACTTGTAGACTCCATGAGGTGAGTATTGTTGAATAGATTAGAAACCTCAATGGGCAATGTTATATCTGATGAATACGGGGTCTTTGTGAGCCTACATCCCTCTTTTGTCTATAGAATCTATTAGACCATTGTTTCTCAAACATTAACATACAGACAACACCTGCAGAACATGATAAAATGCAGGTTCTGATTTGGTGTATTTAGGGTACTGTATTTCCAGTAGTCTCCCAGGTGTTGCTGAGGCATTATGTAGTCAAATTATGGAGTCTGAGGTCTACATTTTGAAGAGCCAGAACTAAGACCCTTTTGACCAGGATGCAGTCAAGTTCCTTAAACTTTCCTGTTCAGATTCAATCCCCTTGATTCCAGGGCTGGAGTGACGTCATGTAAAGAGAGGTGAAAGATAAAAAGGCACAAGAAACAATTTGAAATCATATGTAGGCCCATGGAGCCTTGAGTTAAGTAGTAAGGCCAAGTGGACCATGTCCAGTTAAAGTCCTGTACATATTAAACTGTCACTCCAGGTGGTCTCGTGAAGCTGCCAGAGCCATTTTGTTCCAGAATCTCTTGAAAGACTGAAGGCAAATTGAAATCAAACCTGAACTCTGAGCACCCAGGGCTGGCCAGTCAGTGGGGCCAACTGACCTGATCACATGACACCCCTCTTTCTGTTTCCTGCAAATAACAGCCTGCTCCTTCAAGGAAGGTTCTCCCTTTGCATTGCTTCAAAGTTTTGCACAGGATATTAGCCACTTCCTTCTCTATAATTCATCCTTCCACTTTACCATCTGGAATATTTCTCTTTACAAGTGCCTAAGTTGTTACAGTTTGAGGCAGCTAAATCCTAAATTTGCCATTTTGGGTAATTTATTGTTTTTAATGCTTTCTTCCCCAAATTCAGATTCTGTGGTTTGAAACAAATTCCAGTCAGGATTTCTGCTTCCTAGTTGGACATCTGGTTGTCTGCCCTTTCCAGGTCTTCTCAGGGTTTATTTTTAGCCTCACACAAGTGACTATCAGAGGGTTTCTTGAGATGACTCCTCCCCACACATCCCTTAGTTGCCCCTATCCTATCATGGCCCTGCATGCCTTGGCCAGACCCCTGTGATGGAACTAAGACAGAATTAGTGGGAACCAGTCAGGTTTATTTCAGTTGCCACACAAAGATCTTGCTGCCCCCAAAACATCTTATCACTGATACCCCAAATCCTGCCTTTTAAAACCCTTTGTGTTACTGGTTACATAACAATGGGTGAAAATAAATATAAGGTAAACAATGAGCATGGGGGGAAAGGGACCTCACAATTGTTGAGTATTTACTGTGTGTCAAAATCCTAAATGGAAAGAATAGGTGGTATCATTCCTTCTCTACAGATGAAGAAATCAAGGCTCAGAATAACTTTCCCAAGGTGTTCTGAGTTACTGAGTGGTGGGGTCAAGACTTGAACAAGATCTAACTCAAAGCCCATGTGTTTGTCATTATTTGATACTATCAGGTTAGTCCTGGAGGTAAAATGAGGAACAGAACAACTGGCAGAGGATGAAAACAGTTCCGGGGATATTCAAGGGTGGGATGATTGAACACAGTGAAACCAGGAGTCAAAATAGACACTAAATTTCTGCAACAGGGCACCAGCTACTAGGTGAAGCTCTGTATCCAACTGACTTTGGTATTATGGCAAGATTTTATTTCCTGCTTGGTTTTGGCAAGAATCACACTCACAGTTTGGCTATCTTGAAGCTTACAAGTAAAAATGAATGGCAATAACCTGCTTTATGGAAATTTTGAGTGGGAGTAGGCAAGATCAGTTCATCCCTGGAACCTTTTCCATTATTCTCTTTAACGAGGAGTATTTCAGTAACAATACCCTAGTGGTTCTCCACCCGTGGGAGTTTTGAAATAGTTAGTATACCTGGGCCCCATCCAAGACCAACTGAGTTGGATTTCTAGCTGTGGGGCCCTGGCATCTAGGCTCTCTGAAGCTATCCAGAGCTGATGTGCAGCCAGCGTTCAAACCACAGCTCCAGGATAAATGAGCTTACTATTTTTCCTTCTTCTAAGAAGGAGAACACAGCTAAAATACTGCACAATTCTAGAAGGCAGGAGAATTGGGAAAGTTTACTGGTGCTGAAAGTTGGAAAACTTTTGAAAGGAGAGACAAATTTTATCTACTTAATCAATTTTGCCAAAGGACCAGCCTCCCAGAAGTTCTCTTCATTACATGTTTTGGTGAGTCTAACTTGCAATATTTAACAAATTTCATGGAGTCAAGTTCAGGACTGACCTTGGTAGTATCTGACACCCACCTTAAAGGCTCAATTTTAAAACTCATTGCACTCCAAAGTCTCCTATTTGTCTGAAGTACTGGCAACTGGGGAAAATGGTGCTTCTCTGATTTTAGACTCAGAAAATCTAAGGGACAGAGTGGCTATTTTTCCTGACAAAGTTTGTCTACTAAGTCATCGGGCAGCCAAAGATAGGCTTCTACATGCCCAGTTCAATCCAGCCTCATAATGGCCAGCAGAGAACCCATGGGACATCACGATTACAGTTCCAATTTTTTAGCAAGTCTCTCTCTTTTTGGAATTGCTGCAAGACTGCAGAAAGATGAATTACGTTCTACTGAATCAGAAATGAACTGTAAAGATGATGGAGCAAGGACTCAGAAGAGAAGACATGAACTACACCCATTATAGCTAAATAAGTTCTTTGCCTTAGGAAAGTTCCGGCCAGGAGAGAAAACATAAAAGTCCCTTTGGGTTGAACTAGACTCTTGAGATCATCTAGGTCAGGATATCCATCAAGACTGAGCAAGAAATGAAAATGTCTTCCCTCTCTCACATGAATGAATCTAATTGGTAGAATGTAATCCAATGCAGGAGCCTAGCTGCAAGAAAGTCTGAGAAATACAGTTTTTGTTCCCACGCTCTCTAAATAGAAGGATAATAAAAGGAAGGTTTAGAGAACCAATCCAAGTATTGGCCAAAACCAGCATTTTTCAACTGATATGCCATAGAATAATGAGATACAGCTACATGTTATTTTTTAAGAGGTTTTGTTCTCAAATGCATTTGGGCCCCCAAATTGGAACTGTACAAACAAAATAAAACATAATTCTTTATTGCAATACATTGCAGTGCCTTTGATAATCCACACACGTATACCAGTTCTTCATATTCTGGGAAACATGAATTGGGTAAACACTTATCGAAGCCCATTTTACAGACAAGGAAACTGAGGTCCAGGAAGATTAAATAGAATGTCTAATGTCAAACAGCCAGTTAGTGGCAAATCCTGAACCAGTATCCACACCTCTTGACAAGTCATGAGTGTTCTTTCTGCTAAAGCAGAGAAAAAAGAATGTAAGGGAAGCAGGCAAGCAAGAAAGAAAAACTAAAAAAATTGAAACATTTAGGAAGGTGAGAAATCTGGAGAAAGGCTGTGCATCCATTTCTCCCCCAGTTATTGAGAATAGAAAATACAAAAATACTCTGCATGTGTCCTGACCCAGAGCCAGAATGCATTTGTTAAAGAGGTCGGAGCTCTGAACCCACATCTCAATCCCTTTCCACATGTGCCTGGAATATGTTGGTGCCTTTCCTTGGTTAGTAACAGGGGAAACTGGTTCTGTGGAACATGCCATCTTTATAAATGGAACCAAAGCCCAGTGGTTTCTAAACAGTCAGGAGACACTCTGTCTTCTGGTGTCAGCTATTTATTTATATTTCCATTTCATAAAACATGTTTTCTCCAGTTCTAGGTTTTGCCACATTAGACATCTGTTCTCCTGCCCCAGATGGGTTACCAGGTTCCTCGGCCTCTTGACTCAGACCCCTGGAGGTGGGGGCAGTGGACACTTTCTCCTTTGGTCCCTGCCAAGGTTGGCACTGTGGTGAGGATGTTTGTGTTTGTCAAGAAGTTTGAAGGACTTTGGACTTTGTTAGTAATTCTCCCTTAGATGGTGCAGTTAGAGAATAAAAGAGGGAAAAGAAAAATAATCTTTTTCAGCTGCCATGTTTCAGTAGCCACATTTTCTCTCAACCAGCTTGCACCCTTATTAATTGTTTTTAACTACATTTTCAGTAGGTCAGTTCTCCCTGGTGTGGGCCAATCTTGTCATTCACCAAAAAAGCTGACAATAAATAGCAATTCTGAAGTGATATGCCAGGCTAAACATATCAACTCTTTATTGAAAGCCTAATGGCAATCTGGTGACATTATGGTGTAGATTCTCTCCTCCACTCCTGCCTTTCTTTCTTTCACAGGGACTTTCTGCCTCGGATAAAAGACACAAACCTCTAGCCTCAATCAGAGAGACTGGAAAGGATTAGGGTTCCCTGACAATACAGCATTTCCTCTTCTGATAGACTTATATTGATTTTGCATGACCATTCTGGAAATGGGGAACTCAATACTCATGAAGGAAATCATACTATAGATAGCTATTTATCTCTATTTCTCAACACAAATTTGGTTGCAAGTAATAAAGAAGCCAACTCAAAGTGGCTTAAGCTTCACCTCACCCCCCAAGAAAGGTAATTTAGTTATCACTCAAAGAACAGATAAGGAATAGACCTACTGGCAATAGGCATTTCCAAGGTGACCCTTACAGGGGCATTAGAGAAGAAAGGAATTTGTCCTGGAGAATAAAATTGAAGGAGCAAAATCTAATCTAGGCAGAGGAAGTTGACAGGGGCAGTGTGGTAGAGGGAGTAGGGAAAACTCTGCCTCTGGTTCAAGTCCCTTCTCTTTTCTGAGCCTCCATTATCTCATAGCAGTGGATGGGTGTAATTTGAAGGCTGCAGAGTTCCTTCTAGTCTCAGCCAAGCTCTACCATTTAGAAATCTCTAAATTTGTCCACTTCTCCCCATCAACTTTGTCACCACTCTGACTTAGGCTACCATTCAATATTGTTCCCATCCTGTAGATGCCTGTTTATATGTCTCCCTGCTCTTAATCTTTGCCCAATTGTCTTTTGCAGAGCAATTGGAATAATCTATTTTGTAACACAACTCTGATCACATAGCATATAGGCTAAAAAATTTCTGTGCTAGTTATTCTCCATTTGCCTTTCTCTCTGCCCTTGTTTGTACTTGGTTGTATGGGGGTGGAGGTGCTGATCTCAGTGGATTCCTTTGGTTTTCTGGATGCTGTTTGGGTTCAGCCAATGAAGGATGCAGCAGAGGACTGGAGGCAAGGAGTGGGAGAGCCTGAAGTATTTATTCCCACTAGAGTGCTGCAGTTCTGTCATTCATTGTCTGTGACTTTCTGTGGCCACAAGCCCTGCAGAGTGGCTTGCCTTCCTAGCTCTAGCTCTCACTGTTACTTTCCCTTGTCTCTTCAGGTCTACAGGTGATAATAGGTTCTTGCTGTCACTTTTCTTGGGTGCCTCAACATACTTCCTTGGTTCCTTTAACTGCACCTACACCCATGAAAAGAATTCTTCTTACATCAATACACAGATCAACCAGGCAGAAAATAAATAGGGAAACAAGCACTAAACAACACAATCAATCAGATGGTCTTAACAGGTATCTACAGAACATTCCACCCAAAAGCAGCAGGATACACATTTTTTTCAAGTGTATATGAAACATTCTCCAGAAGAGATCACATATTAGGCCACAAAAAGAGCCTCAATAAATTCAAAAAGATTTAAATTGTATCAAGTAACTTCTCAAACCACAATGGTACGAAACTAGAAATAAATTACACAAAGAAAAAAAGAAAGCCCACAAACACAAGGAAGCTAAATATCATGGTTCTAAATAATCAGTGGATCAACAAATAAATCAAAACAGAAATCAAGCAATACATGGAGACAAATGAAAAAAAAATACAACAGTCCAGAATTTGTGGGGCACTTCAAAAGTGGTTCAAAGAGGGAAGCATATAGCAATACAGGCCTACCTCAAGAAACAAGAACAATCCCAAATAAACCATCTAAACTCACAGTTAAAGAAACTAGAAAAAGAATAAAAAATGAAACTCAAAGTTACTAAGAAGGCTATAATAAAGATCAGAGCAGAAATAAATAAAATAATAGAAAACAAAACAATGAAACTAAGAGCTGGTTCTTTGAGAATATAACCAAAATAGACAAACCTCTAGCCAGACTTATCAAGAAAAAAGAGTATACAAATAATCAGAAACAAAAAAGGAATAGTCACAACAGGTAACACTGAAATACAAAAAATTATGAGAATTCTATGAAAATTAAATGCCAATAAATTGGACAACCTAAAAGAAATGGATTGATTCATAGAAAATACCTTTCAAGACTGACCCAGGAAGAAACAAAAAATCTGAACAGACCAGTTACCAGTAACAAAACTGAATTGGTAATCAAAATACTCCCAACAAACAAAATTCTGGGACCAGATGGCTCCACAGCTTAATTCTACCAAACATTTAAAGAAGATCTAATACCCATCCTCTTAAAGTATTCCAAAAAGTACAAGAGGAGGGAATACTTCCACTCATTTTGTGGGACCAGCATCACTCTAATATTAAAACCAGACAAACTGCAAAAAAAGAAAATTTTAGACCACAGAGGCAAAAATCCTCAACAAAATATTAGCAAGCTAAATTCAAAAATAACATCAAAAGGATCATCCATCACAACCAAGTGGGATTTATTCCAGGATGCAAGAATGGTACAATATTCACAAATCAATCAGTGTGATATATACAGCATATTAACAAAAAGGATAAAAACCATGTGGTCATCTCAATAGATGCTGAAAAAGCATTCCACAAAATTCAACATACATTCATAAAAACTCTCAACAAAATGGATATAGAGGGTACATGCCTCAACATAATAAAGGCCATACATGACAAACCCACAGCCAACATCATACTCAATAGCAAAAAGCTGAAAGCTGTTCCTTTAAGACAAGGATGTCCACTCTCCCCACTTTTATTCAGCATAATACTGGAAGTCCTAACCATGGCAATCAGACAAACTAAAGAGACAAACTTTACCACATTGGTAAGGAAGAAGTAAAACTGTTACTATTTGCAGATTACATGGTATATATAGAAAACCCTAAAGACTCAACCAAAAACTATTAGAACTAGTAACTGGATTCAGCAAAGTTGCAGGATACAAAATGAATACAGAGAAATCTGTTGCATTCCTATATCCTAACAATGAGCTAGCAGAAAGAGTAATAAGGAAAACAATTCCATTTACAATTACATCAAGAAGAATACCTTGGAATAAACCTAACCAAGGAGGTGAAAGACCTGTACTCTGAAAACTATAAGACACTCATGAGAGAAATTAAAGAAGACACAAATAATTGGAAATCTATCCCATGCTCATGAATAGGAATAATAAAAATTGTCAAAATAGCCATCCTGCCCAAAGCAATTTACAGATTGCAATTCCTGTCAATATACCAATGGCATTTTTCAATAAACTAGAGCAAATAATCCTAAAATCTATATGGAACCACAAAAGACCACAAATAGCTAAAGCAATCCTGAGAAATAAGAACAAAGCTGGGGGTGTTATGCTCCCTGACTTCAAGCTCTACTATAAAGCTACAGTAATCAAAACAGCATGATACTGGCACAAGAACGGACCCATAGGTCAATGGAACAGAATAGAGAGCCCATATATAAACCCATACATATATGCCCAATTAATAAATGAAAGGAGCCATAAATATACAATGGGGAAAAGACAGTCTACTCAATAACTGGTGTTGGAAAAATTGGGTACTACATGCAAGAGAATGAAACTGGATTACTTTCTAACTCCATGGATTAAAAGTAAACTCAAAATGGATTAAAGACCTAAATGTAGGATATGAGATCATAAAACTCTTATAAGAAAGCATAGGCAAAAATCTCTTGAACATAAGCATGAGCAATTTTTTCCTGGACACATCTCCTTGGGCAAGGGAAATAAAATAAAAAATGAACAAGTCAAACTACATGAAACTAAAAAGCTTCTGTACAGCAAAGGATACCAGCAGCAGAACAAAAAGGCAACCTATAGTATGGGAGAACATATTCATAAATGACCCATCTGATAAGGGGTTAACATCCAAAATATATAAAGAACTCATATACCTCAACACCCAAAAAACAAATAACCTGATTAAAAAATGGGTGGAGGACCTAAACATTTTTCCAGGAAAGAAATACAGATGGCCAACAGGCACATGAAAAGATGCTCCACATCACTTAATCATCAGAGAAATGCAAATCAAATCCACAATAAGATATCACCTTACACCAGTCTAGGCCACTGTCCAAAAGTCAAGAAATAACAAGTGTTGGTGAGGATGTGGAGAAAAGGGAAACCTCCTACACTGTTGGTGGGAATGTAAATTGGTGCAACCACTTTGAAAAGCAGTATGGAGGTTCCTCAAAAAATTAAAAATAGAAATACAGTATGACCCAATAATTCTACTTCTAGGAATTTACCTGAAGAAAACAAAATCCCTGATTCAAAAAGATATATGCACTCGTATGTTTATTGCCACATTACTTACAATAGACAAGATATGGAAGCAAACAAAGTGTCCATCAATAGATGAATGGATAAAGAAGAGTGGTACATACACATGGGAGACTATTACTCAGCCATGAAAAGGAAATAAGTCCTACCATTTGCAACAACATGGATGGACCTAGAGGGTACTATGCTAAGTGAAATAAGCCAGGCAGAGAAAGACAAATACCATATGATTTCACTTATTTGTGGAATATAAAAACAAAACAAAACAAAATGAACAAAATACGTATAACCTCATAGACACTGAGAAGTGACTGGTGGTTACCCTAAGGGAGGGTTAAGGTGGGTGGGTTGGGAGGGGGAGGGGGATAAGCACAAAAATTCTCAATCATAATATAAGTTGGTCATGGGGATGATAGTACAGCATGGAGAATATAACAAATGATTCTTTGACATCTTCCTATGTTGACAAATGGTAACTGCACTAGTTGGAATGAGGATTTAATAACATGTGTAACTGCTGAACCACTGTTTTGTGTACTTGCAATCAATACAAGATTGTATATCAGTGATACTTCAATAAAAAAAATTTCCTTCTGTCAATTATTCCCAACATTTTACTTAAGCATGGTTCAAGGAAGGTAGCAATTTCCTCTTAAAGCCTTAACAGCTAGTCTCCACTGGTTTCCTATTATTCTCAGGATGGAGCCCAAGTTCCTCTTCACACGGCCCCACAGACCTGTTAGTGTAAAGCCTGCCTGCCTTTCCCAGCCCCACTGTGCACACTTTGTCTCTTTGCATCTGGTGCTATAGCCTGACTCAGTTCTTAATGCTCATTCCTACCTCCCAGCCTTTGAATGTGACTTTACGTCTTCGTAGAATCTCATTTTCATTCCCCCTCTTTCCTTGCAGAGTTAACTCCAGTTACCCTCAGCTCAAATGCTACTTTCCTAGGAAAACCTCCATCAATTACTAATTTAGGCATTTTATTAGCCCCTTAAATTTCCTTCATGTATCATATCACAATTTATGCAATTATTTGATCAGTCTGTCTCTCCTACTAAACTGAGAGGCAGGGGATCCAACTCCCAAAGACCAAAGTAGAAAAGTTGCCAGGGGCTTGGAGGTAGAGGAAATAGAGAAAGTTGATTAAAAGAAACACAAACTTTCAGCTATAAAATGAGTAAGTTTGGTGTCTGAAGATCTGATATGTAACATGGTGACTATAGTTGATAACACTATATTGTGTAATTGAAATTTGCTAAGAGAGTAAAACTTAAATGTTTTCACCAAAAAAAGGGGAGAGATAAATATGTGAGGTGATAGATGTCTTAATTAACTCAATGGGGGAATCCTTTCATAATGTCATAGTGTATACATATATAAAATCATCATGTGTACACTTTATGTATCTTACAGTTTAATTTGTCAATTATACCTCAAAAGCTGGAATAGAAGAGGCAGGTATGCACACACCGTATCAATTTTGGCTCACCTTTATATCCTCAACATCTAGCATGGTGCCCTAGAATATTGCAGACCCTCCAAAAGGAATTTTTGAATTAATACATATAATCCCAAATCCCTAATCTTAACTGCTGGAGACTAGGAAAACAAATGGGTTCATGCTTCTAAGGTCATTTTAAGAAGCTAGAGGCTGGTGATGAGGGCCAGAGTCACCGTATTTCATACAACTTAAATTGCCCCTCTGCACCTTCAATTGCTTTTGGATATTTTTAGAAACCCTGTGTCCAAACAAACCTCTGCAAGGAAAATGTATATCCCCATCCCCACGACGTGTGTGGTATGCAGCAGAGCAGAAAAACAATCAGAAATGCACTTGATGAAGGAGAAAACAGCAGAACTTGACTTTCTGGGCAAAGCATCTTGAAGAAGCCAGACCAACAGCTGCTTGCATTAAAAATGATTGCTTTATTTATGGTGGACGGGCAACAATAAGCAGTTTATAGCCTATAACCTAACACAAATGACTTGGGAAAATATTCTTAATGGATAGTTCAGCCGAGTGTCCCAGGATATTTAAGGAGCCCAGCAGGGAACACTCAGAATTGGCCTTTATTGATCTGACAAATCCTCATTGACGAGCTGCATTTTAAACCATTTCTCTGCACAATTATATTTTCTCCCACTTAAGGGAACTCTGCAAAAGACTAGCCAAACACTGAGGGCACAAGGCCCACCAAATACTCAGCCCCCAGAGTTCCCATTGGCTTCTTAGAAACCAAGTCCTCCTCCTTAGGCTGCATCAAGCTGGGGAAAATGAAGCGTGACCTTGTAAAATATCAGTTCCTGGCTTTTTTCCCCCTAATTGTGGGGATGTTTTCATGACAGAAGAAAAATATTGTTTTCTGTACTCCATTCTGGAAAATGATATCCATCTGTAGGAATGCTGAGCAGGCATGATTGCTGGGGCCAGCCATGGTCTCAGACTGACAGCTAGGTGAGAGTTTGGTGTCTGTAAGGGGTCAGCTGGCAGAAAGGAAGTTAGTTTTAGGGAAATTCGTGTTCTCGGTGCCCTTTCTTCTGGCTCTCCTCCCAGTGCCTTGGGCTCTCTTGACACTCAGTGACCCCCATTTGAGTTTGGAACACCATCTTATCGCATCGATTCCTGTATTGTACAGATGTATTCCTAAATGGACTATATGCTCCTCAAGACCAGCTCATGCCTCAGACCTTTTTGTTCTACCTGGATTTCATTAGGATAATCCTTTCTAGTAGAAACCATCTATTGTCCACTAGAAAATAGTAGTTCTGTCTACTAGAAAGAGCACAGCCTCCTGCCCCTGACCAGAGGTAATAAATTGTGTTGCTGCTTCCAACAATCCCCTGACCCATGTAAAAGTGGTCTGACCTATGCCCCCATTGCTCTATCCCCTTACAAGTTAAGAACCTAATACCTTGTATCAGGAAATTAGGGGCCTGTGTTCCAGCTCTGTGACTGCGGTGTGATCTTTGGGGAGTTATTACCACTCAGAGCCTTAGTATTCTAATCTGCAAAATGTGATACCTACCTCCCAGTGGTCTTGCAAAGACTGAGAGTGATGTGTACAGTGTGTGAATGTCTGCACAGTGCCTACACATACTTAGCACTCAGTGTTATCTTCTTGTCATGGCTTGAATGTTTTGTGTTCCCTCAATATTCATATGTTGAAACCCTAATGCTCAATTGTGATAATATTAGGATGTGGAACCTTTGAGAGGACATCAGATACTGAGGTTGGAGCCCTCATGAATGGGATCAGTGCCATTATAAAAAAGACTTGGCTCCTTCCACAATCTGACAACAAGAAGGGACCCTTATAGTACATGACCATGCTGGTACATTGATCTTGGACTTTCCAGCCTTTAAAACTGTTTATAAGCTATCCATTCTGTGGTATTTTGTCAAATGGACTAAGACAGTTCTCCTCTTCTTGTTATGAGGGTAATCTCATCTTGGTCTACCAATACTTAAGGAATGCTAAAAAAAAAAAAAAAAAAAGAGAGATTTCTACTAAAAAGGATTGTCCTAATGAGGTTCAGGAGAGATAAAGAGGTCTGCGACATGGACCTGACCTTGAGGAGCATGCAGCCCAGGTAGTGATGAATGTGTACAATACAGGAACCAACAATATAAGACAGCAGAGCTCTAAGTTCCTAGCAAAAAAGGTCAAATGTTTTGAGCAAAGAAGAAGGAAACAGCTCCATGAACTTTAGATATCTTATCAGAGAGCAGTCTTCAAGATCTTGGAAAAATTAACAGGAGAAGGATAAGTATTCTAGATTGGAAATGACATCAATAAAGATCGTTAGGTAAGAAATAGAAAAGCAAGTTCAAAGGACATATACAATATGTTCAAAGCATCCTGTATGTGTTTGGAGAGTAGTAGAGCATATGGCTAGAGAAAGCCTATCTCCAGGAACCATTGCTGCATGGATGTTCTTACGCATGAACTAGGGGCTATTCACAGGATAAACATATCTCTTCCTGGAGCTTCAACTTATTTGAAAATTTAATTTCAAATATTTCATTTCTTTTCATTAAAGTAAATCCAGGCATAATGTAGAGTAGACAAAAAAATTCACGTGAAAATTTATGATAAAGAATGAGAATTTACAAACACTGCATTTCAGTAGGCTTCTTAGAGCTGTGCCACGATCTTATGGAAAACTTTCTATTAGAATACTTTGTGGACAAAGCTTGAGATTCACAATTACAGCAGAGAAATGTTCCTGGTGATAGAAATTGTGTGGGAGATGTTTTGGGTGAGAGGAAAAAAAGAATTGTAAAATCTTAGATGCCAAACCCCTTTCCCTAATTCTGTCTATAAAGAGAATGAAATTCTAAGAGAAGGCAACCCTTGCCTGTTGGTGCACAGCTAAAGCTCTCTAGTGCTTTTTAAATAACCAAGAGAGAGCTCATATGTGGTTTGACTCTTATAAAAATTGTTCCCCTAATTCTATGACTCTCAAAATTCAACCTTACAAGTCATGGTAGAAACCTTGTGCAGTGGTTTTGATAGCTTGTAAGTTTTCCCTGTCAAATAAAAAGCTTCCTATTTGGTGATCCTGAATCTAGGCACCATTTCCAGTTGTGGAAGGCTTATAGGGAGTCTTTCCCCAGCTTCTAGTGAGCTGTTGCTCAAGTTATGATTTTTTTAGGTCTTCAGTCTTTTTAGCTCTCACTCTGATGGCATCAGATGAAGTGGCTGCAGGAGGTCTCGGGTAAACAGTGCACCCTTGGTCCTCGTGGCAGTCAAGAGTCCCAGAGACACAAGTCACGAAGAAAACCAATCCAGCTTCAAGAACAATGTTTTCAATGGTCCCAGAGGAACATGAAAATGTCACCTGCCCCTCTGGTATCCACGCCATACTTTAGCAAGGTGGAAAAACGTGAACAATTCATTTTGGCAGACTCCAGAAATCTCAACTAAGTAAGTTTTTCTTAGGACTCTGAAGAAGGTTTCCAAGCCACAATCTGGAAGAAAATACTTAAAATTCACAGAGCTAACAAAGGACCACATCCAGAAAATACAAAACTTTCTCATAAAATATGATTTCACTTTTTTGTGGAATATAAAAACAAAGCAAAACAGAAGGAACAAAACAGCAGTTTGCAGTTACAAGATTACTGTGTAATCTTTATCATAAATTTTCATGTGAATTTTCTCAGACACTGAGAAGCAACTAGTGGGTTACCAAGGGTGAGGGGTTGGGGTAGACAGGAGGGAAGGTGAGGGTGGTAAAGGGGCACAATAATTTGCAATCAAAATGTAAGTTGTTCATAGGGATGGAGTACTGTATGGAGTACTACATGGAGTACAACATGGAGACTATAGTCAATGATTCTGTAACATCTTTCTGTGTTGATAGATAATAATCGCATTAGAGGGGTTGAGGATTTAATAATATGGGTAACTGTTGAACCACTGTGTTGTACATTTGAAACCAATATAAGATTATATACCAATGATACTTCAATAAACTAAACTTCCTCATAAATCAATAAAAGAAAGACTAAATCATAATAGAAATATGGAATATTCACAGAAGATACTTAAAAAGCTAATAATCATGAAACATTTCAACTTCATAGTAATCTTATAACTGCAAACTAAAACTACCATGAGATAACATTTTATATCATACAGAAAAAAAGAAAAAAGTCTAACAAAACCAAGTTTTGAATTGAATATTGAAAAGCCAACATCATATTCTGTATGAAAATCCTTATGTTTATAAATTAACATAACCACTTAGGATAGTAGTTTGTCAATACTTAATAAGGTTAAAGAAATCCAAGTCTTATGACCCAATAATTCTATAACAAGTATATAGCCCAAGTATACTTAAATGCACATGTACAAAGAATATTCAGGAGGCAGTAATTTGTAATAGTATAGAACTGGAAACCTAAATGTTGAATTTTGGAGGTTTTTTTTTTAACAATGGAATACTACACAGCAATAAAATGAATCACCTAGATCTGTATTTATCTGCATATTTAAATCTTGAAAATATATTTACCAGGAAGAAAATAAGTTGCAGTGAATAACAACAATATGCTGCCATTACTATACATTTTAAACCACAGATCAACACTATATACTATTTTAAAATACACAGTAAAACTGTAAATACATGAATGGAAGAGTACATATTCAGAATACCAGTTATCTCTGGGGAAGAGAGTTGGGAAAATGAGATTAGGAAAGGTATAAGAAGGGCTTTAACTGAGAGCTCTATCTCTCAAGAGAAATCACAAATTTCCCATGAGAAATCAAATCCCCAACCTTATGCTTGGGTGAGTAGTCTAAATTTATATTACTTTCATGACATAAAAATGTCCAACTGAGAACTTGTTGCTTTTTTAAAAAAGCAGTCCTGGACTGCTGAATTTCTTAAAGTACTTGGCAGAAACACTTTCACAGCTTGGGGTACACATAACTAACTACCACAATCATGCACCCATGAATCCTTACTGATGATCAGCTCACAAACAAAAATTAAAAAACACACAAGTAAATAGTCCATCATGAGGGAGAGTCATCAGATACTGCTAACTGGAGAATGAGCCTTCCAAGAACCTGACATTATAGAAGATTCCTAAAGAAACTAGATAATCAAGAAGTTCCCATTTCCAGTGAAGTGAGTTCTCACATCTGCCCCATGCCATTTCAGAACTGCTACAGATCAGTGATTGCTGTGCATCTCCCTTTTCCCATTTCTGAATGGATGTGTTCACTGAAATTATCCTGGTGGTGTTCCACCACTTTGTTGGGAAGAGGGGCTGATATTTGTCTTTTTAGTTTATAGGCCTCAGGGCAAAGAGAAACCATGTCTGGCTCTGATGGAATTTAAACTGCATGAAATGATTGGTTGGTGCTTTGGGTGATTCCTTTGGGGGAGTGGAGGGCTTAAGTGTGTTCTACAGTTGGGAAGAAGGAGGCAAAAGGATGTTTAGTGATTAAAAAGCAGAGATATTTACTGCCCACCAGATATTCCTGTGCTCCCCCACAATTTCCAGGACACTTGCAGATTTAAGCAATGGACTGTAAGTGGAAGTGACATGGGTCATACGACTTAAAGAAATATAGGGTACTATTTGGGGGATTAAAAAAAACATTTTAAAAAGAAATTAACAAATATTTTAAAAGTGAAAAGCATTGCATTTCAAATTGGAAAGTCAATAGAAGCTACACATAGATGTTTACTCATTTTATCACAAAAGTGAAACTGAAATGGAATAGGAACTGAAGTGTCTTTTCAATAAATTAATTTTTCATCAATTGGATACCATAAGAGGAAATTAAATTTTGATTTATACCTCACATTATATAAAAATTCCAGACGTATTATAGATCTAAATATAAAAAATTTCTATGTGAAACATGGAAAACTATCTTTAGGTAAAGTTTCTTAAATAGAATAAGCATAGAATACTAACAATAAAAGACAGTTGAACTATGTTAGAATTAAGAACTTCTATTTGTAAAAAGACACCATTATGAAAATGAAAAGGCAAGCTATAGAGTGGGAGAAGATATTTACAGTACATATATATGACAAAGGATTGCTATCCATAATATCTAAGGAACTCCTACAGATTAATAATAAATACATAAACCCAGTAGAAAAATGGGCAAAAGACTCAAGCACTTCAGAAAAGAAGCTTTTGAAAAATCAATTAGCACTGAAAGAGATGTTCAACATCATTAATCATTAGGGAAGTACAAATTAAAACTTCAGTGAGGTACCAGTTCAACATTACCAAAATGAATAAAATGAAAAAAGCTTTTTAAATGTTGACAAGGATATCAAGCAATTAAAACTTTCTTCCACTGTTGTAGGAGTGTAAATTGGCATAGCTGCTTTGGAAAACTATTATACAGTAAAATAAACTGAATATATGCATGCCCTATGTGGTAGACAGAATAATGGCTCCCAGAAGAACTCTATATCCTGACCTCCAGAATCTGTAAATATGTTAGGTTGCAAAGAGGAACTAAGTCTACAGATGGAATTAAGATGTGAATTACCTGACCTTAAAAAAGGGAGATTATCTCAGTATACCCAATGTAATCACAAGTGTCCTTAAAAGTGGAAGAAGAATTCAGAAGGCAAAAGCAGATGAAAGAATGAGGTTTCAGATCAAAGTTACTGGAGGAAGACAGTTATATACATTTAACAGAAAGGCAGAATTATCTACACAAAAAGACATGGACAAGAATGTTCTTACAGCCTTATTCATAATTGCCTCAAATAGGAAGCTACCCACTTTTATATAAATGTACAAGAGATCATGTTTAAAGTCTTAACGCAGTAAATTACTGAACCACAATGAGAAATGAACATTAGACACAAAAATATGATGGTCCTCACAAATAATGTTGAATAAAATAAGCCAAAGGAGTTCAGATTGAAAATTCCATTTATATTAAGCTCAGGACTAGAAGAGCTAATCTGTGGTGTTAGAAACAGAATTGTGGTTGCCTTTGCAGTGGGTCCAGTAACTGAGAAGGGATGCAAAGGGTGTCTATGGAGTGCTGGCAACAATTTCTTGATCTGGATGGTAGTTACACAGTGTGTTTGGTTTGTAAAAATTATTTGAGTTGACATTTATGACTTATACTTATTTGTGTATGCTATATTTCAATGAACATTTTAAAAGGCAATGGATTGTTAAAAAACAGATCAGACACAACTGAGGTAAGAATTGAAAACTGAGAAATAAATCTGAAGAATTCTCCAGAATGCAACTAGAGGATAAAAAGATGGAAAATATAAAAAGGAATATAAGAATGGGAAGAATCAATTTTATCTATTGTAAATGTTACATAAAGAGGAATTAGAATAGGAGATGAAATATTCAAAGAGATGATGCTGAAAATTTTCCAGACCTAATAAAAGATATGATCCTTCAGATTTGGAAAGCAGAATTTTTAAAAAGTAAAAATAAATACATTCCTTGGTATATTTTAGTTAAGCCAAGAGATAACATTAACATCAGTAGAGGATGGAAGGCAGTGGAATAATCATTTCAAAGTGCTGAGGAAGTAACAGAGCAGTCAACCTAGATTTTTATTTTATTTTTTTACTCAGGTATATCAAATACAGTTTCCATAAAGCAAAATTTTCTTTTTTTAGTATATGGTTCTATGAGAGTTGAGAAATGCATAGTCATGCAATTTCTGCCATAGCCAAAATATAAAATTGTTCTGTCGTGCACACAAAAGTTCCTCATGCCCCATTGTTGTCAACCTCTCCTCCCACCCCAGTCCATGGCAACCACTGATCTGTTTTCTGTCTCTGTAATTTTCATTTTTCAGAACATCATACAAATGGAATCATAGATAATGTAGCCTTATCAGACTAATTTCATGCAATATAATGCATTTGAGATTCATCTAAGCTGTTGTGTATATCTATTGTTTGTTTTTTATTGCTGAGTAGTATTCCACAGAATAAATATAGTTTATTTGCTTATTCATCAATAGAAAGTCATTTGGGTTGTTTCCAGTGTTTGGCATTATGAATAAAGTTTCTATAAACATCTGCATATGCCATTTTGTGTGAACATAATGCTCTCATGTATTTAAATACCTAGAAATGAGATAGCTGGGTCATATGTGGCAATTTTGAGGAAACAAGTAGTTTTCTAAATGGCTATATCATTTTTACATTCCTACCAGCCAACCTATGAGTTATAGTTGCTCTATACCCTCACTAGCAATTCACAACATCCATTTTTTTCTTCTAATCTGCATGTAGCAATATTTCATTGCCATTCTAATTTATATCCTTTCATGTGCTCATTTGCCATTGGTGTACTTCTTTGGTTAAGTGTTCAAATCTTTGCCGATTTTAGTTGTTTTGTTGTTTTCTCTTTTAATTGTTTTAAGTATGTTTTGAAGAACAGATGTTCTTAATTTAGATGAAGCTTAATTTGTGAATTTTTTTTATGTGTCGTGCTTGTGGTGTCATATCTAAGAAATAGTTGCCTAATCTAAGACCACAAGGATTTTTTCCTGTTTTCTTACAAAAATTTTACAGTTTTAGGATTTATACCTATTTCTATATCCATTTTTAATTTGTTGTCTGTAGTACTAGGTATGGATGGAAGGGTTTTGTTTTTTATTTTGTTTTTTTGGTATGGATATTCACTTATCCAAACAATTTGTTCAAAGATCACCTTTCTCTATTGAATTACCTTAAACATTTGTTGAAATCAATTGATTTTATATGTGTGGTTCCTTTTCTGGACACTCTATTATATGCCATTGACATATGTGTCTGTCTTGTTTTCACCAATACCACACTGTCTTAATTACTATATCTTGACATTAAGTTTTGAAATAAGGTAGTGTAAGTTCTTCACCTTTGTTCTTCTTTTTCAAATTGTTTTGACTACTCTAGTTTTTTCACCTTTACATACACATTTTAGATATAACTTGTCAATTTCTACTAGAATGGTAGTTGAAATTATGTTAATTATGATAATTGAATCTATATATCAATTTTGGGAAGGACTGGTATCTTAGAATGTTGTGTCTGTCAGTCTGTAACTCTAAGGTATCTATATTTAAGCTTTAAAACTTTTTTCATTACCCTGTAGTTTTAGCATACAGATTTTGCACAAATTTTATTAGATATATACCTATTTATTTCATGACTTTGGTGATATTGTAAATTATATTCTTGTTTAAAATTTAAAATTTCATTGCTAGTATATATGAAACACAATTGATTCCTTTATCTTGTAACATATTACCACTAGTAGATTTTTAGATATTCTACTCCAAAATATAGAGTATTTATTTTATAGAAAAAAATGTCTATATAGAAATCATGTTATCTGTGAATATAAACAGTTTTATTTCTTCTTTTTTAATGTGAATATTAACAGTTTTTTTCTCTTGACTTATTTCACTGGCTAGGACTTCTAATATGATGTTGAATAAGAGTCATGAGAGTGATTATCCTCATTTGTTCTTTAGGAAGCATTCAGTATTTTAGTAATAATATATCTACCAAACTCACCAACTAACATCCCACTTACTGGCAAAAAAGAAAAATACTAATAGTATAAACAACATCAACTGAGTGTACTATTTAAATGACACTGTGCTAAACTCTGCCTATATCATAGAATTTATTTTGTTTACAATAGCTTTGTGTAATAGATACTACCACTATCTATTTTTTTATGGATAAGGAAAATGAAGCTCCCTTTGATTAAATAACTTTCCCTAGGTTACAAAACTAGCAAATGGAAAGTCTGGGTCTGTAATTCAACTGTGACTGATTCCAAGGCCATACTATGAGGGGCTACCCTGCCTGCTTCCCTGAGTTCAAGGTTCTTCTCACTAAGGTTAGGCACAGTCCAATGGATCTTTCATTTCCAATCTTTCATTCCAGTCATGGTAAGATATTTTATATGGCTTATATTCCACTCCATGGATTACTATTCTTACATATCTATGTTCAGAGATTAATGGACAATAATGGTGTAATAAGCTGCTTTCTGCATACACATGTTGTAGCAACAAATATATACTTTCAGAAGGATAAGGCCTAAACCCAGAGTTAGAGATGCGAAGAGACTTCCTCAGGTATATTTGGGAAGAGAATGGAAGTTTTTAGGGTCCTTGGAAATACAACATACCTATTATTATTTTTAAGTTTTATTTACAAAAAAAATGGTTTCCTACAAGCATGTGAATAACTTATTTTAGCATGGGCTTAGTAGGAAATCTTTGTTTAGAGTCAGACAGATACACCTCTATAATCTACCATAATTGATGAGTTCATAATAAAGCTATCTACCATTTAATGACCAATTATTTACTCCCAGTTATGTGGTATTGTGCTAATTTTTCATACATCTTATCTGACGACTTTAATGGCAGAAAAGCGATTTACATACTGAAATACTTTAGCATATATAAAAGTTGAAAAATAATATAGAAATGCTCTTGAACTCTTCATATTTGCTAAACCTTAAAATTTAGCCATATTTGTTTTAGAATTTTCTAAAGAAGAAAAATGCCACAGATAAGAGTTGAAGTTCCTTACCCCAATGACCTCCCTTCTTCCCTGTAGGTGACTATTATCCATAATGTGGTGTTTACATTCCTATTGCTTTTCTAATTACTTTGTTCAGGAAATGACAGTAAAGAACAATGGTGTCAAATTTGCTTGTTTGAAAGCTTTATATAAACAGCATAATATGTCGCATAAAATTTTTGAACTTCATTTTTCACCTAATTGTGTTTTAAAAGTATGTTTATGTTGATACACAAAGCTCTCATTGATTTAAACAGTTGTATATTTTCCACTGTATGTATAATCAAAATTTATTTACCCATTATTTGGTAGACATTTAGGTTTTCCTAATAATTTGTATTTGCAAGCAGTGCTATAATTAGCATGTTTTAATATGTGTGCACCAGTTGTAGAATTGCTGAGTTCTTTCAGATGTATATCTGGATGTGAAATTAATTTGTCTAGAATGGTGTTAAGGAATCTATATAGTTTAAAAGCCCTCCAGGGCTTCTAGTGTGTAGAACTGCTGATCTAAATTTTATCCTTCTCAGGTACAGTTAAATAACCCCCCACTTTTTCACTTTATAATTGTAGAATTAGATGCATAAAATCCCAGTTGCTGAGAATGTTCTTCAGTGTTCTGGGGTTGACATCTTAAGAGCAGCTATGGATATCTGTGGATATGATCTCTCAAAAGAGAGATTTCATAACAGGTTGCTAGATGACACCTTTGTCATTCATCTACGACGTCTGTCTAGGCTTTTTTCTGTAGAAGGGAAGAATCAAAACACAAGCCACACAAGCTCAGCTAGGACAGGAATGGCAGACAATTCTTGGCTTTTCTATCAATGGTTATCAGTTGCTGGAAGCTACCCCAAAGGAATAATGGGGATGACTGGGAAGCCACCTAAGGGCTCTGTGCTGAGGATCTCTGTGATTGATTTAGTGATGTCTGCTGCAGGTTGGATATAAGTAAGCAGTCATATGGGTGTATACTTACCAACCTGCCACCAGGATTTGCTTACCAGCAATCATCAAGAAAAAGCAATTGTCTGGAGATTGGCTCTGTTGTAATTAAAGAGGAAATCTAAAGGTTGTCAGTGGCTACATTAAGAGGGAAGTTTTGCCAAATATTTTTTTGAAGTGTCATTTCTTTCTCTCTTTCCAAAAGTTTGACCTAAATTAATTCCTGGGTCCATATGTCCTTGCTCATAAGTAGAGTTGAGCTTTTTATCCTTCTCAGCCAAAGAAAGAATATAGGTTTTAGAGTCAGACCTGTGCTGGAGGCTCCATCTGCCATTCATAGTATAAGTGTCCCAGGCAAAGCCATTCAGATGCTCTGTGCCTCAATTCCTCATTGTGAAATGGAGCCCACACCTATGCTACATGACAGTTGTGAGGATTAGTTATAAGTATTCAGCATTGTCCTGAGCCCAATTACCAATTATCGGTAATGGGTGCCATATTATTATTATTGTTATGATTACTATTAGAAAGTCAAATAATGATCATGATGGTGCAGTTTACAGATAGGTCTGGTTTAGCAAATTCAGCTATGGTAGGTTTAAGAAGATTGTCCCAGTGGAAATGAATAACTAAAAATTGGGACCCATAGTAGGAAATATATCACTCAGCTAAGGGAGAAAATTTGTAAAGGCAGTAGACGTGAAGGTTAAGCAATAAGAATTACTGTTAGAGCTGTAATAGGATGTAAACACAGGATGAGTTCTGAGGCCAAATAAGGGAGCAACCCTACTTCCAGAGGAAACAGAAGGGAAGAAACACAAAATGGATTCAATTACTCTGACTGTAATTATGTCAGCTATGAAAATGCATTTACAAGTCTCACTGCTTTATGTCAGAACCCTGATACCTCCTTGGCCATGGGAAGTAAATAGGAACATTTTTGAGAATTCTTCCTTCTACCCAGTCAAAATTCCATTGCATACTGAGAGGTCAGGGCATGAATTCTAAAAGCAAAATATTCTCATCATGGTCTGGAATTTGGTATGTCTGCTTGACCCCTGAAAATATTCTTTGTTCTTCTTTTATTAAATATCATACTCAAATTTAAGTATTGTACAAGTTACCAGTACATATAAAGCACAATAATAGATGCTTGTCATAAATGTATCTTATCTCTATTTATCAGTGACACAAAATGGCAAGTGGTAATCAAAGCAATAAATTAGAAATCAGGACCAGAATAATATTTCCATGGAAAAGCATCATTTTTAAGAAAAAAATTAATAACAGTGGCTACAATTTTATAAATGAAGAAACTGAGGCTTGGGTGAAATTTTTCGGATCAGGTTTATTGAGATATTTGTAGATGATAAAATTTTCCCCTTTTAAGGGTGTATTGGGATGAATTTTAACAAATGTATGTAGTCCTATAACCAAAACCATAAGTAAGACATAGAACATTTCCATCATTGCAAAAAGGTTCCTTGTATCTTTTTGTAGCTAATTATATCCCCTCACCCCGAGTCCTTAGTAATCGATGATCTGGTTTCTGATCTGCATTTTGCCTTCTCAAAATGTCATACAGATGTAATCTCAAGAGTGTGTAAGTTTTGTACCTTCTTTCACTGGCATAATGCTTTTGAGGTTCATCCATTTTGTTGCTTGTATTGATGCTTTGTTTTATCTGCTAAGTTGTATTTCATTATATTAATATACCACAAATTGGCTATACACTCACCAACTGATGAGCATTTAACTTGTTCCTATTGTTTGATTACTATTAATGAGCTTCCATAAGCATCTGTATATAAATCTTTTGCGGGCATAGGTTTTCATTTTTCTTGCTTAAATATTAGGAGTGAGGTTTCTGAGTCAGATAGTAAGTGAATGCATAACTTTATTAGAAACCGCCAAAGACTTTACCATTTTGCAGTCCCATCAATAAGGTGTGTGAGACTTCCGGTTGCCCTACATTTTCAATGGTACTTTTTAATGTTAGCCATTCTAATTGGATATGTAGTGGTATCTCATGATTTTAATTTTCATTTCCTTAATAACTAATAACATTAAGTTTTTTTCATGAGTTTATTTGCCATCTGTATATCTTCTTTGGTAAAGGGTCTGTCAGATTTTCACCCATTTTTTATTGGGTTGCTTGTCTTACTGGATTTTGAGAGTTTTTTGTGTTTTCTGGACTCATTATCAGATATATGTCACTTATCTTTTTATTCTTCTAATATCTTTCAAAGAAGAAATGTTTTTAATTTTTATTAAGTTCAACTTACTAATTTTTTCTGTTCTGGTCTGTCTTTATGTATCTTAAGAAATCTTTGCCTAACACAAGCTCCAAAAGACTTTCCCCTTGTCTTCTTCTAGAAATTTTTATGCGTTTGACACTAACATTTATATATAGACCATTTCAAGTTAATTTTGTATATGGTGCAGGGAAGAAGTCAAGGTTATTTGCTTCTTTAGCACTTAGACAGCCAGTTGTTCCACCACCCATTGCTGAAAACATCATCTTTTACCCATTGAATTATCTTGGCACTTTGGTTGAAAATTAATGACCATGTATATATATATATATATGGATCTATTTCTGAACTCTTCATTCCATTCCCTAGATCTATGTGTCTCTCTTTTAGCCAGTATCACTTTGTATTGATTACTCTAGCTTTGTAGTTAGTCTTCAGATCAGGTCATGTAAATCCTTCAACTTTGTTCTTATCTAAAATTGCTTATTTCAGCTATTTTAGTTCCTTTGCCTTTCTATAAAAATCTTGTAATTACCCTGTCAATTTCTACAAAAATATTCATGCTAGAATTTTGAGTGGGGTTACATTGAATGTATAGATTAATTTGAACTTCTATTTCCAGTTATTCATTGACAGAATCTAAGAAAACAATTGATTTTCATTCACTGACTATATAAATTCCAACCTTACCAAACTCACTTGTGAATAGATTCTTCAGGATATCCTATGTAGACAATCATACTTTCTGTAAATAGAAGTTTATGTCATCCATTCAAATATTTATGCCTTTTTACTTTTTCTCATATTTCTACATTGGCTAGGACCTCCAGTATGGTATTGAAAATGAGTGGTGAGATCAAACATCTTTCCTTTGTTCCTGATTTGAAGAGGAAAGCATTCATTCTTTAATCATATGTTATAGAGGTTTTTGTAGATATCCTTATCAGGTGGAGGAAGTTTCCTGTTTTCCCTAGTTTTCTGAGAATGCTTATCATGTGAAATTTTGTCAGATGCTTTTTCTGCATCTATCTAAATGATCATAGGTTTTTTTTCCTTCTTTACTCTGTTAATATAGCAAATGACATTGATTAGTTTCAAGTGTTGAACCAACTTTTCATATCTGGGATCAGTACCACTTGGTCATGATATATTATCCTTTTTATTATGTATTTACTTTCTATTATTTTGTCAGAGGTTTTTAAGATTTATGAAGGCATTGGTATATAATTTTTTATTTTTTATAATGTCTTTGGTTTTGATATCAGGGTAATTTTGACCACATGAATGAGTTCTTAAGTATTCTCTCCTTTCCTGTTTTTTTGAATAGTTTGTGTAAAATTGGTCAGATTTGACAGGGAAACCATTTAACCTGAATTCTCTCTGTGGGAGGGTTTTTAAACAATGAATTAAATTTTGTAATAACCTATTATGTATTTCTTCCTAAGTGAACTTTTGTTGTTTGTGTCTTCCAAACAATTTGTCCATTTAATCTAAGTTTATCAAAGTTAAGCTAAAGCTTTTTATAATATTTTCTTTTCTTTTAATGTTAGCTTTATAGAGATATTCCCAGTTTTATTCCTGATATTAATAATTTATATTTTCTCTTTTTTTCATGATTATCCTTTCTAGAATTTTTCAATTTTATATTTCTTCTCAAAGAGCCAACTTTGATTTAATTGGTTTTCTCCATTACATCCTTGTTTCCATTTTGGTGATTTCTGATTTTTATTATTTCTATCCTTCTGTTTACTTTGTGCTTGATGTTCTTTTCTTTACCTACTTGCTTAATGTGGAAGCTTAGGTTATTGATTTTCAACATTACTTCTTTTCTAATATAACTATTTAATGCCAAAATATTCTCTTTGAACTCTGCTTTAGCTTTATTCCACAAGTGTTCATATGTTGTGTTTCCATTTTCATTCAATTAAAAATATTTTCTTATTTTCTTTCTGATTCCTTCTTTTGACCATGGTTTATTTAGAAGAGTGCTGTTTAATTTTTAATTTTTTAAAAATTATTTTTCCACATATTTTTGTGTATTTGGTTTCTAGTTTAATTCTATTGTGCTCAGAGAATATTTTTATATAATCTGAAACCTTTTAAAATTATTGAATCTTGCTTTATGATCCAGACTATGTTTAATTTTATCTTGGTGAATGTTCCAAGTGGAATTAACTAATGTATATTCTGCTGTTGTTTGGTGGTAAATGTCATTTAGGCTTATTTGATTACTACTGGCTTTCAAGTATTTATATATCCTTAGTGATTTCTTGTCTAGCAGTTACTGAAGTAAGAGTTTTGATAACTCCAACTATACCTGTGCATTGACCTATTCTTCTTTTTGCTCTTCTAGCTTCTCTTTTCATGTATTTTTAAGCCCATTGTTGGATGCATCCACATTTAAGATTGTTATGTCTTTTTTGGTAAATTAACCCCTTTATCTTTATTAAATGTCCCCTCTTTATTCTGAGAAATGCTTGTTTTAAAATCTACTTAGTCTAGTATTAATAACCACTTTAGCTTTCTTTGATTGGTGTTTTCATGCTGCATTCTTTTCCATCCTTTTATTTTTATCATCTTCATGTTTGTATATTTCTATAGATATCATTGAGTTGGGTCTTGCTTTTTTTAATCCAACCTGACAAATCTCTGGCTTTAAATTGGATTGTTTAGACCATGTATATGTAATGTAATTATTGCCATTTGGGTTTAAATCTACTGTTTTTCTGTTTGTTTAATATTTGTCCCAACTGTTCTTTCTCCCTTTTTTCCCCCTACTTTCTTAACTTACTTTAGATTTAATAAGAATTTTTTTATCATTTTACTTTATTCTATTGGCTTTTAGCTATATATGTTTGTTTTATTTTTTACTTTTTGATGGTTTACAACACGTATTTCAAATTTATCATAGTTTACCTTCTGCCTTCACATAATATTATACCACTTTACCTATAATGTAATAACCTCACAACACTATACTGCCATTACTTTCCTCCTGTCCTTTGTGCTACTATTTTCATTTACTTCATTTCTACATATATTATAAACTCCTTGGTACATTGTTATTTTTATTTAAACAGTTATCTTTTTTAACAGCTTTACTGAAGTTTAATTTTAAATACACAATAAAAATTTTAAGTCCAGTTGGGCTCTGAGTTTTCATAAGTTTATATAGTGTGTGACTATTGCTACACTCCAGTCTTTGAATACTTCAATCACTCCAAAAAGTTTCTTCATACCTGTTACCAGTCAATTCCCACTGCCCAGCCCCTAACCCCTACCCAGAAAACTGCTAGTCTGCTTTCTGCACCTATGTATATATTACGTTTCTTTAAATTGTAAATGGAATCATACAATATTTATTCTTATTTTTGTGTCTGGTTTATTACATATATTTTTGAGCTTTGTCCACATTTTTGTGTGTATCAGAAGTTTGTTCCTTTTAACCTCAGTAATATTTCATTATATGGATACATCAATTTTAGTTTTTTATCATCCTTAGTTAATAGACATAGATGGATTCCAGTTTGGAGCTACTATGAATAATATTGCTACACATGTCTTTGTGTAGATATATGTGCTCCTTTTTCTCCAGTAAGCATTTAAGAATGAAATTACTGGGTCATATGATAAATATATGTTTAACTTTTAAGAAACTGCCAAACTGTTGTCCAAAGTGGTTGCATCATTTTAATTCTTACTAGCACTGATTGGGGGTTCCAGTTTCTCTAATCCTCATCAAAGCTTAGCAATTTCAGTCTTTTTGATGTTGGCCATTCTAGGGGCAGTACAGCAGTATCTCACTATAATTTTAATTTGCATTTTCCTAATGACTAGTGATTTTGAGCATATTTCCATGTGTCTACCTGTTATCTATACCTCTTCATATATCTTTTTTGATGAAGTGACTCTAAAAGTTTTTGGTTTATTTTTAATTTGGCTGTTTGTCTTTTAATTATGAATTTTATAAATCCTGGATATAAGACCTTTTGCTTGATCTTACCTGCTATTAATCCCATCCAGTGCATTTTCATTTTGGCTATTGCATTTAACATCTCTAGAAGTTCCATTTGGTTCCTTTTATATCTTACATTCTTTCCCTACTTCCTAAGTATGTTAAGTTTATTTACAATAGCTGTTTTAACCTCCTACCTCTTCTGGGTCTGTTTGTATTGATTTTACCATTTTTTGCTTTTTTATAAGTCATATTTCCAGGCTTCTTTGTGTTCCTGGTGATATTTGATTGGATGACAGTCACTGTGAAATTTACATTGGTGGGTGCTCTTGTATTTTTTTAAAGAGTATAGGACTTTGTTCTATCTCACAGTTAAGTTACATGGAACCAGTTGGAGCCTTTTGAGACTTGAAGTCTTAGGGTGTATCCAAGTGTTTTTAGCGCTACTACAAAGGCAATACTCTTCCTGAAATTTCTACTCAATTCCTTATATTATTATGGGGGCCTTTCACTGTGGCCAGTTGAAACATTAGCTATTCCCCGTCTTGTGTGAATTCTGGGAATTTTTCAGCCTACTGCTGACTGGTAGTTCTTTCCCCAGCCCCATGTAACACTAATTCTCTTACAAATACTCACAGTAATACTCAGCAAAGGCTGAAGGGAACCTCTCTATAGATCTCTGAAACTCTCTTCTGTTTAGCTCCCACCTCCCAGGTGTACAGTGTTACAGCTCTAGACATACTGGTCTCTCCGAACTTAGCCTCATCACTTTAGAGAGAATGCAGAGTTCTTATCCCTTCACTGCAGTCTGGAAATTATCTCTAGACAGTAAGGTGGCATAATTGTACAGCTTACCTCATCTGTTTCTCATTTCAAGGAGCAATAATAACACTTTTTATTTTCCAGTGTTTGAAAACCATCTTTTTCATATATTGTGTCCAGCTTTCTCCAGTTAAGACTGAATGGTAAATCCAGTTCCTGTTACTCCATCACAGCTAGAAGCAGAAGCCTCTCTCTCTCTTGGAAGGTTTGGATCAGAAGAATGACATGATCTGACATATCTTTTAACAGTATGGGGATGCTTGGTGAAAGGTTGGCTACAAAATGGGAAATGACGGAAGCAAGGTATTGGGAGACCATTACTTGAATTCAGGGCAGACTATTACTAGAATTCATGTCAGAATGACATGGTGGAATTCTGGACTTGAAGAAAAAGTAAACAGGATTTGCCAATTGTTTGGACATTGTGTATGAAAGAAAGGGAGAAATGAGGATGATTCCAAGAATTTTGGCTTAATTAACTAGAAAAATGGGGAGGTCATTGAAGGAATAGTTTCAGTGCTGGGGAGAAATTCTGAAAGGGGTGAGGTGGACTGAAGAAAGAATATAAGAGGAATTGGACCCAGTGAGGACAGACAGCTTTCTCAAGAAGTTCAATTAATTACATTACATCACTCAAGGGACTCATAATCTCTTTGAGAGAGAATTGTACTAAGATAATTGCATTAGTGTAAGGAGTATACTAATGGAAATTTCTACTGCCACAGATCAAATGAAGAGGTCTCTAATATAATGGGGATGTTACAGGAGGGAAGCATAAGATGCTTCATAGAGATGCAGATGCTTGAGTCGCATGGTGAAGGGCCCAGACAATTTCACCAGAGGGAGAAGGAAGGCAAGGGCATTGCAGAAAGAGAGAGGAGCATGGGATAAGTTGACTGACGGCAAACAACTCAACACTCTCAGAAACTAATTTTCTATGGCTCAGCCTAAGCTAGTAATGGGGATTTGTGAATAAATGAAGTGATAAATAAAGGCAGAGACAAGGTTAGTTGACAAAGACCCTTCTTTACCATGTACATACTTTATACTTACTTCTGTAAGTAATGAAAATGTCTTTATGGCTCTGCAATATGACTGGTGGAGTTGAGCAGGGAAGCCAATGAAAGCACCTGGGAGAGGCCATTAAGGCCTGAAAAAAATCTAAAGAGTTGGAGCATTCGGAGTAGGATCTCACAGTGTTTTAAGTCAAGGAATCAAGATGTCTTGGTGAGCTGATCAATGGGGTGGAGTAAGAAGAGAAAAAGAGTAGAATTAAAGATTACATTTAGGTTTTTGGTCTCGCTATCTTGGTAGGCGGTGATACCACTCTTTTTCTAAAACTGGGAAAAACAAAAATTTGTACAATAAAATATTTTACAGAAATGTACATAATTTACCTAGCACTGAGTAATCAGTCAATGAGGTAGTGGCTCCAGGAGTAGGTAAGAGGGTCTTTAACCCCTTACCATGATGGTCTCCATTAGCTCTATCCCTTATCCTTCAGCCATATTGAAAAATTTTTAAGCTGCAGAAAAATATGATGCTGCCTATACAAGATAGCTTTAATATAAATTCCCTAATAATTTTGCTTTTTATCAGCCCCCTTGTATACAAATACCCCTGAAACTATAATAGATTCTGTGTCAGAGCAGACTAACCCAAAATTTTAGGCTTCTATAATACAAATGATAGAAGCAATATCACTCATTGTCATACATCAGATAGACTGGGGTCAATCCAAGGATGAATAATTCTGACCTTCCCTGAACAAGTCTCCCTCATGTTCTAGGATCCATCCACAGGGCCCAGATTCCTCATGTTCTTCCAGCTAGCCAACTTGTACTGTAGGAGGGACTTTGCATGTGCTGTTTTGTCTCTTGGCATAGTAACCTACCTCACACTATACCTTATTATATCATAGCTAGATTCTTCTTGTCTTTGGAGTCTTCTTCCCTGACTGCTTTTTTGAACTTTTCCAGCCTTGATTAACCTTTATCATACCACTCTATTAATTCCCTTCCCAGCACTTTATTATTTGCAATTATATATTTATTTTCTTGTTTAATTTTTTACATCTGTTGCCCATACAAGACTCCATGAGAGAAGCAATCATGTTTACTTTGGGTAGCTACAAAATGCATAACATTGCCTGTACCTAGAAAGTAATCAGTAAATATATGTTGAATAAATAAATGAAGGGCAAATAATGAGGGTTACTATTTAAAAGCATTTCATCAATTAATCAATAGGAGGAGATATTATTTTGGGGAGGGGGGAATTTCTTGTTATTTCTAAAATCATATCATGTAGATAACAGCTTTCCCTAATTTTGGTCCCATATGATTTGGGGGAACATAATTGTCAGGACTGCATCAGCATATCAACCTGGGTAATGTCAATGGCTATAAGAAACAACCACCACATTTCAGTAGGGGGTTTAGGTTTTTCTCATGTTACAGACTGTTTGCCTTCTATGTGCTGATTCAGGGTCTTCCTTTCTGTGACTCCACTATACACTCTGGGATCCTGGGATCCCTCACTGTGTCTCTTCTATTTGTCTAGCCAACAGGCAAAGATTGCCTGATTGTGTCAGGTTTCAAAGACCAAGTCTGGAAGTGGTACGGATCACTTCTGCACAGGCTCCATTGGTCAGAATAAGGCGCATCCCCAACCTAACTGCAAGGGAGTCTGGGAAATGTAGTATTCCTGTGTGCCGAGGGAGAAGAAACTGGATATGTGAACATCAAGCTAGCCTCTGCCACAGTAGGGGACTTCATGTGGTGGTTGTGAGGATTAAAGAGTTAATATTTGCAAAATACTCAGAACAGTGTCCAGCACCTCAGGGGCATCCATGATTCCAGGTAAGTTGCAAGAGGAGTTTCTCTGAGTTTGCACTTATCATTGCTTGCTAAACAAGTCAGATACTCTGAAGTTTTTGTCAAGCCCAACAGCTGGCTGGAGAGTTTTATGAGCCCCAGTGCCCAGGGAGGCCAGCCAAAGATGCAGATGCCACTGCCAAGTCTGTACCGCACATCCTCATGCTTTGTTTAATTTGGTTCCCTGGGTGGGATGAGTTTTATGAGCAGGTGTTCTGGTTAATTGGGTGATTAATACTCCTCAAATTGGAGAGCCATTTCCCCAGTGACAGTTCTTGCTTTGCTCAAATATGAGACAAATCTTCATTGCCTAGTCTGGAGAGGCCCATGATTGCACTCACCTGTCTGCCAGGCTGCTCAGGTCAGCACTCTGGTACTGAGGACTAGGAACCTGACCCCACATCTGGCTGAGTCACTGTCTTGAGGCATCAGTTTAGAGAAATAAGTGCCTCCCACATCATCTGGCTTCCTCTCAGACCAGGGCAAAGCTGATCTGGGAGGCTATTTGTGGTTCCCTTCTGGGGATTCTAATCTGTGTCATCTCTCAAGGTTAGAGCCATTGCCTCTGCACAGAGCCTTCCAGCTCCTAAAGTAAGGTGGCCAAGCCATGTTCAAGGGCAAATCAGGCATCAAAACTCTTTTTCTCAAATTTGCTCTCAGACCAAGAGAAATCTGCCCCAAACTCTCTTCTATTCCACATTTCCAAAGCCCTCTCCCCATCCCCACATACCATTGTATTCCAGCCTCCTTGTCTTGCTTTTCTCAGTGCAAAGACCCTTTTCTCTCCCAATGACCTTATCATATCTATGCATCTTTCAAAAGCCAAATGGTATTCCTCAGTCCTTCCAACCAAGATTTCTCCATCTTTAGAATTTTTGTAGCACTTATTATCTGACCCACATCAATCAATATTTAATTATATACAATATCTTATCTTTCATATATCTTACCATATATCTCATCTTTCATATACTCTTTATATTTTACTTTAATTAGATTATTGGCAGCTGTGGGCTATGTTTTCTCTTGGCCATGTATGAAACAAATAGTTGTTTGATTGCTAAATTAAGCTAGATGCTACTTATGCTTCTAGAAAGGGTCAATCCATTCTGTTCTACCAACTTGGGCCACACAGCTGAAATGATGGCCACTCAGTCCTGTTCCTCACATGTTCCAGCTTTACAAATACAGAGCAACTGGATCTCTTTCTCCAGCTATGGCTGGGAAAATCCCAGGGAAAACTCTGATTGATTTCATTCATGTGTCCATCCCTAGAAAAATCACTGTTTTGAGTGAGGTAAGATCATATAAGAACAAGAAAGTTCTGAACCATAATCACATGGTTGTAGCAAAAGACCAAGTGATAGTTGTCCAATACAGGTGGATCTAGATTTTGGAAGGTTCTGCCGCTCTATCTCTTCTCCAGAATAGGTTATTTATTCAAAACTATGTATTCATTCATCAAACATTCATTTAGTCAGAGGAGATGCTGTTCCATGGGAAAGCTCAATAGATTA
Source organism: Manis pentadactyla (assembly GCF_030020395.1). Taxonomy (NCBI): domain Eukaryota; kingdom Metazoa; phylum Chordata; class Mammalia; order Pholidota; family Manidae; genus Manis; species Manis pentadactyla. The sequence goes on along the minus strand of NC_080020.1, from coordinate 43,144,104 downwards.
ATTGGCAATAAATCTTTATTGTTCTTTCTTTCTAGAGGGTGACAGAAAGAGGCATTTTCACTGAAAAAAAAAAAAGCTTCCAGGCCCAACTGATGATACCTTTCTCTTAACTCTGTTCTCCAGAAATGACCTAAAATTTACATTCATGAGTTGTTTTCTCCCCCAGGGGAATTTAATAGGGATCAAAGTCTTAATCTCATCATCTCTCTCTCCCCTCCCTGTTCACCTACTCCTCAGAGATCTGCCTTGGTGGTTCAGTGAGGTAGTATGTCAATTTCAGGGCCCCTAGTAGGAAACAGATGACATAACTCAAAGGAGTAATTGAAGAAAGCTTAGTAAAGGAACTACTGAGAAAATTGAGGCATGAGGCAGGGTAAGGAATCAACAAATAATGAAGATTTCTTAAGGTTTAGCAACAGTGAAAAACTGTTCTTCCCTCATTCTCTAAAAAGATTAGGTGCAAGTGGTAGATGGAGGATATGAACTGTGACCTTAAGTAGTGGAGGACAGCCACTGCAAAATTGCTGTCCTTGTGAAGGAAGCCAAGGCATCTCCTCAAGATCTTTGAGCTAGTTCTCCATGTGGCCAAAGCCCAGGAAGTGCAGGTGATACAATCCATAGAGGTCAGCCTCCTAGGGAATAGAACAGGATGACCGTGGGCAGAGAATGATCTGGACAATTCACTGGAGAACAACCAGTACAAATGATAAGTTTCTATGGGGTGGGTGCAAAAATATCAGAATAGGGTATGTGTGAATAGTTTTCAAAAAACCCACCTGGAGATTCTGGAAAAATGTAGTCTCCTTCTCCTCCCTCAAAAGATCAAGTAACACTGATCAAAATAAGTGAAATTGCAAAAAGAGAATGTCATATAAGCTAGCTGGTTAGGAAGATCATTCATGTATTTGTTCATTATTCATTAATCGTCAAAGATTTATTTGTACCTCTAGGTATCCAGCATACAAAGTTGGATTATATATTTCTTAATGCTTGAAAATTTTTGTAATAAAATGTTGGAATAAATAGATTGTACAGGGTCACTGCCTTTCTGGACCAGCAAGGTATCCTGGAGGAATGGACAGCTAAATGCACTCTGAGTCAGCCAGGTTGGAAAGAGCAGGGAAGGATGTTCCAGGAGGGATGTTGAGCAGGTGTGGGAGAGTGGTGGGAGATTGAGGTGGTAGAGGTGGAAATCTACTTCAAAGTTAAGAACTACATTGTCAGGTCTGCGTTTTAGAAAAATCCCTTGATCATCAGGGCAAAAGATGGATTGGTGGAATAAACAAAATGTTAAAGAATTGATGTGGAGGCCAATATGAGCAATGGTCATGCACAAAACTAGGATCTGAGCAAAGGCAAGAGGCCCGAAGATGAAAAGGAACAGATTTAAGAGATAATCTTGGGAAAATTAACAAGACTCAGAAAATGAATGGCTGAGGTGTGAGACAGAGGGAAGATGCTACTTTGCCTTCTCATCATCTGCCTACTTTTTCAGCTAACAGCTTTTCAGTTTTCCTTTGAGAACACTGCTCCTACCTGCCTGGTTGAGTGTAGTTTCCATAGGACTGTCATCTGTAGGTTCTTATCTTCTCTGGCCAACAGGTTCATCTCATGACCTAGGCCAGACCAGTTAGTCTTTTCCTCCTGGGAATTTTGAAATCTTGGACTTGGCACCTAGATCCTGTCATGGTTCTTGTCTTTGTTGAAGCCTCTTTCTTCCGTTTTTCCCCTAATTTTGTGTACTACCCAAAGGCCGTCTTAAAAAGTCATTTTTAAAACTTCAGTTAGTTATTTTCTATTGCTACAACCAGAAAACCTCAGCTGATTATGGTGGCCATGTAAATAGTTTTGCCTTTCACTAAGAGACAGAAAACAGGAGTAGGAGAGAGTGTGAGGTTGGGTTTTTTGGGAAGAGGGGTGGGCAGTTTGCTTTTGAGAAGACCATGGACAAGCAAAGCAAAAAAATCCAAAAGTTGGCCCCAGGAGGCTTATGTGAAACTAAAAATCACACTATAGAGTGTAAGGGCCATCTAGATATAAAGGTCCTACTCTACCGCCTGGCCTCCTAAGCATTCACCCCGACTTCTCTGGGGAGAGTAAGTCTTTCACTGGGGAGGCTGACACATTGTACAGATGCCTCACACTCAGTAGGGGAGAGTGGGCAGAGCCCCATTCTAGGCACTGGAACTCCTTGGTCCTGGCTCTGCCTCTCTCACTAATAAGCTAAGGTGGACTTGTACCAGTGCCCTCTCCTTTCTAGGACTCATTTTTCATGTTATTAAATTCAGGGCTGAATTTTATTGGGAAAAACTCCAAAAGAATTTTTAAGTTTATATGTAAAAGAGTCAGCTATACTGGGCAACTGAGTTCAACAAATTGTAAACTGGTTTCCTTACTTCAGGACTTCTCAGTGTCTTAAATACACTCATCGGAAATGCAAATCTTTAAGAGAGGTGAAATCGAGCAACATTTCTCACTAGGTTTTTGCTCAAGAAAATTCCCTATCCCTTTTAGAACACATGTGGAACTAGTAATTGTCAGAATGCACTTGCAGAAATGCTGGATTAGGTGATTTCTAAGGTTTTGCCAGTCCAGAGAGTCCCTAGTTCTGTGCGGCCAATGTCCTGTGCACCTCCTGTTTTTCCACTTGCCCCATCCTCTGGAATGATTGACTTCCAGCTCTGTTCTCAGGTGGTTTTCCTTCTCATAGGGAAAAGCACATGAATACCTATGAAGTCACTTAAAGATCTATTCAGGCTCATGAAACCCCCTATCAGATTAAATGGAAAACCTAGCATCTCCCGCAACAGGCACACACACACACACACACACACATTGTGCGCTGAGCATAGACCCCGGACCAGCCTGAAGGGATTGCAAAACATGCTCTTGCGTGCATTTGGGAAAACAAAGAAAACCCTACCCTTTTCTGCTCCAGACAGTCTGAGACGCTTTTTCACCCTTGGGCTTTTGCCCAGTTCTCTCATCTGCCTCAATCCTGGTACTAAATTGGTTCAAGGTTTGGAGAAAAGCTTCAGAGGAAAAGATGTTTAGAGTTCTTAAATGCTGAAGTCACCCTGTGGACTGGAGTATAGACCCTCTATGGCCACCAGAGGGCGATGACAACAGCATCTGTACAGAAAATTGCTCCCAAGAATAACAGCAGTAAATTGCACCTAATGTGTTTATGAATGATGGTGTGTGTGTGTGTGTGTGTGTGTGTGTGTGTGTGTGTGTGTGTCAAGTTGGGCGCTTAGCGCTAAGACTTAGAAATTTTGCTAAATACAATAAAATAAAATCTGCACTTCTACTATATATTCACAGGATGTGGCCAGGTAGTTGAACATTTCCTTGAAGGAAAATGAGGTAGAAGAAATCAGAATAGCATTTATGTGAAAGAAAAGGAAAGAGTTCTCATTGGCATAGCTGCCGTCATGGTGTGTGTGATTGTGTGTGTGTGTGTGTGTGTGTGTGTGTGTGTGTGTGTGTGTGTGTGTGTGTGTGTGTATGAGAGAGGGAGAGAGAGAGAGAGAGAGAATGTATGCATGTGCAGGGTTCATTCAAATTTTTCCAGTGTGAGCAGACCTCAAGGAAGTCTGGCCAATACTTCCTCCAGTTCCTGCCCTCTCCCTCCAAACAAACAAACAAAATCATTCCTACAAGTATTTATGGAGCCTTTTAACACACATGCTCCTCCCCACTGGCATCTGGAAAAGCTCAGACCTGCCCAATTTAGAGTGGGCCCTGGAAGAACTAAGGTGCTAGGGGCAGAAGGGATGCCTCACATGCAAATGACCGTTTTGCAAAAACACCTTAAACACTTTCTGTTCTTTGATGCTCCAAACAACCCAAGGGGGTGGGCCCAGACAGGGATGTGGCCCCACTGCTTTGAGGAAAACAAGGCTCTGAGGTGACATGATTGGCTCAGTCACTCAGTCAGGAAGCTCAAGTACTATGAAGACAGTCTAGGGCTCCAAGCGCCTGCCATCACTATTTCTAGCTGCACAGCGGGCATTGGGTCTGGACAAAGCAGGCAGGACAGGCCTCTGGGTAGGGTTTTCCAGAGTGACCTAAACAATGTGGACAACCATTTTCTGTAACATACGTGACTGTGGAAAGCATTGGCGTCAATACAGTAGGTCCTCCAGGAAGAAGTTGTTCTTTACAAGATGAGAATCTTTGAGGACCTTTGTAGTTGAGGTAGGGACACAGCTCCCATGGGCTGTGATGGAAAACGGGGGTGAATGAGAGTGCTGCGGGTGCGGGTCCCTAGCTGTGTGGCCTTAACCAAAGCATTTCACTTCTCTGAGCTTTGCTTTTTCATCTATAAAACTGGGGTACTCTAACACTCCCTTGCAGGACGGTTTTGGAACAGATGGAAAGACTATGAACAGAGTGCCTAGCTTGGTGCCAGAATACAGAAAAGTGTCTGGCTCCTAACAGTGAATGACTCTCAATTCTGGGGCCCTGCCGACCAAGCCCCTTTCCTTCTCGCGTTCCTTCCCTCTCCCCCCTCTGCAGCCTCTTCCCTCCCGGCTCTTGGTTGTTCCAGCAAAGTTCCCAACTTAGTGGAAATGACGCGCGGCGCAGCCAATGGGAGGCGGAGCTGGCGTTTTTGGGGGGGCAGGAGGGTTGGGCCCCACGTCTCCGGTGTCTGCTCAGCTCAGTGAATGGAGAGAGCCAGCCAGGCTAGCTTGTCCAGCCGCCCCGTGCCCCGGCCGCCTCCGCCGCGCTCCCGAGCCCAGCCCCAAGCCAGACCTGCCCCGGCGCTGCGCCCCATTGCGCTCGCCCCAGGTCCCCGAGCCAGGCCGCGCCCCGGGCCGCGGGCCAGCGGGACCAGGAGGCGCTCGGCACCTGGGCACTCCGAGCGATGCGCAGCGGGGCAACGTCGGCCCCGCCGATGGAGCTGCTGCCGCCGCCGACGCCCGGCGCGCCCCGCTCCGCCCGCGCCCCGTGCGCCTGAACGCAGAGCTCGCTCCTCCTCCGCGCGAACTCCGCCGCCCGCTCCCCAGGCCGCCAGAGCTCTCGGCGCGCCTCCCCGGGCTCCAGGCGCCCTGTCCCGCCGAAACAGCCTTCTCAGGACCATGGCCCCCGGGAGGACAGGGGTCGGCGCCTCCGTGCGCGCCCGCCTGGCGCTGGCCTTGGCGCTGGCGAGCGCCTTGAGCGGGCCCCCAGCCGCCGCCTGCCCCACCAAGTGTACCTGCTCCGCCGCCAGCGTGGACTGCCACGGGCTGGGCCTCCGGGCGGTTCCCCGGGGCATTCCCCGCAACGCCGAGCGCCTGTGAGTACCCTCGCCCCACCGCGCTCCACCCGGGCCACCCACCTGGGTCCCGCAGAAGGGCCCCAGGCGCTAGATCCTTGCTTTCCCCTTGCTGCGCTGGATGCAGTCTCTGCTCTCGCCTCTCTTGGATAGGATCTTCACTCTCTGAGTTGGGGTCTGTGGCTTTGGGCTGGTTTGGGGAGAGAGGTCCCCAAGCCCCCTGTTACACGCAAACAGCAGTGTCTCTCCGGGGGGAGGGGGGAGGGCCCAAGATGCAGGGCCCGCTGACAGCTTCCAAGCACAACGCTAGGAGGAGGCGAGGGAAGGAGAGAACACTGCAGCCAGAGAGGTCTTAGGGCGAGGATAAGGGGTCCATGCTCCTTAAAGAGGGGGCAAAGGAGGATGCTGAAGGGTGATGGGGCATTAGGGCATGGAAACTTGAGAGAAAGCCTGAGAATCTGGCCAGCCTGGAGATCAGAATGGGCAAGCGGCTCCCTGGCTGCCCTTGCGAGGAAAGTTGAGAGTGTGTGTGAAGGTCTAACTTCTGAGGAACAGAATGAATTCAGAGTGGATGCTTGCAAAACCCGCCCTGCCTGGAGCGCAGCCTCGGAGATGCCAAGTTGCAGCCCGGGTGAATTTTTAATGGCTCGGTTATAACTGCCTCCCCAAACGGGCCGGAGAATGGAAATGCTGACAGCCCTTTAAATGCGACCGAGTGCTATAATCTTACAAACCGCACTCAGCCTCGGATTCTGGGCTTGGCAGCAAGAGGAGAGACGCTTGTAGAGTGGGGTGGATTGACCCTCGTTTTAACCCCAATTGTGCAACCAAATATTTACTTTTCATATGTCAACGTTTTGGAAACATTTATCATTTTGATCCTCGAACCAAATTCAAAACTTGGACTCCGGGGTGGGCTCTTCTCAGCCCACAGTTGGGGAGTGAAGAAGGAGGGAGAGAGATGGTGGAGGGGGGTTGGAACACGCCTGGGAACACAGCCCAGAAGTGGGTGAGGGTTTGCTCTAGCTAGAGACTTCTCCGTGTCTTGCTCTCCCTCTGTCCCCATCCCCACATGTCTTCGGAGTAGGTGCGTGGGTCTTCCATTTTGCCTTTGTGACCTTAGGCTCCAAGAGAGTGGCATGAGACTAGGATGAATTGTCCTAGAGTGTGTTATTCCTGTTAATCACCTCCTGTCACCCACTTCTCTTCTGCTTACTCTTTATGTGCCCCTGGGCAGAGACTCAGTAGAACCGCCTTCTTTCTTCTTGGAGCTTTCCTTTAGCTGAGAACTTTCTTTTTTTCAAATTCACTGATTATTCTGTGTGGTTGAACCATGCAGTTTTAGAGGTTTAGAGATGAATCTTCACTAATGCATGTAGAAAACAAGGTTGAGAAATGTGAAATGACTTGCCCAAGGTCATACAGCAAATTGATGGCAACAAAGGGTCTGTAATCCAGGTTTCTACAACTTAATTCAGATATTATACTGAAAAACTTGTTTTAGTGGTATTTGGGGTATGTATACCTTGTAAACTATCTTCCTCTCCCTTCTCATACCAGGACCAATCACATGAGTTAGTGAAATAATAATGATAGCTATGGCTTAATGAGTGCACTCTGTGCCTCCATTTGTTTGCGTGTATTATCTTATTGAATCACTACAACGGTATTCGTTACACAGGTAATGATGATTATTCTGCTTTACGGTTAAACCATTCTGTCATTTGTTCAAGGTTATGTAGCTAGTTGAGTGTTTGAATTTGAGCATGTCTGGCTGCTAAGTCCATGCCCCCTACATTCGGCTGTACATCCATGGAACAAGGGTTAGTCTGGGCCAAGATCTATAAATAGATGGTCCTGGGAGGGTTCTGGCTGTACTTGTCTTAGAAGAGGCTGCTGTTCTGCTCCTTAAGGTATGCCCTGCAAACATTCAGCTCACTTGGACATTAGTTCTCCTATTTGGAGTCTTGAGACTACTTCTCCCCAATCTCAAAATCATATTGCATGTTTGGGAAACCAAAGAGAGTGGGTGCCTCTTCTCCTGGCAGATAGCAAGTGTTCAAAAGCTGCAGGAACAGCACTGATGCCACTGTGCCATCCAACCACCTCCCCCAGGAGACCGAGGCAGCTCAGGGCCGCCCATGTGCTCTCCAGCTGAAGAAACTAGGTGGAAACTGGACTCCTGGGCATTCCAATGAGCCCCTTATAGTCATGGTCACCGGCAGGCATTGGTGCAGGAGGAAGTGCTTTGAAATATCTGTGATTCGTCTGCCCTGGTTCTGGTCACTGATGCCTCTTCGGCTAGAGTGTATGGGGGTGGTGTGGCTGCAAAGCCTGGTTCCTCATTCTCGTCTCCTTCCTCCCTGGGAGAAGAGGGCAGACTTTGGAAGCACACTGGGTCAGGATTACTATGAGGGCTAGGAGCAGCCCACCAATTCACCCTCTCTCAGTTGACTCAGATGTAACATATCAATTTTGCACATTCTTGGGGGAATAGTTGACATTTCTAAGCTATGCTAAGAGTTTCTTTAAGGAGGAATTTCTCGTTCATTTTCCCTTCATTCATGCAACAAACATTATTTGAGCCTCTACTCCATTCCAATAACTGTATATAAAATCATTACATATACTGAAGAAAACCATCAATTCAACTGAAAGAATGTAAGCAAAGGGTGGAAGAAGGAAACTTCCTTTAGTGAGCCTTCTAAACTTCCCAAGACTCATTTTTTCATGAGGCATAAGTTTTGTCAGTAATGCTGTCACATGCTCAGAATCTTCCTGAAATCCAGTTTTTCTGATCTCAAATGTTTATGTTGTGTTTTATAACAAAGATGAAGCTTTTGCTACCTTCTCATTCCTGTTACTTTATCTGCCAAAGAGGCTTTTCTGCAGGGGTGTGTGCATGTGTGGTTATAGTTATTTCTCTGAATGTTTTTGACTTCTGAGGCATTGTCGGCTCATGGTATGCCGTTGAGGAAAACCTGTGTGCAGCTAATGTTGTCACCATTTGGCCTTTGCTTCAGGTCTGAAATGGGACTTACTCAGTTGTTCATAATTAAGCTGGTATCAGAGTCAGGGGATCTGTGTTTCAGCTTCTTTTCCATAATATCAGCACATAACGCAGAAGGAGAAACTGTCATTTATAAACTGACAATTTTTTTCCCTCAGTGAGGAGGTGGCACCCACAAAAAGCTAACTGAAGGCAGAAGAGAATTCAGTGTAATGTGTTATCCACGCAGCAAAGACAGAGGACAAGAGGCGAGGAAGTGAATGGTGGTGCCTGAAACAAAACATTTACCATGGAGCGCAGAGTAAACAGATGTTGCATTTACCCTTCTGAGTACAAAAGGAGCCCACAGATGTAATTCTTCTCCAACCACAATCTCAGCCTGGAAAAAGAGGAGATGGATGAAAGTGAACGCTCATGTGGGGCCCCTCCTCCCCATCCTGCCTAAAGGCAGACAGAGGCCCACTTCTCACCCGCGGCGAGGTGATGGCCTGAACAGGGGAGTGGGGCAAGAGTGGACATCTTTGGTTTTTCACTTGGCTCCAGAACAAGCTGGAGACTGCTGTATTTAAATAAACATTTCCTGTTTGTGAAGGAAAACGAGCGAATGGCTGAAACGTGAGAATGTGGTAACTTAATTTTCTCCATCACTCCAGATGACGGCAGGCTTCGCCGGTGGTTGGGTCCAATAAAAACCGATACCGTGTCATAGGCTTTCCCTCACTTGACCACAGAGGTCCTGAGGTCAAGTAGGAGACTTTCCAAGATGCTCAACAGCCAAGCTCTACATCCTGGTACTCCCAGCCCCCGGGGCCAGCTCAAAGGACTGGGGTCAAGCCGGTGAATCACAGGGCCTCTCTGAGACAGTCGTGGCAGTGCGACATTTCAGGGAAGCACAGTGCTGTCCTGGCGAGTCTATTGGGCTGGTCATGAGCAGCTGAACATACTTGCGTCCAGTGTGTTGTGCAACTCTGAACAGATGATTTTACCTCTCTGGACTTCATTTTTTTTCTTTTTTTGAAAGTAGAATTCTAGTGTAGTTTTAATAGTTTTCCATGTATGGTCCTCTTCTCCAGTACATGTTGGCTAAATGAATGGTGAGTCTCAAAAATGCAAATCTTTCTTTAGTTCTTAGAAATGAAAGATGGGTAATTATAGTTTTGCATTTTTAATGTATGGCTAAGGGCAACTTACTAGTAACCTATAACATGATTTATTAAGGGTTTCTAACATTTGGCTTTCATAAACTAAAATTATGGCCTTACTAGAGTTGCCAAGGACTCCAAATGAGTGATCCACTCTGGAGTCTGGTTGCTAGGCATTGCTTAGCCTAGCAACCAGAAAAACTCCTACTGTGCACATGCCATGAAAAGAGCTAGAAATCCTAAACACTTAAACCATAGGACTTTCTAATCAGGAACTCATCAGCATCATCCTGAGCTTTCTGTAGATTTTGATTGCTGCTTTTCTTACATTAATTGGTGTGTTGTAGGATCATTATTAAGTTTTGCTTTTGCTGATCACTGGGGTCTTATGTTACTTCTGCATTTTTGCCATTTTGATTTTGTATTTTGTTTCTCTCCAGTTCTGTTCATTGGCACTGAGTTCTTTCTCCCCTGGAAAGTGAGAATGTGGATCTCAGAGCCATGGGGTCTTCTGTGCTGACTAAGTGGGCTGTGGCAAGCTTTCAGAGCCCTGTGCCCAGTGGTTCAGACAGGGGCTCTAGAAACAGACCGCTCTGGGTGGAATTCTAGCTGTTACGTCTTTGCTGTTACACCATAGGTGAGTTGCTCCATTCTTCTGGGCTGCAGTGTATCTAATGCCTTTTCACCATCTTCCTACACCTGTAGTACCAGGATAATTGCACTGGCCTCATTTTGAACATGGCCTGAGGCAGTCCGTGTACACGCTCAGCACAGTGCCCAGTGCATTGCTTCTCCAGCTAGTATTTCTTATTTGTAAAGTATGCCTAGTAAACATTCTCTTGGGGAGGAATAAGTGAAATAATATACAGGAAGTGTTGACTACAGTATCTGGCACACAGGCCTCCACAGACTATTAGTGATAGTGACCATAACTGTTATTTCCATTTCTTCATCTCAGGCCCCACCCGGAGGGAAGGTGAGATGCTCACTCTAAATGTGCCCTTTCAGGGCAAGTTCCTCGCCTGTATGTAAGCTGTGCCCAACACCCTTATGCCTGGTCCCTTCCCTCTCCCTTTCAGCTAAACCCAGGTTGGCCTCTGTTCCATAAAAAGGGGATTATGGTTGAAATGGTTTATATCTTTTCCATGGGTGTGGTGCTTTGTGGTATATTTAAATAAGGAATGCATTTTATTTATTTGTTTTGGGGGGTTGGATTTTCATGGGGAATTTTTAGCCCTGACATTTTTTCTCAATGCTCATTCCTCCTGTCTTTCCTTAAATACCTCCTTTTACTGACTTCCTGTGTCTGCCTCCATTACTGCTTTTACTTGAAACAGCTGTATTTACTAGCATACTCCACCCTCATTATGTAAGGTGGTCTTAACCCTTTTTAGAATTGCTGAAAAGAAAGAAAGAAACAAACAAACAAAACACAAGGCATGGAAGCTTTCCCAGAGAGTTTTTCTGGACTACCACTGATTCTGGGTAGGTTAAATGCAGAGGGTGGCCTGCTCTGGTGCGCAGTGTTAAGCTTTCTAGGCTCGCCATTATGCATCATTCTCCAGCCTTAAATATAAATGAGCCTTGGCCAGGTGGGAAGAGCTGGTAATAGGCAGCCTCCACTTCTCTGTTCTGAAGACCTGGATTGTATTTTGTAACTAGTGTTGTCCCTGGCCTGCCAAAGGCTGCACTGTCCTCCCCACTCTCTGAGGACTTCTAGCTCTGTTCCCAGCACCGTACTGGTACAGCCTTTCCCTGGGAAACACTGGTCAAGAGCGTGTGATTAGAAGGCATCAGTACTGAGTGGATAGGGAGGTAGGAAAGGTACACACAGTCTTTGTGTGTACAGGTGTGGACATCAGAATGAGACAGGGTTCCAATCTTGGTTTCACCTCTTACTAGCTAGGTGACCTTCTCATTTGTAAAACGGGAATAATAAAAAATTACCCCCTTCATAGGATGCTGTAAGTACTGAATTGACTCATATTCTGAGGGGATCATGATGCATCCAATAGAAATATTACCGTCATTATTCTCATACTTCTTACCGATTGTCATCTTCCTTCCAAGCATACTCAAGAGAAAGCCTGATTGAGAAAAATATAGATTGTCAGGGGTGAAAGGGGTCCTCTTGTCTACATTCCAGCTGCATGTGCTTTCCTATTAATGTTGAATTCCTTTTAATTCAGCACTTGTGAAATTTCTCTAACTCTTGGTTTCTCATAGCACTTTCCATCATGACTTTAGCTTCGTCTTTGTCCTGTTTGGCTGGTGTCAGAGGCCCCACTGGCATGGGATGGGGTGGGGTGTGTGTGTGTGTGTGTGATTCTCTCCTGTAATATATTTTAGCCTGAGAAATTGGGCCCTTTGGTCAGCAGCAGAGCTCAGCTGAGAAACCTCACTTTCTCAGAGTGGTTTTTTATAACATCTTAGGTGCCCATTGGCACAGGGCATATTTGCTTGACTAGTGCTAGGAATGAATGTGATGAGGGATGCAGCCTGGAGGACTGAGGCCCACAGGCTCTCCCAAAATCTCTGTAAGTAACAGTAATAATGACAACAGTCACCACCACCACAACAGCTGCCACCGCCCAAGCCCCTCCTCGTGCTGGCACAGCTCTCCCACTGTACACGCATGGACTCACTCAATCAAACGATCACGCAAAGCAGGAACTCACACTGTCTTCATTTTCAGATGGGGTAACTAAGTCAGAGAGGCGAGGTGCCTCCCCTGGGTAGGAGCAGTAGGGTTATGGTAAATCCAGGCAGGCTGGGCTCAGGTCTGTGCTCCAGCCACTGGTCATGTTATTTCTCCCAAAATCTTTTAAGTCCGCCCCTTCCCTGTCTTCCAAACCCATTTCTCAACAACCAGAAGGGGAAAAAAAGAACAAGTCCCAGTTGAGCCAGCGCACACCTGTTTGGTGTAAAGCGTCCTGAGAGGAACGCCAATGCCGCGTTCTGGACACCTGGCCAAAGAGCCATCATGTCTGCTGTGGGGATGTAGGTGGCATTCAGATTGGCGCTTAGAGGGTGAACAGCATTCTCACAGATAGTAATGGGAATTCGGTACATAAATTCAGAAGTTCATGGTTACATGGAACCCAAGAGAGCCTGAGCCCAATTTAAAATGACAGGAGCTACACTTCAGGAAGTTTTATCTAACAGAGGTATTTGTACAGAATTCAGCAGGTCAAGTCTTAGGAAAAATAACACCATAGTTATCTGGATAATTATTATCTTTATTCTGCATTTGAGGGGATACCCTCTAAGAACAGTTCTGGTAAGCCTTTTTGGCCAATGTTTTCCCCACAAGTATCTGCTTAAATTTTGGCAGGGACTATCTCCTTTTCCAGGGAGGTGGGCCGATTGCCTTCTCTCAGCCATGCTCTCTGGGCTCCCCCACCCTGAGGTCAGATCCTGCTGGAAGAGGATGTGTATAAGATGCATCCTGGCTGAAAATGTGACATAGCTTTTCAAGGCATTATCACTGCTGTGTGGGCTCAGGCTCCTCTGTGCCTGTCCTAAGTGCCAGCCTGCGGTCTTGACCCCGGATTCATTCTGCACCTTGAATTCTGGAAGTCTGCCAGCACATTAACCACCATCTTGATTCCCTCTTGAGGTTTTTGGCTGCCTTAGCCTGTCTTCTCCCTGGCTTACCCACCTCTTGCTCCCCTGCCCTCCAGATTAGTGTATGCCCTGCCTCACACTGGTCTGCAGGGTATGAAGTCCACGGTCATCTTCTAATCTGTGGGCTTAACTATGGGCTTGTGCAACCTGTGCATCTCTCCTTGAAGCTGATCTGCTCCTTGCCCCAGTCTTGACCCTGCCAGCTTGGCTTCTTGCCCTCTGTGTTGTTCTCCATAGCCTCAGTACTGAATTTGATTTGAGCATCTGGGCCTCAGGTCCTGAAATTGTATTTCAGGAATATCTTTGTGGCCTGGACCTTCATTGGAGACTGGAGACTCCCAACTCATGGCTGTGTCCTGGAAACAACCTCATACCTCATCTTCATGCCAAATGAAACTTTTTATGATGTCCAGGGTGGTGTGTAAGGAGGCACCAGGGCTGGACTCAGTGAAGGATGAATACTTACAGCATGCTCCTGAGCTCCCTACAACCCCAGCAAAGAGGAGAGTAGATTGTTCTGTGATTGAGAAGCTCAACAATGATGATTTCATTGGAGAACTATCCTGCTCAGAAATATGTTGCAGAAGTTTGTGGATTCTCTAGGAATTTTCAGGCATTCTTTTTTCTCTTCCCCATCTCTTCCCAGCTCTAAAGTGTAGGTAGAGAAGTGTTTTATACATGGGGTTTCTAAGTAGTACTAATGGGAAATCAATAGGGAGTATAATTTGATGTGACCTTAAATGAGTAAAAAGACCAAGGCAGAATCCTGGTATCAAATATTTCTTTTAACTGTTGGGATCTTGGAGGAATATTCTTCTGAGTCTCAAGTGTCTCATCTGTAACCGTTAGAGTTAGGAATAGCACTTCTCTCATGGGACTGATGCAAGGTTTTAATGGGATCAGATGTCTGCAGATGCCTCCTAAATTTAGTGCTATGCAAATACCTTAATGAGTACACCCACAATATCTGGTTTAACCACTAAATCCTGTATCTGAAAGATGATCAGAGTTCAACTTAGAATCTTGCATTTACAGGTGAGGAGATTCAGTGAGCTCAAAAACCTCACCCGTAGTCATCTGTGTCTTCAACCTCTTCTTCCTAGGGGTTTCCTTTCCACTTATTAAGATATGTCTTTTATAAAATCCAAATACAGTGTCACACCAGCCAAGTCAGCAACCCAACCAAGTGGAGTTTAGAGGGCTTTTTACCTAACTAAGTAATTAATAAATAAGTGGCAGTTTCCAAGAAAATAGAACCAAGTAAGGGGCTCCATGAAGGATGGAATTGTTTAAAAGCACTATTTACTGAGTGCCTACTCTGTGCCAGGAACAACAGTGAATAAAGCAAGTGAAGTGTCCTTATAACTAGAAGAGCTCAAAATAATATGGAGATGAGTCCAGCCTGTCCTTTCCCACCAAATGGTTGACAAGGCAAAGGCCACCATGCTAGGTTAGGAGAGGAGACTTACCGGATGTCCGGGCAAACGCCAGGACAATGAGGATGTAATGTAACCCCAAGCCATCAGGAACCACTGATGAAAGCAAGCCCCACTTACCCTTTTAGAGGTACAAATATGTAGAATAACTCACACATCATAAAGAAAAAGTACAAGTGGAATTTTTTAAAAAACCCATGGGGAAAATATTATCCGAGAACAGTTGTGTCTGAGAAAGCACTGAAGTATGCCTCCGCAACTAGCTGGCAAACAGCGCAAGTTCTGCATTTTATTAGAGTCCTGACTCTGTAGAACACTGACCTTATTTGAGAAGCATTTCGTAAACACTGACACACAGTGCAGCAGCATTTGAGACCATGAAGAGATACAGGGCCTTCTTTGGGAGGCAAGCTTCCACTTCTGGGTGGTTCCAGTTGTAATTAGACCGCTGGACATTGTTTCCCCATGGTGTTAATTCCCTTATTCTCTCTCAGGTTTACTAAGTAGGTGGGAATTTTCCCAGAGAAAAAGAGGGAGGGAATTTTGGACTGACTTTGCTCTTAGGACAAGTTTGCCTATGAGTGGGGTCCACTATGGGGAAGACTCAGCTTGGAGGGGAAGGGTCTGAGAGCTGTCATTTGGCCCAGTTTCTATTTGGAGCTCTTCCCTTTGTGCCTGGAGACCAGTGATGTCTGTGTGTATAGGAGGGTGGTTGTCAGGTAGCATTCACCTGGGCCTTTGGAATGGAAGACTCATGGCTTGCAATAGCCTGAAGAAACATGCATACTACATCTCTTCCTACTAGAACTTGGCACTTTTCTTTCCATCTGTTGCCAGCTTACAAGTCCTGAATTTCTGCCATGGATCTTGGTTCTGGCCCTCCCCCTCTCATGTCCTTCCGTAGCCAAGAGATTCTCAGGCTTCTGAGGCATCTCTGGAGATCATCTGGTCCACCCCCTCCTTGCTGCTCTCAACCCACCCGGATAGATAAATGTCTTAGAGCACTGATAGGAGGGACCTCAGCTTTGCAGTGTGAGCTGCCCTCCTGAGAAGTTTACCCTGTTTTCCTTTCAGTCTCTTTCACAGTATTTGGCCCTCAATAAAGATCTCTCGGAACTGTAGGAAGCCTCTGGTAATCTGAGAAGCTAGGGAGACAGATAAGGAACCAAATCAAGTACCAAAAAATAAGGAATAATGTGGAGCCAGAGGGAAGAGACACCAGATGTGTGACTTGGGATTGCAAATCATAACCCGAGGATCCCAGGCACCAAGGTAGCTTGTTTAGGGACTAGAAAGGGAAGGTCTCAGATAGGAAAACTGCAAGGGAAGGAACACTGGGAACCAGAACGGGAGCAGGAATCCAACATAGGAAGGCCAGTTACTTCACTGGAGTTTGTAACGACCCCAATGTGCCCCACTTCTAATTACTTCATACTCCAAGATGGTAACCAACCTGCTCTGTTTACTCTGTTTAGGCATACATTGTAATACATTCTGAACATTGTCCATAAGCATCCTTGTGCCATGTGCCCTCCTTGTATATTCTAGAAATTTTACAAAGACCTAAATTTCCTCTGGCTTATTTCTGACTGGAGCTGCATGCCGATTGAAGCCATATTCATTGTGGAAGCTCTCTTCCCATCTTTAAAACAAGAAACATCTCCTCCCGAGAAGGCTGCACTACAGTTTCTTTGTCTGTGTTGCTAACGAACAAAGAGGCCCTATTGCAAAATAGCATTTCAGAAGCAGAGCGGGGCTGATAGCACCTCTTGCCAAATGTGACTGTGTGTAGTTGTGCGGGGGAAAGCAGCTTTGTCAAGAGAAGAGCTGAGGGAGGTGGCTCTGGGGAATTTTTAGTAACTGCAGCATGGTGTAGTGGGAAGAATGCTTGCCTGGGAATTTGAGGACCCGGCTGTACCTCCAACACACTGTGTGACCTTAGACAAGTCACTTGACCTCTTGGGCCTCAGTTTCCTTGTCTTGAAAGGGAATGAAGGGAGTAGACTGGATGATCTCCAAGGATCCTTTCAGCCCTATGCATCCTCACTTCTGGGGGCTGGGATTTGGGGTTTAGACCTGAGCCAACATCCAGCCCACCCAAGGGACCTTCTAGAGGCAATAGAGAAGCCAGGACAGCTGCTTCAGGGAGTGGCTGGTCCTTGATTAAGGCTCAAATAATTAGCTCAGCTCCACAGTAAGCCTTTTGAAATTAAGAAAGAAAAAGATGTTTAGTTTCAAAAATAGCAATCGGTGTTTCTTAAAATTGATTGGCTTTGGGCTTTCTAGGCTTTGTCCACAGATACAGTTTCCCTTCCTCTGTAGCAGAACATTGCAGAGTGTGGAGGCTGGAGTTAGTGTGAGCTGGACTGGAATGCCATTGCTAGCTAAGTAATCGTGGGCATGTCCTTTAACAATGACCAGCTTCATTGGGTTGCTGGGAGGATCAAATGAGCTAATACATGTCAGGCTTAGAGGACAGTGCCTGGCATTAATAAACCACTCAAAAATCATTCTCATCACCTATTGCTGCTTAACAAAACACCCCAAAACTTAGTGATATAAAACAACAACCATTTTATTATGCCCCATATCTCTTTGGGTCAGAATTTTGGATGTGGTTCGAAAGGATGGCTTGTCTCTGCTCCCTGTTGTCTGAGGCATCATTTGGGAAGGGTGAGAATGACTGGAGGAAACCTGAATGGCTGGGTGCTGGAATCATCTGCAGGCTCTTCACACACACATTTGGCACCCAGGTGGGTTGACTTGAAGGTGTGGCTCAGCTGGGACTGTTGACCAGAGTCCCTACATGTGACTTCTCTGTGTGTAGCTGGACCTCTCTATGTGTCTGCTTGTATCAAGTGGCTTTGAGTGGTCTAACGTCTTTCATGGAGGCTCAGAGCTCCAGTTGTGTCAGTAAACGACCCAGAAGTTGCATAGTTTTTTTTACTACCTAGACTTAGAAGCAACATACTGTCCCTTCTGTTGTATTTTATTGCTCTAAACAGCACAAGTTAGCTAAGATTCAAGGGTGGGGACCAATACTCAAAGGAATAAGTCCCAAAGAATTTGCAGCCATGTTTTAAAACCTCTATAGCCATATAATTATTGTTGTTGTTTTCTATACTGTGTAATTAATCTCTTAACTAGATTAAAAGCTTCTTTAGGGCAGGAGCTATGTATGCATTTCTCTACAGAAGCTTAGCACAATGCTTGTGAAGATAAGATTCAGTTAACACATTTTAAAAAATCAAATTGACCTGAATAGGCAGGTTCAGTGGATGGACCCTGAGCTTTTAAGCCAAAGATGATGGGATTCAAGAGTCTGTATTAAAAAATGTGCCCATTGGCAGCTTGCTTGCCTTTCTAGACACAATTTCCTTATCCCCAAAATGGGAGACAGAATCACCTATCTCAGGAATTGTTGTAAGAATTAGGGATAATATATGTAAACTGCCTAACACATAGCTGATGCTAATGCACATTGTGAGGCATGGTGGTGCTGTAGCAAGCACACAGATGCTCGAGTTGACAGATCTGGTTTCAAATCCCATCACTTATTGTTGTGTGACTACAGATAAGCCCTTTCATCTCTCTTAATCTTAGGATCCTCATCTGTAAAATGGGTAAAATAGTATATACCGCTTATGGTTATTGTAAGGATCAGAAACATGTCATATAAAGCTTCTAGCTCAGTCCCTAACACACAGTAGGGTCTTAATACATAGTACCTGTACAAACTGAGTATCCACAGTCAACATTGCTGCTCTTTTGTTTGTATATTGATTCATCCGTGGATTTATATGTTGACCAATTATTTATTTAATGCTCATAACTCACAATAGCCTCATTTCCTAAGTCCCTGCATGCTTGGGTCTGCTGATGCCTAGATCTGGGAAGGCACCCTCACAGGACTGAGAACTGGCCCTTTGGCAAGGAGCTTACAGGCCCAGGCCAGCTGCTTGGGACAGCACTCTAACTGAACACACCTGCAGTTGAGTTTTAATTGCCCCTGTTGGCTTTTAACCCCAGAACGCTCTCCGGCTTCTTCCAAGCTGTAACTATTTTGCTCAGATATCTCCTGTCCTCTTTGGCTCTGTCCTCTTCCTTACTGTTGTGTAACAACAGGCCAACATGCAACTCTTACCTTGTGTCTGTTTTTGTTGTTACCTTTTTATAAAACATTGTTTTCCTGGCTCAGAGTTGGCAAACTCTACCAGTCTTGTTTCTGTGATGCCAAGTAAGACTCCTGGTTTAATTTTCCTAGGAAGTTCCTGGGACTTGAGATTTTGTTAGGAAATATTGACTAGGAATTCCTCCTTTGCTTCCCTAATATCTCCCAAAAGCTCCAACTTAGCCTTTTTTTTTTAAGAGTCTAGGTAATTTGAAAATTATTTTGTCCTTGTCCTTTAGAAAACTCACAAACTCCCAATATTTTGCAGATGATTTTGAGGCCATTCATGGCCACCTCCCCAGGTGGCATATTTCTTCAGAATGACTGTTTCATAGATTTTGATTACATGGGTTTTTGCTGAGTTCTGCTTGAGGATTATACTGTACTTGTGAGACTGTTTTACATCTTCTTGCTTTTGTAAGTCCCTTCATCCCCTCTATTGTGGTGGGCATGTGGTGAGTTTGGGCTGCCTAGGATTCAGTCCCCCTTCGTAGCATAATATCATCTTCTGCATGCATGGGATTGGTTGAGTGGATTTGTAATCAGGAAGCTTGCACCCTTCTAGTCAAGAGATGAACTCATGACACACATCAGGCCAATTGGGTACTTCCTTCCTGGAGCTGGAATCTTGTCCAGAGGGACTAAGAAATTGGATGTGATGGCTTGCCATTTCATCTAAGCACATGTGCAATGACCAGACATGCCTGTCTATTTCTCCAGACCTTTTCTTAAGATTCCCACCAAACCCAGAAGTTCCTGATAGCCTTGTAGTGAATTCCCTTTTGCTCAAGTTCATAAACTTGCAATCAAACAGCTCTGAGAAAGCCACAGACAAACTTCTGGGGAAAAAATGGCATAATGAGAAAGATGATGACTGGAATTTGGAAAAAGGCAGACCCAGGTTTGAATTGGAATTTTACCATTCACCAGCTGGGTGCCCTTAGGCAAATTAATTTTTCTCTTAGCATGTCAGCATCATTGTAAAATAAGGGTAATGAATCCTGAAACCCTGATTCTCCAACTTGGCTACAGATTGGAATCACCTAGGGAGATTTAAAATTTTACCAATGCCTGTATCTCATCCCCAGAGATTCTGATTTAATGATTTTGGGGTGTTTCCTGGACATTGTGGTTTTATAAAGCTCCCAGGTATTTCCAATGCGCAGCAGTGTTTGAGAAAACTGACCTAAAGAAATCCTCCAAATTGCAGAAAAGATTAAATGAGATAAGTTATGCAAAACATTCATCATAATGGAAAAGACTGACAAAAGTCACTCTCCTTTCCTTTCCTTGCTTAAGGCTGACCAGAATCACTTACCTTGCTTCTAGCACAGTTTGCTTTGTTTGGAGTAGTCATAGCAATGTCTCACAATCACAGGGCAATACAACCCTGCTCATTTACACCAGTGAGGTGAAGGGCAATCATAAATATGGCCAGAATTATAGAATATACAAAAACGTGATTACTTTCATATCCACGGAGTAACTAGGGCAAGTTCAACAATGCTTTGTGAAAGTATTCTAAGGAATAACTGCTTTAATGGATAGACGAAATTGATTTATAACTACCATGGCAATGGCAAAATGGAGTGCTGTCTTCCTGAGGGCCCTGCACCGGGACCCACAAGGAGTCTCTCCCAGATCTGCTGTGTGACTTGTTACCTGACCTTGGCTCAAGCAGTTCATCTCTCAAGTCCTTAGTTTCCCCAGAGCCCATTTTCCAATGGTGCAGCTTCAACAGAATTTTTTAAGGAATATATTGATGTGACAGTTGTTGAGACACTGATGAGAAAATTCTATAGGAAGCAGAGTGAAAGCAGGGCCTTTAGCCTCTTAGACAAGATCATTACAGACATTTGTTCTCCCATCTGCAAGCTCCCTTCTTCTCCTACCCAACAGCCTCTCCCATATCTTACCATGTAGGAACCTATCTGAAATTCTGTCCTTTATAAAGTCCTTTCTGGGTAAAGGATGCAAAGGGAAACTTCCATCTAGTTCAAGGTTTCTCTACCTAAGTACTATTGACATTTGAGGCTGGATATTTTTTTGCTTGTTTTGGGGGCTTCCTGTTCATTTTAAGATATTTAGCAGTACCTCTACCCATTAGATTCTGGTAGCACCCCCGCCCCAAATCTGACAACCAGGAAATGAGTCCAGACATTGCCAAATGTCCCCAGGGGGACAAAATCACATCCGGTTGAGAACCACTGCTCTAGCCTAATCTCAGTGAAGTGTGTTTAAGTTTATAAGGCAGCATAAATGTTGTGTTGCAGTGATTAATTGCTATAGTGCCCTCCAAGATTTTTTCAGATGCTCATGAGCCACACAGCTTTCAGGAATCCTTACATCCATTATTACAGATGGGCGTTCTGAGTTATAGAAGAGTTAATAGTAATAGTAATAACTACGGCTACCATTTTTTGAGTGCTTACTATGTGTTATGTGCATGGCTAAGTGCTTTATATATTGCATTGTCTCAGTTGATACTTACATGGACAGAGTTTGCAAACCTGTGGCCAGCAGGCCAAATCCAGCCCTCCAAATATGTTGTGCTTGGCTCATGTAATATTGGCTCACATAATCTTTTCATAATGTCAATTTCTTGCCAGTGCTTTAAATTGGGTGAATTCACATAAAAACCTAGTTCTAGCTTTTTTTTAAAAAGTTGAAAATTTTAGCTACAGGGTCAGCTTGGCTCCATGGCAGTAACTGACTGGCTTTTAGATGAAGCATGTTTCCATTTTACCTCAGGCCCCACCACTCCCTATTGCACCAACCCTGAGATGGTGTGTATTTGGCATCATGTTATTTTCCTTTGCTCAGCCCAACTTTCCTCATTAATATCATCTGCCTGGCTCCTCCTAGGGCTATTGTACTTGTAGCTCCTTTCTTAAACCCACATCATGTTGCATATATTACTGTTCTCATCTTTAAAGATGGGAAAAACTGAGGCTCAGCTGAAGGAAAGCTCTTGTCCGAATCCATGTAACAAATAAGCAGCACCAAATAAGCAACAAAGTAACTAGGAGAGGAATGTGAGCCTTCCTACCTTGCAGCATAGCCCTGCCTGGCGTCATAGACTAGCTGCTGGTAGAGTCTCCTTGAATCCTGGGATGCTACAGCCAACTCTTCTGCATCTTAGGGTTTCCTTGGAGAAGCAAAGCTCAATGTCCTTTTGCTCACCAGGAAATCCACATGTCATCAGTATAGGAGAGTGTCCTCTGAGTGTAGCTCCCAAGCTGCATTTTTCCTGCGTCTGTGCCACTCTTTGGTCTGCGTCCAAGGGCTGCTCACACACTCCCACGTAGCTGAGGGGCCAGCTGGTGTGTGTGCTTCTGCCTGAGATGAGGCTGTTTGCCTGCGGGGAGGATGTGATTGCTTTAGGAAATTAAGTGGGAGTGATTAATTAGGAAATGTACTGAGGACTCTGGAAAGAAATAGCAGAAAAGGGAAAAAAATTTGGAACCCTAAATACAGACTGCTTTTGGCCACATGGCTAAAGATACCGCTTCAGTGGAACCAAAAGCATCTGATTGTTATTTATGCTGCTGCTATGCTATTGCCCGCTTGCCTAAGAATGCTGGAGGAACCATAAAATCAGCTGGCCTGACCACTCCGTTCACCAAATGGCAAATTAAGCTCAGAGAGTCCACCAGGAGAAGCTGGCAACTTAGAAAGAACAGCAGGGCTTGGGACTCAGACCTGAGTTTGAGTTGTTTGTGCACCCTTGCTAGATGTATAACCCTGGCCAAATCTCTGAGTCTCTGGCTTCTCGCTGTGAAATCAAGGTAGCCTTGACTATTGCCAAGAGTTGTTACAAGGAATCAGCCAACAAAAGCAGCCCAATGCCTGCTAATAAGTAACACGCGCCAGGCACTGTTGTAGCACGTGCTTGTGTTTTCTTAATTTTTACAACAATCCTATGAGGTTGGTACTATTATTAGCTCATTTTATAGTGGAAGAACAAAGACACTGAAAGGATACATTATTTACTCAGTGTCCCAAAGCTAGTAAGTGGCAGGGCTAAATTTCCCATGCAGGCTGAGTCAATAATCCAGTTTCTTAACCTCTAAGCCTTCTACCTCGTATTCACACTATAGAATGTATAGGTATCTTATATAATCAAGTAAAATAGGATATTTAAGTATGATGTAATTTATATATAATTTACTGTGTACAAAATAATATAGATAAAGTGTTGGACCCTATGGAATTGCCATTTTTGTTAGTAAAAAAAAGAGTTGAAGAGCAGTAATTTCATAGTTAATTTATGATACAGAAATCACAAAATTTTTCCCTTCTCTGACCTTCTTCTGCCAGTTCCTAACTCTGAACCTCAGTTTCTTCCTCTATAAAATGGGGCTAACACACAGTTTTGCTGTACCGTATTGGCCAGATAGTGTGTGGAAAGCACCTAGCACAGTGCTCAATAAATAGGATCCATTGTTGTTTTTCCAGGCACAGACAGGGCTCCTCACACATCTGTGGGTTCCTACTATGTAATACTCCCTCTTTTACCCCCAGTGGCTTCACTTTTGGTTTGAGGGTCTCCATATGCAATAAAACTTTTAAGTTATAGGTGATGTATTAGGCCCATGAGCTGTTTTTCATTGCATGGGACTTTGATATTTTCAATATGCTCCAGTCTAATATAAAGCTTCCTGTCAGGCCAAGCTGAATGCTGTTGCCTTCCTTGCACATAAGAATTATAGTGCTGCCAGCATGAAATACCACCCTGCCCAGCTTCGTAGCTCGTTCCTTCTGTGCTTTCCCACAGTCCCCATGGCACAGCCCCTGCTGTTTATTTTGAATTTCTGGCTTGTCAGTCAGTCTTCTCTATGGAAACTCTACCCACCTCCAGTCCCATCTGTGGGCCTTAATCAAAGTTCTTTGTGACCTCTTGGGATTGGGCTCTGGGTCTTTGCAGGAGAGCTCTGTGGTTATGGCCCAGCTCTCACCCCAAACCCTTTGCCAAAATGAGGTTGGATAGGTTGGTGGCCCAAGCAGAGAAGAAACAAGATGGGAGTTCTTGTCTCAAATCCCAGCTGTGCTTCTGGATGCGTATTCTCAGCACCTCCAGTCAGCCTGGAAGTCTGTCCTCACCCCAGAGCCCCTTCTGATTTTCCAGTGGTCTGAGGGACTAGAGGTGATCGCCAAAGGCGGGGGTCGGTGTGGGTCTGTGCACTGATACCAGAGTAACATTAAGAGCTAACGTTCATTGAGACCTCATTTGTGTCAGGCACTTCACCAAAAACTTGTTGTTACTTCATTTAGTCCTTACAAGAATAGGGTGAGATCTACATTGAGGCACAAAGGGACTAATAGTTTGTCCACAATCACACAAAAGTCAAACAGTAGAGCTGTAATTCAGACACTCTGACCCACAACTTTTGTTTCTTAACCACCATACTCTATAGCTTATAGTGTCTTATTTTTGAGGTGCTACCAAGTGGGCTCCCCTGATTTTAAAGCAGTGGATTTTACTGATTCCTAACAGTGGAAACAAATGCAGAGAGACAGTGCAGATGGTCCCTGAACTAAACCCTGAGATACTTGTGATCTCGTTGCTGCCTGACTCTCTTTCGTGGAGCTGGACTTTCTTGTGCAAATTCCAAATCCTATCAACAGGTGAGTTGGGGAAGAACTGTGCAGGACATCAAGTTCAAGGAAGTAATACAGTTCTGTAAACAGGAGAGCCCACTTGTTCATTCAGTCATTCAACAAAGCTATACTCGGTGCCCCTACAGGCACCTGGGACACCCTGGTGACGAGGTCATTTCTTACCTCACCAATTTGCTCTTACAAAAACAATACCATCATGTCTACTATGATACCTGTACTCAAAACAACAAAACAAAAACCAAAAATCCAGAAAATAACAAGTGTTAATGAGGATGTGGAGAAAGCAAAATGCAATGTAAAGTGGAACAGTCTCTGCGGAAAGCAGTATGGCGACTCCTTAAAAAGTTAAAGATAGAATCACTGTGTGATCCAGCAATTCCACTCCTGAGTTTATATGCAGAAGAACTGGAAGCAGTGATTCAAACAGATACATGTATGCCAATATTCATCGCAGCATTATTCACAATACTCAAAAGGTGGAAACAACACAAAGTGTCCATCAACAGATAAATGAATGAACAAAATGTGGTCTCTCCACACAATTATTCAGCCTTAAAAAGGAATGCAGTTCTGATACAGGCTGCAATGAGGATGAACCTTGAAAACATTGTTAAGCAAAATAGCCGAACACGAAGGACAAATATTGCATGATTCTACTTATATGAAATATCCAGAATAGGCAAATTCATACAGACAAAAAATAGATTAGAGGTTATAGGGGCTGGAGGGAATGGGGAATAGGGAGTTAATGCTTAATGGGCACAAAGTTTCTGTTTGGGGTGATGAAAGAGTTTTGGGAATGGATGGTGGTGATGGTTGTGCAATACTGTGAATGTACTTAGTGCTACTGAACTGTGTATATAGAAATTGTTAAAATGGTAAATTTTATGTTATATATATTGTACCACAACATAATAAAAAGCAATTTCATCACAAGAGGAACAAAATGTCTTCTTTGTTAAGGAACAAAACAAAATGTCTCTTTTGTAGAGGAACAAAATCTTACAGAAATCCTTTTCTTTTTCATCTCAGCACCCAGGCTGTATGCATAGCACAGGGCCTGGCTTACAGTAGATGCGTTTTTTTTTTTCTGCACCAAACTGAGAACAGACTAATTCCATTTGTAGTTGAGAATGGCAGTGAGGCTGTTGAGTATAAATTTTACTACCATGGCAACTGCAGAACACAAAGATGATAAAGATGAAAATGCAGTAATATTTTTGGCAGGTGGGGTCAGCTGAAGGTAACAGCCCATTGCAGGTAAACATAAGATTTGAAGGAGAGTGAATTATTAGTAATTGTTATAAAAATACAGAATCTCAACTAGGCTGTGTCCAATTTGTTCTGTTTGAGAGCATCCAGGCAGCTCATTGGACCAATTGAACCAAAAGGGGTGAGAGGGTGAAGTCCAAGTTGGTAATGGACTCCAGGAGTCTTTGTTAGAAGCTCTCAAGGGAAGACAGGAGGCCGACCACACTTCTCTCCATTTATTCATAACACAGTTTGAATCCTTGGGAAGAGGCATTGTGGGTCTACAGATCTCCTTGGCCATTAACAGAGTCACAGCTGGTATTCAGGAGGAAGAGAAAGAAGACCAAAATTTGGCATTTAAAGAAATAGACCTGGGAGGAGATAAAAAGGATTAATCTTGCCACGTTATTTCAGGGGCCAGAATGTTTCTTTTAGAAGAAGAAAAGCTTTCTAAATGCTGATGCGAATTTTGTGTTGCATTCAGTTTCTTGCTGTGTTTAGACTTAGATAGCCATTTCTGGATTGTGAAGGGGTTTTTGCTCCCTTTCCCTCCAATACCCTTTCCCTTTGACCGATATACACAGGCACACAAATGTGCACTATACCCACTTAATCATTATTAGCAAGGGGAGAGCCGCCTTAGAAGTCAAGAGCCTGATCTCCTGCAGGGCCCAGGCCCCGACCCTCCTATGATGTCCCCTTCCAGACCCAGAGTCTGAGCTGTAGCCCCTCTGATGTACTGTGTGATCCAGCAACACCATGGAGGAGCCCAACCCTGAGCCACTGCTGCTGGGTGAAGTCCACTTGGGAAGGTCTGTAGGCAGCCACTTGGGGAAGTCTGAGGGGGATTTTATGGTGGTAGAAACACTGCCATGGGGTCTGGAATTAGGGCTAAATTTGAAACTAAACTTTCACACTTGGTAGTTCTGTAATTTCTGTGAGTCAGTAAACTTCACTTTCCTCATCTGTAAAATGGGCAAAATGATACCTGTGTCCCAGGTTTCATGTGTATAGCACCTATACGTAAGAAGCACCTAAACACAACTCATGCTGTTATGAAGAAGCAGATTTTGTGTTATTTGGGTCTTGCACTAGATGCTGGTTGGCTTGAAAAATCCCAGCCAGCCATAACTAAGCAGAGGTCACAGTAACACTCAGCCATGTTACAAAGAGCTAAGGTTTAGAGATCACTCAGTATATTTAATGCACTGAGCTCACAGCTTTTCACACATTATTATGTTCAATTCTTACAACAATTCTATGATGTTGGTAATCTTATTATACCCATTTTTCAGAAGAGAAAACTGAGGCTTGATGAAGTTACATGACTCAACCGAAAGCACTCAGCTAGTAAGTACTTGACCCCAGACAGCCTGACTCCAGAACCGAGGTGCGTGACCAACACACCGGCTGCTGTGAGCAGGAAGGTTTTCCTCAGGTTTGCTTTGGAGGCTGAGCCAGAAGATGCCAGTCTCAAGATCTGCCATGTGTTGACTGCTCAGTCTTAGAGCCTGTCTTGCTGATGGGTTTCAGCCCCAGACAAGTTCATTATGGATTCAACGTGACCAAAGAAATGACAGTCGAATGTTCTTGGGGTGAAAGGGTTATACCCAACTTTATTTCCACGGTGGCAGGTCAAGCACTAGAATCCTGTCCACTCAGAGCAAGTCTGCATGCAGCAAGCCAGTCTCTGCCTCTGGGCCTCTCTGCCCCTGCAGTTGTCTCAGTCTCTGTCCTCAGTGCTGCCACCACTCTAACCTCCACTCTGCTCTGCTCTCCTGCAACCTTGCAGCTGTGCCACCTGTGTTGTCCGGAGCACTGGGCGGAGCTCTTTACGTAGGATTCAGTAATGATGTATTGCCCACATGTGTGTAGTGAGCAAGCTAACCAGGGCCAGTTGAGAATCCTGGCCATAGGAAACTTTCCTTTATCCACAGAGCCCTTGTCCTATCTTGAACATCTCCCCATTTGCCCATTGAATGCAGTTCCCATTCTTGCTTGACAAAAGCAGGCCCCATCAATCATGTGTTAATTAGTTCATTCTTTTCTTTTATTCATTTTGTCAACATTGATTTGCTGAACGGCTCCCTTGTACCATGACACTAGTGCTGGAGGTCATTTATTGGAAACTTATGAGGCCCCAAGCACCGACCTGGTGACATTTACACATTATTCTATGTACTCTTCCTATACCTCTGCATGGTAGAGAATGAGGTAGACCACAGCACCACGCACTGCTTATTATGACTTTATAGTTGAAAATACAGAGGCCATAAAGAGGTTAAAGTGGTTGTTTAAGGTCCCAGAAATTATGCCAGAGCCAGGATTCAAATCCTCCAGGGCTTTCATCATCCCTAGACCCAAAGAGATATCTTCCCTTTTCCAATTCCTGCAGCATTATATGTGTTCTAGACTAGTGGTTTCCGAACTCAAACAGGCACCAGGATTACCTGGAGGGCTTGTTGAACCCTGATGGACCTCACCCTCCGAAGTTCTGATTTCGTAGGTCAGGGTGAGACCCAAGAATGCATTTCTCACCTGTTCCCAGGTGGTGCCAATGCTCACCAGCAGAGCCCGCTTTGGGAGCCGCTGCTCTAGCTCAAGCTCTGAGGAGAGGGATCCTGCCTTGGTTGTTCCTCTAGTACCTGGTACAAAGTAGTTGCTTTATACGTATTTGTTATTTTGAATTATTTAATCACACATTCATCTCTCCTTTATATACCATGTTGTATTTTTAGTTTTCAATATGCAAATTCTTAGGCTTTGCCATTTAGAGGTTAAACTCCTGGGGATCAGGAATTCCACCTTTTACTTCTCAGCACCTTTTGCAGAGCCTTGGACACACTGAGTATTAGGCAAATGTCAGCTGGTTGGTTCAGAGACCAACCCCGCTAAGACTCAACTTGCAAGCCAGTTGAACTCTGGGAGTATATAGCTCTTGAGATAATCTCTAAATACCTAGAAGAGGCTTTATGTATAGTTGGTGCTCAGTAGTGTTTGTTGAATGAATATCACCTTTCCTTCTGGCTTTATGGCCTGAGGATCTGATATTTTGAGCTCCATTCCAGCTTGGAAGCTGAGCCTAAAATCATGGGTTGGTGGATGGAATTTTCCGGGGCTTTGAGTTCACCTCGAGCAATGATTCTCAAGCCCAGCTACATATTGGAATCACCTGAGGGCTTTAAAATAATATTGATGACTGATACGTATCCCTAGAGATTCTGGTTTCATTGCTCTGGAGTGTGGCCTGGGCAGCAAGACATTTAAAGCTCCCCAGGTGATTCTAATTACATCCAAAGTTGTGAACCCTGGTCTAGAGCATTTGGCTGCATGATTTTCTCTCACACATTTACAGAGGGATGTGCACACCTCTGCCTGTGGGTGCACATGTGTGCAGGGAAGTACAGAGCTATGTGCTCCTTCTCAAGTAGTGCAGAGTGAACATCTCTGACTCTAGGATGAGGGTGCAGGGATTGGGAGTCAAGCCTTTGGTAAAAAACTTGGCCAAGCCAGAGGTTACATACAAGCATAAAACATGCCTGCCTACTTCTCCTATGGCCGCCTTTGGCCGAGGCTGGCTGTCACATTCCATGGCTGAGGGGTTCTGTTTCAAGGCTGAACGCAGAGGTGGTGTGCTGAATACAGGTGGTGTGGCTGTTGCAAGACCCTTTTGTTCACCCTTGGTTCAGAAGGGGCCGTCCTCCAAGGGGCTGAGGTGTGGGGCTTAGCATCTGGCATCATGTGCATCAGAACTAAGTTTTTTCTTGGATTTCTTAGTGGAAATGCACACGGCTACTTGAGACCCACAAGCTGACTGAGAGCAATGGAAAAGGTTATGCCTGGGCCCTCACCCCAGCAGGTTGCTTGACTCAGCACAATCCTGGAGTAATTAGGCATGACAAGAAGAAAAAGGGGAAAGGGCTCATGCTTACCTGTGTGCACTCAACCCAGACCCCCAGGGACCAGGGTATTCAGAAGTGCCAGCTGTTCTCAGTTTTACTGGAGCCAAGGTTTGGCTCACCTACAGCCGTCTCCATTGGTTTGTCCCTGGGCGGTTAGGGTCCACTTCAGTAGAACTGCAGGATCAAGTCTCCCAGAGAGATGGTTGGGTGAGTAACTCTCATTCCCTTCCCTTCTGTTCTCTCTTCTCATGAGGGCTCAGAAGCTGTGTGTAACAGACCCGATCACAATCAGTACATTCAAATCACCCACTGCTGTTTGAGAAGAAGCATTGGGGAAGGCACTATGCTGGGCACTGGCACCAGGACTGATCCATAAAACTTGGTTTTTGTCCTAACAGAGTTTTTACACTAGGTGGGAAAGCTTTTATTAATTTTAAAGTCTGGAATCAAATACAACTACCTACTTGGGCCAGACAGGTAATCTAAGTGGTGAATTGGGCTGCCTGTGACACCAGAGTGGTGGGGGCTGAGAGGAACTGTAAGTGTACTGGGGACCACGTGCCCAGGCAAAAAGCATTGTTTTAAAACTCTATTTGCTGAGAAAACACAACAGGGTCTATACAGAGGGCCTCCATGGTGGGGACCCGATGTAACACCCACTTCTAGCCACTTAGGATGGCGAGCACTCCACTCCTGGGCCACAGGCCCCCTCACATCTGTGTCACCCAAAGCCCCTCACTATCCTGGAGATGTTCTCTTCTGAAGCCACTTTCATCTCCAGTGACTGCTTAGGGATTCCATACCAATGGAGCATCTGAGAAAGCTTCCAGAATGGAACCAGACAAATGAGGAACTGACCTAGGCTGGTGGGTCAGTGTGGAGGCTGCAAATGGGATAGGGAAGAAATTCTAGTGACTCTGCTTCTGTCCCTGTAGGAACATGAGAAGTGAAGGAAGAGAAAGGAAGAGAGGGGAATCCCGAGAGATCCTCTCCATGCCTCCTCTGACTTAGCATGTAGACACGGAGGTGTGGTGGGCTTCTGCCCTGCTCCCACTCAGTTTTCTTCAGTTGTCCTCCCTCACCTGCTTTCTCCAGCACTGTGCTCATTGCCCATCACTGAACTATGGACCTACATCCCCTAGGGGGTATCCTGGAGACTTTGCCTTAGTCTCGACCTCCCAGGCTGTACCCCGTGATACTAGAGGCTAGGCAAGGTTTCTGTAGATCAGGAGACCTGCATGAGCCTCCAGGGTCCTTCCTTCAAGAGACTAATGAAAAAATAGAGGATGGGCTTGTGGAACTAGTGGCAAGTCCCTTTCTCTAAGGTTTGAAGGACTACATAGCTTCCAACATGTTCTTGCTTCTGACGTCTTATTTTTAAGCATCCTTCTCCATATACATGGGACTCTCCTACTGTTGTTTTCTTTTATTTATTCATCCATGTGCTTTGTTTTCCACAGAGAATGTGTTGCAGTAAAAGGTTCCTGTAAAGCCCCTTGCCCCTTCCTAAAACAATTTACCGCCTTGCAGTGGCCTGTGCACCACCGCCATGGCCCCAAGCCACGTACAGTGAACAAACCACAGACTGAAATTGCAGCCATTCAGGAGAGAAGGAACCTTTCATTTGGGCTTAAAATAGCCCGCAGCCTGAGAGTTCGAGGGAGCAGGGTGCAGTCGCAGGGACGGGTGTGGGAAACCCACCTCAGGATGACCAAGTAGGGCCTGTGGGCTGGGGAAAGACAGACATAGAAGG
Source organism: Manis pentadactyla (assembly GCF_030020395.1). Lineage (NCBI taxonomy): Eukaryota > Metazoa > Chordata > Mammalia > Pholidota > Manidae > Manis > Manis pentadactyla. Next base: position 43,112,930 of record NC_080020.1, on the reverse strand, counting down.
TGGGGGGTCTGGGCTGGAGTCCCTCACAGCTTATTTGATATTATCTTCTTGAGTCTCTTGCATAATAGATATGTGAACAATGTGGCAATAAAAATAAACAGGACCTTCCTAGCCCATCTGGAATGGAGAATCTGTTCCTCCTCTTTCCTCAAAGCATTGCAGGTATCATTGCAATATTAGCAGTAATCAGGGCCACCATGTTGCTGAACTTCGGGGCCACCATGCACATTATATGCTTCATGGGTACCGTTCTGCTGTGTCCTCTTCCACACACCCCTGGAGCTGTGCGGGCAGCAGTACTGGTAATAAGAGCAGAGAGATACTGAGCACTTACGGGCTAGGCATTGTTCTCTCCTCCTGATGTGTATAAACTTAATTAATTCTGAATGGAACCCAGGGAGGAGGACATTGTGGTTATCTCCACCTCACAAGTAAGGAAGTGGAGTCCCAGAGAATTTAAACAATTTCCTGAGTTACAACACTAGGTCAGCCAAGTTCAGAGTAAGCTTCAGCCTGACCCCATTGCCCACACTAACCATTATGCATCACCCTCCGTGTTAATGTTGTGATTTTTATACTTGTTATTGTGATTGCCTGTCTTAGCTCAGGCTGCTATTACAAAACACCATAGAGTAGGTGGCTTAAACATCAGTCGTGTATTTCTCTGGAGGTTGGAAATCTGAGATCAAGGTGCCAGCATGGCTGGGTTCTGGGGACAGCTCTCTTCCTGGCTTAAACATGGCCATGTTCTCTCTGTGGGCTCATGTAACAGAGAGAGTGCTCCAGTGTCTCTTCCTCTTGTTATAATGACCGTCATCCCAGCGTGGGGCTCCATCCTCATGACCTCATCTAAACCTGGTGCCTCCCAAAGGTCCCACCTCCAAATGCCATCACACTGAGGGGCAGGGCTTCAACATGAAAATTCTTGGGGGAGACAAACGTTCAGTCATGACACTGCTGTTTCCTTTTTTGTTTGCCCCTACTGGACTACATAAGCTCTTAGGTCAGGGGTCAGCAAACATTCTCTGTAAAGGACTACGTGGTAAATATTTAGGCTCTGGGAACCATACGGTCACAGCTGCAACTACTCTGCAGTTGCAGACAACCTGTATAACTGGGTAAGAGTGACAGTGTTCCGGGAAGACTATACCTAAGGACACTGAAATTTGAGGTACATGTCATGAAATATTCTTCTTTGGATTTTTTTCAACTATTTAGAAATATGAAAACCACTCTTAGCTCACAGGCTATACAAAAATAGGCAAGGAGCTCTATTTGAACTATGGGCCATAGTTTGTTGACCCCTGACCTAGAGCACGAGGATTTGGAGGCTTGGGTGTTAATTGTAGTCTGTGCCTTCCCAGGTTCTGTTTTGGTTCTGGTCTGGCACTTGGCCTCCCTCCATAAATGCTGATTGAATGAATTACTCCTCATAGGCTCTCTCTTAGGTGTACTAGATGACTCTGGGATACTGCTTATTTTCAGAGAATGAGTCAAGTTTCCCTTTCTCAAAGTAAGAAATCCAGTCTTTGTCATAATGACTGAGAAGAAGGCAGAAAACTCCCTTCATGAATATTTGGAGGAGAGTGAAGAGAAAATTCTTTTGTCTATATAAAGTGTAGAGATTAATTCTTTACAAATAGATCTAAAGAACATGATTTGTAATAGGAAACAGATTTCCTCCCTACAGATAAATGGAATGTCTCCACCTCCGAAACCGAGAAGAGAATTGTTTCCTCTTTACAAAAGAAACAAATTGGATTCTCAAAAGATTAATCAGAGTTTTTTTTTTAATTATCATAATAAGGAAGATATGATTTCATGAATGATGAAAGGGAGGTTTGCCTGCCTTGGGTCTGAATATACAGGACTGGTTGGAGAATCAGATGGGCACTTCTCTCTCCTTGCCTAATTCCTGTTCCTTGGCATTTTATCAGTGCCAGATGGGAGACAATGGCCCCCATCTGAATGGGGTTTGGGGGCCTATCGTGGTCCCATTGTTTCCTGCAAAGACATTCTCCTCCTTTCTAGCTCTTCAGCACACCCCTAAAGAAGGTCCCCATTCCTCAGCCACGCTTCCTGCCAGATGCAGTTCATTTTGGCCCATGGGAGAGGGCATGACAGATGGGGGACTTGCTGGAGCAAAGGCATGGCACTCGGAGTGAGCCTGGCGGTGTGGGGGACCTGCCTGGATGGATGAGCAGCTCGGGCACAAGGCTGAGGCCTCTTGATTTGGTGAAGGCAGAGAACCGTGATGGGTTGAGCAACCAGTGCCATGTATCTGGATAGAAATCAGATCAGCTGTGTGTTTGACCAAATGCTGTCTGGCATGGACACCAAGAGCTGGTATACAAGATAGGATGGCTGAGAGAGGGAGGAGCTGCTGGCATTTGATTCAGAAGTTCTAATTCCCCAGTTCTTCCCTGGGTTCTGGAAACAGAGAGAGGACTCATACAGCCCTTGCCTCCTGGTTGCTCATAATAAACTAGTCAGATTCCGTTCCTTCAATTTGCTGGGAGTTGCAGGAACAAAGAGCAGGAGCCCTGACACTCCAGCTCTGCCCTTCAGAATCATTTCCTGATGAATATTACTCAGGAGATATGTGAACTGTGGCAAGTCACTCAACCTCTAGGGACTTCAGTTTCCTGTAAAGTGAGGCTATAATAGTATCCACCTCCTAGAATTGCTGCAGGGACTCAAAGGAGGTGAACAGTGCCTGATACATCATGAGAATTCAATACATGGCAAAACTGATATATTATTACTATTATTCATTACTATTATGCTTTTCCTAACAGTGTAATTTTCTATATTTGTACAACTGTCTTTTAACTTCAGAAGCCCTTTCTCTCATTATACTTTATTTGATCATGTCCAAAGCCCTCTAAGGTTAGCAAGTGCTATTCACCACTTCTCAGATGAGAAGAGTGGCTTGCACAATCCGCACAACTAGTAAGTTATGGAGCTGCATTGGGAGCCTTGAGGCTGCAGCTCCTGATCTGGCTGTCATCAAATCTGTGCCCTCCTGCCTTCTTGCAGTGGCACAGGGCCATGTCAGCCCTGTGGAAGATGCCCAAATGTGTAAGAACATTCTCTGCTCTCAAGAAGCTTATTGTCTAGTTGAAATCTGAGGAGGCTTGGTCGAGGAAGGAGAGTCTACATACAAGTGGAAGCCACTTTTGCCGTCTCTCACAAGAGAAGGCAGGTCAGAAATTTACTGGCCCGGAGTTTTCTATGGCACCATCAGATGACACTCAGCATTTTCTTGTGCTGAACCTGTCTCTGATCTCCTACATGTCACTCGGCAAATGCCCTCCATGTGTGAAATGAGCAATGGAGCCAGCTCTCTGGTGGATGGTGTTAGTTCCGAGTTGCACCACATTCCTCCCCTCCGCCACTCTTCCTTCACAACAGACCGTAACATTATTCTGTGATTGCTTTGCATCATCCTTCCCAAATGTGCATCAAATTAAAGAGTTATTAGGGCATGGCAGGACATGTTTATGAGGAAGAATTTCCTCTAAAGTCACAGTTCAGCCTGAACTCACATTATTAGTGTTTATACTAAGTATGTAGTCTGTTGCAATGCAATCCACCTTTATATTCCTTTAGCAATCACTGCATTTTTTGGTCTGCCCCTTCCTGTTTTCTTAAAGTGATCACTGCACCTATATTAGAGATTAATAGTGTGTATTCTCTAAGGCTGTTGGGTTTAGAGATGTGCTCCATTCAGAGAATGACACTTAACCACAGCATATCTTACAAACAGAATAGACTTTGAAGTGGTTTGCAGCCCAAGTGGCCAATGGGGGAGGAGAGATCTTTAAGAACACAGACATGGTGGGCAACCAGGCCCCCTGTGAGCACCTGTTTGGTCACTCACCTCTCTTGTGGGTGTTTTGTGGCTCCAGCTAGGATGACCATTTGTATTGATTTGCTCAGGCCAGTATTAATTTCTGCCTGTTTTCCTGATACATTTATTAATGGCATACCCTTTGCCTCACGAAATCATTCAAGTTTGGATAATAAGTTATGTGGTCACTGTAGTTCTGACTGGTGCCCAGGTTTACTCGTATAAATGAAATACTGACATTGACTTTGGGTCTCAAGCCATTGTCAGTGAAAAGCAAATGTAACTCAGATAAAACTATCAAAAAGCTAAGTTCAGATCATTCAGTCATTCAACTGATGTTTATGTGACTTTTATGTACTGAACATTGTGCTGAATTCTGAGGGTTCATACATAAATAAGATATGGAGTTTATTGAGTTAGCTAAAATTTTGGCTGTAGTATGAAAATTCTCTGATCAGATCATTTCAGTTTGTCTTTCACCCATCAAGACTCTATTTATTTCTTGCAAATCGATTGCTAAGTTTTCAGGCATTGACACTTGACTGCCTGAATATAAATGCCCGTTTGGTACTTAACAACTTGTGATCATAGATGAGGGTCTTAATATCCCTATGCCTCTATTTGTTCACTCAGAAAACAGGACTAATATTAGCAGTGACCTGGTAAGCTGGTTGTGAGGATGACAAGAGGCACTGAATGTGAAGTGCTTAGTGTAGTGCTTGCCACATGGTAAATACCCAATACACATTGGCTCTTGCATAATAATTACTCATTCTGCAAATATTTATTTAGACCCTAATGTGGGCTGGCACAGCTTTTGTACCTCTGTTGACTAGAACTTATGTGGTCTTCTTAAAAAAAAAAGCATAGTTTAAGGCAGGGTGTGTTAATTGGGTTCATGGTCTGTGGGAATTATCCTGGGGGATAAGCCAGGGTCAATGAGATTCTGCCCCAGGGAATCAACCAGTTTATTTTTCTTCTTTTAAATATAGGGGAGGTAGATTTTCTAAGGTCATGCTATGAATTAAAAACAGAGCAAAGAGAAAGATTATTAATGCTTAACTTGTAAGCCTTCTTTCCCACTGTATCAAACTTCCATATGTATCAGTTAGCATAGACAAGCCTATGTATGCTGCAGGAACAAGTAAGCCCAGATGGTCAGTGGCAAAACACAATAAAATTGTATTCCTTCCTTATATCATAGTCCAATACAGTTGGTTTGGATAGAGGTGGGTGGCCTGTGCTCCATATAGTCACTCAGGAACACAGGCCTTTTCATCTTGTGACACACGGCCTACACATGTCAAGGAAGACAAGACCAAGGAAGAGAGAATAATGTTGTGCAGGGTATTCTGTGACATCACCTAGAAATGGCATATAACATTTCTATCCACATTCCTTTAATCAGAAATAAGTCACGTGGCCCCACCTAATACAAGGGGTGCCAGGAAATTTAAGCTTGCTGTTAAGGAAAATGAAATTGTTTGGTGAACACATAGAATTCTCCCTGCTGTACCATGAGCTCAGCAGTTCTTGTCACATGTTCAAAGACTGACCCCAGTCTCTCCTAAGAGTTCTGTTTCTTAATTCCCAAGGGTTTGCTATTTTTTCATATGCTGTTATAAGCAGCAGGGAGAAAGTCTTTGAGAATAGGCTTCCCGAGAAGATTTGGAAAGCATCTGAGATTTCTGGGCATGATAAAATGAGACATAAAGGAGGAACCTTTTGGATTGATAGTCATCACCTGGAGGTTATTGCTTAGAAAGGAATAAGTTGCCTTAGGTAGTCATGAGAAGAATTTGGGAAGGATTTATTTTTATTTCTTCTTTTCTGAGTGAGGGCTGGGATGTCTTGGGGTATGTCACAAAGGGAGAGATCTCTACAGATGCTTTATTGAGGATGTGACTGGGTAGACTAGGAAGATCTGGGCGAAGAGCTGTGGATTAGGTCAGATGCCCCTCCAAATTTAGTTGAGCACTGAGGTCCCCTAAGGGCTTTTATGTCTAACTGTGCTTACATTTTGTATGAATAATAATCAGCAATTGATGGTAATGATTATTTACTGAATACTTTGTACTCAAATCACTTACTCATCTCATTTAATCCTCACAACATCCTAGGAGCTAGGTGCTGTTATACCAGTTTTACAGATGAGGAAACAGAAGCTTGGGGGTGACTTAAGGAATTTGCCTAAAATCACACCACTATCTGGTAAGATTAGGGCCCAGGCTATCTGATTCTGGGGCCTACTTTCTTCGGCATTATGCTCTGGAGCAAGGATCTCAAACTCAAATGCCTGTAAGGACCAAGCAGGGAAGCAGATGAATAGGACCAAGGAATTGCAGAGTACATGCCTCATCCAAAGTGGGCAGTTGCTTCGTAGCTCCAGTTTACAGTGGCCATTGAGGCCCAGGGTTATCAGATCATCTGATTTTCTGGAGACAACCCAGAATTCCAGGTTTGTATGTGAAATGCTTCCAAACTGGCAACTACTTTCCAATGTTAAAATCATACTGAGGGCCAGACTAAACATGTCTGTAGGCCGGAACTGGCCTGTGTGCTACCAGTTTGCAGTTCTTCTCTACTGCCTCCAGCAAAGGGCTAGATATGCCCCATGTATGTGCTCTCCTGCTGGAGCGAGGAGATGAACAGAGCAAGACGGGCAGACAGGGAGCCCATCTGCTGCAGGGAGAGAAAGAGTGCAGACCCCCCCTCACCCTGCTCTGTGCAGGGCCTTCATTACCCCTACATTAAGCCATCCAGGTTGCCCCTCTGTCTGGCCCATTCTCCTCCCTGCAGGTAGCTGTCTGCACAGTGCTGGCTGCAAACTTATACAGGTGTAAAATTATATATGCGAGAGTTTTGCCAAGCCAGAAATTTAGCCCAGGGAGGCTTAGTTCCCAAACAACTGAGGTAGTGTGAAGCCAATTTTTTAAATCAAATTCAATCATTTCTTTCCTGAATGCATGTATATGTTTTTAAACTTGTATGTGGTTATGTAACGAATGAGAACAACGTGAAAGTCGGAGAATAATTGAATAATGCCTCCTGTTTTGCATGTCAGGAGAGGTAAAGCATGAGAAGGGGGCTCTGTGAGGGTGATCCACAGTGAGACGTGGCTGCTCATGGCCTGGTGGGGTGGTAAGTTGATGGCTCTTGAACACATGCTGTTTTCTGTCTTCCATTGGAGAAAATGGATGGATGACATTAAGTCCTTTGGGCTGCAGAGAGGAAACAAAGAAGAAAGACACCGTTAGGGTAGAACAGTCTGAGCAGCTCCTCAGAACTGCCTTTGGGCTCACCAGAGATCATCTTCTTTCGGCCAGAGTTCCAAAGTCTTGTATGGCTTTAGCTCTGCTGTTGACTTAAGCTATGGGGAGAGTTCTGTTCCAACTGGACCACTTTTTCCAATATTTTTTTGAGAGGAAAGGAAGGTGCACAAGTAACACATATTTATTGTGGAAAACATTGACAATCTTAATAAGTAAAATGTAAAAAATTCTAAAAAACAAAACTCTTCAACATAGTGTCTCCGAGGGGCCTCACTGCATCTGAGACGTCTGGGAGGAATTGAGAGGAGCAGAATCTGTGGTCTTGGCTCCCACGGAGCTTTACTCTCCTTTGGGAGGTGAGGCAAACAGACAGCAACACACGAGGTGGAAGGAAATGTGATGAAAGACCAAAATGAGTTGTGCAGAGGCTAAATGATGCAGAAGTTCAGGAGTTCAGAGAACCGAGACATCAATGCAGGCCGGAGAGGCTGGGAAAGCTGCGGAGAGAAGGGTGGGAGGCTTTGCAAAGCTGGAAAGAAGTGTATCAGTTTCCTGGGGCTGCCCTCACACCGTGCCACATCCAGGGTGGCTTACAACAACAGAGATGGATTCTGTCACAGTTCTGCAAGCTGAATCTGAAATCTGAGGAGTTAGCAGGGCTGCACTCACTGTGAAATCTACAGGGGAGAGTCCTTTCTTGCCCTGAAATCCATAGGGGAGGAGGCTTTTCCTAGCTTCTGGTAGTGGCTGTGAGTCCTTGGCCTTCCTGGGCTCGCAACTTTGTCACTCCAGTCTCTGCCTCTGTTGTCACATGGCATTGTTCCTGTGCATCTCTGTCTCTTCATCTTATAAGGAGTCCAGTCATATTCAATTAGGGCCCACCCTAATGGCCTCAGTTTCACCTGATCACATCTGCAAAGACCCTATTTCCAAATAATGCCTCATTTCCAGGTACTGGGAGTTAAGACTTCACTTATCTTTTGGGGGCTCACGATTCAATCCATAATATTGTGATTAGATTTGGATGGAGAAGGGATGTTGAGGACTTTGGAGGCCAGGAAAAAACAGCAACGTATATGTCAGTGGGGTGCCTAGCACAGTTCCTGGACTGGGTAGGTGCTCAGTAAATGTCTGTGGACCGAAGTAAGAAAGAATTAAATGAGGCAGGCTGAGAACAGTTGTGAGACACCCCTAGCTGCAGAGCTGTTGCACTGTGAAGGAATTGGGATTTGAGGGAAATGAATCTGGCTGTAGAGAGCAGGTTGAATGGCTGGGGAGGGAGACTGAGCACTATTAAATCAGTAATTTCTCTGCTTCACCCCTTCTGTGATTCTGATTGCTGAAGGCATCAAGTCTGCCCCATGGATGCTCCACCGTTCAGGTGCCACCTGCCCCTATGATCCCATTTGGTGCCATTCTGCTCCAGTCTTCTGACCTCCTTTCTGTTGGTTAGGCCTTTCAAATGCTCTTTCTACTCAGGGCCTTTGCAATTTTCTTCCTCTACTTGAAAATCTTTTCTTTCAACCTCTACCCTCATCTGATTCCTTCTTTTCCTTTGGGTCTCAGACCAAATAATTCTCCCTGAGAGAGTCCCTTCCTGGCCACCCTAGCTAGTGTCCCCACTTCCTTCTCATTCTCCCCATTCTCATGCTCTGTCTGGGTCTTACCCTGAAATTATTTCCTAGTTATTTCCTTGTAATCTGTGGTCCTGTTGTTTATTTGTGGTTGCCTGGGTCCCATGAATTAGTTTTCTATTGCTGCATAACAGTCTTACCACAAACTTGGCTGCTTAAAACAACTCCATTTATTATTGTGCAGTCACCTGGGGGTCTCTGCCTCAGGATCTCCAAAAGCTGCAGTCAAGGTGTTGGTTAGGGCTGTGGTCTCATCTGAGGCTCAACCAGGGACAGATACACTTCTAAGCTCTCAAGATTGTTGGCGGAATTCAGTTCCTTGCAGCCTGTGCGATTGAGAGTTTGGGCTTTTGGGAGCCATCCTCAGTTCCCTATTGGTTGGTTGTGGAGTTTGTTCTGGGCTCCGTGCCATGTGGTCTTCCTTAGTGGGGTTGCTGGCTTCAACACAGGTAGCAAGGGAAAGATTCCCTGAGCAAGACACATAAAACAGCTGTATGTAATATAATCTCGAAGGGACATCCTGACGTCTCTGCCATATATTGGTGAGAAGCAAGTGAATAGGTCGTGCCCATGCTTAAGGAGAAGGGATTACACAAGGGTGCTAATACCAGGAGGCGGGGATCATGGAAGCTGCCCTAGAATCTGTCTGCCACACTCACCAAGAGAATGAGAGTTCCCCGGAAGGAGCTTTTTGTTGTTGTCCAACACTCTATCCCTACCCACAACAGAATGCCAGGTCAAGAGCAGATGTTTAAGAAAGGCATATTGTAGGAAGAGAAGAGTGGAAAGGAAGGAAGGAAAGAAGGGACGTCCTGCTTTCCCCTCGACATGTTTTAACAGCAAAACAAATCTGCTCGCACTTCTCCTAAGGCAGTGCCTCTGGGCTTTCATGCATGCTGTTTCCTTTACTTAGAATCCTTTCCTCCCTCTCACATATTCCCATGCCAGCCAACCTGGCTAAGGCCAACACATTCTTAAGGTCTCAATTAAAATGTTTCCTCTTCCTGGAAGCCTCTACTGACCCCTTAAAACCCAATTACTCCATATTCCTTTCCATACTCTCCCATAAGCTTTTGTTTATACCTCTGGCACAGTACAGAGCAGGATTCTGTAAACCACAGCCCCCAGGCCAAATCCAGCCTTCAGCCTGTTTTGTAAATAAAGCTTTATTGGAGCACAGCCATACCCATTAGTTTGTGTATTGTCTATGGCTGCTTTCATGCTGGGAAGCTGAGTTGAATAGTTATGATTAAAAATATGGCTGGCAAAATCTACATTATTTACTATCTAGCCCTTTAAAGAAAAAGTTTGCCAACCCCTAGTATAAAGTGTTTATTAAAATCTATGGTAACTGATTCTCTATTTATTTCTTCCCCACGAAACTCCACATTGCTCAAGGGCAGAGACCATGCAGTGCTATTTACAGCTCAGTTCTGTATCCCAGCAGTGAGTGCAGTACCTGAAATTTAATGCGCAAGACGTATTTGTTGAATGAATGAATAAATGAATGAATGAAAAATGTGTCATTCAGAAAAAGAAGATAGGTAGAAAAACTCACATTAGGATTATTTAAAGATGGTTGATTTACAAAGGGACTATTTCAAAAGTGTGGGTGTGGTTCAAGGAACAGGACTGGAAGCAAGGGAGCTGTTGCCACCCCAAAGCCAGAAGAGTTGAGGGTCTAGAGTGTTCTAGAACCAGCGAGTAGTCAGTCATGAAGAGGAGCCGTGACCTTTGTGGAGACATGAGCTAACCTGGCTGATCCTTCAAGGAGGGAACCAGGACAATAAATACCCTCTCCTCACTCTGCTCCCTTCTTCCCACCTCCTCTTCAACTTAAAGACGAGCAATAGGGCCCAGGAGCAAGCCCTGCAATGTGGTCCTTTTAAGTCCACCTCCCAGGTTAGAAAAAGGTGGAGAGAGAATAAGTGCAGCTGAGGCCAGAGTCCCCTCCCCAACATATTCTGGTGTGGTTGGAACCTCCTCTTTGCTGGTGGTAAACAAGGGGTCAGGATGGGCCATGGGACGCCTGAACTCTGGCTCCTCTCACCCTCTTCTTGAGCAGGGCTCCCCACATGCAGCCCTAGGGTCTCACACATGAGTGCATCACACCATAGGAAGGCTTATTCAGGAGCTTGCTGCCCTTGCCTTCAGACCTTTCATTTCCCTGTGATTCCCATCATTGCCCCTGCTGTCACCACAGTGCACTTCCTTCCCATCTGCTCCAGGTCTTCTTTCTAAGGTCCTACTCTTACAGCAGTCTCAAACCTCTGACCCCTATGCCCCATGGAATCTAGGCCACACTTCTTAATATTTAATTTTTCACATTCTTACATTGTTCTCCAAGTAGTCCCTCTCCTCAACTAGAACCCAAGCTCTCTGAGGACAAGGATCAAGCCATTTTTTTTAAACCCACATGGTCTGGACCCCCAAAATATAAGAATTATAGATCTCAAAATTATGACAACCTATCACAATAGGATATATACTAGGCATCATGCCGAACATGCGTTTATTACAAATGCCCACTGGTTACCCCTATAGTGGAGAACTCCTGCATTGGAAGGTGGTCCTTACAAGTTCAACTTATGCTAAGACCTTACGTTCCTTCCTGAAACCCAGAAGGCAGCACTCTTAATCAATCCTTCCTTCCTTCCTTCCTTCCTTCCTTCCTTCCTTCCTTCCTTCCTTCCTTCCTTCCTTCTTCCTTCCTTCCTTCCTTCCTTCCTTCCTTCCTTCCTTCCTTCCTTCCTTCCTTCCTTCTTCCTTCCTTCCTTCCTTCCTTCCTTCCTCTTTCTTTCTCTCTTTCTTTTTATTTATTTTATTTTGGTATCATTAATGTACAATTACTTGAACAACATTATGGTTACTAGACTCCCCCCATTATCAAGTCCCCACCACAAACCCCATTACAGTCACTGTCCATCAGCATAGTAAGACACTATAGAATCACTACTTGTCTTCTCTGTATATACTGCCTTCCCCATGCCCCTGCTACATTGTCTGATAATTGTAATGCCCCTTTTTCCCCCTTCTCCCTCCCTTCCACCCATCCTCCCCAGTCCCTTTCCCTTTGGCAACTATTAGTCCATTCTTGGGTTCTGTGAATCTGCTGCTGTTTTGTTCCTTCAGTTTTTGCTTTGTTCTTACACTCCACAGATGAGTGCAATCGTTTGGTACTAGTCTTTCTCCACCTGGCTTATTTCACTGAGCATAATACCCTCTAGCTCCATCCATGTTGTTACAAATGGTAGGATTTGTTTCCTTCTTATTGCTGAATAATATTCCATTGTGTATATGTACCACATCTTCTTTATCCACTATTGTAAATAGTGCTGTGATAAACATAGGGGTGCATATGTGTTTTTCAAACTGGGCTCCTGCATTCTTAGGGTAAATTCCTAGGAGTGGAATCACTCTTTATTCTTGTACAGGGTGCAGGGGAACTTAAAGTCTGGTCTGAATTGACGGTGTAGTCTCTAACTCTGTAGGCTTCACCATCACAGAGAAACATCTTTTTGAAGCCAATCGTAATCTCTACCTCGGCTTCCCCTCCCTCCTAGTTGTTGACTGTGGGTGAATAATTAACCACTCCAAATGTTGTTTAGAAAGTACTTCTTCACACAGTTTACCTCTTGAGTCTCACAGTAATCCTAGAAAGCTGGTATTCTCAGTCATAGCTTACAAAACTCTTAATGATACCAACACCTGGAGTTCAACAAAGTGAAATGACTTCCTTAAAGTTACACAGCTAAGAAGTGAGGACTCAGTCCAGAGCTGGGTTTAACAATTGATGCTCTTTCCTCCACACCAGGCTGCTTTACTGCAGGTGGTTTTTACTGCTCCCCTTCCCAGAGGGGCCAAGATGAAAAGGAAATTTTGCAGGATTGCCACAGAGTGGATCAGAAAAAGGGTATGAATGTTTATGTGCCGAGATCAGGACAGTGGACTGCCCTAGGACATTTCTGTTTCATTTTTTCCAGTGTTGTTCTAAGTTTTTCTCCATCCCCACCCTACAAAAAGTGTCAAACAGATGTGAAAATATCACACCGGAATGGGGAAAAAGAATGCAGGAAATTTCCATGGTGATGGCTGGTTACGAAAGCAAGATGGTAGATGATGAGCAGCATGGCAGAAACCAGACATGGGCAAAAAGAGCAAGAAAGCACTTCCCCCTCAAGTTTGCAAAGGGGCTCAGCACTCCCACTGGCCCAGACCTCCATCTTGGCTGGGGGTGGGAACAGTGAGTATGGATACTGCAGGAGTACCATATTCCTTTTTTCAAATCATAGGGATGGGAAATTCTGTTCTGTTCTATTCTTTTTATTCATTTATTCATTAATTTTTCTTTCAGTCAGCAGTTAACCTGATCAGCAGTAGAAAAAACTTAGACTCTAGTTATAGATGGGCAGCAAGAGGTGATCAATAACATGACCTCTGCATTCAGAGAGTCTGAGATCACATCCCAGCCTTTGCACTTACTGGTTGTGTGACCTCATGGTAAGTTGCTTTATGGGCAAATCTCCTAAGCTTAGGTGGGGACAGGGGAGACTAAGCTCCAGCTTCCTCATGTGAAAAATGGAATAATAATAGTACCTACCACATATAATTGCCATCTGGATAGGAGAGAAGGAACATACAGTTTTTTGCACACTGGCCAGTGCATAGTTTGGGCCCAACAAATATCAGCTCTTATTAAGGCTGATCTTTAGTATTTTTATCTCTTGAAGGAAGATAATAATACCCATGTTTCAGAACTGTTGCAAAGAGGAGGGAAAAAAACAAACAGAAAAAGCTGGAAGGCTCCTGACTCAGATATTGCATTTGTCAATGTAGACTGCTGTAACAAATAGGGCCAAAATTTCAGTGGACTAAGAGTTATTTCTTGAACATGTCTGAATCTAATGTGGTAAACAGAGAGGGAGGACTGTTTCATGAAGTCATGTAGGGACTCAAGCTCTTTGAATCTTCCATTCTTGGAATCCTCCCCTGGATCCAGCCCAAGATGAGGGATGAGAAAGAGTGTGGAGGATCAGGCAGGGAAGTGTTATGGATGAGGCCTGAAGGCAGCATATATTGTTTCTGCCCATGTAATAGTGAGAACCAGTCAGTCACATGGTTGTACCTACCTGCAAGGGAAACTGGGAAGTGTAGTCCCTGTACACCAGACATAGGGAAGTTGGTCGACAGAAAATAGTGTTTGGTGGACACCTTGCCAGCCCCTGCCACAATGTTCAGTGAATGGCACCAACTATTGTGATTACTAATTTAACACCGGGGTGAATCCCATAGTATGGAAAGCCCCACCTGAAGGGATGGGCAGCCCTAAATATTCAGTCTTTACTCCTCAGAGCCTGAGAGAAGGACCAGTTCCCACCCCATTCCTGCAATGACATGGTATCTTTGGCCCCTGTGAGCTTTCCTTGACCATAATTGAGGATCTCAGGGTTGTAAGAAAGCCTTAGAAATGGCATTTCATTGAGAATCATGTGAATGGAGCTCATTGTTAATGGCAAATTAAATATTCGGGAATTATCTTTCTCTTCCATCTCTCTATTGTTGAAAAACAATCACTTCAAAACTTAATGTCTTAAGACACAGCACTCATTTTAGTACACTCTCTCACAGTTTCTGTGGGCAGAAATTCAAGAGTGGTTCAGCTAGGTGATCTGGCTTAGAGTTTCTCATCAGTCATAGCTGGAGTTGGAATCTCACAGGTGTACCTCCTACGTACCTCTAGGCTAGGAAGAATCAAATAGCCAGGGTGGAGAAGCTAGGGCTCCTCAGGCACCCCTCCCATGACCCCCGTCTGTCTCTGGTCCCCATGCATGGTCTTACCAGTGGCAGCTTTAGGTCTTCTGGTCTTCACATGGCAGCTCGGGGCTCCAGTGAGAGAGCCAGGCAGTTACTTACTGCCTCATCTAACCTTGCTTCAGAAGTTCCCCAGTGTCATTTCCACTCCAGTCTTATTTGTCCAAGCAGTCACAACGGTCTGCTCAGGTTCAGGAGGAAAGAGAATAGACTCCTCCTCTTGATGGCAGAATTGTCAAAGAAACTATTTGCAGACATGTTTTAATACCGCTCCACAGCCCTACCCCACGTCTAGACACTGGAGTGGCTTCCCCATCTAGGACCACTCCTTGGGATCATGTGTGCAGATGGTTCTGAACTCATATAAGGTGAGATCTGCCGAGTTCCTCAAAGGCCAAAGGTGAACGTTAAGAAATCTGGCTAAAGTTCCAGAAAGAAGAGGCCCGGATTGGGACGATAGGGGCTGGGGGAGGGGCTAGCACATGAAGTAGTGTATCTTTTTCTCAGTGTTAATTTAATTAATTCCCATTTCAACTAAGCATGTTTGCAGTCCAGGCTTTGGGCTTCTCAGATCCCAAAGTCTGCAAGTAGGGGAATAGTATGTAAAGCATGGGGGCTCATAGAAGTCAAGTAAATCTCTCTGACTCCCACAGCTGGGAGTTGGGGATGGGAAAGAGGTTTGAACCGTGACCTATCTCCCCTCAGAGCCCACATGCTCCTGACCTTCTCCCTGGAAGTCTGGCAGGGTTGGGAGAGATACCATGGAAATAGGTGTCATAGAAATGCTGTGAGAGAGAGGCCAGCACAAGAGGCCACTTGTGGCACTGTCACTCTGCTTGTCATCCGCATGCACCCCTCATTGATCTGTATGAAGACAGCATGCCAAGGAAGTCTCTTGGGGAGTCCAGGATTTATCTCTAGGCACAGAGTTTGGGGTAGTGTGGTCAGCTGCTCTCAATGCACTGAAATGTCAGAGTGGAGATGGTGGGGAGCACAGTTCAACTAATTGTAGTAGCAATAGCTGCCATTATCGAATATTGAACAAGTGCCAGATAAGGACTGTGTATGCATCATCTCATTTAACCTTCATAAAAACTCTTAAGGTCAAGATGGTTACCCTCATTTTATAGATGGAGAAACTGAGCCTCAGAAACGATGTAAACTGCCCTTAGGTCACTCACTATGTGGCAAGGCAGGGATTCATAAATATTAGTTGAAAATATTGGTGCCATAGCCACTAGCACAAGCTTCAGAGATACCATGCTGTGTCCCCTTAATTAAACCCTTAGTTGCAATGTCATATCTGCAGTTGTCAAGGTCCTCAAACATCTGTCCCAATTGAGATGGGAGGTGAGAAGAACACTCAGGGTTATTATGAGCACACGCAGATTCCTCTCTGGGTGCTGGTGTTTAATCCTTGCACGGGCAGCCTGTCTTTATTTCCCTGGGTAATTCTTGCGCTTCCTTTACCTGCATTCAGCTTAGTCTGGGCAGTGTAAATACTGTCTTTCTTCATCACAGGCTGTGTAGGAAATACTGTGATTGCTATTTTAGGTAGTGGAAGCCTGGAAGAAGGAGAGGAAGTGATTTCCAGGTGAGGTTACTCAAGAACTCACTTGATTTCCAGTTCAGTATTATTGCCAATACCAGGAGACTAATCCCTCCTTATACAAAGTACTAGAATCTGAAAATTGTAACTCATAAGTCTTTCTGAAGCATGATTGCAGGATGGCAACTTTAGGACCTGACTAGGAAAAGCAAAGAAATTGTGGATATTTGGATGGGGATCTGTCATTGGGAAAATGGCCTCTTAGTACTTAAATGTTTTGGAGGAAAGCAAAACCAGTTTATAGAAAACCTTGCCAAAACTCCAATTTTGCCAAAATCCTGAAAAGTTTCTCATAAGGAAGGAATGATTAATAGGGATTGACTGATCAGCATCCATGATTAAGAATTGTAACATTCACGGTGCTTTAAAAAAATTTTTTTTTTTTGCATCAAGTCTTAGATAGTTTTTGTGAATGCAGAATATTTATACAGTTGTTCCTAGGTTCATTCTTGACTTTGGTTTTCCCTAACCCAGGTTTTGGTGCCCCCCTTCCCACCCCCTTGTGCAAATACCACCATAACGCTTTCAGTTCTTCATGGCAAATCCTCGTCTTTGGGGCCATTTTCAAAAACTTAAGCCTAAGCTTGAGGCAGAAGCAGTCCATGTAGCTGTCTACCTAATGTATGAGATTAGTGCAGTTACCTCTACTCTGTGCCAGTCACATACCCTCTATGTTGGGCTATGGAGTTAAAGGAGATACTATCTTTGCCTTCAGGGAATCTGCACATTAGCCAGAAAAGAGACAGTACCTAGCCAGGCACCAAATTCAGCCAAGATTATTTTGATTTCAAGTGATAGAAAATTCAACTCAAACTGGTTTAAGACAAAATGTAAAAGAGGTAGGATAGTATGGGTCATGTAATTTCAAAATACAGAGGTATCTGGCTTCAGGCATGGGTGGATCCAGATACTCACAGGGTAGCACCAGGAATCAGTCTCCTAGTCTCCTGACTCTGGAAAGCTCTTTTTTGTGGTGGCCAGGTGGCTTCCAGTGGTGCTGAACAGCTTAGAAAGCCCAGTGGAGAGGGAGCTACTGGGAATTTGAGTCATGTACATGTTCGTGAAACAATTACTGTGGTTAGAAGGAATGGAGATGGTTATAAGCCTGGTCTAGATCAAGCCTGGAGCTGAGAAGAGGAATCAGCCTCACTTATATGACATTACCTGAGAATTGGGAGAGGGGGCTTCCAAAGAAACTTTGTTACTGGACGAAGGGGCAACAGAAGCCAAGTAGATAAATATAACAGGGCTCTACTATATACATAATAGACAGCTTATTCCATACAATGTCCTTAATTTAAGGTTGGTTGGGCATGCTCAGGGGATAACGTTAATCATTGGAATTGCCTTCTCCTTGACAAGCAACATCCTCCAGTCCAAGCCAGTCTGGGTTAGATAGACCACAAGTGTAGTCTGCAAAAATCTTACCCAAATTTCTCTCCATTACAGTGACCTGGACAGAAATAATATCACCAGAATCACCAAGATGGATTTTGCTGGACTCAAGAATCTCCGAGTCTTGTAAGTAGTATATGGCTCTCCAGTGCAATTTCATTTTCAGCTCTTCAGCCTTGTGAAAATGTTCCACTGCCCTGACATCACACCCCTAAGCAGGAATTCACCGTTCTGCAGCAAAAAGCCCTTTATAAGTATACCCAGGTTTTCACAGGTATCTCATTCTGTATCTCCATGCTGTAGGCTTGGCTGGACTGATCGAAGAAGTCTGTGCCAGTAACAGGGAAAACAGAAGGCTATGCATGAATAAATCAACATGCCCAGCTTATAGGATGACAGCAATGTCAGGTTGACTAACCATGCTTCCCTTCCATAGAGGTTATAATTTCTTCTCCAGCCTGTGCATTAAAAGAACAATCAGGACAAAAGTTATTTATCTTGTTGCTTAATGGAGAGAAGGGGAGGAGGGTGGGAGAGAGTCAGACAGGGTCAGAGCTCTTGCTGAACACCCACAGCTGTGCTGACGGTAGCAAAATTTGAGATGGGCTTTGGTGCAACAGTGAAGCAACAAATGTCAGATTTCATTGCTAAATCCTATGCGTGGTGAGGAGGTGCCTACACGCTTGTCCATTGACAAGTCTCAGACATTCAGAGGCACAAGAAAGGAGCAATTGGACCCTCTTTCCTTCTTTACTCAGAGGTTGATTTTGACCTGTAAATGTGGCTCCAGATCTGGAGCACAATCTGGGCAATCCAGCCATTACCCTGGTGTTTTTTTGTGTCATAGAATCTTGGATGTCAGACCTTTACTAGAAGTAGCAGCTATTGCTTTGGTATCTAAAGCCACTTCCTTCTTTTTACTAATAGTCCTTTATAATATGATGAATTTTGTTCTAAGAACAGGAAGTATCAGGTTCTGGTCCTGATTCAGAATTAACTGCCTGTGTGACCTTGGGCAAGTCACTATACCTCTCTGAACCTAAGTTTTCTCATCTGTAAACCACCGAATGAATAATGTATTAGTTTGCTAGGGCTACTGTAACAAAAGACCACAAATTGGGTGGCTTAAACAAAAGAAGTTAATTGTCTCACTGTTTTGGAGGCCAGAGTCCAAAATCCAGGCATCATCAGGGTCGGTTCCTTCTGAGGGTCATGAGAGGAGGAGCTGGCCCAGGCCTCTCTTCCAGCTTCTGGTGGCCTCAGGCATTCCTTGGCTTCTAGATGGTCATCTTCTCTCTGGGTCTCTTCACATTGTCTTCCCTCTATGCATGTTTGTATCTAACTTTACTCTTTTTAGAAGGACACCAGTCATATTAGATAAGGGCCCACCTAATAACCTAATTTTAACTCGATTACCTCAGGGAGGACCCTATCACCAAATAAGGTCACAGTTTGATAGACTGGGGGTCAGGATGTCAACACATGAGTTTTGCAGAGGATACAATTCAACCCGTAACAAGTGGTTAGAAGTCCTTCTATCTCTCACAGTTGCACATACAATGCCCTATGATTTTAACATTTTCATGAAGAGTCTGTTTATTCTCACTACAACTTGTGGAGCATTACTTGTATAACATTGAGAAGTAGATAGTGGTAATGATGCCCTACCTGGACAGAAGAAACAGCGGCACAGAGGGGTTAAGTGTCCAACTCCACATGGCTATTAAGTGCAGGAGGAGGAATCAGAACCCAAATTTGTACTTTCTAATCTCTACGCAGTGCCTCTGATCATTCGCATTATCAAGTTAATAAGAAAGGTAAAGACCAAGAAAGAGGAGTCTACCCATTTTGTGACTGCAGCACTGGTGTGCAAGGGGCTTACCTGTTTCCCTAAGCCTCGGTGTGTGGGGACTCTGGCATCTGGATGTTGGGCCTCCAGGTAGCAGCTGCTCCTCCCTCCATGTGTAACTTCTTTGTCCTGTACCTTCTCCTTTCTCCTTTCTCCATCCTCAGAGGGGAGACCCTACCTTCTGGCAAGTGTTCCTTGTACCCTGAACAGTCATATGTCTGTCAAATGGCTAGTAGCTCTGATAAGGTATGTGTGGATGAGAACTGCGATTGGGTTAAGGGTGGGGGAATTCCATGGTTCAGTTTTAGGGTGATCTTTATTGAAGAGAGAGAGGCAGTACACTCCCCCTTTCAGGTCACTTGCCAGCTTAAAGAATAGACATTTAGATTCCCCCTTTATTTTTTTCTCTTTTCCCCCTGCATCTGTGAGAGATCTCTTTTCATACAAGTCAGAAATTTCACCTAATGCTTCTTTTTCTAACAAAGTCAGAAAAAAGAAACCCTTTAATTTCCTTACCGTTACATCAGAAAGACAAATAAAAATTCCAATTTCCATGTCTGATCTGAGGAAGTAGAAAATTTGAAATAATCACAAAAGATTGCATTAATATCCTCTTATGGTCTACAACATTCCTTTGACTAAAGTTTATCTTTCCAGTTAATTGGTGCATTCTTCTTATTTTGATAAGCAATGCCAAAACACTCTCCCTTGCCCCATTTTATAGACTTTGTTAATATACTGTGTTTCATGATCTTCCTTATCAACTCAAAGACAATCCCACTCAAGTGGCCTTTTATTATTCTGAAAGGATCTGCTAGGTGGGGTAGCTGAATTGCTTTCTGACACCAGTGAAATGTCCAGACATTTAAACCATATTTCCTTCAATCTTTTTAGCTGAGTAACCTAGACAACTATCTTTTTTGAAAAGCTTTCATCACACCTTGGCACATTTCCTATATCTGTGTCTTATTTACAATTTATAGTGAAGCCAGAAAAGACTCAATAGTCTTGAATAATTTGAGCTTGCCACCTATTTCCATGCAGAACTATTAATTCAGTGCAGGTGAATGGGCAAAAGCAGATAAAGTGGAGACTGGGTAACTTCAGCCTCATCCAAAGGCAATTTTCCCAAATGCGGTGCATTCATGGAAAAGACACAAGAACTGCACATAACAATCCTCTGTCCCATGGGGTAGAAGTAGGAAAAGGTCTCTTGCGATAGTATCAATTATATTCCCTTTCTTAGTAGTCTGTTGCAAGAGTTTTGCCATGTCCACAATGTGGAAGCAGCTTTATCCCAAATGGGGTTAATAAAGGAGTTAAACTCCACCTCAGCCATCAATACATGGGGTGATTCCTATTCTGATCCAGTGTTAAAACTGAAAAAAATCAATAAATAACACTGCCAAGTGTTCCTGTAATGCAGAACAGACTCACGCCATGGACAGTCCTTCTGGGAATCCACCTTTGTTGGATCCCCCTTACCTCCCGAGTCTGGTCAGTATAATGAGAGTTGTTATCTATGGCATTAGCACAAGCTCCAGAAATGCATCTCAGCCTACAAATCTGGATGGGATATTCAAAGCTTATTCAGTCCTTGACTCACTAATTCATCAGATGTTGGCTACTGAGCCTTTAAAGGACAGGAGGTACCAGGCTGGACTTCTATAGATCTAGCGAGTAGGTCTAGAAGGAGCCCTAGCTCCCTTACTAGTCAGGATCCCAGCAGGAAAGAGATGACACTCACACAGAACAAGTGAAGAGAGCTAAATAAAGAATTATTTACAAAGGTATGGGCAAGGTTAAGAGACACCAAGAAGAGATCCTGCACTCTGGAGCTGACAATGAAATAGGGCACCATGACTGCCCTGGGGGCCTCAAGGAGCAGAGGGAGGAAGTGGTTACCTAAGCCCACAAAAGGTCAGGACTGCCTGTTGTCTTAGGTAGAGGCTCTACCTGTGGTCTTAGGTAGTGGCACACAGTGAACCTGAAATGACTTGGCAGGGAGGGAGCTGGGAATAAATACCCAACTTCACTCTGCTCCTCATTTCTTGGCTCCTGCTGGTGCCCCCCATTGACTAAACCCAGTAGGAAGCCAGAGACAAAGAAGCTTCTTGATGAGGCCACTGAATGTTAAACCTCCCAGGTATGAGCCAAGTGGAGGAGGGGCAGGCATTTGATACAGGTATATTCGCATTTTTTCTACTCCTCTTTCTGAAAGAAGCTAGTAGTGTTAGATTAATTAGTACAGAACTTAGAGATTCATCATAGGAGGTTGGAGTTAAACTCTTTTGGAAACCCAGAGGGAATGTGACACTCAACCACCCTAGTGTTGCTCCTTGTTATAATTGGGAAGGAATAACAAGCTCTGTGATGGGTCGATTGATAGTAAAAACCCAGATGAACCAACCCCCAGTCACTAATATTGAACTGGTTCCTTGTTTAGCAAGATGTGCTAGTGTGAGTCTGTTAGCATTCCAAAGCCCTCCTTGCCATATGGTGGAATGGAAAGGAAGAGAAGGGAAGGAAAAGAACATGTATGATGCCTTTGATTGTACTCCAGATCTGGGCTGGGTAATTGGCATACTTTATTCCATTTTTATTCTCATGAGGACTTTTGAGATGTTTTATTTTTTCTATTTTGAAAGAGGGAACTGAGGCTCAGAGAGGTTGACTAGATATCCCACTGTTACACCACCAGCTGGTAAGAAAGCAGGAAAGGGATTCCCAATCAAATCTGGCAAGCACGCCAGACTGGGAGTTAGAGTCAACCCCAGCTAGCTGAGCGACTTTATACAAATCATTTCTCCTTGGACAAGTCTCTTAACCTCTGCTCCATGGTGGTCCTACCTGTTAAGTGAGGACCTATAAGGGCACAGCTTACAGGGCCCAGATGTAACATGCCTGTGTGAATCAGAGTGGGTGTGGACTGTGGCAACCGGGGGAGCCATGTGCCCTGCCTGACACCTACTGGATTCTGGCCAGTTGTTGATATTTGGAAATACAAGAGCTGATTTTTCAAAAGGAGTTTCTTTTATGGTGTGTGTGTGTGTGTGTGTGTGTGTGTGTGTGTGTGTGAAATATCCTGATTTTTAATTGTTTGCGACAGTCACAAAAGTGTAAAATCTCATTGAAAATACCCCTATTACTCTGGTGGTCTAAGGCAGAAATTCATGTGTCCTAGACAAGCCTTTACCTTGACATAAAATCAGTATGTGCTGTGGTCCAAAGTCCTCTTTAGTTTTTCATTCATTCAGTAAGTCTTTATTAAGTGGCTGTTGTGATAGGCAACTGGGTTAGGGTTGGGGTATGAAGATTAACAGAAGTCCTTCCTCTCTTGGCCCTTAGGCCTAGTGGGAAGGATAGACTTGAAAATAAATGCAAGGGCCTGAGTGGTAAACCTAAGAAGTGCGAGAGATGACATGGCACAGAGGTGGAGGGCTGTCATGGAAGGAAATGAAATAAGGCCTACCTTCCTCAAGGTCACTCTTCCTTCCTTCTGCTCTCCCTTCAGGTGCTTCGGGCACCTCTCCTGCTGTATAATCCAGAGGAACCCATGCCCTTCCTAAACCCCACCTTTCAAAGAAATATCCTTCAATCATAACTGCATCACCCTAAATTCTGCTCAGCCACCAGTCAGCTCTGGATGGAAACTATGCAGCCTTACTGCTTTCCTTCCCTACTGTTAAGTGAATCCATTTTAAGCTGCCATGTTTTCTTTTTAAGTTAGGGAAAGAAATGTTTCATTGTATGCTCAATTCTTGGGATGTATCACATGCATGAATCACACTCACATAAGCCGAGTATTGAGGTTTTTTTAATCACCTGCATGGAGGATGTCAGAGGTCATCTGAGCCTGAGTTGGGAGAACAAGCTTTTGTGCCCATCACCCCCATGGTGGGAACAGCCAAGTCCTGGGCACATGGAGTTCCTGGCACAGACGGTTGTCAACAATAGCTTCCCCCTTTCTGTGAGGTGACCCAGAGACAGGGTGTGCAGAGAAGGCCCTTTTCAATGAAGTGTTTTGAATCCTTAGAGGAGGGAGCTCTGAGGGAAGAGATGCTGAATATGTGTGCGTTTTTTATAAGAAGCAGCTTTTACCTCTTCTTTTTCTGTGCAACATCCTGTAGTGCTTGGGGGGACATTTGCTGAGAACATTCTTAAAATAGAGGCATGGAAACCAATCTGTCAGGTAGAAATGTGCAGGCGGCAAAACCCTGGTTACCGTGACGCCAAGCTGGGATGTGAATTATCCTGTCCTACTAGACTGATCTGGGCTGGGGGCTGGGGGCTGGGGGCTGGGTGCGGGGGCAGAGGGTCATGAGATGGGCTGAGTGACCATGCCCGCATGGCCTGAACCTAGTGTGAGGACCCCTGTGTTCCACCTGTCCTTGACCGTTGCTGCCTCTGTGGTTCTAGGCATCTGGAAGACAACCAGGTCAGCGTCATCGAGAGAGGTGCCTTCCAGGAGCTGAAGCAGCTGGAGCGATTGTAAGTACAGCAGACCTTTTTTAAAAGGTCTTGGGTTTTGTTTTGTTTTGTTTTTTAAATTGTCTTCATTGCGATCTTGCAAAAAACGTCTGCAATGTTTAATGAAATGTTTGCTATTATATTTAAAGCACATTAGATGCATGTTAAAGAAACATTGAGATCCACTTAAGCTCTTTTTCTTTAGTAGATGCTAGAATTCACATCTGGGGTTTGTTTTTCTCTTCCCAGACTTGAGCTGTTTCTGTTGATATCTGTATGGGGCTGGTTCTTGCCCAAGCCTCAGCCTTCCCCTTTGCAGAGGAAGGATGCCTGCAGTTCATTGTCCCTGTCATGGAAACCAGCGACAGATACTCCCTTCTCCTCTGCATGGGTAGCAGGCTCCCCCTCCCAGGCCTGCTCCTCCCTTAGCCCCCTCAACCCCATTCTTGTGGGAGAGGAGGGACAGGCGAACTGGCAAAGCCTTTGCCGTGCCTGTATCTTCTCCGAGTGAGCATCAGCCTGTGTCAGGAAGCCCACACATTTCTATGAGAGAATGCGTTGCCAGCGGTTTAAAAATAGGCCGATGTTCTAACTCTGACAGGGAGAGAGGAACAGGGGTGGGAATAGAAGCTGGATGGAGCCTCCATTTGTTTTGTGGATTAATGCTTTTGCAGAAAACTCTTAGGTTACTTTGATGAGAGGGGAAGTTCAGATGGTTAAGTGGGCAGGTTTACCCTTCCTTGGTGAATCACATCTCGTAGTCCCTAACATCTGGATATTTGCTTTCTGTCCTTTAAGTGGGGATTGTCCCCAAGAGCACTTAGTCATGCTGATAGGCAGCTCTCTTCCATGCTTCCCTCCACAACCTGGTTGACCTGGCATTTCAGCCTCCTCCTGCAGCTGGGGTTGGGACTGCAATAGCTTACTGCTCCCTCAGCTTACCTAGAAGGATCACGCTCTATTTACCTGTCCTGTTGCCAAATCTCATCCAAAGAGATGGACCTGGATAGGGTGGAGGGCCTGCCACCAACTTGTTAGGTGTGTGATCTTCCGTCTTTTCCCATGGATTCATTCCATCTGGGGCACCCTCAGGAGGGGAAGGAGTGTAACCTGGAAATGTCCTTTACTCCTCTCTGTTGTGTGAGAAGTTTCATTTATCACTCTCTTTCTGTGTCAAAGGTTAGCACATTCAACTGTTGGTTTGCAATACAACATTTATTTATTTCAAAGGAAAAACTATAAAATAATATTGCATCTGTTTACACATTTATTTTTAAGTTTCTTAAAACTTAAATAGTTATCCTTATTCACATCAAGGAAAAAATAAATATGTGTTGAAACTGCTTCCTTTGTATGAAATCATCAACATTTTTATGGAAGGATAAATATACAGTCCTTTGTGAAAAAGGCCACCTCTTGCTTAATCTTCTGATTAGAAAGGTAAATAAATTCCCAGTTCATTAATTTCATAGTTGTTGAGAGTGAACTAATCCAATGCCTTTGACATGCTAGGAACTATGCCAGTGTTCTATATGCTATCTTTTATTTTATTCCCACAAAATTCTTGGGAGGTGTTATTATCCTCATTTTACAGATGACGAAACAGAGGCCCAGGGAGATGAAGCTAAAGAATTATTGGATGGTGGGGGAGTCAAGATTCAAAACCACATCTGTCTGACATCAAAGCCTTTCATACTTCTGTGCTACAGACATTAGATGAAGTATGATCTTTAGTAATGGCCCTGCAAATAGCTGCTCACATACCCATTTAACTCAGGCAATATCAATGAAAAAGTCTGGCAAAAGGCACGTGGTGACCCTGGCTGAAATTCTGTGCATGCTTTAGAGACTAAGGGGACTAATACTGTAAGGTAAGCCTGGCTATTTCCCTGCACTGGTGTGTTAGGAGAGCAGTGTAGCTGCTGTACTGGATACACCTTCCAATCTCATGGCTTGACACAGTGGAAATTTACCTCTTATTCATCTCAAACCCAATGTGTTCCTGGGTCTCTCTCCTCCCAGGGGAGACTTAAGGACACATACTCCTTCCAACCCTTAGCTCCGCCATTTTTAAATTGTAGCTTCCAAGGTACCCATGTTTGAGTGCATGGAGCCAGTGAAGGGAAAACAGCATGAAGGACTGTACAATGGAGGGTGTCATGGGCGAGGCCTGGAAGGAGTACTTGTCACCTCGTGCTTACCTACGTTGAGCTGGGAATTATTTACATGGCCACAGTAAGCTTTGGGGAAGGCTGGAAAAGGTGGTTGAGCTATATGCCCAGAAAGTAGGGGAAACAGGCTTAGTGAACAGCTGACCAGTGTCTAACTTATACTGCAAGTGCTCTGAAGAAGTCCTTGGTTAGGAAGGCAACAGAAACAGGCAGCTGGACTAGAATGCACAGCTGGGTAGCTACCCTCCTTTAAGGATTTTCAGTGTCAGCCAGAGGGGTTGTATGTGTGACATTATACTGACTAGTGTTAATCTTGTTGTGGATATCCAGTCTGTCCCCAGACTGAGAGCTATGGAAATCCATGGGGAAGTATAATTTACTTGCTATTAAAAACTGAAGAACTAGATGGTTGATTATGCCATCTCTCCTTCTCATTCCTGACTTACTCCTGATTGCATCTCTACTTTGATAGTAGTTTAATCTTTATTTATCATACTCTCAAATACAGGTTGGAAATTATATGGATATTTTTTTTCTCACTAATTAGTTGTAACTCCAGGGGGAAAATATTTTCCCAGCCCAGGGCAAAATATGTTTGAAACCGAAATCAGTCAAAGGGAGAAATAAAATGGAAGAAACCCATTTATCGCTTACAAACAGTCGTCCACTTCTGCTCGCCTGTCTCTTGTGATCTGGCTGCAGAAAGGGACCCCATCCAACCTCTCTGGTCCAGATATGCCCTCACTTCCCCTTGTAATTACCTCCTGATATGGACATGGACTACTTCTCTCCATCCCCAAGGCAAATCTTGTCCATCAGGATTAGGATGCATGCAGGAGAGTGGTCCTGTGATAAGACAGTGGCAGGAATGGGATCTCATCCTGGTCTAGTATACCAGACTTTCACCCCCCTCCCTGTGGGAGTTACAGATGGGTCAGTATTTAGGGCTATGGGAGGTACATGCACTGGCCATAAAGATAAAATGGAACTTCCCTGTAAGATGCTCTCACCTTCTGGACATTTTGGTTACACTACTGTGATCTTTGGGGGCCACTCTGCTGTTACTCCAGGAATACACAGGAGGCCAGCTTCCAGACCTTTCACCCAAGGTGCCAGAAGGGCCAGCACAAGCTGGTCCATGTGTCAAAATTTCCAGGGCCACGTCTACTCAACAGAGTCTCCAGGGTTTAATGCAGTTGGGGCTGGCAGCAGGATGTTGCTCTGCTGGCCATATGCTGGCTTCAGTAACTCCTCTTTGGTTTGCACATATAACTGTATAGAAGAGGCAGCAAGTTGTGTTAGTGTACCCACAGGGCTCAAGGCTCCTTTCAGGGCTTCTCATTCAAACACCAAGCACTGTCCATAAATTAATTGACCAGCCCCATAGACTACTGGAGTCTGACTTCAGGCAAGATTTCAACAAACCATTGTACCCCTCTATCATGCCTGCCCTGGTAGGGTTATATGGTACATGAAACTTCTACTTCATTCCTAATTGCTGCACTCATTCTTGTAATGCATGTCCAGTAAAACAGGTGCCTCAATCACCTGCAGCCGGCCATAGGCTGCAAAAAGATTCTCTAGGCCCCTTTTGGTGATTTGCTAATCTACATGACATGCAGGAAAAGCAACCAACAGTCCAGTAGCCGTGTCCACACAAGTCATGGTATACCGATATCCTTCTGATATAGGCAGAGGCCCAGTATAGTCTCTCTGCCACCTGACAAGGGGTGTTGGCCCCTTTACTATTGTCCCATGTTGCTGTGGGACTTGGTGTAAGTCCCTCTTAGAGCACAGAATGCATTCCTTCTGGGCTCTGCTGATTTCTTCAGAGGTCAAAGGCAAACCCCACCGATGGGCTACAGCCCGTTGTCTTTTGCCCCACCTGCAACAAACACTGATGTAACCATTGGGCTACATCAGAGGCAGGCTTTCCTTCTAGCCAATGCATCTGGGCCAATGTGTCTGCTTCACCATTTACTGGGGTTGCCAAAGGCAAATGGCAAGTCACATGATATACTGTAAGAGTCTTAGTCTGACCAAAGGCCCATAGATCTTGTGACAACTCTTGCCCCCAAAGGGGCTGGTGACCAGCTATCTAGTTGGTATGGCACAATTTCAGTAGCCACAGGGTCAAGCTCCAATAGATGGTCCAGGTGTCAGTGCAGACAGCTATAGGGGAGGGCTCCTGGGTGATCATGAGCCATACTGTCTGCAACTCAGCCCATTGACTGCTCTTCTCCCCTCCACCTTCCATCCATATTATCTCAGTCTTAGGATGGAAAGCCACAGCCCTCCACTTTGGGGGCTGCCTATGACTGGACCTTCTGTATACCAAGCATCTTCAGGTATAGGGGCTTTTCTCTCCTGATGAGGACTCTCAGCTACCCGTGGCTCAAAAGCAAGTTCTTCCTGTTTTCCACTGGTATATGTCACTGACCCCAATAAGTGTTGGGGTTATCCACTTAAGGGGCTAGTAGACAGGGCACTATGCTACTGAAAGTATGTACCCCATTTAGCCAGTGTAGGCATCTGTGCCACACCACTCCATGGCCTTTGGTCGAGTCTTGCACCCACCCCATGATGGGGTAGGTGGTTATTACCTTGGTATGAGTTGTTCCGGTGATGGGCTCCATAGCCAGCAAGGCATGGTACATGACAATCAGTTGCTTCTCTGTCAAGGTGTACCAAAGCTCTGCTCCTTTTCATACTTGTGACCAGAATCCAGTAGGTTGGAGTGTCCATTCAAGCTGCTGCCAAAGGCCCCATCCATAACCATCTTCAGTTACATGAACATCCAGCTCACAGGGCCTTGATGAGTCCATCATACTCAAGGTCTGTACTACCTTGACTGCCCACTTAGCAGCAGTAAAAGCAGCTGCACATGTCTCATCCCAGTCCCACGTGATACCCTTTCATAACAGCCAGTATAAGGGCTTCAGAATTTGTGCCAAGTGCAGGATAAACACTCTCCAATTGCCCATAAGACCCCAAAACTCTTGTAATACTGCCACAGTGGTAGGGGTAGGGAAAGCCTGGACCTTGTCTATGACTGCTTCTGGGATAACTTTAGTTTTACCTGACCAGAAAACCCCCAAGAACTTTACAGACAAACCAGGTCCCTGAATCTTGGTGCTGTTCACAGCCCATCATTTCTCCTGTAGATGTTGCAGCAGTCTAGGAACTGCCCCTACTAAATCTGCAAGAGAATCAGACATGAGCATGATATCATCAGTGTACTGATACAGCCACACTGTTTGTGTTTTTTTCCATGTGGCCAAGTCTGGGGCTACAGGTATGTGACAAATGGTGGGGCTGTGGAGGTATCCCTGTGGAAGGACAGTGAATGTCCACTGCCGGCCTTCCCACATGAATGCAAACTGTTTCTGACTTTCCTGTGCTATGCCAATAGAGAAGAAAGCATTAGGTCCACAACATAATACATCCCTAATTCATGACTGAGGGTGTCCATAAAGGCTGCTATAGGGGGGACAGCAGCATGCAAGAGGTGTGTGACTTTATTCAATTCCCTGTAGTCCACAGTCATACACCAGGAGCCATCTGGCTTTTTCACTGGCCACACTGGGGAATTAAAAGGATGATGAATGGGCTTTATGATGCCCACCTTCTCCAACTTCTGTAGAGTTTCTGCAATTCCTTTGTGTCCCCCAGGCAATTTATACTGCTTAGTATTTGTCACCTGCTGTGGTACAGGCAGAGTTGCATGGGGGTGCTTAACATGTCCCCTCAGAACTGCCTTTACCACACATACCCTCAGTCTGAACTCACCTGCAGTGGTCTGTAACCACAGGCCCTGCAGGATATCTACCCCCCAAATATACTTAGGGATGGGAGAAATGTACATGGTATACTCCTTTGGGGTTAAATGCCTTATCCCCAATGGACTTTCTTCACTCTAATTGTCTTACCCCATAGCTATCTATCACAGCAACGGTCCCAGGAAATCACTTAGGGTTGCCATAAATTAGAGAACACTCAGCTCCTGTGTCCACCAGTGCCAGGACACGTTGTACATTCACAGGGGACCAATGAATTGCTAATTTTACATTTGGCCTCTGGTCCCCATCACATTCCCCAAGGTGGGGGCCTTGACACTCCCCCGCCTCAGTCAAACTGTGATGCCCAGTCTTCCTCTTGTAGGGGCAAGGGCCCAGACAAAGCCTGAGTAATCTCTCCCAGGAAGGCTTGCAGGGACAGAGGCCAGACATGAGACTTTGCCTCTGGCTTCCGTGTCCTGGACCTCAGTGGCTGGAACTGCTGCTCTGGCTTTAATTGGTGCCACAGTTCTAACTAGATCCTATTGGGCTGCCCATCAAGTTATTCTTTCACAACCCTGGCCTTTATCAAATCAACCCACATCTGGGTCCTCGAGACCTTCATGGGGCCTTTTGCTCCTCTCCTTTTAGTCATAGCACATACTTCCTTCTGTGCTCTTGTTGTTTCAACCTCTCCCAGATCTGCTAAAGTACAAATGGCCTCACTTATGGGTTGCCTTATGTGGGGGGCAAGAATAGTCAGTAGGGACCCAAAGAGAGATGGGGGAGCTATATGGAGCACCAGATTTCTCATTCCTAAGGTGAACAATTCCTAATCAGGGCCCTGGAGGTCCATATTATAATTGATATTTCTCATGGCCAACTCCCACAACACCTGCTGGAGCTCTGCATACGTTTTCCAGCTAGTGGGTAAGTATGGTAAATCACCCTGATTAGGCCAAACTTGCCTGATGGCTGCTGTCAGCCAATCCAGAAATGCCCAGTTCCCTGAGGTGTGATGGATACTTTTCAACTACTGCCAGAGGGAAGAGTGAGTCATCAGGGAAGCCAGTCTACCCATTTCAGAACCCGACACAATGTTTTCCACCCCCATATCCCAGAGACACAAAAGCACATAGGCAAAGGTTCTGATGGCTTCTGCCAATACTGGACACTCATATCTACCAGCTCATCCTGAGTATAGGGGTGGAGCATGGAGTGCTCCACAACCTGGGGAGAGGGTGGCTCCTCCCTCTGAGGATCCCATGATTGTTGCATTTTTATTTTCTTAATTCCAAGGCCTTTAGTACTGGAGAGGTTGGTGCCTCCGGCAGTGGCCTTGGCAACAGATTGGCCCTCCCCTGACATCTCCTCTACCATCTCCAGGGCTGAGGGCACCGCTCTCTCCTCCCCCTTCCCTATGGCCTCCTGCACTGCAGATTCTCCAGCTGCCACCTCCCTTGCTGCTAATGTATCTTCCAGGAACATGACTGGTCTTCTCAATAACCGTCCCTCTTTCTTAAGGGCATCCCATAGGTCATCATTCAGCTCCTCCAAGAAATGCTGAAGTGTGTCTGTCTCTTGCCAAAGTCTCTCTCTCTCTTCTATAACCTTTTTCACTATTTCTAGAAACAGACATCCCACAATCCCAGCTGCTACATGGCCATTCACAGCCTCTCAGCAGTCTTCTCTCTCACAGAAGGTTAATTCCACAGCGTCTGGTGTCTCCACCCTTTCCCAATTCTGGGAAGACCCCACTACACCAGGAGGTGCTTTACCCTAGACCAGTTCCCCACTAGGGGCTCCCCAAATGGAAGCCCCACAGATAGGGGGACAATAACAGGTGAAGCTGCACCCTCTGCTGCTGCAGCCACTGGGGCCTCCCCACTATCCACAGGGAAGGTTCTGAGCATCTCCCCACCATCTCTAAGGGCAGCCTGCCCAAGGGTCACACCCATGAAGACAGATTTTGGATTTGAAGGTCCTGCCAACTACTGACAGTTGTAACTATGGGGGGAAAATTCTGGGGCAAAATACCTTTGAAATAAAAATCAGTCAAAGGGAGAAATAAAGTAGGAGAAACCCATTTATTCCTTAAAAGCAGTCATCCACTTCTGTTCACCTGTGTCTCTTGTGACCCGGCTGCAAAAAGGGACCCCACCCAGCCTCTCAGGTCCAGGTATGCCCTCGCTCCCCCTTGTCCTCACCTATTGATATGGAGATGGACTAAGGCCAGGTGAGAGATTCTGGAACTATTGTGATTTTACCCACATTAGCTTTTTTTCCCCCTTTGCCTATTTTGCCTACTCTCCACCTTCCCTCCTATGGCAACCACCAGTCTGTTTTCTGTGGTTATCAGTCTATTTCTGTTTTGTTTTTGTTTGCTATTGAGATTAAGCAAAATTGTATGGTATTTATCTTTCTCTGTCTGACTTATTTCACTTAGCATAATACCCTCTAGGTATGGAAATTATGTGGGTTTTAATAATTCACTTTGGAGTGTTGATTTTCATTTGGAATGGTCATTATTGGTTAGATATTTTGAGCCTTAATGGAAACAGAGGAAGAATTCTGTCCTTCAAGTCTCAAATCAGAACTGTATTCCTCCATGAAAAGACCCCTGTTATGGGCTGAGTTAGGTGCATCTCCTTGTAAAACAACATATGATTGTTCCTATCATAGCACTTATCACACTATATTTTAATACCCTATTTGCCTGTTTATCACTCCCCGAAACTATGAGTATGTGGAGGTGAGGAATCGTGATCTTTTTTACTCTTAATCTCAAAGCCTTGTAAATACTTGTGAGATCGATACTTGGATTTTTGTTCTATACAAGAAGTTCTGAACTGGGACCAGTTTTCTTCCCCAGAAGATACTTAGTAATGTCTGGAGACATTTTTGGTTGTCTCTGCTGGAGGCTGCTACTGACAAGTATGGGTAGAGATCAGGAATGCTATTAAAAATTCCACAATGCACAGAGCAGCTCCTATAACAATGAATTACCCAATGAGTATTATTACAATATTAATAGTGCTGAGGTTGGGATACTCCACTTTTTACCTACTATGCATCAGATAGCATCTTAGACACTTGGCATATGCCATCTCGTTTAATCCATACAACAGTATTACGAGGTTAGAATTATGTCCTATAAATTCAAAGCATTGCCTTTGTGATAAAATATATATATATTTTCTATGAAGTTTTGTTGCTACATATGTTTACTCTAAATCTAATTTAGCTAGATCTGATCTTTGGTTTCCAGGATAAAGGAACAAGTTAAATGAGACCAAGAGGAAACAAACAAATCCTGTAGGTGAGACATTCTGTAAAACAACTACCCTGGTCTCTTCAAAAAGCCAATGTCATGAAAGAGTGGGAGTTGACTGTTCTAAATTAAAAGAATTTTAGGCTAGAAACAGTAACTCAAAAACTGGGGATGAGGGGGTTTGGTCAATGGAGTTTAAGTGTTCTAGGATCTCTGAATTATCCAGGAAATGACAAAAAAGTGCTAATGCTTACTGCCTCATTGATTCAAGGATGTATTGTAATGTGTAGGCTAGCCTCTAAAAAGAATAGTTTAAAATATGTAACAACCCAATAGATGGAAAAAGGACATAGAATGATTCCAAAAAAATGTGATTAATTCAAATAAAGGATAAAAGAAGAGAAAAAGGAACTAGAACAAATTGAGACAAAGAGAAAACACATAGTAAGATGATGCATTTCAGCAGGAAAAATGTATCATATATTTTGTATGTAAATGGGTTGATCTTCCATTTAAAAGACAAAGGATATGTCAGATTGGATAAAAAGCAAACAGCAATTATGTTTCTTACAAAAGAGAAACATTAAACAAAACCAGGGAAAAGTTGAAAGCAGAAGAATAGAAATGATACCATGAAAACACTGACCACAGGAAGGTTGGTGTGGCTCTGTTCATACTAGAGAAAACAGACTTTCAAACAAGGAACATTATTGGAGGCAAAGAGGGCTATTTCATAGTGATAAAGTAGTAAGTACATGAGAAAGACATAGTGAATCTATGTTTGTATGTGTCTAAAAACATAGCCTAAAAAATACATAAAGCAAATGTTGACAAAACTAAAAGGATAGACAAATTCATAACCATAGTTAAGATACTATATTTATAATTAATAGAACAAGTAGACACAATTATTAGTAATAATACAGGATATTTAATGACAAAGTTTACCCATGTGACCTAATTGTTATTAGAGAACACTGCAACCAGCAAGTGTAGAATAAAAATTGTTTTCAAGTGATTATGGAACTTTTATCAGCTACTGGTCTAGAAAGCAGGTCTAAACAAATATCAAAGGACTGAGATAGTATGGAGTATTTTCTTTGACCACAGCAGAAAAATTCATGAAGTCAATAAGAAAACACTAAGTAGAATGTTTCAATATTTGGAAGTCAAGTAGTATATTTTTAAATAATTTCTGAGTCAAAGGACGTATCACAGTGGAAATTGAAAGATATATTTTTCTGAATGCTAATAAACACAATGTATCACAATGTGTGGATTGCAGCCAAAGCCATGCTCAGAAGGAAACATAAAACTTTTAGCTATGTCATTTAACTTATGATATATGTTTTTTTAAGGTTGTGTTGTGAATATTCTTTTTTTTTAATTAAGGTATTATTGATACACAATCTTATGAAGGTTTCACATGAACAACATTGTGATTTCAACATTCACCCATATTATCAAGTCCCCCTACACACCCCCATTGAAGTCACTGTCTAATTTTATATATGTTATATATAATATATATTTTAAAAGAAGTAAGACTAAAATCTTGATGCAAGTATCCATCTTAGGGAGCCAGAGAAAGAATAACAAAGAAGAAGAAAGGAAATTAATGAAAGCAGAAATATATAAAATAGGAAGGTATACAAATAGAACAACTCTAAAAAGCCAAACTTTATTTATTGAAACAATTAATAAAATTATAAAAACTGGCAAGACTGGTTAGGAAACAAAAAGCAAAGAGACCAAATAATCAATATAAAGGATAAAAAAGGGGAGACATAACTGGATTTTACAAAGATTACATGATAATAAAAGCAGATTTTGAACAATTTCATTGAAATGATTTTAAAGATGAAGTGAAATTGAAAACTGAAACAAGAAGAGATAGAAAGTCTGTGTAGTCCTGTATCTGTTAAAGAAATTAAGTACTTATTTAAAACATTCCACCAAGAACTGTCTAGGCTCAGATTGCTTCACTAGTAAATTTTACCAAAGTTTTAAGGTATAAATAATAGCAATTTAACATAAACTCATTCTATAAAAAGAATAGACATTTGTCATTTGGGTAGCATGACCTTTATAGCAAAACACAACAAGGACATTTCAAGAAAAATTATAAACCAACATAGTCCATGAATTTTTATACACATTTCCCAACAAAATGTTAGCAAAATGAATTCAGCAATACATGAAAAAGAATATATTACAAGTTTGGCTCACTTTGAGACAGAACAATATTTGAAAATCCCTCTCCCCAATTAAAATCATGCTGAAAAACTAGGATAGCAAACCAAAGACATACAAACAACAGTTACAAGAAAACTAGTAGACAAAGTTTCCTAGAAAACCCTTGCCCTGTGATGTATGTAGGTGGGAAAACAACCAGTGGGTACAGACTTGTGTTGTCTCATCTGTGTGGGAGAAAGAGGAGGGCAGGCAACTGAAATTCTTATGGTCCTAAGGAAAGAAGGAGATTGCTTAAATTACCAGTGTATACTCATTGGGATACAGTGTCAACCTAAGAAAAGCTGCCAAAAATAGAAGGGAATTTAATTAGATCCAAGGAACCGTGGTCCCATAATGACTGATATTACTTGAAGTGTTCCGGGCCGCATAAAATTCTTTAAACTAACAGGAACACAGCTCTTTCAAAGCAAGCCTAGCACTGATAAGAAATTTCTGGAAGTAATTGATCAGAACAGGAACAATACTAGAAATGAAAAAATAATGTCTTGATGAAAGTGTTAGAAATCACCAGAGGACTCAGATTTTCAAAAATACAAGGCCATATTTTTCGTTAGTTTATGCAAAAACACCAAGAATGAGCTATAGATGCTCGAAGCTAAAAAAGCTATCAATCCCCCACCCCTGCCCTCATATAAAACTACAGGGAATCTCTTTCATCTGAGAAATAAGCAGCCAAAAGGATTATGACTGAAGTTCACACAAAATGTTTTTTATAAGAAAAATAAAAAATGAGAGGTATACTAACCTTCCTAGAAACAATGAAAACATGCAAGATAGAAGTACCCACAAAATGTATGAAAACTGTGATAGAATAGTTCTAAACTAGCTACAAATT
This sequence comes from Manis pentadactyla, assembly GCF_030020395.1. Classification (NCBI taxonomy): domain Eukaryota; kingdom Metazoa; phylum Chordata; class Mammalia; order Pholidota; family Manidae; genus Manis; species Manis pentadactyla. Next base: position 43,076,728 of record NC_080020.1, on the reverse strand, counting down.
TAGGATCTTTTTTATTTTATTTTATTTTATTTTTTAAATTTAGGATCTTATAAACTATAAAAGAAGAACATGAACCTCAATTTTAAAAATTCAGATATTAGAAGATTAGAGAAAAGTGGGATTTGAGAGAAGGGGCAAATAGCTCAAGAAACCATTCAGAAATAAAAGAAGTCATTTCAAAATAAATAATGCCAATATGGAAGAACAAACTTCACAAAATTATACTATCCAGTTTTAAGACTTACTATGAAGCTACAGTAATCAAGACAGCATGGTACTAGTAAAATAACAGGCATATAAATTAATGGAACAGAATAGAAAGCCCAGAAATAGACCCATTCAAATATAGTCAACTGTTTTTTTTGACAAAGGTGTGAAGACAATTTAATGGAGAAGGAACAAACAGCCTTTACAATAAAAGGCTCTGGGACAATTGAATGTTCACATGTAGAAAATCGAACCTAGACACAAACCTGAAATCATATATAAAATTTAATTCAAAATGGATCATAGACTTAAATATAAAATGTAAAACCATAAAACTTCTAGAAGAAGGCATATGAGAAAAAAATCTACATGACCTCGGATTTGGAGATGAGTTTTGTTTTCATTTAATACCAAAAGCATCCATGAAAGAAATTGGTCAATTGAACTTTGTTAAAAATAAAAACTTCTGTTCTGCAAAGGGCACTGCTAGGAGAATAGAAAGACAAATCACAGACTGGGAGAAACTTTTGCAAAATGTGTATCTAATGAAGGACTTTATACAAAATACACAAACAACTTTCAAAAGTCAGGAGTAAGAAAACAAACCCCCATCCCCTAAAGAAAAAGAAATAGGTAAAATATTTGAAGAGGCACAATGCACCAAATAAGATGTATAGATGGCAAATTGCATGTGAAGAAATTTTCAACATCTTTTTCATTAGGACAATGCAAATTAAAGAAATACCACTACACACTTTAGTTAGAATGGCTAAAATACTAAGAACTGATAATACTAATCACTGGTGAGGAGGCAGAGTAACAGGAACTCTAATTTATTGCTGCTCAGAGTGCAAGATGTTATAGTCACTTTGGAAGATAGTTTAAGTTTCTTACAAAGCTAAACAAAGTCAAGTCTTAAAATCCCCATCAGTGGTTGTAGGGGTTCAAGGAAGAAGAGAGAATGGAGGGTGAATAGGTTTAGTGTAGGAAAGGAGGGGCTTAAGATGGTGTAACTATGCTATATTACACTGAACTAGTGGATACATGACATATGCATTGACTAAAACTCAAAGAATTTTACAGCACAAAGAGTGAGCCTTAATGCATGTGAATTTTTTTAATTATTCAAGAAATTGGAGGATCCCAAAATAGAATACACACTGTAATGAATATATGAATTAACCTCGTTGAAGGTGATGGGGAGAAAGGTGCCAACCTAAGTAGATTTGGAAATGAGTGGAGTCTGTGAGACTGAAGGCAAAGGGACCAGCACAGAAGAACTGTATTCAGGTTGACAAAGTTGTTCCCACAGGGGTGTGGCTTAACAGTTCTGATATCACTATACATGTATATTAGAACTGAACAAGGGTGGATGGTGGGGACAGGTTTCTCACTGTTGAAATGGGTGGTTAGAGACAAGCAATGGAGAAAGCTATGATGATCCATGTGGTAATGGATTAGAGTTGGAGATAGCAGTATGAACAAATATTTAGTCTAACAGAGATGTTGTCACTTAATATATATGGATAGATACATAGAAACACTTATTGATATGTGAATATACATAGGTTTGTACACAGCAAATATTTCCTTGCTCCATTAGCAAGAGGGCCTTGAAGCAATAACACTGCAGTAGCAATGAACATGCCTAGGGCCCAGATCTTGGTTTCTGATATTGTTCTCCAATAAACAGGGACTAAGACATCTGGGAGAAATGGGTTGAGTCTAGGACTGGGGCATGAAATTGGTCGTGTCAGAAAGGAAATGCTTTAGGAAAAAAATCATAATTCCAGGAGTATGTCGAAGGACACAGGAGCAAACTGCAGGAGCCAAAGCTGACACAATTTCAGCAACAAAAGAAATACATTTGTACTGGATTATAACTAAAATATGACATAAATATCTATGAATCCACATTGATATAAATATTCTTGAATAAATAAATACATCAGGAAAGAAGAAATTTCCAATGCAGAAAAATTCTGAGAAATTGATGTAGATTTTCTGCCTTCAGAGAGGTGGAGCATAACTCTCCACTCCTTAAATGTGGGCTTTGCATTGTGACTTCTTTCATGTGAGTACTGTGTGCCAAGGGGAGGGCAGGGAATAATAACCGTACAGTGGAGAAATATCACACACACTACCTCAGCCATGTGACCAAGGTCAATATCAAAAGTGGTAAGTCATGTTGATAGTATCTATCTTTGATAAGATGTAATGCAAATAGCAGTGTACATCTGTGATCTTCATCTCAAAAGCCCGTAGCTCCAGTCTAACAAGTAAAACATCAGACAACTCCCAATTGAGGGACATTCTTAAAAACACCTGAACAGTTCTCCTCAAAACTGTTAAGGTCATCAAACAAGAAAAGTCAGTGAAACTGATGCAGCCAAAAGGAGCATTAGGAGACATGATGACTAAATGTGATGTGAAAAAAAATTAAAACTAACATTAAAAATAAATGTAGTGTAACATCCTGGATGGTATCCTAACACAGAAGAAAGATGTAAGTAAAAACTAAGGGAATCTGAATGAAGTATTGACCTTAGTTAATAATAATGAATCAATATTGGTTCATTAATTGTGACAAGTATACTATACTAATATAGGATATTAATTATAGGAGAAACTAAGAGTGGATTTTATGAGATTGCTCTGTATTATTTTCCCAATTTTTATGTACAGCAAAAGTTATCCTAATTGAAACAGTACATTTTTTTAAAAGTTTACTGTTGCCAAGCCTTGCTTAAATTACAGCTTCATAAGCAAAATAAATGTTGGTGTTGTTTTACACCAAAAGTACTACATGTATACTAATCTAGATGGAATCCGAGAGCAGATAAATGGAATGGACAATGCTTTCAGAGAGATGGAAAGGTATGTTTTTAAAAAACAATAAGAATTTAATATAGAGATGAAAAGGATTTAAAAGAAAGTGATAGAGAAGTCAAAGGAGCCTTAACACACTTAGATTATAAATCTTTGAGGAAGAAAACTGAAGCAAGGTGACAAAATAAAACAAATAGAACGAAAATTTCCTGAAGTAAAAGATGTGAAGGTGCATATTGAAAGGACACAGAATGCCTGGGGAAATATACCCTGGGAGTTCAAAATCAAAACATATTCTAATAAAACTATTACATTTTAGGAAAAATATCCTTAAGCATTCAATCCAGTAGGCACTTGCAATGGAAAGAAAATCTGACTCTCTGCATACTTTTTTTTATTGAAATATACTTGATAAACAATATTATATTGGTTTCAAGTATACAACATAGTGATTCAACAATTATCTGTATTATTAGATGCTCACCCCAACTAGTACAGTTACTATCTGTCAACATAGGAAAATACTACAGAACTATTGACTATAGTTTCTATGCTGTACTTCCATCCCTGTGACTAACTGATATTATGATTGGGATTTGGTGTCTCTTTATCCCCTTCACCTATTTCACGCACTCACCCCAAACCCTCCCCTATGGTAACCGCCAGTCACTTCTCAGGGTCTGTTTTGCTGTTTTGTTCATTTTGTTTTGTTTTTAGATTACACTTGTAAGTGAAATCATATGCTTTTTGTCTTTTTCCACCTGGCTTATTTCACTTAGCATAACACCCTCTAGGTCCATTGTGTTGTCACAAATGACAAGATTTCTTTCTTTCTTATGGCTGAATAAAAATCCATCATATATATGTACCACATCTTTATCCATTCATCTATTGATGGACACTTAGGTTGCTTCCATATCTTGGCCATTGTAAATAATGCATTGATAAACATAGGGGTGCATATATCTTTGCAAATTGGAATTTTTTCTTTGGGTAAGCTCCTAGAAGTGGAATTACTGGATCAAATGGTATTTCTATCTTTAGCTTCTTGAGGAATCTCCATACTGTTTCCCATAATGGGTGCACCAATTAACATTCCCACCGTCAGTGTTGGAGAGTTTCCTTTTCTCCACATCCTTGTCAACACTTGTTATTTCTTGTTTTTTTGGACACAGGTCATTCTAATTAGTGTAAAGTGATATCTCATTGTGCTTTTGATGAACATTTCCCTAATGATCAGTGATGTGGAGCATCTTCTCATGTGCCTTTTGTCTATCTGTATATCTTCTTTGGGAAAATGTCTATTAGGTCCTCTGCCCATTTTTTAATTGGGTTATTTGTATGGTTTGTTTTGTTTTGATGTTGAGTCATATGAGGTTTTTTTTGGATATCAGTCACTTATCAGATGTATCATTTATGAATTTATTCTCCCATACCATAGGTTGCCTTTTTGTTTTGTTGATGGTTTTCCAGCATACTTTTGACACCAAAGCCAGAATTCAATTGAATACTTCTTAAAGGAATAAACTGTGAACCAGATTTTATAAAATGTGAATCAGAGCCACACAAATGTCCATATATAATGACAACAGACTATTATACTCATTCAGGAACTCAGCCATCATGGTTCCCATAGAGCCCTTTCTAAGGACTCTCTCAGAGAACAAGTTTCACACAACCGAAAGCCTGGAGAGATACTGGCATAAGGCCAGATGTAGTCTACACTTCCAAGCTCCCTGCCAGTTAGGTGAAGACTTGAGACTGACTTGGAATTCTCTGGAATCAAAGGGAAGGTGCTGTGGCCCTCCACACCTGCTCTCTTTCTCTAGGCCGGGTAAATTGACAGTACTCTAAGGACTTAAAGGCTGTGGAAACACAGAATGAAAGGATCCTCTGTTGCTGCTTGACATATATTTGGGTATGACATAAACAAGAAATAAACTTAACCATGTAATTTATCCCATTACTAGAATAAGAAAGAAAAGTAATTTTATCTCTATAGATTAAGAAAAAAGTATTGAATAAAATTCACTAATTCATGATTTAAAAGCACTTAAATATTAAGAGTAAAATGGAACTTCTTTACAAGAAAAACCTAAAACAAATATCACAGTTAATAATGCAATATTGAAAATGTTTCTCCAGAGAGATAACATGTCATCATGACTTCTGCTTAAAATTGTTTTGGAAATCGTGCTTCTGACAATAATCTAAAAAAAAAGGAAGGAATGAAAGAAGGGAGAGAGGAAGGAAGGAAGCAAGCAAGCAAGCAAAGTGAAAGAACAGGTATAAAGATTGGAATAGAAGAAATATAATGTCATTATTTGCAGATGACATGATTGAGTACATAGAAAATACAAAATAATCTACATATAAACTATCAGGATTCCTAACTGAATTCTTCAGGTCTCAGGACACAAGATCAATATACCAACAAATCAGTAATAATGTCTATATATCAGCAAAAATTATTAGGAAATTTTTTTAAATGACAGCACCAAGAACTATCAACTGCCCAGGAATAAATGTAATGAAAGATGTGCAAGAAACAGAAAGTGACAAACATTACTGGGAACATGAGAGATGACTCAAATATATAGATAGGTGAATTATGTTCATAGAGTGGAAAACTCGATATCTCGAAGATGTCAGTTCTCTCCAAATTGATATGTAGATCCAGTCCAATCCTAATCAAAATGCTAACAGGTTGTTGTGGGAATTGTTATGATTCTGTTTATATGGAAATGCAAATGGCAAAAGAGAGCCAAGCCTGTCTTGAAAACTCAGACATAGAAGCTTGAGATGGAGCAAAGATGGCGCTGTGAAGCAGCTTAGAGTGAACAGTCTCTAAATGGTCTATAAACCCAGAAAGAGGAATTGTATCCGCATGAGGAAAACAAGTTACATTGCCCTCTAGCACACCATTCACAAAACCAGTTATAAGTGGATTATAGATTTATACATAAAAGATAAAATAAGAACACTTCCAGAAAATAACATAGAATATTTTTGTGGCTTTGAGATAGTTGATATTTCTTAAGCAGGATACAGATGGCACTAGACTTAAAGAAAAAAAACCAGATAACTTAAACTGAATATTTATTAAAATAAAAAATGTTAGTTCATCAAAATACATCATTAAGTGAGTGAAAAAGGACACCTCAGAGTGGGTGAGGATCCTGGCAGTGTGTAACTGACAAAGGACTTATATATAAGAATATAAGAACTTACACAAATAAATAAGAAAAAAAAATGGTTCAGAGTTTTGAATAGGTCCTTCACAAAAGAGGATATCCAAATGGCCAGTGATTGTACAAAAATATGATCAGTGTGTCCTTAGTCTTCAGAGAAATGTAAAATAAAAATACAGTGATGTACACCACACCTTCATCAGAATGGCTAAAACTTACAAGTGGTGATGATGATGTTAAACAAACAGCATTTATCATATGCTGCTATTGGGCTAATTGATCATAGTGCTCTGGAAAACTCTTGGACAGAACCAACTAGAGCTGAACATATACATACCCCATGACCCAGTAATTCCATTCGTACATATACATCCCACAAAAAGACATACAGCAGAATATTCCTAACAGCATAATTAGAAATAACCCCAAACTGGAAACAAGCCGAATACTCATCAACATGAGAAAAAATAGATTGTGATATATTCATACAATGGAATAGACTGGTAAGAAATGAAAACAACATTAAAAAAAGAAAACCCTACTGCTACGTATAGCCTGATACATCTCAGAAACAGAATGAATGGCAAAAGCCAGACATAAAAGAATATATGTTACCAGATTCCATTTACATAATATTCAAAACAGGCAAAACTTATCTATGGCATTTAGAGTCAGGTTAGTGTTTATCCTTGGAAGGTTGGAAATGAAAGGGGGCATTAAGGGGTTTCTGGGGTATAGCATCGTGTTTCTAGATCTAGGTAAAGGTTTTGTGAATCTGTTCACTGGATAAAAATGCTTCAAGCCCTACAATTTTGATTTGTGCATTATTTTACAGATGTGTTACATTTCAAAAAACTTAATCTTTAAAAGAGACTTTAGAGATAGACATAACCAAATTCAATGCACGGCTCTTAATTGAAGCCTAGTTTGAAGAAATGAATGTAAAAAATAAAATTCCCAAACAAATGGAGAAATTTGAACATGGACACAGTATCGTGAGCATGATGTTAGGGACTTACTTTTAGGGACCAGGGGTCCTGATTTCTGTAATTTACTTTGAATGGTTCAGTACAGAAAACAAAACAGATACAGCAAAATCAAAAAAGTTGTTGAATCTAAGTGGTGGGCATATGGATGTTCTTCTTCTCTATATTTTTGAACATTTTTTATTAAAAAAATGTAAGATGCATTTTTGAAAATTATTACATTTTCACAGAGAAAAAAACCTGAAGTTCAGAAAGTTAACATAATTTGCCATGCAGAGAGTTACATCCAGGGCTATTCTGAATTCAGGTGCTGGAACAAGAAAACATAACTATGAGAAACTGGAAGGAGTTTGAGATAACTGTTATTATCCAGTTTCTGTATATTATAGACAAGGACCCAGTCTGAAGGAATGTGACTTCCATGAAATGTTAATGCAGCATGCAGCGGTTGAGTTGCCTTGGTGTTAGCTCAGCTTTTCCAAAGAGCAGAACACAATGATGTCCTTAACTCTAACCCAAGGTTCACATTTGCTCTTTAACTAGATGTGAGGTAAATAGACTATATATTTAAATGTATATATGTGACAAATATATAAATTTTTTAATTATTGCGATAGTTTTTTTTTTTTCCTAGTAGATAGAAGCCTATTTGTCCGGCCACAACTGACATGGGTTGTGTTTCTTGAGCTGACCATTTAGAGGCCAGGCACTCAAACAGCTTATGAATGTGGCTTTTTCTTCATTCAGCCTCATTTGTATCAACATCAAAGACTAACCATTGTTATTAACTCAGAATTATGGACAGGGTTTTCTTTGTGAAATGTATCGCCTGCGGTGTCTACACTTAAATTACTCTAAGTCCATGGAAAAAAAGCACAGTGTCTATGTGGGTGTATATGCTGCCAACACCAGAAACACCACTGTTGACAGATTTTTTATTGGTTTATGTTATTCCTTATTTTTAAAAAAACGTAACTGCTATCTTGGAATATATTCTCTGTTGTTTCTTTAAGAATTGTAAGACAGATTGAAGAGAAGCCATAAAAGTAGAGAAATATTCGAGAGAGAACAAAAGCTCTGGGAAATTTTCAAGGCCATCAGACACCCAGGCAGGACTCCAGGCCTATAGTCCGAGGCCAGCTCTGCGTGATTCTCTCCCACCAAGCTCTTTCTTCTCCTGTTGTGTCAAAGGGACTGAGGCACATGAAGAGGAGGTTTTTGGAAGACAAGCCTAAAAACTTCAAATTATCATGTAGTGGAGGATGACACTGTCTCCCTGGAGAACAAAACTCAGGAATATAAGCTTATGATGGTAGGAATTTACAGAGAAGTAAGAAACAGGGGCTCTGATATCCTCACCCACACTTACACGTGGTTTCACCTTGGGCAAATTAATGAGCATCTCTTAGCCTCAGTTACCTCATTCTATAAAACATCTATGTATCTGCTTCATAGGGTTGTTTAGAAAACTAAATAGTACATTTACAGAGAACATAGGGTCCCCTCTCACTCATACAGATCCTCATAAGCATGCCACTGCAGTCTCTCAAGCAGGACTGAAATAAAAAAGACTGATTACATGTTCCTGAAAAATCTCTAAGACAAGCACTCTCAAACTTCTCCAACAACTTCTTTCCTCACTCCACCTCACAATAGCTCACCCACCTCCAGAGGGGGTCTATAGGACTATTTTTCATCTTGTGTATTAGACAATTTGATGTAACAAACATATATTGAGCATCTGCTTTGTACCAGTTATTGTGTTAGCATGAGTTTTGAGAAGAAAGTAATGCTACCTCTGCCTGCAAGATGTGTACAGTCTACTGGGAAGGCAAGCATGTAAACCCAAACTTTGCAGCTTGGTGGATATTGAACCCTCAAGGGTATAGAGGAATGACCCCCTCTACCAGTGAGGTCAGGGAAAGCTTTGCCTAGGAAGCATCACTTGAACTGAATCTTGAAGATCAAATAAGAATATTAATCATGACCACCAGTTTAGCAAAGGATGATACATCTGGGATCATTCAGGAGGGAAGCGAGAATAGTAATCCCTAGAAGTTTCCACAGGCCCTTTGATCTGCTAATTTTGTCAGAGTGTATGTATGGTGGACACTTTGCTTAATGATTTAAATATTAAGATTGTGGATTCTAAAGTTAGGATAGATCTGGATTTGAACCTGGATTAAATCTTCTCATTTCACTTACCAGCCATGAGACATTGGGCAAGTTTACCATCTGTTAAGTTTGGATAATGATTGTTGAGTGGAATTGTCTTTTAAACAGAGGTTTGTTTCCAAAGTTGTCATGAAAGATAAAAATGGAAACTATTCAAAAGTACTGACAGTTCCAACTCCCATAAACAAGCCATGCAGGGACCAGGTTATACAGAAAAGTAACACTGACCACTGGACTCCCCATCACCAAGATGCTCGCCGCAAGCTGCACCTGAGAACTGAGCTGCTGAGGAAAGAGCGGATTCGCAGCTCTCATCCCAGGATGTGTGGGGGCATGGGGGCAGGGGGAGAACGGCTGGGAGGACCTTCTGGACCTGCGTTTCTCATCTTCTCCTTTAATTTTTGCTGAGTGTCTATACTTTGGTCCACTCATAGGTTCAGGGCACATATACATAATTCCATTAACTCACTTCATGAGGCTCTCGTGAGGCTGTCCATGTGAAGTGCTTTGCACAGTGATCAGCACAGTTACCACTCAGTATATTTAACTATCCTCCCAGTCTCTCCTTCTCTTCTTTATGTCCGTTGTTATCACAAGTTAACAGTAATGAATACAGAAAAAGCAATTTATTTGATCAGGTGAACCGAATGACTACATTTTTATTCATTGGCTTTTTTTCCATCTCTTAGGCCAGATACCCCATGCCAAATACATACCAAATGCCCTCCTGTCCTTGTTCTCCCATTAAAAGTTGTCAAAGCAAGTTTTTCATCCGAGAAATGAACTTTTAATAGTATTTTCTGTCTGACAGAAGTGAGGGTGTTGTCAAAAATTAAGTACCTGCTTAAGTGCTCTAAAAAGCAAACAGACAAAACAATGCCAATTATCATTATTTTTTCTGTATTACTATCCTTGTGGGAGTACAGCCAAATAACCAGTTTAGAATTGTACCCAGTTCCTCCCCTGAATGCCTTGAAGATCAGCAGTTTAGATTCATTTGTTTTATTCTCTTTCTTTACATTCATCAAATTGTCTTGCTAGAATTAAAAAAATACGTATCTGAAGGATCAATTTTCTCATTTCAAAATATAACAAGGAGAATTGCTCTACTCCTGGGAATATGTCAGCCAAGTTGTGAATCTTAAAATGCTTACGCCTCTGTCTCTCTTTCTCTCTCTCAGTCTGTGTGTGTGTGCCTTTTCCAAGATGTGGAGGTTTGGAGTAAAAATGGTAATTGACCTTTAACAAGAGAGCTGAGAGAACTGCTTCTGCATATTATAAGGCTGTGAGCTGGATTTTAAATGTTTGATTAAGTTATTAGAGTGTTTTGCTTTGGCATAATGTACTATAAATTTACAATTGCTGGCCAAAGCAGTTAGTCAGCGGAGAAGAATAAATTGTTTTGAGAGGTGCTTCAAAACCTGGATTTTATTCTCTCGGAAAGACAGGGTTTTAAATAAATCATGTAATACAAATGAGAATTTCTATAATTAAGGTTCTAACTAGGAAGATCCCTAGCAGCTTTAAAGTGGTAACATGAAGAATGACATCCCAGCATGCTTCCATTTTCTTTTCTTTCCTTTTTAAATTTGTGTTTTGCATGCGCAGCTTTGTTTTAGGGGCCCAGAGACCAAGCAGCACACAATAAGCACACGTTAAGTGTCTGTTGTTAAACAATTTATCTCTGAGATGTGAGTGCTGTAGGGAGGCAGCCAGGCTAAACAAATGTACTTTTTTTTTAACAAATGGTCCCAGCACACCTTTGCTTCACAGCACTTCAAATGGCTAGAGGCCCTGTCACCTGCACCCATGCCATTACTTAGAGACTTTGTTTGGCAGCCCTCACTCCCTGTCACCCAGTAATTTCACTTCCTGACAGCATCCGTGCTTTCAGAGCATGTTCTCCTGCTTCTGTCGTTTAGGAGATCTATCTTACATGGCAACTCCCCTCCCTTGGGGGCTCTCTCTGGCTTTTGCCTCAACCCTCTGCCCAGGATTCTTGCAGCTGTTTCCTCCAGGCCCCACAGCACTACTAGGCTCTTCTCCCAGGAGCACCTAAATAAATAAAATGTCATTAAATGTATGTGATTGGTTCTTGTTCTGCTTTATTTATGTGATATATGTACACAGAGAACTTTCTACTGCACAGTGTACAAATAGACCATTTATAATTGATAAGTAGGGCAATTGTGGTCATTTCTAGAAAAATATGCTTGAGGTCCTCCATTAGGAACCTGGGCACCTTCTATAACATTGTTTCTATGAGATCGAATGAAAAAGGGTGGGACTGCAGTCCTCTGTAGAAGACTGACAGGTGCCACACAAACTGTACTGCTAAACGCTCATTTTCATTGGAGATTTGCATAGTGATTAGAAGCACAGACTGTGTCCTCAGGCTACCTCCCTGGGAATCTCAGGTTCTCACTGGCCAGCTGCGTGGCCTTAGGCAAGTGCCTTAATCGCTCATCTGTTAAAAAGAGTAATAGAATTACCTACCCCAGAGTTGTTGAGAAGATTAAATGAAATAATGCATGTCTTGTGTCTAGCAAGGCTCCTGACATGAAACAAAGTAAGTGGTTAATACATATTAACTTAATTACATCATCATCATGATTATATTTAAGTGACATAATTTAGTATATAAAAACTCTTCCAAGAACGGAAGCAATTGTATATGCAAGCAGGGACCATTTGCTGCTCCTTCACCCACAGATACTCGAGGACGTGCATCCCATACGTGAGGTGCCCATCCAGGGTTGGCCACCCGATCACCTGTGCACAGAAGCACTCCATTTCCCTCGTAGCCTCTGCACCTTCTTGTAGACCTGCTGGGGCCTGGGGCCCACCCTTTTCCAAGGTCCCACATAGGGTGGGGTCTGTAGTGGCCAGACTGAAGGATGCTAAGCCCAGGGACAAGGGGACTTCACATCCTGTCATTCCTCCAGTCCGTCTCATTAAGGCATTCCCTCCTGGCTCAAAATGTTAAAATGTCCCTTCCAGCATCCACACTGTGTGATGTCAGAGAGAATGTAGGCCTGGGTCTTTTCAAACAAAGGAAGATGACTCTTCCTTGAATCTTTGAGTATCCTTCAACCTATCATTACCACCTCTATAGATTGTGACGGAGCGAGAGAGGGGACTGGGGTAACAGACTGCATTTTTTATTTTGGCCTTAACCTTGCCCTGAGAATAATGAATAGCGCTACATTTATTATTAAACACCTACTCAGGCATAGTGCTTGGAGCTTTACAGGTACTGTTGGACTACATTCTCTGAGCTGTTATCCTGCAAGGCACTGGCTATTCTCAGCATTTTACAGATGAGGACATTGAATCTCAGGGAAGGTGAACCACTTGCTTTCAGTCCCACAGAGAAGGGACTGGCACCTGGACCAAAGCTTAGACCAGAGCAAGTGCTCCTGGTTTCAATTGGCCTTTGATTTTGTTTTAGGGACCGAGTTGGTGGGAAGTGGTTATAAGGCCACTTCCTTCTCCATCCCAGGAGTGGGGAAGGGGAAGGGAGAAAACAGGCTGAGGAGGAATGTGTCCTGCCTCCCAAAGGCATGTCTAGGTAGGAATCTGTCCCCCACAAAGGTCCCAGCACTCAGCCTCACTCTCTAGTACCTCCTGCACCCCCGAGAGCTCTTGGGTTCACCTAGCTCTGTACCCTCAGAGCTCCTGTTGCCCAGCCAGTGTGCAGGTGGGGATTCTGCATCCACATCAGGGTACCCAGGAGGTGGCAGGGACTGGAGGGGAAACAGAGCAATGAAGGAGATGGGCAGGGGCTGCCTCTCACCACAGCCTCTTGTTTCTCCCCTTGTTCCCATAACCACTGATGCTGAACTCGACAAGCAGTCATCAACACCCCCTCTCCTGTGTGCTTCCATTCTGGCCCCAGGGAAGTGTTCTATACACTGGGGCAAGCCAGAGTGGGCTTCTCGAACACAGACACTGCTTAGAATCCTTCCACCCTTTCCAGTCTCTTAAAATCACCTCCAGCCCTAGGACCTAGGGGTCTGGGCCCTCCCTGTCCAGTCTCCATCTCCCCCCACTGCTCTCCCTTCTCCTCCTCACCTGGTCATCCTCCAGGTCCCAACAGGGTCAGTTCCTCAGGGAAGCCTCCAGTGCCCCTCCAGACTGTTAAATTCCTCACTCACACACTCTTACAGGGCTCTGTCCCTTTGCCCATCTCAGTCTGTATTTATACATTCCATGGCTCTGCTGGATTGATATTTCTTTCCCTCATTAGACTATAAGCCCTTTGAGACAGAAACCACATGCGTTGATGCTCAGCACAGCATTGCTGGTATCTAATGTGTCTGGCCAGAACCTGCACTTATTAATATCCATCATGTGAGCAAGCAGTGTCACTGGTGATCCCCGGGTTTGGGGGACTCAGAGCGCTGACAGGGGTGTAGCCAGACCCAGGGTCATAGGTTTAGACCACACTGCTCCCCTTCACCTCCAGTTAGACAGGCTCTGCTGAGCTCTCGTCCACTCCACCTGCAATGAACATCTCGAGCTTCCTCTGGAGACCTGCCTGCTAAGCTTGTTGCCTTGTGAGGCCGTATGCTTGTCCCATTTGTGAAACCCCTCTCCTAGAACTGCCTGCCCTCTCTCCTGGCAGTGACAGAAGACCTGGCACATGGCAGTGATTCTGGGAACATTTGTGAAATGCTCAGCAGCATATTACTTTGAACATTCTTTTTAGTGGCAAACACTTTTTTCTTACTGAGATATAATTTACATAAAATAAAATGCATAAAATTTGAGTATTATTTTACTTGTTAGAGTGTGCATTTCATTAAAAAGTGGGTAAACTGTTTGGAGCCCGGTCACGTATTTATAGAATGTTGGTAAGATGGGCCATCTCTTGTCACAGTAATTTCTTAGACAGTAATGTAACCTCCAATTTCTGTAGTAATATCTTATGTGCTCAGCATTCATACATTTCCTTATTTAATCCTTACTGTAACCCAATGGAGTATTTATTGTTCCCCTTGCATTTTACTGGTAAGGAAGCTGGACTCCAGAGAGCTTCAATAATTTGGCCAAAATCTCAATACTGTGAGACACGGAGGCAGGATCTGACAGCAGCTCTCATTGCTTCCAAAGCAGGTGATTCTGCCATTGGCTGATCTGTGCATCTTCTTAGACCTAAGCAGTAAAGACAAGATGTGGTTACAAAGTCAAAAGCCTGCTTCTCCCATGTTCCTTGTAAACAGGCTCAAAAGGTAGCACCAAAGGTGGAGGACCCGCTCAGCCTTCCCTGTTCTCTGCAGCCTCCTCCTTTCCCTCCCAGTCATCCCTGCAGATGGCCTGGGAGACACATGCGCATGCATTGCTACAGAAACAGATCTCTGAGTCAGCCCCTGGAATAAAAAGAAACCTCTTTGCTGGTTTTATTTTTCTTGGTTGATTTATTTGACAAGGACCCATTTTGTACATCATTCTGGAATTTTAAAATCTTTTTTATCTCCAAATGTCTCTCTTAAAGAGCTGAAGGAGAAATAAAAAGAGAGGCTGTGTATGCTTCTCCCCATGTGATGCTTTCTGAACCTAGTGCTCTGCCTTTTTTACTTTATTTTCTGACCCTGAGATCACACAGGTTGCAGAATAGGGGCTGAGAAGAGCTAAATCCCATCAAGCAAGAGTCCGATTTACACTAATCCCTAAAGACATGTCTTTATTACTGTTGTTTGACTTGTCAGAACGCCTATGTTGCTAAACCCTGCAAAGGAAGAGAATATGAATTATTCACCTTCTAACACAGCTTCTCTGGAGAGATTAGGTGTTACAACCAGCCAGCAAAAAGGAAATGTTCCCAAATCTGGCTGACCACAGATTCAGTTCCTCTTGGTCTTCTTTACCTGGAGGACCAAGAAGCCCCACTCTGAGGCCTTCAGCAGAGATTCTAGATCAGTATTCCTGGGACCAAATCTTCAGCAACAAGTCATTTATAGAAACATCCCTCATCCTGGCACATGGCATGTCAGACGCAATCAAAACAGGCACCCAACTTCCCTGGGAACTTTCTCCACTTTAACATATGTTTCAGCTGTGGGAAAAGCATGGGGGGTGGGGGAAATAAAAAATCTCAGGCTGAATTTACAGTTGCCTTTAATAACCCATGCAGCTAAATTTATTAGGTCACAATGCCCCTTTGAACTGTGGTGTGGAATTTTCCATGCACAGTCCAGTTTCTCCAGTGAGAAGCAGACCTTCCCACTCAGTTTTGTTCCTGTCCTTGCTGAATGAACACCCATGCCATGGCCATTTTGGTTAGGAACCAGCTATGATCAAGGGTGGGCTGGGGGCATTCCACCATAGCCCTTGATCCATGTATCTAATGACAATTGTTGAAGTGCTGACATCCTCTATGTAGACACCCACGCATATACCAACTCTGTGCAGCAGGCCTGGATCTGCAGACATTCTTCCCCTGAAGACATGGAAAGCAAAGTTCTGCCTCATTTTTGCAAGCTCTGCTTTCCTAAGTGCTCTCATGTTCTGTTAAGAATAAGTTACGGCATGACTTTGTCAGTTTCCTTACCCATTTCTAATTGAACCAAGAAGTTTAGGGCTAAGATGTTTTTTCAGTAGCTTCCAAGTCTCAAAGCCTACAAATCAGGGAAATAATCTGCTCAGATCCTGGAATATCTTCTTTTTCTTTTCATCATAGTCCTGACAATTGCGGTTTGGTTAAATGGCACCTGAGATCAATTCAAATAAGTGAAATGAGCTTGAGACTTGCTGTGTGCAAGATTCCTTGCTAGCAGTGGTGAGAAATAGGGTTTAAGACACAATGGAACCTATTGACTTCTGAGTGATGATTTTCCTTCTAAGTGTGCCAACATGTGACAGATAAAACATTTTCACACATTTTCTGTGATGTGTATTAGATAAATAGCTCCTCAAGTGTGTGGCCTTATGGGTATTTTTGCTTAGAATGAGAGTGGAAGCAGGCATTTAAATATAATAAAACAGGTAAGACAATTTACAGAAATATGTTAATTACAGATGCCTAGAAACAAGGTGGTTCATGAATGATTAGACTCTCACAAACAACTATCCTAGATGTACTTAATCCCCACCCCCGACCAAGGAAGCAAGTCAGTTTATTACTCAGGGAGGTGGACCAGAGGCCTTGGCAAGTCTGACAATCCCTGGTCATTAGTGTGCAGGGCTCACCGCAGGGTCCAGCCATAATGGACTTTTGATTAAATTGCTCCCGCACGTGTCCTGTGTACTTTCACCATCCACACAACAGTAATGTTGAGATGTTGACCACTCGCTGCAACCCTGATTATCTGGATGAGAAGGAGACGCTGTAGGGAGAAATGAGCTTCCCATTAAACTTTGCACATCCCGCTCTGCTCATTAGCCTTGGAAGGGAGATGCTGGGCACATGGTAAAAAGTGGACACAGCACCACAAGCTGATGGCCGGAGGTCAGCGGAGGGACAGAGAGAAAAGTCCGTCCTGTGGTATGGGGGCTGCTGGCCTGATGTGCCACAGCTAGTGACAGCCCGTGCCCCACAGGAGACGCAGTGAATCAACCCCCCACACGCCCCTCCAAGTAGCCTTAAACCCATTCAGATGTATAATACTGTTGAATGCAGTGGATTGACTAACATTGTCTTGGCATTTCTGCAGTGACTAATTTGTGGACTCCCTGATTTTGTTCCAAGTTAAGGGGTCTTTATGTTCTAATTCCGGCAGCGCTGAACAGTGAGATATTGTGTTCATGATTCTGCCCAGTTTATTGGCACTCACATAATGACAGCCTGTTGAATGGGAAGAAGTGGTGCGTAAACAGAACAGCTGAGCCGGAGGGGAAGCACTAATTTTCCCAGCCATATCTGCAATGAGTTAGTCATGATATTTTCTTCTATCAGTGTAAGCCAGGATTTTGAACCCTGATATGTTCTAGGTTCACCTTTACACTTGAAGTTCCAAAAGAGATCAAGTTTGATTACATAAGGAAATCAGGGTCTAGCACAAAGGCTGATAAAGTGAGTTCTGGAGTCCTGGCCCCTCCCAGTGACTGGGGTGGGACTCTGGGCTTGGGATCCTAGGAGTCAGCACAAGACTTGACATTCTAAGGAAAACCCTGAGGGCACATCAAAGGTAAAGGCTTGTCCCAAGAATCCAGATCAGCTGATTAATACAAAGAGTGGCGGTTGGAAGTGGAGGCCAAGTGAAGTGTCAGACACCAGAAGGGGTAGGTTCAGAAGGCAGGCAGCTGTGGGTGGCTGAGGTGGACTCAATATGTTTGTCCTGAAGGACGTTTTTCCTCATTGACATATATTCACTGTGCTTTGGGGGTGAAGAGTTGGTTTAAAGAGTCAGTTTAGAGTGGGCACATGATGTGATTCACCGAGTCCACATGTTTTTATTGCTATTATGAAATATTGTTGAAATTGAAAGTGGCAGGTTCTACATATTCATGGTACAAAACCATTAAGGATTAGGAGCCAATAAAAGGTAAGCATCTCTGCTTTTAGCTAATTCCTGGTTCCCCTGCCCAATGTAGCCTTTGTCTCATTCTTTTTTATACTCCCCAAAATTATTCTTGCACAGACTTATGAAAGTGTGTGTGTTCTTATGTGTGATCCCTACACTGATCAGAGCTTTATCCATACCTGGAGAAGATAATCATTCATTTAGTATGGTTGAAGAAAGTCAGAAGGTCCCGTAACCAAAACAAAGAACAAAAACATTCTTAAGGCCTGCTATGGGTCCAATATTTTTTTTAACCATTTGGAAATGATTCTTTAGATTGCAAAAATTATTATAACCATTTTTTAGAGCAGTTTTAGGTTCATAGCAAAATTGAGGGGAAGGTACAGAGCTTCCCCATATGCCCCCCCACACACACATGCACAGCCTCCCCCATTTTTCCAACATTCCCCACCAGAATGAGATGTTGTTGCAATCAATGAACTTACAGTGACACATCATTATCCCCCAGGGCCCAGAGATAATAGTACTATTCGCTCTTGGTGTTGTACATTCTGTGGACTTGGATTCTGATTTATTTAACCCTCCAAATTAAGACTTTTCTTATATTCGACTATAATCTATCTGCTAGTTTGTGAACGAAGAGGGCCTGTTTAGAAGTGGTCAGTCTTGATATCTTATCTCTGCTTGTGGGGACCTCATGGGGACACTGGTCATATAGAGCACTGTGGTGCCCAGCATGGTAGCCCTAGGAGATGGCAGGGCTGAATGCGAAAGCCCGGGGCTGAGAGGGGTGCCATGTCTGAGGGGAGCCAGGAGACATGACTGGGGAATTGGGAGCCAGGAAAAGAGCCCAGGCTCATTGGGATGGGACACTGGATCTGCATGTATGTACTAGTTTCACTTTTACACTTGGACAAGAGCCCAGGCTTGTTGGGGTGGGACACCCTGTGTGTGGTGAGGAGACTGGTGGAGGCAGGTGTGGAGCAGAGACCACAGCCTCCATGTTTGCCTCTGCATGTGTCTCAGCACAGGAACATTGAATCTCTGCAGCTCGAGACTTCTTGACAACTTGAGGTCTCAGAGGCTTCTAAATGCAATAGAGGAAGGGCCACTCAATGAATACCCACCTATAAGTGCGTGCCGTTGTTGACAGATGCCTGCCTTTGTACCTAGGGTGATAAATTGCTTGTGTGATTTCATCTTCTGAATTTCCACATTGCTCTTTCTCGGGATAGGGATAGGTGTCCCAGAAAATGTCACCACCTGCGTGTAGCTGAGGCTGAGTAAGATGAGAAGCCCACCTTCAGGGGTCTGGAAATCTATCCCTCCCAAGGTAGGCAGGCTCCTTGCTGCATGTCTCCGCTGGCCCGCTCCTGCTTCCTCTTGGCAGCATAGACTGCTCCTGGCCATATAAGGGGGACAGAGAACAGAAGAGCGATGGTCAGTTAAGGCACAGATGATGTGAGCGGTCCATTTTGTATCAGCCGAAATCCTGCTTCTGCCACTTCCTAGTTGGTTGATGGACTGTATAACAAGGAACTTAAATGCTCCAAGCCTCAGTTTTATCATGTGTAAAATGAGATTGATAATGGTCTGGACCTTATAGGATTGTTAGCAGAATTTGATTCATTAAAATCCATCAAGCCCTTAGAGCATGGCTGGTATGCACATTGTGACCACTGTTACATTGGAACCTTATTCTGCCTCCACTGTCCGCTCATGGCCCCAGCTGTGCCGAGGTGGATCAGGGTAATCCTGTGGTCTTTCTGTTCTTCTGGCCATAAACCACTGCTGGGCAGGGCTGGAAGTTGACCTGATTCATGTCTGCCTCCGTCCTCAGGGAATGTGTCCTTCGGGGACCCTGTAGTGTTTGCTGATCTAATCAGGGGAGTGATTCAGGGCCCATTCCAGTGTTTATGTTGGCTCGGGGCCTCATCTTGTCTGTCTTGAACTGTAAGTCAAGAAGATGGGCCCGATCTGGTTCATGCAGTCTGGAGGGAGGAGCCTCCCAAGCAGTTGGAGTAGTAAATGCACCTGAGAAGATGGCTGGTTGCTGATAGCGTTGTCTCTATTCCTTGAGAACTTCTTGTTACCTAAAGAGCAGTCAACTGGACCATCATTCTGCCTTCTTTTTGAAAACTGAGTTTTTAATTATAATACCATTACTGGCATTAATTGGGCACTTACCAGTTCTAAGCTCTGTGTTAACCACTTCCATATGCATAATCTTGGGCAAGCCTCAGAATACCCAGTGAGTCAGCTTGATTGTTTTCTCCTTTGTCCAGATGAAGAAATGAAGGCTTGGGGATGTTAAATCACATCTTAATACATAGATGTAGTAAGAGCAGAACCAGAGCTCAGGCAGCCTGTCTGCAGAGTCCTAAACCCTCAGCCCCTAATGTTCCCATGAGTCACCTGGACACGCAGCTAAGAGGAGAGACAGGCTCAGGGGATCTGGGGCATGGCCTGAGATGCTGCATTTCCCACAAGCTCCCAGGTGATGCTCATGCTGCTGGTCCCAGATCATGCTTTGGGTGACAAGGCATCAAACCAGGATCACACACCACTTTAGCCTAGGCCTGTGGGTTGACCTCCTGCACAGCTGCCTGGCAGCCTTCAGCTCGCCCACTCATGGTGAAGATGAGGTCATATGGGGCTCTCAGCAGGTGAGGCGCTAAACCCCACATCTTGAGGGATGCACTGATGAGGCAGTTGCTCTACTCATAGAAGGTTAAGCAGGGTAGCCTCCCCTTCTGTCTCAAATCCTTCCTACTTGACTGAGAGAGATGCTTCCTCTGTACCCCTGGATGTGTGCATTTTCCTCATCTTGGCTGGCTGGGTTTCTGGGTTTGAGGCCTAGGGGAAGTCACCATTATGTTTATTTTGCATTCAAACTTCTTTCTCTTCTTGTGCTTCCACCTCTGAACATGGACTCATTTAGCCTTTCATTCTCCCTGGACTCAAATTCTTTCAAGAGTCTGATTCCTTCCCTGGCCCATCTTTCCTTTGGTTGTGGAGTCCCAAGTTGATTCAGCCTGCTTAATATCTCTGGCATCTAGAGAAAGGGACAAGATTCGAAACCTAGAAAAAGGGACAACATTCTGATCACCTCTTAATAACGTAAGCTGTTGTTTATTTGTTAGCTGACCGGTGAATTGGCTACTTCATTAAGCTCTTACCACTACCTAGTGAAACCTTTGGTCTGATGATGTACACAGGGATCAAGACACTCACTCCAGGTCACCCAGAGACTATGTTTTGATTCCAGACTAAGTTTAGAACCCAGAGAGTCTAACCCAAAGCTCTTACACCTAAGCCCTCTGCAATTCTGCTCCTCTCGCCTTTCTAGCCAT
This sequence comes from Manis pentadactyla, assembly GCF_030020395.1. NCBI lineage: Eukaryota > Metazoa > Chordata > Mammalia > Pholidota > Manidae > Manis > Manis pentadactyla. The sequence goes on along the minus strand of NC_080020.1, from coordinate 43,055,522 downwards.
CTCCACAACAGCTAGAACTGTTGTCTTTCTGTGGTCTTTCTGTTCTTCTAGCCATAAACCACTGATCAAACATATCTGATCACTTACTCTTTGACAGCTACCTATTAGGCCTGTAGTGTGTTCCAGCACTCTGCTAGGTGCTGGCAACAAATGAAGAGTGGGACAGGCACACTCCCTACCTGCATGGAGCTTCAGTTCAGTAATCACAGTATTACTATTCATTAGCCACGTGAATTTGATCAGGTTTTCTAACTCTTATGAATCCATATGGCTCATATGAGCCTTGGTTTTCTTTTCTATAAATGGGGATCATTATAGTACCTGTCCCACTGGGATGCTTCAGATATCAAATAAGGTCATGTATGTAGCACTTAGCTCTGACACCTACTAAGCGGACAATAATCTAACCTGAAACTACATGTGAATTAAATCCAGCTTCCTCAGCATGCTGTGCCAAGACATTCCTTCCAAACACCCATGTACCACCCAGAATGAATCATCATTCTTCCCCAGGTATGAAACACTTTTTCTTGATTACATGAGTCTACTCAACTGCTATTTTCTTTTGCTGTTTGAACCCTGCCTCTTCTCCACTGACAAATTCCTACCCACTTTTCAAAGCCCATCACAAATATTACCTCTTCCACTAAGCCTTCACCAATCTCACCTGTAAGAACAGCTCTCTCTGTTCCATGATACTCTCATTTTATGATCTTCCATGCAGCACTGAATCATGCTGTCTTGTGCTCTAGTTTATAAGTCTGTCTCCTTTGCTCAATTATAAGGTTCCTCACTCCTTTAGCAAATATTTCATGAGCACTCACTATGGGGTAAGCATTGTGCTACCATGGGGATAGGTAGTGGAGGTAATAACTGTCGTGTCTACACAGAGTGTATACTCTAGTACGGCACTGTCCAATAGAACATTCAGTCATTGAGATGTCCTATCTCTACACTGTCTAACATGATAGGCATTAGCCACAGGTGGCTATTGAGCATGCAAAATGCAACTGATAAAGCTGTGGGACTTAAATTTTTATTTTTTTAATTTAAATTTTAATTTAAATAACCACATGTGGCTAGTGAGCACTGTGTTGGGCAATGCAGAGAGCAGGAGAGAACTGTTAAGGAAATAATCCAAAAAGAGCAATAGAGAATTACAATTGTAGTAAGTAATATGTAGAAGAACTACACAGTTGCATAAAGGTGCATGGGGAGGATCTGGCCTAATCTGGTGGTGGTGGTACTCAGAGAAGGCTTTCCTGAGGTAGTGGTGATTGAGCAAAGATCTGAAGCTATTCAAAAGAATGGGTGGATGCATGAAGGGCATGCATGCAGATAAGCAAGCAGCATGTGCAAATGGTCTATGGTAGAAAAGCACATAACCTATGAGAAGAGCTCTGAAAGCCCAAGACCAGACACTATCTTCCCTCTTCCCTCTTCTTTGAAATCTCCAAAGCACTTAGCACCATGCTCTGCACATAGTAGGCACTGAATTAAATTCCAAGTTTGGATGTATGATGCTGAGGTCTCACTTCCCATTTCCTCCTCAGAAATGCCTGAGCTGGAGAGCCAGGAACAAGAGCTCCCATTCTGTCTCTCTTCTCTGGAAGTTCCAGTCAGTAAGGAATTTTGTCTTTTTGTCTCAAGGAACTTCCTATACCATACATATGGCTGGCAACCTTGCAGCTCTCAGGATTGTGGGAAATATTCTGGGTGTAGTTTAGAAGAGATGTGGCCACAGGTGGGGGCTGAAATCTCAGTAGAACCTGTGTATGTGCTATTTGTTCATTCATTCAGCAAACAATTGTGAGAACTTCCTACAAAAACTCAGTGAGGTGTCGAGGGTGCAGCAAAGAACAAAACAAATAATACCCGTGACTTCATGGAGCTCGTATTGTAGTGGAGGCTCCCAGGGGGCCCTGTAGTGTTGCAGCTAGGGCCACTGACTCTTCCTGGAACCTGCAGTGTTTGTGGCAATGTGTCATGTTCTCCTGGGTCACTCCCCAAACCCAGTCATCCTCCACTCAGATCCCAAACACCTCAGCCACGGAGTCGAGCCCTGGGATTGCCAAGTACTTTAGCTGCAGACTCCTGTGATCTACATGTAATTTGCTATATATTCTCCCCAGGAATTCTGCCTTGCCTGTAAATAGGGAGTGTGTGAATTCCTCAGAATCATCATCTTTTAATAAGAAGAAGCCAATAACTCCTTGTTTACACCCCAGCTTGTAGTTCTCACTCTTATTTCTTATTCACACCAGGGCTCACAAAAGAGCTTAAACAAAGTTTGGTTCCCTAAGGCTGGGAGAAGGGTGGAAAGTCTAATTTTTTTTAACCTACTCAAGGTCTTGTCCAAACGAGTTGTCACCAAAAAATGAAAGCCAGATGTTATTTTAGTGAGAAATAAATATGTGGCCAAGCTGCGGATTGAACCTGAGGTCTCCCTGGATGGTTTCCACGTGTCGGTAGCTGGACTCCCAAGTATAGGCGGCTCACGTTCTTTTTCTTGTCTTTAGCTGAGGCACAGCATGCACAGATGGCTAATGAGCAATTAGCATCCAAGCCACACATCCCGCCATGGCAATACCCATCGGCCCATAAGTCAGATTCAGACCAGCACTGTCAGCCACCAGGGGCTGCTGAGTTCAGGGTGAGAAGCAGAGAGACTCCTGTCTGGAAGAGGGGGGAAAAGACACATTCCAACTGAAAGCGCTGCCTCCAGCTTCTCAGTGAAGGATCTGCTTTTGTTGGGAGCCCTGAAATCCTCACGGGGAACATACTTCAGATAACCATCGAGGAATTACAGATGAAATCAGGGCCTCAGAGCAAAGAGCAGCCCTTTGGGGTTTAACATTACAGCATGTCCTTCCCGGAGTCTGATTCAATGGTGAGCTTTTCAGCCAAAGGAAGTGTTTTCGGTAATTGGCCGAATCTCCGTAGGAAGACCGCTGAGCTTGCTACTGCTTCTATCAGAGCTTTTCTCATCTCTTGGATTTTTCTCACTTTTCAAGTTCTAGATACAATCAATTGTGCTTTGGCCTTTGAAACATGTCATGCTGGTATTAGAAAGAACATCCTTGGAGGGCAGAAAAAAATGTGAGAGAGAGAAAAAGTGATAGAATGGAGCTCCAAGGGGCCCAGAGCAGAGATAAGCCCTTGGGAAAAGGCAAGCAGCAGCATCTAACCTGGAGATGGAGGATGAAGGAATTAGAGGGTTAGGCAGGCAGACAATCCAAATTAGGAATGTCTGACCCCACGCTGGGTGCAGGGCGCATAGGCAGAGCAGGCCAAGGAGAGGCATGGGTTCAGGCTGACTACAAAGACACTGGGGGGAGAAGCCCAACCAAGGGGCTGGATCACAGGCACTGAGTGAGGGTCTCTAGGGAAGGAGGAGTCCCCTGAGGGCAAGACAGAGCCCTGTCTTTGAGGCACTTCACTGGGGTTTCCTCCTATGGAAACTGAAGATTATAGTCATAGCTCATGAGGTTATTTTGAAGATAAAATAGATTAATCGTTGTCAAATGTTTAAAAGAGTAGTACTCAATAATGCCATTATTATTTCCAGGCAGGGATTTAGATATGAGGGAACAAGAAAAGACACAGTTTCTAAAACATGAGTTTAATACTAGGAAAGAAGTTTTTCAAACTAGGTTAGCTTGGCCTTTGAAATGTTCTATTTATTCATATATTCATTCAATCTTTCCTTCTTTATTCAAATCTTTCCTGAGCCCCTTTGATGTGAAAGGCACTCTTCAAGGCCCAGAGAGACCATGATAATCTAGAGCAGGATTGGCCAACTGCAGCCCAAGGGCCAAATCTGGCCCACTGCTTGTTTTTGTAAATAAAGTTTTGTTGGAACATAGTTATTCCTATTTGTTTATGCTTCTGTCTACATTGGCAAAGTTGAGTAGTTGTGACAGACAGCACAGGGTCTGCAAAGCCTAAAGTAACTACCACCTAGCTCTTTCCAGAAAACATTTGCCAACCTGATCTAGAGAGACATGTCAGTGCAGTGCTCACTCTCTAATGAAAGAGACAAGTCAATGGGAAATTGCAGTACAGTAAAATGATTTCAGAGGACACAGGAATAGAGGAGGATCAGACAGGCTTCCTAAAAGAGATGCCTTCTCAACTGAGACCTGGAGATCGAATAGGAATGAAATAGAGGAGAAGGGGAAAGTGTTCTGGATAGAGGGAAGAACATTTGCAAAGAAAGGCCCAGAGGTGAGAGAGAGCAGGGTATATTCAGGAGTGGAATGAAATTCATAGCTGGAGGGTCAGAGGACAGACAGCACAAAGCTCTGCAAGAAGGATGAAGTTTTAATGATTTTCTGCGGGCAGTGGAAAGATATTGAAGGATTTTCATCACGGGAATAACATAATTAGGCTTCTTTTATAAGAAGATCAGTTTGCCTGGAATATGAAGGATTGTTTTGGAACTGAGTGGGAGGGTAAGGAGCGAGACTGGAGGCAAGAAAGCCAGCGGGAGCCCGTTTCAGTAATGCAGGGGGAGACCATGGTAGTCTGAAATAGGAAAGTGGTGATGGGGTTAGGAGAAGAGAATGGTTTGGAGATACATTTAAGAGGCAAAGCTCACAGGATATGGTGATTTATTGGACATGGGGAGTATCAAGTGGAAAGGAGTGAAGCATGGAAGAGGGTCGCTCCCTGAAATGGGGACCACATAGGCAAAACAAGTTTGGGGTGGGGGGAGATGGCAACATTTGTATTGGACATGCCTATGGGGTGTCCATGAGGAGATGTCAAGTTAGATTATTTTCGAACAGCCCGTGTCATTCATTCCACCGCTTTAAGACTGGGGGCAAAGATATTAGCCATTTGGGTATCAGAAGGAAGTGTTTTCTAGGAAGAGAAAAGCAAGGAAAAACCCAGGGGAGGGTGCACCCTGATGTGTCTCAGGAGTAGTAGGGAAGCTGTGTGGCTGGAGCACAGGAAGAAAGTGGGAGAGTAGAAGGAGGTGAATTTGGGGAGTTAAGAGGCAGGGAGGTAGACAGATCATGTAGAGACATGTGGCGCATTGCAAGGACATTGCCTTTCATTCTGAGATGAGAGCCATTGGAGCGTTCCAAGGAAAGGAATGCGGGTTTTGAAAGGATTACTCTAGCTGCTAGTAGAGAATAGGATGTAGGGGGGAAGGGTAGAAGCAGGGAGACCAGTCCAGAGACAAAATCTGAGTGCACCTCCTCCTCCTCTGTATTAGTTAATTCTCCATTCTAACCTAACAACCTCAGAGTCTCAGGGACTTACAAAAAGAATTATTTTTCTTGCTCATAGGTTATGGGTTGACTGGATTTGGCTGATTTCAGCTGATCTCAGCTCAGCTCAGCAGGACTTGGATTTGGGCTATAGATTGGATCTTTCATAAGACTTCTAATTTTCTTTGGGCTAGTGGCTACACAAAGCATATTTTTATCATGGCAGATGGAAGATATGATGAGATCAAGCCAAGTCACAGAAGCACTTAAATAAATTTAAAGCCTCTGCTCACAGCACACCCACCAACCTTCTATTGGTCACATCAAGGTTCCAAGCCCAACATCAGTACAGCAAGGAAATATATACTGCCCACTTTAATGAGCGATACTGCAAAGACACATGGCCAAAGTCTTGGGTGTAGGAAATTATAGCAGAGGAGGGAAGAGTTGGAAACAATAAACCAATGTACCATTCTCTCTCTCTATGCCAATTTGTTCTCATCCAGTGTTGCCAAGTTTTGACCAGTCATCTTCCAGTTAGTCATCCATTCCTAACTCTGGTCCCTGACAACTCACACGTTGCCTCACATAGTGGTCTATTTCATGTTCTCTTATCAATTTTTGTTTCTCCCCAACAACACATCCTGCAAGCCCCTGCCTGAGTTTTCTTTCTACAGTATTTCTTTTTTCATGCCAGTCCTGCTTGAGAAACTTCAGTGACCGGCCATGTAGCAACACAGGATTCCCCAAATGCCAATAATTTCTGTACCCCCTTGTGGGGAAAATGGAGGTTCCTATGGCCAAGATCCTCACCTGACCCTAAACTCCTTGATGATGTACTTGGCCTACTGCTAGGCTACTGCTTCCACACCTGTAGGCAATGCGCTATTAGTGACTGAGTCACTACATAAAGAGCTCCTTCCAGTGCTCTGGGTGGAGGCAGAGATGGAGGTGGATTATAGACTTGCAGACTGCTGGATGCAGATGTGATTCTAGGGCTCAGCCTATCACTGGGAGAACAAGCCAGGTATAAACCCTTTTACCCCAAGAGTGTTCCATTGTCATTTCTCGGTCTCACTGAATCCATAGTGAACTTGCTCAGGATTGAAACCCTGAGGCAAGACGCCCTTTATGGTTTTGGTCAATCTGTATGACACCTGTACTGTAATTAATATTTGCTTTAATTTGACTTTAAGTTAACTTACCTTTTTTTCCTTAGTCTCATCTTAAGTAATAATGACCATGAGAGTTACACATTTTTCTAAAAATATAAAAATTATATACTGATTAAAATAAACATGTTTGTGCATTTACCCTCTGAAATTACTAGAGGTTTGAGAATTGCATCTGGGGACCCTCTGGCCTTCCACGAGCCCCTGGGGCTTCCCCCCACCTATCTAGTGTTCATTCTCATCTCTGTGTATTTCCATCACTCAGATTATGGCAGTCTCATCACTATCTGTGCACCTGTCAAGGAAAACCATTTACCCATAGCTTTGCTCGTACCAGCCTCTGAGTCTGGAACACCCTATGCCTTTCTCTGTGCCTGCCCTTGAAGACTTGCCTCCTCCATAAGTCCCCTAACCCCTAGTTGGCTTTCCCTTCCTGCTTCACTTACTATAGTCTGTGCCCATTGCTCAGTGTTCCAGCTCATGCTTCTCTACTGTTTTCCATGTGCTGATCTTACCAAGTTGGCTAAGAGTGCCCTAAGCCACATGAAGTTGTGCCTGCCAAGTCTCCCCATCCACCCCACAAGTATTCTTCATCCTTCACTCTGCATATTAAAATAGGTACTATTTCTGTGGTGTGCTATCGCAGTGCCTTCAATCATGTCTCTCTGCCCTTTCTCTGTTTTTCATTTCCTGGCTTATTCCTCTTCCCTTTCAAGATGCTAATCAAATATTGCCTCCTCTTTGAAGCCATCAAGAAGTTCCCCACAGCTTTCCACAGAAGGAACTCTGTTAGCACAGATCACATGTGCCTGTGGTTGTCAGTGTACTTATCTGCCTTCCCCACTAGACTGACTTTAGCGCTTTAAGGAAAGGTTTTGTTTTTTTTTTTTTTTTTTAGATAATTATTTTTTATTGAAGGGTAGTTGACACACAGTATTACATTACATTAGTTTCAGGTGTACAACACAGTGATTCAACATTTATATACATGATAATTCTAAGTACCAGCTATCACCATACCAAGTTGTTACAATATTTTGACTATATTCCTTATGCTATACATTACATCCCGGTTGCTTATTTATTTTACAATTGGAAGTGTGTACTTTTTCTTGGTTGTTGTTGTTAGGGCATCTCTCATATTTATTGATCAAATGGTTGTTAACAACAATAAAATTCTGTATAGGGGAGTCAATGCTCAATGCACAATCATTAATCCACCCCAAGCCTAATTTTCGTCAGTCTCCAATCTTCTGAAGCATAACGAACAAGTTCTTACATGGAGAACAAATTCTTACATAGTGAATAAGTTACATGGTGAACAGTACAAGGGCAGTCATCACAGAAACTTTTGGTTTTGCTCATGCATTATGAACTATAAACAGTCAGTTCAAATATGAATACACATTTGATTTTTATACTTGATTTATATGTGGATACCACATTTCTCTCTTCATTATTTTTAATAAGATGCTGAAGTGGTAGGTAGATACAACATAAAGGTAGAAAACATAGTTTAGTGTTGTAAGAGAGCAAATGTAGATGATCAGGTGTGTGCCTGTAGACTATGTGTTAATCCAAGCTAGACAAGGGCAATAAAACATCCACATATGCAGAAGATTTCTCTCAGAGCAGGGGGGGTGAGGTTCTAAGCCTCACCTCTGTTGATCCCCAATTTCTCACCTGATGACCCCCCTGCAACTGTGCCTGTCTTAGGTTGTTCCTCCCTTGAGGAATCTTACCCGTCTCTGGCTAACCAGTCATCTTCCGGGGCCATACAGGGAAATGTTAAGTTGGTAAGTGAGAGAGAAGCCTTATTGTTTGAAATGGTTAGCTTTTTATTTCTTTGCATATTTATGCCCTGTGGCTTCTATGCCCAGCATTTGTCTTGAGGTATCTTTACCACTTGGAGGAGTTATGATACTCGGTAAATTTGATATGAGGCACGAATTCTATTTAAGAATTCGTTGTAATTAGGAAGGAAGAAGAAAAGCTATAGAAGTAGCAGGCGGGAGAAAACATGGGAAGATTGATTATTTCTTTGACATATCTTCTTGTAGAGTAACTTCAGCATGTATATATTTTAAGCTACTACTTAAATTGCGCACACACATTAACATAATGGGAGTATAGTTACATAACCAAAGCATACCTGTAATTACCAGCCATCTCCAGTGAAACCAAGAAAACCAGTTAGGCACCCTAGGCATTTGTGAAAACTTATCAATGATATGATGGTTATTATCTAACTGAATTTGAATAGTTTGAGAAAAATCAGACAAATTAAAACAACCCATTCCTGGGCACTGTTCACATCCCATATGTTCTTTTAACAGTAAATAGTCTGTAGTTGTAAGATTTTGGAGCGCTACAATTTGCACTTCTCCTAATTCTTGGTTGAGTTCCAACAGTATAGATCCAGTCAAATTTGTTGTTTTACTGTATGCACAGGCCAGCTTAGATATCTCCTTCATTCCCATGGCAAGTCCAGGAGCTGGTGGGATGAGTGCATCTACAGCTGTAGCAGTGCGTGGATCTTTGTTGGGGTTTTTTGATGATCATCTTCTGGCATGAGTCTTCCCGAGAGTGCTGATGTTGGAAGTTCTCTTTCATATCGTTTCTTAGTTCATTTTCGGGGTAGCCAAATTAGGCTTTGATCCTCTGTATAAACACAAACAGACCCTTTGCCTACACTTTTATATGTCCTTTATATCATTGTGTAGAACTCATTAGAGGTCACCACATAGGAACTGCATTTTTTTTTTTTAATCATTAATCTACACTTACATGACGAATACTTTGTTTACTAGGCTCTCCCCTATACCAGGTCCCCCCTATATACTCCTTTACAGTCACTGTCCATCAGCGTAGCAACCTAAGGAAAGGTTTTTGCCATATTTTGTGTCTCAGAGCATTACATAGAATAGACACTGAAGAGCATTGAATTTATTTACCAATTTATGAATTATATGATTTGAGCTTTGCTATTTCAACAGGACTATACATTCTTTGAGGGCAGAGATCTTGTTTTCTGTCTTTTTCCTTCTAAATATTGCTTTCCCCAAGTAGGCAAACAGTAAGTGCTTATTAAATTTGCAATAAGATACATTTTATAGGATATGCAGGAGGTGACTAAGGTTAACAATGAAGATAGATGCCAATTAAGATAGTCTGGTAATTCTAAGTTCTTTCAGGCCTAGCTTATTTTGAACATCAAATGTGTTATGATTTTGATTTTAGAAGGCAAAGGGGGTGTCTTGCCAATGGGTTTCAGTCCTGGGCAAGTTCGCTATGAATTCAATGTGAACAAGAAAATGACAACAAATGTTCTTTGGGGTGAAAGGGTTTATTACCTGGCTTGTTCTCCTGGCAGTAGGTCGAGCACTAGCATCTCTGCTACCACGCAGAGCACTGGGCCGAGCTCTCTATGTAGCGCAATAATAGCTTATTGCCTAAAGGTGTGAAAGAAGCAGCCTAACAACAGGCCAGTTACATCATCAGGTGGTTTAAGTTCAGTGAGGATCCTGGCCATAGGACCCCCAACTTCCCCGCACTCCACCCCTCCAGGATTCTCACCTTACAATCTACATGCTTTCAGTCTTCCGCAACAGTCTCTGTATGAGAAAGCTGGAGCACTGTAACCAGATTCCACAGCAGCAACAGAGGATAACAACAATTTAGAGATAATAAAAAAAATTAAGATAGAACAAGATTTTGATACAGGTGACAAAAATTATAATAATCCTCAAACCAGAGGAGGTTCCTAATAACAAAAATTATACTAATCCTCAAGCCACAGGAAGTTCCCAATCCACAAAGACCTTAGGGGTGATAAGACATGTTTTAATGACACCAACATAGGCAGATCTTGTCCATCAGGTAGGATGAATGCAAGAGAGTGGTCCTGTGATAGGACTGTAACAGGAAGGGGGTCCCTTCCAGGTCTAGTATACCATACTTTTACTGCTTTCCCCGTGGACGTTACTGAAGGGTCTATACATAGTGCTACTGGAGGTGCATGCACTGGCCATAATGATAAAACAAAACTCCCTGGTAAGATACTCCTACCTTCTGGCCTTTCAGGATATACAACTGTGACCTTTGGTGGCCACTCCTCTGTTATTTCAGGAATACACAGGAGGCCAGCTTCCAGGCCTTGTCCCCAAGGTGCCAGGAGAGCCAGCCATCATTGGTCCATGTGTCAAAAGGCCCAAGGCCATGTCCACTCACTGGAGTCTCCGGGGTTCAGTGCAGTTGGTGCTGGCAGCAAGATGTTATTCTGGTGGCAGAACCTCGGCTTCAGTGATTCTCCCTTGATTTGTACTTGAAGTTGAATAGGGGAGGCAGCCATATGTGTTAACATGTCTACAGGGCTCAGGGCTCCCTTTTGGGGTCTCTCATTCAAACGCTGTAGCATGGTCCATAAGCAGACTGACCATCCCTGCAGGCTATCGGTATCTGACTTTAGTCTGGATTTTAACAAGCCATTGTGCCTCTCTATCATGCCTGCTGCAGTAGGATTGCATGGCACATGAAACTTCCATTTGATTCCTAGCTGTCACACCCATTCTTCAGTGTATGTCCAATAAAATGGGTGCCCTGATCACTCTCAATTACATGTGGTTGGCCATAGGCAGCAAAGAGATGCATCAGGCCTCTTTTGGTTGTCTGCTGGTCTGCACAAAGGGTAGAAAAAGCAACCAGAAGTTCAGTAGCTGTGTCCACACAGCTCATAGTATACCGATATCCCTCTGACACAGGTAGAGGCCCAATATAGTCTATCTGCCACCTGATGAGGGGTATAGGCCCCTTAGCTATTGTCCCATGTTGCTGTGGAACTCTGTATAAGTCCCTTTTGGAGCACATGACACACTCCTGCCAGGCTCTACTAACTTCTTCAAAGGTCAAATGCAAGCCCCACTGATGGGCTACAGCCCATATTGTCTTTTGCCCTGCATGCAACAAATGCTAATGTAGCCATTGGGCTACATCAGAGGCAGGGTTTCCTTCTAACCAATGTATCTGGGCCAATTTATCTGCTTCATCATTTCCTGGGGGTGCCAGTGGCAAATGACCTGTCACATGGTATACTGTAATTATTTTAGTCTGACCACAGGCCCATAAGTTTTGTCATAATTCTTGCCCCCAAAGGAGTCAGGTCAGTGACCAACCAGCCAGTTGGCATGGTACCAGGTTGGTAGTCACAGGGTCAAGACCCAATAGACAGCCCAGCTGTCAGTGCAAACAACTATAGGGGAGGGCTCCTGGCTGATCACAAGCCACATGGCCCACAACTCTGCCCGTTGGCTGCTCTTCCCCTCACCATCTTCCATCCATATTGTCTCAGTCTTAGGATGGAAAGTTATGGCCCTCCATTTTGGGGGCTGCCCACAGCTGGAGTCATCTGTGTACCATGCATCTTTGGGTATAGGGGCTCTTCCCTCCCGATAGGGACTCCCTGCTACTAATGGTTCGAAAGCAAGTTCTTCCTGCTTTTCACTAGTATATGTCACCGGCCCCAATAGCGTTGGAGTTCTTCACTCAAGGAGCTACTAGAGAGGGCATTACGCTGCTGTAGTAAGCATCCCACTTGGCTCGTGTGGGCATTTGTGCCACACCACTCCTTGACTTTTGGGTCCACTCTCGTACCCACCCCAAGATAGGATAGGTGGTTATTAACTATCGGGGCCATTCCAGTGATGGGTTCTGTAGCCAGCAAGGCGTGACACACGGCAGCCAGTTGTTTTTCTATGAAAGTGTATCGTACCTCTGCCCCTTTCCAGAGTTGTGACCAGTCCAACAGGTTGGCGAGTTCATTCAAGCCGCTGCCAGAGACCCCAGCCATAAAGACCTTCAGTCACATAAACAAACAGCTCACAGGGCCTTGATGGGTCTATCACACTCAAGGCCTGCACAGCCTTGACTGCCTGTTTTGCTGTAGTAAAGGCAGATGCAGTCTCATCCCAGTCCCACCTGATGCCCTTTTGTACTAACTGGTATAAGGGCTTCAGAATTTGTGCCATTCTCTAGTAGCCTAGAAGACCCCAAAACTCCTGTAGCAATGCTACAGTTGTAGGGGTAGGAAAGGCCTGGACTTTATCTATAACTGCTGCTGTTATAACTTTAGTCTTACCCGACCAGATGACCCCCAAGAATTTGACAGACAAACCAGGCCCTTGAACCTTGGTGCTGTTCACAGCCCATCCTTTCTCCTGTAGATGTTGCAGCAGTCTAGGTGCTGCAACTTCTAGATCTGAAAGAGAATCAGATGTAAGCATGACATAATCAATATAATGGTACAGCTGCACCATTGGCAGTTTCTCCCATGTAGCCAAGTCCTGGGCTACAAGTCCATGACAGATGGTGGGGCTGTGGAGGTATCCCTGTGGGAGGATGGTGAAAGTCCATTGCCGTCCTTCCCACGTGAAGGCAAACTGTTCCTAACTTTCCTGCTCAATGTCAATGGAAAAGAAGGCATTAGCAAGATCTACCACATAATGATATGTTCCTAGTTCATGGCTGAGGGTATCCATCAGGCCTGCAATAGAGGGGGCAGCAACATGCATAGGGAGTATGACTTTATTCAATTCTCTGCAATCCACAGTCATATGGCAGGAGCCATCTGGCTTTTTTACTGGCCACACTGGGGAATTGAAAAGACCATGGGTGGGCTTTATAATACCCACCTTTTCCAGCTCCTGGAGAGTTTCTCCAGTCTCTTTATGCCCTCCAGGCTGTTTGTATTGTTTGGTATTAGTCACCCGCCAAGGCACAGGCAAAGCTATGGGCAGGCGCCTAGCATGTCCCCTCAGAACTGCCTTCACCACACGTACTCTCAGTCTGAACTCACCTGCAGTGGTCTACAGCCATTAACCCTGCAGGATATCAATCCCCAAAATACACTCAGGGATAGGAGATATATACACAGTATACTCTTTTGGGGGTAGATGCCCTATTCCCAAAGGGATTTGGGCTTGTTTCACTCTGATAGCCTTACCCCCATATCCATCCATGATAGTGGGGGTCCTGGGGAACCACTCAGGGTTACCATGAATCAGTAAACATTCAGCCCCTATGTCCACCAGAGCCAGGACACGTTGTATATTCACTGGAGACCAATGGATAGCTACTTCAACATGTGGCCTCTGGTCCCTCAGGGCAGATACCTTGACCTTCCCCTCAGTCAAACTGTGTTTCCCAATCATCTTCCTCTGTGGGCTCAAGTGAGGTTGGCTTGCTCTCCAGCAGGAAGTCTTGCAAACAAACGGGCCAGACTTGTGGCTCTGTCTCTGACCTCTACCTCTTTGGTCTTAATGGCTGGAACTGCTGTTCTGGTTTCAGTTGTTGCCATAGCTCTAGTAAGATCCTATTTGATTTCCCATCTCATTTCCTTCCATCTGCTCCTGCCCATATTAAATCAACCCACATCTGGGTCCACATAACCTTAATGGGGCCCTTTAAATTCTTCTGGTGAGTAGCAGACCTTACTTCTTTCTGTGTTTTCATTGCTTCAGCCTCTCCTAAGTCTGCTACTGTAGGTGTCACCTCGCTTATGGGCTGCCCTAAGTAAGGGGAAAGAATGGCCACTAGAGACCCAAGAGGGATGTGGGAGCCCTTTGAAGCACAATATTTCTCATCCCAGTAGTGAAAATCTTTTCATCTGGGTAATAATTCTCTGGACTAAAGATGGCATTTCTTATTCCTAGCTCTCATAACACCTGTTGGAGCTCAGCATATGTCTGCCATCTAACAGGAGAGGGTGGTAGATCACCCTGATTTGGCCACACAGCATGAAGTGCAGCCATAAGCCAATCAAGGAGGGAGTGACTCCCTGGGGTCTGATGTGCATTTTGTAACCGCTGCCTCAAGGCAAGCTGCACCATCAGGAAAGCCAGTTTTCCCATTTCTAATCCTGACAGAGCAATTCCATCCACCCCTAAGTCCCACAGATGCAGGAGCCAAGCTGATATTGACTTGGAGGGCTTCTGCCTAAACCAGGAGCCCAAATCCACCAGCTCAGCCTGGGTATAGGGGTGGAGCATAGAGTGCTCCATGACCTGGGGAGAGGGCTGCTCCTCTCCTTGGGGAACTCTCAGCTGCTGGGTCTTTATTTTCTTTACAACTACTGGGCGTGCTTTCAATACAGGAGGGGCCAGTGCCTCCAACACCACCCCTTCATCCTTCCCCAGCTCCTCCACTTCCGGGGCTGATGGCACCTTTATCTCCACTCCCCCAAGTGCCTCCTCTGCTACCGTGCCTCGCAGCAATGCCAGCTCAGTCTTCAGCAGCTCTCTTACCTTCACCTCAGTGCTTCACAGCTGGCATTCTCGTGCCACCTCCGTCTGTGCTTCCCTCAGGAGTTCATCTTTTTCCTTGATGGCCTTTTCCTCCTTCAGAGCACCTGGCAGTGCTGCTGTCTCATTCTGTAAGGAATCTTTTACCACTTCAACAGCACCTCGCTTGCCAGCGTTGTCATGTTACCTCCTCTCGCATCAATGCCATTTCCTTCTTCAGGGAATCCACAGAAGTTTGCAGCTCACATTCTCATGCTGCCATTTCTTGGGTCATTTTCAGGAGCATGTCCTTCTCTTCTGTAGACTTTTTTAATACTGTGAGAGGCAGCCAACCCACAGCCCCCGCTGTCTCACGGGCACTCTGCTCTCAAAAGACCTACTTACTATACCAAGGGCCACCCCTACTGCCTCAGGTGTCACCTGCACTTGCCTCCAGTCCTGGGGTGGGGCCCAGTCCTCTAGGATGCAAGCCACCATAGACCACATACCCAATGGGGGACAATCCACTGTCTCCCCATTCACAGGGGCAGCCTGCTGAAGCACCCCTCCCATAAGGGCAGCCTGTCTTTTTCCTTGGTCAATAATGAACCCTGCCAACTTCACCAATTGTCTTGCCAATGGGTTTCAGCTCCAGGCAAGTTCACTGTGGATTCAATGTGAACAAAGAAAATGACAGCAAATGTTCTTTGGGATGAAAGGTTTTATTACCTGGCTTATTCTCCCAGCAATAGTTCAGGCACTAGCATCTCTGCCTCCACCCAGAGCACTGGGCCAAGCTCTCTATATAGTACAATAATAGCTTATTGCCTAAAGGTGTGAAAGTGGGAGCCTAGCAGCAGGCCAATTACATCATCAGGTGGTTTAAGTTCAGTGAGGATCCTGGCCATAGGAACCCCAACTTCCCCACAGGGGGGATGTATTTGGAGCCCATTGTCTTAGTCTGTGATGGAGAAGATGTAATTCATGTCAGGTAACTAGTCCTGTCCATTGTATATTAACTCTATACCTGGAGATGGTGTCAAATTATTTTCAGGATGGAACTGGTATTGTGTGTGTGTGTGTGAGTGTGTAAAACAGGGGAAAAGAGAGATAGCAAACCAGATGCCAACACACCTGGAATCTATTTGTGAGGATCACTGGTTCAGTCCACAGCTTGGACCAGTCATTTATTTCTTGCTAAGTGAACATCTGGGATTCAGTTTGAGACACCAGCAAGTTTGGATGGGATCTCAAAGCTGTGGCTGAGATGGGGAATTGCTCGCCTGAGGTGGGAGTGAGGAGGTGAACAGAGGCTCTTAAACTATTCTGCAGACTTCAGTTCAAATGCAATAGCCAGGGAGTTGAGAAACCCTCCCTATGCCAGAAAAGTATTCAAAAACAAGGAATAACCAAACAAGATTCCATCAGATCAAAGCAATAATGCAATCTGAAAAGCACCCCCTTTCTCCATTCACCCTGTTCCCTTTGCACCTCATAGTTCTAAATATCTCCAGTTTTCTTACTTTTCTAGGAGAAAAGTAGGAGAAAAGGAAAATGGACCTGGACCAAGAAGGAAATATTATGAGAAAGTAAAATTTTAATTATTTATAGATGAGAATTGGTCACAGATAATTATTCTCCATTCCTTGGCTCATGCCTGAGAAGGCTTAAAAGATCTTTTTGTTGCTAGAAATGTAAACATATACCTAGATACCTAGGTAAACACAGAGAAGCTCACCGTCATTAACAGATCTTGCAGAATGTGAGTGTTTAGAACAGAAATGAAAGGGAAATTTGTCAATTGCAAATTAGGAACATTTGAATGCTTTGCTGTCAGGCCTCCTTTTCCCTTTTTTTTTTTTTTTAACTTTGAACTTTATCAAAACAAAAGAAAAAGCCAGTGGGTTCAAACAATATCATTTTAAACAGTACACTCCCAGAAAATCTGTGCTGAGTTGCGCCTGCCCTCTGTGACATCCACTGACTAGAGTATTTCTCCTTCAATTTGCATCTGTCATTTTCCTACCTGTGGGTTGAAGGGGTTGGAGACCCAGATGACAGGCCTAGAATGATCCAGGAAGAACGTGGTAAGTCTGGGGTGGGCTGTGCTCATGACATCCTTTTTAGAACCAGCTTTGCTGCATTGTTTTGGGGATTTTCAAGGGGAAAAACATCCTCATAGTTGCCTAAAGTATTTCTCTCTTAATTCCCGGCAGAAATGACTCAACATTAACCATAGGCTGCTCAAGGCATGCTTAATGTCTTGATGGAGCATGCTTTTACAGAGCAATAATAACTTTTAAGGAATTCTCAACCCTCCTCCCCTGCCCCTCAACATAGCTCTCCCATATTTATTCCCAGGCAGCACAGCCAAGAGAGAGTTAGCCTTTGGGGGCCTCTGCTTTTTCTTTTTACCCCTTGTTATGCTGATGTAGAAACCTCACTCTAATTCTCCATGTGGTAGAGGGACCCTCACCCTCACTCTGGCTTCTCTCAGTTCTCAGCTGTCCCTGCTTCTCCATCAGCCCACCATACAAATCAGTTGGCGCGTGCCGCTGCTCCACACTCTCAGGACCCTCTTTCAGGCACTGTGGCAAAATGTTTAATCCATGCAATTGTGATTGCAACCTCTAGTATCAATGTTGCAATACTCTGAAATGTCCCTAATGAGACACTTTGATTTTCGTAGCCACAAATAACATAGCCAGGGTGCTTGGGCAGCATTGCAGAACAACTGATAGCATTTTATGTTTGTTCACAAAGTTTGCAAACTTTATCTCATCTGTTCTTCAGTAATTCTGTGGGATTGGTGAAGTAGGTATCTATTCACTCAGGCATTCATTCATTCAAACAACCAACCAACAAACTAACCAACCAGCAAATATTTACTGAGCACCTACTAGTTGCAAGAAACTATCCTAAGCTCTGAGTTGCAGTGAACAAAACAGATAAAAAACTCTTTTCTTGGCACTTCATATTTGAATGTATAGTCTAATTGGTATCATTATTCACATTTTTCACATGAAGAAACCAAGATAAAGAGAGTTCAGACCTTAAGGACCCACAGCTCATTTAGAGCTGGGTTTACAATGCAAATATCCTCTCCTTATTCTGTTCTCAGAATAAGGAGGATAGAATAAGTATCTGAGGAACCATCTCATCCAACTCACTGATTGTGTTGACATAGAAAACCAAGGCTTACAGAGCTGTTGTGGTTTACACAGTCACACAGCTCATAAGGGCAGAGCTAGGACCCCAGCTTCCCTAAGAGCCAGCCTTATGCCATGTCTGTGGGTTTTTGGACCTTGCAAGGAACTGTAATTCACTGAGTATGTTATCTTGTCACTGTCCCTCACCCTCCTAATGACCTCTGTCTTAGTCCATTTGGGCTGCATAACAAAATACCATAGAGTTAAGTAGCTTATAAGCAATAGAGATTTATTGCTTACAGTCTGGATGCTGGAAATCTGAGACCAGGATGCCAGCATGGTCATGTTCTGGTGAGGGCCCTCTTCTGGGTTGCAGAATGTTGACTTGGTGTGTTCTCACATGGAGAAGGGAGCAGGAAGCTCTCTATAGCCTGTTTTGTAGAGGCATTAATCCCCAAGGCCCTACCCCCTAGTACCATCACCTTGGAGTTAGGATTTCAGTATATGAATTTGGAGGGGACACAAATGTTTAGACCAAAACAACCTCCATTACATCCTTAACCAATAAAGATTCCATGGCCCATTTTCATAAGTACTATAAGCACATTCCCTCCACTCCCTTGCCCATGTCTTCCTCCATCATAGCTCCAGAAGAAATCTTTAATGTGGGCTGAATTCAGTCTTCAGTTGTTTGCACCCTCTCACCCAGGCAGTTTAGACGTGGATGGAGAATATAAAAATGCTTATAAAAACAAATGACACTTAAAACTCGGGCTCACTAACCTCAAGGGGACTTGCTGCTACCTGCCAGCCCTCCAGCCTTTCCTAGTCAATCCACTTTCCTCTTCCCTAGACAACTATTTCTCACCTTCCCTCCTCAGTCATCAAATACCTCCTCCTGCTCCTCAGTGTCTGCTAAGGATCTAGCTTCCTTTTTCATCAAGAAAATAGAAGTAATGAGAAGAAACCCTCCACAGACACCCACCACCACATCTGCCATGGTTGTGTCCCTAACCTCTGCCTCCCTGGCTGTCGCCACAGATGACCTGTCTTTGGCCCTGTCAAAGGTCATCACCATCGCATGTGCACTGGAATTTCCCTGTGACCTGTTCAGGAGACTCTAGAAATTTTACTCTCATCCCCTGGGTCAACTTGCCCTGTTTACTAAATCATTCTCATCATTATATAAGCATGTTACAATTCCCCCCATCTTAAAAAATAAAAGCAACAAGACCATTGTTGTCTCCATATCCCCTGCCAGCTATCAACCCATTTTCTACCCCCCTTTAGAGCAAAAGCTCTCAAAATCATTGTTTTCTCTTGATTGTCTTTTTCTGCTCTTTCTTCAACTATTCCAATCAGTAGTTCATGCCTACCTTTGCCCCAAGCTGCTCTTTCCAGGTCACCAATAAGCTCCACATTGCTAAATCCAATGTTGTCCTCATCTTTCTCTACCACTTGGCAGCACCTGATAAACCAATCACTCCCACTCCCTCCTTAGAACTCTTTCTTCACTTGGCCTCTGCAGTTCCACCCTCTCTTGCTTGTCCTCCTACCACGCTGTTTCCTCCTCCCTCTATTTCTAATGGATGTGCAGCCCAGAACTCAGTTTTTACTCCTCTTCCTTTCCTTCATCTCCCAGGGTGACCATGATTTATGCCTTTAAACACTGTCTATGTTTCTATGTTGATCTTTTCCCTGGAGCCCAGATTTGCATATCCAATCATTTATTGGGTATCTCCACTTGTTTTATAGGCATATCAAGTTTAACTTTCCAAATCTGGTTCCCCCAAACCTACTCTACCCACAGACTTCCCCTATCTTGGGTGACAATAGTTCAAAGTTTCAGATGTACAGGCCCAAATCTCAGCGTCACCCTAAATTCCCCTCTCTCTCAAGTTTCATGTCCAATTATCAGCCAGTCCTGTCTGCTCTGCCTTCAAAATACTTCCATCTTAACACCTCTGCAGCTGCCTTCTTGCAGCAGGGTAAAGAGAATTCCCAGAAAAGGGAGGAATAGGAGCAAAAACCTGGAGGCAGGGGGAGATGCAATACTTTAGCATCTCAGGAGGGACTGAGGCATGATTCTTGAGTCTAGGAAGCTACCTGCCATACTGGCCCCCTTATGAAATGTGAGAAATGTGAGGTGAAGAGATCACTATGAATCTGAGCTTTGGCCACTGCCAAGTGGTCTGCTGTCTGAAATGGATCTGGTCAGCTCTGAGGGATTCACATGACTGTTAAGTTTCATGCACATTATGTCTGCAATGTCTGTTGCTTGTGTGTATCTATGTATGTGCATTCGTATGCATGCATAAATGTGTGTTTTCTGCCACCCTAGACATGTTTTCCTGGAGATTGAGCTCTCAGTGTACTAATATGGTTCCACATACAATCTGCTAGGGAATCCTCAGAGCCCCCGCTCATGAATTCAGCCCTAGATAAAGCATACTGTGGGTCACATCCCCTGAAGTTCTGTGCATTGTTCTAGGCAAAAATGATTTATGCCTTATGTACTACCCACTCTGCAACAAGAGGACTTTCAATGCCCTTTGGCTCATTCTCTGTAGCCAGTAGTATTCTGCTTCAGCTGAATAGACAAGACTCTTGTCCCTCTATCCCTCCACCCCTTTCTCCCCTCCTGAAACCAGGGTCTTCTGGAAGCAGTGGTATTTGGTCATGTGGCAGCAGCTGAGACAGGGGTCAAAGGCAAAGCATGCTCAGGCCACTGATGTGCTCTGCTTTCTCCCTAACAACCATGTAATTGGAGGAAAATTGGTCCAATGTGAGGTGCGGGAAAGTTCAGAAGGGTTTGTTTGAGGATCTTTGTGCCTGTTTTCTTTTCATGCTGGAGTCCTGAGTTGGATCCCAGCAAGGTGAGATCCTAGGCAAGCCCCAGAGCTCTCTAGAACTATACGTATATCTCAGGACAAAGTTATCTACAAGGACAGGCAGGGGCTGCAAATACCCTTGGGAAAGTTCTGAATGGACAGACACTTTAGGTCTGAAAGGGGAACAAGGATAAATGCTCTTGAGAGATGGCTCAAGAGTCCTCTTCTGCCCGGGAGGTAGTGATTTCCTAGGACCCTCAGAGCCTTCTGCTGAAACCAGAGAGACAGGATCACTAAATAGGTCTTGAACAGTAAGGCCAAAGGGTCAGTTTCCTATTCTGCCTTGACTCAGTTTCTCCAGCTATAAAATGGGCAAATACTCCATTACTGGCCTCCCTTCTAGCATTATTGTGAGGCCTCCTGGCCAACCAAGTGCCAAAGAGTTAAGAATGATGAAAGGGTTCAAAGCCCAGTGTTTGGTGTTAGAAAGACCTCTGTCCAACTTTATTTATTATCTGTGTGACTTTGGACAAGTTACATAGCCTCTCTGTGCCTCTATTTCTTTATGTGAAATAATGTCTGCTTCTATAGAGTCACTTTAAGGGTGAAATGAGATAAGGCATATAAGCATCTCACACAGTATTTACACACTGTAAGTGCCCTATATTAACAGAATAAAGGAAGGAAGAAACAATAAGAACAAAGAGATCATTATTGTCGCTTTGATGCTTAGACAAGTGGTTATTATTATAGTTCTCACCAAATATCCATGTTTCCCTGTAGATTTCCTAGCTTCCTTTGCAGTTCAGTTTGTGTCATGTGACTAGTTCTGGCCAATAAACTAAGAGCAGACGTGATATGAGTCACTGCTAGTCAAGGAAGTTAAGAGCTGGTATGGCTCCTCCTTCCCTCTCTTCCCCCACACAACTGCCTTGGAGGCCACATGCTCTCCATGACATCTTATACGGTGGAGCAAGCCCTTTATGTGAGTGTGAAATCTGTTTACTTTGTTAACCTACTGAGATTTTGGAATTCATTTGTTACTTCTATCAGCTGACCAATACAGTCATCTGTGAAGGAGAAATAAATCTCCTGTATTTCTGACCTCTTGGGGCATCTGGGGATGATGATAATGATGATAACAGTAGCTGCAATAGCTGCCACGTATAGAGCCTTTGAGGAACATTGTAAAACCTTTCAGAATTGTTAACCATTCAGCCCTCTCAGGTATCTGCTGAGGTACATGTTTTGCTATGACATAATAGTTGTGTTCCTAAAATAAGTTCTAAGTTATTTTTTAAATGGGTTCTCTTAAACAACTTCAATGAGGACAAAATTGCTTAGAAGCAAGAATTTTAGACTACGGGAACACAGTTATTTCTCCCACAGAAATGTCAAAAATAAAGGTTTTTAATTGCTCTTAGGTCATTTTGAAGTTATAAACTAAAAATAACATATTTTTTAAATTGGCATAAGCCAACCTAAATGTCATTGAGCAAATACTAAATTCCATGGAAGGCAAAACTCTAGTCAACCTGCCTCTGAACCATCAAAATAAACTGTGGTTAGCTCCAGAAGTGCTAGGAAAAGGAAACCCCATTAGATCTCAATGAAACTGCTACCAAAAAATATAAATAAATTGATAAAAGGAAATCTCAATGGCAAAAAAGAGCCAGTCACCCAACTAAAGTGACCGTGAGTATTGAGGCAAATAGGCTTTCTCCACACGTGGGGACTGTTGCTGATCAAGACAATGGCGAAACCAACAACCATCACAAAGCAGCCGCCTTACTGAACTGATGAGGTTACATTAAATTTACTTTATGAAAATTTGCCTAGCAGAAAAAAAGACTGAATTTGGTTTGTTTGACAGGTGAGGAAACCAAGAAAATAAGACGCCATCAGTGACTACAGGGAGCAACTGTAGAAAGAGAACAGCCCAAATCAGGGGTCTCTGCTTGTTTAAACTCTAAGTTCAAGTGTTTTTCTCATGCTCACAGAGGTCCCCTGATGTCTCGTGACATCTGTACATCCTCCTGGAGGATGGTGCCACCTCTGAGCTGTGATTCAAGGATTCTGCAGTTTGATTCTGCCCTTCTTCTGGGTTTCCAGGAGCCCCAGCTTGTGGGGAGACGTGGGCCTCTCCATCTCTCTCCTGGGGGAGGCATGGAGCCTCTGCTCTGAATAACAAAGCCTCTTTGGCCCTTGTTGCTTAGACGGGGTGGTGGGGGTCTAGGGACTTTTTCCCTCCCTCAGGGCTTAGCTGGGTGGCTGGACATTGCACACCTTACTGAGAATGGAAGGGACTTGCTGCAGTGTGGGCCATACCCTGGCCTGCGGCTGAGTAGTGCTTCCTCCCAGCCTGAAGGCCTCTTACCCTGCCCCTCATGTAGAGAGCAGAAGCACTGAGTGAGCCCTGCAGTTCTGACTTGCTTGGTAGAGGAGCAGGTGAGTCTGGAAGCTTAGCCTCCAAGAAGTTTCTAGAAAATGCAGACAGACTCAGGCAGATGGGCCCTCAGGGAGTTTAATTTCAACTCCAAATAGGATGGTTCCCCTCAGTTAGGTCAGGAAGGCTGTTGATTCTTCAAGTTCCCCAGATAGCCATTCCTACCTTATGATTTATTCATGAAATTCAGCAGGCCCTTCTTGAAGCTCCTCTTCAGCACCTGGGGCTGTGTGAGCTAAAGTTGAGACACCAAGGAGATATTAGATGTATTTCCCACTCTTAAGGACCTACAGCCCTTCATGGGAAGGGGAAGCTTACACATTAGGTAATAAATCAAGATGGTCTATGATGAAGAACTAAATTAAATACATTATTCTCCATAGAAGTTAAGAGCATGGGTTCAAATCCCAACACCAGAATTTTGGTCAAGTTTGAGTTTGTTCAAGTGCCTTAAACTTCTTAGGCCTGTTTCCTTATTATAGGGCTACAAAGAATACCAGCCTCAAAGCATTTCTGCTGGGAATTAAATGAGATAGTGCACATAAAGTGCATAGTACAGTGCCTGACTCCTGGCTTCAGTATTATTACTAGTTACTGTTATTAGTTATCAAAACATATTTGAGAGGCCCCAGTAATACAGAGATCTTGAATCTAAACATACCACCTTCTGCATGGTGGGCCTCCCTTCTCTATGCCCTTCAGCAGTGACTGGCAATCTCAACTGATCAGTTACTCAAAGGGAACCTGGGGACCACTTTTAACATCTCCACTGCTGTAACTGTCTGCATTCAATCACAAAGTTCTGTTGATTGTACCTCACATCTATCTCCTACACTCCAATACCATTCTCATCCTTAACCAGATCCTCATACAGCCACACTGATTACTCAGGAGCCCTGTTAGCTGGTCTCATCACTTCCTATTTCACCCTCTGCAAAACCAGGTTTACTGATACTCAAGAGGAGTTTCCAAAATCCAAACCAGATTGTTATTAAGTGCACCCTTGCTTAAACCTCTGTCTATAGCCCCTTGTTACTCTCAGGAAACAGGTAAGCACAAATCTTTAACCATGATGCACAAGGGCCCTTAGGATCCCTGCCTAGTTCTACAGCTTCTTTGCTAATGTTGTTCAAGTTACCTCCATGTTCCAGCAATGCAGGCCTCCTCCCCAAATGTTTCTTGGGCTCATGGGCCTCCATAGCCATGCCCAAGCCTAGAACACTTGGTCCGTATTTCTTGAAGAGTCATACTCATGCTTCAAAACTAAACTGCAAACCATTTCTTTTGGGGAGCCTTTCTTTACCCATGTCAGGGGCAGCTGGCCTTCTTCTATGCTCCATAATATCTTTGTTTTCATGTCTGTCTCCTCCACTAGCATCTGACATCCTGAAAGGAAGGTACTACATCTTTTTCATCTTTGAACGTTCACATTGAAAAATGAGTGCAGAGATGCATGGATGGATGGTGGATGGATGGTTGGATGGATGATGGATGGATAAATGAATAGCTGGATGGGAAGATGGGTGGGTAGATAATTGAATGAACAGATAAAAGGGTGAATTCAATAAAGTGGCAAAAACCTCTAATTAGACTTTACACCCAGATACTTTCAGGAAGGTGCTCAACTGTACTATAATATAAAGACAAGGCTCTGTTTCTTGAAGCTTCACAGTTCAGGCAGAAAAACCATATGACCTTGTAACTAGCAGCCAGTGGGGTTTTGACCTTAATGCTCACCAGTGTTCCAGCAGGAAAGCTGGAAAAGCGTGTTGATCTTACAGGGAACACCCAGGTGGGCTTTTTCACATCACTGACCTGGCCTATGGACTGTTTGTCAACCTCCTTGGGTCTGCCCTCATACAGGTCCTCTCCAGTCTTCTCCATCTAAGCATCATGGATTTATTTCCAGCTTAAACTATGCAGGAGATTCCTGCCTCTGGGCCCAGGGCGACAGAGCGGCAGATGGCATGAGCGACGGAGGGCACTATGGCCAATAGCCTCTGTGCGCAGCCCAGTGCTTCCCTGCCCCTCTGTCAGGAGAAGGGCATATTTCATGCTGTTCATTTTCCCTTCAGGAGCTGCTCTTAGAGCAGCCACATGAGAAGTGCACCTTAGGCAGCTTGGAACCTTCACCATTTCTTCATGGAAGACCTTTTGGCTGGCTTGGTTAACTAAGTAAACATGAATCAATCCTGGAACGAACTGGAAATGAAATGAAGTCCCGGAGCTCCTTTTGACAGGGAGAACCGGCGTGTGGCCCGCCCAAGCCGAAGCGGAAAACCCTGAGGCTTTTGGGAGGAGAGCCCAGCCCAGCTGCCCTGGAATCCTCAGTCAGGGTTTATGGAGTGGCAGGCAGAGCACAACTGGCTAAATTTGGTTGTATTTTTATTTTTGTCCAGCCACAAATACCAGCAACGAACTGAAAACGAGTTTTTCCCTTTGTGGAGCCTCAGAGCCAAGCTGGTTTTATTTTTAGCTTCAACTCTGGTTTAGGGCTTTTAGCACACACTCAACACCCAACCCACTGCAGGCAGTGGGGTGCTGGGTTTTAGAATTTTTGCCTAGACTAGAGTGTTGTCTGAATGTAACTCTTACCAGGCTTTGTGCAACTATGACAATAGAGGGTTGTTCCAGACAGACCCACAAAGAGACTCAATTCTGGCCTTAGGGACCTCCAAGAGGGGACGTTTAAGGGAGGGAAATGTCCTCAGGGTGGATGGTTGTCTGGGCTGGGAGGAGGAGGTGGCAAGCCTGGATGAAAGGAAGCAGAGACAACAAGGGAGCTGTCACTTTCTGCCAGGCTTTGAGAGCCCCACGGTCCAGAACCAGGGCTCCGGAGGCAGACTGCCTGGGTCCGCGTGCTGCCTGTACCACATCCTGGCACTGTAGCCTGTGGAGTGTGCCCAGCCCTTGCAGGGGTTGGTGTCCTCGTCTATGAATCACAGATAATAATAACTGACACCTGCCTCCCAGCTCTGCTGTCTGCAGTCCTGCCCATCCAGCATGTAACTTAGCATCTGACATGCAGTTAGAACTCAATAAGCATCATTTTTATCACCATGTTCTTATTACAATACTAGACACTTTTATATTAAAACTTACTGTAGCCCTGTGAGTAAGGTTATTTTGCAGATATAAAACTGAAGTTCTGAGTTCCCAGGGGGAGAGCTCTCATGATACAGACACACTGAAGCCAGCCTTGGCCAACCCCGAAGGCACAGCACCCTGCCTTCTCTTGTACCAGTGCTTCCCCGTGATATAAAGGAACTTACCATCACCACATGGGAACTGATCTGGGTAAACAACTGGATTCCCCCTGGCCCTCCTCTCCCCTGGGCTCCACGCTGTCTTTCCACTTCAGTGACAGAAACACACACAGTGCATACTGGAAGTGATCAAAAGGGCACTTGGTCAGACCTACGGAACGGAGAGCAGGATGGTGGCCACCAGGGCCCGGGGAAGGGGAACGGGGGAGTTGTCTGATGGGTATAGTGTTTCAGTTTTGCAAGAAGAAAGAGTTCCAGAGATCTGTTGCACAACAATATGAATATACTTAACGGAACTATACACTTAAAAATGGTTAACATCGTAAATGTTTTATTTATTTTTTACCACAATTAATAAAAAATGAAAACCAGAAAAAAAGTGCCAGTATAGGAATCCGGCTGCCCATTGGGGTGGGGCAGGGCTTTTGAGCTTATCACGACCTGCTTCCCAGGCTTCCTCTGGCCTCCTTCCCTCAGGTGTCACACCGATGGCCTCACCGTCCTCACCGTCCTCACCCGCCCGCACACCACTTGACCGGTTCTTGGCTGAGCAGCACACCTCTGACAGGAGCCTTAGCCTGCAGATGCTCCTCTCTCCTGTGCTTTGCCCTTTGTGACCTCCACTGGTCCCCTGTGCCTCTGAAGTTTTTGGCCATTGACCAGGGTTGAAACGGGGGAAGTAGTAAAATCCTTCCTCCCCAAGGACTCATGTCTGCGTGGGGCTGTGGGGCGAGTGTGGGCTTTGGGGCCAGAAGCTGGGACAACGCTCACCTTTTCTTTCCTCCCATTTAATAACTCCATAATAGGGTAATATGGTTATCCTGGGGAACCAACGTGCAGTTCACTCTAAGTGCAGAAATGCTGCCAGGCTCTGAACTGCTCCTGTGCTGCAGGAGATTCTGCGGATTCTGAGGGTGGAAGATTTGGGGACAGTTCAGGCATTCACTGATTAAGCTGCATAAAGATGCTAGGACAGAGAGGCACGGGAGCAAGCACAGAATAGGGTCTCCCTCCCTTTTGGCCTCACACTCCCAGGAGAGCAACCTTCACAGAGGCTACAACAAAGGCTCGTGTCCCTTAGAAACTCAGATGGCCTCTTTTCTGTGGACATTAGCGTTGACCATTCTCAGGAGAGTTTCTGATTGGCTCTGTTGCCACCCTCCTAAGTGGGGTGACCCTTCTCAGCCGAGTTTACCTCCAGCCATAAGTCCTGATCCCTGACCCAGTGCCAGCTGCTCCTCTAGGCTCAGCGGGGCTGGTGCCCAGGGCCAGCAATCCTTTAGGGCCATGAAACTGTTTTAACTTCTTTTGAAATTAGAAGGAAAGAAAGAGCTATCAGGTCAAAGTAAATGTTATAATATATGATATTAATATATTGTTTTTATACCAACACAATTATAAACTTATATTACCTTTTTTAATGGAGGAAGGGGCTCATGTGGGCAATAGTGCCAGGGGCCCATGCAAGTTATAATGCAGCCCTGAATTGGTCCGAGGATTCATTTGGCCCCTCAGCACATGGCCTTCTATTTCCCATAGGAACTGCTGTCTCTCCACCGCAGCCACAATCACCACTTGGAATCTGGAATATTCTCTCTAGTATTTTATTTTTTTTTAGGGACCCATTTCACATGCCAGTTCTGTCACTTGGCACTAGCTCCCTGGAGCACGTGGCCAGACAATTTCAAAAGCCTGGTCATGTGTCCTAGGCTCGTGATGGGGGTGCTGCAGCACACATGCTGTGCTGTTATGACTGGCCTTTGCCTCATATCCCCAACTTGATTACAGAATATATCCCACACACGCTGAGCATCCCACATGGAAAGATCTAGAAAGTCTTTTAATACTTGTTGACTGATTGATTGACTGAAGTAGTGTCTGAATATACTTGATCCAATTTAATGTCTCCTTGACATCCTTTCATTCTTTTTTCATCTTTAGACGCCTGAACAAGAATAAGCTCCAAGTCCTTCCAGAATTGCTTTTCCAGAGCACCCCGAAGCTCACCAGACTGTGAGTACAGTTGAATTGTGTTCTCTCCTTGCTGTCTTGCCTGGCTTTGGTGCTATGGAAGTCGTGGTTGCCTTAGCGCGTGGAACCTCGTGCCGTGCGGAGCTCGGCACTGAGGCCATACATATGGCAGCTTGGAGCAGGGCTTCAACGTGGGCGGAATGGCCCATTCCCCTCCAGGCCCACCTGTCTTGTTGCCTTCAGAGACGGGCTTAAGTGGTAAGTGAGGGCTTAGTGGCTTGTGGTAGTGGATCGGTCCTTTGCAAGGAGAAAGGAAGTCTTCTGTTAGCTTGGGTCTGACCTTACCTCAGGGAAATGCCCTGAGGGTGGGAACTGAGGTGAGTTTATTCTCACAAGACTGCCACCGGTCTCAGGGGGGCACTGGATTGTACTAAACATTTCTACCTCACCATCTTAATGGATCAATCAACTGTCCTTTGCCTGCTTCCTAACACTGCCAATCTGGGAAGCCTGGGTCTGGACTCTATGATTTTGTGGAAAAGGAAGAAACACTTTGAATTTTGCTTTATCTTCCGGAATGATCCAGATTGTAGTGAAGGGGGAAGAGATGGTGATACCTCTGTGCATTTATTCAGTGTGAAGGTTTGGAGACTCAGGAGCTGGGATGTACGTCAAGATGGCGATCGTGATTCACGTATTATGGGGGGTGTTAGGCATGTGCTAATTATTTACAGTGAACAGTTCCATGATTTTGAACCTAAAAGTCATACTGGCAGTGACTTGTGTAGATCATGGGATGATCTGGGTTGGCCTAAGGCTTGACTTTCTGAATGGAGTGACACAGTGCCTGGCTGCTTAGCAGTCAGGCAGTGAAATTTACAGCCTTGCTCAAAAACTCTTAACATTACTGGGGAGGCTCTAGAGTTGTGGCCACTATTCTCATTTCCAATGGCTGTGCTTAATACTAACTTATGCAGTCAAACAATGCATGTAGGCTCCAGGATAAATTGGGAAATATGAAACACATGTCAGTGTGTGCACTTAAGAATGAGTTCTGAATTAGGAATCTGTATCTACATCTTTGTCTGTACGCACATACACAGACTATGTACATAAAAGTATCTTAAAGGGTACTTTGTTGGAACAAGATCAGGTAAGGGTTGGCTGGTGTTTCAGTGGTACAGCGGCCTTGCCTGCCTCCTCTAGGAAACACCTGTACTTTGTCAAGGTCTCCTCCAGCCGTGTACCCCATTTCTCTTGTTCAGTCCATCCAGCTGACCTTGGTAAATATGGAAAAGAATATGCCCTCCTTTCCATTCTTCTGCATTGACTGTATCTTGATGGACATGAGGGTAAACGAGGCGAGGGTTTGGCAGCCTGAGTGTCTAGCAGAGCTGGATAAACAACACCAAATGGGCCTATGGGGAAGCTATGTGGTTTTTAATTTCCTCTTCCCTATATAGTTCTTTCCTTAAATGTTCACCTAATAGTCATCTCTCCACCCAGAACCAAATTGTGCCTTTTCAACCTGATCCTAATTATGAAGTACAGACTATATGCCATTCATCTGGAATCTCAGTGTCCCTTTCTAGGCAAACAGAAGGTGTCTGTGGGGTGGGGCTGCTGGAAAGCTTTGAGCAGGATGGATCTGAGTGTTCCACTTGCTGCGGGATGTCAGGTGGGCTGGTTCCTGCCCGCAGAAGGTGGCCTCATGGCTGCTCCCCACAGCCATCAGGTGATGGGCATTTTGTGTGCAGCTGGTCTTGATCCAGTCAGAGGAGGAATTTCAGGCAGTGGTGACAGGTCTCTGAGATGCTGGGGGCCAAGCCCAGGCAGGTAGCATGGGGGGCATAGGAAATCCCCATTTTCTAACTGAGAGAGGTTGGGAGAGTCACTTTGCCTTCTGTGCCCAAATATCCTCATCAGTAGAAGGGAGACACCCCTCTTCCCTTTTACTTTCCTCATTGAGATGCTGTGCCTGTCCAATGAGATAATGGTGTTTTCTGGGGTCTGAACGTGCTGTTAACTTGTAGCCACCAAGATAACTATTGTGACTCCTACAGTTCCCACCTTTACAACCTTGCTTTCTGCTCTTCCTTCTCTGGGAGGCATGAATAATCTAGTTGTTGCTGTGAGCACTGAGATAAATTTCACTGAGCTTCTGCCTAAGCCAGAGAGCTGCAGCTGGGAAGGCAGAGCTGACAATGAACTCATTTTGGTGTCTGTCCCTCTCCACATCCCCAGCCAGACATGGGGGTTGACGCGCATAGGTACTCAGTGAATGGGTGGATGAATAAACGCATCATAGAGGTCTACAGATTTAAACAGTGCGCTCAGCGGGTTTGATTCATTTATCCACCGTTCATTCACTCACTCACTCATTTACTCACTCACTCACTCACTTATTCATTCATTCACTCATTCAATAAGCTCTTCCCCAGTGCTCGTTCCAGCCTGACCTCTGCTGGGTGTTGAGCTGCAGACATGAAGGAGGCCCAGTTTTCCATGTGCCCCATCATGATACAATCTGAATGGCTGCCAAAAAGCTGGGAGCTAAATATAATTTTTTTTAAAATTGAAGCAACTATACTAACCCAGGTTTGGGCTATAATCAGCAATCCCTTTTTCTCTCTGGGCTTGATCTTTGATTTTTCTTAATGGCCCTATTGTGTCTTTGTCTTATTTTGTCAGCCACTCCAGGGCCTTTTTGGAAGTTAGCAGGGTACAAATTAGAAATCAATAAATGTGCAATCATGAGTGTGTATACATATGCCACTGGTTGTGTTTTAAAAGAGCACTGCTTCTCAATAGACACAGCAAGCAATTTTCCAGAGAATGCTAAATGCAGACACTGTGTGGCTGTCTCCTCCTTAGTATGTTGTGAGGGCTAAGCAGCAATTCTGGAAATGCCCTTTCTTTTCTTATTATATCTCTAGACAAAAACTCCTTGATGCTCAATGTTTAACCAAAGAATACCTTTTGGAAAAGCTGTGGATGTGTAATAAGATGTTTTGAGTAGTGTTGAGAAAGGGAAACAATATTTATTAAGAACCTATGCTATTACAATACCACTGCTAACCAATAAGTGACAGAAATGCAACTGAAGTTAATTTAACCCAAACAGGAAATACATTAGTTAGTATGTCTGAGACAGTGATAGTTATGAATGGCTTCAGGAACAACTGGATCCAGGAGCCTAGTGATGTCATTGGAACTACATCTCACTCCTGCCATCCCTGGAACAGTGTGTATGCTGGTGGGAAAAGCAGAACACTCAGGGATACTGATCTAGCAACCCAGCTGGAGAGAGTGCCCCAACAACTGTCCCACAGGAAAGAATTGAGGGTAGATTTCTTAGCTTGTCCATGTCTAAGCAAATGGCTGTTACCGGTGGGATGGTGTCCTCTGATTGATCGAGTTGGGGTTAAATGTTCATTCCACTTGTTTGGGGATGAGAGTATGCAGGACCTGGGAAGGGGTTTCCCAAAGGAAGAATAAGTCTGTTATCAGAAGATGAGGGAAGAGACACCAAACTTAAAAACAATAGATGTTTACAAGTTTATTGAGCTTCTACTTTTTGCAGCTCCCCATTTAATTGAGCACTTTGTATCCTCACAGTAACACTTCAAGACAATAACAGTAGTAAATGCATTGAGTGCCAGTGCTATTCTGAGCACTATACATATAACTCATTTGATGCTCCTTACAGCCCCGTGGGATAGCTGCTATGATCATTACTGCTTCACAGATTTGAAACTGAGCCTCAGAGAGGTTAAAGAACTTGCCAGCATCATACAACTACTTAGTGAGACAAGCAGAATTCAAATCTGGGTAATCTTACTCTGGAGTCTGGGCTTTTCTCTACTACAATCAGCTCCCTGCCTCAGTTCTCCCATTTTATATATAGATGAGGAAATCAAAACTCAGAGTTTAAATTACCTGCCTATGTATCACATATTTCTGAGAAGTAGAACTACACTGTGTGGCTTTCTGACTCACCCATAGTCATATAACTGGGATACAATGGGACTGGGACTCAAATGTACGTCTATGTTGCTACACAGTCTTTCAGTTTTCTACCACCGCACACTGCCATGCCAACTATTGTGGCAAGCTCAAGTTATGCTGAAAAGGATTGATGATGAACCTTCATATAGCCAAGTGCTTCTATCTGGCCTTTACTGGGTACCCCACCCTGTCCACCCTCAGACCCAGTGCTGTCTGATTCATTGATTCATTGATTCCTGTGTATGTTAGTGGTGTATCTATCACTGCCCTGTTCTCAAGCACAGAGCTCCCAGGCATAGACTCCAAGAGCTTGGAAGTGCCCTGAGGTTTAGGTGAAATCACTGTAGTCTGCAAGCCCCCAGCAAGGCCTCTGTCATGCCTTGGGTACTCGATTACTACTGGCTCCCTTCCATCCTGACATAGATCATAAGACTCTCAAGTGTTGGGACTGTGTTTGTGCTCTTTCTAGGTTCCCTACCACTCCTGACCCACAGCTGAGCTTAGGAGATGGCAATAAAGTAAAAGGGTTCAGGTGTTGCCAGTTACTAATGTGAGACTGTGGACAAGTTAGTTAATTTCTCTGGGCCTCAGGTTCTTCGTCAGTAAAACAGACAATAATAGAGCCTATTTCTCTATGTTACTCTGAGGATGGGTGAAATAACCCATGGAAAAACCTTAGCACTGACTACATAGCGTGAAGGAAGTGCTCGGTGAAAGACAGCTGTGGTTGATTTTGCTAGCTGACTGATGGGGGCAGCTCACATGCTAGGGCTTTGACATCTGTGGCATACACATTTCAGCACCTGGCAGAGTTCAGCCTCCAAAACAGATGAGGGTTGAGGCAGTACTGCACTTGGAGTGAGAAGATCCTGGCCCTCATACTGGCTCCACCACCCACAAGCTGTGTGGCCCTAGGCGTGTCCCTTCACCTCTGGGGTGGGGGGAGGGGGCTTACCTGGAGAAGAAGGGTGGAGCTTGGTCTGTTCTCTAGTCTACAGGGTTTTTTTTTCTTATTTTGTGTCCTCTCCAGCTCTCTCTTTTACCTACACCTGGGAGAGGGAGTGAGGGATTTCTAATCATTTGGAGTTTAAGCGGTTAATGTTGCCAGAAATTCCTTAGAAGGCACAGAACACAAGGTGAAAACAGGGACTAAAAGTCCCTCAGCATTTCCCCGGATTAGAGAGCTCTGAAGGGGACGAGGGATGTGGCGGCTCACAACTGTTTTCAAGTCTGCCTCTGCCACATGAGGACGAGCAAGCCTCCAGGATCCTGTTGGCCCCTCGGTTCTGGATTCATGTCCAAAGAGTCCATTAAATATTTGCTAGTGGTTGAAAACCTGTGGCTGAGCAAGCAGTGTGCTTGCCGCAGGACAGAGGCCTCCAATTATTCTCTGCTCAGTTACGAGGCAATTGACAGCTTTAAAAAAATGCCACTGGGGTTAAACCTGCTGTCAGTCACTTGGGTCAGTGGAGTTGCAAGAGACTTGGGATGTTAATCCCCAGGCAACTAAACACAATATGAAATGTGGCCACCCAATTAGCCCTGAGCCCCTGGGCTGTCGTCATGGTGGAGCAGTGTCCCTTCCAAAGAGCTAAAGGCCGTGAGATCCGGGCTTCCAGGGAACGTAATCCCACTGAGTGAGCCTTCCTCTGAGCTCTCAGCTCTGCTCATGTGCACTTCTCCTGCGCGTTTACCATTTTCTGCTCTTGTCACAGCCGTGGGTATACATGTCCCATGCCCCCAAACAAACCAGAAGATGCACTCAGCACGGTGATCTCACGTCTCTTTGAGTCAGCCCAGGATTACAGCGAAAAACAGAGACCTTGGGACCATACAGACCAGGGTTTGGATCCTACTCTCTGGTGACCCTGGGCAGGTTTTCTTCTCAGCTTTAGGTTGGTTAGCTGTACCATAGCGATAATATCATAGTTCCAGTCTTAGTTTACTCGGCCTGCCAAACAAAGCCTCCGATTGGATGGCTTAAACTACAGAAATTAATTTTCTCATCTGGTGCCTGGAAACTTAAGATAAAGGTTCTATCGGGACTGGCTTCTTGAGGCCTCTCTCCCTGTCCCATAGATGGCAGTCTTCTGTTGCCTCTTTGCAGGGTTGTCTGTCTGTTTATGCTCACCCCAGAGGTCTCTTCCTCTTCTCATAAGTACACCAGTCGTATTGGTTTATGGCCCCACCCTAATGTCCACATTTTAACTTAATCACTACTTTAAAGACATGATCTCCAAATATGGTTACATTCTAAAGTACTGGGGGCAAGGGCTTCAATGTAGGAATTTGGCAGGGGCATATCAGCCACAGTAGTTCCCAAGCATGTACTGTATATTTACCAGGAGTCACATGCTCTGTGAACTGCTTTTTCATATCGTCTCTCACTCAGCACAGGTTTGGGAGGGTAGATACTATATTATCACCATTTTAGAGCAAAAGAAACAAGAGTCCTAGAGATTTAGCTTGCCCAGGATACAGAGCCAGCAACTGGCGGAGCCCAAGTTCCAACCCATGCTTTCCTGACTCCAGAACTACATTCATAACCAAATTTCCTTACTACAGGTATGTAAGTTAAAGTGCCAGGCATCTAGTAGAAGCTCAGTTAGTGTTAGTTTCTTTATCTCTTTGAAGCCCTAAATGAGCCCAGATTGGTTGGGTGACTGAGGCCCTGTACCTCTAGGTAGCACCTCCTGCTGTTCATAGGTCCCTTTGCAGCTATCTTAGTCTTCCAATTCTGCACTAAACTTGAAAACATAACTACATACAATATGTGTGTCCATAAAACTCTATATTGATATGAAAGAGTGCTATAAAAGTGAAAAACCAGTGGAAAAACAAACCACATTACTCAGTTTTCCAGCAGAGTTGTTATCTGATGTGGTGAAATGATAATAAGATGTTGGGGAAACCAATCCCATCAAGATGGTGGGGGCTTCAGAGACTGCCTGCCTCCCTGCAGCTGGGTCCCAGAGACCTGCTCTGCCCTGAGTTAGCCCAGCCTTCAGAGGCCAAGATACAGACCAGTCTTACTGTTCAGATGTGGGGGCACTTTTTCCAGGGGCACAGCCACCTAAGCTCATGAAAAATGTCCCTGCAAATTGGAGCTCCATTTCCTCCTCCTCCATTGCCCCAGACCCTGAACACTGCAGTGAGGCCAGCCTTCTGTTGGCTTTATGGCATCTTTATCAACTGCCAGTTTCATCATGTGCTTGAAGTCACATGTAGGTTTAATCTGCATGGGGACAGAAAATGGACTTCAGTGGGCGCCATGTTACTCTTGGGGTTTCTATCTTGTGTAAGTTGTACTCTCTCTGTAGAGCCTTAAGTCAGAGCCAGGAAAGATAACATGGAAGATTTCTTTCCTTTTCTCCTCCACTGAGGCTTTATCCAGCTGAGCATAGAAGCTTATTATCTATCCACAGAGTTGATCACAAGACTAATAGTTTTAATTGTCTTGTAGATTCTTATACTGTAGAATGTTAGACAGGGATAAAAGATATCTAGGCCAGCATTTCTCAAACTTTACTGTGCATCTGAACACCTGGGAATTGTGTTAAAATACAGATTCTGGTTCTGTAGGTCTGGGGTAGAACCTAAGAATCTGTATTTCTAAAAACTTTCAGGTGATGCTCCTGGCCCAGGACCACACTCTGCAGAGCAAGGATCTAGGCTTCAGTGGTTCTCAAACTTAGCATATCGAAAAACATCCACTGGAGTGCTGGTTAAAGTGCTGATTCCCAGGCCATGTCCCCAAGACATCTAGCTAGTTCATTAGATCTGGAATGGACTTAGGGATTTGACTTTGCAAATAGGCACCCTAGGTGATTTTGGTATGTCACTCAGGGTCATACTTTGAGAAACTCCAAATTAATATGACCCTGTTATTTTATAGATTTGGGAGCAGGGAAGGAACTAAACATCTCTTGAGCACCTACTGTGCATTAAGGCATTTTATGAATATGCCTTTTCTTTGGTCCTTCTGCAAGAGAGGTCTTTTTATGCCCACTATACAGATGATGAAACTGAGGCTTGAATTTAGCTCATGAGGAATAAACCCAGGTATTTATGACCCCCAATTCTGTGTTTTTCCTACCTTATCATGTGCCAATAAGGTGTTCTGAAACACACCTTAAAAAAGAGACAGAGAAAAAACAATCATGGATCTCTGAAGATTTTGAGGTTTGGTATTTTGTACTTTTATGTGTATATGAACATATATGAACACATGCTCATACCTGAGATCTAAGGTATTAAGACTTGAAATGTTAAAACAGAAAATTTATGGACTCAAATGCATGTTTGCAAGTAGACCTTTCTAAATTCCCTACAATTTATCAAAGATACAGTTGGATTTTACATTTAAAGACTCTGTAGCCCATTGGGCCAGCAGAAGAATTTTTGAAAGTAATCAGGCAATACTTATACTGAGAATGTTCTGCCAGCTTAAAAAGTTTTTTAAAAAAGAATTTTTAAGAAAGAAAGAAAACCAAGCTGTGACTTTACAATGCTTTAGAATTACAGAATATGCTTGTAATTTTTACAATTCTGCACAGACTTCTTTGCCACATCTGGTTGATATTACTGGCAGGGATATATGGGGGAATAAACCATAGGCTGGAATGTGAAACATCCCACAAAATGAGTTTCTTATAGGTTGCTGCATAAAACATTTTGAGTCTCCCTCTCTTTGGAAGGCTGGCTTAAGTGATTTCATGGACTTAGTATTTTCTTTGGTTCGAAGGTAAGGGCCTTTGCTGGTCTACTTGGTGGGGGTTCCGAGATGGTTTCCTGAAGGTGTGTGCCAGGGTTTAACCATTCTAGAGTCATGCCGTGGATCAGGGTGAGAAAAGCCATCCTTGAAGGAAGTCTGACCAACCTTTGGTGAAAAACGCTGGACACTGGTGAAAATGGTGAAACCCAGGGGCCAACTGAAGAAAAAGGAAAAATGTAGAGAGAAGGGTTATATGTGTAAGGGCTTCAGGAAGCCTCCTGAATCTTTGCTTTGACAGTGTATTACACCGCTGATGGCAAGAAGAGCTCAGCCCCTCACACATACAGCAAAAAACCCTTCATTTATTGGTGTGTTCTCTATGCTATATATGAAAAAATATGAGTTAGGAAAATGAAAAAATAACACCCAGCCGATACCTGGCATAGAGTCAGTTCTCTGTTGGGGACATTCCTACTCAATTCCCAGGAAGAGACTTGTGTGACTAGGGACAACTAAAACATTTATTGAACACCTACCATGTGTGTGTGTGTGTATGTGTGTGTGTGTCACTGGAATATGCTGGTTGTTGGGATGCCGAATACAGAATGCCGACATGTCTAATCTGAGCCCGGGGGTGTGAGCATGGGCTTCTTGCCACCTGGCTCCTTCTCAGACTTCCTTGGCAGGGACCCACCTACAGGGCTGGAACCTTTCTGCACAGCACCATGTGCTACTCTAAGCACCCTGTGGCCTGTGGTAGAGTCAACCA
Organism: Manis pentadactyla; assembly: GCF_030020395.1. Lineage (NCBI taxonomy): Eukaryota > Metazoa > Chordata > Mammalia > Pholidota > Manidae > Manis > Manis pentadactyla. The sequence continues at coordinate 43,017,704 of NC_080020.1, read as the reverse complement.
GTCTCAGTAGGACTATGTGGTCATCACCAAGGGGGCTCAAATAAAGACTGTGTTCTCAGTGTCAACATGGCCCTTTGTCAAGAATGAGAACCTGAGGCCTGCCTTCACTTACACCCCAAGATGCTTATTCTCCTTACCTGGAGTTAGAAACTATCAAAGGAATTGAAAATGTCAGGGAAATACCACATTGTGTATAGAAAAATATAAGCCTTTTGAGGTGGGCAGACCCCAGACACACCTTATTCAGTTGCCTGAATGATGCAAATTTACCCACATCTAATAATCTTGAAATATTTGTTCTTGAATCACATTCAGCATCAACAGAAACATTTCTAAAGAGCCTAATCATCTCTCATTTTTTTCAACCAACATTTGGGAATCTCTCCAGGGGACAAATCATGTTTTAATTTGATGCCCCACATCCTAGTATAATTTCAAATCACAAGTAAAAAATCTGTAACTTTGACTTTCTTCTGCTTTTCCTATGGGCTCAGTATCTTGGATATTGAACATTCATTTCCATTTGTAATGTTTGCGATCCATTTACAAAGTCCTGGAGATTGATGCTTATAAAGGAAGTATTGATAAATTATTAACAACAGCAAAGCTGTGATGACACAGTACTGGTCAAACCAAATAGAAATGGAGAAATTTGATGGGGCCGTTCAAAATGACAGTGCAGGAAGACCCTGAACTTAACCCCCTCCCATGGATACACCAAATCTACAGCTACATATAGAACAATTCTCTCTGTAAAAGACCTAAAAAATTAGTTGAACGATAAAGGATAAAAAGGCCACATCAAGATGTGTAGGAGAGGTACAGAGGTAGTCTTGCCAACTCCTCCCCACCCCCGCCCTGGCAAAATGACCCACTAGCAGGAAGGATCACACAAGAAGTGACTAGCTTGTACCCTACATCAGGCACCCCAACTCTTGGGACTTACACTGGAAAGAAGAGCCCCCAAAACATCTCATCTGGCTTTCAAAATTACCAGGACTTATGTCCCGAAGACACAAGGGCTCTAGGAAACTGAGACTCCGCTCTTAAAGGGCTCACACACAAATTCATTCACTCTGGGACCCAGCACAAAAGCAGCAGCTTTAAAAATGCCTGGACCACATGCGAAGGAGATTCATAGGCTAAGCATCTGTCAGATGAGCAGGCGTCTGCTGGAATTGTCTCCGAGGACAGAGACACTGGTAGCTCCATTTCTGCACTCTCCCACTATCTTGCTAGCACCCCTTGCCCTCCCTGTGCACTTCTGTGGCTCCACCCACCAAACCTGACAGGCAAGTTTACTCTGGCCCTGTGTTCTCCTGTGGCCCTGCCAAAGCTGGGGGGTACATGGAGTCCACACAGAGGGTGCCACTTGAACCCTGGCTCTAGTGGTCAGAGGGACTTATCTTTCTGGATCCCACAGGACTGAAATAATCACAGAGTCAGTTCTGGGCAGGCTGTTATCTCCTGAGCATTGCACAGGCAACAGACTGAAACCATATCCATCTTCCTGAGACCACTCCTTTAAGACTGGAAGAAATAGCTGTTTCACCTAATACATAGAAACAAACACAGAGTGGCAAACAAAATGAGGAAACAGAGGAATATGTTCCAAATGAAAAAACAAGATAAAACCCTTGGAAAAATATTAATGATGTGAACATAATTAATTTATCTGATAAAGAGTTCAGAGTAATGGCCATAAAGATGCTCACCAATATTGTTAAAATGTGTATTACCCAAAGCAATCTATATCAAAATCCCATGGCATTTTTCATAGAAATAGAACAAACAATGCTAAAATTTGCATGGAGCCACAAAAATAGCCAGAATAGTCAAAGCATCTTCAAAACAGAAGAATAAAGCTGGAGCCATCACACTCCCTGATATACAAAGCTATACTAATCAAAGCAGTATAATATTGGCATAAAAACAGACACATAGATCAATGGGACGGAATACAGAGCCCAGAAATAAACCCAGGCTTATTTGATCAAATAATTTATGGCAAAGGAGACAAGAATGTACAATGGGGAAAAGATAGCCTCTTCAGTAAATGGTGTTGGGAAAATTGGACAGCTACATCTGAAAGAATGAAAGTGGACCCCTATCTTGCACATGCACAAAAGTCAGCTCAGAAAGGCTTAAGGACTTGAATGTAAGACCAGAAATCATAAAACCTCTAGAAAAACACATAGGTAGTGAGTTCCTTGACATCACTGTTGGTGATATATTTTTGGATCTGATTCTAAAGGCAGTGACAACAAAAGCAAAAATAAGCAAATGGGAAAATATCAAGTTCAAAGCCTTCTGCACAGCAAAGGAAATCATCAACAAAATAAAAAGGCAACTTACTGAATGGGAGAAGTTATTTGTAAATCATATATCTGATAAGGGGTTAATAGCCAAGATACATAAAGAACTCATACTAACTCAATAACAACAACAAAATAATCAATCCAATTAAAAAATGTGTTGAGAACCCCTATAGACATTTTTCCAAAGAAGACATACAGGAGGGCAACAAGCCATCTTGAAACCAACATAAAAGGATGTTCAACATCATTAATCATCAGGGCAAGGCAAATCAAACCACAATGAGATACTACATTGTACCTGTCATAAAGGCTATTTTCAAAAAGACAAGAAATAACAAGGGTTGGTGAAGAAGTGGGGAAAAGGGAACCCTCATGCACTGTTGGTGGGAATGTAAATTGCTGTGTCTACTATAGAAAACAGGATGGAGGTTCCTCAAAAAACTAAAAACAGAACTACTATATGACCTTGCATTTCTGCTTCTGGGTAACTATTCGAAGAAAATGAAACACTAATCTGAAAAGATACATGCACTCCTGTGTTCACTTCAGTATTATTTACAATAGCCAAAATATAGAAATAACTAGTGTCCATCAGTAGATAAATTGATAAAGAAGTGGAGTGCTACTCAGCCATAAAAAAGAATGAAATCTTGCCATTTGTGATAGCATGAATGGACCGTGAGGTCATTATGCTAAGTGAAATAAGTCAAACAGAGAAAGACAAATACTGTATGATTTCACTATGTGTGGAGTCTAAAAAGCAAAACAAATAAGCAAATAAAATAAAACAGAATAGAGCAGATAGATGCAGAGAAAACATTGATGACTGTCAGAGGGGAGGGGTTTTGGGAATGGTTGAAAGAGAGAAGGGGGACAAGAGGGACAGACTTCCAGGCATAAAATAAGTAAGTAATGGGAATATAATGTACAGCATGGTGACTATAATGATGTTGTATCATGTATTATGTAACTTTATATTATAATGGGGAAACTAAACTTATTGTGGTGATTATTCCTCAGTGTATACAAATACCGAATCATTACATTGTACACCTTAAGCTAATATAAATGTTATATGTCAATTATACCTCAATTAAAAAAATAGTAAATAAATATCTGTTTTAAGTTTAAAAAAAAGAAATGGGGAAGTTTAAGTAAATTTCACACCTCTTGCCTGGATGTCATGTGCTGGACTTGAGTTTTTGATTTATGGATTAGAGAAATATTTTAATGTTTTATTCATGATGTGTCTTTCTTCCCATCATTCATTCTCTAATTCTCCATGCCCCACTTCTGGTGATGAAGCCTGTTCGGAAGTCGGGTCCCATCTTGATTGGAACTGCTTATTGTATGGCCAAAAACTTTCACCATGTGGAGTATTTCGCCAAGTGGAGTATTCAGCTATTGAACTGATGGTTTGGCCTTTCATGGGTGCATCTCATGTTCTGGACTCAAATTTTTTCATCAGTGAGTCAGCTTTTGATTGAAATGCACATAGAATCATGCCAACATTTCTCTTAGTGAGGGAATCATCCTGACTTTGGGAGGTCAAAATGCTCTAAGGAAGAAAACTACATTTCTAAAAGGGTATAATGGTAACCAAGTACTGACCCCCCTCCATTTCAATGTTACTTAATTTGGGATTTATGAGACTCTATAAGTTATGCATCAAGATGCTCAGGGAGACCTAATTTCAATAAATTTTTAAAAATGAGTATCAGTGGTAGCAATATAGAAAGAAAGGCTGGATCATCACTTTTATTAATACCATGGCCCTTATCTTCCTATATTTCTACATCTCCTACTCTATTCCTTTTTTCAAAAGCACATGCACATACACAAAACATAGCATACACATACATATAAAACCTGCTGTCTGTAGGAGAAACACACACAAATAAATTAAGATCCATTCCAGGCTGCTGAATCAAAGCACAGATATAAGTTCACTGTAGTGCAAGATACTGACCTTTAAATTAGTTCAAATTATTGAGCAACACTGTGAGGAGATATCAGGGCTCAGAAAGGAAGAAGCAGTTGTAAAGGAGAGAGACACTTTGTCTCCTTGGCTTATAATCTGTTTTTTCTTGGTGCATAGAGATGGTAGTGACATATCTGTGTCAGAAGCAGTAAATCATTAGTGTAAATGTTTTCTAGCCCCCAGAGAGAGCTTCTCTTTTCTGTGGAAGAGATATGCATGTGTCATACTTATACCTGATATTTTCAGGGACTTTCATGCTATTTTATAAGACAGAGTAGGGTATTGTCAACCACCGGTTCCCAAGGGCTCAGCCATTAAACAAAACTATCTTAGGAAATAATTGTTATGGCTTCCATTGCTAATGGCATTCTCTACAGATCCTCTTCCCCTGTGTATGGTACATCCTTTATGTAAATAAGAGTGAAGGATGGTAGATCATTAGGCCTAATGAGGCCAGAATTAGATGACCATGAGGCCCTCCTCACCAAATCTTCCTGCTTCTACTGTGTTCCTTCGTCATCCACTGTCCATCCAATAGCCACCATGTTTTTTTAAGACAAATCAGATCTCATTCCCCCAGTTAAACCTTCCAGTAACTTCACATTGTCCTAAGAAGAGACCCAAGCTCCTGCATTACATGAATCAGCCTCTGCTGCTCCTCCTGTGCCTTAGTAGGCCACTCTCACACACCCGCCATGACGGCCTCCCCCACCTCCTTCCTGCCGCCCAGGTGTGCCCGTCTCTTCCCAGCTCAGGGCCTTGGCCTTGGGTTACTTCTACCTGTATCCTGCTTGCCCTGGATACTCACATGGCCAGGTCCTCCTTGGAATTCAGGTTCTGGCTCGAACACCACTTCCTCACAGAGCCTTTCCTGATAACCGTGCCTATAGTAGGGCCCCTTCCTTACCAGTCACTGTCTGTAACATAACCCTGTTTTATTTTCTTCATGGCACTTACCACTACCTGAAATTCTTTCGCTCTCTTACTTTTTTTACTTGCTTATTTTCTGCTCTTCTATTCCTAGTAGAATATAAGATTCTTGGGAGCAGGGGTTTTGTCTGTGTTGTTGACACTGCAGTTGCCTATTGCTGTACCTAGCAGATGATGGGCACTCAATAAATATTCTATAAATGAATGAATGAGAGAAGGAACTTTGTCTCTCCCAAATCTGCTCTTTTCTCTCAATATATGGTCAAAGACACCACTGGTTATAAACCATTGCCCTGAAAAGCCCAAAATGATTATGTACTAGCATATGTGCATACACATGCACACAGACAGTGCACAGGCACACTCAACAAGCACACACAAGAATGCTGATAAAACTAACACAGGAGATTTTCTTCCTCAGTTTCTGGCCTCTATTTCACTCTTTGCAAGACAAATTACTATAGTTTAAAAAGCAGAAGAACCTGCCCTGAAATTCTAAGAGGACCTCCATGGAATGGGCCCACCTACACACTGCTGGCCATGCAGCCTGCAGGCAAGCTGATCTCAAGAGCCAGGAGGGTGGGATTTCGTCCTTCCACCAAATCATGAACAGCCCCTGCTAGAATACTCTGCTAGCAGATGTGAGCCAGTACCCGAGACTGAGAACTGGGGAGGAATGTTATTTTTTGGTGCTCATTTCAAAGACCCAGAAGTAATATTCTGGGATACAATGCAATGGAAGGACAAGCTGTGTTTGCTTCATCTTCAGGCCTCATCGATTGTTCACCTCTAACGAGCATTGAAAGGGATTGTCCCGCTATTGGAAGCCTCAGCTCAGTGAAGTCTTTACAAAAAAGAGGGAAAAAGATGAGGAGGAGGAGGAAGAGAGGGGGAGCTTACACTGATAAAAACAAACACCAAATCTCAGTCTGAAAAATAAAAAGGAATAAATTACACTAATTTACTGGACATTGATCTCAACCTCCAAATTATTTTTTCTTGATCTGAGATTTAAACCAGAGGTTGTTTGAAAGACACCTGGTGAATTAATCCAAGCCTAAAGTGAACCATATCTTCTAAAATAATTGAACCAGAACCTCACTGGAACATCAGAATACTAATGTTTCCCAAAGTAACTTTCTCTGAGTCTCCGGCTGGGCATGAAGCTGCAACATCAGCCTCCTGTTTGCTTCTCTTCTTCCGGTTGCTTCCCATCCCATGCTCCTTTCTGCAGACCTGCCCGCCCGCGGCCGCGGCCGCTCACCCGCACTGCACTGTGGGAGGCCGGCTTCAGGACTCTCTGTATCGCTCCCACGATAATGAGAGATGCTGCTGTTCTGAACACCTTGACCTTTCATTACACATCCTGAGGAAAAGAGGTGTCTTTTCAGTGAGGATGTGCTCATTAGATGAAAGGGAGTAAAGGAAAGATAGGGCGGAAATAAAGAAAATCTGGGATGAGGAGGAGAGAGAGGGAGGAAGAACAACAGGAACAAAATGTAAACATGAAACAAAGGTGGCGAAGATGGAGACTCAGTGAAGGAAGAAGGAAAGGAAAGAAAGAAAACAGGACTCTTCGGAGGAAATATATCTCAGGTTTGTTTTCGTCTGTTTTCTGGTTCCTCCCACGGCAGATGAAAGGTTTTCTGATCACACACCTACCTCTCGATTCTGTGCAGAGCTCCGTGTGAGCTCTTGTCTCTGCAACAACGGGTCAGGAGGTAAGCGTCATCATCATAGATTTCCAGAGCCGAATGTCACCTTCCGGAAATTCTAGACCAATGCCCTCATTTTACAATTGGAGAAACTGAGGCACAGAGTTTCAGGGAACTCAGAAACCTCAGCTCTTGGATTCCTGGTGCTGCAGGTGAAGCCCAAAGATATGTTCTTACCTTGGTCATGATTTTTCATGAAGTGATGGAGAAGAGAAACCACAAAAGAAGGATTATTGGGGTATAAGGAATCAGGACTGATGCTTGAGGAGCCAGGGCTGGCTGGAGTGGAAACTATCTTATAAGAAAAAGGCTATTCTTTTGAAAGAGGTAATACTGTTAATAGATTTCCTGGGAAAGTAACAATGAGTGATTCTTACCTACGAAAGGGTTGTTAGGGGATCTGTGGAAGCATTCATATGCCTCTATGCAGTTATGTCACAAAGTATCTAAGGAAGGGAATTGAAAGGGCAGACCTCACATGCGAGTCATTCCAAGTAAAGGATCAACAAAATAGGCAATCAAAAGGAAGGGGTAGGGCCTGGCTGCCTGAGGCTCCCATCCTGGCACTGGAAAAACAGAGGTGTCATCAATTCAATGGAATGGGAAGGAGGAGGAAGTCTTCTGGAGTAGCGGGGAGGGAGACTGCTGCTCAGGGCTTCCAGCCTTCCTGGGCACAGCAAGCCCCGGCACATCTGGGTTTCTATGCCCTAGGATGTTCAGAAGCTAAAAAACTGAAGTCAGCTTGGTATCAGCCTCAGCTGCATTCTCTTTCCCATCCCAACTAGCTTCTTCTAAGGACACATCCTTTATAAGGAGCCTGTGCATTTCAGGAAAAAGACCCAAACCTGTTACTTGTAATCCAGTAACCTGAGGTGACCAGGTTTTCCTAGTGGGCAGGGTCACTGTGCCCTGTCTACCTGCCATATATAACCCATTTTGGCAGCTAATTAGCTAAACTTCAGTGTGGAGTCCCAAATTGCTATGTTAATGATGGCAGCCCTCCCCTCCCAAGAAGTGCTGATTTCCCTGCTCAGCATGAGGGACTTCAATAATATCTCTTTACAATGATATAATTTGATTCCTCCATGGGAGGCTGCTCTGGTCCTAGCTCACTTAGCACTAAATCTCTCACTAGATACTCTCATTACCTAATCTTTTCAGGCCCTAGACCAGTCCCAGCCTCTTATTTATTTATCTGGGGCCCTGTATACTTCCCTGTTGTAAATTACTTCTGGCTCCTGGCTGTCTGATCACTGCAGTGATAGACTAATAGCTCGGAGCTACCACATTTGCCTTGTGTGATGAGGCAAATAATATGCTTAACTTATGGGAGAGAAGCGCACCCTCCATTGATTTCAATGGGGGAAAATATTACTCAGGGGAAAGGGCCAAATCATTTACCTAATGGCTGCTGGTGGAAGTCGGTGTAATTACTGACAGAATTATGTGAAACAAATGGCCATGCCCATAAATCTAAACCTTCAGTTTCTCAAGGCAGAGAGAGAATTTTGGTGGCTGACGTGGGTTCTGCCTCCCTGATGGGTGGGCTTCTGAGATGGCGCTGGCAGAAAGAAGATGTTAGCCCTCTGGTTTGCATGGCAAGGGGGTGCTTTTCCTCAGCTCCAGACTCTATACACAGCTAAGGGTGGGGTAGGCAGACTGCAGCCTGCCTATCCAACCAGCCCATTGCCACCTGCTGTTGTCAATAAAGTATTATTGGAACACAGCCACACCCACTCATCTACATATTTCTATGGCCCTATTTGTACAGCAGTGGCAGAGCTGCATAGCTATGGCAGAGACTGTATGTCCCCAAATGCCAAAACCATGTAAAATATGGTCCTTTACAGAAAAAGTTTGCTGATCCTTGCTCTACCAGGAGAACCTTCCAACATATATTTTATATGAAGATGGAGAGATTAATTTGGGTCACTCCCTTACCTTTCTTCTTCCTGGCAGTTATATTCCATGGCAAAGGAAACTAGGGTGGTTATCATTTGCTCTGAATCTATTCCTGTGACTTCTTTCAACAATTGTATGGCTTAGTAGGGATTTTGAACCCATTTGACAGAAGAGAAAACTGAGACCCTGGAAGGTGAAGTGTTTGGCCCAAGGTTATTCAGAGAGAAAATTGTAGAACTGGGATTCATACCTTTCCTGTCTGGCTCCAAATTCTGTCTTCTTTCATTTAAGCCTCACTGCTTCCCAAAGACAAAGAAGGATGAAGCCGTTGACAGTGGAAGAAGATTTATCTAGGTTTAGCTCTACTCTGTGGAAGGACCACTAAAAGGGGACAGGTGAGCAGCCAGGTCACAAAAAAACATAAAAGCCAGAGAAGAAGTGAGGGAATCTTGTTTTCTTCAGGACACACTCACTGTGGCCTAGATGGTGGAGCAGACTCAAGAGTACTTGGTTATTTGGGGAAACATGACAGTTGTTTGTCAGGCAGCAAAAGAAAACCAAAGAAAAGAATGCCTGGGTGATAAAAAGCTTATTTCATGGCCCACGTTGCCTGTGCAGTGCTGACTGCCAGAGAGAGAGCATGGTCCATATGGCCTCCGTGTGGGGGAGGTGGATGGCATCAGCTCTGCTGCAGTTAGGGTGCAAAGGTGGCCTTGGCTCTTGCACCCTTGGAGAGCAGCTCGCCAGGCTTTGAGGCAGCCTGTAGCCAGACTCACATGCCCTGACCTCCCACAACAGGTAGAGGGAAGGTGGTGTGTGCACAGTCTGAAGACATCACCAGTGTGCCTGCTGCAGCTATAGAACCCTCAGGTTGAAAACAAGAACAAAACACCCCTTGAAAAATGGTCTTTGAGCCCTGAACCTGGGAAGATAAGAGAGCATAGTGGAAATGATAATACATAACACCGCCATGCAGGAGCAGCTACTTTTGAGGAATGTTTGCAAAGCACCAGGCTTTGTTCTAAACCTTATAATCTTCCTGATCACATTTAATCTTCCTAATCATCCTGTGAGGTGGGTATAGCTATTTCATTTTATTGAAGAGGAAACTCAGAGATAATAATTTGCTCAAGCTAATGTGTAAATGGTGGTGGAAAGAAGCTGATCTGCCTGACGCCTTAACTGTCCCACATCCTAGGGGTGGGAGGTGGGAGAACCATAACATAGGGCCAAATTACCATAGGCCATCTCTGCCACATGGGTGCATGATTCTGCTTTTCTGAGCCTCAGTGTTCAGTGTTGGAATGGATATAACAGCCAGGTTTGTGGAAACAATCAAGGCTGATGGTATATTTTCAGAGTAAACCTACTGCCTGACTCATAGTAAGAGCTCAGCAGGCCTTTGTCAATTTTCCTCCCTTTTTCTGTGTCTGATAAGAGACAAACCCAATTGTTTTCATCACTACCATCATTGTCTGTGGTGCTCTGCTGAGGTCTGCCATGAGTGGGATACACAGAGCAATCTCTCCCTTTGAGATTAGGTGGAAACATCAAAACTGGATATGTATTTACCCCGGTAGAAATGGATGTACATCTACAGACTGTGCAGCCAGAGGGGGAGAACATCCTGCTGAACATGAATAAAGTAACAGGTATTTGCATCACATGCATGTCAAGAGAAATTGCATTTTAGAGGAGGACTTTTTTCAATTCATTCATCTTTGCTGAGCTTCTGCTCTGGGGGATAGAAAGCAGAGAAAAATTGGGAAATATGCAGCAGGGGACAGGTGAGGGCTGACTGGCACTTGCCTTGTGATCAAACTGGCAAAGCCTCTTGGTTATTCCAGTCATCTCCTCTCCTGGAGGTGGCATGGATTGTCATGCACTGATGAGTTGGCCTTCAATAGAAAAACTTGAAATACAAGAAAATTAACATCGTTTTGTATTGTACTATGTGTTAGGCAAGTTCTTTCTCCAGCATTCTCATTTTTCTTCCCTATCATGTGAGGTGGATATTAGTCTTATTTCCATTTGACATTGAGGGAAAGGGTTAAAGAACTTCTGCTCTCCGAGTTAAGACTGATGGAAAGCAAGATCAGAATCTACTCTTTCTAACTCTGGAGCTCATTGCACTCCACACAGGGGGCGACCTGTCTTCACTCTCATCATTTCCTCTGCTTTCCTAATGACATCCCAAGTGTCTCCAAAGGATTTCTAGAAGTTATCCCAGGGTCTGCCTGTGACTTCTTGGCATCTGACCACTTCCAGGCTACAGAAACTGGGCTTCTTAGGACTCTCAAGGTGACCACTGACAGAAACCTAAAACAAAGTAGAAGGAGAAACAAACAAGGATCAATAATGACAACACAAAGCCATGAGGTAGGACGGATGTTGGGACTCAGACCCAGAGCCCGCTGGGTCTCTGTGACTCTGCTAATCTCATCTCTGCATCTCTGCCTGGCAGCTTCATTCCCTCAGGTGCCCCCTTGTGATGGTGCCCTGGCAGACTGGCACCATATCCTTGCAGCTTTGTGACCAGAGGGCAAAGGGTCTTCCCTGATTTCTTCCTGAAGTTCAAAAGGTTCTCAGGGCAAGATTCCTATTGGGTCTGGCTTCAGCCCCATACCACTCTCCAGACCAGTCACTGTGGCCAGAGCCTGGGATATATGACTAGCCCAGTCTGACTCACATGCTCACCTTCTATTACTGGAAGGAAGGGGGATTGATCCTAGGAGTATAGAGACCAGGGTAAACATGCCTCAGGCCAAGTGGAGCTCTGATTATGAGGCAGGCCAAAGATCACAGTTACCCTTATGTCCAGAACACAAGACTAAGCCAACAGTTATGCCTAGCGTACCTTGCAATTTCATTTCCTGGGTCCTCCCTAAAATAGAGAAAATACATCTGAGCATCAACTGCACCAACTCTTGAGACAGATGTTTTGTCTGCCTTCCCCACCAGACTATGAGCTATTTTGAATGAGGAATTATATTGTTATTTTTTAATAGCAGGCTTTTAGTACAGGGCTAAATTTTCTTTTTGATGGAAAAACTGAATAAGTAGTGTCTTAGCTCAGGCTGCTGTAACAAAATACCAAAGATTGAATGGCTTAAACAATAAACATTTATTTCTTACAGTTCTGGAGGCTGGGAAATCTGAGATCAGTTCTCAGTGGATTGGATTCTGGTGAGAATCTTCCTGGTTTGCAGATGGTGATCTTATGTCCTTATGTGGCAGAAAGAGTGAGCGTGCTCTGAATTTTTGGGTCCATAACATTCAGTCCATAACAAATGGGAAGCAATGCTATAAAGTAGAAGTTCATTTTAGGGAACTCTTTACCTTGGAGGTATTTGACACAGAGGATATGATCAGTTTCAAATGTCTATACGTGCTTTTCCCAAATGTGTTCCTTCTTAATAGATGTTTGATAACAACAGCAAAAAGATCCTGATGAGAAATGTTTGGGAAACATGTTAACGGAACTATGGAAGGTTTCATGATTGCAGGACTTCTCAGAGCTTTTACCTTATTAATATACGTTGTGAAGTTCCAAGTGGTAAAAATAAGTAAGCAGTTAGTTCCCATTTTGCAACTCAGGAATCTGTGTTCATTTTAGGGAACTCTTTACCTTGGAGGTATTTGACACAGAGGATATGATCCGCATTTGGTGCGACTTGAGTTTTTTAGGACTGGTGTTGAGAAAATGTAAGGTTAGAACTTTTTAAAATTAGATTAACTCATAGGTTAAAGAGTCCTAAAAAGACCCGGAAAAAACTGTCCAAGCACACTTCATTATTTCTCCTGGGAATGCCATGGTCATCAAAACCATGGATTAGTCAATCTAGGTTTCGTGATTCTAAGGCCCCATTTAATTTCAATCTCAACCCAGCCCTCCAGCACCTTCTTGCTGGTTCTGCTACAGTGCCAAGCTCATCCTCTGTGCACTGGCACTGAGATTGTGAAGCATTTGAAAGGCTTTCTTAATACACTAATTCTCAAATCTTCCCCTGATTTGCTAGAAGAAAGGTGCCATCGTCCCTCCATGCCTGCACTGTCACTGGTTCTCTCTTCCTCTCCTGGCCCATCCCCCTCAATACTTCCAGTCTGGCTCTCTCTTTCAAGGATTCCTCTGGTCCCAAAGGTAGAGAGTAGCTGTAAGCCCAGAGGCATTCTGGGAGGGTTTTTGGAACCCAGATACCTGCCTGAATCCAACATCCCACCCCCACACTACCCACTTTCTCTTCAGAAGTGGTCTGAATTATTCCCAGCTTAGTCCTTTGACAGGGATGCCTACAACTTCCCCCAAACAATGAATATTTGTGTATTTACTTGGTGCACTGTGCTCCAGCCTGGGGGCAGGGACAGGTCCTTCCCCCCACCACCCCACCTACCCCACCACCACCCCTCACCCCCCGTGTCCCTCTGTCCCTCAGGATTGTGGTCTGATTCCCATGTACCTCTTAAGGTGACACCGCATCATCAGCCTAAATCTCTTTCCAGAGACTTCAGATCAAGGGACTCAACTCTAGCCCCAGGGTACTCCCGGGAACCCCTGGAGTCCTGGTGTCAGACACTTGCACAAGGCACGCAAACCAGAGACAACCTGCAGCACACAGACTTTGCCCTTCCTGACCCACACATTTGTCTGACCCATTACTACCTCCATGCTTTTGCTCCTGTCCATTCCCCCTGCCTGAGATACCCTACCTTCTCTTCCAAGACTTGTCCAGGTCTAGAGATGATGCCATATGGTTCTTAACAGTGAAGGTCCTGTTAGAAGATCATTGCAAACATTAAATGAAGTGTTCCTTGTAAAGCATTTAGCATGCTACCCAGTGTTTAGTAAGTGTCAGCTGCTTTTATCTACTCTTGAAGCCTCAGATCCTCCCCACTCAGTGAAGACTGTGGCAGTCTCATCTCACAGTGGTGCCCTGAATTCCCCATGTGATTATCAGAACCCCATTGATCATACCTCTCATATTTTTTACATTGTTTTAATGGACTGCTATTCATGTTTGGTGTGATTAAATAGGATGCTCCTACTGTTTATACCTTTCCCTCCCAACTGTCTAGTTGATAATTATGTTGTCTACTGGGGTTGGATGTCATATATCAGCTGGTGAATTTATACTTGTCTGTTTAATTGAGCCACCTGATTGGCTAAAGCCAAGGATTTGGAGAAAATCACACTTGTTCTTCTTGTAACCACCTTTTCACTTAAAGAGACTGCAAAATGGCAGACCCACAGGTGGAATCCTGCCCACAGATATAGTGTGTTTGGCCTGCATAATGTTTAAAAAATAAGTTGACTGTATTTAAAAATTGAGAGATTTCACATAAAAGTCTCGATTGCTTGTTCTTACCTCCAGTTAGGAGCTCTGGCAGCAGCACAGGGCCCCAGTTCCTGTGTGGTAACAGTCCTCAGGGCCGAGTCTGAGGGGTCCCTTCCAAGGAGCATGCTTTCCCCAGTTTGCTAAAATTCCCATCACTCTCACTGACTCACATGGGCCCTGCTCATTTACTTTCGTAACCCTGGTAGTCTTTTAAATTCGGGGCCAAGACCTTCTTCATTCCCTCACTGCACTGCACACAGGAGGCGACTGAGGCCCACAAGGCTGGGGCTACCGATGCTCACTGGTGGTGGGTCCCTCTGAGGGGGGCTGGCCACCAGGCCACTGCTTCACTCACCAGAGTGAAGAGCAAGCCACAGGCAGGGCTCCCTTCTTCTTTGTTGGATTCAGGCAGTGTTGAAGACTCTACTAGACCTCTCTTTGATGGTTTCCACAGTCCATTCACTCCTGAGAAACAGGCAGGGCAGACATCACCATCTCCATCCCACAGAATAGGCTGCCCAGCACAGTCAAGATCCTCCCATGCTCTTCCTAGGACTCTGAAGGCCAGGGTTGAGGAGGCGGCAGGAGCCTTTTCAAATGCAGGTGTCCGTGTAATCTGTGAACATGCACAGCACATTTGCCACCTCCAATCCAACAAGGCTGAGTCCCCTTGTCTGGGTGCAATCGGGGAAGCGCAGACAGGATTCCATCTGGGCATTCCTTCTGGAAGCCCTTTGCCCACCCGCACCATTCGCTCCCCAAGGAAGGCACGCCTGTGCTCCCAGTCCCACATCACAGGCCTTCTGCCCAGGAGGGCTGGATTCAGTCTCTGGGGCTTGTCCATACAGCGTCGGGTGTCACGCAGTCAAAGTCAGGCCTCCTATGCCTGATAGGGCTTTGTAAATAAGGAGTTTAGAGAAATAGGTAGGTCTAGGTCTGTTTTTAATTGAAGTAGTTATTTGATTTCATCCTGGAGTCCCTTGGTTAGAGCCCTGTCTTTGTGGTAATGCAGCCTCTCTCACAAGTTTAGTCCTCTCTGTCTCAAGGCTGGTTAAGCTGGTGCAGACAGGTGATTTGGGATGTGCTAATTACTGCCTCAACCGAGTAGCGACTCTCTGATAGGGACCAGTTGGCGATAAAGAGACTCCTCTTGCCAGGGATCCCCTCTTTAATTTTCTGCACCATGAAAACTTCTTTCACGCTCTCTTATTTGACATCTCTAGGATCCCTGGGCTCAGCACCTTCTCATAAGGAAAGATTTGGGAGAAGCCAGCTAATTTATTTTCCCAAGTTCTGGGATTCCATTATTTATTACAGAAAAAAATGTGTGTTTTCATATACTTTGTGTGTAGACATACCATAACATGATACATTAATCTGGAAGGGTCCTTTGGGACCTTCTAGCTTAGGCATGGAAAATATACTACATCTTGAATGCCAACTGTGATTAAATAAATGGTGCTGAGGTTAATATGTTGAAAAGGATTCTAAGGCCCTTCCAAGCTCAGAAAAGCACCATGGGATATATTATGCCTGGTTGCCATGGACCCAGGTCACAGTAGCAGCACATTCCCTAGGTCTGACCACCCTGATGAAGTTTAGGGTCCCCATTTTACAGATAAGGAGCCTGTGTCCAGGAACTAGAAGTAACTAGCATGTAGTTAACCCTTACAACACCCCTGTGTGAGCTGGAGAAGGAGACCCCTGGGCTGACAGTACTCCAGGGTCATGGGGTTTGGGATGAATCTTAACTGAATGTCTCCTAACAAAATTTCCCAATGCGAAGGTGGAGGGAGAAAGGAGGTATAGAGCTGGGCAGTCCCTGACCCTCTGTCCCAGCACCATCTGTCACTAGTGACCACATCCCAGGAGTCAAGAAACTTTAACACAATTTGCCTGCCATCACCATTTCTCATTGTTTCATCAGAAGGATGCAGGCAGATCAGACATCAGCCAAGAACTATTAGGAGCATTCCTTATAGTTAAGAGCTTGAAGGGGATTCTGTATGAGTGAGTGGTTTAAGACTTTTAAGTCCAGGCAGAACTGGGTTTGAATCCTGACTTTGCCATTTTAGTGTCTTGGGCCAAGTTACTTCATGTCCCAGAGACTCAATTTTGTTTTGTTTTGTTTTGTTTTGAAATAGTGATGCTAACACCTACTGCATAACTAACACGTAACAGTAGAGAGATGTTGTAAAAATTAAATGAGATGATGCATGTAGTTTCTAGCACAGTGCACAGCATTTAATTAACACTGTCTCAGTAAATGTTAGCTATTTTTATCATCTGACTCCATGGAGCCCTGTCAAAAGATCTAAGGTGGAGAACTTAGCAAATTATTGAGTAGTCTCTGTCTCTGTGACCCTAGAGTCTTGGAACAATAGAAAACAAGATGGTAGAATATTTATTGCTTTCTAAAAAGTTATTTTTCACCCAATAAAGAATGATTTGAGCGAACACTTTTGGAAATAAGTACTAAATCACAGTTTTGTAAGATATGCAGCCTAGTCTTTGGATACTGTTTTCATTACTGTGTGATTGTCAAAAGGGTCTGTCCGGTGCTCAGAATGAATGGCCCAGGAGGATGTGAGGGGTCTGAGTTCTGTTGACCTGTGGTATAGGAGAAATGCTTGAAAAAATGAAGAAGACCTCCCATAGGAAATTCCCTCATGAATGCCCCTCTTCATTGCCAGGAACCTCAACAGAACATTAAAGTTCAGATTATCCCTGTGGAGAGTTTAGGGAGTTCTCAGGTAGTGTTCCAGGAGAGCTCAGGCTCCTCCTCCCCCCGAGCCAGAGCATGTTCCAGAATCCCAGCCTGCCTTCTGCCCCTCCCCTTGCATCACTCATGTCTCTTTAGTGCTGCCAGAGGACCAATGAGGAGGGTGCTAGACGGCCTGTACTTAGCAATCTTCTGCTACTTTACTTACCTCTGCTACCAGCAGATTATTTAACCCTTTAGTTTCTCAATTTTGTCATCTGTGAAGTGGGCATGATAATAGTACCTAGCTCACAGGATTGCTGTAGGGATGAAATGAGTTAATGTATATGAGTGGGTAGAACAGGACCAGGAACCAAGTAAGCGTTTAGTTCATGCTGGCTAATGTAATCATTTTTAACACAGAGATGGGGGAAGGGAGATGGAAGGTCACTTTGGAGAATACTCTAGATTCTCCAAGTAATATGAGAACATACACAAACTTTTCCAGATAGGAAGCGTCCCTGAATTTCTCTCACCTGTGCTTTCAGTATCTTAATGAAATAAACCAGAAACTGGAAAAGATGAGCCCTGTAACATTAGAAGTCATGTGGGGGGTGGGGGTGAGTAGCAGATGGTGTGGAAATAGCATTTATGAAGCACCTACCTTAAGTGCTTACTGGATTGGCCTAACCAGAACCCAACAGATTACTTCTGTAGGTGAGGAAACAGGTGCCAGGAGAGGTAACTGACTTGACCAAGACCCCCAGTTCCAGACTAATAAGGTCTCACTACAATTCAAATTGAGATGTGTGTGGCTCTGGGACCCAGGCTAGGTCTGCCACCTCACGCCACTGCCCCATTGCTCAAGAAGATCTCTGTGGCACTGCCAACAGTAATACCACTGTTATGTACCTTGGTGTGTCTGCTGCTCTGTGGAGCATTTGAGCATAAACACAATGAGTGAATCATTTACTGGGCAGCAGTTTTCTCATTAAGAACACGTGTTAGCAAATGAATCTGTATTTTAGCATGAACGAGTCCTTTTGGGGAGTCACTGGTCTCCATGGAAAAGAAGGCCAGAAACAAAAGCAATGATCCCAGAATAGAAGGAGGAAGAGGACAAAAAATGGTAGCATTAGTGCAAACACTGACCTTAGACAGAAAGGTGAAAGAATCTAGGGCATGGTTTCTGGATTTGAATGCTGACTTTGATTTTACTTTGTAACCTTGGGAAAATTATGTAACCTCCCTGTGCCCCAGTTTCTTTATCTGTACAACAGGCATGATAAAGGGATAGAGAGACTCCTCTTGCCAGGGATTCCCTCTTTAATTTTCTGCACCATGAAAACTTCTTTCATGCTCTCTTATTTCACATCTCTACTTCATAGGTTTCATCAATTAGCAAGTGTCTGTTGAGCATGCACTCAGAACTAGAACCCCAGACATGATTCTGTTCCAGGTGCTAGGGAAACAGCTGGAAACAAAATAGCAAAATACCTGTCCTGGGAAAGCTCATATTGTAGTGGGGGATGTGCATGATAAACAAGGTTTCAAATGAAACAACAGGTTTTGAAAAGTGATACATGCTAAGAACCATTACACAGAGAAGATTGCAGGTGGTGAGGTGAATTTTAGATAAGGTAGCCAGAGAAACCCTCACTAAGAAAGGAACATTTTAGTAATGACTTGAAGAAGGTGAGATAAAGAGCCTTGTGGATATCTGGGGAAAGAGCACTACTGGATGATGGATGGATGAATGGATGGATGGATGGATGGATGGATGGATGGATGGGGTTGTGTGGATGAATATAATAATAATCATAATAAATGTAAAGCATTTAGAATAGCACCTGGCTTATACTATGTGCTCAGTAAATGTTCCCTATTTTTATATTTAGCAGGTTAAGTAATGAAGTTGCTGCCACACCTCTACTTCTAGCTTTCTGAAGTCATATTCAATATAGGCAGAAAGGAAGGCCACAGAGGCCTCTTCTGAGTCCGTTGGCAGCCTATGTGCAGTAGGACCTCTCTTCAGGCTGGCCTGGGCACAACTTAAGACTCATCACACATACACGGGTCCTAACAGTTTCCCTTATTCATGTAGCCCTGTGGTGGTTTTTCATACTTGTGCCGATTTTGCATTAGTTGTTCCTCCAAGAGCCCTGGGGTTAGGTAAAGCAGGTGCCTCCCCGCTGCCCACCTGCCTTTGAAAAGGCAAAGGGATCTAGCATTTCCTGAGCAGCTGCTGTGTGCCAGGCGTTCTGCAGTTTCCTCACACTTGTATGTTGCTTCCCTTAATCTTCCCCCGAGTCTAGGAGACAATGCATGTTTCACTATGGCTAGAAAGGTGACAAAACCAAGTGCATGTAGGACTGCAGCTGGCCCAGGGGGGCACCACAGTAAGTGGCCTGCTGGGGCTGCCTGCCAGGAGGCCTGTGGCACAACATATTCTGTGGCTCACATTGTAAACCTGTCTCCATCTTTGTCCCTGTGTGACACTTTGGGGTACCATCTTGGGGTGACCAGACATGCATGGGAAGCCAGGGGACAGGGCCTGTAGTCAGCCCATAGTGGAAGTGAAGTGGAAAGCAACCGAATGAGACAGGCACAGAGCTGCTAATCCTGATCATAAGAATGCCAGAGATAAAGGCAGCCGTGGGCCCAGAGAACAATAGCTCCACATACCAGCGGGAAAGGGCACAGTCATTGCCCCCGAACCAAACAACTGCTCTTTATCCAGCAGAGCCAGGGCCTGGAGGGCTTGGCTGGGTATGTCCCAGGAAAAGGCTGACTCACAGAGATGAGAGAGCAGCCCAGAGAGAGTGAGAAAATGTAGAAGCCAAGTTTGCCCCCAGTTGGCATATACTTGGGGCTGAGTAATGTGGCAGACAAATCACTCCCTTTACCATCCCACCCAGAGTGGGTGCACACCCTGAAGCCACAGAGATAATTTTGACTAAAACAATGGAGCAAAATGGAACCACAGACTCTGCTGATTCTTCGAGAAAAGATGCTGAGGTTGTGAGCCCTCCAACACCTTCTAGAGTGGGACCTTTGGAAGCGAAGCCTTCTCCAGGAAAACCAAATTAGCCAGAAATATTTCAGATCATATTTCTCCTCCCATTGACTTATATTTACTGGTCTTGGTGGGGAGTCTGAGGGTGGTGCTCAGAGGGCCTTCAAGGGAGATTCTGAAACAATAGACTAGACTCTCAAATATGTGGTCATGTGGAGATGTCTTGGATTGCTTTACCCTGGCTTTCAAACAGAGCAGCCAAAACATCTTGATTTGCTAAAATCCTCCAGAACATAAATCACTGGGGTGAGGGCTGGGGGCTGTGTGCTGTCAGGGCTCCTGGTGAGATGGCCCAGTGCCCGTCTCCCAGAGTCTTCCAGTTGCTCTCTGCCCTCTGCCCCAGAACTGCTCTTGGCTGAGCCCACAGCAGCACCTCTGTCCAGCCCACAGAGAACCGTCAGGGCACAAGTTGGAGGAATTTGCCTTGGTGAATTCTACAGGAAGAGTAGCCATCAGGTCATAAGGTTGGAAGAGGAGGAAGGCGGACAAGTGCCCATCCTTCCTTGTCCAGGATATTGTTCCTGGACATCTTTAGTATTTGCTGATATGCTCCAGGCAAAGGTAAAATGAAGTTTACAGACATTTTTTGCCTTTTTTCTGTATCACACTATCTAATCACTTTGGTGAGGTTTTAGGCCTTCAGAACAGGGAGAAAATGTGGGAGAATCAGAGCTTAAATTTTTTTTTCAGTAGTTTTTCCCCAGCACACTAGTTATAATTTAGCTGTTCCTGCAAAGAATATCCAGAGGAAACGGAATTTCCACAGTCCTCTTCCTAAATACCTGGTGGATTAACAGGGCATGGCCTGGGAAGCCTGTGTCAGCAGCTACGATACTCTGGGATCTTGAGCACAGTTTGGGTTTCATGCATTTGAGTCTATACTCTCCAGCTGGAAGTCATGTAAATAAGACAGATTTGACCTGTTAGCCCGACATGCCTTTCAATTTCCCTTTTTAAAAGTCAATGGCAACATTTCTTTCTTTGCCCTTATGCCTGCGTATGGAGATTTTCACCCTGCATTGAAGTCAAGCTCAAGTTTCCATTCTTTGTAAGTCTTCCTCCCTCAGAGCCATCTCCCCAACCCCACCTTACCTTCTATCATGATCTGGCAATGAAACCTATATCATCTGGTAACAGATCTTAATGATGACCCTGGCTATTTGATAACTAAGCCCTGTACCAAACACAGGACAAGGTGGTTGCCCTAATTTCATTTGATCTTTAGAGCAGCCCCATGAGGGAGGGAGGGAATCAGGCCCCAGTGAGGTCCTGTGATTGCATTAAAGCCCCAGCTCATGGCAGTGAAGGCCATGATTAACACCCTGCTCGGCTTGGCCCCCAACCTCCAAACAGCTCCTAGCACCATTGGTGCTGTTGGGTAACTGGGCACATGATTGTCTGGGCTTCGTAATGACAGAATGCTCTCTGCAGGCAGGAAGCTCACATTTCTCTGTGTTCTGATGGTGTCCAGTGCAACACTCTGCACCCAGACCTTTAGAGGTGTGTGTGGCTTGTGTTTGCTTTGTACTGGTTATCAGGAGACAGGAAAAGAGGGAGCCTCTCCTGCCATGAGGGGCAGGTGGTGATGGTTCATGTCAGCCTCCGGGCATCACATCCTCCTGCAGGGCTGGTTAAAACATTGCTAGCCCAGCCCCCAGAGTTCCTGAGTCAGTAGGCCTGGGAAGGGCTACATAATCTGCATTCCTACCAAGCTCCTAGGTGGTCTAGGACTTCGCTTTCAGAAGCACTGACATGATGGGCTGTACAAACCAAGTTCCAATCCCAGCAATGCTACTTAATGTCTGACCAACGGCAAGGTTCTACAACTCTGGGAGACCCAGTAGCATTTTCTCTAGAGAGAGAATGATAACCTCATCAAGCTGTTGTGAAAATGAACTGAATATCATATATATACACAGAACTGCTTTACCGCACATGGATATGGCTCCATGTCCAGAGATGTTATATGACTAAGTCCACCGGGCTCGATCACAGCCCAGGCAGCCTGGCTCCAGAAGGCACATGCTCAGTACCACACGGTGTACAGCCCCGTGCCCATTCCCAAGTAAGCTAAGATTGGGTCCTCCAAAAGGGCAGAGAGAGGTTTTCTAGTTCATAGGCACATTAACCAGAAATGACAAAGAAAAGACAACCGTTTTATGACCACAGCTTGAAAATCACACGCTCCACCTCCCTTCTGATACCAATGATTGATCAGGGAGTGGCTGTTTTTCTTTAAACGTCCCTGGCACCAAGGTTTATCATTGCTCAAGAGGAGGGTGCTTGAAAGAAGCCTTGTGGGACCAAGGAGTGTAGGAGGTGGGTTTCGGGTCAGTAATAAAAGTGAAGAGAGGTTTGCGGCTCCCCCGCTGAGGGCCTCCGGAGCCTGACCGGCGGCGGGCGTGCGGGCGGGGCCTAAGGAAGGGGCAGGGATAGACTGAGTGGGAAGGGAGCAGATAGTTTCGGCCTGGCTGGGTGACTGAAGCTGAGAGGGCGGGCAGTGGGAGAATTCCAGCTATGTCATGGGAAATGGCTATGGCCGGGGCTCTGATTAGCAGCCGACCACAAACCCCCTGGGACCCAGCCAGGGGTCAGGAGACTGGGGCACACTGGGATGCCAAACGGTTGCTATATTTCATTGTTGGAGAAGAAGGATGCGATTTTGACTGTTATCCCTGGATGTGAGTGCTGGCACTGCCAGGAGCCAAGAGCTGGGTGGGGACGTGGGAGTGAGAAGGAAGCTAGAAAAATCCACATTTCATTCCAGGGAACATAGAGGAAAGACCAGCCCATGCCGCTGGGGGCCTGGCATAATCGCAAAGCTCTTTTGGCCACCATCTCCGAAACATTCCTGCCCTTTCTTCTCTCCACAAGGTGAGGCGCCAAAGTCTTCCATTGCCCAGTGAGAGATGTCAAGGGGAAAAACTGACCTGTATCCCTCAAAGTGTAAATGGGATGGAACAGTGGGGCTTCTGGGAGGGTGGATTTTACCAGCGAACCCCCAGAGTCTGCTTGTTTGACATCTTGGGCTTGGAACTGAGTTATGAGATGTGGAAAAATCAACTTTCAGAGTGAATGAGCTCTGTGCCCAGTCCATAATGGGGACCCCTGTAGAAACAGGGGTCATGTCACTTGCTTCATTCCTCTAGCTTATCTCAAAGCATGGCACCATGACGCCTTTATAAATGTCTGTTGAATGAATGAGGGGACTGATTGATAATTGATTGATTATGTCTAAAAGGATAATGAATTCAAAAAGAATCTCAACTAACTCTTTAGAAATGCTTGATGAATAAAAACTTTCTCTGAGCTCATCGTGGTCTTGTGTGACTATGGAGAGAAGTTTTTCCGCCAGGCTATAGGAAATGATGGGACAAGCTTGTTTTTTAGGGATTTCACTGGGTTTCATATTACACTGTGAGGTTAACAGCCCAGGCCCTAGAGTAAGTCTAATCAGGTTTGCACTGGGCAGGTGAGATGTGTGACCTAATGCAAGTCACTTAACTTCTCTGAACAGTAATTTCCTCATCATTATAAGGAGGAGTGTAATAGTACTTGCCTCTTCAGTTCGTTAAATAATCTCCTGAAGGGCTTGGCACAGTGAAAGACCCATAGTAGCCATAAGCATAATTCTCTGGTGTTCGTGAGGATTAGGTTCAACTGCAAGGAATGGAAACCCCCATAATAACAGGATTTAAACAAGGTAGAGATTTATTTGTCTCTGAACTAAGAGTCCATGGAGAGGAAGTCCAGAATTGTTGCAGAAATTTTGCTCTAATAAGTACTCAGAGAGCTAGGTTGCTCCAGCTTTTGGTTTCATTATTCCTGTATTGTGGCCTTACCCTAATAGTCTAAGTTGGATTGGCAGCCATCACATACATTTTCCAAGAGGCAGCATAAAGGAAAATTCAAGAAGGGGAAAATACATCTGTCAGTTGCCTTTTAAAAGAAATAGTTACATAACATTGCTGTTTACATTGCACTTCAAAGCATTGGGTTATGCTTAAAAAATTCCACCAATTTCTGTCTTTAAATTGGTGTATCTGACCATTTACATTTAATACAATTCTATTTGCTAGCATTCCTCTTTTCTATACCTCGGATTAAGGGAACAGGCTTTATGTTTTCCTGTGCTCATTGGCACATTGAGGTTGCTGGCTTCACCAGCACCAAGTCTGGGATATATAAGGCAAAAAGAAAATCCAGGGAACTCACCACTGTGGTATTCCCTGGTGCTATGTCCCGAGCCAGGCTGCCTTCTTCTCTCCACCTTGTAGAATCTTCTGATATTTGTTTCATGTTATGTCCAGGGCATTAAGTGGAGTTCAATGGGAGGCTTAGGAAAAGTATCTCCATCTACTCCATCTTCCCAGAAGGGAAAGTCCTCTAACATGGCTCCTTAAGCATTTTATCAGGTACCTTAACAGTGCTGACAGAACAAACCTGATACATTTGATGGTTCAGGACATGGTTTGTCCATATACAAATCCACTTTAAAATTCCCCAGTGATTTTTGTTTTTTTTTAAAGAGCTGCCTCATGCCCATCAGAAACTAGATGGGAGATGGTCTCCACTAAGCTCTTGATGAAAAACTGCTCTCAGTGAGATGAAACAGCCCAAGACTGGGCAAAGAAGAAGCACCGATGGGCCTCCCCCCTTCCACAGCCTGTGATGCTGCTCCTCCTGCCAGTCCAAGGACCACCCTGCTGTCTCAGGACACTGCTGGCAGGCTGAGCGGGACATTTGTTAGAGTAGCCATTGGGGGTGGGACTCAGTTCAGGCCATAAAAACCATTACATGGGATGTTGCTTAGCCTTGTGTGTGTATGTGCACATGTGCATTGTGGCTTTCTGTGAGACATCTGTTTTAGAGGAAATCATGTTTCAAAGGGCTTCCTTACCATCATATTGATTTCTCACTCTGGAGAAATGTAGAAGGAAGGGATGAGCTGGGATGAGAGTTACTGGTTTTTCCTTTAACAATCAGAATAAACTAGGCAGCTTATAATAATAAGCCTGATACTGCTTCCTGAAGCTTCTGTGGGCTAGTAAAAAAAAAAAGTTCTGTGGTCAAAAACACTTAAATACAAGGTTAAAATAAATTAAATACATTTCATTATTGTGGGACTTCTAAGAACCTTAAGTGTGCTGACGTGCATTCCCAAATTAACCTAGTTGTGGGTTCATTTTGTTATGGGGCATTGCTAGAGACTGGTGTCCTGGGGGCACATCTTGTAGGCAATGCTGTCATAGACAAGGTCAAGTGTCTCACAATTTTGAAGAGAAGGACTCATGATGATCCTTCTAACCAAGGTATACAAGCAACTCTCTCTGTATCTGTACCCACCTCTGTGCCTTCAGAAAAAGCAATGCCAGTTTGCATCTGTCACCTAGGGATTTGGAGAGTTATAATCACAGTAAAATCCATGTCCCCTGTAAACTCTTATTTTAAAGGAAAGGCCTCTACTTTGGATTTTCCCCAGTGAGTCAAGTCTGCCAAGTTACACAGGGTAGGCTCACTTCGCTGATGTGAAGCACTATATCCCAGTTGGAATTGAGAACTCTGCTCATTTAGGAACCATTTGTTTCAATGATTTAATTTTACCTGAAATAAAAGATTTATACCTTTAGCATCTTGGTGGGGCATTGGGGTTTTCAATAAATTAATTTCAGATCCAAATGGTTCATGATGTAAATGTGACTTGGGCCAGGAGAAAGGCCCTGATCGCTATCAGTTGCAGACACCGAGGTGCTGACAGTAGTTGGAACAGCCTTGCTTTGTCTGAGTAGGAATGTAACCTCTGGAAGCTGACCACATTGATAGGGAAGACTTGCATGCATTGTCCTTTTGTCAAGGCAAATATGTGGATGTGCTTTGTAAATTAGTCCTTACCTGACTCACAGACACAGTATTGAAAAGTTCAAACACCAGCCACCAACACTAGGTTGCAAAAACTGCAAGGGCTTGTGCATATGTAGTTACTTTAATCAGGACTTTTTTTGAAGCTGGTAGGCCAAAATCTTATTTGGTTCTTAGAGATGACTTTTTGATGACTCTCTCTGTTAATGTTCCTGAGTAAAGCATTATTTTTGCCATGAGATATGCCCAAAAGACGGCTTGGTCTGAGATTGCTTTGAAGGTTAATTTGGAAGAAAGCCTTGGTGAGCTTATGTGTTCAAAAAGAATGTTCCAAGTAACCATGTTGATTTTCTCTGATTCTCATTCACAGTTTGCTACAGATTTCAAAATAAAGTTTAGAATTCCTAAATGTCAGCACCACATAGTTAGTATAATAGGTAACATTTATTGTTCACTTAAGTACTAAGCATCATCATGCTATCCTTTCTATTCATTATCAGATTTAATCCCCTCAACACTCCATGAAGCCGTCTTGACTTCACAATGAAGAAACTGAGGCACAGAATGATTGAAAAACATGTTGAAGTTTGCACAGCCAGTGAAACACTAGGGCTAGGGTTTGAGACCAGCAGTCTAATTTCTGAGCCTGCGCATCCTCTCTCTGAAGTGGCTGGGGCACTGCCCTATTCTGGGAAATGTGATGAGACAGGCAGACAAGGGCTGGACCTAGAACCCTAGGAATAAGCAGAAGGGGCAGAGTCATGCCCAGCTGTAGGTGATGGCAGCATTTAGTGGAGGGCATGGCTGCAGAAATGCCAAGGAGCCATCAGCACGGGTGGCACAATTAGGCATAATGGGAGCAGAACAAAGTGATGGAAAAGTCAGAGTCTGCATTACTGAGAGATCTGGGAAGGCTGCAGAATCTGGGCAATTTGTCAAGGTTTCAGCTAGGTAGGCAGGGTTCAGAGGCAGGACCCATAAGTGAAGGGTCTCAGGTTCTTATAGTTCACCTGAAGGGGCTTAGGCCAAAGGAAAATATGTAGAACCAATAACGAAAACCAGAGTCCAAGGTGGAGACTGAAGGCAAATTTGAGTTGAAAGGTAAGGGTTAGAACCAGAGTCAAAGCCTTGTTGATACTGGGGAGCCCCAACATGTGAGGCAGAAACCCCAAGATCCTGTCTGCCCAAGTGATAATTAACTCCTACCGTTGATTCAGGACAATGCCCCAGGCAGAATGCATGCAGGCTGTGCCTGACACACAGCTTGTCCTGGAGCCAAAGAGAAAACCCAGGCCTGGGTATTTCAAAAAAATATGCCAAGTATCTGAGTATCATCTGATAACTGTTAGTGGAGATATGAAAACAGCAGACTTGGATGTTGCAATACCACCTAGCTGCTCACTAGATAAAACCCTGTCTGCTGTCACAGTTTACAAGATATATTTGTGGAGAGAAAGAGACCTGTGAACTGCCCAGTATAATTTCCATTACTTTGTGAAGTCTGGAAGTTGGATATGAAGTTTTTGGACTTCAGGGGATTGTTCCGGGAGAAAAAGTCATATTTTTTTTTTGCCCATTTGCCAATTACTGAAACTTTCTCTGAGTTAAAGTGGGGTGGGGGTCCCCCTGCCCTCCTTCTGGGCCCAAAGGAGGGAGGAGTGGGCCATGTAACATGATTTGAGGCAACCTGTCAATATTTGGCTGTGAGTTCTAAAACCAGGCCCACATTAACAAAAGTAATGTCTTACCCAGACCCATGCCATAGGCGATGTGAACTGGACCGAAATCAGAGCAGGGAAGCCTGTGGGACCTCAGGGCCTTCGCAAGGTATTTCTAGAATGCTTTTAACCTGAAAAAGGAACAGTGCTCCCTTCTGGGGAATGGCTCAGAGCTAAACCAGGTTAAAATCAATTTGGGGGAGGCCCCCTGACTGCTCCTCTGGGGTCAGGGTGTGAGTGC
The DNA here is from genome assembly GCF_030020395.1 of Manis pentadactyla. Taxonomy (NCBI): domain Eukaryota; kingdom Metazoa; phylum Chordata; class Mammalia; order Pholidota; family Manidae; genus Manis; species Manis pentadactyla. Next base: position 42,989,930 of record NC_080020.1, on the reverse strand, counting down.
CTATGTTCTGCTCTGGGACTCTGACATGCAGGGGATGCTGTAATCATAACTGTCCTACCCCCTGTGTTTAGCCTAAGACTAGGATACCCACAGTGTCAGAGAAGGAAGTAATTACTCCCTGTATTTGTGAATGTGGTTTTCTAAACACGTGGATAGATTTTGTATCACTGACAGCCCTGGATACACTGGTCAGGCCTATTGCCCCGCCTTCTCTGGTGAGGATCTTGAGGTTCACATCACATATCCACACAGCTCTATAGGAGACCCTGCATCAAAAATCAGCCCCTAGACTCAGCACATAAGGCCAAAAATCATGTACCATCAGAATTACCCTGAAAACACAACACAAATCACCCTCCAAGAGCCATGCCTGACCAGTCTGTCCTCCAAAGTTGGAAGAGTTCAGTTTCTTTAGTGCACTGCCAGCTGGAGTAGTTGATCTGCATTTAGAAGTCATGTTTAATGAAAAAGGGAAAGTTTCTTAATGCTCAGTCTGCTGAGCTGCACACCCACAAGAAAGAAGCGCTTAGGAGCTGAGCCTGCCGGCAGAGTGAGGGAGTGGCAGGCTTGAGTCTCCTGCCCCACGCTCACCACTCACAGAGGGCATTTACCTTCTGAGCAGTGTGGCAGGTGACTCCTTCAGTTGACTATCTGTTCTTTGTAGCAAATGCACCTAGTTGAATTTGCTGGACTTAAAGAGCATGTGCCGGAATTGTACTGTACGTTCATTACAGAGCAGGCATTTCCACCAGGGCTGCCAACATCAAACATGAGGCTCTTTATACCAGTGTCACGTGACCTCCCTTGGTCCATTGTTGCCTGGCCAAGGAGCTGTTGGCTGCTGGCTTTTCAGCAATAATAATAATAATAACAATAACAATGGCAACAAGTATTGAGATCCCGTCTTAGGCTTAATGTCAAAGTGCTTTTTCTTCTTTGCTCTTCAGACATCTTGAGATAATGTGCTTTGATTGTTCCCGTTATTTAGATAGGGAGAAACTAAGACATAGAAATATTGAACCAGGTCACTAAGCTTGTAAGAGCCAGAGACAGGATTTGAAACTAGGCCTAGGCATCTACCAAGGCCATGCCCTTAGCCACTTTGCTCTTCTGCCTCTTTCACCCTTTCCCTGACCACTGAGCCATGTGCCCACATATCCTCCAAGGAAGGTGAACCCTCCAGAGGCAAGAAGGAGCAGACCTAAGCACCTTATCCTGGGCTCTCTGGCTTGCTCTCAATCACAGACCTGGGAAGTTAGTAGCAAAAGACTCTGTCATCTATAAATAAAGTTCCCAGAAGGCTGACACTGATGCCAAATGAAATCCTGGCCAGCCCCCCTTCCGCGCATACTGTTAGAGTTCCTCAGATGCTGCACGCTATACTTTCCAGAGGAAGCTCATTAGGGTCCCTGACAGGAGGGTTGTCCCTACACTGGCTGTCCTCCTGCCTAAACTGTTATTCTGGACTGACTTTGAAAGCAAGTTAGCTCTTTGGAATGCTGCATCTTCAACACTGTGGGCTATTAGAACGCCATCCTGATGGCTCTGTGCAATGGAGCTCAGGGAACTTTCAGAAATGACGGCCAGGTTTGTCCCAATAAAGAAGGAAGCAGGGCCCTGCAGGGCAGAGGGAAGTATACTCCCAGGCAGCGATGGGGTGCAGATAGTGCATTAGGAAATGGCTACCTGCTGTGCTGTGAGAGAGGGCCACAAGCCACTGGCTCAAAGTGAAGCAGGGGGAAATTGCTACTTTCATTTGAGGCATTGATCCCAGTGTCCCTTACACTTCATTTCTCTCCCTTCCTCCCAGCTCCAGTTCCTGGCCTGCCTCAGGGCTCCCAGTCCCAAGCTGTGTTCCCTGGGTTCTCCCACTGCTGGACCCCTCACAGCTGGAAGTCCAGTTGCAAAATGCAGAGGGGACCTTCTCTTAGGAAAAGTAAAGTTTGAGTTATGCTTTTTCCAAATTCCTAGGGACTTAATTTCAGGAGCTGTTTCCAGCATCTCTGGCATGAATTCAAATTCCTGATTCCCAGAGTGACATGCGATGGTGGGCCCTCAAGAAGGGCAGGTAGTCACAGTGACAGCTGGAAGCTGCTCTGCATAGGACCCTTCTTGTTCAAATGGGAGCTCTTGTTCAAGGCTTTGGTCAAGGTCACAGTGCTTTAGCAATGACAAAGAACAGAAGCCAGGTTAGCTGATTCCCAGACTAGCACTCTCCCTCTACATCCTGGTGCAGCCATAAGACAAAGAGGAGCCAGAGCAGCTACTCTCCCCAAATCCTTACGTCTCTCTGTGAGATAGGGGTATGTGTGAGAGAGAGTGATTGAGAGACAATGAAGTTTTACATGTGTGTGCTGTATTTGCGTGAAAAAGCCAGAGACAGAGAGGTGGTGATAGTGGTAGTCTGTGTGTGTGTGTGTGTGTGTGTGTGTGTGTGTGAAGTAGGATGGGAAATTGTTCCTTGATCCCAGCCTGGTACAGAAACCTCTTTCCTTTCCTTATTTAGACCTTTGTTTAGACCCAAGTGTCTTCTGCTTGTCCCCGAGAACCTGCATAGCCTCATGGCTTTATCTTTATCTTGCTTAATATTTAACCTCATTAGCCATTTGTGAGCTTGCCTGGGCCACATCCTAATGGCAGACACACAAGGCAAGAGGCCCTGATGTTTATCTCTGCCATGGAGCGTCTGGTGAAGTAAAAGTAATTACCTTTGAAATCTTGGATACAACAGGATATGGATAGAAAAATCAGAAAAGCTCTTGCTAATTTGCAGATATCTTTATAAAATAGAAACCAATTATTTGCTTATTTGTTGCTTGTGTAAGGAATATTTATAATGTCCAATTTTACATCAAAACGTAATGGAAAAACCCTCGTTTTGGCAGCTAGCTACCAGGGTTGGAATCCCAGTCACTGGCTTCACAGTCCTGGGCAGGTTCCTTTATCTCTCAGAGCTTCTGTTTCTTTAACTGTAAAATGGAATGATAAAATGAGGACTAAATGAGATATGCAATTAAAACACTTGTCACTATTCCTGGCATACAAGGAGGTCAACATAAGTAGGGACTCCTGTGTAACCTGCCGTGGCCCTCCAGAGCCCAGCTGCACCCATTGTGCCTACAGTTCAGATTCCTGTTGACGTTGGGCCATCTGATATTGATCATTCCTGACTCAGGAGGGCAGAATCTGTTGGAATTTAAATATTAAGGGAGTACCCCAGGACCTCCCTCTAGTTTGAAACAACATTGTACAACCAGAGTTTAAAAATTGTTTTACATGATTCATGCCCTTGATATTAAAGGTTATGCAATATCAGATAATTTGCCCTTCTTCACTTTCATGGGCATAAACAAAGTAGATTAATGGTGGCACCTTGATTTGTGGAAGCTCCCAGTTCAATTCTATGGACTTTTGCTGATAACCACTAGACGGTGCACCAGGGTCCCTGGGGAGTGGCCTCCTACTGATAAACTGGATAGGCAAAAGTCAATTACAGAGCCTTATAGGGGACAAGCCAGATTACAGTGCAGATGACAGGAACAGAATTTTGGAGCTGGAATTAATAAAGAAGTCTTACTTACCACATGACCCAAACAAGCCCCTATTGCATTACTTTGTGAGGTTAGGGTGTATCTTTTTCTAACTGAACCATTTACAATGATTTTACCCCCAAACAATCATTGAGTACAAAGTGCCTTTCTATAAGCAGTCAAATAAAATTGGCTAGTATCATTTCCTCTTAATGTGTCATGCAATTCACATGTGATTAGAATTTCCAAGACTGTGTTTCTTCTGTTTTAGGAGGCCAAGTAGCCATGGACGTCAGTGCTTGATAGATCTGGCTCCAAATCACAGCTTCCTCCACTCAACAGCTGTTTAGATTTTGAGGTCATGTCATCTTTCTGAGCCTCAGTTTTCTCCTCTATAGAATAGGAATCATAATGTTCCTTTAAAGAACTGTGCATAGTACATGTACAGTGAGTACAATGTCTGTAATATAGTAGCTTTTCAATAAGTGTCAAATATTATGATTATTCTGATTATTTTTAATCACACTGTTAGTGACAAACATCATTGATCTGCCTTGGTGAGCAACTTACGACTTTCAGAATATAATTAAATGTGTCTTCTCCACTACCACCACAGTTTAAATCTGATCCACCCTGTTTCCTTGTTAAGCATTTATTAGACTATTTATGAAATAAGCATTTTATATAGAGTGCCAATGCCAAATTACAATCAGTGGTAATTTTTATACAACACATAACAGAGGTCGGGAGCTCTTTATGCAAGACAGCAGCCACCGAACAATGTGCAAAGAAAATATTATGCCTTCTTGGCCATTCCTAACATTTCAAGTTAAGGTGTTGCATTTAATTAATCTCTAGAAGGTTTAATCTCAGACTTATTAAAAGCATTATTTTGCACAGGCAAACAAACAGCTCTGCTAGGGCACCAAACATGTTTATTCCAATGGTTAATTAAATTGTGTCAGTTCCTGCCCTGGAGCTTTCAGGCTATTCTGTTTTTCTACCCATGTGGACATTTTGTCATCATTCATTTTTATTTCCTTGCTGGCCTTTTAAAAAGGGAAGCTGAGCAGCAGCCCAAGCATGTGTGTAGTTGGAGCATTTTGCAAAGTTAAATTGGTTAAATACCAGCCCTGCGCTGGCTGGTAGGGCCATCTTCATTTCTCAAAACCCACCAGGGTTTTCTGGCAACATCAAAACATATCTGAATGATTCAGGCCCTGAACATAAGCAGCACTAGTGACCAAAGCTTGGAAAACTCTGGAAGTCCCTGGAGGGTGGAGCTACATGGAAGGAAGGGCTAGACTAGAATCTGGGTGTGAGGAGATGTGATGGTTGGCTCCCAGAGCTGCTGACCCACATCTCTTCCTGTTTTACTCTAACCTGCAAAAAGAGACAGGGATTTATCAGCTTCAGATCTTTCTCTAAGATGTACAGGGGCTTCCTTTCAGCTTCAGGAATGCAGAGCAGAGTCCTGCTGGGGACAGGGAGGACATGCAAGCAGAGGGAAAGGCATACTGCTTGCTGGGTTGGAGCTTGTGTGTGTCGGCATCAGGATGACTCCAGTTCTTAGACCTCCAAGGCCCAGGGACACTAGACCTGGGGCAGGCTGGACCAGACACCTTCCAAAAGAAGCAGGAGACTGCAAATTTCTCCCCACTTCCAGTCTGGCACTGCCAAAGCAAGTTAGATAGAAAGGTACAGAGCACCGGGTACTCTCAAACTAGTCCACAAACAGATACGTACCTGCACACAAACCATCAGACATGGTTCTATCCTCAAGGAGCTGTAACCCTGTCTGATAGAGAATAATAACAACTGGCATTTACTGAGCACTTACTATGATCAGACACCAGGCTCAATTCTTTTCCTATATTAACTGCAAACACCTCTATGAGCTATGTACAATCTGTTTGCTCCATTTTACAAACAAGGAAACTAAGGTGTAAAGAAGCTAATCAACTTGTCCAAGGTCACATAAGTAATAAGTGGCAGCTCAGGATTCTGCTGCATAAAATAATAGTGTACTAGTAGCAGGAATTTTTTAAAAATTATACACACACACACACACACACACACACACCAAGAAAGGCCTGAAAAAACTCAGGGCAATAGAGATTTCAAGGAGGAGAGGGTCCAAGAGTTGGATGTTTGGCAAAGTGTCCTAAAACATGGCAGTGCAACAACTGGGTTTGGAAGAACTTTCCAATTTGGAGAGAAGCGGAGAGAGCATCGTAGTTGTAGAAAATGTGCAAGTGGCCATTGAGGCAGGAGGAGCTGGGTGATCTGAACAAAGGAGGGTATGTGAAAGGCAGGAGGATGGCTGGTGCCAGCTGGCTTGTGAAGGGCCTTGAACTTCAAGCCTTTGACACAAACCAGAGGGAGGGGAAATGAAGTGAGTGAAGTTCTGCAGCTAGCAGAATGTGGTGGTGTGTGTGTATGGGTGGAGGGGGCACCGGGCTCCATCGGGGCAGTCGAGCACCTTGTCCTAGAGATGGAAACCGCCGGTAGTTAATTGGACCATGGGCCAACCACTGCATTACCATTGTTTTACAATGCCACCAGCTGATTCCTGACTGGGGATCCATTTTTGTGCTTAGGAGAATGCCTGGGTTTATGTTCTGGTTCTGCTACTTAGCTCTGTGTCCTTGGAAAAGTGACTCGACTTCTTGGTGCATCAGTCTTTTCTGTGCTGTAAAATAGAATGACAGTGCATTCGTGGAGGATTGTTGTAAGAATAAAGTGCCTGGCATGTGGTAGGTCCTCAACATATGTTAGCACTTCTCATTTCTGTTGTTTTTGTTATCATCATCATCATCTTCAGCATTGAGACACGAGCATTATTCCAGAGCCCACAGGATGGCAAGGCACAGACTACCTATGAGTGCACAGGGTCATCCACCCCTCTGTTTCCTGGACATCTAAAGGCATGAGCTCTGTGAAAGGGTGACAGCCCCCCAATCAGTGTGACCTGGTTGCTTGGCTCTGATGAACGTCTTCACAGCCCCCTTACTGCAAGGCCAGTAATAGAGGTGTGCTTTCTTCTGTATGGCGAGCCTCATCAAGGGGAGACCCCGGGCTCTGTCTGCCGCGTTGAGCTCCTCGGGCATCTGCCCATTTGTGCCTTGGGAGCAGCATTGACAGGGGATAAGCTGATGTGCTGCAGCTTCCCCGGGAAGGCCTCCAGCCCTCAGCAGACCTAGTGGGCATCAAGCAGTAATACATTGCATTTCCTCTCCAGTCCAGGAGACAGGAAGCTCCAAACGGACTCTAATTAACTCTGAAGGAACATGGGTTTCTGCAGAGCCTGGCAGTTCTGATCAAGTGTAAGAAGGTGTCACATAGCCTTGGAAAATAATTACAACTGTAACGACAATGCCTCCAAAGTTGGGCTCCTGACGACACACCTCAAACAAATGTGTGTTTCTTCTTCCTCATAAGGTTCGCTGCTCTTAATTGCTACCCTGCTTCATTAAGGGGCAATTAATTTTGTGACTGGGTTTAAAAAGGTAGTAATTATAAGGTGAGGATGAAAAGCCTGTGGTTAAACATAATCAGCTGGATGTAAAAGGTGCTCCCTGGTAGATTAAATGTGGTGGCTGGGAAGGAGCTTGTGTCCCAAGCAGGCGACATTTTCCTTCTTGGCTTTTCTTAGTTCACAACTGCCTCAGCTGTTACAGGGTTAAGTAGGGGACAAGCCCATCTTTTTTGCCCAGTTACAAGACTCGGCATCTAATAGACCTTTGATTTTGAAGTCTTGACCAGTGGTCCTTTTTTGGCCATAGAAGTCAACTAGAAGGCCTGGGCCAATCTCAGTGGCCTGGGGCCTTGGGTGGTGGGCATGGTTTCCCAAAAAGACCAGACTGCTCCTTAGTATTTTATGTTTAGGGCACTTCTTATTCCTTATGAATAGACACACATTCATTCATCATTTGTCAAATGTCTTTTGAGAGCATTCTGGACACTGTGGTAGACTTTTAGGGTGAGTACAGCGGGCACATTCCAGGCCTTCAGGAGCTGACAGTCAGATGGACCATCTGGATGTTAATGAAAAATGACCCAAATACATCATTGGAAGCAGTGAAACACGGCATGCAAGAAAGGGGGCTTTGGGAGCATAACCTGGGGGTACCAAAGTGGTCAGGAAAGAGGACCCCAAGAAAGGGGCTTTTGAGGTCAGAGAGTGGAACTCCACGAGCCAGGTCAGTGTGGGAGCAGGAAGCATTCTGGTCCCAGGGAAGAGAAGGCACAGGGCTCCAAGAAAAAGACAAGAGTGATACCTTCAAATCGCCAAAAATGCAGGTCAGTGGACTTGAGCACAGAGGACAGGGAATGAGTGTCACAAGATAAAGGGAAGAAGTTGTGTTGCTTCCATCCATGAAATTAAAATGGTATTGCATTCTCCCGTCTACACCACAGAGAAATCATGAGGATAAAGTGGGAGAATAGTTCTGTGTCATGTGTCGTGGGCAGTGGTACTCACTGAGCTTCTACCGCACCAGGCTTTTCCCTCACAGAGGTCGAGGCTGGAATCACAAACCTCCACTTAACGATACTGAGTAATGCTGGCAGCGCAATATAGTAAGACCTTCTGCTTTGATATTTCTGTGTTATCTTCCTGTTTTTTACCATGTATTCATGTTATCCTGCCTGTTGTGAGTCCTTTCTCTATCACACGCATGTACACAACACATATACACATTGTTTGTGCAAACAAAACTGAAATCAGACTACAGCAGAATAATGTGGGGGTTAAGGCATGGGCTTTCGTGTCAGATTGAGTTTATATCCTAGCTACACTAATTGCTAGCCGCATAACCTTGACAAAATACTTAACTTTAGCCTCAGTTTCTGCATCTGAAAAATGAATGTGAAAGCATCTCCTTCTCTGATGGTGTTTGGGTTAGATGTGACAATCCTTGGGAAGCCCTCAGCAAACGGCAAACCCTCAACAAAGATTGACAATAACATTATTAGTACTGAATGGCTTAGTACATTGTCTGACACCTAGTATGTGCTCAATAAATGCTACTACAGTTACTAAAAATAGGGTTAATGAGGACTTTCTTGAATAAAGAGGCAGAGGCACAACCTACACAAACATTAGAACTTTTAGACTGTTAAGACTCTTCTTTTCTTCTCTCTTCTTTTTGCATCTCAGCTTCATTCTCTCTTAGGTGAATAGGTTGTTTTTCTTTCTTATCTTTTTTCTTAAGACTTACTTTTTTAGAGCAGTTTTAGGTTTATAGCAAGTTTGAGAGGAAGGTGGAGTGTTTGCATATACCCCTGCTCCTACATGTGCATAACCTCCCCCATGACCAACAGCCCCCAGCAGAGTGGGACATATTACAGTTGATGAACCTCCATTGGCATGCTACGATCACCCAGAGCCCATAGTTCACTTTGGAGTTCACTCTTGGTGCTGTGTATTCTGTGGGTTTGGACAAATGTGAAATGACAGGCATCCATCACTGTAGTATCATACAGAGCATTTTCACTGGACTTTCTTCACATAGCCACCAGGTGGTCTCTGGCAGCTCTGAAGATGTATTCGTCCATCCAGTAGCCAACCTGGAAAAGGCTGTCCTCTTGTAGCTACAGTTCAAACAACCCCCATGGGGGTTCTTACTGGCTTTGCTTGGCCTGTGTACCCATCCTGTGGACCAATTATGGTGATCCAGGATTGAGCTGGGTGATGGACAGCCCCCACTACATGGTTGGACTGAGGGATGGGTATTGGTGGGAGGAGCAGGGTCTCCCATAGAAGGTAGGGAGTGGAACAGAGACACCCCCTGATTAGGGCCCGTGTCCAGAGTGCAACACAGCTCAACCCGCTGGTGCTGCTGACCTGACATGTCCAGGCCTGTGGGCCTCGAGGATCAGTGCCTGTAGTTTGATGTGGGGCCTAGATGTTTCATGAGTCCCAGTTTACAACTCAGTCTCAGAGCGAATGAGCTGCTTTGCCATTTCTCTGTCTCTGGGCTGCATCCAGTGGGCAGTGACCCAACGCCCAAGTGATTTGTGGGCCTGAAGGAGGAGGAGGGAAGCTGATTATGGAGTCAGCAATTACTCTGCCTAAGCCCAGGCCTGGCAGGGCCTTATCTTTATTTATAGCTGGCTGAGCCTCCCAGAGCCCAGTTTTTGCCCTTGAGTGACTAAAGCACTGCAGTTTTAGTTCATAAAACACTGTTTGTTTATAATCTTTAATGGATTCTGTTTTATTAAAAGAGAAGGCTCCATCCAGAGTATAAATAAAGTTAACTGGTTAAGTTTTAGTTTATATTCACAGTGAATATGCAATGGATGGGCACTCACCATAGAATTATGCGCACTCATGGCCTCACTCTACTTTCAAAAAAATTGTATAAAAGTCTCTGCAGCCTGAACAAAACCTTTTCCAGAGCGGAACAGGTTGGTGTGGAGGAATTTAAGATCCTAAGATGAGCTTGTGGCAGTAGAATTTTTGGTAGTTTCTTTTTGTCTTTGTTTATTTGACAGTAGAGCAAGCAGTATGTCTTTGTGTACAGTTCTATGATTTGGGGGATGGAATTGGAATAGACCTAGGTCTATTTCTTTTTGAATGTGTGTGTGTGTGTGTAAAGAAGAGAAAGGGAGAGAAAGAGAGAGAGAGAAATTGCAACTCAAGGGAGCAGTGAAGGCCTCCTAACAGGTGGCATTGAGCTGAGTCTTGAAGGATGGGTCACATTCTGACCACTACAGAAACAAAAGGAAAGGAAAAATGCATGAGTCAAATTCGTGGCAAAGGGGAAGAGTTGTGGTTGTTTAGGATATTGCAAGAGGATCCATTTCCAGAGGACATGAAGATGGCTTAGGGAAATTAGATTAAAGGATAGGGGTCTTGTGTGAGGGTGGTGGCTAGATCCAAACTGTTTTTACTTGATTTAGAAGGCAGTAGGAACCCCTGAGCTGGGGAGGGGCCCAGATGGACTTCCTTTGGCCTGTGTGATTCTTCCAACTGGTACCGTTCCTCAGAAATGGTTCTTTCCTCTTTCAACCTCTATCTTCCCTGAACCCTGGAAGGACAGCCCCACATTCCCCTCCTGATTGCCCCTCACCCTCACCTTCCTTCCTTCTCTCTGTGGTAGCCGCAGCCCCAGGTGGAAGTAGGTCTCTGTGTGAAGGTTTACTCTTGGAAGGGAGGAAGGGGGAACTTCAGGTTCTCTGTGAAGCAGATGTTTCTGAATTTCTTACGCAAGACCTATTGGTGATTCAGGAGTTTCTACATACACTTTGGCCCCTAGTGGATGGAACAAGTTCTTTGAGGTCTTCCTGCAGGAACCTTGCCAAGGGGGAGAGAAACCACCTAGGAGTCAAGGTGGAGTTTTTCAAGGCAGTAAAACTCCAAAGGATGCCAAAGATACCCTGCTTGCACCCTTCCCTCCTCCCTTCCTTCCAACAAACAGCTATTAAGCTCCTATTATGTACTTGGCATTCTGCATAGAATGCCCCATTTTCTCCTTGAAAGGACCTAGAAGGATTTCTTGGGAAAGAAAGATCACAGCCTCAAGCATCATCATTATCCTTATACATTTAGAAAGAGATGGCAAGTAATTAGCATATTTGTTGAGACTCTCCTCCGTGTCCATGACCAATATCATAAACAGATCACAAAACGCTATCTCATAGAGCCTGGAAGATGCCTCAGAACCATTCTTGACACAGTGCTCAAGGCAGCAACCTCCACTTAGTAAAAGTGGGCTCCTGGGATTGGTCCTGCATGTCTGACATCCTTACTGAATACCACCTGGGCATGCCCAACTTCCCTTACACAGATGGCCCTGCATGCCTAGAGGACCAGGCATCCCCCCCACACCCCACGTACCACCTCATCCCCTCATCTCTCTACCCACCCAACCCCTTCTGTACTCATTCAAAGCTGAGAAGACACAGTGGTCACCACCGGAAACTAGCAATGATGCTTGATGGTGGGGGCAGGGGAGAGGGTTATATGCTGGTTAATGCTTCATAGGGGTTAGTGCTGCAAGAGGCATAAGCCTGGGTCTTTTTCTGGGCTTGCTTCTCACTAGCTGGGCTCTTGGGCAATTAGTTCACCTCCCTGGGTCTCAGTCTCTTCACCAGTAAAATGAGAGTTTGAATGAAGTGGTATCTTGTGTCCCTTCTAGCTCTAGCATTTTCTGATATAATTAATTGAATGTTTCCCTTTTAAATTTAAGAAACTAAGTTCCAGTCTTTCCTTTAGTGATGGAGGTAACAAGGGAAAGAGGTAAAATAGGTTTCTGATTTTTATTACTTTACATATAAATATAAATATAAATATAAATATAAATATAAATATAAATATAAATATAAATATAAATATAAATATAAATATAAATATAAATATAAAAAGCTCTGCACTCATAACTGAACAGAACTCAATGCTGGGTCTGCACTTAGACTCTCAGGATCTCACATCTCTTGAGCTCCTTGTTCCCCAGGTCCCTGCTCCTGGCGCAATTTGCACATCCCTGAAGCCTGCTGGGGGAAGTGAAGGCAGTCCCTGGAACTCCCTATGAACAGCGTTTAGCTCCATCCCCAGCCTGCCTGTACCACTTACCCATCATCAGGGGGTTCTTAGCATCCCCTGGACTCCTGCCTCCCAGCCAGCCCTGGTTCATGGGCCTTGAAGATTCCTCCACCCTAAGGAGAGCCCATTTCTGGCTCTGAAGAGGCCATGGGGAGGTGGCAGCAGGCCAGGCACCCACTCCCTAGGGAAGCATGCTCACGGCACTCACAGTGTTTGAGCTGCGGTTAATATATCAATATTTGCTCAGGAGGGTATTTGGTATGGAGCAGGTCCCTGGGATACTGGCAGATAGATTGCCTTCTTCTGCAGCATTCTTCACTTTTTTGGCAGGGGTGGAGGGGTTACTAGCTGTTGACAAGGAGCATGGAAAAAGAGCCCCACTTTTCCCAAGAGCTTTCAATATCACAACCTGGCACTGTAGGATGTTGTCAATGCATTGTGTTGTTCCCATCACTCAGTATTTCCTGGCCTATTTCCCTCACTCCACCTCTGCTGGAATTCTGTTCCTTATACTCACATTTGTTTCATCCACTCATCTGGAAACCCCTAGGAGTCAGGCTGAGCTGGTGAGAGTGTGGGCCCAGAGTCAGGCTGCCTGGGATGACCCCTGCTCTTGCGGGCTGGACATGCACCCTGGGCAAGCTCCCTGCCGGCTCACAGTCTCAGACATCCCTCTGGGAAGTGAGGAAGAGGATGCTAGAAAAGCTGTAAGGACTAAATAATGTCAGACATGCAAAGCATAGTACATCCTCTGCCTAGTAAATGCCCCATAAAGAGAGGATATTGTTAATCATGTTTTTTTCTCTCTCAATAAATGTCTGAGGAGTCTTGGATCCTTTGTCTGCCTTAAGTTTCTCGAAGGCAAGGACTGATCCCTCAGTTTCTTATATAGCCTCTGTTTCTTGGAGCAGCCCAGCACTAGATCCATAGGAAAGGCTCCCTACAGCTTTGGAGTTTAACGGAAGCATCCTACATCAAGTCTGGTGCCCTCACAGCCCTGGGCAGTAGCACCCAGGGAGAAACCTTGTCCCTGGACTTGGGACTGGGCTTGCCAGTGAGAAATGAGAGGAGGAGCCCTCTGTCTGTGATCTCTTTAGGATGCAGATTGACAGAGGCTCTAGGCCTGGGGAAGTCATCCCTCCAGGAAGGGACAGCAGCGGCCAGGTGTACACAGCAGATCCCAACTATGATCATCATGAGTAACCTGCTACCTGTAATACTACTGAGGCTTTCAAACAGTTACTCCCAAAACCGCAACAGTCTCCCCCATAACAGTGTCACTTATAGCCACTTTCATTCCGAAGCACTTTCCTGACTTGGTGGCTAGGCATTGCATACCCCTGGGTGTATGCCATGCAAGTGTGTCATGCGTAGGGCATTAAACAGGGAGGGGTGTCCCAAGGCTCAGGTAGAGCAGCTGCAATATGGAACTTACTACGTGCCAGGCTTTGATGTAAGCATCTTATGTACACAAGCTCGCTGAGTCTTTTCAGCAATTCTATAAAGCAGGTGTCTCAGCTCACATTCCCCAGGAGCAGAGCCGGAGCCAGAGATTCTTGGGCAAGTGGTTTGTTGAGGATGTGCTCAAAGGAGGAAACACTGAGGAAATGAGGGAAGCGGGATAGGAGAGGGAAGGAAACCAAGCAAAGATGTGGCTGAGGGAAAAGCCAAGTCTCAGCCTGATCCCAGGGGAAGGGGCAGCATGTGAACGGCACCACAGGGCTGCTCTCACTTCAGTCAAGGGGTCTGGGCCTCTGTTCTCTTGTGTCAATCAGTCTTTGACTGTAGATCACATGTTAGGAGAGTGTGGCATAACTTCCTTTGCATTTCTGGGAGGGTGACTCCCATATTCCAAGGGAAGCTTTGAGCTATTAGCAGCCAAACCTCATTTGGGGGATGAGTATAACAACCCAGTAAAGGGGAACGGGGTGGGGTATCAATAGCGTCTACCACTGCAGGTACAATTAATAGGCCCATTTTCCAGATCAGGAAAAGCGAGGCCTGGAGTGTTTATGTAATTGGCCCACCGCAGTGTGGAACCAGGAGTCAAACCCAGACACCTATCTCAGAGCCTTTGGTCTTACATGATTCATACGCCCTCCCCTGTTAACTCCTGTGTTCCAGTTGAGGGTCTTGTAGGAACCAGGAAACCAGAGATAGGTAAGACATGATGAGCTCAGGAGGCCTGGGGATTTGGGAAAGGTCGTGAGATGACCTTAAGCGTCAAGACCTGCCTTTAGTCCTCTGTAATGTGACTGACTCGCCCTGCTTTGCCCAGCTTTCCCAGTTTTGGCACTGAGAGCCTGCATCCTGGGAACCCCCTCAGGCCCGGGCAAATCCGGGTGGTTGGTCAGCCTAGCCTTCTGGAAGGGAACAAGTTAAGGATGTCAGGGTCTGGATACAGGGCACTGGGTGGTGCCAGGCGAGGCAGTTAAAGGTGATCAGAGCTGTTGTTCCCTGAGGGTCCTGAAATCACAACCATCTCAACTAGGGACTGTTTGTTTGGGGGACTTGGGTAAGGGGGGAGGTGAGGGGGGACAGCCGGGAAAGCCCCTGGCAGGAGGGTGTCAGGGCCAGGAGTTGAGCAGAGAGGGTGGTCTGAGATCCAGGGAGGGCTAATGAGAGGGAAGACTTGGATGGATTGGAGAAGGGGAGGGGAGTGAGTTACCAGCCCCCGGAGGCCTCCTCAGGGAGCTTGCCAGAAATAGACACCCTTCTCTCACCTCCTGCTTTGAAAGCAGGCTGTTTGCTATGTGTAGGTATGCTTTTGTGTGTGTGTGCATGTGAAAGAGAGGGAGAGAGAAGAGGAAGATGTACATTTGAATTAGTCCAGTGAGTAAATGTCCTGTAAAGTTCCTACCCCATCCATAGGGCTGGACAAGTTGAAATACGCTTCTGTGATTCTGAAAGGCCCAAACACCTGAGTCTAGGTAACCTTCTTTAGAAGCTAACAGGAAGCCAGGAGCCATGAAATTCAAGAATAATCATGTCTTCTGGTGAAGCTTTCTGCATAATAGGCAAAGAGGGTGGTTAAGACCTGAGATGTAGTCCTGAGAGCAAAAGTGGGTATTAGGTTGTCAGGGTTGAGCTCTAGGCTATAATGGCTTAGCTCTCACATAGATGTATATAATGTATATATTTATGTAAACACATACATATGTATTCATGTGTGTGTACATGCACATGCACACATAAAATCTCCTTCTAGAGAGAAAAATGCCCTGGCCCATTCTCCAAATGGGAAAGCTGAGGTCCAGATTGGAGGTTAAACTAGGTCTTTGTTTTTTTTTAACTCACCACCCCCTAAACTAATTTGTAGGAGTTGAAATGTGCCAAGGGTCATCAAGTTTACCCTCCAAGGTGGTCCCATTAGCAGTGCCCCATAGCATTGCTAACACATGGTCCAGTCTGACCCCATGACTGGACTGCCATTTCCTCCTTCTTTGGGAATGATGGGGCTCACATGGTTGTCCAGGGGCATAGGACATGTTAGAATGAAGTTCTGGTCAAGAATCCACGGTAGCCAGAGCAGAGAGCAGAAAGCCTGTGTGAGGGAAGGGACTGGATGGGGCTTGGTGCATGGCTTTGGAAGAATGTTGGGTAAAGGAGCCAGTGCCTGTGAGAGGTAACACCCGCTGACTCCCTCCCACTGAGGGGCCTTCAGTCTCACCGCTGATGTTGCCATCTCATATTTCATGCCACTTTTTCCAATGTTTCCTAATCAGTCTTAACCCCTGAGAAGTCTGCCACTTTTGAGGACTGCTCTGGGGAGGTGGTCCCCCTGTCTCTCCAGAGCTGGATTCTGACTGTAATGTCCAGCCTGCCTGCTCCCCATGTGGTAGGAAAATCATGAGTCACCTTAATTTCAGCTGGCACACTGACCCATTTCCTTGTATTCAGGAGACTGTCCAGGGAGGGAGTGGAGTTGAGAAAGAGGTGTTTGTCTTTCCCTGTTTGGGGCATAGAAGACCACTCTGCTGAGTGGTGGTGGGGAGAGCAGGACTGATGGGGGAAATGCTTTCCCATGGACTGAGTCTGTTCCCTGAAGTCTTTCCTCCGTCCCTGGGGGAAGGAGTGCTTCTGGCCCATTTCCCAGCCTACCCTCAGTGGTGAAGGGCCATTGGGGCAGAGGATGTGGAAGGCCAAGACCAGGAGCCTGCTTAGAGGTGTTAGAAGTTGTCTGATCCAGTCCTTGTCCAGCTTCTAGTGTTTTTAAAACATGCTGACATGTTTTTTCTGTGGAAAGAGATATATACACTTTACATCATGACCTGTAAACAAATGCAGGTACATGCGTAAATACTGAACGAAGAAGAGTGTCATGAAATAATATGCACCCTTTTGGTCTCACTGGTGATTAGGCTAAGAATTGTTGCTATGTTTCTACTAGTTTCTATGCTGTTTCATGTTTTGAAAGCATTAGTCTTGACAATCACTGAGTTGGTCTCATGAACCCAGAATTAAATACACAACTACCCATAGGTTGAAAGAATGCTGATCTGGTCCATACTCTGTCATTGTTTAGAGGTGAAAACAGATGAACACTGAAGGGAAATAACTAACCTAGGACCACATATAATCCACATATATTTATTGGGCAACTACTCTCTGCTGGGAACTGCCTTAGGTGCATATATAGTGGTGAGAAAAACACATATGATCTCCACCCTCCAGATCCTTAGAGTCTCCTGGGGAAGGTACACAATAAACAAATAAAAAAACAAACTGACATATAAAATTATAGTACAAAATGGGGTCAGTGCTATGGGGGAGGCAAGCTGAGGGCCCTAGTGGAGATCAGCCGGGGTCAGGGAGGGACATGGCCCACTTTTTGTAGTGTGGCCACAAGGTCTCCTTGAGGAGGCAAATTTTAAGTTAAATCCTGTGGAAGATGATTAGGCAAGTAGGAGGGGTGGGGGTTGGGGCAAACAGGAGATGGAGGAGGGAAGGGGGAATGTTTGAGCAAAGGGAATGGCAAATATGAAGCCTTTGAGCCAAAGAAGCACTGACCCTGAACTGAAAGGTGGCCAGTGTGGTAAGAGCCCAGTGTCAGGACTAAGGCCCCAGGTGGTCACAGAGAGACATCGGGGCCCACACCTTTAGGCCTTTGGACTTTATTCCAAGGCCAATGGGAACCACTGAAAGATCTTAAAGGAGGTATGTGACATGATCTGATTTATGGCTTTAAAATAGCCCCTTGGCTACTATGTGGAGAAAAGATTAGATCCGTTGATTTTTGTCTGCAGAGTCCCTAGAGGGAGGCCAGGAGGTTTGCCTTTGCAGTGGCCCAGAGCTTTGCATGCCTAAAAGACCCCATTATTAATGAAACATTTGCATCGTAGGAAATGATAAAACAGGCTGCTACATGTAAAATTAAGTAACTCAATTTGTTTTAACAGCTTGTGCTCTAGTACAGCAATTTGTTTGGCATATACATGGAACTCCATCTGAACAGTAATTATGCCATGCTAATTATTTTACTGCATTGTGTACATCTGACATTTAATTACAGGAAAGTATGTGAGGGTAGCTTTTCTTTCTCCATCCACCTGCCTGACAGGTAGTTTTATTTCCTGTACCTCTTTTCCACCTACATTGTCTTTATGCCAACTTGTCATCTGTGACAAAATCATGTTTCCATGACAGCTTTGCTCAGCCATGTTGCCTGCAACTTGCAGACAATCACCAAAATAAACAGTTGACACAGATGTCATTCTCACTCTCCCATTCTGCTGTCCCTCCCTCCAATCTAGCTTCTACTATAAAGATTTTTTTTTTTCTCCCACTTTGAGAACGGAAAGTGATCCCTGTCAGCCTTGAGCATCCTTTGATACATTGGCGTGTCTCTCAGTGGCTTCTCTGCGACCTCTGCCCTTCTCCATGGAGACTGCTAGCAAGCAGACTCCCATGGCCCTGTGCATAGATGACGCAGCTCAGCAGCTGTGGGTGGTAGACAAACAGGCTCCAGTCTTTGCATTCATGGGGAAGTGACAAAGGTGGGCTCACCACTCAAGATTCCAGGAATTTGGACCAGGGCTGTGGCAAGCCCTTCAGTGGGTGCCATTGGCAAACACTAAAAAGCTTTGTCCAGCTCAGTGCTGGCCACACCCACAAAGATGGGGCTAGGGGCTGGGGCCTGGTGGAGGGCACAAGGAAAGACAGGAATGCCTGCCTGTGGGCAGAAATGCAAAACCTCTGCTGGGATAAGGGAAGGAAAAGGAGGATGAGAGGCAGGTCAGCACCTCCTGCCGGCCTGTCATCTTGGCTGGTGAGTCTGTAACAGCCTCTTGACAAACAGGGAAGGGCTGTCTGTGCCTCTGCTGCAGGGAGGTAGTTGAAAAAAAGAAGTTGTGAGAGCAGGACAAGAAAAGAGGGAATAGCTTGAAAATGAAGGCTACCAGAACACCAAAAGGCGTTTTTTTTTTAATGTGTCTCACTACAGGGCTCTGTATCTCAACACAGAACATATGCACATTAAAATACACACACAAACCCTGCTATGAGTATAAAATAAATGTCCTGGGGGTTTAGAGATGATGGAGCCTTCCCAAAGCTAAAGCTAAAGCAGGAGCCATTCTTCCCTCTTTTTGTTCATTAGATTTCCTTGGATACTTGGGGTTAGCCAAGAAATTTGGTGCACCTTAGGGAAATAAAGAGAATAGACATAACGACCCTAGGCTTGGGACAGAATGTGCTCTTTGAGAAGTACTGATTCCTGCTACATTCAAGCAATCTTAGATTTGGATCTTTCCAGCTTACATTTGCTGTTTCAGACCTAAAAGCTGCAAACCCTCTGGCCAGAAATTTGCATAAGTCAGCGGCCAGGCCAACCTCGATGGGTTTACCAACCTCGATGGGTTTACCAACCTCTATTGGTGGCACATGGACCATTTTTTTTAATAGCTGTGTATTCATTTTAATGTGCATTAAAATATGTATGACCAGCACATCAAACCCATGTTTTAATGGATATAATAAAATTTCTTATATAAATACAGGTTTGGCATGACTTCTTTTTCCTCTTTTCTAGGCCTTCTCTCACTTTACAGATTTGCTCAGAACTTACACCTTTTAGGTATCTCGCTCAATAATTCCACCTGGCTCTCTTGAACGCTCTTTGTCCTACTTCTCTAGTTCTTTCCTCTCCTCTGCTTTCTCTTCCTCCTTCCTCTTCCATCTCCCTGTTGTTATCCACAGGTGTTAATTAGAGCTTAATGTAAGCTGGTCATGTGGGGGTACATCAGACAGGTACTTGTTCAGCTGCAGGAACAGAAAAGTCATTCGGCGGCATCAAGAAATAGGAGCTTTTGAGCCTGAAGGAGGCAGCGTAGAGCTGTTGCAACTGTTCCAAAATGACTTCAGAGACTTCCTGAGCCTCCATCCTTCCCAGGTGACTTTCATGTTTGCAAGGAGGCTGCCACATGGGAGTGACACATGTGAAGGGCCTCCTAACCTCTAGACTGTGTTTTATATTTAGGAAGCTCAACCCTCACTGGCATCCAACTGGCCAGAACTGTTTCATGTGGGTGTACTAAACCGCAGGGAAGTGGAGAGAGGCTAGCTTTATAGTCTCCATAGTAGAGGAAGGCAAGGGAGAGCCAGGTTATGGATGGTTTAGTAAGTACTAAGCCACAGAGTCATCTGACAGGAAGGATAGTAAGAGGTGCAGATAATGATTTCTGGCCTTACATTCTCCGATTTGTTAAAGTATGACCAAAAGTTAACCTTATAAGTTGGTTTTTGGTCCTAAATTTGTAGAATTGGAAATAAATTAAGAGATTGTTTGACCTAATCCATATTTTAAGAGATGAAGAAACTAAGTCAGAGATAAAGAGGCTTAGTGAAGTTCCACATGCCAGGAACCTTTCTGTGCAGCCCCTGCTAATCCAGGAGCTCTCATCTGGAGTAAGCAGCAAAATCACATGCAGGGCTTATTAAAATACCTATTGCTGGGTCTCTCCCCCAGCGTTCAGAATTTAGTAGGCCTGGGGTGGGGCCTGAGAATTTGTATTCTTGTAAAGTTCTCAAGTGATGTTGAGGCTACGGGGCCAGGAACCCTACTTTGAGAACCACAAACATGGAATTTATGACCAGTACTCCCATTGCTGGGTTTTTTTAATTGTGCTATTTTAATTTGTGTTCTTTAGCAACTAAATAATATAGTAGCAGATCATCATTGTGACTAGCAAGCCAACTGTCCTCACTCAGTCTTGGAATTGTCCGTGGTCACTTGTTTGGAGGCCAGAATCTCTTTGCTTCTCTGACCTGGCTACATCTCAGAAGCAATGGACAAGAGGCTGTCCTCAGCCAGCCTGCGCTTTCCCCAAGATGACCACTACTACATAGTTAGTGAATCTTTCTGGTCATTGTTCCTTGATTTTTTTTTTCCCACCCTGTAAATCAGTATTTATAAGCCATTTATGGTGAATTTTTGTATATTTTTAAATATTTTATATAAATAGTACCACTCTACATGTATTGTTCTGTATTTTTTATTCAACATTATGTTAAACTCTAGTCATGGTGATAATATCTCAATCTAGTTCATTTATTTTAACTGCTTTGTAGTGTTCCATTTTCATATACCATTATCCTTTTATGCTTTCCCCATGTTTCAGGTATTTTCAATAGGATTGATAAGGTTTTGATATTGCTATTAATGGCAATAATATATTGAACTGGGATGCCATGTCAAACTCTTTTTATATATTCACTATGTAGCAAACATGTATCAGGGAGCTAATTTGTGCCAGGCACTATTCCGGGGCGGATGGGGAGGTGGCAGTGGGGGAAGCTACAGCAGAGTGTGAATTACCTCCCTCCCTCATGATGTTTACAACATATGATACTTACAACTTTACCAAACACGTGTTATTCACATTTTACAGAAGAGGAAACTGAGCTTCACTGAATTTGAGTGAGTTCCCCAGGTTCCCATTGAAAGAGCAGGAAGTTTTGAATCAAATCTTTTCATCTAATTCTAACACTCTTTCTAATATTTCACCAAGATTCCTGGTGAGCCTAATAACAATTATCATTCATCATCTTAATTCTCTTTGGAGGTCTTAATTTTTTTAAATAAACTTCAGAATAATTTTAAATTTATAGAAAAGTGTCAAAGATAATACAGAGAATATCTATATACCCCTTGCCCATTTTCCCTCATTATTAATTTTGTATTACTCTGACATGTTTGTCAAAACTAAGAAACTGATATTTATGTATTACTATTTATTAAACTCCAGACTTTATTTGGATATCACCAGTTTTCCCCTGAGTGTTCCAGGATCCCATCCAGGGAACCTCATTGCATTTAGTCAACTTTATCTTCCTCAGTCCCCTCTGGCCTGTGTCAACTTTTTAGTTTTTCCTTGTTTTTCATGACCTTAGAAATCAATGTACTGAGGCCTTGATTTAGTTTAGTTCGTTACAAATGTCTAAAAGAGGCAGTATCAAGAATTTAGGGAGCCATAACCAATTCACCTGAGAGTGAGTGAGTGGTGGATCCTTAACAGTAAAGGGAGGTAGCCATTTCAGCACATCAGAAAGGGACATATTTTCAACACAGCTGCCTGGAGGGCTCTTTTGGTACAAGGACAAAAGCGAAAAAATGAAGTGACACATTGTCTTGAGGTTAAAGGCTCCAGTGCTTACTGAGTATGACAGTGATAGGTGTCAGCAAACATGCAGCCTAGGGCATGATAACCTCCTGTACCCTAACTGTCTTGTAACCACAGTTTGAGGCTGCTCTGTGTCCACCAGCTCTGCCTTTCTCAGTGATCATCCTTGTCTTTCAAAAGTTAGTCCTTGTTTCTGATGACTCCAAATAAAACCTTCTTCAGTGACAAAGGGATGAGAGTGAACTTCCATTGCCATCTGGGTCCTATGATGCTGTCCCCAGAGAGAATTTAATAATTACACTTGCCAGACCCACTGCCCTTGTTGGTAGGCAACTTAGAGGGATAAGAGAACTCTGAAACAATATCCAAGTTGTTGGTTAAATGTGTTATTAAATGACGAGAAGGAAGGGCTCAGAAAGGGTCAATTCTTAGGGCCTACTAAATAGCCAACTATTTTCTTAGAAGGGCAGTGTTTTGGACACTTTCTGTTTTAAATTTATGTGGGTAAATATATATCAATATATCAAATTTATTTTATTTTTAAGTATATTTAAAATTATGTATATAGTTATGTTTACTTATACCCCCATTATAAAATAAATGTTCACTGCAAAAATTTTAGAAAGTTTTCAGAAAATAGCATATGAAATGATTATCCATGATCCACTTCCCAAAAGACATTATTGTTGCTATTCGCTTCTACATATTTATGCTTTTTTCCTCAGAACATATTATATAATACACTTTTAAAATATTTTTTCATATAACACCATCATAAACAATTTGTTTCTCTTAAGTAATTATTAAGTGAATACATAATAGTTTCTCATTTACATAATCTTGAGTTCAATTAATCATTCTCTGATACATTTGGTTAATTTTCAATGCTGGGAGAAATGTTTTTGAAAACAGAGCTCTCCTCTCCTTATATATTAGATTACTTCTATAAAATAGAATCCTATAAGTAGGATTAATGGGTCAAAAGTTATGAACATCTTTAAGGCTTTTGATACATTTGAGGGTAGAGGGGGAGTCCATGTTATTAGAGATCTCTAGAAGCCAAGTACTGATGATGAATTTCAGAACTTTGTCCTGGGTCACTGCTTGCTCTCTGGATTTAAACAAACTTTGACTTTGTCACACCTGAAGTTCTCCTTCATTCATTCCTTCATATAAGCTTAGGTGTCAGGCACTTTGCCAGATGCTGAGGATAAGATGCTTAGCTAAACCAGAGCTCCTGCTCTTATGTTTAGAACAGCATCTGGCTCAGGTAGACCCTGATTTGACTGACAGGAGAGTTAGATAAACCCTTTTGAAGCATCTCTTTTCACCAGAGGCTTGATGCCAACTGACTACCTGTAGTTTTGTTTTCCTAATGAAGCTCTTCTGATTTTAGAGAAAGATGGCCATTCCACCTTCAGTTTGAGGGGCATTCAGTTTATGCCCAGGATATAAAGTTATTTTCTCTGTGGTGGGTAAACCATTTTGGTGAGAAGGTTGATGCTCAGGGGCTGCTACCTTCTTTCAACAACTGAAATGCACTCAGATTTCTCAGCAATGGGACCTGCAGCCTGGAGGAGTTCTCCACTGGTTGTGAAGACAGTACCTGTTTTACTGTTCTCTGAACTGAAAAGTAAAGTCCCTGATTTTATGGCTGTACCCTTCAGATCTCCCTGATTGGTATCTTAACTTCATACAAACGGTTTTCGTGTGACCTTGTCCTTTTTGTGATGATATCTGGTTGTGAGAGGTGCCATCTTGAAACTGCTTCCCCATAAGTTGGAAGAAAAAATGTCTGCCTCTTGGCAGCCTGTGACTGACTGAAGTCAACAGGAGTAGCTCTTAGACCAACTCTCTGGTGAATGAAACCATGGTCAGAGTTGTCTGGGGAACATTTTGTTTAAATCAGTTGAATCACTGAAGTCAGTGCAGACTTTTCATTGTAATTATGTGGGTCATGAAGCCCTGATGACTCCCAGTGAGTCTCAGTAAAGAATGACTAATGGATCTTGGTGTCACTTGGTTAAGTTGGGGAGAAAAATCTGGGCAACCAAGGCCGAGACATGAGGTAGTCCCCATCTGTGGCCAGCCTCTGGCGAATGCTGTGTCCTTCTTAGAAGCTCTGACTCTTCAGGGCCTCCCTGCCGAGCCTGCTCCAGATGCACCAGCAGGTTCATGCATCTCCATCTTTGCCCTTGCCCCCTGGTGCCTCAAATCGTTGATATCACTGTGTCAGGGGAGCAGAGTCTATGTCTGTGAGCAGAGCTGCCATGGAGTATTTGTGAAAGGCAGTGCTCAGTGTCAACCATGATGTCATTTGAAAGAGCCCAGTCCTGGTTGTGTCCTTCATGATGTCACCACTAAAGTCCCTTGGCTCTGACAATTGTTTCTCTTAGGCTAACTTTTTTTGTTAATTGATAGTAAGATGGGAAAGAGGTTCTGAGGATATTTTACCTTTACCTCTAAATACCTCTGACTAGTTTACCTTTAGCAACCTCCTAGTGTTCCCTTTATGTCTTGGCATCTCTCTCTGTGTGTCTTTACTTATTCCTCTTCTTTTCCCCCTGTCCAGCTGTCCTGCTCTCTCTCTTCTGTATATTGGTCAAGTACCTGTCACTTCAGAACATAAAAAGGATATCGAAAGTGGACACTTTTTAAAATAAAAGTTTATCACAGGATTTTGCATGGCAAGATATCCCCATAAGGTCTCTTTAAGTGTAATGGTGTATCATTGGAGAGCTGGAACTCAGCTAGTACCAGTCTTCCTGTGGTAAATGTAGCTTCTCCTGCTATAATTCCATGGGGCCTTTTCTCTCTGTGGGCACCAATGCAAACATGTTGCCATGAGAAGAGCTAAAGGCAAGCTTACCAAAATAAATTCCCTCTGGAGTGTGAACTCTGAGACACCAGCTGATGTGCTCTTCCAACAGCCAGGCTAAAGGGTGTTTCATCTCTTAGTAAGTTGGTTTCCTCTCTACCTGAGGAAAGATAAAGAACTTTGCTCAGGAAATGTGAGCCCCTGCTCCCAGGCCTTGTTCCTCTCAAGCTGATAGACAGGTATGGAAGGAATGCATTTGTTGGCAGGAATTAGATTGTGCCCAGGCACAAATGGAAGTCACATTCTTATCTCTCCTTTTTCTGCTTTGGGGAGAAGCACTGTGGTAGAGAGGGCATGTTCTGCAGAGAGAGGGGTGCAGAAAAAGCACTCTCAGCCTCAGCCAGCTGCCACTTATCAACAGATTTCCAACAACAGCATCTGGCTCAATAAGGGAGGAAGCCAGGAATGTGCCCAGTGGTGGAGGTAGAGTGACCAGTGGGCAGCAAGGTGAAACTTCACTGCAGGTCAGGAACAAGCTGCGAAGACTTAGCTCCGGATATACTCTGGATATGCTCCCAAGAAAGGATGTCCTCCCCACCTACCCCACCGTGCTGTTAATCAGTCATAGCTTCATCCTAATCACGAGGCTTAGTGTTCTCTTCGCTTCTCTTTCCAGCCAGATGGCCTTTCATTGCAAGCAGGTGTCTAAAATAGGAACTGAGAGACGTAGTTAACCTGACATCCCAACCAGAGGCCACGCCAAACACATTATAGTTCAAGAGTGTGCTGCATTGCTGTTGCAAGTGATGTTGGGGATATATCTTAGCTCACAGGCAAAGATGGGCAGGATATAATAAGCAAAAAGCAAAGACCACAAAACAGTAAGTACAGTACATTACTGTTGGCATTCCCTGTTCTCTATTTTTTCAATATGCATTTGAAAAAGAAGAATGGAAAGCAATATGCCAGAGATTTAAGTAGTCATCACTTCTCAAGGTAATAAATACTACAGGCGATTATTTCTCCTTTGAGGTTTTTCTGTTTTCCCACCTTTTTTCTCTCCCCTGATGACTTACAATTACTCTAGCTCTAGCAACTTTTACATATGTCCATATTCCATATCCATCTATACTTTGTTCAGGGTTGTTCTATACAGTAGCGTAGGTTGGGCACTGTACCAGCACTGGTTTAGAAGGGATGAGTGGGGTCTGAAATCTATCTCTCAATCCACTTGCCAAGCCATCCTGGACTAGGTCTTCCTAGAGGAAAGCAAGCCTTGTTCTAATGTGTCTGCCCTGAAGGGATGCCATTTCCTAACTCATACAGTGACCCTGGGTTTCTCACAGCAGCCCTCCTTCTGTGTGTGTGTGTGTGTGTGTGTTAATCATTTGGTCATATAATCTCATATAACAACCATCTAAGTATTACAGAGGGTAATTATTTTACAGTCTAAGTGTGACAGGAAGGATACTTCATACTCAGGTTCAGAATTTGGAAATTCTAAAGAGGTAGGTAAAATTCAGGCTTTCTGTAGGGGTAGGTAAAGTTCAAGAGTTTTTCAGAAGGACCACTTCTCTTTGAGCCCTGCTATGACCCTTTTATGTGCTTAAATCCTTTTATCTTAGGGATGAAAATGGGTTGGGGGAGGGCCGTGAATATGCAACTTTGAAATGTCAGTAATCAACGCTGACCAATAAAAGTCCCAGGTGAGCCTTCCCAGGGCCAATGGGATGCAGTAGCCTTCACTGTCCCAGGAAGTGGTGATGGTGCTACTAGTGGCTTAAAAGAACGGGACAGCACGGCACTGTGGCTGTGCTCCGAGGTGAGAGACAGTCAAGTTCTTCCATCCTCTTGTTTAAGTCTCACCTTTGTTATTTTGGGGAAACTGAGGTAGCTTAACAGAGAGAATACACAGTAAGCATGAGCTATTCAGTAAGTATGAAATAATAAAATCAAATGGTTCCCAGAGTTCTTTCCACAAGTCAGAGAAAAGCTGTAATGAGCCAAGTGGACTCTGGGTACCAGAACCCAGGGCTTTGATGTGCATGCAAAAGGCAGGCACGTTCCAGAAATAGCATCCCTGACCCCAGAGACTGGGGTGGCTGTGTTTTAATTTCAGTTTTATGAACAACCAAATCGTTATTCTGGGTTCTCCCCTGATAGTGTGGTCTGAGATGTTGGCTTGTGTAGTCTAAGTATGTAATAACATCTGATTGTGCTCCCAATGATCCTGTAACAGCCTTCACTTTGAGTTCTATTTCAGAATGCCCTCCTATCTGGGAGCACCTAAACATAGGCCTTAGTGAGGCGGAAGTTAGAAACAGCAGTATCTGCAGGGGAGTCTGGAGCCAAGCCGGGCAACTCCCTACTCTAAGCTCAGTGAAAAGCAACAAGAAGCCACCCTCCCCGCACCTCCCCATTTTGGGGATGGTAAAAGCAGCTACCACTTGGTGAGCAGAGGGAGTCTTCCAGGAAGGCTCACGAGCAGCTCTAGAATTCTCTGAGAAGTCAATAGAATTGGAGTGTCGGGTGGTGATGTGAGGTGGAGGAAAACACAGAACTGGAATCACAGCGGCTCCTGGAGAACTTCACATATGGCACCGTCCATGATCATATCATCTCCAGTTCGTATCTAGAGGAAAAACGTTCAAAACAGAAAGGAGTATTGATTGTTTCTCTCTCTTTCTCTTCACAGAATAAAGGCCTCCAACCTTTACTGACAGTATGATGTTTAAAAATGTTAATGATAAGATTGTGTTTAACCTCATAGAATAACCTTCAAAAGTAAATACACAGCAGCAAGGAATATATAGATGAATGATCCCTCGAACACTGGTTGACTGGGAAAACCAAGCCCTCTCAGTTCTGAACATTGAACATTGACAGGAGAGGACAGCCTCAGTGTCAGTCAGTGCCTGGGGTAAACAGGCCATCAGGGATCACAGACTCTTCCTCTGGAAAAGTCAGGTGTTTTAGGCATAGACACAAGAGATGTGAGTCCACAGGGTTGGGAGTTGTGGGGCTATTTTTTGCATCACTGTGGTAGATGTGTCTAAAGCTATACAAAGTATGCCACTCCAGAAGTTAGATTTAATCTTGCTCTTTCTTGACTGAAATCAAGTAGAGATAAGGGAGTTTCAACTCTGGTCAGAAAGGTATAAGGTATTGGTGATCCTAAAGCTAATTCTGAGCCATTGGGGTTAAGAGAGAAGTCTCTCCACTGCAACTCCTGGGGTCTTCCATAATGGAGGTTCACAGATGTGGCTGTACTGAAGAGTCCTTGAGAACAGAGACCTGGGAGTTTGGCAGCTCTGGATGACAATCCTGGTTCTACCACTTGGTAGCTATGTAAATTTGGATAAGCTAATACTTCTCTAACTTTAGCTTCCTTATTGCTAAATATAGTATGTTCCATATAGTGAATAGTTCTGAGAAGTAAAAGACCTCATGGTAAATTCCCAAGGAATAGAGACTAAGATTATCATTATTATTATTATTACTATTATTGCTATTTAGAGGCTAGGATTATCCCTGAGGATCCTGCACCAATCCTGAGACCTGCACTAGGATCAGGCCCAGCAGCACTAAAACAGGGAGAAGGGGGCTAGCTGGATGGGATGTGAGTGGTGGGTCAAAGATAAACCAAGGTCAACAGAAGACCGCTGGGAAGCTAAGCACGATAGACACAGCTAGGGGATAAATGTAGAGCGGGTATATGTGCAAGGTCCAAGTCTAGGACTACATGTACTTGTTTCTTGCTGCTGCTGCAACCAATTACCGTGAATTTAGTGGCATCAAGCAACACAATTTTATTATATTACATTCTGGAATTCAGAAGTCTGAAATGGATTTTACTGGGCTGAAATCAAATGTTGACAGGGCCAGTCTCTGTAGAGGCTGTAGGGGAGAATGTACTTCCTTTCCTTTTCCAGCCTCTGGAGGTATCTGTATTCCTTGGCTCATGGCTCCTTCTTCCATTGTCAAAGCAACAGTGTAGCATTTAAGTCTCACTCTGTTTTCTTTTGCCACATCGCCTTTCCCCCTGGACCTGGGCTGCAACTCTGATGAGTGGTGTTAGACAGAAATCACCTCCCTCACACAGGATTTCTCCAAACGTGTTCATAGAGCAACTAGATGAGGAATACGGAGAAGGCTAGAGAATTAGTCCCCGTTGCTTCTCCATCTTATGCCTTCCACCTTACCCTCCAAGCCAAGCACTCTGACTTTATATCTGTAATCAGTTATGTTTCCTGAAAGATCAAATTAATTCTGATTTTAAATGGGAAGAAAGATAGGATCTCTACATTCCCACTTAAAGTAGATAGCCTTTTTGGTTCTATTCTGCTCCTGTACATGGAGTAGGGTTTTAAATAGCCAGATCCAAGGCTGGTTTAGGAAGCTGATGAATGGTACAGCTATGAAGACTGTATGATGAAAAGGCCTTTTATTGGCCTCCCATCAGTTAGCTGATTTTTTACCTTCTTTAAATAATATGACACACGAGTCTTCTGATAAGGTTGTCTTTGTTGTGGTTTCATGAGTTGATATAATTAAGAGTCATTTCCACTTGGCAATGCTGCAAGAAAACCATTCAAGTCAGATGAACAAGGAAATTAATTAGCAACTCAGGTGAACAGCTGCTCTTGAGAAAGTGGGTGCTAAGATTGGCAGGAAGAGAGAAGAACCACCAAAGCAGTATATCACAGTTGGGTGGTCAGCCAAAGAAAGATTCCCCATCCCTTTCCTGCTGCCCCTGAATGAGCATTTGCTGACTATACCTGAAATGGACTATGGATGAGCTCTGGCTGCCGCTGCTGACCGCCTGTTGGATGGAATGTCAGTGTCAAGGAAAAAGGATTGTGTCCTTGGTTCCTGCCCATTCTCACGAAATAAACATCACCTGGAGATTCCTTTCATATTGATTAGTCACTATATCATTCCCTTGGGTCCTTCCTGCTGGGTTAATCATTGTTCTAAACAATGGCAGCATTAATCAGCATGATAACAGTTTCTGGTCATTAACAACATGACCAGATTTTATGCCTATTGAATGTCCCTTTATCAAACCATCATGAAGATCAGAAAATCCTTCTATTAATGCTATTTTCTGGAAGAGCTGTGTCTGCCCATATAGGGGAAATGTTCAAGTGAGTTTTGGATAAGTTCCAGGGAATCACCCACAAGGCAAGACTGAAGAAGTCTGTTCTGGTGAAAATCCAACACCTTTGCTCTAGGTCAGCCAGTATCCTTGACTTCCATATGTATCAACTTTAATAGCTGCAGAGACAATCCAAGTATCATGGTTCGTTCGGTAGACAGATTTTGTATCTAGACACATTTGGGTTCCAATATGAGCTTCAGCAATAACTGGCCATGGGAACTTGGGAAAATTTTAACATAGAAATAAATATAATAATCTATGTAGAATATATTAACATAGTGCCTACTACATAGTAAGTGCTCACAAATGGTAGTTTAAAACTGAGAACACCACTGAGATTGTTTAAAAAAGATCTTGAGTCTGTTTTCTGGGATTTTAGCACCATGGAGTACATCCTGAGGGGTGCAAACAAACAAGAATGTCACAAATGTTGAGGTGAAAAGGTGGCTAGAGCACCTCCTACTCCCAAGGCCAGTCACTGTCAGAGTGACAGGTTTGTAGGTAAACAGGTCCCTGCAGGTGTCAAATGACACATCCATCTGTTTTAACAGCTGTTAACTTTCATTTCCTAGTGATGGCCAAGGTCCTAAATCCCCCAGATCCATATACCATCCACATTCCTGGGTCATCTCCTCTCTCCAAAGCAGACCACGTGGGAGACCACATCCCTTTAGCTTAAAGCATAGACTGAGATCTGTTCCTTGACCCCATTGTCCTAGGTTCACAACCTGATCCTGGCCTGGTCCTGCCTGGGATTTCAAGAAGAGCAGGACACCACCACCAACTCCAAATTTCTTTCCACTCCTGGGTCTCACCTGGCCTTTTGAAGGTCAGGGAACACTCAGAGACTGAAGGGAGCGCTCGGGCCAGAGGCAACTGAAGACCTGGAGAGACAAACTCCAGGAAGACCAGTGTGTGTTCCCAGCGCAGCTTCCAAAGGCCTCTCCCCCTGCCCACAATTTAAGACTTCATAATGTGTATCACACAATCTATCTAACATGAATAATTGGGGAAACTGAGACATTGTTATACATGCACATTGGAAAGGTACACATTTCAAAAATATTAAAGTGGAAAACATGCATCATAGTATCAAAGAACTACAATGTTGTCTGGGTGGATAACAGAGGGTCTTTTCCTTGTTAAGCCAACTAATGCTTAGGAACCAGTCTGGAGGGTTCTCAAGTGCTATTTAAATAGTCAAGGGAAAGAGTTTTCAAATCTATTAAATCTATTTCTGACTTCACTGGCAACATTCAGAACTCACCTTGCCTCAGAGAAAAGGAGAGTTCTCATCCTGAGAACAGAGACCTTTGGTGGCATGGAATAGTATTTGTCAGACATTTCCGGGGAATGAGAACCCTTGGCTGTGGGTTGGGTAAGATGTCTTAAATAAACAGAATTCTGGCTAGCGCTGCCCATTGGTGCCTAGAAGTCCTCCATTCCTCCTCACCACATCACACTTGAGGTGAATTTCAAGTTGGCAGCAGCTTGGCTCTGCCATCATGTCCAAATTCCACTATTTCTGGCCCGAATTTGCTTTTCCTGGCAGACTTGAGCCAAGTCCTAGTGAAACATATCCACGGCTTTCAAAATTACTGGCAACTTCAGGCTGGCAAGAGGTGTGGGGGCAGAGGAGGGAGGGGAGAGGGAGCGCATCCAGGGTAATTGCTGTGAATGGCCCAGTGGTGAGGAGCTACATCCAAGAGGCAATTTCAGGAGATCTCTGCTCACTCACTTCCCGTTTGGCTCTCCCATGCCCCTCAGGCCAGGCACAGAGTGGTGCTTTTTAGAGATTCTAAGTCCATTGTGAAGTTATGTATTTTGGCAGTCTGTAAAGCAGTGTTTCCTTTGTGTTTATATGTGCCCTGGGACACATTTGTTGGTGCCTTCCCCTTCCACGATGTCTCTGAACGATGAAGGACTGTCCCTAGCCCCTGCAGGCCTTTTGTAGGAAGCCATGTTCCTTCTGGACCCAGGGCAGCCCCTGATTTGCTGTGTTCCCGGTGGAGGGTCCCCAGCCCATCCTGGATGTTGTGGGAGTGAAAGAAGCCTGAGGATGTAGCCCCTCCTCAAGGGTAATGTAAATCTGAAAGACTCCGTGGACTTTCAGGCTAGCCCAGGGAAACCTCAACAAATCAGCTGCCCCTTACTTTTTATTAGGCTCCATATAAATGACTAGGCCATGGTTACTGTGGGAATCAGAGGACAGCAGGCTGTTTGATGGTTGAGGACTTGTCTCCAGCACCGGTGCCAAGCAGTTGGAGCTCCTTCTCATAACGCAGGCTGGAAGAGCCTGGTTCTTTGTCGGACCTCAGCCTTTCCTCAAGTATTCATAGCCACAGGAAATGTTATTAACAGAAAGATCGCATGCATGAATTGTCATCTTATTAGTGATGCAGACAGACCTGTTGCCTATGTTTTTCCAGTCAGCCACCATGTTCTGTCAGCGCGGTCTTCACAATTCCTGCTTCATTCCATTACCAATGTCTTTGGGTCTTTCTCTCTACACCATCCAGAATACCATCACTGGGCCATTCGTTCTGGAGAGATATGGTACCTTGCCCCCAAATACTCAATAGGTCCCTTCTTCCCCAGGGAAAAGCCATAACTTTGTATCTGACGTCACATCTCTAAACAGTGTGCTCTCGACCCCTGGTGATGGCCTCATGTCCCACTCTGCTTCTGTGGAAACCAGACCAGAGAGCCCGTGGTCCCTCAGAACCCCAGCCTACCTCATCTTTGCTTAGAGTGTCCTCTCCTGGCTACACTGCTCTGCCATGATGCTCCATTCAAATCCTCATCGCTCACAGCCCAACCCCAGGTCTTTCCCCCCACCCCTCCCCCAGCTTCTTTAGCATCGGCAGAGTAGGCACTTATGCTTCACCACTTTACAGAGCTCCTGCCCTAGGTGCAGGATTACTCTCTGCCTTCCTGCAGGGCCCTCTGTGCCCGCTGCGCTGGGCCAGGCTTGGCCAAGTGGAGGTGGACTTATGTGGAGGTCAAGAGCACTGGCCCAAGTCAGGGGGGTGAGGCTTGACTCTCACCACAGAGTGCGACCCTGGGCAAGTTCCTGTATCTCTCCAGTCCAGAGTCGCCCTGTCTGCCAAGTGGGCCATGATGACACATTTGACAGAAATAGTTAGAAGGATTTAATGAGATGCTCTGGGTTAGTCACTTGATGCAGTGCTCCGTGCACTATTACTATTATCATTCTCTTTCTCACTGAATAGATGTTGATGAATAGAATTCTGAAAAAAGCATCCAAGGCCTTGCTGAAGGGTTTGACATTTAGCTTGGTCTGTGTGTGGGACCCTGGTGTGCTTCTAAAATCTGACTAAGTCTCAGTTTCTTTGTGTGTAAGGGAAGAACAGGAGTACCCACCACCTCCCAGGTTGTGGTATGAATTAAATGTGATGATGTGAGGATGGCTGTAAAATGCCTCCAGTGAGGAAAGACTCTGGTTAACGAGTACACCGTGGCAGTCTGGAAGAGCTACGGGTGAATGGTCGGTGATTCCGACCTGTGTCACATCACTGGATTTCCTTGATGGGCCTTAGTTTCCCCAGCCCCTGCACTGAGTCTGGGTGGGGTGGGCAGGAGAAGCTTCCTCTGGCTCAGACTTTATTTAATTCTGCTCCTCTGTCTTTCTTTTGCCCACTTAGTCCAGACCAGAGCTGGGAGAGTTTGGGGACTTCAGAGACTGTTCTGTGTTCCTAGCTTATTCAAAAGATGGGGCCCTTCAAGTGGCTGAGATGGACAGATCACCTGTTTGTCCCCAGGCAGCTCATCAGACCCCCTGCAAATGCTTCTCTGGGAACCCAAGTACCTCTGGAAATATGTGCTCTAGGCTTTGAGATCCAATACAGGCAGATTAGCACCCTCCTCCCCATCCCTGCCCCTCCATTTCATCAGCTTTATCCTGAGGTGGATAATGTTTCTCTAACTGCCTAATTGGGAGAATTTAGCTGGAAAATTGCCATCACATTCTCTTTTAAAGGGTGCCAGCAGCTGGAGGCTGCCAGCTGTAATGTCAGTGGATAATCCTGGCTTTGCTGCCAAGGTGCCAGGGAGCACCCCTCTTTCTTCAGTCTGTTTCCCATGTGGTTAGAGCAGGCCACTGGCTCTAAGTAGAAAGAGCACCAAGGAGCAGATCAGAGGTGGCCATGGACACTGCTGCTAACACTGATCTGTTTCCTTCATGCCCCCATGCCACTCTGCTGCCTGCACCACTGGGTGATGAATTCAATGAATTGAAATGACCAGAGAACCTCAGCCCTGTGGTGCAGTGGTTAGCTCTGTGGACTCCCACTATAGGAATTCTGAGTTTAGATTGAGTCTGGGCATTGTTCCAGAAAAGGAAAATTTAATTGTGAAGACCCATTCTTAAGTTTGAGAGAGAGAATATAGAGCAGTGTTCAGGAGTGTGGACCCTGGGGCCAGACTGCTTGCTTAGGTTCAAATCTAGGGTCTGCTACTTGCTAGGCAAGTTACCAAATCTGATTTTATCTTCTGTAAAACATGGATGATAATATGAGTTCCCACCTCTGTTCCACACATCGAGGGACCCAGGTGCAGCATCCAGGGTCTTCTGCAAGATGGGTGTCTAGTGCACAAAAAGGGAGAAGCATAAAGAATTGGATGGGAGAGGTGCTGATGGGCCAGGCTTACAAGGGGGTGCCCCCCTCCAGTCACGTTGCACTCTCTAGATACAGTCACACAGTCCCAGCCTGACATGGCAGCGAAAGAAGTTAACTCAAGAAGGAACTCAAGATGAAGATGCACTGCCACCTGGTCAGCCACAGAGAAACCTTCCCATTAACAGCAGACATTTATTGAGTATTCACCATGTGTCAGGCACTGTTCTAAGAATTTTATATATATAACTCAACTATTCAAAATGACATGTTGAATTCAGCAAAGTTGCAGGATACAAAATTAATACACAGAAATCTGTTGCATTCCTATATACTAACAATGAATTAGCAGAAAGAGAAATCAGAAAAACAATTCCACTTACAATTACATCAAAAAGCATAAAATACCCAGGAATAAACCTAACCAAGGAGGTGAAAGTCCTATACCCTGAAAACTACAAGACACTCATGAGAGAAATTAAAGAAGACAGCAATAAATGGAAATACATCCCATGCTCATGGATTGGAAGAATTAATATTGTCTAAATGACCATCCTGCCTAAAGCAATCTACAGATTCAATGCAATCCCTATCAAAATACCAACAACATTCTTCAATGAACTAGAGCAAATAGTTCTAAAGTTCATATAGAACCACAAAAGACCCTGAACAGCCAAAGAAATCCTGAGAAAGAAGAATAAAGCAGGGGGGATCATACTCCCCAAGTTCAAGCTTTACTACAAAGCCACAGTAATCAAGTTAACTTGGTACTGGCACAAGAACAGACCCATGGATCAATGGAATAGAATAGAGAGCCCTGATATAAACCCACACATACATGGCCAATTAATATACAATAAAGGAGCCATGGATCTACAATGGGGAAATGACAGCATCTTCAACAATGGGCGTTGGCAAAACTGGACAGCTACATGTAAGAGAATGAAACTGGATTACTGTCTAACTCCATACACAAAAGTAAATTCGAAATGGATCAAAGACCTGAATGTAAGTCATAAAACTGTAAAACTCTTAGAAGAAAACATAGGCAGAACTCTCTTGAATATAAACATGAGGAACTTTTCCCTGAACACATCTGCTCAGGCAAGGGAAACAAAAGCAAAATGAACAAATGGGACTACATCAAACTAAAAATCTTCTGTACAGCAAAGGGCACCATCAGTAGAACAAAAAGGCACCTAAGGTATGGGAGAATACATTCATAAATGACATATCCAACAAGGGGTTAACATCCAAAATATATAAAGAACTCACACACCTCAACACTCAAAAAGCAAGTAACCCAATTAAAAAATGGTCAGAGAATCTGAACAGATACTTCTCCAAAGAAGAAATTCAGACAGCCAACAGGCACATGAAAAGATGCTCCACGTTGCCAATCATCAGGGAACTGCAAATTAAAATCACAGTGAGGTATCACTTCACACCAGTTAGGATAGCCAACATCCAAAAGACAGGGAACAACAAATGCTGATGAGAATGCAGAGAAAGGGAAACCCTCCTATACTGTTGATGGGAATGTATCTAGTTCAACCATTGTGTAAAGCAGTATGAAGGTTCCTCAAAAAACTAAAAATAGAAATACTGTTTGACCCAGGAATTCCACTCCTAGGAATTTACGCTAAGATTGCAGGAACCCAGTTTGAAAAAGACATATGCACCCCTATGTTTATGGCAGCACTATTTGCAATAGCCAAGACATGGAAGCAACCTAAGTGTCCATCAGTAGATGAATGGATAAAGAAGATGTGGTACATATACACAATGGAATATTATTCAGCCATAAGAAGAAAACAAATCCTACCATTTGCAACAGAATGGATGGAGCTGGTCGGTATTACACTCAGTGAAAAAAGCCAGGTGGAGAAAGACAAGTACCAAATGATTTCCCTCATTTGTGGAGTATAACAACGAAGCAAAACTGAAGGAGCAAAACAGCAGCAGAATCACAGACTCCAAGAAGGGACTAGTGGTTACCAAAGGGAAAGGGGGTGGGGAGGGTGGGTGAGGAGAGAGGAATAAGGGGATTAAGGAGCATTATGGTTAGCAAACATAAAGTAGAGGGGCCACGGGGAAGGCAGTGTAGCACAGAGAAGACAAATAGTGACTCTATAGTATCTTACTACACTGATGGACAGTGACTGCAGTGGGGTGTAGGTGGACTTGATAATATGGGTGAATGTAGTAACCACAATGTTGCTCATGTGAAACCTTCATAAGATTGTATATCAATGATACCTTAATAAAAAAATAAAATAAAAAATAAATGACATGAGGATGCTACATATATAATAACAATGAGAGTCTTTATAGAAGCCCAGTGGTACCGTCAAACGGACAATGAAAGAGGGTTTAAGGATATCTGTACAACCATGTCCATAGCAGCATCATTCATGTTAGCCAAAAGGTAGAAACAGCCAAGGGTCCATTGACAGGTAAACAGATAAGCAAAATGTGGCATGTACATACAGTGGAATAGGATTCAGCCTCTTTAAAGAGGGAAATTCTAACACATGCTACATTACAACATGGATAAACCTTAAGAATAATCATGCGAAGTGAAATAAGCCAGTCACAAAAGACAGATATTATCTGACTCCACTCATATGAAGTCCCTGAGTAGAAAATTCCTAGAGCCAGAAATGGTCATTACCAGGGCAGGAGGGAGGGGGGAATGGGAAGCTAATATTTAATGAGCACCAAGTTTCAGTTTTGCAAGCTGTAGAGTTCTGGAGATGGAGGGTGGTGATGGTTGTACAACAATGTGAATATATTTAATGCTACTAATCTGTTAACTTTAAAATGGTTTAAGTGGCAAATTTGATGTTATATGTATTTCACCACAACTTAAAATAATCTTAAAAGAGGGCTTGTAGAAGGGGATATTCATAAAGATATAAATGAGTTATAGGTGCCAATGAGTGATTAGGCAGGGAAGGAGGGGAGCAGCAACCATGGGGAGCTACACCCGCCCAGAGGCCTGAGGGGTAAGTGGAAGGAACTTACCGAACCAGGTGAATCAGTAGCCATGGGCCACAGGCCACCAACAGGAGGGTGGCTTTAGGTGTAGGAAGGAGCCAGGGGATCAATACCTTGACCTCCGTCCTCCTGCTCTGCCTGCCCCGCCCACACACAGCTCAAATCAGAGGGTGAAGGAGGCCAGTGATGCTGTCCAGGGAGGCAGCCTCCCCATGCTTGGAGACAGGCAGGGTGTGGAGAACAGACTGGGGAGGCAACCAGAAAAGTTTGGCACAGCTACCATTATTCTCATTCTATATAGATGAGGACAGTGAGGTGAAGTAACTCACCCAAGGTCACACAGTTGGTAAACGCAAAGCAGGTTTGCAGCCCAAGGTGGCTGGCCCAGGGCACCTTGAGGAAAAGGGCCAGAAACTAAAATGTCATGAAGTTCTGTGATGTGCCTGCACTGTGCTTTTTCCTCCTTGAATGAGTGAGAAAAGACTCAGAGAGCTTATTTCACTTAATTTGCCCAGGTCAGGCAGCTCATAAGCGGCAAATCCTGAATTTCAGACCCCAAAGTTGAGCTCTTTCCACCAACTGCAGGAACCTCCAGGCAGGCAGTTATTCACCTTTATTATCTCCTAGGGACGCAATCACTGAGCAAGGGCCCCCTTGTGTTGTGCCGGGACAAAGGGAGCTTCTGTGCATAGCCCCTGAACCTCTCCAACCTGCACTGAGCCTTAAGGTCAGGCGCCTACTTTGTAACAAGCCACACTCGGCACGGACACAGAAAGCCTTCCTTCCAGTCAGCAGGCCAGAATGCAGGAGCTGAAAGAGACATTTGAAACTATCT
The DNA here is from genome assembly GCF_030020395.1 of Manis pentadactyla. NCBI lineage: Eukaryota > Metazoa > Chordata > Mammalia > Pholidota > Manidae > Manis > Manis pentadactyla. The sequence goes on along the minus strand of NC_080020.1, from coordinate 42,951,781 downwards.
ATCAAACCTCTTCATTTTGCCTGGGCCAAAATGACCCATTAGTCCAGAGTAATTTTAGTTCCCAAGTTCAGCATTAGCAGAGCCCATGGCTAGTGCCCAGCGTGAACTAGATGTGGGGAAACTCTGGCCCAGCCCTGGGTATCTGGCACACCATCCCCCCGTTCATCTGTACCGCCGTCACCTAGACCTGCTGGCTTTTTTAGGATGTCAAGTTTTATTGGCACACAGTGACACCCATCTGTTCACCTATCGCCTATGGCTGTTTTCACATTGTAACAGCTCAGTCCAGTAGTTACATCCCCCCAAAGCCAGAAATACTTACATCTGGTCCTCTTAAGACAAAGTTTGCTAACTCCTGATCTCAACCAAGTGTATTAGCTTGCTAGGGCTGCCCTAACAAAGTACCACAACTTAAGTGGCTTGAAATAACAGAAATGTATTGTTTCACAGCTGGAGGCTAGATGTCCAAGATCACTGGGTCAGCAGGGTTGGTACCTCCTGGAGGCTGGGGGGAGAGAATGTTCCATTCCTCTCTGCAGACTTCCGGTGGTCTCAGGCATTCCTTGGCTTTTAGATGGCCTTCTCCTGGGTCTTCACATTGTCTCCCCTCTAAGCATGTCTGTCTCTATGTCCAAGTTTTCTCTTTTGGACAGTCATATTGGATTTGGGCCCATCTTAATGACCTCATCTTAACTTAATCATCCAAAAATATCCTATTTCCAAATAAAGTCACATTTGTAGGTATTCAGAGTTAGGATTTCACCATATTTTGGGAGCAACATAATTCCACCCTTAACACTAACCTACATTATTTCTCACCTGGACTATTGCAACAGCCTCCTAACTGGTTTCCCTATGGCCGTTTCTGCATGGCACCCTCACCCTCATATCCTTACTGTACAACCTGCTGCCCATGTCTCAGATTAAACATTTCACAATTTACATTGGATTATGTTACTCTCACTTTTGCAACCCTCCAATTTACACCCCATGGGTCAAGGCTGAGCCCTGACCTGGTCAGCGGCATGTTGTCTGTTTAGCCAGGAGGGCATTGGCCACTTCCTAGTGCCCCTCACGCCATCTCGCCCTTTCTGCTGGAGTACCCCTGGCCCTCTTTGAGTTGTTCAGACTTGCTGCACATCCTTCCTCTGCAAGGCCTTTCTGCAAACCACCCCTCTGTCTAAGCCACTCCTTACGTCACCTCTGCCTGTGCAACTCCTCCTCATCCTTCACATACCATCCTAAACATTCCCTCCTCCGGAAGCCTTCTCTGGCCTTACTCACTCAGTCACATCACCCTGCATCGGCTTTATAGCACCTTCCTGGCATTTATCCACAACCATCATGCTCCTGGAGTGAGTGTGTGTGGTTCTGAGATTGATGTGACTCTGTGGTTAAATCAGACACTCTGTGAGATAAGAACAGGATCCTTATGCTGCTTCTGTTGTTTGCCTCTATTCTGGCCACTAGCACCTTGTGTGGCTCACTGTGAACTCTGTAAAACCACCTGCCAAAGGTAAGGAGATGGGAGGAGAGACATCAGAAAGACAGCCAGGGCCCCTGCCTTTGAGGAGCTCAAGGCCTAGTTAGGGAAACCGATGTGCAAACAGAAAATATGGTGACACTATGGTGTCAAAAGTAAAGTAAAAAGCTAATGCAGGAAGCCTTGTAAAAGCACAGATGAGGGGCTTCTAAGCGTGGAGCAGAGAGAGCACAGGCTTCCTGGAGTGCCCAGACTTAGTCTCATTCAAGTCCCTTTGTCCCACCTTTCCAGATGGAGGGACAGCTTGATGAAAGGCCTGGAGGCTGTATTATTTTTCTATTGTTGTTTAACAAATCACTACAAACTTAGAGATTCAAAACAACATACAATTACTGTCTCACAGTTTATGTGGTCAGGAGACTAGGCAGAGCTTGGCTGCGGCCTCTGCTCAGGTTCTCACAGTCAAGTCTCACAGTCAAGCTGATGGCCGGACTACATTTTCATCTGGAGGCCTAACTAGGGAAGAATCCACATCCAAGCTCCCTCAGGTTGTTGGCAGAATTCATCCCTCTGTGGCTGTGTGACTGAGGGTCCTGTTCTTTGCTGGCTGTTGGCTAGAGGCTCCTTGCCACAGGGGCTGCCTCAGCATGCCAGCAAGGAAGACTTCTCTCCACTAAGACAGAGTCTTGGTAAGTGAATGTAATCACAGGAGTGACAAGCCATCACTTTTGCCAGATAAGATAAAGTAAGCATGGGATTCCTGCCTCCTTTGCTATATAATTTAACTCAATCAAGGAGTGACAGTCTAGCGCCTTTGGCATATTCTGTTGGTCAAAAGTAAGTCCCAGGTCCTACCCTCACTCAAGGGGCGAAATCACACAAAGGCATGGACACCAGGTGGCAGAGAACCATCAGGGGCCACAGTAGGGTCTGTCCACCATAGAGAATTGTGTGAGAACTCCAACTGTCTCCTCTGTCGCTCGGGCAGGATTGACAAAGTGCCCGCTCTATAACAGGCACTGTTCTTGGCACTGTGAGCGCAGTGGAGAGCGGGGCAGTCCACCCATCTGTGCTCGTCGAGCTTCTCCGTTCAGAGCAGCTGGAGTATGCAGTGAGAGGAGGAGATGATGTTCGCCGGGCTGGCCTTTGAGCATCGTCTGTCCACTGACCTGACATGCAGGGGAGCTTCTCAAGAGCGGTTTCATCCCCCAAGGGCATTAGGCAGGGTGGCTGCCCAGCTGTTGATTTCACAGCCCTCAGGCCTCAGGGGTTGTAGTGTCCCCACTCACCCCTGGCAGTGGAAGCTGCTGACTGCTCACTCTTACGATAATTGAGTCAAACCCTCCATGGCCTTGAGTCCATCTTCTGCCTCTACCCCTTCTCCAAACTGGCTTCTTCCCTAGCCTCAAGGAATCTCTCTCTGTGAAAATTCCCTCCAGGCTTCAGACCAGTGATAAGACACCTCTCTTTGGTCTGTTGTGTCATTGGTCCTTCGAGTAGGCTGTGCCACTCAGTCTGGGTCTGCCAAAATCTGTTCTCACATGCAGTGATGCCAGCATCCAAGTGACAGGGCTGGGACTTGAACCCACATCACCTGACCCTTTTCTTCTACCGCACCTTGCTGTCTGGATTGAGAGCACCTGGTCTTTGCCCTTCCATCTGGAGAACTTTTGACCTTCCATTTATTCCACAAGTTTACTGAGTGCCTACTCAGCTGCAGACTTTGTATGAGGTGCCCTGGGGTAAACACATGCAGAGGGCCTGCCCATAGCGAGCTTAGGGTCTTGTGGGGCAAACGGGCAAGGATTGAAGTATCACACATGTGAGTGGAAATGACTTGAGCCCATTTGTACCAAACGTTAAGAGTGAGCAGGACATGGTGATGGCAGAGCCCGTGGTGGTGTCTGAGCTGGTCAGCAACATCAGGGAAGGCACCCCGGCTGAAGGGTCCCTGAGCTGAAACTAGGAGGAAGAAGAAAACTTCGCCAAGCCAAAGGCATGAGGGGAGGCAGTTGGAAGAGTAATTCAAGCAGTCATTCACCTCCTGCCCCAGGAGATGTGGGCTAAGGCCCTGGAGTGGGAGAGAGTTTGGAGAAGCCTAGTTGAGCCAGGTGGTTGTTCTTGCTCAGCCTCATGTCAGACAGTGAGACCTAAGCAGAGACTACAAACCCTAAGCCCACCTCACTCCAAGGCTCCCTGTGACCCCAATGTGCCAGGGCCTCCCTTTATCATTCTGCAGAGCCCTGCTGGGCCACCTCCCTGGGGCTGTTACCCCGTGGGAGAGGTTGTTACCACACAGAAACCCAACCGATCTACTTGCAATGTTCAAGGCACACAGCTTAGAACCAGTTTTTTTCAGTCTTCAGAAATGTCAAACCCACATCTACTACAAAAGAAAGACCAATGTGACAGCCTTAGCACCCGGGAATTATACAGGCCTCAGCTCTTAGGGAATCGAGGAAAGCCAAGAAGGGCTTTGGGTTTGTGAAATGGGAGAAGGAGGCTTGATTTTCTGCCCTGTCTACCCTCCCCGACCCCACCCAATACTTTGGGTTTGGGAATGCACACTTGAGCTGGGAGGAGTGTGAGAGGCAGGACTGATCTATGTGGAAGAGAAAGGGAGGCAGACTGACTCACTCCTGTTGCCCCCTAGCAGCGAGGAGCAGGGGCCAGCCATATGGGCAGGCCTGAGGAGGCAGGGCCTGTGTGCCCTGCTCAGCACTAATTAGAAGCAAACCAAGGCCTGGCTGAAGTGGCTGCAAGGACACCCGGCGGGGACCATTTCCTGCACAGGGCAGGCAGCCCTGGATAAAGGGGCCGACAGGTGCTGCCTCCTCTGGCACTTTTGGCGGCATCTCACCTGCCCCTGCAGCTCATCCTGAATTGCATGTGACCTTGGACTGCCCAGGGAATATGGATTTGGCTAAAGGTTCTGGGGACTGCTTTCTGCAGGGAATGACTGTCTCCCCAGCCCTCGCTTTTGAGGATTTATGTACAAAAGCTGAAGGACTTCTGCTTCTTTTGAAGTTCAGCACAGAGATGGGTGATATTTTGACCTAGCTGTGTTGACACAGGATCATTTTGGCACGCCCTAGAAATCAAACCAGTGAATTGTCAGTGCGTATTGTGACACCTTAACATGCTGTAGGGAGACAGGGAGGGGATGGCAGGACCTGTGAAGTAACATCACGGATAAGGGATGCTCGGGACGGAGACAAAGAATGAGGAGAGGGTCAGAGCCAGGAGACATTAGGGGTAAGATGATGGTTGCACTCAATACTGGTAATTTTTAAAACAGTATTTTGCATGTTGATACAACTGACATTGGAATAACTGTATCAGTATGATCCTATCATTTGAACCTCTCTGCTTTGGTGATGCTGAGGAAGGGTCCATTTGGCAGAAATCTCCATAGAGTTCTCCTCTCTCACCTCCTTCCACACCCTTGGCCTAGACCCTCAACATCACTCACTCATACTCTTGCATGAGTTCCAACGCTGGGTTGCTCTGTAGTCTGCCCTCCATACTGCAACCAGAGAAATTTTTTCTAAAATCCCTCTGTTTAAGAGAGTATTTTGGGCCTCTGCATCCTGATACAAACCCAAGGCTGCTGACCCTGATCTCTGAATCCTGTTTTTTCAACTTCCCTCCACTCTGCAACACGCTAGCTCATCCAAGGATGACCTTTGAGGCTGTGCATGAGTCTTATCTTCACACGCCTGATGCCCCCTGAGATGTCCCTCTAATCAGAAGGTGTCCCCAAACCTTAGAAACACTTCACGTGCCTTTGTGGTACGGGTGGTGGGAGTGTTCTCAGCATAACTGCATATGGCCCTCCCGCATTCCTTTGCCTGAGAACTGCTTCTCCATGGAGATGAAGATGGTCAAGGAGTTATACCTTGGGAGTTGCCTTGGTTTAAGAGGAAAAAGAAAAGCCTTCTCAGTCTGCGTGAGCCTGTACACATATGTGCGTCAGATCGTTAATGTTTCTTTGAAGAGAGGTAAAATTTATGTGTGGTTTAACCAAACGATGTGTTGGCAGTGGGGGGAAAGGAAACCACCCCCAACCCCATTAAGTAATATTTGTGATGCATGGGAAGGGAAGAAAGAAAGAAGCCCTGAACTCCACAGTCTTGAGAAAACAAAGGGGAAATCACAATTGTGGATCTGCCAGAAACCTGCCATTCACAGAGGCCACAAATCACAGGGAAACAAAGAGAAATGGAAAGATTTGGTATTAAAAACCCATTCTTCCCTGAACTTGTGCCAGCATCTATAAAACAATTACATGTGATCAGACTTGAGGCTTTCTGAGACACTAATTCTTCTCTTGACATGAAAGTGTTGTACATGTTGCTTTCAAAATGTCACACCCAGTCAAGAAGGGCACACATCAGAAGGGCAGACACAGTGCAGGGCAGATGAGCCCAGCTCCTGAAAACTGGACACCGCTTTGGGTTTCTTCCTTGTCTCCCCTGGGAGTTTTCCGCGGAGCTACTGATTTTTGACCACCGGGGTGTGGTCTCTTGTCTGGCTCCCAGATGGTGCCCTGGTTGCCAGGAAACCAGATGACGGGGTGGATGGTTCCATGAAGTTTCCCCACAAAGCAAAAGAAAAACTCACCAAAGCTCGTGACCAGAAGATGACCAGGCTCCTACTGCGGCCCGGGGCAGAGTGAATGCGTGCGCTCAGTTACAGTGGAGAAAGCTGACCCTCAGAGCCACACGTCCATGTGACATTCCTCATCGCATTCAGTGGATCTGTGATTTAAGATAAAGTAGTACCCCTGTGTGAAATCAGCTGTTAATTTTAAAAGCCTTTTCATTTTGACAGGTGAAAACCTCATCAGAATTACCCTCTGAAAAGATGTCAGGAAAAATATACAAGAGGAAATTGGAAAATGTGACTGGGTTGAGCGTGCACATCTTCTGCCCTGTTGTTTCTGCAGAGGCTTATTTATTTCATGTGCATTTACTCTTTGGCCATTTCCCCTAATTGGGGCTTCAATGTAAAAATGCACAAAAGGCAGGTGACTCCACGGCTTTTGGCTCCTTGCTGGCACGGCTTCATGAGTACATCCCAGCAGGGGACCACCTTTGGCTCAAACGTGGGAATATTTCCAAATTGAGCATTGAGGGGTGGAGCCCAGGGAAAGAGAGGCAAAAAGAAAAATAGGTGAATTAAGTGAAAAGCATGTTGTGGGCCAATTTAATCAGGGCTAATATATCAGGCCCCGTATTGTTTTTGGAACTGGATTCAGCAGTAACAGGATCCCTGACAAGTTGTAGACAGCCCTGCTAACGAGTGACTCTGGAGTTTGCAGACAGGTCTTGAGGAAACCCCAGCACAGAGCAGCAAGTCCCAGGCCCCGTCTGGTGGTAGGAGTGGGCACAGGGTCAGCCGTGGCTCCCTCTCTCCTTGGTCTTGCTGCCCTTCCTGCTGGTGAGAGGCCAGGGCAGGGAGCCAAGGCTTCTAGGCAGCAGGTCTAGCCCCAGGCCTGTGCAGGCCTGCTCCTGAATGGAGAGATGGGCATGCATAGGAGCGGGTGGGAATACAGAGTGCCCGCCATGCTTCCCGAGTGCACACTCCTGTACTGCAGGCTGCAGGCAAGCCCATCTGGGCCTAGAGAGAGGGCACTCCCTGCCATCTCCCAGTCACAGCACAGGGACCCTGGAGAAGGGGCTTAGAGGTATATAATTCAATCTCAGCACTTTGCAAATGGAAAAGGAATGGCCCAGATCAGGAAAGAGATCTCACTGTCCACATATACTACTGGCTTCGACCCAAAGGACAGCTCAGTATACTGACAGCCACTTGCTTTCAAAAATCACCAGGCAGAGTTTAACTGTCTTGTTCTGGGGACCACAGGGCTGCATATCCTCGGCTTCATTTTCCTCACAGACTCTGAGGGTCACCCGAGCCAGGGCTTCTCAAATCCTTCCTCAGGGGCTGCAGTTCCAGAGACATCGCTGGGAGGAAGGGGCTACATCTCCACTTCCAATAGCATGGGCTTCATTGGTCTGTTTTGTCTGACACCGGGAAGAAACTCCGATCCTCGGGGTCAAAGCAGCCTTTGCTATTTGAGAGGTGTGTGACTCTGAATATGTTATACTACCTTCTGTTTGCCCCCAGTTTCCACTTCTGTTCAGTGGGAAAAAGAAAAATAGTACCTATTTAATAGGGCTACTATGGAGATTCAATGAGTTAATGTAACATAAATCACTATGAATAGGGCCTAGATATAATGGTCACTCAAAAACGTTACTACTAGTATTTATTAGTATTATTATGGTCATTATCATATTAGAGTTGTAGGGAAGGTTCAGTCTGAAGAAAAAGGGGGGTTTTCTGAAGGATAAAACAAATTTGAAATCTACTGATTGGAACAGAAGCAACCTGTGATTGTTAATTTTATGTGTCAACTTGACTGGGGCACAAGATGCCTAGAGAGTTGGTCAAACATTATTTTGCGTGTTTCTGTGAGTATGTTTTTGGGTGAGGTTAACATTTGAATTGGTAGACTGAATAAAGTAGACTGCCCTCTGTAATGTGGGTGGGCCTCATCTAGTCAGTTGAAGACTATATTACACACACACACACACCTCTCCTATTGGTTCTGTTTCTCTGGAGAACCCTAATACATGTCCTAAGGGCCAAATTTGGCCCTCATTGATATGTGTGTGTGTGTGTGCCTGTAAGTATATGCATACATGTATGCATGTATGCATAACTGTCTACATATTTTCATATTAAAATAATCCAAATATCCGGGTTCTCTGAAAAACCAGAAGATGCGGCAGCAGTCGTCTCAAATTGGCTAGCAATGATTTCATGCCATCAGACAGAGTATGTGAATCCAGTTCTCACCCCCACTCAGACATACATACTCCTTTTTATGGCTCAGCTCCACTTAGCAATAGAGAAACATTTTGAAGGATACTCAGAAAGTTGGCTGCCCTCCAGAATACAGGATTCATTCATATAGCCGTACACACTGGTAGGTGGCAGGGTGAGTAAGACATGGGTCACTTTATTTAAAGAGGTCACAGTGTTGGAGAACACAAACACGTAGGGGGAAGGATGCAGTGCTGAATAGTAAGTGCTGGGATAAATGTATGGCCAGGTTCTCAGAGTTTATCTGGCCTGGGTTAGAGGAGATATTAAGGAAAGCCACTGTAAAGTGGAGAACCCTTGAGCTGAGTCTTGAAAGTTGCATATAAGGTTGGACAGGTAGAGAAGATGATGAAAGACACCCTAAGCAGAAGGAATAGCATGTGCAAAGACAAAGACCCTGTGGTAAGGGAATGAGGATGGATTTCAGGAACAGTTTGCCATAGCTGGAGCACATGATGGTGCTCAGGTACTGGGGCCAGAGACGTGGGGAGTAGCAGGATCACCAGGATCATTCTTGAAAATGATTTAAGACCACTGAGGGATTTTTAGCAGAGAAATAACTGATATATTTCCATTTGAGGAAGATCTCACTAGCTGCACTGTGGAGTCTGAACTGAGGGGAAAGTGCAGGTAAGGCAACCAAGGATTCTCCATGACAGCTGCCTGGAAGCCTAGATTTCCATTCTAGTTGTTAAAGCTTTGACCCCTATCTTATTGTGAATGGGATAAAAATTTAATCTCTAATCACACTTCAACGTGAAATAGTTCAAACACCTTCTCCAAGAGCAAGTTTCCATGGTGGGAGGTGTAGAGGTTTCTTAGGCATTGAAAACAAACTTCAGCTGCCTCATAATTTTGCCCAGGTCCTGCCCTGGAAGAAGGACCCCTCAAGAGCTCAAGAGCTCAGTAATGACCATGGGTGGGATGTTTGTGGACTATTCTTCTGGACTAATTGTGCAGCAACCCAAAGGTCTCATTGCCCCCAGATGCTCTCTCTGTTCATGGCTTTCTTAGAAGACAACCAGTTTTCTTTTACTCCCTAAGACCATCAAAGTGAAAACTCTGATTTCAGAAATCCATGGGACTCAGGATGAGGCTGAGTGTTCGACATTAACATTTCCTTTGTCAAAATAAACAGAACTCAACACCAGTTAGCCAGGAAGAGTTCCTGGGAGGAGAACTTCAGTGGTCAACTTTCACTGTGGCTCCCTTGCTAGGCTGTTTAAACACAAGAGGATATTTGCAGAGGCAGCAACTAGCATTTTCTTGCCTGCAGATTTCACTGATAAATGGGATTTTTCCGTGTCACTTGTTGTCTTCCAATGACCATGGAGAGAACACTAATGCTTCAGCCTGATCCTAAAGCTTGAGACATCTCTGGCCCTTTAGCGAACGTGGAGTTATCTGGGATTAGCCAGAGGAGCACTGGAAGACAGAATGACTCAGTGGTGGCTCCAGCCTCCTCACCAGCCACCAGTTTAGGGATGGAAGCTCTGGGTCAGATGGTCACAGTGAAGGTCATGGATCATGTTTTTGGTATCTTTGCATCCCTGTTCTCTCCACCCTCAGCGTCTGAAGGAATCACACTGAAAGGGCTCATAAAACATTTGTTGATTACTGTCCTCTGCCTAGGTGAGAGCATGGACCCATATTCCTGACTCCCTTACATTGCAAAGGCACCTTCCCTGCTTCCATTTGCAAAACACTTTCTTGCCACTCTTTCCTTTGTGCCTGCAACAACCCTGTGAAATGGGCATCATAATCCCCATTTTACTAATAGGCAAACCAAGGCTCATTTACTTTGAGGACTCGACTCAAGTTCCCAAAGCTTCCATGTGACAGCACCAGGACTGGAGCCAACTGTTATGTCCAGAGTGCTTTGCTGTCCTCTCTTCCCCAGCCTGCTGGTGGTGTTTCACATTGTCTCCTTGAGCCCATGGGGTCCTGCATTTGCCATTCTTCCTTGGCTCTTCTTGCTTTGGACTGGATCCCACACACTGCCTGGCTCTGCTCCAGGCTTGTGCCTCCCTGCTTCTAGGGGCCAGGACACTCGCTGTGTGTTATCACTGAATCCTGAGCTTTTGCAATAATAGAAGAGGTCTTGACAGGGTGATTAGATAAGTAAAGGTGAGATGGAACAACGTGCTTCAAGCTAAAGGCCAGTTGTCTCTCTGACATCTGCTCCTCAGGGAAGAAGTGCTTTCTGGCTTGTGGTCAGTTGGCTTTCGTTTAAATAAAAACCCAGCAAGTGGAACTTCTGTCCCAGTAGCAAAAGTCCTACTTGCCTTTAGGACTCACCTTAAGTGTTACCTCTTCCTTGTGACAACCCCTAGCTTCCTTCCCCCCAGGTTGGGTTAGATGCCCCTCCAGAGCACTTTCTCCTCCAGTGGCACATGTCACATCCTGCTGCAATCCCCACATTGCCTGGCCACCATACCCACTGCACTGTGAGCACATTGAAGTGGAGAACAGGGTCCTGTGGCAGACCTCTGTCATGGTTAGGACTGGGATGGGCTGTGAAGAGTCAGATGGCCTGCATTTAAACCCCAGCTCCAGCCTGAAATAGCTGTGCTGTCCACTTCCAGGATAAGTTTTCTATCTGTAAAATAGGGCTAATAGTCATACCTAGTCAAAAAGGTATTATGAAGATAAGATGATATAATGACTATAAATTATTCAGAACTGTGCAGGGCACACAGTAGGTGCTCAAAACATGTTAATTATTGCATTATGTCTAATAAATGCATGTGACAGGGAGAGAAGAGAGGGAGGGAGGGAGGGAGGAAACCTAGAAGGAAGGACAAATTGATTTAACTAAAAAATGATGAATAACTCAATGGATGATGAACAAGTCATATCAGTGTCTTAGGGTTTTCCAGAGAAACAGAACCAAAAGGAGATAGATAGATAGATAGATAGATAGATAGATAGATAGATAGATAGATAGATAGATAGATAGATAGATAGATGATAGATAGATAGATAGATAGATAGATAGATAGATAGATAGATAGATAGATAGATATGTAGGTAGATAGGTAAGGAATTGGCTCATGCAATTAAGGAGACTGAGAACTCCCACAATCTGCCATCTGTAAGATGGAGACCCAGGGAAAACAGTGGTGTAATCTCAGCCTGAAGGTCTGAGAACCAGGGGAGCTGATGTCAATCCCAGTTCAAGGACAGAAGATTGGCTGAGCTGTCCCAGCTCAATCAGTGAGGCAGGAAGAAGGGGCCAATTCCTCCTTCCTCCGCCTTTTGTCCTATTCAGGGCCTCCATAGATTAAATGATGTCCACCCACCCATAGAAGAGGGCAATATACTTTACCCATCCACTGATTCAAATGCTAATCTCATTTGGAAACACCCTCACATATACACCCAGAAATAGTGTTTAATGTGTGCACCCATGACCAACTAACACACATAAAATTAACTGTTACATATAAGCATGAAGAACGAGACCCCCAGGAATACCCTGAGCCCTTCTACCAGCCTGCTGTGTCAAGGCCACTGCCTTTGGGAGCTGTTGGGACTATATAAATTAGTATTTTGTACAAACATAAACTTTAATCTGAGAGGCACATTCCACACTGATTGGAGAATTCTAGAAATAAGGAAGTACAGTCAGAAGAAGAGATGGCAGAAGACTGAGAAGAAGGGGTGGGGTGGGGATGAAACTTGCTCAATCTTTCAGCTATCTCTGGAGAAGGTGAAGCAGAGGTGGCAGAATAAGAGAACTTCACCAGGCTGCTGGCAGGCCCTGAGCTTTTGTGCTGTTGGGAGGGGACTGGCCTTGAAGTTCAGGGCTCCAGCCTTCCTCTGCCTGCCCAGGTGTGTGACCCTCTACCCCTGGAATGTGGTTGTGCTGGAGATGTAATCAGCAGAGTTCCTCAGACTTCTCAAGAAATGCCCCTTTGGGAGGGAAAAATACAAACAGGTTGGGAAAATGTGAATCCTCTTTCTTGTGCCTGAACAATTGCCCCATTGTAATGACCGTGTGTGCTGCAAAGTAGAAGTCTAAGATTTCAAATGACATCTTTGTCAGAAGCCATCCATATATAATTCATATCATTTGATGCATTTGTAGGTGGGCACATCAACTTCACCCACTTTCATTGCTGTTTGTTTGCTGAGCTATTTCATGCCCACCAAATTAGGTGCAGTATCTCTCTCTGGAATTACCAGAGCTGTAAATATCTAGAACTAAAGTCATGTGATGTGTGGAATAATAGACAGTGAGTCTATTGATAAATGGAATTCTCTGTGTCTACCAGCATTAGCTCAGATTATGGTTTAAAGTCATAAAAATAGTCTCCCCTGAGTCCCTGAGCCCCAGAAAGAAAACCTGCATTTACTAGGAATGTTATTCACACTCAGGCCAAAAATGTGCCTAAGACTGTGCTTCGATACTGGTTACGTGTGTAGGGTGAATGTGCACCCACTTAGGCATGGTTTGGTCAGGAGGCACCCACGTTTAAAAGGATGAGGTTCTTTTTGTAGAAGGAAAGACACTTGGTCGCTTGGTTCTTGGAAAGGGGGCTTCTTCCTGGAGTGATTCACACCTGAAGAATGACCCCCAAGCCATGAAAAACCACAGAGAAGAAGCAACTAGTGCTCCAAATAAAACAAAACCCACCTGGGCCCAGTGACGACCATCAGGAAGGTACGGGCTGCTTGCCTGGAGTCAGAGTTTTCCTTTGCTCTGAGCATCCCTCTGACAGGTTCTCCTCCGGACTGGGGGTAAGCTCTTGTCAAGTATATTAGGAACTTCTAATGGAGAATATTCTGAATGGCCCCTGGTGCAGCCCCCTAGGGGATTCCACCACTTACATGTTTAAAAGCTCAGTCCTTCGCAGGACTTGGCTTTCCAGTTGGAATGAAGTGGAATGGAAAAATGCACTTGATTGTCCGAGTTGTGCCTGGGAAGCTGGGTTTGGACCTAACAGACGGCAGCTGAGAAGCAGCACTTGGGGACCCCTGGGAAGCAGCAAAGCCATCGAACAGACAGTGTTTCCTATGCTGCCGCCTCACCTATGCTCCCCACAAGGACCCCCGGGGGCTAGAATTGTCCACAGCTGCTAAGTTCACATGATCACACAACTGCTCTTCCTGTAGAATAAACATCTCCCTGTAGTCTGGCCTTGATAGTTTTAGCAGGCCCCTAAGAGGTAAAAGCACGCTGGGTAAATACAGTTTTAAAGGGGCATGTGGATTTCTCAGCTGGGCTCTTTCTTCCTTCCTCCCCTCTTTCCCTCCGCTCTTCCCTCCCCGTCCTCCTTTCCTTCCCCTCCATCCACCTACCCACCCATCTAGTTGCTCATCCATCCTCCTTTCATCCTTTAGAGGGTGAAACGCATGCCAGCTTTAATGCCATCTCTCAAACTTAGGGGAGCAAGGAAAGAAGGCTCCCTTTCCAAAGAAGGGAGTGAAGAGTTACAGGGCCACCTCCCCGCGAACAGGGCATAGCCACACTGCTGACAGAGTAGGCAGGTGGCGGTGTTCCAGCATTGCTAGGGACCCAGCCACATTGGGCCCTAATGCAAGGAATCCTAACCTGAAGCTCATGGGTGGCACTCAGGGGCTTTCTGAATGACCTGAAATTGTGGGGGAAATGTATGTGCTTGTTCCTGAGAAGATGGTCCACCAGAACCATCAGATTCTTCATTCTCAGAGCCACCTGGGACTTAAATTACTGACTAGCTAGGTTCTGACCAGTTCACCTCTTCTCTACTTAATAGTAGGAAGTGTAGTAGTTAAAAACATGGTGTCACTAAACTATGTTTTCTACCTTTATCTTGTATCTACCTACCACTTCAGCATTTTATTAAAAATAATAATAATAAAGAGAGAAATGTGGTATCCACATATAAATCAAGTATAAAAATCAAATGAGTATTCATATTTGAACTGACTGTTTATAGTTCATAATGCATGAGCAAAACCGAAAGTTTCTGTGATGACTGCCCTTGCACTGCTCACCATGTAAGAACTTATTCACTATGTAAGAATTTGTTCTCCATGTAAGAACTTGTTTGTTATGCCTCAGAAGATTGGAGACTGATGAAAATTAGGCTTGGGGTGGATTAATGATTGTGCATTGAGCATTGACTCCCCTATACAGAATTTTATTGTTGTTGACAACCATTTGATCAATAAATATGAGAGATGCCCTCACAAAAAAAACAAAAAAAAAAACAAAAAAAAAACATGGTGTCATACTACCTGGACAAGAATGCCAGCTCCACCAGTTACCAGCTATGTGACCTTAAAGAATTATTTAATGTCACTGAGCTGCTATTTATGCCACTACTTCACGGGAGTGTTGAATGTGTTAAATGAGATAATGCAGACAAAGCATATAGCAGTGGGCACGACACATCTAAAGGGCTCAGCAAATACTGGTGATCATTGGTGCTGTGGGGTGATAGCCTAGAAATACCATAAAACACCAGTGTTCCAGTTGGAAGGTGTGCTCTAAACCAAGGGTCAGCAAACTATGGGCTGTGGGCCAAACCTGCCCACTTTTTGTAAATACAGCTTTATTAGGCCCCAGCCATACCCATTTGTTTACATATTGTCTATATTTGCTTTCAAACCACAAGTAGTTGGGACAGGACCTTATGGCCTGTAGAACCTAAAATACTTACCTGGCCCTTTACAGAAAAACGTTTGCCAAACCCTGCTCTAAACAATTAGGAAACAATAAATAATATATAATCTACCCTGGAGAACTCACAAGTACACAAGGAGGCGTAGACAGGGATGTTAATAACATCATCGTTTTACTGTCAAGCATCTGAAAACAATCTAAATGTCAGGCCAAAGAGGAATGCTGTACTCATGCTATGGCAGATAAAAAGAATGCATTCTATCTATACTGAGTAATGTGAAAAAAGTCTCCAGTAGGGATTGTTGAGTTAAAAAAAGCAAGGATGTTACCGTTTGTGTAAAAACATGCAAAATGTATTTTATATTTTCTGCCTGTTCATATGTAAATATGCAAATGCTTAGAAAGGACTGAAAAAATGTGCAACAAATGGATAATGCTTGTCTTTGAGGAAGAATGGAGCTTGGAGGTTTTTTGTCAGTAGAGACTTCAGCCCTGTCCATAATACTTTTACATCATGACCAGAAGATTGTATTCATGTATTTCTTGTTTAATTAAAATTGATTGAAAAAGCATTGTATGAAAAATATGAGACATGTAGGCAGAACATTGAGGGGTGGGTATGATTCTGATAGGTGGGACGATGAGGGAGGAATGTGATGGCACCAAGCAGAGGGACCACAGAGCAGAACAGTGGGGGCTGGAAAGGCACTGATGATCGCCGGGCAGTACGACCCCATGAAAGGCAGGGGAAGGTGACAACTGGGAGGGGAAGCAGACAATCAGCACAGAGCGGAGTCATTTATCACAGTAAATGTCATGAAAGGGAATTAAAGCATCACACCTGATGCCACCATGGGCTACTCCCCAGAGTAGCAACAGGTGGCAAGGTCATGGACACTTACAGTGAGGCTGGACAGAGCCCTGGGGTTCACTGGGCTGCCAGATAAGGGGTAGAGGCTTCTTCTCAAGCCCCACCTTTAATTTTTTAATTTCTTCAGATTATGTTCTAGCAGAAGAGGACCAGAAAGGTTGCTCTTTTTCTCAGGGCTTCATAAAACTCACTGGGTAACTGGGTTTGGTTTTTAGCATTAGGAGAGAAAAAAAATGCCTGCCTCTGAAACAGGTGCCATAACATGTAAAATTGTCAGTCACACATGGTTTGGGGCAAGATGACTCTGCATTTATATTTTTAACTTTTGGAAATCCATCCAGTTGGAGAAAAACTTAGATGCATTTCCCAGGATGAGCAGTACTTATACAATGAGCAAGGATAAAGTGAATAAGTGGCCAGATTTGGGGCTGTAGTTTGAAACAAGGGTATACCCTGGTTATAGGCACTTGGCAGAAACCAGAAGTAGAACAGAGAAATACAGTTTCAAAGCTGCAGAAGTGATTGGTAAACTTTATCTCCGTGAGCAGGTATTCATTCCTTGCTCTCCTCTCCACCCCATAGTGGCCCCTGTAGTACAAAGCAGAACGAGTGAGTCATGACCCATCCCGGGTCCTCTCCAGGCAGGGGTTGGTTAATAAGGTGGTCCTGAAAAACGCCAAATAGTAAATATATTAGGATTGCAGGACATGTAGTCTCTGTCACAACTATTCAGTTCTGCTGTTGTGAACCAAAAGTAGCTATAGACAGTACATAGATGAATAGGGATGACAGTGTTCTAGTAAGAGTTTATTTATAATGACAGTATCATGTTGGATTGGGCCTGTAAGCCATAGTTTGCCAATTTCTCTTCTAAAGAAATGATTCAACACCTTGGGGTCTCAACAGTGTGTTCTGTTCCAGGGGATTTGCAATACGTTGGGAAGCAGTTAAGGCAGAAGCTTTGACTTTTGGCCCAAAGTCCTTATTAGCTCTGTGAACTTGGATGAATGGCATGACCTCATGAACCTTAGTATCTTCATCTGGAAAATAGAAATAATGCCCACATCATTGGGCTATTTTGAATATTAAGTTAGATTAACGAATGGAGACAGGATAGCACAGTAGATAAGAATATAGAATGCAGATTTACTGGACTCATATCCTGGCTGTAGGATTTATTAGCTTTGTAAATTGGGCCAGTTGCCTTATTATATTTCTATTCCTCCATTTCATCATCTGTAAAATGGAATTAATAATGACAACTACTTCATAGTATGTTAGGACTATGATGTGAGTTCACAGATAGGAAGAGCTAGAACAGTGCTAAGAACATAGTGCACACCTGGTAAACATCAGATACTGGTAATAAGTGGCAGCAGTTACTTCTTTATAAGTACTTTGCTTTAAATGAAATAGATTTTTGCCTGCCTTAAAAGTTAATAAGTTAAAGCTGATTTAAGGCTATCCTTATAATGTCACTCTTACTCACTTGCATTGCAATATTATGTATTTCTTTAAGAGGTGAGAAATGAATGGAACATCAACTTATAATCAGCAACCTGTCTTAGATCTGGCACAACCAATGGAGAAAACAACTAAATGCTACTTATAATATGCTAACTATTGCAAAAGAGTAAAAAATTTCAAAAACTTTAGTTTCCATGAATTGAGAACATAGGGAGGGTGGGGGGTGAAGGTCTTCAGCAAAATCTCAGAACATTTAACTGTAAATGATCAACTAGACTCCACGGCATAATCTAGATCTAGGCCAATCACCTTCTACCCTCAACCCCATCCAACCCTGGCCACAGATTGGAGTGGATAGGTGACCCAGGTTTGCCCAATTATAGTCAGCCCCAGGATTTTTGGGGGGCCATTTGGGGAAAAAGAGCCTTTTATTTTCCTGTTAGATTTAAAAAGCTGATAGTATGTAAGCCTGGAGGAATCTGAGACCATTATGTGAGCAGAATCTTCCCAAGAATTAAGCCAGTAAAGAGGAAAGCAGGAGAGTTCTTGACATTACTTACCTCACCTGATCCTGCTGTACTGGATCCTATTAACCCCCATAGTTTACAGTATAAATCAATTCCCATTGTTTTTACAGTTTCTATCACTTGTACCTCAAAGAGGCCCCCCAAAATATATCCAGTCTATTATGCTGTGACAGAAAAAAGAAGTGAAAACACTTTTCCAGAACTCTCCTCTGTATAAATCAGGGCAATCACTTTCTTCAGCGGCTTAGAAATAAGCCAGTTGACACTCTGGATAGGGCCAGGTTAATAGTTTCAAGGAACAGGAATCCAGGCTGGCTGAGGTGAAGAGCAAACTGGTTTATAGAAAATAAATCAGGTGGGTCTCAGAATTGTTAGAGATCTAGAGAACTGGGCTCAGGATGGGGTGAGAGCAAGGGTAGCTCATATGCCAGCATCACAAAAGGCCAGGGTAGACAGAAGGCCATTGCCACTGCCAGCACAGGATGCTGGTCCTGGATACAGCCAGCCTCTCTGGCACTCCAGAAATGCACTGTGTTGATTCCCCAGCAAGAATTCTACATGCTGACTACCACTGCATTATTCACCAAAAGCTACAGATTCAGAAATTGCTGGCAGGTGTATCTGATTGGCTGGGCCTAGGTCACGAGCCTACACCCTAGCTGCAAAGGAGTCTGGGAAAATGATCTGGCCACTTTGACTTCTAGAGTCAGACTGTACCTCCCCCTGAGACTGGATAGCAAAAAATAAAAATGGAATGCAATGGAGTGGAGTGGAGTACAGTACAGTGGAGTAGAGTAGAAGTAAATAAAATAAAATGGCACATCTCCACTATGGCCCATCTTCTCTTTCCTAGAAATGCTGCCCATTCTGCATGGGTATCTTCTTACCAGCATTGGCCCATAGTAACTACCAGAGCTCACCTCCTGCCCCCTGTGGGTTAACCAGGACCCATGACTTGACCAGCCTTGTCCACCTCTGAGTCACTTTTCTGGGTCACTCAGTGATTTCCCTGGGACACATTACCTCCCTGGGCTGACAGCCTTGGACAATGTGATTTCCAGAAGGCCCTCAGCCTGGCTCATGCCATCTGTGAGCAGACTCTAAATCCGCCCCCAGCCCTGAGTGATAACTAATTCTTGGGCTCGTCCAGCTGTGCTGCAAGGCTTTGCCCTCGTCTTCTTTGCTTTGGGGCAGGAGGAGAATTGCGCAAGGAGCAACGCTGAGGAAGCCACAGCCTGCCCTCCTTGTCACTTCCCTATTGTCTCCCTGGAAACTAATCCCATCCCTCTGGCGACTGCACAGCAAGGCTGCTTGTTTCAGTGATTGTCAAGGGAGCTTATCTCCTCGGTAATTAACTACTCAGAAAAATGCTGTAAGACACCATGCAGTTTGGCTTCTCACTTGTTAGCACAAGGGACTCCAGAGAAACTTTGACCTGGCCCTTGGCTGTGAACTGGATGATTCAAGAGAAAAGCTGGGTGAAAAAGATGCTTTTTCCCCATCACTTTCAGGAAGTATGGGCTGGATAGATAGGAAGACTGGGAGCACAATTGCCATTGGGACTGTGTTTTCTGCCACCTAAAGCAGAGTGTCCCTTGCAGGGCCTTGGGAGGTGGGGGCTGGATTGCAGGGCAGAGAAACCTGCAGGGTAGAGTCTGGCTTGATAATTAGAAATATTAGAATATTAACCTCTTCATTTGGGCAATATTGTCCCTAGAAAGAGGTCAAAGACAAGGTGTGGCTTAAAACTTTAATTCAATTCAATAATATTTATTTGTCATCCATTACACGCCAGTCACTATGTTGAGAAGTGGGGAAATTACCCAAGACATAGTCCTGTCCTCAAGGATGTCAGTCTAGTAGGGCAAATGAAACAATGGAATAGGTGATTTGAGTGCAAAGGGATCATGGAGCATGAGGTAAGCAGGGATTGCTGATGGGACACAGGGGAAGGGCATGGGACTGGTTTCTCTAGCTGCTGTAATGAACGACCACAAACTGGCAGCTTAAAACAACAGACATGTATTCCCTCACAGTCCTGGAGGCCAGAAGTCTGAATTCAAGGTGTCAGCCAGGCTGTACTAACCTCTGGAGGATCCAGGAGAAAATTTGTTCCATACCTCTTACAGCTTCTGGTGGCTGCCAGCATTCCTTGACTTGTGGCTGCATCACTCCCATCTCAGTCTTCATCTTGTCTTCACATTGCCTTTTCTTCTATGCGTCTGTCTCCCTTGACCTCTCTCTTATAAGGATACTTGGGTGGCTTTTAGAGCCTGTCCAGAAAATCCAAGATAAACTTCTCTTCTCAGGATCTTTAACTTAATCACATCTTTTGGGACATAAGGGAAGATTGTCATAAAAGGTAATGATCAGAGGTTCTGGGGGATTAGGGAGTGAATACATCTTCAGGGAACCATTTTTCAGCCACTAAGTCCCCTAATCGAGCTTGGAATCTGGACAATTAAAAGTCCTTGTCCAAGGTGGACAAGGTTCCTAGAGGAATTAAGGACTGGCTGGTCCTGTTTGCCTTCTGACCAGTTCTTCATGCTTCCCTGCTCTGCTCCGTGTCTTTGAGAGCCAACCCATGCAGGTATGTTTCCCACACTCCATTAGCTGGCTTCCATCTGGGTCCTACCAAGGTGTATCACTCATAAGACATATGGGAGGAGGGGGTAAGGAGGGTAAAGCTAAGGTCTTTCTTCTTCTTTTCCTTCTTCTTTGCCTAACAACCTCTCTTGGAGTGGCTGTGCCTTCTTGATGGCTGCATCTCTTACCAGGCTCTGATAACATCACCCTCTCCCTTGGCCCCTCCAGCCTAGGGGTGGGACAGCTTCCTACTATTGCTTACCTGTGTGGTAGCTCAGCATCCTCTGTAGGCCTCCCAACTCCTCTGGTGCCTTCATAGCCAATGCCCTGGCATTAAATTCCTTCTGCAGGAAATACTTACAGTGGTTTTGATTTTCCTGGTAGATCCCTGCCCTACGCCAAGTCTAAGCTGAGACTTGAAGGCTACATAGTCTAGGAGGGGGTGGAAGAGGACGGTTGTACCAAGAGCTAATAGTGAGCCAGCCAGGCCGTGCCTCTTTGGGACCTGAGTCAAATGGAAAAGACAGACAGTAACCAATTCACCACTCAGCAAATAAATATATGCTGACAAATGATGGGCAGTGTAGGAATGGAAGTAGGATAGCTTTAGAAAAATTCGTGGGAGCCCAATCCAGGTGGGTGGTCATTAGGGCTCCTTGAGAGGGATGTTTGAGCTGAGATCTGAGAGTGAGTTACGAGGTAACCCAGCTAAGGCACTCCAGAGAGAGGATGAGGCACATGCAGAAGCCCTGGCGCAGGAGGGAGCCCTCACGGGTCTAGAAGATGGTCACTGTGACTAAAGCATCAGCAGCCCAAGTAAAGGACTTCATCAAGAAGGGAAGAAGGAGGTGCAGGGCCCTGTGGGGTTTGGGTTTGGGAAAAACAGTCAAGTGGTATTGTTACCTTGGAGCACCAGGGAATATAGCCTGAGCCGGGTCACAAGAGATCTGAGACGGATGCCACCTGACCCCCAACCCTGCTGTAGCATTTGAGCAACCAGTTTTCTTCTCAAGAAATGAGATAGCTCCTAAGCGACACCGAGCCACATGAAAGGACCTCAGACCTGGACACCAGGAAGAGGCATCTAGAAATTTCCAGCCACAGAGGGGCCTGCCATCCCTGAAGAAGCCTTTGAACTCAATGATGGATAGGCAGAAAAAAGGATGGAGCAAATTCTGGCTGCCTGGCGGGGGCCCTATGGTTCCTTAGCACTCATGTGCAGGCCAGGAGTCCAGGGCTGGCCCCATCAGAGTCCCAGGCACAACTGCTGAAAACACGGATCTCCCAACCCCACCTCTGGATATTCAGATTCAGTATTTCTGAGGAAGGGTCTGAAAGGTGAATTCTTCAAAGGTTCCTGGAGATTTTTATGCACAGCCGTGTTTAGCAATGAGCACTCACAGTCTGATTCCTCCCTGGACCCTGCCCTAGGTCTTGTTTGTGTTGTAATTATTGCTCCCTCCACATTACCTCCCTCTCTCTGGTCTTGCTCACTCCTGTGCTCATTTAAATCCCTGGTTCAGAAATGCTGGTTTATGCAATGATTCTTTTGTGGGTGGCTGTTCCAATGCCCACTGTTTTTGCTGTTAGTGTTGCTGTGGTGGTGGTGGTGGCAAAGAATAAGAAAAACTTATTATAAGAAAAAGCATTGACAGGCAAGGAGGGGACAGTGTGAAACCGAGAATTTTGCAAATGCCGTGCTGGACCCTTTGTAACACATGTTACGTCTTCTGAAACTTCTGAAGGGCCACCTGTCACCTGGCTAAGATAAGAACCCTTAGGAGGGAGGACAGGCTTTCTCACTCACCAGGACCAGAAAGACAGCCCCCACTATAGGAGGTACAGTTGCTTAGTTCCCACCCTGTCTAACGCCATTGTCCTCTGTTTCCTAGTTAGAGAATCTAGGGAGTAATCTGCCTAGAAAACAGCAGTAGGGACTGTCATCAAATGTAGAGAGGAGTCAATATTGGCATCTAGGGCACACACTGTCCTCCTGTGTCCATTGCCCCATCCTTTTAGAAGCCAGGGAAGTTCCCACTTGTAAATGGAAGAATGGGATGATAGGAGAATAAAGGGAATGGGGGGAGGGACTGGGGCAATGCCAACACATGTTTAGAACTCAAAATAGTGACTCTGGATTCCTGGGCTCTGATTGTGTTTGCTCTCCTGCATCATTTATGCTTTGTTCATGAGTAAAATGGGGTGGTAACCTCTAATGGCCTGTGTAACCTCTAATCTCTTAAAATAGGAAGGCATCTATGCTCCTTGGCCTTGACCATTCTCAGAGGAGAATAAAAATCGATTATACAGGATGCTAGAGCTTCTGAAGGACACCTCGCGGCTGTGAGTGGAAATCGCCATTGGTTTTAGACGAAGGCTGATGTTTTCTACTGAGGAATCTGAAGGCCTCTGAGAAATGATTTCAGGAATATCCATGGAGTAAAGGGTGGTGCTGACTCTATGCTTCAGGCTGGTGCTCTGTCATCAAGTCAGCTGGAGATCAAAGATGCCAACATTGAACCAGCTTTAAAAGAGGGCAAGGTGGTGCTGCCTGGCAACGTCCATGTCTTTTCTGCTTGTGGCTTGAACATGTTCTCTATCCAGCCATGAAAATCACAGAAGGGATTATCATGAACTCACAGACCTTTGATTATTTCAGAAACTAGGGAGAGAATGGATCAGTATTAGGACTGGGGTAAGCATTGCATGGTCCCTTTAAGACTGCGATCCGTCTGGCTGCACTGGGGCAGGCTGTGTTTGGTTTGGGTATTGACACCAGGCAGTTCTGATTCACAGCAGTAACCTCCTCTTGTTTCTGTTTCATTAATTTTCATTAAGGCTTAAACAGCCACGCATGTGGCCTGGATTTGGGGGAATTGGGGTAGATCTGGACAATTAAAAGTCCTTTAAATTTTGCAGGTTATCTCTGAGTAGAGAAAGACCAGAGAAAAAAACTCTTCTCCCCCACCCACCTTTTACTGCTGTGTTAGTTCAAGCGATTTCAGTGGGATTAATTGACTGCCGGAATGATTTGCATTTTATTGCCGAGGTCTGTTTGCTGGGTCAGAAGATGTCATAAAAGCCAAAGCCCAAGGTTGCTGAGAACCTCAGAGACACCGGGCTGCTCTACAAAAAAAACCCGCCCGGCCCTTCTCATTCCTTGTAACTCAGTGGTATAATAAGCCACACATGTTTCCAGCCGACCTGCTCTGTCTCAGAGAGTCGGGTTTTGTGTTTTTCCAGGACTCAGGGAAGCAAATAAGCCTGAACAGAAGGGAGAGCGTGGGGAAGGCTGAATATAAGAAAGAAACCTGGGGTCTAGAAAAGATTGGACTTGGATGTTAATCCAGTAAGAATTTTGTCTAAAGCTTGGGTAGAAATCTAATCTGTGTTGGTGCTATTGAGCTTGTAAAAAGTTTGCAGTTGTAAATTTTGTTGTCCGTAGCAGGGATTAGACGCTTCTGCCGGGAGAGCAGGTAACAGGAATGAGTGAGGTTGGTCAGGTAGCCAGTGGAGGAAACTGGGCCCCTATGGCCCATAGGGAGCCTTTGTGTGATTTGGGAAGAAGGGCCCCTTCCTCTGCAGGGAAGCGTTAGCTTTGATTTCAGCTTTGATTTCAGCCCTTCCGGGCCCCTTCAGCAGGCGCAACCTACCCAACAAATGCAGTGCCTCCCCACACTCGCCCCCGAAAGGTGGCCTCACTCAGTTCAAGACAACATTTGGCATGCAAGGGTGGGACCCAGCTTGCTAACAGCTTCTGATTTGTTTTTTTTTCCAAAAGAAACTGGAAATCTAATTTTTGTGTGTGAAATATCCTGATTTTAAAATGTAAGCCGCAACTTCAATTTTTTATTTTCCTAAATAGTGTTGGAGTGAACCAACAAGGCATGTGTGAGGGGCGACTTGGGCTACTCGTCTGCAGACTTGTAAAGGAGTTATTAATGTACCACCTTTCCTCCCTACACCCCCCGCCCCCATGCACACACACATGCACAATTGAACCAAAAGAAGTAAAGGATTCTTTTCTTTGATTCCTACACCCAAATGAGCACACTTTTGGAATAGAACAAAGGCCATGCATGAGCATGTTTAAACTGGTAAAGTGGAGGCTGTTCTCCAAGAGAACAGAGTAAAATCCCAAGGCAGTGAGATGCAAGACCCTGAACAGAGGGGTTTTATTAAGTGAGGCAAGCAGGGATAACCAGGAGGGATAGTTCTGCTCCAAGTGGGTATTTTCAGTAACCCATAGTGAGCTTCACCTCTTTAATTGCCAGGCCGACTAGAAGAATTTCATGTCTTGCCCTGGGGCATTAAAAATTGGGAAGGGGAAGGAAGGATTCCTGGAGAGTGGCTGATATGCCAGCTGCCTGGAAGACAGAGCTCTGAGCAATGCTGTGTGCTTCCCAGAGGTCTGTGATGGTTGAGTCCAGCCCTGACAGTTTGGTCTTCCCTGCTGAGCCCAGATTGAGTGCAGAGATGGCTAATTAAACTCTGAACTGACAAACACACTAAAGAGGCTCCCTTTTTAAGAGCTGGAGGGCACGGGGACAGTTTCCTGTTTGCCAGTTTGCAAACCCAGACCTCATCAGTTTGGGATTGTGTTAAGTTTAACTCAAACATGTTGATGGCATTCAGCACCATTCCCCCTTTGCTGGAAGTTCTAATCATGGATTGGTGGTGGTCTGTCTTTCCCCATTTCATTTCCAGGTATGTGGCTGTGGAGAGGTGGGGGATGATGTTACATCAGTCAAGCTCTAAGGGCCCAGTTAACTCGGAAGGTCTTTTCCTAGGACCCTGTTCTATTAAAGGAACAGATAAATGTTCTTCTTCCCATAGAGATTACCAGATGCATTGGTTAGGTAAATGCAAATACACATAATATAGATGGAAGTAGAGTCAACATGAGGTTAGTTTGGTTTGGGGCCCTTATGTGTCCTCTTCTCCCTTCAGGGGGACCAGTTTGTTCCCAAATAGTACTGAGAGACAATGTTTCTCACCAGCAACCAAAAGAACCAAATTCTTATTTGAGACAAGTTATGTTACATAAGCTAGTCATTCAGTAAAGATCAGACTACCTGATTCTGTGATCACTCCATTTGCTTTGGGACTATAAGAAAAACGAACAAGTTCAAATTGTGGATTTGCCCTGTATTGAATTTCTGGGAACACATTTATCAATGACTGCATGGATGGTGTTGTTGAAGCAAGGAGGAAGCAGGGATAAACTCGGCCAAAAGGAGTATAGCATGAAGTCGCATAAGGCTCTTGCCAATCAGAGGCAAGAGATAAACGGTGGGTCTTACATCTGTCATTTCCATACTCTTTTCCAGGGTTGCCAGAATACTCTGAACTGATTTGAGGATAAATTGTGGTAACTCTCAGTCCTAGTGAAATCATTTCTCCCATTCTGCGCATAATGTTAAGCGCACACACACGCACACACACTCTCTCTGTCTCTCTCTCTCTCTGTTTCTCTCTCTTTCCCAGAATCTTCAGCATTGAAGTGGCGAGAGCAGGATATGGAGTCAACTGACAAACATCCAGCCTTGAAGAGTTGAAGTGTGGTGGAGGAGGCTTCTGTGTTACTTTGAGTAAACTGTCTCATTCCTCCTTTGGAAATAGGTGAGGCATACAGTATTTAAAAAAAAATTACTCCAACATTATCTTAACAGGATCTTCTGCCGAAAACTCAGAACAGGAAGCTCTGGAGATTAAAAAAAAAAACTCAGAACATAAAATATGAGCTCTGCATGTTCACTGCCTGTGAGCTAGCTTCCTTGGAAGTATAATGGGAAAATTGATAAAAGCTTAAGATAAAATTGATAAAAGACTGAGAGTTTTAAACAAACCATGAGAAGCAGCAGCTTGTTCAGTGTAGTTTTCCCCTCACAAGACTGGTTACTGCAGTGGCCACAGGCTGTAGGAGTTCTGGCCAAGGGCACTTACAGTGTTACTTTGTGCACATCCCTATGCCTCTCTGAGCTCTGTCTTCCTCTGCAAAATGTGTTGGTAATAAGGACCTTACAGAGAGTTATGTTAGAAGGGAAAACTATATACATTACCTTGTAAAATACTCGCTAAACCTTGTGATGTGTGGGGCTCTGGAGTCAGACTGACCTGGGTTCAGATATTCAGACTCTGCAATTCTCCAGCTGTGTGGCTTCAGGCAAATCAGTCAGTCCATCTGACCTCCAGTTTTTCTCACCTGAAAAACTTGCGCTGATAGTGCATGTCATTGTGGGGAGTGAGACTGTGTATGTAAAAGAGCACAGTGCAGGGTCTGGCCTGCAATGAATTTTTGATAAACTTGGGGTGTTAGCTGCTCTGAATCTAACTTTGAATTCTATTCAGCCTCCTTTGCCAACACCACTGCCCACTGCTTCCACCTCCCACTAGCTATCTGCTGAGCTGGGATGTGTGATGCTGAGTGGAGGAGCTTCCAGTGGCTTCTGGGACCTTCCCAGAGCAGACCTCTCTGTTCAGTATCCCCTCCCCTTGCAGACCCTGATGGAAGAAGGCTCCAGTCAACCCAAAAACATGCCATAAAAATCCCAGGAGGAAAAAGCCCGTTAGCACCTGCACAACTGGGGACCCATGTCAGCAGAATGGCTTGGAGCTTCCTGCCGAACCCCGGGGGCATGACAGGTTTACAGAGGCCCTTCATTAAGATGAATTATGAACCTGTGGGTCTCTCTGGCTCAATTTGGCCCAGGCTAGGAGGTGGGGTGGGGGCAGAGGCCCCGCTGGCTCCCTGCCTGCACAGCATGAAACCTTCTTCCTCTCCTCCCTGGCTAGGCTCCTTCCCATCCCGCTGTGCACCCCCTATCTTTGTTTAATGGGAAAAAAAAGGAATCCACTACTTCAGGGGTCCCCAGAGCAAAAGGTAGAGTTCAACCTGAGAAAATTGTTTTCTTGTAAGTGGCGGGCACCTGGCTGACCAGGCTTGGCCCAGGGCCTCTGTGACATGTGCACAGCCCTCTCCTGTCCTCCCCGGCTTGCCCCAGGCCATTTACAAGTCCACACAGCCAGGAGGGAGGGGGTCCGTGGGGAGGGGCAGCCACAGCCCAGAGCTGGCTATGCTTTCATTCCCATCCAAGCCATGGGTCAGAGGTTATCCTGTCTGCTCCTCAGAGTGCTGGCGTTTTATGTTTTGGGTTTTTTTTCTTTAAAACCACGAAATATGATAAATGGTTGTTCAGAGAAGCCAAGCACAAAGGCTCTCCAGAGCAGTGGTTCTTAAATGTGAATGTGCTTGCAAATCACCCGGGAATCTGGGAGGAGCAGGGGGAGATGCCATTTGTGGGCAGCCAGCTGAAGACTCTTGAGAGCTCCTCTGCAGCAGGAGGGATGGAAGTTAGACTCTAGCACGCTTTCCCCATCTGACCACAGAGTTGGCTACATAGTAGAATGGAGAGTGGCTGATGGGTCGGGGAGAGAGGGAGGTTTGTGGAAAAACAACTTCCCCAGGGGTGTTTTTAAAGGAGAAGAGGAAACTAATATTTATTGAACAGCTGCCATACGTGTGCTTTACAGCTTTCACCAGGGAGGCATCATAACACAGCAGTGCACTTATAAGGTATGGAGCCAGACTGCCTGGGAGCAAATCCTAGCTCCATCGCCTACTGATGGGACCTTGGGCAAGTAATGTGAGGACTCCCAGCCCCAGACTCTCAGCCTTTACACTGGTCCTGATGATAGTTTCTACCTCACAGGATTATTTTATTGTGGGTTAAATAAGATATGATATGCAAAAGCGCTTAGCACATCAACACCCAGTAAGTGTTAACTGCTGTCATCATCCTCAACATCATCATCTTGTGGGGCCTGAGAGCTTGGGATCCCGTCTCTGACCCTGCTCTTTCCGCCTGGGCAGTGGGAGTCTTCCTTTCAGCTGAAAGAACTGAAATTCTCTCTTCAGAGAGAGAGACGGAGGATGAGAAATAAAGCTTCTTTGTTTAACCAGGGGCTGTGAAATCTTGAAAACAAAGAGCTGAGCCGGGGCAGGTGCATAACAACCACCTCAGCCTTTGAGTCTCTGGTTTACACAACCACCTGGGCCAACCCTGGCCTGAGAGCTTGGGCCCCTTGGAGCCTGTGGTCTCCCAAGTGGAAAAGGAGGGGATTCATCAGCGAGTCATTGCCTTGGGGCACAGCAGGATGAGGGTCAAGGATCTGCTTGTCTATGTCTGTCTGTCTGTGTGTCTCCCTCTCCCTCTCTTTCCTGTTGAGAGAGCTAAAGGCAAAGGCTGATTCTGGAAAGCTAGATTTTTCTGATGCCATCCAGAATTCTGTACCAATAAAATGCTTGAAATCTGGAGTCAAAAAGGAGGATTCTGGGTTTGAACTGTGACACCGAGGAGGCTATTGAATTCTTCTAAGCCTCAGTTTCTCTCTCTTTTGAAAACAAATGATAACGGGAGTATCCACTATACTGTGACTTGAGGGCAATAATTGGGGTTTTTTTTAGCTTATGTCACTCGGAGCATCTACTACGACATCTGTCGTGATGTTAGTGTTCGGTATGTATTTAAGAGGATGCATACCACTTACCTTGCTGAGCTGTCAGAATCATGTATTGAGATGCTGTGTGTGAAAGCTCTTAGCACAGTTGTTTCATTGTATGTTTATTTTTCCTTTTCTCATTTTATACTTGCTCCTCAGAAGGAAGAAGATAAGGGGTGAAGAAAGGAAAGTGGTGGGAAAGGATGCTGGGGGATAAGTAAAGAAGCAAACGGACAGAGGTGGTAAAGTGCAAAGGGCTTGGATTTGGAGGAGGCCAGCCTTCCCTCACACACTAGGTCTGTGATTTCCACTTGGCTTTTTGCCTGCTGAGTTTCAGGCTCCTGTCTGGAAGAAGAGAATAAAACATTCTTTTTACTGGTGGTGTGTATCCAAAGAGAAATCTATTTGTAAAGCAGCCTCCAGAGTTCCTGGCATGCCTTAGGTATAAAATGGTATGAAATCTGAAGTGTAGAGGAAAAGAGAATCAAAGCAAAAGCAAATAGAAAGAAGGAGAATGTGAAGCAAGGGAAGCCAAAGGAGAAAAAAAGGAGGGGTTTGGATTTTTCTTCAAAATGTAGCCAGTTCCAGCTGCTTCTGGCCAACATGGATTAGACTTCTGCCTGACAAGTCATTGTACTTGGACATCTTCTGATGGCTAAATCCTGGACATAACCTGATGTGATTCAGTTGAAGCAATGGATGGTCGGGGTCAGGAGTGGGCAATGCATGCACAGGATACAGTCCCTACTGGGGAAGAAAAGTGAAGGTAGGGCTCCAGACCATGCTGCTAGAAAGTAAAATGAGGTTTCCAAGGTTTCTGCAACTTAGAGGCAGCTTACAGACAGCTCTCTCTATCCTGTGTGGGTTGGAGGCTCTGTCAGTTGGCCGAGCAAGGCAGGCCACAAATTGGCTGTGTGTACAGAGACATGGCCTGAGAAAAGTACACGTCCGAACGAAGTATTGTCATTCTTTTAAATAACATTTAATATTTTTACAATGGTATTTTCATTTTTAATGATTAAGTAAGGGTGGACATCCATTCTGAAAACTTTGGAAAATGTAGAACAGAAAACCTATAAGTCTACCAAGATATAATCCGCCATTGGCATTCTGATATATATACCTTCATATGTGTGCACAGAAGCCTTTCATTTCGGTGAGGGTAGTATGAAATTGGGCTATATTTTTATTATTTTCTCAGTATTTAGTTTTCCCAAGACCCATCAGTTTAATAATATTTCATTGACAGTATATTCAGTTCCTTTTCTCAAAGATGTGAACTATCTCTGATTGGCATTTCTCAAGTCCTTGAAGTTAAAAAGAATATTCTTGGGTAAAGTTGTTAGTTCCAATATTCTACAACTTATTCTAGAACTTCCCAAGCCGAGAGTTTCCAAGGATTGATTTTTGACTATTTCTTTTATGAATATGTTCTATAAAAAGAGGTTTGAGCAAGCTGAAGAGAGGTGGGGAGAAGAAGGAAAGTAGGGAAGGAAAGGGAGGTAGGAAAGGCAGAGACAGTGGAAGCAGGAAGGCAGAAAAATGAGTTGAATCTGCAGTGGTGTTTCCTCTACTGTGGGACCTGCAGTAGTCATCCATCTAGCTAGTATTTATGGAATGAATGCCCATCCCATGCCAGCCATAGGTAATAATTGCGGCCTCCTGAATAAACCTGGCCCTAATACACAGTCCCTTTGATCTCTCTTAAGTATGAGGACCCTCAGTCCCCTTGGCCTTTGAATAGCACTCTTCACAAACTGCGAGAGAAACTTAATTCATCTTCGCTCTCGTAATCCCCTCACAACTCCCTACGATCAGGGTCACAGCAACCCAGGCTGGGGCCAGCAGCTGACCTCTCCTCTCCTGAATGACAGCTCCCCTGAGGGGCCTGCCCTGACTGCCGGGCTTCGTGCCAAGAACTCTCACCCACGGCACAATGGGCTCAGCTTTGGCAAGGAACCTCTCTTTGGCATCTCTCACCACACTGAAGACTCTCAAAGAGACGGGCAGAGCTCAGCACCCACTCCAAGATGCCGAGAGTCCCTCCCCACCCTTCTGGTGGGGATTTGTTGTATTAAAGCCCACAGACACAGTCTGGATAGATCAGATCAGTTAGCAGAGAGGGAGGGAAGAAGGGTTGCATCTTGTAATAATTGATTAGTTGATTGATTCATTAATTCGAGGAATGTTTATTGAAAAAAATAAATATGTGAGGTGAGAGATGTGTTAATTAACTAGACAGGGGAATCTTTTTACATCATTTATGTGTATCAAATCTCCATGATATATACCTTAAATATCTGACAATTTTGTTCGTCACTTATACCTCAATAAAGCTGAAAAAATAAATAAAATAATTTGTTTGGGAAAAAAATATTCATTGAATGTCCACTTGAATTATCATCAGGCATTGGTCCAGGCCCTGAGAACACTCAGGTAGACCAAACAGACAAGTTCCATGATCCACTGAGGCTTCAGAGACTACAAACATATAGACAAACAAAGTAAAATAGAAATGTCAAGCTCTAATAAGTACAGAGAACAAACTAAGAGGATGTGATGGAGCAGTCTATCACATGTTTAGGAGCGGCGTGAGCCCTGCTTGGGAGGGTGTGATGGTCAGGGAAGGCCTCCCTGTGTGACAGGGAGGTAGGTGGTGATACTCAAGCTGAATCCTCACTTGGGGCTTCCCACACTTTCATGTGGTAGAATCCCCTGGAGAGCTTGTTAAAAATGCAGATTCTGATTCAGAGGCCTGAGTGGGCATGAGACTTTGGATCTGACAACTTCCCAAGTGACATTTTGGTTGCTGATCCCTGGCCTGTGAGTAACAAGGTTCTAACTGCCTATGAGAGAAGAGCCCACTTCACCTGGGGGTGGCTTTAGACCCTCTTTTGGAATGAGAGTGCCCCAGGCAGGGGAATAGCCAATGGAAAGGCATGAGAGGACTAGCCTGGCTTGTTAGAAGCACCAGAAGAGATGCTTGGCTGGAGAAAGTACTAGATAGGATCAAAGAAAGAGTCAGGAAAGAGCCAGATCATGTAGAGTTTTGCGTAAAAGGCAGTGGAATTCTGAAGAGAGGGCTGCCATTCATAGTTTTCCCCTTAATTGTTCGATGTGTATATAAGAAGGCAAATCTCCCATGTGCTTCTGCCTGGAATGTTGCTGGGCATGAACCAAGCTCAGCCAACCCATCACCCCTTTGCCGGGCTGAGTCTGCAAAGAAAGCCTTCATAGAGCCCATTCTGGCATGGCTAAGATGTAGGCAAACAACTTTCCTCGCTCTGGAATTTTAGAAGGGAGAATTTAACAGAATGCCTTCAAAACACTTCTCAAAATTTTAGGATACAGCTTTATTTCTTGGGATTCAGACACACAGCAGCAGTACCAGAAACGCACCAGCAGAGAAAGCTCCAAGTCCTCGCTCACCCTGATGCAGAGAGATTTTATTCCCAAGTATATACTTATTGTAGTTGGTTCAAAAAAAATAAATATTAAAATCCAGTGTCAACAGATCCCCTCATTCTTGCTTCTCCTACTGGAGTCACGGTTCCTTTAACGTTTCTCATGGAATGAGAAAACGACTCAGATGTCAAGCCCAGCCATCATCCCGAAGTATGTGGCCCAAAATTAGAACAAAGAGAAGACAGCCAGTCACTGCCAGGTGACAAATCATGACCTGGCCGCAAGCAGAGCCACTCAGTGATGTATTATGTTTATATCTGACTCTCCACCTCGTCGGTTGGCCTTCTGCAATGAGTTTCCTGTATTATAAAACTACTTCATGTGTGAGAACAGCTCAATCTGCAGAGCTCTCAGCCTAATTAATCCAATCACGATTGGTGATTGAGAGGCCAACAGTGACGTTTCCAGAGAGCACCCTCTGTCTTCCCAGCAGCCAGCTTGTCCCAGGGCTCCAAACCCCTTGGGTGGCTCTGGACCCAAGGGGCTCCCAGGCATGTTGCACTTCGCGCCCTTGCTCCCGTTGTTTATAGCAAGGCTGACCGGAGGAGGTGGCCTCTGTTCAGTTTCCCAGGGAGCAGTTTCAGCCCTGCTGCAGAGAACATGTGATGATGTAAGTGCTCTCCCTTAAAGAAGGCTTACCCAGGTCCAAACACAAAGGAGCCAGAGTCAAGAGCCCCAAGTATGATGGCTTGAATTCTGAATTCATACTTAAACCTGCTTCTCAGGAGGTGGTAGAAGGAAAGAGTGACACTTGAGACCTTTGCAAAGTTACTTACTTCTCTGACCTCCTGCTTCCTCAACTGTGAAGTTGAGTTACTGATAGTACTTACTTCATAGGATATGTTTTAAGAGTAAATGCATTATTACATGAAAAACTTTGGGATAATTGCTGGAATGTGGAAATGCTCAATAGTGCTAGCTATTATTATTATTATGCCACTTGGCATATCACTCAGATTCCTAGTTTCCAGCTACTTAGCTGATTTGAGCAGGAAAGGAATGGATTAAAAATGATATGGGCTGACTTACCAAATTGCTCAAAGAGATGGGAAATGAGACCTAAAGACCACCCACCCAACAACCCCACCCAGAATCACCCTGAGACCTGCCCCCAAGCAACACTGCTACCCGCCCACCAGCTCTGAAGATTGTATGGTACACAGCACTGCCTCCTCCAGCCACCACGGCCCTAGAATTCCATCTTGCTCAGCCTTCTTCCAAGTCCCCACTTCTTTAAGGAACCCATTCCTCAGTCACCTGAGGATCTGCTCTGTCTGATTGGTAGAGCCTCAGTGGTGTGTCCCTATCATTACTGCAAGGGAGTCTAGGATACAAATATCTGGCATTGTCTGCTTCCCACCAAGACTCAAAATGTGGAACATTCTCCAAATGTTGGAAGAAGGGTGGGGGTATGAGCAGCACTGGGTTTTTGGATGGTGGTGACCACAAGGTGTACAGCCTCCCACCCTCACCCCCATTTAACATACTGGTGCTTATGGAAGGACAGGAGGACAGTTAGGAGACTGTGTTCCACCCACCTCCGCAAGGAGAAACCAAGTAACATGAAGGCATGGGGTAGGGGAGGTAGCAATGTAAGAAAAGAACATTAAAATAGAAGCCTAAAAATGGAATGTGAAGGATCTGGTCGGAAGGATAAATTTCCAGTGCTTTGCATGTTCCCTGCACTGCGTGAGCATTTACCAATAAATATTAAATGAATGTGCTGTAATTACTGGATGAGCCCTCTGGACACTTGATGTTTCCTGCATGTTCAAGGTAGACCTGGGTCTGCTGTGGAGACTGGCAGTGTTTCAGCAAGTGGCAGGCACCCTTTACCGGAACAGTTTGCGCTGCTGCAGTTTGCAGAGTTTTGAAGCAAGAGGGAGGGTGCTGGAGGCTGAGAATGGCCAGCAGTGGCAGAAAGGGCATGCAGTTCTCAGACCAAGGTTAAGCATAAGGATGCCCAGTGGATGACTCCAGCCAGTCACCTGGCCTCGTGGATGATCTGCATGAGAGTTTTCTTCCCCATGCCTACCCCTGCCCAGCTGGAGTCTAGAAACCTCCCTAGCCTTCTGCCTGGGTGG
Source organism: Manis pentadactyla (assembly GCF_030020395.1). Classification (NCBI taxonomy): domain Eukaryota; kingdom Metazoa; phylum Chordata; class Mammalia; order Pholidota; family Manidae; genus Manis; species Manis pentadactyla. The sequence goes on along the minus strand of NC_080020.1, from coordinate 42,917,289 downwards.
CTATGGCAGGATGACAAAACCTCTCCAGACAAGCTAGACCCAGCACTGTGGCTCCATTTGATCCATTTGAGACTCTTTACCCTTGAATAGTAAGTCTTATCTTCATTTGTACTCACCTTTCATCACAGTCCCTTTGGAGCTGGAGAGACCTGATGTGAATAATGGAAGAGTTGATTTTGTGCAGACATATACGTGCCTTAAGTCATTTACTCCTCTCAACCCTTTGAGGAAGGTCCAGCAAATATTTACAAACCTCAGTTTGATAGGTGAGGGAGGCATCTGGGGTTCAAGAAGCTTATGTGACTTCTCCAGGGTCACATAGCAGTAAGTAGATAGCTAATCTCAGGTCTCTTGTCTCCCAGTCCAGTGATAGTGCAGTTGTCACTCTCCTTGTCTGGAGACATGTCACTGTAGAGGGGAGGAGCACACCGTACCTGACAGCCTTGGGACTGCACCACCAGCTGCACAGTCTGCTGTTAGGGCTGAAGAAGACAATGCGTGTAAAACCCTTAGCACAGAGCCTAATGACAGCATTCAATAATGTTCTTATTTTTCACTTCTTACATTATTATCTGTTTTTCCCTACACACTCTCAAGTGTCTGGACCCCACCACCACCAAACCTCTGCCCCTGCAGAAGGTCCCCTCTGCATAGTTTCACATAGGGGTCATCTCCCCCTCACTGATTTCTAGAATCTGGAGGTAGAAATTCTTATACCTGTTAATAAAGGACTCTTTGGCTCTTTGGGAATCAAAACTGAGCTATTGTTCTAGTCCCAACTCAAGGCAATTTAGATCCAAGAAACATCAAAGGGAGCTTTTGTTACCTTCTAGTGTTTCCCTGTGACATTCCTAGAGCTCTGCACCTGTCATTTCCCCCTTAACCATAAGGACCCAATACCTCTCCTCTGCCTGCCCTGTCCACCCTCCCAACTGCTCACACAAGGAATTGAGAAGGCAAGAATGGTTATTTCCTGAATAAGAAGCCAAGTCAGTCATGGTAGTAACTCAAGAACACAAGGCCTAAGTGGTGGAAAAGACAGAGCAGGCAGTTTCCATTCCAAGTCTTGATTCTGGGCTTACCCCCAGCAGTGATTCCTGTCAAAGGACTACCACAGAAACTCCCCTAGGGTAGAGGCTAATGTTGTCAGGAGAAAGTGGGGTGCAACGTATTCTAGAGGAATGCAACTTCATCAAACGGGCTGTAACCCACAGGAAACCTCTAGAGTGAGCAAAAGCCTTTGTCTGATGTCCTTTTCTAGGATAGCAATTTGTCAATCTCTGTGGCCTCCACCACAGTAATCAGTGTCTTGTGAACTACCTTTCCCTCAAGACCCCTTTCTTCTACCTTATTTTACACAAAATAAGATTTTAATTAAACTCCGGGTTTCTCCTGCTGCTACTTCTTAGAGCAGTGAAATGCAATTGAAGGTACTGGATTGTGCAGAAATGATTGTATCTGTTGCTTCTGCTTATAAAGAGGAAGAAACACAAGCACAGTTCCTGGATTTGTGTCACTGCATGGGCCCCCCTCAGGGACTGAACTAACCCACCACCTTCTGTGTGTTAAGGGTAACAAAGACTGATCACAGTGGCCACACATACCAAGAGCTACCCATGTCCCACTGCCTGTGGTAAGCACTGTATTATTACTACCTTTCCTACAGTAAAGTGAGTCTCTTATACATTTCATTTTACAGATAGAGGAATTCAGGCTCACATAGGTTGAGTCTCTTGCCCAAAGGCACACATCAGGAAGTAGGGAAGCCAGGATCCAAACCCAGTATGCTGGCTCCAAAGCCCAATTGCCCAACTGCTACCCAGGCTTCCTTTTAAGGAGGAGGGTTGATGATCATTAAAATGGCTCAGCAGAATATGATTCTAAAAAGCTTGTAAGGTCAATTTAAAAGTTAGGGCATCAGGCTTTTTTCGAAGGAAAGGTAGAGAGAAGGTGTAGGCACCTACTGGTAATTGCAGCACCATGGCATTCAGGTAGTGGGTTTGGGAACTCAGGTGATGAATCTGGCCTTTGCATCTTTAAATACCTCAGAAGGTCAGATTAGCACAGAAACCCTGATGCTGAACTGAACACTTGGTCCTCCCAGTTGGCAAACATTAGCTGGTTGAAATACTTCCTGATGGAAATACCGATAACGTGCTGACAAAAGTTCAGACTTGTTTCTAAAGGTCATCTCAACTGGCGGTGCAATTAGTTCAAGTTTGCCTTTTGCTTTTCCCTGGTGGGAGTTTTAGCCAAAACCTCAAATTTTAGTCCTCTTTGCAGCACATTGTCGGTGACAGAAGACAACCTGAGATTATACTGGACACAGAATGTGCAGTGGTCAAAAAGTTTCTCTTCATCTGGGCTGGATGCAGAGGTAGACATTCATGCTGGGGCATAGTGACAGGCAGCAGCCTCTCCAAGGGGAATCTCTTCAATCCATTACAGGGGTTACCCCCTGGGTTGGTCCCTGAACCCCAGAAACATCCAGTCACCTCCAAGACACAGCATCTGACCCTACTGCGGGCCCCACCACATTTCTCTGTTGAAATCCCTGAGACCCCTCTCCCTCTGTCTCACCTGTCACCATCAGTGAGAACCCTAGGAATCCGCTTCAGCTTTTCATCTTACCCAGCGTCTGATAGGATTGGCTTCCTCACCACCCTCTCCTTTCTTTTCCCTTCCTTTTCTGTTACTACTGCTGCGCCCTCATTCACATGGATGACCCTTTGCCTGACCTGTTATGGCTACCCTTTCATCCCACTTCCTGTGCCTCCTCCAGGTAGAATGGCCTGTCTAAAAACCCCATCTGACCTTGACATAATCCTGCTTAAAATCTTTCAGAACTCCCCACTGCTCTCAGAATAAAGCCCAAACTCTTCCGTGGACTGGACAAATATTCCTGCTTGCTTCTCTGTCTTATGTGTTACACTCTCCGCACTCTATGTTTCTTTTTTTCATTTCACTTTCTCCCTCTGCCCTCTCTGCTCTCCCCAGTCCCCTCTCACCAAACCCAGATAGGCCATGTTCTCCTATACATTTGCACGTTGTATTAATAGTCTTCACATAGAGTATGTGAAGCCTCCAGTGGAGTCAGGTGTCTTTCTTCCAGGCTCCTAAGCCCTCTGGGACCACTCCTACCAGTTTGAGCTGTGACTTCAGGGGGCAGGGGCCCTTCCTCCAGTGAATTGCGTAGGACCTGGTAGGCGGTAAATGCCAGAAGCTGTCAGTGGAACAAATGGGAACTCAACGAGCTTCCATGTCACTACTCATCCAGCTAACTCTGGTCCTAGAGTGACTGACTACAAATCTCCTGCTCCTGTTTTCTGGGGCTCTCCGTGGCAGTTCCTCTTCACATGTCACTTCTCTCCTCTTTCTGTGGGAGCATCTAAAAGAACAGTCCCAGGCCATGACAGATTGGATGATCTCTGGAGTCGGGCTTGCCTTCAACTCCCATCTCTGACGCTGAGGATTTCCTTGCCTCTTGATATGTGCCTTTTCTGTCAATGGGGTATAGTAATTGAACCCCTCTAAGGGTTGTTGTAAGGATTGAGATAATTTGCATAAAAAACATAGCCCATGTCTTGCTAATCAGTAAAGAGTAGCTGCTGCTTTTGTTATTTCCTATCTAGGCTATAACTCCAGGGGGGAGATATGTTCCCAGCCCTGGACAAATAACCTTTGAAGCCAAAATCAGTCAAAGGGAGAAATAAAGTGGGAGAAGCTTGCTTATTGCTTACAAGCAGTCCTCCACTTCCTGCTCACCTGTGTGTCTTGGAATCTGGCTGCAAAAAGGGACCCCACCAAACCTCTCCAGTCCAGATATACCCTCACTCCCCCGACCCTTGTAATCACCTATTGATATGGAGAGGAACAACTTCTCTCCACTTCTTGGAAATAGCTATTGATATGGAGATGCACTAAGGCAGGTGAGAGATTCTGGAAAAACTGCAGTTTTATTCAACATATGCCTTCTGCTCCACTGTAGCAGAGTTTATGCCTACCTACTTCTTTCCTTTTTTTACAAGTTTTTTTTTTGGTATCATTAATATACACTTAAATGAACAACATTGTGGATACTAGACTCCCCCCATCATCAAGTCCCCACCACATACCCCATTAGAGTCACTGTCCATCAGTGTAGTAAGATGCTATAGAGTCACTACTTGTCTTTCTGTGGTATACTGCCTTCCCCGTGGCCCCCCACCCGACATTAATCATAACCCACTTATTTCTTACATGTTGAGTTGAAAACAAACCCAACAAACTTATTAATTGAAATTGAATTGCCTCGGAGCTGTTGCTATTTTTCTTTTTGAGGCTTTTAAAATTTAGATATGTAAAAGGAGTTTCCCCATAATAAGTAAAAGCAGCCTGGCAAAGCTTCTCCAGCTGGGTGGGCTGTGTGTGGCATGCCCAGGCATGTTCTACCACCATCAAAAGTCTCCTCACTTGCCTGTCTCATCAGTCACCTAAGTACTTTGACCTCATTGCTTTAGGCCTTTGAAGAGTGGTTGTTGCTGAACCAGCGACATGACAAAATACATGAAGAGTCCAGGGACATCAGAAGAAGCAGTCCTATGAAGCCTGTTGGGATATGACATCTCTAAGGGTATTTTGGGGGACATTGTTTTATGGAAGCTCACTGAAGAAATTCCTTTCTGTTTTTGGTTGCCAGGAAGGACTCTATTTCTGCAGAGCAATCACTATATTTTGGACTTTTGTATCTCTTTGCTCTTGGCCATTAGGAAGCAGAATATAGCCTGCAGCCACCTTCAAAAGCCCTTGGGTGACCAGGGTTCCTTCTGCCTTCATCCCAGGCTCCATCAGTGCTCTGCCTTCTTTTCCTTTTACCTTAATCTCTTCACCTCAGCACCTAGCTCAATGCTTGGACCATAGTACAGATGTTTTAACTGTAGCCTATTACCAACAGATCACTCTTCATGCTTTTTTCCACAGAAATATCTATGTGACTTTTTCAGAAAATAGCAAGATATAAATGAGAAGACACTATTATTAACATTTTTTTCTTTCTCCCTCTCCTTTTTCCCTCCCTCATTGTCTCTCTTTTTACACATAGTGAGAGTTCCCTTAAAGTAGGATTTATTGTACTTTAACAGCCAAACAGGGAATAGTCCTTACCAGCTCAACTGGTGGAAAATTTCCAAGCTGCACAGTTCACTAGTTTATATTACCTAATAGAGAGATAAATAAGCCATGATTCTTCTTAAGGACTGGCTTTTAATTAGATTTTTAATGGATCCTCTTTGACTTTCCCAAGCATAAGTACTGCTGTATTAGTTCATTATTGTGATTAAAAGCAGCTAATAATGATCATAACTAAATACTTTCCCTCAAGTGTTCCAGCTTAGCTGAATGCCCTGCTTGTTGGCAATAGCTGGTCTAAGCCCTATCTCTTTTTCTTTGCAAGGCACAACAGAGCCACCGTTTTGTGCTGGAGGCTGGAAAGCCTGCAGACACAGGGAAACACAGGGGACTGAGTGCATGGTCTCTCTGAGCCCATGTCTTTGTGTTTCATGGAGTCTGCTTGCAACAAGCTCACTGCATTCCTCTGCTGTCAGAGGCTTCTAACAAGCTTACCCCAGTGGGAGTATTTCCCCAGGTATATTTAGGTCTCTGGTTGGGATGTAAGTTGGGAAGTCCAACTAGCTGGAGCCCCGCTAGCTTGGAACGGCTAACTCAACGGCTCAGCTGAACCTACCCAGGCCATTGGGCTGAGAATTAAAACTTGCAGCATCCTCCCGCTGGCAGCCAGCTCTTTCTCTTTGGGGGTGCAGAGGTGAATGAATTGTCCCTGTGTATGATAAGCCCCATTGCCTACATGGAATAATTAGTCTTCATTCTTTATCCTTTAAATTATATGTGTGTGTGTGTGTGTATGTGTAATATATATATATAAATATATGTATATATTTATATATATATATAAACAAAGATGTGGTCATTATGGAAACTTTGGAAAATGCCTAGAAGGAACAGAATAACAATCACAATTTGTTTTACTGTTAACATTGCATGTTTTTTCTTCTTTTCTTTTTCTAGGCATATTTTTATCTCTACATTTTTCAGAAATGGTATCATATTGTTGCCTTTGTAATATATCATGAATATTTTCCCATGTCATTAAATCATCCTCTACAAAATCATTTTGAAAGTCTACAAAGTGTGTCTGTACATAAATGTACTGTAATTTATTAATCTGCACTTATTGTTGGACATTTGAATTATTTTAAGACTTACATTATTATAAGCAACACTTTTAGAAATATATTTGAGCATAGCCATGATTACTTCGCCATGTGAAAATTTTAAATGGTGGTCAGAGAGAGTGGGGACTTAATGTTTTTGCTGATGTTCTCCAACACTTGGGACTGTAATTTTTATGATTAATATTCTTTTCTAGGTTACAAGGCACAGGGAATGGTAGTTTATTTTAATTTGAGCTTTTTTCTTTTCCACACAAGTTAGGTCGAACATGTTTCTCACGGGTATGTTGGCCATTTGAAATTCTTGTTTTGTGGACTGCCTCTTCTCCTTTTGCCACTTCATGTTGTGATGTTAATTTTCATGTGAGTATCTTTCCAAGTGCTTTTAGTGTCCTAGTTTACCAAAAAAGTAACTGACTGGCTATATTACTTGTTACTAAGTGGAAGAACAGGATCAACTCTGGGTTTGGGGATTGGGGAAATAGAATGGTACCACTACAATCAAGTCTACCGAAGAATACGTAACAAAATCCAAACTACCCAAAGATATTTTTTAAGTTTTATTGCCAATTCTGTTGTTGTGTTATTACATTATAGTTAGACCATGTTTTAGTCCTGGCTCTGCCATTTACTAGCTTTGTGAATTTGGGCCAGACTGCCTGACCTCTCTGAGCCTCAGTTCTCTTATCTGTCAAGTGAAATAATGAAACCCATCTCACAGAGCTTTCTTCTAGCAGCATATGCAATAAAGCTTATAAAAGACAGTGCCTGGCACAAAGATGGCAGTCATTGAAAGATGCCTTAATTATCATTATTATCATTTAAGAGACTATGCAGAATGATGTCCAATTTTCTGCTGAAACATGTCACTTTTGAGTAGCCTTGATATAACCCTTGGGTCTGCCCTCACCTTCTATCCCTCTCTCTTTACTGATAAGACAGGTGGCGAGAGGCACGTGCTATGTTAGAAAGACATCTTCCAGCTGACATAGAATGGGCCCTCTTGACGGATTTGTAGGTATCCCACCTCTGTCCTGGCCCATCATGAGAACAGAAGTGTCCCCAGGATCCAAGGATGCCTTGGAAAGGATGACTTGGCCTTCACATGCCCCAGCAATGAGTGGGATGCCTGATGTGGTCAAGTCAAAGGTCAAATCAAAATGAGGATCACTTTGGCGGTCAGACTCTCAATTCATTCTCAAGGGACACAGGCTTAGAACTTCTGGGGACACCAGGACATTGGCCCAACTCTATAAACACTTCAGAGGGACCACCAAAGTAGAAGGGAATGGATTTATGAGGACTCCAGCATGAATCTTGAGCCCTATTCTGTATGATGATCTCCACATTATACATTTAGGATGGAGTAGGGAGAATTAGGATGGAGTAGGGAATATAGTATATCATACAGGGTATGATATACTATAAACAATGGCTGCAATAAAGGTGGGTACTGATTGTTTATCTTATAGTTGGAGAGGAGATGTGACTGTTTGAAGCTGGTTTAAGGGAGACACTACTCTTCTTATGAACATCTAAGACTCTCTAAGGAATCCTCTTTGAGCATTTAAGGTAGTATTTACAGGTCCAGCTTTGAACCTTCCCACTAATATTACATATGACTGTCTAACCCTGTGAACTTTGCTCCTCTAGGCTTCCATTTCTTCAAGGACAATAGTAATAATTTCCATAGCTTCTTCAAAGAAAGTTTTGAGGGAAAAATTAAATAATAGGAGTGAAGGGTCAAAGTTCATAGTATCAAGGTGAACAATTAGTCTGATTAGTCTGGGTTCTCATTTTAAAACTGCTAGAGAAAACCCCTCTGAAGTTTTTATTTCACCATCTTTAAAATGAGAGGTTTAACTGGATCCCTTATAGCTATAACATCCTGGGAGTCTATATGAAATGTCTGAAAGGATTCAACAGCAAATCCCTAGAACATAGATAGTGCTCCTAGAACGGAGTCAATATTGAAAGAAATCCAGTTTCATGGGACAGAAGATGTGCATGTAGGGGTGAGACTGCCCTTTCTTATAGCTTCCATCCAGCATAGGCAGCAGTAAGGCTCAGCATACAGGCAGCACTGCATGTTAAATTTGGCAGTGGAAGACCTGGGTTCAGAACCTTGCTTGGTCACTTTCTATCTATGTAATTGGAAATAAGTCATTTTACCTGTCTGGTCTCAATTTCCATCTCTGTAAAAAAAAAAAAATGGATAATACATCTGCTGGGTCTTGTGAGTGGCAAATAGGATCATATGTCTAAAAATACTTGCCTATTATTAGGGCCTCACACTTAGTGGGCATTCACTAATGTGACCACCATTGCTATTATTGGAGCAAAACAGAGAAGACAAGTTTCTGTTTCAGCCACCCACAGAATAGACAAGGCAGTGGCCCAGAGCCACGAAATGTTTGAGCAAGCAAAGATTGTGTGTTCTGTCCCCCTGTCTCCCCTTCCCACTTATGTTAGGGTCCTTGTAGGAAGTCACCAGTGAATCACAGAGTTAAGGTTGACTTTTAATAACCCAAGAAAGTGCATCAGCTTATCTATTTAAAGGAGAGCAATGGAATCCATTTTTGTGACACAAGGAAGAATGGAAAGGTGTTCATTTGTAATGGGCTGGTTTTGTGCCTTAAACCCTTCCCTTATGAAAATAATTTACCCTGCTAATTATATCACATTAACCAGCTACTCCCAGTGTATATTAAAGAACTGCTTTTTCAAATCATTCCATAAATTTAAAGCAGTCCTCCCAGATACATGATTTCATAGATAAATACTGCATTTGTGTTGTCAGAATTTATGTTGCAAGGAAATAGAGGAAATGTATCCTTAAAAAAATATTTTGCAGTAGTTGTTAACACCTTCCACTCCTGCTCACTGCTTCTAGTCCAATAATACAATGTGCAAGCTGTTAGCAGGAGATGAACATTCTGGAGCTTCAGGGGCCACCTGCCTGCATGGCTGGCTTGTTATTTAAATTCCTTCTTCATTTCACAGATTTAAATATTGCTGGGGTCCTGATTTATGGTGTCCACATCACACCATAAAACTTTGACTGGATCACCCTCTTTCTCATGCATGGAAGGAAGCCAACTGTGGCTGCCGGTGGAATGGACTGTGGAGCTATAGTCACCTGCAGGGGGTAAGGACCAAGAAGAGCATCAGGAAAGCCATTCGGACTGTGGCAATGTTTGAGAGCCTCAGTTCTGACAAGTCTGTTCCTCTTCCATCCATCAGCCACAAAAGAATGAAGAGAAAATGTGAGGATTGAAGGAGTAGATACTTAGGCAAAGCAATGTGGAGGGATATCATCTGCTCCTAGTAGGAAAGAAAGCCACAGCCTCTCTTTCCAGGGATTGGATCTAATGGGATGCCGAGGAGTAATCCTCTAAAAGGAGGTTGAACCAAGTGACCTTGGAGAATATAGAACTGCTGGCCAAGGCCCGCATTGGCAGCATGGCAGGCTTGTGTCCCTCTGTGCACACCTAGCCCTGCGGCTTGGCTGGCATTGAGAATTCCAGACTTCCTTCCTCTGGGTCTCTGCAGCCGCCAAGGTGCTAATTTGTCCAAGTGTCATATTTAAGCTTGGCAGACAACCCAACAGGTGTATTTTTATAACTGTTCATACAAATAAAGTTTCCATTCTGAAATGTAAGGAAACATCTTAGCAAAGGCTTGAATTTGAAGAGGATTACACACACAAACTCTCTTAATGAAGGTGTTGCTCATCTTCCTGGCTATGTTGAGAACTTCTAATGGGCTAAGGCAGGGAGGAAACATTAATGGGAAAGTGATGGTAACGGTAACACCTCATTAAGCCCAGCTCTGTGCCAGGGGACCATGGATGACAAAACCTCACAGACAGGTCTAAGCTTACATGGAATTCACATTGTCGTGGGGAAGAGAGGCCATAAGACCAAATATATGAGTAAATGAAATAATTTCAAAAAGTGTAAAATAGTAAGAAAACACAATAGGATCATATAATGGTGGAAAGGCAAGAAGGGGCCAGGTTGGCAAATTCAAGGGACAGAAGGGAGGCGAGTGTGGCCAGAGCACAGTGAGTGGGGGAAGGGGAAGTAGAGGCAGGTAAAATCAGAGAGGGAGGTGAGGCCAAGTGGTATAGGGTCAAGGTGGGGTCTTAAAGATGTGAGTCCTTATCTAAACCATAAACCTAAGGAAAAGCATTAGTCTATTCCTAAATATCTGCAGAGCAATAATGTGGTTCCTAAAACTTTAGTGACAAGCACTGAATAAATTGGGTAGGTTTATTGACAAAGGTTTGTCAAATGAATTGTTTGGAATATTTTTCTGGTGTGACTTAGACTAGTTATATCCAAAGAATGGTCTCAGTCTATCTGGACCCCTTCTTGACCCCAGAAGGTGGAGGGTGGGGGTGGGAGATGATTCTGTCATCATGACACTGGTCTCCAGCTGGAAGGAAGGAGGGGTGTTTCTCAGCATAAGTCATGATCTTAGGTAAATGATCTTCCAGCATGTTCCCAGGAAGGACTGGTGCACCTCACTGATGCTCACTTTAGCATCCTAGTCCAAGAACTCAGTGGCTCTTTATGCTATATTGTCAATGGCTAATATGGGAGAAATGAAGCCAATCTTGGCCTTTCCAGCTCCTTTCAGGGACTCAGAGCTCTGTAATAAGTTCAAGTGGAGATGGGACATCAAATGTTCCATCAGCCCTTACCTTGTGTGGTTAACAGGACATTCCCTGCAGTCAGGACTATGGGGTGGACATTATGGAGCCACGTGGTAGGTCGGTGGGCCTCTAAGTTAAGTGTGGGAAGAATTATGCAGAATGGATACAGACCTGAGAGGCAAGCAGACATGTCACCAGTCAGCATCTAATCACATGCACAGCAGATGGGAAACATCAGTTCAGAAGGTTTTTCTTCTTCACCCCATGGACCAATCTGCTGAGAGATCTCTCCAAGGACACCACTGAAGTCACACGCCACACACAGCATCCATTCCATTGTAAAGAGGCAGTCTCCGCCCTCGGCTGAGTTGGAAATCCCTCTAAGCTGTCCAGAAAGGAAACACTAAAAGGAAAATAAGAATTGCTTCTGTTTATTGGATGTTTATTCTAGACGCCAGGTTAGTGGATTACCTCATTGAATCATAAGCATCCCAGTGAGGTAGATTCTGTTGCTATTGGCAGTTTGCAAGTGAGGAAACTGGGGTGTCAAGAGGTTACAGAGTTGCTCAAGGACACAGCTTACAAAGTGACTATGCAGGACTTGAACCCAGGTGTCTCTGGCCCCACAGTCCATGTGGGCACCCCCGCAGTTCCTATCTAGGGTATATGTGTGGTTCATCATAAGCATGCAGGAGGAGGGCCTATGATTATCCCAGTGGCGCTTGGACAGCTGTCCAGTTTTCGAATACAGGCCCCACGTGGATCAGACCCAAGCAGTGGTCAGCGCCTTGCACAGCCCAGTGAGCACTGCTGTTATCCTGTTGTCCAAGGTTCTTCACTTCCTGTAGCTGTGCTTCTGGTCAACCCCAGACTAGACTCTCATCCAGGAGCAGGGGACAGAGCTGCATCATTTGGTGTAAGAGAGAACCAGAGATGTGCTGAGTCCTAGGCCAGACTTCCAACTGGTGATGCTCCCACGCTGCCCTTGTACTCAGGGGGCGGTAACCTAAGGCAACACACATACCTGCGGGGTGGGGCAGGTCCTGAGGGACAGAAACCAGCCACATGCAAGTCTGCCCTCCATCGAAGGAGCAGCTGCTCCTCAGCTTCCACCTGTTGGGCCTCATGGTTCTGTGGAGCTGGTATAGTATACTCAGGTCTTTTAATTTTATTTTAAGTCAAGACAGAAATTTGGATTTTTAAACGCAAAATCTCCCATCTTTAAAATGTTGACAATTAATGTTAAAAACTGTTTTTAGTTTTGTGCTGGGTATATACTAAGCAGGTCTGTGGGCTGAAGGAAGCAATGTACTCATGGATAAGGGTCAGGGCTTTGAGACCTACTGCACTGGGTTCAAAGCCCTGCACTTCTACGTGCTTGCAGTACAACTAACATACATGACTTGACAGCTTGATAAAATGGGGATCCTAGTGCCATCCTGCAGGTTTACTGTAGGATTAAAACAGCAATACTTATGAAACGTCTGATATAGTGCCTGTCAAGTAGTGAGCACTTGGAGAATGTGGTTGTTATCCCTGTTGTCCCAGAGGTATGAAGAGGGAGATGCCTGACTTTGCTCCAAAGAAGAAGGCAAGCTGCTTCTGTGGTTTGGTATCCACAGAATCTCTGTGGTCTTCTAGAGTAGAAGAGATTGCAGCTTTCTGTTTGTCAGGATGATTCTGACAGTGACTTGCTTACCAAGAAGGTCAAAGGATGACGTGAGCTTGTGATCAGGTCCCAGAGCACCAGCTCCAGGACAAAAGCAGATGTCCTTGGAGTTTGTGCTTTAAAATAAACCCATATTCAGGAGTTCTCCCCAGAGGTTGTGGTAAACTCTCCAACATCTATGCTCCTCACTACGTTTAGTCAGTGCAAAGAGACCTGAGATAGTAGCTCCCTGGCATGGAATATTCTGGAAGCTCTGTTTTGCCACCCTCTGGGGCAGCAAAGAATCCTTTCCCTGAGGAGATGCACTTTCCAAACCTGAAGCCATCTCACTCTTTCCTCTGGTCTCAGCCTACTGTCTGACCCTCATGGAAGGAACAGGAGAGAGTAGGGGCTCATTCACCAAGGTGCAGATGCCAGACCAGAAAACAGAATGAGAAATGATTGCAATCCACAGAGAGCCAAAGTGCCCCCCAGCCTGTGCCAGCACCACAAAGTGTTCACACAGAAGCACAGACCAGCATCCAAAATGAGGTCCCAACGAGCTCAATCTTAAAACAATTTCTCAAAAGTTACAGCACAGGATCCCACTCATGACACACAGTGATTTCTCTGAGTCCTCTCTGTATCTCACATGTTAGGCAGGTGCTGCCTGCTCTCCAGTTTCCTCCAAATATCCTTCCAAAAGTAGCCTGAGCTGCTCGGACCTCCTCGAAACTGTTTTCTTACCTTTCAGATCTTGTTTCTTCCTAAAGCTGCCTTCTCACGTAAATGAGGCTCACCTTCTGGCCCCAGAACTCCAGGCAGTGCAGTAAAAGCAAGCAGGCAATGAAGATCTGCATTGGAAGGCTAGCAGGGAGAAAGTGCAGGAACATGTATGCATCAGTTTTGCCAGATACAGTGGATGTCACAGGCTGGGGAGAAGCTGTTTGAGAAGGAGCTCTCCTGATAGGCAGAAGAGGTGAGAAGCAGTGCAAGTGGGCCTTTCACGTGAGGATGGGGCAGCCGTGCACCCACCCTCATCGCTGCGTCCCATTAGATGCAGAAGGAAATCCCATTATTTTACCTAGCGGAATGGGTCTGATCTTGTGATTCACTACATAATGGGGCAAACAAGGTAACTTTCTGTAGCCAATCTCATCTTGATCTCAAGCCCCCATCTTGCTGAAAGGGAGGGGCAATCTCCCCAACCTTCCCAGTGACAAAGCCATCTTTTTGTTTACCTAGTCTCTTTGGGGCATAGAGGGAAACTCATGTACCTCTCCTACAGAGGTGGAGGTCAGATCCATGTGCTGGCCCCATCCCTCCTCGTCATCTGTATCCATTGCTAAAGTCCATGGCTGATGACACTCATGGTCTCTTCTCTCAGCACAGGGGAGGCGGGATGACCCCACCCCTCCCTCTGAACTTGGGCTCCACCTGCATCCTGCAGCTTCTCTGTGTCTCAGACTTGCTTTCCGTCCTGCCCCCTGGCTTATTCCTCCCTCTTTTTCTGCTGAGGGATCCTCTCACCACTCACATGATAGCCTCATGATGGATCCACCATACCCCTACTGTTAGTCGCCTTCCACATCCCTGCCAGGAGCTCACAGGCACTGTCCAGACTCTGCTTTTCCACTCTCAAAGCTCTGTTTCTGGATTGTCTCTGCCTGGCCCCACCATACCCCCTTTTCAGGCTTCCCTAGTTGCTGCATGCTGGTGCCAGGGTGCTTGGCGAGGCAGCCTCCTCCCAGAAAAGAGAAGAGAGGGCGAAGGCTCCACTGTGCTCAGCGTCCTCCCAGTGTGTCCTCTTTGACCCATCCTGCCCCACTTAAGCTCAGGGTTATGGAGTGACTGGACATCTTTCCCCAGTCCCCACTTAAGTCTCATTCCCTCTGACTGTCTCCCTTATTGTCCAAACGACCATCCTTTCCCTTTCCTGATGAAAGAAAACTCACTACTATGCTACATCCTTCGCACCTTCCCTAGGTGACAGGTGATAGCTGCCCTTTTCTTTCCTAGAGTATCTACCTTCAATGTGGGCTTAATGGCAGATAGGATGGAGAGAGAGGATGAGAGGATCTTGCTTACCAGAAAAAAAGGAAATATATAGGAAATATTTTTAAAATATTAACACCATTTCATGTACCATGTGCTTTCTCTTGTCATTATGGGGACAGGGGTAAGGTACATAGCACTTTCCTATTTTACAGCTGAGAAAAGTGAGACTCAGGACGGTTAAGAGGCCTGCCAAGGTCACACAGCTTGTGGGTGACACAGCTGAGAAGAGCACACAGACTTTTGACTCTGGGTTGAGTGCTCTTTCCGTGGCCCCGTGCCGCTTCCCCTGCTAAAGCACCCCTCTCCTCCACGGAGCTGTGAAGTCAGCTGCAGGGTGCCATCAGCTGTGCCAATCTGCTCCCCTGTCCCTTAAAGTGATTATAAAATGGAAACCATGAAATTAGCAGCTGCAAAAACGGCAGGAATCCTGCCTCAAATAGGCACAAATCCTGGAAGCCAGCAGTTAATGCTGAAGTCACTGTGAGCTTCATTTAATCTTTTTTTTAAGAGATTGCCAGCTATGAATGTCTGGGAGGTGGCCAACGATCTGTTGTAAGCACTAAATAATTTGTAAGTCAAACCTTCTTTTGATGGCAATGTGATGTCAAAATCACTCAACTTAACAACACACACTGAAAAGACAAATCAATTATCCCTGGGCCACTCCAAAGGTACTTTGGGAGACAGCACATGGATATATAAGTATGTATGAACATATATATTTAACAGAGCACAAAAGAAACAAAAAGCTGGCATAATGATTGAGGAATCTTTTGGACCCTGCCTTTCTCCTTGCTGGGAAACCTGCCCAGCCAAGAATCCACAGGCCCCTGAATCAAGTAGGAGCCCCTTGTTCATCCACCGGGCTTAAGAGAAAGCAAGGTGCCCACTGCCCATAGCAAAGGCTCCAGAACCTACTCAGGCAACTGTCTGCTTAATACTCTTACCTGAGAAGAAAATATGGGTCACCCCTACTCCACTGCCTCCCCAGGGCCCCCTCCATTCCCACCTGGACTTCCATGAAAACTGCCTAACCAGCCACCTTGATTCCACTCTGCCCTCTGTAATTCACACCCACAGAGAAGCCAAAGCAGTCTTTTGAGAACCAAGGTCAGATTATGCTTGCCTCTGCTCAAGCCTGTCTCCACTCACCAGTGGCCCATTGTGTCTACAATGAAGTCCCAATTTTGTACCATGGCCAACAAAGCCCTACATCTTTGGACTACTACCTACTTCTCTGACTTCTCATACCTTTGCCTAGCACCCTCCCTAAGATGCAGTTTCTTCTGGCCTTCTTGCTTTTATTTGAACAGGTCAAGATGTCCCTACCTCAGGGCCTTTGCTCAACCTCTGCCTGAATGTCCGACTTCTGGTTCAGCATGTAATCATGTAATTCAAGTCTAACCTCAAATGTCACCTCCTTCAAGAGACTGAAACAGGTGGTACTACCCTGTCTTATTTATTTTAGTCTAAATCTTTATCTGAAATTTATTTACTCAATTATTATCCATCTCCCTACAATAGAAGGTTCCAGAAAACAAGGACTCTGTCTTGTGCACAGGAGCATCCCCAGTATTTAGAGTGCTGCTTGGTTCATGATTGATATCTTCATGAAACTTCATTAGCTGGACTGATTCCTTTTCTCCTCCTACCTGATGTTGGCCTCCTTTGCCAATTGAGAAACAACCATATTGAAATTTACCAGAGATTCAGTCATTCATTTTTAAAATTCATTTGTTCAGCAAACATTCATCAATTCCCTATTTGCAACATTGTATGCCAGAGCTAGTCTCTGATATCAAGGAATTCAGGATCTAGAAAACTCCATGATACTTGTTCAGTATGGTAAGAAATATAACAAAGCTGCATGTCATGCACTCAGAAAAATGGACCCCTAGGTCAGGGGTTTCAAAGAAAGGAGATATTTTAAAGGGAGATAAACATTGAGCTATAACTTGGAGGATATACAAGAGTTAGTCAAACAAGGAATTGAAGTATTCTAAGCAAAGTATCGAGAGGCCCAAGAGAGGCTGGCAGATGTCCCTCCATATGGCTGGAGTAAAAGATTCCTGTGAAAGAGAAGCAGGAACTTGAGAGGCAGATAGGAGCTAGGTTAAGAAGGACCTTTATAACATTAAGGAGTTTGGACTTTATCTTGAAACAACTCCACTCTTTAAGGAAAATCATTTGGTCCCACTGGAGAGGATGTGTCAAAGGAGGCAAATATTGGTCTTAAGAGACCCTCTGGACCTGGACTAGGGGAGGTTAATAATTTCCTAAGGCTGTTATAACAAATTACTACAAACTGGGAGGCTTAAAACAGATATTTGTTCTCTCACATTTCTGGAGGACGGATACCAAAATCAGGCAGGGGTAAGTCCGTGCTCCCTCTGAAGTCTCTAGGAGGGGGCCCTTCCATGCCTCTTTCGATTTCTGGTAGCCCAGGTGCTCCTGGGCTTGTGGTAGTACCAATCCAACGTCTGCTTCTGTCTTCACACAGCCATCTTCTCCTTTCAGGCCCCTGTCTTCACGTGGCCTTTTCTTCCTCTTGTAAGAACACCAGTCACATTGAACTAAAGCCCATACAAACGACCTCATCTTGATTTACCTACAAAGACCCCATTTTGCAAGAAGAGCACATTCACAGGCATTGGAGTGTGTGTCTTAGTCCTTTCAGGATGCTGTAACAAAATACCATAAACTGGGTGGCTTATAAACAAAGGAAAATATTTCTCAAAGTTTTGGATACTAAGACATCCAAAATCAAGGCACTGGCAGATTCAGTCTGGTAAGAACCGTCTTCCAGGTTGCAGACTGCTGACTTCTCACTTGATCCTCTGTTGGGGAAAGAGGGCTAGGGAGTTCTGTGGGATCTTTTATAAGAACATTACTCCCTTTCAAAAGAGTTACACCCTTATGATCTATAAGCACCTCCCAAAGGCCCCACCTCCCAATACCAACACACTGGGCACTGGATTTTGACATATGAATTGGTGGAGGGAAGGGCACAAATATTCAATCCATAGCACGGGAGTTTGTATTTCAGTGTATCTTTTGGGGGGACATGATTCAACCCATAACAGAGAAGGAATGGAAAGAAGGGGGGAAATTCCAGAACTGAATAGAAATGGATTCAGTAAGTCTTAGAAGCGAAATGGATACAAAAGTTTCAAGAAGATGTGATAATCTAGAAAGAGTTCCCCATGTTTTTGGTTTATGCAGTCACATGGTGGGTGGAGCCAGTATTTAAATATAGACTGTATCAGCCAGAAACTAGAATGGTGGTTTCCAGGGGCTGGGGAGAGGGGAGAATGGGTGTTAATGTTTAATGGGGATAGAGTTTCTGTTTTACAAGATAAAAAGAGTTCCGGTGATGGATGGTGGGGATGGTTGCACAACAACATGAATGCATTTAATTGAACTGCACACTTAAAAATGCTGAATATGGTAAATTTTATATTGTATTTCATTACAATAAAAATAGAAAATTAAAAAAATAGAGAGAGAGAGAGAGACTGCATCATACAAGGCATAGCACCCAACATCCTGTTTCTCTTCTCAAGTAGTCGGTCCATCCTCCAAAGCAATCTGAGGAGAACTCCCATGAAGAGGAAGAAATGGCAAAGATGGCAACTGCATGAGTGAAGCAAGAGAAAACACTACTCCCCTCAAAATTCAGACCAGAAGCTGAAATGGAAACCAGATTGTTGAATTAAATTGATTTCTTAAAAGCTGGAGCACAGATACAACCTGAGTTCTCCTTGTGAAGGAAAAGGAAGGAAATCTGCTTTCCCAGCCTAATCTATAGTCCCTTCATTTATTAGGAAGCAAGGTTGAAATCAATAGTGTCTTGTTTGGTTGGAAAGCCTTAGAAAAGACAGGCCAGTTCTAGTCACAGAGCTTATTTCAGAGGAGCAGTCACGTATGTGCACAGGAAATGGCAGACTCTACGGGTATGGCACTCTCTGCTTTGGCCCCAGTGATCCAGGGTCTTGTTCTGACATGGTTATCCGGTGCTTATTGGCAAGCCTCTTTGATGTCCAGACCAAACACAGTCCACTTTCCCATGGGCATCGGGGCCTTTCAGCATGTTTACCTGGAGGCAGTGGTTCTCTGCAACATCCGCCTATGCTTTGAAACAGAGTAGGTTGGAGATGGGTGGGTGATCCCTGTGAAAGGCTGATTGAATTTTTAGGCACCAGACAGAGGCGATGATACAGTATTTCAGCAGTGGTCTGAGAGAGAGCTGTGTGGTGTGGAATGAAATCTACCTTCCTTCTACTTAGAACCCAGTTCAACCTTGGAAGACCTCAACAGTGTGATGGCTTATTGGGGCTGAGACATTGCTGGGTCAAGGCCAAAGAGGATGTGAGCTACCACATTGTATAGATGGTTGACAGATGGGCTTACCAGCCCTCACACTCTGTATTCTTCGGGGCACTTACCTTGCCTCTAGTTCTTCTGACAGTTGGACAGGCTTGAATGGTTTAGCTGGCCTCGACAATCTTTCTGTTGCCTAAGGCAGGGAAACTACCTCTGCTCTTAATCTGACACAGCTAATTGGTCCTGAGGAAGTACATTTTGGAGAAAGAAGAGCTGTCTATGACTCTTGCCACATTTATCTCCTAAGTATAAGAGACACAAAGAGTGACCACAACCCTCTTATAAATCTGCTGTGGCCTCTTGACCTCTGAGCAATAATAAATAGTAATCTCACAGGCTGTCCTGAAGATATGAAGATGTTTTGTGAGAACATCTGGCATTCATTGACTCAGGAAAAGGAAGAAAAAAATCACAAGCCCTGGGACAGAATTTCATTTTCTTTTCATGTTGCCATGTGGGTGAAGGAGCCCTCTCTGTCTTTAAGCAAAAGTGTGTGTGTTGGGGGAGTTGGTGGGGGCTGGTGGTGGTATGCGATCTCCCTTTCAAGTTTTAAAGGGGGCATAAAAATGCACATGCATTCTGGGAAGAAGTGCTCATGGCACGGGTGGGCAGGGTGCATCTTTCTGAAGGGGACTGGGGATGTCCAGTTACTGTAACTTGCTGTCAATATGTCTTTTTTCCTTCTGCTCCTGCGAAGTTTGCTCTGTGCTGCCCTCAGGGAAGACCTGGGTCATACCAGAAAGTTTGGGTTATGGATTCTGTAGGCTGTTCGGGGTGTGCAACCTTGAAACAGACAAGAGCCCAGAGGGCTAGTGCGCACGCTCACTCATTCCTTCTCTGTCTCTCAAGAACAACCTGGTTCATAAGCTTAAAACCAGCAAATTTAGATTCCCCTTGGAATGCAGTAGAAGTTCACTTCTGAATGGTGGATTTTCCTCTTTCCCACAGGATAAGCATTTGCTCTCCTTCCTCCACACAAAAGTTGGTCTCTCTTTGATCAGTGAGTTTAAATCAGAATAGGTCTTAGGTAGCCAAAGTGGCTTAAAATGTTAGCAAACAGTGGGATCCTTTTTAATTTTTAAAGGGAACTCTAATTCTACCCTTTATGACTTGCTTAATTATCCTGGGCCCCTGAACAGCTGTCTATTGATTCCAATTAACATGATTGACATCTCCTCTGGAAGGTAAAAGCTAATCAGCTCCAGGATCCCCCACTGAGAATTCATTTCCTTCTTGGAGTCACTCCTGGGCAGGAGGAAACTTAAACAGAGAATTGAGATTCAGCACCCACAGCTCTGATTTACTCTTTTATATACAATTCCACAGTGTCTTGTAGAGGGGGAAAAAAAGGCTAGAAAGTTCTTTTCTTATGGCAATTTATTTTTGAATCAAACTAACATTAATTCTGTTGGCTTTCATTTTCCTTTCTATTTTTTATGAATCTAAATTGATCCCTTGAATATTTGATTTCCTTTTCCTTTCCAGTTCTGAAGGGCCCACAAAGTCTACTCTTGATTACTTCTGACAAGTTCAAAAGTTGACATAAACTTTCTGGTACAGCCAAATTTCAATTTTCTATCTTTTGGACACAGATCTTGATGATTTTAAGAATTTTTTTAAAAAAGCAAACGAGAAAGAGATTATGTCAGATACCAAACCAGGCTCCATAAAAGGTAACAGAGGACTGGAATGATGCTGAATCTAAATATGAAATATAAAAGAAAGAAAGCCAACAGATTTATTCAACACATATTTCTGCCTATTATGTAGATACATGGAAACGTCTATAAAGAGTAGATGTGATCTGGCTGCGGTACCTGTGGCATCCCCTTCTCTCCATGTGTTTTCCTCCTAGTCAGAAAGGAAATCTAAGTGTTACAGTTGGCAGCAAGCTCAATATGAACAGTGTTACGTGGTTGCACACACACAAAAAAGTGCTACTTATAGGCTGCAGGATATCCAGTTCAAAGGCAGTGGTTAGTCAAATCCTAACATTAATTAGAATTTTATTTGACTATAAATTTCATTAGGGCAAACATAATGTTGGTCTGGCTGATCACCACATTCTGATAGCCTAGCACAGTGCTTAGCATGTCACAGATACTTGGTAGATATTTGTTGAATAAACTAATTCTCTGGGCACAGACCCAGTAATTCCAAAGAAATATGGGCTGACTTTGTGCTCAGAAAGCTGATCAGAGAATAATTGTTGGATGGATGGATGGATGGCTGGATGGATGGATACATGGATGGATGGATATATGGAGGGACAGATTGACTAGATATGGTGAGATTAGAAGAAAGGAGATGAGGTTTTGTTTGGACAACTGATAATGGGTAACTAAGGCTCAATATCACTCTCCGGAAAGACCTCATAGATTTTGGGTAGTTCCATAAGGGGACATAGCACTGCACCCCTAACTGTTGAATGGCTCTCCTTCACTGAGGTCTGATCAATGAGGCAAGAACAGCGGATGGGCCCTTGGCACCAAGCACTGTGGTCCAGCAAATCCAGGGTCTGCTGAGGTGTTTCCTCTACACTTTGCTGATGGGAGAAAATACTCTCTCCAGTACACCTCTTCTTTTATTTCTCATTCTAGAACCCTATCATTTACTTAATAGAGAACTAGGGAGGATGGGGGACAGCCAAGAAGGAATAAATGCCTCATCTATGCCAGGAAACCAGTGTCCAAGCCCGATTGTTGCAAGGTCCCACCTCCCTGATAAGGATCAAATGCTTGTGGCAGCATTTCTTGACCAAAAGGAACCATCAACAACATAAAAACACCACCACAGACCCACCCTGGGAGCTCCAGAAAATGTTTATTTGTTTCCCTTTCACCCACTTCCAAATTTAGGTTTATGTCTAACCGGTTTAAGTGTCACCTATCATTTGTCAGCACCACATGCCAGTTTCTGTATCTTAATGTCACTCTCCTTTACCCATACAATAAATCTTTGGACAATTAGAAACTGTCCAGCTTCCTGCAGGGGGCAGGGGCCCTAGACTGGAGCTCCTGGAGGAAGCGAGCACTTCTGGTGCCTTTGTTCATGAGCAATTGAAAATTACGGAGCCGTCTACGTCTTGGATCATCCTCTTCACTTCCCACTTCTGTTCTCAGTTGGTTTTTCTTATGTAGCTCTTTTGAAGGGCAGAGGAGGGGTGATAATGTAACTTATGGGAGCAAGAATCAAACAGCAATACCTGATCCCAGTAAATATGTGTATTGGTCCTGCTGACCTGATCTGGGCACCTTAGGTTACCTGTAGAGCCGGAAGAGCTCTTACTCTTGGAGGAGTCCCATTCTCCACCATGTCAAGTACAGTAAACTACACGTATATTACACATGAAATATGCATTTTCAGACAAAGCAAGTTTTATGATTTTACTTCTCATAGTTTTGATTTTGTACATTTTTGCATATAGGAGCTAATATACTTTTTCCAACTCCAAATATCATCATATGCCCCGAGAAAGCTCATGTGACATAAGGTGAAATGGCCCCGCCTGCCCTAGTGATTCTAGCAGTCCCCTCGCAGGCTGTTGGCTTTCATAAGAAAACTATCTGACTGTCGTCTCTGTTCAGTCAAGCTGGATTTTCAGTCACCCACTAAAGGTCCAGCATTATGCTGGCCATAGCATCACTCGACTTCAGGGGCCCCGTGCTCTGCCCTGTTCTTTGCTCAGCCTAATCTGGCTCTCTGCATTTCAGTAACAGTATCTTAACTCAGAAAGGAATTCTTCCAAGCAGCTGAACCAATGGGGGCAAGGGAACTGAGTTCCCTTTTCCAGATTCTGATTCCTTCTAGAAGAGTCCCATGCCATCTGCAGAGATGAGATAGAGCTACTAACTATAGCAACCTAATATGGTTACTATTAACTGAAGCAAAAATACGGTGGCATGGGAAAATATGGTGGCATTTTGTAAGTATTACTGTTTCTCAGATCTGGAACTCAGAACTTGGATCTGGCTTTGCTTTTTATACTCAAAGCTAAAAAATACAAACAATTTTGAGTCCTTGGCAGCAACACTGGAACAAGTCTGTAGGCAACCTAAATAACTGTTGCTGCAAATGGCCATGCCTATGGTGATGCCTAAATTCTTCTAAGTTTGGTTTGAGGCCTTTTTTATCGTCATACCTCACATGTTACCCCAACGAGACTACCGGCCTCACCAGAGCAGACTGATGCTGGGAGTGGTGGTCACACGGCTGAATGGACAGATAGGTTAGAGCCGTGCCGGTGTCATGGTTTGCGGAGCTGTATTCAGTGAAGATCTTGAAGGACAACAATAAAGAATCATGATAGAAAATATCATACAGGCTTACTAAATGCTTGATTCTGTTATCAGAATGTTTTGCACTTTACCCCACTGGTCAAATGTTAAGGCAACTCTATGTAGAAGAGCTGATGATTCTCCTTTTAAGAATGAGGAAACTGAGGCTTTGAGAGATTGAATGAGCTGAGACCACCCATGACCAGAATATGAATATTCAAACCTTTATCAGCTACAAACTCTGTGCTTTGAGTTGCCTTAGTTTCTCCTTTCTAATTTGAAGTTCATTCAAGGGACATTAAAAGAAACAAAATGAATCTTGGAGGGGCAATATTTGGCTTTTGAGAACAGGGATAAAGCAGAGTTTGACATTTTCTTCCATTTATTTTCCTTTCTTCTTTCCTCCTCCTTGCATCCTCCTACAAGCATTTATTAGACACTGGGCTAAGTAGGATGTAACCTGGTCCTGCTCTCAAGTCACTCATCACCTAGAGGAGCTTTTGCCAGCACAGCACATCCTTGCAACACAGTGGGCTGAGAACTGTCACAGGACTGTGTCCTGGTTCACTATAGGACAGGAGAAGGGGGGGCCAGGGACATGGGGATTGCAGGCATCGCAGCAAAAAAAGAAACCACCTTGTGTGCAAAAGCCTAGAAAAATGAAAGCATGCAACACTTTCTGGGAGTGGCAGTGCAGGTGGGGGATTCTCTCCGACCAAATGGATTGAAGGAATTGCCATGGGAGTGATGGCCATAAGACTGAGTGGACCAATAGGTGAGAGCCCTTTGGGGGCCGCTATAGGCAGAGACCCTCAATAAAGAGGTGTGTAAGGGCCTATGTTAGGACAAAGTAGCAGAGGTGGTATAAAGAGATGGATTCGAGAGATCTCAACTACAAAAAACCACAGGACTTAAAGACAGACTTGAAAAGGAGGAGAGAGGTATAGGCGGAAGTGAATCTGAGGTTCTTCAGCTAAAGCAGTAGGTGGGCGGGGGTGTTGTTTACGAGGATGAGGATGAGGAGGTGACCTGAGGAGGTGGACAGAGAGTTGTCAACAAGTGCCGTCTTGGACATGCTGCATTTGAGATGCCTCCAGGACATCCAGGTGGAGAAGTATATTTTTATGGCTATACATTGTTGTGGGGTTTTTTTCGTTTTTCCTAGTCTATAAATAGAACTTAAATCCTCCTTAAAGGAGTGAAGTTGCCAGTAAAAATAATGTCAGAATTAGTGTGTCTTGACTGTGGTTGGAGTAGACCCCTGTGGCAAGGCCCAGAATATAGAAAGCAAATGGTGTTTTTGGCAGTGGGGGACAGGCACCCAGCTGCTAGTAGGGGTTTAGGCCTGGAGAGGGGGTTGGGAGCAGAGGAGTGTTGGGGGAGGATAGAGCAGGGGGGTGGGGGTGGGCAGAAGAATTATCTCTAAGAAGAAATCACTTTTGTTTTTAATTTCACACACATGGGGCTCATAATATTTGCAAGAACAGGGCTTAGCAGTGGAGAGAGATGGAGAGATAAGGGTGAGCCTCCCTTCATGAGAGGCTGGGGGCACTATTGCTTTCTGCTGAACAGATTCCAGTGCTCAAAATAATCTATTTTTGGTGAAGGGCAAAGAGAAAGTGACTCCCAACCCTTTCAGGGCCTTCTTCATGCTTTCCTAGATGCACCATCCATCTCTCCACTCTGATCTGCCCAGAGTGTATACCCATGAGATTAGGGATCTGGAGAAGTTTCAAATTTGCAGAAGAGATTGTTTCTCTCTCCTGTGTCTTATTTTTACTTACTTGCCTACTTACTTTTCAGTGTCAAAGGGAACCAGTATATGCTGCAGTGTATCCAGTTCTGGGAGCCTCACCTCCCTTCTTGTATTAATTTAGGAATGTTTCATTTCTGCAAAAAATAGGGCTGTGATCTTTGCTTTTCTATGCGTGCCTTTCATCTGGCGCTCACAATGTGCGGTACAGATGTTCCACAGCCAGACCCTAGAGCCCCCAAATTTGCTTTGAGATCCCTAGCAAGTTACAGTCCCTCTAGGCAATACCTCCCCTTTACCTGCAGCTAGGCATACAAACAGAACACTTCCGTCAGGGGAAGGGGTGTCCCTCCCTGCGCTGCCTCGGCCTCTGCCTCCGCTCATCACACCCGACTCACATTCTGCCTTCTCTCCTCAGTCTGTATGACTCCCACTCACCAAGTCATCTTCGTTAGTTCATGTGTGTATGTTGAGTGATCTACTAATCCCCAGGGATCTAGCAACAAACAAAAGAGTCAGTTCCTGCGTCTAGGAGCTCAGTGTTGTGGGGGAGATGACACAAAAGTGGGCGTAAATTTATAATCTGGGAGGGCAGGTGCTAAGATGGGGGTAAGTGCTCAGTGCTATGCAAACACAAAATATGGGCCCATAACTCCCCTTAGTGAGGCAGAGTATGCTTCCTGTAAGAAATAAAAGTTTGCTTGCTACAGGTTGGATCCTGGATCTCCTACTATTTACAAGCTGTGTTACTTTGGGCAAGTCACTTTGCACCTCTGTGCTTGAAACATGATAATGAATTTAAAACTTAGTAAAGTCCCTAGAACATGGTAAATGCTCAATAAGGGTATGTTCTTTCATTCACTCATTCACTCCTTCATTCAGTAAATACCTACTGAGTACCTGCCATGTGTCAGGCAATGTTCTTGAAGGTGTGTAGAGGTGTGCCCTGGTCTTGGAATATCAATAATTCTGGGAAGTAAATTAGTTCATCTCAGTCCTTTTTCTTCTGCATGGACTGTATTTGGGAAAGTCTTAGAAGCAATACTAATAGAAGTTCTCTTTTGCTGCCTGTTGAGGCAGGAATCACAAGGACTTTCCTGGGGTGCGGGAAAGAAGCACATGTAGCCGTGCCCCCTTGCTCGGCTCTGGTTTTCATCTCACCTGCAGCTCCAAGCTGGTGTCCACTGGCTCCAGCCTACAGGAGTCACCCTCTCCCACCACCACCTCCCTTCCCATGCCTGTCTCAAATTTAGCTCTGCTTATAATGACAAGGTACAGAGAAATGCATTGGCATCCTCTGTTGGCTGTCAGAAACAGTCTAAAACCAAGTTGGGTGCCTTAAATCTTAACACGCGCCCACTGCTGCTGAATACGTGAAGTCGTTGGAAATAAAATGCAATGCGCCCTGTAGCATTTTCTCAGGGAGAACCTGGCCATCTCATTGCCTGTCCAGCCGTAGCTGCTTCAGACCCATCCCACAGAGCGCGGGGGAGACTGCAGACCACCCACGAGCTCAACCTTCTCCATTCTCTGGGGCTGCCTTGTCCCAGAGCAGCTCTGAACCCAGGAGGGGTGCTCCCCATGCTGTGAACGACCAGGGCTGCTTGCACAGGAGAAGATAAACTTGCCCAGGCGGGAGCTAAGGAAGCTCATTCTTATTGCTGTCATCGAGGCTCCAAAGATGCAGCAGTAAGTAGTCCCCTCCTCTGGGTCCAGAACACAGAGCTGGGTTCTTCAGCCCCTCAAACTCAAAGGTAGTAAAGCACCACTGCTTGGAGCCATTCTCTTTCTACCAAGCCCCATGCCCTTTCTGGTTTGCCTATTTTTTTTTCTTGAGACATAATTCAAATAACTTAATATTTGCCTTCTCAAAGTATGCAATTCAGTTTTTGGCATGTTCACTATGTAGTGCAAACGTCATCACTATCTAATTCCATAGCATTTCCATCACCCCCCAAAAAACCCACTCCCGCTTCACAGTCTCTCCCTCATCCCTTCCCCACTGCCTGTGCAACCACTAATCTATGTTTTGTCCCTATGTATTTGTCTTTTCTGGGCATTTCATGGAATCCTGCAATATGTGACCTCTTATGTTTACCTTTTTCACCTGGCATAAGGTCTCCAAGATTTATTCATGCTGTAGCATGTAATAGTACTGCATTCCTGTTTTATAGCTGAATAATGTTCCATCATGTGGGTGTGCCACATTTAGTTTATCCATTCATTCAACAGTTGATGGGTATTTATGGATTTTCAATCTCTTGGCTATGAATACGGCTATGAACAAGTTTTTGTGTAGATGTATGCTTTTAATTGTCATAGGGTATATACCTAGGAGTGGGATTACTAAATCTTGTGGTAATTCTATGTTTAGCTTTTTGAGGAACTGCCAAAATGTTTACCACAGTGGCTACACCACTTGTATTCATACCAACAGTGTACAAGGGCTCCAGTTTCTCCACATCTTTATCAACACTTGTTATTGTCCTTTTAGTAGGGCCATCCTAGCATGTACTGGATGTAAAGTAGTAAGTACCCCTTCCTATGTGTATTAATTTGGCCACTTTAGGCCTTTTCCACTTCTCTCCATGCATTGTTCCTACAAGCATAATTTCCTCCTATCTAAGATCCAGAATTTTTCCTAAAATGGAGAGAAAGATGATGGACAATTTTTAATACTTTGTGTCTCTCATACTTACTTCATTCTTAATGTTAAGCTGACTAGAATCTGCTCATCTCAACTTGAGCTCCCAATTCACATGTCTTCTAAAGATCAAGATTCCTCTTATTTCTGTTCTTTGCTAATTACAAGGCCTGAATTTGATAAGCTGGAGATAGCTACTCACTTTTAAACAACCAACCTTCCTGCTCCACAACTGGAGAGAGGAGAGAAGGAGCATTTTTCTTTCATATGCAATTTCTTGCTCCTCCTTATTTCTAAACCAAGGGGTTAATGAAATATGCAACAAACTTTGGTTTGAAAGAAATTAAAAACAAAGCATAATCACATTAGGCTTACTATTCAAGAATGTGTGTTCCCTTCACATACATGGTCAGTTAATCTATGACAAAGGAGGCAAGAATATACAACTGGGGGAAGATAGTCTCTTCAGTAAATAGTCTTGGGAAAATTGGACAACTATGTGCAAATGAATAAAAATGAACCTCTATCTTATACCACATACAAAAACAAATTTAAAAGGGACTACAGATGTGAATGTAAGACCTGAAACTATAATATTCCTAGAAGAAAACATAACAACAAGCTCTTGGACATCAGCCTCAGCAATATTTTTTTGGACCAGTCTCCACAGGCAAGGGCAATAAAAACTAAAATAAACGAATGTGACTACATCAAACTACAAAGCTTTTGCACAGTGAAAGAAACAAAATGAAAAGGCAATCTACTAAATGGAAGAAGTTATTTCCAAATCATACATCAGATAAAGGATTAGTATCCAAAATATATAAAGAACTTACACAACTAAATATAAAAAACAAACAAGCAAACAAAAAAACCTGGTTAAAAAATGGGCAGAGGACTTGAAAAGACATTTTTCCAAAGGAAACAAATAGATGGCCAACAGACAATTGAAAAGATGCTCAACATCACTAATAATTACGGAAATGCAAATCAAAACCACAATGAGATAGCATCTTATACCTGTCAGATTGGCTATTACCAAAAAAAATTCAAAAAGGCAAAAAATAACCATAACAAATGTTGGTGAGGATGTAGAGAAAAGGGAACCCTCATACTCTGTTGGTAGGAATGTAAGTTGGTGCATTTACTATGGAAGATAGTGTGGAGGTTCTTCAAAAAATTAAAAATAGAAATATCATATGACCCAGCAATTCTATTTCTACTTCTGGGTGTTTATCCAAAGAAAAAGAAAATACCAATTTGAAGGGATATATGCCTCCTATGTTTATTGCAGCATTATTTACAGTAGCCAAGATATAGAAGCAACCTAAGTGCCCATCAACAGAGGAATAGATAAAGAAGAGGTGGTACATATATACAATGGAATATTACGTGGCCATAAAAAAGGAATGAAATCTTGTCATTTGCAACAACATGGATGGAACTAGAGGATATTAAGTGAAATAAGTCTGACAGATAGACAAATACCACATAGTTTTACTTACACATGGAATCTAAAAAATAAAAATGAACAAAACAGAAACAGACTCATAGATATAGGAAACAAACTGTTGGCCACTAGAAGGGAGAGGCATTGGGGTTTATATAAGTGAAGGGGATTAAGAAGTACAAACTGCCAGTTATAAAATAAATAATTCATTGGGATATAATGTACAGCACAGGGAATATAGTCAATAATATTCTGATAACTTTGATGACAGATGGTAAGTGGACTTATCGTGGGAATCATTTTGTAATATATAGCAATATCAAATCACTATGATGTACACCTGAAACAAATAGGATATTGTAGGTCAATTATACATAGATATAAAAAGAATTTGTG
The DNA here is from genome assembly GCF_030020395.1 of Manis pentadactyla. Lineage (NCBI taxonomy): Eukaryota > Metazoa > Chordata > Mammalia > Pholidota > Manidae > Manis > Manis pentadactyla. The sequence continues at coordinate 42,887,793 of NC_080020.1, read as the reverse complement.
GTCCCTTGAACATAGCTGGTGTAAAGAGAATTTAATATGCATGTTACCAAGTTATATTAAATGAACTTAAGGAAACAAAGTACTTTTTATGTATTTTACTTGTGTGTTTCTATTATCACTGTCAGAGTTATGACTTATATATTGTTCTTATCATTAAAATAAGTCCTGAAACATCTCTAGCAAACAGTGAAATCACCAACCCATCTTGTATACTTGTGGGTAATCTGTGCATATTTTATAATTCAAAAGTTTCTAGTATATTTGAACTATCATGTGTCTCAACCAGCCCATATCAAAGAGGCTTTAAAGTATGACCAGTAAGTCTGATTACCAGCAAGACCAGAACAGTGAAGTGCAAAGCAAAACAGACTTTGGTTTGAAATCCAGCTCAGGAAGAATATAATCCCAGGCAAGTTACTTTTCTCTAGTATAAAATGAGATTCTGATATGTAGTTTATAGGGCTGTTCTGTAAGCAAATAATACTACTTGTGTATAAAGTGTTGGAAAGCGGATGGTCACATAATGGGGATAGCAGGAATTCAATAAAGGGAAGCCATTAGTACTAGCAATACAATAGATGTATCTTTCTTTAAATAATAAGTGTGTTGCAGAAATGGTGCAAGTAAACATTTTCTTACTTTGGTTTTGTGGACAATGAAACATTTTAACTAGATCAGGGAACTGATTGTTAAGGAACCCCCACACAAGTCCTCTTTTGTAAATGGGTAAAACACTTCTAGTTTTATCTGGTTTATATACCTTTTATTTTTGAATAGCAGGCTTTCTTAAAATGGGACACACATGTCCAAAATCTTAAGCCCCCATCTCCTGCCTCTGCTTGGAAAATGTCACAGTTTGTTTCTCCGGTTAGCAAATGCTGGTGTGGCAAACAGTTCCCACCCCCCAGATGTGACCTGACTGTGTGTGAGAGCCCAGGGTCTCTGCGTGGAAGGAGGTACTGGCTCCTCAGAGGAAAAGACTGATTTCATTAATCTTGTTCTTCACTGGGCCTTTAGGAGAAATAACACAAAATCCTTTAGGTTAGAACCAAAGCAGAGTACTCAAATCATACTAAAGATCTCAATTACAACCTTGGGAGCACAGATGGCCACTGGATCTGATAGAGAGAACCCTTTTGACTTAAAGAGGGGAGCCTTTGAAATTAATTGGTCACTCTGAAGTAGTGTTTTTAATCATGAGAACTTTTTGTTATGTAGAACAGTCCTTACTAGCGCTGACTTTGAGGACTGAATTAATTTTGCATGAGTTCGTAGTGCTTCTGGCTACCATTCCAGCCTTTTCTAATTTCTGAGGATTTTTGTTTTTTTTAATGCATAGAGTGATTTGTTTTAAGTGTCTCCACATTGCCGTATATGAGGAGCTCTATTTTCTCCTTGGTCACTGGCTAGAAGACGGATTCTGGTGAGTTTGAAAATTCTGCATTAGGCCATATGAGTTAGCCTATCCCCTTCTGCTACCAAATATTCTTCCTGCATCTTCCATTTTCCTTGCATATGCCTTGTATACTGGCAACATACACACAGTCATTGAACCAAGAAGGCAAGCAAGAGAATCAAGTTTCCCTCTTGTCAAGAAGTGACTTCTTTAGAACTGAAAAATTTGGATGAGGGATGTGGTCCACAGCTTATTTATTCTTATTCCTCCCAGGAAGGGGGCTTGGGGCTCTCTACTGTCCCACTTGGGTTCCTGGGAAGCTCTACCCTCATAAGCCTGGTTGTTGGAAATGAGGGTCTTGTCTAATGGAAGTAGAAAGAACTGACTTCATTGTTAGCCTGTCTGAGAAAGCAAACTGGGCCTCATTTTCTGAAGCATCTCCCAAATACTCTAATCCACACTGATCGCCTCCATTCTCCAAACTCTTATAGCAGCCATACTGTCATAGCCATTCATCAGGTAATACATACTCGTGGCAGGAAAAACAGAAAATATCTTTTAGCCTGTCTTTCTTTCCTAACATTTCATGAATATGTCATTTTCAGTAGATTGTAAGTGCAAGAATTGGAGAGTGTCTGACACAATTTTATAGGAAGAAAGGGAAGGAAGGGAAAGAGAAGAGGAGGGGAAGGGAGGGCAGGGGAGGGAGGGTATATGGCTCTTCTGTAGTTTAGAAGACTTAGTCTAAGTGCTGAAGCCACTGCAAACATAATGGATAAAAACAGCAGCTCTGGAATCCTCCCCTGTTCATCATCCTGAATCCGAGGTAGATGCCACTCCTGTGTGTACCCATGGTATCTGGCCTGGCTCCTTTCAGCACTGTTCATGCTCAATTGTGATTACCTGTGTGCAGGACTGTCACCTGCACTGTACTGTGTTCCCTGAAAACAAAGAACTTGTTCTGTGTCTATGTCTTGTTTGCAGGTCTATGCCCAGTGCTTAGTTCACAGCCTACACACTGCTAAGTAAATGTTGAATGAATGAATCATGTAAATTAGTTGGGGCCTCTTCTCAAAAGAAATGATACTAAAAAAATACTATGTGCATGTCTAAGATACTCAGAATTGATTCAGAGCCTGATACTCCTGTAATGTAGTTTGGGCATAATGCTAGCAGGGTGCATGGGAAGGGTGACAAATATGAAATATGGTCCAGTAAAGAAATTATAGGCAGCTGAATGTTTTGCATCCTTCTTCATGTTGTATTGACAGTACACCTATTAATCACCACCCCTATCAGTTTATCAGCCTCACATTAATGCATCAATCATCATTTGCAGGGAGTAGGAGAAAGGAGCTGGCTGTACAAAATAATTCCCTTTTTTAAGGGTAGCTAATAAGCAATGGGCTGATACCTATTGGTGGGATTCTTTGGGTCATAATGTATGCAGAAGACCTCTTTTTTCCCCTGTATTAAGGGATAATTGATTGAGGTCAGACATTTTGGAGAGTCCTGGGAGATTTTTAATCCAGTGCCATCATGCAAAGCTTACTACATCAGTAAGACAGTTCCGTAGGGGGATGGAGGAGTAATTGAGATGCCACACCAGCTGGAATCCAGATGAAGATACATTTGGAAGCTTAATCACAATCATGTTCTACACTAAATATTCATCCGTCTGTCTCCCAAAGAGGACAGGAAATTAAGTTGTCAAGGGCAGGGGGATGAGAGTTTAGCTGAAAGAAGAGACCCACACCTCTACCTTAATCTCTAAGTACGCAAGACTGTCGAAGATGGTTGCCACAAAATCCTCTTCTTTCCAGTTTTATTTCCTGAAACTGTTTCTACACAATTTATCAGTTTTACATTTACCAGAATGAACTGTTAAGATAGCTCAGCCTCCTCTCTATGGGATAAATACAGATGAGCAATGCCATCTCAATAGAAAAATGCATTACTGAGCCAATATAGAAAAGTATTAACTTTGTAAACATGCGAGAAGAGCAGGGGAATTCCTAAACAGAGCTGGCGGGCTGCGATTGCACATGCCTCAGTGTACTGCGTCCTGAAAGGAGAACTAAACCCTGGATGTGGTCAGTAGGAATTACATTACATATTGTGGGCTTTCTTTCTTTTTTTTTTCTTTTTTTTATTTATTTCCAAGTTAAACTCGTTATGGTCCCCTCAAGACATCTGAATTTCATTTCAAAGGGTGACTTGAAAAATGTATGCTGTTGCCATAAATAAGATGATATTTTCCTTGCACATTCTGACCCAACAGTGTGAATCAAACACTGCCATTTATTAAAAGGGACAGAGAAGTTCAGTGTCACCTTATCATGAGAGGAGGTTGCGTTAAGCAGGGTATCTTTGGCTGCAAGTAATAGAACAAGCCCCGCTCAAGTTAGTTGTAATAAGGGACTGCCGGACAGGTTTACCCCGCTATCTGAAAGTTCCCTGAATATTGCTTCACTTGTTCGGAAGACTTGCATTAGTACCTGTTTTCTAACTGAAAGAAATCTGACATGGATTTTTGCTTTCACAACATGGTAACTGCTGCCTCACTTTAGACCATTTTGGCTCAGGAAAGGTTTTAAAGGAACTCTGTACTTCCGGAAAAGTGGGAGCAATTTGAATTTCACACAATAGACGCCTTTAGAATGGGAATACCCAAGACGCAGGAAGTTAGGGCCCCTGCTCTGCTCTCTGGTTCTCTCAGTGTTCTCTGCCTTCCTCGCTGTGTTGACACCATCCTCTGATTGGGTCTTAGATGACTGTAGACCATTCCAGCCATCATATCCTGATGCTTCAGTCTCCAGACAAAGGAGGCCTCTCTTCTCTTTGCTTTTCTCAAGGGCACTTGATCTTACCTGCCTATTGGTGACTATTTTATAGACACCTTTGCATGAAGGTGGTGGTAGGAATATACCACCCTCCTAGTACCATCCTGACATGACCGAATTCACATGGTACCGTAGAAAGAACATGGGCTGGGGAGGCCAATAGTCCTGTATTTGAATCTCCATCACTAGATAGCTGTGTGACCTTGGTGAATCACTTACCCTCAGTTGGCTTCACTGCCCCTTAGGTAAAATATGAGTATGAGAACTGATCCACAGAGAGCTTGTGAGAATTCAAGCATGCAGCGCCAAGCACAGGGTGGGCACTGCTCAAACATAATTCCCTTCCCACAGGAGCCTTTTCATTGAGGGGATCTCAGTGCCGGCTTACTAAGATGCTCTCTTTTTCCTAGGTGGAGGTCTCCATTTGGTAACCCTATCTTCTAAGTAAAATATAATTTAATTAAAAACATGTGCACATTGCTATATTTAATATAAATGTATCATAGATGTACATTGATAATATGTGTATATGTGTTATATGTATATATGCATATATATTCAATCAACAGTTCCACACTGAGAAGATACCCTGTGTTTCACACTGTTCCAGGCATTCATTCCAGTGTTCTAGCTCAGTACTACTAGAAATGTGGTCCACAGATCAGTGCCAGTTGGCAACACTGTTACTGGTCTGGGCCAGATAAGTGCAGAAATTGAGAGTAAGCAGAGACGTAGTAATTTGACACTGCTAAGTGTCATCCATGCCCATTTTCGTTTTTCTAATACTTCATTTTTATTGCATTCTATAAAGTTATTGCTGCATGATAGACTGCAGAATAAAACAAAAGCAAAACAAAACACTGGCCCTTCATGCAATCACCAGAGAAGTTTGCTAAGACAGACACATAATGAACTACTCCTTGCCTTTCAGGTGTGAAGGTTTATTTGACGTGGGAGGAGACAATTACACAAAGTTGTTAAACAGCAGTGCAAACACAATAATGAAAAATAATGTCATAAGGCAGTCATAAATGACACAGTGCCACATCAATGGTCGAGATAACACTTGCCACAGATGTCCACAGGAGGACGAGGTCACAGCGTGGCAGTTGTCGGCAAAGTCTTCCCTGAGCAGGTGGATTTGTTTTGATTTCCCCTGCATCCTGGGCCTCCTGTCAGGCTCTGCTCTGTCCCTTCTCACTTGGCGGCCTGACGGGTTAATCTCCTGGTGAGCGAGGGCCTGCGAATGAAGCTGGATGGAGTTATATGTCAGACTGCAACAGGCGCGCACTAAATATCCTGCTCCATTATTCTTGACGGGGCTTTGATGTTAGCATAAAACACATCAGATTACACAGGACGTCATGTCATGTGTCAAATCAGTGTTGGGGCTCCGTCCTGACACTTTAATTAGTTCGGGTGGAAGGAAAGGGTGTATTATTTTTCTGTCTCAAGGCAAAGACCTTAACACCCACTGAGAACTGTTTGGTTATGCCCAACCCTGAATGTAGTCTTCTCTCCTTTTAAAAACACAGCCTGTACCCCCTAGGATAACGGCCACAGTGTCAAACTCGTGAAAAGAGCTATGAGCGAGGCTGTATAAACTCGCAAGACTTCAGTCCACCAGGAGAAACTTGAGTGAGCTAGCTATGCCCCCAAGTGTCCTCATCTTTCACAACTTAAGTGCTTGATAATTATTGACTCTGCGTGTTTCTCAGCCTTAAAAAGTGGCTACTAATGCTTTCATGTATCTCGAAAGAGTAATCATTGTTGAAATGAGGTAATGCCTATGACCGTGCTTCGGATGCACAAATGATGCTAACTGGTGAGGCAGGGGAGGGAGGAGCGGGGAAGACACCTTCAGAAACCTTTGCCCTTAAAAGCCCTCAGTCAGTTAACAGCCTTTTCCCCCATAGCTGGAAACACCTGAAAACACTGCTTTGCCTGTGCCCCTGCAAGCAGGTGTGGGCATAGGAGTTTAGCGATATAGTCCATCCCAAAAAGTGTCCGGGCAAGACCACAGCCCTTTGCCGTTTGCGAACGTGGCCCTGAGTGATGAGAAACCTGTGCTTTGCTCTCTGCTCCGGAAGAAAGGCGTCCAGCTTAACAGTGAGTGAAACCTCCGAGTGTCAATAAGCCACATTCATTTTGACATCTAGACTCCTGTGTAATTAAGACCTCAGGTCTGGCGCTTGGTTTATCAGTGGGTGTCAATTCTCATTTACATAAGACTTTGGTGTTTCCCACATCTCTGTACAGACGCTGCCAAAAGAAATACTATTAACGACGAAAGGGCTGAGGATAGAATTACACAGCCCATCGTGTTTTTAATCCCTGCTTAACGTTTCCCTTAAAAAGAACACTGCCCTATTCGGAAATTAAACGCAATGTGTTTAGATGTTCTCTATGGAGGGAGAAGGGAGGTAGATTTTCCACAGCACTATTTTGAGCTTGAAAAATTTCCGATTTCATGCCCCTTGTTCAACTGAGAAGCAGAAGTGGAGGGTGGCTTCCTCATCTCTCTTTTAGGAAACAACAGGCTCTTCTTGCCTCCCTGTAGACGGACACTAAACACTGAGACTGGACTCAAAGACCCCCTAGGTGTGGTAATCTAGTCTCATTTATTCAGACTGAAGTCTGGGGTGAAACTGGATCCTCCAAGGAGAAAAGTGACTTCTGAGCTTCAGGAAACCCTTCTTGCCTCCCTCGGGAGCTTTCTCCAGGGCCAAGAACAGGGGCGACCCAGCCCTTTGGATGCCTCCTTGTCCTCCAAAATCATTATCTGCAAGGCAGAAGCATTTATTTTTGCAACTCAGATGAGAAATAGTCTCATCTTTCTCAAGAGAAGTTAAGGGACTTTCACAAGACCACACATGTAGTTGGCTGTATGACCTGGGAAATAATGCAGCATCTACAGGTCTTCATTTTCACATCAGTAAAATGTGCTTATCCGCCAAATTAGGGCTGGGGAAAGAAGTCTAATAAAAAGGGAGAGAGAAAAGAGATCCTGGAGTTTATGTAACAGGATTCTAGTCCCTACAGTATCTGTTTAAGTAGGAAGCCATCAAGAAAGAATGGCAATCCAGGATTGCTTTCAAGGAGCCTCCCATCCCAGCTCTATCACTTACTGTGTGACCTTGGCCCAGTTACTACACCTCTCTGGGCCTCAGATGCCTCCTCTCAAAAACGGATCACTATGGTGCTGCCTTTACAGGACTGCTGTGAAGATTAAGTGAGATAATTCTTATAAAGTACTCAAAGAGTAACTGACATCAAGGTAGCCCTCAGTTATCGTTACCTATTAATAGCAGTAGTGACTGCAACTACTGCCATTTATCCATCCCGATGGCTATCCCCTTCTGAATGAGGCAAAAACAGTGACTGGCTCCACTCATGCCAGGGTCTCCCTGTACAGTCTGTCCTCAGTGTACAGTCCTAGGAGGCCGAGGCAATCCTGGAAGGCATCAAAGAATCTAGGTCAGTGGTTATCAACCTGGGTTCACATAGGCAACATCCCAGGGCACTTCAAAAAATATTGAGGCTTGGGTCCCATACCTGGGGATTTTTATTTAATTACTTGGGGTCCAGCTAGGAATTGAGTTTTAAAAGCTTTCCAGGTGATTCTAATGTTAAGAACCACTAAGCTAGTGGAAAGCCATATTCATCTTGATATTTAAAAAGGTCATGAAATGTGTATGGTATAAAGTATTATTTCCCAGGTATAGTGTTTATTGCTGGTGTAATGGGAGATCCTGTTAGATAATATAGATTATTTCTATGCAAATAGTCCTCCAACTATTTTAGTGTGAATTAGGAAAAAAAATATCACAAGCATATCAGCTGTGTGATTTCACAAGTAATATTCATTAGGTTGAAATTTCTTTAAAAATAAAAGTGAAAGGGAATAAATATAAGTTCACTTTAAATAAAATATCAAGTTAATATTTACACATTAAAAAAATATGACTGGTATATATAATGACTAAAGTTTGAGAAATGCAGTATGAAACAATTAGAATTAGAATTCTGAGTAAATGTGATAATTCTAAAAAATAAAATTATTCAGTAATTGTATAATTTTTAGCATTTGAAAAAGTAAAGGTAGATTAATGAAATATGATGAAACTTCTAACCAATGTAAGAACACAAAATCCTTGGTTTCTAGTAACATTTTTGGAATGTAGTCATAAATGAAAACATTATTCCATATTTACTCAGAATTGTAATTATAATTGTTCTGCATATCTTGGTATGGTTAATGATAATGACATCATACATTTTTAGTAATGCTTTACCATTTACAAAGCACTTTTACTTACATTATTTAATTGGGCTTCTAATAACTTGCTGAGGTTGGATATCAGCCCCTTGTCACAAAGGGGAAAATGACACCCATAGGGCTGGCTAAATGACTGTCCACATTACACAGATAGGATGTCATGCGGCAATACTGGAATGTCTTCATCTAAATCTAAGGTAGAACTTTCTATTTGCTATCACTCTTGCTCTTCTAGGTCTTATCCATGTTGCCTGCTCTCTCTTCCACATTAAATAAGAAAATTCCTCAAGGGCATCTCTCCCCATGTGGCTGTGGATTTCCTTTCTGGTAATAGGTTCCACACTCAAGAGCATGCAGGGTAACTTCCAGTACCAGAAGTTCATTAGGCTGGTTAGGTCACATTCAGAGACAACCACCTTAATCACCTCTTCACAGATCTCTTCACTTATACTCTTGACCTACCTCGATATTTTCTCCAGACAACAGCCAAAATCACTTTGAAAACATGCCAATCTACCATGATACTCCTTACTTAAATCCCTGCAATCACTGTCCATTTTGCTTTGCATAAAGGGTAAGCCACAGCCCTGTCTCCCATCCCTGGCTCTCTGTTCCCGCTCACTGGGTGCCAGCCAGCTTCTCTTTCCAAGCCCTCAAAAGAGCCACACACCTGTCACTCATGTCCAGACAACACTGTTCCATGTGACAGAAACACGCCCCTCTCCCTCTCTGGGGAGAAAACCCAGCTTCAGTTCTGTCTGCAGAGAGTGGAGATCCCTGATGTCGACTGGATGAGCATTACTCTTTCAGGCAGCAAGTTTTTCCTTCCTAGATCTTAATATGACTTAGAATTATTTATTGGAGTGAAGCTACATGATAGCAGAGATGGAATCACCTCCATATTGGTCTTCTACCATTCTAGTCCCAGACCCTAGTGCAGAACTTAGTACATAGTCATTTCTCAACAAGTATTTGTTGAATTAACACACAGACTATGAGAAGACCGATGGTGGCTTACCCTCCCTGAAAAACAGGGAGCCGTGTCCACTGCTTGTGCTGACAGCAAGCTAGGAGGTCAGAAGTGGCTGCGAGAACTTCGCAGCTGATCAGGGCCTCCTGCAACTGTATTATCCTAATGGTACTGTCTATACTGAGAGTGCTATCACCAGAATGCTGGATTCTCTAGACAGGAAGTGAGAGCCTGACAGCAGCTTCCAAGCTATATTTTCAGGAAGAGAAAGAACCTTCTACTTAAACCCAGGGTAGAATACCCAAAGCCCTGCTGACCCCACCTCTCCATGGCTCCCCCAGAAGTGCCTGGTGTGCATAAGTACTTTGGGGCTCTCAGGAACACAATTTTAAAACCACATATCTGGTAGATATGTACAGCACCAGGAATTAGAAATTTGCACTCTATTCCCAATTATACCACTTTCTACTTCTGAGACAGTAAGTTGTTTTTATTGGCCAAACTTCAGTTTCCTTATCATTAAAATAGGTACAGTATTGCTCATCCTACTTAACAAAATGACATTCTGAATAGGTACCATTTTACATTATTATTTGAGCCCAAGCTATACACTTATGATTTCTTCTCCTTGAGGGCTTTTTAATGAAGGAGAATACAGTGATCTCATAGATTCAAAGACATTCCAAAGACATAAACATAGTGAAACAATAAATGCATTATTTATTAGCATTATGGATTTAGGTGGGTGGCCAGAAAAAGACAGTGTTCTGTCGCAGGAAGATCTTTGCCTGAGGATCAGGAGACCTGGGTTTGAACCTACCCTGTCATCCAGTTACTAGCTGTGGGAGTTTGGTAGTTCATATAACCCCTGGAAGCTTCAGTGGCCCCATCTGTAAATTGTAGAGGGGTGGGGAGTGGAGAATAGTAATGACATAATGGCAGTTTGGAGTAGCAAATGAAACAGCAGCTAAGAGAGGCCTATGGAAACAGCAAAGTGCCTTAGCAATGCAAGGCATTAGTGTTATCCAAGCACTTCCATTACTTAGCCAAAGGGGAAGTCAAGGCTCTGTCAGGGAAGGCTACCCAATAGCAAGGAAGTCTCCTCAGTAATGGCAGGAGGCAGAGGGCGTGTCTAGCCAGAAAGCATGTGCTTCAGGTGAAGGTGCGCCCTGGGAGAGGGCTTATTTCCAAGGGGCTGGCAGGACCCAACCAAGATGGCAGGGTGTCCCCCCTTTCCAGGAATTGAAGTCGCTCTAATTCTGGATTACAAGGCAGAGGGCAGCATCCAGGTGGGCAGAACGTGTTAAAAGGATCCCAAGAACACTCAGGGATGTTTGTTTTTGATTAAAAGGTAAGGATTAACTGGATTAGTGGAGTCTCATGGATGGAGAATGTGATACTAATTGCCCCTTAATTACAGTGGATTCCACTGGAATTGTGTATTCCCCTCCACAAGCCTAACCACTGCCCCTCCTTCCTCCTCTGCACACAATGCTAAATGAACATGTCATTGTAACTGAGATGAAAGGCCTTGAAATATTTTCCACTTTCCTCCAAGATCTCTTGTTTGCAAAATACAAGAGGATCTATGTTACTAATCTAATTCCAGTTTATTTCATAACCAAAATAAGAAAGTATTCCAGGGATTCAGATTTCTGGAAGGTTTTTCCAAGCCCTCCTTCCTTTTAGGTTTCTCTACCACACCAATGGGCTAAATTAATAGTTCTCAAAGTTGAGTATATTTCAGACTCACCTGGTGACCCCATTAAAGCACATTCCTAGGCCTCACCCCCAGAGTCTCTGGTTCAATAGGTCTCTGATTTAGTTAGGAGTTCCCCCAAACTCACATTTCTAACAAGTTTCCCAGTAACACTGATGGCAGTGGTCGAAGACACACTTTGAGAACCATTAAACTAGAGAAATATCAAAGTATTTTAAAGTACCTGGTCAAAGAAAAGAGGATGCAAACTTCAAAGACCTAGGAATAGGTCTCCTTGAAAGAGGAGGTACAGTCACTCAAAATTTAAAAATAACTTATTTCCTCAGTCAGGTATGCATATATTTTCTTAGATTGTATAAAGCTTATAGATACAGGATAAATGTGCTTTGCTGTGGCATAGGAAATGTAAAGGAGTGTGGAACTAAGGCAGGTTCTTCCTGGGGCCCCCTACCTATTCTTCCTTCAGTCAGTCTGCTCACTCTCCTCTTCTGTTTATTACTGTCAAGTAGTTTTTTGACAGCTCCACAGCCATTACACCTCCAGACCCCTGAATATTTGCTCTGCCTTGACACCACCAATATACATGTAATCCTGGTCCACATTTGCTTACAGATCACTTCTTTTGTGAAAGCCTGGGTAAGGTTTGGTCTACTTTTGCAAATGTTTCCAGAATTTTGCAAAGCACTGGACAGTGAGTCAACAGATTGTGGGTTTTAGCCTTGTATCTTTTTTTCCACATAACTATGGGAAAAGTGCTGTAAACCTCTGGGTACGGTTTTACTCATCAATTAAAGGGCAGAGTCTAGCTAGATTAGTGGTTCTTCCCTTTTAGAGGAAAATAAAAATGAAACATATAGACCTCTTCCCTGGAAAATGCACATGTGTGCACACATACAAAATATCACAATATTTAGACTGCATAAACAATAATATAGTAATAACAAGTAATCATAATAGCTGGCATTGATCAAATGTCAGCTAGATGTCAGGCACTGTGTAGAGCATTGAACACATATTAACATATTTAATCCTTGCAACAACCCTCTGAGGCCATCACCCCCAATTTCTTTCTTTTTTATTAAAATATCATTGCTATACAATCTTATATCACACCCAATTTCTAGATGAGAAGATCATGGCAAAGATGGGGAGGAATTCATCTTGGGTCACCCCAGTAGTCAGCAACAGAAGGGGGATTTGAGACAATCTACACAGTCCTGAAACTGATAAATGGTCCCCTGGGCATATGTGACCCTGAGTTAGGAATGGACCTTATTCCAGATGATATTTTAATTCCTTGAGCTCTGAAGTCCTAAGATTCACAATTTTTTTTCCAAGTCCTAAGAACCAAACACTGAGGAAATGACCCAGAATATTCTCAAAACTTTTATGCATCAGAAGCAATCACAAAACTTAGAATTTAAAGATTTGGGGTTCAGACTCAGAAAAGCAAGCCACCTCTGTCCTTTGTGTCTGTCTTAAAAATGAACACATTCTTCACACAGTTTCTAACCAGAGGCAGCCTCCTTTCAAGGCAGGGGGAAGTACCCATCTCAGCTGGGCAGGTCAGTAATGTGACAAGATAAAGGGCAGCTCCTTAATGAAAACCAGTCTGCCTCCTGCCAGCAAAGGAGTTTTCCTAGTGCATTTCAAGTCCGCTAACACCTCTTCCCAGATCAATGGCTTTTCATAAATGCACCAGGAGATCTTTGAACCACTAATGCTTCAGGGGCTGTTTAGGTCTGGAGTCAAACTGTTTAATATAACTCTCCTCCAAGTCTGGCTCTATTGAAAGGTCTCAGGAAACAAGGCAGGGGATGTATAAAAAGCAGAACCATCACGGCCAAGTGACGTCCCCTACCTCAGCCTCCTGTTTATACAAGCAAATTGGACTAGTCTGATTACTTTCAGGCGGGGAAAGGAGGAATGAAATGACATGTGGGTCAGTGTGGAGAGTTGAGTGAAGACGAGTCAGATTAAACGTGCCTTTTGATTGGAGGGGAGCAAGTCATTTGCTTAGGAAAGGGAGAAGCCATTGATTGACTTCATCAACAGATTACGTAACTAACAGATTAAGCACTACAATAAAAACTGCGTTGTCCCAGGGAAGTGTGGGCCAGGCGTCCCACTTTCCCGTGAAAATCAGTGCCATTTCATTTAAAACTTGTCTAAACACTCAACTAAAAGAAGGGTCTTTTTCAGAAGGTGGATGACTGTGAGCATCCAGGAGACATTATACCAAAAGGTAGTCTTCCTGCTAAAGCTGGCCCCCGCCTGCTCTCACAGAGCTCAGGGTGAGAATGACAGTGAAGTAATAATAACAGGTGGCATTTCCTTAATGTGCCCCCAGCAGGCACTGTGTTGTCTTTAACTCATTGAAAACTCATAGCCATCCTCAGGGGTGAGGCCTCTACTATTATTAAGTCCACTTTCAGATAAGGAATCTGGGCCTCAGGGCAGATAAGCAAGTCGACCAGTGTTGCGTCCACCTGAAATGGGAACCTGAATGATTTCTTCGTCTTAACCACTAAACTCTATCTGCCCATGTGAAGATGATGTGCCACCATCTAAGGCTTAGCTCACTTACTCCTAAAGGGCTATGACTTGGTGATTATGTCATGTACCCCTCATTTAGATGTCAAGCCCCTCATTTAGATGTCAAGCCCCTTGAAGGCAGCAGCCATGTGGTCCTTTAATTTTTCCCTCCCACTACCGTGCCTGGTACATAGAGACCCAAGCCCTACCTTCAACTCTTGGAAAGTCGGTCTAAACATAGCTTTAGGGTTTTGTGGGATTTTTCCTGATTATACTATTTATGCAAAGTTACTGCACAAAATACTGCTTTAGGAACCAAAATTGTATAAAGATAAAAAGAAGAAACCACCATAGTGTAACAATCATTAGCATTTTGGTATATAGTCTTCTACTCTTTTCCTTGTGTACATATACATATAAAGATATAATTTAAGTAGGTTTATACTATGTATATTGTTTGGCAGCCTGATTTTTTTGCTGACCACATACCATGAACATTTTCCCACATTGATAACCATGATCGTCAGCAGTTTGTATGCCATAGTCTTGAACTCAGTGCTCCATTGTGTGGTTGTGCCAGAATTCACTATTCTCCTGTTCCTGCAGAGGTGCAGCAAACATTCCCGCACATACAAGGGTGGTTCACCTGTCTGTCAGTCCTTGCTCTTGGCTCTGCCTCTTGAAATCTTCACTCCCACAGCAGCTGCTTGGGTTACAGTTCTAGAAATGGCTAAGCTTATACATTGTCTGTTCTGGGGTACCTCGGAGACTTGTACAATTTGTTTTTTTATATAAAAATTAAGCTGTGGCATTTCCCTTAGACAGAAGGAAGACCCAAGGGCCCATTCCTGACTCAGCACCCCCAGGACATTCTGGTCTCCTTTGCTGTGAGCAGTCTCTCCCTGGAGTTACCACAACCTGGGGCTTGGCGCCGTAGCGCCCTCTCTATAGAAGTGCTGTGGACAGCCAATGAACCTGTGGGCAAGGGTTAATCAATGCCAGCAAGAGCATGGGAGAAGCAGCATGCTGCGGGTTTGTGCTTCAGGGTTTGAGGAATAAGTTACTCCTCCTTTAGGCTCATGGGCTCCAGTGCATCCTGGGGCCCACAGGTGGCTACAGCTGTGCTCGGACCAAGCTCAGACGAAGGTGGAGCTCAGGGAGAACTGGGCTTTGCAGTAAGAATTAATATAAAGTCCAGGCCTCAGAAGCCCTATTTATTGTTTTTCATTTGCCAAATGAAGGCAATTTTTAGACTTAGATTTTTTTTTGATGAACTGTTACCATGGTGATGGAATTGGAAATTCTTTTCCTGATAACATTGCTGTTAAACCATTTGTTGAATTATTTGCATACTGTGACTCTAGGAGGCCCCTAGAGCTGTGTGCTTCCCTCTCTATCAAGAAGGGAGTTGATCTCAGCCATCTCTTAGATTCTTTGCCACAGAAAGTCCAAGTTTCCTGTATGTCTGTCTCTACCAAGTATATAATGAGGCTTCTCGATTCCCCATAATCCATATCACAAAAGCATCTCAGGAGAAAACAAAATCATCAAAGAAAAGGAAAAAGAGTGAAGAATTTACCATCTGTTCCAGGGTAATGATTTCAAGTCTTTCTACTACTTCTCTGGACTCCCCTGATTTGGTCTCTTGAACATCACGTCTACGAAATTAACCACAGGCAGAGCTGGAGGAGTGGGTGCAGTAAATATGACCTCCCGGATTGAGCTGCGAACTCGGGATGAGTTGATGCTTCCCTTACTGGGCTGGAGCCATTTCTTAATTCACATCTTTCCTTCTTTGAGTGATAGTTTAAGATTCCAGATGGATTCAAAGTAATTTTTTAAAAAGATCTTCTCTCTTCCATAGATTCCAGAATTGTGTCTAAAGATGGCCGTTCTATATGTCCTTCTCTGATTTGGACCCAACAAAAGAAAATAGATTGCATTCTGAAACTTCCAACATTTTCTGTGACTCACACTTCCATTCAGACCTGTTCTCTGGAAAAGTACCAGTCCCAATAATGAGGAACAGTGTCCTAATAAGAAGTAATTTAAATTTACAAGTTCTCTTCTTACTTGGTGAGACTTAGAGGTGTCTGGAGATGTTAGGCATCACCGTTGCTCTGTAATTCTGTGGCCCCATGAGAATTGTGCACCTAGGTAGCCACTGCTTGAAGCTGAACCTATGTCTTGGGTTTGTGACCTGTCTTTATTGTGTCTCTTTTTCCCCCATTCTCTGTTACTCCTCTTAAAGACAAGCGGGGGTGGTTTATTCTGGGTTGTTATCAGTTTGCTGCTGAAGGACGTGGAGCGTGTGACAGCTTGGGCAAGGCACGAAGCCCAGGCTGTTTGTGTCACACTCCGTTCCCACTGACAAACACTGCTGCTCGCCTCCCTGTCCAAATCTGATAACACGTATGTTCTCCCAGTTCTGTGCTGTTGCTCTGGAAACTGAAGCAGCCGCCGATCTGGAGTAGGATCATGGCCTAGTCAGCCTCACAAGTCTCACAGCCTTTCTGGCAACTTCTGGCAAAAAAAAGTGCATCCGCTCCCACTGCCCAGTGAGAGGTATTTGGCTGGTAGCTTTCTTGCCCAGTTTCTTGCCCAGTGGAAAATGCTGCCACTTCAAGTTGGAGAATAAAATGTGTGTCTGCCCACAGCTCACACTGGGGACAGTGTATTTGTTAGAAGAGGACTCAACTCCAGTATGTCAACTGAATCCCAGCCCCACTGCTTACCTGATAAGGCCCAGCGACAATGCTCAACAAATACACGCTGTTATCACATCCCCTTCGCTTTCTCCCAGTGTGCACTGGCCATACAGAGTTGCTAAATTCCAGCGCTGCATTCACATTCGGCAGCTTTCTCTTGGATTAAGCTCCCAGCTCAGAGGCCTGCCAGCCAGACGACTGGTCATGTTCTTCATCTTTCTGACCCTATTGGTCATTCATCATTTTAGAGTGGGTGTCACTAGAAGTACAAGCAATCTATGGCTTTTACCGAGGTGATGCATTTTTGCTTAATCTGCTCATCTTTTGCTCACTTTCTTGTGGAACAAAGCAGGGCTTGAAACTTGGATGGGGTGTGTTTCTTCTCAGTACACCTCTGTGTTTAAGCACAGAGCACACTATTATTTACTTACAATAGCATGGCTCTTGCTCCCTTTGGGAGGGGTGTCAGGGCACATGCTGGAAAATTCTGTCTCTGCTACACACCCAGCATTTCATCTGAAATAGCAAGGGGCCTGAAACCATTTCCTGTATCTGCCTGTTACTCAAAAACCCATTATATCCAATAGGATGCTTTTAGGTGCAAGAAACAGAGACCTCTGACTCATATAATTGTTCAACCTTTCATTGCTTTCAACAGTAAGATTATTTTTGTACAAGGCAAACATAAATACACAGTGGGTATCAACTCAGTCTGCAAATATCAGTATATATAATAATTTCTCACTCATGTTCATTTTCCTCTTCCCACAAAAACTAAATCTCAGGCACTCTGAGTCCTTCTTCCCCCTTTCCCAGGGCTGTTTAATGGTCCAAGTCCCAGGGTGCTTAAGTGGTGCCCAGCATTAAGGGAGGAGGTGATGGACATCTAGTTCATGGAACTTAAGTCTATCCACCTTGACATCCAACAAGATGACCCCCTCTCACTCAACTCATTTCTCCCCTGCAATTCTCTAGGGTACAGGAAATTATCCTTCTAAGTCTTGCTCCTTAGAGGTTCTGGGAAACCCTTGAAGGCTGTCTTTCCTGCAAGGCTGCTGATTGCAACTATGAATCCATTTACTCCTCTAATACCCCTGTACCAGGATGGAGCCAAGGGAATTCTGAGAGGCCTTCCCCCTCACTTGCTCTACCTGATTGAGGGGAGTATGTCTCCTCAGACCTCAGCTTCTGTCATTCCCCTTCATCCCACCGACTTCCAGAGCTGCTACTTGGCAGAAAGAAGTTAAGAAAGAGGTCTCTTACCACATGCCCATCTGTATCTCAGCTCCCTTCACTATCCTTTTAATATTTTTCCCAGTTAGAGAGATGTTTGGAGGAGAGAGGTTATAAATTCGGACTCATCAGTTATATCCCTAGTCCACTTAGGGTTCAAATCAGCAATGTCCAACAGAATTTTCTATGATGATGGAAATGTTCATTATGATAGCCACAGTGACATGTGACTGGTTTGACCAATGAACTGAATGTTTAATTTTAATTGACTTAAATTCAAATAGCCTCATGGGCTAGTGGCTACCACACTTGATAGCACAGGTCTAGATTTTTCATACTTACAAGCCGAGAATTAATGTCTTTGTTCTCTGTGTTGTTCTGGTACAAACCATCCCTAAGGCAAAGGTGAAATATATACTGTCTGCTTGGGTAAAAGAAAGTGTACGAATATTGGAGGGTACTGTATGGAGCCCATCAGTTATCACTTCAAAATATTCTCCCACCATGAATAAATAAAAAGTCATATTATGCTGGTTCAATCAATGGGAAGCCCAGAATTGCCCATTACCCATCCCTTAAATATTGCAGAAGACATTGAGGCACCTCTGAAGAGTCACAAGGTCCTTGGAAATTGCCTTAGAAATCACTGAGCTAGCTATGTCTAAAATCTAGACTGGTTCTGACTTCTAAGACATAGAGTTGAAAAGACAAGGAAATCATGGCTTCAAAGGGGCAGTGACTTGCCTTAAGCCACACAGCTAATTTTTCCCGGAAAGACCTGGGAGCCAAATCTGCCTCACCTCCTTCAGAAATCTTTCCCCTATACTTAACAGCTTTCTGTCGAATTCTAACCTCGATGCCAGGCTGTTGCACATTCCCTGGAAATTACTATTCCCGGAGAAAGGGGCAGGTCCCCTCCTCCAGCAGTGTGTGTGGCAGGGCGCCTACCCGTCGGTGATGGGGAGAGCAAACTCATCATGCCGGCCTTGGAGGATATGAGTGGGGGCCTCCGGAAAAACAGCTTCCACCCCCACTGCCCTCTCTGATTCTCCTCCATCCTTCTCCTTCCCTTGTATATAAGTAGCAGTCCCTACACTTCCCACCCATGCTTTTGGAGAAAACAAAGGTGTTCCGAATAGGGAAACCTCACTCCATAACTCTAGTAACTTCTACCTAAAGGAGGAAGCTCTGTGTTTAAGTTAAATTAATCTGGGCTGCTATAACAAATGAATTCAATAAAATATATAATTACTCAAACTGATGGAGGTTTATTTCTCTCTCATATACAGGCCAAAATGGCTTTTCCAGATGGGTGAGTGGCTGTGTCCAAGTAATGACTCAGAGACCCAGACTCCTTCATGAGGCTCTGCCACCTTAGGCAGGAGGCTGCCTAAATTCAAGGCTAGGCTTGTCTGTGCCATGGAGGATGAATTCAGGGAGATTTAATAAGCCCGGCCAGGGCACATGTTGTTTCCTCTCATCTCCTTGACCTGAACTCAGTCACATGATCATGCATAACTGCAAGGGAGGCTGGGAAGTGTAGTCTAGGTATGCGCCCAGGAGGACAAGGAAATAAGTTTGTTGAACAGCTAGCCAATCTCTGCCACCCTTTAAAACCAGCATTCAGCAAACATTTTCTGCTAAAGGATAGATAGTAAATATTGTAAGCTTTTCAGGCCATACTTCGTTGCAAATACTCACGTCTGCCATTGTAGTATAAGAGTGTGTGTGGCACTTAGACAATATGTGAACAAAATGGCACAACTGTGTTCCAATAAAATTTTATTACAAAAACAGGCAGTGGGCCAGATTTGTCCCGAGGACTGTACTTTGCCAACCTCTTTTCAAGACCAGGAAAAATGCTTGTTCCCAAGCTAAATACAGAACTGGAACAGTTTAGACTATGTGCAAAGAATTGAAGAAAAGTATGCGTATTTTCGCTGGGTGCTGGAGGCAGCAAAAGAAAATAGATTAAGAGGACATAAAAGAAGTCAGGGGACATATTTAATTAGTTCTACATAAAAGGGAAATGTTTTCAGCTGTACTTTGAAGGGAAGGAGTGAGAGCTGTGAGAAGGAAGTTTATTGAAAATGTAAGATTCCACCCTTGGTATCGTTGGCTAGGGCCCAGAAATCTGCATTTTCGGCAAGCTCTCCAGCTGGTCTTAAGCAAATGGTAGAGGTGGTAGGTGATGGCAGTTTGCTAAGTGTTCTCTGGGTGACCTTGAGACAGTCACTTCAGGAGTGCCCAGGGAATGGGGTCCCATATGCCAGCCCATGTGTTCCTGTTCCCAAGATGCAGTAGCAATAGAAGGAAAAAGAAACCTGCCTTGGAGGCCCCTCCTTTCTCCTAGAATTAGCCAATCATCTACCATCAGAACGGGAGGGAATGTTTTCAGTTCCCTTAGTAAGAAGATGCGAAGCATTGAAGAGTGAAGAGCAGATCAGTAAGTGTGTGCCTGCAGTTTACTACCCAAGGCAGAGATAATAAGGGGGAGAATATGAATTACACCAAAATTTCTTTCTCTGGGAGAGCATGGCAGTGTGGTGCTCAGATCGGATTTCTGGGCATGGGAATTTGCCCTTAGCTGAAGTTCCTCCCCTGCCCTCTGGGAGGTGCTTCTTACTGGCAAGCCCCTCTTACTGTCTATGAACAAGGGTAGCCAAAGCCAAACCACTTCTTCAGCTCAGCAGCTTGAGCGGGCTCGGGATGGTACTCCAGCAGCTGAGCAGCCCATCTCCCTGCAAAAGGCACTGTCAGTCTTAATCGGTGCTCTTGCCGGCAACCCTCTAATGAGGGTGTGAAAATGTGTATGTACAGAAAATTCAAGGTGAAAGCCACCTTGCGTTGGTTCACCCCCCAATACAGGCAATGGCCCAACGACTTCAGTGTACATAGAACTCACCTGGAAGTTTGTAAAACTGGGTTGTGGGGCACCTCCCTCTCAGGGATTCTGACTCGGTAAGTCTAGGGTAGGGCCTGAGAACTTGCATGTGCCTAAGCTTTCCAGGTGATTCTAGTGGACGGTACAAATGATGTAGGTAATTTTGGGACAAGCAGTGTAAGTGGAAAGCATACAGGACTGGGGGCAGAAGTCAGAGGGAGTTTTGTTTTGTTTTGGAATTGTTTTTTGAAGATTAATGGGTAGAAGCAAAGCCTCACTCAGCAGGGAAATCTAGCAGTCTTATCAGAACTATTTTGTCCAACTGGAATTTTCCTCTGGCTTAAGCCCATTTTCCTTTCTTTGATCCTCAGTGACTCCAGATTACTTCTGACTTCTCCTCCTATAAGCAAAATAACCAAATAAAACTTTGGAGCTGCTTGAAGACACTAAGCAATTCCTTATAGACTTTTCCTTTCTTTTTTTTTGCCTTATAAATGGAACTCCTTTAGGACTTCCTCATATAACCAATTACCTGTGCCAATTTTGCCCCCCTGCTAGAGTTAACACTGCAGAACACACCTTTGGGGTTGACCATTTCTCCCAGACATTTGGCCCCACTGCTGTACAGAGGCGCTCAGGAAGCATTCGGCTGACTTTGGGTTGCTGGCTGCAGATGGTGTGCAGTTCGGCCTCTCTGCCACAGTGTTAGGAATGTTTCCCATGGTGGCTTCCTTTCCTTCAGAGCACCCTTTGGTGAGAGCCTCCAATGTTTCTAGTTTCCAGCCCCATTTCATGCCATCACTCTTCTTTCCTTGACTTTTCTCTACTGGGGACCCTAGTGCCTGTGAGCTGGGTCATTCAGAAAGAGTGGATGGGAATGTCCCAGAAGAGCCCAGAATGGAGGGGAGGGGAGGAGGAATCACAGATGATGCAGCAGCCTGATGTACCTACTCAGAGTGAAGGTGACAGGCATCTTTAATTCTAATTAAGGCCTAACTGTATATGCCACAAATTTGCACAACCTTTTCCAGGGCAAAATTAATTGAACTGCAGGTCCATAATGACTTTTAAAGGTAGATTGAGAAGTCACACAAAAGGTGCTGTGTTTACTGGAAAATTTAAAGAAGTTGCCATCTAGCAAACCTGAGTTTAGCTGTGATAGTTTACATCACAAGGGCCAGCAGAGGATGGGAGAAACAGAGACTAGAGTTCAAAGCCCATACTAGCCATGTGACCTCAGACGGGCCACTTACACTCTCTGGGCATTAGTAGCCATTTATGTGGGAGAATACTAGCAACAATAAATGATGTTTATGGAGCATTTACTACATTCCTAACATTGTGTTAAGTGCTTTACATAATTTTTTCATTGATAAATCACAGCAACCCTGTGAGATGTATAATGTTATTTTCCCCATTTCACTGACAAAAACACTGAGGTGCAGAAAAAGGCAGAATCTGGGTGACTCATTAACATGCTCTTAACACTGTGCTAACATCAATCTCCTATTTTATTATGAAGATTGAATGAGATGTGTATGAGAAGCTTAGCAGAGTTCATAGCCTACAGTGCTCAATAAATGATAATTACATATATTATATACACTTAATGGATGGGCCCATCCCAAATGAAGTGAGTTCTCAATTTATAGGGAGAGATGCACTTAGTAAAGAATGACGGCATTAATTATGTTTCACTATACTCACACATTACTGTGCCCTCTCCTAGGAAGGCTTTCTGTAGCCATAAAAGTCACTCCTCCTATAATCAGCATGATGCCTTAGTTGCTAGTATTTCACCCATTAGCTCTGTCTTGATTTCTGAAGCAGACATTTCTGTGAGCACCTGTTTCTGTATTAGACCAGAGTTTTCGGTGCAGTGGCTGCATTTATTGCTCTGTACCCCAGGACTCAGTCCAGAGACCCTTACTTGCTGATTGGCTAGTTTTTCCTTTTTTTTTTTTACTGGGAGACTTGGGGATTTATCATCTAATTCTCTATACCTAAAAAGTTTCACCCTATACCTAAGAATTAGCTAGCTGAATCATAATCATGGGGTATCAGCTACTCCATACCTTGTGGAAACAATTGCTGATTTGCTGGCTTCTCTAGTTGCCTCCTGGTGGGGGACCACTCGTCCTTGTGAGGCTCAGGGTCTTGGCCAAGAGGGAGAAATGAAGAAAGGCAGAAGATAAGATGGAAGAGCAAGGCAGAGAGAAAGAAAAGAGAGTATAGAGAAAATCATGTTCGTCATCAAAGTATAGAATTTTTAAACTGGAAGATCCTTAGAGAGCATCTACACCAATGTCTTGATTTTACCAGTAAGGTGAGAAGGGTCTGGAGAGTTACTGCACAAAGTTACACAGCTACAGACTATGTGTCATTTCTGGACAACCATAGCAGAAATTTTGCTCCTGCCTGTCCATGTGTGTATGCAGACATGCATATTACCAGACCCTGGCTTGTGGAACCCCATTACTAATGGGCTCCTGAAACTCCAAATTGCAGCCCCTCTGTGAATCCCTTCACAGAGGTACCCCCAGCTGTTAAACGCATACCTGCAGCAGCCCTCCCACTGGACTTAGGTCACCAGAAAACATGCTGTGAACCTGCCTTATAGGAGCCTTCTGTGAGCATAAGAACAGCTGTCTTTCAAGCAGCAATAGTTAGCATGACAAGGGGGGTGGCCAAAGCTTCTCCTGTTCCGTGCTTTCAAAATACACAGAAAATCCATGCTGGGCCCAATACATAAACTTGTCAAGGGTGTTGCTTTGTTTTTGCTGGGTTAGGAGGGTTGCGATTAATTTTTTTTATGGATGTGTAGCCCTCCCCAATGACCCGGTTTTGCTTTCTGCCCTCCTGGAAGTTTAGTTCTGTAGCCATCAAAGTTCTGCACCTCCTGAGGCTGCTACTTGATCCTCTTGCAAACACGGCTAGCCCTTCCCTGCCCAGCCACACTTCCTTCCCTGCAGGCCCGTGTACAGAGAGCACTGTTGCCTGCCCAGAGGGGCCAAGGAAAGCATGTGTCCATGTGAGGGAAGCTAGGTGCACGTAGTCCTGACATGTGCTTTTTTTGTGACCTGTCTCAGACTTCAAGCCCTGACTACTCTTGTTCTTTCTCCTTTCTCCCATCTCACCAACCTCCCTCCCCTCCCCATACTTCAGTTTTTCTTGGTTCCCATCAAATTTATATTGACTTTCCACTCTATGACCTTAGACATCCAAGCCCTCACCAGTTTGGTTCGGAAACCTCACTAGACACAGGGAGAGAGCAGAGAAAATATAATGTATAATGGTCGGTGATGCTTCCCAATGAAATGACCTTGAGTTGCTCAGTCCTTGTGGATGATGTCATAGAGTATGGTCAGTCCACAAGTGTGGTACAAAGCTTTGGGACATCAAGAGTAAAAGAACTGTCCCCCCTTCCTTCCTCAATGGAACCTTCTCTCACTCTAAGTCTCACTGGCAGGCAGGCCTCTTGGTTCTTGAATAGCATTTTTAAAATGCTTTTTTCTCCTCCCTCACCAAACTGCAAAAACTAGCACATTCTGGGCCTATAGCATAATTAAGACAGTTTCTCTTTTCATGTAAATGATGGTTTAGGGACAGCAAACAAAAGCAATAAGCAAACAAATGAGCTGCTTTGAGAT
The DNA here is from genome assembly GCF_030020395.1 of Manis pentadactyla. Classification (NCBI taxonomy): domain Eukaryota; kingdom Metazoa; phylum Chordata; class Mammalia; order Pholidota; family Manidae; genus Manis; species Manis pentadactyla. Next base: position 42,863,575 of record NC_080020.1, on the reverse strand, counting down.
ACATGGCATGAAAAAAAACAGAAAAAGAACATGTGCAAGAAGAGGTAAGAGGTGTGTGACCATTCTTGGAGGTCCAGGAAGGATTCTCTGGAGGCGCATTTGGGCAGAGACCTGAGTGAGTAGGAACCAGCCTTGCCCCCAGATTTGTCAATCAAGGAACTGCTGGGCCCTGGCTGCCCTGGGCTGCCTATCTAGCCCAGGCTTAGTTCCATGTGAGTCTTCCCCTCAGGACGGGCTTGGGAAGGAGAGGTCAAGCAGCTGCTAAACATAGAGTAACCTAATTTCAGAGATAAGTCTGCCCTTAACAAGCCTCCAGGTAGTGCTTTGAAAACTGAAACCTGTGGTCAGGTGCCCTAGAGCAGAGGGATTGAGTTTCAGTTTTAATCATGAAACCAAAGAGGTGTCCCTCCCTATACCCCATTTTGCTAAATTTCGGCCTCCCCGGAAGAGGGTTTCCTGTCTCAGATCTCGGAAGCCCCGGCGTGCTTACCTCAGGCAGATACTGGCTGCTCTGAGCAATGTCGAACGTGGAACTTGAGTCGGACAGGCTCACGAAATGTTAGGATGGAAGCAGCAGCCCTGGATGTTGTGTGCAAGTAGGTGATGAAAAGCATGTGGGAGGCGAGGACTGCTTGCAGGGGTTTTAGAGTTCAGATTTGTGGGCTTCAGCTCAAAATATGACATCACAGAAGGATGGGAAGACTTGCAAGTCCAGGCACCTGAACATTTCCTCTCCTTAGTTCCCGTGCATCTGGCAAAACTTCTATTAAACACAAGACGGAGCAACGCAACAGGTATTGTCAGCAAAAGTCCCCCTGGCTTGATAGCCACATTTTTGGTACTTGCTGTGTGCTAAGCATTGGGTTAAGCAGTGGACACACATTATTTTGTTGAACCCCAACTTGTTGTTACAATAGGTAGTAGTACTATTCCCATTTTATAAATGCAGAAAGTTAAACTCAGAGAGGTTATGTAACCTGCACAGGGCCATCCAGGTAGCAGGCAATGGGCAGGACTCATCCCAGGTCTTAAGAATCTGCATTCTTCACAATTTTACCTCACTTCTTCTTCGTGGAAACACCAGACCTGCTAGAGTAAGAGAAGGAAAGAGGTGACTACTTTTCTAGAGGCGTTTTCTGAAGTGACTTTAAAGATATTTGATATGGGCAGCTTTCCAGAATTAGCTCAGTTGTTAGCTGTTTAATGGATGAATAAGTGGGATTGGGGGTGGGATGGGAAGCCGTGAGAGACATGGTGGAGAATGATTTCCAAGGCTGGATCTTTTCTTTATTTGACTCTCGTAAATTTAACAAGGCCCTTAATGAAATCCCAGTGCTTAGCAGAGCTCCACATTTACAAGTCACGGGCCTGGGGCGGAGGCTAGGGCTTCGCTGAGCGCAGCCCTGCTGACCTTCCATCTGTTCAGGTGAGCCCTGCAGGCTGCGAGAAGGAGCGCCTCGCCCTGAGTGGGGCTCTCCTGCCCGGAGCCAGTGGCCGAGAGTCCTCCCACTGACACCAGAAGGGCCCAGCTCCTTAGAGGACACGCCCCATGTCAGTGGCTGCCAGTCAACAGCATCTTGAATAAATACTCCAATGCAGTTTTCACAGGTCCACAGACAAACACATCAATTTGGGAACATGACAAAATGGGTGTTTGTAATGAATGTTGGGGTGATGGTCAAAACCCTTATCTTCCCTATCTAAAAGATGCCCTTTCCCACATCGCAAAAATGGCTTCCACCAACAATGAAAGTTATTGTTGTTTGTATTAACTATTTAGTAGATAATAAATAATATTTATAGCATCTAAGTATGGAAAACAAAAAATAACCAAAAAAAAACCCCACCTGGTTCCTATCTTCCAAAACTTAAAACAAAAGAACATCTCCCTGGCCTTGATGTCCCCTGTGTAGAGTGAGAAATGACATTTTTATCAAAGTGGGCCATTGTATACACGGGGGCTTCGTCGCCAGGATCATGCTCTTTATTTCCTACAACATACTTCAAAAAAAACCTCAAAGCACCAGCTTCTGCAATGGCGAAACAGCTGCGGCCCATTTGCTGACAGCAGCGCAGGTAACTTTTCGAGTCTGGTTGAGTTTTACCCCTTCCCTTTGACCTGAAGTCTATAAGTAAAGATTTTAGGATGTGTAAAACCCGGAGCTTTGACCGAGAGGGCACCGACTGTCTGGGGCGAGCTGTGTGGAGCCTCCCCCAGCCCTGCCCCGTCGGGGGTCGGCAAAATATCCCCAAAGTCTGGCCTTGTTCTCTGCACGGCTCCCTTCTCCATAAATCACCATCCTCACTGAGCAGCCGAGGAATCAAGCCGTCATATTTGTAGGAAGGTGTCGCTGAGCCTGTTGGATACCCAACCGAAGGATTAGCAGCTAGACTGGTTACACTCTCGTCATCCTAGACCCACAGGCCGTGGAGGCTCACCTGGGGTCACCTCACCACGTAAAATCGTTCCCTAGTTGTGGCTCTCCTGCAAAGCAGAGCGAGGTCACCTGGAATCAGACACCCCTAAAACCATGCTCCCCAAAAGCTTGTGAGGGGCATTTTGGAACTGAATTCAGTGGTGTCATCTGGAATGCTGGAGCCTGGGTCAGTCTGGGAATCAGAGGCAGTCGGGGGCCAGGAGCAGAGCAGCCTGGAAGCTGAAGCAAGTTTGGGTTATAGGTTTGGCCCCATGGACTTAGCGACTTCAGCAGGCTTAGCTTCCCTGAGCCCTGCTTCTTTTTTCTGGAAATAATTAGACCTGAATTTCTCATCTCACCAGGTTATTGGGAAACCAAATGATATAGTGTATGGGAAGGTGCTTCATAAACCGTAAAGCACTCTAAAAATAAAAGGCATTATATTTGAATGGATATCAATCTCCATCCACAAATTCAGTGGTACAATCTCAGGTATGAATTTTCATCCACTTCATCTTTGTCAACTTAATTTTTACTTCCAGTCCAATCTAAGGTAGCCAGAGTTAGCACAGGAATATACAGGACACCCAGTCCAGGGCATCCTATATTGTCTCTGGCAACCTTAGCCCTATCCCTCCAGGCCATCAGGCAACTATGGTAGGAATTGCCTGGGTTCGACCCACAGTCTGGGCCACAGTTGTAAGGACTTGTGCAGTGTCAGAGTAAGGCAGAAAACAAGCAAGTTACCTCTGGGGTACCCTTGGTCCCCTCCGTATGTCATGGTCAGAGCTGGCAGCTCCCTGTGGGCACATTGCGGACCTGAGAATTTCTTCTGCAGAATTGCCTCTGGTCCTGTGTTTGCCTAGACACAGACATGGCCATTGCTTTTTGGGGTCTTGCTCAGACACATTGGGATGTGGGAAACCTTTGCCTAAGCACCCAACAAGTCCAGCCTCTTTCCCCCTCTTCTCATTCTCTCACTCTCCCTGTAATCTGCCCCTAGCCCAGGTATTTATTTTTTCTGTTCTGGGAGAAAGCCTCTTTCTACTTTCTTCACCTTCTCTAGTGCACTTTGCTTCTTAAAAATTCTCTCTTGCCTCCTTCTTTCTCTGAAAACCCTATTGGTTCAACTCTGGGTGTCAGCCTCTGGAACATCAAAGTCAGCGGGTCTTACATGTGGCTTCCCTTTTCTCTCTGCAACATACTGCCTCTGAGGCAAGGAAGGCAAGGCTGGCTGGCTACTTGCTTGAGGAGAGAGGAGAGAAAAGGAGAACACAGATGAAAAATAAATACAAATGAGTGGTTCAAGACATGTTCCAGCCATAATTAAAATGATGCTCATTTAGCATGTATTTTGTTACATTTACATTGTGGCATATCTTTACTGGTCTTTTCCTACTTTACATTTCTAATTTGGGGGAAGGATAAGCACCATACCTTATCATGTCTGCTGTCTGACCTGAAGTAGGTGCTTCATGAATGTTGAACTTATTTCAGTGGCTTATAATTGCCTAGTGTGATGTTGGCATACAGCCTTGGTCAGCAGCAGGGCTAGCACCATCACAATCCTAAGCACCTTTAAGGAAAATTGGCTGCTTTTAATGGCAATAGAAGCCTCAGTCTTACCTCTGTGTGTTCCTGTTGGTTTGTCCTTCATTGGCATGGACAGCTGAGTGGGCTGGAGGAGGCTGGGCACAGAAGGATGACATGTAAAGGGGCTGGTAGCTACACACAGTGCTTGCTCTTTGATAAGGAGGGTAGAGTGTATTTACAGATGACACTTGGCATGATTTGCAACTAACATCTTTCCAAGAGTCTTGCAGACCTTGTCAGATGACTCATCCAAGTCACCCAAAGACACAGCTACATGAGATCTGGAAAGCAAATTAGTGGGGCAGTAGATCCCCATAGTTGCAGAAGAGTACATGGATGTAGAATGGAAGTTTCCAGAGGAGGAAGACAATTTTCTGATTTGATACCTTTTGAGGACCTTTCATACTTGCTTTTGTTCCAAAGTTATCTCTTTCCCCTAATTTACCTTCCCTGGTGTCTTCTAAGAAGAGCAGTGATTTTTGCTCATACTGAAATGTTAGCTTGGGTGCAGAAAGGTCAAGGTGCCTTTGCTCAAATCTCAGCTCATCCACTTACCAGCAGTATGACCTCAAGCAAGTTAGCTCATCTCTGAACTTCAGCTCCCGCCTCAGAGACACACGAACAATGACAGCACATACATGTTTGCCGTGAAGCAGGCAAGTGTCATGTGAGAAAATGTGCAGAAGTGCTTGCTGCAGGACCTGGCTTATAATAATAGTAAGGGCATCATGTTTGCTATTATAGCTTTTGGAAGGAAGGGCAGGGAGATTTCTCTTTTTAAAAGGGGGATGGTGAGACCAAGGGGCTCATCCAGACACACAAGGGAAGTCAGTAGCTGGGCTGGAGCTCCTCTGTCCCAGTAAAGAGAAGGACCTGGCCAGGATCTATGGGTTTTTCTGGCTCTTTCCAAGTGCCAGATCCAGCAATTATTACTACCTTTTTTCCAAGCCTCTCTGCTCGTCTGCATGGCCAGGGAAAAGGCCCCATTCTCCATGTGCTTTTCCTTTTCTTAGGATGTCCCAGCATCACAGCTCTTTGCCACAGATTTATGTGCTGACCCACAGGTGAGTCACCACAGGATTCGTTTTCCTTGTTCATAAGAATCTAGAGACCCTCTTCTCCATGGGACCCAGAGTTTTCTCTAACTCACATCCCACCAGAAATTCTTTATTTCCATCACAAATAATTGATCTGTTTTTGCTTCTTGATTTGTCTTTCCCTGTATGGACTTCACCTGGGAGAAGGATAAAGTTAGCATCACTTCACCAAGAACCATCTAAAGCTGGGAGTACATGCCCAATATCATGGCAGACAGCTGCTCTCTACTCAGTAATACCAGAGGAACATGGCTAGTTCTCCTCAGACTGGGCTCCGTGAAGCCCAGATCCGGAACCTCTTGGCAGGCTGGCTGCTTTGCAAGGAGGTCGCTCTTTAGTGTCCCATTAAGGCAACAGGGAAAAGGACATTGGCAAGGACAATTGACCTCCAAATCAACAAGTAGTGTTCTAATGAGAGAAGTCATGGAAAATCCAAGATCTCTAAAATCAAAGTGTGTGCATGCATGTGTGTATGTGCACATACATACACACACATACATGCTTGTGTAGGTACAACATGACTGCATTAGGAAGGGGCCATCTTCAGCTCTGATAAATCTTGGGAAGAAATGCTATTGAAAGGAGCTTTCTACTTTGGGAAAGTCAGAATGGTTAAAATTGTAACAAAACAATTCCATACGTATTTGGTTAGGCAGACAGGCTGTGGTGTGTGTAGTCAAACATACACCAACTGTGTACCCCAAAATACACTTTCCAGTATACACACGCATACACAGATATGATGTGAATACATTATTACACACCTAGCCAGAGACTCCCAGGCCCTCTCTACCTAATCCCATTTTAAAGTCTATTTATTATTTTTGGATCAAAGAGCATGTACAATGAGATTGTGGCCAGAGGAGTAACCGAATGTCCTTTCATCCTTGCTGATCAGGGAAGGTCCCCTGAAACTGTCAGTGAGTCATGGTGATAGGAAAGGAGAACATCCTACATTCTGAGACCTGCAGATGTGCAGTGGGTAGCTGGGGAGTGCAGTGGGCAGAGCTGTGTGACAGGAGCAGCCAGGCCATTTCCTGGGCATCACATGTGACTCCTCACACTCTGCCAGGCACTGAGCGCTGAGAAGATCAAACGGATTGCTTTACCCGCCGGTGAAAAGAACGCTTGGGCTGGAGGCGGTTCGTGTTCCTGGAGGAGCCGTCTCTCACGTAGGGAACTCAGGGCAGGAAGGACACACGGAGGTGAAGGGCCAGGTTTTCTCTCATTGAGTTTCCAGATACTAGTGCTAAGAGTAAACACCAGGCTGTCATTGGCTCTTCGTGCTCAGAGAAGTGGGACTGTGTTGGGGGAGTGTGTGTGAGAAAGAGGGAGAGGAAGGGAGGGAGGCAGAGAGGAATGGTATAGGGGGAGGAGCGAGTCTTTAAATTTTAATTGGTCTTCAATGAAAGATTTAACTGTTTAAAAAACAAAACCCTCTTAGTCCCAGATCACAACTTATACGTTAATGTGGGAGGTTGGGGGCGAGTGAAGAAAGAAGGAGGGGGGTGATTCCTGATGGGTCCCATGGGGAGCTGTGCTGTTAGGGGGGAGGAGAACCAGCCATGGGGACAGTGGAGTATAATTCAGATCTACTAACTCTCTCTCTGTTGTCTCATCTCTTAGGTGGGGAAGGTAATCTTTGCTTTCCTAATTTTTAGTATTATCCTGTAAATGAAATGGATGATGAGAGCATGCAAAGTGGGTTTAAGGTTTAGCATATACCCTGCTTCAGAAGGTGACCTGGCTGGTGGATGGTTATGCTGTAAGGCGCCAAAATACAGTGATGTAGCAGATGCCTTGGGAATCAGGCATGGCCATGTAGTAAGATGATTGTTTTCTTCTCTGTCCTTCCCTCCACTTAGATTATGAGCTTTAACCTCATGGCATCCCCAGGCCTAGTGCCTGGTACTGAGGAGATCTCAGCAAATACCTGTTGGATTTTCTGTAAGCATTTGGGGGATAGTACAGCCCCTAAGTTCTTGTGGCCCTGAGGACTGCATGTCCTGCCATTTGGTCACAATGCTAACCTTGAGTAGTGACTCAGGTGGCCTTAAGGCATCTTGCACTGTTTGCTGAGGTTGTGTTCCAGCCCCACCCCCACCCTAGGGCAGAGGTGACTGAAGAAGGGCAGCTGTGTCCTCTGCTTATGGCTGTGGCTGCCACTGCAGAAACGTGTCTGGAATCACACAATAAATATTTGCTGAGTGAATGAGTGTTACAGCTGTTTCTTATCCTACATCCCGATTATCTAGCTGAAGAATGAAACTGGGGATTTACATACTGGTACTATGGCCAGTACCTTTGCAAACCCACTCTGATGGTGTCGAGTTGAACTTCATGTCTTTGTTCTTGTTCAACCCAGGCCGGGATCATCAGGAAAGATACTGGGGGTGCTGGGAGGGGTCTGCTGCTGAAGGCCAATAACTGAGAGCCCCCCACATGCAGGAACTCTCCTGTACGTTTTACATGCGCCATCTCGTCGACTCTCATAGCCTTTCTGTAACGAGGTTTTCCATCTCTCTGTATTTGCATGGTAACTGAAGCTCAGAGGGGTTACCCCAAATGTCCAAAGCCACATAGGTAGGAAGGTGTGGAGGGACTATTTTAATCCAGGGCTGTTGACCAACCCCAAAGCGCCATCTCTTGCTTCCACATCATGCTGAGCAATATGAGACTCAGCATTGGAGGAAGGCCCAGAGGGGTCAGTAAAAGCAGCAGAAGAAAAACAAATTGTAGGGAGTCTATTACGGTTGATCTTGAAAGCCTCGTAATGACCTTATTTTCTCCAGAGTACATTCTGAAAGCCAGTGATTTACCATGGCTCCCTGGCTAGGGGAAGATGTCCAGGCAGCCAGTTTCCCCTGTCTGTGCCTCAGGGCTCCGAACTTAACCCAGCAGGGCCTCCAGAGGAACCATTCCCAGCCGACTGTACTTCTTTTAGACACACAGAATATCAGCCCCTCCGATTCTGTGTTTTTTTTCTAGGCAGGTCATGGGCTTCTAGCCAAAAATCCTTTCAATTAATGGACTAGGAATTGCACCCGTGAAGAAAATTAGAAACAGATAAGAAGAGAAGAGCCCTCGTGCTCCGAGCAGAGGAAGGGAATAATTCTGGGATTAGGCTGATGATTTACCAATGTTTTCCTAATGTGAGAATCGGTCAGCAGGGGCCTGGGTTTTTTATGAGGGAGGAACCTCTTCCAGACAGCTCCCTCCCCAGCAGCCCCGATAAATCCCCACACCCCCACTTCCAGTGAGAATGTTGCCCTCTCCAGAGTCACGGTGTCAAAGCCTGTTTAGCTATTCTTTACTTATCAGCCGCAACCCCAACATTAGTTCATGCTTGGAATATGAAGCCATTTCATATTTATTCTTGTTTTATCTGGCAAGGAGCCTTAACAAAAAAAAAAAAAGAGGAGTCCCCTGCTGGTACTGTTCAGCTCTTACATCTTTATAGTCTCTTGAATTGATTTGACAGAGCAATCACAGGCCATGGGTGAGACCAAGCATTTCTCTCGGCCACAGGCTGGGAGAACCACGGGACTGTAGAGCTCCCCTCTCCCCAGGGCTGATCCAGCCATGCCAAGGTTCTGCCTGAGCGGGCACATGCCTCTCTTGCTCACTCTGGCCCATGCAACCGAGCACTGTAGAAAGACCTTCCTCATGGCAATTCAGTGGGACCCCCCCACCAAAAAGCAAGGATGTCTGTGGAGCCGTTAGAAATGGCTTTCAGCACAGAATGTCTGGAAGCTGAGTGGGGTCAATCTCCCCCAGAGGGTGTTATCAGCTCTTGCAAGGACTTGTCCAAAGTCACGATGAGCTTCGGGAAGATTTGTCAAGTGACCTGGACCGCTGGGAAGCTAAGGTTCATATTCTGCAAGTCTCAGCTAAGTCAAAAGGGTTTCAACTCAAGACCCCATGGTGACTGGAAAGGACATACAAAATTGCATGGCATGCAGACACACACTCAATTTTCTGGGAAAAATCTCGATAGATTTTAGTGGGAAGCAAAGATGTCTGTGTACCCAGTAAACATAAAAACCTATGCACCAAGGCAGCTTCACTGGTGGTTTGAGATGATTTCAAGTGCAACTCAGATAAACTTATTTTAGTAGGCACATACTTGTTTTCCTGTAGAAATACATATATATCAAGTTTTTGATTTTACAGATATTACAAACCAAGGTGAGGTTAAAACAGATTCTGTTAAGTAAACATAAGTCAGGTTAATAGTGAACAAGGATAAAATAAGTAAATAGTAGTATGAGCTCTATGGCAAAATTCTATGATGATGAGTAGGGAAATGCTTTACCAAGGAAGGAAAACATGGAAGAATCTAGCCCTCATAACCTCAGGAGGAAGATGTTTCTGAATTCAGCCCCCTGATTCCAGTCTCTTCCACCAGTTGCCTGCACACTGTTGTGCATTCTAATACCCACTCAGATCATAAGACTCTCCTGCTCTAGAACACACAGTGGCTCCCTGTGGCCACCACATTATGTCCAAACTCCTCTGAGTTCTTAGAGCAGTCTTCTACCCAATGTTATCCCCACCATTTCCTGCTTTGGAAACTCTTGTCCTACCAGATCATTCTTCTTACTGTCCATCCCAACTCCCCAAATTCCATATTCATTTCTGCCTTGTTGCTCTTTCCAGTGTAATTACCTCCACAACCTGTGCTTCTTATTTCTCAATTAAGCCTTCTCCCAACCCCACCTCTAAAAATGTGTTTGCAGTTCCCACCAATGTTTTCCTTGTCTGGAATATTGCTGCTTTACAATTCTGCATGTCAGTAAAGGGGACTTTCAGTTAATTACCACTTCATTTGGCACCAGTGAGCCTAGACGGAAAGAGGAGCTATGGCCAGGGGTCTAAATCTTCCCTTCTGGCTTGCTGAAGTTGTTGACGAAATGGGATAAGTTCAGGATTAATCATTGAAAACAAGTGAGATAAACTCCTGGGTTCCAGAGATACTGATTCCTTGGTCCTCATCCCAGTCTAGGTTATCAAAACCAAGCATTGTCCATTTTTCACAGTTGATGAGGTTTATCTTTGGCCTGTCATGAGATGCTGACAGAAAAATGAAATTTGTCTGTTTCTAGTCTATTTCACTTTCTCATTCCCGCTCTTACAACAAGTTGAAATGCTCCATTGTAAACACTGGAGGAGAAAAGGCATGAGCAGTGAATATCCATGTACTTCTTTATAGTCATTTTGTGTTTTTATCTGAATCTTTTTGTTGTTAAGACCAAACGCAAAAGATGGGGGCCTCTCCCTTCATTCCAAGCAAAAGGTAAATTTTAAACGATTTAGTAGGGGAGACTGACTGCAAATTAATCACTGGGGGTGTTTTGATCACTTATTTTCTCAGGATTAAATAGAGAAGATACAGCTTCAAAAACCTACTGATGGAGAAGCGCTAGATGCAAGAACTTCCTAAAAGTGTTAGCAGAGAATTTCTCATTGCAGCCTCATCAGACATTCATTAAAAAATAGCAAAGCATTTGGATAAACATTATAGTGGTTTGAAATGTGAAAAGTAGTATTTTCAGAAAAACATTTTTTCAATTGAATGTAACTATATATGCCCCTCTGACATATCACAGCTTTACTAAAAAATGACAAAGTAATAGACTTCTTATGGAGACATTGCTCAGTGCAGAATTCACTAAAAAGATTTCTGAAACAACTCAAATGACAGATTAGCAGGATAAGTTATTCAATAATGAACATCTAGGATAAAATAGAGAACAACTTTAAAAAGCTTCTCAGGATTGTTCTTACTGAACAGTGATCAATCAGTATTTACCAGATGCTTATTATACATTCAGGGTTTTTAAAACTGTTAGGTGTGTGTGGCTATGTTTATGTTAAGGTAATTTCCGGCCATTCTTTAGTGCCTTAAACACTTAGAAGTTATATCATGTTCAACTCTGTATTATATGATTCATCTCATGCTCTGACTTCTGGTACCATCAAGTTTCTGCTATTAGTTCTTACCTAAAGGATTTTTTATTGTCACTATTATTTTTAGGTTGTTGAACATTTTTTGTGATTCCTTGTTTTTCTTGTACAATTCTGAATGGTAGACTTAAGCGTTAATACAAAGAAAGAACTTGCCCCTTCTGGAAAGGATCACGTGAGTAACTTTTTCACAATTCTTTGTGCTCTTACTGATCTTTTTTAAGGCAAGGCACCCATGTTTGAGAAGTCCCAGCCTTGCCCCAGCCAAGCCAGTGGAGTGGGGCTGCACCACAGTGGCCAGGGGCACAGCCCCTGCAGGCAGACCACCCAGACTTGAATCTGGGCTGCCCTGTATACTAACTATGTCACCCTTGGCTACTGGCTGAGCATCTTGTGCCTCAGTTTTCTCCATGTGTAGAACTGCAGTGAATAATATTGCCCTGACCCCATAGCAGTGGTAGAAGAATTAATGGTTTAATACGTTGATTGATACATGCCTGGCCCATACTCAGCTCTCCATATGTGTTGACTGTTAATTCTTACCTGCCAGGAAGCATTCAGTATTACCTTTTTCCCCCCCCATGTAGCAATCTATAAATATTGTGTAGCTTTTTAATAATGATCACAGCATTTATTGAGCGCTGGTTTTTGCAAGTGATGGATACTGCTGTATCCCATACCTCCTATTTTCATAGAGGGGCAGGAACATCCAGGCCCCGAGAGGGCACGTTATGAAGGGCCTTCCTTCTGTCTTCCACACTCCTTCACTCCCCTCTCCGTAGGCTAAGCCCCAAGCTACAAGGTCTTTGAGCTCCAGAGCCGCGGTGAGCCCAGCAGGTCCCTTCTGTATAGATTTGCCAGCTCAGTGGCGGGCTGCCCCTGGACTGGACCAGCACTGCCCCTGTGGGGCCTGTGGCTGTGCCCTCTGTCCACACTCTTGGGCTTTGTCAGCATGAGGCAGTGCTTCAGGTTAAACATGCCCCCCAACCCCCTGTCAGGGACACTGTCATTTCTTAAAATACATTTTATTCTAGAGACAACCTGGATGACTTTCCTTCTTTTAACTCTGTGAAACCAGGAATCAGCCCGATGTCCTGGGTGATTCCCAGAATTTATTACTGAAACCTTCCACCTCGTTCTGAATAAGAGCAAGAGGTGGGGGAGGAGGAAATTGGTCCCAAATTCAGGGAGAGGTAATTACATCAAGAATAGCAACTCTGATCCTTTTTAGACACCAAAGATAACGCCAAACAAGGGCTGTAAGGGGCGTGCTGTGCCCAGGAAAAAATACCTTCCCACCAGCCTAATTTTGACCCTGAAGTCCTCCTCTTCCCAGGATGATTGGAAATCCCTTGTCAGTCATTCTCTGGGTCCTCTGCCTTTCTCCCTTCCAGCATCCCTCCCATCAGAGTTGGGAGTTTGCAAGATTCCCAGAAAGGGAGGGAGACTAGCCCTGCTCCCCCCACCCCATTGCCCAGTCCACTGAGGTCCCTTAGGATGCAGCAGCCTGCTTTTTCTGAGTTTTGCTGGGAGACAGAATTTTTGTTGTTGTTGTTGTTATCGTTAATCTACAATTACATGAAGAACATTATGGTTACTAGGCTCCCCCCTTCACCAAGTCCCCCACACACACCCCATTACAGTCACTGTCCATCAGCTTAGTAAGGTGCTGTAGAATCACTGCTTGTCTTCACTGTGTTGCACAGCCCTGGGAGACAGAATTTTTGGCAAGGCTTCTAGACAGGCCACACAGCTGTGACCCCGAGGTATTTTCACCCCACCCCCACCCTCAACACCACCGCACAGCAAAGAGCGAAGCCTTTCCCAGGTCCTGAGGCCGTATGCCTATCTTCCCCATGCCCATCCCTGCCCAGTTTTGGGAAAGAAGCTCCTTCCCACCTCTTTTCCAGACCACTATTCAACTCCCTTCAAATCCCATCTTCCCCAATAGGACTTGATGCTCACTAGACCCAGAGCCCAAAATACTCAACTCTTCTCAAGAAGTGCAGGAAAATAATTGCATTCTATCCTTCTAGAATGGGGAGAGGGGTAGGAAAACAAGCAGAGCTTATATATATGGGATCCTAAAACAATGAGGCTGACCTTAGATTTGGAGCCGTGGCTCTCAGCAGAGGAGTAGTTCCCTCCCCAGCCCTCCAGGCCCTCGGGAAGCCATGCAGCTCTTCCTAGATCACCACGTGAACTCTCAGGGGCCCAGGTCCAGGCCCCTGTCCTGGGAGGTGCAGATGTCAGTCGGGGAAAGGGCTGTCAAGTGTCAAATCCCCCAGTGTTTAGGCCAGAAAGCTGAGGTATCCAGGGATAGAAATAGGGACTGCAAGGAGAGTGAGGAATCTTTGTTGATGAGGCCGTTGGTCCCTCCCTCCCTCTGTGATTTCGTGCCTCACAGTTGTCAGGATGACCAATTCACACTGCGAACCTGCAGCAGTCCCCTGCTAGACCTGCGAAAGCTGAAAGTCTCCTAAACTTGGTGAGATCATGAGCCAGATTCTCCCATACATTAGCGCCTCCCTGGCTCAGGCCACCTACCTCAAGGGGCAGGCTGAGTCTCACTTCTGCCTTCCAGCAGAGGCCGTAAGAGCACGGGTGCCTGGGACTCCGCACTGTCAGGAGCCCGACTTCCCATTGCCCTGCCTAGGGACTGAATGAACTGGCATGACGCCGATCACTGACCAGCCTAGAGTGACATGACATACCCAAGGACCTTTTAAAATCTCCTGCTGTAACTTTTATCAGGTAAATTCCAGTAAGCTAAGAGTTGTTGAGGATCAGAGTGGACAGCATTCCATATGGGTTTCCAAATTCACCATTTTTAGGAGGTCAAACAGTGGCATCATGAGGGGTTTGACATTGTAGCTGAAGGATGTATTAAAGCAAGCCTGGGGCATTGGAAGTCATAGATTCTTTCTCTTGCATAAGTTGGAAAGAATATTTTATTGGTGTTCATTAAAAATGAAACTTTAGCTCCAGTCCTCTCTCTTCCCATCCCCCATCCACTTAAAATGGAACCATTTTGTGTCACTCTGGTGTGAAATGGGAAAGGATATTTGTAGCTCAAATGTCCCCGTGTTGACTTCAGCCTAAGTAAATCATGTGTGTCTGGGGAGGACAGCAGGCTGAGCTGTGGAAGGGCTCTGCTCGCAAACCTAATGCCTCTGTGTTTGTTCCTCCATCTGAAAGGGCCCAGGCCTCCCTCGGGGAGGAGCTTCCCGGAGCAGAAGTCTATTCCCTCCCCCTCTCCAGCCTGCTGAGCTTCTGTGAGCTTTGTGGCGCTCCTACTCTGTGCCTGGCACGGTGCTAAGTGCTTTTGTGTACTTAATGATCTTGGTAGTTATCAGCTGAACGTTTGGGGGTGGGAGGGTGATGGGGATGCTCAGGGCTGGTCAAGAGGAGGCAGAAAGGATATGGAGTACTGGGGGCACTGGATTCAATAGCCATCCTTCTCTGGGAAATCAACCAGAGTTCTCAAGCTGTGTGCAAGAACGGAGACCCAGATGTCCACCATGCTTTGGCCACGCTTCCTGGCAGCCGGGCTGTGTGCGGAGCTGGCAGGCCAGCTTGATGCTGATTTGCCAGGTAAGCAAATATGCCACATATTGCTTGTGGGGGGGTGGGAAGCAAGGGAAGCTGCCACCGTCGGAGACCACAAGTTCCCATCTACTGGAACTGGTTCCCTCTGACTAATGAGAATCATTTATTTTGCAAATGTGTCAAGTGGATTCTCTCAGAGGAAGCGCCTTCTTGAGGATGATGATTCTGAATTTTCTGACAGAAGATTAACCAAGTTTTTTTTCCCTCCTTATTACCCCCAACACAATTCAAATCCTTTTCTTTCACCACTTAATCATTGAGGATCCAAGAAAGACAAACTAAATTTAGTATTAGCTTGTGCAAACCATGACTTCGGAATCATAATTAAGAATGAGGGAAGTATTAAAATCATATAATTAATTTGATAGCAGAATAAATGACCTCTGGAGTGTCCATCCTATTGTATCATCCAACTGGCTTATTTTTCCCTGTCTCAGCCACATACCCCACTTTGTAGCCCAGGCTTAAACAGCTCCTTCATGAACATTTTTCTGCTATATGGCAGGAAAGCTTGTGTGCTGTCATACTGGGTGGATTTGCTTGGTTGTGAATATCAGAGGCGTGGCATGTACACTGCAGCCTGACATGTGTGTGTAAAAGATGGGGCTTTTCAGTAAGCTTGGTGTGACCCTTGCCTCTGTCCCCCATTTACTGTGTTATCTTAGGCAGGGTACCAGAGTCTTCTGTGCCCCAGTTCTCTCATGAAAAAATGCAGATATGATGGCTCCTGACTCCATAGGCTTGTTGTAAGCATTCAGTAAGATAATATAGGCAAAATAGAAAGACTGACGCATGGTGGAACTTAGTAGCACTAAATATTATTATTCTGTTTGTCACCATTTTGCCCAGGGGATGGCAGGGCTGTTAGTCTTGGGGGTGATGTAGGATTTGTGTGGGCCTGTAAATACTTTGGTTGGAATTCGGAGACCAAGATAGACAGATAACCGAATCCTGGGATAGTGTCTTTCTTACTGGGGTATGAGCAAGTTCCAGGTGGGAAAGTGTGGAAAATAAAGGTGCAGGACCATGTAAAAGTTAGCATTCTTTTTCTATAGGAATCTGGAAGATGGCTTTTGGGTTTCTCTGTGTCCCAGAAAGCCCTGAGGGTCTGAACCAGCTACAGCAGATAGCATCACACCACTCCCAGTACCCAGGGTCCCATCAAACCTGCTACTCTTCAGGGTTATGAGTCTCATAATCCATGGGGTTCTGGGGACTTCCAAGGAGACCACATAGCCTTTCCACTCCAGTGCCTCTGAGATGGGGCATCTGTACAGAGTCTGAGCAAGTCCTTTTCTTCTTCATCTCTTCCCAAAGCTACACAGCCAGCCTTTTATAGGCAAAGTCAGAACAGGAACCCAGCCTCTGATTTCTCGTCTACATATTCCCACCGCCAACCCAGGTGCCCTACAATCCTAGCAGATTCCAGAAGCCCTTAGTTAGCTGCTGCTAGAAACTGACATTCTATAAATTTTGTGTTTTGCTTTTGTTTTATTTATATTATAATACAACATCAAGAGGAATCCAAAGACTTTGCTAGAAGGGAAAAAGGTAGGATGTATTGATCCTTTTCTTTATGTGGCTCTGTGGTAGATGCCCCAGAGAAGGTAGGTCTGCCTAGGAGCAAAGTGGTGGCTTTCCATGCAAGTCATCACGTCTTTTTATTTTCTGCCTTTCATCATTCAGTCAGGATTTTTTTCCTGGTTACTTAGTGTATGAGAAAACAAACACCCTTTCCCTTCAATCTCGTGGGGAGGTAGAAAAGCATGCAGTCACTTAAGATGGCAAATACTTCTATGGCTAAATCACCTTCAGAGCTGGGCATAAGGGCACACTGAGCTGATGGAGAGAGCCTGCTCACCCGGGGGATTTTGTGGTCTGACCTTTCACCTCTTGCTGCCTTCTCCATATGTGTATGGTGGGTTACTGTCTGTCCTGCCTGCTTCAGAAGGATTACAGAAGGAGCCTCTGGAAATGCAAGCTGGGACCCTTGCAGGTGGGGCACTGTGTGTGGGGCCTTCCCCAAGACTGGCATATCAGAGCCAGACCCCGAGCCCTGGGAGCCAGGACAGCGCAGAGCCCGAGTCCTGCTCCATCATGTCAGCCTGTCAGCAGCTCCCCAAGGACTTGGTCATTCTGCACTCAGCTAACATCTAAGGTTTCCTCAGTCCCTTACAAGATGGAGAGGAAATGTATATTTTCAGTTTGGGAATAAAGATAAATCCCTAAATGTCAGACCCAAGGCTTTGAGTGAGCACCTAAGGGCTGTTTTCATCTGGGGCCTGACTGAGCTGCATGAGTTTCCTGGCCCCCAAATACCCATCTAGGGAAGCCCCGGAAGCTAACCCTTCTTGAGAGGCTTGGTAGGTAGCTCCTGCACCTTGTCACCCTTTCCAATAATGAGAACTCTTTGAAGCTCGTAACAAGCTCTCGTGGCCATTGTTCTTCATGCAAAGGGCCTTTGCTAATACCCACTGGTATTTTCTAGTACAAAGGGTCACTGTATCAATCCCCACAAAATGGAAATGCTAATGACACTGTGGTATGAAATCAGTCCCCCTTGTATGTTCAGTAATCCTAGGAGGCAACAACTAGAAGGCATGTTGCAAGGAGTACCCACTGATAGAGGCCGTGTTTCTCAAACTGCATCCCTTGGAACCCTGAGGTTCCATGGACAATGTCAGAGACTGAAGTAGATGGGGGATGGTCAGAGTCAGGAGGAAAGGGCAGGGGACTGGGAAGCCCCGTGGGCATGGCCCCAGGCCTCCAGCCTCCATTCAGGAACTTCTGCTTTTGCTTGTTCTTTATGTTGGGGTCCACATATTGCTCCATTGGCAGAAGGTGCCACTGCTTTTAAAAAGAGCTTGAGCACCACCGACTGATTCAGAGGTTCTATCCACAGAATTCAAGCTGTAATTATAGTCACAGGAAAAAATAAATAAAAACCCGTTTACAAATCCAGCTTAATTAGCCCTTGCATGAACTGAAAGTGAACCTCAGCAAAATTTGATAGGATTCTGAGTCATCATCATCTTTTTTTCCCTTTTGCATTTAGTTGAGGGTCCTTGCATCTGTCATCAACCCCCCCTGCTCCTAATTCATACGGTCGCCCTGCTCTGTGCATGAGAAACTTCCATGGACTCTGGCTGGAGAGTGAGCAAACTAAGCAGCCTTCACCAGCCCCCAGAAAGTAACTGAATAAGTCGCAGCAGTGGTTCTCTTTTCTGTAAGGGGCAACTTCTCAACCCCTGAATGGTGGCCCAGGAGACAGGGAGGGGCACGCCCAGAGGCAAATGCAGCTGCCTTGGGCCAAAAGGTACAACACACGTTTTCAAGAAAACTAGAAAAATTTGCCTCAGGCAGGTCACATTTGCACACTGAGTTCCTATATGGGCCCTTTTATATTGCTGTTTGATTTCCTTTAAAATAAAAAATGAGCGCCTACCAGCCAGTGAGCCTCCCAGGCCCTGAAAGGGTTTGCACAGTGTTGCCCGCACCCCCACTCCCAGGCTCCTGGGTCAGAGGCGGATGGGAAGCACACAGGCAGCATCAAGAGGGAAGTGTGGGGACAGGCCGGCAGGAGTCTGGGCTGATTTTATATGGCAAAGGGCAAGCAGGGGTGGGCCATCTGAGAATGGGCTGTCTCTGCTCAGGTTTCCAGGAAAGGCCCTTGAAAACAATTTGCCTGCTAGAAAGACCAAAATGGATCTTCATAGGGTCCCAGGCACAGCCATGAAAGACTGGTGAGCCTTTCCCTGGCTCTGCCGACAGACCGCCATGGCACTGTATTGTCCCAGGCCAGCATTTCCCCAGTGCTATAAGTTTGCCCCTGGAAAAAAAGCTAAAATGGACAGCCACAGTTTACGATGCCTGTGAGCCAGCCTCAGCATCTAGGGCTGCCGTGTTGTCCAGAGCCTGGAGCGGAGGATTCACTGCCAGGCAGGCGGCAGGCAGGGTGAGGCTGTGCACGTGCTGCTGAGAGCAGGAACCTCGGAGTGGGTCAAATCCTAGCTTTGCCGTCTCCTCTCTCTGAGCCCTCTGAGCCTCAGTTTCCCCAGCTCTGATGTGGGCGTAAGAGTGGAACTGCTTTATAAGGCTTTTGGAAGGATGAAAGAAGACAATCTGTATGCATCCCACGGCTCAGTCCTTGGCAGAGTAACCATTCGTGGAAGTATCAGCTATAATTACTTCGTTATTTTTGTTGGGAAGCAAATGCTCTACTATAGTGTCTAGTAAGAGCTCATAGTTAGCAATAAAAAAGATCTGAGCTCCCGTCTCACCTGTGCCAATTGCTGGATGTGTGATTTTGGAAAAATTCCTTGACCTCTCTGAGCTGCCCTTCCCCCCCACCCTTTGCAGGGTAAAGATGATAATGCCCATCTCCCAAGTCAGCAGTGAGAAATAAAAGGAGGTAATGCAAACAAGTGTTTAGCACTGGGCCTGGCATGTAGCATTCGTAATGACAGATATCTTTAGTAATGCTAGCTCTCACACATGCTGTTCTTCAGTGAAAACATAGGTGTTTGTTCCTAAAGCCTCCTCCTCAGAGTGAGTTCCCCAGGCCAAACCAGTGGTCTGCTGACAGGCGTAAGTACTGACCCCTGCAAGAGTGGGGTCCTGTACTCCGGTCCCCTTAAGACTCCTTTTGGAGCATGCTTTTCAGGCTCCCGGCTGGGACAAGGATACCCTTGTTTTAAACCTTTTTATTCTCATCAGAGTTTGCAAAGATAATGCTCTCAAGACCAGCAGGTGACGGTGGCGGGTGTGAGGAGAGGTGAAGACCTGGTTGTGAATATGAAGCAAATAGACAGGATTTCACAGGATATGGATCTTTTTTTAAATTTTTTAATGTGTGGCATAAAAACAAAGACTTTTCGTGAACATTCTGGAGCTGGAACTGGGATTCCCTGGCCTGTGCCACCCTAACCAGTCCCCTTGAGCTCTCTCCTCTGTTGACTGGGAGTGGGGAAGGGAGGCACAGAATAGAGTGTGAGCTGACAAGGTGCTCTGGCCGAGGAGCCGGGGAGGCCACAGTGCCCAAAGGCAGAAGACGGCAACCTGCAGCCCTACTCAGAGACATCTCCACTCAGCTGGGCTGCAGTCCGTTTCCTGGTTGAGCTCATCTTTAGGGGAAAGGAGCTAAGGATCTGCTGGCTTGGTCCGAGAACAGGAGCTCAAGACACTATTCTGAACCCAAATAAACAGCTGGAGAGGAGGCCGTGAAGTTGTTTTGGAATGGGCCTGGACTTCTTGTTTCCTCAGCTTAACATCATGACTGTTACATGTCAGCTACATATTCATTCACAGGACTGTTAGAAATAAAAGAGACCAGAAAGGACATTCAACCTGACCCCATCACTTTATGGGAGAAGGAAACTGAATCTCAGGTAAACAACTTCTTCAGGACCCACCTGGACCGTTCCCGGTGGCCCTGTGGTTAAACTCCAGATCTTGCAGGTGACCCTGAGTCTCAGCTCGCCCTCGGCTCCTCCCATTTTACTACAGCAACGGGGTGGCCGTGGCTGCCACCTCTGTTCCCAGACCTTGTACTCCTACTACCTGTCTGTGTCTATCTTTTCCATTCCTGTGGGTGTTGGTCACACCGCAGACTTGCCCAGCTCTCTCAGGATTCAGCTAACTCATACGCAGAACTTCGGAATTATATCAGATACACAGGTCAGCTGTGGCTTCACCCCACAGCATTCTCGTGGTCGGGCTGTCCTCCTACTGACCCTGAAGAGGGAGCAAGTGTGGCAAGTCCCACACACCCCATGGGGGACTTGCTAGAAGTCTCTCTAGTGTGTCCTCAGCAGACTCCCTTCAAGTCGCAAAACCTGAGTTTGCAGTTCATCTTCTATTCGTAGAATCACTTGGATTTATTCCCTTCTCCTGTACATCTGTCCATTCCTTACAAAGTTTGTTTTGGAAAACCAATGTCTAAAGGTTTTTGTTACTAGTAATTTTGTTTTGTGAGAATTTTTAACCAAAATAACAAAAAGGGTGGTTTCTTAAAGATTCGATCAGTGGATTTGCCTGGTCTTCGTGCTTTAAAAAGAGGCATTCTTTCTATCTTGTTTTGCAAAGCTTTCCTGCATTCAGTGTAGCTTTCTAATAAAAAACTCAACTTCAGTGGTGTGTCTCTGAGGCAAATCAATTTAGTGCCAGGGCTGGGACTGTGGAGATGTAAATGGCCGATAGCACTGAGAACAGGGGTTTTCTTCAGCAGGATTTGTTAATGAAAATAAGTCTAGAAAATTTTGCTTTCTAAAGTGAACAAGGCAGGCAAATGGCTGCCATGACTGAGGTGAGGCGTGCCAAAGAGATTCTAGGAGGAGGCTGGGGTGCCCTGTGCTCCAGAAGCAAGACCCAGGAAGGCTTTCTTGGCTCCATTCTTGCCCTGCCGATCCCCGGGGGGAATTTCCTAGTTTATCCTCCTCCAGCCTATCAAAGTGAGTTGTGTGAGGGTCTGCCATCCAGGTTAAATTTAAATCTACCCTTTACCCTCATATATAAATGTGCAGGTTGAGGGGCACATTAATTACATCCCTAAGCATCTGGTGTGAAATTTGCTTTATGGTACATCTTCCAGTCTCCCTGGGTGCTTCCTACCCTGGGCTGCCCTTCCTACCCTGGGCTGCCTTTTTCCAGAAGCTATTCTGAGAGAGGCCAGGAAGCCAGACACCCTTCCTTCTGTATCCTGTGGCTCTGAGTGAACGGGAAACTCAAGGAAAGAACTGTGGATGAGATGCAAGGTTCTGGATCTTTCCTTGCCAGCCTAGTCACACGACCAGGGCAAGTGCATTCCATCCTCCCCATCCTGGGGAAACTGAATGCTGTGGTCCCTTCCAAATATAAAACTGAAGAATTCTAGGGCTTTGGCAAATCACATGATGTCATTGAGAAAGAAAGGAAAACCACGTCAATGAGTTAGAGGAACAATATGGCAGAGAGACGGCCTGCAGTGACCCGCCGCCCCTGTGTGTCTCGGACTGGAGGACTTCCCAGGGGGCAGGACTTTCAGTTCTAAAACCAGGAAAGCTCTGGACAAAACAGTCACTCTAGCTGCACTTATGGTGCCCCATGTCAGCCTCCCCCACACCTTCAAATAGATGTGGGATAAGGGAAGCCCAAGTTAGGAGGGATTTCTAAACCCAGTGGACTTTCTGCTAGAGCCTAGCTGATGAAAAGCGGAAGGGAAGGTGTCAACTGCATTCCTCAAAAGGTAACACCTTAAAGTGCAGTTGACACTGTAACCTGCTTCAGCTATGTCACTTGGGCTGCTGGGGACCAATATTAAAACTCACAGAAAATGGAAGCTGGAGCCTGTGAGGATTTTCAGTCCACCCTGCGCCCCTCCACCACCAAAAAGGAAAAAGAAAAGTCATCTCTATATTCCGTAAGAAATTTCATCCTCTCCCTGTTCAGGGAATGAGGCTTTCTCTCTAATGGATAGACTACCACCCTGTGGCCATAAGGGGAATGTGGGAAAATGCCCATAATAGCAGAGAAGGAACTCTTTGCTCAATCAATTCAGCTCCTGCCTGGTATAAGGCAGCAAGCGAAGGGCCTCAGTTAAGGCCATGACTAGTTTAGCAAGGATGGAACTTACTATGCGCATGTGATAAACAAACACTTTGCTAGAGTGTGTCCAACAACCTTGAGAGGTAGGTAAACAATACTGTCACTATTTTACAAGATGAGGAAACAGACTGAGAGGTTGTCACTTTTTTTAAGGTGATGAAACAAAAAGCTAGAGTTGAAAAAAGGACAGCCTGGACCTAAAGCTCATGGCCTTGACCAGGTTATCCTGGAGGTGAGATTAGCATGAGCTAATAGGACAGCACAAATTGTCCGGATGGGAGAAGTAGGTCACCCTGAATATATGGGGGAAACTCATTTAGTGGACATAAAGGATGGATACAAGTGGGGGAGTGACTCTGATGTCAAATGCAGTGGAATCCAGAGGACATGGGGAGAGAGAACTAAAGTTGTCAGGATTAAACATAAAGGCTGAAGGCAGGAGTTGAAGCAGCTGTTGAAAGGTAGGAATCAGATACATTGAGCAAACTAAGCTTAGTGACCATGAAATGACATGCTGACAGAGTCCATGTGCAGTAAGTGGAAGGCACTACTAACCCTATTTGCTATCATTAGTGAGACCCATGCTGAGGGTTTTACACGTATCTCATTTATCTGCAAAAGCCCCATGATATCTTTATTATTATGACCCCCATTTTATAGGTAAGGAAACCAAGCCTTAGGTTGTCACTTACCCACAGTCATATCAATAAATAGTGAGAGTCACAATTTGAACTCAGGTCCTTCTGGCTCAAAGCCTGTGCTAAAACCGCATCATGTTTACTAGTGAAGGAAAACAAAGCTGGTGTGGGTATGGAGGTTGCCCCTTGTTCACAGCATTTCTGGAAGAGTTGAAGTCACCCAATCAGTAAGGGAGGATTTGTGCAGGGGATCGAGGGACCAGAATGCTAGGAAATAAAACAGGCCTGAAGGCAGTGTTCTGGCTGATGAATATGTGGGAAGCCCTCTCCCCCAGCCACCAAGTGGGCTGAGAGCTGCCTTCCTGCCGCCCCAGGGAGAGGACCTGGCAGTCCCTGTGTGGGCTTTCCCATTCCCACAGCCCTGGGAAGTGCAGCGGGATGGCTCCTTCACTGATCAGTCACCTCGGGCAAGTTAGTTCCCCTCTCTGTCTGGTTTCTCACCTGTGATATGCTGCATCACCATTTTGCCCTGCATCCTGGAATGAACCTACTTAGCATCTAGCACCATAGGAGGGGAAATTGTGAGAATCAAATGTAAGAACAGATGTAAAAGAACTCTGAAAAAGTGTGAGCTCCATGATGTATTCTGATTTCCTAAACGGAACGTATATGCCTTATGGGAAAGCCTCCATATCACCACCCCGTGCAAAAACGTGAAAGTGACATTTTCTTTGTGAAGATAGACAGCTCATTTGAAAAGCCGTACTATATTGGCTAGGTGTCATTCAGGTACAAAGTTTTAGGAAAAGCCAACCCAAGTTTACGTACAAAAAAAAAAAAAGTGGGGGTGGGGGACTGCCCCATGGGTCTGAAAGTCCAGGAATAGAATGCCCAAAAGGATGATTTAATTTTACCAGGTTTCAGATACAACCACCTCACCCAGTTTCTCTCTCTCTCACTCTGCCCTAGTGTTGTCTGCTTGGCTCCATTTGCAGACACAGGCGCCCCTCATTGTAGCAAGATGGCCACCACAGCTCCAGACATCCCACCCTGCAGGTTTAAGTTGAATAGAGAATAATACCTGCCTCTGTCTTTGTTCCACCATTCATGCAAACAGACCTCCTCCCATTCCCATTGGCTCCAGCTGGGTCATGGGACAGAGAAATGAGAAGCTCTGATTGGCTCAGCCCAGGTCCCATGCTCCACCCACCCATGTACAGGATCTGAAATGTGGGAGGACTGGCTATGCAAACAAAAAATGGGGGCTGTTGCAATTAAAAAAGAAAAACACAGGGAGATAAATACTGAGGAGATTAACTATCAATTAACAGATTCCCCCACATCATTACCTTGCCCTTCAGTTTGAGATACAGACACCCCCTGTATAAACAAATCTACTTTCTTCTGATGACTGGCTGATGATGACAGCAAAGCCTAATCTCTTTCAATTTCCTTAGACTTTGCAAAACCCTGAAGAATGGGAAAGCTAATGCTGAGGGCCAGGATGGCATACTCTTGGCTCAGCCCGAATGGCAGCTACAGTGGGAATTGGGCCTGACTCCTGAGCTGTTTATTGAAAGAGTTCAGGTGAACTTGGGCTACCGATTATTTCCTGACCCAGGAATTGAACTCCTCCTGCAGTGCACAGAGCCCAGGTGGCTGCAGGTGCAACACTGAAACTCCATGGACTTAAGGAATTCTCACCCAGAAGGAAAGGCACATGAGGGTCATGGCAGGTAGTTCGATCAGTGATCTGAAAATTTTAGATGTTGCTTTATGGCTTTGTTGCTTTACTCCGAGCATTTCTCTCCTGCGTGGAATGTGTCCAGATCACTGTTTCTTAAAATTTTTTGTTGGAATTGTCTGGGTGCTTGAAAGTGCAGCACTGGTCCTAGACCTCATGATTCAGAACCGGGACGGGGGTGGGGGGTGGGGAAGGAGGTATCAGATAGGAATCTCCCTGCTTAACAAGCACTCTGGGTTGCTAAGTCCACTGAGGGTTGAGATATTCCCCTATTATGTATAAATTTCCTCTGTAACTCATGTTTTATCAATTCCTAACTGCAAATCAGCCTCATATTCTTATTATTTTCCTCTGAATTCTAGAAGCAGCTCATTAGAGTAGAAAACATTATAATTAGGGTCCCTCATCTTGGAAAAGTAAGGCAACCAAGAGGTTTTCAGAGGTATCCTGACATTTTTCCAACTAGAGGTCGTAGGCCCCCACGCAGTCTCACCTTGACTTTTCACTGAGACTGGAAAAGCTTTCTTCTGCTGTTGGCCTTATATAAAGTGTGGCTGCTCTAACTTCATGATGATCAGAGGCCATAATGGACAAAAGACAAAGCCAGCTGAGAGGGTATTGACAGGAAGCCTGCCAGGTAACTTAACTGAACTGGAGCAATTCAGTTGGGGTAGCTGGTTCTCATTTAGGAAATTCAGATTGAATAACCAGTTCCTTGTTAAAGGGGAGATGCAATTTGAGTTCTGCATCAGGCACTAGAAACCTAGCCAGTCCTGACACTGAGGTCTTGCCCCTGCTCATGCTCACTGGCATTTTAAATTCACTTAGTATTTGTCTAAATTCCTCCTCCCTGGGAGTTTTCTAAGTTCTGTTATTATTTTTTTAATTTTATGGTAGTTTCCAAGTCAAGTGATATTCTGGTTTGTCACAAGTGCATTTTGCAATGTTTGCCCTCCATTTATCTATTATTTTTCCTATCAAAGTCTTCATTTCTCTTTCTTTCTTTTCCTTTCCTTTTCTTCCTTGGCCTTCTCTTACATTGGTAAAGATATCCTAATGTAGTTTCAAACCAAGACTCAAATTTGGGGGCTTGGTTCTTTGGAGAAAGGAAAATGGTTCTGTGATTTCTCTGTCTGTATCATGCACTTTAAAAAACCTTTTGAAGATAGCTTATACCCTCTTAAATAAGTAAATAATTAATTATACCAGCTAATATTTACTATGTGCCAAGCACCATTCTATGTACTTTATAACTTATTTTTATAATGACTCTAGGAGTCATGGTGCCCCATATTGCAGATGGGGAAACTGAGGCACAGAGGTTATGTGGCCTCCCACAGAGCCCACAGTTACAAGCAGGTAGAGCAGGGAATGGACCTCAGATTTTGCCCTTCTCTACCACCTTGTGCCACCTCCCAAAAAGAATTTTAGCCTCACAGAAATGAGGCAACATCAAAGTCCCACTTAGGGTTTGCGGTATTTCTGATGAAGAAGATATTTGCTCTCATCCTAAGGGAAGGGATTGAAGGGCTTAAGTCGAGAAAACTTTAAAACTAACCTACTATTGATTTATGTGAAAAGATAAATTGGGCACCAGACAGGGAAATCCCTGGCTTTAGGTAATCTTGGGGAGTTAACCTGGGGGATGAGGCTTGTGAGATCTCTACAAAGCAAGGAGCATTTTATTGTACAGAGAGTGATGTTTTGATCGCTAAGTTTTCTGGAGCCAGTAGGTATCAGGAAGTCAGACTTAGCCTTTTGACGTTCAAATCTATCTCAAATGCTAATGGAAATGTCGCTTGAGACAGGGACATCAATTCACAAGGTCTTCAGAAAAGCAGTAGGACCACTTCACGCCTTCCAGTTTTACCTATTCTGTGGCTTAGATAGCATGGCTTAAAATGCATGATTATCTTTTCATAAGGGAAACTCAGCAACTAAGTTAAAGCAACGGGCAATATCTTATCCACCCCCACCCCCATTTTTATATACATTTTCTTGTAGCAGAGATTGTTTTAAACAAAAATTTACTGTTGCTGGGCAAATTATGCAGACAAAAAAGTTTGAGTGAAATTTCAAGAAGGCAGGATGCAGTGGGTATAATGACTGTATTGAAATAAGTCTATTAGTAACAGGAGCCCCTTGACACAGTTAAGGAGATTATGTTCCAGAATTCGCCCACTCCATTGACCTTCCCATCAGCTTAACCCAAGGAGATTCTTAGAAGCCCTGGTGAGTTCTACTCAAAGACAAAGCCTTACCCCAAATGCCAGCTCTGTTCAGCTCTTGACCATCTCCATTAATAAAAAAAAATTGAGAAGACTGAACCCATACCTACTTAGTGCTTCTGAAACTATCTGTGGAAATGGATTTTTTCCTTTTCTAAAAAATAATCCCCAACCAATAGATGAATACATTTGTAAAACATAATAAAAATGACTTATTAGAAAAATGAAATTAAAAATACATAGAAAATGGAAGCCCAAATATTTAATTATTAAACAGGCGTAGGATGGCACTTCATCAAAGTATAATCAGAATACACATAATAAGAATAAAGGAAAATATTTACAATACTGTGCACACTGGTCATGGAAAGTGACCATGGAAAGTCTAGGTGATTAATACCACATACTAGGTAGTGGCAATGTCAAATTGTTATAAAAGGTTCTAGATAACTTATTCCCAAATTCAGCATTTATATCTTCAGGGACCAATAATCAATAAATGGACAACAGTGATCACCTGAGAGTTAATGGGACTCCAGTCTTAGCTTCAATCTTCAATGCCTTTAAATATCCAAGGTCCTGGAAGCTTCCTGGGAAACCAGATGCCTTTGACACAGTAATCCAGGGATCTGAAAATAAGGCACCTAACATTGATTCAAACCATTTATCAGAGGAATATGAGAGCAGATGATGTATCTTTAGAATTCACGTATGGAGTTATTGATCAGAGAAGAAATTAGGACTTATGGTTATTATAGTAAAGGGTGGGGGTAGGGGCAGCAGTGCCTGGGGTACTGGGTACCTGTTTAACTCGATCTGCAATAATTCAAGTCAAGGAGTGTTGGCTGGGAACAGTGCCAGCTGATTAGGCCTGCCCTCGGCTCTGCTGGCTCTGCCACCCGAGGCTTTATTTATTTTATTTCATTTCATTCAATTCTGTTGTTATGTTATTTTGATGGGGATGAGAGGGATCTGTGTTGGAACACCCGCCATGTGCATTGGCACTTCTGTTTATGAGGAGGGAATAATTCTCCCACCTCCTTCCCTGACACCCCCAAGCCTCAAGTCAGTCTTTTGTCTTCCCACCCTTTCTCTATTCATATCTGATCTCCACCTCCCTTGTATCTCCCCATTTACCAAAAATGTGTTAGCATACACCCCACAATGTGCCACGGTCACATTAATGAATAAACCAATGTGTGATTCAAACTACATGTATATTGATAAACAAAAGCAACCTTGTTCATATATAATATCACACACATAATAACAAAATGATATATTGCAAAGTTTCTAAAAATAATGCCTGCACATGATTATTGAAAGTTGTTTTTAGTGCTGTTTCCTTATTTAAAAAATAATGTTTGGAGGGAAAGTGAAAATTAGCAGAAAGAAGAAATACTTCTAAGTATTTATATAGAACTCCATCATTCTTTTCCATAGTGTCAGAGATTCCATTGTCCATCTATACCAAAATAGATTTATCGATGGACATTTGATTACACATTCAATTTTTTCACTTTACATTGTAAACATTCACATGCCATTAGATAATCTTCTACTCTAGTGATTTAATGGCTACATAATATTTGTTGTAAGAATATGATACTTTGTTCAACCAATACCATATTTTGCTTCCAAATATCTGCTGTTACCAATAGTGTTACTTGTAAATATATCTTTGCCTTCATAATTATGTTTGTAGGTGAAGTCCATAGCCTTGTAAGCACTGTATCAAAGGGCATGGAAAATTCTGGGGCCTTCCTGAAGACTTGCCATATTGCTGAAGTCAGTATGGGAAGATAAGATCTTGGACTATAAAGAAAGGCAGGTCTTTGTCCTAATCGTCACTCTGCCACTTAACCAAGCTGGGTGACCTTTGTTAAGGACTGACATTCTCTGAGCTTCAATTGCCTCAAAACAACAGGGATGAAAATAAAAGCATTGGCTTCACAGGACTGTTTTGAAGCTCAAATAAAATCATGCATTTCAAGCCCTGAGCACAGTTCTTGGCCTAAGAAGTGGCCTTTGCCTTGGTCAGATGACATGTGAGAGAGGACACGTTTTTAACTGCCTGCCATCTCCATCAGCTTCCACACCAGTCTCAAACCGGGCATGGCTCCATAGTACATTTCAGGCGGGGAGAAGGGGTGTGGGGGCTGGAATTTCACAGGCATGCAGAACTCGTCTAGCTCTTCTGCAATGTAAATAAAACCTCCTGTGAACAAATGGTTATTAGATGAAAAGGGTTTAGGGCCTGAGTCTTCTGTGTGTTTTGCCCCCCTGTCTAGAAATGGGGGGCCTCTGAGTTGCGTGTTGTTCTTCCTTGATGAGCAAGATGACATGTCAGATTCTGAAACCCCAGGAGCTGAGGGAAGCCCCTTTTGCCCAGTTCCCACTCTCAGGTTCTTTGTGAAGTGCGCTGTGAACTAAGGAGAGAGAGAGGAATGACACCCACTGATCTGCAGCAAAACTACACACTTCTCCCTTTAATCTGCTTTGCTTGAAACCTACAAAGACTAAAATTGAGAAAGGCCCGTGGAAAGGGAGCAGTGTGCGGTTACTGTTGTTCAGGAGCCCAAGGCCCTGTGTCTGTCTGCCCTTGCTTTTGCAGCAGGTACATTGTGTGTTTGGATTTTCCAGAAGGGATAAATCACACAAACAGAGCACCTTGGGAATCCTTCAGGGAGTCCAGCTCTGCTCCAGGCCCCTCCTGTTAAACACATGCCCCATTCTCCAGGCTGTAGAGAGCGTGACACACACTACCCTTTCTGAAGAGCTTTTTCTGGAAAACTCATTCTTGGAGAGAACTTTCTTTGTGCGATAGTTCAGCCTTTTAGACTAAACAGATGATGAGAAAATCATGAAGCATAGGAAAAAAGGGTTCCTTTTGGTAAATAGAGAAGGGAAGGAGTTGATTTGGTTTTGACATTCTCTCTGATTCCTATGCTCCATATTGTGACAGCGGCACCCAAGCCAAGAATGATACTGAGGAACAGAGCCTCTTTTTCACTGTGTCCAGTTTTCTCTTTGTTTTCTCATTGCTTGGATGGTGCTGTGAGCCTGTCTGGCCTCCAAGTGCACATCTTTTCCTCTCCAGGCCCCAACATGGGCTTGTGGTCTTTGGCCTACAAAGCAACATTCATTTAAAATCAAAGCTTTAAAGGTTGGTCTGATTTGAAAACAGAGAGCATGGGATTCCTTGGCATGCGGGCCTTTTGGGGCCAAGTGGAAAGGAAAGTCTAGTTTCCCAGGAATGAGCCTACTGATGTTGAAGAACAGCCTCCTGGTTGGTGGGCCTGGCTCTGAAGCCAAAGCCGGGGCAGGGTCCCCTGTCCTGCGTTCCTGTCTTCCTCCAGTTGGGCTCGTCTGTGGTGCGCACATCCTGTTTTTATTACGTGGTGCATTTCATTTTGAGCCCCTTCCACTCCCACCACCTCAACCCCCAGTCCCATAAGATGAGTCCCAGTCCCATTAGCAGGCTGAGGGAGTCAGGACAGATGACAGCGCCCGCCCAACATTGAGCTTCCATCTGAGAAGGGAGGGAATCTTGGACAGGCAATTTCGGGAGACAGTTAAAAGATTAGATAGTAAATTTACTTAACAGAGACTAATCACCCGGGACTGGGTTTCATATCCTGTTTTGAAATAATGTATTTTCTTTTGTGCTCTGGTCTGAATCTGTCAACCCTCCTCTAATAATGAGAGGCAGTGGATTTTTAATCTTTGACCCTCTTCCGTATAATCTAATCACAGTGGTTTTCTGATCCCCTTCTCCTTATTTGGGGAAGTTTAAGAAAGAGAAAGAATTCATTTCTCTGGCATTGCTGGCCATTCCCTACTTCTTGTAAGAGGCTGGGTTGACCTGTAAAAATCAGACTCCACCTGCTAGGTGTTTTCAGCTCTGCGGGGAGCAGGAAGGGAGAGAAGCACAGAAAGGAAAGGGAGGCCAAAGGCTCTTGGGAATCAGAGGAATGAAGGGTGGCAAACAGAAAGCACAGTAAAACATGTGTGACATCTGTTTCATACCAAGGCCACATCCCCAGCTGAGTCACAAAATGGCAACAGTCTTAGGTGAGGCAGGCCTCCTCACCCACAGTCTCTGAGTTCAGTAGAGCCAGGCAGGAGACCCAGGGGATCCTCTGCCTGCCTACACGTGGAAGCTTTTACACAGTTAGCGTCCTCCCCGTCCCTTTCAAGCTGGGAGGTCTTTGGGGGTCCCTCCCACCTCTCTGGGTTTGGCTCATAGGTGGGTGCTTGACCCCAGGCAATCTACTGAGCTCTTCCCTTGGGTAGGGCTGCCCCCGTGAGGTATCTCTCCAGGCTTTCTGATTTTGGGAGTCACCCCAACAGGAATCCTGGAGGCCAGGAGGCTGGGCTCAGTTCAGAAGAGAAATGGGAGAAAGTGAACAGAGGAATTCTTTCACTCTGCATCCTGCCCATCTCTTCCTATCCGTGTGATTGTTGCTTGATTGGTGGAGGAAGCATAGGGGGCCACATATGCTGTGCACACTACTGCCTAGTCATTGTCGGAGAGCCTTTCCAGCCTCAGAGAATGTGGCTAACCTCTCATTTCAGATTCCTACAATAAATGAAAAAATAAACACGCAGCTGAGGATATAATTCAAATGTGTCTCCTTCTGCACATTTGCCACCTCTCAGGGATCAGAGACACTCCAGATAAGTCAAGTCCTTAGGCTGCTTAGCCAGAGTTATCTGCTTGAAAATGACAAAACACAACCAAACTAGTTAAATAAAAAAGAATTTTTTGAAAGCAAATGGTGGGGGGGGGGGGGGCGTGGGGTGCACATCTCAAAATAAAGAGAAGATAGAGAAACAGGACTTGCAAAGACAGGCACTGATCATCCTCAGAAGGTCTTGGGAGCAGTGATGGCTCAATAGTCATACCCAGCACCAGTGCTAATGAATACATGCCTAGTGCATTCAGTTTTTTTGGTTCCTTTGTTTATAATTTCAATGCCAAAGAGAGAGAATCTCATTGGCCCAGCTTGGGACTTGCATTGACCATGGAAGGTAGGGCATCTTGACTAAGAGCCCTGCCAGAATGTTTGCAGAGAAAGGCAATTCCTCAGCAAGCAGCAAGATAGTGTGCTGTTATCCAAAGAAGATGAAGATGGTGGTGGCAGCTGAACACCAACAAATTTCTGCCAAATAGAGCTAATTCCATGTCCCACTAGGATGTGACCTTGCTATGTCAGTCTTGCCATGGCAGCAGACAGAGCAGACAGAGCATAACGGGGCATTATGAGAGACCCTGGTAACACTCTTCTCTTGCCTCCTTACCTTTGCTGCACCACCATCCTCCTGTCAGTATCGGAATGGGCATATAGGCCCCCAGAATTTGACCTTTTGAATTGAGGTTGTTTCATTTCTTTTGAATCTCCAAGGTTCCAGTCTTCACTTGTCTTCATTAATGTCCCTCCTGGGTCTCTTTGTTCCCCCTTCGTATCCCTGCCACCACGCAGATCCCTGTCCCACACCCTCCCCCAAATTCACAGCTAAGATAAATAATTCATAGGCAACATAAATATCCAGCCCCCATCGGCAGCTCTGTGTAATTACCTCCCTGGTGTGCACTGGCTTCGCCCTTATGGGAAATATGAGAAGGGTAACGGGTCCTTTTAGCCTGTGAATGGTGCTTTATTATTTTGATGCATGAATGCGGAAGGAATAAGAGACAAAATAAAGTTAATAATACATTGCAGTGTAGATAATTCATCACTTAAATCAATAAGAACTGCAGGTCACTGAACTGGAACCGGTGTTACTGTGATCCAAACATGGAATTAATAATTGAAACTACACTGATCTGTCTTCCTGGAATGGGAAGACAGACAACCCCTGGGATAGATACATACAGCGCAGAAGGAGCAAGGCGATAGAGATAGACAGATGATTCATTTAATTCCTACAGCTGTCACATACAGTAAATATGAAAATCTGCTTTCTATCTGGAATCAGCCTCATTTGGGAGTGAGGTTAGCTGAATTATATCCTCAGCTGCGTGTTTATTTTTTCATTTATTGTAAGAATCTAAAATGATTGGTTAGCCGCATTCTCTGAGGCTGAAAAGGCTCTCTAACAATGACTAGGCAGTAGTGTGCACAGCATATGCGGCCCCTTTAACTCCTCTACACCTACACCTACCTGGAAACTCAGCTCCTCAATTCCTCTCTGAGGCTCAGTTTCCCTCTCTGCAGAAGGAGGTAATGATAGCATCTACTTCATAAAGCCCTTGAGGACTGCCTGAGGTAATGACTGAAAAGCACTTAGAATCATGGTGGCACCTGGTACCCTCTTGGTGGTGGTCATGGAGTTCCTAAGCCCGCATAAAGCTGATGTGGGTGGTTTATGGAGAGGTGTTTATTACTGTTTAAGATTAAATCAACCCTAGCTGCTCTGGCCCTTAAAGAAGCGTTATCAGATGTAGAAGTTAATCTCTGTCCTGCTGCCTTCTGCTTGTGAGAATGAGAATGAACGGGACCCTGAGCAGGGCCCGCTGAGAGATCTGGATGCATTGTGAAAGTGGGCCCTCCACATGGAGGTGGGGACTCAGCAGAGTTAGATTGTCCTAGTAAAGTGGAGGGAGTGAAGAACAGGTTTCCAGAGGGCTCTTTCAAGAGAAGGAAGCAAAGGAGAGGATCCGGGGAGGAATGCAGGAGTTTGAACCTTACAGAAAAAAGGTGTAGAGAATGATGGCAGAGAGAATGATGGAAGTCCAGCCCTGTAAGGCCAAGGGGTAAGAGCCAGCAAATAAGCAGGATTTCAAGAAGGGATTTTCCCAGTCCTTTGCCCATCCACAGAGGAGAGGCTAGCGGTGTGTTAGCAGGTGGAAGAACAGGGCCACCTCCTCTGGGGATTTCCTGAAGCCCTGCAGCCGTGGGATCAGACCTGTAGGAGTCAGGCAGCCAGAATGCCTTGGCAGAGGACAGTGGCTCTATTTCTGGAGGGAAATACAAATAGTCCAATTAATGCAAGCATTTGGTTATGAAGTCAGCAGTGACTGTACTCTTGAAAATCTCTTGAATCACCCTTAAATCTCCAGAACCTGATTGCTTCAAAACTTAAAAGAAGCCAAAAGGGAACTTACTTTTTAAAATTCTGTTTTCTTCTGGGACCCGACCTTCCATGGAGTAGAGGCCAAGATCTGTCTTGAACTGGAAAATTATGGGATCAACAAAGGATTTCTCTCTTTTTCCTGAGTAATATGATTCTGTTCCCTAAATTAGATGCCCTTACTGACTTACTGATATGATTTCAGTAAATAATGTTCAGAGTGAAGAAAGCAGTGAACCAAGAGAAAATGTTTTCAGCCTGAGGTCTAGCTCCACTGCAAACTAGCTGTGTGACCTTGAATAAGAAAACTGACTTCTCTGGGTATAAGTCCTCTAAACTTTGAAACAAACTCAGTTTGTTTTAGTGAAAAAACTTAGATAGGTACATGGGTAGATAAATTGATCCTAGCTTTAAACAAAATGCATAATTTAGGTGTTCCAAACCAGAGGAGAATGGTATGCTTTTATAATTATGGTTTTATAGTTATCTGTATTTTTCATGGAAGTCCTATGAGCTAGAAATCCAACATTTGCCCCTTGGTATTGTTGAATTGGATTATATGTGGCCAGCATATATATACAAAGTGTTGAATATATCCTATTTTAGGATTAAAATCAGCTAATGTTAATGATGCCTTCCTCTTAAACTAAGAAAAATCCTTCCATTCTATGTTCTCGATGCTGTGTGTGTTGGGAATAAAGAAGATAAATTAGAGGCAAGTCTTGGTTGACTGTTTGGTACCTCAGGTAGATGACTTTGGAGGAATCATAATATTTTATAGAATGTGAGAGCCTTGATATTTAGGACTTTGTTAGTTTACACTTTTAGGGAATTTACTTCTCAGAGTCTGAATTTACTCAAACAAAGTATGAGGATGTTGGACAAAACCAATGGTCCACACATTCTTTTACTGGGTTCTCTGGACATCCCCATGGTTCTTTCCAGGGATGTGGAGTAGGGAGAAAGGACTCAAGGAAAATCCTAGCTGTCAAGACTGCACATTCCTCTGGGCCCCTTCTTTCAAAGATATGGCTCTACTTTTGTCTGATTTATATATCAAGGTTTCCATGTCAGATTTCATTTAAAGAAAGGGTTCACAGTAAGGGAAAAAATAGATAGGTGATCTTTAAAGTCTTACATCTCCAATGCCTACATTTTTGTGATGCTTAAATAGAGAAACAGACAAAAATCTGAGTTCATGAATCCTGGGAAGAGGAGTGCTGAGCAGAATACCCAGCCCTCTGCTAGTTTCCAAAAATGGGTGTAGATTCCGTTCCATCATTCAAGTCACACCAGGGCCATGAAACCAACCTGCAGTCAATTGTCATATTCACAATATCTGTATTCCATAAAGTCACCTTGAACACTGCACTAGTGAATACTGAATCAAGGCTCCAAGGTGAAATATGCACACACACACACACACACACACACACACACACACACACACACACCTCAGATTATCATCTTAAATCCTAAAAACAACTCATCCTGGTAGATTCTATTTTTTCTACTTTACGAAGAGAAAACAAGGTTCAGAAGTGTTAAGTGGCTTGCCTGAGGCCATCTTACTGAAAGATGCCAGAGTTAGGATTAAACTGTACCCAATACCCAACTGGCCCGATCTTCTTGCACTACACGGTCTAGCCCAGGTTCTCCACCTCCGTGCAGACTCTGTGAGACCAGAGACGAGGAGGCAGAGTATTGCCTTCTTTGATCTCAGCTGGAAACCTGCACGTGGGCAACTCAAATTTTTGGCCACTCTGTGCATGCCCACAAATGATCACAAAAGCACTATGAGTAATCGATTTTTGTATTACAAATAAATTTTAGCAAGTAGGAAAATTCACAAGGATGGAATCTGTGAATAATGAGGATCAGGTATCTATGTAAAGCCAGGCATTTGCATTCTAGCTAAAACTAGGGAAATTATGCAATCTATGTTCTGCTATTCATGTGCACAGTACATTTTATTCACCTGTTTGCCTTTCATGGTAATCTATTGGTCAAACGATCTGGGTGGGACCCCTTGAACAAATCAGAATTTTCCCATTCTAGTTAGTGAAAAAATAAAATGGAAAATGAATGCTTTGTAAGATTAAAATGTAATTAAATATAATGTTCCCTCCTTCTCACCCTCACCCCTAATTTTCTCAGCTCCACCATTTACAGCCACCTCCCCTGACTCCCACCCTTCCAAAGGAGAGTCTTATCTTTAAGACTTATAGAGTCTTATCTAGTTCCTGGATGTCTTGTGATGTAAAATATGGAGAATGGGTACAGAGCCAGGACCTGAGAGGTGGTAAAGTGACAGGATTGACCGAGGGAGGGCGGGTGTTGGCAGCTAAGGGCGTGCGGAGCATCAGTGAAGTACATCCGTGGAGACGTGGAGATTGGGACAAAGGGTGTCTGTTTTTCCTCCAATCATTTAAGAGATTCAAATAAATGCCAGAATTCCCTTTTAACCATCTGTGCTTGCCTAATTGCTTCTTTACGTATAACTCCATGTAGAAACAAGACCACAGGGACCTTAGTTTTAGCAGGGTTTGAGGACAAACCTGAAGTTTATGTCTATTGATGTGTGTGTGTATTTGTGTAATTTTACAGCATTCTTATTCTATATTGAAGTCATTGGAGGACAGGAAGGTGGCTGTGGATGGAGATTATGAAGGTAGTTATCACTTCTTTTCTGGAAGAATGAATGCAAATTTTGAGGGGAACCCTAAATGTCATGGGGGATGTGGAAGAAAAATTTTCGGGATCACCCTACCTATGTCTTTCTGTTTGGTTCTCCTATGAGGAAAAACAAACCTTCATAATATCTAGGAGTTTCTCTTTCCTCTTATGTTACTTGGGATAATAATGGCACTTCTCTCAGGCCCATCACATGAGTATTCATTTAATGAGATAAACTTAGCACAGTTCCAAACACCAACTAACTCGCAGGCTGGTGGATCCCTATAGGAGCCACCTCCTTCATTCATTCATCCAACAAACAATTACCAAACATTTTTATGTTTGTATTATTGTTAGGATAATGGTTCTTACCATCCTGTTAGTGGGAAACTTTACTGAAAGAGAAGTTTTAGAAAGTTATTTCTAGAGAGAAATGAAGATGTATGTCCACATAAAACCTTGTACACAGATGTTTATAGCAGCATTCATAATAACCAAAAAGTAGAAACAGTCCAAATGTCCATAATGGACAAATCAATAAACAAAATGTGGCATATCCATACAACGCTATATTGTTCAGCCATAAAATATAATGAAGTACTGACATATGCTACCACGTGGGTGAATCTTGACAACATTATGCTGAGTGAAATAAGCCCATCACGAAATACCAAAGGACAATCCAGAATGGGGGTAGCTATAGAGAAAAAAGTAGTTCACTGGTTGCTCAGGGCTGGGGGTAGGGCAGAGATGGGGGGACAGGTGACAGCTAAAGGTTGTGGGATTTCTCTTTATGGTGAGGGAAACTGTATAAATTGACTACGGTGATGGCTGCACATAACTATGAATATACTAAAAGCCATTGATTTGTACACTTCAAATGGATGAATTATAAAGTATATGAACCATGTCTCAACAAATCTTCTTAAAACTTTTCAATGAAGAAAAGGAAAAAAAAAGTTATGTGTCTGAATGATTTTGCTTCCGACCGTGAATCTGCTACCAATTGTTAGAAAATTTTCTTATATTCGTGACAGACACGGAAAGCAAGACAGAAGGAATCTGTGTGTGCCCCTCATTCCTTCAGGCTCTGTAAAGACAATACCCAGAATCAATGCTAAGCTGACGAATTCCAAAGACATTTCACAGGTCATCTAAGGAAAGCATGCCCCAGTCACTGCCAGCACTTCGAGTCACCAAACACTTCTTAATCTCTGCTTTTACCAGGAAATTACACCTAGAGAGGAGAAGGGAACCTAAAAATCCATGTGGGGGATATTTGTGGCACGGCCTGGGGGGAGGAAAGGACTTGGGGAAGAATGTGTGTGACCCCGGGTTGGGAGGAGGGAGGAGAGTGACAACAGCTGTCCTGAAGTGTAGATGACATGTTGCACTCTGCTCACACCCAGCGCAAGGCACAAGCCGACTCTGAGTTAAACCAGGCGGAGACAGGTGTGAGCACATAGAGGCCAGCGAAGGAAGAGGAAGACAGGGAAGTGGCAGCCATGGAATCCCCAGGGTGAGTTTCGTACCATACCAGGTCACCTTGCTTAATCCCCAGGACACCCTTAAAAAGTAGGTGTTATTATACACTTTCACAGATAAGGAAGCTGAGGCTCAGAATGGTGATATGCCTTTTCAGAAGGTACTCAATTAACAGGTAGGGAAACTGAAATTAAGCATGCAAGAGAGGGTGTCTTCACCAACATTGTCCTAAAGCAGGCCTGGGAAATGGGTCTCCATAATCCACCGTTGCTCCAGCCAGAAACCTAGGAGTCTTTCTTCCTTCTCTGGTTCCAGCCATGCTTTGTTCCCCCAACCAGTCCATCAGCAAGCCAGGTTAGAGCAGACTCCTCACCTGGTCCCTCAAGGTCATGCATGACTGCTCCTTCCCTGGGAAAATGCTTCAGGAGAAGATGGGAAGATGAGGAGGAGGATGCTCTCTGCAGGTACCACACAGAGGAAAGAGCTCCTGAGCAGACATTTCTGGGCAGCAGGGGGGGCTCTGGGATGTCCTGGTTTTCACTTATTTGCTGTAAATATCTGAACAGCTTTCCCATGCATTTGTTTCCAGATATTTAGTGAAGATGTTTTATGAAGAATAAAATCCACTTCTCAGTGATTAAAAACAGATGCCCAGGAGGTAGGAAATATGGATGCTGAAGTTTAGATTTGACCCTGGAGTGCAGTTGTGAAGTCTTGTTCCTGGGCTGGGTATGGGAAGGGGCAGGACTGACAAGGAAAAGGAAAACTCCAATCTGGTTTAGCTTCCATTAGGTACAGCCATGTTGAGAAACGGGAATGGAGGAAATGACTCTGGTCCCTGCAATACAGTGCAACGGTGCTAGCCAGCTTGGGTTCTCAGACCAGATTCCCGGACCCCCCAGGTTCTAATGCAGGCATAGCGCATGAGAGCCCTGTGCCCAACCACTCCAGGACAACTGATCTGTGACGTCAGGGGATTCACACATGATGATATCGAGGAGGGTGATGATGAGAGCTATGAGCATTACAGACACAATTGCCCTGTGCCAGTGCTGAGCACACTCTCGGCACTTTCTCTCATTTAGCCCCACCATGATTTCCACGCAGACCTAACTCCACGAGAGCAAGACACTTGCCTTTTTCACCACTGAATCACCAGCATCTGAGTAGTATCTGGCTTCGAGAAAATGTTTGGTAATTGTCTGTTGGATGAATGAGTGAAGAGGCGGGTCCTATAGCGACCTGCCAGCCTGCGAGCCCTTCTAATGCCAGGGGCTTGCTTGGCAGTGGTTGGCCACCGCAGATACATACTGTGCCTAGAAAACACCTGACATAAAACAAGCCTTCAATAAATAGTTGCTAAATAAATAATTCCATGTTCCACAGATGAGGAGATTGAGGCCTTGAGAGATTATATAAACTCCTCATGGTCATGTAAGTCAGGAAGTGCTGAGGTGGGGACAGCCCAGGCTCTTAATTATTATAAGAAAAGGGTACTTCTAGCTTAGCGGTGGGAGTAAGAACCCACATGGAAAAGAGTAGGTGAAGCACAGGAGTGAGTTTGAGGTAACCCACACATACAAAAATAAATCTTATAACTGTGGCTTTAAGCGATGTAGTTTGTGGACAGACGGCAGCTGTGCTGGACTCCCGTTTTCTTACAGTGTTCAGTTTAGAAAAGTTTATTTCTGCTTTGTCTTGTTTTTAAAGGGTGGCAAGGAAGAATTAGGATGTTAATGATCTTACATCACCAGGAGAAATGTTTCAAGGCCTCTAAAGAGAACCTGCGATACGTGTTCCCTGTCCATCCCCAGGAGCCCGGGCCATGCTAGGAAGGGACAGCGGGTTCATGGAACTGCACCAGTCACAGATTCTCATTCCCATTTATCAAACTGTCAGCTCCTAATCTGTCAGAAAACCATCTAGATGTGCTCGAGTTTATTAGCTAGGGGGAACCGAGCTGCCCCATCAGCCTGTTCCTCCTGCTGATAGCTCAGGGGTTGTTTTGGGGACGACGTGAGAGAGGGAAGGGGTCTGCCCTGCTGCTGTTGCCCTGAACAGGAGAAAACCCAAAACAAATGGAGCCCCGCAATTCGAGGTAGCATGAGAGCCACCAGTGGAAGCACCCCCGGCCAGGGGTCACCTGGGTCAGCTTTGTCCATTTCTGTCCAGTTAAACAGCGCCTGGATGGACAGCTCAAGGTCCAACATGTCACCTGAGAGAAAATTAATCCAAAAGCCTCTGTATAATTTATTCATCACAACCTAAAATTGACTCCCAGCTTGTCTGCATTCAGGTTGAGCTCGTTTAACTGCTTCTACTGTGTATGTTTAAAGAGAAAACAGCAGAATCAGCTCAGGGGCAGAGATAAACCGAAACACAGAACTACAACAACAGTTCTTTCATTTTATTCCTCAGATGACCTTGTTCCTCTCTGCTGCTTAAGACAAAAACATCTCTGTTTTGAAGTGATCAATTATTATTATTGTAAGTGTGGTGTCTCTGGAAAAAAACAGTAGATTTTTTTAAGCAGAAGTTCTGTAGATGAGGAAAACAAAGCCCCAGTTACAGAGTTTAGCTGGGTTTTCTTCTGCTTCTGAAAATGTCAGTTCACAACTGACATTATTGTCACCACTTTATGAAGATCAGAGAGGTAGAGTGATTGGCCCAAAGTTATACAGCTAGAAAGAGTCAGCGCTCAGACAGACCTCAGTTTGAGTTTCTTGTAGGAAATCCAGGTCAGGAGGGCAAAGACCTACATACAGAGGTATGTAGCCAAGACACTGTGATGTAGGAGATAGATTCGGCAAACAGGAGGGGTGACTGCCACTAGAGGAGCAGATTTTGTTGACAGGTGAGGAGGGAACTGGATTGCTGTGGATGAGCAAGTTAAGGTTTATGTCACATGGGACATAAGGAGATTTTTTTGCTCCTTGAAGACAAGTACTTCAAAAGAGAATACAATTAGGATGCAGGAGGATTTCCTTTCTGATGCACCCAAGAGAG
This sequence comes from Manis pentadactyla, assembly GCF_030020395.1. Lineage (NCBI taxonomy): Eukaryota > Metazoa > Chordata > Mammalia > Pholidota > Manidae > Manis > Manis pentadactyla. The sequence goes on along the minus strand of NC_080020.1, from coordinate 42,822,457 downwards.
CCAACCACAGACATACTTTCCAGAGTTTACAGTGATGCTGTTGTCGGCGATTGGCGCCTGCGTGGGCGATGGCAGGGATGGGATTCTGCAGCTGTCCATGTGCGGAGACTGGAGCTCCCATCCCAGCCATATTTGGGGAGAGAAGAGTTTGAAATTCCAGGTTAACAGGGAGAGGCAAATGAGAAGATTTACATGTTGTGCAAGAAGATGCAGGAAGGGTAACAGTTGAGCAAGGGCATGGGGGGAAGCCAAGAGTGGGTAGCCTTGCTGATAAGGATGGTGATGAGAAATATCCCCAGCTCCACTGGCCTGGGAAAGCAAAGGAGGAGATAGGCTGGGATGGAAGGAATGCCATGTTTAACAGGAGGGCAGTGATAAATAATTCTTTATCTCTATGTTCAGGGAGGAACGTGGTGAGGAATCTTAAAAACCTGCTCTCTTTCCAAGGCTCAGGGAGAGCGGTGGGGAGGGAATCGGGATGCCTGCCAGAGCAGGTGAGCAGGGCTGGGGAAGAGAATCTGATGCAAGCATGGCAATGCTTGCAGGAGGTGCGAGAGTGTTGAGAGTGCAGACCTCATCTTTTCTGCCAGTTTGCCACGGTAGGAAGTAAAGTGGGAAACCATTGCGTTATTCTTTCTGCAGAGGACAGCTGACCACATCAGATGTTACAGTTGTAGAGCTCTGAGAGGCACAGGTGCAAGCAAAGCAATGAAGGGGGTGAAAAAAACCCACAAAGATTTCAGATGGGGGTGCCAGGGGAATGCAAGCACCTTTAAAAAATCTTATACAAATGTAATGTAGTCACTGTCAAAAAAAGACATGATACAGAAAAGCAAAAAATAAGAATAATTTACCCATAGTCCCTCACTTAGAAATAATCACTATTAATATTTTGGTGCAGTTTTCCACGAGACCTTCATCTCCCTTTTATACACACACACACACACACACACACACACACACACACACACACACTTATATTTATAGCATTGGATTACACAATGCATACTCTTTAGAAACCTCCATTTTCATTAAAAATATATCCAGAGCATTTGTCTCATTTTATGAATACTATCCTCCTTTTAAATGGCTGCTGGTCTTCCATTGAGTAGTGGCCATGACATTCAGCGACTACAGTTGAGAAGTTTAGGTGGTTTCCAGTTTTTCCATCACCAAAAATGCTCCATGAACAGCCTTGTGTAGACAGTTTTTTGTACTTTTGTGAGGTTATTTCCTTACAAGCAGAGTTACTAAATAAAAGGTTATGCACACATTAAGAGTTTTGAGCTATATCGCCAAATCGCCAAACTGAAAGGCATTGCCAGTTTATGTTCTTTCGAAAGGTGAGAGCATCTGTCTCTCCTCATTCTCACTTCACAAGGTATCATCATTAAAGAAAAAAAAAACGTTAATGCTGCTGAGGTTTGGGAGGCTGGAAGGAACTCCATGACCTAATGGCACCTTGAACCCCACAGAACTCTTCAGGCAGAAAAAATTTAGGCATTGGGGATAGTGAGAGCCCTGGGGGTGGATCTGGGGAATCAAACCACATACAGATGAACACATTTAACACACAGCGATGGCAGTGACTAGGAGGGTCTCTCTCTGTCAGGGTTAATATATATAATTAAGAGACAGCTTCTGCCATCAGAACTGAGGCTTTCACGAGGGGTTTCCACTGGGAGTACGGCCACAAGGAGAAGAGCGCCATGGTGGCCCATGGGAAGGAAGCGCCACGCAGCCTTCCTGAAGGCCTCTTCCTTCCTATATTTCCTGCTGATTCTAGCAGGGCCCTGAAAAAAATCACCCTGGCTTTCAAATAAAGAAATCCAGTGAACTCCTCAGACTCTTCTAGGGAAAAGATTGAACTTCATCTGGGTCCCATTTGAGAAGAGCAGGCATATAAAAGTCTGACATAAATGGCGCAGATAAGATCGAGAGCTCACCTGGGGAGACTTACAAGTGTTTCACATTCAAAGCACATGTCTCTAATGCTAATCAGATAACTGTAGCGTTTAGTTCTTACATCTGGCACAAAACTCTTGCTTTTATGTTTCCTATTTTTTTCCCAGAAGGTAATAAAATTCACAATTGTATCTTGCAATCAATATAGCATCTCTTCAAGCCCTTGTGCATGTTACGAGCACGTAAGCTCTGGCCTACCTCAGATAAAAGAGCCATATGCTATTGCTTATTTTAGCTCGCTGAGATACTCAGTTCTGCAATCTTGCCATTAGGTGACTTAGCAGGCAGATCTTGTTTCCCTGATGAAACAGGGTAAGCTGAGAGACAGAGACAGAGACGGAGATAGTGGGGAAGGTCCCACTCAGGAAGGGAGACATTCCACAGCACACTCTGGTTGGAATTGCTGAGCTACTTACCTGGAAACCAGAAGCATCAACTCAGAATCTCAAGTGGAAGACTTGCCCTCAGAAAGACAGTGAACTTTTAGGTGTCATTGCTGATAAGTGATAGAGAAGAAATCTGTACTTAGAGTAGCCGTATAATATCAATTTGCAACACTGGTGTGTCAAAGTGCTCTTGGCGTAAGTTCATTTTGAATAACCAACAACAGATATGCCATAGGGGACCCATGCTTGAAGAGGCAGAACTCATCATATTTTCCTGAACTAACTTAATTTTGACCAAAACGCAAAGAAAGTCACAACTATATATTTGGGGACTGACTAGAGTGGACAGGGAAATCTAGTATTTTTATAGCTATCTCAAGTCCACATTAGAAAGATGAAAGAAAGCTCTATCAAAGCTTGCTTCTTAGCTATCATAGTCTCAAACTTTATCTTCTTGTTTTAGCTCTAAGTGTTTCAGTATCTTTCCTTGTTAAAGAGAGCAAATTCTCACACCTAATTAACATGTTACTCATCTCCTAGATGTTTTGAGAACCAGCTTATGCCTTAATTTTGTTCGTACCATTTTATCTTCAATTGATATTTATACCCTTAAGATTTTTCCCTTTTAAGAAACACTAAAGGAAGGAAATCATCATTTCTCCTCTTTGAGAGTGATCCATTCGGGCAGTTTTTCTGAGAAGAACAAGAAGTCCTTGTCAGAGCCTAGACTAGGGTGAGACCAGCAGGCTGCCCCAGTGCACCATGTGAGCAGGCGCTCTCTCTCAGGGATGCTCCAGCGCAGGGGCGGCACCTGTGACTGAGGGCCTCTTTGAGTTGGGTCCAAGGTGCCTCCACTAGCCCCGCTCCAGTCCTGGCTTACGATCTGCAGGCTTTTTGCGGCACATCAGTGATACCTGGCTTCAAGAGCCTCCTTCATTAGAAATGTATTAAGGGCCCTTCAAGGTGTTAGGAAATGTACTTAGTGGTGTATGTGTGCAGGTGCTGACGAGGAGACACACCTTATGGTAAAGAGGTCCCTCTGCTGATCTTCAGGCAGCTCAGCTACTAACTACAGATTGACTGCTGTTACTTCAGTGCCCATCAAGTGCCATCAAGTGTATGTTATGTCTTTGCCTCCATTACAACCTTTGATCCAAAAGATTTGAAACAAATACCACTGGATGAGCAGAAGTCTCAATGGTTGATTGTGTTGAACTGGACTATTTTACATTTTTCCTTTCATTATAAATGGTAAAGTTCACGCGGTTCACCTGGCTTCTTACCTTTTTGTTCAGCTTGGAAAATGAAATGAGTTCATTGTTGGCACTATGTGTTATTCAGGTTTCCTGATCTCCCCTCACATGTCATGTTGGCCAATAATACGTGAAACTATGCCCCAGACTTTCGGGAAGTGCATGTAAATATCTGCCTTTTATCTCCCATGGTAGTAATTTATCCAGGAAACATTTCCAACAGGTTAGGTATTAAACTCTCCCTTACATAAACACACATTGGCTGTCTCTGATCAAATTATAATTTTCAAAATATTCCAACACTGAGTCTAGTTAAATTGTACTTAATACTTTCCCATAACTGGGTGACTTTAAAAATCTTGATATGCTACAAGAAAGTTTTCCCAAGTGCTTTATTAAATTAAGATTTGCACAAATGTTTACCTTTTATCAGCAGGAAGTCTTTGCCCACTTGGAGAAAAGTCAAGCTAATGAATTTTTTTTTCTGTCTTCTTTTTTTTTGCCAGTCCTTGCATTTCTCTCCACTTGGGCTTCTGCCTTTGAGCTTGTTGTTGTAACAGGGGCAACCCTCTGTGGCCTCATAAATCAGAACTGTTATTATTTATGGCTTTGTTGGCCATTTAAAATCCAGTCTGAGGGTTTGTTTTTTCCCCCCCTCTCTTAAAACTTTACTTTTTATTCTTTTTTAAAGACACTATATTGTGGAACTAAAGCATCCTCTTGTTTTTAACCCCAAACTAAGCACAAGGCAAGCTTAAACAAAGAAAAAACAAAAGAATCTGAGGTTTAAAAACGAAGGTCACCCTCTTGGTCATTGACTCAGCAATCCAAATCTAGCCTTTTTGAGGGATTGCCTTTCAACAAAGCTTGTCAAGTAGCTATTATGGGCCAGACTTTGGGCTAGAAACCATTAATACCCTGATAAGCAGGACAGGTGTAGTCTCTGCCCTCATGGAGTTTACTGTCTAACACAGGGCTCACTAAACCCTTCTCTATAATGAACCAGAGAGTAACTGTCTTAGGCTTAGAGAGCCATATGGTCTCTCTCACAACTCTGCCACGTGTTACAGAAACAGCCGTAGACAGTCTGTGAAGAAATGAGTGTGAGCGACTGTGTCCCAATACAGTTTCATTTACAAAAACAGACAAGGGATTGTATCTCGTCATGGACCATGGTTTGCTGACCCCTAACCAAATGAAATTTTAAAAAAGAAGTGGAAACAACTAAGTATACTGCTTGTCACATGTGATCATTGCCATAAAAGAAAGAAGCAGGGCTCCGAGATAGCCAGTGACAGGGACACTTGCTTTGGATAGGGTAGTCTGGAAAGGAGAGGTTGCTTTGGAGAGGCATCTGTTAGGCTGAGTTCTGAGGAGGTAAATGGTCTCAGTGTGAAGTAGAGGGTTTCAGGCAGTGAGAACTGCATGTTCAAAGGCCCCAAGGAGAGCAAGTGCTTGGTGATTCTGAGGAGCTTAAGGCAAGGGGGGCCCTCCTGCCCAGTTTTCTTTGGGCTTGAAGTTGGGTGTTCTGAGGAACATGGGATGTCTGTTGGCATGCCGCAGAATCTGGCCGTGGAGACGGCTGCTCAGGCTGCCCTGGGGCACTCCCTGGCACTACCAGTGTGTGGCTAATGACCTGTCCTCTAGCCGCCCAAGGAAGAAGGGGGTTGAGCTCACTTTTTCTTTTCTTCCTCTCCTTCTTAAAGGAGGACCTTTCACCAGCACATGGAATACAGAAAGCTTGCTTGGAATGTGTCAGGCTAAGCAAAAACACATGGTCTGAATATATTCTCCTAAAACAGAGCAAGAGAGAGGCGGGAAATAGAGCAGCCTCCCATAAATCATCATTTGTCCAGGGAAAAGGTTTCTGACAGATATGCAGGGAACCATTGTGCATGTGTGTGTGTGTGTGTGTGTGTGTGTGTGTGTTGTTTGATTTCTAAGGCAGAATTTCACTGTCTGGTCCTGTCTGGAGGGCAGAATGCTTGTGCTTTTTACATCTGGAAGCCATGTCTTCAGTTTGGCCGGCCACTTGAGAGTGAGCCTGAATCCCAGGGTATATTGAAACTCCTCATGGGTACTGAAGCTGGCCAGAGATTCCTGGTTGGGGGCAGGACTCAGCCAGGTAGACAGCCAGATATTTCAGAGCTTCAGAACCCATAGTTCTGCCCAGTCAGAATGCTGGCCCACTGCAAACCTGCACAGTGGTGTCAACAAATCCTGGGCCTCATGACCTTACCACACCTCCCTGACCTTCCCCATCCATGCTGCATACAATACCCAGAATGATCTTGTCAAAGCACACTCTGACCAGCTCTTCCTCTCTGAGTTTCTGCCTCTTTCTTTCTTGCTCACGCACATGCATATGCATGCATACAATCCTACATTTGCATACCTAAAATGGTGTCCTATTAGTCTTAAGATAAAGACAAAAGTTCTTAACAGGGAACGAAATATCCCTATAGTTAGGCCCTTGGTCCTCTCCAAACTCATCTTGCACTTCTCTGGAAACACAGTGAACTTTTTATCAATTCTACCAACCCATCCTGCTTCCTCCTACCACAGAGCCTTTGCACATGCATGGAAAGCTCTATTCTCTGGTGTCTCTTCCTTTTGTTTTCAACTCAAACACCCGCCTTCTAATTAGGTCCACTCTTTCTTCCCTGAACTATACCACCCTGTATTTCTCTTTCAAAGCACTTATTACTGCTATAGTTTTATATTGTATTATTTGAATAATATTGATTAATCTTGAATTAATCTTGGTTCTTATCCCCTCCCTCCTCATCAGTCCTGGGGCAAAAACAGGGCAGTGTCTGTGTATAGGTTTTGGTTGTGTTGTATTCATTACTTTTGTTCTGTGTATTCATTATTGCATTAAAACGGTGTCAGGTACATGGTTGAAACTAAATACATTTTTTTAACAAATGAGTGCATGTGCTGGCTATTTCCTCCGGCAGCGGGTACCTGAGTAATCCACTACTTACATCCTGGGGGTTTCTCCTCTGCCGGGGATTTTACCCAATCAAAGATACATTAGTACCTGACCAGGTATTTCAACAGTGAAAGGGGAAGAGGGGAAGGGAAGGAATGACAGTCCTTTCTGGAAATGAAGTTTCTGAGTGAAAGAGAATGTTAAATATTATCCACTGACTTTTCATTATACAGGTGAGCAGATAAAGGTTTTCAAGGTCAAGGGCTCATATTACATTACCAGCCTATCTTTACAGCCCAAATTGTCACCACTTAGGACACCAATTCTTACCATGAGCCTTGCTGCCCGCCCTCAGACCCAGTGCTAGGTCTTTCCTGAGCACATTGCCCTTTTTTCCTTACAAGATTAACCTTCAGCCAATTAATGAGGCTCTGGCATCTCTTCTTCCCTCCTGGATTCCTCTCTCTCCTCTCATTGTCTGGCCCCAACCAGGCCCAGCAGCCTTTTCTACCTCATGGGTGCCCAGAATCCTCTAGACGCCCGTATGCCCACCTTTCCTGACCTGCTATCATCCTCAAAACTTACCTGCCCTATATTCTTTCATGACACATTGATCTATGATTTTGCTGACTCAGCTGTCAAACCACCTAGTTATGTGCATGAGTTTAATAGCTCTATTAATACCCACTTTGCACCAGTACTTCCTGGAGTTTCTTAGCAATAGGAACTTGGGACACTGTTACAAACCACTGTGGGAGCTTTTAACCCCACTGAACCTTGTGAGCCTTCAAAGTCCTTAAGTCCTCCAGGTATTCATCAGCTCAGTGACAGCAAATGGAGGCTGCTTCTCCAGTGTCCCAGGTAATGCTAGGATTCTAAGACAGAGCTGACAACACAAAGCCAGGTTATGCCCATTGGAGGAAAATCCTGGGGGTCCAGCAAAGATCTGTGGTGCCAAAACCAGAGAAAATTAAAGTCAGACCCCTAGAGTCCACTAATGTTAGTTCAGCCCTGTCTCAGCAGAAAAAACTCTAGCTTTCACCTCTAAAACAGGGGTTCCCCCAGGCCTGCAAGTATTAAAAACTGCCTCAGCTCATCAAAACTGAATAGACTTGATTTCTCTATCATTTGCCATCTATACATGGGCTGAAAGTTAAATCTTAAGTGGGATTTGTCCCATCCAAGTGGACCATCTGTCATTCAGATCCATGTCAGTCTTGCTGACCTGTGGATGGTGTGAGATTTCCTGGGCTCCATCATTGGTTCAGTCACACCATTTGGATCTAACACTCCCTGCCTAACTGCAACTGTGGAATATTTCCCAGTTCCCTGGGCCTTAACTTCCCCATCTGTAAAATAATTCTGACCCAACAACTGCTTTTTGTGTTATAGATGCCTATACATTCTTTAACAGGGAAGGGGGGACTTGAATTAGGTTCATACCTGGGAGACATGGCTAAAATGATCCAGGTGTGAGTCAATGGGGAGTGGCAGGAAATTGGAGAGCCAACTGCCCAGGACAGGACAACAGGATCTAGTGGATAATGAGGTTGTCTCTCCAGCATCAGTTCTCATTCCTCCTGCACTGAGTGGCAGCCATGTGCTTGGCCTCCCCAAGCTACATGTTATGCCCCTGTCTGGTATAGCCTGTACTTGTTGCTATTGTGATTGTTTCAGGTAATCCAGCTTTAAGCCAACCCATAGCACAGTATTCCTAAAGCCACAGGTATTAGCTCAGGGTGGTCCAGTCAGACCAGAGCTCAGCCTCTTTGCTGAAAATTCTGGTACATAAAAGCTGGTTCCCTCCCAATGGCATAGAATGCAGTTGTAATGTCTAGAACCGCAACTTCCATTTTGGCCTCATGAGGGAAGCCAGCCTTATAAATGAAGCCAATATTTTAGAAGAAGAATGGAAAAGCAGAAAGAAATCAGGTCCTTGATGACCTTATTGAGCTCTAAATCTAATCAACCTTGCCTTCTAATCTACTTCTGGGCCTTTTAGACATTTGGCTTGGGTTTTCTTTTGCTTGTAACAAGATTCTTACCCAATTTAGCTCCATCCAATATTCACCATGTGAGAATACAGGACTATCATTTTCAAATCCTTTTTCTCCCCAACAAAATCTGGAAATTTGGATTTTTAGGTTAAATTTCATTTTAAAGTACCATGTGCACCAAAGAAAACCTCTCTGTGAGTTCCTAGTCCACACCTCCCAGGGCTCTAGGGGTCTGACTTTAATTTTCTCTGGTTTTGGCACCACAGATCTTTGCTGGACCCCCAGGATTTTCCTCCAATGGGCATAACCTGGCTTTGTGTTGTCAGCTCTGTCTTAGAATCCTAGCATTACCTGGGACACTGCAGAAGCAGCCTCCATTGGCTGTCACTGAGCCGATGAATACCTGGAGGACTTAAGGACTCTGAAGGCTCACAAGATTCAGAACAGAAGGAAGGAATTAGAAGACAAAAATGTAAGGGTATCATACCTTCCTTCTCATTTCTGTCCTGCTCCCCCACCAACCCAGTGGGCCAGAGGAGAGCCCCTGCCCCCAGCCCCACAAGACCACTGCTACAGGTCCCAGCCACCTTCTGGGCTCTGCTTCCCCCATCAAGCCATAGACCATTAGAACTGGTGGGTACTTCAGCAGTCATTTACTTGAGCCTCTCATTTTTCAGATGCTAGAAAGAGGTCCCAGACATAGGAGGACCTTGTCCTTGACTGCATAACTAAGTAGTAAAGGGCCAAGCCTAAAATCCATAACTTCTGACACTCACTCAGTTTTATGTTAACTACATTTTAGTATGTTTTACCTCTTTCTTTTTTTCCAAACCAAACCTTCCTGGCCAAGAAGGTATCTTTGATCAGGATTGGTTTAATTTGTGATGCACACTAGTAAGAACATGCTGTCATGGAATGATCATGGTGCTTTGGAATCAGTCAGTCCTGAAGTGCCAAGAGTCTCAATTTCCCCCATGTGTAAAGGAAGTATGAAATTGTACCTCATTTGTTTGTTATGATTACAGAAACCAATCATGTGAAACGTTTAGCACAATATCTGGCATGCAGTGAGCATTTAACAAATATATTTAACCTCTTTATTTTCAGAAAGTTTAAAATTCTAGGGAGGAGGCCTCGATCCTTAACTCTTGTCTGCTCGATTTTAGCCACTCATCCACTTATGCAAGCATGAATCAGAGATTCACTGAGCACCTGCTAGATGCCATGTTTTCGCTAGGCACCACAGGTACATATTCACTCATGAATATGTAAGACATGGCCCCTGTCCTTTCAAAGCTTATAACCCAGCAGAGAAGATAGTCATTTAAACAAGTGTGCAGAAAATATGCAACAGAGTCTCTGAGTCTCTCTAGAGCCAGTGTCCATGTTAGGGAAACAGTATAATATGTGGCTAACATGAAGAGCTCTGGATTCTGACTGTCTGAGACTGAGCCCTGGCGGGTGTGTCACCTTGGGCAAGTTACTTAACCTCCCGGTGTCTCCATTCCCTTATCTCCACAATGAGAATAATATGAGTTCCTGCCTCATAGGACTGCTGGTGAGGGTTCAAGCATACATAACAGGCCTGGCACAAAGAGAGCATTCAATAAATGTTCCTTCTTGTTATTAACTGGGATGAAGTGTTCTCACTAAGGCCAGACGTCTTGATTTTTGTTGAAAAGTCATAGCCACGTTCCTGTGTGTCTGAGCTGAATGGAGGCAAAGCAATGCCAAGCTAACTCCCAGGCCCAAGGAAGACAAAGCTGGGGGCTCAGGGGTGCAGAAGAACTAAGCAGTCATGTCCTCAAGGCTCCAAATCTCCCTGCTCACATCACTAGGATGGATTCTGGGCCTCCACACCTCAGCTTTCATTCTGGAGAGATCACCAGCTCCAGACAGCGGGGAGGTAGGACCTATGCCAGGTTGTTGCTTATCATTTGAACAAATGATGCTGTGTTTGCTTTTTCTTCTACCAATAGGCGCTTTATCCTGCAAAGTTGTAGACGATGTGAAATTGTGGACTCTCCGGGGTGGTTTTCATGTGTGTGTGAAGATTTTCTTATGCAAGTTTGGCCATGCAGTCACATTAACAGAGCCATTCTTTCTCCGGATGAACTCCACCTGGCTTTGAACACGTAGTGGAACCTCAGATGTTATTCTTGGGAGAGACTTTAGATTCTCTTGTGTGTAGGCCAACTCCTTCATTTATGGATGGGTAAACCAAGGCCCAGGGTGAGACATAGCCTACATGAGCTCATAAGCCAAGTTAGTGCAAGGGCCAGGACTGGAACTCAGGCTTCCAGATTTCCAGACAAGTGCTATTTCTGTTTGGCCATAGTGCCACTGAGGCTTCATTCCAAAGGGTAACCACTTCATTTTTAAATCTCTGGCTGTGCCTGCCCAGAATGCTCTACAAGGGAGGGTGGTGCAGCTACATTCAGTCTCAGGAGAAAAAGAGCCATGATTGATTAGCGCTGTTTGCATATGTAGGAGAGGGGGCTAGGTATTGCACATATCTGTTATCCTTGGCTTAACATAAACCAAAAGAGGGCACCGCTCTTGGTGGAATTTCTATCATAAGCCACTGGTGGGGAGGAGAATCTAAGGTGTTAGTTTAAATTCGGGGGAGGGGAACGTGGGGAATGTAAAAGAGAGACTGTCAATATGCTTCACCCTCTCTCAACACACACCTAATCCAATTGCTCCTTGGAGGCAACCTTCTCACTTGCCTCCCCTCCAGCCCTTCCTCCTCTCTCTTCCAGGTAAAACTCCCAGTCTAGGGGAAGGCATTGACGGATGACTGTAGATGAGGAAGGTGGTCACATGCATAGTGGTTACGTGCACAAACTGTGCAGGCAGAGAGTTCTAGCTTTGAACCCCAGCCTTCCACTTGATTGTTGATTTGCATTAAGAAAGTGATTATAGTTCTTTGGGCCTTGGTTCCTTATCTGTAAAATGGGGGTGATAATGCCTGCCCATCGCACAGAGCTTGGGGGAGGATTAGGAGAGAATGCATGTAAAACATTGAAGACAGTTCCTGGTATATAATGAATTCTCAAATAATAAAATGGCAGCTGGACATGAATGTACCTTGAAAACATAGAGTTCCCTCTAGCTGTGAACTGCTAATAAGTCGTCTTCCAGTTGGATAACTGCTGTTGCACAGAGAGGCCCTCAGAGCCCTCTTCACTATTTGAGCATTTTCTGAATCGACAGTGAGACCTTTCAAAAATGAATGTGCTAAGTGAATTTTACTAGATCCTGATAACTTAAAAAATGAACCAATGGCTTATAGAGTTACATATGATCAGTTAGGATGCATTGTGCCTCAGCGTACTCCATCCACACAATGTACTGGAGTTGTCTGGGTAATAGGGAGGCAACAGTTTTCAACAGCCCCTCAAAAGAGTTTTAGGAAGGCAGTTGGGGATTTGGCAGGACAGAGAAAATGAAGTGGTTTGATCATTCCAGTATTTAAAATATCTTTGGTAAAAACAGGAAGGAATTAACCATGTTTAGGTAACAAAACTGAGCTGTTTATATCCAACCCCCACCCCAATGTTTGAGCTGAAGAACTTGAGACTCAGAGTGGTTGAGTGACTTACGTAAGGTCACACAGTGACTAAGTGGCAGAACCAGGACTGGGAGCCCTCCCCTACCCCCATCTCCACACAGCAGAGAGTGCAACAGAATCATCTGAGAAGCTTGTTAAAAACATGCCTCAGTTCCACACAGTCGGAGCCTCTTGGGTGGAGCCCAGGAACCATATGATCAAAGCAGCTGCACAGGTGGATCCAGAGGCACCATCAGGTCAGGCAGCCATTGCTGGGTCCTGGCTGCTTAAAGTGGGCCCAGGAACCAACAGCATAGGCATCACCTGGGAGCTTATAGCAATGCGGAGGAGCCCAGGCCCCAGTCCAGGCCTCCTGAACAAGAATCTGGGTGTGTTAACAGGCCCCACTGAGTGGTGTGTGTACTAAAACCTGAGTTGGCCCCACTCTGCAAAAGACTCCACCATGAGGCCCCTTGCAGCAGTTCCAATAGCAACATACTTTAGAAGGGGCCGAGATTACCAAAAGTATCTGCCTGGAGCTGAAGAGACTATACAGACCTGGGATGAAGTAAAATTACGCCTTTGATCTTGTGGGTATCAGCAATATTTTCAAAACCCAGCTACCTCAAAGACAGGTCTTCTTGCTTTCTTCATGGAGCAGCTGATTGAGACTTCTGCTGCAGGTCAAAGGTAACTTGATGTGTTTTCAATAAGCCTTACTATTTCTTCCTATGTACATACGTCAATCTTAGTATTGCCCATGTGAACAGGTTTCCCCAAGTTGTACTTATCTCACCTACAGAAAACAATTTTACCTTGCCTTTCTTGTGATCTTGATTTTTCAGAGACCCTAAAGGTTGTTGTATGCCCTTTGGGGCATAGTGGACTATTTCTTAAGAAGAGTTTTATTCTTACATTCCTTCTAATAGTGGGTGTTCATGAAGTGCATAGTGAACAAGCCTTCATATGTGAAATGGGATGGGAAAGCATTTTATTTCTCTCTAGGAAAGTTTGATTTTTAATTTTACAGGTCCCATTTGTGTGTTTTCCTCCACTTTAAATCCCAAAATGAGCTTGCCTGGTGCATGCTGTGGCTGCATGCAGAGTTTGTGTTGCAGGAGACCAGCACAGCGCCGGCCCCCCTACATGCCGGCATGCATATAACTTCAATGGCTTGTTGGCTGCCCTCTCCTCTTGATGCTTGAGCAACATAAGACCAGATTCAGCAGGAGTCACCTCCCCAACCTGAAATTTTAGCCACTATTGGAAACCTTCCTACAGGATTTGTTGGGAGGGATAGAGGTGCAGAAAGGAAGGTTTCATCACAAGTCACAAAGCAAAATTTGGACAGACTCATCATTAGAGATCTTTTCCCTGCTGAGGGGTATCATCTCCCTCCATTACTGCAACACACAATCTTTAAAATCCCTTCTCTCACCCTAAACTTTTCAGCAGTTGCCCAAAGCCTGGTGTCTTTTCTGGGCCCAACAAGTGTTTAGAGGTTGGTCTGATGGTGACACGTTTCCCAAGCCTGCCTCTTACACGCACCAGTTCACCGGGCCGTGGGGCTAAGACTGGAGTGTGTCTACCAGGGCACAAATTTTGAGCCCATGCCTTCCCCACCTCTCAGGCCTCAGAACAGTCTGACCCACTGAAGGAGCTCCAGCCACCTGAGCTAGTGAACAAACTCCAGCTGCCTGACCTAGTGAACAGACTTGAGCCTATTGCTTGGAAGGGGCAGGTGAGGGAGGAGAGCAGGAAACTGGTTATTCCCAACCATTAGTATTAGAAATTTAGAGAAAGCAGCCACATGGAGTCCCTCTTGGGAGGCCTCAGGGAGCACTGCTGTCTAACCTGCAAAAATAGAAAAATAATTTTCTTTTCTAAAATGCAGCACTACCTGATCGATTTGCTAATGGGTTCTGGCAGCCTTTGTATTAGTCTGAGAAGCCATTCAGACCACCACTGACAATGTCAAACTTATAAATTGCTCTTGTTAAAACCTGCACATCAAAATTAAATAGGAAACACCTGGTGAGCTGCCCACCACCACCACCCCCTCCACGGGGAGGGTCAGGAGTGCTGCGAGGTTGCGAGGTGGCCAGAGACACCTTGGGAGGGGAGAGGCCTTCCCATAGAATGCCTGGAGACATTCATGAGGCTCTGGAGGCGGGAGTGGGAGTGGGGGCGTGGGGGGTAAGGGGAGTGCAGCACCTGGCAGGACTTTGGACTTTAGGTCAAATCTGACACATAAGCACGTGTGTTTTTTTTTAAGTCATCACCATTAAAATCCAGAGGTTTTTTTTCCTCCTTAAAAATCAGAAGATCTGGCCTCTCTGGTCCACATTCTTTCATGGCAACAATCAGCTAGAACAGTTGTCTCCTGTAAGCCCTATACTCCCCATCTTTACTCCACTCTTCTACCTGTCTGCCCCCGCTGGTGTGTGAGCTTGAACTCCTGGAGGTCTGAGGCTTTGAAGACAGAACCTTGGCTTCAAATGACCCTAGAAATCTAGGAAGCATCCTGCCTGCAAGCCTTGGTTTTCTCATCTGTGAAATGGAAGTGAGATAGCCCACCTGGTAGGAGTGTCACTTAGCCGATAGAATAATTATCTCCAGGAACCTACTTCATGGAGCGTTAACCAGCTTAAAACTGTGAGATGAGAATCTTGAAGGCCTTAGAAATTAATATTCTTCCTTTACTGTCAAGGAGTATTTTTGCTTCCCAGATCCCAACCAAAAGTAAGCCAGTATTCTAACAAAAACGGATGAAGTAATGATAATAATAGGAACATTTAGAGAGAGCCTGTGTGCTTCTCTCACATTGTGTCCATTATCTGTGCCCCTCCTGGCCCAGCAAAGCTGGAGTTATTCTTCCCAGTTTTTTGCTGAGCAGTGGGGGGCGTCAGGAGGTTGAATAACCTGCCCAGAGAGCTCTGCCACCCTCTGCTGCCTCCTTCCTTCCTGTGCTTGATCAGCATTAGAATAAGACAATTTTGAGGGACTTGTTGGGCTCTGAAGTGACACCTGTTTCCCTGGAGCAGGAATGACACCTATTGAAGTAAAATTTTCTGAGCTCCCTGCTCCACAGTAAAAACCTCTTTGGCAGCCCATTATGGCTACATTCTAGAAGTCGTCAACTCAGATGCTTAAATATAGCATTTCTTTGGTTCTCAGGTGCCAGCAGCAAGAAAAGCATTTTCAAGGGCAAATAAATATTTATGTATGAGGGCTCTGTGCACCGTAAATGTTTGATTCTGTCGCCCCAGTTCCCTGGGCTGAGACTCAGTTAGGGGTCCCAAAGAGAGTACAGTTGTGGGTATGTATTCAGCACCTGTATTCCCTCCACAGCGTTCTCTGGAGCGTCTACTCTGTGCAGGCGCTGGGCCCTGCGGCAGTGGTGAACGGCTGCACAGTGCTTGTGTGTGCCAGGAGACCTGCCTAGTGCTTTGCACTAATTATCACATTTAATTGCCACAATGCTTCACTTTATAATTGAGAAACAGCTGAGGTTATTTCTGACCTGTTGTGTGTAGACATGGGCCCAGAAAGAGAAAATAATATCCTTGCTTTTTCCTCCCTTTCCCATCCTCAGCTGCAGATTCAGGGAAGAGCACCTGGGATGATGATAGTTGCTAAGATGCTGTGGGGCCCTTCTGGGGGGAAGCCTGTCAGCTAAGCACGTGGCTATTGCTTTGAATCCTCACAACCATCCTCATGGCACTGTGAATGAATGAAATTCCTTAGGCGTCCTGAATGAATGAAAAGTTGCACCAGTCAGTCACAGCCATGGTAATGGGTATAAGAAACATCCATTTGGGTCGTTCCTAAACTTCTGCACAGAAATCAGCAAAACCATCTTCCTCTTGGATCAACATGTTACAGAAAGGGATGGTGGGTTTGCCTCCCCATTCTCCTCACTCCGTTTTTTTATCTCCTTTTCTTACTATTTCCCTGTTGTCTTTGTAATCTTTCCTTTTTCCTTCTGGTCTCATTGGTTTTCTTGCCCTTTCCGTTCTTTCCCACTCTTCTTAGTATTTCCACTTCCTCCTTTCCCTCCTTCTTTTCTTCTTCCTCTTCCTCCTCATCGTCCTCCCACTCCCACAAGCCTGACCCTCAGGCCCCTGAGATTGCATGGGAAATGTTTGCAGAGATTTCTGGGGGTGAAGGAGCTGGGGGAGGCATGCAGCAACTTGGGGGAAGAAATACCAGATGTGATGTTGGTGCCAACAATCAGCCTGAAATGTAAACCTGCGCTGAGCTCCAGTGATGAAGGTCTTACAGCTGGAGTGCTGGGAGTGCCAGGGGAGGGGGAAATGAGGTCGTCTTAACCAGAGATGGATCAAAATCTGGTCTTTGTGTATATTTATGCCTCCAATATTGCTTTTTCAGAAAGGTGATCCATCTTTCTCCAAATTTATTAGAGGCGGTTTTCCAACACCGCTTATAAAATATTATAGGTGGCCTCATTTATAACCCACAGCACTTGGGAACGTTTGGGAAATATTTCTCATTAAATCTTTTCCCCAAATCTTTGGAGCTGCCCCCTACTTCCCCAAGAAACACCAGGAAATTCAAGACAGGTTTGAGCTTTGGAGCAAGGTGGCTCTCCTGGCGCTGAGCCTGGAAGACAGGGGTGAGGGGAGGGTGCTGTAACCTTCCACCTGGCTGGTTCTTGGGGCTGTATGGTGTATTTCCTGTTTGTAACAGCCTTATGCACCAAAGAACTTCAGTCACTGGTTTGTGTACTCTTAGTTCTGCATCTCTCTTCGGCAGAAGTATCTCTATATGAGATGGTTTTGTAGGTAAACAGAGGGAGTGACACATCAGACCAGGCTAGGGATCAGTCTTCTGGTCAGCAGGTACCCATTATTACAAAAAAGGCCTCCTATAAGGAATACGCCAGGACCTCAGTTCTTGGACTTTCTCATCAAATGGTGCCGCTCTTTCTGTTGCCTCAAGTGCTAGTCTTCTTAATAGTGAGTATAGTTTACAGCTGGGAGTTAGCTGCTCCTTTAACCAGTGTTGACATTAAGTCACACTGCCTTAAATACCAGGCCAAGTATCTGTAAGGCTTTCACAAGGACTTCTGCCCTTTGACCATTATGAAACAGAGTGGTGCTGGATTCTTGCGGAATGCTGGCAGTAAGAAAACCCTGAGCTTTCCTCTCTCATACCAATAGCTGCTTATTTACCTAATAATGCTCCATCCAGGAGCTGATTTGTCATGTGGTGACTGCCACCTCTCAGGGGGTTGGAACCTGACCTTTATAATATTGCCCCTTCCCACCCCCCATGATTTAGATGTGGCAAAGGCCAAATCTACAGGATACAGCATAACTCATTAAAAGTAGGGGGAAAAAAAAAGAAAAACAGTCTTGGTGTTTGTTTTTATATTTACGTATTGGGCTGTGAAGGGTAATAGTCAACTTATGGAATTCAACTCTGTGTGCTGAGCAGTGAGAGGCAGATAAATCATTTAAAGACTGGGTGATTTTTTTTTTTTAACCTGTGATTCTGGTCTAGGTATGCCTAAGGTGAGCCTGAGGTGGAAAACAGGACTCTGCTCCTCACCCTACACCCTTGTGTAGTAGTGTGTTGAGACAGACACTTTTCATAAAACAAGTCCTTCCCTATTTATTATGTTCTATAACAGGGTGGCAATCTGTGGCCTGGGCAAGAGGCCCAAGGGGCAAGTCTGGCCCACTTCCTGTTTTTGTAAATAAAGTTTTATTGGAATACAGCCATGCTTATTAGTTCATGGTCTATGGCTGCTTTCTTGCTACAACCACAGAACTGAGTAGTTTCAACAGAGACTGTATGACCCAGAGAGCCTAAAAATTGACCATCAAGTCCTTTAAGAAAATTTTCCTGCCCCTGCTTTGTCTATCCCCAAGTACATATTACTGTACAGAGCTGTATACAGATCGCCAAAGCTATCCAATGTGGTAGTTTATGGGTGACTTAAGAGATTTTAAGAGCATTTTTAACTAGCTGTGACTTTGCTTACACATTAACTTCTGTACCAAACTCCAGCAAAAATTCCCCTCCACTGTGGCACTTTGCTGTTCTGTTTTGTTTTTTAACCCAATCTGGTCAACTATTTTATATATACTCACATATATGTAGTTGTGGCACGTGCTTTCAGAGGATACTCAAAGGAAGCCTTCTCCAAAGGATGAGCTGGCTATAGCAAGAGTGAGAATATCCCTGTGGTGTGTTTCGTGGACTGGGGTTTCAAGAGCTATGTGTGGGTGATGTACTACACATGTAAAAGAGCTTTCACTGATGACTCTATTGCTGTGTACTTCTCATAGTATCATTCTTCAGTGTCCATGGAGATGCTGCATGGCCCCTGTGACTGCCTGGACTTGATGTTCACCTGTTCTCTGGGGACACATCACTGGGAGGGAAGCTTAGCTTAACAAACCCAATCAGGTTTGTCCAAGGTTAAGAGCAGGACTGCAGAGCCTTGGAGCTCTTCAAGGAGAAGAGAATCCCACAGGTCACCTTGTCTAGAGCATCCGAGTCCTGATCATCAGAGGCCCCAAAGATGCATATGAAAAAGAGATGCTCAGGCCCTGGCCCAGGAAATTCTCCTGGAGGTGTGCCGTGGGTTGTACACATCTGTTTTTAACAAGCTCACTGAGGAGCCTGAGGAACAGCCAGGTGTGGGAGGTATAGATTCAGTCCACACTGTCCCCGCTGAGTCTCAGGAAGATGAATCTGAACTTCACCAGCAGATGACCAGCCAGGACCAAATCCTGGAGGCCTTAACAATCTGTTCCCCCAGTGGTTTCCAGACCCATGTTGGCGGAGCCCTGGGATTTTCACCAAGGTGTCTTTGAGGCTACTCTGGGGAAAAAATGATCATCAGGGGGAGGTCCCAGGAAAGCTCTGGCCTTGTTCAACCAGACTGGCTCCATTTTATGTATTAGGTTCACATTAGATTTTGTATCTAGAGCACAAACAGGCAAGAGCAAATATTTGCTGTGGGAAAAAAAATGGAAACTCTCAGCCCTACATCTTGCAGCAGATCAATCCACCAAACCTTTCCCACCAGATTCTCCATTTCTTAAAACCTCCAGAGAGGGGACTCCATCACCTAAGCCTGCCTGCCATGCCACCCAATCCTCGTGAGCATTTATCTCTGGAGCTGAGAGAAAACTGCTACCTGCAGCCATGTGTCCAGAGGTGTCCCACAAACTCCATCTCTGAACTGTTTGTACCTAAATCACATGGTACCTAAATCCTCCCTGTTCCAAACTGAGCCCCTTCCCTCTCTGACTCCTCTAGACCCAGAAAATGATAGCTTACCTCAGCTGTTCCAACCCTCCTATAGTCATGACTACAAGGCAAATAGTGGTTGCATGCCTGCTGTGTGCCGGGCCCGGTGTGAGGCCCTGGAAGAGTGTGGTGCTTGGGTGGACCGTCCAGTGGGGAGAAAAGGGAAGAATGTGGTTTCTCCTCAGGCTCCCATGGGCAACAGTTTCCAGTGTACTTGCCTTCTGCTTTTCTTCCAAGATGATGCGAACTACCTTTCAGGCTCCCTCCACGTTGTCCAGGACTTGGGTCTGAAGAACCCTGCCTCAGGCACTGGATGTGGGACGCATGCTTCAAGAAAAATTTCAGTAAACCCCACAGAGCATGCAGAGGAGCTGGCCCTTGGTAATGCTGGCAGCCCTGCAGCTTTGCTCAGCCTGGACAAGGCCGTGTTCCCCCTATTTCCCAGGGTGCACATGACCAGGGCCCCACAGCCCAGTCTGGTTTTGCTTTTATGCCGCCTTTTGGGGCCTCAGTCTTGCACAGTATCTCTGCCCTGCCACCTCCTGGCCAAAGCAGATAGCGAGCAGAGGCACGTGGGAGTCAAGTCCTGCCACCCAGCTGCTGGCAGCAGCTCTCCCGCAGCAACTGAGGCAGTCCCGAGTGTAATCTGCGGATGCAGCCCCAACAGGCCCTGGACAGGGTGTGCGCAGGCAACAGCCCCATGGGTCCCCTAGGAAATGACCCTGGCAGAGGCAAGGATCTGTTTTCTCTCTTGTTGCATTTCTCTTTCAATCTTTCAGTTTATGTTGCCCCGGGTGCCTGTTTAGATGTTTGCATATTTCTGTGTGTGTGTGTGTGTGTGTGTGTGTGTGTGTGTGTGTGTGTGTGTGTGTGTTTAGGATCTGATTCTCTTTGAGCAATGTATGCTCCTTGCTTCCCTAGACAACCTTTACTCTTTATAGTGCAGATCAAACCAAAGAGAAGAGCATAATGAATATGAATGTCAAATGGTAGTGAGAGACTTAATAGTAACAATAGCAAGACACCTGGTCCATTTGCCATTTGCCTGTGAAACGTTCTCTTAGAGGAAACGATTAAACCTTTATAATTTCCAGAAATGTTTTCTCTATCATAAGGCCATGCTGATAAAAGACTGCATAAATGGAGAATGTTTGAGTGCTGGGGGAGCTGCGACGTATTCATCTAGGTCAAGTTAGAGGTAACCCTCCCTAAACTCTGGAGTTCTTGGGCCAAAGGCTGTATGTGGGGTGTGAGGGACGGACTGGGGGAGGGCAGGTAGTCAGTGTGGGAGGACTGTAGGCAAGCTGAGGAGGGCTATTAACCAATAACCTCAAGATGCTCAGCCCCTGGCGATTCAGGGGTCTGCATGTTTGTAAGTCAGCCCAAAATGTGCAGAAGATGCCAAAGCCCGGCAGTCCTGCCATCACCCAGCCTCTCCCCTGGATGTCACTGTTGTGCTGTGTGAACAATGCTGGGCAGCACTTACGGGACCATGAAAAACCCTCCCTGGAAGCCGCTGCCCCATGGGGCTAGGGGAGGCCTAGTAGGCAAAGGCAGGGCCAGGCTACTTGCAGGCATTTGGGAGGTTAGGGCTCAATGTCCCGTAGCTGAATGGCACTGCCCATGAGAGCACCGGTGGGTGACTCCTAGGGTCTCTAGTCCCACCAGTCCTGGGGCAGAGCCAATCTCTAGTACGAAGAGGCTAAGAGGTTAGGGTGGCTGAGAGAACTGGGCTCAGCTGAGCCCCACCCTTCTCAGGCCCTTAATTACCAAGTCAGAAGCAGGGGAAAAGGTTCTGGGCCAGCTGTGGGTAGGGGTTAGAAGCACAGAGGTGAGTCAAAATCCCAGCCTCCCTATCAACAGACTAGGCTTATAGTGGAGAAATATGGAGAATAAATATGGAGAAATTGTCTCACATCTTAGAGCCTATTTTATCACCTACATTAAATGGGATTCCCTCATAGCATCATTGTAAGAAGTAAATGGGAATAATGCAAAACTTACTACATATAATGCAGCTATTATTATAGCAAGGAATTTAGGAAGAATATTTAAAGAATCTTCCAAGGCCTTAGCCTGGAAGGAAAATCTTGTTTCTAATCCAATCATGAAAATAAGCACTGGCTCAGCGATTAGCACAAATCAAGAGAGATTTGGCCCAGGCCTCAAAGAGCCAATGCCCTCTTTTCTCATTACTTGGTTTTGAGTTTCACTAAGACTGGCTGCCTCTTCACAGAGCCATATGCCATATATGCATGTGTTTGATTCATGTGCTGGGAGGAAGCACCTGAGTTTAGCCCTAAAGCAGTCAAGGGATTTTTTTTCCATCTCAGTGTTGATATATTTGGAATAACTGAAAGCAGACTTAGAACATATTAAAAGTAAAGCATGCAGAGAGCGCTCCAGGCAGGGTCTCTATCACTGACAGGCGAGGAGCAGCGAAGACCCTCTGAGGTGAGGCCAGATCGGAATGTGTCAGCCTTTCTCCACTCCTGATAGTGGAGATCAAGAAGCCCCTGGTCTGCCTTTGGTCTCCTTCCCTGCAATGAGATATCCCACTGTAAATTGTTAAGACAACTCCCTGACATGAATCAGCATGGTGTGGCCTCAGGTGGCATGGGCGAGTTGTGTCGGGGTCGGTCTCAGTTGGTATAAATTGCCAGTTTTGCCAGAGCACCATTCCCTTTGCAGAAGTTAAGCTCAGTAGTTGAGGACCTGCTGAGCAGGAGAGATGGACCACCTGGTCAGCCTCTCCTCCCCTCCTTTCTCCCTGTCTCCTCAGTGGCACAGGTCTGTCCTGGTTGGGGCTCAGACATTCATCTCTGTTTCTTCAGCATCTTTAGGTGATTGGAGACACAAGCCCTTCGATGTATTGAAATGGGTTTATTAAGTGAGATCACCATTCTCAGCTCAGGGGAAGGTAGGGATATAGATGAGAGGCTCTCTTGGCAGTAAAGGGCCATCAAGTCCCCATATAAAATAGCTTGGGGGATGGCAAACCCGGAACTTGCCAATGACTTCCACCCATAGACAATCAAAGAACAAATGGAAGATGGAATACACTCTTTAGTTTTATTGTGCGTTTGAATTTTCTGTTTTTAGGGAATGCTTTTTGGCATCTTAATTTCGTAATCACTAACCCCAACTCTAGTTCCTCTTTCAAAGTATTCTGGGCCTAATGCCCCAAAAGGGGTTTTGTGTCTTTGTGTCTGAGAGGCAATGGGGAGACAGAGGCAAGGGCGGAACGCTTCAGTGGGGGAAAGACAAATTGGAAAATGAGGAAGGAAACAGTGCCTGAGCAGCTGCAAAACTGTTCAAAACCATTTTCTCAACTGGGTTAATTGTGCTTCCCCATGGTGCCGAAACACCTACGCCTTTCAAAGTCTGAGCGTCTTTATTGCAAGGAGCAGCCTATTAGAGAGAGACAGATTGTCTACCGGGAGCAGCTGACTCTCCCCCTCTCCTCCCTTCCCCTCTACCTCCGTTCCCTCCTGCTCACACCCCTGTCCCCCCAAACAGAGCTCATCTCTCTCTCCCCTCTGGCATTAGCTGTATCACTGGGAAGCATAGTCTGTGATCAGAGGAGGGGTGAGCAGACTCCAACCAGCTCTGCTTGGAGAGTAGGAATAATTAGAAAATCTCAGGCCGTTATCCAATTACTTTGACATGTGGCCATTCTAGGGAGTTCTAACTGGATTAAGTTCATTATAAAAAGATTAGTCCTAGGATGGGGACTGTGCATAACAAAGTGAACCTTCAGAATGTGTGCTGCTGGGCCACCAAGGACTTTGGGGGTAAAACCAAGTGAATGGCTTTGTTTATTGAATTACTGCTTTGGGATTCACCAAGGAGTTTTGTTCAGCTAGAGATTGTGGCTTAAAGCAGTTTCCTGTTTGTCCTCCTTTTTCAACACGGTTCTTCAATGCCACTGTAGTTGTCAGAGTATCACTCCAAAATGTTTGCCTTCAATGTTCTCTATGAGCATAGAGGTGAGATTATTAATCAGAATGGATCTGAGATCTGAGAAGTGCGTATATTACTCATTAACTCTGTGTGTATGTACGCGTATGGAGTGTGTGCCCATGGAATACCTTGAATTTGCACAATGCTTCAGAGCTTTACAACGCACTTTCCCATTTCTCATTTGATGCACACAGCAATGCTGTGAGGGTAGATAGGCATTATTGTATGATTTTATAAACTATTATAAAATCATCATTATAATGATATTACAGATAATGAGACTGAGACTCAGGTTATTCTGTGGTCACCAAAGCTAGATAGTACCAGAACTGAGGTTACAACTCAGATCTGCTATTCCTAGCCTAGCATTCTACAAACACATGTAAACTAGTTTACATATGTATTTTAAACACACAGTATGTGTTCAGCTCATGGCAGTTGAATATTTAGATTAACCAAGTTGGTTGAAATCAGTTTTATTCCTCTCCTTGCCATGAGAATTATATCATGTATCAGTTTTGAACAACTAATTTAGTTGCTAAGTACTTTCTTCTCCTGTTCCTGAACTCAGGAAAATTTTGACAACACACGGCATCGTGGACCTTTTCTCTGGGGGTTACCCAAAGCCCTTCTTCTAGTATATTCACTACAGTCTGTCCTCCTTTCGGGAAATTCGTCATCACTTCATCTTCCTAAATGCCTGAGACCCTTCTGAAGATACTGGGATAAGAGACATGGATAGTAGGGTCAGTGGGAAAATGTAAATTTCCAGCTGATCTCTTACAATTTCACTTAGCATGACGTAGTTTTTTGGAGCCCCCTCTGGGTGAACTGGTAAGAATTAAAACCCTAAGTAGCAAATCTGAACTCCTCATGTTTGTTAGGATCAACCATACCCTACTTCCACCTCCTAAACCCATTGCAGATATTGCTAAAGAGTCATCACATACTTCTGTGCTTAGCCTGGGCTTAGACTTCCTACACATATCAAAACTGACCTCCAAGCAGCCACCACCAAGGGTCAGGAATTGGCTGGCAAGATGGCATCTATTTGCCCTCTTGATCCTAGACTCCTGTGACCTCACAAAACTCCAGAGGCTTTAAAAGGCACAACCAGACCAGCTAGTCAGTCCCTTTGTGGCTGATACTATCTTCATGGCCTCATTTCATCAGCAGCAATTCAAGACAACCAAAGAAAGTCAAAGAGAATGAGGAATGATCAATTTAGGAAGTAAATATATTCAGAATACAATTATAGCAGAGAAGTCAATCTACCAGAGAAGAAAAGAGGTTTGTACATAAGCAGAAATCTAGATTGCTACAGACTAGTGATTCTATATAACCCCTCATCCCCAAAAAGAAATACATATAGATACAATATTTTGTAAAGCTTTTATTCCCTAAAGCACATCAAGCTTTTAGATCAAGGTTAAAAAACAAGCAAATAAACAAAGCCAGTATGGACTGCTGAAGTAGTCAGGATTCTCATTTGCAAATAATAGAACCCAAGTTCAGAATGGCTTTAAAACAAAAAGGAAAGGAAATTCAGACAACTAAAAATTCAAGGGCTTCAGGCAAAGCTGGACCTAGCAGTTCAATAATGTCATTGGGACTTTCTCTACATAGTGGCTTCCAGCATTTCCATACCTATCTCTTCAGCATGGAGTTTGGCCAAAAAAAAAAAAAAAACAAAGTGCTTTTTTTAAATTTCCCCAATAGGTCCTATAAAAGTTCTGGAACTTATTCTGATTGGATCTGGCTTGGCTTTGCACCCATCCCTGAACCAATCACTGCTGCCAGGGAGACACTATTCATATTGGCCAGCCTGGGTCATGTGGTCTCTCTGGAGACTAGCCCTACTCCCCCACTCCCCACATACACACACACACACACACACAACTACTTAACGCTGAACATGATATAGATACAGTAACTGGAGGGAACGTTGACCACCTGTCAGTTGAGGGCTTGTTCATTCCCACCCAGTGCTAGATGATAACAGAAGACTTTACAAGTAGGTTTTAGCAGTATGCAGGCTCTTTTCATGTAAATAATATTATTTGACCCAAATACCACAAGGTAGATATTTTATTATTACTATTGTAGAAATGAGAAAAGTTATATTCAGAGGGACTGTATAACCTACTCCAGTAGACCTGGCTCTTGACCTTCAGTTTACCTGACTCCAAATTCTGTGCCCTTTCCGTGATCCCTTTGTCTGTATAGATGAGAAAATTGACATGAAAAATTGAAATTCCTCATTCATTTACCTGAGAGAGGCAAGTCAGAGACAAGATTTCAATTTTTCCACTTAGGAACAAGCCTTAAAGCTCAAGTTTGTGATACGGTGAACCGTATCCCCTCTGTTCATCAGCACTTGGGTACAATATAAAAACACTATGAGCTCTCACTTAATGAGCACTTCCCGTGTGCCAGGCACTGTGTAAGCACCTTACAAAGAATAGTCCATGGAATGCTAAAAACAACTGTATGGACCAGCACTCCTTGTTCCTATCAGACAGCTGAGAAACACAAATGTCAGAAGGATGAAATGGGCCAACCTTCATAGTGTGTGGAGCAGGAGTTCGAACTCAGCTCTGACTCTGTTCCTCTTACCAAGAGATGAATGGGCCGAATGTCTTTGATTTCAGTCATGGACTGATGAGACTTCATTAGCAAACTGAGTAGAGTGGGAGATGAGTAAGGCACACAGCCCCAAACTTTAGGAGAGCACAGAAAAAACAGAAGACAGTTAGATTGTAAGCAAACTCCTGGTGATTCGGAAGGCCTCAAACAAAAGAACGAAAGAATGAAAAGAAACAAACAAGCAGGCAAACTACAGGCTACAGGCTAAAACAAGAATAAACATCTTTCAAAGATTTCCAAAAGTTAAAATTGGCTAAGTTTTCATTGTTCGAGCCCTGTGGGCTCATTTGCTTTCACACAAGGGTCTTGTGTTTCACTTGCTCCTGTAACTCCCTCAGGAATGACAACAGTCCTTGGGGGATCCTGAGTGGTTCCGTCTGGAGACAGGCCAACCAGCCAGAGTTTCCCTAAAACAGCGGACACGGCCCTCCTCCCAGCCCCATCCTTCTCCATGTCTGCTGGGTGCAAACCCACATTTTCACATTGTTTATACTTTTGAAGGTACATGTCTCATGACAATGCTAGCAGCTTTCAATTTATTAGGCTCATTAGCAAATAAAACTGTCCTGAAAAGCCCTGATTTGATATCTGGAAGACTCATTTCAGGATAGATTTAATGCAACCTGCCTCGTAGTTTATTTCATATCTCCAGGTTGGCACTAAATCACCCTCATCTTGTTGATACCCTTCATATGATAGTTGGTGTTTGCAAAATAGACCAGGCTGTAAAAGGATCTGAAGACTCTAGTGCTTCCCCCTTTTTTTTTTTCTTGAGCAGAGATGATAAAAATACTTTATAATTTTATGTGTTTAAGAGATTCTGACTTTTTTCTTTTTTTCCTTCTTTGCTATCAGTGATGTCATTTGAATATTGAGAGTGGTAAATATATTCAAGGATTTGGTCCTTCTTAGCAGCAGGAAACCATGCACTTTCTCTGGAACTGCCACTCTACATGAAGGACTGGTGACATCTGGCATTCACTGTAACAAACCTATAGAAGCACCATCCAGAAACATTCCATCATTTAAATCTTCTCGTTCTTAAGCCCTGGGCAGCCATCAAAGATTTTCAAGATGAAGACTTGAACAGAACCAACCTGTTATTACCAAACCAGCCAATGGCACTTGCCAAGGGCTATTACTCCCTGTTAGCAGTTTATCACCCACATCGCATTTGACACTTATCATTTACTGCCTGACAGTTTTATTTAGCTTTTTTTCCTCCCCTACTGTATTACCAGTTGCTGAGAACATGAGCCCCAGAGTTAGTTCAATTCAGTTCAAATCCTATCTCTGCCACTTACTACCATGGGTAACCATGGCTGTTTAACTTAAACCTCATCCCAGTTTGCTCAGTTGATTAACAGGGATAAAAGTAGGATAATAGGATTAAATTAAGTAATGTATGAAAGATCTCTAACAAAGTGCCAAGCACATGGAAGGTGCTTAATAAATGGTAGCTGTTATCATTATGACTAATTAGAGGGATAATACTAATGGCATAAAATGTGGTCTTAAATGTTACTTTCCGTTTTGTATACCAAAGTGCCTTGCATGAAAGTAGATAATGTGCATTGGTGAAAACTCTTGGTTATAGAACATCTATGGAAAAAAATCCATGTTGTTGCATTTTAAAGGCATACATACCCTAGAGTGAAATGATGACCGTAGGCACACATAAGGCAGCTTACTTTTCAAAGACCACCAAAGCCAGCCAGCGTGCTGTGAATGCTTGGGCTTTTCTGGCAACATAAGGTTCCCTCTATCGTGTCTGTAGCAGCAAATTGTTTAGCCAAGCCTTTTTTCACAGAATTTACTTAGATCATCTTAAACCTTTCTGAATTAACAAAATTTCCAAATGTCTGAAGAGTGAGTATCCACAGGTTTTGCTGTATGTCTGGGATATACTATTCTCACCAGAAAACAGCTCTAGCCGGAGTTCCTGAGCTAGGTACACATCCGTGCTCTTCCCTCTTCCCTCTTCCCTGTGTAGTGTTGTGGTAAGCCAGGGGCCAGGCGACACCAGCTTGCCATGGTAAAATGTGCCCGAGCGCAGCTGTGTCATCCAGAGAGACGCGCCCATCTGCCCCAGCCTTCACCTGCAGCCACTCTGCACTTAGTGTTGCCCCAGGGCCTCTGTCGGGCTTGCTGCCAGTTCATGTGCCTTGGGGCCCCTTTATTCTGTTATTTCTGCTTCCTTGCATCCCTCCCCTTGACTGTCCATTCCTGTGTTGTCTACAGGGCTTTCTACACCTGGCAAGGACATTTTTTCATGTCATTGTCCTGTAGTGGATCTGGAGGTGTGTCATGTCTTCCACTGTGGGAAATTATCTGTCTTCCAAACTGGGATAGATCGGCTTCTGCTCAATTACTGTGCAGAAAGAGCACAAAGCAGGATAGAGGGGATCACAAATCAAGTTTCTTAAATTACCAAATTGAATGTCCTGGCATGTAAATTTAAGGTACTTAATAAGTGCCCTGAAAGAGTTCTTCTAAATTACAATACTCAGAACTGAGGTTTATTCTAGGACATGCTATATCATCATTAGCAGCACAATCATACCACCATGTGTTTGTCACTTACTAGGTGCCAAGCAATGTGCTAAGCACTTATATATGCATATCTCACCTATTTCCTGTTTAAACACCCCCTTCTCACACTAATGTCTATAAAAGCTAGGGGCTACAATCCATTCATACTGACAGTTAAATACTGACAGGAATTTTTTAGGTGCTTTTTGGCCGAGTATTTAGTCAGAATACACCTCATGTTCTCTCACATAGACGGAACCATAGCAAACTGTATGAATTAGAAGTTTACCCTTCCTCCAAGTAGTTTACTCCTACATGTTAGAAAACTCTTGTAATATATTGATTTGTTAGAACAAGGACTTTATTGCAATATTCTTGGGAAGAAAATGTAATAAATGTACAGATCTATAGCATCTATGATGTGGATAGAATCCCCTAGGACTGTGGCCACACTGTATACTTGCATTCAGGAAGTTGAAAGTTCCATCTCAGGTATTTCTAATCAGGAGCTTCAGTGCAAATCTGATGGTTTGCACTGGAAAAAAATACTAGTAATGATTACAACAGCTATCATCTAATAGTCTTTTCTATACCTAGCATTGTACTAGACACCATACTTAATTCTAATCATTAAAAATGTACAAGGTAGCTATTAATCTTCTTGTTATTCAGAAAGGAAAATTGAGTTTGTGGAAGGCTTCATGACTCAGCCAAGGTCATGCACACAGTGAATGGCCAATCTGAGATCCTCAGCCAGTCTGATCTTCCTCCCTCATCACAGTCATTCCCAGGGTCTCAGCCTAAGAGAATGCCAGCCACCCTATCCAGCTGCAAAGGTGCCACCTTGGATACCACCTCTTCCTTCCCCCAACTTTGTGCCATCCATCTAGTCGGTTGTATCTTTCAAACGCATAACCCATCTACTTCATCTTCCCCCACTGCCACCTCCCCAGGTCAGGCAGTCACTACCTGTTGCCTGGACTGATGCCTCTTAAATGATCTCTCCTCATACACTCTTCTCCCTGTCCAACTCTTTCTTCATGGAATCAGGCTCTCTCTTCCAAATACACATCCCTCTCTTGCTTAAAACACTTTAATGGTTTCCCCTATTCTCTTAAGGTAGAAATGAAAGTTGTCCCACGTGGCCTGACGGGCTCTGCATGATTCCACCCCAGCATCATCACCACTCTCACTCCCTGGGCTCCTGGGCTCCAAACACACTAGCCTTCTCTCTGACCTGCCAAAGGGTTGGACTCTTTCCTACCCTAAGGCCTCATGTGAGCTTCTCCCTGAACTCCACCTGGTTAAGTCCTACTCACTCTTCAAACCCCAGCTCAAGCGTCCCTTACTCCAGGAAGCCTTCTCTGGCTGCACCCTTGCCCCCATATACACCTCCATCATGACAGACTTGCTTCCACAGCACCAAGCCTCGTGATAATAAAAGAGCTGCTTGTGCAGCAGTTTCATCTCCAGTTACCTCCACCAAACTGGAAACTCCAGGAGAGCGGGGATTATATTTAAATATTCACCACTGCAGGCCCAGTTTTAGCATGGCACAAGCACCTAGTCGGCGCTCAATAAACATTTTGATTGACTAAATGATCTAATGATTCCAAAGCCCCCTCCCTTTGCTAAACACCACCCTGCATCCATTGAGGATCAGTATAGCATGTCACTGCAGCCTAGGAACAGGGCATCACAGGAGGTCAAGGGTCATGGAAAGCTGTGTGTTTTTTAATCTGGCATGATCTAAGCTACTCATAGAGCTAATTTCTTCCCTTCTGGGGACAATCATTCTTGCTGGTAGACAGCATAGCTTGGGAGGGCTTTGCAGTGACCATTTGTTTTGAGTGGAGAAGCTGTGGTCCAGGAGGGGCATGTGAATGAGCCGCCCCCACCCCGTCTTCACCTAACGGTTGTTGACTGCATATCTACAAGTAATGGGTTCCAAGTACCTTTGTGCCAGGGGGCAGCTTTCATGAGAATCTTTGTTCTGTTTCACTAATTTTACATTCATGTGATCCTCCCTAGGCTAAGCATCCCTAATTGTGTAGGGGAAACTAATTATAACTATGGGATTCCAGAGCCTTTATTTGCTAGGCCAGGTTTATTTCATTGTTTGAAATTTGCTTTCTGTCTAATGCATTTTTTTAGTTGCCAAATATAAACAGATTTGCTTCTTTAATGTTTGCCATCTTGGAAAGAATATTCTTTAAACAAAAATCAGACACAAATACAAAGGATGCTTCTCAAAGAAACCACACCACAGGGTCTATAAGTGCTGTGATGGGATTTCTCTGACTTTCTCCAGGGCCCTGGGCGCTTGGAGCAGCATGATTTGTGCTGAAGCTCTCTTTCTTTGCTATTCATCGTAACCCTATACATCCCTATTTTTGAGAACACCATGAAAGCTAAAATACACTCAAACTTCTCTTTGGCGGGTAGTTAGAGGCATGTGTACATCCAACAGGCTTTTCCATTTAAGCAGATCATTTCATTGATATGGCACTGGGACAAAAGAATGGTCACTCAAGATACTTCTTAAGGTGCTGTGGGAGAACAAAAACAAAGGAAGGAACACACAAACACTGAAACAACAGAGTAGAGGCTGCATCCCTGACTTTGAAGAAGGTATACTCTAATTGTGGAGATAAGAGGTAATCCAGGGATAATCAGGGTAAGAGGAGATCATCCCTGCAGGCTGATGAAATCAGGGAAGCTTCCTGGAGGAGGCGTGGACAGAGGGTCATTCAGTGCACTGCACAGTGGCTCTGATTTCAGGACCTGGAGGGAGATGATTGCAACCGAATCCCTACTTTACCATGTTTTAACAAGTGACCTTGGACAAGTTAGCTACCCTTGCTGTCTCAACTTCTTATCTGCAAAATGAGGGTAAGACCTACCTTTATAGGATTATTACTCTTGTTTTATACTTTAAGATATATGAGAGCATATACATGAAGCATTTAGCATAGTGCCTGGCCCACAAAAAGTACTCAAGAATCGTAACCATTATTTATTATTGTTGTTGTTTTAGTTCCCAAGACAGGCTCTCTGCCCTCCTATGACACTCTAGCCCAGTCTCAAAGGCTGACTTTGCTCTTTTTTCAGGACTGAAATTGAATGTCAGTTCCACATCCCCCTCATCCGTGTCTCCCACAGCCTCGTGACGTCTCTGTTACTGTGGTGTGGTCTCGACCTGATGTCTCCTGGAGGCAAACCCTGTCACACTGTCCTCTGTTCCCTCCCCCAATACATTCAATAATTAATAGTTGAATGAATGACTGAGCTGTTTATCTAGTGTGATTTTACTATTGGCAGAGAAAATGTGAATCAGAGAGTAGATCATCTACAGGCTATTTAAGTAGAACCCCGACAGTAGGAAGGGAAAGCAGGGTTGAGGGGTTCAAAACCAGTCTGTTCAGCTCTCCGGTCTCTTCTTCAGCAGGAGCTTCTGGGTGGTCAAATACGCCTTTTGGGAGCTCTCGGTGAGTGATTACTGCTGTGCCGTCTGCCGGCAGGGTTTGCTCAATTAGCACATGGATCTCTTTAAAAGACGACAGAGATGAAGTCCTAGTGGGCTTCCAGGAGGCGAATTGAGTCCCTTACCCTATCAGAACTGCAGTTTATATATTTGTCAGGACTCCAGAGCCACTGCTGCCTGGTAGAACAGAATGCACGCTGCCAGTCAGAAAGGCAGAAGATGGAGCAAGTGTCGCCAGCTCAGCACCATGTCGGTACACACGGGTTGAGTAATAAATTATGAATTTCCCCTGCCCCTGCCCCTCTCCCTGCTCCATATGCCAT
Source organism: Manis pentadactyla (assembly GCF_030020395.1). NCBI lineage: Eukaryota > Metazoa > Chordata > Mammalia > Pholidota > Manidae > Manis > Manis pentadactyla. The sequence goes on along the minus strand of NC_080020.1, from coordinate 42,790,133 downwards.
TCAGCCCATGCCAGCCAGGTCCATCCTCTTCAAACATATCAGTTATCATGTCACTCTTGTGCTGAAAGACCATCCTTCCCTCCTTATTGCTTATTCCATAAAATCCAAACTCTCCTGTTGGAGTGTTGATGGCCTGGTGCTGGTTCCAAATTATCCTTGTCATTTTCTCTGCAACTCTTTACCCACATTGTTGCTTTGGAGCCAGAAGCCCTGGACCCAAGTCTTGAATCCAGTACTTTATTGTAATGATGCTGTCCAGGGGAAGGGACAAAGTCCTTCAGAGTCTCAATTTCATCATCCCTAAAAGTGGAATCACGATTTTTGCCTCCCCTAACAATTACAAGAAATAGCAGAGATGCTAGTCAGAAACACTTGGCAGACTGGTAAGTCCTTTCTGATATGCTAGTGATTATTAAATACCCTCACTTCAGCCCACTTGCTCTATTTAACAGCCCTGCACATCTTTGCCTTGAGATTTTGCTTATGCAGTTTTCTCTCCTACCCTGTGAGGTTCTCTCTATCCACTGAGGTTGAATGTTGTAATCTCTATAACTGTCAGCTCTCCCACTTTGCCTGGTGTGGTTGGTAGTATTATTTACAGGGAAGGCTCAGTTATAGTGTCAGCTTCCAGAGGCTAGGATCGCATCTTGTACTAATAGCTGCTGTTGGTAGAGCTGTTGCTGTGGGACAGGCCCCAAAAAGTTATGCATGTTGCACAGTGTTCAACTCTTGGGGGCACCAACCAAATCATAAGCTGTGCTGCCAAAACCTTTACATGCATGGGGCTGGTTTGGCTGTGCACGACCTCACTAAATTCTCACAACAGCCCTGGGAGGTAGGCCCCTCTGTGTTGCAGATACAGAAACAGACTAAGAGGATAAGAATTAGTTCAAGTGACACAGCAAGGATGTGGAGGAGCTGGGACTTAACCCCAGGATTGCTTCTCCCCAGTATTGTTGGTGGCTGACTACACTGCCCCAAGGGGCATACCCGGGCAGTTGCTTACCCACATCACACAAGTTGATTGATTGACTGAGATGAGTCCACCAAAGGCTTTGCTATCTGCAAGGAATTTTTCCAGCTAAAAAAGGCAGGAACTACTACTCTCTCTGGCTCCTTATAGGTGGGGGCCGGGAAGAGAGAGGACTTCCAGAGAAGAAACCCATACACATGTGCCTCTTTTTCCTCATCTCCTTTCTTTCCTCCTTATCTGGTTCAAGAAAATAATATGGATATTTATAGTGCCTTCAACCGAAAAGAAAAGTGTCAGGAGTGGGATAGGGAGTTGGGATTTGGGCTGACTTGGGAGAAAGTGTCCCAGCAAGTCCCAGCCATCTGCCAGGGAGCCCCTGGCATGTGGCCCCCACGTTCCCCTACAGCAGGCAGCCTCCTCTCTCTTCATCAACTGTAGTTCCCAGTGATCGGCATGGACCTGAGTCTACCATATTTGAAATCCCTATCCCACTGTGAACACTGTGATGGCTACAGGCCTGGCGAGCAGGCAGGGTCCCCTCCCCTGCGGTTCTGTGGCTCAGCGTGGATGTGTCAGGAACATTTTCAAGCCTGGCTCCAGGGCTTGAGTCCCTGGTGAAAACATTTCCAGGAAGCTATGAAAGCAGAAGCTGTAAGGAGAACCTCCCAGTGTCATCTCAGGCCAGGAGTCCCAGGCACTCCCCCCTGTGCAGCAGTGTGTGCTAACAGACACCTGTGCCATGGGCCTTCCAACCACAAATCATTGCTTTACTCCCTGACGCTCAGCGCAGCACAGGGGCAGAGCTGCTGAAGCCGCAAGGCTGAGCCTGTGGCCATGAGATCCCTGGCCGTCCAGTGCCACCCAACCCAACTGAGGTCTTATCCCTCTCAGACACACTGCGATTTTCCTTCCCAGAGAAAACTTTTATCAGAACTCTGAACCTGTGACTTGAGATTTTTGTGGAGGAATGTGTGGGGTAAAGGTCTGTCTCTACTTCAACCTTAGGCTCAGCCATACCAGGGACCATGTCTTATTTTATTCACCCCTGCATCCTCAGACCTTAACACAATGTCTGGCACATAATAGAGGTAGATTAATATTTGCAGGATGGATGGATGAATCAATCAGTCAGTAATTTAATTATCATTCGTTATTTCAACTCATCTGATTTTTTTTTAATGCAGTTGCTAGTAAGAGGCAGTCTAGACTCTATACACAACATAAGAAAAAGCAAAATGAAAGTAAATGGGGTCTTTTTATTTTGGGGACACCTTTTCAGCAGCTGCTCTAACTTGCTCTGGGGAATTTGATCTCTGCCTATGATTCCTTCCTGCCAAATCACGGGCGAGATCAGCAAGACAGTTAGCAAAGTTCTCCCAGATTATTCGTGTTGCACAGTAGTCAACTCCTGGGGGTGCTACCCAAACTGTAGGCTGTGCTGCTGAAGTCAGCCATCAGGGCAGGAGATAGTATTTGCAAAGGGAGGCAGCGGCACCGTCAGGCCCGAGACTCCAGGAAGCTTTGCAGGCTCCGTGTACATTTGCAGCGTTTATCCTCTGAAATAGGACGTTACATCTTCCATGAACCCCAAAGCCCACAAGTTATCGACCATCAGGCACATCGCTCATGGCATGTGGCACTGTGAAACAGGACAGGGGCCTCAGGGTGCTGGGTGGATCAGACCTCCAGGGGACTCCTGGTTGGAGGATTCCCGAACTGCTGCTCAGCTTCTCATGTGAACTAAGCTGCAGGTGTCAGCTGCCACCCCCTCTCCAGGGCTCTGTTGCTGGGAGGAGGCAGTGCCCCAGACATCCTTATTAGGCCCAGAGGAGCAGCAGCACCACCCCGGGCTTGTTCTTACTGAGTACCTACTGTGCGCCAGGTGCCAAGCTCAGGGCTGTCCTCATGGCCTCCCCCACTCAACTACAGTAGGTGTGGTTCTCTCCACTGTGGAGACAGGAAACTGAGGCTAGGAGAGGGTCGACTAACTGGTCGGAGTCACATGACCAGAAGTGGCAGAGTGCAGGTGGGAAATCAGATTGCCTGGCCTTAGGGCTCCAACCAAAACCATTCCACCTCTGTGTGCTCGCTTTATTGGCTGCTTAAATGTGCACCTGTCTCCCTGGCAGGCCTGTGTAGGGAAAATCAAAAGGGGTCTGACCTCCTCCACACTGGTGGTGCTTCATGTACTGGATGGTTCTCCCCACCTTTCAGCCATCTTTCCTTTAGGCCAAGATGCTGCCTGGGCTCTCAAAGCTGAGAGGGAGACTTCAATGCCCAGTCCTCCCCCTGCAGGCACTTCTGCATCTGGGGGAACACCCAGGAATCTGTGCTTTAATTCCCCCTGGTACAGGTGGGCCACTTCCCCCACCTGCGTAACACTGACTAGGACCCCATTTCGGTCGCATGATGGTGACTTGCGCTGAGACCCCTGGGCTCGCTCTGTCTCCTCCACACCCGCCTTCCTTATCTATAGACAGTGGGCCCAAAGGTCGGTGTGCTCCCCAAGGAGGGACACCCCACAAATAAACCAGGCCAGAGCCTGCCTGAGGAGGTATCATCCTCCCCAGCAGGGGAGGTCAGCCCTGCCACTTCCCGGTGGTCCGCACCCTATAGCCCCTTCTTCTGACTACAGCCCAAGAGCGGGTGTGAAGTATTGGTCAGTCTTCTCAGGCATTTCCCTTCCCCGGAGGAGCCAGGCGCTACTTGTCTGTTCACACACAGACAGACTTCTCAGCTATCCCTCCAGGTTCAATCCCAGCCAGAGGCGTTTCCAGTTGTACAGAATTTCCCCCCTTTTTGCTCTCCTCTGACCCACACCCACCCTGGCTCCAGGGCACACTTGGCTTTGCCCCCACCTGTGCCACTGTTGTGCTGCCCATACGGCTTTGGACAGGTTGGTTACCTCCATTTCCTCATGTGCAAAAAGAAGGTCATGACAGAACCTACTCATAGGATTGTCATGATGATTAAATGTTTCAAATCACATAAAATGTTTAATAAGGTTGGCACATAGTAAGCCCTCAATAAATGTTAGCTATTGCCATTATAACCACATCAACAATAGCAATCCTTAATGTGGAGTGGAATTGGGAAGCACTTACTGGCGTAACCTTGAGCAGGTGACCTAACCACTATTAGCCTTGATTTCCACATCTATGAAATGGACACAAGAAGAGTATCTAACTCACAGGGTTGTTGTGAGGATTGAAAAGGTCTTAGACCAATTCCTGACAATAATAAGCATACACAAGGTCCTAGCTGTTATCATTATTGTTACTCAGTATTTTTAATGAATATTTTATTATTTATTATAGGGTCTAGGCCAGTGACATATCCTAATGGAAGTCTTATGCTTAGAGTCAAAAGTGTGCACCACTGACCAGCCCAGGGACTTTGAGCAGAGGTATGTGGTACTCCATTAGGTTTGTCATTTCCTCCTTCTAAAAAGACTTGAGCATACACGAGGGGGCAGGAAGTGGCCCACTGTGCCAGGTTTCTAAGCAGAAGGAAGACAGGTGGGTAGATGTGATTTACTCAGCAGCCTCTGGTTCCCCTCTTTCCTGGGCTTGGCCCCAAATCCAATCCCTTCCAGAGTTGTGGGAGGGCCACTAGAGTGGCATGGATTCAAGGTGCTCATTCTTTTCTTTTTTTTAATTAAAGTGTAATTGACATACAATATCCTATGAGTTTCAGACATACATCATAGTGATTTGATATTCTTATACATTATGAACTATATCCCCATGGTAAATCTAGTTACCACCTGTTACCATACAAAGTTATTATAATATTATTGACTATATTCTTTATGCTCTACATTATATCCCCATAATTTATGAACAACTGGAAGTTCATACCTCCTGTTTCACCTGCTCCCTTATATTACCCTCTTTGGTAACCAGAAGTTTGTTTCCTGTATCTATGAGTCTATTTCTGCTTTGTTTTGTTTGTTCATTAATTTTGTTTTTTAGATGACATGCATAAATAAATTCATATGGTATTTTTCCTTCTTTATCTGACTTATTTCACTTGGCATAATACCTTCTAGGTCCATTCATGTTGTTACAAATGGTAAGATTTCATTCTTTTTTATGGCTGAGTAATATTCCATTGTATAAATATACCACAGCTTCTTCATCCATTCATCTATCAACAGAAACTTAGATTGCATCCATATCTTGGCTATTATAAATAATGCTGCAGTAAACATAGGGTGCATGTATCTCTTTGGATTGGTGTGTTTTCTTTGGATAAACTCCCAAAAGTGGAATTGCTAAAGCACATGGTAATTATATTTTTAATATTTTGAGGAACTTCCATGCTGTTTTCCATAGTGGCTGCACTAGTTTACATTCCCACAGTGTACAAGGGCTCTCTTTTCTTCACAGCCTCACCAACACTTGTTATTTTTTGTCTTGTTGATAATAGCCTGTCTGACAGATGTGAGGTGCTATCTCATTGTGGTTTTGATTTGCATTTCCCCAATGATTAGTGATGTTGATCTTTTCAAGTGTCTGTTGGCCATCTGTATGTCTTCTTTGGAAAACAAGTCCTCTGCCTGTTTTTTAATCAGGTTATGTGTCCATTTGGCTGTTGTATACATTCTTCATTAGTTTGGATATTTACCCCTCAGGTATGATGTGCAAATATCTTCTCCCTCTTAGTAGATTACCTTTTCATTTTGTTGATGGTATCCTCTGCTGTACAAATTTTAGTTTGATGTAGTCACATTTGTTTATATTAGCTTTTGTTGCCCTTGCCTAAATAAATTGGTCCAAAAAAATATTGCAAAGACCTATGTCAAAGAGCTTGCTGCTATGATTTCTTCTGGGAGTTTTGTGATTTCAGGTCTTACATTCAATCTTTAATCCATTTGTATTTATTCTTGTGTATGGTATAAGACAGTAATCCAGTTTCATTCTTTTGCACATAGCCATCCAATTTTCCCAACACCATTTATTGAAGAGATTGTCCTTTTCCCAAGACATTCATTCTTTAAAATAGCATTTCCCAAAGAATGATAGTCAACATGATTTAGGAGTACATGGAAAAACTGTTTAGAATTTATTATTATACATTTAACTTATTGTGAAAAAGAAATATATAATGCACATTAAAATCTTAATTTTACTTATCTTACTGTTTTTCATCCTTAAGAAGGTTTTTAAATGTGAGCCAATTTAAAGGGAAGTATAAATAAATACAACAAACATCTTGAAGGTGAAAAAAAGTGACAAAATTTTGGAAAATGCCACATTAAACTTTACTGAGTACTAGTATTTGCCAAGCACTCTACTGGGTGCTAGGAATGTCACAGTTAATAATGTGTGACCCTGCCCCCACCAGCTTACAGCTTTCTGTCCAGCGTGAGAAATAGCCACACCCACACAATGTTACAGGTGATGTGCTAGCAGTTGAAGGAACTGCAGACCAAACCAGGTAAAGGAGTGATCCATTCTACTGGGATACCTGAGAAGGGCTTCAGAGGAATGACGCTGACTGGGTGCTGAACACGCCCCAGTCATCCACTTAGTAGTAGGCACTCAGTACTGCAGTGAACAATGTCCCTGATGTCATGGAGCTAACATTTTTGCAGGCAAGGTAGGCAGAATCCTAATGGCCAAGGAAATATATGATGCACATGCAAGTTTTAATAAATGTCATGAAGGAAACAAGCTACAGAATAATGATGGGGGCCCTTCTCTGGGCGAGTGATCAGAGAAGGCCTCTCTGAAGGGTGAAGCTGAGACATAAATGCCCAGAAGCCCCCAGCCAGAGGAAGGGCGGTGCAGAGTGTTCCAAGCAGAGGGAGGGACTCAGGCTAAGGCTGTGAAACCAAAAAACACTGGAGGTTTTAGGAACCAAGAGAAGGCCAGTGTGACAGCAAAACAGGGAACAGGAGGGCAAGTGGTCCACAGGCAAAGTGGGGCAGCGCCTTGTGGACCACAGTGAAGTTTGGATTTGATTCTCAACACACTGAGAAGTCAAGAAGAGTGACTGGGGCACTGTCTGGCAGGCATTTGGGAAAATGGACACTCTCGGTCAAGGGGACAGTTTGATGTGTGAGAGATGATGAGTTTCAGGAAGCGCCAGTACAGTGCATTGTAGGAAGAAGTGGAGGGTGGGGGCCGGGAGGTGAAGCTCGATCAGCAGGCTGGAGCCCAGTGCCTGGTACCATGGGCTTCATATCTGTTTCTAATGGCTTTAAATTGTGGCATAATACACATAACATAAAATTTACCATCTGAACTGGTTTTAAGTGTACATTCATATTGGGTGCAAGCAAGCTCCAGAACGCATTTCATCGTGCAAAACTGACACTCTACACCCATCAGATACTTCCTAACCCCTCACCCCAGACCCTGGCAACCAACACTCTGCTTTCTGTCTCTGTGAATTTGGCAACTCTACGTACCTCACCTAAGTGGAATTATACAGTATTTGGGTTTTTTTGTGACTGGCTTATTTCACTTAGCATAATGTCCTCAAGGTTCAACCCGTTGTAGCATGTGTCAGAAGTTCTTGCCTTTCTAAGGCTGAATAAGACACTGGGGTCCCTTCCACCCCTTGGCTATCACAAATAGTGCTGCTATGAACATGGGTGTACAAACATATCTTCAAGACCCTGATTTTAACTCTTTTGGATATATACTCAAAAGCAGAATTTCTGGATCATATGGTAATTCTATTTTTGACTTTTTGAGGAACTACCATATCTTTTCCACAGCAGTACACCATTTTATGTTCCCATTAACAGGGCACAAGTTTTCAATTTCTCCACATCCTTTCCAGCACTTATTATTAGGATTTTTTAAAATAGTAGCCATCCTAAAGTGTGTATCTCATTGTATCATGCTGATTAGCTTCATTTAGCCATCCTAAAGTGTGTGGTATCCCACTGAGGTTTCGATTATATTTCACTGGTTGATAATGTTGCATCTTCTCATGTGCCTGTTGGTCACTTGTATATCTTTTTTGGAGAAATATCTATTCAAGTTCCTTTGCCTATTTTTCAGTTGGGTGGTGTGTGGTTGTTGAGTGGACTTTATTAAACAGTGACAAGCTAAAAGCTTCTTAAGCAAGTCATTAACATAGTTAGATCCAGATTGTAGAAATACAGGTCTGGCGGTAGAAAAGAAAGAATTGGAGGGTAGAGACACAAAACAGGGATCCTAGGAAGTTGATGCAGCAGTGATCCACTAAGAAATGACAGGAGCTGGACCAAGGATACAGTGAAGACTAACTGAATAGCTAATTAGGCCTACTCACTCCTGAGAACTGCTGTCCCTCAAACTGGAGATATGTGTTCCTTCCTAGAGAAATGAGCTCCTTCTCAGGACCTCGTTTCTACATGTTCCCCACTGTTGGGTGAATGGACTCAGACTTGCTGTTTTGTGAAAGCAACAGGTTGTAGTTTTATGATGATCCTGAATTCTGAGTTCCTGCTCCTAGGGAAAATCCCTTTTGTCATTGAGTGCTCCACCGGATGAAACATACCCTGTGCAAATCACTTTCTGAATGGTGAGTTGCTGGAAAAGGTAGAAATTTCAGCTCCTACCCTTCCAGTTCATGCACTGACCCTCATCAGCAGAATTTTAATCAGTTTTCCAGCAGGTAGCTGAGCTCTGAGGTGTGTCATTTTGGCAGTAAGAGGACCAAGACTTCCCTTGGTTACTGTCTTTGAATAAGACAAATAACATCCTTTTTCCTTGTATTCGAACAAGCAGTAGGGCATTCAGCTGGCAGATTTGGACTTGACTTTGTACTGAGCATATCACACTCTCCAAAACTTTGGTTTCTGCTTCCATAAAATCAGGGAAATAGCCCCTATTTTCTTTTTTTAACAAGATGGAGACTACAGACTGTCTTACCCAACATCCATGCCAACATCTTCCTTGTGCACTTTCCTGTAATACAAGGATGAGAAAGCTCAAAAATACAATCTCAGCTCCCCTACAGCCAGGGCTTTGTGGGTGACATAATATCTGGTATTTGATGTGCTTATACACATCTGGAAGGCAGAACTGAGTTTGTTGGGAAGAGAGGACGCCTGCCAAGGATCCCCCTTGCTGGTGTGGCTCCTGCAGGTATGGTATGTCTCTGGAGCCAGCAGCTCTGGATGTAGCTTCTAAATCTCCACAGGGCAGCTGAGATGGTCTGGTTCTGGAACCAGCAGCTAGGGCAGCAGCTTCCCACTTCCCCAGCTGGGGCATGGCAACAGCCCCCTTGGCTGGCCAGTTCTGCAGCTTTGCTCCTGCAAGCTATTCCCAAAGGTATGCCCTGGAGCCTGCTCCTCCAGCCCATCCAACAAGTTTGTGAGCATCTAATCCTATTTACTACAAAATTGATAGATGCTTACAAAATGGTTGGCCTTCCTGCTTAATCTCTGTAGAGTGACTCCTGTTACCTGCAGCCACTCCCAGACTCTTGTACACTGTTTAAGAGGAAAACAAAAGACAGCAAGCACACATTCCTAGCACCATTCCTGGCTCCTAGAACATTCTCAGTAAATACTTGTTGGCTGTGAATCTGAAATTGGGGCTGACCTTCACCTTGCTGAAGGAGACCACTGTTTCTCTCCATGATGAGATCTCAGTGATGTGAGGAAGGGATTTCTCTTTTTCCCTCCACTTAGCCAAGTCTTCCTACCTACTTGGTGATCTCTGGAAGGTTTTAAAAAAGGGAAGGACTTTCTTACTTAGAAGTAAGGCTCAGAACTCAATATTCTTGTTCATGACAGTGGTCTAAGTTGAAATGAGATGCAATGGTTGATTTGGGCGCCTTTCCTAAAAGGAGGATTTGAAGAGGAAGGAGTGAGAGAGATGAAGGATACAGGACTCCAATTCCTAGGAAAGAGAGAAGCAGGACATAAGAAGAGAAACCCAACAAAGATTGGAACTGGGAGTGCCATCAGTCTGAAAGGCCTGGGCCCCAGGAACATATGGAATTCAGATGCTTTACAGGCCATGCTAATGCATAACCACTTATCCCCATTTTTGTGACCCCTCTGAGCAGCCAGAAGTTGGCCTGAGTTCACTGAAGTGCTAAGAACAAGGGAGTCAGTGGCAGGAAGAGAGACTGGAGAAGGAGGCAGGGGTCAGATCACACAGGGCCTTGTGGACCACGTTAAGGACTCTTGTCCAGTGGCTGGCAGACATTTTCTGTAAAAAGCCAGACAGTCTTTGTCATAACCACTCAACTCTGCCATTGCAGCACAAAAGCAGCCACAGACAGCATGTAAATGGGCAGGTGTGGCTGAGTGCCAGGAAACTTTTTCAGGCAGCAGGCTGGATTTGTCCCACAGGCCATCGTCTGTTAGTCACCTGGCCTAGTCTAAGGACACCAAGGAGCCTTTCGAAGATATTTAGGAAGGGGGTTACCTGATCTTATTTATGTTTGTAAAAGAGCTCTCCGACTTCCAGGTAGGAAGTTGATTGGAGGGGAGCAGAGGGATTTAAACAGCCCAGGAAGAGTGACAGGCTCTTAGGGAAGGAGGCTACCAGTGGAGGTTGAGGAGGAGATGGCACAGATATTTGAAAGTAAAAATGGTAGAACTACGTGATTGGATGGATGTAAGAATTACAGACAGGGAAACATCAAGACTGATGCCCAGGTCTCTGACTTGTAGGATGTTCCAGGGGTTAACTTGTTCACCCTCTTTTTCTTCCATCTAAAGATTTGTTTAAGTAAACCAACCATTCCCCAAACATCTTCGGTCCTGTCACCTGTCTTCCGTTCATGGCTTCACAGTCATTGACCCAGTCACACGGACTCCAGGCTGGACTCCTTTGTTCCTACAAGTCCCGCTTTCCTATGGTTAATTAAGTACATAATCTATGAACTCAACTTCTCAACAGTGCTTAAATGCAAATATCCTTGATTTCCACATCTACTCAATTCCTAGTTCAGATAGCGAGGCTTGTGATACAATGTGTTCAGGTAACATGGAAATCTCAAAATATTTGTCTAAATCCACTCAGTTCCTGAGGCAACGTAGCAAGGGCTCCCCTCCTGAGCAGCACCCATAGTTACCTATTGATCACCAGTGTGCCCCCCTGGTCAAAGCCAGTCTCAAGCCCAGACCCCTTACCAGCGTGCTTATCTCCCTTATAATCAGCTTATCATGCCTGCCTGGTCAAAACGCATGAAGCACTGTTTTCGTGTGTCTGCCTAAAGCCCTTGCTGGTTGCCCGTCACGTCCAATCGGAGCACATAGCCCTCAGCCCAGCACCGCAGCTGAAGCCCAGCCACTGTCTATCACCCTGGTGTCTCTTCCTCCTGGGGCTCTTTGGCCTTGGTCAGCCACTTCTCAAGCACACCACGCACATTCCCACCTCTGTAGATCTGTGTTCACGTCAGTTCCCACTCTCCACTTACAGTGGCTACATATGATTGATCTTGTTTGCAAAGAGAACTCAGCTTGAAACCTTGCTTCTTACCTGCAGCAGGGGCCAGCTCCTTAACTTTTCAAAACCTCAGTTTACTCATCTGTAAAATGGGGTTCATTTCATTAACCTTGTAGGGTTGGTATGAGCATTAACAGATGAAACTCATATAATGCAGTTAGAAGGTGGTAGGTGTTCGGGAGACATTGCTATCCTTCCCCCACACTCCCTAAGAGTGGTTTAAATAATTAAACAAACATTCATGAATAGAACTTAGAATAGTGTCTGGTATATAGTACATGCTCAGTAAAGGTTAACCATATTTTTCTTATTTAATTTGAGGACTTATCAGACAGACTTTATAAACAAGCTATTCTCCCTTTCCTTGTCTTTCCATCTGCTGATAACCAGTTTGGGGAACTTGCAGATCAAGAGTACTACCTGGGTGGGGTGGGTAGGCAGTTTGGAGCTTGGACAGGAGGAGATGCAGCCAGAGACAGCAGGAGGGCACTGATGTATGCATTTCCCAAAATCAAATTCACCAAATTTTTAATTTTGCTAATGGCTAGTCTTTATTTGAGATTTACGCTGAAATAACTCTTTTAATAAAGGAGAACTAATGCACTCATTTTTCCCCTCCCTTCCTCTACATCAGCAAGGATTTGGTGCAATGATGAATATCACCCTTTTATTTTAATTAAGCATATAGCTCTGCAAGGCTTGTAAAAATGTTGCCAACAGAGAAATGCTTTAACGGATGTGAACTTGAGGTTGGCTTGTCCCATATATCTTTACTACATAAAATTGCCCTCTTCATCCTGCACGTGAAGTGAATGGATGAGTGCTAGTGTGCACCTCTGAGTGGAGGGATTGAAGGAAGTAGGGTGTTTAGGAATATGAAGAGTGTGGGATTGTGAGAGTTTTCAAGATTGGGGTGAGAGGAACAAGAAAAAGGAAAGCTTTTCTGTGCATGATCATGTGCAGGGAGGTATCCTCTTAGACATTCTCTGTCATCTTTCTTTCCATGTGTCAGGTGATAGATGTCTAAATATACAGATTTTGAGGGGAAAAAATTAATATTTCAAATGAGAGACCTGGAATTTAAGCTCAAGCCATCTGATGGCAGAGCTTCCACATTCAGCCATCATGCTAAGCTGCTCCCCCACTGAAGGAGCATAGCAATGTGTCACAATAGTGAAATCGCAAGCAGTTCTTCCGTGGGCTGTAAATGAACAAATGAGTGATGCGATGTGGGTATTTATGCGATGCCTTATATCTAACATATCAGTGAGTGCAGTGTGGAAGACTTGGTGGTGGTGATTGTGATTCCTTTTTTTTTTTTAAGTAGGGAGAGAGGCTCACTTTTAATAAGCCAGAAAGAGAGAGACAGAGAAACTGACTTAAACAAAAGACAAGACAAGAGACTTCACCCACATGCACAGAAGTCAGCTTAACCTGGAAGATGGAGAGACAAGTCAGAGGTTTGCGAATCGCTGCAGAAGCACCCTGAGTGTGAATTCACTTGGCTCACAAGGGCTAGAAATGTGCATTAAAACTGAATAAAAACGTTGGTGTGATGTAGCCCCACAGTGGGCATCTGTATTCCCTCCATGCAGCGTGACTGTCTCACTGCTGAATAATTCATTCTGGGATTATCCTCCCTGCCTCTAGTTAAGTTGTTCTTTCTCTCCGTGAAATCCACCCAGGATGTGGAGCTTTTGTGACTGAGTTAAGAGTAAGGTGTTCTGGAGAGGGGAAGGTGGCATCCCAGTGAGGGTCATGGATTCAGGGTCTCCACAGATGTGGAGAGCTGGCATAAAGCAGCCAGAGGCTCCAACTTGCTGAAATCTTTGACTCCCAGAATATAAACCAAATTAAATAAGCATGGACATCTTCCCCAAAGACAGAGCTGACTTTCTCATTTTGTACACTTTTATTGTCATCCTCTAGAATTCTCTGCCAATGGGACCAGGTCTCCGAAAGTCCTTTATCTTCCAGAATCAAGGTCATTGTTACAGAGATTTTGCTGTTCAGATAATTCAAGGGACTAGGGGTCCCTGCTAGAAAGAAATGACAGCCGCTTCTACGTAGTAAAAGCCAAAATCCCCATTTGACTTTAACCCCTTTGAATCACTTAGCAGGCACTGGTTACAGACAGTGAATCTTCTCCAAGCAGAGTCCTTGAAGAAAGCATATTGAACAATGTCAAATTCAGTGTAAGTCACCCAAATGTGGCATGGTAAAAGGTTCTTTGCTTATATTCTTGCTTTTTATCAATGAGGAAGTGACTTTAAATAACAAATGTACAGAATCTAAAATATAAATACTTGTTATTAAAAAGCTAAAGTTCTTGGTATTTAATCTGGAAAAGAAAAGACTAATGGATGATAAAATTTATCTTTGTTAGATAGTGGACTGTTTTTTTAGTTTTTAATTATAAAAATAATAATGTTCATTTTTTTAAAATCACATATCCTCTAAACTTACAATATGTAAGTCCCCATCCCTCCCCTATCCCTCTCTACAGAGGTAGCCATTATTAAAAGCTTAGGTACCTTCCCAGAAAATTTTATGTGTAATCAAATGGAATCAGACTGTATACTGTTATTGAAGTTTGCAATTTCACTTAACAATACATCACGGGTGTGTTTCCATTTTAGATTATTCTTTTTACTAAACTACATGTTTTCTAAAGGCAGTAGAATTTAGTTTAACATTAACATTAACAGGTAGTCACTGACAGAAATTTAACTTGTTTCTAGTATTGCTAAAACAGTGTTGCAGTAGACATCCTTGTGCATATATCTTTGTTCATTACTCTGAGTATATTTATAAAATAAATCTCTATAAGTGGAACAGCTGGGGAAACGGGTGTAAACACTTTCTCTTTGGATAGGTATTGCTAGGTGGTCCTAGGGAGGACATTCTGATTTTTGTTTTAAGAAGGATGTTGATATATCTTCAAAACACTTTTAAGAAAAAATGGGCACAAATCAAAGCCAGGGTTCTTTGCACTAGACCAGAAGCAGAGCTTTGCCATTCATGTATAACCTTGAATGCTTCACTGAGGTTGTAACGTCTCATTTTCTGAAAGAGGTTTGGAAAGAGCCATCCCTTGTCTGCACCCCGATAATGCACTGCTACACAGATGCTTCAGGAGGCTGTAGCCATGCCACTTGTCTGTCCACAGATCCATGCTGCTGAAAACAGAATTCTCCTACCTGACCATAATTAATGGCAAGTGCAAGGAAGTTGTTGGAAACACAAATCGGGTTCACAAACCCCTTATAAAATACATGCTAAAAATCCTCACCTCAGTGCAGCCGCTGACAACATGGCTGGGGAGTTAGTGACAACTGATATACGAACTCCCTTTACCAAAGTATTACTAGCCCCAGGGACCCTTTAAATCTCATTTTCTTTTTCTTTTTTGCCCAAGTCAGACCATCAGCAGAAATGCATATGTACGTAAGATGAATGCAGTGCGCAGCTGAGATTTCTCCTGCTACGAGTCTCTCCACACCTTGAATTTTGAACTCTCAGGCCGTTTTTAAATGCAGCTTCATTTTTCTTCCCTGTCATTACCTGCTTTCATCTGAAAAATCTCAGTGTGTGGTCTCTTTTCCCTTAATTCAGTAGATTTGGCATTGCTGTTTATTATACTCAATGTGACATCTGTCTAATATAACATCTTTGAATCACCAGGATGTTACTTTTTTATTTTTTAAGAGGATTTAACTGTTCAGGGCTAACTGGAGACTGTTTAAATTTATAGAGGTGACTTTAGCCCTTTGTAGATCTTCCTCCAGATAGATATACATTTGTAATCAAAATGATAATCCATATTCCCTCACTACTCAGCTGAGATGAATGGAAAGAGACTTTGGGGAAGGCTGGGCTATTTATTCACAGATTGTTTAAAGTCAGAATTAGTCTGTCTTGGGAGAGAAGATTGTATTAGCTTGATAAAGCTAACCCTTTCAGCCTGGGGAGAAAAGAATTGCACAATAATGCTGCAAAGGTTTCCTTGGCTTCTCCAAAGATGAATACGATTTTAACACGCCAAAATCTTCCATATTGGAGGGTATGCTCCTAGAGATAACATGGATGTAAAAGCAATACCAAATTTTTCTTTTTTTATGGGAAACAGGAGACATTACAACAGACCCCAAGATTTAGAGAGAAGGCTGGCAGGGAGCCACAGGGGCATGGTGGAAGGATTATGACCATCTTTCTTCAGTACAGACAGAATCTTGTAAAAAAAAAAAAAAAAGTGAAAATTTCTGTCAGCAGCAAGATGTGCCTTATTTGGAGTTCTGGTTGGAATTCTTCAGCATGGAATATCAATAAAGAACAAATATGGGGCTTTGATTGTGATTTATGTCAGGGGACCAGTTCCTTCTTTCCTGCAGTGCCCCACACAGATTCAGAAGTAGGCAAGGCAGTGAGCTGATGTATACAGACAGCCAAGGCACAACGCCCCAGACAAAGACGAGCAGGAGGACTTTGGAGATGCTAAAATCTGCCATTGTTAAGTCTCAAGATGTGGTAATGCTAGGACCTAACTAAAAATTGCTGTTGACCCTGGCCCTGGCACTTAAACCCACTATACACTTGACCCTTAGGTAGGGTGTTGATTTCAGATTCTTTTAGAGTCTCTCAAACCCTCAGTTTGATGATTACTATGATGCTCATGGCTGTTCCTAGTTACTCACCATTCCACTGGAGGGATAGAAAACTATTTAGCGATCCCTTCATTTATTTCCATCTCCTTTGTACCTCTGAATCTGACCATATTAGTCATGTTGTATGACAAGGATTGCAGGGATATTCGCAGCTATTCAGGAGAGGGGGAGAAATGACAGCAGAGAAGCTCCTGTCAATAATACAAAGCCCCACAAGTGAGGTGTGCAGCACTTTGGTGTTGTCAGCAATTCGGCTGGCCCCCAGTCAACCTGCTGTACAAGGCTCCCCAGGGGAGCCAAGGGAAAAGTTGCCTGAAGAGACAGAGATGGGATTGCGGTGGGAGGGTGGAGGGGAGACACGACTCCTAAGACTGAGAAATACATTATTTCTAAAATTGGCAGTCTTTTTTGATGAGTTCAGTGGAAGCGAGTTATGATCTAAATCAATGGAATTGATAATGTTTTCATCTTGAAAGGTTAACTATTTTTGACACTCCCCTATCTCCTAAGCAACTTGGCTTTTAAGAAAAAAGAAAAAATCCTCTGGGCAAGAAGCCTCTGATACACTTAATTTAGGGCTCATGTTTATGACTGGTCATTGACCTTGAAATTCCATTAGCGCTAATGAAGGACGGTGCTGGCTGCGTCCTGCCAGAGTCCCGTAAGTGGCGCGCTTGGCGCCCGGAAGGCCCCCGTTCTGGCTCCGCACTCGTGCGGCCCCGGGTGCAGCTCAGCCCTGCCGGGCTCAGCAGGCAGCTTCCCTGGCTGTAGATTCTCCGGTCCTTCCCTTTAGAGGAGAGGAGAAACGTCCTGTTAAGAGTGACTTTTCTGCACATCACTGCTTGCTGTATGTGCCTCTCATTCCCAGAGCCATGGAATTCAAATGCAGATATACAGCTGGCATCCTAACATTTCCCATCTGGAAGAATCCTTAAAGATAGGAGTCATGAATACCTTGCTATTTGTGAGGTTGCTATTGTTGTTTTGTCAAAGTATTTTAAAGTAAATGACAGGCATTGCCACACTTTACTCCTAAGTATTTCAGTGCCTCACTAAAAAGCAAATTATGTTCTCACAACAACACACCATTATCACACCTAACAAAATGAGTAATTCCTTTAGTATCATCTAATATCTAGTCCAAATATATTTAATGCAGTTTTTGCTTTTTTTAATAAGGCTACTAGAAAATTTTTAATTACATATGTGACTGGCATGTGTGGCCCATAATATGGTTCTGTTGGATAGTGCTGGTCTAAAACGTTACCCTCTGCTTTTAATCTGGAGGTTTCCTTTGTTTTTCTCTTGTTGAAGAAACCAGGTCCTGAAGAATGCCCTGCCCTCTAGATTTTTCTGATTGGCTTCACTGCTATACAGTTCAGTTTTTTCCTCTATCCCTCATATTTCTAGCAACTAGTTAATTGGGCTTGCTTAGATTCAGGTTTAAATTTTTTGACAAGAATACCTCATAAAAGAGGCTGTATTTCAGAGTACCACATCAGGATACTCCTGACTTAGTGTCACTTGTTTTTCTACCCTCTCTACCAGCAATAATCTGTGACTAATAATTTGGCATCCTGAGTCAACCTTTAACTTAACAATTTTAGCATTCACTGATGACTGTTTAATTGGAGTTTAAAACATGATTTTTTCTACCACTCTGTTTACCTCTATTAGTTAGAATTCACATATAAAGAAAAGCTCAGAACCCTGAGCTATTTCATTAGCCTGAAATGCAGTGCCCACAGGAAAGACCAGATAAATGTTTGGTAACTACAAGTTTGCAGAGTAAAGAGTTAAACGGTGGTGACGAGGTCTGGAAGAGAAGTTTACTTTTTCTCTTTTTGTGTATTATGAACTTGGAGATTTTTGAATTGTAAATATCAAATTGAATTTTCAAAATTGTAATCAGTTTCTAGTATTTAAAAATCTAGGGTAAGAAATCTAGAAAGTTTGCATGAAATATGTTTGTGGATTCCCCCTGGCAACAGAGAGATATAGCAACAATGGGCCCCTGTGTTCACCCCCAAGTACCCTGGACTGGTGTTCAGCTCAGTCCCTAGATGGAGCATGTGCTGCCCTGTTTGAGGCCATCTCCGCCCAGCCACTGAGTTAGTTCTCTGCCTCATCCCCCTATGAGTATTTATTTTAGTTTGTGACTGAGTGCACCTGTGTCATAGATAAGAAAATTAAAGTACAGAGAAGAGAAGGGACTGGCTGGAGGTGATATAGCAAAATGAATGGCAGCATTGGGACTAGAAGCCAGGTTTCCTCCCTCCCAGGAGGACCAGTGTATTCATCCTCAGTTACCAAAAGGCTGTTCCCAGAAAGTCTAAGTAAAAGTGCAGCAGCTGGTGGAAGGCACCCGTTCAGTCTGTGCTCTTCATTTTCTACATGCAGATGACAGCTCAGTACTGAGCTTCTCTCTGACCGTGATTACATTTTTCCCAAACCCTTGACAGACTCTGATGCAGCCCACAGCATCAGCTCTAGTTTGGGATCTTCCTTGGGGACTTTGACCTACAGAGTAGAGTCCATGTGAACCACTCAAAATAAATAGGATTAGTGCAACCTCTTTGGAGACCCCTTGGGCAATATTTTCTCAAAGATTGAAGTGCACATACCCTTTTAGATCCAGCAATTGCACTGCTACAAAATTTTCTAACAGATACATTCACCAAACAGTCCAAGATATATATGCTTTGACGTTCACTGTCGTCCCGGAAAACTGGAAGCAACCCTCAATACGGGACCAGTTAATAGTTTATGGTACATCCATTTCGAAGGAATAATATGTAATCATTTAAAAGAGCTGCCCGTGCAGATATGGAAAAGATACAGTTGAGTTTGAAAGGTGCCATTAAGTTAAAGAAAAATGTAGAACACTGTGTATACTTACTTGTGCCTATTTTAAATAAGATATATAGATACCAGTATATGTATAAACATTTTCAAGAAAGATATACATAAGAAAATAACAAGATAATAGATGAAGAGACCAGAGGTCAGAATGAGAGTGAAAGACATTGATTTTACTTTTTGTTTTATATCTGGATTTTTAAAAATCATGGACATGTATTAATTTAAAAATATTTATACACAAGTTAGTTAAAAAAAAAACTGAGTTAGGGAAAAACTAATGTTGCAGTTTTTAAATATGGTCTTCCAGTCACAAACAAAAGAGCAGTAGAGCTTCTCAAACTACCAGCAACCAGTTGCATTACTATGGATATGTATGGGGCTCTGAAGGTGTTAAGCACTGGGCAGGATGCAGTGACAGAGGTGTAAGGAGTTTGTTGCCATATTAGGGAGAAAAGACCAACAGACCAAAAATGCCTAGAACAATAGCAGCCAGTCTGGAATTAAATGCTGATCTTGGCTTCTAGGCTCCTAGGGCTTCAGAATACAGAACAGAATCTCCTATCAGGAGACTGGTCAGGTAGGGCTGAACTGTAATAGATGCATCCAGGCTGGATAGGCACCAAGACAGGGAGAACGGGTCGGGGAAAGCATAGGCAGGACCGGGGCAGCAGAGCAGAGACTGAGCATAAGGGGAGCCATGCAGGAAGTTCAAGGGCTCTGGTTTGGTTTGGACATGGGTTAACAGCCCGACTTGGCCACTTTAGTTGAGGAGCCACAGGCAGATATATGCATCCTACTTTTCTTAGTTGTAAAATGTGTAAAATATGTCACAGAGACATTGTAAGGATTAAAGGATATAATGCACATTCAACGGTGAGTCTGTGTAGAATGCACACCCAAACTTTTCTGGCTGTATGTGTGGGAAGAGAGAGAGTGAAATCAAAAAAGAGGAAGTATAGAGGCAGCATATGGTAAAGAGGGTTGACTTCAAAGTCAGATGGCCTGGTTTTAATTCTTAACTCTCCTATTCCTAGCTATGGGATGTAAGGCCTCTCTGCCTCTTGCCTCACATAGCTCTAGCTTTCTTTTCTTGTCTGTTAAATGGGGAGAGTGTGAAAAACTGGTGCATACTCAGTGCCTGAGAAATGGTAGTGGTCATTGTGCAAATGAATCAATTCAAAAGTTGAAGCGCAGCCAGCATTTATTCATACAATCTTAAAATGTTATTTATATCGAATCCTCTCTAAGACTCTCTAAGATAAATGAGACAAGAGAGCTAAGACACAGTGAGAAAAAGGTTTCTCTAAAAAGTGACGGAGCTCAGACTTGAACCTGAATCTGTTCTACTCTAAACTACTGGCTCTCCCCACTCTAATCCTGACATCAAATACACTGTAATATAAACCTCCTTTATTCTGAAGTCAAGGGCTGGAATTATTTAGGGAAGTAACCGGAGGATGGTTAAATGATGGCCACTTCTTATTACTAGAGTGCATGTACATGTTTTTACTATGCTAACAAGACTTAGTGTGGTGAGACTGTTTCAGGAAAGTATTTCCTAAGCTATGCATTTAATTTAGATTTTGCAAAACCCCATTTTTAATCAGACTCTTCATTAAAAGCATGCCCATTGGGAGCTAATGATAAGTGAGAGAAAATAAGTTAAATCCACAGTGCAGCTGTTCTTCCACGTGTACTACTTATACCAGCATGTGGAGATTGTACAGAGAAGGGGGAACTTAGCAGGATAGTTGCATAGCTCCAATACCCTGTAAATTATCCAAAATGTGTGCACTGCAGGCTAACATGCAAATATCTGTTTCATAAGGAATAATAATTATTCCTTCACAAGTGTTTTAAATAATCATTTGGCATTTAATTAATGTGCACTATTTGTCCCGGGAAGTCAGGCTGAGATGAGAGTAAGGGCAGAGAGAGGAGCCTGGCTTTCATCAAACCAGTGGAGAAGCTGCTTGATTTTAAACACAGCTTTTCTGTTTCTGCTTTTGTACCTGCTGCAAAACATCAGGCTGCATTCTCCATTTCCCACCATCTAAGATTCTCATTGGTGTTCTCTTTACAAAGGAGGGATAAGGGGCTGTGACTTCCTCACAGTCTCGTAGTGGGGCTCCCGATGCCTTTTGTACAGAGATAAAGCTTAAACTGTGGTCTAAAAGAGGTTCTATTTGCAGAGGTCATTTTGATCAAGTATACAGACCCCCTTGTTATTACCATCTAAATTTGCAAGTATCATGTGTTGGTTTAATCCATCACTGATGCATGGCCAAATATGTGTGTAAATGCATAAACATACAGATGTGCACCAGTGATTATATAAACATATGTGTGTGTCTTTGTGGATAAAAATATTTCTTTAAACAATTGGAGCAAGCTAATGTAATGGAAATTCTGTACATTTACATATTTTAGTCTTGAAGTTGATTTGTCTATGACATCAGAGAGTAAGTTACATTGAACCTTTAGTTCCATTACCACGTAAGTAAACAGACTTCATCTACATAGCAAGACCGAATCAGCCAGAGCTAAATACTCTAACGTGATCCACCATCAAGGGGAGAAAACAATTATTTTAAGGAGCTTGTTTTCAGCCCAGATGGTTTGGTTCTGGACAAAATCACTTGATTATGTGCTTGTCTCAGCTTTGAAATCATGCACCTATCTGTCCATGTTTAACAAGAAAGGGAATGCCGCACATTTGTAACAAATTAAGTTGATGGGTTTGAAATGGCTCATGCAGAGCAGAAGGCAAGGCTTGTTTGCGAGACCACTGGAAAGCACAGCTAACTAGGTAGATGGGCCTGGAGTATTGGCCAAGGGATACCAGGAGCTCCAGTCCCTAAGGAACATGCTCAAACCCAGACCAAAACCCAGTTTTGATGTGAGGAATTGAGTTAGGGGACTCTGCACAGTGGAGATGGGGGCAAAGGCATTGTTTTCTTCTTTTGTGTGTCTTACTTTTATAATGCCTAAATAAATCTTCAGGCCATACACCCAAAACTCTAGGCCAGGGATTACAGCTCAAATGTCTTCAAGTAAAGTAACTGAGTGAAATGGGCAGACATAATAAAATTATTTCTCTACAAAAAGCAAAACAATAATGCAAGCCCAATGACCGATGGCAGCGGACACAGGGACCTTTGTGTGAAGAGGCAGCAGGGACTTGTGTGAGCAATGTTGAACTCGAAATAAAAATTGCCTGCACCTTCCACAGAGGGGAGCTGCCACTGAGCATTGTGCAGGAGAGAGCCTAAACTGATGGGTATACAGAGTCTTCGAGAGTAGCCAAAAATTCAGGTGTTTATATAAGTTTCCCAAATTTAAAGTGTTGGCTCAGATTTTGTTTAGACTGTGCAAGCCCAGTTAACACCAGTTTGCACTACCTGTTGCAGGCGAAAGGAGAGTCCACAAGAAGTAAAACTATGCTCTACGTTATTGGTCCTCTGCGTGAGCATTACTCAGGGAGTCCCTGATGCCTTTGGTGCTGTTCTGCCTACACATGCACACATAATGGATGTGTGACCGGCGGGCAGGTATCTGTGGGTGTGGTACGATGGGTATGACCATCGTATCTGTAAGGAGGCCACAGGTCAAGCTAGGGGTTAGGTCGGTGCTGGGACATTGTTGGGGAGCCCCTCACACAAGGTTTGCCAAGAGTAGGTCTCTGCCTAGGAAATGACTGCAATTCCTCTGTAGCTCTTAATGGGGGGAATTTTTTATTGAAATAGAGGTTGAACACCTTTATCATTCTCAATATATAGTATAGAGTAATCAGGAAGAATTACAGTGAAGTTTATTAGCCAGTCTGTTTTTTTAATACTACTTCGGGACAAGGAAGGTCTGTAACAAGCCATGTTTTCTGGTCTTCAGAATTTCCTTTTTTTATTTTTCAATTAGTGCAGCTCCTTGCACAATCTGTTACCCTGATTATAGATGTTCCAAAACCTCTTGTCATAAGCAGAAGAAGTCCCTGGAGCCACCTTAGGAGGGGACCCATCCATAGTATTGTGTCCCTTCTCAGTTTAGCAGTGCAGTCCACGAAAGGTCTGGGAATTGGAGACACTGCTAATTCAGGCCCTTTGGAGTCTCCTGTCCTCCTTCCTGACTCATCCTTCCTGACATCGGATTCATTCCCATAGAATGACATCAGTTCTGCTGGAAACCTGCCCTCAGTCCTCTGCAGACCAAGCTGTGGACCGCATGCTACTTAGGCAAATTGGGAGAGACTGGACAAGGGTGTGAGATGGTCAGGAAGACCGAGGTGACTTTAGCACCACTGATGTGGTGAGTGACACAGTCACCATCCCTTCCAGAATGTTCACAAGGAATATAATGCAGCCACTTAAAAAGATGAGTATACAAAATGTAATAGCATGGAAAATGCTTAACACATTTTTTATCTTAATCTATTTTAAAGTAGGCTATACATTCAAGTGGTTCCAAATTCAGAAGATATAAAAGGCTATACAATGAAAAGTCTTCCCACCTCTGTGTAAAGCTATCCAGGTTTGATGTGCTATTAACTGAAAAAAATAAGAGTATAAAGCTAAACCTTTCTTCCAATCTCTCTCTAAAGATGTATATTTGTATATATTATTTGTATGTATTTATTTACATATATATACACAAATATACATACAAATGCATCCATAGGAAAAAAAAAGAAGTAAGCAAAATGTTTATAGTGATTATTTTGAATAGGAGGATTACAGGTAATTGCTTCTACCTTCCTGTATTTTCCAAAATGTCTTTTTTTCTGTGTGTATTGCTTTAAGGAAATAATAAATACATTTCTTTGTTATAATACCATCACTGAAATCACTTGAGCAAAATTGAACGTGACCAACCATCAAAAAAGGAGAAAATTAAAGTCACTCATTTTCTTATAACCCAGAAGTCACAATTGATGGCACTTAATATTTTTGCATCCTACCTTCTGGCCTTTTCTCTGCATATACATGATCACACTTTAATACGGTTTTGTACCTTGCCTTCTGATTAACAAAGTGTTCAAGATTCTTTTCTGTTACCTGTATAATAATAACTTTCAAAAGAATTCTGCCTCTCTGTGTATACAGGTGTTGAAGGAAATAAGAAAGGTCTTCTAACTGGGAGGCTATGTGTAAATCTGCACCCTGATAAGCCAGCAACAGCTGTGAGGAAAAAGGAGAGTAGGTAGCTATGTTCCAATGATCTACCTTTCAGCCTGAGGTCCTAGGACTGAGGCCACCATTCCCAGCAACCCACAGCTGTGGTTCTGCATGGACGCAGGCCTTCAAGCAGCAGAGGGCCTGGCATCAGCCACTTGGAGCACAGAGGCTTAAAAGACTTGGTGAGAAAGTATAAAATCCTCCCTACCTTGCTCCCAGGGACAATAAAGCTCTGAAAAAATAATCACTCCTTTTAATTTTAACTTTCAAGTACACACAAATAACCTATGGATATTTCATTATAAAAATTACTTAAAATACAGAAATACCAAGAGTTATAAAAGTGTATGTTTTTGACCATATATTTTTTTCCTCTACTTTTTATTGAAAAATGTAGATGATTCCCTTTAACCCACTTTTTCCATTCCCACTCCTCACTGTAGAGATAACCACTGTTAACAGTTTGGGTTCTAGGTAGAACTTGTCTGATGCACTCGTGTCCAAATCTATAATCACACACAGATACATAATGAATGCATGCTTTTTTTTAATTAAACTTAAACTCTTTGGTTTCTTACCCCTGGGCTCTAAATCTCACTCATTCTAAAGCTCTTTTCCAGAGCAATAATGTTTCCCACATATGAATCACCAAATGCTAAATGTGCTTTTCTCAGCAAATGCAATTCATTTGAGAATAACTCCCAATAAATTGCCTGTGATGCTTCTTTATCGCTCGAGACAATGGTCAGTGCCAAGGCAATGAAGGGTCCCACCAAACCAGTCATTAGTTTTAATGTGGTCTGGCAGTTTTAATCCTTTCGGTATTTTTAAGCGTAACAGCATGGTAGGGTGTGTTAAGACATTTTTTTCATTCTTTCCTTTCTTGAACATTAAAATATAGGGGGTAGGTGGGAAAGGGAATGTGATATTTTCGTTATGAGAAAACCCACAGCTAGCCCTGTTTCTGCAGACTCCAAGGTACGGGGGGGCAGAAATTAGGACTTGCTGATAAAGTAGGGTTCCAGGCTTGCTGTTTCCAGCACTCCAAACTCCAACACTTCAAACAAGTAGTTACTCAGAAACTAACTTCCATATACATGTTTATGCTACATGACATGGAGCATCAGTCAAAATCTCAAAGGAGACTGCCTCTTCAACTTCTTTTGTACCCCTAACACCTCACTAATGCTAAAGCTTTAGCGTGACCCCAATAAATGATATGTGTTGACATAAAATACTATTGAACTCCAGAATAATAATCTTAAACCAGGAAGACACCATCTTCTTTCCAAGGTTAAAAAGTTTAGATGTCATCTCTATTCTCTTGGGTCCCTAAGTCTGTCCTTCTTTCTAACAGGGTGATATTGGAGAGGGGTGGGGGTTCAGGAAGACTGTGATGAGACAGGCTGCTCTGGGTAAACACTGTGGTTTAGCAAAGATAGGACAAGCTTCCAGAGTCAGATGGAGGCGTCCAATCCCAGCTCTGTCTCCATGGGCAAGGTGCCTAGTATTTGAACGATGGTGTCCTTGTAGACAAAATTGGAATAGTGTTACCTGCCTCCTCATTGTTTTTGAAGTTGAGGTGAGCACATAGTAGGTGCCCATCAAATGTTCATCTAAGTGCAGACCTAAGCCAGGACTACTAGTATTTCATAGCACTTTATGGGTACATTCCCGTTGGAGGTGGGGGCTTGGAAATCTGTCTCTTTAAAGAAGGTTGTAAGATAATAACATAGAGGAACCCCAAGATTATCTAGACCTTCTATGCCAGCCCAGGGCACCCTTGTGCTACCAAAACTATAGCACAGAGGACCTGCCTGCCTCCAGAGACCAGTGGCATGACCCCTTTTGTTATGGATTCCTCTAATTATGCACATGTGTCTATCAGAACATATTAGCTCCATAGCAATTCACCCTCCTGCCATTATGCCTGCCCTTGAAGCTGGAATTAGCATTTTGCAGTGATGTCTGGAAGGGTTTGGTTTATTTTTTTTCTGTGTTCTCCTGATAGGAAAGAGAAATTGAAACCTATGCCAAAATGCTTAGAATAATAGCAATGTGGTAAGTGCTTGTTAAGTATGTGTGAGGTACTTTGATCACTGCTATTATTATCATTACTAACTCAAAAGTAAAGTTTTCTGGATTAGCACCGCAGGGAAGGCAAGAGTCAGAACTTTAAAATTTCATAGCTTCCTCTCTGAGGAGGGCTCTGGTTCACTGCTGTGCATACAGAGAGACTGATTATCAGGAATGGAGAACTCAGCTATTTGGGTTTTTTTTTTTCCTCACTTGTCTTCACCCCAAGCAAGCAGAGCAGGAAAGGCCAGGGGAATGAAATGTGGTTTTTGTTCACATCAAGAAGGTGCGGTCCCCAAGCTGGTTACTAGTAAACCAGTGAAAATGAGGCAGCACTTCGAGTCTCCGTTGAGTATGGTCTGTCCTCCTTGGAAGATTTCTGAGCTTCTGAAAGTGGGGTGAGAGGGAGTAGAGCACTAGAAGTTGGCACGGCGGGGCTGTGGTTTCAGTCCCCTCTGCCGAGTGTGCACAAAGGCACTGACCTCTGTGCCTTGGCTTCCTTGTGAGTAAACCGAAGCAGTTGCTAATGTTCAAACTCTGTCAGAGTGCCCGGGTTATTGGGGATTGTAATTCCAGAGGGCAAACCCCAGAGCAAAATACCTTTGAAACTGAAATCCTTCAAAGAGAGAAATAAAGTGGGAGAAACCCATTTATTGCTTCCAAGCAGTCGTCCACTTCTGCTTGCCCATGTCTCTCGTGACCTGGCTGCAAAAGGAGCCCCACCCAACCTCTCTGGTACAGAGCTGCCCTGCTACCCCTGGTAATTACCTATTGATATGGAGATAGACTACTTCTCTCCACCCCTTGGAAACATATGTTGATGTGGAGATGCACTAAGGCCAAGCAAGAGATTCTGGAAATACTGCAGTTTTACCCACAGGGGTGCAACCAAGCTGGGTGCCACCTCACCACTTTGGCCCAAGAAGCTCCAGTGTGATCTAGTCTATATATCAGTGTACTATTGAAATGTCCATTTGACTAAACTGTTCTGCCTTTAAATAACAGTTTCAAGCTTTCTGAACTGGTTTAAGCCATGCTGGAAGGAACCACCAACATTGTCTGATGTTTACAGAGGGTAGGGAGGGATATACAGAGGCTCAGGACAATAACCAGAGGAGAAGAGAGGAGAGGGATGGGCAGGAATCTTGAGCAATAGCAGTGGGACCAGACCCAAATGCCCTTTGACCCCCAAGTCATCCATCCCATGGCCCCACAAGTGCCCTCTTTTAGCCTGGGCAGCTAGAACACAGAGCAAGAGATTGAGGGTTCCTCCTGGCTTCCTGTGATATTAGACTGATGGGGAAAATCTTTTGTCCTCTTGGTCTAAAGAACAGGGCCCAGCTTCCTCTGCTAATGAAAATGTTGAAGGACTGATAGGTTTATAAGTCCCCAAAAGATGCCCAAACAGGTGAAGTCCTGACAGGGAAAACCTGCTGAAGGAAGAACTCTGGGTTTCCAGGGGCACCAGGTTCGCACGCCCAGGGAGCCCGGCTGCCCTGGAGTTCTTTACCTGTGCATCTTCTGCCCCACTGCATGTGTGTGGAGACAAGGCTTATTCCTAACAGCAGAGAACCGAGTGGGGAGGAGGCATATGGGGAGAGAGTGGCAGTCTGCAGCTTTATTAAATGAAAATTTACATGTAAATGTGAATCATTAAAATATTGGTTATTTTTTAATTGGCTTTCCAAATCAGCATAAGGAAGGCCTATTCCTGTTGGTGTGCTGGATTCATTGTAAGATTCTCATCAACATTCAATGAAGAACTGTCCCCATCCCTGCTTAAAAACCTTCAGTGGCGCTTCCTTGTTGCCCGGTTATGTCCAACTTGATCCCACCTGCCATCACCTCCTGTCATCCCAGCCAGCTTCCACTCAGCTGTTACCCTCCCCTTACTCCATTCTAGGCAAACTCATCTTTGTCTGCTTCACAAAACCACACATGCCAGGTGCTTAACGAGCCAAGTCCTCCCCAGGTCCCTTTCCCAGCAGTCTCTACACCAGTGCTTCTCAAACTTCCATGTGCGTTAGCGTCACCCAGATGGTTTGTGTAAAACACAGGTGGCGGAAATGCAACGTCTGGATTTTGTTTTGATCTTGACTACAAACCAACTTTAAGAACCTATTATTAAGTTTTTTTGGTGTAATAATGCTAGATGGTTAAAAGTTCTTATTGGTTAGAGTTGCATACTAAAATATATATATTTGTGTACATAAATGACATGTGTGAGATTTGCTTTTGAAATACTCCAGAAAGAATATATATGCATATATATATATATATATATATATATATATATAGGAAGAAGAGGTAGGAACAGATGAAATGAAATTAGTAAAATACTGATAGTTGTTGAAGTTTATTTTTATTGAAGTCGATATTTACTGTTCTCTCTGCTTCTGTATATGTTTTTAAATTTCACTAAAAATAGTAAAAAGTTATTTCCTTGGGGTGGGGGGCTGGGCCACAGGTTCCACACCCCCAGAGTTTCTATTTTAGAACATTTGGGATTTGCAGCAAGAATTTGCATTTCTAATGGGTTTCCAGATGATACTTGCGCTGCTGTCCAGAGACTGCACTTTGAGGACACTGCACCAACCCCCACAGACACACTTCCCTGTATGAGTCCTACTCGCCTCATGTCTCCATCTGAGCCTCACTCCCACAGGCTGCCTAACGGGTATAGAGCTCTCCTATTATACATGTTCCTATTATACAAGCATCTAACTGAATTATTATGCTCATCTATACAATTATTTGCTGTTTGTCTTCCCTATAATTCTATAACCTCCCTGAGCAAAGAACTAATTCACCACTTATCCCCTGTGCCTAGCATATAGTCAGTGCTCAATAAGTGTTTGTTGGATGGGTGGATGGATACAGAAAGACTACCCATTTTAGATGTGGGCCGAGCATTAGGAGGGCTGTTCACATGTTGCCCAGCCCGTGGCAAAGGCAGCAGAGGAGGAGGCACCTGCCCCGTGAACCAGATCAGCCAAGGACTCCCTGGCAACCTAAGACATGACAACTACTGCACCAGAGCTCTCTCACATCCTACCCTTTTCTTATAAAACAAACAACACACACAGAGGGTAGGAGCCTTCTCCAGAGGCCTGGTCCTGCATCCTTGCCCCAGGCTGTGTGACTTTGGACAGGTCCCTTCTCTTTGGGAGCCGTAGTTTTGCCACCTGTAAACCAAGAAGGTTGGATCTTTTAGCTCTAAAATTTGTTGAGAATCATGAGTTCAGAGGAAAGATGTTCCATTCTGAATCCAGGAATGGTCAGAGTGTTGGCCTTTTCCCCTAATCTCAGCCAAATCTTGTCAGCAGAGCGAGTCACACTGGGAGGACTGACTGTTCTTGCGACTTTCTGGAGCCTCTGTTTGGTGTCAGCCTTCCCCAGGAGCTATCGGGGGGCTGGCTGTGAAGGGCTGCGAGGCCGCAGACACAGCCCCCACGTGCCAGAGCCTGCGGGGAATCCGGAGTCCGAGGGGTACCCGCTTCCTGCCTCCTGTCCCCTGTCACCCTACGTTAGGGCAGCGTTCAACCCAGTGGCCTGGCTGAGGTTTCAGGACTGGAGTATTTAATCAAGACTTGAAATACACTTCTGTATTTCAGTTGAGGGCCCCAAAATAATTTGTATTTTTTGTCTCCTTTTCTTATTTGCCATCACGCTTTTCAGCAGTTGCTCTGAACCTACGTCGCAGTGCTTCCGGCTGCGCTCACTCGATGACTTACAGGGAAGAACCTGCAATAGGAGTGCAAATACCCCCATTACCGGTTTCATCTTCATTGTGTGTATGTGTTTGTACATATCCTGAAGCTCTTTTTTTGTTCTCTACTCTTAGGGAAATACACTCTAGTTATATACGGAAACAAACTGATGAAGAAATAAATGATTTAGAAAAGCTCAGAGGCCAAAGAGTATAAGAAGAGAGAAGCAAGAATCTTCTTTCTTTGCCACATTATTTAGTTATGTAAAACGATTTTCTCCAAAAGATTAAGAACACTTTCACCCAGATGTTTTGATGTTATGGTAATAGCCTTCTCAGTAATAGTGCCTTTTAACCTTCTGTCCTGTTTTATTGGGGGTGGGGGGTTGTTGGCCGGAGCAGAGAGCGGTTTTCCTCTCTGTGGGTGGACCGGGTAGCTCCAGTTGCAGATTATTTAAAAAGCAAGCTCTAAAGGACCAGAAGAAAGCGAGGGTGTTCACAGGTTCAGTGTTGTGAAGCTTAGAAAAGTTGCTAAGAAGGATTAGAATTGAAGGATAAAAAAGACTCTCTAAAAGCCAATCCATTATAGGGTCTATTACTTATATAGATTCTCCAAAATCACATGAATAAAGGGAAAAGAAAGGAAGGAAGAAAAAAACTGGCTTCAGTTCAGACCGCCAGTTACGTCTCTTTTTAATCCCCTTTTCACAATTTATTTGACATTTTGAACAGTGGCCAGAAAAGCTATTATAACTATAAAACATACCCATTGGTATAAATCTCATTAGGCTGAGCGATTTAATTAAAGTATTGACATGCTTAATTGATACGTGTAAGCCAAGACCATTTTCACATCTCATTTCCATATGCTTTTTGCTTTAAGAGAATAGAGAAGCTGAATCTTTTTTTTTTTTTAAAAAGGGCTCCTTCCATAAAAAAAGCTATAGATTCATCTGCGCCTGACATCCCAGGGGACCGCTTCCTGCCACTCTCCTTGATTCCGAGCCAACTACTCATCTAAGTGGCATTGCTCAGAGGGAAGGTGATGTGTACCCAGCTTGAGTGCCTGTCAGGCCCTCTTATGATCAATAGGAGAATATTTATATTAATAAAGCACCAAGTTAATTAAATAAAATGGTCCTCTGGGTAAACTTAAGATACTAGAGGATAGGCAGGGATCGATATATTCTGCCATTTGAACATTAAGTATGTGCCTTGAAATTTTATGGAGCTTTTAAAAACTCTCTTTGTAATGTAAAAAGTTTGAAACCTCCGCGAATTTCCTTTGCCAAAACCACGGGGGTCAGTTTTCTGGAGCTCAGCAAGATGGGAAAGACTGGAAGAGTTCCTTAGCAAGGGAAGCTGAGGGGGGGCCCAGCAGACCCTCCCCTGGCCTGGGTAGCCACCCTCGTGCCAGGGGCTGATCTTGGTACACAAGGCTTGGGAGGGGGACAGAGGCCTGAGCTCAGTGCAGCATCCAGACAGCAAGTATGACACTTCTTTGTCCCCAGAACAGCTCCCCAAGTTGGATGTGAGAAAGGCCTTGGACCCCCTCCCTTTCTTGGTCACCTTATCTTGAGAAAGCCCCAAATCAAGCATCTTTTGGAGAAGAACCTGTCTGCCAGCCTCATACCACTTGTAGGGCTTCTGCCTGATCCTTTTCTTATTGCTCTGTCTCTTTGCTCTCTCTGCCTGTGTGCCTGTGTGCATGCATGCGTGCGTGCGTGAGCGTGCACACATGTGTGTGTGTGTGTGTGTGAACTTGTCTCCACTCTGCATCTCTACATCTCGTATCTGTGCCTTTCTCTTTCCCTGTGGATCCCTGCCTTCTCAGGTCTCTTCTGTGAAACGACTGTCTCTGTATGTGCGTGTGCTTCTCTGACTTGCTTTTTCCTTTTGTTTTCTCTAGTGTTATTCCCTCTGTGTCAGCTACCTCACCCCTACCCCCCACCCCCAGCCCCTCTGTCTTCCTCTTGGTCTTTGTCTCTCTGCTTGTCTGTTTTCCCTCTCACTCTTTCTTTCTCCTTTTTCCTTCCCTCTCTCTCCTTCTCATATCCTCTGTCTATCTCCATCCCTCTGCTTGGGGTCTCCTGCCCACCAGTAGCTGACTTTAAAGATCCCAGGCTCAGCTGTCCACACCAGCACTCAGAGGCTGACTTCCTGGTTCCCTCCGCTCTCTCGGGGAGCAGCTTCCTCCACTGGGATTGGGGCTCGGAAAGAGATCAGAGGCCCACTGTGTCTTGCCTTGAGCAGCTGGGCCCATTCACAGAGGTGACACTCCTTTTCTAAGAGGTGATATCATACTTGCTGTCCCCCTTTGTCCTCTCCCATGGACAGTGTCTTCTCATTTTCTTAGCTGTGGCAATAACACCAAGGGTACATCAGAGTCACCCTATTAATGATGACTGTTTATTGAAATGTAAGCCCCAGGACAGTTTTAACAGGGCAGTGAGGACAGCCAGGGAATTTGCTTTCGTAGCAAATGCAGTCACCTTCCCACCCTCACTGACCTCAGCTTTTCCTCTAATGGCCATTCCCCACTTAGTTCTGCACCCCTTCAAAGCTCACTCAAGTCCCCAGCTTCCTTTGAAAGGTGGGGGGGATACGTTGACTTCTCCTGAGTCCGTGCAGAGGCAAGCCAGCATTCTGCTCTCAGCCCAGAAGCCGTGTTTGGGTTGAGTCACTTCCCACTCGTAAGCCTGCCTGGGCGGTGATCTTCAAGCTCTCTCCCCAGATGTTCCACCAGCTGCCTTAGGCTCTCCCTTCCCTCCTCTCTGTGGAGTCTCCCACCAGCATCTCCTCTGCACAACAGCTGCTGCTCGACCAACCACTTCCAGCCAGCTTCCAAGGGTGTTTATAGAGAGCTGTGTGGCTCTAAGCTATGTCCCCGTCTTTGCACCACATCCTCTCCCTCCTAGAGAGCCTGATAAAGTCCATGAGGTTGAGTCTCCCTGCAGGATCCCGGGAAGGTTTGAGGAACCACAAGCTCAATGGAACCCAATTATTGTTTTCTTTGGTGTTGAACATGACTTGGAGTTACTGCTGCACAGTTCTAGAGTTCCTGTGTAATAGTCTCTGGGACAAGGAATTTGTGGGGATTTGCTTATCTTCTACTCATAGTATCTGAATGCATATTGAACAGATGCAAGTGCTCATAATAATTAGTATTTATTAAGTGCTTGTTATGAGCCAGGTGACATACAAAGAGCTCTAAGTTCATTAGCCATTTTATAATAATTCCCTGACATAAATGTTTTCATTGTCCCCACTTTATAGATTGGGAAACAGTCTCAGGAAGAGTAATCCACCCATTCAAAGTCACGCAGCTTGCAAGAGGCAAAGTTGGAGTTCATGCCAACTATCTTGCCAGTGGGTTTTAGCCCCGGGCAAGTTCACTATGGATTCAATGTGACCAAAGAAAATGACAGCAAAATGTTCTTTGGGGTGAAAGGGTTTATTACTCCGCTTGTTCTCCCGGTGGTAGGTCAAGCACTAGCGTCTCTACCACCATGCAGAGCACTGGGCCGAGCTCTCTATATAGCGCAATAATAGCTTATTGCCTAAAGGTGTGGAAGCGGTAGCCTAGCAACAGGCCAGTTACATCATCAGGTGATTTAAGTTCAGTGAGGATCCTGGCCATAGGAACCCTAACTTCCCCACACAGACCTCTTCCAGGCTTCTGAGCCATGATTTCCATACTGTGACTCACTGCCTCCTGGGATCTTGACCATATGCAGGACTTGTGGGGTCAGTTAGGAAAGGAAAGGAGTTGAGTTACCAGAAGTACGGCTCAGACTGTTGTCAATGAACAGTCTCAGAGAGGCAAGGGAGCTGTTTCAGAGGAAGTCTCTTCTTTCCCTTCCCTCTTCCCCCCACCTCTGACCATGGAGGTCCTTCCTCTTTGTCTGGGATGTTTATTGTACTTGGCATAAGGCTAGTGGCAGCAGCCTCACATTTTTCACGAATTAATTTCATCTTTGCAGCTTGCTGGGTTCCCCCAGCCTTCACATCCCTTGTCTAGTGCCTGTCAAACTAAATGGCCAGAAGCAGGTCTGGGATTCAATATTAGTGTTAACTTCACACTTGGTGTAAATCTATTGACCTGCATCCACTTTTACATAAATAAGC
This sequence comes from Manis pentadactyla, assembly GCF_030020395.1. Lineage (NCBI taxonomy): Eukaryota > Metazoa > Chordata > Mammalia > Pholidota > Manidae > Manis > Manis pentadactyla. The sequence goes on along the minus strand of NC_080020.1, from coordinate 42,756,144 downwards.
AAGAGAACAGCATCTATTCTCCTTTAGTCAATACCGAGGACATCCACAGGTGTGAGTTATTAGCAATAACTGTAATTGCTTTGAATGGAACAATAAATACTGCAGGGGGTCATGAGGAGAAATGTCGTTCTGTAGTGTTAGCATACTTCATGGCTTAAGCTGCTCCATACTTCATCCAATGCTGGGCTTCCAGAAGCTGGCCTTGCAACTCAGGGTGCTGAGCCCTTGCTGAATTGCTTTCCTGTTTGGTGGAAGATAATTTTGAGCCTTCTGAAGCCACGCTGATTTTATCAGCAGATGGCCCCAGGATAGCATCTCACCTTCAGCACTGAGGTTTTACTTATTTAATGGGGTTCTGAAAAGTTACAAGAAAGAACAAGTCATATCTCCCTGAGCTGCAGCTCTGGGTGGCTGCAGCCCGCGGCATAGCCCTCCTCAGCCACCAGCCCCGCTGCCCCCACACACTCTCCTGTCTCCAATACAAGAGCGTGGACCACAGAAGAGTAACCCGGTGCCATTTCCACCAGAGGAGAAAAGAGGAATCATTCCACCCACAAAACATTAGTCTTACATCAGGCACACAGGGCACCCAGAGGGGTGTTCAGAGAATCCTTTCTTCATGACCAAGTTGAACATGTAAAAAGTTACAGGGTAAAAATTAGGAAGTGGCCTCAACAGCTCCCAAGTTAGAGGGCTCTAGCCCTCTAGACTGCCTCTTTTCTTCCCACCCCATCCTCACCTCCCCATCCCAGTTTGACTTCCTAATCCTCAGGCTCCATGAGGGTTTCTAGATCTTTTAGACAGTTTGACATGGAGGATACTGACCGCATAACATATCACAGAGATAATCACAGCCTTCTCACGGGCGGTCACTGCCCCTTCTAACATCTCCTGTAGCATGACGCTACAGGTATCTCCTTCCATACCTACGCTTCATTATCCGTATTATCCTCACTCCAGTGAGTGCCAGAATTCAGAAATGGAGAGCAGCTGTTCTTGGAGACGAACGTTCTCAGGCACACAGCCCTCACAGGCCTACTGTACCCTCTCAAGCCAGCTTTAAATTAAATTCTACTACCAAAAAAAAGCAAACTATTTGTCTGCTTAGCCTCCCTTCCCAATATTCCCGTGCTTCAGTTTAACTCGCTGAACCTTTCTCAGTTGGAGACTTTAGAAACCAAGCCTGTTCTAGGGACATTAGTTCTCCCGGAAGCCGGTGCACCAGGGAGGCTGAGATGGAAGGCTTGGGGAATAGAACAGAAGCTCTTTAGAATCCAAAGGGGCAAACTGGACTTGGGGGAAAAAATCCCCACAGCTTAAGATTTATTTTTTTCAATCATCCATGAACTAGGCAAAAGCATGAAATAATTTTCTTTTTTTTTTTTAATCCATTCAACAGGTATTTTTTAAACTATGCATCAGGCCTCATGCTCAGCAAAAGTTTGACCGCATGAAACTAGTAATCTGGGGAGGGCTCCAGGGCAAAAGACCATGTTACCTTACAAGCTTGACTTCCCGCCAGCATGCAAGTTAGCAAATAAGCAAGTCTCTCCAAATCCAACCTGTGCCCAGTTTCCTCATTTGCCTTCAGCTTTTTGGTAAAGCCTGATTAAACGGTACCCCAGAATAGTTACTGAGTGAAAGGACCATATTGGTGGATGATCTACCATTTCACTTGAGCTGCTTCGTCAGAGAAAGTAAAAGTACATGGGAAAGAGATCTAGTCAATCACAAACTCACTCTGTCCTTCCTGATGCCAACAGAAATGGGCCCAAGTGGTAACTGAAAATATAAATTTGGAATCCACCAGAGAAACATGGTAGAAAGCACACTCTCCACCCCTTAATTTTAGCTAATCATTGCACAAGCGGACCTTTACCCAAGAGATATTCTACCTCAGAACCAAGGCAGTCAGGCCACTATCTGGGAGGTAAACAAGGATGCCCAGGTCAGCAATTAATCATGCAACAGCCCAAATACACCCACTTCATTTCAGAATAATTCCATAAATGCCCCCCAATCCCTGCCACCTTCCCTCACTCAAAGGTTTCTTCTCCTAATTACAAAAGCTTTTTGGCATAGGCACGTCTTTGTGAAGAAGAGAGGACTCGATTTGGGCCATCTCTCTAAAGAAGACACAGGCGCAAGGACGCTTTTCCAATTAATCAACAAATGCTTGACTCCAGCATTCAGCCAGAGGATCGATTTACATAAAGCTACTTCTCAAGATGAATTTTCCTCCCCTTCTCCCCATGCATTCCCCTTGTCCAGCCAGCATTAGACATGCTACTGGATTTCAGATTGACAGTGTCAGCTACGACAATCAAATTAGGGATGAAAGCCTCAGAGGGCTGCCAAGGGAAGGGACGGAGGGGAAGGAGGGGGTGGGAACAATATGTCAGCCTAGGAAGACGTTGGATTACAGAAATGGGCTCCCCTTCCCAGCTCCGCTGAGCTGACATACAGCTTCAAACAAAGGGAAACGAAACAAAAAAACAGATGGACCCCCTCCACCCCACCAACCAAGATTAATACAACGTCTCATTGGGCTTAAGAATTTGTAGGGGACTATCTCAGGTACATAATTAGATCCTTACGGTCAGATGATCTTCAGCATCTGATTTCTGCACATGATATAAGGACACCAAAATTACAGTTGTACCTCCTGAAGGGTATATGGTGATGGACACATGGCTTCGAGCCAGATGCTGGTAGTTGAAGCCTTGGTGATGTTTCCTGGACCACTTAGTTAATCAGGGAAGTCTGGACCAGAATAGAGGGCACAATTGGGCTGTTGTGAAAGCTCCCCAATCCCACCTAATGTAACTGCCTTATCGCTAAATTGTCATAATTCTGGGGATTAGTGAGCTGCTGAGAAGCTCAGCCTCTGTACCATTCACTGGAGATGATCAGTTAATTATAATGCTGTTTCATGAACATGAAGAGCCTCAGTTGTAGCTGCATGACAACAAAGAAAGTTTCTGTTGGGACTGGAAGCATAAATTAACCCTGTCAGCCCTGGAAGGGCGTTGGTTTGTAAACACTCAGGCCTGTGGCTGGAAGGGGGTTCCCTGTTCATAGGAGGGGATGGCTGAATGACTGGAATATTTCAGGCCATGGCTTGCTTCCTTGAATCCAAAGGTTTCTATCTTGAATGGCTCCCCTTCACATTTCCTATTGTATACCCAAGCCCCCAACCCTGAGAGTCCCACATTGGTCTCCTTTAGCTTGGTTCCAACATCTAAAACTCTTTCCCTCTCTTGGCAATGAGAGGGCACACAGCTGTAACATCCAGCACCTAGCCTTATTTTAGAACTGCCCTGTCCAATGTAATAGGTGCTAGCTGTGTGTGCTTACTGAACATTTACAATGTGGCTGGTCCAAACTGAGATGTACATGAAATATACACCAGATTCTGAAGACTTGGAATAAAGAAAATGTAAAGTATCTCATTAATAAAAGTTTAGATTGGTTATATGTTGAAAGGAAAATATGTTGGATCCATTGGGGTAAGTACAGTACTTTACTGAAATTCATCTTAACTATTTCTTTTCACTGTTTTTAATGAAGCTACTGTAAAATTTTTAATTGCATGAGTGCCTCATGTTATATTTCTACAGGACAGTGCTGTTCTAGACTGAGCAGATTCCCTCTGGAGGGGTATTGGCCTTTGCAGCCTTCAGCCCTGGGTTGAAGTGTTCCGTTGGCCAGCACAGAGGGCTGTTTTTAATTTGGGGGAAATTAATTTAGATGGGCCCTGAATTCCCCAGCTCACCCTCTTGCTACTTTTATTATCCATACCCAGCCTACTTTATTCATTGACTGACCTGTATAACCTACTGCATTTGGCTTGTGGTCTCTAGAATATCTGCCCATAAAGAGACAAAAAGGGTGCCCACATGAGTAACTAGCCATAGAGCAAACCAATAACCCTAACTCCACTGGCAGCCTTTTGTAGCAGTTTGCAGCCCTGTGTCCCCCAGAGCAATCCTTAGCTCAGTTGTGCTTGAATGCCAGACCTTCATCTCAATCTGCCTCTCAGCTTGGCTGCTTAGTCCTGCTTACTACCTGCTTTCCAGTGATTTCCCTCCTAGATGGCAGCTCTCCCAGAAAGCTATAGGAGATCACCTGTCTGTGAAGCCCCACCAGGAATGTCCTAATTCCAGTCAGCCAGTCTTCCCTGCAGGTTTGAGAGAATCCAGGGGTAAAGTGCTTGGTTTTCTTCTGCCATATCTCTGGGATCCCAGGGCAGAGCATAACCATTGATGGAGTCTTGCCCCTTCTCTGTCAGCCTCCAAAACTGGGCCCATGAATGGCTTTCTCAGATGTGGAGTGGACATTGTCACTCTGCCTCCCCCTTCAGCCATTTCCTGCGATTCTACCCATCCCATAGGCTGCGATCCTGCCCAATACCAGCAGGCTCATACAAGAGACACAGGACGCCTTTGCATCTTGGACACAATATTTTCCACAAAATCAGACTAGACACTTAAGGTAGCAGGATGCTATATTTGTGAACTTCATGCTAATTAAATGAAGACAGTGATTTGCATTTATATATTGCATTACAGTATAGAAAGCACTTGTCCATTAATTATCCCTAATGCTTATCCCAATTTCATAGAAGTACAAGTTGAGGCCCAGACAATTAAACTGATACTCTTAAAGACACACAGCCCATTAAGTAGCACAGGTTGGACATGAACTTGGCACCTAATCCTATGCACTAATCATTCTACCCAGATTCTCAAACTGATTCAAAGTTTATAGACTCCAGAGCCCACCCCCAGAGTTTCTGGTTCAGTACATCTGGGATGGGTACCAGGAATCTGTATTGAAATCTTCTATGCTGAGAAATCTCACACATATGAACAAGTCAAGTACAGATAATAAATGAACCCGCTTTGGACCCATCACTCAGCTCCAGTAAGTATGAACTCACGGCCAGCCTTGTTTCACCTGTACCTCTACCCCCCTTCCCTTCATCTGTATTATTTTGAAGCAAAACTCAGGTATCATCATTTCATCCTTAGTAATTTCAGTGTGTGTCCCACAAAGATAAAGGCATAAATGAAAGGAAGCCTAATCCACAATACCAACATCGTATCTAAATTATTTTAAAAACCACGGATCACGTTTTTTTTTGAAGCACCATCGGTAAATTCTGATCAGTTAGACCATGAGCCCCATGTGAGAACAGCTTCCCTGTGCCAGGCTGACTCTTTAAAGATATCTTCAAACTGTCCTGATTTTTATCAAATTATCCACTTTGAAAGACAAAACCCAGGTGCTTACTGAAAGAAGCCTACCCCCATGCAAGTGCCAGTGATTGGTTGGTATCTTTCCTCTTCTTCCCTCCCCAAAATCTCAAAAGATTTTGGACGTCACGTAAAACAAAGGTGTCAATTATTTTCCTTGGTGGTTGGGAAGAATCTCCAATGTGAATTTAGATACAGTCTTGCTTCTTGGAAAGTAGAAAAAAGCAGTGAGACTGCAACTTTGACCTTCTGAGAGGTCTGGATGTTTGTTTTATATTCATACATGTAAAGGAGTCTGTTCCTTTCTGGGTCAGTGAGAAGGCAAACTTCTGCACCTCGATATGCAACATAGTATAGCACATACTAGCTGCTCAGTTTTTTTGTTGAGTGAAATAAAAATCTGAGCTAACCAGTTAATCTGCCAGCATTACATATGCCATAAATGCTATGACTAGGACTTTTCTAATGAGCTTGTCAGATAGGGCAGAAAGAAAGGAGCTCTAATTGTTATCTTTCATTTAGTAACTTTTTAACATAAGGTAGCAAGCATTGTAAACTCCTGCTACAGTGAAATATTCAGAAACCAACCGAAACAGTGGGAAATAATCGTGGGTTTCTTTGTTCCCCATCTATACCTTGGATTCTCTGGATCCTGAGATAGGTGTCAGCTCTTTCAGGAAATGATTCAGTTACTCCACTGTAATCTCCCTCAAAGGATGCTATTGACTAGACCCCCAGCTGGGGGTTCCAGGGCTTCTTAGCTGGGACATGTGCTTAGAGCTCATTTGGTTTTGACAGTGACCCAGCTGTAAACATATAATCTTGCTTATTAAGATAAATTGCCCACAGAAGAAATTTACCTTTTAAGATAAATACTCCCTGAAGTCCACATTGTAAAATCCCCAGGGAACAATGTTTCCTGCATGTCTGTCCCTCCTGCTGTATAAAATAAGCAAAACAATATATTTCTCTCGGTTTCTACAGCAGAGTGATGTGCCACAGTTACTGTATTATTAGGAGCAGGGCTGGTGGGAGCAGGGTTCAGCCTTATATAGGATAGCAGCATTGAAAGCACAAGAAATTTAGGTTCGTGGATTATCCATGAGAAATTTTAAAAATCCTTAAGTGAGTTTTGGTTGATACCTTCTGCACCAATGGGCAAGTTTCCTCCTACTAGGCAGTGGCTGAGAAGGTAATTTAATATATACTCAGGTTGGAGAGAATCATAATAATTATCCACTGCTCTTATCCTAAATCCTATAATGATTCCAAATATAAATGCTTTTAGATCATCCTCTGGTTAGTATGGTTAAAAAGGAGTTGACAGATCTTTTTTTAATGTTACTAAAAAAGCACCTGATTGGTCTCAGTACAAAAGATTTGGGAAAGTAGACAAAGAAGGTACCAGAATAGATTATTCCAGTTTTCTTTAGTCAGTTAGCTTCTCCCTGTTGCCTCTTGATCCTTGATCCTGGATATGTCATCTTTCAGGAGTGATTTTCTTAATCTGAGAACTTCCTGAGTCAGGAAAACTCTCCTTAAAGCCTTCTTATAAATGCTTTGGGTGGGATCCTTTGGACCCCCTTTACTGACCCTTTGGACTTTGCTGCTAAAGGTCATAGCTGTGGACCTCTTCAGCGATCTCTCCTTGAGTTACTGAAGACACCTTGTTCAGCCTCATAGAGGGCAGGTTGAGCTGGGAGACTTGCATTTCTCTTGGGTGGTCTCTGATGCAGAGGTACAAAGGCCCAGATCCCTTGGTTAGAGACAGGAGCTGCCAGGGTATTGGGCTAAGCCAGGACTTTACCTAATTGCCCTTTATGCCCCTTCTCCATTCTGGCTCCTCCAATCCTTGCTGGTCTTGCCCAGGAGCACTTTGTGAATCCATCACTGGGCTAAGTGCTTCTCAGAGAGCTCAACCTCAGACAGACCTTTCTCCTGAGTCAAGCTCTCCTGTTCGTCCAAAAGAAACTACAATCAAATACAGATACTCCTGTCTAGGCAGTAGATGAGGGAGACTTTACTCCCTCCCTCAGATTTCATGGAAGGACTATTAGCAATGTTTGCATGTGGTATTCCTTGCACAGTTGCAGGCGTATGTCCTGAGGATGATGATAAAGGACACCAGCAATGTAAATCCAGGGCTGAATGCAGGGGAAGGTCCAAGAAATAAACAGTGACCTTCAGGGAATGCTTACAAAGTGCACATGCATCAACTCATTTCATCCTCACAATTAACCTATGGGGCCAGTAAAATTAATAGCCCCACTGTAAAGGTGGAGAAATTGAGGAATAAAGCCTTTCAGTTTGCACAACACACAGCTAGTAAGTGGCTCCACCCACTTCAAAAGCAAGAATTCCCCAAGGTTGAGGGAGCTTCTAAGCCCCACTTTACACCTTCAGAATAATTTGAAATGGACATCTTAGAGCAAATCCCCCCTCCCCCCACTACAGACTGCCATTTAAAACAGACAGGACTTCCTAGTGGCATGAATGTGACCGAGACAAGCACATTGTTCCCAGCAGAGTAAAGAGGAGACTTTCCCTGCTCCTTGCCTTGCAGTCTTGCCTGGTAAACACAGGGTCAGGTGAAGGTAGGGACTGTCATTCACCATTGCTCTGAGAACAAAGCATGCCTGACGTTGCAGGGAGAGCCCCAGGAAGCATTTCAAAAGCTCCGCTGGAACTAGACAACCTTTCAATCCATTTGTCAAAGCGTCTGCAGTTCCATTTCAATGTAGATGAAGCAATAATAAATTTGTGAAGAAAGTTAATCTGTGTCCAAAGCATTTTAGTAAATTAAAAAGGGGGTTGGGGGGGGGGTTGCCTGGAAGGGGAATATATTGGTTCTTGGCAACTCCTATTCGACTTCTGTCTCCTTAATAATTCCTCTTTAGTCTTGTGTTTTTGGATGGAATAATCAGTCAGTTAATGTTTTTGGGAAGCAGGACAATGCACTCCAGCTAATGCAGTTTTCCTTTCCTCCAGATTCCTAATTGTTTAAAAAAGCATTCTGATCCATATGCCCACTCCCCAACCAGGAACGCCTTTCCCCCAGCCCCTTCCTTCTTATCCCTTCAGAAAGTCCCAGCACACCTCTTACCTTCTCACTCTACTCCAACCTCTTACCTTTCGTCTAATAGTTTTGTTTTTGTTTTTTAAAAGTTCCCTTTCCCTGGTCGTTTCTGAGCATTTTTCCCTCAGGTAGGGCAAAGCCCAAAACCCCCAAAAAGCAATTGGCAGAACTAGGCTCTTGGGCACTACACATAGATTTTGTTATTTTTATTTAAGTGTCAGCTGAAAATGGTGCTCTTGTCTCTCTCAAGGAGAGTACTTAACAATAGCTCCATGCTCAGGCATCACGCTGAGATAAACACACTATTAGGAACCCTCACAAAGGCCCTGAGATAATTGTGAAGGGACACTTACTGAAAATGAAGCACCCAGCCCTGAACCCTCCTCCATGCCCCATCAGTAACACCATTAAAGCTGTCAGTTTGTCAGCCCAGTGGAGGTATTTATGAAATCAATATACAATCCTGCAGATGGATGGCAGTGGTATTGTTAGCCAGAGAAGAGAGGCTCAATGGAAAACAAAATTAATAAAATTTACAAGCAGATTGTCATGGGGAACAGATAAATTCCCTACAATCTACTGTTTTGTTCAATTGTGGCAAGAGGTAAGCCATGGCAGGGAGGCAGAAGGAAACCTTTAAACCAGGCTCCTTAAGCTAAGAGTAATAAGCCTCAATACATTTACAGCAAGAAAATAGCCAAGTGACTACCCCACCAAGTGGAGGATTTTGCCTGTGTGACTGCTTTAGTGGCAGGTTTCCCAGCAATTCTACCAGATTTTTCTGCTTAAACATTACTCTTCTCTCTTTATCCCACCATATTGCAAACCAGGACCTTCAAACAATTGCTATTTCTTCAGTACATTTGGGGCACCTAAACACAAAGTGTTAATGCATTACTGGAATATGTGCCCTTTCTCCTGGCTTCCAGGCATAGTTAGAGCTGACTGTTCTAAACCTCTCTCCTGTTTGCTTCCCCTGCCCCTGATTTTGATTATCAGTCATTTACCAGAAGGGTGGCCTGAACTGTTTCCCAACGTGGCCAAAGATAACAGCCAAGCTTGGGAGGCTAGCAGGCAGGGGCTTGCTGTCCTGGAGACAAGCCTTCGCTTGGCAGAAGAGCCTGGGCCCATTGTAGCTGCTGGAGCCCTGGGTACAGCCCAGATGCCTCGTGGAAATTGCATTAGTCAGATGACAAGACCTGAACCCCCTTCTCCTGGAGGCTGATGGAGAGCAGAGGAGTGGCCTTGGTGACACTGCCTGACCTCTGCTGTCATCATGGGCTTTGTTCAGCGCCCCGACTCCAGGCTGGAGCCCTGCTCATTGAATCAAGGCCCAGCCTGGGGAGTCTGCAATGGGGCTCATTGTGCATCTAAATTTACTTACATCAGATACAGACAGCGGAAACTGGATTTGAGATGGGGAGCACCCTGTTATTCATCCTCAGAAGCCGCTAGTGTTCATATCTGCACCATATCCCAACTCTGAGGTTTGCCTTGGGGCCTAACAAGTGGCCCCAGATAACCAGCCAGCTGCTCGAGGTGTGGCAGCTCACCTCAGCAAGGTGAGAGCCAAGAAACTGACACCCTTCTTCTGGCCTTTTTTAAACCCCCTTGTGAAATGTTAATTTAGATGGCCCAGCTTTTAGTGAAGGATGGTTGTCTGACCTCTTTGCAAGTATATTTGGAGTCATCTATAGCTTTTGATTAGATGCCTGTGGGAAAATCAGTGCAAGAGGGTCTGATGGTACAATCTGTCTCTGGGACAGCTCGGCGATTAAAGATGCGTTTAGACTGTGACCCTGTACCTTCTCCTCATAGGACTTGATACGATGGGAGTAGCTGAACAAGTGTCCCCAAAATGTGGGGACAGGAGAAGCCATCCAAGTGTTTCCTCAAATGGCAAATAAATAAATATCCAACCATCTATACAACTGGATAATATACAGCCATTGAAAGTGTTGGCGTAGCTGTACTGTTAGTAACATGAACAGATTTCTCTATATGATAGAAAAAAAGAGGTTGTGACTGACTCTATGCTATGAGACCATATTGGTGAAATTTGTATTACTTCTAATTCGTAACAGTGGTTATGTCTGGGTAGGTGAATGTTTTAGCTTAATAGCTGAAGGCTTTTGTGTTCTTTTCAAAATGATGAAGATATGTGTCTATATCTATGAGTAGACTATATATGTATAAATAAATATTCAATTTATATATATGTTTGTGTAAATATATGTAGATACACATAGATATGATTGATAACTGATTGAGATTCCAAGCAAGCTTGAGGTATGAATGAGAACAATTATATGTGTTTGGTCTAGCAAAAAATAAAACAAGAAATAAAGTGGAAAAAAAAACCCAACTGTGTAGGTCTTAGGAAAGGAAATTGAGGCTTTCAGGATTATTAAAAGGGCCCTGTCACAAGACTTGGGTTTGAGCCAGCTTGGAGACCTGACGCTCTGTCCCTCACCTTCCCTCCTCAAAGCAACGCATTTGTACTGCTTACTGCTAGATGAGGTGCCGGTGGGACCCCATTTGGGGTGGGCTTGTGGAAATGCAATTTGTATTCATCATGCCTGTCACTAGGCCAATCCAGGAGGCCCCCAGGGGTCTCTGAGGCTCTGGATAAGTGGAGATGGTCACCCCCCATCAGAAAATCAGGATGGCCAGGCTCCGTTCCAATTCCAGATGACAAAGGCAGAGAGTCCCTGAGCTGGGAGATGGAGTGGTGTTGGCCCTGCGGTGGGGGAGGGATGCTGTGGGGGATGAGAGGGGGGCAGGGGTCGTCTCTGAGAGGTGGCAAAACAGAGAATTGGGTGCCGTGTGTACAACAAATAACCCAGCATCTTGGCTCGTGGCCTGGAGGTGCAAGACCACCCACAGAGCCCGCCCTGGTGGCGAGCTGCTCCTGCAAAGGCCGTCGCTAGAGGAACAATAGGGAGGCTCGCAGCCCGTCTGGGGCCTGAGACTAAAGAGCCCCTCAAACACTCCTGACCGCAGGGCAGCCTCCGAGGGGTTTTGTTATCATAATGAGATGCAGATAAAGCCGGGCCTTGGTGCTTAACGTAATGTGCCTCTTCTCTTCCTGTTTAGAGATCTGAGCGAAAACCAGATCCTGGGGATCCCGAGGAAGGCGTTCCGAGGCATCGCCGCCGTGAGGAACCTGTAAGTGGCATTTTTGTTGCTTGGCCGCAGCTCTGCCCAGAGCGGGGACGAGGGGCGAGTCAGGAGGGCAGTGTCCCTGAGTCCGGTGCTGCCTGAGTCCGGGTGACTCGGGGGACAGATTGAGGGATTCGCTTAGTGGCTTCCAGGGAGCACACGTCGAATGCCACAACAGCTCTGCAGAGTCGTATTCCTCTCTGGTTATTTGCCCTCGAATATGAGCATTAGTGTCCCAGACCTTGGTCAGAGCCTGGCCCCGCAGTGCCTCTGTGGCCTGGGGCTCAACTCAACTTCTCCCAAGGTCATTATCTCCTGTAAACTGGGGATGATAGCCTGGTGGGGGTGTTGATGCAAATGAGAGAATATTTTTAATGCTTAGTGCCTGGCCCATAGTAAATGCTAAATAAATGGCAGCCTTGATGATGACGATCATGATGGTGAAGATCTCACTGTTACTAATAGGACCTTGCAAGAGAGCACTGGGATTCGTGTCTCAGGATTGTGGGGAGACGTAGCCAGAACCACTAGGTGCTTGGTTTGTTTCTTTTTTGGAAGTAGTTATTGATTCATAGGAGGTTTCAAATAGTAGACAGGTCCAGTTTTCTGCCAATGGTAATATCTTATATAACTGTTGTATAATATCAAAGCTGGGACACTGACATTGGGGTGACCACAGACCTTATTCTTCAGGTTTCACAGTTCTATGTGCACCCATTTGTGCGTATTTGTGCATGAACGTGTTGTTCTGTGTAATCGTTACCACATGCAGATTCCTGCACCCATGGATACAGTCTAGGCACAACTATTCTATCGATATGTTTTTGAACTTCACAAATAACCCTTGTCATTTCCGACATGGCCTCACTGTTGCTCATCAATGACTCCTGGGTCCTTACCTTCACAAGGAGATGCCTTCTGAATTTTCTACCTATACCACTGTGTCCATGTGCCCAGAACCTGTGTTTGGGGAGGGTGCAGAAGCAGGTCTGGTTTGTCTAAGAAGGCATTTCTGTCCCCAGGCCTCCTCCGGAGGCTCACATCGAACTTGAGAAGCCCTGAAGGGGTCTGGCTTTGTTTTAACTTCTTTAGCTATCAGTTTTCCCTGTACGGGTTACAGGAACTTGAGGGTGCTGGGAGCCAATGATGGCTTCCAGATATAGCCTATCTGCCTCCCTTGTTGCTGAGAACTTAGGAGAGCATTTGGTGTAACAGGCAAAGCACACAGAGGCCAGAGGCACCTCAGGGTGAAGGGAGCAGGAGACAGAGGGGGTTTTGCAAGGAGCTACGGGACAGGAGGCCGCTCACTGCTTCACCCGGGAGCATTTGCCCCGGAGCAGGAGAGGGCAGGGTGGAGCAGAAAAGGCTGTGGAGAATGTGACTCAGTATTGTGCACATAATCCAAAACTACGAGGTTGTGTTAATTCGCACCCCAGAAAGGCAAGGCAAGAGGGGAACTTAGAGATCCTCTAAAACCCCGCAGGTCAGTGGTGAGAAAATTGGGGACTAGAGAAGGACAATGACTAACTCAAGGTCAACCAACTTTTTGATGATGGAGCCCCAAATTAACATTTTACGTATACAAAGTGTTATGTCTGCCCTACTCATGGTTCTAATTTTAAATGGGCTAGTTAAAATACATACATACACACACACACACACACACACCATGGTGATGTATAAATAAGGCTGTATAATTACCAACTAACTTTGATTCTCAGGAAAGTGATTAAATCTCACAATGGGTCTCAATAGTTGCTGGAGTTTTAGGGGCTTGTTGTTTTCTTATAATATCACTAACTTCTAAAATATCTCAAGGGCTAGAAGTTTCAGAATTCTTCAAGCACAGATTCCTGAGTCACCCAGCAACTCCTGTGAGACCCTCCTTCTCCAGGCCATGCAAACATGGATTATTCCAGGCCTGAACTCAGCCAGGATCTCTTTTATTTATGCCCAATGTCAGCATGTGGTCCTGGGGAAGATGGGAGGAAAGAAAATTCACTGCTTAAAGGACAAATTAACCAACAAGAACTAAAGGGGATTGATTACTTCATACTTCTAACCACTTTGGTCAGCATGCATTTATTGGGCAGAATCTATAAAGCCCAGAAGTATAGTTCATATTCTCAGGTGGATTACAGTAAACGGGTAAGAAACATGGTGCCTACAGGAGAAAGTTCAGTGATTTAACCATCCACGGGCAAATAGGTAAATGAGTGGCTCTGCATAGTAAAGGCTATCAGAGCTCAGAGAAGGAAAATAGCTTTAGGCAACATAGCCTTAGGTTAGAAAGGAGGCTTTGGAAGTCTGCTAGATTAACACCTGATTTCCAGCTGTTGTGCATACTGTCTGTGACCTTAGGTACTTTACTTAATGCTTCTGAGCCCAGACTTCTTAGGATAAGACTTGTACTTAATCTTTTAGGGTTTTTGTAGGGTTAATAAAATAATGCATATGAGTAACCTAGCATTATACTTGGCACATGGAAGTTTCTTTAGAAGTTTTAGCTACTATTATGGCTTTATTCCTTTGTTGTTAAAATTGTAAAGTATTTAACTCAGCCTGAGTGTCAACTGGAATTTAGAGTAAACAAGGTGAACAGTGTGTATAAAGATTGGAAGCAAACCTGTGTAACGTGTGTTTCGAGGGACACAGGGCCAGCTCATCATGGGAGTAGAGATTATAAAGCAGATGATAAGGTATGAGGTGAGAAAGAGAGGTTGATAGCAAGCCTTGCTTGCAAGGAGCATGGACTTTAGAAGGAAGACTGAGAGAATGTGGATGGCTTCCCACCTAAAGGTCGTGATGACATTTCTTCTGGAAGAGGAACCTAAGGAAGGAGGAGGTAGAAGAAGGAAAGGCTGGAGCGGGAGATGAGGCTGTAGACTCCCAGGGATCAGGGCTGTCGCTCGGGAAAGAGTCGTCGGAAGTGAACGCGGGAGCCCAAAGTTGCCGAAGAGACCGAGTCAGCAGAACTGAGCTATCAATGAGTTATTAGAGACCGGGGAAAAAGAAGTGGAAAACGATGAGTTCCAAACTCAGACAATATAGGGAATGGTGGCAAATTCTCATAGTCATTCACCCATGCAACCATCAAAATATTCTTTGAGCCCAGTAAGTGCCCATTCTGGGGGAAGCCATAGAAAGTAAGAGAGATCAGTCTGTGAGCTCTGCGTTCCTAGAGCTTCCACTCCATGGAGATTGAAAGGCCAGGAGGAAGAGCCAGGCTTATAGATCCTCAGGTGGGTGTGATGTTAGGTCTCCTCGTATGGATAGAGTATCTTCTGTGTGTTCAGAAATCGGTGAACCTGACCTCGGGTCCTGTTGTTCCTGCAGGTTAAATGAATTTGGTCTATGGGCCACAGCAACAACTATGGGCCTGAACTTTCATGAATTTAATAAAAGGGAGTTAAACTAAACAATCTTAAAGCCTGAAGAGAAAATGTCACATGGGTAATTAGAGCTATAGGTACTGAGCTGAGGAGCAAGTTCAAGGAGGGAAAGCATTTGCATAGACGTGATCATTGAAATTATACATTTAAATATGCATTAGTACATGTAAAATAGGAGATGCTTTACAGAAATGAAGTTTATGTAAAACCTGTTAAGGAAGCACTCTTACCGACCTCAGTCGCCCGCATGTAGATTGTCTCTTGTGAGTTATGAGTAGCAAATTTCCAATCTCAGGAATGTCCCCAGTCTGAGAATCTCCTCGCAGCCCTCAAATCTTCTCCATCTTCTGTGTGAGCTCAGAGGACATAACACTGTTCTACTGTTACTTAAGTAAAATAGGAATAGAAGATAAATTATTGGAGGATCAAGCTATGAAATGACAACTAGGTTTATCTATGCTACTATATTGCTTCATTACAAAGAGAAAAATCAAGGATTGTCTACTTTTCATACAATTTTGTAGTTTTAACATAGATTGTCTTTGCCTGTCCTGACATTTCCCTTCAAGAAGGAAGAGATGGTGATACTCCGATTTTCCAGATGATAAAATTGTGTGTATAATTTGGTAAAGTCAGCAGACACAGTTCAGCCAAGGCCTCCCTACCTAGCCTGCCCTTAGTAACACACCCAACCATCTTAGGACTCTATCTAGAGACTCCTCTGTCTGCCCAGATTCCTCACCACTCAGCTGTCCTAACAACAGAAGAACCAACGAGTAGCCCAGGAAGCTGCCAGCAAGTGGAGGCAAGTACCCAAGCTTTCAGCAGAGCCGAGGGAGAGGATGCAGGTAGTGTTTGGACCCTGTGGGAATGGGAAGCCCCAGTGTAGGACGTGTGCTGAAGGGCCAGTGGAAGGAAGCCTCTAAATTGCTTCCTGCTTCTCCAGAGAAGAGAGAAAAAGTGATTAACTGGGAATACCACTCTCTGCAATTACTAAAGCTGGTTTTATGAGCTGGTTCCACTCTGCTGCCTGTCTGGAAGTGGGAGGGGTGCTATATTTAAAGAAAAACAGGAAGTTAGATGGACAGATTGATCTGGAGAAAGAACACTCAGATTCTGTAGATAGACTAACATTTGACAAACCAGTATTAAGTGCCTACTGTATGCAAATGCTGTGCTAAGTACTGGACAAAGACACGGAGAGAGAGATCATCAGCAAGACAGAGAGACGGGGAAAAATGAATTGAAAAAAAGAAATGACAAGCCACAACCCAAAAGAGCATGATGAGAAGACGACAAACACCAGTATAGAGTGTTTTTTTTTTAATGTCCCCTTGCCCTGTCTTTCTCAGCAGTTATGTTTGCCTCTGTTTTTCAGCTTCTATTTGCGAGGACTCTGTAGGACATGCATTCCAGAAGGGAAAATCAATAACCCCTGTCTCTGCCAGCTAGCAGAATTTGGAATTGACAGATTCAAAACAAAGCTGGGCAGGCGGCCTTTGTGTTCTCTAGTTAATCCGAGATGCTGCACTGCCGTCTGCCCCTCCCACTTCCTGAGATTAATGAGGGCTGTCTCCACCCTGGTGAGCAGGTGTGATCTTGTGTGAGGGTGGGAGAGGTGTGGGAAGGGGCACGAAGCACTCATTCATTGGCAGCATCTCTGTCTGCTAATCTCGGAGGCCATTCATTCTGTTATTGCACCTGGAACAGAGCTCACACTCCTGGTCATGTCCTGTGAGATTCTACATTCCGTTCCAGAATACCCGCAAGCCCCTCCCGGCCTCTGGGTCTTTGCACTTTGCTTGGGATGCCAAGCCCTGTGACCCCAGGCCGTTGGCTGCTTCTGATCCTTCAGGTCTCAGTGCACATGTCACCTCCTCAGAGTGGCCTTCCCTGACAGATCCAAGCACCTTCCCCAGTCCCCTTGCCCTTCATTTCTATCCCATTACCCAGTCATATTTCTTCTGAGCATTTAGTGCCCTCTGAAATCATCGTGTACATTTATTTGTCAACCCATCTCTGTATGTCAAATAGAAAGAGCATGTGCACACATGTGCACACTGGAATCACCAGTGCCCATAAAAGTGCATCACATGGATGTATTTGTTGGTTCATTCCTCAAGAAGTCTCAGTTTGCTAATCATTTACAAGAAATTGGGCACAGTTGTTCAAATATGAAAATAATATTATAGAAAGAATACGACATCATCCTTGCCCCTGGAGAACGTACAGACCAGTGCGGGGCAGACTAGTAGGCCAGCATTGCAGAGCGTGCACCGGGACTCTGTTAGAGATAAGGACAGAGGTGTGGGAAAGCCTAGAAAGACAGGCCTGATTCTGGCTTCACTCAGCAAGTGACATGAGTTGGGCCCCAAAGGATGTTTACGAGTTCATCCAGGGGAGGTGAGAGAGGGGCATTCCAGGCAGAAGGCACAGCATGTGAAAAATCCAGCGGTCAGAGGTGTGTGAAAGAGTTGACGCGTGTCAGAGATCCATGACAGCAGCGTACCCAGCAAGGGAGCAGGGGAGAGGGGGGAGATTAGTGAGGGGCGGGGAGTAACACCTATCTGTGAAGCAGTGGGGGTCCACTGAAGGGCTTCTGATGGGGGACTGGTGTGATCAGATGCTCAACGTAGGAAGGACGGCTCCAGCAACAGTGAGGAGGGTAGATTGCCAAGAAAAGGCTGAAGTCAGGGTGACCAGGCAGGAGAAACGTGCCATTGCTGTTTGATCACAGGGCCCCGAAGCAAGCTGGCAAAATGGACCTAAAGAGGCAGCTGCAAGCTGCAGAGACCTGCGGGAGAAAGCCAGCCGGCCTTTGGGAGCTGGCTGGGGGCGAACTGAGGGCCTGTCACCAGGGCTTATCTGGTGGACGCAGGGGCTGTGGACTCCGACTCAGGGATGACGCCTGCCTCTCCTGATGAAAGCGACGCTGCATCTTGGAAGGGGATTTGGGAAAATGTGCTCGCAGGAGGCCAGCAGATGCTGATTTATCACCTTCCCGAAGTGCAGCAGGTGTTCCAGCCTCTCCTCCTCTGCATTCCTGGCTGAGTGTGTCAGGTTCAGGAGTGCTTCTGGGGGAAGCTGGACTGGACCCCAGTCTGCTAAGCGCTCCCCAAATAAGCTAGCTAGAGAAAGGGATCATGCAGGCCTGCCTGCCTCCCTCTCCTCCTTTCTCCCTCCTTTCCGTCCTTTTGCTCCTCCTACACGTTATTATTGAGCCCTTACCTTTGCCAGGCCCAAAGCAAGTTCTGGAAATAAATAAATAAGGAAGATGCAGTCACTACTCTTGAGAAATTTCCTCTGCAGAGGGAGGCAAGCAGATACACAAAGAGCATATATGATAAGCTCTCCCCTACGGCATTCCTCTATATCTGCCCCATGGCCAACAACTTAAGTGCTCAATAAATACCACTTAATTTATTATTCAAGTAAATACCTTGAAATGAGAAAAATAAAAGAATCTGGTAAATTAGACTCTATTAATCTGGAAAAGATATAATTGTTACCCAAAGGCAAGGAGATGATGGTGGTAAGTGCCCCACCCCAGAAGCTGTGCCTAGAATTGGAAGTTGTCAGGTAACATGTCAAATCCCTTCCTGGGCAGATTACACAGTTTTATAGGCTATGTTAGAGGTCCTCCATTGGGCTTTAGCTATTTCTCAAAGTACCTCACCCTAAGTTATTACTGCTCAGTTCTTTCTCCTCTGATAAACTGAAGGTATATAGAGGGAGAGGTCAAGTCTATTTTGCTTACTATTTTATTTGCAAGAATTAGCCCTATGCCTGGGACATAGTAGGTGCTCAGTAAACAATGAAGAAATGAATAGATGGGTGACTTGAGAACAAAGAGACTCCAGCACTTAGAGAAACACTGAAATTCTGAATGAAAGAGCATGATTACATCCAGTAGCAAAGAGGAAGCAGTACAATGCAGCAAGAACCAGCCTAGAGAAGCCTTTGTGTTTTTTTCAGGATAATGGACCCCATGGTTCTGACTTGAACAATAAATTTATTATCAGGGATGTTTTCATTTGTAGACAAAATTCTTTTTTAACTCATAACATATATTTAACCCCTCTGAGCACTAAATCCACAACAACCAGGGGGTTTTAAACAAGCATGTAAAATAGAATCCCATTGTTTCCTCCATCCTGGCAGGAAGGCACAGAGTAAGCCTCAGCCTGGAGATTTTTAGTTCATAAGAGAAATGAAATGGCCTAAAGGAGAGGGGAGATGAGTGTCACAGTGGAGATTACAGTCTGAGACTCCAGTAACTGTTGGTGTTTGGCCTCTGTCCCACTGGAGTCCATGTAGGGTAGCAACTAAAAGCTGTGACTTTTGGAGTCAGACTTGATTTTTTTTTTTCTTTATTCCAGCTTCACTGTGTATGACCTATGTGATTCTGGGTCAGTTACTTACCTTTTTGAGCCTCAGTCTCCTACTCTGTAGAATGGGGAAAATACGAGTGAGGAATAAATCAGGGGAAGCACATTCCCCACATGTGTGAATAATAATACTTTGTGGTTTGCCCAAAGCCTTTGTAGGTATTATCTTGTTTATTTAACACAACAGCCCTGGTAGATCATCAGGCAAAGTTCATTAGCCTCTAGATATAGATGGGGAAGTGGAGGCTCAAAGAAATTCAGGAACTCTCCTAACGCAACAGAGCTGGTCAGTAGTACAGCAAGGCCGAGATCCCAGGATGAGTCTGGAGCGTCAGTCAGTGCCGTTCTGAGCACTTAGCTAGAAAAGCTCTGAGATGTGGTGAGCATGGAGTGATGTTTTGTAGGAAATTACAGGTATAGGTCAGTTGGGAATGCTGGAAGAGCAGTTTTGGCCTACAGGCAGGACCCCAGGCAGGGAGAAGCTGTGATGGTCACGCTTAGGAAAGAATTCCGAGCAGATTATCAAGACTGTCTGAAAGGGTGAGCTCCTTTTTTTTTTTCACTTATTTTTTAAGAGCCGTTTTAGGTTTACAGAAGAATTGAGCAGAAAGTTCAATTCCCATATACCTCTGCCCCCATGCACCCAGTTCTCCTATTAGTAACAGCTTGCATTAGTGTGGTACATTTGTTAAAATTGCCAAACCAATACTGATTTGTTTTTACTAAGATCCATGGTTTACGTAGGGTTCTCTTCTTGGTGTTGTAGTCTGGAGTTTTGCAAATGTATAATGACACGTATCCACCATTGTAGTAACATATAGGATGGCTTCACGGCCCCCAAATTCCCTGTACTCTGCCCATTCATCCCTCCCTCCATTCTCCCAGGCCCTCAAGTGTTAGCTCTTAAATGTACAGGCAAATCCCTTTGTGTTTTTGTAGCCCTTCACAATAGCTTATATTTATTCTTTTTCAGACTCTAACGTGAGCCTTCTTGTTTCTTCTTTGAGGGAGGGCAAGTGACATTTAAGTGTCACATAACCAGCAAGAAGGCCAGGACCGGCTGCTGCTTTCCCACCCCTGAGGTACAAGCATTTGAATTTCTTCCCAACAGCTTTCCTTCAGGGAAGACCTGAGGCTCAAAGGACCTGCCAGACCTGGGGTTGCATGCAAACTCTGCAGAAACTCTGAGGACAATTAGATGAAGCTCAAGTACTCAGGTTCCCAAGTCAGGCTGCCTTGAGTCAAACAAACCCTGGCTCTTACCACCTGTGTGATCTTAAGCAAATTACACAACTCTCTTAGCCTCAGTTTCCCCACATATTAAGTGGAAATAATATTACCCTCATCATGATGTTGTTATGAAGATTAATAATAACTATTACTGCTCCATTATTCCATCTCTGAGAATTAATTTGGCTCAGGTTATCTCATCTAACAGACTTAATCTTCCCTTCCTTGACAAATGCATATCCAAAGGAAAAGGTTATATTTATAGTGTTCTGTTCTGAGGTAGCCCTAATTCTTAAAAATATTTAACTCCATCACACCTTGTCTTCTTTCTCCCAATGGGGCTCTCCTGTTCTGATTTATGGCTTGAAAGAGGCCAAAATAGGTCAAAGAAAAGGAGTGTGTATTTTCCCTACCCTGTTCCCTCCCCATGACCCCATCAAGACGCAGAATGTATCAAAAGAGCTCAGGAGGTCTGGGTTCAGTCCCAGCTCTGCTATTTACTGCTGCTATGTGTGGCAGACTGGATAATAGTCCCCCAAAGATGTCCTAATCCCCAGATCCCTCTATGACAAAAGGGACTTTGTGGCCATGATTAAATTAAGAGTTTGAGATGGATAGGTTTTCCTGGATTATTCAAGTGAACCCAGTGTCTTTATAAAAAGGAAGTCATGAGCTGGAAGCAGAGCAGGGGAAAGACCATGTGATGTGGGAGTGACGACAGCAGCTGTCCTGGAGAAGATGACGAAACAGACTTCCCGCCAGAGCCCAAGAAGGAGCACAGCCATGCTCACACCTTGACGTTAGCCTAGTGAAACTGATCTGGAAATTCTGACCTCCAGAATGCGAGGAAAATGCATTTGTGTTGTGGTAAGCTACTAAATTTGTGGTACTTTGTTAAAGCAGCAATGGGAAACCAATACTAATACAGCCCTCAGGCTGCCACTTAACCTCTTGATCTTGATTTCCTTATCTGTTAAACTAAGTCGTTGACATGCTATCATAAGTGGATTTTCGTGTGTGTTCTTTGAAACTTTAGTGCATCAAGAGCCCACAAATAGCTACTTTTCAATAATGACAAAATTTAAAATTTTCCCTTTTAGACATTAGGATTCAACATGCGATTTTGTTTAACAAAGAGCCCTACTTAAAAAAATAACAGACTTGAAAATCACTGGATGAGATAGATAATCTTTCAAGTCAGTTCAAACTGTAAAGTATGATTCTTTGAGACCATCTTCCATCAGGGAAGAGCTAGGCTTTGTCACTGAGACAAAACTCAGCAGCAGAATCAAGAAGCCAGGGCCTGGTGGAGGTCAGCAGAAAAGGGGATCTGAATAACACCAGATCTTAGCACCTGGAAGCTGGATCCCAAGGTTGAGAGTCTGGGCTGGGCTTACCTTCAGAGAAAAGGAGAAGAGTAAGATGGATGTTGATTGAGAGATATTTCTGGAATGGAATTTCTGAACATCCTCTCGGACATCCTTAGGACTAGTTAGAGA
The DNA here is from genome assembly GCF_030020395.1 of Manis pentadactyla. Classification (NCBI taxonomy): domain Eukaryota; kingdom Metazoa; phylum Chordata; class Mammalia; order Pholidota; family Manidae; genus Manis; species Manis pentadactyla. Next base: position 42,734,139 of record NC_080020.1, on the reverse strand, counting down.
TTTCTGCAGCAGGTCTGACCTCAGCCAGCTTTCCGGCACCATCTCCCTTCCTGCTTGCTGCCCTAGATAAACTGCTTTGCATCTCAGGGAAATGAGTTCTTAAGGATTCAGGGGGGAATCAGTGCTTGAAAATATATGCTGGGTGAATAAAGAAGTCATTTGTGCAGGATGGTGCTTGCAGAGCCTGAGATATCAGCTGTGACATTGCCTACATCGGAGCTGGTGTTTCAGAGCACCTTGTTGTATCAGAACTAACAAATCCATGTGCACAGCACCTACTATACCAGAGCGGAGCACTGGTGTCTGCCCCAGTGTTTGGCTCTGTAGACAGACAGTGTTACATGTCCATTTAGAATGACAGCTATTATTTGCCATCAACATTCTCCTTTAAAGCTCTCTGTTTAACCAGTCCCCAGGCACAAGTCCAAAAACCTAAATTCTTCTAAATGCTGATGGTCAGTCCTCAGGTACTGTGTCCACCAGGGAAACTACCTGGGATAAGGTTTGGTTTACATGGCACATGATCCAGCAGCAGTTACAAGATTTTATAGCTAATTAGCATTTAATTATGGAAGTTTGTACTTGTTTTTCTGCTCTTAGAGGCAACCCCATTTTTTAGGCTCAGGGGCAAGGTATGTGTTCTGAGATCCCTCTAAAACCCATAATTTAAACTGAAATGTTTCTATCTACCCCGTAACCCCTACCCCCACACAGTATAAACACAGGCTGTTTCAGGAAAGGAGTAGTCCTGAATGAGACACTCATAAGTTCCTATAGAGCCCGGACGGTGTACCAGACATGGTTCTCATTAAGTGCTATCTGTTATCTCACGTATCCTCTTAACAACATTATGATAAGTATTACTGGTTTACAGATGAGAAAACTGAAGCACAGAGAAGTGAAATGATTTACCCAGGATCATGTGCTAATAAGCAGCAGAGCTGGGATTTGAACCCAAAGAGTTTAAACATAGAACCTGTAAATACTATTCAACATTACCTAAGTTTAGATAAGCATAAAATAAAAATCAAAAATCATGGACCAAATCCCACTTCCACACAGGTTCTATTTCTTCTTAATGGAGTTTCAAAAATCAGTAAATTTTGCCTTAAAAAAAATTGTAATTTCCAGTTTCTCTGAAAAATGAGATGTCTTAATACAGGATACTCAGTCATGTGAGGCAACAATATAAAGCTGAATTCATCTTCCCTCTCAAATACAGTGTGTACCCTCCCATCCCCAGCACCCACTTCACTGGTCCCACAAGCTTCTAGAGAATCCCTTTGTCGAGTAGAACTTTTTATTTTAATCGAAGAGTAGTTGATATACAATCTTACATTAGTTTCAAGTGTGCAACACAGTGATTCAACAGTTACCATATTATTACATCCTGCAGATAGTACAGCTACTATGTGTCAACATAGAAAGATGCTACAGAATCATTAATTATTTTCTCCACTCTGTACTGCCATCTGTGTGACCAACCTACATTATGCCTGAGAATTTTTGTGCCACTTTAGCCCCTCACCCTCCCCGCCACTCACCTCAGCCCCTCCCCCATGGTGACCACCAGTCACTTCTCAGTATCTGTGAGGCTACTGCTGTTTTGTTCATTTTGTTTTGCTTTCTTTTTACATTGCCCAAATGAGAGAAATCACATGGTATTTGTCTTAAAGGACTAGTTGCAAACCTGCCTCTTGCCCTGGAAGGAGCCCCGTCTCTACCATAACAGCTGAGTTACTTCCTTGCCCTTTGCCAGGTGGGCACACAGCTTCTGCTCCCTGAGCCTGCATTTCCTTTTCAATAAAATGAAGGTGATTAACCCTTAACCAAGCCATAAATTTTCATGTAAAAGTTAAATGAGATGCCAAGTAGAAAGGACTTGAGATAGAGCTTGGCACACAGTGGATGCTCAATAAATATTAGTATTCTGCACCTCATCCTCACACATCCTTCTTCTACTACTGAGGCAGATTATCTCCCAGCTGGTCTATTGACATTCAGGGCTGGAGGAGAGGGTTTGGTTTGGTGGTCTTGAGGAGTCTCTCTGATTCAGTTTATGGAAAGAGACCCTCCACTAAGATATTGTAAACTCATATGCCACGAGTTGACAAATGACTGTTGGGGCAGCCTGAGCACACTTAGGACATAACCAGAAGGGGTGGGAACTGGGCTGATTTGAGAACATGTGCCCCATCTATGTCACTGCCATTGGTTCCAGCAGATGCATATAGACCCACTTTAGCATTTTTTTTCCTTTTCCTGAATGAAGCAATAAACTTAAATTTCTATGTGAAATCATTTGATTTTGACATGTTGGCATCTAATGCAAAATCTTTTTAAACACTGAATGTCCACACCATACAGGCTAAATCACACCATCTATTCAGAATTATCAGATTCAACCACAGGCAGATTTAGATATGCCCCCCCTCCCTGGGAAGAGCCTGCTGCGGGGGCAAAAGTGAATGGAAGGTCCTGGTGGTTTGTTCCAAAGCCCCACGTGTCAGAAACCTGACCTGTGCTTAATGTGTTGTTGGCAGGTCACAGTACCATAATTCCTTAACCCAGTTAAAATCCTGTTCCTAACAGCTCTGAAAGACTGACTCTAATGGTAGCAATCAAGACAGTTGGGGAGGGACAAATCTGGGAATAGATACTCCTGAAATTGCCACATGGATCATTGCTAATTGTGCTAAGCAGAATGCTGACCCTGAACTTGAACTTCCCTTTCAACCACATCCCACAGTGTTTTGAAGCCAAATATTATGTCAGGAATTGGCTTTGCTATATCAGGGTATGGCCCTGGCCCTTACCTGAAGTGGGTGACTTTGCCATGCTTCTTTCAAAGCCACACCCCAGCGGTCGTCTTCACTGAAACATCACAGAGCCACCCATTCCCAAGAGACTAACGCATTCATTAACCGAACTTGTGGTTATCTATTTAGATAGACTGTTTACTCAATATATGCAGATCTATGTGCCTCTACTCTCACCAGCATCTTCTCGCCCTGTCATTGATTGCATGTTCTTTGAGAACTGGTCAGAGTCAATAACTCACAAGCCCTATAGTCCCCTTCCTTCCTCTATCCCTGACCCACCCTAGAATTTCTCTCCATTTCTTTGTCAAAGGAATGATTATAAAATAAAATAATCATATTGTTTCATTATAACCATGTGCAGTGTTTCCAAAATGTGGTTGGAAGACATCCTACTTTCAAATCTCCTGGGCCTTATTAGGAATGCCGATGCCTAAACCCTGTTAATGACTGAATGAATCATCATTTCTGGTCAAGTCCCAGGAATCTGCATTTTTTAACCCACTTCTCAGTTGATTCTATAACATTTGAGAATGACTGGCATGCTGAATAAGGACTTGGCATTGAAGTGAGAAATATCTGTAGTTGAGTCCCAGCCCTCCCCGCTGATCTTGAGCGAGCTGCTGACTTCTCCAAGCCCAGGGTTTTTCCTGGAGACGAGAGGTAGCACCTAAATCAGATAATGTTTTGTAAAGGAGTTAGAACTGACAGATAGTGAGCACTTACAGTGTTAATTAGCATTATCTCATTTCAGTGTCCTAACAACCCAATGGGGCTGGTGGGATTTAAAGATGAGGAAATTTAGACTCAGCCAGATTAGGTAGTTTTCTGAGATCACACAAGAGTCAAAATTTGAACCTACATTAGTCTGACTCAAACTGTTAACTATTCTGAAAACTATAGTAGGGCATCAATCCAGAATTAAAATGAGAGTCAAGAGACCTGGAGGGCAAAGAGGGGGAAACCAACCCACACAAGCTAGGCAAGTGTCTGCTTCTGTGCTGGACTGTGTGCTTTTGGGGATGAGAGAGGCTGTCGTTGTGGCTCACACTGACTCCTTTTGTGCCTAGTGCCCTAGCCTTTGTTGCTCTTAATTTGTCAGCCCCTTGGAGTGTTGTCAGTGGAGGAGGTCCCATGTCCTGACAATGATTGGAGAATGTGGGAGGGCTGCATCCAGAGCAAAGCCAGAGAACAAAGCATCCTTTTCAGCTACTTTGAGGCTTTTGTTTCCCCAAACAGTGAAGGGGGGAGGGCCTCTGGTTTTCTTTGGAGCCTTTTTGGGTCTCTCCCTACAAGCTGTGAATGAGTCTGGCCCAGTTTTCAGTTTATGCTGACTGCGCTGTACCACCCTGACCCTGGCTGGGTGGGGAGAGGGGTGCCATCTGCCTGAGGCCAGTAAAATCCATACTTCTTGTAGGAGGAGGGGAAGAGGCTTTAAAAAAGAGAGAGACATAAAATCTCAGCGCTTCAAACTTGAGTACCCTCCCAAGGTGACTTTTTACCTATAACTAGGATGGTGGGATGGTAAAGCCAACTCCTGTTTATGTTACGAACAGAAAACAGTTTGAGACTAGGAACTAAACTATTAAAGAATCTAGCCAATGTATCCTTAAGATTTTCTTTTTAATCAGATTACCAAACCATATGTTTCCATTTATTAAAAAAATGAAATGAAAGGTAAAATTAGAAGTGTAAATATAGTTTTGTACATATATATATATATATATGCATATATACATTTGTATAGGAAATAAAGTCTGAAGGACATAACCGAACTGCTAACAATGGTTAGCTGTCAATGTTAGGAATTTAGGTGATTTTAATTTTTTAATCAATTTTATCAATGTATAATCTACCTACCATAAAACATGCCTATTTCAACTATACAGTTCAGTGCATTTTGACAAGTATACAGTCATGTAACCACATAAAATGTGCTTTGTATCTCTGTGCAGTCGATCCCCTTTCCCATGCCTCAACCCTGGTAACCCCCTACCTGCTTTTAGTCACATTTTGCCTGTAGAACTAGCTCATATAAATGGACTCATGCAGTATGTTGTCTTGTATCAGTAATTCTTTTTGATTGCTGAATAATACTCCACTCCAATGATGTACTACAAAATATTCACTCCCCTGTTGATGGGACTTTGAGTTGTTTCCAAGTTTGGGTTATTATGAATAAAGCTGCTGTGACCTTCATGTATGTTTTCATTTCTCTTGGGTAAATACCTAGGGGTGATTTTATTTTATTTTATTTTTACTTTACCTGAGTTAAAATGAGAGTCAGGTTCCAGTATTTTTACAATGAACATATGTTACTTAACAACAATGACAGCAAACATCAGAGTAGGGAAAAGCTGTCCTATAGCCCGTTGTTTTAGAAAGCTAACCTAAGTTGGGAAAGAAAGCCTTAGTTGATAAGCTTTGGCCATGTCTAGTTGATGCCAGTGCACCCAGCCTCTCCCATGCAGTTTAGGTGTGATTAGAGCAGTACATTTCCTGAGCGCCTGGTAAGAGTTCACGGCACATCGAATTGACAGCAGTAGGAGCGTCACTTGGTATGACCCCCTAACAAACAATCTGGCAACAGCTCTCCACGCTGGAAGCTCACATCCTCCTCAATCCATCCATTTAACTTTCATTAATTATTTTAAAGATAAACTCATACAAGCCCCCTAGAAGATGTATAGATAAGCGTCATTCGTAGAGAAATGTCTTGGGAGCCACCTAAAATCCCATCAATAGGACACTAGGTAAATGAATCATGGTTAGTCATTCACTGGTCTATTACAGAGTAATTAAGAGCAAGAAGACTGATCTTAACGATACAGAACAGCATCCAAAGCTGATAAATGAGAAAACAAGGCGCAGGAAGGTTGGTACAGTTTTTTACTGTTTGTGCTTTTAAAACAGTATGCTTGTATTTGTCCTCATATGCTTTCATATATGTGAAATTTTTATGGACAAACTTATAGGAAACTCTAGTAGTTGCTACTGGAAGCAAAGTGCAGAACTGCAAGGGGCAGAAGGGGAATTGCTTTTCAGGGCTAGACCCTTTGATGCTCTCGAACTTTTCCTCTATTGTATGCATATATTTACATATTTTAAAAATTTTTTGTGAGTTAAAACATCTGACCCCAGCCCAAAGGATGGGAGTACTCCAATTTCACCTGATTTCCTGGTATGAGATAGATAGCAGAATGTGCTTTTCTGAGCAAGAACTCAGAAGATCCTGAGCCAGCCATGCCCCATGCCACCTGTCTCTCACAGTTGACCTCTGTAACTGGAAACTGTGATCATTACCATTTGCATAAGTACAACCACATTGACCCACCATCCTGGCTGCCAGCTTTGAATGAGGGGAATTATTTGTACTCGACCGGCATCTCTGATTGTGGCCTTGACCAACCCTGAGATATCTTTCAACAACGGATCACCAACAGCCAACCCCATGACCTTTGGAAAATGAATTTGCCTGCCTTGGGCCAGCCCAGTCCTCTTGTCCCCATAAAATGTCAATTAGATCACTGGCTAAATATCGCTTTTGTCCACTTAGGCATATTCAGCTCACAAACCCGCAAATGTTGACTTGATTCTTTCTAAAATAAAGACTCTGCACCCAGGTTCAAAGTGTGCTCCTGGCTCTGCATGGTCACTGAAAGAAACCAGTGTCACTGATTCACTGGGAAGATACAAATATTGAGTCATTAGTCAGTTGTCAGGCAAGTCAAACTCCTTGGTGTTGTGAGCAGACTGCATTTGATTTGGGTTTGTGAATACTTGCAGTCATAGCAAGAGTGTCCATAAGTGGCATATTTTCCCTCTTCAGTATGAGCACGGAGTGTTGCCTAAGCCAGATGATGAAGAAGATAAAGCCCAGCTTTCTCTTGGATGATCTTCAGGAGTTACAGACAAGAAATAAATGGGAGGAGGGCGTGGTTGGGTGACAGTGATTCAACCAGAACAATAGAGTAAGAGGGTAAGAGGACACCACCAGGTAAACGGTAAAGCCTCAATTAGGTCTAATCAATTTCTGGAGTTTTCTACACTCAAACTGTAAATTTTCACAGAGATTGGAATGAAGGGGTTTTCCAAAAATTTCCTTAAGCAGAATATCCCTGCCCCATTTCTTTAGCCTTCCTTTTTCTGCCTTAGCCTTATTTTAAGTATCCTGAAGGCCTGTGTCAGCCGTAGGCATGTCTTCTAGCTACAGGTGAGATACCTAGACCCAAAGCCAAGCTTCTAAACTTTAACTGTACTTAAGAAATCATCCTGTTTGTTCTCTCTTAAGAGAAGGCCCATTTCTCCTTAGGTCCATCTCCTTTAGCCATTGAGGGATGCTCTCACTGCTACTAACCAGCTATGGATGTTAATAAGGGCTCCTCTTTGTCCTGTATACAAAGATCCCAAGGTCCCCAGGCTAGGGAGTCCCTGCTTTGAATTTTGAGGGGCTTACTTGAGTGTGTCTCAGAGGCCGAATGGTTTGAATCAAACCTTCCTGTGTCCTCTTTACATGTCTCAGGCCATTTTAAAACAAGGGCTGCATTCAACTTCCTTTGGGGTCTGTTGTGAAATTACTTGACAGCATTTGCACCTTTCTAGCTATTAAGATGGCTCATGAGCAGTTTGGGGAACCTGCCATCAACCAGTATAATTGAGTCATGGATGTGCAAATTTTCTCTGCTGGATTGTTCATCACAGAAGATAAGCCATCTCAGTAGCCTATCAGTCCAAGACCCTTTTCTGGAATCAGCTGTTTAATGCAATTAGATTTCCTAAAATGAATTCCTTTCTTTGCCAATTTTACTACTGAGACAAGTATAAGCTGAGCTTTTATAAGAAGTGGTTTTTGGCTAGCATGCAGTTCTACCGCAGCCAGTCTCTCTGCCTATTGACTTGAGGTCTTGGAATGCAGGTTGCTATCTACTTAAAGCTGTAGACTTTAAGTAGAAAGAACCTGAAGAAAATACATCTCTCTTTTTAAAAATGTAACCGTTAAACTAGAACCATTCAGGCAGTGGGCAAGAGTTGTGACCAGAAGCTGGGTCCCTTTGACCTATGCCCAAGTCTTAATTTATAAAAGTGACTGAGTGATAACACAGGCTAGTCGGTGCTATTGGAAGAAAAGTTCTTTGAAACTCAAAGTTCTCTGAGAAACGAGCGGCACACCATGCCATGCAGGGCCACACAGGGGAGCACCAGAGACAGGAGGCAAACGTGGGATCTGCCTTCGCCCTTACTGAGGTTTCCTCTGGAGTCAGCTTGGGGTTGGAAGTTTGAACAACTGGGGGAGGGGGGCCTTGGGATGTTAAGGGCCATCCCCAGGGGTCTGATGCCTGGCCCCAGGCTGATTTAGGAGTGGAAATGTGGACTTGGTGTGTGAGTTAGATAAAGGAGGTGGCTGGCGGTGTCGACTCAGAATTGGTTGGTTTGTAGATCAAAGATGGTCTCACTGACCAGCTGTTACTATCTCGAGGACTTACCTAGCTCTGGGAGGGTTAGACTCTCCCCAGTCAGCGAGACCTACCCCCCCAAGATATCAAACCATATAAAATACAGAAAATAAAGAACATGAATATGCTCCTAAATCCCTAGGACTCCTCAATTCCTACTTAGAAGCCCATTCTACCTTCTTAGCACACTTGAAGCCCAAAATGAATGGAAAAAATCAAATACCCCCAAATTCTAGTGGCATTTCAAACTTGATGATACAATTTAGTCATCACTTACTTTTTGTTATCTGACATATCATATGTCTCTCTCCTCCTTCCCACCCCCTGTAAGTAGTGTGACCTCAGAAATTCGTGGTCAAGTCCTGACTACTCGGCCAAATGCTGCCTTAGGATTCTAAGTAATTCTTCCTCTCTCTAATCCTCACTTTCCTCTTCTATTAAAAATGATGGACTTGGACCTGATGATCTGTAAAACTGCTTCCAACACTGACATTCTATGACTCTACAGCTGTAATCACCCAGGGAGCTGCAGTCTCCTTCAGCAGAGCTCAAGACCACAGCAGATGTTTTGTTAATGACGTAAAAGCAAACAGTGATTCTCTGAACTTAGGTGGGTGGATAGGTAGGTAGGTAGGTGTTTCCCAAGAAATCTCAGGCTACAGTTTGCAGTCAGGGCTCAGGAAATCCAAGTGCAAGGAAAATAGCTCATTAGGACTGGAAGACTTGGGTATCCCACCCTCTTCCTCCCCAAACTCATCCTAATCTCATTCCCAAATGAAACAAAAAGGTCATCTTCTACACACACACACACCTTGATTCTTTTCTGAAATATGTGGGATGCATAAAATAGCAAATGCCATCAGATCTCAAGTTGGGCAAATACAGAGACAGCATTTTCAGTCTCATTGAAAAGTAGTTGTCAGAAACATGCCATTCATTCAGAGTCTCTAAGTGCTCTGTCAAGCTTTAACTTGATTAAAATTGAAAACCACATTGCTTGAAAACCAAACGTGAAATCGAAATCTCTTTACTCAGTGCTCTTACATTCCGAAGCCTTTGCTTATGGGTTATCCTCAGTTAATTTATGCCATCTTTGTGCCATACATTAATTTTGAATGTATTTGTTGAAAATTTCCTGTAGCTTGCATTTATAGTTGTCAAAGGGGCTTTTATCTTGAAAAAAATGGTGCTGGTTTTAATTACAATTCTAAATAGCTTCATAACCATCGTGAACCCTGGATTTACATCATCTTTATGACAGCCGCGCAATTCCCGCTTTATTGATTTTGTCATTTGCTTCATTACAGTTAATGCAAACCTTTTGTACCGACACAACTCTGGGGCTGCGCTCTTCTTGCAGGGCTTCACATAGGACATCATGACCGAAATAGACCCCATCCCTCCACCCCCTACTTCCACCGCAGTGCTGACCGAAGGAAAAGCCAGGACGGGAAGTAGTTCCAAAGTGGCTATCCATCACAGACAAAGGAAATGTTAGCTCTGACTGCTCAACCCTTTCCTCCGATCAGACGAGTTCCGACTTCTCAGTTTTGAAGTCCTGTGAGATAGCATCGCTCACTGTGGCAGGACTGTCGGGTTTGCCCAGCCCCAAGCCTCATCTGCCCTCTGTTTTGAGAAGACTCACAGCAGTGGTGACCCCCTTCCACACTTCGCAGGCGCATCTTGAACCCCATGCCTCCTGTCTGGCCAGAGGCAGAGGAACCAAAGTGTCCTGGGATGTAAGCATTGTACGGTCCTTGCTGAGGTCAGTGCCAGAAGGGAAGTGCCCCAGAAAGGGTGTGAGGAGCCAAGGACAGAGAATGGAAACCCTGGTGGATTTGAAAAGGAATTTCTTAAGGGGAAAAAAATAGAAAGCTTGAGGAAATACACAGAGACACATGCTCATCTGTTTGTATCCTTCAAGCATAGGCTGCAAAGGCCAGCAAGAGCTGAGGGAGGGAGCTGAGGAGCTTCTGGGCTCCCAAGAAGAGAGGGAGCCTGCTGAGGGGACTTGGAGGATCAGGGCCGAGTTTGGATGGCTGAGAAAACAGCCCTTCCATCTTGGAAATGTTCCCCCTTCAGGCCCAACTTCCAACTGTTGAGAGGGAACTAGCCTTTAGCAAGGAAGTAAAATTCCAGTGAACTTTCTGTGCAAGTCCAAAGATCCTGTCTCTAATGTACTGTAGTGGAAAATCTTAGGAAGTCCTAGAAAGCTTTCTCTGCCCTTGAACCTCTCAGGAACTTCTTGGTCACTCAGTCAACTTGAGGGGATGGCTTCTCTACTGCCCCTTCAGAGGCTGTGTCCCCCACTTCTAGACTCTAATTTGCCAATCCCCTGTTTGATGCGGGAGTCTAACCTTACCTTTCTGAAGCCACTGTAAAAATTATAGAACACTTGCCAAAAGTCATCTCTGTGACTAATGGGAGGGAGAAAGATGCCGTTCCTGAAACATGACGTTTCTGAACAGGAAGAGGAGAAATGTCAAGGAGACATTGTATAAGGGGCCACAGCAGCCTGACTGCTCAGTTCTAACCCCATAAATATCCAGAAGCTAGAGAATGCTGATGTTGTCCTACCTAAGAAATGCTACGTGAGTGTCTACCTGGTAGGCACTGTTGCGGGCTTCTGAGCTTGGTGAGTTTCCATGGAGCAGTTTGGCAGAAGTTAATACCATGTTTCATTCACACATGTATTGCTTTTCTAACCCACCGTTCAGATTTCCAAGGCATTGGAGGGTCCTTGTCTTAACTGTTCTAGACAGGAGGAAACTCATATTTGCTTTCTCAACATACTGCATTAAAAATAAAATCTGACTCCTCGGATACTACCTGTAACAACAAAATGAGAAAACGCTCGTGTGAGGACTCGGGCTAGATTAGTCTCCGCAGCCCTGAATGTCAGCGGTGGAGGGGCCCAGAGCAATCATCTATTTCAACCATTTGTTTTACTGATAAGGAAATTGTCGCCCAGAGAAGTTAGGCCCCAACTCAGCAAGGCCAAAGATTCTTGTCATTTGATTCCCAAACAAACTATTTTATTTTTTCCACTAAACCACACCATCTTAAATAAAACTCTTCTGCAGCCAAATTGGAAAGAGAAAATCACTCTTTTTCCTTTTCCCCCCCAGCACAGTGTTTCTTATCCTCAGTTCTAAAGTGTAAGCCATGTCCTTATTTCCCTTTTAGGAATCAGGGCAGGAATTAGAAACTGCCTACGTGCTTGACATGGCCAACTAGGTAGCAGTGGCCGCCATAGCCAGCCAGAAACAGTCACTCCAGACAGGGAAGCTTGTCTCTAGAACTGGCCCGAACCTGGTGCCTAGGTGGGCATGGTCTCAGTAAGGCCCCTCTGGCTTCTGGCCCTTTCTCTCCTTTGTTTCTCTGGCCCCTTCCTTCCAAGCCACCTTTTCTGGATTCATTCAGCTCTGTGAGATCAACGCAGCTGCTCCAGAGTGCTGTGAGAATTTGGGGACAAGCAGTAGGAGAAATGACTCACATTTTCACCTGGGCTTCCCCCTCATCTCTTGCACAGGAGCTTGCTGGGGCTTGCATAGCCTAATCAGGCCAGGGGGCCCAGGTGGGAAGGATTTCTGTTCAGAGATGCTTTTCTTCCTGCCCCAGCGGTAACAGCTCTCTTCTCCTTTCTAGCCTTCTTGGAGAGGGAAGCTGAACAGCCAGTCTGAGGAAAGGCAAAAACAAAATGGGAAACTCAGCTTCTGAAATGCAAATATGATCTACTGAGTTATTTGTGCTGGTACTGACGGAGAGGAGGGAGCAGTGGAGTGGAAAACACAGAATAGTGGCTAATCCCACCACATTTTATATTTGACTTGGGAATCGAGCAGATGATTCTCCCCACTTCCGTCAAGTTTACCATCCTCATTCTCCTTGCTTAAACCAGTTGTATTTTTTCCAGAGTGTAGACTGGTAGTGTCCCCAAAGCCAGCTAGGAGCGTTTTAAAATCTCCTATAAAAAATCTGCCAAAGTTGGTGGGTTAAATCCCCCCCTGTTTCTCTCTTTCATTCTCATTGCTCTTCAAATGTCAAGATATTTCTTTCACATCAGACAGAATTGGGCTTGCTGCCTGATCATGCCTCGTAGGAGATCCGGCCCCAGGCTTCCCTGCCTTTCTCTGTGATGTTGTCACAGGAGAATTGCCCTCACCCTGTGATGTGCTCACAAAGCTCCTCCCTGTCACAGAAAGAACAATCTCTTTTTTTTTAGGTAAAATTCACCATTTTAAAGTGTACAATTCAGTGGCATTTAGTACATTCACAGTGTTGTACAACCATTCTTTTTATCTAAAACATTTTCATCCCAGCAAAAGGGAACCCCATAACCCACTAAGCAGTCATTTCCATTCCTCCCTTACCCCTAGTCCCTGGCAACTGTTAATCTGTTTTCTGTTTCTGTAGATGATCTGTTCTGGGTCGTTCACATAAATGGGATCATACAACGTAGACCAGCTTGTGTCTGACCCTTTGATTTAGCATAATGTTTTTAAGGGTCATGTATGTTGTAGCATGTACCAGGATTTTGTTCCTTTTTGTGACTGCTCATATTACATTGTATGTATATGACACAGTTTGTTTATCCATTCATGCAGTGATGGACATTTGCATTGTTTCTGCTTTTTGGCTGTTGTGAATGGTGCTGCTAGAAATATTCGTGTACACGTTTTTGTTTGAACACCTGTTTTCAGCTCATTTGAGTGTATCCCTAGAAGTTTTTGCTTCTGGGCAAAACTAGTTATCCCTAGAAGTTAGAAGCATTGCTGGGTCATCAGGTAACTCTCAGGTTTAACTTTATGAGGAACCACCAAACTCTTTTCCAGTGCAGCTGCATCATTTTACATTCCCACCAGCGGCACAGGAGGGTCCCAGTTTCTCCACATCCTTGCCAACACTTGTTTTCCATCTTTCTGACCATAACCATCTTAGCACCTGTAGACTGGTATCTCACTGTGATGCCCAAGGTCTATATGTTGGGCACTGTGGGGCAGGTGTAGTCATGAGCAAGGCAGATCCTGCCCCTGGCCCTACCCTCCTGTTGCCAATGAATCCAGGCATTTGTTATTCATTAAAAGCAGTAGTAAAGAGAAGGGAGCTGGCCTTGTCCTAGAGTATTTCCATTCTGCACATTAGCTGGACTGAATGTTGTTAGCAGCATCACCCATGTTGCTAAGTTTAGATGCTCCTTTTTTCAGCAGTTAATTACAGGGACTTGATATCCCCTTACACTGAGCTTCCAAGACACATTTTAATTGGCTTCTGCTGCCACAGTGATACCTTTGAGTGATGCCCCTCTAACGGCCACTGACCCCGCACTCCTAGCACACAACCTGGTTAGTGCTGCTCAATTGTTTCAGGACTCTCAACATTTCGAAACCTTTGGAAGATAAGTCTGGGTCACCACTGGGGAAGGCCGAGCCCAGGAAAGTCAGATTAAAACCCGAGCAGTTTGCCACTTGCCTAGAGCAAAGAGAGCCATTTCCCTGGATATGCCTCCCCGCTGCTCAAGAAAGCCCTAAACTTCCTCAGCCTGGTCAGGAGGCCGCCCATCAGGCCCAACGAGGTGAGGTGCAATCGTAACTTCTCCTTAGGGTGCAGGTACCTGCCCATTATCCCCAGCAACTGAGCTAAATTCAGTCTGCTTCCCCCAGTGACCCTAAAATTCAAATGGCCTGGGACTCCCAGAGAATCTAATTAAGAGAACACAGGGGACAGTGTGGTGACACTGTTGAGTGTACAGCCCTCACCCACAGTCTTCTGATTACACCTACAATAAGCATGATTACAGTCCAGTGAGAGCAGTGGGGTCCTTCCACTGGGGCAACAGGTACCAAGACCGCACCTTGACTTTTCTCACCAACCTCTTTCCAACCAAAGGTAGTGAGTTAAGTCCACACAATCTTATTACAGGCCCACTACCTTTGCACTTTGAAAGTTAGAGAGAGGTGGGATAGCACAGCGGGGTAAGCCCTGAGGCTCCTGGGTCAGGAAGACAGGTTTGAACCTGATTCTCTGATGTATTAGCTGAGTTCCCTTAAAGATGCTACATAACCTCTCTGAACCTTGATTTCCTCACACAGTTACAACTAGTCCTGCTGCTGTGAAACGATGCTTCAACGGAGAGGGGAGACCAAAGGGTCTGGAGGACTTAGAGAGAACAGTTCATTTTGCCTGAGTTTGCATAGGAGGGTTTCATAGAGGATATGGCCTCTGAGAAGGGCCTTGCTGGATGGGAAGGCTTTCCCCAAATGGAGGAGGGGGAAGCCCCGGCGTAAATGAGGCAGGGAAACGTGCAAGTACTTGGTACACTCACCAACCGCACAGATGGAGTTGCTGCAGCGCCACCCTAGGAGTCTGGGCTGTTCACAGAGATGCAGTCAGCACGAGCATGTAGTCCTAGGAGCATGGTCAGACCTGAGCTCAAAGCTGACTCAGAGATGGAACTTCTGATGCCTCACTTGCTGCCTTCTGTAAAATAGGGATCATAATGTGAGACCTAAATGAGGTAAGAATTTGCAGATACTCAGCTCAATCCTTGATGCCTAACACACTGTGAATAAGTACTCCACGCAGTTATGACTCCGTCTGTGTTGTCGTTACAATTTATAGTGTCGGCCACAGGGAGTCATGAAAGGCTTATGTACAGATTAAGGAATGTGAAGAGTAAGAAATTATACACCATAGATGATGGCGTGGCAGTTTGCTATTTTAAGTGCTCAGTGCATTACTTGGCTGGTCATTTATCGAAAAAGGACTCCAAGAAATGGGGTTAAATTTTGCAATTACTCTCCTTGGTGGTTCTCACCTCTGGGAACTGTAAATATGGTCCCATTATTGACATCATTTTCCTGGTAAGAGAAACATTTGTATTTTCTTTCGTGTAAGGTTTTGATGGCTTCTTGTATTTCAATTTCATAACAACTAGAGAAGTACAAAAAGCGTGCTAGTATGAACTGCTGCCCTCAGTCCAGAAAGAATATATTGCATCTCAAATAATAGATTCTTGAGTCTGGGATGGAAGGTAAAGGGATAAAGACATAGGCTCAAATCACAGAAGGATCTGAGTAACATGAACAGGAACTTTTTCTGAAGAATCTCATAAGAAATTGACCTCACGCCACATAACTTCAGAGCTGAAAAAGACTTTAGAGATTACATAAGATGAATTATTATACTTAACATTATTTACTTCAAAGAAAAGAAAAGTAAGCAATGCCACAAATACATTTAAAGAGTGCATATGTGTCATTACTTTCATACTCAAAACTTCCTTTTGAGCTAAATGTTATCATCTCCATGTTACAGATGAAGAACTAAGACTGGGGGGCATGAATGGAGTCAGTCCATTCAGGCTGCTGTAACAAAAGACCATAAAGTCAGTGGTTTTTTGTTTTTGTTTTTGTTTTTGTTTTTGGTATCATTAATCTACAATTACATGAGGAACATTATGTTTACTAGACTCCCCCCAGTCACCAAGAACTTAGTGGTTTATAAATAGCAGACATTTGTTTCTCACGGTTCTGGAAGCTGGAAAGTCCAGGATCAAGGTGTTGGCAGATTCTGTCCACTGAGGGCCTGCTTCCTAGCTGGCTTTTTGCTGCAGTATCACATGGCAGCAGGGGAGAGAGAGATTTTAAGGGCCTCTTTTATAAGGGCACTAAGCCCATTCGTGAAGACTTTGCCTTCCTGACTGAATCACCTCCCAAAGGTGCCAGTTCCTAATACAATCACATTGGGGGCTAGGTTTCAATGTATGAACTTGGAGGGGCACACAAACATTCAGTCTCTAGCATCTGCCCCTGGATCCCCCAAAATTCATGTCCTCCTCATGTGCCACATATGTTCGTTCATTCCATCCCAAAAGACCCAAATTCAGTCTAGCATAAATGTATAAGTCTAAAGTCCAAAATCTCACCTAAATATTATCAGATATGGGTGAGACTCAAGGTATGACTCATTCTTAGGCAAACTGCTGTCCAGCTGTGAAACTGTAAGATCAGACATATTATGTGCTTCCCAAATGCAGTGGTGGGACAGGCATAGGACTGACAGCACTATTCCAAGTGGGAGAAATAGAAAAGAAGATAGGATGACAGATTCCAAGCAAGCCCAAAACCTTAAGTCTCAAGAATAATCATCCCTGACTGCACTCTGCCCCCAGGCACACTGTGCACACTGGAGCAGATGTGTAGCATTTTGGTAACAGAGCTAGAAATTTATGGGAGCCCTAGTTTTCCATTTTATAAAAATGAGTAACAAATGTTAAGAGTCTCCAAAAGGTTAGTTTGCATAGGTTCAAAATATGAGTAAATTCAAGAAAATCTTAGTTTTCTGCATGAGAGAGCATGTGATTCTTTTAAGGGGAAACAAAGGTCTTCAGGGATCCCCCCTCTCCGCCCCTCTCCCCCGCCCCCCGCGATGCAGCCTCCTACACCCTCAGGGAAAGATCCAAGACTTCAGCCTGGAGTAGCGTGGCTTACGACCCTGTTCACATGAAAACCAGCATCCCGCCTGGGCCTGGTGCCTGCAGCTGCCTCTGTCTAGGAGTCTGCTCGAGCCACTGCTTGTTGGTCATATGCACGTGGACAGAATGATTTCTCCAGAGTACAAGTGGAATATTTCTAAAAGGTTAAAATTGTTAAACTCACTACCGTTCGTGCTGGTTGACTTAAGTAGTAATTAAAACACTGAGATACGGGAGATAACTTTCAGGCGTGTAAACAAAAGCACATTTTATCTTACTGGTTTCTTACACCCTCGCTGCTGCCAGGGAGGAACCCCAGATGGTTATCACTCAAGAGTGTAACTAGGGAAACCACAAACCAGTCTCAGTCACCATGGAGATAGCCTTTTATTTGTTTGGCCTCTGAGTATTTGTGACATCAGCAAGGCTGCCAAGTAAAACATGGATACTACTTACAAAGAAATTCAAATTCCCACCGAGAAAGGTTGAGAGTGACATTGGAATATTTCAGCGGCTTTCAGGGTTTCCCGCAACACGCTTGCAGCAGTGCATTGTAAAGGGACAGCCCGCTGTGCATTAGATGCAGTAAGGAGCCTTTGAGAGCTGATGTAACCAAAAGCTGAGTTTGTGAATCAACAGACATTTTAAGGTTTAGGGACACGGATGAAGGAGCGATGACGTTCCATTGGAGTCCACCCCAGGGATATAGTAGGGCGAACAGCCATGGCAGCTTTCCTGGACTGATGAGTTTCCCACAGTGGGTCTCAGAAGTTTCAGTGCTAAAACGGGGAAAGGACCAGGCAAACCTTGGCAAGCTGGACATCCTGCACAGAAAGCCCTTTGATCCTAGTGTCAGACTGACACAAGAAAGGATGGGTTTGAGGCAAGCCTCAAAACATGAGAGCACGTTTTGCAAACAATAACCAAATTTGGTCCCTTGGTCTAAAAGTTGCTGGGATATAAATGAAACTCTTGCATCATAAATATGGGATGTTTTCATTTGATTTGGGTTCTGTTTGTTGTTGTGTTCATCAAGAAATGCCAGAGATTTGATTCAAATTGAAACTTGTTCAAATTAAATGAGCGCTCAGCTTCTTCCCAACAACTATCCTTCGTGCTAAATTGCTTTGCAGGTTTTTCCCCCTGCATTTTTCAGCACAAATTCATATGCCAAATCCCCAACAAACCAGAAACTATGTAAACAGAGAAGTGGAGTTATTGCTATTTCCCAACGATGTGTAAACCCCCCTTTAGTCTCCCAGGTCTGGCATGCCTCTTTGGCACTAATCCATCACCTGTGTTTGCAGTATTGCAGAGCTTGCTTCCTGGAGCATCTACCAGAGTGGATGCAGTTATTCTCCTGCTGAGAAGTTGCGTACATTGAACAGCAATATGATATATACTAAATAAAAGGTATTATGCTAGTCTTTTGTGTTGCACTGTGTGGTAAAGTATACATAACAGTGCTTGTTAAAATAGACTCATGCTTCAATTTCAACTTAGTTCTAGGCAGAATGTTCTAATCAGAGAGCTTAATTAACCTAGGACTCTGTCCTTTACAAAGTAGGTTTGGTTGGTTGAAGTCCTTGGTATGCTAACAAC
This sequence comes from Manis pentadactyla, assembly GCF_030020395.1. Classification (NCBI taxonomy): domain Eukaryota; kingdom Metazoa; phylum Chordata; class Mammalia; order Pholidota; family Manidae; genus Manis; species Manis pentadactyla. Next base: position 42,715,789 of record NC_080020.1, on the reverse strand, counting down.
CACTTAATTGCCTAAATATCTCTATAAATATGATTAGATACGGGAATAAAAAATTTCGGAGGTCAGCAATCACTTTTACCTACTTTATTACATACACTTACATTTACATGAATACAATAGGGAGATACTGCATGTAATTATTATGTAGGAAAAATAGACATAAAGTTGTCAGTTCTATGACAGAAATTGTGGACATATAAATAATTCATGGATCAGTAAGCATACAGGCATGTATAGTTGGGTCTGGTGGACAAGTGTACAAAATGTACAAAATAATAGATTCACCTCTTTTTGCTCATTTGAGATGTTATTTTTATGTGAAATTACAGTCGGTCCTTAATGAGAACTGGTGACAATTCATTAGCAGACTGTGGCTTAGATCAAGTGTTTGATTTGTCTACAAAGTGTGGCCAGTACTCAATTATATGAGTGTGTGCATTTCTTTTGAATATAACTTTTTTCCCTTTGCCAGTTAAAATAACCTTGAGTTTTATTTATTTTTTTTCTTTTGAAGACCCCAGCCAGCAGCAGACAAATGCTTCTACAAATTGTTCTTTAATAATGATTTTTTTAGAATAGTAAACTGTCACAAAAAACAACCTTTAGAAGTGCTGCTAGATTTCTTGTTTCCTGCTCACAGGACATTTGGATAATAGGGAGAAAGGAAATCAGATGCAAGAACACTTCATGTTTTGTCTTCCAGCCTTCTGGCTTGTTTTAAGAAAGCAGGTATTCCCCGGGCTTTTAAATAGTGGCAACATTCTATTTCTCCTCAGCTTAGAAAAGGAAGTGCACTTCAAATGTGGATATGGTGGTATACATACATTTCATCAAAAATAAATTCAAATTAGTTCAGTTTTTAGAACTCTTACACCTTTTTAGATAATTGAGATGTAAAAACCACGGGTGGTAACTTTCTTCCAAACATTTTCAAAGGATGTCTTATAATTCACTCTACATCCTCAGTACCTAACATAGTGTGAACATCTAATAATACTCAGTTGCTCTTATGGGTTAATTAATTGTTAGATTCCAAGACCAGAGACTTGCTTTGAATTTCTAGTAAGACTTCCTTTGTGAATTTCATGCAGAAGTCCTTCCACTTATTTTGCATACTCTGTGTAGTTTTGTTCAGAAATTAGCAAACTATTTAACTCCAAAGGGTGCTGAAACTTAGCTACCTCTCCACTTAACATGAGGAGGACTGCAGCAACTCCAGCCGCAGTCCTAGAGTTAAATGCTGTGGCTGGATCTTGGGCCCAGAGCGACGGCACCCTGAGCTAGGTTTAGCCATCCATGGACTGAGATGCTAGGGCACCTCAGAACATCTGGATGAGATTCTGGAGATTTCTATTTTCAATGTATTCCTCTTGGAGACTCAAATGCATCTTTGAAATCATGAAATTTTCTTTCTTCTTCACTTGTAGTTTGGTGGAAGTGGTTAGAAGACAGGTAGATTACACTGAATATTGTAATCAGTTGGGGGTTTTCTTAACCCTTTTTTAAGGATTTAGATAGGCTTACGCTTTTGAATCACAAAAACATTTCTATCCTGGTTCAATTATGAAATTGGAAATTGTGACAAAAAGAGATGAACTGTGATATTGTGTTTACAAATGGGAATTCTTACAAAAGTGCTATCTCCCTATCTGTTGTTTGTGGAGATTATTTTAAGTCCTCACGCACACTGGCTTTCCTTCCTGAGTTGTTTATATTATCAGAGTGTAAAAATACAGTGGTCAGAAATCTCCCTTCGGGGAATCCGCATTTAGTTCTTGCCTGAGGATTCCTTTCTAAATGGACTCTTGTATCATTTTAGCACACATTGTTTGCTGAAACCTGAGCTGCCAGGGAAATTAGAGCAGTTAATTTAATAAATATCATGAACATTTTGAGGCTTCTAGACTTATCACAAGCAGGAGAGAGAATGAAATTGAGTATTCTGTATAAAGTAGAGGGCAATAAAAGTCACCTCTGAAAAACAGCCAAACTCCCCTCCATCCACTGCCTTCCTGCTCTTCATCCTCACCCTGGGTCCATATAAATCTCACATTATTCCAAGTGTCCTTCCTAAACGCTCCTTAGTAGAGGTCTGTGTGGCAGGCAGGAAGATGGCCCCTCATGCTGTCACGGAGGAACAGCTCTATCATAAATCACTGTTAGTGGTAAGGCCATCCGCCACAGCCAGGACAGTGTCTCTCATGGCTTAGGGCTTTCTTCCATGTAGTTTGAGCCCACCCTGCCACATTTCCAATAGAAGGGCTCATTCTGCAGCCATACATGACCAGCTGTGACGTCCCTGGCACTGTGCTAGGCACTGGGGGAGGTTATTTTGTGTGGGGAGCAGAAAGGATTGAGTAGCAGCACAATGCGCACTTCTTATTACTGAGGGAAAACAGAAGAGAGCCCTAAGGCACCCTACAGCTGCTGACTTCTTTGTGCTCCAATTGCTAAGTTCCTTTTGTGCATGCCTCCTGAGTAAGGGGTTTTGTGCAGTGGGCAATTGGGCTTTTCTGACTTGTTTTTGAGAGGACCTTTGAATAAGTCCTTTCAAAGGCACAGTATAGACCTTTCACCTGGGAGCTTAAAACACCTCTCTGCAGCCTCTGTCGACCCCTAGCAGCAAACTGCTAAGTCAGATGCTTTGGCCTAAGCTCCAGAAGGCTTTCTGTGTTTAGTGGAGATCTACTCCCAACACCCACAAAGAAATGCTAGGCTTGTGGTTAGTTTACTCCCCTCTCCTGTGCTTCAGGACTAACTTGTGCCTGTTTGAATTGTTATTTTGAAAGAGAAAGTAACCTTCTCTGAAGGTATGTGTTTACGTTGTTCTACGGATCTAGCTTACTTTGCATGAAATACCAGGATTGATTGCAGACAACTAATGAGCTTTTACAAACACTCTGCTGCTCAGTGCCATGAACATATAATAGCTGGGAAGTGAATGGCCTCTTCGGGCTTTGTCTGCCTGACAGGACCCTCACAAGGCCTTGTACCCCTGTGGACTTCCATAATGAATGAACAATGCATATTCGGAATGATTCTTTGACTACCAAGGCTCAGATACTGTTTATCTGCAGTAGAATGAAATGAGATTACCTTGGTTATAATAAATGTCTTCTAGAAGAGCACACTTCATAAATATTTTATACTTTGATACATTTCATATGTTTTAAAATAGTCTGTAAAATACATCCACAGAGTTGCTCATAGTAAAGCACTGTTTTCACCATTACGAATAAACGAGGTAACAATTTGTGCCACTGAAACTATTTACACATCCCGTGGTTGATACGGTATTAGACATCTCTGCTTTTCACCTTAAAATGATCAGGGCCCTCTCTGAAACTCTTTATCTCCACCACTTCATATCCCTGATGGGACTCTGAGTAGTAGAGTTTTAAAAATTCTTTAGCACACCTCCTTTCCCCACTGTTTTAAATCTCTCCGCTCCATTTTTTCTCTTCTTTCTATGAGTTTCTCTTCTCCCTCCACAGACTGAATTCTTTCCATGTAAAATTCTGTACATTTAGATATCCTATTTAGTTTCTTGCTCTCAGAAAAAAAAGGAATAGAAAGTGCTTCACAATCCAGCAAATAAATAATATCCTAAAGGCAAGAACCTCTCTAAAATACCTGCACAAAGGCAGATATGCCACAAGCTGCCATCTCTACTCACTACCACGGACTTCCTAATTTGATGATTTAGGTACTTTTCTACTTAGGTGGATAGTGCCATTTTTGCCGAATTCAGCATGTTCAATGAACAATTTCTTGGGGCCAAAAGCCAACTCCACTGCATTTCTGCTGGGTAAGGTTTGATGGTCTTGGCATGGGGTGGGGGTGGTTGATTCATCGGCCCTTAAACTGATGATAAATCCAGAAGCCGGGCGGCAGTGCTAGGCTGCCTTTACAGAACCTTTGCAGGGACTCAGCAGCCCCAGCGCTCGTGGGAAATCTATGGAAAAGGACACTCAACAAACTCATGTTAAGAAAGACTCTGGAAACATTGGGGGTAACAAGAACACTGAGAATCCATGTGAATGGGTAGGAGCAAGAACTTTGAACACTAGATATAGAAGTCATCAACCTAAAAAGTGCTTCCGCTTCTTGAGATAGCCATTTCCTGTTTATTTAAAAAATTTTTAAAGTCTAAATCTTGTATTGTGAGTGTCTTTTGAGAGGATGCAATTCCCCATAATATCATAGCCGAGCCCATCTGTTGTGATATACTGCATAACTCTAATTGTATGTATTTCACTCGTTGTGCATTTATGCAACCCTACATCTACATGTTTTTTCAATGACAATATTTTAATTCTAACTCCACCTTCTTTCAGCAGAATATAAAAACCTCCGTGAGGGTTACCAAACGTAGCTTTGACACATCTTTTGAGGAGAGTTGTTGGGATGGATTAGTGCAAGTTACAAATGAAAATCTGGCATCAGGAAATCCCTCCACCTAGGGGTGCTGAGGTTTTTTGAGACAAAAGGAAAAAAAAAAGTCTCTAAGGGAGTTTTCAGTCCAGCTATACAGCCATGCTTGTGTCGGCCAGCCTCCACCTGCCGCCAAAGTCCATGATAAGCTGCACACAAAATACAGTAGACAATGTGGTGCTAATAACCATTTTCTGTAGTGCATTATTATTTTTTTAGAAATAAATGAGTAACACATAATAATATTTAACTTGGGGTATGGTCATGACTTATGCATCAGATACATCTTGCTTTAGAGATAATGGTACCTATTTATCCCTCAACTAAAATACCTCAGTCCCCAACTAGAATGTTTATTAGTCAAGGCATCCTTTTAAAAGACATTATTTTCATGTTCATAAGATGGAAAGGGAAAATAAAAAAGGAGCCCTGAAATAGGAGCATTTAATTCTCCCCAATTTAAATGTAAGTGGTCCATCTTTAAGGCAATAACGATATTCCTTTTTCTCCCCCATCAGGAATGCTTCCATCAGTGGATATCTTTAATGCTGATGATGGTCGGTGCAGTTGTAGGGAATCTGTATTTAGTCAGAAAATGCTTCAATAGAATGACCTACCAGATGGGCCCCATAACAAAGCACAGAGGCATCAAACCACCACAGACATTTGGTGCTTAGAATAATAAAAAGACTATAAAATTAGATTAGTTGAGTCTAATTTGGAATTGGTATATTCCCCATGCACCCTTGCCGCTCTTGGGCAGATAAAGCCTTGAGATTTAGCACTGTGTCAGAGCACAAGACTGCAACTTCCAGTAAAAGGGGGACGAGGGAGAGGGAGAGAAGGGAAAAAGCATTCTGGGAGGTCGCGGAGGGCAGAGCAGTGACCTCCAATGATTTACAGGCCTTTAGCTTAATGAAATTGTTTCAGTGACATGACGGTAAGAGCTCGTAATGGATTGGATGCCCTAATGTAATGAAATTACTCCCTTCTGCCTAAAAAAAAAAAAAAAAAAAAAAATGCGCAATTAATATTTACTGAGACCTGACAGCCTTTGGTGCGCTCGTCCGTGTAGTTCTCTCAGACAGAGAGGAGAGACAGCAGCGTGGCAGACAGGCTGGCTCTGCGCGAGCTCCTGGCGGGGACGAGCAGAGCCTGCAAGGGGTGGAGGGACAGGCGCTCCGGTGGCCCGGGCCGCCTGGCTCCTCGGCACTGCCCCCACTCCGCCTTCATGCTGTCCCCTTGCTTTCCCACAGGCAACTGGACAACAACCACATCAGCTGCATTGAAGATGGAGCCTTCCGAGCGCTGCGCGATTTGGAGATCCTGTGAGTAGATTCTGCGATCGCTGCCTTGTGAGCGTGTGCGTGTGTGTGCCCGTGTGAGGAGGAGAGAGGGGGAGTGTGTGTGCAGGGGTCCGTGTGGATGCATTTCTGTGTCTTTTGCTGCAGTGCTATTAAAACTGGGAACCAGGAGATCCCTCTGGCTCACCGTGGCCAAAGTGTTTGCAGGCAGCAAAGTGTGATTTCTCACCTCTCACAGACTGGGGTTCCTGCTAATTAAATATCCATTGGTCCTTTCTCCCCACCGATGCTCCCTCAGTGTTTGTTGCTGGGTGGAACAGATGGGCTGGAATAGCCCCCCAGTGCCTGCCAGAGCATTCAGGGAGAGTCTGTTCGGGTGTGGGCATGCGAGGAGACAGGTTACAGGTCTGGGAGACAAGAGAGGGGATAGTGGGAATCGCCAGAATCCAAAAGGGACCTGGGCACAGGACTGGGGGCAATGCCGAACAGCCAGTGAAGTCCAGTCATTGCCCTTGCTCCCGGATCTCATCTCAGGTTTAAATCTAAACTTTAAGAGGTGACCTTTACATGGCAGGGCGGGGGAAAGATGAGAGGAGGTAGACTCCTCCCCAGAATTGCACCCTATATACCTTGTCTAGAAAAAACTAGGTAGCTGCCTTTCTGTGTTCTGGGTTTTCAAATGGGGCCAGCTAAAGAAGCCTGATTTCCAGGGGGCAAAGTTAGCTGGAAGTCGTCTTGGGGTCATTCAAACTAAAGTTGAATTGTGTAAGAAAAATTATTCTCACCCAAATCTACACTCGCAGCTGTCCCTGATTTGGGGAAACCTGGAGGGAAAAGCAATAAAGCCTAGTAGAGTTTGTGTCAGGAGATGAGGTTCAGTCCAGTTCAGCCCTGGAATTGTCTGTGTGACCTTGGGCAAGTCTCTTCTGCAGTCAGAGCCTCAATTTTCTCACTTGGAACATGAAGGGGTTGGTTGCTCTATCTTAGGGGTGACTTCCTCTTTCCAAGTTCTGTAATTGCTTGGTTCTAAAAATAGTTCTGATGGTACAGTTCTATCTAGCGAATGATATGAGTAGGATTTATAGAGCATCCCCCAGAAAAAAAAAATTACATAGTTACCAGTTTACATATCTCTGATTCCAGAAGAATGAAAAAATTAATGAATGAACAGTTCAAAATGTCCCTTTGTACATAAAGGAAGGTTCTCCTTCCACCTTCCTTTTCATCTGGCCCCTCAGACTATAGCAGTGGGTTGGAGAAAGCCTCTCCACGTTGTGTGAGAGGAAGGTGATTCCAAGAGGAGTCACGGGAAATAAAGGGGGTGCTGTGCTGCGAGCCGCTAGATATCTGATGAAAGCTGAGAATTCCCGGTACAGGAAAGGCAGGAGGACCACAGCCAGGGAGGTCAGGTTGTCATTCCTAAAATGGATGGACTCCTCTCACCCAAAGTCTGACCCCAGAACCAGCAACACGTGCATGTCTATCGAGAAGAGGATTACAGCCCATATTTGGTACCTTAGGACCTCTCTTACCAAGAGGCTGGGGCTGTAGGCACAAATTTCCCACCTGCAAAACACGTTCTGTAGAAAGGGCTGCTAGGAGCATGTCACTTTTTTCTTGAGAAGAATGAGAAAATCCTGGGAAGAGACCAGGAAACGGAAATCACCAGCTGCCACAAACCAGCTGTGATGCCCCAATAGCCCCACGTTTGTACTCACTCCTCAGAGCCGTGCTGTCCCGCCCCACCAGGGAGAGGAAAGCACTTTACCATAAGACACTTGCGGGCATGCTGTCCCAGACCCAGTGGGTCTTTGGCCAAGCTACTCAACCTCTCTCTAAGTCTGTTTCCTCAACTTTAAGAAGAGACGACCTTTTGTACTACGTAGGGGCTTTCCAAATGTTGTCCCTTCTCTTCCCCTTTTTCCCCACCATGCCCTCACCCCCACAAAACCACTGTCCAGGACAGAAATGGACTGCTCCTCTCTAGCCCAATGTTTGCTATAAAAAATGTTGGTCTCCAGGTACACCAGCTCTCTCAAACTTGAATCTTAAAAGCCTATAATGGGGGTAGCGGGGTCGGGTGGGGGCTGGGGGCTGTGGAGGGAGTAGTTTTCATTCCACATCATTGCAGAGAGCCCACAGGCTCTGATTAGTTTATCTTCTCAATTCCAAACAAAGCCAGATCAATAGCTTTGTTTTAAAGATGCTTTCATTTGGCTTCACATGACTAAGTACTCAAAATTAATCATCATCAGTTATTCCATGGGATTTTCATTTCCAGCAGAGGCACACGGCTTTGGAACCATCCGTCTTGATGGTGAGCCATTCTGAAATTGGCTAGAGCTGACATCTCCATTTAAAGACTCTCCCCTTCCCACTCCCAGACCTTGCAAATTTCATCTACACATTGACATTTTATAACACTACTCTGTAATCGCAACTTAGGCACCATAAAGAATCTTGACAAAGAATCTTGAAATAATAAATAGGAACTAAGTGAGAGCATCATGCATTAAATTAATAAATTCTTCAGAGAGAGCCAAAGAGAAAGACACAGAGGAGTTCAAAACACCCTATGCCCAGAAAGGTGATCTCTAAGTGTCTAAAGCTTTGAAAGTCTACAAATCAAGATAAGATGTAATATTTTGGGTGTGTTTTCTCTCTGACATTAGACAGCATGAACTACAAAGCAAAGGAAGACTCAGGATTACCTCCTGGAAAGCTCTCAAAATTAGGGGAAGTTTGTGGACGTCAGCTACAAATAGAAATATTTTAGATGGGATCACCATGTTATTCCATCCTTTCTGAAGAGGGCAATGTCATCAAACTTCTCTCCATTAAGGCTGAGGCTGGTTTTACCAGTGACATTGAATGAGAGCTTAGGAGGTGAGTCCGGTAGGGCGCCACTGGCATTGAGGAGAGAGGAACCACTACCAGGTGGAAAAGACTGTGAAATCTTCCCACTTCATCCTCCTTTTTGACTCATGCACAATCACAGAGCATGGTGGACAAAGAAAAAGAACCACCTCCCACCCTTTTCCAGCTAGCCAGAAAAGGGACTGAGAAAAAGCATAGTATGGGTGAGACTTTTCAAGGCTCCTGTGCCACTACAGGAAGTCAACACAAGGGATAGTGCCTAGTGTGTGCTAGGCAGGTCCCCGTACCCAACACTACAACCTGTGCTTTTACATTTTTCTCTCTCTACGTCCTCACAACCCCTCCATGAAGCTGCTCTATCGCCCTCCTTCTACGAAGGAGTAGCCCATCTCAGAGAAGCCAAGTCACCGCTTCACTAGGAAGCAGCAGAGCCTGTGTGATTAACCATTCAGCCAAACTGCCTTTCTGACCTGTGTTGCCCAGGCTTGCATGGGGCTGGCTCCCTTGAAGCATGGCCAATGTGTGCCACAGAGTGGTGTGAACCGGCCCCCCGGAGCTGGACAAGGCGAGCTGTCAGTGCCTCACAATCCAGCAAAGAGAATGTCAGCGCCTCCCACAAGCTTATGAAATTGTCATTTTGTTTACCCAGTGAACAGGTTACCCCAAAGCTGAAGGTAAATCAAACATGCAGGGGAAAGAAAATCATCCTGCTTTTTCATTGACTTATGTTCCAGGCCCAGAGATGATTCACTGTCATCCCTGGACAATGCCATTTGACTTTAGCACTCAGCCGTTTTGGGGCTCCATTCTCCAGATCTCCCCAGAATAAAGCTCCGCCTTTCTGTATGGTCTTAGGGTTCTTAACTGAGGGGGTCCACCTCCCGTGAGCACAATGCCTCTGCTACTCAAGTCACTGCGCTTTTATTTCTACCTGTTCTATACATTTGCGTTTCATGTATCACTTTTTTTCCAGGTTGTGCTTATATGCAGTTGAATTTACTAAGACCTCACTTCCAACCCATGGTGGTCAGGAGTCATTCACCACAGTGCTCTGAGCAGTGGGTTTCTAGCTCCTGACAGCTAGGCTGAGAACAGCCAGGCATTTTGCCAGTTACACCAGTCACCTCTGTGCCCAACATGCCATCCTAGGTCAGAAATCTGTTCAATTGAAAAAAATAAAATTAGGAGTATGGACAAATGAAACAAGAACGAGAAAACCTAGTGAATAAAATAAATTTTTTTCAATAGTCTTGTGGGAGAAAAAAGATTATAAGACATTGTCTCATGACTACATGTCGCAAATCAGAAGTTCAGTCAATACATTGCCAAAAATGCCAAACCAAAGATGTGGGTGACATATCCTGAAAAGGCTCTCCTCTCCCAGGCAGTAGTCTGCCCTTGGTCAATCACTGGTTCCAGCTATGCTGCCTGCAGATCCCACAGGCCTGCAGATAACCAGTGGGTGCTGTTTGCAGGTCTCACTCCCATTTATGACACTTGCCAATTTTGGAAATTCAGTGACATTATTATAGGTTGGTCCTGGAAGGACTTCAGATGCCACCAGGACGACCTCTTCCTGTTGAGATGAGGCACAGAGAGCAGAGAGGCTGAGAGCAGGCCCCAGGCATAGAGCGAGGCCTGTGCCTCCTAACACTTGCCCCCTGGGTGCTCAGCTCCCCTCACCCTTGTCCCGGCCCCAGCCAGTAGACTCACCAAGGGAAACAGGTTGGCGGCAGCAAAGGGGCAAGAACCTGGGTCTCCAGACCCCTGATCCAGTGTTCTGTGCCTACATGGGGCACCGCCACACAATTAAGCTGTTCAGAAGAAACCTCCCAACCAGATTGAGGATCCGAAGCACAATTCTTTCAAAATCCATTATCAAGTGTTTTGTATTATTTAGGAGGTTGGGGAGGGCGAACTTTAGTCCATGACAGACCCAAGGGATGAACCAGCTTTCAGGTCTCTTGAAACCAGAGGTTGCAAACTAGACTACAGACTATGTTGGGTCCACAGATGAGGTTTTTTTAATCCTGTTGAGTACTTTTTAAAAATTGAAATTAACGTATCATTTTAATGTGATATTTAAAATAGTGATATTTTCATAAAAGTCCAGATTTCCAGCTTTAGACTTTGGGCAAACCAGAGCATCGGCAACTGTGGGCTGCATTTCTACTTTGTGATGACAGTTGTGGCTGAGGAGTGCCTGCCCTCCTTTAGGTGGGGCATGGAGACTCCATATTCTCACTGACCTCCACTCATTTCAGTTACCTGCCAGCCCAGGTAGTCCCTGCTTTAATACACCCAAGAGGCTACCAGGGACCTACTATGTGCCAGGATAGTGCAGATGCCAGAGACAGTAAAGCTGTAAAAGAACAGATGCTCTGGTGGATCAAACTCCAGGGGTTGACCATGAGCTTACCAGAACTGTTGAATGGATGTGTACAGAGAGCTAAGTGACATGGAGCCCAGGACTCCCAAACTGAACGAGGACACCCTGGGAGCAGGCAGGCATCTCTCATGCCCCATCCTCTGAGGAGCTCTTCTCAAGAGTTGAACTAGCTTCCAAATTCCCTTTGATTTTAAAGTAGTTGTAATTAAGTTTATGCAAATAATGAGAAGAGATCAACACCTCCTACCCAGTTTCTTGCTCCCCAGACCTTTGCCTCAACCCATGTACTAAGCTCCCTCTCAGCCCATGTTTAGAGAAGAGAGATTCAAGGGTTAAAGCAGTGGTGGGAATTAACCAGACTTTTAGTGGTGGGAATTAACCAGACAAGTAGTTCTAATTCAACCACTTACAAGTGGTATGACATGGCCTGACCCTGAGCTTCACTTGTAGACACAAGAATGGAGAAGAATTTGTTGGTATAATCTGAAGGCAGTGAAAGGAGATTGACACCATCCTCATACCCAGATCGGATGAGCTCACTCTCTTATCCTGGCCACGGGGTGCTGGGCACTGGGTGCAGGGATGTTTATAGACATTGTCGGTCCAGTTCAGAAAACCCAGATGTAATAATGCAAATGGGGGTCTGTCTTCCACTTCTACTGAGCTTCCTCTGGATATGGAACTAGATGCCTCGATTAACAAATAGTAATAATGTAATAATATATAAAACAATAATGTTATAGTTACTAGTATAGTCATTATAAATGTTATCATTACTGCTATAACCTCCATTTTTTTTGCATCTGCTACCTGCTGGGCACTGAGATCAATTAGAATGCAGCATTTTATGGAAATCCTCAGCACAACCTTACAAGGTGGATCCTATTAATCTTATTTTACCAATGAGGAGACTGAGGCTTAGAAAGGTTGAATGACTTGCCCAGAGCCACCCTGGCAAGTACAAGAGGACTGCTGTCCCCATATCAAATCCAGCTCTGCCTGATATCTGCCCTGCACTTAACTGCTCTGCCCCAAAAAGTTAAAATTAAAAAATCTATTCCAGAATACATATACCAGAAAAACAATTATATGTGTTAATGAGATCACCAGCTGTAATAAATGCCCAGAGTAACTCAAGAGCAATAGTTTCTCTTTTTGAAGAGCTGACCCAGAGGGCTTTCAGATCCAAAGCTGCGACCTTAATCAGCATCACATCCAGTTCCACAGACCTGCCCCAGACCTGGAGGCACAAGGCCGAGGTTGAGCTTGGGGGTGTTAGAGTCCTCCCATAGGACGGACTGACAAACTAGCTTTACCAAACTGGGTGGTGTAGGGTTCATTTCCTTAGTGAAAAATAGAAGCACTAATACCAGCTCCTGAGGCTAGTTATGTGGATTGAAGGAGATGTCATAGGTGTATGTCTAGCAAATAGCAGATAATCAGGATGCTCATAATGATCCAAAGTTGAAGGATACCCCTGTACTGTTTCAATTTCTTATCTCCAGAACCTTGCACAAGTCTGGTACATGGTAGGTAGTCAGTGAAACAAAACTGAGTTAAAATTAATTAACTGAATTGAAGCCTACTCTACCTCGGTCTCTAGATTCTGCTTTGTCTCTGGCCCTGAATAAAATTAAGGTTGCATTTGTCCCAGAATAATTTCAAATATTGAACAATATACTATTTTACTGAAACAGCATATTTATCACATTATCTTTGGTTTTTAATGCCTCCAGCTAAATGGTGATCTTTTTTTTCTTATGAACAATGAACAAAATTAGAGCCACAGGAAAATTGGTGTTTTGTAACAGACAAGACTCATTTTCATTTATTTACAAAATGTTTCACCTGGCTTTCTCTGGGCGAGGCAAACATTTTGCTTCAACAGTCTTTGGAATCAGGGTGGTTTAGTCATGACATAGCTTTGAATATAGAACTGTCATTGCTTAATGAAAGTCTTAAAATACCTCCAGAATATGATTTTTTTTTTGGTACTGTACTGCAAATTGTGATTTGTTCAGGCAATCAGGATTAAAATTGCATTTTGTGGAAAGCATCAGTAACTTTCATTCAGCCCCTGGAATACTAGGAAAGGAACTGTGTTTTCTATAAATCTTCGCTTGTGCCACACAACACACCCTTCCTTCAGCCATCCAGACTCAAAGTTTGATCACAGTCCTGTTCTTGAAATGACTAGCTTGGTTTTGAGAACATTTGCTTATGGAAAATGTGAAAATTTCTTTGAAATGTAAGATAATTTTTTCCCATTTAAATAAGCAGTACTTTAACAGTTCAAGTAACTAGAACCTGGGAGGTTTAGTGGTTCCCATTTGATGTCATTTTCCTGTTCCCTAAAGGTTAGTTTAGTCTCTGAACTGAAAAGGTATTGGTGTACACTCCTGGGTTAGGAGAGGATATGGAGGAGATCATTGAGTTGTTCTTCACCAACAGGGGATCTTGAAGCAGTAGGACTCCCATTATCAACTTCTGTGAGCAGGACTTGACTGGCATCAGGTCATGAAGTCTTGCTGCCCCCGGGGGCCACACACTGCAGCAGCCAGCTCTCCTGGCTGATATTCTGGCTTGTCAAACTAGGTTTGCTTTGCCCTACTTAAACAAAATGGGAAAATACCTCTGTATCTTTGAAGAAACTTCCAGAGGGTTTTCTCTGATGGGGCAAGATGAGGGGGCCAGTGGGGAAGCGCTGCAGAGCTGCTAAATGCGTGGGGCAGCCAGTTCACTCCCAAGACAGGGAGCATCGACATTGATCTGCCAATGTGCTCCTGTGCCTCTGGTCAGCCTCTGCTCTTTCTCCATTCCCCAGCTGCTAGTAGAGGCTGTGGCGACCACTGAACACGTTCTGTGACTGTCTTGCCCCTTGATCAGCTCTTGTCTCATGGTTCTCATTGGTCTCCAGGCCAGTGGGGCCATGATCCCCTTGAAGAGCCGAACCTGCCTATTGCTGCCGCCACTTCTATCCAGGACGGGAGGACTGGATGGCCCCACCTGTGGCCATGAGTCCAGTGCTCTGCACAACGGAGTCCAGAAAGCCAAAGTCCCAGGAGTCAAGCAGGAAACTGACCCCCTGCTGCCAGTTGGCTCTACAGAGGGGAGGATGACATGGGGCAGACACAGAGATGCAGAGCTGGGGGGTAATCAGCTCATTGCCACCTTGCCCTGAACTTCCATTTCCTATGTGCATAGGTACTCAGCAGCAAGGGATGGTCAGGAGGAAGGGTGAAGGGACTGTCATTCTACTTCTCCAAGATCATAGTTGGAATCTTTGAACTCATTGTAAAGAACCCCTAGAGATCCCATTCTCTTTTGACTTATAACAGTGGGAGTTGTTTGCAACTTTCAGAGTTTGGCAGATGTCCTATCTTTGTGCCGATTTGGGCATCCACAGTCCCTTTCACTGCTGTCGGGAAAACTATTCCCATTCAAGAAATGCCATAGGACCCAACTATTGACCAATAGGTTGGATAAAAACTGCCAATGAGCGGTTTGATTATTTTTTAATTGTTTTGGTCTTTTCCAATGCTTAGAAAAAAAATAGAATTAATTACCAACACTTAAAACTTGGGTAATTTTATTTAAAAGTGTGAAATTTCAACTCCCCTTGAATATCTAGGAGCTGTGGCAACTCTGGGCCCACTCGTGGCTACGATGGTCGATAGCTTCACTGTGATGGAGGAAATGTTGCGTATCTGTGCCATCTAATACAGTAGCCACTAGCCACATGGGATGCTTGAGCACTTGAAATGTGGCTAGTGCAACTGAGAAACTGAAATTTTTATTTTACTTAGTTTTAATTGATTAAAATTTAGATCGCCACATTTAGCTTATGGCTGCCTTATTGGGTGGTGTAGGTTTAGAGCCGAGCGGAGAGTACCCCATTTGAACAGGACACGCCCTCTGCAAATTTCCAGAGTCTCCACCGGGCTGCTTTCCTGTTTGCCTTGCTGCAAACCTCTGGAGTTATCTCCCTTTTATAAAAAAGCACCATGTTTAAACAGTGTATTTTCCGAAATAAATACTTTGAAGTACCTGCCACTCCCTCCTCCACTCTGCCCTTTCTCTGTTTTAATTTAAACATCTGTATCTTGTACCCAAACACCCATTTTCACCAAAACCCAGGAGTATGGTTGTTAAAACCTTCTCCCACCAAAGCAAAACCCTCCCTGTGTGAATTGGTTTGCCCATCCCAATTATTCGCTTCTGTCAGCCTTGCAAATAACTTCCACAAAGTCAACTGGGTAGGAAAGTCACTCCCATGTCTGGACCTGTCCTTTCTCTGTACATAAGCTAGAGATGCGGCAGCTGGTGAGGGAAGCAAGCCTGTTAACCCCACAGAAGCAGAGAGCTGGTATCTGCATAGAGAGAGAAGAAGCCTACTATTTTCAAATGCCACCCAGTGGGAGTTGGTCGCAACTTTCAGAGTTTGGCAGATGTCCTATCTTTGTGCCGATCTGGGCATCCACAGTCCCTTCCACCGCTGTCAGGAAAACTATTCCCATTCAAGAAATGCCATTTTAGAGCCAGCACCAGCCCCGTGGCATTCAGAGAGCACAAGTGTAGAATGGAAAGCCCCTGGGGGTTAACTGTTGCCATCACTTCATGTTAAGAGAAAATACGCCCCCAGAAAGGCTGAGTGACTTACCCACAGCCACAGAAAAATTTCACAGATTAACTAGGCCTGAAAGCAGCTCTTTATCCAATGCTCTATATTGCTGTCTACCTTTCCTCTAGATTAGCAGGCAGGAAACAAAGAAGAGTGAGGCTAGCCTCTTCGCTTTGTCCATCCCACCAGCTCTTAATCTCTATAGCCTTTTGCCAAAGCATGGGGACCAATACCCTGCCTTTCTAGAGCCTTCAGGCCAGCAGCCGCTGCTTGAGAGACAACCACCCCGGAGCCCCAGCAGGTTGCTGTCCAGTCAGAGCGCAGTCTGGGAAAAGCTCGAATTCCACATCATTCATCTTGGCTACCAGTGGTGACCAGAGGCCCAGTCACTAAGCACTGGGTGCCCCTGCCTATCTTTGAGCCCAAGTATCCTAAATAAATTGTACTCTCCCTGAGAGACTCTCTCCCTTGCAAATATCAGAGGACCTCTGTGCCATCTCAGCCTAGAAACAGAGTTTCATGCACCCTGCCCAGTTGGTTCTGCTAACAGCTCTGAAGGCTTAGTTCCAAACTGCACACAAGAAATGACTTTTATGTTTAGACACAGAACTGGTAAGTAGCATGTGGGAAGCAGACAAGAGTGCACCCGCCTGACGAGACAGTCTTACCCTTACAAATAGAAGCTTCTTCAGGGCTCTTTGTCCCCAAGAAATTATAGTGGGAGAAAAAAAAACAGTGAATGAATTTCAATCATTTAAAGATAATTCATTTGAACAGTAGGTTCCGGGAGCACATGTCAGCTGGTGGCTGCCCTTCAGGAGATGCAGTATGGAAGGAAGGAATTAACCACATTTCACCTAATGCCATTAAAATACTTTGATTTTACATATATATCATATCTATGCTATATATATTGAGACAGATGTCAAACATATATATACAAATATGTGGATATACACATACACATTTGATTCAAATTGTTAATCTGTTTAGTTCAAAGATTAAAACTGGCATCTGCAAGTCAAATCCAGTCCCCGGATGTTTCACTTGTGACTTTTGTCCCTTCAGATGATTTTGTTGCCAACATTAATGGAGACTTCATATAAAAATTCTGGCTGTCTGATGTTCTTGAGCAAAGGGAGTGACTGGTTGCTGCGCACCTGCATTCCCGTGCAGCAGTAACCCTCTGAAACATGAAGTGAGGACCTGTGTAGTAGAGGCGAGCTGGCTGCAGGCCCCACACAGCCTGCCTGCTGATTCAGAAGCACAGCCTCACTCCCACAGGCGGTTGGGCTTATATTCCTGGATCAGCCCAGAAGGCTGTTCAGAGTGGAAATTTTTTATCAGAAGATGCCAAAAGCATGGCCCTTCATATTTGGAAACTCACCAGTGCCATCAGTCAATATTTATTGAGTCACCTTGTGTGCCAAACACCAAGCTAGGCCCTGCCTTTCCAACAGGGCACCAGGCAGGCGTGTTCTCTGCCCTCTCTCAGGGTGCCCATTAGTGGGCATCTTCGAATGTTCCCCTTCCTCCTGTTTTACGGACTCGAATGCAACTGAGGTGGAAACTGTCCGTTTCTGCACGTCTCTGCTGCACTCACCTGTCTAGTTCTCTATGCTGGAGCTCATTCTTTCCTCCCCAGCCCATTGCAGACATCTTGGCACACTGGCAACTTCCCGACTTCTGAATAATTCAGGAGACAAAATTGATTGTCCAGGTGATTTACAGATGATGAAATAGAAGTGGGAGGCGGAGGCCATCTTGCTCATGTTTTGTTTCAGGTACATCTTACAATTAAAGCGGTCACTGGGAGGCAGCTGAATCATTCTGAGTCACCACTAGGCAGTATTCATGATGATCTCAAAAAATGAGTCACGAGTGCTTCAAAATCAAGGGACCAAAAGCACTGGAGTACTGACACTGTCAGGAATACTTACAACCTGAGAGTTTGATCGAGCAAAGATGAAGACTCTTCTTTCCCTTTGGATCTCCCACTTTTTACATTTATTTTGGAGGCATTTGTTTTTCCCTTATAACACGGGAACTCTGCTGCTTATAACACCAGAAGATGGGTCTCTGCCTGTCATCATAGAAATACATAATGAAGGAAGAGCCCAAGACAAGCCCTTTTGTAAGGAATCCATATCATCAAAGGCCCAAATTGGCAGCTGATTGTTTTTATTTATTTCTGTAGGTTTTACATGACACCTGGAGACCATTTAAAATGTTACTTGGCGGGGAGAGCTCTGTGTTTAAAAATAACGCTCACCCGGTGCCAAATCACTTTAGAGTCGGGTACAAATATTGAGACAAAAACCCCAGCTGTTATTGCTTTGGCTGCTAATTTGAGGTGTCAAATGAGAGCTCAACTGCTATACGTCAGTGAATAAGGCCCCTTGTGAGATCATTATGTTTTCTAACAGTTGAGAGTAATGGCCTAATCAGTGCGGCATCAGTTGTTTTCATTATATGCCCACACAATGGTTATGAGCTTTAATTTAAACGGTCCACAGGGAGATCAAGGAAATCAGTGATATGCAGCACCCAGGGTAGTGCAGGAGGGCAGGTAATTTCAGAGGTGGCTTTCCACAATCCTGTCTCCTCTCTCCTTCCATCTCCTTCCTCCTGCCCCATCTGCCCTCCGAGGTTCATTGCCTGCTCCTACCAGGCAAAACAGGAGCTTTGCTTAAGAAACACATCTGTACACTTGGTCCTTGAGGGTATCCTTAAAAATTCCAGTCAACCCATCCAAAGGCAAGAGTAGCCTTTGGCAACACATAGCCTTGTTAGGCAAACCTTGACCTTAGAAAGCTTTGAGACATAACCTCCCTCTCTTCTAGGCAGCCTCTACCACCCGCTTTGCTCTCTGTGCTGAGCTCCCTCTGTTCTTCAGACAAGGCAATGCTCTTGCCTGTGAGCAGATGTTGCAGTGAGACAGACGCCATGGTCTCTGCAACATCAAAGTCAGGGCTGTATCCACCGTTCACCTGTATGACTCACCTCTACCTTGGGAAAGATGTAGAAATTGGACAGCTGAGGCCTGTCAGAGACAACCTATAAGAGGCCATTTTGTGGGATGGATGAAAGCATAGACCCTGCAGTCACACTTCCCTGGATTCAAACACGGGCTCTACAGCACTATAGCTGTGTGATCAGGCAGAGTTCATTGATCTTTCTAGGCTCTAAAATGAGAAAGACAGTAGTATCTCAGCATCACTGGGAGAATTAAATGAGATAATGTGTGAAAACTGCTTAGCCCAGTGCCGGCATATAGCAAATACATAATAAATAGTATCAGTATTATTGTTATTTTGAGCATCTTTAGTGGAAGATCTTGGCAAGCTGACCTCAAAGCAATATCCTTTCTAGTCTAGCTTGTTAGAAGAAGGCAGAGAGTTAGCAGGAGACCCTGTAAGATTCGGTTTATGTTTTCTCAAAGGATGCATTCTTGTACATTATCCTTCCTGATTTCTGGAGTTTCCTAGAGCCTCCAGCCAAATCAGAGCAGGGCATAGCTGGGTAAGAAAGGCAAGTTCAACCCTGACAAGAGGGGAGCAAGGGAGCTTCATCCCAAAATGAGTCAGAACAGCTGGGGAGAGACCACTGGCTGGTATCGAGGCTTGAAGAAGCCTCTCCCAACTTCATAGGGCGTGGTGGTGGAAGAGGGATCTCCTATGTGTTCTTCTGGGGCCAAGTTCACAAAGAGATGCTCCCTACACACATTCTAATGGGCCAAGCCGGCTAACAGCATTCACATTCCCGGGATCTAGGCCTGTGTGCAAAGACCTGGTCATCAACAGTAGGCCTGATTCCTGGTGCCATGATGGCTGTCAGTCAGCAGCCACCAAGCAAGACTGAGGCGAGCCAGTCCTGCACTGCCATGTGAGCCAGAGAGGAAAGTGGGCATCTGAAGGACCTGAAGTGCCCTTGATTCCATTCTGTTCTTCCTGCCCAAGCCAGCAACAGGTGAAGGCAAAAGTGAGCCCACCCCGCAAACCCTCCCTTTGAGGTCCATGTGCTACCAGAACCTTCCATGCTTTTCATCCCCAAGGACAGCAGTTTAGATATTTCCCACAGGGTCCAACCACAGTATTTGCACTCAGCTGCCCTTTAGGCAATGATTCTGCCTGCTTTGGTCACATCCAGCCCTGTGATTCAAATATAGGTCCTGTTGGAAGTTGTTGTATATTTCAGGCTTAGAGTGCTGGCCTTTGGGCACACATTTGCAAGTGGAAGTCAAGGAATTTCCAAGCTTTCTTTAAAAAGACATTCTATTGCCATGGCTGCTGCTGATTCACTCAGGGTCTCAGGGACTGTTAAAGAGGGAACCACCCTATTTATCTCCACTTAAGGAGCAGTCAACCTGCCTTGAGATAGAGGATGAATGGGCCCCCTCACCCAAGGAGTATGGATTCCCATACTGGATGGACCCCTTGTGGAGAGGACGAGGGGCTGCAAGAGTGCCCCAGGAAGGCTGCCCTGCTGGGAAACTGCGAAGGCACTTACTAGGAATGCCTGGTCTTGATACATGCTCACAGATCATATTACTGCATTAAAGCCAATTACATAGTGTTATGGACACACAACACAGATTACACCCAGAGCCAGGAAAGCACAGTGATAAAGTGATGCCCTAATCGGAGGAGATGGAGGGAAATGTCAGCCTTATTAAGGTTGCCAGGGCGGCGTGACTGCAGCTGGACGTAGCTCCTCCAGATCAAAGATGGCTGTCTTGAGGGGTGGGAGGGAGAACCACCCTTGGGCACTCAGCAGAGCACATTGGGGACCGGGGAGCAGGTGCCAAGTCGTAACACTCCAAGGGACATCACAGCCACCTCTATTGCGGGCTGTGTACTATTTCTGAGATTGGGCCTCTTCCTAAGCAGGGAAACACCGTGCCCTCCATAAAAGAGGCCTTTGGTCCCAGAGGCAGCAAGACAGCAGCCTCTACACTGCCCTCTGCCCTTAGATAAAGGCTCTATGCTTAGCCTTTTCCTAGTACACCGGTTTGCAGACGTGAGCTTGCATGAGAATCCTCTGGAGGTTTCATTAGATCACACAGGCTGCAGCCCAGACAGAGTTTCTGATTGAGTAGGTCTGGCAGGGCCTGGAGAGAGGCATCTCAAGCTCCCCTGTGGTGCTGCAGGTCTGGGGACCACATTTAGAACTCCTGCCCAAGTTTACTCCATGCCCAATCCCAAAGGTGGATTCACCTGCCCCATCTCTTGAACAGGACCTTCTCCTTGGACCTGACTCTGTCACATCTCTGTGGGTTCTAGAAGCTGTGGGGCCCATCTTCCCAGGCAAGAGCATGGTGTGGGGGCGAGAAGTATGGATTCTAGAGTTAGACCACCTGCTTTCAAATTCCAGCTCTACCAGGTGCTGCTTGCACTTTCCTACCAATGTTTTTTGTTTTTGTTTAGATTTTGCAAGCCTCTGACTAATCCTCTTCTCTTATAGAGCAGTTATGCAACTTGCCCAGCATAGCACAGTTCATCACTGGCGAAGGCAGGGCTAGAGCTGCCTGGGTCCAGAGCAGCCACAGGCTGGCAAACATTTTCTATAAAAAGTCAGATAGTAAACATTTTAGGCTCTGACTGCCATATGGTCTCCATCACATCTACTCAGCCGTAGTAACACACAAGCAGCCACAGACAATACATAAGCAAATGCACAAAACTGTATTTACAGAAGCAGGCTGCATTGGATGGGACTTGTGGGCATTAGATTGCCGACCCCCAAAACAGATCGATTTGTGCCCCACTTCTTCATATGTTCATTGTTCAGGAGCTTGTGTCCTGCCACGGTACCCCAGTATTTAGCTGAGGAACCCGAGGAAGTCCAAACTTTTTCAGGATCTAAAGTTCTATTGGGCATCATAAGAGCAATAGAAAGTTCACTAGTTCCTTAGGGCCCTAGGGGGAAAAAGTTAAATGCCCTCTTTCTAGCGCTCATGTTCTAGAGAGACTGGAATCTATTGATAGAGTGGCATTGTCCAAATGAGTCATTTTAATACAGAAAATTATTCCTTTTCATTGGGCATTTATGCTCCACTCATGACAGAACAGAAGAATGAACTAGACAGGATCAGGGTTTTACAAGAGAGAAGTAGGAGGTAGTGGACTGTCTTTTAAATCTCAAGAAGGGAAATGGCCTTATTTCCACACCATACTGAAATGCCCTTTCAGGAGCTGGTGATGGGGCAAGAAGGGGAGGCCAGAACAGTCCTGAAGTTTTATAGAAGTAATTTGACCCTGACCTTGAGCTTGAAACCTGGTGGGGAATGCTGTTTTGGAAACATTTACTTGGAGAAATCCCTCCAGTCTGGGTGACTCGGGGTAAAGAATGCTTTCTAAAAATATCTCCAGAGGAGGAGAGCAGTGAGGTTGAAGCTGGATTCTGGAACTGGCAGAGCTCCTCCACGAGGTGGAGGGAAATAATGAGGTTGATGAGGTCACCACAGTGTCGCCGGGCCAGCCATCCAATGGGTGGGAGTGGGACATTGTCAGACCAAACCATTTATTTTTCTGTTGGTTGATTTTCAAGGCAGTTTATAGAATAAGAAGCAGCAGGATGCTTGTGCAGTTACTGCTAGCTTTGAGTGCCAGGGTGGATGATAGAGAATCTCAAGTTTGAGTAACAAACTTGCCCTGAAAACAGGGAGCAGTGGGTATGTTGAAAGAAATTGTGGTGTAAAAAAGAACAGCGATTCCTGAATCGTCTAGGGGCTCATGTACTTCCCTGGGGAAGTCCTTTATCTCTTGTAGCCTCAAATTGGTCATCTATAAAATAGGGATAATAATCCAACCTCACAGTGTTACAAATATCAAATGAGGGGGATGTGAAAGCGTGCTGTAAGCTATAGAAGACTAAATACATGAGCTACAGGAGTAGCAGATCGTGATCAGTAAGCATTGCTGTGAGCCAGGCGGTGTGCTAACAAGGCTCCCCATACCTTGTTTCAAGAGCATGGTGGTCAGCTAGATCATGCCCCCGCCCCCCAAAAATGTCCCTGTTCTCATCCCAGAAATTTATGAATGTCATCTTATATGGCAAAAGGTATTTGATAGATTGTCTAACGTATGGATCTTGAGATGGGCAAATTTTCCTGGATTATCCAGTTAGGCTCTAAACGTCATCACAAGGGTCCTCCTGACAGGGAGGCAGGAGTTCACAATGTGTAGCAGGAGATGTGACCACAGAGGCAACAGGTGCAGCAATTCCAAGAAGGGGCCACAGGCCAAGGAAAGGGTGGCCCCTTGAAGTGGCAAAAGGCAATGAAAAATTCTCCCCCCCGATACCTCCAAAAGAAATGCTGTCCCATGAACCCATTTTAGACTTTGGACCTCCAGGCTGTAAGAGAACAGGTCTGTGTTGCTTTAAGCCACTCCATTTTTGGTAATATGTTAGAGTAGCGATAGACAAGTCCGGACATCATTCCTGGAGTCAGGCTTGCTTGGATTCATATGCTGGTACCACCACTTCTTCATCCATGAAGTGGAGATGGTAACAAAAGCACCTGACTCTTAGGGTGGCAGGAGAAATTCGGTCGAGATGGTACAAACTGAACCCTTAGCCCCGTGCATGCCTGGCATAGAGCTCTCAGTTAATACTGGCAATTATGAATATCATCTTTAATCGCTGTAAAGCTCTGTGAGGTCAGTGCTATTGTTATCTCCATGTTACAAAGGAGGAAACCTAGTAATTAAGAAAACCCACTCATGGTTGCACAGGCTCCACGTGGCAGGAGCAAACTCTAAAGCAGGCCTGTGCCTTTGAGCCCATGCTTGCTGACTCTGCTCCCCTGCAGCGGGGTTATGACAACACCATCTCTATTGACTGCCACCTGCCTAGGCAGGGGCACAGAACCAGACAGAGCACCGTGCTCCCTGTACAGGCAAAAGCCAACAAGACTGGAAGGAAATCAAATAAATGTGCATTTATTAGGGAAACAAAAACTGTAGCTGCCATGGAGATCAGCACCCAAGAGGTTGCCAGCCCTCTGACATCCCTTGGCTGGCCAGCCCCATGCAGCAAATCATGAAAGTCTGAATACTGTGTTTAGTCATTTTGGTTCTGGAATAATTGCTATTATCGTAAATGTTTTATAGCCCTCATTATGGCTCACATTTAAATATCAGTGTAGTAATACATTAATAAGTCATTGCTGCCGGACTCCTGCCGGATTCATTACAGTCCAAGCCCTGCATATAACTGCACTGTATATTCAGCTAAATTAGGGCTGGCTGTGAACTCAACCTGATGCTGAGTGCCCGGGCAGGGTCAGAAAGAAGCCTCTTTCTTGCAAAGCCTTCTTACTCTTTGCCTTTGAGATAAAAGGAATGCTTAGATTTTGCCTGGTAGTGAGCCAGTGACCCTAACTAGGTCTCCCCAAGTGTAGAGGCTAGAACTCTGGGATGGATGGTTGGAAGGGGAAATGAAGGCATCGTTTCTGCCCCAGAAGCATTTCTAATCTGTTGGAGGACTTGGGGGCATAGTTCTCACTTGCAGGAAGCTCCCTGCCTGAGACAGGAGACGCTGGTCTGATGGAGTGAGAGATTCTTCGGCCTTGTCTGATGAGACATTCTGAAGGTTTCCCAGGTCGATCGACATAGGATGGGTTAACCCTCACACACACACGCTTATAGAAAAGATAAGACACAAGAAACAAAACAGCTACATAGCCTCAACTTCATAAAATGCCAAGTATCTGCACTGGTGCATTAGTGAAGTTATGGAGTAGGTAGAAGCAAGCACCATAAATCTGGCCTGTTCATTCCTCTTTACCACACTCTGTGCCTAAAACAGTGCTAGACACAGGGTGGGTACACAAAAAGTATGGGGGGGAGGAAAACGGGTTAGATTCTGTGCCTTTATGTAAATAGATTTCCTCCTGGCCTTATGAGCCACAAAAATGCCAGGTAGGTCAGGGGGAATTGAGGAATGCCTAGGATAAGGGGGTGTGCTCACTGGAATCCTGCTGTCATGTCGGGAAGAGTCACAGGGGCTGGAGAGGAGTCTGTGCAGAGCCCTGTGTGGGGCAGGTATGGAGGCCACTGGATGCTGCACAGAGCTCTGTTTCTATATCCATGGGGCTTGGGGGAGGCCCAGGAATGAGCAGGAAAGGACGGCATTCTCTCCACCAGGATCAGGAAAGGGTGGCCTCCATTTATGGAGTGCACACTGCATGCTAAACCCTTTACCAGCCTGTGAGCCAGGTGCCTTTACCTGCCTCCTTCTACCCATAAAGAATCTGTGGATGACAAATGTTGATAATTTTCCCAAAACCGCACAACCAGGGTACATGAGATTCAATTTGAACCATGTATGTATCAGGTCATGGGACGAGAATTCACAAGACAGAAAATGTTGGAGGATATTTTTACAAGAAGATAATGTGTTTACCAAGAGCCAAGAGCAAAAGAAATCTGTTAACCCATGAAGGCTGCCAAAGAAAGGCTCCTTCCTGAGCCAGTGGGACCCTGTGAGTGGGCAGGAGTTGAGCTGATGAGAAGGAGATATCTGCTGTGGACCCTGGGAGGAGCACATGAACAAGTGGCCTCTACAAAGGATGGTGCCAAGGCTGTATCAAGCTTTTGCTCTTTGGGCTGCAGAGTGAAATAGGTATGAAGTCAGAGGGCTGAGAACCAGGCTCAACCTTCCTATGTATGGCTGCCTCTCCATCTGTGCAGTCACTGAACCAATTGACCAGAAGAGGCTCTCCTGCTACATAACATTTCCACCTCTGCAGATGCTTCCTTGGTCCGTTTCTGGAGTCCACTTCTTTCTTACTCCTTCTCCCTGTACAAAGATACCAGTCGGGGCTAACATTGCATTGTAGGAGTTCCCATCCATGGTCATAGAAGGTACAAGAAAGGAGACTTAATCCCTGTTCCCACAGAGCTCACAGACTCATTTAAGATGTGCTTGAAAAATCAGAAGACGTGTAGCATCCTGTGGGAGGCAGTATATGCAATGGGCGAGCAGAGTTCCCAGCAAGGTGGGGCTGGCTTCAAATCCTAGTTCCAGAGCTTAGCAGCTAGGGGTCCTTGGAAAAGTTATTTTACCTCTCTGTAGCTCAGGGTTGTGTGTTATTGAACAAAATGACATACAGTAGCCCTGCACCCCCCCATCTGCCATATCACTTTCCACAATTTCAGTTACTCATGATCAACCGTGGTCCAGAAGCAGATGATCCTCCTCCTGATGAATCCTTTGGTCACTAGTAGCCTAGGCCATGTCAGTACCCCTACTTCATTCACCTCACTGCATTTCGTCACTAGGCATTTTCTCATCTTACATCATCAAGAAGGTTGAGTACAGTGCAACGAGTTATTCCGAGAGAGAAACCACATTTATACAACTTTTATTACAGTATATTATAATTGTTCTATTGTATTAACTAGTTAATAGTTCATCTCTTACTGTACCTAATTTATAAATTAAACTTTAAATTAAATAAAACTATATAGGTGTGTATATATAGGAAAAAATATAGTACATACAGGGTTTATTGCTATCCATGGTTTCAGGTAACCACTGGAGGTCTTGGAATGTATCCCTGTGGATTGAGGGGAGCTACTGTGTAACTGTTTCCTTCTTTCTAAAATGAGGGCTGTAATGTGTAACTGGCACTGTAGTTGTAAAAATTAGAGCTATTGTAATGCCGCACTCAGCACATAGTAGGATTTCAGGAAATGTTATTATTGCTCCTGACGGATAAGCCAGCACTGAGAGGGCAGCAGAGGGGAGCAGGGAGCCGCCTGAGGGAGGGAATCAGGGCTTCTCCGTGTCTGGAGATGCGGCCACCTGCCTCCAGCTGCCCCGCTGTGTTGACGTGTGATCCCTCTGCCAGCCACCCCTGCCCACCTGTCATGCGCACCTGGTTGCCCCGCGCCATGCTGCCACTCTCTTAACCATGTCCCTGGTCCTCTGTCTGCAGCACCCTCAATAACAACAACATCAGCCGCATCCAGGTCACCAGCTTCAACCACATGCCGAAGATCCGGACTCTGTGAGTAAAGCTCCCCGCTTCGTCCCCCAGCCCCTGCCCGCTTAGGCAGCCCGGAGCGCCCCCCACTAGGCTGCCGGCGAAACCCACTGTGCTGACTTGGCAGCTGGTTCCCACATCCACACGCCGCCTCCGTCTACCACTAACGAAGGGGTGTTGGTGGGCGAGGGCAGGTGGCGGGAAGGGCCACAGCGCCCAGGGCTCGGAACCACCACTCCGCAGCAGACAGACTCCTTCCCCTTCACTCTGGGGCGGGGCGGTTCTTCCTGTGTCTTCCATCTTGATGGCAAAGTTTGTTAGTGGTATGTTGTCACAGAACATACAGAACTGAAATGTAATGATTCACCATCTCCCTAGCTACAGCCGTGTACCCCTGGCAGTTCTGTCCTACTGCCCGTGGCTATGATCATTTCCACTTGGAGACCAGCGGGCCAGAGGGAGTCTCAGTCCCTCCTTCTCTCCATCCTCCCAGCCCACACCCACCACACCCCCTGCTTACCCGCTCCCTGGGTGATATTCTGGTATTGGAGTGCAGTAACTCGGTTCTTTATCTGTCATGTTTGGGTGCACATGTACTGAAGCAATCTCCCTTAGCACCCATCCTGAGAGCACCTCTAGTGCCTTCCTTCCTGAAGAGCTCCCCTCTACTCGAAGCCAGAGACCCTTTTGTGAGTTTCTCTGCAAATAGACTCTGCCGGCTTTTCCAAAGACTTTCATACCCAGTGCTTTTCTTGTATAGGTGGACCCTCAGTGGTGTTTACATGACAGGAACAGGGGAAAGCCAGCTCCCAGGAGCTTTCAGCCAAATATGTTTAGGGCCAAGGCAAAGGGCTGAAATTCCTGCTGGGCCCTTTCTTAGCTCCGGGACCTCTGTTCCCTCTCCTATAAGTAGGCATGATGGGGAGGCTCAAGTTAGACTAAATATGTAAAGTGCCTGGCACGGAACAGATGGTAGGTAACATCAATATATTATTATTCTCACCACACTGTTTATCCAGAAATCTGGACTGAGAGTACCAAGCATGGCCCCTGAGCACCATGGAATCTGAGATTTGAAAATCCTTAGAACACTGGTTCCAAAAGTGCAGTCCCTGGGCCAACAGTGTCAGCAACCCCTGGACTTGTTAGAAAAGCAAAATTTCAGGCCCCGCCCCAGACCCCTGGAATCAGAATCTGTGTGGGAGCCAGTCTTCTGTTCTGAACAAGCCCTCCACGGGATTTTAATGCTTCAAGGTCTGAGAAGGCCTGCATCTGTGACAGTGGAGCAATTTACAAGGCAACAGTAGGGAACCCCCAAAGAAGCCCACGGAGCTGAGAGGCAGACGGACCTGAGTTTAAAATGTTAGCTCTGCCACTCACTCTGGGCAACTTTCTGCATCTGTCTGCACTTCAAGGACAGTGAGTTAATGAATGCTTGTCTCCACGTTGTGAGAATGAGGTGAACTCACAGGGAAAGTGCCTGGTCATAGTGTGCACCCAACAAATTGTAGTTATTATGAAGAGGAAGAATTCGAGTCCCGCTTCCATCATTGTTCCCCAATTCTTCCTTTGATCTCTCTTGTGATTGCATAATTCAGCAAAGAAAATCTACCTTTTTCCTTACCTTTTAACATGGGATGGTGCAGTAATGGAGTTTGAAGGAGAAACCACCGGGTCTTTAAAGACCTCTTCAAAGTCCACACAAAACATGGGTGAGCAGCAGAGGCGCATGGCCCAGGGCTCCTGGCTAAGAAGCTGAAAGCGAGCCTCCGGGTGTGGGGCCTGCATCTCCCCAGACCAATGGGTTGAACAGAAGGAAAACAGCCCTCACTTGCAGAAATCACCAGGCCTGCTCCCGTGGCCTTCCGCTCCTGTTATTTCAAGTTTAGGAGCAGCAGCACAGAAGCTGGACAGGGTCCGCAGAGCGGGGTGGCTAGGTCTGGACTTCAGTGCTTCGTTTGGCCCAGCAGGGGTACAGAAAGAGGGCGGGAGGGTTTTTCTCCTTGTTCCTGTTGTCGTTCTTCCCTGTTGTCCTGAACACTCATCTGATGAGTTCAGATCAGTCAATCTCATCTGTTCCCTTTGCTCCCTGCCTGCTGCCATTTTCTCTTTAGTTTAATTTCAGAGATGGCTCTGTATGGAACTCCCTGGAGACTTGAGCTGACTGATCCCCGTTCACTGTAATTAAAGTGGGGGGAAGGGGACTGGTGGTGGAGAAGGGGGAAGAGGAGAGATGAAGGAAGTCCTAAATGGGATTTCTAAAGGAAAGCTTCTATATTGAATTCAGAAAGCCACATTTTATAGAAAATGAACACTGCCCCCTCTAAAAGGATTTGCTGGAAATTTAATTTAGCGCCTGTGGCTAAAAGGCACCTTTTACAAATTGGCATTTGTATTCATTCACCTTATCCTCTGTAAAGGTGGTTTCACCAGTGTGAGATGTGGTGTTTCCATCAGCAAACATTGCAGAATAACATGCAGAATAACCACCTAGCCACCTAGATGCTTTAGTGTCTAAATGAGAGATGACAGCCTTGTACAGGCCGGGCCGTGGCTGGGAAGAGACGAGTCTGGAGCTGGTCCCCACACGGTAATGGCCACAGGTAACATCACTTCCATGGTTTACAGTGTGCCAGGCCTTATGCTAAGCACTTCTCACAAATCATTTCAATCCTCATCACAGTCCTAGGAAGGGGCACTACCAATATTCCTGTTCTATAGATAACACTGAGGCCCAGAGTTAAGTCAGCTGTCAAAAGACAAAGAGAGAAAGCACAGAGCCAGTGTCAGATTTGGGCAATTTGATGTCAGAGACTGAGCTCAGCCTATTCAGCAGGAACAAAGGCAGACGAACGTGTTCCAGGTGAGCCTAGGAAGAGGCCAGAGCTCCCACAGGGCCTAAGGAAGTGTGGCTTCCTCACGGGGGCCACCCTCCCCTGTCATTGCCACCCCACTCACTAAAATAATTGAAAGTAATTAAAATAGTTTTCCTTCTCAATCAAGAGGATTATCAATATTCCTGGCAGTGTGCAGGCTTCCATTTCATGATCGATGTGATTTTCTTTCCATATTAGAATTTGGGATGATAACTGCTCTATTTGATCTCCCAAACATGGTGTGAAAGGTGGTTTGCAAGAATCTGCTCAGCTCAACTCTTCACCATTTCTGGTAAAATTCCAATAGGGGGATCTGAGCCCATCCACTGCTTTTGACAAGAGCTTTCACATGGCTTCCAACTCAGTTTTGGCCACGTCTTTTCCATGGTCCCACTTCCAAGGAGAGGAATTCCTACAAAAGTGGACGAAGGAATGGGAATCACGTGTAGTAATGCTAAGAAGAGAGGTAACTTGGGGCTGGCAGGTGGAAATTGAGAAAGAACCAAACTGATAACCAAACTCTTCCAAAAGAGAAACCTCTGACATTTTGATAATCCCAGAAATGAATTAGCTCAGTAAGGGTCAGACTTAGCCAAACCTCATCTCAGTTGTCCCCTGAATCCTTTACCCCCGATGGGAACACACGGGAGTTTGTCTGTCGCTCCTCCTGTGGGCCCACACTTGCTGATTCCCTGTGAATCTGTTTCCTCTGCTTCCATACCTCACTGCCAGAGAGACCACCTGCCTCCCCTAATAAAAGCCACATTCTCAGCAAAGGCTTCTGGTTCTCCTGACACCCAGAAGAACAGCACCTCAGCCTGTGTGTCCTCTGCCTTTGTTCCACCTTGTCACCAAAAACTGTGACCCACTGTTGACATTTTCCTAGGCAAACTTTACGCCCAGTGGTGTAGTCCCAGCCATGGAACCCTCTCCATCCCTCCTTCCCACAGGACAGCTTACTAATGGGTCAGGAGACAGATTGTTTTCACTCATGCTGAAGTTTCCCAAGAAGGCCCAGTATGAAAAGGGAACCCCCCCTTTCCCTCATTCTCTTTAGAAAGAGTAACGAGCTGCAAGTCCACCACCAGGCCCCCATTCTGTCCTGGGCACAAAGGGGTCATCTTTGTTAAAAAAAATGGAGGTCTTGCTTTCCCTCTTAGAAGTGAGGTCCTTGCCTCCAGCTTAGTAGTTTGCCTCCCCTCCCCCTTCCCGCCCGTCTCTCCTTTCTGGAGAGCCAGCCTAGGAGGACGCCCTGTGTGCTTCAGCAGTGGAAGCTGGCGGAGGCGTGGGGGCTGAGCTCTGAAACACAAAGGGGGAGAGTCCCACCCCTTACAGGTGTAGTATCTTGGGTCTAGGAACCTGTGAAAATGTGTTCAACCTTAAAGTATTGGTTCTGAAATACAAGAACATTCCAATGTCAAAATGAATCACTTTTAAACAAAATCATAGAAATCTTTTCAAGTTTTTTTCAAGCAGAAAAACATTGCATTCTGTGTGGGATCTGGGACCCCCATTCCCAAGGCTGAAAAGTGCCCAGGGGCCCCGGCCTGCATCCCAGACAGTGGCAGGGAGCTCGGCTGGCATGCAGCACGAGTCAGCTAAACTTGGCTGATGTTTAGCATTGTTGACCTCATGCTAAGTGGAGTGTGGTCAAGAGCCCTTCAGCTCTCCCCATTTGAGGCATGAAGGCAGCCTGAGCCTCTGCTTTAGGCTGGTGCTTGGTATTAACCAGCCTAACAGAGAGTACTTGAAAATCTTAAGTCACTGCAGGCTGATTAACGTGTCCAGTTTGGGGCGTTTGAAGTCTGCATCAGAAACGGTGGTAACTAAAACTCACCTACCACCACTTCTAATGACCTAGGGTTGCAAAGATTGTGGAAAATGGAAATCCCTAATAGAGAAACCTTTGAAGAAAAACCTTTAGAAACCCGTGGATACCCTCAGTTTGTCACCCCGTACCCCCATTAGGAGAAAGGAAAATGAAGTCATTTAACCAGAGGGGATCCCTTTCAGAAGCGGAATATGCAGAACCCTCTAAAGAATCTTATTCACTAAAGGGCAAGAAACTGATCTGAAATCACAGCTACTAGAGGGAGAAAGCCAGCATCCTGGAACTGGTTAGGAAGCCATTGCAGAGGCACCTGAACCAGATAGCAAATAAACCAGGTAGTTTTGGACTCCCTGGGAAGGAGAGAAAGGGCACCATGGAGACACTGTACGGTCTGCAGGGGTGTGGAATGGGCAACACTTTACCTTAACAGGAGGACAGAGAGAAGATGCATCCTTCATAAAGTACCTTTCTCCCTCTGCCCTGCTCACCCTGGCTGGTGCACATAAGCGATACTGGTTTTTGGCCCACCAGCCTTACATGCATTTATTAAAGGGACACTTAGGAACAATGGAGGGAAAGAGTAAAGGCAACAGTAGAGCTGGCCACAGTGCCACCACAGACAGAGACACTGAGATTGGGAAGTTGTCTCAAGCCACCTGTAACTAAAGGACTGAAATTTTCAATTAAGTCTCCCTTTGGAAGTTTGACTTGATTAGGAACATTGCTATATTGATGTCACTCTCCCTGTCCTACATGATGAGGCTTTCTTGAGTGGGAAAGAAAAGAGTGGAATTATTAGTAAGAAACGGAATTGCTCAGAGCCCTGGAGGCACCATTGGTGTGGCCTGCATGTGAAGAGAGCTGCCATCTGTGCTTTGGCCATAAGAGGGTGGAGGCTTCTGTCATAATTCCACAGTGCAGAGGGAGAGGCATCACTGGGCTCCTGAGGAGCACTGCGCTGGACAAAGGGGCACAGAGATTTGACCTACTCTGTCCACTTCACGCTGTGACACTGTCTTCCCTCTGCCCCTCCCCATCCCAGCCGCCTCCATTCCAACCACCTGTACTGTGACTGTCACCTGGCCTGGCTCTCGGATTGGCTGCGGCAACGGCGGACGATTGGCCAGTTCACACTCTGCATGGCTCCTGTGCACCTGAGGGGCTTCAACGTGGCGGATGTGCAGAAGAAAGAGTACATGTGCCCAGGTGAGGCCACCCACCACTTCCCCCCGTTCTGTGCCTCGTCCACCATGAGTTCACACCCCAGCCCAGAGGTTGGTGTGGAACCTCATGGGTCACCCCAGCACTCTATAGTCACTTAAAGAACTCTGGAGGGCCTGAAGGGATTCAAAGAAAGAAGCTCCTGTCATCTGGTACAGGAAGGTGCTCAAGGAACTTGTGAGTCACTTTCTGTTAAGCCCCATAACCCATCAGTGCTAAAAAACTAACATTTGTTAGGCACTTTAGCATTTGCTAAACACTCTCCTATCCAATTGCTCATAGATATTGGGGGACAGGCTAAGGAAGGCTGTGGGGTCAGCTGGCTTGGCTGGAAATCCTGGCTGTGCCCCTTGGTAATGTGTGACTGGCAAGTTGCCACATGTCTACAAAATGGAAATAATCTTTGTACATTACTCAAGGGATGGGTGGGAGGATTAAATGAAAGAAATGCATAGAAAGCTCTTGGTAAGAGCTAATAAGTAGAGCTTAATTATTATAGTTTAGTGGGCCCACAAAATGTGCTGAACGAACATAAGAGTTTGATGTGTGAGTAACTGAAGTGTATCAGAAGTGCAGATTGCCAGCGTAGTACAGAAAACAGAAGTGTACACAGACATGAGTGAAGGCGGCTCAGCTCTCCAGAGATGGAAGGTGGCCAGAGGACACTGGAGCTCTTAAACCAAGCCCTAAATTTGCCTGCTCATTTGTTCTTACTTTTCATTGACATCTTCTGCTACCAGCAACCCTTCCTTTTCTTGTGGTAAAGAAGTAGAGCTAATCCCTGGATTTCCTCAAAGAGACAGTATTCAGTTGAGGAGTTTCCAGAAGAGGCATTTCTGATTTCCAGCAGCACAGTCCTGGAGTTGGGGTCCAGTGGCCCCTAAAAGCTGATCCCTGCATGCAGGGAAGACAAAGGCATCAGGGAGCTTAGCACTGCTGGAGGCTGCACGCCTTACCGTTCCTACCTGTGGCTGGTTTCAGTATTGGTATATTTAGCCCCACAGTGCTGCGGCCCGACATAGCTAGTGTGCCGATCGCCTCTTCTGTTCTCAGGCTGCATTTGCAACATAGAAGAATTTTCCTTAAATTCACTTCATCCCGTTCTCTGCTTTCTCCCATCATGTTACTACTTTGTCAAGTTATTTATTTTCCAAAAATATTTTAACATGTCTCAGAGCAGCACCTCTATGATTTCCTATAGACGCCCACTTAGAAATCACTTCCCATCAAACACATATAATAAAACCGTTTATCACACAGGCAGTATACTCAAATATAGTGACTATAATTACTGTAATTATTAGGCAAAGAGAACAATATTGGCATAAGAGCCAGTGAAAGAAATAATTATAGAGTGCAGGAGTCATCCAAGAGCTAGTGGGAAAAATGAATTAGAGAGGATGTTAAAACACATCATTATAGGTGGGTGCCAGGTTTAACACTACACTCACATACACATACCACTTCATCAGAAAAGCATGTTCCTGTCAAAGGAATGGCAAGACATTGCTTACCCTAGAGCAGTCAGGACCCAGGGTCCAAGGGCATCAGGCTGACCAGCCCAGGTCCTAGAATGCTAGGGCCCCGGGTCTGCCTCTTTGAAAAGCCTAGATCTGGCAGATGGTGTGCTAGTCACACAGGAGCATCCCGTCGCCTCCCTGTTCCTATCCATTTGGCCCATTGCTTGTGAGCGCCCTGTAGCTTCTTCTTATGAAGCCAGCATCTTTTGAGGACAAAAAAATTTAGTCCACAGACTCCAGACATGAATATGTAGTTAATCCCCACCCTGTTACTAGTAGTACAAATTTAGGAGAGCAACACATTAGAACTCCTGTGTGTGAGAGACTCTTTAGAGGACTTACCAGGCTTCCCTGGGTTAAAAACAGAATCCTATGTGGGTTTGCCTTCTGAAAGTGCTAAGTTGGCTGCAGTGGTCTGGGGGAACTGGTGAACTGGACATCCAGGACAAATGAAACACTATCCTCATAGTGGGGTGCAGGAGGAGCAACTTTTTAATAATTGTTGCAAGTAGTTTCCGGGACTGTGATAAGAAGAAGCCAGCAGAAGTAGCATGGAGCAAGACTCAGGCTGTGCACATGTCCTGAGCATCCCACCTGCATACCCACCGCGGGGGTAGGGGGCATGCCTGCCCCATGGCAGAGCCCATCAGGGCCTCTCAGTAAAGCCCATCTGTAGGGACCTACTGTGGTTGTTTCCGACTGCAAAACCACCAGTGCTCCTTGTTCGAGCTGGTCCCAGTAACTCACAGGAGGAGGAGTCCAGTCAAGGAAGGAGGGGCAAGAACATCTCTTAAAAACCAGAGGTCATCTGCTCAGGAGGAAGAAAGGCGTGGGCCCCAGTTAAGCCATCCTGCGTGTAGCCTCATCACCCATGGACCCTGTCAAGGCAGCATCAGAAAACCTCCCTGGGCCTTTCAATGGTATCAAAATATTCACCAAACGCAGGACTTCAGAGACAGAAAAGAGCCTTATCCCCTCAGCCTGTGAGGGCCCTGCCTGCCCAAGACCCTGATATCTCCTTTTGAATTAAAGCCAGTTATCTGGAGACCAGCCTCTTCCCCCCAGAAGCCCTGGCTGGCTACGGGCTCCTTATCACTCGAGCTAACCCAGACATTTGCTAGCAGTGCCCTCTGGTAAATTCATCTCTGTCAACTGCACCCTTCCAAGTGAAGGCATTTATTTTCTTCCTCTAGGGAGACAACCAGAAATTTTTCACAAGAGTTGGGGACTATATCTTTGTTTTATTGTTTATTCAAACTTTTTCTATAGTATACAACTGTATTGCTTGGTTTCCTTCAGCTACTGCTGAAATTTCTCTCGACTTTTCTTGTTTCAAAAGGAAGGTTAGGGCCCTAGGACTCGAAGTATCTGTTGCCCCTGATACTTGTTGCCTGACCCAGACTGGGACTTTATCCAAGTTCAAGGTAACAGACCAGAGAAAAGGTTCTACTTTGGCCACAACTCAGCTCGCATTATGTGAGTTGCAATCTTTTTTCCCCCATCCTTACCTAAGGGGCTTATTTTGGGGACTAAACTCTAAGATTTATCGTCTATGTGTCGACTTTCTAGTACCTTAATCTGAGAAAGTTTCTACCAGTCACAGTTTGTAAGTCAAGAGTATTAGTTAAATATTTGACCTCCTAAGTTATCTCTTTCCTTTGAACATCTTTGAATTTATTGTTTCATCCACCCATTTCACACTTACCTGTCTGTAGCCTTTGAATGTGAAATATCTTTGCGTGAAGATTAGTCTTGTCTTCTAGAAGTAAGGGCCATGGCTTAACATTTTTTCAGGTGCCCCAGTGCCTAGAACTGTCACTGATCCTAGTATCCTCTCAACAAATACTACCTCATTTATTATTAGAATTGAAATAGACATATCTCCCTGGAAACAAGAAACTCTCCTTCTTCCCTCCCCCTTTTTTTTTTTAATTTGGGACTAGTTACCAAGTATAAAGATAATTAAGGTAAGCCATGATGAGCCGCCCATCTCCTTAGGAGGTTTTAATTAAAACACCATAATTGGACATTGCAGGAATGAGATTATTAAGTTTATTTAGCCATTCCCAAAATTATCATGCCTCTGGTATTTAAATCACATTCATTTATATTCTTATCATAATTGCTCGAGCCCCATTGTCATTACAGACTGTTGTTGGCTTTTGAAAGGCCAGAGGCCAACAGGGATGCTTAATTTGAATACTGGAATTAATTTTCTTTCACATGCTCACAAGGCCATTGGATTATTCAACTCTATGCGCTATGCTGGGTGAAGTTCTCCGTAAAGACAGAAATAAACACAGCTCTAACGCAAGAGTGTCCCACCATCTCCAGTGTAGCTTATACAGTCCACATCTCTGCCCCGAGCCACCTCGTCCCATCTCCCGAGATTCCAGGACCCTGATGGGTTTCAATTTCATGGCAGTAAAGAGCAGCATTTTGGTTGTATTTTCGACAGAGGATATAATTAGGGAGCATTGGACCAAAATACAGACCTTTGTTGTTCACTACCTCTATGATCTTGGCAGTTTGCTTAACTCCCTATTATTTTGTGTCCTCATCAGTAATAATAATAATAGAACCTACACTGTGGGGTTTATGTGGATCAAATGAGATAATACAAACAAAGCACTTGGTGCCGTATCTGGCACACAGGAAACATCCCATTCCATCCATGTCAGCTGCTATTCAGAGAATAACGGTCACTCTCAGTGTGGCCACCACTGTGTCCTCAGGTGAGGACTGTCCCCTCTTGAGGCTCCTGTTTCCTCACCATCTCTGTGGCCCTTTCTAGATCCAAAGTTTGGTGATTTTTGCCGCATTCATTGGGGCAGGCAATGTACAGCCTTTCACATCAGCGTGATGATCGCCCCCAGTTGCCTACTGAGAGGCACCAAGGTGAGAAGGTGGCTGGGCAGGAGCCAGCCGCCCTGGCCATTGCTCCATCCTTCTTCCCGCTCAGAGCCAGAGGGGAACTGCACAGCCAGCAGAGACGGGGTAACCAGTAGACCATCCATGCTGGCAACCACAGGTGCTTCCCTGTGGGAGTCTGGCTCAGAAGGTACTCCTGCCCTCCGCTCCCTGGGGCCCCCCCGCAGGCTGGAAGCAGCAACCCCGATGACCAGTGACAGGTACGGAAGGGCCAGCATCTCCCTTCCTGAGCCCTGCTCTGCCCTCCCTCAAGACCTCAGGTCACTGTCCCGGGAGTCTTAGGAGACATCAGGAGGCTGGACATCTAAGTTTCCTCCATCCTTAGCATGGAGATAGCTTTGGCATCAGATTGGAATCCAGAGCTGCAGTGATTAAGGAAAGGTGAGACAGGCCCCGGTGGGGAGATAGGTGCTTGGCCCATGTGGCCTTGTCCCTGTTCAGGACAAGAATGTCCTTGCACCTCATGCAGCAGCATTTTAGTACCGCTGAAGGCATTCCAAGAGCAGATGGCTTGGGCACTTATTTCAAAATGATGAAATGAAGAACAGGTCCAGTGCACTCCTAAGTTTGTAATAGAACATCTTAGAAAATGGACAGCAGGATTCCACGCGCTAGTCCACCACTACCCTCCGGTTTAAGCCACTTTCTTTGCCAGAGAGAGGGGGAGGTAGTGCTAGTGGACAGGCTTGCTCAAGGGCAGTGAGGCTTCATGGGCCCGGGAGAACATGTGACTCAGCAGGCACATGCCTAGAGAGCCCCCTTCCCTCAAAGGTATGTGGGGACTCCTATCCCAATATGGAAATTCTGTTCCCATTCCTCTCTGCTTCCCTGCTTGTATCATAGTCATATAATTTGCTGGAAAGAAAGGTAAATGTTTCTTTACTTTGTCCCTCTTGGAAATCTATTGCCCCACACACACACACTACCCCGCAATATGTGTGGAAAAAAGGGCTGAAGAGATGGATTTGCTGGCAGAATTCAGTGAGTACCTAGGGCACCCTTACCTGTGCAGGTGAGGTAGCTCGGAGGAAGCCCCAGGGGACTGGGCAGATGGCCTTTGCCAGCACCAACAGCTGTGGTAGAAAGACAGGAGCTTCAGGCATGCAAGTCCGTCTACCCATAGCCACGTGATCTCCCCACGCTATGGTTGATCCTATCAGCCAAAATCCAGGGCACACAGAACCAAAGGGGCCTCCCCTCTGCGCCTTTCCAGAAAGATTGCTCACCTCTGTAGCCTGGTGACATTCAGCCCCCGTATCTGCCAGGCTTCTGGGCCACTTTCATTCACACATTCATTTATTGTGAATAAGGTTTGCTTATTGAGTCTGTGTTTTGCCTCAGACCCTGTTTTAGGCTCTGGGAATCTAACAGTGAATAAGCCAGAGAAGGTCACTGCCCTTGTAGAGTTTACATTTTAGTCCCAGTGTGTCCAGAGACAGGGAGCAAAGGGGACTTCTGCCACCACAGCGCTCAGAGCCCCAGAGGAAATGGGCTTGGTCCATCCGGCATTGATCAGAGGGAAAATGAACCTGTCTTTCAACCCCATTTTAAACCTCACATGTTTCATTTCAACAAGAGGGTAACGTCCTCACCGTGTGTGAATGCTTGGCTTGGGAGCCACCAGCTCAGGATGCTGACAGAGGCTATAATTACTGCTGTTTCTCACTGTGTAATTAAAGGTGTTGTTAGTGACCTGGTTAAGGAATCTTTTTCAAAGGCTTTTTTTTGCCTTGACAATGTCTGTTGAAATGTAACACACACTGCCTACAGAATCAGAGCCACCCTAGGAAAGACCCAGCTCATTCCCAGAGGGACTGAAGGCTACAACCTGGGTCTGACTTAAACAGAATTCATTTCAGCATAGAAGTCAGACGGGGCACCTTTGTAAAACCTCCACTTCCGAACTTTATGTTGCCCGTATAAGCCCTTGAATATAATGTCTTTCTTTCCCCCTTTTCTAACATAACCCATCCAAGTAATATTCTGACAGATCAAAAGAAAGATGGCCGTCCGCTATCCTCTGCCTTAATAGACAGAAATGCAGGAGTTCAGACTCCAGCCCCTTGTGGATGCCCTGACATTCCCCACACAGGAAGGTGCCCCAGGTGCAGGGAGACTCCCTGGCTTGTCAGGGACACTTGCCCCTGAATTGGAGGGCCAGGCATGGCAATTTTCTTTGAGGAACACCATTTGCACTTGAAAAGCCCTGACATCTGAAGCCATACTGCTCCCAGCCTTCCCCAGATGTGGGTGAGGGGGTGGGAGCCATTCAGGCTGTAGATCCTCTGTGCCACCTGCAAAGAGATAGAGCAGAGCTGGGGGAAGGTGCTCTTAGGCGTCTTATTCCTACTTCCATTCTTCTGAAGAGCAGGGGCAATCAACCTTTAGACCCAGAAAGGTCTTCAGAAGTCATGCAATCCAAACTCCTTATTGATGGTAGCAGAAAAGCTCAGAGGGGGTGCTGTGACTTGCCCGAAGTCTTACAGAGAATGTCAAGAGCCAGACCCAGTAATCATAACAATAACAACAACTAACATTACTAAGCTCTTACTCTGTCCCATGCACTCTTCTAAATACCTCATAGGCATTAACTTCCTTTGCTTCCACAACAAAACCATGGTATGAAATACATATTGCTACATTCTCTCATTTTACAAATGGGGAAAACTGAGGCCCAGGGATAGAAGAATGAAATGACAGAACCAGGATTTGCACTGAGGCAGCGGGAGACCAGAGCGTACACTCACAGCCCTAACACTCTCATTCCTGACCCAATGCTCCTACAGGCTGGCTCTCAGGGGTTGCTGTTTTCTCAGGAATGGAAAGACTTGGCCAGATTGGAAGAAAGCCAGTATCACCTCTCTCTCTACGAGAATGTTCCAGTTGCAGATTTTAGTGTCCATCATCATCTCTCTGGCATTTTCCACGGTTTCCATATGATCCACTAGTGTGACCCTAGAGAGTTTGAAGTCTTTGGAACCTAGACAGGAATATTTTCTCAAATGTCCCAACCAAGGGGATGTTTTTCAGTTTCTGGGGTAGGAGGGAGGGTGGTGAGTGTGTGATGCAGCTGAAGCCAAGGGAAGTAAGAATCTTTGATCACTGGGTTGGCACTTTCTGGCAAGGCAAATATTCCAAATTAAGCCACTGACATCACTGGGGCCCTTATGGAAGGACTGCCCCCAGGCTTGGGGACTATCTAATGTGGATAGGGACCTACTACTTTAAGTCTCACTCAGTGTCTGAAAGAGAACATGCCCCAAGCCCAGGTGGTCCTCTGATTCAGCCACTGTAGCTAGACTTGCTCTGGCTTCTCAGATTCAGCATTGCCAGAACTCAGGGGCCCCCAATCAAAATCACTTTTCCCTTGCAGACATTTTCCATGTTTCGTGTTCAATCTCCCTCTAAGAGCTCCCCACCAGAAGTTCCATGTCTGAGCAGTGAGGAGGTCTGCAGAGGTAGCCTGAGTGTGGTCTCGGTCCCGGCTGGCTGGATCCAGCAGGTGTGGGATAAGATCCTGAAAGGGCCATTGGGTCGAGTTTACCTTTGGACCACAAGGTCCACATTTGAAAAACTGGCCACAGGTTTGACTGTCAACTCACTTTGAAGAAGTAGGTAATGACTTTAAACTTTTATAATGACTTTAAAATGTTTGAAGTTACTTCTTGTATTAGAGACTTGATGTCACCACCAGAGGAAGTGATTAAGATCCTTGTGACTCTTTGAACCCTGAGTTAGTTTGCTAATGTGTATGTTTATCTACATTTCACTTTCTAAGCAAGCTCCTTGGATGTCATTTTCTTAGGTTTTTACCACTTTGCTTTAAATTAACACTGGTTTCTCACCTCAAAAAAAATTAAAAACTGACTCCAAAATATGTAGTTATTTATTTGCCCTTTTTTCTAATGAGATAAATTGTATTTTCACATTCTCTGGACATAGAAGCTGATTGAAAATGCCTTGGATGTCACTGCTGATGACTGTATTGACACCTGGACAACTTCTGTGCCCCAAAGAGGGAAATTCTGCTGCCTTTTTTCCCCCCACCTGGTTTTGGTAGTAACTTGGAGAGAAAGGAATGAAAGCGTGTCTACACTCTGCAGCCAGCACCCAGATAAAAGCCTAAAGCTCAAGGGTGTCATCAGACACCTGGTGCCCTGAGAGTGGCCCCATTTTATGCTCTTTGCATTCCAGAAGCATATTTTCATGGATGTTTGAGTGCAACTTTTTCTCTGAAAGACTAGAAGGGATGACAGAGCAGTTGGAACAATACAGAAATAGGTCAAAGTCAGAATCTTTCCTCTTGGCTGAGTATTTAGCCAGTGGCAGGTGGGTGTCCCAGATGAGGGCAGATGTGACCGGGTGATAATTTCTCAGGTAGCTTATCAGGTTGTGCTGCCTCCTTGGAAAGCTGCTTATGGGGGACCCAGAAGCTCAGGCGGCTCCTAACACTGACATGGGTTGACCCTTGTGTTCTGGCCCCACAGGCCCCCATTCAGAGCCTCCATCCTGCAGTGCCAGCTCCATCTCCTGCCCTTCAGCCTGCACTTGCAGTAATAACATCGTGGACTGTCGAGGGAAGGGCTTGACAGAGATCCCCGCCAACTTGCCAGAGGGCATCATCGAAATGTAAGTGCCCCATCTGCCACCCTCTGTCCCTGGCCAGTGCGCCTCTCTGTCTCAGCCAATCCCCCAGGAGGCTGGCAGCATATTGGGCTGTTAGAGCTGACTGTTAAAAACACTCAGTAATCTCTGTGCTGTCCTTCAAGGCTTTCCCAGGTATGAGAGCTCAGTGGTCAAGAGCATAGCCTCTACAGCCCAGTCAGCAAACTACAGCCTGTGGACCAAATATACCACCACCTATCTTTACAAATAAAGTTGTATTGGAACACATTCACACTTACTTGTTTACGTATTATACTTGGCTGTTCTCCCAAGGCAGTACTCAGCAGTCATGACTTTGGCCCACCAAGCCTGATATGGGTTTATCTTTAAGGCCCCTTAAGTTTGCCAGTTTCCACCCTGGTGTCACCTGTGGTGATATCCTGGCTCTACTGTCTACTAACTGTGCAAGCTTGGGCAAAATAACTGTTCTCTTTCATCTCTAGTTTTCTCATTTATAATAATGTGATAATTATAGTATTCTCAATAGGTCATTGTGAAAAATAAATGAAATGCTGCATGTAAGCACTGAATACAGTCCTTGGCATGTGGGCAAGTACTCTATAAAATAGTGGCAGTGCAGTGTATGAATGATGAACTGATCGCACAGCTATAGTTACCATTGTCTGAGCGGGAGACTGAATTCTTAATCATTTCAAATCAGATTGTTGTCCTCTAGATTAGATCCGTAGGTGAAGAGGCAAGATTGTGTGTACCTGTGTGTGTGCACAGATGTCTAAAATTCCAGTAAAACTTGTCCACATAGCTCAGTCTTGTCCTCTCTTCCCTCATACATTAGAAAATGGCCAGCATCTCATTCTGGATTAGGGTCAGTCAACACTGACCTCAAGATCACTTTAAATGACAATAATTTCTTTCATTTTCTGCCTTCACACTGGATGGTTTTATTCAAAACATGATTAGATGGAACCCTCCCACTGAAATCATCACTAGATAAAATTCCTCCAAGTAAAAACACATTTCCCTTGCTTCTCTGCCTCATCTCTTCCTCCTCCTCCCATGAATGCCCTCTTTTCCTACTGCATTCTAATAGATGTCCCATTCACTTTTCATTCATACATGCATTCATTCAACAATGTCTGTGGTGAGCCCACTGTGTTCCAGTCATTGTTCTGTGCTTAAAGAGCATCAGTGAACAAAACAGATAAAATTTCTGTC
Source organism: Manis pentadactyla (assembly GCF_030020395.1). NCBI lineage: Eukaryota > Metazoa > Chordata > Mammalia > Pholidota > Manidae > Manis > Manis pentadactyla. The sequence goes on along the minus strand of NC_080020.1, from coordinate 42,672,951 downwards.
TTTATGTTACTTGCATTCAATTTGGGGGGTGGGAGTAGGGAGTGGTGGTGGAGTGCAATAAACAAAACAAAGTAAATTAGATAATATGAAGGAAGGTAGTAGGTTCTATGGAGAAAAACAAAGCAAATGAAAGAAAAAAAAGGATATCTAGAAGAAGAGTATCGCAGATAGGGGGAACAGCATGTGCAAAGGCCCTGAGGTAGGAATGCATGTGATATACCAGGAGGCCAGTGTGGCTGGAGCAGAGTAAACACAAAGGAAAGTGTTAGGGGATAAGGTGAGGGGAGTAATGAGTGGCCAGAGCATTAGGACATTTTAAGGACTTTGGTTTCACTCAGATTGAAAATAAGAAACATTATTTGCACTAATGAAGCCTTGGTTTCCTCTTTCTTCATCTGCTTTGCCAGCTTTTCTGATTCCCTTTAAAACCTTCTTCCCCCGCCCCAGTGAACACCATCCATGTCTCCACAGCCCTCCTGCAGGCGGGAGGTAGTCAGGGACGTGGCCTGCGGCCTGACCACCCTGCCTTCAGTGGGCTGCATCCATGGTCACTCAGCCCTCAGGTTTCAGCAAGTAACAACAACTAGCTCCCTTCTGTTTTCCTGTGCCTCTCCCTCACTGCTCGTGGTCCACTATATTCCAGCTCAGAGATCCCTCCATCCATGGAATCCGCATGGGCCTCACCACCTCTCCCTCCCATGCCCTTGCTTCCCTCCTTACACCATTTCTCCTAATTCCTGTGCTCACTGTCGTCCCTTTCTGCACTGTTTCCCCTTCTCTTTTTCTCTCCCCACTTGATTCCTTTTCCCCCTCTTGCCCTCTCCCCTCCGATGCTCTTCTCACTTACCACCCTGTCTCTGCCTCTACCCACCTAACCCTTTACTCCTCACCATACGAGCCCCTGCCTTCCCTCCTCATCCACGCTGGGGGTAGGACTGTGGTCCCCCAAGATGGGCATTCAAGACAGAAGTCCTGCCCACGGTCATCTCCTTTCAGAGTCCCGCAGAGCTGGCTTGCTTTCTCTGCCCCACTTCCTTCCTTTCTCCCTCCTTCTGTCAGACTTTATCCTCTTTCTTTGGTCTCAAAGCCTGATGAAGGAGGCCAGTCTAGTACTCAGATGGCAACCATTGCCCCCCCACCCCTGACTCAGAAGCTCTGGGCCTGCCCACATCTCTGCACCTCCAACTGGGGCCTTACAGGCACACAGCTCCGGTGTCTGGGAGGGAGAATTTGCAGATATTCACTGCAGGGGAGGGCCCCATGTGGGTCACACCTGGACATCGACTTTTAAAAGGGGCATTGGCAAGCTAGAGCAGGGATTCCTGAAAGGCTGTCTGATTATTACTAAGTTTTTCCTAATATGAGGTAAAGTGAGAAAAACAACAGAGTGTCCTTTATTTTGAATTCCTGGACTTCCTTATTCTGTTACTGTTGTTATTTAAAATGCCCCTTCATTTTATGAAATGATGGTCCTTGCAGGCAGAATATGTGTGTTGTGATAAACACATGTTAAATTACATATGTAGTTATATAATTACATGTCTAGGTATAAATATATATTAGGAATAACACATGCACAGGTGGTCTAAATTGGCAAAATGAAAAATCTGTAACCACCTAGCCTATTAAACCTAAAAGTCCAGACATGAGCAACCTAGCTAGATGCTTCTAGAAAAAAGCAGCCACCAACAACTAGGTTCTCAAGAGTGCAGACTGTGGATTCAGGCAGAGCCACGTTCTAGCTCCAGCCCTGCCACTTAGCCATTGGCAAATAACTTTTCTGAGTCCTCGTTTCCTCAGCTGAAAAATACAAAGGCTAACAGTACCTTCTTAATGGTTCATGTGAAAATTAAATGAACATATACTGAGAACAAATGCTTAGCATTGTGTCTGGCACATGGGATCTGTCATGTCAGCAATTATTGCTGTTATTTGACGTCTACCGCTAGTAATCCCCCCACCCCCCACCCCCCCACCACTAGGCATGGGAGGAAGCTTAGAAAACAGAGTGTAGTAGACAAGGCTGCCTGAGTAAGAGACCCCTCCCTAAAGCAGGTCTGTCCTTTGAAGGTTATGTTGAGAGAACAGGTTCAAGCCTGCATTAGGACTTGAGCTGGGCATCAGCTCATCATCATGCAAATATATGCAGCAGCAGGACGAGGCCGCCCCTGTTCCCCTAGCCCCCACGGCCCCCCAGACAGATTGCCCAGGTCGGCTCTCACCGCACCTGCCTCCTTCAACTCCATGATGAAATGAAGCTGAGACATTAAAAGCAGATGAGGCAAGACTGCCTGGTTAGGAGGGTACAGGGAGAGGAGGCATGTATGAGTGAACTTTGAGGAGGAAGCCTGCTTGTTCTTAAGGCAACAAAGCCTGTGCCTGGGGACCTGTGTGTTAGCCTAAAAGTCTTTCAAGCAGCTGAAACATATCCTCTTAGCAGTAAGAGAAAACCAACAGATGGGGGATTTGAAAGATGAGAAAGAGGGAGTGGAGAGTTGAAACTATAGGACTGCACCCCAGAATGAATAGGAAATGTCTGATTTATCATCCTGAAGACATCTGAATGTGACTTTTTCATTTTATTATCGAGAATTCCACCCAGTGTCCATGGCCACCTACATAATCCAGATCTCTCCTTTCTCCTTGGGGATGCTTGGCACCGTGACTGGCTCTCTCCTCCCTATACTCAATCCTTAGCTGGCAGTGATGCTTTTAAACCTTGGGAGGGGTTCTGCTCTCCCCAGCATTTGGGGGAGGGAAGGCTATTGCTCATGCAAAACGATCTGGCAGACGATTTTTTTCAAAGCCAAAGCAGCTCAGAAGAGGGTGTGCTGGTCTCCCCACATAGCAGAGCCAATTCCTATAAAAATAGCTTTCTTCCAGACAGCCCCCAGTGAAGCCATTCACTACAGATTTTCCTCGAAACTGAGCTCCCCACAACCACACCGTTCTTGCTGCTCCTTGTCATTTCTATGAGCCAGCTCTGGCCCCCAGCCGGAGAGACTCGGGGAGGAGTCAGAGCACACGCTCCTCTGTTCTCTGATTCTCAGTCCGCTCTCTTGTGTCCTCAGGGCTCAAGAAAGACCCTCTGTCCCCGAGCCCCATCTTAGTCTCTGTCCCACTGTCTTCTGTTTTCATTCTCTATCCCCACATCGGGCCATCCAGGGTCTCCTGCCCTCTGATACAGCAGGTGAACTCAGGTGATGGGGAAAGGCTGCAGGCAGGCTTAATGTCAATCATAAGTGCAGGTATCAAGGGGAAAAGGTAGCCAACTTCAACCCCATTGTACAGCTGTGGTGAAGAGAGAAATAGTGGTTTATCTGCTTAATAAAGCAAATATTCCCCCACTACACTTGTCATCTGGGGATGCAAAAAAAGAGAACTAAAAACACACAACAGCAGCCAACAGAACAAAAGGGCTCTGGAATTCACCAACATCCATGATTCTTAAAACATTCTGAGAGCACCAGGTTTCTGCAGGACTGCCCGTGGAGGGAGGGGAGACTGGTGGGGTAGGAGCAAGTGGTATCAGGGGGAAGCCCATGAGGCAGCAGCAGAATTAAGAACAGAGCCTTGGGATAAAGTGTCCCATGTTTGAATGCCGGTTTTGCTTCTTTGGGACCTTTCCTAGCATTTCCTGTCTCACTCAGTTTTATCCCTTTGCAAAATGGGACTCATCATACCTATTAGAGATTTTCCATGAAGATTAACAACATAATTGTATAGAAAATAAGCACATTTGGAAGTCATGAAATGGAATCTAAAAAGAAAAACTTTGCAAATGTCACATATGTGACATGATAGAATGATTTAGTCTCAAATCCCCATACTACATTCATTTTTTTCCCCTTAGATGATAAATATTGCTCTGTTTGGAGGTATCTGGGCATATGCATATAATAAGAGGAAGTCTTACTCTGTGTCTGTACCTCTTTTCTCTATAGATAATGCCGTGTATTCTGCAGAGTGAGTTAGGAATGACTCATGTCGCATATGCCCATTCCTCAACTTTGTTGTTATTATATTAATATTACTACTTGCTTTGTCGTACTCTTGAAAGAATAACATGGGCCAGTATGGAAAGAGCACAGTGTCTGACATATAAAAATCCCTCAGTAAGTGGTGGATGTTCATCATTATTGGCACCTCAACCACACCACCACCAGTATTCCAACCCAGCTCCAGAACCTCTTGATCGGGTGACTTGCAGTGGAGCCCCTGCACTAGCCATGCCCCGGCCAGTCTCCCTGGCATCATGTTGGCTTATGTTTTACTAGAAATATGCTGTGTTCAGTCACACGTTTGCAAATGACAGATCACCGAGGAAGCACCGAGGAACTAGGGCAAATCAATACAGAGCGCAAATGGCTGAAATCCCCATCAGATGTTCCATTGTTTTTACTGGTGCGGAAGATGCTCAGATGTTTGATTTGTATGTTTGTTTTTATGCTAGTTTTAGTAAATCAGTTTGCAGCCTGCAGAATGTTTGCCAAAGAAAGACACATGTGCCAGTTAGGAGGGACCTAGAACAGCTTTGGCTTCAGACATATCCCTAACTGTGACAGTTTTTGCCGATGCTAATGCTTCTTTTTGTCCTTCACACTGAATTTTTGTCACTGGGAGTATGGATCTTGGCAGGCTTATTCCAGACTGTGTAAAACCTACCAGGAGCTACCTGCAGGGTAGAGACTTTGCAGGTGCACACACACTCCAGCCTCGCTCCCTAAGGGGGGGTCATGTCCCTGAGGGTGGCTTGGCAGTAACTAAATAATGGAGATAACTCAGCTCCAAAGAGTTTTCAACAAAGCCCAGTGATTGAGAGTTTAGGCTTGCAAATTGGATGAACTTCAGTTTGAATCCCAGCTATAGCTCTTCCTGGCTTTGTGAATTTGCTAAATGACTTAACATCTCTAAGCCTCAGTTTTCTCATGTTCAAAGTGGGGATGGTAATAACAAATAGGATCTGCCTCATAGAGATGTCAATATTAAGTTAGACAAACCAAGTAAAGCAGCCTAATGTCTGATTTATAAGCACCTGATGCCTATTAGGTGTTGTTATTGTCCCCACCCTTACCTCTACTTTACATTGGAAGTACCCTGATGATTTACACTCCATAAAGGGTGGATGTCCAGCCAACATCCACAGCAGCATAAGTAGAGAGGCTACAGAGACAAAGGCCATCCCCAGAGTGGGCAAGTCTGAGGCATGTAGGATGCACAACAATATCCCTGCCAGGTGAACAGAATGAGATTGGAATTCTTTGTTCAAGGCCACACCTTCGTACTCTGCATATTATGTGTGTGTGTGTGTGTGTGTGAACCACGCATCTATCTATATTACATGCTCTCTCAACTCCTAACACCTTTTGACAAAATACCTACTTCTGCAGAGGCTGCTTGATGTCTCAGAATAACCCCCTTAAACTTTACTCTGACTTTGGGAAAGCTACTTTAGTCTCTGGGACTCAGTTTCTCCACTTCCGAAAAGAGAGAGGCATTGTGCCCACTGGACAGAAACAGGGAGATGGCAGTTCTGCCACTACTAGCTCTGTCACATTGGACAAGCCATTTGATCCCTCTAGGTGTTATTCTCCTCATTCACCAAAGGGGGCCAACACAGTTTGCCTCAGAAGTGTAAGGATTAAAAGAGATAATAGTAAATCAACTCCATAAAGATAGCTTTCCTTGTTTATTATGTTAGCTAGAAAACTTGGTTCTGTGATACAGCATCTTGTGCTGGTCTTATCACCTGCTTATTCAACTCTCTAGGGATGGATATCGTGTTCTGCTCACAGAATCATCCCTCCCTTAGCTCTTGCACCCATGACTAACGTGGAGGTGGATTATGCACTGCACAGACAGCTGGCTGACCTCACACCCGGTGCTGACCTGACCTGCACAGGCTCTTGGCCTGCAGCTGGGAGCTGTGGAGCTTCTTGCAAAAGCTGAAGGGGTTGCCATCGTTACAGACAGTGTCTCTCTAGAGGGGCATCACCCAGCCACAGTCCTTTGCCAAAGCAACAGCAGAATCACAGGATTCCTGGAGAGCATTTGCCACCTGACTGGCAGCCCCAGAGACCCAGGGAGCTGCTGCCTTGGCCGACAAATCCCTGCTGAAGTCTACTTAGCTGAACCATCCTTGGAATTTCACAGTCAAGGCAGCCTGGCCCGAGTCTGCTACCTCTGCAGGTGGCTGTATCCAGCAGCCCATGGGCTCTGAGACCTCGTGGCCTGCTTTTTCACTGTGAGCCAGCCAGGCTGTGCAGCCAGCCTGTGCCCATGTGCCTGGCAGAGCACACTCCCCACCAGGTTCAGCAGGCCACAAAGGCTTTCTTAATAGACCGTGGCAGTCTCATTTGTAGACTCCATTCATCCAGCAGCCAAGAATGATCTGTCCTGACGCTCCCCATCTCCTCTCCCCGGTCCCTCCTCTCCCCCCACCCCCCACCTCCTTGGCCTGGAGGGTGATTTGTCTGTGTTATGCCTAGGCCTGACAAACCATTCCACATTAGCAGCTGAGATGTTGTTTGAAATGGGAAAATTGCTGGCAAACTGCTCCATTAGCGCTTCCAGTAACAAATACTCTCTTCCCCCAATGAAGATGAGATCGCAGAGGCACAAATTAATACGACTGTCTCCCCCACTCTGCAGTGGGGATTACTCTTCAAGATGAATGGGTTCATCCAAGCCAGAAATGTGCATCCACCAGACACAGCCTGCGAGGAAGCCGGTTCCACCCGTCTACTCCTCCTGCTCCTCTGCCCCATCCCTCCCCTGACGCACCTTTTTGTGTGTCTTCCCAGCTGAGGGTTTGGGGAGCATCCATGCCAAATGAGGCGTTGATGAAAGAGCCTCACCTCTGAGAAAGGGAGATGAATGAGGAGAAGATGCTGTGTCCTCAGCCTGGGCCCAGGGCACCATTCATCACCTCTAATAGAGGGCTCCCGCTCATGCCTGCTTCCCTCCACACCTGTTCCTGGCGATGGGAAGTCATTTGTGAGGTGAAAGCATAAAGGATGGAAATGCTCACTCACTCACTCCCCACAGCCCCTTCTCTTCCAAGAAGCTCTGGGCCCTGGGCCTGCAGCATATCTTATTCTTTCCAGAGTAATAGGAGAGGAGGCATTTCAGGAAAGTCCTTAAGATGGCAAAGCCACCGATGCAGCAGCAGCCTCGGGGAGTGGTCCAGCTGCGCCCCGGGAGCCCTCAGGATGTCAGGGAGACAACTAGACACATGACAGGCGGGGGGCCTAGGGACTTGAGGGCTATTTCCCCACCATATGAGAACAGCCAACTGAAAGACCCAGAAACAAGTGGTGAATCATCATGTAGACCTGCAACTAATATGTTATATGTCACTTATACCACAATAAAAGATAAAAACCCAAAAATGAAGTCAGCCACCATTGGTTCTGCCTGTATGGTACCCCAGGAGCAGTGTAGGTGAGTTCTTAACTGAATAGTGACATGACAGAGTCCACAACTTTTTACTCTTCCTTTTCCTCATCCATTTGCCTTTTTCAACACTCTAGTTCCTACAGCTTATTTTGGGAGAAGCCTCCAAAAGTAGCTCATAATAAACCAGAGCCACAAATCCTCAAGGAGAAGTCCTCTTCTCTACCTTTCTCCATGAGGAGTTAGACCCTGGGGTGGGTGCTCCATACTTTAGAGCATGAGTCTCTGGCTTCTGCACAGTATCTGCCCCATGTCCCTCAACCAAGAAAGTGTGCCCTGTCCTCAAGGCCTTCTGCAACCACTTGTTGCCTGGTGGACAGCTAATCGACCCTTCTCTGTTTCTCAGACGCCTGGAACAGAACTCCATCAGGTCCATCCCCACTGGAGCCTTCACCCAGTACAAGAAACTGAAGCGAATGTGAGTTGCCCCTGGGAAAAAATGAGCCCAAATCTTTCAGTCTTGGGGGGAATGTGTCATGTAGGGGGCACCCTGCCCAGATGGTAGCCCCTATCACATCCTTGCTGGAGAGTTCGGTGTCAGACCAGGAGTGCTCAGCAGAGATCGGGGGTCAGGTTCAGAAGTGCTGCCCTCACTGGGGAGGCGTATGGGTTTAGACCCTTCAGAGCTAAGGGCTATCCAACCAGAGCAAAATGAAATCACCTGAGTGAGAGGGGCAGCTGGTTGGCTGAAAAACCCCCTATGACCATTTTTATTGTCCCCTGGCTTTGGCGATATGGGCCTAAAGTAGGAATTTCAGTAGAGATGTGACAGTGGCCCTGTATCATTCCACAGCACTGTCACCAAAGTCCCTGCAACCATGTACACAACTCATCTGAGAAACAGTGCTGTCTATGCTGTGCAAGGGACAGTGCGAGGATCCATGGATCAAGGGGTGCGCCCAAACGAGGCTGTTCCCATGGCGCTTACATGTCCAAGTGGGAGAACAGAAAGAAGTAAATATCAGAAACTGATAAGGACCCAAAAGTAAAACAAAGGAAGGGAAGGGGACAGAAGGCAATGCGGGGAGTTATTTCAGGTGGGTTTGCCCATGAGAGCCCCACATGCAGGTGACCCGAATGAAGGGCACCAGTGCCCTGAGTCACTCTCAGGGAGAATTCTGCCCATGCAAGGCTGTGGGCACATGGACGGGTGGCACAACAGTGAGGAGCTAACGAGTGGGAGGAAAGCGCTGGAGAGGTGGGCAGGGGCCAGATCCTGTGGGCTCGTGAGGCTGCGTGAGGACTTCCTGTTCTTTCTGAGTAAGGTAAGAAGCTTTGGAGCCTCCCTGATCCTCCAGCAACAAATGACTTGTCCACGATTGTCCCCAACCTCCCCTTGCCGCTGTATCTATCACACTGCTGCCACCCCATGCTGTCCGCACCCGGTGCACCAACACTGCTGGCCCCTCCCTACCACTGCGCCCCTGAGGGTGTCGGCACACCAGGGCCCTCATCCCCACCGTGGCAACATCACACTGCCACCCCTGCCCGTAACATGACCTGCCCGTGAGCACCGCTCCGTGAGTCACCGAGAGCAGGCCGCTCTGAAGGGAAGTCAGTAGGATCCAGAAACGCCTGGCTGTTACCGCAATTGATATGAAGAGTCTGGGAGGGAGATTCCTTTCCTGTTTCCAGGCTTAAGAAATCATGTATTAGAGCCCAATAATCAAGGGGCTTTTCTCATCCCAGTTACTTTCTCTCTCTGGCCCCTCACAGGAAAGGGAGGGAGCAGGTAGAAAGATGCATGAAATCAGTCTTGTTCCCTCCACTGGAGGCTGATTCCTCGGTTTCCCTTGAGTAGGAGGGACTACATTAAGGAGGTTAACTATTTGCTGACTCCTTCTATGTGAAAAATAAATATCCCCGCAAAACAGTGACGTTAGGCTTTACCCTTGGATCTCAGGAAGCCAACTTCCCATCTCCCTGGAAATCCAAACCAAACAAGAATTTCTCCTGGTACAATTCCAAAAGTAGAAACCACCATAATGAGCCAGCCCTGAGCACGGACTTCTTCCCTTCCCTTGGCAGCGTTCTTGCTGGAGGAGCTGTATAAATATAGGCCTTAATATTTAAAACCTTGGGCTGTTAATCTCCTGCCTCCCCAAGCTCACTCTCCGTACCTCCCCCCCCAATTCATTTTTAAAGCCCAGCTTGATTATGCAGCCAGATAGTAATTTCAGTGACAAATGACAAGTTCAGTCACTGCCCCAACCTACATCTCTTGCATGATTTAAGTTACTGCTCTAATTTTTTGCAAAGTCCAGGTAATTTAGAGCATGGCGGTGTTTTACTGTCCTTTCTCCATCCCATTGGGGTTGCCATGATCTGCACATTCAAAATTCATAAGACCTTCTCAGTCACGACCTGGGGAGTGAATTTAATTTTTGATCACTTCTGATGCTATTGATATTTATTATGACGCCCTTTTTTCCCCGAGGGATGGTGGTAGAGAAGAAAGAGACCACTTAAAAAATTTTTCCGACTCACAGAATTTCAGAAACCCAGACTGAAGTGCAGTGGCTGGGGAGAAGTAGGGTCCCTGGTGAGAATGGATCTTAAAACCCTAAGTGTGAATTCCTCCCAGGTGTACGTGGCCAGTTTATCTCTAATCTCTAACAGAAAGAAGTATCTCCTCAACTGTAAATGAATCACATCATCCTCTTATCTCTAACAATTATTTTTTAATTCCCCCTTAATGAATGGCTCTGTTCCTACCTATTTCTAGTGGTGTATTTAGTATAAAAAATACTTGCTGGTAAGAGCTAGAATCAAGATAGAGAAGCCATTTGTAGGGGGGGAGTAGAGACTAGAGAGGAGCTCTCGGTATTACAGGGCTGGTTAGGTGGCGATGCTGACATGTGAGGGCCAAACCTGTGTCGTTTGGCCGGAGTGGTGTGCTGGCTTCCTTCACCTCCCTACTCTCAGGCAGAGCGGTATTCCACACGCTCCCGCACTTCCCAGTGCCTCACACGTATTCCCCTCTTGACTCTTGTAGGCACTGGAATTTGCCACCTCTTTTCAAAATAGTCTGGAAAGGCCACTCCCTCTTGGGCATCCAGTTTATAAGCCCCAAGGCAGTGGGGTGAGTCTGAGACTGACCAGATTCTAAAATGCTGGTAGCCTAAAATACAAGCAGGGACCACCTGCATGGGAATGGCTGGGACTTGTTACGTATGCATACTCCTGACTCCAGTTCCCCAGCCAGCCAAACCAGACTCTCTGTGGGGGCATCTAATAAACACCCCAGTGAGGTCGGAGAACATCTGATGCCTGGCGTCAGCCCTGGGACTGCCTGATGTGGACTGGGAGGGGTCACGCGTGGAGATGGGTGGGCAGTGGAAGCCCTCCCCCACCGGCCTTCCTGTCCAGGGCCATTGCCTTCTGCATCCATCTAGTGAAGTAGAAGGAAGACCCGAGATGCCACCTCTGTACTTAAAGAGCCTCGCCCCTCAGGGCTTCTGTTTCCTCCCTGCAGAGTTAAGAATTAAGATAAAGTGACCACCAGGATTAACTCCCACCTAAACCATCACTTCTGCAATTTCTACTCCCCATCATCTCCAAATCCACAAGGCATCTCACCTCATGCTATAGAGAGGGGTGCACCCAAAAGTTTAGTTGTGGACTGAATACCAGTTTGCCCTGACAAGGCTAAAGCATGGGACTTCCCCACCGGTCACAAAATTTCCTCTCACTTGCTAGAGGTCTAAGGACCTTGGAGGGACACCCCATGGTGGGAGTGGGTGGAAATGAAGCTCTCTCACTAGCCTGATCTGAGCACAGACCCTGCACGCTTGCCTGAAATGCCTTGCCAGGCAGCCACGCCAATGGCAAGCAAGATTAGGATAATCCGGGGAATTTGCTTGTTAAGACCCTTATACAAAAATGGAGAGCTGAAGAAAATCCTGGTGTAAGCTGACGCATTTTTTAGCACAATCTGTGGATTTGTTAGATGCCATCTCGCCAGCTGAAGGGGTAAGCTCTACAGCTGTGCCTACAAAGCCTTAACCTCTGAAGTATCTTTAAATGCACAGGCTTTGGAAACAGGGAGCAAAGGGAGCAGAGGCCCGGAGAAGGTGCTCATGTAGCCCTTTGAAGGCTATTAGAAGGAGAGAACCAGGCCTGAGGAGTGTGCTTAAGAGGCTGGGGGCCTGGGGTGTGTGGCCTTACTGGAGGCAATTGCTCAAGAATCTGCTTAGATGTGCCTTCTTCTTGATATTCCCTCATCTCCTCCTCGTTGACCCTCCAAGACCCCAGCTCCTGCTCTTCCACACAAAAGCAAAGACCCATTGATTTATTCTGTTAAAGAAGAAGGACCGGAGTGATTTGTTGTTGCTGGAAACTGGAGCATCTCCCCTTCCAGTGACAGGAGCCCAGATGCCCTCCCGAGCTAGTGACTCAAAGTCTTCTCCCTCAGTGATGTGCCATTAGCAAGAACTATAGGCCCAGAATCTCTGGGGCTCTGGAAAGTAGGGAGCCTCGTGGCTCTGAGAAGGAGCTGGGTCAGGGAGATGCCTCTGCACCACAAGGCCAGGTTGGCTGCCTGCTGCACAGCATCCCTCTTGCTCAGGGCATCCCCCAGCCCTGGATATCACCGCCCTGGGTTTGCTCCTGTCTGAGGAGCACTGCCAGCGACAAGCCCCATGGCAGCCGTCCCCTGAGGATCTCATGAGGCGCTTACATCACACAGCCTGGAGGATGCACCAAGCCAGACAGAGACTTAAATCACGGCTCAAAACTTCCTTTCAGGTCAGGAAGGCAAAGTCACTAGGAAGGTGAAATGACTCAGGACTTTTGGGGAGAAAAATAAGCCATCACTGAGGCATGAAACAAAAGATGATGCTTACAGGAACACTGGCCTGCGTTTGGGTGGCGCTCGTTTCTGCTTCGTGTATGCTGTGAATGCTTGGTAACGCGGCCTATGTCAAGGCCCGAATTTGACAGGTGCAGCTTTCCACCTTCAAAGCGAGGGCTCATGTGTGCAAAGCCATATGTCAAAGTTAAGACACCAGGGGTGAGCATCCTTTGAAAGCCAAGAAGAGTGATACAAATGTAATATATTTTAGCATGAGGTAATTCAACTGAATGGTCATTTAGCCCCTTCTCCTGCACTGTGAATAACTAAGTTGATTGAGTGATTAATTCTCACCATTTTGAGTACCTGAAATGCTTGATACGCACTTGGGAATGGCTGTAGCATGCCTTTGAGCTGTGTTCTTAGACTCCGCTGTTAATGTTTTTAGAGACATCAGCAAGAATCAGATATCGGACATCGCTCCAGATGCCTTCCAGGGTCTGAAATCGCTCACATCGCTGTAAGTGGAAGCAGAGTTGCGTGGCGGGAGGGGTGGGGGTAGGCAGAAGAGGGATGTGTCCATATTTTTCAGGAGGTGTTTTATCAAGGTTTTATGTTCCCTTACACACTTGTGGCAACCTGGTTAAAGAAACAAATATTTCTTCAGGGGAAATTGATCTTGGAGAATATTTCTACAACCTAAATGCATTATTTTTATTGATTAAGTGCCCAAGAGGCTTCCCAGTTATTGGCTTCTAATTCAAGTGCATCTTTTACTCTAACCCGTGCCCAGTGCAATCCCCATGCCTCCACAGCGCTCTCCAGGGAGATGTAGGGAGAGAATTGAAACATACGTTTATTACCCAGGTGCCCATTTCACCATGTATGTGCCCTTGTCAAGGGAAGAGCTAATTTTCTCCCCCTGATTTTCAGGCTTTTTCTCCAAACCAACCTCACAGCGGTTGTGCTGAGAAAGCCTCAGGCCCATCCTGGAAGCCCTTCCTTTCTTTGATCTCAAATCCCTAGTACAGCTAACTGGGTAGAGCCAAGCCTCCCCCACCAGGGGCTCAGAGGCCCCCAGGGGCAGGGAGGTGAGAAGCACCGCCCTGATTCTCTCAGTGGCGCACCCTGTGGCATAGGGAAGTCATTTGAGTCTTCAGTGCATGTTTTCTCACAAGGAAGATGGGGACAGTGACACCTTTCCTGCCCCCACATTCCTGGTGGCCAAGATGACAGCACTGACAGCCGGCGGTACACACCACTTTGTAAGCGTTGGCGGGTGCTGCTTAGTAGTCTTGCAAGTTTAATTCACATAACCTAAAATAGGGACTCTCCTCTGTCTTTTCCAGTTGAGGAAACTGGGTGATCTAAGCTCTACACAGATAGGGGTTTTTGTCTGTTTCAATCCTGGCTGAATCTTCAGCTCCTCATACAGTACCTGGCTCATAGTTATTGCAAAAAATGAAACTTCTTGAGTAAATAAAGGTAGCCTATGAGAAGTCCGCAAGTGGGAGAGGCAGGATCTGGGCCCAGGCAGCGTGATCGCAGAGTCTACACTCTTTGTCCACGTGTTGTGCGGCCTCTGGAGGGACTGTGCCAAGTATAAGTGAGGTACAACAAAGCTCGCATGGGTTGATGTGATTTATGTCATTTGGTGACCTGTGCACCTGGGCAAGAGCCAGGATACTCAAGGCAAGCTGTCCAGGCTTTGCCTCTAAGTGAAGCCTGTTTGCTTAATTTATGAGCGGGCAGGTAACAAGATATATACACATCTTTCCCCCACCTGCCCTCCCCACCCCCCGGGGAAGGGGCTGAGGACAGAGAAGAATCTTGATTCAGCTGTTGCCTGCTGCTTGCAGAGTAAATTAGTTTCATTTATCGAATAGAACATCTGGCTGGGATATCAAAGACAGGATTGTGTGTGAGATTAGTGTCTGCTTATTGTGCTGAAGATCACAGAGGAGAAGGGAGGGTGGCCCTCTGTCACCAGGATCCCGTCTCTGCCCCCACCTTCCCATCCCCTTGTCTGCTTTCCCTCTGTTGGGATTTGGCGACAGTCTGAGGACAGTGAGATGCTTCTGGTCCTGCGGAAAATAAATTCAAAATCTGGTTGCCAATCATGAAATTGGCACGCCATTAGCCAATTCTGAAATGTTCTGGGACACTGTTAAGGGAAGTGCCTCTGACCCCCAATTTATGCATTTATCCATTCAGTAGGTGCCTACTATGTACTGAGTAGTGTTACAGGTACTGAGAATGTGGCAATGAACTGGACTGGCAAGCCTCTTGGCCTCATAGGGCTTTGAACACATCCAGTCAACCTCAGGAGTGACCAAGGTAAAGGGCAGGAAAGTCTTTACCCTGTACCTCTTTGTTCATTCTTCCAACAAATCCTCATTGTGCTAGACCCCATTCCCTTCTTAGCTCTAGGTACCCAGCCATAAACTAGCCCCATGTCACCCCGTGCACAGAGCCCACATTCAAGGGGACTGCGAGGTAGAGGCACAGAAAAAAATTTTTAATAAATAAATAATATAACATGATGTGAAATAAAAAGAGTGGCAGGTGGTGAAAAACATTAACTGCAATATTCAAGAGAAGCTCCCCAAGGAAGAGATATTTGAGCGCAGACCTGAAAGGTGGGAAGAAGGCAGTCAAGGGAAGATCTGGGGGGAAGCCAGATGAGTCCCAGATGCCCCAAGGTGGGTCCACAGCCCACTTCAGCCTGCCTAAGAGTGGTTTTGAGCCACTAGGCTCAGAGCGTCCCTTACAGAGGTGTGATGGGTGATGTGAGGACCTGTGGCTGCAGGACCCACAGCCCAGCCACCCTACCAGCTTCTGCTACAGCAAAAGTCCTGACATCAGCCAAGACGAGCAGACAGTGACATTACTACCTTCAGCACAGTGAGCAGTGGGACGTTAATATGAATTACAAATGTGAGCCTGCGCCATCATGCTGACTTTATTTACTCATTAATTTGTTGAAACATTAATGAAACACACCCGCAGACTGAATGAGGCACACTCACTCTTCACTCCTGGTGACATCTGGAAAATGGGGAGTTCGGTTTATCACTTTCATTTACCATTTTTTCATCCTAATATTTTGCCTCCTCAAAGACACATAAAAATCTGGATTTGTAATCTGAATGGAGATTGAACATTGCATTCATTCTGTGCTCTTCAGGGCCCGAGAGGGAATTAAAAATAAAAATGAAACTCTCTTTAGCTCAGTTCCCTCCATCTCAGAGGAGGCTGCACCCACGAGATGCAAAGTCTGTGCCATGGATGAGAGCAGGGAGAGGCCAGCATTGTCTTCTGGGCCTGTGTTGAAGGCCAGTAGGACCCTCTGGGCGCTGGGCTGCAGAGGCGGACAGTAGGCTTCTTCCCCAAGCCTCACAAGTCAAGGACTTGCCCATGAATAGGAGATATCAGTGCGAGGAACCTGTAGCTCTAAAAGACAGTGGGATCAAAGACTTCAGAGTTCCTTGGTTCCTGGAGCTCAAAGAACAGGAAAAGGGAGTGGAGTACAGGAGCTGCCATCAATGTGAGATGACAGAGTCTTGCTCCTCAGCTTTTCCTAAGAGCCAGCCCCTGACTCAGCAGTCCCAAGTCTATCTGGATAGGACTCCAGAGTCCCAAAGCCCTGTCTCGGATGATCAAAGAACTCAGCTAAGGAATTCCTAGGATGCAATGGGATATTAAAAGGAAACATTCTATAGACTGTGCTCAGCCTGATCAATACCCATTGAAGACAAGAAGACACAAGGCCTGCCAGCTTCCCACACATCTTATTTATTGCCAGGGTGTGAGTCATATGAGTGGCTCAGGCAGGCACCCAGAGGGACTGCTGCTTCCCGTTGTGGATTACTCACTGAGCTGGGCTCCCCGGGATGAAAGACAACGGGGCCCGTTTCTCCTGGCCTCCCAGACAGCCTGTCCCGCCAGCCCCTAGTGGCGCTTGCCTGCGGCTCACTGGTGAGGGGAAGGAATGAGACCACCTGGGGAAGGAGACACGCTGAGACGTCCTTCCCCCCGACCAGAGTTAGCCAAGGTGACAGCCTCCCATGTGAATGGCTTCCAGTGACCTCACATCCACAGTGACTGACTGCTGTGTTCTTCACTCTTTTCCAGGGTGCTCTATGGGAACAAGATCACCGAGATCGCCAAGGGACTATTTGACGGGCTGGTGTCCCTACAGCTGCTGTGAGTAGGCACCTGTCACTCGGTGTGTCTCTGGGACCCCAGGCAGGCTCTTCCTTGCAAACTTTAGTCATGCTCTGTAGAGTTCTTCTTTTGACTTTGTATACACCAAAAGGAAAAATAAAATTCTGAGCTGTCACCCCTCACCTCCACCTCCTCTTTCTGTTGGAAGGAGAGTCAGGGAGTTGGCAAGGGGAGGCCAAGGGCAATGTGAACAAATATAAATGACACAGCTCAGGAGCCTGACCCAGGCATGAGGTACTAGCCCTCGGTTTGGGGGCTAGAAACTAAGCCAGAGTTAACTCCTTCAAGGGGGAGCATCTTGCAGGAGTGTGCTAAGAATTTAGGCAACTAAAACATTTATGTATCGTATTCCAGTATGAAGGCTGAAACGGAGCTCTCTCAGACATGTGACCTTGAAGAAGGGTGGGGGTGGGGTGGTGAAATAATTAGGGAAGGGCATAATCTGTCACCAATGTGACTCTATCTGTGAAAGATATGGCTGAGGGGAGAAGTGTTTATTTAATTTAAAGGAAGATTTGTTGCCTTGAATTTGCAGCTCTGGGATTATTTATTTGCATTTATTTCATCCCAGTCATTTGAGCTTAAATGTTTGAAGAAGATAATTGAACTCTGATTTGGGGAGGCAAGCAAGGAAAGGAATTTAGCTCATTCTGTATTTTAAGATTTCTGATTGGGGGAGAATTAGCTCTGGTTTGTGATTAGATAGCCAGAGCATCTCCACACATGTACTGTGAGTGTGGGAGTGTGTGTGTGTGTTCATGTCTGCTCAGAGACCATCAGTTCCTATTGGTAGTAGGAAATGATCCTAAATATCCTGGGAGCAATGGAGAATACCACGTCTCAGAGAGGCAAGTGACTTGCCCTCAGTCACACAGCAAAAGAGGTGTGGAGACAGCAGTAGCATTTACATGGTCTTATGGATAGGAGGGTCCAGTCCTCGGAAAAGCACAAGATGTACGTGCATGAGTGTGCGTGTCTGTAAAACCACCTCCAAGTCATGGGCAGCGAGAAAGGGGCCTGGGGCTTCCCCACTTCCCATGTGCAGTTAAGTGAAGCAGCAGTATGAATTTGCAGACTGGATCTCGGGCTGGGTGGGAGCCAGAAGCAAGAATGGAGAGAGGCAACACATCTCACAGGGTGACTCCCAAAGACTCTGCAAGAAAGAGGAAGTGAGACTTTTCCTTAGCCTTCCCCTTCCCATATCTTTACTTCCTACCTTCTCATGTCCTATAAGACTCAGCCCTAGACAGATTCTCCTAGGACAATACAGTAATGCAAATCATGTCACAGTGTGATGTCCAGCCAGTTTCCAGACAGTTGTCCATCACAATAGGAGTCAGGCTTGTTTCAATGAAGCTGAAGCAAGAGAAAGAAAATTCCATTATTTTTTTCCATGCATGTCCCCCCACCTCTGTCTCCATGTCTGTCTTACTCTGTGTTATCTCTGTGCAAGCATATTTGTGTTCAAAGATCCCAGCTCTCAGTGGGCCTTTAAGGCTGTTTGTTAGAATGACACACAGGGGCTCTGCAGGGAGCTGGGTGTTTCACAGATGGTGTTCTTTGCTTGTAGCAAAGAAACTGTAAGTTATAACTGCCACCATAAGGCTAGTTAACTGTAGCTATTAATCCCTTGAAAGAGGAGTAACAATAGTGTCCGCCTTGAGGTAGATTTGGGGGTGTTGTGTTCTGCTGGGCTGAATATCATTTTACATTCCGTGTGTTTGGTGTGGAAAGGACAATGCCTTTGCATGCATTAAGGAGAAACATAGCATGCACTGAAGTGCCTAGCACAGGGCATGGTATGTTGTAAGGATTCAAGAGATGCATGTCTTTTTCAAAAAGAAATATACCAGCTCCAAGCAGATAGCAGTCATGAGATTAATAGAACTAACAGGACTTTGCATGGGCCAGGAAGGCAACTCCAGTTTAATATCACCATTTTAAGCAGATGGAATTGAGTAGCTGGGAGTAAAGACAAACATCCCCCATTCTCTCACAACCAAGAGTTGACATAACTCAGACAGGCTCGCTTTCCAGAAAGAACCAGCAACTGTAGCGGTCATTGGGTTTTTGCCTGCCTTTGAGCAGTTGGAAAGCAAGTCCTGATTAGATCTAATTTAGAGTTCATCCTGCTAAAGATTGGATTTCTCCTTGGTAGACTGGAGACACTCTGATAAGAAGGCCCTGATGAGAATATTCTGGTAATCTAGGTAATTTCCTCTCCTTTCTCTTGAAAGCTTTTTGCAAGAGGTTTGTGTTTTTTCCTCTCTGTCTCTCAAATTATTGGTGCCTCAAAAAGCCAGGTTGTCCCTGCCACACGAAGTGATCTTGGGTATTCCCTTCCTGGCACTCTCGTCATGCTGCCTCTGATGAAGTGGGTACATCTGTTGCCTGCCCTCTTCTGTTTCTCCAAAGTTTTCAGCCATCCCACCAAATTTGTCTAGTCTAGTCTCTACCCAGTCTCCTGGATCATTTTCTTGATTTATTCATTCCAGCAGATGGCCAACACAAATAGAATATCTCAAGGCTTCAGAAGTATTCAGAGGCTGCAGCAAGTGGGTCTACACGGAGGAGCTTCAATAGTCCTAGGAATGACCCCCCTAAACCCAATATCCTGTCCTCTGGGTAGCAGCCTCACAAGAGTCACCTGCTTAAGTTCCAAAATCTTAGAGTTCAAAGAAACTTCTGGGCTTCAAGCACAGGCTTCTGTCCAGAAACGCCTCCCATGGCCTCTCTGACCAATCTTCCTATGGCTCATCCATGACACTTTCTGTGATAAGTCATTACCACGGAGTTAGAAGGTTAGGAAGCTCTTTCTTATGCTAAACCTCCGTAATGGCTTCTGGGAAGCTCAGAAAAGGCTATTGTCATAATCTTTAAGTGTTTGAAAATAGCTAGTATGTCTCGCTGTAATTAATCATAAGCAAGTTCTGCTCCTGCAGATACTCATTGTATAAACACATCCGATGGCTATTAGTAACAACCCTTAACAACCCTTATTATCACTGGGGATGCAAGATAGTCTATCAGCAGCTCTCTTTTAAAACAGGCTGCCGGGAAGTGAGTCAGATACTCATTTGGACAAGAAGAAGTGTGAAGTTCACACTGCTGAGGTCTGAAGTACCCCACATGGAGCCCTCTCAGAATCCAGGGTTAGCACAGGACATGCTGTTGGGCACAACCCCAACTCTGGGGAAGAGAGCAGCTGGATCACCAGAGGAGTGACCTGTTCTCTTCTCCCCGACTCCATCCGTTCCCTTCCTTGACTAAACTTAGGGTGAACGCTTAGAGTGCTTAGCTCCTCTCCAGTCCCCTGCCCTCCAGGCTTCTGGGCAACTGGGACACCTGTAGAGATTGAGACCCTGGGTGTGCAGCCAGTCAGAGGGCCCCCAGAGGCCTCGTAGCTCAGAGGTCAGTCTTGCCCCAAAGCAAGAAAAGCCCTCAGCATGTCTCTAGAGCCATCACTTCCTCTCCTGATGGGCAGCCGCAAGCTGCGCTGTTTCAGCTGCCCCAGGGAACAAAGAGCATTCGTTTAGTGCTCACTGACTGCATGACATGCATGTCATTCGAGGTGGACGCTTTCATGTAAAGGCTGGCTGTGGTCGATGTTAAGCCTGCTCCAGGAGGTCCTAAACCAAACCAGCTTGTCTTGGGGCTGGAATAAGTTAAGACACCCAGGCACCTGTTGTTTGATTTTCTTGGAAGGCAGACAAGACCATCTGAGGATCTTGGAGTTTGCCAAGCAACATGCCAGTTACAGAGCAGTGAACAAAACTCACTGCTAGCTCACTCTCTCCCTGTCTCAGTACCTCACTGTCACTCCCTGTAGCTCACTCTCCTTCACCAGCTGTTTCACAACGATTACTACTGCTGCTAATAATAGCAGCTAATATTGATCCAATACTTAATATGCTCTGGAACCTGTGCTAAGCAATTTTATATGCATCATCTCCTGTAATCTTTACAACAGTGTTACAAGGAAGGTGTTGTTGAAAGGCCCATTTGACAGATGCGGAAACCAGGGCACTGAAGGGTTGAGTAAGTTGGTGGCATTGCTCAGCATATAAGTGATGGGGCAGAGGAACCCAGGCAGTCTGATTCTAGAGTCCACGTGAGAGGTTTGTGCTTCAGACCGTCATAGGCAGACCTGCAGAACAAGTTTGATACACAGAACAAGAGTTCCCCACTGGCTCGGGCCAAGAGGAGGCGCTGCTGAGCCATGAACCCATTCCTCTTGCTGCGCCTCCTGTCAGCCCTGGGCCACGCTGTCTCGGTGCGCCATCCCCTGGCTCCCTGCCACCGCCCCACGGCCTTGCCCTGAGCCCTGGAGGAGGGCGGTCAAGGAGCTGCTTGGTCTTGAAGACCTGGCCGAGGTGAGGTGCGGAGGGCTCTCCCTGGCAGCAGGAGCAGGCTTACTCTTCTTAGAATAGTGGGAGGCATTCTGAGGGAGGAAGTTCTTCCCACTCCCAGGCACCCGGAGGTCCCTCCAGAGAGCTCTCAGGGAAACCTGAACGCTGGGATCCTTCCCTGCCTGGCCATGGAGGGAATGGTTCACACCTCTTCAAGGACTGACAGTAAGCAGGTGGCAGTCAGGCAAGTGACCACCCTAGGAGCTGCTGGGGGAGGGCTGCGCAAGCCAAGTCTCACTAGGTAAGGCCCTTGATCTCCTGGCAGCATGTGATGGGCCCCTGTCTGGTCGCTGAGAGCCTCAGTTTCCCTCTGCTCACCTGAGGAAAGCCTAGCTGCTTGCACCCTGTTCTCAGGGGCCTCCTATGTCTGAGTCAGAGGAGGTCCTATTTTCTGAAAGGCCACTCGGTAGCATTGCACCTTTGCGTTTCCCTGCATCAGGAATCACCATGACAACACATAGCCTGTGGCAGTCAGTGCAGGCATGAGGAGAAAGGGGAAAGGGGAAAGGGGCAGCGTCTTTCTTGCCCCAGGTTGGGACCTGGAAGATCCCTCCTGCTTCCTCCCAGAGAGCTGGGCACCGTGTGGCCCGGGGCACCCAGCCACAAGCGTAGGCTCTGGTTGGGGCCAGCGGTCCTTGACCTTATGGCACCAGGTATCACCAGACTCCTCCCATTGTTTGGCCTCAGTAGGTTCCTGAAAGTCAAATAAATCCCTCATATTTTCTAGGGGAAGGTAAGAACATACTGTCTGTTCTCAGGGAAAAGAGTGGCACTTCTTACAATTAATAGATAATGAAATTCAGGATGGCAGAGGGTTAAATCTAGAGAAAAAAAAATTTTTTTAAGACATTAATGAGAAAGATTTGACTGTATATCCTGCAGATTCATCAGGTGTCCAGAATCGCTCCCCTAATTGGTGTCCCCACTGATAATTTATGCCCATGCGTAATGGTGATAAATACTTCCAGGAACACACAGGTAATTTTCTTAATAACAAAGAGCCTTTATAACTCATTCTTTAAAAACAATTCCCCTACTGGAGGAGCCATAGAAAGGGTTACGCCAGATAGCTGTTGGTACCATCTTTCTCCTTCATGTAGCTGCATCTGAGTGTTTATGAAACACAAATGACCCCCAAGCCTTGCCTTAGGGAAAGGAGCCGTGCCCACCTTCTTCTCCCAGTCTTTCCCGGAAGGGCTTCCCTTCTTCTCTGGGAAAGGGGCCACTACACTCTTTCTGGGCACAAGTTTTCTGAGAAGACTTTATACTCTAGAGTTTAGAATATTCTTTCATCATTTCCACATAATCACCACATAAAGAGGAGGAGTAATATGACCACTGTCTTCTGCAGGATTGTGGGCGGCGGGGTGGGGGTGGACAATATAAATACCACCCCAAATGATAGCTGGGTGACTGCATCAACATGTGAACCTCTGGAGTTGTCAAGGTGATTTTAATGCAATTTATCATGTAACCTGACTCCAGATGTTTGTGTTTTCCAAACCTTGCAGCAAAGGCCTGTGAGCTCCAGGGGATACTTCACGGAGGAGGAGATGTGGGCAAGGGCAATAGCTAAAAATGGGGCCTCAGTGTTCTTCTGCCCCACTGGCCGCTTTAGAGAGAGTGGACATGGTGTGTCCTTTTCGGTGACCAGGGTGGGCCTCATTCCTCTCCAGTGGTCTGGCTCCCAGATCCCCTGGACCTGAGTGAGGCTGTAGGCTGCTGGGAGGGTGAGGGCCCCTGGGACTCTCCCTGCCTGCCCGGCCTGGTTCCCTAGCAGAAGGACTTGAGCCGCTGGAGCCCTCCTTAGCCCAGACTCGAGCTGTTTCACTTCCCCCTCCCCCGCCAGCTCTGTGGCTCTCAATGGCTTCTGTTTCCTGCCGGGTTTTTCCCGAAGGCAGCAGCTCCTGGAAAGGATTCTCTCTCAGCAGCAGCGTTATGTTGGTTAGTCAATGGGCTGAGTGCTAATACCTCTTGACGTGGAACATATGTGGAGGCTGAAAGTGCTGCGAGAAGAGGGGGTGGCAGAGTGCCTCGCAGAGCCAACACTCGGAAAATAAATTTAGAAGGTAATGCACGGGCACTCCTCCTCTCGGTTGTGCCACTCTCCTTAATCCCCTCTGACAGGAGCACGGCTCCCTCTGTGTTGTTTTATTGTAGAATCATCACTAAGTTAATGGGAGTGGCTACAAAGAACGTACCTCCCCGCCCCCCATCCGGTTACCATCAGGTGATTTCCACAGCGCTGTACCGAGGCATCAGGACGGCATCGTGGGTGGGAGCGAAGTCTTTAGCCTAAAGATAGCGTGGATCCCGATGGCAGCCTACCACTTTGCTCAAAGGTCCTCCAGCTTCTGAGTCCAGAGGTGTCATCTGTCAGGTGGAAATAACACCTCGTGGGGCCTTGGGGAGATTCAGTGAGTTGATACTCATAAGGTGCGTGGTGAGGGGCTCTTCACAGGTAGTGCATAGTACCTGTTGGGTCACGTGGCCCCAGCTGTCCATCTGGCCTCATCATCTCAGCCCCTCCCTTTCTTGTTGTTTCTATGACCTCTGACTTTCTTTGGAAGGTTGGTCTGGAAGCAGGTGGCCCCAAAAGATGGTTGGATCTGTTTCTGGGGAAATATCTGTGAACACACTATGCTCCTAAACCCCCAACTCGCTGGATCCAACAGCAGATCAAGCTGAGATCTAATTAGGGTATCAGAATTTTGAGTTTGAGGACCAGGCAGCCCCTTGAATGAGGCAAACTGGAGCCTCCCATCTTACATGAGGGATGCTGTTGTATCTGCCTCACCGTCATCCCCTGGGCTGTCCAGAACAGAGTGAGAGTTCAGCGTGAGGGGAGCACAGAGCTGACCACAGCAGCTCCCAAAACAGCGCTTGAGTCAGTGATCCCCGAAGGCTGAAACAGGTGCCGGCCAATCAGTGGGGAACCGGCCACTTTGTGCCAATGGCAGTTTGGTGGGTATCCCGTCTCTTTCTGCGTGGTGCCAGGCCCCTTCTAAGAGTCAACAGGACTCCTGACACCGCAGTGCAACCCAGAGGCAAGCAGCCTTCCAGACCCCGCCAGATCTCTGTCTACCTGAAGCATGCCTGGTGCCTTCCAAAGCTAGCAAAATAGCCACTCCCCAGAGACAGTGAACGCGTCCCGCCACACACAGAAAAGAGAATGTGGATTTTATGTGGTGGATAAGAAATGAGCTTTGGAGCCAGACAGGCTAGAGCTTCACTTAGGTGACCTTGGGTCACTTGGGTCACTTCACTGTGTGACACCGGTCAAATCTGTCACTACTCTGACCCTCAGTTTCCTCATCAGCAAAATGAGGATGATTTTAGTGCTGCTGTGAGGATGAAAGAAAATACTGCATGGAAAGTGCTTTGAAAAATGTTAGGCACATGGCTGCACACAATGCTGTGGTTTCTAGAAATGAGGCTGTGTGATTATCATTGTTTCACACTGCAGTTACAAGGCTGCTCCTCAGAGGGGGTGGACTGGGCCAGATCACGCAGCCTTGGTGGAGGAGGAGGGAGGCCTATGTCAGGACAACAGAATTGCTATACCCTATTTCAAATAGTTATTTAGTCTCTATTTGCTCCATCAAAGGGTGTTTTTTTAAAATTCCTTCCAGCTCCTGCCCACATGCCAGAGAGCTCAGAGAGTCTTTCATGGAGGTGAGACTGAGCTAAGTAGCTGCCAACTTCCTCTCAAAGGAGAGAGGACAGAAGGACAGGCTGTGAAATCTTGCTGGTGCTGGGGATCAATGAGGCTGTCCTGGGCATCTAAATCTGATAATCGGCTTAATTTGATCTCTCCCCGCACCTCTGCGTCTTGCCTGAGGGAGCCAAGCGGCTCAGGAGAGGATAGGTGACCTAGGGGCTGCCCTGCTGTGTTTCCTTTTGCTTCTGCTTCGTGCACCTCCTGCTGTCTTTGCCTACTAATCCTGCCAGCCTGGGTTGTTTTGATGCCTTACTTTTTGCAATAATATGCCAGGCTGAAAGATCTAGGAGCAGTAGGGAACAAGGAAGATCCTCTCTCTGGATCAGAAAAAGGAAGCCCCAGCAGTTCTGATGGGTGGGGAGGGTTGCAAGCATGACATGCAGCTTGGATGCCCTTTCAAGGCAGGTCAAAGTTGCCATGCCTATGTCCCCCTGGCCATCTTCCTTGTCCCCAGAACTAAGTGCTGCAATTGGGCTCACAAATCTGCACTAGAGTCTCAAATCTAAATTCCTACTCAGGCAAGGTAGGTAGAATAAACTAGTAAAGTATAACAATAGGGAGTAGTGAGGACTGTGGCAAATAGAGAGCATATGTCCTATCTAAAGGGGGCAGCCACCCCTTAGCTGCCTCAAATGGACCCAGGGTTGCTTGAGCTTCTGAAATTTTTTTCAAGAGAATGGAAATCTAATGTGTGCTTATGTGTCTTTGTGACTGGAGAAGGAGAGAAATTTCCTGATTTTTAAGACACAGGAAGGGCTGAACGAACAGATTTGCATATGGAATGTTGCAATATGTTGCAGGGAGGAGTCTGTCCTCAGGCCATCAGATTGGCACCTTTGGCCTGGTCTCTACTGAACAGTTCAGTATTTCCTAGCAAGACGATACCCGAACAAGTTCCTGAATATCAAGATTTGGAAAAAATTATTTACCACATACTTTTCCTTTTTAAACAAACCAAAAAAATTGTGAGTGTGTGTGTGTGTGTGTGTGTGTGTGTGTGTGTGTGTGTGTGTATGAAGGCCCATTCCCCCGTGGAGCTTGGGCCTGTGGGGTCCTCTAGCTGTTCTCCCTGTTTCTCTGCTCCATAGCATTCTCCTTTGGATGCCCCCAACATGGAATGACCTTGACTAAAATTTAATATACAAAGCACAGGAAATTCTTGGGGGAAATGCTACTAAAGGGATAGACATATGGGCCAGGTAGATAGGGCATTCATAAAGAAGAAACTGAACCCTCTAGAGACCTAAATTATCATAACTACTTGCAGCATGCTCCCTGGAAACATGTGTGACCTTGAACAAGCCCACCAAACTCTCAGCCTTCGTTTCCTCACCTGTAACTTGGGAGGCCGGCTCTGCCCATCTGCCCAGGTTATTGTGAGAATAATAGGATGTCAGAGAAGCACTCTGGAAAACATGAGAAGTATTCTAGCAATGAAAGCTTTTTTCTTCTGCAAGGCAGAAACAATCTGCCTGGGCCCTGGGGACCCTGCCCCTTATTAGCCAGATTAAACAGGCAGTTCTTCCACTTGCCATGGCCACAGCTGCCTGCCTGCCCGCGGGATGCACAGGGCCCACTGGGAGGACAGGCCCACTGAAAGGAAGAGGTGGCGCAGGTGATTTATCTCCTATGGGCAGCCTTACTATTAGCAGCTAAAGTCCCCCGGTGCCCTGGCATCAGGAGACCCCAGAGGCAAGCCAGCCCATTATGGTTCTCATGGGTCGTTCCCCACAGGGGAAGCATTGAGCCAGCCTTGAAAATAGAAATTTTAAAAATTCAACATTTTTGCTGGTTTAGTTCCTCCCTCCCCCACTTTCATTCAGGAGGGAGTGAGAAATTATTTTATGCTAGTTTTGAGAGCATAACTAGTTGGCCTAGGATCATAAATGAGAACTGTATTCTTAGGACCCAAAATTGCCTTACTTGCCAACTCCATTCTGGAAAACTCTTCTATAACCCTCATGGCATCCTCTATTCTGGAGCGGTTTCACCTGAAAGGCAGCTTCCTTTGATACATGTGTGTGTGTGTGTCTGGGTGTCTGGGTGTATGTGTGTGTCTGTGTGTGAGGAGAGGGGTCTGAAGAGCTAAGGCCACAGCAGAACAGCTCCCTTGTGGAGAGGAAGGCTGCCCTGGGGGAATGGGTGCCACTTTAGAGGAGTGTGACCCCCCGGAGTTGCCTTATGGAGTGGAGTATATTCCTTACTAAGTGCTTGGGCGAGGCACTCAGGATATAGGGAGGAATACAATAGATGTCATGTGTGCCCCCAGAGAGCTTATAGTCTGGACAGGAGGCAAACAATAAACAAACATAATTACAAATTGAGAGAAGTGCTATGAAGGAAATAAATGGTGGACTGTGAGAGACAATAAAGGGGGCCTCTGGGTCCTGCTGTGGAGGAAATAGGCAGAGCAGGCCTCTCTGAGGAGGGGACATTTGAGCTGAGAGGCAGAGGAGTCAGAGGGAGCCCCCTTATGAAACAGGGTAAAGAGCGTGTTCAAGGACCGGGGCTGAGATGCTGTAATGTATTGGAGGAACTAAAGGGTAGTGACTGGGGGTGGAGAGGATGAGAGGGGAAAGGGGCAGAGGTCAGATCACACAGAACTCTGTGCACACAGAGAGGGAGAGAAAGAATGAATGAATTCATACGTGTATACACACATGCCTACCAATGGATATATTTTTTTCTGGGAGGATGACCTTTAACTTTCATCAAATTTTCAGTGAGATCAGTGATCCAAAAGAACTCTAAGGCATTTTTTGAATCAAGACTCCTTTAGTCAATCAACCAAAGCTTTACAATTGTGGCAAATAATTTTTTTGTCTGATTCCTGGGAGCCCCACATGCTGAAGCAGAAAGTCAGGGGCATGGGGTTCCGTTTCCAGTCTTCCTCTGAGGGCGGTGTGCAAGGGAGGCTCCCGGAGGTTTCAGGGTGCGGCCCAGCGTCCATGTGACTGGATGTACAGGTGGCCCCAAGAATGCAGGTCCCTCTCTTTCCCTGGAAGGAGGGCTCTGGGAGCTCTGCAGCCCACCCGCTGCAGCTGCAGCCCTCACTCCACAGGACCAGGACTGGGCAGTCACCAGCCTCCCTTCTGCTTGCAGCCTCCTCAATGCCAACAAGATCAATTGCCTCCGGGTGAACACATTCCAGGACCTGCAGAACCTCAACCTGCTCTCCCTGTATGACAACAAGCTGCAGACCGTCAGCAAGGGGCTCTTTGCTCCTCTGCAGGCCATCCAGACGCTGTGAGTATGCCACCGTGAGTTCCAGCACTGGCCCGAGCAGCCGGCAACCCCAAACACTCAGTCATGGAGAACACCCGAAGTGAAGGCAAAGCAAGCGTGTCTAGACAGATCTATAGAGGCCGCAGTGAGAATGGACAGCAAGAGTATTACCAGCTTACCTGCACCAAGCACTCACATGTTGCTCGATGCTGAGTTGAGTACTTGTCCTATATTCAAACCTTTAAGCCTCATAACAACCCTGTGAGATAGGTATTATTGTGACCCCCTATTTCTTTGTGAGGAAACCAAGGCACAGAGAGGTTAAGTAACTTACTCAAGGTTGCACAGCTAGCAAGAAGCAGGATTTGAATCCAGGCAGAGTTGTTACTTACCTGCTCTCTTAACCATTTACAGCTACTGTATTCTGAGCAGGCTCCATCTCTGCTGATAACCCTTTCCTGCCCACCAGCAACTCCCACCGCCCTGCAAAACCAAACCCCGATGCGAGCACCCTGAGAACATTTCACCTTTAGGGAGCAGTCCCTCACTCCCAAGTGCTGTGGGTGTTCATAAAGAGTTACGTCAGATGACTCCTGAGCACAGATCTCAGCCCATAGTTTTGATGGCTGTAGCCCCAAGCTTAGAGCCTCACCCCAGCCCCAGGCCTGAGCACAGTCTGGGGCTTCTGGAGATGCTCTGAGTCCTCCAGCACTTAACTCCTTCCATAGCCAGAGACAGGCGCCAATAAAGAGCAAGAACAGCTGTTGCATATTACCCCACCCAGGGCACCAAGCACCAGGTGCTGCGCTTTGGGGCAGAGGAAGCCAGACTCCCAAAGCTGCTCTCACGCTGAGGAGGATAGTAACAATACCCGCCTCTAGGTATGGAACACCCACCGTGGGCCAGTGTCCGTGCCAGCCACGCTCAGCACCGGTGTTACTGAGCTTGGAGAAGTGAAATGCAGTCTGCTCTGAGCATAAGCCCCAAGCCTGTGACTCGCGTTGCCCAAGCCCGGGCCAGAATGGTGGAGGTCCTGCCCCAAGTGGGGAGAGCAGGGAGGCTGATTCCCCGACCCAAAGCCAGCCACACCTGTAACAGTCATGCAGACAGCGGGCTTCAAGCCCCTGGGTCCTGTCTGAACGCAGCCCCCAGAGGAGGCCAGGTCAGAGGTAATGAGGGAGGGACCCTGGCGGGTCGGTGGGGTGGGTCGTGGCACTGCTGGTCACTCCTCATGGACTCCCGTCCCTCTCACAGCCACTTAGCCCAAAACCCGTTTGTGTGCGACTGCCACTTGAAGTGGCTGGCCGACTACCTCCAGGACAACCCCATCGAGACCAGTGGGGCCCGCTGCAGCAGCCCGCGCCGGCTGGCCAACAAGCGCATCAGCCAGATCAAGAGCAAGAAGTTCCGCTGCTCAGGTAATCAGGTTACAGCCGGGCCCCACCTTCTGACTCAGAGCGCAGCGGCCCCAGAGAGGCCAATAATCCAATCTGGAGGACAGCAAGCGCTGTAATGGCTCCTGGGGAGCAGCTTTGCAAATTAAATTGGGGAAATTCAGTTAGCCCCACAGAAACCCAATTATCTTATGGATTTAAAATAAAACACACACACACAATAAAAGCATGGGGGACATGAGTTCAGGAGAGACAGAACCCAGATGGCCACGTATCTCCGAGGCTAGGTGGAAACTCGGGGATGGGGCAGCCTTTACGCATGTGCCCTTTAGAGGCTATGGTTTTCATTTTTTAGATGCTAAAGTGTGTTCCTAAGTAGCAGATAGAGAAAAAAAATGTACTCAAGACCAGGCTGCAGGCAGTATGTAATCCTGGGTGCCTCTCACCCCTTCTAAGACCACCTTTGGTACCGACCTCAGACCACAATGTATTACAGGTTTCACCGACAATTTCTGGCTATCTCCTAACCCAGACTAGTGTTCCGATCATGGAGAGAATAGCAAAGAGTTATGCTCGGGAAGAAAGCAAAGCCTTGCTCCCCAGGTTCCAAGTCCTCTCTAGAAGCCTTCCTCCCTGCTGTACCCAGGAAGGACACCAGGGGCGAATGGCAGGGGAAACATCAGGTCATCTTGGAAAAACAAGTCTCTCTCCCTGATCCAATAGCTAAATGAACAGGCAGTTAAAAATGACTATCATTTGCGTCATTTGCTACGGGATAAAATCCCCAAGCTGCCTTGTGTTCCCAATGGCAAGATGTGCTGAGATGGGTTGGCGCCAACCCTCACAACGTGTGTGTCAGCAAGAGCCCCGCCTCTCCCTGCCCAACAGTGTTTCATGTGAGTGAGTCTCCCCAGAGAGAAGGCCAGCAGGCAGACTTCTGCTTCTTTAAAATTGTTCTCGTCCTCTTAAGTCATATTCTTTGGTCCACATCTCCCGAATGATCAACCTTAGCTACAGTATTTTCTTCAACAGAAGCAAATCCTGCAAGAGAGCTTGGAGGTACCTCAGGGCCTTTGTGGCAATATGAGGCATTGGTCGCAATTGGTCTTCCCTCAAAAAATGTCAATTACAGGAGTTTGTTTCCTGTGATGAGCACTGTGCTGAGTGCTTCTGGTTTGATTTGGTTCTTCCAGTAGTCCTGTGAGAGCAGCAGGAGAGGTCCCTGTCCTGCACCAGAGAGGGCCAAGGGCTCAGAGGTGAAGGGCACCCCTGGCCACAACCAGCAAAGAGTGGAGGCAGGACCAGACCCCAGTTCTGGCTCACTCCGGACTCCATGCAGCATGTAGGAGAGAAAGTACATTTGGGAAGGAGGTCCACCTGCTTGGATGACTTTCTTGCCCAGTCGCATGTGCCGCCCACCCCATGAACTCTGCTTAAGTATCTTCTTGGGACCAGCAGCAACTCTGGAAAAAAATTCTCTCCTAGCCCAGAGCTGTCGCCTGAGGCATAACCATCCTTTCCCCAGGGCCTCATTACTTATACCTCTTACTCTCTGTCCCCTCTGATCCTACCCGTGTCTGGCCAGGGCTGAGTTAATTAACTCTGACAAGCTGTTGTGCCCAAAAAGAGGGACTAAAGAGACATAGAGGGCAGGGTGCCAGCTCCAACCCATCAGTCTTATGGGGGGTCCTGTCAGGATCTCAGGCTCCAGATCTCTGCCCTCCAAGACCCTGGGAGGGCAGGGCAGGGGTGGAATCAGCCCATGGTCCGAGGACTAACATCTCCCAATTGCCTAGGAATGACTGTGGGCTGGGGTTGGGGTGATGGGTGGGGAGCGGGGTGTACAGACAGAACTAAGTAGGAGATAAGAGAAAATAGCAAGTAGACCTAGGAAGCAGTAGATCTTATTCCTAACCCTAGCTCTGCCGCTAGCCACCTACCTACCTGTGCACTGGGCGGATCCTGGCTGCTTTTCCTGTGTGGGGTAGGAGTGGTTGGAAAGTTTAAGAAGAAACAAATAGGGAGAAGGGTCAGGGTTCTTGGATCAACCTGTCTAAAATAATCTTTTTTTTAAATCAATACTAAGCAGACAGATTATTCCTATGAAGGTGGATAAAGTTGGAGCTGTGATGAGCCTGACATACAGCATATTCTGTATGCTTTTATTCTATAGCTGCAGAGAAGAGGTAGAGAGAGCGACTGGTGATCTCCAAAGACCTTGGCTTGAAAGACCTTGGGGCCCAAACCTGCCTTGGCCTTGAGGGATACAGAAGCCATAGAACTAAAGCTCTGTGTTTCCAGGAAGCTCCAGCAGAAGGACAGGCAGGTGACACATACTGGATTTGACAGATAATAACTCTGCATTTTACTTTCCCCTAAAAGCACCCCCATTGCAAAGACAGTTGATGTAATTAGGAGCCAATTTGAGAGCTCTTCCTGCAATGCATAAAGCCCCTCCTTAGGCAGGGAGTCTGGTTCCCAGCTGCCCTGTGTCTGCCTCCATCAGCTGCATCCGCTGCTCCCGGCGGCAATATCTGGTTAGAGGTGAATGCAGCCGGCTGGGGTAATCTGAGCATCAGATTATGTCCTCCTGAAAAGGCACCATCTGGCTGCCTAGGACCTCAAGCCGGTCCCAGGGGTGGGGACTTGGCAGGTGAAAGATGCTGTCTTCCATCATGCCTTCCCCTCCTTTTATGTGGCGATCCAATCAGCAAGAAGAAACTCTCTTAGTGAAAAATACAGAGGGTAGTGACACACTATGTCCAAAGATGGCAAAGAGCTAGACACCTCTCAGGGAATCCAGAATTTTAGAGACCTCAGAGATCGTCCAGTCCATCCTAGCTTATAGAGTAATATTTTCAAGACAAAATCTAAACCCCAGGACTTCTGAAGTACTGTGAAAATTCTTCATAACTTCTTCCCTGGTCCCTTCATTTCTTTTTGTTCAGGGAAACCAAAGAGATCATAAGGCTTGAGAGCAGGGGCAGGAAAAGGATGGATTTTCCCTGCTCTTGTACTAAAAGGCCCGATCAAACTTAAATATAAAATCCCCAAGCCAGAATGTTTACAGAGCCGTGTGTGTCTGGGGGTCAAGCAGAGTTGAGTCTGGATTGCAGAGGCCAACTCTAGTTGGTCTGATGGGAGGTCTTAGCAAGAGGCGGGGCCAGGCCCAGCTGTGGAACAACCTTGACTAAGCAGTCAACCATTGCAGACAACCCAGGCACTGTCAAGGTGCTGTGACTATCCTGTCCCAAAAATACAGTGTGGATGAACAGTGACCCTGCCCCTGGGGCCTCCCCATCTCCTGACCCAGACTCTGGTCTCTTCAAGATGCATACATCCTTTCCCAGTGTCTTTGGAGGAAGCTCATAAAAACTGCTCCCGATCTATTGCTGATAGAGACAGTGCCTGGGCACTCTCACCTGGGCCCCTGGCATCCAGAACAGCTGGTGGTTAGTACCCCCCCACCGAATCCTGAGATTCATAACCATGGAAGAAGTCAGGAAATCAAGAAGGACCCAAGAACCTGGTGTCTTCTTTCCTTCCATCTCTTAGTCTGATGGGCCTGTATCACCAAGGGCTTGGGTCACCGCCTCTGTGAAAGTCAGTGTTCTCGGACCATTGTGACTGTCGGTTTCTCAGTCCCAAATGCAGGACACTATTGGCTTCCCTGTCTTTCTCCCTCACTAGGAGCATGTATTTTGATAACATACCTGCCCTCTATTATACCTCAAGTGATCTGGAATGAATGTCTGTCAGCCAGAGGGCTTCTGGGGGACCTGAAGGACACTGAGGAGACTCCTGAACTGTGGAATTTCAAAGGGGCGTTTCCTAATGAAGAGCATCAGAGCTTTGCTAGACCACTCGGAATTCTTGCTTGTCTCTTTATTTAAGGAGCTGAGGGAACAAACTACTGTGGAACTACTCTGCTAGGGGATGGGTCCCAGGTTGCAAAACAAGCAGAAGATGCTTCTGCTACATTTGATATCTTGGCAGATGAAATGGTGTGACTGAGTCAGGGTCAGAGATTCAGTTCAGTCCTGTGATGTGACCACAGACGTCTGTGGTCACAATTCCCTTGGGAAAGATCTGTTCTCCCTGATACTCCTGAGTAGGGTGCCCAGTAGTCTCCCACCCGTTCCTCTCTCTCCCCACTGCGTCTCCCCTGGGGTGGGAAGAAGGGTGTGGGGGGTCCTGTCTTCAGAAGTGTTCCTGCGGAACCCCGCTCCTGGTACTAATCACGCTCAGTGGGGGCCTGCTCCGGCTTCCGCTTCTCCACGCTGCTTCCTCTGAGCGCTCCTGTCCTCTCTCTGACGCTGCTTCCTGACCTTGACTCTGACCAGTTGCCGCGGAGCTTTCCTTTGTGCTTGATCTAACCATGTGGTGGAACGATGGAAACGGAACATGGTTCTGTCAAGCACCGCGGAAAGCACCGCGCTCTCCTGCAGCATGGCCCGCCATCGCCGCCACCGCTGGACACCTCTTCTCTGCTCTGGAGCACCGCAGCCCACCACCCGCCAGACCCGCCCCTCCCAAGCTAGCCTCACAGAGGGTAGGGGGTGGGAGTCTCGAAGGATGCACAGAGTACCTCCACGTCCAGGTAGCATGGGCATGGAGAAGCACACTGGAGGCAAGCTGAGATCTGTATCCACGTCCCCTACCCCGAGAGGAGTCACCGTCCCATATTTCTGGATGCAGCCAAGCATAAAAGAGCTAGGTTTGAGCCCAGAAACCAGTTTCCTTCTTCCATTTGAAGGCAGTGGGTGAACCCAAGCTGTATGCCCCATTGTTTCATGGAAGAGTCCCAGCCCAAGGTCATTTTCCCAAGTGGTAGCTAACCTAAAGGTCATACTGCTTGTGACCCACTCCCTACCTACCATCTTTACTGGAAGCATGGGAATGAATGTGTAAAGCTGGCATGAGTCTGAGATTTTAGATTTAGTCTGAGTCAGCTTCTGCCCTGTCCCCAATCCTCATGAGTACTTTGGCCCTGTGTCCTGTGCAGCCTAAAGTCCAGTCTGTCTCCTTGGCCTTCTGAGCCAAAGTGCTGGGCTCCTCACATGGTGCTAGTTCAGGGCCACATGGGGGCCGTGCAGAAACCTGCTGTCTCTTATGAGAGAGGGATCTTAGTGCCTCCCATTTTGCTCATTTCTTGGTAAAGCCTAGACCCAGAGTAATCAGAAGAGTGTGGTGTTAGTTCATGCCATGGAATCTGTGCCCTGTGCCATGCAAGAGAGAGCCGTGCTGGGAACCAAACCCTGGCTGCAGCCCAGGAGCAGGCTCCAGGCTCCCACAGTGATGCGTGACGTGCTGTCTCCTGTCCCCATGATCACCCTCCTGGCCAGGGTTTCAGCCACTGCTGAGTAATGGGGGTCCTGTTCACCCCCTGGCTCCTCTCACCAAGCATTGAGTGCTCACTGCAGGCCAGGCACGGAGCTGTTGGACAGCACTACCTTGATTTTCACAACAATCCTACAAAGGAAGGCTTTTTACAGATGAATATATCAAGTCAGAGAGGTCAACTAAAGCCCAGCATTCTGTGTCTCCAGCATGGCTGCTCTTTTTGGCTGTAATTCTAGGACTTCCCACCTATGGACAAGTCCCATTGCCTTGAATTATAAAATCAAAAGGAATGATAGGATTGACTTGAATTGACAGGAAGTTGAATTTTTTAACACTCCCTTTCAGGCTTACTTCTGTTAATAGAAAATTGCTTGAGTCAGAGAGCAAGCAGCAATATTTAAATGGCTCCTCCCCTCCAGCAGGACTATACTAAGGTCCAGTGGTTACAGAACAAATCCTTGAACCTGAAGAATTCCCTTTCCTTCTGAACAGAGGGGGCATTCTGATTTCCTGAGGGCTGCCCCCACATGCAGGGCCAGGCCTCTGGAAGGGGTCCACAGTGGTGCCCTCCTGTGGGCACTTCCTTGGTCCTGCTGCAGCAGGCTTGTGACCCAGCAGTGCCCAGGTGCAGGCCACAGGCATTCTCTACTTCCAGGCGGCCAGCTGCGTTCATGACAGGCTCTGATGGAGAGAGTGCCCTGGGACAGCTGTCTGCCCAAATGATCACCAAACTCCCACTAAAACAGTTGGTGGTTTACAGCCGCTGGTGTCTGGTCCCACAGCCTTTGCCCACAAGGAGATAACTGTGCCTAGCAATGTTCTCTTGGTTCTGTTCATCACTTACGACCCTTTGCTTATATTCATAACTCACTTCTCAAGCTGATGAGCCCCGGCAGGTGTCCTATTCCCCCCCCCACCCCAATTCCTCTTTCTGCTCCTTTCCTTCTTCTCTCATCCCTCCCATCTTAGGGATGTTGGAGGTAGAAGAAGAGACCTCTGGATCCATGTGGTGGCAGGTCCATTGTCATCAGATAATGATGAGTCTGTGACTTCAACAAACTGCTTGCCCAAAGGATGACGTGAAATGCAGACTGCTGGCGGCAGCAGCCATCCTGGGCCCAGTGCTGGCAAGGCCATCCAAGGATGGGAGCACTGGCTCCCGACCCACCCCAACCCCATGACCAGCCTAATGTCGCATACATTCTTTCCTGGGAAGTGGCCAGGGGCAGGGATTCGTAATAAAATCACGTTGTTGAGGATTTCTACCCACTGGTCTATTAAAGCTTCTCTGTGATCGTGTACCGATCGTGTACCAAGTGTTGTTGTTCTGAGATGCCCTGGAAAGGGGTGAAGGGATACAGGGAAAGGAGCAGGCAAAATGAACCGTATGATATCGGCATTCCCATTTCCACTGGAATTTTGTTTCATGGCCCTTCAAGTCTTCTGAGATCTCTTCTGTCTGAACTCACCCCAAAGGGAAGAAACAGCAGCCTATTTCAGTGACTCCTCTCCTACTAAGTATTTCTGGCAGTGACAAATACGCATTGAGATTGAAATTGACTTTTAAAGCTCTGGAAAAGTTAAAAATACTTTTGGGCAGTTATGAGCATTAGGCATAACCAATGGCTCTGAGAAACCCAGAGTAGCTTCGGTCATGAAATACGAAGTGACGGAGGTGGCATTTCAGGCGGCTCTGACTGGGGAACAAACTACTGTGGTTATGTGCGTATGCTGTTATTAACATTTCTGGCTCTCACTTGCATAAAATATCACACTCTGACCCCCTCATTATTACCAACCAGGGCAATAACAAAAACAGCAGGTGGGGGCGGGGGGGGGGGGGCAATGCTGGAAAGATCGTATTTGTCCATCGCATTTAATTGCAAAATCATTTCATTAAAATGGGTCAGCGGCTCCATTGCAGAGGTCTGCCAGTTATAACCTAACTGTACTAGAGAGAGCAATTCTGCTAACTACAGTCACTCTCACCTTGATTAAAATGAAATGCATTTAATTGGTGCCTGTCCCCAGCCACAGCCCAGGCGTTGCCTGTCTTAGGTTCATCATGTTGAAAAGCAACTGGTGCTCCCTCCTGCCTTTCTGCCTTTGAACAGCTCTCAGGGCTCCACTTTGCAAGGATCCCACTGTAGACACTTTCTGAAGGAAAAGTGTATGCATATGTACCAAGTGCCTCTTCTCGCCATCACTGTGTAGAACGACTGGCAGGAAACAAGAGGGGGTTGTCATTCAGCAGGGTTTGCAAAATGAGTTTCTCCTAGGATTTTGCATGCTGATGTGTCTGGGGGGAGGTGGCCCAGGTCTGAGTAACGCAGTGAAATGGATGCTGGCAAGCCAAGGGGAAGAGATTTGCATGATGCCTCAGACCAGGATGCTACCCAAATAACTGTGGGACATGCACTACTTTGCTCATAAAAGCCTGGGGGTTGAAGGTGGCATGAAGTAGGGGGGGTGGGGAAGGACCAGAAAGAGAAAGGAGACACGTCCAGGCCTCTGACCCCTGTTTTAGGTAGATGGTCTGATTTCAGAATCAGAGACCCATCAAGTTCATTCCCAGTGAGGAATTACCACAGGTTGATAATGTGAGGGCTGAGAAACCAAGGGTGTGAAAGATGTCTGCTCCCTGCCTCACCACAGCCTGCTGCAGAAAAATGCCAGCCAATCTGCCAACACCAAGCTGAACTTTATGATGATGCCTAGAGGACTGAGATAAAGGTTTTGTCGAGACACATCTGCAGTACAGCACAGTATTAATCACATGGGCCCTGCAGCAGCCTGCCTGGGCTCATCCCTCTACCACATATTGAGTGACCTGGAGGCCTCAGTTTCCTCATCTATAAAATGGAGTCATAATAATGTGGGGTCTTGCAAGGATTAAGTGGGCTCTCCTACATGAAGTTCTAAGAATAGTGCCTGGCTCGTGGGCCATGCTCAGTGAATGTCAGCTATTATCACTTGCTACACTGACACTTTAGTGTCCTCTGATGTGCCAGATGGTCTACTAGGGTCTAGAAAAAGAAAGTAGTAGAATCACAAGCATCTGTACAACTCTTAACCCTTTCCCAAAGACTCTCCAAGGCCTTCATATTCCTTGATTCACAACGACCCCTGAGATGGGGGCACCTATTTGACTCCAATTTTACAAATGAAGAGACTGAAGTTTGTAAGTGCCGAATCCCGGGCAATCTTACACCCTCTACTGTGATGATCCCAGTGCCACTAGTGTCCCATCGCGCTCCTAGCACCGATAAGATCACCAAACAATGCCTCAAGTAGTTAAACAAATGACTCAGGTTCTCTGAAGCACTTCAGAAATCTCACGTACAGGACGGCTGAAGCACTAATGGCATTCCCTTTGTGCCTTGGACAAATGTGGACCGAGCCCGTGTATTGTCCCAGGCATCATGCCAATGAAATGCTGAGGATAAAAGAATGACTAGACACCACCCCCTCGCCTAGCTCATGTCTGATGGAAGAGCTAGAGCCTCCCCCATTGCCTCCGGTGTGGTTTGTGGTCTCTCAGAGGTTTGCCCAGGTACTGGGGGATCATTGCTGGCCATTAAAGCAGCCCCCAGGGCATTTCTCGAGACACCACATCGCTGGTCCTGTTACCATTCCCGTGCAACCTCAAGAGAAAGTCAGTCTCTGAAAAATAAATCTAAGCTACAACTACTTTTAGCTCCTCAGAACTGGCTTTTCACTGTAGCTAAACAGAGCTTATTCTCAAACACAGAGCAAATCTGACCCTCCCAAGAGTCGGGCTATCTTCATAAAGTTTTAAATTTCAATTTATTTCTAATTCACAGAGTTTAAATTTGTTTTTAAAAAGACTTGTCAGGCAGGCCTGAGCCAAATTCCCAAGCATTAGGGCAGTGGGCGCCGATTGCTCAGGTCCCCAGCCCTCATTATGACCTTCCCCCTGTTGAGGCCTGGTGTCAGTCATTCTTGATCACCATACACTGGGCTCCTTTTCATTACCTGCTTAAGGCCCTGAGGGAAACTCTTGGTGACCCCGACTTCCCTTCCCTTGTTCCCCCCGCTGGCATAGCCCCCATCAAAATCTCTTCATCTGGACTTCCATGAACATTTAGAGGGTCCATGAATGATGGGCACCATGAACTAAGTAGCCCCCCTAAATTGGACTAAGTCCTGTACACATGCACCTAGGAGTGTTTCTCTGAGGAGCACATCCCTAACTTTCATCAGCTTCTCAAAAAATTCTGTGACCCACAAAAGCCTAAGAGCCCACAGAGCTTGAGCCTGGCTTCCAAGAGGAATGGAAATAGCTGAGTGGCCTAGACCACATGGAAAGCAGTGGGGCAGGGGCGGGGGCGTGCACAGCAGCACCAAGTAAGGTGGCCAAAAACTGAGGGCCATGCTGTGTCTGTCCCTGGATCCCCACCCACCATGTGCCCATGACCTCGCCCCATGCCGGGAACCCGGGTGACGCTGACGCCCCCTCTTTGGCCCCGCCCAGGCTCGGAGGATTACCGCGGCAGGTTCAGCAGCGAGTGCTTCATGGACCTCGTGTGCCCCGAGAAGTGCCGCTGCGAGGGTACCATCGTGGACTGCTCCAACCAGAAGCTGGCCCGCGTCCCAAGCCACCTCCCCGAATACGTCACCGATCTGTAAGTACTACCCAGGCCTGAACTCCCTGCTCATCCCCACACACCCAGTCACCCTGAGCCAGCCTGGGCAGGGTCTCCCAGAGGCCACCCCCTCCTGGCTCAGTCACCTGGGCACTCCTGGCTGTCCTCGATGTCCTGGGTGGAGGGCAGACACCCAGGCATCCTGCAGAACAGCTTGCTGGAAAAGAAGGACGACAGTACATTCATTCTACAAATATTTTCAGAGCACCCAGGGTGAAGCAGGACTGTGCTAGGCCCACCAGTTTCCACAATGAATAAAGCAGGCAGTCCCTCCTGCCCTTTTGAAGCTTTCACTATAGCCAGAAAGATGGATATTAAATAAATGTTTGTCATAAAGCAAGAAAACAACTAATACAGTTAGATATATCTGAGCCTCCTATTATCTATGATGATAAAGGGTTTTTCTGAAAGTAGAAGAGCTAAAAATTTACAGCAAGGTGAAGAGCAAGGGCACAGTTTGTAGGGGACAGACAGACCAGGGTCCGACTCTTGTTGTCACCAGTTTTCCTGAGACTGGCAAGTTGCTTCTCAGATCTGAGTGCCAGATTCTTAGCTTCTCCTGAAACAGAGGTAACTCCTGGGGAATTAGGAAGATTAAGTAAGCGATGCAAGTGCAGAAGTCATCTTGAATCCCGGCAGAGAGTAACTCCTGCACAAATGATGGCGCTCTGTTATTATTATTCTCTTTGACTTTACAAATTCACAGGAGGACATGGCCAGGCACAGCCTTTTTGGCCTTCCTGCTCTCCCTGAGCGTGTATGAACATGGGCATGGAGCCACCGAGCTGCCTCTAGCAGAGCAAGAGGTCAGGAAAGAGCCGAGTGGCTGGATGCACTGGGAGAAACTGGGGAAACCTTCCAGGGGGGTTTAAATTGTCACGGGTACCCCTAAAAAATGAAGGCAAATCATTGCCAATTGATTGCTTGAGTGCTGGGTATTCCAAAAGTCCAATACACTCTAATCAAAGGAGCTTCTACCAGAAAAAGAGCCTAGTCTTCTCTTCCCCACACCCCTTCACACGCTCCTCCTCTCACTTGCGGGGGCCTCCCATGCTGAGGGGGCAGACCCTGAAGTTTTCTGTCTGCTGACTCTGGCTGAGTGTGAGGGCCCTGCAGTAACTCAGCTAAAGCCATGACGGTTTTAAGCTGTGGGGGCCCAGTAGA
This sequence comes from Manis pentadactyla, assembly GCF_030020395.1. Lineage (NCBI taxonomy): Eukaryota > Metazoa > Chordata > Mammalia > Pholidota > Manidae > Manis > Manis pentadactyla. The sequence continues at coordinate 42,632,554 of NC_080020.1, read as the reverse complement.
GGGCAGCAAAGGAGGTACCCATCCACAACCTAACCCCCGACCTCATCTCCTTGCTTCCCATGTAGGCGACTGAACGACAATGAGATATCTGTTCTAGAGGCCACTGGTATCTTTAAGAAGTTGCCCAACCTGCGGAAAATGTAAGTCAGCCTCGGAGGCTGGTCCAGGCCCTGGCCAGGGTCTGCACTGCAGACTTGAGCAGAATGCCAGGGATTGGTAGGCCCCTCATCCTCTGCTCTGGCCCCTGTCAGACTCCTCCTGACCTGCTATGGGCATGTATTGGGATACAGGACACTCACGTATGGCCATGTAGAGACAGGCCAAAATGAAACTTTATCATTCTTAAATTAATTGAGTATTGTGCAAACCATGCATTCAGTATCATTTCTGACCTTCACCCCATATCCCCTCGGCTCACCCTGATTCCCCACCCCACACCCAACGTCTACCCCATGGGACTCAGATAAGGACCAGCAATGGGACACAGAGGTCTAGGGAGCGTGTCACTGAGTAATTTTTACAAAGTGACAGTTAAGATGTTTTTAGATGGACCCTAAAGGCCTCTGCATTAGTGAGGCGCACTGGAGCAGAAACACTGTCTGTCTCACATACTGGGGTTCAGTCTTGGCATCTCTAGGTCTGACCAGAGCCTGAGCTTATATTGGCTTTCCCACTGCCACGGCTGCCTATCTTCATAACCCTCTCCTTGCCTAGGAGTTTGGGCCAAGTCATAAAGATAACAAGACTAATGTTGTTGAACTATTAGAGCATTTATTGTGGGCCAGGGGCCATGATCCCTGCCTCACACCCATCATTTCGTTTAGTCCTTGCACAGCAGCCTGGTGCTAGTTTTGTGTTTCTTGTGCAGATGAGATAGCTGGCAGCACTGAGAGAGGTTCCATGACTTCCCTCAGACCACACAGCCAGTAACTGTAGGAGCTGGCCGTCAGACTTGGGTTCATCTGTAATCACACTAGTGTGCAGATGGGCTTGCTTGCCCTTCCTCTTCCCTTCCCAGGTGCCCAGCACCGACAGGGGCTCTGTACCATCTCATTACCTTTTCCTTGACCCCTCTCCCTACCCACACCCATACTCCACATCTTCCGGCCCCAGAGCTTGGGTCTGCCTCTAGAACAAAGGAAATCAGGCCAAGACTCATTATTCAAAGGTCCTGTATTTGATAATTCACTTGCTCACTGAAATTCATTTGTACTCTCAAAATGAATGCTCGTGGTGCTTCCATGGTCATTCATAGACACGGACCGAGCAGCAAAAAGTTCGAGTCACCCTGCATGCATGTTCCCAGCTGAAATGGAACAAGACAACTCTGATTTCTTGTTTCAGCTCTCAGACTGTCCACAAATGTCCTTTCCACAGTGTATTTAGTGCCGCTTTTTTTTTTGCACATTTGTGCTTTTCATGGGTGATTTTGCTTTTTAAAATGTCCCCAAGCATAGTGCTGCAGCGCTGTCCAGGATCCTAAGCCCAAGAAGGCTGGGGTGTGCATTATGGAGAAAGTACTTGTGTTCCCCAGCTTTGTTCAGGCTTGAGTTACAGGGCTGTTGCCTGGGAATACAATGTACATAAATCAACTATATATATTAAATAAGGTGTCCTTAAATGGAAACACACATCAAACAAGGTTACGTATTGATCGCTTGATGGAAATGTTGTGACCAGAGACTCACCCTATATTATGCTTGCCAGAACATAACCCTCTGTTTCCCCTGGGAGCGACGATTCAGCATTCACTAATTCATTTTTCTTGGCAACTTTGTAGAACATAACTACAATGAATAATGGGTATTGACTGTAACCCTTATTTTTATCTTGTTTTCTGCTCTCCCACCCATCAGTCCCCTACAAGCAAGAAGGAAAGAGACCTTCCCCTGCCCTGCACAGCATCTGGATTGCATTAGTGCTGTTCAGACTTTTTCCCTGCCTCCTGTCTACAGCTACCACCTTGGCCGTGGCCTCAGTGGCTGCTCTGTCACTGACAGCAGTGGCCGGTACTCTGAAGGGACAGCTGAGAGAAGGACCCAGATGGGTCCTGAGGATATTGTCTGGTCATGTGGTCAAGCTTCCCTCTAGCTTCAGGGGCCCAGCATGAACATCACTCAGTGCCTGCCAGGAGATGTCCTTTTTAATTCAAACCCAAAAAATACACACTTTTTTTAACCTCAATATAGAAACTTACATGCATAAGGAGATTAAGGCAGGTATTAAAATGAGTAAAGCTGGACAAGTGCATATTTGCATAGTAAACAGGATCAAGTAGTCTTTGCTTCCATCAAGACTTATGCACTCTCCCATTTTAAGTGAAACTCAAGCACTTTGAGTCTTTCACTTTTGACAGGGATGTGAGTATAGAGAACTATTTCTGTGCACCACAGAAAACAACAGCACAAACATAATGAGATGTCAAACAACTGCCAACCTCAGCATCAATGCCATAAAAGGGAGTGGTGGGTTCTGTAGCAAAATGTAGGCTCAGTTCTCATCCAAACAGGCAGATGTCACTCAGTTTACCCCAGTACCTGCCATGCTTTGCTCTGTGCCAGACTGTACTGACATTAATTCCTTTAGCCCTCACCAAAAAAAGCAAAATGCTTTGAGATGCCTTCATTTTACAAAGGAAGAAGCAGAAACACAGAAAACTGAATAACTTGTCCCAGGTTAGAAATCAAGCAGCCGAGCCAGAAGTGGTGACGGTGCAGATTGGAGACACCATCTGAAGGCAGTAAATTTATGTGTGCACACATATGTGTGCATACAGCCCTGCATATAATGCTAGCCAACCAAGTAAATGAGCCAGTGGGACAGACTCTATCCCAAAGACTACCAGTTGTAATGACTTATTTAAAGTAACTTGATTGCAACTCTTTTCCTTAAGTGAAGGGTCCTCATGTGCTGGAACCCAGCACCATCTCTACACCCCCACAGAGGTAGTGGGTCAACTGGATATCCGCCCACCAGAGTGGTTAAAACCAGCGAGTCTGTGCCGGAGTTTGCTGAATTTCCTCAAGGACTATGGGGCAGGGCCCTAAGGTCACACTTTTGACTCTCCTGTGACAGGGTACGTAGGCAAAGCAGAGGAACAGAAAGCCAGGTATTTAGACTCTGCTGTGCCTTTCCACGCTGTTCTGGACCTCTGTGCCCTTACCTGTCATGTTGGAATAATGAGATCTCCATGCGTATCACATGTGCTAAGAGATGCAAAATAAGTATGAGCTGTTACCCAACAGGATTATTTCTACTCAGTGGCTCAGAGCAACTTTTCAAATGATGTCACATTCAGAGTGTGGATGTGATCTCTCTCAGGCTGACTTCCAGGTCAATTCTTACACTGAAGGAGCATCTCAACCAGAAGCTGAAACCTGGCAGCCCTCTAGCCAAAATCAGGGACACCTGGGTGGTTATGTTTCTAATGAGTTGCCCACTTTTGAAAATCAAGTTTTTAGAAGTCTATATTTCTCGCCATATGTAAATGTCAATTTTGGATTGTTATAAAGGGAAAAAATAAAACTTTTTAAAATATAAAAAAATAAATAAATAAAAATCAAGTTTTTCCAGGAAAACAAGTGGATTTCTGGAATCTTTTGGAAAATCAGAAGATCTGGAAAACCTGGGCCCTCATTTCCAAATGGCCGCAGTTGAGGAGCAGCTGCCCTCCTGGAGAGCACATGTGCTTCACCGATCACTGCCATCCCCACTGGGCTGGCTTCCAGCATTAAGTCACCTGCTTGGACATTTGAGCTTGCAACCCCACCTTGAAATAGCATTTGCACCTCAGAAGAAGGAAGAGGTCTCTAAGGAGGTGGACAGGACCTCCCTGACTTGACAGTGTGCCAAAGTGTTCCATCATGACCCAGCATCTTCAATTTCTAGAAAAATCCATTTAGCTCTCTCCCCACTGCATTTCCACAAGGGACTGGGTTTTAAACAGGATTACCAGTGCTTCCCTGCTGCCAGCCACAGTTTATGGGTTGTCCTACAAACACGAGGAGACATGGATCTGGAGGAGGCTGAGGCCTGCCTCCTCAGACTCAGGCTTTGCAGAGATAGCCAGCTGAATCCCCAGTCTGCAGGGACCTCAGTGTTTCTCGGGGAGAATGAGAACAGGATCTTCGGAAAGGTACACACAGCAGCTTGCAGAGGCCACATGCCAGGTTTGTCCTGCTGCTGATCTCACTGAACTGACCATGCGCCTGGGGCAGGAGTTTCTGTCCTTTCAGGTGAAAGACTCCCATCCTCAGGGGCATCAAAGCCGTGATGAAGCCATTTTCCTTCAGCTGTGTCTGCAGAGACAAAATAGAGAGTTTTGTTGCAGTTTCCGGGGATCTGGAGTGTCTTCAGGAAGACACCACTCTGAGAATGAGAGAGGGCTCTTACCGACTGCTGGTGTACGGGCTTTGTGTCTGCAGAGCTTGCCCCAAGCTCCTCTCTCTCTCTCTGCACCAGTCTGAGCTGCCTATAGTTTTCAGTAGTGCTTTGATGGATAGAGAGCAGCAGCCTGGTCTTCTGGAAAATTCTGTCCCTCTTTTTTACTTATGTTTTCCATTCTCCCAGCCTGACAAAGTCCAATTCACAAACCTTACAATAATGTAATGTTAATTTTCCTCATTCAAAGAAACAGATGTCAGGAAATGGTAAGCCTCCCACTTCGTAGCTGCTTTAACTCATCTTCATTGCCCATCCCATGTACTTTAATTCCCCAAGAAGCCTAACTCTCTGGAGCAAAATCCTTCTCCTCTGGCATCGGAATGAGCTATGGCTACTGGAAGAGCCTTTATCTCTCCTCCCATGTCTAATTTGGGGGTAATTTTCAGTCTCCTGTGTGCATTACCTTCATTCCTGGGTTACCCCAGACCAGGTCTACCAGGATTTATAAGAAAACTGGCTGCCAAGCAGGGGCACAAATCTAGTGTTAGAGCATCACCCAAATCTCTCAGACTTCGAAGGGGGATTCTGAGAAGTATTTGCTCATGTTTTCCCAGCAGGAAGGGAGAGGAGGAGAGCAGGGCCATGGCAGAAACACAAAGGGAGCCATCAGGGCCCCATCTATCTCCTCCAACTGCCTACAGGTGAGGGCGGTGCCATGCCTATGGGCCCAGTGACTACTTGAGAAGAGGGCCAGTGACCTGCTCTGAGCCCTTGGCTGCCCAGTTCTCTGGCTTGCTCTGAGTCAGTGCCAAGGGAAGCTTCACCCCTGGTGTTGCTGTGAGTCAGCCCAGAGTTGCACAAGGAGGGCACTTGAGAAAACCAAAAGTACCAGGGCCTCGGCGTCGTGCTGTATCCATTTCCCACGCTCTGTAACCTGGAGCCATGCCTTCCTCTCTCTGGGCCTCAGTATTTCCAATGGCCCACGTCTAGTGAGCCTGCAGTTCTAACAGCCTCAGTGGGTGCTCTGCCAGTCAGCATGGCCCATCCCTGCCTGCAGATCGCTGTTCCCTGTGCCAGACCCTGAAAGGCTGTTTGCTCAGGAGGCTGGATTCGTCCCTCAGTTTGTGTAAACACCGTCACTCTCCACTCTGTCCATCCCGCTTGAGGTGCCTTTCCAGTCTGAACATTTGGGTGGTCTTTGCAGGGCCCCTGCCCTCCCAGCATGCCAGGGAGAGGCTTAGGGAACTCAGACTCTGCAGAATCTGCTGCTCAGACCTGCTATGAGGCTTGTGTCAGCGGGAAGCGCCTGCTCTCAGAGGTCGGGGACAGATTTGGCCATGGTGTCCCTCAAGCTTGATAGAACTGAGCCTACTTTAAGAAAACACAACATGCCAAATCCTCAATTCTGCACAGCGGTAATAGGAGGGAGTGAGTATCCCCATCACCAAAGGGACATTCATTTGGGAAAGAGGCAGTTTGCTAGCGGACGTTTTATGTGCCAGAAAGCCTGGCCTCAGTCCCAGTTCTGTCACCTGACTGTGGGCAAGTTATGTAATCTCTCTGAACCTCAGTCACCTGATCTATAAAATGAGTCAATGATTAAAAAATAATAATACCCATCTGATAGGCACTGGTTTGAGGATTTGATGTGATTCTGCTGGTCAGATCCCTCACATAGAGCCTAGTATATATGAGTGCTCAAAAAGTAATAACTTAAAAGTGTCGATTTTCATCAGGGATCTCAACTGGTGAGAGAGCTAGAAGCTCTACAAATGCCCCACTGCCACAGGGGCACCTTCTATATTTTTCTCCTGCCCTCCTCTTGAGAATCACTGCTTATTAGTGAGAGTTTCTGCTGAAGAGAGGAAATAACTTTGAGAATCACTGTTTTAAATGTACCAGTCTCCAGGGTACAGCAAAAATGCTGAAAAATTACACTGAAAGACTCAAAACTCCATGCAGTCTGATTCACAAAGGTAGCCCCACCCATGTGGGACTGGGGTCCCTCTCCGCCAGCCACAGGCACTGAAGACCAGTGTCGGGGAGCCCCAGACTGAGCTCCCCACCATCCAGTCCTCAGTGCTGGGGCTCCTGAGTGTCCTTTGCTGGCTGCAGAGTTAGTGATTCCCTCCCTGCATCCGACCCATTCTGTCCTCTCCTTCTAGAAATTTGAGTAACAATAAGATCAAGGAGGTGAAAGAGGGCGCCTTTGATGGAGCGGCCAGTGTGCAGGAGCTGATGCTAACAGGGAACCAGCTGGAAACGATGCATGGACGCATGTTCCGTGGCCTCAGCAGCCTGAAGACCTTGTGAGTGCCTGGGCTTGGGCCAGGCCTGAGGGAGACGGGCGGGCAGGGCCACTGGGGGGACTGTGAAGGCTGGTGAGCAGAGGACTAGGCCCAGTCACTCTCCCGGCCTGCTGAATCTCTTCCTCCCTGGAGCCAGAGAGGCATCAGGCATTTTCTAGCCCTGGATGGGAACAAATTTAGCATGCCAAGCAACCCCCAACACACACACACATATATACAAAAAGATATTTGCCCTAATATATACACATATATAGATTCATACCAGAAACATGCCGATAGAGGCACACACTCAATATATTTACCCACAGAGACATATACATATGCACATAAAAATGGCATGCACACGCACATGCAATATACAAATAAAGGCACAAACAAGCATGTACATACAAGCACACACACACACACACAAGCTGATGTCCACAGCCACATTTTGTTTCTTCTTTCTTCTGCCAGAAATATGCACACTAACCACCATACAATATATACATGTACACATATATGCACATGATACCTGCTTCTACTATAAACAAAGCATGAACAGACAAGAATGTACACACGTACTTACAGGTAGGCCCAATGGGGACCCAGGCCCTATTAGCACAGAAAAAGCTTCAGCAGTGTGATTGGTATGGCTTAGAGTTGGCAAAAGCATCATACACACACACACACACACACACACACACACACACACACACACACACACACACACACTGCTGTGGCAGTGGGAAGGAAAGGATAAAACTTGTGCTCCCTCATCCCGCCTCTTCCCCTGCAGGATGCTGAGAAGTAACCTGATCAGCTGTGTGGGCAATGACACCTTTGCCGGCCTGAGCTCAGTGAGGCTGCTGTCCCTCTATGATAATCGGATCACCACCATCACCCCCGGAGCCTTCACCACACTTGTCTCCCTGTCCACCATGTAAGTCCTCCTGGATTCACTGCTCACTCACTCTGGCTCCTCTCCCGCTGACCTCTGCCCTTGCAGCTCCCTCCTGTCCTTGGCCAAGGTCTTCTACCCATCTGACAAAGCAATAAACATTAGCCGGGCTCTCTCCACATGCCAGGCACCATCCAGGTGCTGTGGATTCACACACTCGGTTCCTCCTTCCTGGAGCTCACAGCATGGTGACTTGCTGCAGAAGGGAGGTCCACGGTGATATGAAAACTCAGGATAGGCTTTGTCAAGGAACTCTGGAGCTGTGTTTGGAGGGTGAGTGGGAGTTATCTTGTTCAAGAAAGTAGGAAACACATTTCCTTCAGTGAAAAGAGCATGTGCAGTGGCCCTGTGGTAGGTTGGAGCAGAGGAGACACATGGGACTGAGCAAAGCCTGACATAATCATAGCACAGAGTGAGAGCGGACATGGCGTAAGGCCAGATTGCCACTAGACATTCTGGCCTTCATCCAAATCATATCAGGAAGCCACTGAAGGTTTTAAGTGGGCCAATAACGTGATCTGACAGGGGTTTTAAAATATAGCACTGGCTGCTTAAATATGTATCAGAACTAGAGTTAGAATTTAGCTTTCTGAATACCTAAATGAGTGTCCTTGTCCAGGTGATTCACAGTATTGGTAAAGGATGCTGTTCAGAATAAAAGTTAAGCATTTGGGCTCTAGAGCAAAACTTCCTGGGTTCAAATCCTAGCCTTATTGTATGATTTTGAAAAAGTTTCTTCATCTCTCTGAGCTTCAATTGTTCCTTTTGTATAAGCTACTTCATAGGATTGTTATGAGGATAGAATCTGTTAATATTTGTAAAACTCACCGCAGGAGCCGAGATATAGAAAGTACTCAGCACGTCAGCTTCTACGTTTGCTCAAAGTATTTCCATGCGGCTCTGTAAACCTGAGTTGCTGGTTCATTCTTCCCTGTCATCCCTTGTAGCTACCATTGTCATGCTCCCATACACCCATCTCACCTGGAACAAAAGCCGAAGTCACAGAATGTCCCACGGGCCCCACGCCATCTAGGCTCTCCTGACCTCCCTCCGCCCCAGCCCCAGCGGCCTCCTCGCCGTCCCTCCCACACCCTGGGCGCACTCCCCCCTGGCACGGGTGCCGGCTGCTCCCACCACCTAGAACACCCTCCCCCTGGCCTCCCTCCACGCCTCCTTTCTTTCCTCAAGGGTTACTTGCCTCACCCCCAGCCACTCCTCTGCCATCACCCCCAGTTCCTCTGGCCCTGCTCTCCTAATTTTTTAATTTTTACCATTTCCTAATATACTATAGAGACAACTTAGCTTTTTGTTGTTAATTATGTATTGTCTGTCTCCCATCAGCTAAAATATAAGTTCCAGAAAGACAGGGATATATGGCTGTTTTGTTCACTGCTACAAACTCAAATATCTACATCTGTGCCTGGTGCTAAGTAAATGCTCATTATATGAGTGTTGAGTAAATGGATGAATCGAATGAGTAAGTGACTTCAAGACAGGGGATTACGGGTTAGGAACTAGCACAAGTGGGTTCGTTCATTTAGCCCACTTGTCACTTCTCCCAGGTGCCTCCACACTGGGAGTCCAGACACAACAGATGCCAACAGGTATAGAATCACAAAGCATGAAGGGAACCAGCTTTGACATGAGGGTGAACTTGCCCAACTTCACATAGCCACTGATGGTAGGACTACAGTGTCTTCAGAATATCTGACTCCCAAGCTATACTTGCCATGTCATGCAGCAGCCACTCAAGGGCTGTCTGGCCCACTTATGTAACCTCCCTACCCTTCCTCATTTGTGAAATAAGAATAATGTTACCTCCATTCTCAGGCTGCTATGACAAATCTGAATGAGAGAATGGATTTATGAAGTACTAGCCTAGTGCCAGTCCTCTAGGAAACACTCAGAAAGCAATAGCCGCTATCACCCCTTCACCCTGCCATCAGTCCAGTCATTGCATCCAGCAGATACGGATCGAGCGCCTGGCTGATGTCACGCTAGTTCCCAGAGACACCACGGCAGACAAGCAGACCTGATCCCTGCCCTTAGGGGACTGACAGTCCAAGGACAGAGACGGACATTGGACAGTCATGACAAGCTCTGATGGGTGCTATGGAGGAAGTGAAGGCGCATGCAGGAGAACAGCGGGACAGGGTGGAACTTTTCATTTCCCTTTAGATGAGGGGTCATTGAGCACTAAAGGATGAGGAGGAGCCAGCCAGGCAAACAGTAGAGAGATTCATCCAAAGCCAGAGGAGCAGCATGTGCAGAGGCTCTGAGTGTCAGAGTACTGCTGAGGAATTGAAGGCAGTTCGCACAACTGGAGCTCAGCAAAGCAGGGAGGGTATGGCGGGAGACCACTGTCAAGTCAATCAGCAGAGACCTTGCAAAGGCAGCATCTGGATTTTAGAAGAGAGTCTGCATTCCCTTGCCCAGACCTCTCCTCCTGAACCCAGGGCTGACCTGCCTGTAGAGCTGGGCCCTAGGTTTGCAGAGCTGGACCCAGGAGCTAGCTTCCACGGTCAAAGGGTAGAGGCTAACCACTCACAGTGGGTTCCTTCCTTCCAGAAACCTCCTGTCCAACCCCTTCAACTGCAACTGCCACCTGGCCTGGCTCGGCAAGTGGCTAAGGAAGAGGCGGATCGTAAGCGGGAACCCCCGGTGCCAAAAGCCATTCTTCCTCAAGGAGATTCCCATCCAGGATGTGGCCATTCAGGACTTCACCTGTGAAGGTGAGAAGGCTGAGGGTGGGGCAGTACCTGTGAAGTCAAGGAAGACACAAGAGAGGAGAGGTGCAGCAGGTAACTGAAGGGCAGCACCCCTTAGATCTGCTTCAACTCTGCCCTCAGGCATGCAGCTGTATCTCTGGAGGGCCCCACTGCTAGCTAGCACACAAGGGTCCTTGGTGCAAATTAAGAAAAGGTGCCTCTCTTTAAAGATATTTTACTTCCATCAGTCATAAATTTGTCATGAAATATTGATTTTGTTAAAACAAAATATTTTACAGCCATTGAGAACGCTGTTGTATCATACCTTTATCTACCATGTCCACAGTGAGACTGGTGCCCATTAGATGATATGGCATCCTTGTACAGTATGCAACTTACACAATTGTACATGGGGGCCTGGGCCTCAGTGTTCCTGTCTGCATCATGAGGCTCAGATATGTGCTCATGAGAGACAGACTTTAAGATGAGCTCCTGGAAAATTCCTGTTACTGGCGGGGGTGGGTATGAACACCTGGAGAACCAAGGCTTTGAGTGTCCGGATTCCAGAGGGCATATTTGTTTGCATAAATTCAAGCCAGCACTATTTTTACTTGGTCAGCTTTAGGTTATCTAGAGACGGATGAACTGGTTTGTAGATGAACTGAAGCTAAGGTATAAATGGGGACTGGGGACATATTCAGCACCTCAGAGGGACTGTGTAGTGGAAGGAGTAGAGAAAGGGAGGAGAGAGAGCAAAGGGACAGACAAGGTTCTGCCCCTTACCCCAGGCACTCCTTAGTCAGTTTGGCTTATTTCAGATGGGGCTGACAGTGACCTCTCTCCTGTCTAATACTCTGGTCCGTCAAGGTTTTAGGGTCTTTTCATTACATGTGGTAGAAGATAGGCAGCCCTATTCCCCAACCCCTCCAACCACAGTGAAACCAGCAGGCTCCTTATTTCTAGTTCTGGCTCACAGCAAGGGCTTCCCTTTCCGGCAGACAGCTTGGTCCCAGAACTGGCCTTGCTCACCTGTCCCCTTGGCAGTGTGTGTCTCCCTCCACTCTCACTCTGGGGTTCCCCACAGGCAATGACGAGAGCAGCTGCCAGCTGGGCCCGCACTGCCCCGAGCAGTGTGCCTGCGTGGAGACGGTGGTGCGATGTAGCAACAAGGGCCTCCATGCCCTCCCCAGAGGCATTCCCAAGGACGTGACCGAACTGTAAGTACCCCACCCCACTGAACACACTGCAGTCCCACCGTGAGCATCCATCCCACTTTATCCCTAGGGTCTCAAGCAAAACTGCCTGGGGGACCCTACTCAGTGGACCCCAGCAAGATGGCAGCAGAGCCCCAGAGGGGTCAGCTTGGCCCTGGGAGCAAGACACTCTCCTTCCCAGCGCCCCTGCCCAGCAGGTGACAAGTGCCTGACCTCCAGAATATAAGTGCAAGGGTTTTGTCTCCCTTCCTGAACCACCCCCCAAGCCCTTGCTCTGCTCGCTGCCTTCCAGATTTCCCAACAGTCAGTCTGCCACCAGAGACAGCCCAGGATAATCGTGAAAACATATCCAGCAGGCACTGTGGCATACCAAGCCCTTCTATGAATACTATCCTCATGTCCCACCTTAAGATGAGATCTCAGTTCTGAGTTCTGGTCACTGTCTGCCCAGGAGCCAAGCTCTGGACTCTAAGGTCCCACTTAAAGCAAAAGAAGTGCCATTCCCATCCTGAAGGGCTCTTAATATTGTGGCAAGACCTCATTTCTGCACCCCAGGAAGCTCAGACAGTACCATAGGCCCAGCGGCCTCCCTGGGATGTCCCAGGAGCAGTGTGGTTGTAGCCGGCCAGCACCAGCCATGCACCGCTCCTCATTCATTCACTCAGCGTGTATTTATCAGGTGCCTAGGCCAGGTGCTCTGCTACCACTGAAAAGACAGTGGGGAGCAAAATGGGTGTGCCCTCTATGCTCAGGGGCTCACGGTTTACTAGGGAAGGTAGACATTTGCTCAGTCATCTCAGAAGCACATGTGAGATGACAACTGTAAAAAGTGCTACAAAATAGAGGAACAGGGTTGCTGTGACATCCTAACATGGAGAGGTTTGACTGAGAGTGGAGATGAGAGAAAGCTCTTCTGGGGAGATGAAGCTGGAGCTGAAATCTGAAGGGTGAGGAGTAGATGACCAGGAGGGAGGGGGTGCTCCAGAAGGGAGTGGCCACACAGGGCAAAGCCCTCCGTTAGCAGCAAGAAGAGTCCACAGAACCAGGGCGCCAGCAGGAAGACACTCCCCACCAGCTGCCCACACCCCAGGCTTGCACTCCTGCCAACCCACAGCACACCCCTTCCTCTGGCCAGCTTAGGAGGTGCCCACAGTCACAAGCAACAGAATTCAACCCAGACACCTCCAGGAAGTGTTCCTCTGACCAGCTGGGCCCGTACTTCCTGGGATGAAACCTGAGTGTGCCACTGTCTTCAAATAGCAGACAGATTCCCGGATGTGTGTTATGGCTCCTGACACTGAGAAAAGCTGCGGCTGGGGCTGCCAGTCCAAGGGAAGTAAGGTCTTTGATAGTCACCAAAAAGTCCGCATCAGCCCCAGGTCTGGGCTGGGGCCTGCCCTTGGAGATCTGTGTTGTGCCCTTGGAAATCTGGGAATTCCAAGCAGTGCAGTAAGCTCCTCGCTGTCCCTAAGTGGGCTGTGCCGGGGTGGGGGCTGCTGAAAATGACCCAGGTACACACGTCCTTCCTGGGCTAATTGAGTGCTAAGTGACACATGACAAAGAGAAGAAAATGCCATGGAAACAGGCCTGCGGATGCTTTTCCCCAAATCTCAGGAAACACAGATTGAAATAACAAAGATAATTGGCTGTAATTATAGAGTAAACTTCAGAACTTCGGGAGGGGAGCTGATTTCCTGCTTTGGAGATGATGGCACTGCCCCAGCTAGACGCGGCCCCTCAAGTTCACCAAGGGGAGCAGCGCTTACCTCTGTCCACAAACTGTCTCCAGAAGAGGAGAAGAAGTGTGTGGGGACCAAGGGGTGCTGGAGGGAGTGCCTAGGTTTTAAAACAGATGCCAGAAAAGGTGAAAGCTGGCGGCCCCGAGCACTGCAGCTTGGAAGCCTGTTTTAGGGACATCGGCTGAGCACAGATTCAGTGTTTCCAGTGCTGGCTTCCCAGCTCCCTCAGGCATCATTTATTATCTCAGGCAGAGCTGCCAGCTTACAAAACAAAATTAAGCTTAATTCACTGAGAAGGAAAGAAAACAAATCACATAGCTTTCCTCCAAAGGGCGGGGTATGGGAGTCTTTGCAAGCCCAGAGAGAGCAAAGCAGTGCCATCCCAGCGGGGAGGGATTTTTCTTCTAGTGAGCGCTCTGTTAGCTCCCTGCTGGTCCTTCTCGCTGTGTGCGTCCTCTCCAGTCTCTCTTCTTGGCTGAGGCGGGCCACACAGAGGCCCCCTTCACTCACACTTGCTCATCCAGTCCTTGCAAGTAGCCACTGAAGAACGGCTATGGTACCCCTGGCCCCCTGTCAGTAATGAGGCGCTTCCAGAGAAGTAAACACCACTTCTCACGTCTCACCTTCAGTGAGCAGCCCAGTCAGGATCAGAAAACAGTTTAGTCTGACCCCAAATCCCATGCTCTCAATTTTCCAGAAGTTCTTGAGCTCTGGGGTCTCTAGACCCCTTTACATTTTTCAAAAGCACTGAGGACTCTCAAAACTTTGTTTAGGTGGGTTATATCTATTGATATTTACCATATTAAAAGCTATGACAAACTTTTAAAATATGTATTTATTAATCCACTTTGAGATAACAACAATATAACATGACAAACCAAAAGAAATTTAATTAGAAGGGAGGGATTACACTTTTACAAATGTAGTAGAAGACAACTGGGCTTTCATACCTGCTTCAGCATTCACTCTGTTGTGATAGATTGGTTTGGGTAAAGTACAAGAAGAAAACCTAGCTTCTCACAGACGTGTACTTGGAAAAGGGAGGAAATTTTAATAGCCTTTTCAAATAATTGTGGATAGTCTTCTTTGATTGTACACCAAAAAATGCATAGGGTTAGTTCTTAAAGGCTAGTTGCAGTGTGGAATCCAAAACCATATCGGTGAACTTTCAAACACTGTTAGATTAACATCCACTGGTCTGTCTGTCTGGCACTGTGAATGGAACATTCCCCCATGCATGATCTTGTAACAGCATGCCCTGGTCATCTGGAAAATACTGGTTCACCAAGTTAGGCAGATCTTCCTAATGTTGACACATCACATTATATAATACCAAGAATGTCATAGCCATTAATATCACCACTGATCTCATTGGAAAAGTCTTTAAGGGGACGCTATGAAGCTCAATATGGTTTCTAAAATTTTAATCACTATGTGGAAGCTCAAGTTTTATCATTGGCAACAAATACTGTCATATTTTTTTAAGTGACAGGCTCACTGGTTCATTTTTGAGAAATTGCCTACTAAATACCCATCTCTGAATAACTTTGTTTGCTGGTCATTCTTTTAAGTAAAAATAGTGTAGTGTGTCATGGGCAAAAGTGGCTAGTTGAATTTGTAATCCAGTCACACAGGTGTTTTTCCTCAGACAACCAATGTACTTCTTCTGCAGGAGAAATGCTTTGTGCATACCTCCCATTTGTCACACAGAATATTAAAAAGCTGTGTGCTCAAGGATCAAGGTTTAATGCAATTAATGACTTTTTACTGTTTTAACAAGGTCATTCTTAAGTAAAACTGGCTTTTTTTTTTGCAAGTGAATGGAGGTCAAGAATACAGTGACCATTGATATCATTTGGTGCCACTGCCTTAATTCATACTTAGGTGCCAGCTGTTTTTCTCACACAGTGAAAAAGGAAAACAATGTTCTAGTCTTATTAAAAAACTAGTTATAGCCTCAGATCCATGAAAGAAAGTAGGGCACCCCCAGGGGTTCATGGATGACACTTTGAGAACCACTCAGGTCATTACACCAATAGGCAAAGAGCACAGAGACACCCGCTAGATGTCGATGCTCAAGTTCCTGATATAAAAGCAAACCTACAAAGTGTCCCTGCCAGCAGAGCAGAAGCAGATGTGGCCATCACAGCCCCCAAGGTCCCTGGCACAAATACTCTGCAAAGGCTGAGGGACTTATCATCTTAAGAAAGTTCCCTCACTGCTGTGCCGTGCACCTTACCATTCCGGAAAACTGAAACCTGAAAATTTGTTTCCATTTAAGGAAATGTTTACTTACATCAGGCCTTCCTGATTCTGCAGACAAACTCCACAATCCTGCATCTTCTAAGGGCTAGAAAGTAGAACCAGAATCTAGCGCCAGTAAACAGTGCTCTCCCACCCACCAACCTGCCCCTGCAGCCCACTCCCAACAGGAAGCTCCCATCCTGATTCCAGTCTGAGGCCCGTGGTCACGCATTTGTTGTCCTGCCACTACTATCCGGGGAGAGGGGAAGGGAAGGATGGTGTCTCTCTCCCTGCTGGAAGGAGGGGTTTCTACTGGGGTGTGAGGTCTGAGGACATCATGGGAAGCAGGCTGGCGCGCACACACGGACACACACACACACACAAACTGATAGTGCATATGGGGCTTGGCCAGGAGGGCACAGGCCTGAGGCACTCTCTTTGAGGGTGAGTGTGGCAGGGAGTGGTAACAAGAACGCACTGAGTAGGAGACGGTGGGACATGGCCCAGGGCTGATTAGCTCCAAAGGGTTAGAGAGGAGGGTCCAGGGTACAGCAAGGAGCTCACATGACTCTCTCTCCTCATCTTAGATCTAATTAGGGGGATAGACATGCATGCCAGAGAAGGGGCAGGGCGACGCAGTGAGTGACAAGCACACGTGAGTGGCAACCACAGTATGTACTCTGGGATAGAAGGAATCCAGGAAATTGTGCCTGCCCTGGCCTTTAGGAAAGCACGGGAATGTCCTGTGTGTAGCCCGCAGCTTCCTCTACATCACATTTACTGTGTGCCGGGTGCTGGGCTAGATTTTCCTCATATGTGACCTCATTTAATCCTCCCAAAAAGCCTACAAGGCAGGTATTATTCCCGTTTTGCAGATGGGGTAACTGAGGCTTAGGAAGGCTGAGTAATTTCTTAAGATCACGCTGACAAGATGCAGCAGAAGATAGACTCGAGCCCAGGTCTGTCTGACCCCAAGGCCCATCCTTTAGCCACTAAAGCACCGCCTCCCTTTGGCAGAGGCTCAGGTGCCTGTGTGCTCTGCCCAGCATCCTGGCTTGGTGGGGACTTGTAGACAGCCACGGGTCTGCTTGGAAACTGCCACCTGCAGTTAGAAAACCCCAGCACCGGCCATGATGCTGCAGGCCCCTGTGAGCAGTTCCAGCCGGGTCCATCCTGGCAACTGGGCCTGCTTTGGCAGTGCTGCTGTGCAGGCCCCCCAGAGCACTCGGCAGAGCAACTGCCCAGCGCTGGCTGCATCCTTGCTCTGCTCACAGCCGGGGAGAGGGACAGACGTGCCTGCAGCCAGCTGGCTCTGGGCCCAGCAGCCCCGATGAGTCCTGGCACAGGCCCTGGCCCAGCAGAGACCTCAGCCGATGGCTTCAGTAGAGGACACTTCTAGGCCATCGTGCAGTCATGGCCACTGTGGGAGGGGCTGAGGGAGGCCTGAGCACAGGCCACAGGCTAAGAGAGGCTCCTTCACTCAGTCAAGTGTTCATTCAGTCTGTTGCGCCAGGTAATGTCACAGGAGCTGGGCACACAGCAGCTAATGTGACAGAGCTCCCTGATGTCAGGAACTTCAAGGAGGAAAACAATAAGAAAGTTAACCAATAAATTAAGCATTTCAGGTAGGAAGTAGAATAGTGTTTCCCAGGAAAGTAAAGGGGGGAAATGAGTAGAAAGAGCATGTTTTGCAAAGACCCCAGGGTGGAAAGATCAGGAAACCAGGAAGACCATGAGCTGGAGCATCTAGAATGGAAAAGAATGTGGTGAGAAGGGTATGTAAAACTTAAGAAGGGTATGTTAAGTTCTTGTAGGCCATGGTGAGGGCTGACTCTTTATCCCAGGAGAAATGCAGGAGCTAGGGGGACTTTTAAGCAGGAAAGTGACATGATCCGATTCTCATTTTAGAAATATTATTCTGGAATAAGAATAGAAAATAAACAAAAAAGATCATTATCTGTCGTTCAGTAATCATATGTATTATTGGATGGAGATATATGTGCATATAGGTGTATATTTTTACATACATGTATATTTATTCAAAATTATTGAACACTAGTGTACCAAGCACTGCTCCAAGAGCTTTCCAGAGAGACTCATTTAATCTTCATAATCACTGCAAGGTGCTGATCATTATAAGCCTCATTTTACAGAAGAAACACAAGCTCAGAGACGTTAAGTAACTTGCCCAATGTTACACAGCACTGACTAGTGGAGCCAGGATGTAAGGCTGGGCCGTCTGACTTCTGAACTGCTCCTGCATAACCCCAACTCCCGGCTGGCAATCCTGGCCCAGAGGGGTTGCTCCTGGAAGGTAGTTGCCCTCCTCCTTCGCTGCTCAGCAGGTCCAAGGGTTCTTTGTGGGGCACTCGTCAGCACCACAGACCTCAAAACAGAACTAGGGAAAATGCGTTTGACAGAGCTCTGTGGATTTTCATGCAAAGCAGACATGTCCTCGTGTGCTTGCGCTGGGCTGAAACGGATCATTTAAATGCAGATCAACACCAAAGTTGACCCAGTAGAAATGCTCTGGTAGTTCTAAGGCTGGCAGGGCAAGAGTGCAGTCTTCTGAAAGCGTCCCTCTGGGATCTGGGCTGCAGGCTACAGGCAACTTTGGAGTTCAGAGTTTCCATGAAGGGATTTTTTACAAAGAATGCTTTTCCACACAACCGCATCTGCATCTCTGAAGTAAAACGTTTTGATTCTGCATCTTCAGAGCTTCAATGCCAAGTCGCCAGGGATGTCTGCACTTAAAGGAGCTCCCTAGCAGCTCCCACTCAGCTCCGCAGTGTCAAATGCAGCTCCACCTGGGGAATCCTGGGCTTTTCATCGTAGGGATGATGTTGCCTGAGCATCTCTGGTTGCCAGCTAGTGTGCTGGGATGCTGCAGTGAGGAAAACAGACACGATTCGGCCCCATTAATCACAGAATCACACTACATACAGATGTCTGTTACCATGGGGTTAAATGCTATGAAGAAAATGTACCGAAGGTTTTGGGAACCTGTCATGTTACAATGGGCATGGGAGATATTTGGGAAGTGATGCTCGAGTGGAGATGGAGGACTCTGTCTGAGTTAACTAGGCAAAGAGGAAGAAGAGGGGCTAGTGTGTGCAAAGACCTGCCCCTCCAAAAGGAGTGGGGGGCATCTGGGGAGGGCTAAGATTGGTGGAATCAGAGGTGAAAGGGGACTTTGTTGTAAAATGAACCAGAGAAGGAGGCAGGGACTGTGGCTGTTAATTTTATGTGTCAACTTGGCCAGGCTGTGTTACCCAGCTACATGTTGCTGGGAAGGTATTTTGTAGGTACAATTAACACCTACAATCAGTTGACTTTTTAAGTAAAGGCGATTACCAAGGATAATGTAGAGATGGGCCTCATATGATCCACTGAAGTCCTTAAGAACAAAAACTGAAGTTTCCTGGAGGGAATTCTGCCTCAAGACTATAGCACAGAAATCCTGCTTGACTTTGCAGCTTGCTGGCATTCCTTCCTTAAATTCTCTGTGTGTGTGTGTGTGTGTGTGTATACTTATATATGTGTATACACATTTATATATGTGTGTGTGTATATATATATTTATATTTACATGCGGTTCTCTGTGTGTGTGTGTGTGTGTGTGTGTGTGTGTGTGTGTGTGTGTGTGTGTGTGTGTGTGTATCCCCTATTGGTCTGCTGCTCTGGGGCACCCTGAGATGGGGCAGACCACAGAAAACTTGGCAGAATTTGGGCAGGAATTGCGTAGCCTTTCTCTAACAAGCAGTAGAAGCCAGAGAAGGATTTTAAGCAGGGAGAGCAGCTACTCCAGTCAGCATCAGGATAGCACTGATCAAAGCCAGGCTAGAGCCCAGGAGAACAGCCCACTGGGCCCAGAGGCTCCAGAAGCATCTGTGTCATGTTGCCCCCTGAACCTCCCTGTCTCCGATGAGGAAGACATTGGCATCCCTAAACTCGAGTGGTCATTTATGCAGTTTACTCAACTATTCAGCAAACACATTTACAGAGCACAGCCTCCCCACAGGTGTTTGTGGGCCAGGCACGTGGTATTCCTTGAGACCACTGGAGGTTTTGGTTTTTAACCCAGGGCTCTGTGAACAGTCCTTCTCTATATACATTCATTCATTCATTCACTCAAAAAATATTTGTATCCCTACTCTTACTAAGCATTATATTAGGCACTGGAGATGTAGCAGAAATGGAATCAGCAAAAATTCCTGCGACATGCAGCTTACAGTCCAGTGGGAATGAGAGAAACAAGTAAATTGAATAGCGAGTATATCTTCCTGGGACTGAGGTGACTGAGAGTGAAAGTAAGGAGCTCTAAGTGGAAGGGCAAATCATATAGGGTTGACTTTTCAGGCACTGAGTCCAACAAGTCTGAGTTTAGAGCCTGGCTCCTGGACTGACTGACCTCTCTGAGCCTCAGTATGCTCATCAACAAAATGGACAAAATACCCAGCAAAATATGCTCCCAGCTCCAGAAGATCAACTCCCAGCCCGGAGTCTCTCTGTCCCATGGCCCCGGAACGTAGGCCTCAGGAAAGGCTGCTGAGTTGCTTGCTTGTTTTGCAGTCGCCCTTGTCCCCGAGTTGTCTGTGAGGTTAAGTAACTTGTCACAAGTCACACTGCAAGCCCAGGCTACCAACCTGCCCTCAGATGGGCTGGTCTGGGGCCTTCGAGAAATACCCCAGAAGGACACTAGGGGTTTTGGTGTCTTACCTGGGTTTCATCTCTGATGCCTCAGGTTTGCTGGGTAGTCATAGCAAGTCATTGAGAGAGAGAGTGAGCGGCATAGTGGAGAGCATAGTGGAGAGCAGGAGACGTACTGCAGGTCTGAGGCAGCACTCCTTCCGAGGCTCCCTCAGGGTGAATTAGCCTCCAGTCAGGCCAGCAGAGATACCCTCTAGACCAGTGCCTCCCCACCGGCCCTGCCCACTCACCCCTCCTGCCCCCAGGCTTCCTTCCTCACTTGCTGCAGGCGAGCAGGAAGGTGAGCACGCAGCCTGGCTGTCCTCCCCTCCTTCAGCCTGCACAGACCCCGGAATGCCACCTCCCCTACAGAGCCTCCCTGCCCAGCCAAGAAAGCTGGAAGCCTCCCCCCACTCCCCTCCACGCTTGCTCCTCCCCACTACCAGCTGAGCCCCCGCCAGTGTTGAGGCCTAGGGCCAGTGTGAGTGCCCTACAGCCTGGCACTCAGGGCAGGGCAGAAGGTTGAATGCAGATGAGAGGCGTTCAGGAAGCTCTGCACGACACCAGCCCCCTGCACCTGTCTGCCGTCATGCTGCTCACGGCACTTGGCATAAACTGACCCCCAAAGCCTCGGGGTGCTCCGCCCCATCTCCCACTGTCCTCCGCTCACCCACCTGACTTCCACCTCCCTGAACATTGTTGCCTGCGTCCGTGCTCAAGTTCAGGGCCCTCCACAGGCCTCGCTCTTGCCGGCTTCTCCCTCCTCCCCTGCTCCTTCCATCTCAGATGTCTCCTGCTCCACTGCATCTTTCTGCAGCAAGCCCCTTGGCCTTCTCCATCACAGCTCCTTGTTCCTCTCCTTATAGCATCCATCACAATTTGTAATTTATGTCACTTTATGTGCATGTGTCCTCTCCCTCCCCACGTGCCCCCACATTAGATTTTTAAATGCCAGAAAGCAGGCATCCTGCCTCCCTTATTCACCAGTATATACAGTACCTGGCACATTGCAGTTGCTTAATGAAATTTCTGCCTGAATAAACAAATGCATCAGTGAATATGTTTCTCTTAGCTCCTCTGCTGGAGGCCATGATCGAAGTGTGTGTGTGACTGAATTTCAAGCCAGATGCTCAAGCCCCCTGAAGGCAGATATGGAGTCCGCTTCATCTCTCTATCTCCTCCAGCATCTAGCATAGCTCTTGGCACAAAACAGGCACACAACCACGGCTTGAGGACCAAAGGGAGGTTATTCCACCATGCCATGGCGAGCTAAGGCCGTGTGGGATCCTGTCTGGTGTTCTGTGCCATGGGAGTCCCCAGGGACCAGCCATAGAAATAAAGTCACTTGGCCTTAGTTTAACGTAATATCCATTCCAACTTGCCCTTAAAGCTAAGCCTGAGTTGGTCATTGACAAACTTCCCAGGATCCTGGTTTTACCCATTTCATCTTAGTTCATCATCTTGTGGCTGGTCCAGTCAGCCAGGTCATCTGTCTGCACGCAGACTGGCAGATCCCACTGTCACTCAGAAGCCAGTTAGAAATGCAGTCTCTGACCTGTCAGGAGACCTGCTGGGTCAGAATCTTTTTAGCCAGATTCCAGGTGATTTATGTGTGATTAAAATTTGGGAAACACTGGACTAAAGAAAGATCGACCTAGGGTGGTCTGCCCTCATTGAGCTTAAGGCAGGTGTTGTGCCAATGGACTGCAGTGGCTGGATGTTGACTGCTCTGAGAGCGAAGCCATGGGGGCCTGATATCAAGGGAAACTCGCCCAGGAGGTCAGAACAGGTGTGGTAAGCCTTCTTAAGGTTTTGCAATTTCATCCTGAGAGCAGCAAGAAGCCTAGGGAAAGAG
Organism: Manis pentadactyla; assembly: GCF_030020395.1. Lineage (NCBI taxonomy): Eukaryota > Metazoa > Chordata > Mammalia > Pholidota > Manidae > Manis > Manis pentadactyla. The sequence continues at coordinate 42,610,473 of NC_080020.1, read as the reverse complement.
GTTTACAGTAAGAGTGGGACTGAATGAATTGGCCTATGTTGCCTCTTGAGGGTAGAAATAACTTCAGTAATTCATGATGGAAAAGAGACTTTGTTCTCTCGTCTTCCACCACACTCAAGTGTCCCAGGAATTTTTCTCATCCTAGATGAACAGGTGAGGGCCAGACCCTGAGGTCCAGCGAGCCTTTGCCCATCCAGAAGGAGTGTCCATCTGTTGGTGCCCCCTCATTCTGAACCCATGTCCCCTCCCACGTGTGGCTTCCCTGCTGGGAACCATCCATAGCACAGCGCTACAGGAACATGCCTGTTTCCTCAGTTTCCAGATACTCAACACTGAGTTAGGGTTCTGGGGATGCATTGTGGCCCCGCTTCCCACGCCGTCTGAGTGTTGAGTAGAGGCCATATGAACTGCGATAGGAGCACAGCCAGAGACCTGGCTTCGCATCCTCGCTCGCCATGTGGCCTTGGGCAAGTGTTCTTGATTAATCTCTGAAGTTCTATTTCCTCAACTGCGTATCCCTGCCACCAAGCATATTGTGAGGGCCGGGTACAATGTGGGTATTTATTTATTGAACAAATACTTCTTTAACACCTACCATGTACATCTCTGTACAGTCTTGAGGGACCCAACACTGGACAATTTTAGACAAGAGCCCCGCCGTCCTGAGACTTAGCAGTCTAGTGGGGAGAAATGTCATTAGTTGAATAAGCACACAAATGATTTTAAATGACAAATATAGTATGTGCTTTGCAGGCAGAGAAAGAGCTGTGAGAGAGTAAAACAGGGCCCCCACCTTGCCTGGACAGTCAGGGAGGCGTCTCTGAGAAAAGGACAGCATGCACAGTGTCTCTGCCGAGTGTCACTCCACACCTCTCTTTCAGGTACCTGGAAGGAAACCACTTAACAGCCGTGCCCAGGGAGCTGTCCGCCCTCCGACACCTGACACTAATGTAAGGAACTGGCCACACGTGGGACACTTCGTTTTCTGTCCTGAGGGGCTGTGGAGGGTGAGGGAGGACAGTGGGGCAGGCTCAGCACTGTGCACAGAGCCTGCTCTGGCAGAGCCCGCAGAGGCAGCTGGGAGGAGCGGACCAGTCTGACGAGCCAGGTCTTCCTGGGAGAACCACGTGCAGAAATGCCCAGAAATGCCATCACTGGCCACCCACGTCACTTCTCCTCGACTTGGTGTAGGCAGGGAGCCTCTGACCTTCTGGGGTCCCGATTAAGTTCCTGAGACTCCTCAGTTTCCAATTTCTTGGAAGTTGTGGCTGCACTTAGGTTTGCCAACAGCATAAATGAGCATTTCTTCTTCCTTCTTTAGTGCCCAAAAAATGCTCCAAATAAATGGTTCAAACTGAGGTACCTTCAGGTAGTAACCGCTACTGGCTCCAGGTCTACCAAGACTCAGGAAAAATCCCAGATGGGGAGCAAGACTGCTGGGCACAGGCAGGGCCCAGGGAGCTGGGTGGTCCATGAGCTTTGTCCCTCAACAGCCTCACTGCCTTATCAAGAGGGGACCCAAAGGGTGCAAAACAGTTCCTTGGGCAAGTGGTCAGTGACAGGTCATATGTCCTGTCCACTGAGGAGCTGGGAGCCAGTCCACGGAGGGGAGATGAGAGTTCTTTCAGAGGGAACAGCTTGGGAAGGGGGCAGGGGGCCACTGAGGAAGAGCAGCAAAAGCCACTTGTTGCCTTACACAGCCTGGCTTCCTAGGTGCCCCAAAACCAGCCTCTAGGTAAGGCTTCCTCAACCTCTGCACTCTGGACATTTGGGACCAGATAATTCTCTGTTGGGTGGGCTGTCGTGGGATGTTTAACAGCACCCTATGCACTAGATGCCGGCAGCACGCCTCCCCCGCCAGTGACAACCAAGAATGTCTCCGGATGTTGCCAAACGTCTCTGGGGAGCAAAAGTGCTCCCAGTGAGAACCCCCACTCTCGACCGAGGTCTCAGCTTCAGTGGGTTTGCTTGTGTGTGTGTTTTAATACTGATGCTCAAGCCCATCCCAGACCAATTCCATCAGAATATCTGATTTATAAATCAGAATATCTGGGCACAGAACACAGATCTTAGAGGATGTAAAAGCTCTCCAGGCGAGACTAATGTGCAGCAACTATTAAAAACCACTGCTGGGCATATTGATCCCTGAAGAGAAGAGGAAGTTGGCAAAGGGCTACACACCAACCTTATTCCCTCTAGGAAATAATGTAATAAAATAGAATAAGTGAGTGCCAGAGGAAAGGGAGAGAGTAGAGGAACAGTGACTGGGGCAGGGAGGGGTGGCATAGAATAAGGAGAGACTTAGGTGTTATGCTTTGCTGGGATAATGAAGTGAATGAACATACTTCTAATGGAATGACTGAACAGCTGAATGAATGGACAAATGAATGAACAATTGCTTCAATGACTGAGTAAATCTTGAGTGAAAAAGATGAACATTTGGATGAAAGGTAGGTAGGTGAGCAGGTGGGTGTATGGATGGTAAGTGGATGGATGGATGGATGGGTAGATGGGTGGATGGATGGGTGGGTGGATGGTAGGTGGCTGGGTGGGTGGATGGATGGATGGCAGGCAGGCAGGCATATGTGAGCGTTGGGAATGACCTTCAGGTGCAACCAACAGTAAAGTGTGACCCTCTGTTTTCCTTCTCCTAGTGACCTGAGCAACAACAGCATTGGCGTGCTGACCAATCACACCTTCAGGAACATGTCTCAGCTGTCCACCCTGTGAGTACAGGGTGTGCTGTGTTCCCATGGGCCTGGTGGCAAGTGCTCTGTGGCTGGCTTTGCCCCGTGCCCCCAGGCCTAAGTTCTCTCCCCTAGTGATGCTCAGGGCTGTGGCTGCCTCTGCAGAGGGAAGACCTTAATCATCAAAAGGAAAATAAAGTAGATCAGAACTCCACTGTCTAGGCAGTTAGAGAGGAATTGGAGCCTAATTACTTCTGAACAAGGCCCTCTTTGGAGTGCCTTCTGTGATTTGTGAATTTTCTTTCCCACTAGAGGGTTTCCCCACACAATTACATTTTGCTCAGACCCATTTACTTCCCATTAGCTCTGCATGTCGTGAGCATCACCATTTGACAATAAAGGAAGGTGATGACAAAGCTGGTTAGGAGGCCTCCCTGCCATGGAACGTGGGAGGAAGTGGCAAAACGAAGCCAGCGAGCTCCCTGGAGTGGTGGGAGATGTTTCTTTTCCATTTATTGTTAGGATTCTTTTCATCAGTATATTAAAATTGGAAAGATAAAGAGACCATTTGCTTTGACTGGTCCACAGTGTGGACAATGCACCCATGAGTAGCTGTGATTGGAATAGCCAACAGGGCACATGTGTCTGTTTCCTCAGGATCCTGAGCTACAACCAGCTGCGATGCATCCCCATCCACGCCTTCAATGGGCTCCGGTCTCTCCGCGTGCTGTGAGTACCCCAGAGCCCTGGGTTCAACTTACACCTCCCTGGTAACAGCAGCCCATCCTGGCACTCCTACTCCCCATTCTCCTTTGCTCAGAGCCCACTCCCTATACATCCCTCCCCAGCCCGGCACTCTTCCTGGCCTGGTGGGGCAGAGAGGCAGACATTGCCAATTCAGGCTCACTACTGCATGTGTGACCTGGAGCAGATCACTAAGCCCTCTGAGTTTCTGCCTCTTTAGGTACAAAAGGGGATCAATAGCAACCCCCTCACAAGGATTAGGATGTGCAGGTGTATTCTGCACCCTAGCCATACACAGGGTTCGGCATGCAGCTGCCATTTGGAGGATGGCTATTTCACAGTTGGTCCCTCTGGCTTCAGAGGAGCAATGCTAACACTGAACCTTTGCGAGGAAACCACGCTCATACATCAGCGCTCCCAAGCTGAGGCCCAGGGTCCCCGTCCAGCTCACAGACAGCTTTTAGTTAGCAATTACAGAGTTGCCACAAAGAATATCTTTGAAAAAACTGAGTTTCAGTAAGTTGCCAACATCTACCTATCAGAGATTTCTCATGTAAGTCTTAATTTCTATACTCTCTTGGAAAATGGAGAGACCTGGCCATTCCTCTGCCCTCCTGCATGGCAGAGCAGCCCTTAGACAGGGTTGTGTGGTCTACAGCCGCCACGCCTGGCCCCTTGTCACCCAGTGACATCTGGCTGGCCTTGCCTACACGTGGGTGGGGGTGGCCCATTGAGGGAGATGAGCTCAAGCAGAGGTGACATGGCCCGGGAGAGTGCCCACTTTCTAGCTTGCCTCTGTCCCTCCCCAGCTGTGTCTTCTCATCCATAAAATCAGATGGTAAGAGCCTAACCAGGTCTTACGAGGATTAAATGAGATACTGAATGTAAAGCACTTAGCCCAGTCCTGGCCTCCTGTAAGCATTTGATAAATACTCATTTGTTATTACTGTTCCCACATCAGAGCTTACAGGAGCAGGAATGGCACCCCAATGCCACAACCCTAGGCCTGACTGTCACCCAATTTTTGTGCCTTCTCATCTTGTACCTACTTTATGGGCAAAGGAGGATCCTTTGATATTTCCGTGAGAACAGAGATGCCAGATATTCTTCCCCCAAACCTATCAACCTCTTGCCTTTCTGGCCTACTATTACTATAACAGTGATAACCGTATTTTTATGGGTTTTTCATGGCCATTGCCTCATGTAAATTTTTGCAACAGTGCTGTAAGATTGAGAGGATAGTGCCCACTTTGAAGATGGGAAAACTGAGGCCAGATTAGTGAATTAACTGGCTGACAATCCAGTAGTCAGGAGTTTGCAGAATTCAGCCTCCTTGTTCAGAGCCCCAGGATGCTTCCAGGGACCCAATAGCAATTGGAAACAGCACCTACTGAGCCAGTCCAGTCTGCAGCCTCCAGGCTGGTGTGATTTATTGAAGCCCACAAAACACCGGTGTCAGCGACAACTCCTGCCACATGTCATCTGCACTGTTATTAAAAATCAATTCTCTAGGGGCAAAGAAGTACCCATGCTGACAGTGTGCAATCTGTTATTGTCACTTATTTATTATCCACCTTCTCTGGGGAGTTTGAGAATGGAAACATCAGCAAAAGCATTTCCCAGTTTCCAGTTGAGCATAATGGGAGATGGGCTCATCCCACTGGCCGAGGCTGGACCCGCTCCCCTCCCACCACCCCCACCTCAGTCCCAACCTATTGTCCCCCATCCCGGCCTTCCAGTTCTGTGCATGGGTTTGCTGCCAGCAGGTGGGACTTCCCAATTTTAATGGGAATCTTTATGCATATGCTTTTAATTATAATTAGTTCTGGTTGGGGCAACTCAACGCATGAAAGAGAGAGAGAATGCTTGCCTGTCCATCTGTCTGTCTGCCAGGTGGTAGGGTGGACATCACCAGGGTTTTCTCCTTCCCACCACCTTGTTTGTCCCACTCCAGAACTACTGCTTCCATCAGGGGTACACACAAACATTCAACATGCTTGCGCTTGCTTCTTGAATTAAGAATTAGCAGGCTTTTAGCGTCATCGTTTTAGAATCATGGGAGCTTGTAGATAAAAGAGGTCTTAGAGGCCCTCATTCCAACCATCTACCTCAGTGGGGAGCAACCATTTTCTGCATAAGGACCAATTCAGGAAAAATAAAAATGTTTATGGGCTACATTTCTTTTATGATATTTCTTTTCTCCCAGAAATTGTACATCTAGGAATTTATGCTGAGGAATAATCCGAAGTGAGGGAAAGAGTCTCTGCATTAAGATCTTGGTTGCACTGTTATTTTTAACCTACACTTTAAATATTATGCACAAGTGCCACAGTGGGCAAATGTGTAAGGAAAGCATAAAGCAACCAGCCAACGATGTGCAATTATTAAAGGAGGTAAACATGAAAACAGTGACAGAGAAACCTAGAGGCAGTATGGTTAAGTGCTCACCACATAGTGTTCTGTGGAAAAATAAACCTCATCTGTATATACATTACAGTCATAACTTACAAACATGTACAACTATGAAGGAGGGCTATAAGGGAACATGGACAATGAAAAACTGCTGGCTAACTGTTCATGTGCAGTAATTCTGTAATACATGAAGGCAAAGTTGAAGATAAAGGAAGACCATAACATATTTACAACTTAGGGGGTTGGGGAAAAGATAGGCTTTTTTGAAATCAGGATTGCAATATCTGCAGCTGCTTTTGAGCATTTGTATTTTCTTTTCTCATTTCTAAAAGATTTTATTATTTTGATTAAAACTTCAGAAATGGCAGAGACCCAGGGATGGTGCCAATGTGGGGTGGGGAGGAGAGTGAGCACCAAGGTTCAGCCATAGACGAAGGCCAGAAGGGGTCCCGGGACGCAGGAAGACCAGGCGATTACGAGTGTGTGTGCACGTGTATGTGCTAGTGGGTGCGTGTGAATACATTTCAGAGACAGGAGGGTGCTCAGAGAGCCCTGAGTACAAAACAGTGTGTGAAATATGCTTTTCCTCCTTCACTCCTCATCTAAAATAGCTAGAGGCGAGCATTCTCACGGGCATTCTAGCCCTTCATCAGGGGCCTGTGGTGTCCCTGATCTTTGTCCCACATGGAGACACACGTCTTGTGTGCATGTACGCTCCCGACTGTCACTCCCCAGCCCCCGCCACAGGAGGGCCACCTGGAATCAGCCCTGGAAAGGCTACACCAGGGTGTGCTCAGGAGAAAGCAAGTGGGATTATCATTAATCATCCTCAGTATTTTTAGCTCCTAGTTCCTGAAGTAAGACTGTGCTTGCTGTTTGCGCACGTGGGCCTGTTCTCCGCTACTGTACTGATTGCATGGACCCTCCCTACAACATTTCTGCAAAAAGCCCCATTTCCTCCTGCTTGATTACCTTTAAAGACCAAGAGCTCACTCCCTTCCCAGACAACCTCTTCCATTTTGACCAGCTGTTAGACATCAGACAATTCTTGTGAGCCAAGAGATGACTCCTTGTTACCTCCAAACTATGGTCTTGGTTTGGACCTTTGGTGCCACCAAAAAAAAAAAAGCTGAATAATCGATCTTAGAAATGAGGAGTGAGTCTTAGAAGTGATCCTGTCCAAACCTCTCATTTATAAGGAGACAGATTCAGAAAAGCTTAATGACTTGCCCAAGATCATTTACTTATTCCTCCTTTCCTGTAGGCCTACTCTGAGTTAAATGATATGCTAAATACTGGGGAGAAAACTAGTGAATGAAACACAGTTCCTGCCCTCAGGGAGCTCACAGTTGCATAGGAGAAATGGTCAAGGAAACAAGCAACTTCAAAACAGGGTGATAGATGTGACAGCAGCAGATGTGATATGCATGGAACCCAGTTTGAGCCATCAAAAGGCTTTCTGAAAGAAAAATACAATCATCAGGCATTAAACCTTGGCTGCCCACTGCACACTCATCTCAATGCTCTAGTTATATTAGCATATTCACTTTTCACACAAGCCCTACAAAGAATATACCACTATTCACCCCATTTCCCAGATGAGGAAACAGGTTTAGCAAGATTGAATAGCTTTCTGAAAGTGACACAACCTTTAGAGAGTAAAGTCGGGATTTGAACCAAGACTGCTCTCAGAATCACTGCTCTTAATTTCTGCCCCTAAGGCTGAGTCTGAGAAGCCGGTAGGAGTGACCTAAGTAGGACTGGGGGTGAAGGACTTTCTAGGCAGGGAGAATATCAATTCCCTGGACAGAGGCCCTCAGTGAAGATGGGCATGTGCACAAGAGGAATTACACGAAGGTATGACAGGAATGTGGCTTCTCGGGGTGGGAGCAAGAAGAGAATGCTGCAGCCAAGCCATTGGGTGGGTGTGGGACCAGGGCTGGACCCCATGTCTCCCAGCTCACAGCCCAGTGCTCTTCCCCCACATTCCATCCTTTGCCATTGTAGGTTGTCCTCTGTTTTTATTGCCACCCATTTCAGACTTTTCTTGAAGACTGGAGGGACATAACCCACTTACAAATGAAGTGTTTCTTCCTGGCCTACAGAGGCCTCTGATGAGAATTCAAGAGCAGGGTGGAATGAAAGGGGCAGAAAGCTGGAAGGCACGGCTTTGCTCTGCCAAAACTCGGTGTGTCCCCTCTCCAGTCCCGTAATCGGTCACGGGCCCTGCTACCACCTCTGAGATGTGTAGGATGCACACCTTCAGGTTTCTATATGGGTGACGCTTTGAGAGGGCTGGCCCCCAAAATGCACCCAAGAAAATAGGAGAAAGGAATCCTGGCAATGTTAGTGATGCTCACAGCTAACGTAGGTGGTGCTTATTATGTGCAGGTCCTGCACCGTGAGTCCTGCACCATGTGAACCGCTGACATTGTATCTTTTGATCCCCATGACTGGCTTATGAAGCAGTGTATAGACCCCTTCCTAAAGGAAAAGAAAATCAGTTCAAACCACCTCAGGTTTAAAGAGAATTTATCGATAGAGATAACTGAAACATTCAGTAATATTAGGTTCTAGGGCTGAATGTAGGGGCTCCAAGGTGCTAGCAGAAATGTCTCTCTGCCTCTCAGAGTGAACCTACCTCTGTCCTGGTAGTTCCAGAGAACACCCCAGAAATGTCTCTCATTGGCCTGCTTAGGTTACATACTCAGCCTCAAACAAATCAGGTGACTCCGACTGAGCAGACTGGGTCCATAGCTCTGCCCAAGAGGCCACACCACTTGGACTGAAAGGTGGGGAGCACTGATTCTCCATTGGAAAAGGGAGGAACTATTACAGAAAAGAGGAGATTGATGTTGATCAACCCATACCCCCAAAAAGGTACCTGCTCCAAGTAGATCTTAAGAATTCCCCCATCTCAGAGATGAGAAAACAAAGGCACAGAAAGATTAAGTCAGCTGTCTCTACTCATACAGTCAGTGGTTAGCAAAATAGGGATTCATTCTCAGGCAGTCCAACCCTTGACCTTATCCCACAAGTTACCTGGGATAACCTGGGGGTTATCTGAGCAAGCCTAGCTTGCCCAGAAGAGAATTCACCTACCTCAACCCACATTTAGGGTGAGGATAGTTCCTGCCGTCTGTCATACAAAACAGTAAGTACCTGGAGATTCAGAGCCAGAACTGGCATGGGAAAGCTGTGTCCTCATGTTTCTACAATGATGCCTCCATCTGCACCCACCAACCCCCAAGTTTGCATTAACACCTTCTAAGAGTCAGGAGGGAAAAAGGAGTCCCAGGCCCTTGAAGATGAGTCATTCTGATTCAGAAGTGCTGCCAGCACCAGCCCCTGTGAGGTGTAAGAGAGGAGAGGGAAAGGGAGAGGGCTTCCTGCTTCCCGCTTCCCGCTTCCTGCTTCCTGCTTCCCGCTTCCTGGGAGGGCACATACTGGACACTACCCGGGCATCCTTTAGGATGGTGGTTGGACACACAAGAGTCTTTGTTTGGGGGCCAAATCAAGAGTGAGAACCTGCAGTGTAGGCAGATTTCTTTAGCATTCCAGTAAATTATAGCCCCGTTACTGCAGTTTATAGAGATCTCAGCAGTTCAGCTTATAATAAATAGGAGCGTGACTTGGAGGAGTCACAGCACCAAAGCTGCCTTTGGGTCACTTCGTGTTTTTAAATTAGGGCTTCGTGCCTCTCCAGGGGCCTAGGCCTCATTTGGAATGATTAACAGTGGGGATGGGGGCATTTGCTAAGCAGCCAGCAGCCATGAAGTCATCCAAGTTAAGAGCAGGCAGCAGCCGGTGTGATTCATAAATAACCTCATGAATTAGAGGCTAAATGCTTCTGGTAAAAGTGTTCAGGAGTGTTTTTAGCCCCTGCTTACCTAGGGAGATGAGAAGGTGCCCCTCTTCGTGCTGTCCTGGGAAGAGGGTGGGGTGGAGGAGATTTTGGTAACGAGGATGGCAACCTAGGGCAACTCAGTGTGGATCAGAAGACCAGGAGTATCAGCATCACCCAGGAGCTTGTTAGATATGCAGCCTGTCAGGTGCCCCCCATGCCCCCAGACTTTGCATGAGAATCTCTGGGAAAGAGGCTCAGAAGTCTGCATGGGTATCAGCTCCAGGGCCCAGTCAGTTTGAGTCAGCCTGAGAGCCACTTAATTACTAAGTGTAATGAAGCTCATGTCTGTATTTCAGTGGAAGGCCCAGGGCAGCCTAACATCAGCCAAAGGGAGAACAAAAGAGCAGATTCCTTAATTATCCTGTTTACCCTTTCACTGGTGATGCTAATCGCCCCAGGGTCTACCAGGGCTCCCTTCACAGCACAGGGGACGTGCCCATTTCTATGAATTTCACCCACCTTGCACTTCACAGGCCAGACACAAAGTGAGTCATCCATCTGGGGATTTTTTTGCATGCTGTTGATGATTAATCCTTCAATGGAGGGTATAATCCATGAGCTGTGGACTTGTCCATGTTCTTACTGGAGCAGTGGAGCAATGTTCATTCAAATTCTTTTCATGGACCTATTCTCCAGTCATTTATTGAAAGCTAAGTATATGCCACCAGTCTGCAAGTGAGAACAGCTCCCAGCTACTACACCACAGGGCAGAGAGAAGTATGAGTAATACCAAGCAGGTTGCATGGCCTCTTGGACCTGCTGTCGGGCAGTGAACGCAGGTGCACACAGCACCAGGCCCTCATATGCATGTGGTTGACACCAAACCCTTTCCCATAAATATGAGTGTCCAGCTCAAGGGAATGTCCCCTGGAGCTGAGTGGGCCCCTTTCTCTATCTACTTATCTACTTGAGCTGGAGTTGATAGTATTTCTAAATCCCCCTAAAATCTCTAGGTAGATATGAAGGGAACCAATTTCTTGATCTGTACCAGACATTCTTTAAGACACTTTAACAAATATTAATAATGGGTAATCTTTTAGCACTTAGGCAAGCCAGACTCTACATAGATTAATGCCTCCACAACCACCATCTGTGGCAAATCTTTTTACTTTCATTCCCATTTTGACAAGGATCTGAGACACAGAGGGGGCAAGTAACTGCCCACAGTCACACAGCTGGTAAGTGGCAGAGTCAGGGTTTAAATGCAAGCAGCCTGGCTCCAAAACTCACAATCTCAACCATGGCTCTTCACATTCTCTGTCCAACCACTCCATTAGGTAGATTTTTCTCTTCACGTCTCAGGTGCAAAAATGGAGGCCCAGAAAAGTAAAGTCACTTACCCAGTGTTCCACAGCTAAAAGGGACTGATTTCTGACTCTTTCCCAGGCTTGTACAATGTAAAAGCCCATCCTCTTCTTTCCCCCTCACCCCTGCTGCTGAGCTGGGCTTGGAAGCGTCCGCACACCCGCCATGAAGGAGATGGTAGCTGCTGCTAGCAGTCGGCTCCGAGCAAAGCCAACGGGTGCCAGGCCAGCTGGGACTCCGGGAGAGTATACCCTGTTCAGAAGCGTCACCAGGTGTTAACCTCCTGACCTCTGCTTCCACTTCAGAACCCTCCATGGCAATGACATTTCCAGCGTTCCTGAAGGCTCCTTCAGTGACCTGACATCTCTTTCCCATCTGTAAGTGGCTGTATTTCTCCCCAGTGTGCATCTGCTCAAAACATAAAATCATTATAGTGCCAGAGATAATGTTCATAAAGAATATGATCTTTCCGTGTGCACAGAGTAAGCAAGCTTTACAAAAATGTACCCACATTGGGCACATTGTGTGTCCACTACTCCAGCTGCTTTCAGAGGCATCATCAGTTACATAAGCAATGTAAATATTTAATAAGGACTAATATAAACCTCTTACTATGTGCTAAACACTTTTAATGAACTTTCTCATTTATTTCTTACAGTAATAAGGTCATTTTTATCCCCTTATTATGCATGAGGTAAATAATTTGTCCAAGGGAACAAACAGCACAGGTAGCAAGTGGTAGAGATCCAGTTAAATTCAAGTTTGCCTTGATTCCATATTCTTTAGCACTTTGCACTCTGCCTCAGGTATTCCCTTCCCATTACACAGGGGAAACTGAGGCCCATAAATACTAAGCATTACATGTCTCTGCCAGTGAACATTTTTCAGTTTGTATACTACCTACTCTATGTATATGTAATTATTTTCAATATTGTGTGCATACACTACGATACTGATACATTATGTATGCATGTTATAAAACATTTAGAAAATAGAAGTTAAAGGGTATGATAAAAATTAGCAGAAGTTCTGGTGTTTTCTTCCTGGACACCATTTTGGAGATGTCTGCCCTGGACTGTGCCATGTCCTTCAGTACATTTGTAAGCAGAGTGATGTAGAGGAGGGAAAACCCTCTTAGGTTCTTGGCTGGCCTAAGAATTAAACTGACATAAGACAGATCAACAGGAGAAAAGCATACAAATATACCTGCTATTTTTACATGTACATGGGAAAATGAGTACTCTATGAAGCCACTGGGCCCCAAAGTTTATAAACCTTTTTTATACAAAGAATGATAAGCTGTGAGGATATGACAAGACAAAGGGGCCTGGGCTGGGGGCAGAAAATTGAGAAAATATAGGGGGAAACTGATGGAAGATTGGGGTGTTTTAGTAGGTTTGTTCATACAGGCCCATTTCAGCATCAACTCCCAGTCTGGTAATAAGAATGCTGTCTTCCTGGTACAGGGAGGGCACTTTTCCCATGAGAAATGTTATGACCTGCTTTTAGGTGGAAAGAGGGAGGTCAGAGAGCCCTTCCTGCATCTGCTGTTTCCCAAGTGCCTTAGTTCAAAATAATCAATATGTCAAAGCAGCATGTTGGGGCATGGTGTTTCCTGAAGCCCTTCAGTGGTCTGAAGCTGCCTCCTAGGTTTGTTGGGTATCAAAACCTTCTCTGCAAAGTGCATCTACCAAGGCACCCCTCAGCAGGGCCAGCGAGCCAGATCACTAGATAGCCAGAAGTCCAGAAGCTTCCCAGCGGGGCTAGGTTAGGACTGAGGTTGAGTGGAGGGCTGAATCTTACCAGGTAGGTGAGAGCAGAACCTCCGAGGTGGGAGGGATTTGGGTGGGCTTGAATCAGCTGCAGGTATTAGAAGTACAGTCTAGAGTCATCGACTGTGCTCCCTCAAAAATGACTTCCCACTGGGCCTCATGTCGGCCACCCCCAATCTAGTCAAAGTCTGAAAATTCTGCTTTCCAGAGGGTCAAGGGTATGGAGCCTATGGGCCAAGCTGGGCAGTGAGGGCTGACTTCCTGCTCTGCCTCCTAGCGCTCTGGGAACGAACCCACTCCACTGTGACTGCAGCCTGCGCTGGCTGTCGGAATGGGTGAAAGCAGGGTACAAGGAGCCCGGCATCGCCCGCTGCAGCAGCCCTGAGCCCATGGCGGACAGACTCCTGCTCACCACCCCCACCCACCGATTCCAGTGCAAAGGTAGGTGCTGACCCTTCCCTCCACCCTTCCCTGCCTGTCGTGGGGTCCGCTGGGTCTCCAACAACCTGTCAGAGCTGGACATCTCAATGGGTGTGTCTTCCACCGCCCTGTCTCTTCCATGAGTCACACAGACCTGGAAGCTGCATTTGATGTGGACCAGCAGCTAAGGATCTGCTTGTCACTCTATCCTCTATAGCATTTCTGCATATTTCTCTCTGACTTCTTTCTCTATATATTTTTGCATAGTTGAGAAGAATCTTTAACTTTTATTTTTTTACCCAACATCTCTAAAGCATAAGCATTTTCCCATTTTACTATATAGCAAATTTTTGGTACATGAGATTTTGATTGACTGCATCAGTATTAGGATAACAAACTACAACTGAGTTTTTATTATGTGGTAGGCATTATGTTAAGCACTTTTTCTTGTACTATTTCATTTAATTTTTGCTTCCCATGTTTTAACTTACTTAATTCCCCAACACCTCTATGGGGTAGACCGAGGTATTGACTTTATTTTAAAAGATGAGAAAACCAAGTCTTATCAAGAATAAATGACTTCTCAAGACCACAGTTAGGAGGATTCCAGGTGTTTGACTCCAAAGTACACACTCTTCTTCACCAAGCTGTAATATCCCACCATAATTTCCTTGACCAGTTCTTGGTTTTTGAACCTTTAGACTATTTTCAATGTTTTTCTTACCATCGATGGCATAAACTCCTTTCTGTTTAAAATTATATCCTTAGGTAAGATTCAGAGAACAGAAATTACTGAGCCAAAGTATATGTTCATTTTTAAGGTTTTCATATATATTGCCAAATTGATTTCCAGAGACAGGGTTCTAACCATTCTATGCTCCCAGTAGCACCATTTGAGTGCATTTCTCACCAGACCCTGGCATTATTTTATCTCATTATGTAATCATTGCTGATTCAATAGGCAAAAAATTGTATCTCCTTACATTTTGTTTGTCTTTGATTATTGGTGAAACTGGTTGTTTTTTATTTTTGTTTTCAAAAATTTACTTTCCGTTTCTATTAATATACCTGTTTGTTGTCTTTTGCTCATCTCTTGGAGCCTTAATGTCTATTTTGACTCACAGGTATACTTTGATTACCCACTAAAATTTCACTGTGTCTCTTTCCTGCTTAAAGCAGGAAAACATTCTATAGGTTTTAAGCTGATTCTTCCTTTTTTTCCTCTTGCCGCCTGTCCCTCTGAGCTGGTTGATGCCACAGAGGCCCAGCTGGCCCTAGAACAATGGTTCTCAAGCTGCACATTTTGGAATCATCTGAGGAGCCTTAGAAGTTACAGGTGGCTGCGGCCCACCCTCTCGGTTTTGATTAAATTGGTCTGGGGTACAGCCTGGGTGTGGGGATTTTTTTAAGTGCCGTGGCTGCTTCTGGCATAAACTGACCAACTTGCTCTAGTTTGCCAGGGAAATTCCTGGTTTCAGCACTGAAAGTTCTGTGTCCCCAGAATCCCTCAGTCCCAGGCGAACTGGGATAGAGCATGTTCCTGTTCTGATGTGACGCCAGGGGTGGGCCAGCTGGTGCAGGCTTTCAGTCAGGCCTTTCTGTTCACCCCACCCACAGATAGTCGGACACCCCGGGGGTCGATCTTACCTCTACTGCCAAATCAATGATTCCTATCCTGGGATCGTTTAAAGTCCTTACAGATATTGAGCACAGCCTGTTTATCCAGGGCTCATGGTCAAGCTGGCTGCAGCAGAAGCATTCAGCCCCTTGTGCAAAGCTCTGTGCAAGGACCATGGCCTGCCTCCCTCCAGCCCTCCTGTCTAAGGGACCAACCCAGTTAATACTGGCGTGGTTGCAGAGTCGTTGCTGTGTCCTTTGGGGCCACTTCTTACTTCCTCCTGCTAAATTCAAGGGTTTTGCAAGGAGTACTTAACTACATGTGCCTTTGGCCCAGGCACCGTGCCCTCTTTAGCCTGATGCAGACTATTCCATGGGGTGGAGGAAGAGGAGGTCCAAATGGAGCTTGGGCCCAGCTTCCGGAACATAAAAAGATACTCAGGAGGTTTGTAATTACAGTGCATTGTTTGCAGATTAGCACCAGAATCGGATCAGGCTAATTATGGTAATTGATTTGTGAGAAGTGCTTCTGAATGATGTCCCACTGTGATTTTTTTCCTCATTGGACAATGGCTGAATTAATGAGACTCTAGCTAGACAGGATGATGCCGACTGGAGAGGGCCCGCTGCTCTCTGTGCTTAGAGATGGGGAGAGACTGGCAGCTGGCTGAGGAAGGGACCAGAGCAGAGGGGAAGGGAGGTGTGACAGTGAGCCCATTTGGGGGCCTGCCACCAACACTCTGTGGTTTCACTGTCCAGGGCCTGTGGACGTCAACATTGTGGCCAAGTGCAATGCCTGCCTCTCCAGCCCATGCAAGAACAATGGGACCTGTAGCCAGGATCCTGTGGAGCTGTACCACTGCGCCTGCCCCTACGGCTACAAGGTAAGGCAGGAGGTCCCACCCACCCCCACCATTCTTGGTCCTAGGAGGAGCACTGGGCCCTGCTGACCCTCCCTTCTCCGAGGGCAGCCTCGATAACCCCATTTCACAGGTCACCCCAGTGTGGCATTTGCCAGTAACACTCCTGTTCTACCGGTGGGGGCTGCCCAGTTGTGTCATGCTCATGCCAATCACAGAGAACGCCATGTAGTCTTGACAGTGACGCTGAGATAAAGAGCAAATGTAATCTTTGTATTTTCTTTATTAAACATGGGAAATTAAGTCGCAAAGAGTTTAAGTGCTTCTAAGTAGATGACTCCCTTGAACCAGTATCCCAGCTTTCTTTCCAAGGGGATTTCCAGAATCTCCTCCCACCCACCCCCAGCTCTGCCCTCAGGATGCACAGCCCTGAAAGGGCTGGTTCCAGCTTGAGGGGAATCGGGAATGGGGATTAAAAGGCCTGGGGGCTGCCATGCCACCCGCACTGCAGACAGGCTCAGGTCTGCCGGCAAGGACTGGACATCTGTCCTCCCAGAAACCCAGAGTCACCCTGGCCTCCTTTCTCCTCACCCAGCACCACCTAAACACATCAACCTGCCTCCTAACACTGTAGCATATGGACTGTGTGCCAAACAGCCTGCTTGGCATTTTATTTTTCTTTTTTTAAACACCCCCTATGAGGAACGACTTATTAATCCCCATTTTACAGATGTGGAAACTAGGCTTCAGACTGTTGAAAGAACTTGACCCAGTGTCCCAAAGCTTGTAAGCAGTAGGGTTGGGATAAGACCCAGGGCTTTATGACTCCTTTCCCTGGAGGGTTGGCTGGATGGCTGAACCCTTGGCCGTGTCTCACTGAGTCAGCACGGCTGTGGCTGGATCCTCTTGCCCAGGACCCTCCTGGCTTCCCAGATTCCAGCCTCCCCAGGACACCCATCCAAAGCACTGGGCAAACAGAGAGTTGCAGGACTGCCCCAGAGCCCATCTGATGTACGCATTTGGTACAGACAGAGAGGGAGGAAGCTAGCATCCCTCAATCTCCTGGCCCCAGGGGGATTTGTATGTGTAGTGGCAAGCTTGGGGGGCAGACTCACTCGGGAACAGGGATCCCTGGTGGCTTTTTCCACTGGAGCTGTGCCTCCAGCAAACAGTGTCAGAGCGCCACCTACAGGCCTGTGACAAGAGATCCAAAGGAGTCCCTTTGAAGCCAGCCAGCCCTGCCCCAGGCAGCCACCCCCAGGACCTCAAACTGACTGTAGTCCCAGATCCATGCACCCTACAGGTGCACATATGCATGCACACATACAAATATTGTAGCAGAAAAGTCGAAATTAATAAGGCATACTTAGGAGGCCTGGATCCTCAAACTCCTTAGTATTAATTCAGTGGGGAAAACAGACTCTGGAAATTACAGAGAGGCAGGTGTGATTCCAGCTCTGTTATTTATCATGTGGCGATGGCCAGTGGCTTCACTGCAGCCTTCCCACATATAAACTAGGACCTGTCTCATAGGTTTGCTGTGAGAATCAAATGTACAATAACATACAGAGAGCACCTTGGACAGTATGTGGCATTCAGTAAGCACTCTATAAGCTGGCACATTGCTACCTTTACCCTTTACCCTGCATACTGGTCCCTAACATGGAAGGGGTCATCAGTAACAAGAGATACGTTGCCAGTTTCACCAGGGATTCTCAGTCTATGACGGTGTAAAATGTTAAAGGCTATTAGTTGCTCTCAGAACTGTGACATGTACATTTATAACATCCCCAATTCCATACATGTATGGTTATCTTTTTAAGCATCAGCTATGAGCCAGGCACTCAACTGGACCTTTGCATTTATTCTGTGCTCTAATTTTTATAATCACCATACGAGATGGGTGGTATCATCCCTATCTGAAAGATAAGGTGAGCCACTTCATATTCTGAGTCTTGCTTCCTTCTCTTTAAAAATTGGCCTGAGTTCTGGAAGTAGTGGAGCTGGGTTTGAAGCCCCAGGCTTCTTCCAACTACACGTGACAACACTATAAAACAAGCCTGGCCACGTGGAGCAGAATGCATCCACAGGGCTCCTACAGGACAACACCACTTGTTTGGACTTTGTTCACAAGATTCTGAACATTTTGTAGATTCAGAAACATTTGAACAGATTTTTCCCTTTAGGGAGCTGTTGAGCTCAGGCAGGTCTGGGATACATTGATGGTGGTGGTGGTGGTGGTAATGATGATGGTGATGGTGGTGATGATGGTGATGGTGGTGGTGACGGTGGTGGTGGTGGTGGTGGTGATGGTGGTGATGATGGTGGTGGTCATGGGATGGTGGTGGTGATGGTGGTGGTGGGTCATGATGATGGTGGTGGTGATGGTGGAGGTTATGATGAATATGACAATAACAATATTAGCAGTCAGCAGCCTCCTATGTACGGACATACATGCACTAAACAAAGTATATGCATTTTCTTGCATACTCCTTATCAAAGCCCTAGGGGGCAGGTCCTAAAATGACTCATTTTACAGTTGAGAAAACTGGGAATAGTAGGTGAGGGAGCTGGGATTCAAAGCTCAGAGCTGATTGTGGAACCCATGCTCTCAGCCACTGTATTCACTGCCCACTGGCAAGCACCACAATTGCAGGGGCGGAGGGTAAAGGACATTGGCCATTTAGGACCTGAGTCTCCAGGACACAGAAAAGTAGGTCATAGTGGGGGCAAGAACACCAAGCAGGACACCCCTGGTCCCTACCTGATTGCATGACCTTGGACGGCTGTTCCCACATCAGGCTCCCCAGCTGTAAAATGCAGCAGGTTCAACAAAAGGGGACCTTTAATTGTGGTTGCATCAAATCCCTGTCCTGCATTTGTTCCCCCTGCTTTCCTTCCTTCTGGGATTGGAGCCCAGCCAAGCAAAGCGACTGGGAAAGCTGCTAAGTAGACAACAATCAACAGAATACCCACAAAACCAAGTTTAAAGTTAAGGCATTTATCTGGCTATTTCCAGTGACTAGCTGTGTGACCTTGAAAAGCAGCAATATTACCAAACAAAGCGCAGAAGACACTGCTAAATGTCTAGTAGCAGCAACTGTTAATCTATAATACCAGGCCTTGTGAAGCAGTTTAAGCAAATTATCTAAGTTAACACTCTTAATTACCCTCTGAAATAAATTTTCCTCTCCTGTTTTGATGAAGAAACTGAGGTTCAGAAAGATCAAATAATTACCCAAGTTCCCACACCTAGGAAGCACATGAGCAACACCCAGAACCCAGCTCTCTTGCAGGAAAGCCTATACTCACGCTACACTCCACCCCACCACTAACTAACTCTCTCTAAGCCTCACTTTCTCCACCTGTAAGTGGGAATAACCATACTTTCCTGCAGAGCTTTCATAAGGATTAAAAGGGATCATAAATGTGCTTTGCTAGTCTCACTGCCAGGATTCAGTAGACATGCCACAGAGGGTAACTACTTTACCACAATTCTAAGATTTGAGGAAATGTGTATTTTGGCTGATTCTCTTAGCCATTTAGCTTCATGTACATATGTTCAGTGTTTCAGAACAGTGCTTCTCACACTTTAATGTACACAAGAATCACCTGGAGATCTTATTACAATGCAGGTTCTGATTCATTACGATCTGAGGTCAAGCCCAAGATTGTGCATTTTTAATAAACTCCTAAGGAGTGCAGTGCTACTAGTCCAAGGACCACACTTTGTGTAGCAAGCTCTGAGAGCAGCCCTCCTGGCCCCATCTCAGAAGAGGCTGCCAATGGGGGTAGCTGTTCCAAAGCACCTTTAAAGGAAGCCAGAAGCCCCAGGCTTGTCCATAACATGCACATGGGAAGAGACGAGCCAAGAAGCATCACAAATCTAGTGGGTTTGAGCAAAATGAGGCTGAAAAGAGTTGAATTGGGCTAATCAGGCTGGCACTGAGAATGGTGATTATTTCTCAAGGACATGTAAGTGACAGAAATCCCCACCTCCAGGCCCAATTACCACACCATCAAATGCTAGGCTCTGCCTCCTGGATGTCTGAGCGGAACAGAAGAAGGGAGAAGACGCCATCAACTCCGTCTCCACCACCCCTCCAGCCCCCAAGGAGAGGACTCCACCCTGAGTCCTTGGTGGCGGAGAGCTCCCCAGAGCAGAGAGGCTGGCCCAAGCAGGGGCGAGGGAGGCCTGCCTCGGCCTCCTCAAGTTTCTCCAGTCCTGCTTTTCACTGTCCATTCACGCACCACACACAAACACACACACACACACACACACACACACACACACACACACACACGCCTACACACATGGACTATTCAGCACCAACCAAAGACCTGAAAAAGTCTTTTAATTACCCACATTCAGTCCTGCCTCAGACCCAGTTAAACATTATCTGAAGAGCTTTTATTTATGGAGCCATCATTACATGCCAGATGGCCTTGTATGTGTGTGATTTCTAATCATTTGTTAACTCCACAGGGTAGGTATTATTATTCCCATTTTATAGATGATGAAAACAAGGCTCAATGAGAACTCATTTCCTCAAGGCACAGAGCCCCAGGCTACAACATGCACCCAGATCTGCTTAACTCCGGAGCCCGTGCTTTGAGAGACAGAGTAAATGGCCCAGCGCTGGCTTTGGACTGGATGTCTGGGTTCAGCTGCTGCCTGTTCTGCTCACTGCTGTGCAGTCTTGGACATATTGTCTCCCTTTCCACATCTGCCTTCCCTGTTTGTAAAGATGGGTTAATAACAATCACATCCATCTCACTGGGCTTCCTGGCTGGGATGTGAGTTTTTGTGAACACTATATGCAATCATGAATATAAAACAGCGTGAGGACTGGAGCAGAAAATGTGCTCAATAAATGTGCGTGAGAGTGAGTACTGCAGTTTCCATTCCACACACTGTCCTTCTGAAAGGGATTCCATGTTGCTCTGCTTTAGGATAAACCCTGATCCCACCCCAAACTGCATTCTCCTCTCCCTCTAAGAAACTTCTTATGGGCCCTTTAGCTGTGAGGGGGTGCGAAGAGAACCAGGCAGCTGTGGCCATGCCTTCTGGCTGCTGGAGACTGAGCCTGTGGCTCCAGCATTTGAGACAGTAAGAAGCAGGCTGTCCACAGCGGAGGCCAGGGCCCGTTTGGCAGCAGCATCCCAGCCAGGAAGCCCAGTCCCACTCCATCACGGGCACTGGTGGCGGCAGAGGGGAAGAGGATTTTCTCAGGCAGATGGCGAGCAGGTGGTGTGGCAGTGGGAGAGCTCCCGTGATCACCCCTGCTTGGCCCAGCGCCCACACTGAGCCCTCAGCCCAGAAACAAATGCAACAGACACCTCCTGAGGCCCCGCAGGTCCTCCAGGGGATTGCTTGCCAAGACTTGGGTGCAGTGCTGGGCCTTCGGTCCTGGGAGAGAAGCTGGAGCCAAAGGGCCAAGCACTGGGCTGCTCCCTGGGTGTTTGGGTCATAACGTCCGTCTCCGCCTGGGCCTCCCTGGCCTTCTGCCTGACATGCTCCTCCCCACCTGCCACATGGTCGGCTCCTGCTCAGCTCAAACAAACCCTTCAGAGGGGCCGGCCCCAAAGGACCCCCACCCAAAATTATCAGAGGTCCTCCACATTAGAATCACCTGCAGAACTTTAGCATATACACGAGCACCTGGGTCCATAGCAGATGAATCAAAGATGAATCTGTGGGGTTGTCACTTTATAAGGGCAAGGTCTTTTGGCCACACTTCAGCCTCAGGCCACCCTACTTAAATTGTGGGTTATATTTAAGCCTCAGTGGGACTAATATCATCTATTAGCATTTATAGAGTGCCTACTATGTGCTGCATGTGTTACATAATATTAAATACTTCCTTATATGAAAGGTGTAGTTTAAGTCTCACAACAACTCTATGAGGTAAGGTTGGAGAGGTTAAAAGGCTTATACAAGGTCAGAGTCAGCCAACCAGGAAGAGATGAAGCTGGAGTGTGAAACCAGGTTTTCCTGGATCCAGAGCCCATGCTCTTGCCCTGCCGCTTGGGGTAGAAAGAAGGGTGTGAATTCTGGGAAGTAGTGAAGCTGCTCAGAGGAACAGCTGAGGTCGGAACTCCTGAGCTGTCAACATTCCTCCCCTTCTCGCTGTGGGGGACCAAAGGCAAGGGCCCCCTTTGGGTTTCCCCGAGTCACATGGCTGACTTGTCCCCAGAGGATGCTGGGAACTCCCTGGGGTCTCCCGGTCAAGGCAGCCGTTAGCAACCCCTAACCAGGTGCTCCCCCTCTCCTGCTCCTCAGGGCAAAGACTGCACTGTGCCCATCAACACCTGCATCCAGAACCCCTGTCGGCACGGAGGCACCTGCCACCTGAGTGAGACCCACAAGGATGGGTTCAGGTACCAGCTCACCCCGGGGCCTTCTTTCCCCACACAGGGCTTCATGGGCAGACTCTTGGGGCAGGCTATTCACCGAAGGCTTTCTGTGTGCCCACGCTGTGCCAACCCTTTCCATGAATTATTTAAAGACTCTTCACACCCCATAGGGAGCTGCTCATCCCTATTACACAGATAAGGAAATTGAGGTGTCGATAGGACAAGTCCTTTGCCTGCAGTTAGTTAGTATGCATTGGTGCAGGGATTTGAATTCAGATAGTTTGTCCCCAGAGCCAGAAGGACTCCAAGGGACACTACAGTTGTTGGCTAAAGTCAGAGAAGAATTGGATGATGGCTCAAAGACCCACTAGCCTGGCCATTTCACCATTCTTTTCTGTGTTATAAAAAAAGAGGTAATAATAGGTGACATTGATTACATTCTCATTATGTGCCAGGTAAGTAGGTAGTCATTATATAAATCCTCACAGTGACCCAATCGGCTATAGGTACGTACTGTCCCATTTGACAGATGAGTAAATTGAGGCACAGAGATTGATTTGCTCTAGGTCACATATCCTGACACTCATTCCTGGGTCTTCCAACCCTACCTCCTTCCTCCCTAGCATTGAGAGCTCAGAAAGAAAAGGATAGAAGCCACTTAAGCTCTTCACATCTCTCTCCTGGGAGTGCACCTCGTAGGCCTCTGCCAAGCCTCGGGCCCCCTGCCTGCTGCCCACCCTCCCCATGCTTCCAGTCACCCGGTTTCCCAGCCCATGGCCTTTGCAAAAGCAGACCTATGGGAACTGGTTCCTTTGGCACCCCCAGTGACTGAGTGGGTCAGGTGGTAAAGGAGGAGGTCCCCAATGCCAAGCTCTGTGTGGATGTCTTAGAGCTCAGGTTGCCAACAATTAATTATCAGAGGCACTCTGGCAGGGGCTGCATGTGGACTGTGAAAGAAACTGGGCTCTGGGTTCTCAGTTCGCCCCCCCTGAGAACCCAGCCCACCCCCATGTCCACCTGCCAAGCCAGCCCCATCACACTCTGGCCCTTGAAAACTGAAATTCAGGCAGAGCTCATTTTGCTGCCTGGAGTCCGCCACACCACCCACTCCACCCTTCTTGCTGGGAGCAGGGGTGAGGAGAAACCCCATGGAGATCCCATGGAGGTGGCCACGTGGACCCAGCAGGCACCACCTCCAGAGCGAGAGCCAGGGCCAGCCCTGCCAGCCGAGGGATGCGCTTGGCGAGAAGGAAGAGCAAAGAGCACCCCTGGCAGGCGACTGTGTCTCTCCTCTTGGCTGGAGGTGCGGTGAGCTGGAAAATTCCATTTCCCTCTCAGTTATTGGGCATATTCAAAAGACTGGTAATATTCAAAACTGGAAATACTTTTAGAACTTAATTATCAAGAAAAAGAGCTCAGATGTACAGGATTAGTGAAATGGGGTGGAGGATGTAGGCAATGAGACCCACATACTGAGGATGACCCGCCACCACGGGGACTTCCCGACGAGTGGGAAGGGTCTCTCTTTAGGTCAGACCCCGGCAGGCTGGCAAAGCGAGGGACACCTGTCAGGGACCCTGCCCCCTTCTTCCCTCCTGCCGTCACAAAGAACCCCGGACCAGTGGCTCAGAACAACAGAGTGTGTTCCGTCATATTTCTGGAAGCCAGAAGTCCACAGCCAACACGTCAGGAGGGCTATGCTCCCCACGCAACCCCTAAGGGGTGCCCCGCTTGCCTCTGCCTGGCTCCTGGCAGTGGCTGGCAACCCCGCATCCCTGGGCCTGCTCTGCAGTGCTCCAGCCTGGGCCCTGGCCATCACGTGGCTTTCTCCCTGTCCCTGTCTTCACATGGCTGTCTCCCTATAAAGACAGCAGACGTACTGGATTAGGGGCCCACTCTACACCGGTATAAACTCATCTTAAGTTAACTGATTATATCTGCAAAGACCCTACTTCCAAATAAAGTCACAGTCTGAGGTACTGGAGGTAAGACTTCAATATACCTTATGGAGGAGACACAATTCAACCCAAAACAGTTCTTCTGAGTCAGAATTCTAGAAGCATCACCCACCTTTCATACAGATGCTTCTCCCATCTTGATGCATTGTCTGCTCACAAGAAGAGCAAAGACTGGCAGAGCTGGCTGACAAGGGACAAGAGGAAAGCAAAAGACATGGCCTGTCCTGCAGCTAACCAGATGCTCTTGGAGTCTCCTGGACAGCCTCCCCTCAGGGTTTCCAGTGAGGGCAGGGGAGACTTTCGCCTCCTTCCCACCCTCTGTCTATGAGCAACCCCTGTTCCCTTAACCAGCCACCCAGGTCCCACTTCTATGCAATCCTAAGGCTGTGGAAGCAACGAGAGTAACTTGTTCCAGGAAAATAAGGCACACTTTGGTTTCAGACCTTTGAAAACCTGCCCCTGTCTGGCTCTGAAGAAATAGCCTTTTTCACAAATGCAGAGTCCCTAACAGAAATGAAGGAATAAAGCATTCCTCTTGACCTCAAGAGCTCACACCTAAGAATCCCCTGGCCTTTTGTAGAGAATATGACATGGCTTTCAGGTTGTAGATAAGAGGAGGTTAAGAAAGATTCTAGAAATCCACTTCCTATTAGTTTAGCTTTTTTAGCTAAATCCCAAATCGGAGCTCCAGAAAGAAGCCTGGAATTCCAGGTCACCGATGGGGTGTAAGTCCCTGACTAGGTGATGGAGTCACAGGAAGAGTAAGATTCACTGCTCTGCTCACTGAACCAGCAGCTCCCTCGCCCCTTCCCACCTGCCCAGCCTTTATCTGTTCTGACTGATTTTGCATGCCTAATCCTGACAATGTGACCAAGGTTGGCCAAAGGACAGGTGGGTCAACATTTTTATCCAAGAGATTTAACACCCCAGAGACAAGCTAAGGAAATGCATCATGCTGCTCTCTGGTGCTTTAAGCCATGCTCACCAGAAATCTTCAGTGTTGTCAGGAGAGGGGTCCTCCCACACTGTCTGTTATCCCTCAGACGCCAGAGGGGGCTCAGAAGTAGTAGGGCTCATGACAGGGAGAAATGGCATACGTGAGGGAAAAGTTAGGCAGGTGGGCTGTGCAGGCAGTTAGAATTAAAGCTAGCTAATGTAGTCTGGCATTTTCCATGTGCTGCGTACTCTTCTAAATTTTACTTGTATAATCTCATTTAATCCCCACAACTACCCTAGGGATAAATCAACAGATGAGGAAACTGAGACACAGAATTTAGGTGATTTTCCCAAGGGCAGGTCGCTTGGAAGTGGCAGGCGCAGAATTCATTCCCAGGAAACCCGGTTGCAGAGCTGATCCTGGCTGCTGTGCCCTGCTCCTGCTCAAGATTAGGACGGCTGCCCTGGAGTAGAACATTTCCCAAAGGGGAATGTTTGTTTTGTCTATAGAAGAGCTGAGGAAGAGAGGTTGAAAAGACAGCTGGAGGAATTTAAACAAGGTCCAGAAAACCACTTCCAGCTGAAGGAGACTGCTGGTGGGCATTGCCCCCAGGAGTGAGGCCAGGGCCAGGGAGACGGAATATTGCCCGGAGACAGGGGGCTAGATGAATGACCTCTTAGGTCTCTAAGGACCTTCCTGCTCAGCACCCCAAGACCTGTGTCCAAAGGGCTGCCTTAAACTCCATTTGGAGAGAAATCTAATTGTATTTCCCTCCCACCCTTTACCCCATCCTGCTTCTCTGCCACCCCACCCCCTGACCTCTGGCTCCCCTCCTCCTTGGGCCGCACAATCCCAAAGCTGCTCCTGCCCTCTGGGCTTCGAGGGGCAGCGGTGTGAGGTCAACCCTGATGACTGTGAAGACAACGACTGTGAGAACAACGCTACCTGTGTGGACGGGATCAACAACTACGTGTGTGTCTGCCCACCTAACTACACAGGTAAGCTCCCTGATGCCTGAGTGTGAACTGGCGCATGTAGGCACTGGGGTGGGGGTCATGCGCTGAAGAATAGCATTTTCTTAGCTTTTTCCAGGGATCTCACCTGTTTCCCCATGTCGACAGAGACTTGAACCCCCCAAGCCCCAGTCTACGCCATCAGGGCTTCCCAAAGGCCTATCTGTTGGCTTGTCCATGCCTCCCACTCCTGCCAATCACCAGCTTCTTCCCACTTTGGAACAGGCCCCGAGGCCCTTCCAGCTGTCTGCCCACTTAGATGGCGGCATTCCCTCCTGTGGGAACCCTGGGGTCCCGGTGGTGCTAGAGGCTAGTAGAGAGGCACTTGCATTGTGTTTATGCTTTGTTCAGGTCTCTTCAACCTTTCCTGATCCACTACATTTTCCAGGGACTTTGTTAGGAGGTGGGATGGATGCAAAAATGAGCAAGACAAAGTTCTTCTCGTAGGAAGCTGATAGTCCAGTAGAGAGAGACCTGTATTTAATAGAATGAGAATATAACACCTGTAAGCCCAGGGGGAGTGTGTCACAGAGCAGGAAGCTGAGCCAGCCGGAGAATAGAAGAAGGCTCCCCACAGGAGGTTATCCATCAGGAGAATCTTTCCACCCTCAAAACACAGCACCTTCATTTCCTACATCAACAGCCCCTGATGTGGACAATTAGATATGCCATTGAATTGTGAAGCAAAATACCACTAAGTGGTATGAACACGGCCTACTTTGTATATACCAAAGTAGCATATACCAAAATGGAAGTCCATGAATTCTTCAAGAAAAAGTCTCCGTTGGCAAAAAGTTTGGGAAACACTGCATATATAGCTTCCTATTTGGGGGCTCCCTGACACAAATTAGGAGGTTCTAAGAATTCCTACTTTAAGTAATGCTGTTTATTTAAGCCAGAAAGCCCCAAACTTATTTGATCTCAGAGCTTCCCTCTTAGCCTACCTCAGAACACTATTGCCAATCAACACCCTGTGCTGCAAGAAACATATTTTAGGAAATACCAGCCTAAGGCAAGGATGGAAATAAGGACAGTGCAACTCCAGGGACTCCTATACCCTGCTCTGTTGGAACCTGGCTTTGATGTCAAGTGAGATGAGAATACATGGAAGATGAATGGAATCAGTCCTAAAGCCTGCAGACAGGGAAGCCAAGTAGCTCCGGTTGCCCCTCAAAATCCTGTGCCTTTATGCAGACTTCCAGCCCAATAGCCAGGTATCACCCCACCATCCACCAAAGCACACTCTTGAGACTGTGGGAGTGTGCTAAGGCCAACTGAGAATACCACCTACTCTACTTAATCCTAGGCCTCCTGGGGTCTCAGAGAAGACTTCGTGCTGGGAAAAAGTGCAGAGAGATCTGCTGAAGGCCTACTTCCCTTACGCCCTCTATCTTCTGCCTTCAAGAGTGGAGTTAATTTAGCAACAAGAGTTAAATTAGCAACAAGCAACACTTTTTATGCATCTGCTGTATACCATGTACTGAATTGGTTACTAGAGATAGCAGAAAGTCTAAGATATGCCCTCAGCCAACAAGGGGCATCCGGTCTACCTAAGATGAGTAGAATCATTGTATAGAGTAAAATCATTGGTCCAGAAGAGTCTGCTTAGTGCCAGGAGGCAGGTAATAAAAATCCCAGAAGTTAGAAGGTAGAGGTGCTCAAAATAGGCTTAGGGGCAGAGGAAGGGCTTGAACTGAATGTATGGCTGGCGATGGGCAGTGGGCAGGGGGTGAGGAGACAGTCATCGAGGTGGTTCCCATCCCCAGTGAAGCCCCATGGCCCGTAGCTGCCCTTAATTGGGTGCACTTCTGACCTGTTGCACTTTGTTCCTGATGATGAGATGTCCCACTATTCTGTAGTCCCATGCAGACACTTGTCCACCTTGCTGGGTCTCCCCAGGAGGTGAGCAAGGGAAGGGGGCTTATGTAAAGAGTACAGTGGCCTGGTGGTCTTGAGAGGCTGGTGGCAAAGTGAGGACAGGGTAGGGGATAGTTTGTCCCCACCACAGCCAAGAACAGACTCCAGGGCTGCCATTGTTTATGTACACCCCAGCCACACTCAGGACAGTCCTCTCCCGTGTCCGCTGGGAGCCGCAGCCCGCAGCCTTCTCCGGCCCTGGCTCCTACCCCGCCTCTGAGAGAACTGCCATGGGTTGAAGTTTTCCTCTCTTAGATCACTCTCCACCTGGCTTGGCCAGTGGAATTTGAGGAGACACAAAGTTCAGAGGTACACTACAACCCTCCTTACCCCGGCCGTATCCTGTCTCATCCATCATATTCCCAAAACACATTGTCAGGCACCGTGAGCTTTTGGGGCTTATATACTAAGGCCATCCCTGGGTATTTATGACCCGTTAGGCATTTTGTAGTACTATGAATTTCAAAGGGAATGTATCCAGAGACCAGAACTTCAAATTCCTTTCATAGTTTCTTCTCTGAGAAAATCCAAGGAGCTTACTTATCTATAACAGGTGGACTATGCTGCCAAGCCATGTCTGCTCCTTTAGGAAGCTTCTGGGCTTCCACAGAGTTCACCTCTGCCCTCGTGCTTACAGCTCTGCGGGGCCTGCTTATTGTAGATCTCCCCCACTAGGCCATGGGGGAGGACAGAACCGCATCACTGTTGTCCCTAGCACCTGGCACAGTGCCTGCCACACAAGAGCTCAATAAATGGGTGTGAAATGAAAACTCAAATACATGAGCATGACCCAAGGTCAGGGGCTGTCATCCTGTGGTTTCAGCTGCAGCAGCCCCTGAATAACCAAGTGAAACAGCCAAATGATAGTGCTGGCAATGCCCAGGAGAGGTCCTGGGTCCTTCCCCATCACTGCTAGGGAAGCCAGTGCAGAGGTGCAGGTGACAGGATATGCCAAAGGAGCAAATACAGGGCTCATGATGTCCTTAACTTCCTGAATGGGGCCAGATGAATCTGATCTTCCATCCACGCTCTCCCCAAGCACCCTCCCTGATGCTGAGTTCTCCACCCACCCCCAGGTGAGCTGTGCGATGAGGTGATTGACCACTGCGTGCCTGGGATGAACCTCTGTCAGCATGAGGCCAAGTGCATCTCCCTGGACAAAGGATTCAGGTAACACTTGGCTTCATGCCCCCAGCACAGGTCCTGAGCACTCTGACTCCAGCCGTCTGCACTGGCAGCAGAGGTTCTCAGGCTCCCTCCATGTTCATTCTCATTCTGATCCTCCCTCCCTCCCTCCCCACTTTCTACTCCCACGCCCCCCCTCCCGAATCCCTCCCATCATGTTACCCGTCTGTTACTATGTACTTCTATCTCTGACTCGTAATGGTCTAATTCTCTCAGTCTGTCTCTGTTTCTGTCTCTCTCTGTCTCTGTGGGTGTCTGTAAGTCTCTCTCTGTGTCTTTTGACTAATTGTGAGATTGATTGATTGATTATATACCCCCCTTTCCTTTACCCCCCTTCTTCCTTCCCTCCCCTCCCACCTCCATCTCTCTCGGAGCTCTCCTTCCAGAGCTGCAGGCAGCAATCCCACTGAGCAGAGTCCAGAGGGTGTTTGGTCACCTTCTTGTGTGTGGCTGCCACATTCAGGGAGGCCACGTTTCGGCTGCAGCAGCCTTCCCCAGCCAGGTGTAAGCCCGAACAGCAGGCTCAGGGGTGCGCAGCAGAGGCGCTGCTCCGGGGGGTGCAGCTCAGCCTGCAGGGCCTGGGCTGGGGCAGCGGCTGCTGTCCTCTCATCTGGGGAACAGGAGGCTAGTTCCCAGGCCTCCCAAGGCCATTTGCCCTTCTTACCCCAGCACCAGTCTTGGGGGAATAATGAAAAGCAGTAACACAGAATCAAAGGGAGTACAAACAGCAACAAATTCTTCATCACCTTCTATGTATCATACTATTTGCTCAGGGTGCATCAAGTGCACTGCACAAAGTATGCCACTTAATTTTTGAACAATAAATAACAAGTTATTACCAACTGCATTTAAAGATGAAGAAACTGAAACAGAGGGAATGAGCGGCTGAGGCACTGAGAACAGGTCTGGCAATCAGTAAGTGTGAACGAGACAGTGTTAACTGGGAGGGTCTTGGAGAATCACTCCAGCTCCCTCAAAGCCCCGCTTTCCCCAGGTACTGGAGGGGGACAGACCTCATCAGGTGCTGGCAGGCCTCAGTGAGACAGTGAACAGTGCTTAGCGCAGTGACCAGCACAAAGGAGGACTGAGCTGCATGTTAATTCTCTGGAGGAGGTCGTAGGTCCAAGCCCATATCTGTGATTCCAGCCCCGGGCTCCTCAGCCTGACTCCTGAAAACAGGACAGCCCTGCATGAAGCAGACAGACTGGCTCACAGGGACCAGAGGCTATGGATGCCCAGTGAAACCGACTGTGGGGCAGGCTTTGGGGAGCCTGTGCGAGTTGAGGGGTACTTAGGAATGTGGACAGATAGAGGAGAGGACATCTGGAAGCTGGCTGGGCCCATGGGACAGCCTCACTCTGCTGTGTTCCAGGTGCGAATGTCTCCCAGGTTACAGTGGGAAGCTCTGCGAGGTGGACAGTGATGACTGCGTGGCCCACAGGTGCCGCCACGGGGCCCAGTGTGTGGACGCGGTCAATGCCTACACGTGCATCTGCCCCCAGGGCTTCAGGTATGGTGGAGGGGCCTCTCAGGAAGGAGACATCTGGACCAGACAGCAGCGGGCAGTGGGCTGGGGACTGACACACTAAGGCAACCAGGGTGGAGACCCACCCCCAGGCAGCCCAGCCCGGGTTTCTGTGATGCTTCATTCACCCACATCTTCTTCAGACCTTCCAAGTCCCCCGGTTGATGTCATTAAACCTGTGTTGTAGATGGAGAGAAAATCTACCCAGGGCAACTGCGCAGAAGTTAGACTTAGGGTCCTGCTCACATAATGTCAGGCTTGGGTGTGATTGCATCTAACGGAAGATGCCTCCATCTTAGAGCCCAGCTTTCAGGGTAGGGGAGGCCATGTGGTCAAGAATCTTCTTTTTAGGCTAGAGAACAAAAACATGATGCCCCAATGGCAGAAAATGGAGACAAACAGGGGTCCTTGGGGCCAGTCACTGGAATCGGTGAAACCAGATAAGAAAGGGGAGAGGCGGTCAGGAGATGTCTGTGGGTATGTGGAAAGAGACGCCTGGCTTCCACGTCGAGCTCCCGCACTGACAGGAAGGGACTGGAGGGGAGTCAGGGACCACGCTTATGAGGGGCCAGACTGGGTGACAGGTCCATGTACATCAGCCACTGGATGGCATAGAGCCAACCATGCGATAGCCTCCAGGGACGGGAGCCGGGAAGGAGCCACAGGGCTCCCAAGGCCAGTCTTTCTAAGGCCTGGCTGAGACCCTCTGCATCAGACGTTTGTGAAAATATGAGGTCCTGAGCCCCACCCCAGAGCTACTTAGAACTGGGAGTAGAGTGAAGGGGCCGGGAATCTGTACTCTTTTAATGTTCTTAAATTGTGGTAAAAATACACATAACATAAAATTTGCCATCGTATCCATTTTTAAGTGTACATTTCAGTGGCATTAAGTACATTCACACTGTTTTGCAACCATCACCAACTATCCATCTCCAGAAATATTTTTATCTTGCAAAACTGAAACCCTGTACCTATTAAACCTGACTTCCCCTTCTCCCAGCCCCAGCCCCTGGCAATCACCTGTCTCTGAATTTGACTGCTCTGGTTACCTCATGTTAGTGGAACCGAACAGTATGTGTCTTTTTGTGACTGGCTTATTTCACTTAGCGTAATGTCTGTTCTTAAGGTTCAGCTGTATTGTAGCCTGTGTTAGAATTTCCTTCCTTTTTAAGGCTGAATAATATGCCATCATTTGCATATACATTTTGCTTATCTGTTCCTCCACAAATGGACAAGAATCTGCACTTTTAACACATTCATCCCAAGTTATTCTGATGACAATGAAATGTGGGGTCCTACACTCTTGTCCAACCCTGATATTCTAAAAACGGGGCCATTGGGGCTTAGCAGAGAAGGCTTGTCCCAGTGAGGGCCAGGGCTGGAGCCGGTTCCAGCTCCCACCACTCTCCCCCTCTCTACTAGTGGCTCTTTGGCCCAAATAACTATGGTTGTCTCCTCTCCTGCTCTCCCCCCACCCCTGCTACCCCTCTTCCTTCAGCGGGCTCTTCTGCGAGCACCCCCCACCTATGGTCCTGCTGCAGACCAGCCCCTGCGACCAGTATGAGTGCCAGAATGGGGCCCAGTGCATCGTGGTGCAGCAGGAGCCCACCTGCCGCTGCCCACCAGGCTTCGCCGGCCCAAGGTGCGAGAAGCTCATCACCGTCAACTTTGTGGGCAAGGACTCCTACGTGGAACTGGCCTCTGCCAAGGTCCGGCCCCAGACAAACATCTCCCTGCAGGTGCGCCCCACCCCACCCAGTGCTTAAAAACACCCCAACATGCCCCCAAGCTCTGAATGTCTCCAGAACAGGTGGGAGGCCCCAGATCATAGCAGCTCTGCCCCCTCCAACTAAAGCGTCATCAAGGACAAAAATTCAGCTTCAGGGCATCTGGACCAGTTCTGTCCAGAGGGTTGTATACACAACTCCTGGCCAGCCCTCACTGCCAACAGCAGCCACCACTTCTAGCCTCATTCCCTCATTTTTCTAGAAAATATTCATTGAACTGTTATATGCCAGACAGCGTGCTAGCAGTGGGGATTCCATGGTAGATAAGTTGCACAAAGCCCCTTTCCCAGGGCAGGATGACAAGGGAAGGGGAAATGACATCCCTGAGTGCTGTGAGAGCAAATAAGTGGGGCAGTGACCCCAGCCTGCTGGGCAGAAGCAGGGAAGGCTCCCCAGAGGCAACGCTGGCTAAGCTGAGACCTGAAGGAGGGTTAGGAGTTAGCCTGGAAAGGGATGGAAGGGTGAGGGGCTGACAGAGCAGGATGAAGTGGGGAAGCAGTCTAGCCCCACAGATCAACATGTGCAAAGGCCCAGAGGCACAGACAAGCAGGGTGTTTTTCAGGGACTAGAAGTCCATTTAGCACAAAGCAAATTCTTTACCAACTAACATCTTTCAGATTCCCTACATGTGGTCCTAAGTACATTTACTCCAAACTAATCCCTCACTTCAGGCGACCTAAATGCTACATGGCAGACTGGGGAAAGCAGGGAATGTGTATGATTGAGAAAAGCAGGCCCCTACTTACAGACTTGCTGAGAATGAGGAACTCCAAAGACACAGCTAGAGAGAGCAGGCCAGTGGGTAGCCCCAGCTGCGGCCCTGCCTTCCTCTTGGCCACAGTAGCACAGGTTTAAGCTCATGGAGAAAACATTCATTCAACAAAGATGTATTGAGCACCTATGCATGCCAGGCACCACTGTAGGCAATGGGGCTGCAGAAAGGCACAAGTTCAAACTGCCTCATCTTGTGGTGCTTACAGTTCAGTGGGGCTGCCCCTGGGCACAAACAAGAAGGAAGCTCTGGCTGCCATCAGCCCCTCCTGGGTTCTCCTCATTGCCCTCCCGCTTTCTTCCCTCAGTCCCACCCACCCAGGGGCAGGAATGTCAGGTGCCTAGAGCAGTACCCAGTGCCCCAGGCATCCAGATGTCCTCTCAGGCTACCTGCTTCCCTTCTGTCCCTCAGACTATACCTGGGCCGGGCGGTGGGAGTCCACACGCAGGCCGGAGAACCCCAGCCCTCTGGGCAGCAGCTTCTGAAACCAGTGGTTCTCTGCCTGGGCAGCACATTAAATCTCCTAGAGAACTAAAATTATCTTTGCCTGGGCCCCACCCCCAGAGATTCATGTGTAATTGGTTTGGGGTAAAGCCCAGACACTGGTATTTTAAAAAATCCCCCAGATGACTCTTAACACACAGCCTACTTCATAGTAAACATTAAATTAAGTGGTTATTATTAGCATTTTATCTATAATTATTATTATACTTTATACGAGAGTCAGAGGCCCTTAGAGGGGCAGAGATTTGGGTGGGATCACTTTGTATGCCACAGAGAGAGGCTCGATTAGAGCTCAGGGCTCCTGACATATATATATATATGTATGTGTATATATATATATATGTGTGTGTGTGTGTATGTATGTATATATATGTATATATGCATATATATTTATATAATAAAATAATATATATGGTATTGTCCATTATATATACAGTTGACCCTTGAACAACACAGGTTTGAATTGCAGAGGTCCACTTACAGATTTTTTAAAATAAGTACATTGGAAAATTTTTTGAAGATTTTCAACAATCTGAAAAAATTCAAGATGAACTATGTAGCCTGAAAATATGAAAAAATTAAGAAAAAGCTGTCATGAATGCATAAAATATGTGTAGACACTAGTCTGTTTTATCGCTTACCATAAAATCAATAGTAGGCTATTAGGATTTACATTTTGGGGGAGTCAAAATTTATACACAGATCTTTTACCGCATGTGGGAGGCAGGGGAAGTTGCCCGTAATTCCCTGTGTTGCCCAAAGGTCAACTGTATATGTAAACATAGTCGCACATAATGATTACTCAATAACAAAGAATAAACATTTGTTGAATTAAACTGCTCTATCAACATTCACTAGAATAGAAGTATAGACTGTCCTTCTGGGGACTTACAGACTAAATGGCAAGAGGAAATAGAGACATGAATGCGGATCTGGGGTTCGTTCAGAAGCTGCCGCCTGCAGGAGGGCTCTGGGAGTGGGACAGGGAAGGGCAGGTCTCCCGGGAGCCCTGACCCCGTGCCTCTGTCCAGGTGGCCACTGACAAGGACAACGGCATCCTCCTCTACAAGGGAGACAACGACCCCCTGGCGCTGGAGCTGTACCAGGGCCACGTGAGGCTTGTCTACGACAGCCTGAGCTCCCCACCGACCACGGTGTACAGGTAAGGGGCATGGACCCTCCCTCCAGAAGATGCGGGGCCACCCTGCCGCCTTTCTCCCTGCCCCCCACGCACACTCCCCCTTGGAGTGGCAGGTGGGAGGGAGAGGCAGGAGAAGGAGGCAGGCCCTGCGGGGAGATGACACCTCATTACCATAAGATAAATGGCCAGCTGGCGACTGTGCAGGAGACCTGCGCTCCAATGGGGACAAGGCTGCTTAATGAGATGCCCTTTTCAAAATGTCATCCTAATCTTTTATTAGTTTAAGAAAGAAAACAGGCGGAGATGAGCATGCAGCTCAAGGGAAAGAAATTCCAGAGCACTGAGAGAGCAGGACTACTCCTTAAGTGACTTTCAAACTGTTCTGAAGGACAGTTTTCCCTAAACGTCAGTCTTTCTGACAATCACCCTGGTCTTTTTTACATTATTGCTATGTCAGCTGTACTATTGCTTAACATGCTACCTTACATCAGCTTAAACTGCTCACTTTTTAAATTTAGCTTCCTCTTAAGTCATATCCATGATTTCAGCTAGTTCAATGTTAGATTTTTTTTCTCAGTACAATAAATGTTAAACTATTAAAATGAAAAATTATCTTAGCTATAAATATTTTTGTGATAGTTAAAAAACATAACTGGTAGAAACATTTACCTGCGTTACACGTGAAACCACATTAACCCGCCTGTGGAAGGCGAGTCGTTACTCCAGGGAAGCACAGTGCGTGAGGAGGACCCACATGCAGAGGCTGGCCTCCTGCTCCTGGAAGCACACGCATGTTTGATGGGAGCTGGTCAAGAGCAGCAATTCTCAGACTTTTTTCCCCAGTAACTAAATCCTTTCTTTAATCAAATCTTTTATATTGAACTCAAGAATGGTAACTACACAGAAGCAAAACTATGCTGCAGGGCTGGAGGGAGCAAAGGCCTCCCCTTCTCTCATACTGTCAGGAACACCCCAGTATACCTCCAACAAACCCAGTTGAAAACCACTGGTTAAACCTGCGGTTCTTGAAGTATGCCCCTGGGGCAGCAGCAGGACCAGGAGCCTGTTAGATATGCACATTTTCAGACCCCAGCCCGCACCTGCTGCCAGACGCTGGGGTAGGGCCCTGCACCTGTTGTAAGGAGCCTCCAGATGATTCTGATGCCCAAGTCTGAAGAGTGCCAGCTTACACAGGAAGCCTTCCTGGAGGAGGATCCATTTGTGGTGGGTCTTGAAGAAAGGGAAGAAATTGATGAGCAGAACAGGTGGACAGGCTGGCTAGGGGAACAGCAATCACAAGCCTAAGGGACAATGAAAAGGTTCATGGTAGCGGGTGGAGGTGGGTGGGGGAAGAGCAGCCTGGTTAGGGCAGTCGAGTACAACGGATCCCAGGCAGAGAGCTCACCCCATGGCTTTGAGTTCCCACAGTCAGGACGCCGCAGAGCTGCTGGTCATGGCTAAGTGGACGGGACAGAGAGATGAGGGCAGGGGCCGTCTGTGGTGTCAGACACACCTGGGTTTGAGCAAGCTGTTCAACCTCTTGCCTGTTTCCTCATCCGTGCACTGCGGCTAAGAGCAGGATGTACCGCCAGGAGTACTGTTAGGGCTGGAGGTGGAGGGAGGGCTTGACAAACTGAACTTTTATGTGGGCATGTGGAGCACAGAAGGTGACAGCCAGGCTTCCAGAGGGGCTGGGCTCTGTCCAGAACTTGGAAACCAAGCCTTTGCCCACAGGGGCAAAGGGGTGACTTAGTAAAGGGGTGCTGTCATCGGTGGGAATGTGGAGCACTGCTGTTGGCTGACTCAGGGCATGAGGGATGAAGTGGAGACCCAGAGCATTGCTGTCTCCTGCGGCCCTTGTCAGGGAGTCAGATGAGCGTTAGCAGGGGCACCGGGGAGACCCCCGGCTCTTTCTCCCACCTGTGGGAAGAACCTAGTGAGGGATACACAGGCCTGGATCCACATGCCAAGCCTGGTGACAGACCTTTGTGGCCCTTCAATCCTAAAGGGCCCAAGACTCCAGAAATCCCATATTAAAAATGGTTTTGCTTCCAAACACTTGTCTCTGAGGGAGGCCTGGTATTGCTGAGGGGAGCCGGCAGCCTGAGGACTGCTACACACTGAGGCCCCCACTGACCAGTCCCTAGAGGGGAGTGAACAGCCAGGGCCCCGCAGGGACACACAGGCCTGGGGCAGCTGGATTCTGTGGCCTTCTCCTTGCGGGTGCCTGACTGTGTTCATCTGCCCCACGTGAGGGCACAGAGGTTCTGCTCCAGGCCCCGGGGCATGTACACAGAACAGCCCACCTGAGCCGCCCCCTGCCCCGGAATGGAGGCAGACCTCACTATTCCTCACTTCCAGGACTTGTCAGAGGGGCTTTAGGCATCATTTCCTGCCTGCGAGGCAGCAGACCTGGGGAAAGTAGCCTGAGCTTTCAGGGAATAGTGGGGACTGTGGCAGCCTAAGGGGTACAGGCCTTGTCCAAGGTGCATCCACCCTCAGCTCCAGCAGGTGCGGCTGTGTGGGGCACCAATAGAAGCTAGAAATTCGGGGTTTCTATGAGAAATATCTGCACTTAAATGCTGACCGTTTTAATACAGAGCTCTATTTGGCTCCCATGGCCTTAATTACCGCAAGCCCAGGCAAGTGTCATCACCCCTGTGTCAAGGATGAGAAACCTGAGGTTCACATGAAGTCCATGGCCCCAAAGCACGCAAGCCAGTGAGTGGCAGAGCTAGGATTCAGGCTGCCGCCAAACGCCATTCTCCCATGGTGCTGAATCTGAGGGAGGGTGGGCCAGGTCCCGTGCTCCAGTCCTGGGGCTGCAGTGGGGTGTGCGGCCTGGGTGGCTGCCTAACCAAAATGCCAGGAACTCTGTGTTCCTGTGAGGCTCTGTCACCACCTAGTGGCCACAAGCCATTCAGGTGAGCACACCCACCGCCTTGAGGATCATTTTCAGTGGCAGCAGGGTCCAAGGCTTGGGAGACGGGATAGGAGTCCCACCTCCATCGCTTCCACTTTAAGGCTTCAGGCTGAACTCCTTAAGACTCTGAGCCTTAAGCTTCTTATTTATAAAATGGAGAAAAATTGCACCTCCCAACGGGAGGTTGTTAGTGTTAAATGAGGGAATGCAGGCCAGGTGCTTAGCACAGAGGAGCACAGTGTCTTCCCCTGTCAAGCACCCGACACCCGCCTTCCATTGATATGAAAAGCAAGAGAATTCAGTGGCCACTCTGGCCAATGCATGTCCTCCTGCCAGACACAGGCAGGAGCTGTCCAGCCTGGCTCTGACCCCTCCCATGCTCCCCACCTCCCACTCCGTGCTGGCCAGGGCCCCCTCCTTCCCCTGCAATCCCCCAGTCTCTCTCCAGGAGGCTGGTAATGGAGCTTAGAACCACAGGAGGGTCAATTATTTTAAGAATTAACAGCAGGTGGGGGTTTTCCCCCCAATTCTTTTCTCTTCTTTTGTAGCAGGAGAGCCATTTTTCTCATTATTGTTACTTGATAGGCCAAGATTTAATAAAATATAAAAAAACAAGTAGAAATGGAGCTATCCTGATGTGGAAGATGGTGGTAAGAAATTCGAGCCTTCAGCACCACCTACCCATGATTTGAAAACCACTGGCTTTAGGCCTGTTTCCAGGAGGCCCTACGCTGTGCCAGGAAGAAGGCAGCCTGTGAATCCATCAGCATCTACTGGCACAGACAAGGTTATGGGAGGGTTGGATTCAGACTCAATCCTGACATTGAACCTCAATTCCACCACCTCCTAGCAGTGGGACCTCAGTCAAGTTACTTAGGTTCTCTTGCTGTAAAATGGGGTTCACATGAGTCCCCTCCTCAGAGGTGCGACAAGCCAGTGAAGGCATATGGAAACCCAAAGGCCTCAGTAGCTGTACGGTTAAGAATCAGTAGAAGAGCTCTTCTGGGGCTCACTAGCCTGTTGCCTGCTCAGTCCCGCCTGCCACACCCAGCTCCTCCAGGCCAGGGTCAGGGCCACGGAGACCATCACCTCCCCCTTTACTGGGCACTTGCATGGTTTCAGGGGTCATGCATTGCCTGTTAAAACCCAGTGAGGCTGACATCATCACCAGGCCACTGCACCAAAGTAGAAACTGGGGCTTACAGAAGTGATGTGACTGGCCCAGGGTCCCTCAGCTGGAGGGCCCAGTGTGATACTCGACCTCTCCAGCCCCGAAATGGCTGAAGAGGTGAACCTAGAGGAAGGGGCCTGCCTAGGACTCTCCTTGTGGGCATCAGGGGAGGACCTCCAGGGAGCCGGGCAGCCAGGGCCCCATCAGAGACAGGGGCCAATGGCCTCACGGTCCCCTCTGCTCCTGTGGCTCCGACCAAACCACTGGCTCCCAGCCAGATGCCCTCGGTGGTGGTGCACCAAGGCCTGGGCCAGTGGGGGAGTGCAGGAAGGAAAGAAGAGAACAGGCCCAGAGCCAGCGGCCGGGAAGGGTTATGGTGTGTGAATGTTCACTGTGACTGTGCTTCTACCATGAAAAGCAGCTGCCTCAGACTTTTGGAATCTTAATGTGGGAAGGGAATGCCAAGAGCACCTGCCCAGAGCTATAGCCTCTCTACAGCTCTTTCTCTGACCGGGTGGCTGTCCAGCGTCTAGTTATACACCTCAAGGAATAGAGAGCTCATTTTCATTCAGGACAGCATCAGTTTACAAGATGATTAGGAGATACATCTGCATATTTTTTCATGTGTGTTTAGAAAACTGTGTTAGGGCTCAAGATCAAGGAAGCCTGTGGTCTCTTCACAGCAGCCCTTCTCCCCGACCCACTACCACCAACTAGGCTGCAGGATCACAGGCCTCCTTGGCCTTATCCTCAGTTGACCATTGAGAAAGCTGGAAGCTACTGAAACAGAACAGTCCTGCCTTCATATGGCTTCTTGACTCCCCATTACAAAACCAGATCCCCCAAGCAACTCTTTTAACTACTACTCTTTCCCTCACTGCTCTCTTTCTTGACCAGGCCTTAGATTGATTCGATGGTTATTTGACTTAGAGGAGAGACTAAGGAAAGAGAGGTGAGCTTTGTAAGTGAAGACACCCTGTCTGTCCGTTTGCCAGCGATCCCAACACCTAGGATAATGTGGTTCCTAGTAGACATTCAGTGGATGGATGGATGGATGGATGGATAGATGGAGGGAGGGAGGGAAAGAGCGAGGATGGATGGATGGGTGATGCGTGGATTGTTGGGTGGTTAGATGATGGGTGGGCAGATGGACGGATGGTGGATGGGTGGGTGCCAAGTGGGTGGATGGGTGGAAGGGGGCTAGATGGATGGATTGTTGGATAGATGGATGGATGGTTGGACGGGAGATGGATGATGGATGGGTGGAAGGACAGATAACAGATGGATGGGTGGATATGAGAAGAGAGTTCTTGATGTGTTTGGGAGGCTGCTGGGCACCTACATATTCCCTCTCTGCCATCAGTTTCTCCCAGAGATTGGCAGTAGAGCTAATTTGGAGACAATGGTAGGTTCTTATTGTGGTTACTAGTATTCTAAATAACACATGATAATTGCTCACATTTTCCTAGTAATTTACAGGCTACAAAGCACTTTCATGTAGCTACTGATTTCATCATCAGGTAATTGAGTTATTTTCCCACTTTTTTGGATGAGGAAACTGAGACCAAAGCGGATCTGTTTCTGTGACTGGCCGTCCTCCACCCACAGTAAGGGGCTGGAATGGGCTTCGTGCTTTCTCCCCTGGGCCTCAGCTCAGCCTGTCTTCTCCCAAGCATTTCCCTCACCTTCTTGGCTGCTGAGGTTTCCAACTCCGAGTCAGTCTCTGAAACTGTCCCTGTCTGCCTGGGGCATCAGCACCACCTCCATGCCAGGATCCTCTTGTTGGAGATAATTCACCTGCAGATTCACCAAGGAGATTTCACGGGGAGAGGGACGCTCCACATGTAGTGCCCACACCTGAAGCTCAGCTGCAACTCTGCCATTTCCTTCAGGGAAGGAGTGCCGTATCCCCACTCCTCTGTCACCTCCCATAGCTGCTCCCTCCCAGCCCCTGCCAAGGATAGAGTAGAGGAAAAGGCAGAATTTTGGAGTCAAACGTTTGTCTATGAGTTCTGTCTCTGGAACATACGAGCTGGGTGACCTCAGACAAATTACTTAACCTCTCTGGGCCTTAGTCTCTGTGAAATGGGATATCTGGCGCCACTTCATAGAATTCTCATGAGGCTCATATAAAATAGCAGTGGCCCATCTGGCACCGTGCTCGGCTCTCATGCCTCACAAGCCTTTGGGGAGCTGCCGTTGGTCCTGTGGGGGCGTCATGGGGAAAGGGAACGCGTGTGGACTTCAAAGCTGAGCAGACCTTGGCTTAAACCCCTCCGTGCCTTTGTAGGTGTGTGGCTTTAGGCAAATCACTTAGCCTCCCTAGGCTTCTGTTTGTCCTGTCTGTGACTCTGTGAACACCTGCAGGAGAGTTGTAGGCATTACTTCCCCAGATGTGGTATGCACACTGCTGGCAGTGCCTGAGATGAGTTTAGGTGGGACAAAGACCAACTATTGACATTTTAACGATGAGGTAATGTTTTTCATATATACCAGAAAAAGCATGCAATCCCACCAAAATATTTTTTTCATGGACACCATTTCTTACAATAATGCCTGCCTTCTTGATATTTAAGGGGTACACAGAGCAGTAGAAGAAAATATGTTAAGTAAATAGTGGTCCCATTGGAGAGTAAAAATCCA
The DNA here is from genome assembly GCF_030020395.1 of Manis pentadactyla. Classification (NCBI taxonomy): domain Eukaryota; kingdom Metazoa; phylum Chordata; class Mammalia; order Pholidota; family Manidae; genus Manis; species Manis pentadactyla. Next base: position 42,568,916 of record NC_080020.1, on the reverse strand, counting down.
TAGTAGAACAAAAACTGAGGATGGAGTTTAACTCTGCAAAATGCTAGAAGAATTCAGAAAATGGTAATCAAATGCAGTACCTGGCCCTAGAAGAGATCTTGTACTGGAAGGGAAAAAATGCTATGAAAGACATTATGGGGTCCACTGAAAAATCAGAATACAGACACATTAGATACAAGCATGGTATCAAGGTTAAATTTACCAAAGGTAAGAACTGCCCTGTGCTTATGTGAGGGGATAGCCTATCCTTAGGGAATGCACCCTGAGCTAGCCAGGGACAAAGGGCCACCAGGTGTGCAACTTACTCCTAAATGATTCAGTAAAGGTGTATGTATGTCATACTATACATATAGCTTATGTATGCAGAAAAACTGTATATATCCATATGCATATATATACACATATGTGTGTATATCCATGGAGATAGTTACAGATATAGATATGTATATATGAAGAAGGAAAGTGATAAAGCAAATGGGGCTAATAGAATCTATAAGTGTAATAGGCATTCTCTGTTACTGTTTCTATTTTTGTAATTTATGTAAGTTTGAAGTTATTTCCAAATGAAAAGTGAAGTGCAGGTCAAGTTCACAGCCCAGTGCCCAGCCATTGAAGGCACTCAGCAAATCCTCTGGCTCTCCCCTGTGCAGCGTGGAGACAGTGAATGACGGGCAGTTTCACAGCGTGGAGCTGGTGATGCTAAACCAGACACTGAACCTGGTGGTGGACAAAGGAGTCCCCAAGAGCCTTGGGAAGCCCCAGAAGCAGCCTGCAGTGAGCATCAATAGCCCCCTCTACCTTGGAGGTAAAGCCCTTCTCCCCTCTACCACCCCTGCCACCTCCCACCTGCCCTCTGTTATCGGGCACCAGCACCCAGGCCCACTGGCCGGTGTTCTTCTGCTCTTAGCTCAGCACCCACTGTCAAACCAAATCAGAGAAGGCTCCCTGGAGGAAGTGACAACCAAACTATCCATAAATAGGTCACAGGGAGAAGAGGAAAGGAGGGAGGGCAGGGCTCCTTCTGGGAACTAACGGCTTGTTCAGAAGATGGTGGGGCTAGGTGAAGATGGAGTGGGGATGGAGGCCAGGTCCTCTGATCTGCAGGCTTCAGGCCACATTCCCTGGGCTCTGCCGCCTCCTCAGACCCTGGAAAGCTCAGCTAATGCATGTAGAATAGGTTTGAGATTAAGGTTGTAGAAAGGATGAAAGAGAAGCCACCTGCTTGGCAGAGTCGGGGCCTAAAATGCAGCCCTGGGCCAGTAGTTCTCAAAGGGTTCTTTGCAGAAAAAGAGCAGCTTGTTCAGATTCCTGAGACTTCTCCGCCAAGTCTCCCTCTGGAAGACAGGGAGGGGCCCAGGAATCTGCATTGCTAACACCCAGTCCAGAGCAGCCCCCAGCCCCTGAAGGGACGCAGCTTCTCCCCCAGTGAAGACCCTCAAAGTTCCCCTGACCGAGGCTGCTCCCGCAAGCCCCTCCTCTCCAAACGCTCCCTCTCCTGCCCCGTGTTCTCCTGCGGGGCCCGGGCTGAGGGGCTGTGGAGGCTGGTGTGGACCCAGCGGGATGTGCCATGCTTCCCTTTCCGTGCCGAGAGGGAGGGGTCTTCATCCAATCACTGTGGCCATGTAGCTGTGGGTGGCCAGACTCTTCTAGAGAAACCCGAAATATGGATTTGTATGGGAGATTTCCTATGTTTAAATATTGACAACAAATTCAAGGTTTTTAAAGAGTCACAGCACAGGACAAAGGATGCCTGTCTATGCACAGACAAGGCCCCAGGTTCTGGCCCATTCCCTGTACTGGACAGCAGAGGCAGGGCTGTGAGCACTTAACTATGAACACATAAAGAGCCCGTTCTTGCTCTGATGGGGGGTCTGAGCAGAGTGGACAGGGGTGGGTCTTCAGGCTGCTGTCCTGGTGCCCCTCCCACAGGCATCCCCACCTCCACGGGCCTCTCGGCCTTGCGCCAGGGCACAGACCGGCCGCTGGGTGGCTTCCACGGCTGCATCCATGAGGTGCGCATCAACAACGAACTGCAGGACTTCAAAGCCCTCCCACCACAGTCCCTGGGGGTTTCGCCAGGCTGCAAGTCCTGCACCGTGTGCAAGCACGGCCTGTGCCGCTCGGTAGAGAAGGACAGCGTGGCGTGCGAGTGCCACCCTGGCTGGACCGGCCCACTGTGCGACCAGGAGGTCCGGGACCCCTGCCTCGGCCACAGGTCAGTGTCCTGAGAGCCCAGGCTCCCCTCTCAGGCCCACAGCGAGGACTCAGTCCCTGTCCCACCCAAGAAGTGGGCACTGAAGGACATTGGAAGAATGGTGGTCAGACTGTGTAAATGTGACTGCTGAAAAGGTTGAGAGCTTAAACATTCAAACAGCAGGTCCTGCCCAGAGACAACTGCATGCCAGGGCCATGCTGAAAACCCACCTCTGCCAAGTGGCCTTTAGAACCTGCTGGGAGCCACACAAGCCTCCACACTGCCTGTGTGCGAATCAGGGTCTGCTTTGGCAGATGCAGCCCTGGGAGCACACTGCTTGGCACGTGGAGCGAGGGGAAACTTCCACCCCAATTCAGGGTCCTGGGCCAGGCACCAGGTGTGAATAGTAGGCACAGCCGAATCCCATTTCATGGCACAATCATTTATTATTTATTTGACAAATATCTACTGAGGCCCTACAATGTGCCAGGCCTTGTGCTAAATACAAGAAACCTAATACCATCTGTATTAAGAAACCTGAAACAGTCAAAAATAACACCAGAACCAAGACTGGTAATTTGATTGGCTGAACAAGCTGGGAAATGATTATTTTGAATCAGGAATGATGGGCAGCTAGAAAAGGTTTGGGTTTCCTGTGTGGCTCTTGACTGTGTGTTTTGACTCTGTAATGAATATGTCTACAGTGAATCCTGGCTCTGAATGTCATCCCAGTAGAGACAGTGCTGCATCATGATTATGAATGTAGACTTTGGCATCAGTTTCTCCTTCTGTGAGATGTGAACTAGACTATGTACAGAACAGAAGCAGCAGAGGAGAGGCGATTGTAGAAAATAAGAATGCAGCCTATTCGACCCTGGGGCCGGGTTTTAAGAAAAGATTGATGTGGAGCCACTGTGCTGGCAGAGGTCAGACCCTGGGATGGAGAAGGCCTGAGGTGCCAGAGCTCTGGGTCCCCAGGTTTGAGCCTGGTCCCCTTCTCATCCTGTCCTCTGTCAGCAGATGCACTCATGGGAAATGTGTGGCAACCGGGACTTCATATGTGTGCAAGTGTGTAGAGGGCTACGGAGGGGCCTTATGTGACCACAAGAATGATTCCACCAACCCCTGCTCAGCCTTCAAGTGTCACCACGGGCAGTGTCACATCTCAGATCAAGGGGAGCCCTACTGCCTGTGCCAGCCCAGCTTCAGTGGAGAGCACTGCGAACAAGGTGGGTCTGTGTGCATGGGAGAGAGCACCTGAGGAGGAGGAGGGGCCAGCGCTGGGCTCCAGATCCCACTCATTCCAGTGCCCACTGGGCCACTTAGAGAGTGACTTAACCAAGTTCATCCCTCCCAATTTCCCTCACCTTGAAAACGGAGCCAATACTATACCTTTCTGCATCATTTATCCACTGCTGTGTAATGATTTAGCACCAAAATATCACAGTTCAAAATCCTCCCTTCCTCTCTGCCTCCCCTCCACACCACTAGAGACTGTTGCATTTTTATACCTAGTTGAAATACCATTCTTAACCAAAACTGGCCATTTTTTAAAGTTTTATTTAATAACGTATTTTTGAAACAATTTCAAATTCAACTGAAAACTTGCCAGGACAATATAAATAGCTCTCATATTCCCTTCACCCAGATGCCCAATTAACATGCATCCGTATCCACACTCTCCTCTCCCCACACTGCACACATGCCCATTATCAGTTGTCTCTCTGATTCTTTAACAATCTCAATTTTTAAAAATTGTTTCAAGCTTAACAGTATTCACATTACATCACATTAATCACCTGAAACTTTAAAATGCCTAAAGCCCTTTCTCAGTCACAATGAGGCTCATAACAGCCTGTGCAGCAGCAGGAAGGACAGGGAAATATGCCACCCCTTTCCAGACAAGAAAATGAGGTTCAGGGATGTGCGGCTGAGGATCTGGCTGTAAGCCCATTTCCTTCTGCACCCGATGCTCGCTGCTGTAATGAGGACAAAGAGGAATGGAGATAAGGAGTTGGTCAGAGTCCAGGGGATTCCAGCAGATACAGGGACGCCCTTCCCCTCCCTAGCCCATCCGTCCCATGTCATTATTACAAATACATTCATTCAAATGATTAATGAGAGTGGTGGGGACTTGGGCAAACTGGAGGGGTCCCCTGCCCCAGCCAACACACTGTCATTGTGTGTCATTGCACTTGAGGGACACAGGCTCAGCTCTGCCAGACCTCTTGGCTTTCAAAGCCGAAAAGCCCAATTTTTTAAGTGAAATCTGGGATTTTTAAGCACAGGTGGTGAAATCAAATTTGGGAACAGGATTTAGCCCATAGTCTACCAGCTCACCACATCTACTTTGATCTTCAAGTTGCTCAAAGGAAGGGCCCATGCCTGCTTTTGTCATCATTATATCTGGGGGACCTTCGTTTAGAGCCTGGCACTGAAAAGGCGCTTAGTATTTGTGGCAGAGTTAGGTAGGGAGATGGTTGGATGAGTGAACGAGTAAGTACACATGGTCTTCAGACCAGCCTACTGTTGGGAAGAATTTTCCCTACCCTTTGAGGTTCTTCTAGATGGTCTAAAAATCAAATTGGATTCCGCTAGGTATGTAATTAAACCTTGACAGGAGACAAAGACAATCAAGGACAATTGGCTATATATTTCAGCCTGAACTAAGCAGAAGCGGGTAGGGGTCTGGGACTTGGAAGTAAATCACGCAAATATGATAGAACAAATAGATGGTAAACAAATGATTGAGGGACACAGAGGAATTTAATCAGCCTGTCACATTCCTGTCTTATCTACCAAACCTAGTACATTTTGTAATGCAGTTTTCTATGGTGATGGCTCTACTGGTTCTCCCTTAACTGCATAAAATGGATTTAAAGTTTCTTTCTGAGTCTTTTGGGCCTTGGTGATTTTCAGCTCTGACGTAATCTGACTGCCAGACCAGCACAGCTTCGGGTGACCTGCCCTTGGCCTCCACAGTTTCCTCCTCTAAAACTTCCAGGGAAGTATCACATTAAAGGTTGAGTTGACCGATCTGGCTGATTGAATCTGTGTCTAGAGTCCTGACAATAGGTCAGTTTACTTGAACTCCTCTCAGGAGGTGGTGATGCAGGTGTGTTCCCAAAATTAGGCCTGTGGTTCAAGCAATCAGGTATTAAATAAGAGACATTTCTTTGGATATGAAACAGAGGTTAATGGTTGGAAGAAATTATAAACCGAGTGTCTGAGCGCTACAGTGAGATTTCCAGATGTCCCAGAACTGCGGGAAGTGGTGATCTGAAGGGGTTTTCTTGGTTTGTAGTTAGAATGTCTCTGATAATCCTTTTGAGTGGCTGTTGCTCTCAGAGGAGGGGGTTCCCTGCTTGGGGCAAGTTTCTATGAATTAAGTAAGACCAAATAAAGGCGAGGGCAAGAAGTTGGGGGCTTAAAGGGGATTTTATTCTCACTGCAGTAGGTCTCAGTTTCTCATCTGCTCTGGCTCCCCTCCTCCTCTCGCCAAGCTTCCCGCTCAGGCTTCATTCACCCAGGAGCCGGGTCTCCAATGGTGCTGCACGCTCCCCTCTCTCCCAGAGCCCTCCTCTACTTTCCCGCCCCTCACCCTGGGAGGAACTCTGTGGACATGTCTCTGGTGCTGGCAGGCGCCTGACCAAGTACATACCAGGAACTGAGGAGAGGAGAGAATGGGTGTTTCTTCTCTACCCCTTTTGGACCGGTACTTGGTAACTGAACAGCCACTCTGTCCCAGTAAACATTCCATGGATGTGCACACTCATTATATATACAATGGGTGCTATTAAGGCCAGGCAGGAATTCTGGTCAGAAATTCCCATTTGTTCCACAGCAACGGGCAGAAAGACTGTCTAAACATGGGCTGCTGTGGTAGTTTCTCTCAAGTTTATATCAAGATGTGCATCTTCAGTTTGTACAAGCTTCAGGATAAAGGGCAGTTTTCTGATTTGGAAACACTGAGAGCTAAGTGTGGGGGAAAATTGAAAACATTGTTTCGGAGATTTGTAGCCAGACATTAGAGGAAACTAGATTCCAGTTTCCAAATAAGGATCTAGTCCAGTTTACAACGAATATTAGACTCTAATATCCATAAAGGTGTGCTACTGACACATAGTTTATCTTTAAAATCACCCTCACTTTTATCAGAAGTAACCAAATTAAAACTAGTTTCAAAAAGACTTGGCCTGATTATTTACACTGCAGCAATACTGCAATTGGTCAATAGGCTCTTTTAAATGTGCTTTTTGCTGGATCTTCTTATCATAAGGAATTTGAGGTTGAACTTTCAAAGCCTTCTCAAGGCCAGGAAAGCCAAGACTCACCTGCAATACCTATGGGTTGCATTACTTCCCTTCTCAAGGTTCCTGCATCAGCCAGGAATTGGCCTTCTCACCTGGCTGCTGAGAATGCTATAAGCAGAGCACCAAGCCAGTTTTTCCAAGGGACTTCATTGGCTGTCAACCTTGGTTCCTTAGCACTGTCTGGTCGTATCTGAGTCTATGCACATCTCCTTTAAATATGACATTTCAGTCAAAGCCTTGGTAATATAACCAATGTTTCAATTGTCCTGTTACAAGGAAAACAGGTTTTTATTGAACTTATACAAATAACTATATTGCCATGAAAATAAAAGTTCTGAGTTCTTGAATTCTAGCAGGATAAGGTAGGAAGAAAAACAATGTTTCAATTCTGCTTACAGAGGTATAATTTACCAAATTGATCTAAGTCATAGTTTAAGAGGATGCATGTTCCATAAATCTGGACAAAACTTTTTTTAAAAACCAGAAATGTTTCAAATCAAAAATCTAAATCATCACCCTCAGTTAGTTTCAGCGCCATGTAATTCTTGTTCTGCTTGAATCCAATTTTCCATTAGTTCTGTAAATTTTTATGTAGTTCAGTTTTATGATCTTAAAGTTATCAGTAACACCTGTATTTGTCAAAAATCCTTTCCATGAATCTCCTTGAAATTCTTTTGCAGGGACACTTTTGCAAAAGCATCTGAGCAAAAAAAAAAAAACTGTCTACAAATGACAAAAGACTTAAAAATGGCCACAAAGAAAACAATATTGTCTATAATGACAAACGACTTAGAAATGGACATAAAGATCTGATGAGAGTTCATTATAATGCAAACAAATTTGGTTATTCCTAACATTTTAAGTCAATAACATACCAAGACAACTTTCTGAAAGTTTTGCATAATGGCTAGAACACATTTTAACATATTTTTACACAAATATAATCTAGGTTTGACATTACTAATCTGACAATGCTTCCCATTTAACATACTAAATAAATAAGCCTAATTACCTAAATCTCTCTTTTATAAGAAGAAAATCCTCTGATATGTTCCAGGGGCCCTCTGGAAAATCTCTGAGTTAACCAGAGGTAAAAAAGACTTTATTTAGAATTTGGTTTTGGAAAGTTTGTCAAAAATATTAAGAGGTTTAAACATTTGATTAAATAGGATCACAGGTCATTATGAAATGTAATACTTATTTAGCCCATGTGACAATAAAAGATTTTAAAGGCACATATAAGGTTATACAGTTTTTAGCTCTTTTAAGATTTTCTTTTTTTTTTTTTTGATCGTTAATGTACAATTACTTGAACATTATGGTTCCTATTACTAGACTCCCCCTATTATAAGATTGTTTTCTTAAGTAATCAAAGACCTAATTAGGACAACATGAAGCACAAGAAATTATTCTGACAAAATAATTAAGGCAAAGAAAAACCCTTCACAATCACTTAACATCAAGAACAGACAGTAGGAGAAAACCTTGTCCTTTTCACAAAGGGAAAACCAAATTCTAACCTTAAAGTGTACTTGATATTAAACCTCAGAACTTTAATCTTAGTATGAACACACATTAAATTCCTTTTCAGATTCCTTTTACACAAACCTACAATTCTCCGTTTTACATTTAGATTTTGTCCTGTTTTCCCTCTTCCAGCCTCTCTTTACAACAAATAGTTTATTTTCCTTTAACAAAAATGTATTTCCATTTCTCATTCCTTATTTCACATAAAGCACACATCCTAGGTTTTTTGCATATGAAGATGTTTCCTTCTGTCAGTCCGGGGAAAAGAAATCCCAGGGCAAAATACCTCTAAAAACCGAAGTCAGTCAATGGGAGAAATAAAGTTTAAAAGCTGTTTATTGCCTACGAACTGCAGTCTGGGCCTTCTCTCTCTCCTGCTCTGGCAGAAGCAAAACCGGCCCTCCCGGTCACCTCTCCGGTAGAGATAAGCCCTCCCGTTACCCAGGTAATTACCCACTGATATGGAGATGAACTTCTCTCCACCCCTGAGGAATGACGCAAATGCACTAAAGCCATACTTCTTTCCACTTCTGAACGCCTATTGATATGCAGATATACTAAAGCCAGGCGAGATATTCTGGAAATATTACAATTTTACCCACACCCTCATTTCAAGTAGTTAACCCGTAGGAACTCTTAGAAACTTTAATTTCTAGTGAAAACTAAGTTAATGTAAACTGTTACAATGCCAGCATTCTTTAGATTGGCAAATGTATGAATATTTCATAATTTCTAGAAACATGCTTCATAGTGCCATCTTTCAATGAGCACAAAAATGTTTACTAACAAACACAATTTATCTTTGGTTTATCTGTAATAAGAACACCAGAAAAAGGTAAGCCTGTGTTCACTGATGAATGTTTCATTGTTTTGTCATGTCTAGATATTCAATGAATTTAATTTATCTTGAAAGTCTTTTTGGTAACCTAAGTGAGCTATTTTCAGGTACATATACCATAACACATAATTATTGCTAAGGAGTTCACATGTTACATCTATTTAGTTTAATTGTTCTGAAAAGCCATGTCTATATTACCCACAAAAACTTCATTAGACATCAAAGTCAGTCATTTTTCCCCAAGCCATTTTTTGGGAAAACAATTTTGTAACGGAGATAATTAACTGGCTTTTAAGTAAACCCCAGCAGACTAAAAGTTCTAATTCTAATGCAGATAACCTTAAAGACATGTCTCTTTTAATTAAACCAAATTTAGATGAGCTTTAATACTGAGCATTTCCCCAGATCATATGAACTTGGAAAAACACTTGTGTTCCTGTAAGAATTTCTGAGAGCTTTGGAATGCCCAAATTTTACAAGTGCCTATCTTCAAACCAGTTGCTTTTAGCAATACCATCCAGATATAGAAAAATATCTCCCATTTACATAAATAAATACACACACACACACACACACACACACACACACACACACACACACACACACACACACACACACACACAGCCAAACACAAATGCAAAGATTTTCTAGTTACTTATATTTGTGGGGATTTTATTTACCCAAGTTCTAAATACTTCCTTTCTCTCTCTTTTTCTGATAAGAAACTTCTCCCTAAAGTTTGCATTTAAAGAATGGCTCTTAGGTCCTAGAAAAGATGGGGGCAAAAATTTTATTACAAAAACACAAAGTATCCTAGTTTCCTTTCAATGTTAAGTCCTGGTAGGGAAGACATGTTTGCCTATTTTCAGACGCTTATGATAATATTTAAATTTCTCCTTTCCTCAAGTTCAAGACAATCCTATTTGCATATGTCCTAGTCTATTTTAATATCTACAAGCATTTTTAAATGACTAGGGTGGGCTTTGAATTGCTTCTAGAGCCACACCTTGGTCCAGTAAAGACCCAATTTGTTTAACAAGGACTGACTTCCATTCAACTTTGTTGAAAGGTTTTTCTTTCCCTCTGGGTACATTTAGCTTAGGGGAGACCTAAAAATATTTCTATCTGTATTTATTTATCAGCTTCCAATTTGGCCAAAAACTTTTTTTGTCATAAAATTACTAACTCCTTGTAAACATCCTGTCAAGTTTCATCTGGGGCAAACAGTAAATATTTCTGACAGTATCAAACAACCCCCATGGAGGCAAGAGGCATCCTCAGTGGGGATGCAAAGGATATTTACAAGATCTAGTGTCACTCCCAAAGACAACCAAAAAATAGAATCAACAAGCTGCATGACCCAGGGAGGCAGCAAGCCAAGCAGACAAACAAGAAGTCAAAAGCTATTCCTGAGGATCAATAACCAATCAGTATGGATTTGCAACAGAAGGGGCATCACGAATTCTATTTCCTTTCTCATCAGCCCCAGAATATTGGCATTCTATTGGTCATTTGCAGGGGGGCCCAACAGAACTTCTGACCCACTGCTTCCTCAGTGAGGGGGTTGTGAATGGCCACTAATCTTTCTAACTGCTCTAAATTTGGTAGGATATTCTGCATAGAGATTAAAGAGTTGTATAATGTCAAACATCTGCTGCTGTCCAGGGGTCATGAAAAAAATTTCTCTTGGTCGGGTGCAGGGAAGGTGGTCTAGGATACACCTGCAGAGGGGATTGCATAGGATTGCCTGAACCTGGTGGAGCCTGATTACAGAGCCCTGGAAAGTGGAAGTAAAGTTAAGCCTTACCTCCAGTCTCTGGTGCTTTTGTTAAAGTCTACCCTGGCTTTCAGCAGATATAGGAATAACATGTATTCTTTGGGCCTAGAAATTAGGTCTAAGTATTCCTTATACATCCATGCAGAAAGCAAGTAAAAACAGGCAGATGGGGCGGGATTTTAAGGGGAATTTGTATTGGATGTGGATATTAATTTTTGTTCCAAGCCTAATTTCAGTTCTTTTATCTTGTGAACAGAATCCCTGAGGCTAGCCATTACACTAATAAGACAATTGAGAGCTCTTCAAAAAGATTTTTTTCTTTCAAATATAGCCATTTAAAGGATCCATTGTCTGTTCATTGACAAGTAGGATCTTCATAGTGATTCAAACCCATAACCATTTTTATGGAAAGACCCAGAGGAAACTTTCCAGGCTTAAACCATGGACACAAGAAACATCCCTAGAGGGCATAGATGATACAGACCCTATGGTCTAAAAAGTTCACTCCCAAAGTCTAAGCAAAGACCTTCATTGCACAGGCATTAAGGATGGCTGTAATAAGCAACAAAGGCTAAGATTAAAAAAGTCCCTTAGGGGATGGGACCTGTTATGACAAACTCCCTGAGAGCTGGCAGAGTGAGACAAAGAATGCAGGTATTTGGATCCACAGCCTATTGGGCTGCCCACAGGTGCACATGGTACACACGTCCTCTGGTTGGTGGTGGAGGCCAGAGAGAATATTCTCACTGGTCACAAAGCTAAACTTTCAAGGCATGCAATAAGACAAAAGGAAAACTTACATGGACATTAACAGCTTTAGCTAAGCCTTGGGCCTTCTTGGAAACTAAACTAATACCTAGGAGGGACATGCCTCAGGGGTGTTTTAAACATGCCATGTGTGTTTGAAAGTATAACTCATTGCATGGACGTGTCTTTGAAGTGACAATGCCCTAGTAACAATCCAACCCATTCAGTGATCAACTTGTCCTATCACAGGAATCTTGTTGAGATGGCAAATGCCCTAACAGCCTTTAACTGCTCAACCCGTGCCCACCTAGGTTACAGCTTTGGCTTCCAAGTTGTCCCATAGCAACAGCCTTAACCTACTGTGCACATTCACCCACAGCAAAGTTGGTCTGCACAGACAGTCTGGTGAGAACCGTGAACTCAGCAGGCTGTGAGGCAGACTCAGACGGCAGGCTCACAGGGCCTATGCCTGCATTTTATCCCTGTGGTTTTTCTTCTTATGACAAAGACCACCTCTGGGAAGAAATCGATCAGCAAAGCCAAGAGCACACAGACCAAATTTACCAAGAGTCATCAAGCCCAAAGACCTAGTTCCACCAATATTTTCTCCTGCTAATCTAAATTCAGAAAGAGAAAGACTCTCAGCATTCTTGCCCCATCACACCCCCAGAGATTCAAGGAGGATGATATGGTAAGAAATCTTACCTTCCACAAGCTGTCCATCAGATGTCCCACATTCTCATCTGCAGAGGACTGAAGCAAGCAATGGCCAGTGAGTTCAAGTCTCCTTCCGACTATGCCAGCTGTTGGGGAGGAAGAATTTCCCTACCCTTCAAGGTTCTTTTAGCTGGTCTAAGAAACAAATTGGTTTTTTCTCCTGTTAATCTGTCTCGTGTCAAAGTTTAATTATGTACCTAGGGTAATCCACAGACAGACTCCAAAGACAATAAGGGAAAAGGAGGTACAGACCTCATCCTAAACTAAGGAGAAGGGGGAAGGGAAGGGAAGGAAGGCAATTCACAGGAATATGAATGTAAATCCTTGGTAACCAAATGCTTGAGGGGCCACACAGAAGGAAGGGACCTAGAGGAATGTTACCGGACTTGGCCACTTCCCTCTCTACCACACCTAGTTCATAAGCAAGGAGTTCCCTATGGCGGTGGCTCCCCTGCTGGAGCAGTTCCTCCATCGGAAGCCTTTTATGCAGTTAAGGGGCAGGAAGCCCAAAGTTTCTTTCTGGCTTTTTGGGCCTAGATTATTTTCAACTCCAGCACAGTCTGCCTGTCAGAGTGACACACCTTGGGGCAGCCTGCCCTTGGCCCCTACACTACCCAGGAGCTGCCCATGGTCCTGCCAGCCATCTACCCCACCAATGCCCTGACCTTAACCTCTTCTGCCCTCTACAGAGAATCCCTGCCTGGGGGAGGTACTCCGAGAGGTGATCCGCCGCCAGAAAGGTTATGCGTCCTGTGCCACAGCTTCCAAGGTGCCCATAATGGAGTGTCGTGGGGGCTGCGGGCCCCTGTGCTGCCAGCCCACCCGCAGCAAGCGGCGGAAATATGTCTTCCAGTGCACAGACGGCTCCTCATTCGTGGAGGAGGTGGAGAGACACTTAGAGTGCGGCTGCAGCACGTGTTCCTGAGCCCCTCTGCCCCCCTGCCTCTGGGACTCCCGCTCGGCAGAGGTGGGACAGCTGCGTGGGGCCCCCTCGGGATTCAGAGTGAAGAAGCAGAAGCTGGAGAGGAAGCAAAAGAAGAAGAGAATATTAAGTATATTGTAAAATAAACAAAAAATAGAACTTATTTTTATTATGGAAAGTGACTATTTTCATCTTTTATTATATAAATATATCACACCATCTGAGTATATGTTCCACATAGTGAGTTATTTTTACCGAGTTTTTTGGTTGTGTATTTGTTGTGTTTTGATAAACAGCTGTTAAAAAGTTTAAGAAAGAAGACTAATAAAATAGTTTTAAAACAACAGGATAAGAATAAAGAAGTGATAACCTGTCTGAGGAAGAAGAAGGAACTTCTTATGTTTCTGAAACACTACCGTGTCAGCTGAACCAAGAACTGCTTAACCAGCTCAGGAAAAGGAAGGATAAGAGGAAGAGAAGGAAAAAAGGTTTTTCTTGGTTTCTTCTTCTTTTTAATGACTCTCTTTCCTTCCCTGAAAGCTCCCAGCTTTTTAAGACCTGGTTGTCAATGCCCAGAACTCCCAGTTCTTCCCGGAAAGCCGCTGAGCGCCGCCGGCCTTCTCAGACTCAGTGTGACCCAAACCAAGCACCGGCCCTGCCTGCCCACGCCCCCTGCAGGGCCGGCACCGCCTGCCTGGCTGGCCCTGGGGTCCAGCACAGGACTGTCAGAACTCTGCCAAAGGCTTCATCAGACATTGTTCTGCTAACTTTTAAAACAGCTGCTCTTTTCCTGCCCCTCCTCAAGAACGTGGTTCCTCCCGGTGAGGCGAAGGACGGGGGCTGTCCTGCTGTCTCCTCAAGGCCCAGCCACGGCTCTTCCTCAAAGTTCCGAACCTGCCACCTCCCTCCAGTGACACTAGGAAAGCAGGCAGCCGGGGCTGCTGGGACAAGGGAGGCTGGGTGTCCAGCCTTCCCACACCTGGGTAAGTCTGACTCTGGAAAGTTCTTGGGGGCTCTTGCTGTGAAACAGTCAGGCCTCTTCCACCTGCTCCTCCAGGCCGCCGTCTAAATCAACCCCTCAGCCATCTGCAACATTCACCAGTGCATATCAGCATGGTGTCTTGTTTCATCCATGCAACCCCTGTCTACTAGGGAGGCTAAAACAGTACAGCCCCATTGCAAAGATAAGGAAACTGAGGCCTCTCTCCAGCTCTGCATCTTGCCTTAAGCCACACATCTGGTAAGTGGAAGAGCCAGGCCTGGAGCCCAGACTCAGAGTTCTAGATTCCTTCTTCAGAATGGTGAAAACACAGGAGATACAGGCAGTTTTAGTTCATCAGAGGAGCCCTACCAGAAAAGGAAAGTAGGTGCTTTTTTCTGCTATTTTTCCTCCTTTTGTTCTGCCTTGTTCATTTATTTTGCCCCTAGCATTCAGAAAGAGTCTAGACTTGGGGGCTTATATATCAGGGAGTGTGAACAAGGCAGCCCATCCAGCCCTGACTCTCAGAACTGCCAGCCCTCCTGAAGGGGACGTGCCATCTCTCCCAGACCCTCATCTGCCCCTCCCACCTCTGCAGAGTAGTGCAGATGGCCCGGGGTGCAGCTGCTCACACAAACTCCCTCTCACCCTCCCTCCTAACAGGAGCCTCCCCTGCAGATGTGTCTGGGGTGAGTTTGGGGCCTACTGGGCCTTTCAGCTCTGCAGGTTGCCAGGGAATGTAGAGGTTCCATGGAGACCAACAGTGGGTCAAAGCCTCAAAGAATCAAGAAGGGAGAAAGGAAAGACAAGATGATGGAGGAATGCAAGCAAGCGGCAGATAGGGAGGGAGAGAAACACGGAGGGGGAAAGGAAGAGAGGGATGAAGAGAAGGGGGGAAGGATGACATGGAAGAATTTACTTAATATATGCATATTAATATCCAGTATGTTCTAGGTACTTTCTGGACTTTACAAAGGATTTGTTTCAAATATTAATAGCTAGATTAACTTAGTATTTACTACCTTATACATGAGATACCATTCCAATATATATACATACGAAAGCATACCTCGAAGATACTACAGGTTTGGTTCCACAAGAAAGCAAGTCAGATTAATTTTTTGGTTTCTAAGAGCATATAAAAGTTATGTTTATATTATACTGTAATCTATAAAGTGTGCAATAGCATTATGTCTAGAAAAAGGAATGTGTATACCTTAATTAAAAATACTTCATTGCTAAAAAATGCTAGCTGTCATCTGAGCTTTCAGCAAGTCATAATCACTGGTCACAAATCACCATAAGAAATATAAGAATAACAAAAAAGCTTGAAATAGTGTAAGAACTACCAAAATGTGACAGAGACAAAGTGAGCAAGTGCTGTCAGAAAAATGGCTCCAGTAGATTTGCTCAATGCAGGGTTGCCACAGACCTTCAATTTGTTTTAAAAATGCAGTATTTGCAGAGCACAATACAACATAACACAATAAAATGAGGTATGCCTGTGTGAATGTATATATATATTCATTCATTTCTCAGACCCACCCATTAGTCAAGACATTACCAATCTATTCTACAGTTGAGTAAATTGAGGGGCATGGAAACTTAAGGGACTTGCATAGAGTAGATGCCTAATAAATTGCAGGACCTGGATTTGGGACCAGGCTGTCTGACTCCAGAACTTGCTCCTCATGGAAAGGAAACATCCACTTTTAAGGATCCTACAATCTGGAGCCCAAACAATCATAGAAATGGACAACTGCTTTATTATAGAAGTACCCTAAGGGCAGTATAAACAAAAGAAGTGGCTATTTGCCAGGGGGGCAGGTAAGAAGTCAAACTTTCCAGGGAATGGCCTATTACAAAGCAGTGAACTAGGAAAAGGCCTGCCATGTTTGGGGAGCAGTCAGAGGTCTGTGGGGGCAAGAGGATGGGACGCACATGAGAGCATAGGGACAGATGGAGGAGACAGGGAAGGCAGGGGTTTCACCACGAAGAGCTCTGTGTGAGAGGCTAGACCAAAGGGACCCGCCGGCTTTGGAGGAGGGGACGCCAAGACAAGCTCTGTTTTAGCAAGAGAACTTGCAGCAAAGTAGCAAGAGGCCTGGAAAGAGAGAGGGTTCTACCACCCAAAATGGTATGTAGGCTCCTAGCTGTTCACTTTAGTTTGTTGTAACTAGACAATGCTGGTTTCCAGATAGGTCACAGAAGTCTCTGTAGATGCTCAGAAGGTCTGCCCTACACCCCTCCCATCCCCCACAACCCACCCAGGCAGGTGGACCTAAGCCTTATTCTACCACCAGCACTTCCAGCTAACCCAGCACACAGCCCATGCAGCCTGCCATCTTGAGAGCCCACCCAGCATCACGGGCTTTCTGGGAGGACTTGCCAGACTGCTGGCTCTCCCTCTGTCTCCCCAAGGAACCTGAGACCTCTCTGCCAATCATCCCCAAGCCCAATCCAGAATGCAGGCCCACTCAGCCAAAAAAAACCCAAGGTTCTTTCTCTTGGTGTGGTTTGGGTGATTCTGAGCCTTCCCCTGAATTTCAGAAGCCCTGACTTTATGAAATGCCCAATGTAGGACCATTAAGAAAATTCTCCCTATAAGGAAGTTGTTTTAACAAATGGAGATTAAAACTCTCTTACTTTAGTAGCCAAATTCTAGAAACAGGAAGTCCTGTGGAGCAAGAGGGGTCCAATCAGGTAATCTGCACACTTAAAAAAGTATAATTCAATGCTTGAAGGTAAAGATGTGAACATGTGCAGAAGAGGGGGCTGTTTTCCCCTGAGCAGTAATCCCTCTTTGACACAACCAAGAAACCTAAATAATGGCCAATAAGATGATGTATTTAAAAGCTCTTTGTAAAGTGTAAACTAAAAACCTTATATGTACAATGCTGTTGTTGTTATTACCGTCATTGTTGCTATGACTGACATGCCAAAAGACCCTTTGTAGAAGATGGCTTTGCCTTTCCAATCTCCTAGGAAAGAACCTGAGTTTGACACTTCAGGAAGATGATAGTGAGGAGGACAAGGAGGAGAGGGGCAAGGAAATGAAGGGAGATCACCTAAGGCCAGGAAAAGAGGAGAAAATCTCCAGGATAACTTTCAGACACCCAGGAGTAGCCAGGCCTGGGATTGAGCTAACCTTGCCCTTCACCAGATACAAAGCTATCATCAGACTGAAACCTAAGGGTACCCAGCCACCCACTGCCTTTGCCGGGAACAGAAGCCCCTAGCAAAAATGAACCTGCCTCTCAAAGACTCACAGCATTCCAGGTACCAGAGCTGAAAGAACCCAAAGGGGTCCCTGGTGGATGGGCACCCTGAGAATCAGAGAAATGGAGTGTCTGAATCACAGACCAAGATCACCTAGCAAATTAATGTCAGAGGCAGGAAGAGACCCAGATGTCTACCCAGGCCAAAGCTCTTCCTGCTACTCCACAGCGGCATCCAGGCAGAGTGAAGCCTGAGACAGACCTTTCAGTACCTTCTAGGTGGCCAGGAAGTATCCTCCACCTTCCCCCACAGCCATCTCCCAGGGCACTCAGATGGCCAGGAAGCTGGGGCATTGTCTGGTTTGGTAGCACTTACCCATGTTTTCCAGTCTGGGTTAGAAATTGCCAAAGGAAACATTTGGGGAGGTTGATGAGAGATGCCAGCTAGCCAGGATGAGCAAAGACAGAATTGGGCATTTGGCAAAGCTTAGTTTTCTAACTCAACAATAGGTTTTAAGAAGAAAAATTCTATGATGTTTTTAAAAACTGTGTTACAGTGCCACTTCCCTGATATGGGATAAATAATGTGCATTACAGACTGTCATACTCTGATGTCATTAAAATAAATGGATGAATCTCAGGAGAGCTATCAGATGCTATTGTGAACACTATAAGCTCAGCCCTGCTCTGTGTGTGTGTTTTATCTTTACTCCTGACCTTCACATTCCCTGGGGCAAAGGTTACTGCATTCAAGGGTTTGGAGCAAGTCTGGTGTGGACTTAGTGAAAAAATGTGATTTCTTGGACAATGAAATGGGGGAAATTAATCCAGATTTCCCAGAGGCATGGGAGAAAGAATACCCAACACATAATTAAGGGTCTGCAGGGTGTATGGTCACAGACTGGATGTCAAAGGTCATGGGGGAGATGCAAAGCAAAAGAGAACACTTACTAAGACATGAATAAAGGAGGGAATTAGGCATTGAAGTGCTCACAAGTCCTGGGCACCCCTTCCAGGATTCTCCAGGACAGCCTCCACTTTCCATGCTTAGGCCAACCAACCTCTCCTCCCAGGTTTGGAACCTACAGGTCTGTCGATCCCTTTCAAATCCCCTTTTGTGTCAGTAATTGAAGAACTTCCAACTGGAAGAGATTATGTCCCCCAGGAGATATTTGATAATGCCTGGAGACAGTTTTGATTGTATGACTAGGTCAGTAGGTGTGACTGGCATCTACTGGGAGGCCAGGGATGCCTCTAAACATCCTATGATGCACAGGACAGCCTCTACAACAATGAATCATCCTGCCCAAGATACCAGTAGTCCTAAGATTAAGAAACGCCAGCTTGGACTAACCAGCTCCTTCCCTGAATACCTAGACTGAATCATTTACAAAGGAAGGGGGAGGGGATAAGAGCACTAAGTAGGCAACAAATAGTGACCTCCTCAGGGGAATGTGGTCCCTTGGTGGGAATACAGGGCAGTCTGGTGGTCTATTCTATACTGGTATTCAGAGCATCATCACTGATAAGAAACTGGGACCAAGACATTTCAAGCAATGGAGTGTAACCATCATCCTTTCTGCCACTCTGTTCTTGCCACTCAGTCACTGAAAATGGATGAAAAGCAACAGATTATGGATTTAATGTGCTTAGGTAACACACACAAAATATGGTAGAGCAGAGAGCATTCACCTTCGGACCTGCTATTGGCATTGAAATAAAGAACAGGGTAGATAAAAATGTTGTCTCTATTTCCTGCAACTCTAAGCTTCAGCTAGGCCCCAACGGGAGGAACAGGAAGGCTACTGCATCAGCACATAAGCACTGAGCATTTGTCTGTGGAATGTCAAAGGCGAGTGAACAAAGTGTGGGTCAAAGGCACGAGCAGCCCCACTTGAGGATGTGGCACAGGATTCTGGGGGAACTCTCAGTAAGGATGGCAGCACTAGATGGCTGGCAGAGTAGCCTCGCTCACTCGAGTAACCTTTAAAGTGCTGTAGGCACAGGAGTTTCTCCCAGCTTCCAACCAGGGCTCTGTAAACGTCCTGTTTGCCAGCCCCTGCACTGGGGTCATGGGAAAGGAGGCAAACCCTGAGGCTTGAGAGCCGGGAGGATCTAGTGGGGCTGAGCAGCCCCGACTGCCTGAGAGCTCCCCTCATCCTCTCCCCTATCCTGTTGTTTGACTTTAACAACATCACCATGAGATGCAGTTTCACCATCTAGAGAACAGGGGTGGAAGTACTTTGTAATCAAGGCTCTGTAGAGCACAAGTGGCAAAAAGTAATTCAAACTAACTTAAGGCACAAGAGGAATATGTTGGCTCAAGTCCTTGAAACCTCAGGCAGTTCTCGCAGCATCAGGCAGGGGTGTGTGGATCCTAGAGCTCATACAATGTCATAAGGGCTTGGGGTCTCTTGTACATGCTCAGGCTTCTTTCTCAGCAAGGTTCTCCTGAGAAGATGGCAAAGTGACTCTCAGCCACTGCAGATGGAAAGCAGTACCCACCACTAAGTCCAAGAAAAACAGCTTCTCTTTTCCAAAAATTCCAAGAGACGTCTCAGCAGTCACTATCTCTGATTGGCCTGGCTTGAGGCAAATGCCCATGACTGGACCAAACATATAGCCAAGATATTAGGGTACACTGATCAGCCAAGCCTTTATCCACGACCACCCCAGAGCCAGACACAGATAGTGGAGGGTGAGGATGGGTGTTTCCCCAAGGAAAAGAGGGAATAGATGCTGGGTGGGCCAAAATTACAGATGGTAACTACTCACAAGGAGTTACTTAGAAAATAAGACAAGTTCTCGTTCAGGATGGTGACACAGGAGAACCCCAAGTTCACCTTCTCTCATAGACACAACAAATCTACAGCTACATAAGAAAAAGCTTTCTCTGAAAGGAACCCCAAAACCAGCTAAGCAATTCCTACACATCAGATAACTAAGAAAAAACCCACATCAAAAAAGGTAGGAGAGGTTGAGACACAATCTGGCCATAAATCCCACCTCCAGTGCAGTGACCCACAGTTGGGAGGGAACTCTCCACTCCAGTCTTCTCCCTGAGGAGTGAAGGGCTTGAGCCCCACAACTGACACCCCAGCTTTTAAGACTTGCACCTAAAAGATGAGCTCCCAAAACATCTGCCTTTGAAAGCCAACAGGACTCACTGTGACACCCAGTATCTCCAAGAAAGTAGCTAGTATACATATTTGCACCCCAGCTTTTGTGATTGCCACCTAGAGGATGCATCCTTTGATAGCCTGCCTCTAGTGGCCACCAGAGCTTACAATCACCAGCTCAATGAATGGTTCACAGGCACAAACTAAGAAACAGTTGCTAACTGGCTGTCACCAGGGACTTGGTGCAAAGAGAGCAGACAGAAACACCGATCACCCAGTCGTCCCCTGAAAGAGAGATATTTGCGTACTTAAAAAACTGCTGTCAGCAACCCAAGTGTCCATCAATAGATGAATGGATAACGAAGATGTGATACATATAAACAATGGGATATTATTCAGCCATAAAAAGAAAAGAAATCTTGCCATTTGAAACAACATGGATGGAGCTAGAGGGCATTATGGTCAGTGAAATAAGCCAGGAGGAAAAAGACAAATACCATATGCTTTCACTTATTTGTGAAGTATAAAAACAAAGTAAAGCAGAAGGAACAAAACAGCAGTAGACTCAAAGGCACTGAGAAGTGACTAGTGGTTACCAAGGGGGAGGGGTTTGGACAGGTGACAGGAGGGGTGGGGGGGGTGATAAAAGAGCATAATAATTCACAATCACAATATATATAAGTTGATCACAGGGACTGTTGAACCACTGGATGTACATTTGAAACCAATGTAAGACTGTGTATTAACAATACTTTAATAAAAAAAAAAAGCTTCTGTCTAAGGGTCTGTTTTTTAACTAGCCTGAATCTAAGTGCTGACAGAGATCCTCCCTTCTGGGACACTGGACAAGTGTTGGCACACCCTCATCTACTGAAAGCCACTAAATATAAGTAATTCTTTGGCATGGTTCGTAGAGGCTAAATGAAATAATGTATGTAAAGCACATGTCATAAACTAGGCATTAAATGGTGGTATTTTATTGCATGTTAGGTGTGTAGCTAATAGTACCTTCAGTTTAATTCATGTTATAATTGATTCTAAATGTGAAGAAGAATTACCATACAGATACTCAGCAGTTTATATGCTATGAATCAACTAGGTCAATCAGAATATCACAGCTATGAACCTTATAACATTGAATTTGAATTTGAAAACTACATAAATTTCCAAGCAAGGAGTCTACAGACTGAGACTGGTCTATAAATACATTTTGATTTATTTAACTTGCCCAATGTTGTTGTTGTTTAATTGATATAGATTCAAAAGTATAGAGAAATCTCATTTTAAAAACCTGGTAGGCTGCTTGGACAATCATGACGTTTTGAGGGACAACCATGAGCTAGGGCAAGGTTGAGCAATAAGACTCATCTCCTACAAGGCCACTCCTTCAGTACTGAGAGTTGGATGTTTTATCTAATGCTAGAAACCAACACAGAGAGTTGAGGAAAATATGGAATCTGTTCTAAATGAAAAGAACAAGCTAAAACCTCAGAAAAACACATTAATGAAATGAAGATAAATAATTTACCTGATAAAGAGTTCAAAATAATGGTCATAAAGATGCTCACCAAACTCAAGAGAACAATGTATGAACTATAAGTATGTATAAGTGACAATTTCATCAAAGAGACAGAAAATATAAGAAAGTACCACATAGAAGTCACAGAGCTAAATAATACAATAACTGCACTAGAAAATACAATAGAAGGATTCAATAGCAGATTAGACAAAGTGGAAGAATGGATCCATGAACTCAAGGTAGGGCACTAAAACTCACACAATCAGGGCAGCAGAGAGAAAACAAAATGAAAAGAAATGAAGACAGCTAAAAAGAATTATGGGACAATATCACATAGACCAATATTCACATTATAGGGGTCCCCAAAAACCAGAGAAAGAGGAAGGGGCAGAAAACTCACTCGAATAAATAGTGGCTGAACACTTCCCTAATCTCGGAAAAGAACCAGTCATTTAGATCCAGGAAAGCCAGATAATTCCAAAGAAGGATGAACACAAAGACATCCACACCAAGACACATTATATTTTACTGTCAAAAAATTAAAGACAAAGAATCTTAAAAGTGCAAGAGAAAAACAACTTGATACATACAAGGGAACCCCAGTAACACCAGCAGATTTTTCACTGTAAACTTTGCAGGCAGAAGGGAGTGTTACAATATATTCAAAGTACTAAAAGAAAAAAAAACCTGCCAAATAAGAATACTCTTATCAATCAAAACAGTCCTTGAGAATTGAATGGGATTTAAAGAGTTTTCCAGCCAAGCAAAAGCTAAAGGAGTTCATCATCACTATGCTGGCTTTACAAAAAGTGTTACAAATATTTCTTTAAACACAAATGAAAGGACACTCATTAGTAACAGGAAAACATATAAGAATATAAGTCTCACTGGTGAAGATAAATAGTAAAATTCAGAAAAATCTAATGTAAAGTGGTTGGTTAATGATTTATAAAGCTGTATGATGGTGAAAAGACAAGTAATAAAAATAATTACAATAATTTGTTAATGATATACAATATAAAATGATTTAAATTGTGACATCAAAAACATAAAATGTGAGGGAGGCATAAAAACATAAACCTTTAGGATGTATTCAAACTTAAGATTTTATCAACTTAAACTATTAAAAATACCAATTTTATGTAAGCCTCATGGTAACCAAAGAGCAAAAACCTATATTAGACACACAAAAGATAAAGAATCTAAGCATAACATTACAAAAAATAATCAAATAACAAAAGAAGACAGCAAGAGAAAAAAGGAACAAAGTAATTACAAAATAGCCAGAAAACAATTCACAAAATAAAAATAAGTACATGCATACTAATAATTATTTTTAATGTAAATGGGCAAAGTTTTCAAATCAAATGACAGAGTGGCTGAATGGATTAAAAACACAAGGTCCATCTATATGCTACCTACAAGAGACTCATTTCCAATGTAAGGATATACACAGACTAAAAATGCAGAGATGGAAAAAGATATTCTAAGCAAATGAAAACCATTAAGAAAGCTCAGGTGGCTACACTTAAACATCAAATTGGACTTTAAGCCAAATACTGTAATAAGAGGTAAACAAGGTCATTAGATAATGAAAATGGGTAAATTTAACAAGAACATATAACATTTGTAAATATTTCTGCACCCAGTACAGGAGTACCTAAATACAGAATCAAATATTAATAAACCTAGAAGAGAAATAGACAGCAATAAAATAATACTAGGGGACTTTACTGTCCCACTTTCATCAATGGATAGATCATCCAAAGAGAACATTAATAAGTAAATATGGGCCTTAGATGACATATTACACCAGATGGACTTAACAAACACATACAGGACATTCCATGCAAAATCTGTAGAATGCTGTCTTTTCAAGTGCACATGGAATGTTCTGCAGGATAGGCCAAAAAGCATGTCTTAATAGATTTAAGAAGACTGAAATCATATGAAGCATCTTTTCTGATCAAACACTATGAAACTAGAAATTAATCACAAGGAAAAAAAAATACAAGCAGTGTGGAAGTTAAACAACATGCAACTAAGCAGCCAATAGGCCAACTAAGAAATCAAAGAGAAAATTGAAAAATACATGGAGACAAACAAGAACAGAAAGATAACAGTTCAAAAATCACTGGGACACAGCAAAAGCAGTTCTAAGAGGGAAGGTTACAGTGAAACAAGTCTACCTCAAGAAACAAAAACAAACTCAAACACAACCTTACAACTAAGGTAACTAGAAAAGAACAAAGGCCAAAGCTAGTAGAATGAGGGATATAATAATGATCAGAGAATAAATAAAAGAAAATGAGATTAATAGAAAAAATTCAATGGAACAGAGCTAATTCTTTGAAAAGATAAAGTGATAAGTCTTTAGCCAGACCCATCAAGAAAAAAAGGGGACTCAAATAAGTAAAATCAGAAATGAAAGAGAAGCTACAACACCACAGAAATTCAAAGGATTATATGAGAATTCTATGAAAAATTATATGCCAATAAATTGGATACTTGAAAAAGATAAATTCCTAGAAACACACAATATTCCAAGACCGAATCAGAAAGAAACAAAATCTGAACAGAACAATTACTAGCTATGAAATTGAATTGGTAATCAAAACACTCCCAAAACACAAAAGTCCAGGACCAAAAGGCCTGACAGGAGAATTCTACCAAGCATTAAGGAACTAATACCTATCCTCCTAAACTATTCCAAAGAAGGGAAGAGGAAGGAATCTTTCCAAACTCATTTTACTAGGCCAACATTACCCTGACACCAAAACCAAAGACACTACAAAAAAGAAAAGTATTGACCAGTATCCTTGACAAACATAGAAGCAAAAATCCTCAACAAAATATTAGCAACCCAAATTCAAAAATAAAAGGATTATTCACCATAACCAGGTAGGATTTATTCCAAGGATGCAAGAATGGTTCAACATCTGCAAGTCAAGCAGTGATAAACCAAATTAACAAAGGAAGGATTAAAAACCATATAGTCATTACAACAGATGAAAAAAAGGAAGTAGACCATTCATGCTTAAAACTGTGAACAAAGTGGGTATAGAGGGCATGTACCTCAACATATTAAAGGCTGTATATGACAAACCCATGACTAAAATCATACTCACTGGTGAAAAGCTGAAAGCTTTTCCTCTAAGATTAGGAACTACTAGACAAGGATGCCCACTATCACTACTTTTTTTCAAATAGTATTAGAAGTCCTTGCCACAGCAATGAGACCAAAAAAGAGAAAGAAATAAAAGGCATCCATATTGGTAAGGAAGAAGTAAAATTTTCACTATTTGCAGAAGACATACTATGAATAGAAAATCCCAAAGATTGCCAAAAAAAAGTATTAGATAAAATAAATTAATTCAGTAAAGTTGCAGGATACAAAATCAATATGAGAAATACGTTGCATTTCTATATAGTAAAAATAAACTAACAGAAAGAGAAATTAAGAAAACAACCCATATACAATTGCACTAAAAAGAATAAACTACTTAGGAATAAATTTAACCAAGAAGGTGAAATACCTGTAATCTGAAAATTCTAAGACACTGAAGAAATTGAAGGAGACATAAATGAATGGAAAGATATACTGAGCTCATAGATTGAATGAATATTGCGGCCTTCCTCTACATTGACTATCGCCCACTCCTCCATTAGAGTGTATTCAAATATAACTTTTGCTCTGCTTCACTAATGTGTCAATTCTTTGTTTTGATGGGGACAAGAACTGAGAAGAACAAACTCCACCCCTAACATATTTGGTGCCACGACTCAGATCGCTATTCCCAATGGGGAACCAATACTCAATTCCCTGCAATATCCTCCAACACTGGCAACACTTTGACCCCCAGACCCTGAAGAGATAAAGGCTCAAATTCTTCTGCATGACAGCCTGGCCCCAATACAAACTCCCCAGTAAGGAAACTTGGCCCCAAGAAGGCTCGACATCTACAGTAATGATTCAATATGGCTATTAGCCAGCTCAGACATCCTTACCCTCAGTCTACATGAGATCTCTGGATTGACCAGAACTTTCACCTGGGCATGGTTCGCTAGATATCAGGCCCCATAGGATTTAACCAACCAGTCATAAGCCCCTAACCCCAACTGACACAGAGCAAGCATTGGGACCCAGTCTATTCCTGTCACCTCTCCATAAGCAGAAAGCAGCCAGAGCAGTCATCACCCAATGCCCAAAGAACTGAGTCCCAACTGCTTGAGGGGGGAATGTCAGGTAGATAGATATGAGCAGCTATGGGGAAGGGGAAGATAAGATTCAAGGAAAAACCACCCATTTAGGGTTCCCACTTGAAGACAAAGGCTTTGCAGAGAGAGAACTTCCTTGCCTGTTGGGACCTGACCAATCCAGTCCCAATGAGATCACAATGCCCAAATCACCCATCATCATAATTTCACTAAAATAAAATTGAAGTTTTGTTCCCCCTCCTTCCTGGGGGCTTTTCCATGTACATTTTAGAAAAAGACATGTGCACCAAGAGGAATGGGTGTATAATAGAACTGGCAATCAAATAGCATCACTCTGTCAATCAAAGAGGCACCTCCCAGCTAGGACATGATAAATAGACCCTCTGCTAAAAGATATTTCGACTCTGGCCCACTCCTCCTTTGGAGTGTATTCAAATTAAAGTTTTACTCTGCTTCACACACAAAAAAAGTTTTTAATAAAAAAAAAGAATATTTTTAAACTGTCCCTACTACCCAAAGTAATCTACAGATTCAATGCAATCCCTATCAAAATACCAAGGGCACTTTCCACAAAACTAGAACAAATAATCCTAAAATTTGTATGGACCCTCAGATTACACTGAATAGCAAAAGTACTCTTGAGAAAGAAGAGCGAAGCTGGCAGTATCATATACCCTGGCTTTAAACTATACTACAAAGTTATAATGTTCAAAACAGTATGGCACTGCCACAAAAACAGACAATGAAACAGACCAATTAAACAGAATGGAGAGCCAAGAAATAAATCTCTGAGTATATGGTTAATTAATCTATAACAAAGGAGTCAAAATATACAATGGATATACAAAATATACAATGCAATACCATTTTTTGAAGAGACTGAAAGCAGTCTCTTCAATAAATTGTATTGCAAAACTGGACAGCTACTTGCAAAAGAATGAAAATGGACCATTTTCTTACACCATACACAAACACAAGTTCAAAGGATTAAAGACCTAACTATAAGACTTGAAACCATAAAACTGTTAAATGAAAACACAGGCAGTGAACTTTTTGACGTCAGCCTTAACAATGTTTTTCATCTCCATATTTAGGGAAGGCAAGAAAAACAAAAGCAAAATAAACAAAGGGGACTAGATCAATCTAAAAAGTTTCCACACAGCAAAGACAACCATCCACAAAGCAACCTACTGAAGGGGAGGAAATATTTGCAAAGGATTTATCTGGTAAGGGGTTAATATCCAAAATACAGAAAGAACTCATACAAGTCAACACTAAATAAACAAATAAGTAAATAAAATGATTAAAAAATGGGCCAAGGACCTGAATAGACATTTTTCCAAAAAAGACATGCAAATGACTAATAGAAACATGAAAAGATGCTCGACATCATTAATCATCAGAGAAATGTAAAATCAAAACCATAATGGGATATCACCTTAAACCAGTCAGAATGGCTAGTATCAAAATGACAAGAAATAACAAGTGTTGGTGAGGCTCTAGTGAAAAAGGAACCCTTAATGCACTGTTGGTGGGAATGTAAATTGGTCCAGTCACCATGGAAAACAGTATGGAGGTTCCTGAAAAAATTAAAAATAGAAATATCATATGATCCAGCATTTCTACTTCTGGGTATTTACTCAAAGAAAACAAAACCACTAATTGAAAGATATATGCAGCCCTATGTTTACTGCAGCACTATTTACAGTAGCCAAGATATGAAAGTAATCTAAGTGTCCATCCACAGATGAATGGATAAAGAAGATATGGTATACATACACAATGGAATATTACCCAGCCAAAAAAAAAAGAATTCAATCTTGCCATTTGCAACAACATGGATGGACTTACAGGATATTCTCCATAAAATAAGTTCAGGAAGAGAAAGACAAATACCATATGATTTCACTTATATGTGGCATCTAAAAAAACAAAACAAGTGAACAAAGAAACAACAATAAAAAACCCAAAGACAGACTCATAGAGAACAAACTGGTGGTTGTGGAGTGGTGGGGTGAAGGAAGGGATAGAAAGGCAAAACAGGTAAAGGGGATGAAAAGGTATAAACTTCTAAATAAGTTACAGGAATGAAAAGTACAATAGAGGGAATATAGTCGATAATATTGTGTAACTTTGTATGGTGACAAATGGTAACAACACATATCAAGGTGAGCATTTCATAATGTATGTAAATATTGAATCTCTATGATGTATACTTGAAATTAACAACATTAGGTCAACTATACTTCAATTTAAAAAATATTTAAGGCACAATGACCTACAGTACAGCCAAAAACAATGAATAAAATGGTATTAGTAAGTCCTTACCTATCAATAATTACTTTAAATGTAAGTAGATTAAATTCTCCAAACAGAAGTCATAGGAACAATGAATCGATAAAAAGTAAGAGCAAACAATATGCTACCTACTACAGACTCACTTTAGCCTTAAAGACACACACACACTGAGAGAGAAGGGAAGGGAAAAGATGTTTCAAGTAAATGGTATGAAAACAAAGCAGGAATAGCTATACCTATATATTAACCAAAAGAGACTTTAAACTAAATATGATAAAAAGAAACAATGAAGGCCATTATATAATTATAAAGGGGGCAATTCATCAAGAAGACATAACAATCATAAATATTTGTACACCCAACATTAGAGCATCCAAACATATAAAGCAAACTCTAACAGAGCTAAAAGAATAAACAGCAATATAATAATAATTGGGAATTCTAATACCCCACTCTCAACAATGGACAGATCATTGAGACAGAAAATAAATAAGGAAACAGATTTGAACACTATGGATGAAAATGGGCCTAACAGACATATACAGAACATTCCATCTGACAACAGCAGAATACACATCCTTCTCAAACAAATATGAACCATTTTCTAGAATAAACCATATATTAGGCCACAAAATAAGTCTTAACAAATTCAAGAAAACTGAAATCATCAAATATATTCTCTGATTACAATGGTATGAAAACAGAAATCAGTAACAGAAAGAAAACTAGAAAATTCATGTTATATGGAAACTAAACAACACTCTCCTGAATAACCTATGGGTCAAGTAAGAAATTGAAAGGGAAATCAAAAAGTATCCTAAGACAAAGAATATTGAAACACAACATACCACAACTTACAGACTACAACAAAAGCAGTTCTAAGAGGGAAGTTCATAGCAATGAATGCCTACGTGAATAGAGAAGAAAGATCTCAAATAAATATCTAACTCTATGCCCTAAAGAACTATAAAAGCACAACACACTGAACCCAAAGTTAGCAGAAGGGAGTAAATAATTAAGATTAGAGCAGTAATAAATGAAATAGAGAATAAGAAAGCAATAGAAAAGATTAACAGAACTCAGAGTGGACTCTTTGAAAAAACAAACAAAATAAGGAAACCTTTAGCTAGACTAACCAAGGAAAAAGGAGAGAGGACTCAAATCAGCAAAATTATACATGAAAAAGGAGATTTAACAACTGATAGCACAGAAATACAAAGGATTACAAGCGGCTACTATAAACAACTAACTGGACCACCTAGAAGAAATGGAAAAATTCTTAGAAACATAAAACCTGCCAAGACTGGATCAGGAAGAAATAGAAAATATGAACAGACCAATTAATAGTAAGGAGATTGAATCAGTAATTTAAAATCTCCCAATGAAGAAAATTCCAGAACCAGATGGCTTCACTGGTAAATTTCACCAAACATTTAAAGAATTACTGCCAATGCTTCTCAAAGTGTTCCAAAAAGTTAAAGAGGAGGGAATATGCCCAAACTCATTTTACAAGGCCAACATTACCCATATACCTAAACTAGAAAAGGATACTGCCTGAAAAAGAAAAGTATAGGCCAATATCCCCGATCAATATTGATGCAAAAATCTCAATAAGATGTCAGCAAATCAAACTCAGCAGTATATTAAAAGGAATATTTACCATAATCAAGTGGAATTTATCTCTGGGATACAAGCACAATTTAACATAGGGAAAATATCAATGTGACACATGACATTAATAGAATAAAAGATAAAAATCTTATGATCACTTCAAAAGACATATGAAAATCATTTCACAAAACTCAATATCTTTTAAGGATAAAAAACTCCTAACAAATTAAGAAAAGAGGGAACATACCTAAACATTATAAAGGCTACAAATGACAAACCCACAGTTAAAATCATACATAATGGTGAAAAGTTACAAGGTTTTCCTCTAAGATCAGGAACAAGACAAGAGTAACCACTCACAACACTCCTGTTCAACATAGTGTTGGAAGTCCTAGCCACAGCAATCAGGCAAGAAAAAAGTAAAATGCATACAAATTGAGGAAGAAGAAATTGTCTCTATTTGCAAATGACATGATTTTATATATAGAAAATCCTAAATACTCCACTAAAAAATTGTTTGACCTAATCAAAAAATTCAGTAAAGCTTCAGGATGCAAAATTAATATATGGAAATACAAGAAAAACATACAAAAACAAACATGCAAAAAAGTAGCTTTTCTATACACTAACAACAAATTACCTAAAAAATAAACAAAATGATCCAATTTTTTTATAATAGTATCAACAATACCTAAGTCTTACCAACTTAACCAAAGAGGTGAAAGATCACTACTCTGAAAACTATAAACTGATGAAAGATGTCAAACATGACACAAATTAATAGAAACATGTCCCATGTTCATGGAATGAACAAATTAATATTGTTAAAATGTTCATACTACCCAAAGCAATCTATAGAGTCAGTGCAATCCCTATCAAGATTCCAATGGCATTTTTTACAGAGATTGATAAAGCAATTCTAAAATTTATATGGACCCACAAAAGACTTCAAATAGCCAAATCCTGAGAAAAAAGAACGAAGCAACAGGCATATACTTCCTGATTCAAGCTACACTGTAAAGCTCTAGTAACCAAAACAGTATGGTACCAGCATAAAAACAGACACATAGACCAATGGAACAAAATCAAGAGCCCAGAAACAAACCCAAGCATATACAGTCAACTAATACTTGATAAGGCAGAACCCTCAATGAAGAAAAGATAGTCTCTTTAATAAATGGTATTAGGAAAGTTGGATATTTTTTTCTTATACCTGCAACTATACACCATTCTTAAATCACTAACAGAAATTAACTCTAAATGGATTAAAGACTTAAAGGCCTAAACACAATAAACTCCTAGATGAAAACAGGGAAAAAGCTCTTTGACATGGGGATCTTCACAATGATTTTTGGATATGACACCTAAAGCACAAGCAACAAAAGTAAAAATAAACAAGTAGGATACATCAAAATAGAAGTTTTTGTACAGCAAAAAGAATAATCAACAAATTGAAGACAACATACAGAATGTGAGAAATATATTTGCAAACCATATATTTCATAAGTGGTTAATATACAAATACATAAAGAACTCATATAACTCAATAGCAAAAAACAAAAACAAATAATCCAATTAACAAATGGGCAGAAGACCTGAATAGACATTTTTCAAAGAAGATATATGAATGGCCAACAGGTATGTAAAAATATATTCAACATCTTATTCAATCATTAGGGAAATGCAAATCAAAATCACAGTGAGATATCACCTCACACATGTTAAAATAGCTACCATCAAAAAGCAAGAGAGAATAATGCTGGCCAGGATATGAAGCAAAGGGACTCTCCTGCATTTTTGGTGGGATTGTACACCCAAACTGGTACAGCCACTATCGAGGAAAACAGTATTGAAGTTCCTCAAAAAATTAAAAATAGAACTACCATATGATCCAGCAATTCCATTTCTGGGAATATGTCCAAAGGAAATGCAAACACTTTATCAAACAATTATCTGTACCCCCATGTTCACAGCAACATTATTTACAATATAAAAGACATGGAAACAACCTAAGCATCCATTGATAGATAAATGGATGGTATGTACACACATACACACACTACCCTGCAATATTTTATTCAGCCATGAAAAGGAGGAAATCTTGCCATGCATATGCAACAATGTGGATGCACCTTGAGGGCATTATGCTAGGTGAGATAAGTCAGAGAAAGGCAAATACCATATGATGTCACTGATATGTGGAATCTAAATAAATAAATAATAAACTCATAGGAAAAGAGATTAGTGTTATCACAGGCAGGGGTGGGGGAAGGTCTAATTGGATAAAGGTCTCAAGGGAAGGGGTGGGAAGGGTTTAATTGGATAAAGGTGATCAAAAGGTACAAAGTTCCAGTTTTAAGTACTAGAGATATAATGTGCTTCATGATGATTATAATTAACACTGCTATGTGGTATTTATGAAAGTTGTTGAGAGAGTAAATCCTAGGAGTTCTCATCACAAGGAAAAAAATATTTTTTTGTTTACTTTTGTGTCTATATGAGATGGCAGATGTTAACTAAACTTATTGTGGTAATCATTTCATGAATATAAATAAGTCAAATGATGTTGTTCACTTTAAAGTAATACAATATTGTATGTCAATTTTATCTCAATTTTTTATAAAGGATTGTATATCAAAATCAAGTGGGATTTATTCTGGGGATGAAAGGATGGTTCAATACCTTCATATCAATCAATGTGATACTCCACACAAACAAAATGAAGACCAAAAAAACATATGATCATCTCAATAGATGCAAAAAGAGCATTTGACAAAATGCAACATCCACTTATAACAGAAAGTCTCAGTAAAGTGGGTATAGAGGAAACGTTCCTCAACATAATAAAGACCATATACAAGCCCACAGCTAACATACTCAATGGTGAAAAGGTTAAACCTTTTCTCCAAGATCAGACACAAGACAAGGATGCCCACTCTTGCCACTTTTATTCAGTGTAGTATTAGAGTCTTAGCCAGAGCAATTCAGACAGGAAAAATAAATAAGAGGCATCCAAATTGGAAAGGAAGAGTAAAACTGTCACTATTTGTAGGTGATATAGAGAAAAGCTAAAGTAACTCCCCCCAAAACTATTAAAATAATAAACTAATGAAGTTACAGAACACAAAATTGACATGCAAAATTCAGTTGGTTTTTTTTTTTGGTATCATTAATCTAAAATTACATGAGGAACATTGTGTTTACTAGACTCCCCCCATCACCAAGTCCCCCCCACATACCCCATTACAGTCACTGTCCATCAGCATAGTGAGATGCTATAGAATCACTACTTGTCTTCTCTGTGTTGTACAACACTCCCCATCCCCCCTCTACATTATGTCTGCTAAAGTAATGCCCCCCTTTTTTCCCTTATCCCTCCCTTCCCACCCATCCTCCCCAGTCCCTTTCCCTTTGGTAACTGTTAGTCCATTCTTGGGTTCTGTGCATCTGCTGCCATTTTGTTCCTTCAGTTAATTCAGTTGTTTTTATACACTAATAATGACCTATCAAAAAGAGAAATTAAGAAAATTATCCTATTTACAATTGCATCAAAAATATAATACATAGGAATAAATTTAACTAAGGAAGAAAAAGACCTGTACACTGAAAACTATAACACACATTTATGAAAGAAGTTGAAGCACAAATAAATGGAAGATATCCCATACTCATGAACTGGAAGAATTAATATTGTTAAAATGTCCATCATACCCAAAGCAATCTACAGATTCAAGGCAATCCTTTCAAAATTCCAATGGCATTTTTCATAGAAATAGAAAGATAAATTCTAAAATTTGTGTGAAATCACAAAAGACCTTGAGTAGCCAAAGCAATCTTGAGGATAAAGAACAAAGTTAAATGCATCGTTTCCTGATTTGAAACTATATCACAAAGCTGTAGTAATCAAAACTACAGCATTGGCATAAAAATAGACACACAGGTCAATGGAACAGAATTGAGAGCCCAGCAATAAACCCATGAACATAAGGTTAATTAATTTATAATGAAGAAGTCAAGAATATACAACAGGGAAAGGACAATCTCTTCAATAAATGTGTTTAAAAAACTGGACAGCCACATGCAAAAGAATAAAACTGGACCATTATCTTACAGCATAACACAAAAATTAACTCTAAATGGGTTAAAGACTTGAAAGTAAGTCCTGAAAACATAATTCCTAGAGGAAAACATAGGGAGTAAGCTCCTTGAGATTGGTGTTGGTGATGATTTTGTAGATTTAACACAAAAGGCAAAGACAAAAAAGCAAGCAGGACTACATCTAATTAAAAAGCTACTGTACAGCAAAGGAAATCATCAACAAAATGAAAAGGCAATCTACTGTATGGGAGAATATATTTGCAAATTCTATATCTGATAAGGAGTTGATATCCAAAATACATAAGGAACTCATACAACTCAATAGCAAAAAATAAAGTCAATTTTATAAAAAATAGGCCAGGGACCAGAACAGACATTTTCCAAAGAAGACATACAGATGATCAACAGGTACATAAAAAGGTTCTCAACACATTAATCATTGGGGAAATTCAAATCAAAACTACAGTGAGATCTCACCTCACACCTATTAGAATGGCTATTACCAAAAAGACAAGAAATAACAAGTGTTGGAGAGGATGTGGAGAAAAGGGTTCCTTGTGTACTGTTGGTGGGATTGTAAATTGGTAAAAACATTACGGAAACAGTATGGAGGTTTCTGAAAAAAGTAAAAATAGAACTACTATGTGATTCAGCAATTCCATTTCTGGGTATTTATCAGAGGAAAATGAAAATACTATCAAATGGATATCTGTACTCCTATGTTCATTGCAGCTTTATTTACAATAGTCAAGATGTGGAAATAATCTAAGCGTCCAGCAATGGATGAATGGATAAAGAAAATGTTCTATATAAACATTTTATAAACAAGAAAGTGTTTTGTACAAAGAAAATGTTGTATGTATATATATATATATATGTTTTAAGAAAGAAGGAAATCTCACCATGTTTGACCACATAAACAGGCCTGACGGTATTACACTAAGGAAAATAAGTCAAAGACAAATACCATATTATTTCACTGATATGTGGAATCTATAAAAATGAAACAAAACTCAGAGATGCAGAGAATAGACTGGTGGTTGCCAGAGTCAGAGAGGGTGGGATGTTGGCAATATGGGTGAAGGTGGTCAAAAGGTACAAACTTCCAGTTACAAAATAAGTTAAGTCCTGGGATTATAACATACAGCGTCCTGGATATGGGACTGCATTGTATATCTGCAACTGAAATTAATAGTATTATATTATATATTTAAAAGTTGTTGAGAGTAAGTTTTAAAAGTTATTTTCACCAGAAATGTGTGACTATGTATGGTGACGGATGTTAACTAGACTTATTGTTGTGGTCATTTTACAATATATTTAAATATCAAATTATATAGTACACCTGAAACTTACAGAATGTTATTCAATTATATCTCAATAAAAAAATATGGTACAATATTGAGATGATTCGATAAGGCTAGCAATCTACTTTGTGGACTCTGGCACACCTAGTAAACATAAGTGGTAAATGCAGATACCCACATTTGGCAGCTAAAAAATAACACTAAATTTCTTATTAACATTCTTAAAAATCTGCAAAACTTGTCTTCATTGGGCTCAAGGTGCGATTTGCATTTGATGTGAAAAATTAGATTTTAAAATGCAGCCTAAGAATATACCTACCTAAATTGGAGGGGACACAGATAAAGAGAGGGAATAGTTGCTAAACCATGCTCTGAGTCTAGAATAAAATATAATTCGCTGAAGAGGGATTCTCAGGGTGACCTCTTCTCCAGTGACCTTGTTTTGGAAATGATTTCCTCTTCCATCTCCCATTGACAGTGGCTGATATGATGTAAGAGCAGTGTTTGGGGCTGTGGAAGACTGCCTAATCATGGGTGAGAAGATGAACTCGTGGAATGAGAAGGTCGAAAAACTGATACTCATGGAGCATATGCTCTTTATCACACATTTATACACATCCTTTACTGTAAGATCTAAGTAATGCTGCCAGCAGGTTCTGTTCTCAGCATCTAACCAGAGAGTGAGCAAGCCTTGAATCCCACAAGGAGGAAATGGCTGAAAGGTGATTTGAACCAGGTTTAACTAAGAACAATGCCCAGGTCCATTTCACTACAATACCATCATTTGCACAAGCTCTTGGTAAGTGTCTCCTTGGATGCCTCCCTACACACAAGGGAGCCTTACGCAAGGTAATGGAGCTCATATAGGATTAAGGAAAGCTGACGAGCCGATTAATCAGAAGACTGAAACCAGATCTTGTGTAAGTGTTGGAGTAAAGCCAGTGCAACTATTGGGGAAATAATGGGAACAGCTTTTATAGGGTGGCTTCTGTGAGCCAGAGGTTTTGCACGTTTATCCCCAAACCTCACAAAAATTCTGTAAGATAGGGATTGTTATCTCTGTATTATAGATGAAGAGCCAGAATCTTAGAGATGTGAGGTCATTACCTGGGGCTTCACAGCTAAACTGCAGAGCTGAGATTCAAACATGGGTCTGTTAAGTCTACATCTATCCACTTTTCCACTCTACCACTGGCATAGAGAACAATACGCTCTATTTTCCATGGGGAGAGGGAGGGGCTGCAAGAAGTGTTTACAAAGCTCTGAGAAGGTGTGGGTCCACGGCAGCTGAGGCCTGAGTCTTACTGGTGGACTTTGGCCATGATCACCCAGGAGCAGCTGGTGAGGAGGCCCATCCCAACCAGCCTTCAGCTCAGGTCCAGGAAGGTCATTTTCCATATACATCCTCATGGACTCAAACTTTTCAGCTGATGGGGGCCTATGCGTATCCTCACCAATATCCTCTACCCTCTCCTACACTGAAGAAAAAGCCCACCAACTGGAGTCCTACGGCTGCCACTGATTTGCTACGTCACTTGGGAAAATATATCATCTCTTCAAGCACGTGCAAAAAAGGAATGGGCTGATAAAATCTACTTGCAGCCCAGAAAAGTTACCTGGTTAAGAGATCCTGCATTAACCCAATCTCCAAGGTAGGAGGAAGGGAGGTTCCACATGACACCAAGCAATTCTCGGACACTAGTTGGGTGTTCTACAGTCTCATTCAGTTCTCACACTATCCAGTGACAGTAACAGATTCCACGGGTTAAGGATTCAGTCCTCCAAGACTGCCCCCCAACCAATTTTAGAAGCCAATCGTAAGTCTAGGTTGTTACCTGTACTTTTGACAGACCACATATCAGAGGTTCTAACAGCCCTCTCCTTGGGTTTGATTTATTTGCTAGAGCAGCTCACAGAACTCAGAGATATGTTTACTTACCAGATTACCTGTTTATTATGAAAGGCTGTAACTCAGGAAGAGCTGGATGGAAGGGTGCACAGAGTAAAGTATGGGGAAAAGGTACAGAGCTTCCATGCCTTCTCCAAGAGGGCCCCTCTCCCCAAATCCCCAAGTGCTCACCCACCCAGAAGCTCTCTGAACCCAGTGTGGAAGGTGAAACCAAATAGAGTTGCTCACGCCAAGGGGTTTTAAAACACAACCATAAGCCATTAAGGAGATGGGCCTTTGGCACATCCTCAGTGGTGTAATAATGAACTTTTGAACTGGACAAACCTGGTACATAATTGGTCAGGCATCCACCAGTCACCAGGGACCCACCCGCAGAGGTGCTCCCTGAGCGTGGGAGCAGGGAAGCTGGGCCACTGAGAGAGCAGAAAGCCACGGAGCTCTAGTGCTCCTGGAGAGCCCGAGTGCTGGAGTAGGGGGCCTTGGCGGGCGGGAAACATGGAGAGACTGAGACCTACTGCCTAGAAGATTAGGGGAGCAGAACCTGTAGCCGGCTGGGGAATGCTTTTGAGCCAGTGCAAGTACCCAGCTGCCTGTGACCGCAGTGAGAATAAACACGGTAACCCTCTTACCCCCAACTTTTTGCCCTTGCCTTTCTTCAGTCTAACTGAAATCATAGAGAACCTGCCCCAGGCAGGGAAACCCCTCCTCCTCCTGGAGCTAGAAGAAGATAGACGTTTCATTCCCCAAAAAAAGTCACTGAAGAAACCAGAGAGCCAGCAGTGTCTCCAGCCAGCTCTTTAACCAAACACACAGAGAGAAGCCACCACCTACAATTTCCTTCACTTACAGTTTCAAAGCCCTTCCACAGTACTCATCAGAGAAGTGCCGGACCTGGCCCACGGCTTACAATGTGCTTTTCCCCACAGTCTCCAGCTCCCCTGGCCAGGTGTAGTCATGCGGGATGTAAGGAGCAACTTGACCCCGTAGCTGTTTTCCCATGCATTTCTGCCTGATCATAAACACAGCTTTGTGAAAAATCCAGTTACACCACAGTCTCAATTAGCTGCATTTTTTTCAAAACTCAACCTTCCTTCATGGACACAGACCACATGGAACCAGGGCAAGCTTGCCTCCTACATGGCAAGTACTCAAAAGCCCCAGCTGATGTACTTAAAACCTTGTGGCCTGAGATAATTGGCCTCCAAACCAAATTCAGCTGCTGGGATCTGATCAGAAACTGCTGGGTTTCTTTTTTCCCAAACCAATTTAATTCCCACCCCAAGCCTTCCGACTCTTCACTTTCTTTCTCTGGCCTAATTCCTGGAGAATGGAGTTTGGAAGGCAGGGAACTGTTTGCGTGGGCCCCAAAGCTTCAGGGAGAAGAGACAGGACTGCAAGGTACAAAAGGGATGAGGAAAGAAGCCAGACACAAAGGTCACATAGTATACAATTCCATTTACATGAAATGTGCAGAATGGGTGTTTTGCCAATGGGTTTCAGCCCCGGGCAAGTTTACTATGGATTCAGTGTGACCAAAGAAAATAACAGCAAAACATTTTTGGGGTGAAAGGGTTATATCCAACTTTATTTCCAGGTGGCAGGTCAGTCACTAAAATCCCGTTCACTCAGAGCCAAGTCTGCAGGCAGCAAGCCGGTCTCTGCCTCTGGGCCTCTCTGCACAGCCACCCCGCACAGCCATCCTCTGGGCCTCTGTCCGCAACGCTGCCACCACTCCAGCCTCTGCTCTGCTCTCCTGCAGCCTTGCAGCCCTGCACTGGGTGGAGCTCTTTTTATAGAGTCAACAGCCATGTATTGCCCACAGGTGTGCAGTGAGCTGGTCAACCACGGCCAAGTGAGAAACCTGGCCACAGGAACTCTCATTTTAGTCACAATTGGTAAATCCCTAGAGACAGAAAGCAGACTGGCAGTTGCCAGGGTCTTGGGGGAGGAAGAATGGAGAGTGACTCCTTGATAGTTAGGGAGCGCCTTTCGATGAACGTGTTTTGGGACTAGATAGAGGTGATGGCCGCCCCACAGCGCGAATGTACTAAAGGACACGGAGTTGTACACTGTAAAGTGGTTAACTTTAGGTGACATGAATTTCACCTCAATTTTTAAAAAATCAAAAGAGGGAAGGAAAAAGGGGGGAGGGGATGAGGAAGGCAGGCCTGCCACTCCAGCTGAAGTGAGCTTTCACAAGCACCAGCTTCCTGGGCAGCACCGGCTTTCCAGAGCCCAGGGCTGAATGCCTGCAGCAGTCTCCCAGGAGCTTCAGCTGAGAGACTGCACCCTGAGTCAGCTGCTTGGCGCCCTAAAGCTAGAAAGTTCTGCCTTTTCCATCCTCAGTTCAATAGGGGCTCCTTTCTCTGATAATGTTTTTCAAGAGAGGCCCTAGTTTTTCAAAAGCTTAAAATGAAATAAAGCAGAATGAAGTGCAGTGGGAAAATCTGTTTTTAATTTAGGCTTTTTGGCTTATCTATTCAGAAGTGCTAAAAATGTACATTGCCTTTCTAAATGAAACTGAATTCCTGTTTTGAGCCCCCATCCTGTTGCATAGCAAAAAATCACATTCGGTTCAGTGTCTGCCACTCCCTTTCTCCAGAATTACACTGAATTCCAGGTGTCTCATATTGCCTCTTGCCGTCTTCATGTATTCTTGCCAGCTACTGAGACACCCTGATACTCATGTGGACCTCTGGGCATCTGTCTTGGCTACTTTTGCCCTAAGTATCCAGCAAGACTTCTCCAGCTCTGCAGGTTCCCTATGCCACTTTTCTGTTCCCCATGGATATCTGTATACACCCAGTGCCACTACGCCATGCTGGGACCGTAAGAAATGAGGTATAACTGAGGCTGTTCACTCGCTTGCTTCTCTTAGACACACAGAAACCAGGCTTTGGGAACTCTCCGAGGCTGACTCAGACATGGTATGCAGCAGCTGTTTTACTCTACTTCTTTCATACCATCTTATCACACAGCAATACCTTTGAGTATGTGCCCCTTGCCCAGGTTCTGCCTGCAAAGTGGACACAGGTCTCCTCTACTCTGGGATTCCCCAAACCTATATGCAGTCTCCAAAGTGGGATTCAAATCCACATCTGACTCTAAAACACAGACCCTGTGTTTACTCCTGCAGATAAAATGAGAGTTTCTGTGGCCAGGATTCTCACCTGGCTATGGTTGACTAGCTCATTGCATACCTGTAGGCAATACATGGCTGTTGACTCTATAAAAAGAGTTCTGCCCAGTGCTCTGGGCACGACATGGTGGCAGGGCTGCAAGGCTGCAGGAGAGCAGAGCAGAGGCTGGTGTGGTGGCAGCACCAAGGATAGAGGCCCAGAGGACGGCTGTGCTGGACGACTGAGCAGAGAGGTCCAGAGGACAGCTGTATGGGATGGCTGTGCAGCAAGGCCCAGAGGATAGCTGTGCAGGATGACTGCAGAGAGGCCCAGAGGACAGCTGTGCAGACAGAGGGGCCCAGAGGCAGAGACTGGCTTACCGCATACAGACTTGCTCTGAGTGAATGAGATTTTAGTGACTGATCTTCCACCTGGAAATAAAGTTGAGTATAACCCTTTCACCCCCAGAATGTTTTGCTGTCATTTTCTTTGGTCACACTGAATCCATAGTGAACTTGCCCAGGGCTGAAACCCATTGGCAAGACATTCCTAAATGTTACCTCATTGCATTTAATTGTGTGACTTAGAAAGACATCAATCTTTTACTGCAACTGGGGTGAGGGAACTTTCAGGTAGAAAAACAGACACTCCTACAGAAGAGCTTCAAGAACACTGTCAATGGAGTACAGAAATGGAAGTGTGGTTATGTGCCCCACTTGTTTTGCACCCACCATCCTCTTCCTCACTACTTCAGGGTTCCCTATTCCCTATATGAAATCCCTATGAAGGAGTTAACTTGGAAAAGTCAAAAGGACACAGTTTATTCAAAAATGAGTATCTAAAAAATTCCAGGTAATGGACAAACCTTAAAAGTATTATGCTAAAAGTGAAAGAAGCCGAACACAAACAGCTGCCTATTATATAGTGTCTATGACATGTCCAGAATAGGCAAATCCATAGAGAGAGAGAGTAGGTTAGTGGTTGGTAGGGCTGGGGGAAAGGAGGAATGGGAAGTGACTATTTAATGGGCATAAGATCTCTTTTAGGGACAGTGAAAATGTTCTGGAATTAGATAGTGATGATGGTTGGACAACATCATGAATGTGCTGGGAGTCTCTGAGTTACACATTTTTAAATGGCTAAAATGGGAATTTCCTACTGTATGAATTAAACCTCAATTTTAAAAAATTTCCAGACATGTTAGGTTTGGTAATTAAGACCACTTTATGTCTAATTGGAACACTAAGGGAAGGGACCTTAGTGTTGGAGCAGGATTTGTGGGGAGGTGTCATCTCCTAGCCTTTGTCCTTGATGAGAACTTCCAGGTAGCTTCTAGTTAAACTCCACCATCCTTGTCCCTTTCCTTTAAAGTCCCTGATGGGTCTGGTTTACATGCTCCAGCCCTTGATAAGCCTTACCAGAACATAAGGAAATTCTGTGGTTTGGGACTTTGCTTATTTCCAAACAAGTGTGACCATCTGGAGTTGGAGACACAGACTTCTAGTCCCAGCAGTCCCAATGGAAGGCACCCACCTGCTGTCTGGAAAAGAATCTTCCAGCCATGTCCCCTCTCCTGTAAGCCCCCTGGGAAAGAACACATTATTCTCAAATAACTGTACCGACTACTTTGGTTAAAGCCTTATATGTCAGATTTGGTGCTAAGCACATTCAAAAAACTATGAAAATGGAATGATCATTCCTATTTTGCAGATAAGAATATAAAGGGTTCCAATTGTTAAATACCTTGCATAAGATCATATAGCTGATAAGTGACAGGGTTGAGATTCAAACCCAAGATCACCTCACCAGCCTGTTCTTAACCATTATACCATCCTGTCTCTTTCCTATTGGCCCTGGTAAATCTCTCTCAAGGCTTTTTGTCATTGCTTCCTTGACTTCTTAGGTCTCCCATGTTCCTTGGTGTTGAAATTATAGGAAGAAAAGTGAGGAAGAAGTTCTGGTAATAGCAGAATAGCTTATATCAAACTAACCCACATGTAATAATTATATACTCTGGATAAGTTTTAATTAAAAAACAACTGCTGTAAGGCACTGGACAGCAACCAAAATAGGCAGAAATGGAGAGAAAGGAAGTACTCTGGCGAGGGCCACATTTAATTGGATCTTCCCCTAAAGGTCCATCCCTTTGTATACTGTGCATGAGGTATGAAGTGACTGGAAATTGAGGGGAGAAATCCTGTAAATGAGGGAACTACAGAAGGGGTGCCCTAAAGTCTGTATACCTACTCTCTTCAAATCCTTGGTTGACAGCTAAACAGTTCATACATAGGTTGGGATGCTAACCCAAAGGAAAGCAACTCAAGACCAAAGAACTGAGCAGAGTTTGAAATTAAGTCCTGTCACATTAGAGAAGCTAAGTAAACACTTCCATGAAACTCTTTCAGGGCCACACATTAGGAATAAGGACCACATCCTAGGACTAAGTTTACACCTAGGAATAGGATATAACTGAAAGAGATCAACTCCCATAAAGGCTAAAACTAAGCTTTCACAGGATTAAGGTGATCTGTCAGCAACTGAACAGTTCACTAGGACAAAGCTTAA
Organism: Manis pentadactyla; assembly: GCF_030020395.1. Classification (NCBI taxonomy): domain Eukaryota; kingdom Metazoa; phylum Chordata; class Mammalia; order Pholidota; family Manidae; genus Manis; species Manis pentadactyla. Next base: position 42,525,921 of record NC_080020.1, on the reverse strand, counting down.
CACTTTTCAGAGAAAGGTAATAGAGTCAAGAGTCTCCAAAGAGTTTTGCATGCAATACAAAATTACTTTGCATACAAAGAACCTAGAGAATGTGACAATCAAGAGAATAGTCAGTAGAAGCAGACTCAAAGATGAATCAGATACTAGAATTAGCAGACAAGAACCTTGTAAAAACTATAACAAACATGTTCAAAATATTCTGTAAGAACAGATGAACGTAATAGTTGGAAGAGCTGGCGAATTTCAGGATAGAAAAGAAAACGCTAAAAAGTAAGCCAAATGTAAACTCAGAAACTAAAAAATACAGTACTTGAAATAAAAAGTTTACTAGATGGAATAACAGCATACTGGATACTCTGAAAGTATAAGTGAAAGTGTAGAAGAGTGAAAAAATGCTTTTAAAATATGAACAGAGCCTCAATAGAAAATGTTAAGTAGTATGACATTTGGTCATTGGAGTCCCAGAAGAAGAGGGGAGAGAAAATTGGGCAGAAAACAATTATATAAGAAATAACAACTGAAAATTTTGCAAATCCAATAGGAAACAGGCCAATCCACAGATTCAAGAAACTCAGAAGAACACGCCAAAGATGTTAATACAAAGAAAGCCATGCCTAAGCACATCATAATCAAATTAATGATAACTAAAGATAAGGAGAAAATCTTTAAAATCTTTAAAAAATCTTAAAAATCCAGGAGAAAAAAAAGAAGACACATTACATACAGAGGAACAAATATAATTATAGCTTACTACTTATCAGAGACAATGGAGGCCAGAGGGTTGAGATGAAATCTTTAAAACACTAGAGAAAAGTAAGGGGGACATTCCTGTAACACCTTTGAAAAACCTAATGAAAAGTATTTTCTTCAAGTGCCTGCTCTCCATAGAGGAAAAGTTTCATGTTTTATCACTTATACAAAGGCAGCCTTTAGCTTTTAGTCTAAGTACTAGTGCTGGAAGTACATTAGCTGTGTTCTACTTAACTTCTTTGAAACAGAGTTCTCATGTGTAAATGGGGGGGTGACGATAGTACCTTTACCTCATGGGGCTGGGAAAATTAAATGAAATTGTAAACATGAAACACTTAGCACAGGCCTCGTATATAATGGGCTGGCACCACAGAGTGAGCAGGAGATGGAGAAGACATTAAATGTTATCCATGACCCCCCAAAGCCCTTTCCAATTAGCTATACAACCAAGCCCTCTGGACAAGGATACAAAGTATGCTGAGAGACCAAGATCACAAACACAAGCACGTCTCTTACACCAGGTGGATGGGACCACCTCTGAGCTACCTGGACTGCGAATGCAGGAAAAGTAGCTCCCTAGATTAAAACAAGAGACTGTTCCTAAAAGAAGGGATAATGGAAGGGAGGTGAGAAGGTGAGAACTTCACCCTAGACTCTAAAGGTGGATCATAGTTTTTCCCTCAAGGAGCTCATGTATAAGGAACCAGTTTGGTAGGAGATAGAATACAGGGCACTTGGCACTACATAGAGGGATGTACAGGTTACAGAGGCGCCAAAAGGGAGAGGAGAAAGGGGTGATCAGGGAAGACTTCCTGGAAAAATTAAAATTTGAAATGGATATTCAGGGACAAGTTAGAAGTCCACAAATAAAAAAGAGGCAAAAGATTTTTGAGGCAAACAAAGAGAAGAGATGGAAAGAGTGGGTGGGAGATGAGGCAGTAGAGACAGAAACAGGTCATGCCCTGCTTTGTGAGCCATGCTAAGGAATTTGATTTCTCCTCTAATGAGTAGCTCTCATGTGTTTTCTTACTAAGATCCACAATAAGCTTCCCCAGACATGGTGCAAGTCACTTTACGTGTGTTATCTCATTTCATTCCTACAACAACCCTTTAGAACAGATATGATCATCTCTAAAGATGAAGAAAGTGAGGCTCAGAGAGGGGAAGTGACACACACACACAAGTTCCCACAGCTGGTAAGCGATAAGCCAGGCTTAGGGCCTGGGATTGCTGGCAGAGGTCCAAGTTCTTTCTGGACAAAAGGCCTAATAATATGAGTGCATCCCATCTTGATCTGAGGTGCAGGCTAGGAAAGGGAAATCTGATTCACATGCTAATGCCTGTGGGCTCTGTGAAATCGTCCACAGGGGTAAAGAAACCTCAGCTAAGCAGTCTGCTCTCTGCGTGGTCCTGGGATTTCATGATCTCTGAAGTATAGTAATTAAGACTTTTCCTAAATCCTTAATCCTGTTTCAGCTCAGCCAGCGATTCTGACTACAGCAGACTTCACAGCCCTGGCCCCCAGCACTGGGCAGCGTTAGCAGCTGTCCTGTGACCTCATCTCTCTGGCTAGGGATAACAGGCCAGAGGACTGGGGAGGATTAGCAGGCCTCCGGAGGCTCAGGGAGAGTGGAAGGCAAGCGGAGCCATGACCCTGGATACTAGGCCCAGGCTGGCCCACCAACTATCCCTATTTTGCTATTTCCTATATTATGACAAGATGAAAGAAGCTATTGAAATGCCTTGGCTCTGAAGCACTGTGTTTCCTCCTGGTCACCCCAGAGAATTCCAGAGGCAGCAGAGGGTTCCAGTTGGAAGTCTTGAGGCCATTCCAAACTGAAGCTCTCTGAAGGAGAAACTGAGAATAAGGTGTATCCCCCAGCAGCCCTCATCACGGTGCCCACTGACAATGTACCTCCAGTTCACACAGGAGCACACGTGCGTGCACGCAGACACATCAGCCCACCTGATCACTGCTGTCTCTGTGCTGTGCCCTGAGAGGCCCATCCCAGTGGCAGCATCCTTTGGGCTTCCTCATCAGCTGGCTCAGTGGAAGCCTGACTTTCCTCCATGGAAGGCTTGTTTCCCCTAGACAACTTCTTGCCTTGGGTTTTCGGAAGCAAAGGCATCTGTTCCAGATTGCCCCTTGACCTGTCATATTCTCTCAGGGGTTTTCAGGGAGTCCCCTCACTTCACTCAAGATAGTGTATGGGTATGGGGAAAAGACACACAGCACTTCTCAAGAAATTCCTGCTCTTGGTCACCCCCCCGCCATCATCTTCCTGCCTCTTTTACACTCTCAAAGTAGCAATGGGACTGGGTTCTTCGATCCCCATTTGGCATGTTTTGCATTGCTGGTCTAGCACCTCCCTTTAGAAATTGAGTGCTCTTAACACCTTTTGTTCTCAGCTCCAGTTTATGAGCAAGATAAGCAGAATATTAAAGTCAAGAATGCTGTATACCCCCCAACTGAATATAGTGCATAAATTCTACTCCCGACATGCACGTGTACGTGTGCACACACACACACATACACACACACATAGCTGAAAACCTCTGGGTGGTGGAGGTGTTATCTTCATAAATATCATCTGGGCCGAGAATACTGTGTCATGCATCAGCCTGTTGAGACATCTGGCCCACATGTGGTGAAGTGTTGAGGGCCCTCTGGTTGCATTTCTATGTGTTTGTTTTACTGTTGGGCTATGGGAGGCAGTCTGACTCCTTCACTTCTAATCTTTCAGGGGCACATCATAATTGTAAAATCACCCCAAAAAGGGACTGTCAGGCCATGACTTCTGTGCCTGGGTCATCACTAGGTCTGAGCCTGTGTCACTGAGTCCTGGCACCATCTGGGCCAACAATCAGGCCAAATCAGACATTTTCAGTGAAAGCCTTTCCCCTGTCAGCACTGCATGGCTCACAACTCACAAAGCTTTTTAGCACACCTCACTTTATTTCACTCCTGTGCAGAACTCTGTGAGAAGAGAAGAGGATTATCTGCCTCTGGGAAAGATAAAGATGTTCAAGTCTACTGAAGTTCTTAATAAACCAAACTAACGAGAGTGGAAGAAACTGCCCCACTCTCCTCTCCCTCCCTGCTCCGCCTTACTGCACACTCACTACCCTGATGCTCACTGCTACCTCTCCTCCCTTCCCACAACACCGGGAAAGGATCCATGACCCAGCTGGCCCCAGGCCCGGCCCTCTGCCTCCCTGGGCAAAGTCCCATCCACCGCTGACTCTCCCCACGCGGCCTCCCTCTCTCTCTCTTCTGGATCTTCCTGGTCACCTTACTCATTTTAGGAATGATATGAAATCAGACTCACATATGAGAATTGGAAGGAGGGAAGAGGGAGAGAGTGAAGAAAAAGGGAGAGAGAGGAAGAGAAGGACAGATGAACTGCCTCTTTTCCCTAGGAAGCAAGCTCACTGCGTTTCTTCTGACTCGACGCCGCTGCCAGCTATTGCTTGCATCTCTTTCCTTCTCATCACAGCCAAACATTGTGGGGGAAAGGTCTATATTTGTCTTTGGTCTTCACCTCCTATTTATTTCTTATCTGGCTGCAATCTGGCTTGTGTTCCCCCTCACTCCACTAAACCTGATCTAAGTTCACCAGGAAGCAGCTAATGGCAAAATGCAATAGACTAAAAAAAGGGTTAGTCCTGAGCTTGGGGTCCTGTGCATGATCCCCACCCCCTACCACCACCTTTCTTGAGCTTCTCCTTTCCCCTGGCCTTTGTGGCCCTATCTTTTCCTGTGATACACCCTCCCTCTCCATCTCCTTTCATTTTTTGTGCATTAACCCTTAAATGCCAGAGCCACTTCTGAAGCCTCCTTCATTCCTTACTCTATTCCCTCTCATGGGGACATGATATTCAGGTCCACAGTTCCGACCACCAACATCAGCTCCCCACTAATGACATCCCAAACCCTGTGATAACAACAATGGTAAGTATTTATTAACAGACACTATGTGCCCGTGCTGTGCCAGCCCACAGCAACCCTCTGAAGCAGGTACCATCAACAGCCACTTATTTCACAGATGTGCAGAGCCTGACATCACACAATTCTCAAGAGGCTGCTTTTAGGGTCCACACTCATGACCATTTCTGGTTTCCAGCAAGATGATAAACTAACAAGGGCTGTTGTCTCTCTCCCCACTTCCGACCCTGGAGAAAACATGATGGTGATAGGGAGGTTGATAAATCTGATGAAATCATGTCAAAAATGTGAGGAATCTCTCTGGAAAGCCAGAGGATGGTTAGGTTCCAATGTAGATGGAAAATGTTAGCCTAGGAAATAAGAGGACAGCCAAGTGCCACCCAGGGGACAGATTCTGAAGGGGATCTCAGAGCTGCTCTCTTCTGTTCCCTGTTTCCATGAGGATCAGAGGGTGGATATTCCTACCAGCCAGTGCTCTGGGCAAAACAGAAGCAGGAAGGCTCTGCTGGGCTCTGGAGCAAAGAACAGCAGGTGCACACAGATGCCTGGCTCCGGGCACTGCTCCCTGCCCCACAGCCTGCGGACCTGGGGATTTCAGCCAGTGAAGACAGCTCTTGGAAAGAGCAGAGTCTGGGGTAAGGTATAGCCAGATTCCTCAAGGCCAGGGAAATCAGCAGCAGCTGGTTCCAGGCTACAAGGCCAGAGCACTCACCCTGAAGTATACACTTTGACACACATACTTACTTCTCAAAACTTCACAGAAAACAAGCCTGGGCCAGGCCTTTCAGCCTTCCCTCTGGACACACATCACCAACCAAGGTGATAAGCCCCCAGAGTAAGGTTACTGTGTGTGCGAGCTCAAGGTACAATAACTGAAAGAATTGGCACCATAAAAGAAAGGCAACAGGATGGACAGTGAACAACTTGTGTGGACAGATGGATAAAGAGCAACTGATGGACCAGAACAGATAACAATCCAAACAGGCACAGCAAGTTTCTTCAAAAGCACAGAAGATCAGAGTTTATAAACAATTCAAGAATACTAACATTGAAAAACAAAACAATAAGCAACACTGGGTTGAAAAATATTACAAAAAAATATAATGGCTTAAAAAAAAGTAACTCAATAGATTGGTTGAATAGCAGAATGAATAAATCTGAAGAATGAATTAGTGGCATTGGAAATTCCAGTCACCCAGAAAACAACTGGGAAGAGATTAACTAAAATGTTTTCCCAAGATTAGAAAGAAAAGAAAGACTTGAGATTTAAAGATCTTATAGCAATAAATAGGTATGAATAAGCCCTCTTTTTGTCATATTAAAACAACAGTTCAAAGTACCAAAACAAAACAGAAAATGTAAATGCTTCCAAAGAAGAATAGATCACCTCTTAAAATCAAATAATGGAATTTTGAAAAACATTTATTCAGTATTATTATACAAACACACACACACAAACACATATATACATATGTAGATAGTACACCGATTACAAAACACATCTTGATTTTTATAATGTGAACACATCTATGTACCTAGCCCCAATATTTAAAAAACATATATTACCACCACCCACCAAGTTTTCTTGGTCCCCACCAATCCCCATTTGCCCCCACAAAGACAACCCAATCCTGAGTCTTAACATCATGAGTTGTTTTTTTTCTGTTTTTGAATTTTATATAAATAGAAGCACACTGTATAAGCTCTTCTGTGTCTAGCTTCTTTTGCTCAACATTATGTTTGTGCAATGGACCATATGGTTGCATCCATGTAGCAATCATTCATTTCTTATTGATATAGAGTTTCTCAACCCCAACACTGTTAGCAGTTTAGGCAGGATAATTCTTTGTCCTGTGCACTGTGAGATGTAGAGCAACATCCCCAGACTCTACCTACTAAATACCAGTGGCAATCTTCTACCCTCCCCAACAAGTTCTGGTAACCAAAAAATATCTTCAGACATTGCCAAATGTCTCCTGGGAAGCAACATCATCTCCAGTTAGAACTGCTGTTGAATAGTATTCCATTGTATGAACAAATCAAAGTTTATTTACCTTTTCTACTGTTGACGGACATTTAGGTTGTTTGAATTTGGGGCCATGAAGAGAAACAATATTTTCAAAAGTTTTAAAGGAAAAGAACATCACACCCAGAATTGTAATCTATATAAAAAGTCTCAGTTTTATCATTCAAAGGTCTTCTTTGAAAAATACTTTTGTAGGTAGTATCCCAGCAAGAAGAGAAGCAAACACATAGGAATGTTACAAGTCATAAGCGAAATAAAGTTTAGTAAGTAGCAGAGCAAAATACCTAAAACAGGACAAAGAAGTTTCATTCTGGGAAGAATGGAGGAGGTTGAAACAGGCCAACATTGCCACTAACACAACTATTGAAACCTAGATAAATTACAAAAAATCACATTTCAAAAGTGTCAAAGGGCTATCACAGTAATGATGACTAGATGGACTAAAAATCCCAGAGAAGAGAGAATAGTTTAGAGGAGAGCTGTCAGATGACAGCTGATACATTCCCCTGGGGACATGTGCCAACTCTGGGCATGGGTTAAGGACTAGGACTTAGCCCAGGCAGACAGCCACTACTAGGGGAAAGGGAGATCATCAAAGCTTTCTGCCCTGGCTTAGAGCTGGAGTGACAAAACCAGAAACAAGGAGCATCAGACACATTTGATTTTCCTGACTACACAGTACTGATTCCAAAGGCTAGGAGTGCAAGAGGCTAAATGAGCTGGGCTAAATTAAGATTTTGAAAGTCAAATAAAATCTGATGCATATGCTAGGCCATAAAGCAAGTCTTAATAAATGTAACAGGATTGAAATCATACCAACTACATTTTCCAACCACAATAGAATTAAATTAGAAATCAGTATCAGAAAGAAATCTGACAATTCTTCAAATACCTAGAAATTAAAAGTTAATGTCTCTAAATAAGCCAAGGGTCAAAGAAGAAATCAGAAGAGAAATTAGAAAATATCTTGAACTGAATGAAAACAAAAACATAACATGTCAAACTTTATGGGATGTAGCTAAAGCAATGCTTAGAGAGAAATGCATACCTTTAAATACCTATATCAGAAAAGAAATCAATAGCCTGAGCTTCCATCTCAATAAACTAGAAAGAGACCAACAAGACAATAGAAAAATGTACGAAAGAGTGCAAAAGAACTCTTTGCAAAATAGGATAACCAAATGTCCAATAAAAATATGAAAAGGTACTCAGCTTTGCTAATAATTAAGAAAATGCTCACAAAACCACAACGTGATACAAACGTTTCAGAACCAGAATGGCTAAAATAAAAAAGATGGAAAAATATCATGTGTGGATGAGAATGTGGAGCAACTAGAACTCTGATACCTTGGGTTATGGGGGTGTAAGTTGGCACACCAACTTTGGAGATCTGAAGCTGAAATATGCCCACCTGATGAGTCAGCAATTCCACCCCGAGTGATACACTCAGTAGGAATGCCTGCAGTGCTCACCAAAAGCCAGGCACTAGGATGTGCATGGTAGATCTATCCATAATAGCAAAAAACAAAACAATAAACTAGAAAATACCAAAATGCTCATCAACAGTAAAATCAATAAATAATTGATGCAGTGTGTCATATTGTGAACTACTATACTAGATACTACACAACTATGAACAAACTACAGACATCCACATACATCCTACTAAAAAAAAAAGATTAGCCGAAAGAAGACAGATACAAAAAAAATACATACTGTATGATTTCTTGACCATAAAGTACCAAAGCTGACAAGACATAGTTATTCTTTTGGAAGTCAGAACTGTAGTTTCCCTTAGTAAGGGTGAGGTAGTGACTGAAAAAAAAGGCACAAGGGAAGTTTCTTGAAAGTTTGTAATGTTCTGGTTTTTTATTGTGCTAGTTACACTGGTGTGTTTATTTTCTGAAAATTCATTGAGCAGTGCCCTTATTATGGGTTTGCATTTCTATATGTATGTAATACTTCAATTAAATTTTTCAGAAATTATCCAATAAGTGACTGAGGCAGAATTCAGCCAGTCAGACTTTGGAAAATGAACCCTAAATCTTCAATTTAGAATCAGGGTTATGCCATTCTCTAGAATAATTGCAAAAAGTAAATATATCCTCTTGTTAGCCAGGTTTCTCCAGAGAAATAGGACAATAGAATATGAACACACACACACACACACACACACACACACACACACACACACACACACACACAGATATTTCAGAAAGAAAAATAACTCCTGCAATTGTGGGGGCTGGCAAGTCCAAACTCCACAAGGAAGATCAGTTGGCAGGTGACTCAGGGAGAAGCTGATGTTGCAACTCAAGTCTGAAGGCAGTGTGGAGTCAGAATTCCCTCTTCCTCAGAGGACCTCTGTCTTTTTCTCTGAAGGCCTGCAACTGATTGGATGAGGCCCACCCACAATCTGCAATATAATCTGTTTTATTCAAAGCCTACTGATTTAAATCTCATCTTTTAAAGAACGCCTTCACAGAAACTTTTAGACTGGCTTTTGATCAAATATCTGTGAAGGGCCCCCACCCATAAGATGGCGAACTTCCTGCTTCTCTTCCGGGTCCTTGGTTCCCGCCGGCACCACCTGAAGCCCAATCACCCCTCACCCCCCTAATCCCAGCACCTAGCCAATAGCCACTAGCCCCGTAGAAGTAACGCCACAATCACCCCATGCCCCTTCCTATATAACCCAGCACCTTTCCCTAATAAAGCGGAATTCTCCGGTGAATTGCTGCTGTGTGTGGCTCCCTTCCTTTCAATCTGGGTACTGTGGTCTGGCAAGTTGATGTATAACATTACTGTAACAATTACTAACAATTCAAAACTTAATGGGTAAGGGAGGGTGAGGGAAGAGTAGGGACAAAAGAGATAAAAAATAAGGGAAGTAAAAGCATGCTAACATGTTTGTCTTGTTCAGGGGACAGATAGTGATATTTATAAGCTTAAGAAATTATTAGGGAAGATACCTACAAATACTTGTCTTAATTAAAAATAGAATGCATGTACTTCAAGCCAAAAAAAAAAAAGCTCAATTTAACAGAGATTCAAAAAGGAAAAAGGGAGTAAAAAATAAAGTTCAGGAAACATAAAATAAGATAGAAATAAATACATACATAATATCAATTTTAGTTTCAATAAAAGTAAATTCACTGCTCAAAAGACAGTAATAATATTAAACAGTATTTTTTTTAAAGCTAGCAAATAGGTTTCCTATAAGTGACTAGTAGACTTTATGTCAACAATAAATAAGTAAATTTGAAAAAGATATTAATAAATAACAATAAATACATTTTGAAAAAGAAGAGCAAAGAGAAGGTGTCCACTTTACTAGACATTAAGGCATATTTAAGTCACAATAAATCTAGTGTGTTGGTATTAAGGAACAAAAAAACCAATAGAACAGAACTGAGAACTCAGAAATAGACCCATGTTAAATAATAATAAGTGGAAACAGACAGATTTTCTTGGAGATTATGTTGAGAGAAGCATTTTACCATATGATGAAAAATAAGGTTGGATCTCTACATTAGACCATATTCAATGGTGAACTGCAGAAAAATTAAAGGCATAAATATAAAAGGTTAAATTATGGAGTTAATAGAAAATAATATCTGTGTGACCTGTGAGGAAGGACCTGTTAAAATTCTAAAAGCAGACATCACACAGGGAAAAATATTATGTTTGACTATACCAAAATTAGAGATTTTATAGACAAAATACACAGATGAAGAATAGGAAAAGATATTTGCAAGGGATAATATCCAGAAAGACATTGAGTTAATGAGAGATTAATATCTACAACACTCAAAAACTCCTTCAAAATCAATAAGAACAGGAAACCCAATAGAAAAATGAGCAAATTATATATATATATATATAAATTTACAGAAGAGGAAACTCAAGTAACTAACAAGCAAGAAAATAACAACAAAAAAAAAGCCTGAACTTACTAGTAAACAATGAAATGCAAACTATCATTAGATATCCCCATCAAGTTAGCAAAAATTGGAAAGAAAAAAAAAGGCAAATACCAAATGTTGCCAAGGATATGGGAAAACACCAACCAAACCTTTTGCACAGCTAACAGGAGACAAAACCAGATCAGCTGAACTGAAAAGCAACTGACAGAATTTACAGACTTCATTAATTCTGAATTACATGTTTTTTCTGTGCCATGAACTGAGGGGGCGATGTCTTGCTGATAACACTATGCCCATTCATCTAATTTCCAATGGAGCTTAAATTCATTATGACTAACCGAACTTATCACCCTGCCCTACCCATGCATTCCACCCCCACTTTGTTTCTTCTATTCAAGTCCCTGAGAGGTTAATGGCATCTCTATTTACTCCACCAGCTAAAAAAGGTAAGTTGAGTCAACTTGAATTGTTCCCATCCTCACTGCCACTCCTTAGTTGGTTACCCATTTGATGATCCCACCTCTAAAGTGGTCTTGAATCCCTCCACTTCTTTCTATCCCCACTGTCACAAATGTAATACAAGATCCAATTACTCCTCTCTTAAATGATTACAGTAGCCTCAATCCTGCATCTTCCCCTTCCCTCTCCTATTTACACTGCACACCAGCTGCTAGAGTGGTCATTGCAAAAGGTTCACCTAACTCCCTTACTTAACAATCTTTCAGCAGCTCACCAAAGTTCAAGTTCTTTAAGTTGGGTCTTGCATCTTCACCACCTGGCTCCTGCCTCTCCAGCCTTATTGCTCTTTGCTATCCCACACTCAACCTGTGACCCAGAAACACAGACCTGGTGACAACTCCAAAGCCGGTCAATTAAAAGGAAATTTGATTATTTAAATAATTAGTTACAATGGATTATCAGAATAAATCATTTCCACTATAAGCATTTTTATAACTATGTATTTTTATGATTGCAGAGAAAAATTGCATAAGCAATACAAAGATTTATACTATATGTATAAATATCCATATAGCATTTACCCAGATTTCAGCAACTGTTTATATTTAGCCCCATTTACTTTGTCTTTATAATTCTGTCTCTATTTTTTCATATCATTTTTCTGAGCTATTCGAAAGTATGTTGGAGAATCATCCCCCTTAATCCCTAAATACCTCAGAGTGTTCTCCTAACAAGGACACTCTCATACATACTCATGTACAATTAACAAAATCAGGAAATTTAACATTGAGGTGACACTATTATCTACTCCACAGTCCATTTTCGAATTTGATCAATTGTCCTGAAAATATCCTTTAGAGTTATGTGCGTTTTGCCAGAGTAGGTTCCAATCCAGGATTACACATTGTATCTAGTTGTTCTGTCTCCTTGGTCTCTTTTGATCAGCTTCTCATTGTCTTTCTTGACCTTAATTGAAAAATTGATAGAACAATTCATTTTTAAATTGTTCAGGCCAGTTCTTTTGTAGAAGGTCCCCCAACTTGCACTCATCTCATGTTTCCTTATATTTAGATTAATGTTTTACATTTTTGGCAGAAATACATGACATCCTTCTCAGTGCATCCCATTCAGAGGGACTGTCTGACCCAGTATTAATAATGTCAATTTTATCACTTGGTTAAGTGGCATCTGCCAGTTATGCTTTAAAGTTATGATTTAAAATTAGTATTTAACCATGTTTTACATGTTTGTCTTAAACCACATAAATGTGCATTCATTCACCAAGCTTTTGACTCAGGCCTAGGCTTTTTCTTTGAGGATAGGTCTGCACCTAGATCTTTAAGCCATTTTCAGTGCATGTCCTGGAGTGCATTAAGATTTTCAATGTCAGTTTCTTTCAAGAAAAGAACTGCAAGTCACCTTCAAAGTGCTGAATTATTCTAGAGTTATTATTTTCCCAGTCATTGACAAAAGCAACTTTTTCCCAAAATTTCAACTTCGTTTTCATGGGAACAGTTCTCTATTCACTCACTTGTTCTTTGGTAGATACAATTTTTAACTAATTTATGATTACAATAATAAGTGCAACTGGAATAATGTAGCTGCCTGATACTGGTATGCATACAACTTAATTGGTGTTTGCACACATATAAAACTTAATTGATGTTCAAATTGATGTTTGAATCAAAGCTATGAGCACTCCTACCCCATGAGCAGTTAGGATGCTGTGAGCATTGGCTGATATGTTTTTCAGAGAGAATGGCAGGTGTGGGTTAATCTAGCAAGGTAATTGAGTAGAGGCAGTTAACAGAACCTTTGCTGTAAATTAAATTTCCCAGAATTGAGGGACATGAGTTTTCAGACTGAAAAATCCCACGAAGCACCCGGCAAAATAAATTTAATTAAATCATCACAGAGAAATAATACTTCACTGGGATTAAGAGAAAAATCTAAAAGAACCCATAGAGGAAAAAAATTAAAGGAGTCATAATTGTATCAGATTTTTCAACAGGCTTCAAAATTCTTATGGAAAATGATTTTCAAGACTTTTGAACAAACTGAACCAAGTATAAAGGAAGCCAACCCAGCAACTACTCAGTTATGCAAGTTCCCAAACAGTCTTAGGAAGGTTGCAAAGGATATACAAGGAATATGATAACACAAAGACTCGGGATCCAAGCAACAGAGGGCCCAACCCAGAAGTGTGACAAAGTATAAGCTGTCCAGGGTGGAGAAGGAAGATGTAAGGAAGCAGGAGGTCAGTCTCAGGGGGAAAAACCACAAAGCATGGAATTGATTCTCTAATGTCTTTGAACATTTAGAAATACTACTGCAAGGCATTGGGCAGATTTGAAGGAACACAGGGAATAAGGAGCAATAAATATCTCAAAAACTAAGCAAATGACAAATACTGAAGCACCTCATAACTAGAAAAAACAGTTGTACAAAAAACAAAACAAAAACAGTAGCAGGATAATCTTGGCTGAACAAAGAATAACATTTATAGAGAGTAAAGTAAACTCCATCTATTGACTTAACAAAAAATGACAGAACTAGAAAGTAAGCTTTATGAGAACTGAAACCTTATCCTATTCACTGATACATCCCAGTATTCAGAACAGTGTATGGCACATTAAATATTTTTTAAGTGATTTATCTTTTTTTTTTAATGATAGTATCTCAGCTCAAATTTTTCAGTAAAAAGTAACAGAACCCTTTTTTTAAAAAAAATCTCTAAGGTGAGGAGAATTCCTGGCGCCTTACAGAAAAGTAGCTAATGAGAAGTGTCCTGCCATTCTCACAGACATTTCATCTACATGGAAACATACTGTTTTCACAGATTGTCCCCCAGATCAACCTTCCATCTTGGTGTCCCAGCCTTGGATATTCTGAACTAGGTCACTCCATGCTCATGTTGCACTTGTTAAAATAATTCACTGAATTTGAAGCTCTGTCAGTTATCATCAGGGTAGGGTGGGGGCAAATCCCTTGTCCTTAGAGGCATAGTCGTTCATGAGGTTAGCCTACATTCACAATGAAGAAAACTTTCTAATGGTTTTTACACCCACTTCCCCACCCCAACTGCATAGTTTGGTTCTACAAGTGTCTATTTCCACACAACTGTAGAGCTCTAATCATTAACAACATAGAAGATCATTTTTCCCAATGATCTTTAACCTTTTCTTCCTGATTACCAACGTAATAAATGAAAAACTGCAGAGACTTTGGAAAATGTAAAGAAGAAATACAGTCTTTCCAAATGACCAGAGACAATACTATTAACCTTTTGGTGGGTTTTTTTGCCTGAAATCTTACTGTTGCAAGTATAATTTTGTGTCATTTATTAACAAGAAGAAATGAGTATTTCTTCAATCATTAAAAAAATCTCACAAGCAATATGAAAGATTGTTTCAAAATTATTGCCTTTAGAGGATAGTTTTCACTGCTATATAGACACCTTTTATAAAACTGGAATGGGGGCCAATTTTTCTCAGAAAAGCCCTCATAGGGCATTTCCTTAGAGTACTGACTCTTGGGACATTCCTGTGATATAAGGGGGTACTGCCTAACATCCAGGGCTCTGGACTCGGACTTTGAATCTAATCCAGTGTGCCTCCCACCAGCCCATGACCTTGGAAGTTCCCTTCTCTGAAATTTCCTTTTATCTATAAAATGGGGATATTAATATCTCCCTCCCAGGGGTATTAAGAAGATTAAAAGAAATATGACATATCAAGTGCTTAGCACCACACCTAGAAAAGAATAAGAGCTTGACAAATACTAGCTACCACCATCCCCCTCCCTTTCATCAGCCTTGTAATTAAGGGTTAAGAGAAGCATACACTCATGAGATTGGTTACATCTTCTGCTGTTAAAATGGCCTCTCAGAGCTTGTTGTCTGCTTATTTGATCTTGCATAATTCTATGCCAATTCACATTTGTTTCTTTTTTGAATACAGGAGTATTTTGCCTTCAAAGTAAGCATTCTACCTAATACTCTCATTCATTGTGTGTCCTACCTTCTTATCCTTGAGAAACTTAAAATATCTAATTGCCAACTTTGGCCTCAAGCCATGTGTGAGAAATTAAAGGTGTAGAGTTACTACTATGTGGATATAAAGTGAGAAGAAGAAAGAATTGACATTAAGATGAGTACCAACTGGGCTAAATGCTTTTTTTCACCAAAATTCTGCAATATAGGTAGATTACTCCTTCTTGGCAGATGAAGAAACCTTGGCTCAGAGAGGGGAAGTGACTTGCCCACAGTCATACAGCCAGGAAGTGGCTGTGAATCCTCTCAGATTTCAAAGCCCTGGCTTCTTCCACTTGTCATAGTGCCTCCAAAATATGTGCTGCCCAAACAAGTTCAGAGAACACTCCACTACCCATAGTAGTATTTACTAAGCAGTTGATCGATGCCCATGCTAAATCTTTTCATATATTACATCATGTAATCCTCCTATCAACCTTAGGAAGTAGATACAGATGTCATCCCCAATTAACAGAAGAGGAAACTGAGGCTCAGAGAAGTGAAGCCACATGTTGAAGGTCATGCTGCTACAAAGAGTCACTGTTAGCATTCCAACCCCTGTTTACCTGAGTCTCAAGAACAGGCTCTGAACCACCATACCTTCCTCCTTCCCTTTTCTTCCTTGCTTCTCACGCCAGCTCAAAACATCTAGTTGAAACAAAGAAAGTTGATTTTTATATCCCAATTTCTTCAGGTTTCCTACTGATTTTCTAACTCATTCCACAATTAGTAAACATGTAGTGAACATCCCAGGAGTCAAGGGAGACAAAGACCTTTGCAAAACAGTTCCTGTGGTGCCCATAGTTATCCAACTATGGCATCCCAGAAGGCAAACCTGGCTGCAAAGCCACAGTTTGCCAGACCTCTTCATTGTCCCGTTGCCAACAGCTACCCCAGTAGAGATGGTATCAGTGACGTAACTAACAATGAATTAAAATGTCTTCAAGCCTGAAATCACTTTTCAGAGAATCAGGCCAAAGTCCAAAGCTCTTTTTCAAGCTTCTCTCCTCTAAGGCTGAGGATCTACTTTCCTCTTTTTTTTTTAGGTTTCTGAGAAATAGGACAGAACAACACAGACTGTGCCCCTCTGCTGGGAGAGGAGGCCGATGACTGGCCCATATGGGGAATATAAAAGGCAGGTTGCCCTTCCTCGGGTTGGGGCCACCTCTGTGATCCAGAATGTGCTCTGAGCACCCAAGGGAGATGAGGCAAGAAGTAGGCTCCCATTGAGCCCACATTCATGCTTAGCTTTTCACCGGCCTTGTCTTGCTACCTCAGTCCCCTTCTCCTTTTTTTGCTCCCTCAAAAAACTCACTTAAACACTGGACACCATTCTAGGTTCTGCTCCTAAGAAACCCAACCCATAACAGTTGGTACCAGAAGATGTCCTAGGAAACAAACACTGCGTGCCTCCGCAAAGCAACTGCTAAGACTTTCACCTTCAGCAAGCAGGATGCGGTAGAGCTGGAGGGGTACGCCAGCTGCTGCCATGGCTCTGGCTGAGCACTGCAGATCTGTTACAGAGAGAACAGGAGGGACTCACTGATAGACCATTTCAGAGGGCTTGCTTGGCAGCATTTAGAGACCTCACCTCCGATAGCAGGAGGCTGAGAGAACTGAGGAACGGGCATTGCACTGCATTCTAAGAGCAGCAGAACTTCCAAGAACGACAATTCTCTGCTAGATGTGTCCCCTTACACCAAAGACTAGGCCCTGATAGGGGAGGTGGGGACCCCGATTCTTGGGAGAGGCTGTCTGAACCCTCTGGGCCTGCAGAAGTGTCCCCTGTCCCCTTGCTAGACAATAGAGCTCTACGCCCACCCCTACCTGGCTGGAAAACAAGTAAGGTGCTTTAGAAAACAGTGCCCTGCCCTCCTAGTGACTTGCCCTACCCTGTCTCCTGGCCAGCAGACCGATACCCAGGGTGAAACCGCAGCATGGACCAGCTCAGGAAGTGCTAGGCTGCTGAGGAAAGCAAAGGATTGAGCATCAGGCCTGGCCAACATGCCCAAGCCCAAACTGGAGGAGAGTGCCCATGAAGGATTCCAAGGGTGATGGAGCAAGGCAGGTGACCCAGAAGCTGGATAAGGTAAAGCTTGTTGAGGTGGAGGGCTCCTCTCCAGTTGTCATAGGATGTGACAACGAGGCAAGGGCTCCAGGTGACAGTTCCAAAATGCTGTTGGGTTGGCTCTTGAAATTGGGAAGAGCAATGAATTGAATAGTGTAGAGATGCCACAACCGCCCTTGCACACTGGACAGAAACACTGTAAGGCTCAGAGAAGTTGGCTTTCTCAAACGGGCCTACTATATAAAACAGGAACACCTGTTAGAGGCTCTAACAGACTAACTAACACACTCCCTTTTGAAACGAGCTAAGAAGTTAAACCTCCCCCTCTTTGTGGACTTCTAACCCAACCTTCTTAGTTTCAGGAATCTCACCATTCCAGTCCTGGGCAGTTTCAAAGTGCACAGCCTCCTTGATGCCAGCAAATCTGCCAGAGAGCCACTGACTCACAGTTAGCCCCTCCTGTTTCCATGAACTTCCCCTTTAAAGTGTTCTTGCTCTGCACGGCACTTCGGGGATGGTCTTGGGATGCTTGTCCACCATCTTTCAGGTTGCCAGCTTCCTGAACCTTTAAGCAACCTTTCCTTTTCAACAACACTTGTCTCTCAAATTTTGGCCTTTTGAATGACGAGCAGCCAAACTTGGGTTCAGATCTGGCTGACAGCTGAGTAACACACCCAGCAGCCGACCGTGTTCCCTGGGAAGGCCTGGAGGACTCTCCTTTTACCAACATGGTAAGAAATGTGTTGGTGAGGTTGGTGACAGTGTCATGAGAAGCTCAGTGGTGGCTGTCTTCTATAGGAGGTGCTGCTGTAGAACTGGGCTCCCTAGAAGACAGTGGGTAATAAAATTCCAGAAGAGCAAAGACCAAGAGAAGCACTCAACCATAAGCAACAAAGGGCTGTAATTACCATAAAGGGCAACAAGGGGCCCTGACCCACAGGGATCTAGATAGATGGCTCATCAAACACAGTAATCTTGGGAGCAAATTAAGACAGCCAACTAGGGTGCTGCTTAACACACACAATCAAAAAGATTGAGTGGTAAGCAAAAGAATGAGGTCAGAGCCGTTCAGGGGCAGAGGACCAATGAGGTCACCCTAGTTGGCTTAGCAAGGCTTAGAAGGGCCTCTTGATGGGGTTTAATGCTCTGCACGTGCCATCTTGAAATTGTTAATAATTTTATCTTTAAATCTGTTTTGTAGGGGATGTCCTGCTCGGTTTAGCCAATAGAGATGAACAGGGACTCAAAGGTAGTGCCATTCCCACCATCTCTCATATCCTCTACCTCCTAGTAGCTACCCTCATTCTGGCCTCATTGCCCACTTCTGAGTCCAGTGACCCCCCAGCCCTCTGCCTGGGCAGAGCTGAGTACAGACACAAGGAGAGATGAGGCTGGGCATGCTGGCTCCCCAGGGCAGGGCATGGGGGTGGCTGCCTCTGCCTCTGGTCTCCCAGCACAGAGCTTGCCATAACTGTAGGGGCTCCTTCCGCTGTGGGTTGAAGCAGGTGGCCTGTGGGAAGGGGAGACCATGTCAGGTGCTGAAGGTATCCTAATGCCTGCACACCCTCCCTTCCACCCTCCCTCAGTCTGGTTTGTGTTTGTCTCTTCAGACTAGTTTGAGGAACCTTCTAGGGAGAAGCCACACAATGCAAAGTGTATAACTTTAGTGATTCCACATCCAAGTTGAACCCTGTAATATTTGCATTTAAAATTGGCTTTGCATAAGAAAGATAAAGGTGAACAGTAAAATTCATGCTAATAATCTTAAATGTCAACTTACCTTAGAATTACATTAAATAGCAAATAAAAAATACTGTGGCAAGCTGAAAGAGAAATGGCAGAAGAAAGAAAAAGGTTTTTCATGTTAGTATCTCTAACAGGACACTTTCCCTGTTTTTTGAAAAAGGGCCCCAACATTTTCATTTTGCTCTGAGCCCCTTGAACAGCATCCCTCTTCTTGTCCCAGATTCAGCTTCTAAGAAACCTGACACAAGACACATGCCAACTTGTCCAAGAAAGAAAAAACTAAATCCGCCTCTCCCCAGCCCCACAAGAAAAACCATGGAAGCCACAGGAGACAGGCCCCGCATCCTGCCAGCCAGAGCAGAATCCAGCTCTCCTCAGTCTCATACCTTCTCTTTCTCCTAACTCCCCTTGAGCTCCTCCTGACACAAGTAGACAGAGTCACCTCCGGCTCCTTCCCATTCACTTCATGTGCGAGTGTAGAGCACCTAATAATAAAGCTACCGTTTACTAAGCACAATAGGCTTGTCAGAGAAGTGTTTACCATGTCTTACGGCCAATATCCAGGTCAACCCTAAGTGATAGGCAAGATATTTGTATAGTTCTATAACAATCTATAGATAAATCATATTCTTGCCGTGCAAATTCAGTTTCTTCACAAATCACATTCCTAAGCCTATGGCACCCCACTGTGTAATTCTCTATTAGCCACTGGAAATTGTACCCCTTCTCTCTCCCTCAGGCAATGACAAGTGTATTCCAACCATGAGCCACTAAATCCATGACCCTTGCCCCACAGCTGGGGCCCTTGTGAGCAGCGCTAGGAACAGGCTCCGATTTCTCTACATTATCAGATCTGGCCAAGCCTGTTGTTTTTCATGCAAGGTAGATCAACAGACCCTGTTAATGCCTAAACAGGCAGGACTGGGCTTGGCCTCAAAGAAGGAAGGAGGGAGGCAGCCATGCAGATTTTCCTTTCTTAAAAGCCAGTACCACAAATTGCCGTTGGTATCTACTTCTTCCTATTGCCATTTAGTTTCAGAGGCAAAAACTCTATAAAAAGGGAGTCAGGTAGATTGCAGAGGAGGATGTTAGGGTCTATAGCTTTTAGCCATAGATATCTGCCTTTGACCTAAAACAGTGTTTTGCAACCGGGTATGGTTTTGCCCAACTTATTTGACAATCTGTGGAAACATTTTTAGTTATCACAATTTAGGGTTGGGGGAATGCTGTGGGCAGAGGCCAGATGCTGCTAAAGATCCCATAATGCACAGGGCAGCACTCCCTGATAAAGAATTATCCAGCCCCAAATCTCAACTCTTATTTAAGGAAACAAGAAGAAGAAAAAGAAACTCAAATATTTAAGGGCCTTTCATGTGTCATATGACCTACACATATACATATACATAGACACACATCATTGAATTTTCACAATTCCACAGAGTGATGTCCATTTCCAAAATGGGAAAATGGAATCCCAAATTAAGTGGGGACTTCACCCAGCTAGTAACTGGCAGAGGAGGAATTTGAACTTGGCTCTGGGTGATTCTCAATACACTATGAGCTCCATAAAGACAGGGACCATGCCAACTTTGCTTACCTCTGTTTACCCAGTGCCTAGCAGAAGTTGGTACCTAACAGAATTCAATAGACACTTACTTGAATTAATAATGGATAAATAAATGAATGCCTGAGTCAATGGCCCTGAAGTACATGCTCATTTATTCCCATCACTTCTTGAGAATAATAAAGATCCTTACAATATCTCTCCAGGGTTCCAGTAAGGAACAGGTCATGTTCAGTTATGAACATGGTCAGAAACAGAAAACTTCCCAGGCCCACTCAAGTTAAAATGGAAGCTTATGTTGAGAACACAGAAGTATTAAAAAAGCAAAGCACAGCCATGATGTAAGGGCTTGAAAAGCCATCAGGAATCAGAATGCTCCATCATCTGTACCGCTTGGTTTTCTCTCCCAGCTGATATCTTCCTTTGTTTAACCATCTTGCAAATGGTTTAATATACCAGCTTCAGCTCTGTTTTGACTCTGAGAGTCCCCATTGCCTCTTACCTTGGTTTTACTTAACTGTGAAATTGAAAAAAGGAAATCTCATTTCAAATACAGTAGGGAGGCCAGAAGGGGGTACTTTCACACCCTACAACTTGTCTCAATTGCAGGGGCAAACAGGAAGAGACTTATAGAATTTCCTACCTTGCATTCCCATAAGAAGAAGCCTACATTATTACACCAGATAGAGGAAGGAAGAATTACTTCTTCCACAGCAACAAATTCAGCCAGTAAGAAAATACCATGACTCAGCTAATGAGAAACTGTTACTAACCTGAACACTTGCCTTCCTGCAATGAACTTTCATTCAAAAAATCCCCTCCCAACTTCCTCCTTTTCTCTATAAAGTAACATTCCTCTACTTTGATCTTTGATCTCCAGACTTGCTTATGGTTTATCATAGCCTGCATGTCCCAAATGGCAATTGTTCTGCTGTTCCTGAATAAAACTTTCTTGCTGGTAAAATAACTAGTTGTTCTACTTTTTTTTCTTAAAGTATCATTAATATACAATCTTATGTTTCAAATGTACATCACAGTGGTTCGAATAGTCCCTATGATCAACTTATATTGTAATTGTGAATTATTGTGCCCTTCTATCCCCCTCCCTCTCTTGGTAACCACTAGTCACTTCTCAATGTCTATGAGTATAATGCTGTTTTGTTCCTTCTGTTTGGCTTTGTTTTTATATTTCACAAGTAAGTGAAACCATATAGTATTTGTCATTCTCCACCTGTCTTATTTCACTGAGCATAATATCGTCTAGATCCATCCATGTTGTTGCAAATGTAGGATTTCTTTTCTTTTTAAGGCTGAGTAATATTCCATTGTGTGTATGTACCACATCTTCTTTATCCATTCATTTATTGATGGACACTTAGGTTGCTTTCATATCTTGCCTAATGCAAATAGTGCAATGATAAACATAGGTGTGTATATATTTTTTCAAATCAGGGATTTTGTTTTCTTCTGGGAAAGTCCTAGGAGTTTAATTACCCGGTCAAAAGGTATTTCTGTTTTTATTTTTTTGAGGAACCTCCATACTGCTTTCCACAATGGTTGAACTAATTTACATTGCCATCATCAGTGTAGGAGGGATCCTCTTTCTCCACATCCTCACCAGCATTTGTTGTTTGTTTTTTGGATGTTGGCCATCCTAACTTGTTGTTGAGAGTTTTTATCATGAATGGATGTTGAAATTTGTCAAATGATTTTTCAGCATCTACTGAGATGATCATGTGGTTTTTATCATTCTTTTTGTTAATGTGGAGTATGATATTGATGTATTTACAAATATTGTACCATCCTTGCATCCCTGGAATAATTCCCACTTGGTCATGCTGTATGATCTTTTTAATGTAATTTTGGACTTGGTTTGCTAATATTTTGTTAAGGATATTTGATCTATGTTCATCAGGGATATTGGTCTGTAATTTTCTATTTTTGTGGTGTCTTTGCCTGGTTTTGGTATTAGAGTGATGCTGGCCACATAGAATGAGTCTGGAAATATTCCCTCCTCTTCTACATTTTGGAATGCTTAAGAAGGATGGGTACCAGCTCTTCTTTAAATGTCTGATAGAATTTGGCTGTGAAGCAATCTGGACATGGAGTTTTGTTTTGGGGGAGTTATTTGATTTAATTGCTGGTAACTGGTCTGTTCAGATTTTTCTGTTTCTTTGTGGGTAAGTCTTAGAAGGTTGTATTTTTCTAGGAATTTGTCCATTTCTTCTAAGTTGTCCAATTTATTGGCATATAATTTTTCACAGTATTCTCTAATGATTTTTTGTATTTCTGTGGTATCAGTTGTGATTATTCCTTCTTCTTTTCTGATTCTGTTTATGTATGTACACACTTTTTTTTTTCTTGGTAAGTCTAGCTAGGGGGTTATCTATTTTGTTAATTTTCTCAAAGAACCAGCTTCTGGTTTCACTGATTTTTTTTTTCTATTGTTTTATTCTTCCCTATTTTATTTATTTCTGCTCTGATCTTTATTACATCCCTTCTTCTACTGACTTTAGGCTTCATTTTTTCTTTTTCTAGTTTCTTTAATTGTGAGTTTACACTGTTTATTTGGGATTGTTCTTTCTTGAGGTAAGCCTGTATTGCTATGTGCTTTCCTCTCAGAACTGCTTTTGCTGCATCCCACAGATTTTGGGATGTTGTATTTTTGTTTTCATTCATCTCCATGTATTGCTTAATTTCTGTTTTAATTTGTTCATTGATCCATTAATTATTTATAAGCATGTTGTTTAGCTTCCATGTATTTGTAGGTCTTTTTGTTTTTTGTGTACCGTATTTATAGTTTCATACCATTGTGGTCTGAGAAGCTGCTTGATACAATTTCAATATTTTTAAAATTTATTGAGGCTCTTCTTGTGACCTAGTATGTGATCTATTCTAGAGAATGTTCCATGTACACTTGTGAAAAGGGTGTGTCCTGCTGCTTTGGGGTGGGGTGTTTTGTAGATATCTAAGTCCATTTGATCTAATGTATTGTTCATTGCTTCTGTTTCCTTATTTATTTTCTGTCTGGATGATCTTTTGATGTGAGTGGTGTGTTAAAGTCTCCTAAAATGAATGTGTTGCAATCTATTTCCTCCTTTAATTCTGTTGGTATTTGTTTTACATATTTAGGTCCTCCTATCTTGGGTGCATAGATATTTATAATGGTTATACTCTCCCATTGGACTGATCCCTTTATGTGACATCCTTCTTTGTCTCTTGTTACTTTCTTTGTTTTGAAATCAATTTTGTCCAATATAAGTACTGCTACTCCTGCTTTTTTTCCCCCTATCATTTGCATGGAATATCTTTTTCCATACCTTCACTTTTAGTCTGTGTATGTCTTTGCATCTGAAATGAGTCTCTTAATAGGCAGCATATAGATGTGCCTTGTTTCCTTATCCATTCTGCCACTCTATGTCTTTTCATTGGTGCATTCATTCCATTTACATTTAAGGTAATTATTAATAGCGATGTACTTACTGCCATTTTATTAGTTGTTTTCTGGCTGTCTTTTATAGCTCTTCTCTGTTCCTTTCTTCTCTTCTTCTCTTTTCTTATTATTGATGGTTTTCTTTGGTGTTGTAATTGGATTTCTCTTTTTTAATTTATTTTTGCATGTGTGTATATTCGTGGTTGGCTTTAGTTTTGTGGTTACCAAAGGTTCAAGGATAGCTTCCTTACTATGTAATATTCTATCTTAAATTCCTTATTACTCTATTTCAAACACAATCTAACAGTATTTTTTCCTTCTTCCTCCTCCACATTTTCATGTTAGATGTCATAATCTGCTCTTTTTGTGTATCCCTGGACTGATTTTGTGTATAGTTGATCTTGCTTCTTTTGTTTTGTTCTACTTTCTTACTTCCTTGGTAATTAGTTGGTTTACTTCCTTTACTGTGGGTTTATTTTCACTGGTTAAAGTCTGTTAGCCTTAGGGTTATTTCCATCTACAGCAGTACCTTTAATATACCATGTAGGGCTGGCTTAATGTTGTTGTGAATTCCTTCAATTTATGTTTATCTGGAAATTGTTTAATATCTGCTTCAAATTTAAATGATAATCATGCCAGGTAGAGGGTACTTGGTTGGAGGTCCTTCTGTTTCAGTATATTAAATATGCCATGCCATTCCCTTCTTGCCTGTAGAATTTCTGTTGAGAATTCTGCTGATAGCCTGATGGGATTTCCTTAAGTAATTTTTATTCTCTCTCTGGCTGCCTTCAACACTCTCTCTTTATCCTTGAGACAATGAACTTTACACTTTAATTATTATATGTCTTGGTGTTGTCTTGGGGTACATTTTGTTAGGGGATCTCTGTGCTTCCATGACCTGAGTGTCTATTTCCTTCCCCAGATTGGGGAAGTTTCCTACAATTATTTCCTTAAAGAGACTTTCTCTCCTTTTATCTTTCTCTTCTCCTTCTGGTATGCCTATTATGCAAATACTGTTTCATTTGGTCACATAGCTCTCTTAACATTCATTCCTAGAGATCCTTTTTTCTCTCTGTTCCTCAGGTTCATTTTCCTAATTGCCATTTCATTTACCGTCTCCTCTACATGTTCTAGTCTACTCTTAAATCTGTCCATTGTATGTTTCATAGCAGATACTGTATTCGTCAGCTCTGAGTGGCTCTTTTTCAGGTTTTCTATCTCTTTGTTGAAGTTCTCCCTGAGATCTTGAATACTTTTCTGTAAATCTGTGACTTTTACTCTGAAATCTTTTCAAGAAGATTGGTGATCTCTATTTAATTTAGCCCTCTTTCTGGGGTTCTTATAGTTTTGTTTGGATCATAGTCCTCTGCCTACTCATTTTGCTAGGGTTTCTGTGTTTCTTCCTTTGTATTAGATGTCCCTGCTATGCTTTCTGGCCTATAGAATAATAGCTTTATGAAAAACACATCCTGTGGTGCCCAGAAACTCAAAATTATTTTCTGTCTAGTGCCTGGTTCCATTTTGTGGGGGCCCCAGCTGCTGATGTGCCATGGGCAAGGCTGCCTTTCTGTCTTCTCTGGATGGGTCGTTTGCTTCCACCATCCATGCCTTTGTGATCACCTTGGGAGTCTCTGATGGGCTCACTGTGGGTGGGGCTGCCCTCTGCCTGGCCTGCAGCAATAGTGTGCCTGTAGGGTTAATGGGTTGGGCAGACTTATGTTTAGCTCTGCCCTGGCCAGATACACAGTATAAGGTTTGGACACCTGCAGGGAGGAAGGAATTCTTGGGGTTGCCTCCTGTAGGCACCTCCCTGACTGGGCTGAAATGGACTCAAGGAAGATGGGGGAGTCTCCCTCTTTCTGCCAGGCAGCAAAGTCTGATGCTGCCACTGGACAAAATGGGTTGGCTCCCAGCAGCATGTGCAGGCAGGAGTCTCAGGGCTGCATTGCCAGCAAGGGGAATGGCACGTATGGGGCTCCCAAGACTTCCCAATCTGTTGGGCTGAGGGAGGTCTGGTCCACCAGCCTTTTCTCCTGAGGAGAAAGTTCCATCCAACCCTCATCCTACTGGTACCCCTTCCACCGCTGGCAAGTCTTTCAAACTGCCACTTCTGCTTTGGGTCCCAGGACTGGTGGAGCATGCCTGCCCTCCACATTGGCTGGAGTCTCAGCCTCCTAGAGTGTTCCACCAGTTCCTGGTGTCCAGCCCCACTACTCACCAGAACCCACTGTAATGTGAGCCCATGATCCCAAGGCAGATCTTCAGGGCCAGGTATGCAATGCTTCTGGGCTCCTGCTCTCTCCCTGTTTCATTCTTCTTTCTCCTGCCTGTAGGCTGGGCTTGGGGGAGGGCTTGGATCCCACTTGGTCTCAGCCTTGCCACTTTACCCTTTTCTGTGTGGTCTTCTCTTCTTTCTCAGGTGTAGGTGGTCTGTTCTGCAGTCTTTGAAAGGAAAGGAGCGACAAACAGCAGCAATTCACCAGAGAATTCCGCTTTATTAGGGAAAGGTGCTGGGTTATATAGGAAGGGGCATGGGGTGATTGTGGTGTTACTTCTACGGGGCTGGTGGCTATTGGCTACTAGGTGCTGGGATTGGGAGGGGGGAGAGAGGTGATTGGGCTTCAGGTGGCGCTGGCGGGAACCGAGGACCCGGAAGAGAAGCAGGAAGTTAGCCATCTTATGAGTGGGGGCCCTTCAGTCTTCAAGTCATTTTCAGGTTGTGTTGTATTTGCTGTATTTTCTTCTTTAATGTGCTTTTGGGAAGATGTTTCTGCCTTGCCTTCCTATTCCACCATCTTTAATCCAATCTTCCTGGCTGTTTGACTTTTAAGGTGGATAACTAGCTTAGTCTGTCCATATCCCAGTTATACACTCCCAAAGGGGAGATTGGTGTAGCCTGGGCTAACCTTCAAGATGACTCTGGCCCCAGCCAGACAACTTCAACTTCATGAGATACCCTGAGTGAGAACTGGCTAACAGAACCTCATCAAGCCTGAGGACCATGAGCAGTAAAAATGTTGTTTTAAGCAACTACCTTTTGGGAAATTTATAACATAGCAATAAGTAAATATAATAGCTTTTGATA
This sequence comes from Manis pentadactyla, assembly GCF_030020395.1. NCBI lineage: Eukaryota > Metazoa > Chordata > Mammalia > Pholidota > Manidae > Manis > Manis pentadactyla. The sequence continues at coordinate 42,498,888 of NC_080020.1, read as the reverse complement.
TCAAAAGTGGGTTGCTGCTAAAAACTTAAGCATGTGGCATAATTATAATTCTGCTTCCAATTCTAATATCTGAAGAGCAAATATATGTTTCTTATCACAGACCACAGTGTCACAATCATCCTGTGTTTGAACAGCAGGCAGAAGTTGGAGGGGTCCTGAAGGGCATACTAGTGTGTGGATAAAACTGCAGTATTTCCAGAATCTCTTGCCTGGCTTTAGTGCATCTCCATATCAATAGGTGTTGCCAAGGGTTGGAGGGAAGTAGTAGATCTCCATATCAATAGGTAATTACATGGACAAGCAGAGGGCTTATCTGGACTGGAGAGGTTGGGTGGACCTCTCTCTTCTGCAGCTGGGTCAAGAGAGACATGGGATAACTGCTTGTAAGAAATAAATGGGTTTCTCCCACTTTATTTCTCCCTTTGAGTGATTTCAGTTTCAAATGTATTTTGCCCTGGGATTTTTCCCCCAGACTTACATAGTGAAAGGCTAAAGCATCTTGATAGTGACTTAAGGGAAAGGGAGGAAAATGCAACTGGAAGCTGGAGGAAAGGGAACCCTTGTGGGTGGTGGAAAGTTTGGTGACACTGCTGTGTGGTAAATGTGGAAAAGTAGGAAATGTTCCATAATGAACATAATGATCTGGCCAACCTACCTGTAGTTAAAAGCAAAAGAGAGAGAACAGCTTAAAAAAGAACTTGTTTGGGTTTTGAGCAAATTTTAGAGAGTATATAAAAGAGCTTGGGTTTTCTGGGTTTGAAAATAAAACTAGTTAAGCCCAAGCTCTCCAGAGGGAAAACAATTCTCAAATTTTAAATGGCTTTCCAGGAAAGGGTGGGTATAGCATTTTTTGTTAAGAGCTCAGAAAGGTTTAAGAAGGTACTTCATTAACCCTTTCAGAACAAAATCCTTCTATAGACCTTAAGGGTGTGCCTGCCTTTCTTAATTAAACAACAGGATTTCTAAGACCCTAAAGCATTGCCCCACAGCGGCGGAAAAGGGCCCCCAAGGTAGAAAGGATTTAACAAGGACTGAAGGCTTTGTAGCCATGAATTTTCTCAAAATGGAAGGAACTCCAGGAAGAATTATAACCAATCCTTAAAGTTTTTTTAGAATCAGCTTAAACTGGAGGAGGAGATAGTACAGGACAAAATGAGAGCTTTGGATTCCAGAACTTTCATGGACAGGAGCAGGCTCAAAAACTACTCAGGAGAGATACAAGTTACATTTCATAGGAAAGGAAGGTTAAATCCAGAAAGTGGAACCAGAGCTCAGAAGGAAGAGCTGTGAGGAAGCACTGAATAGAACTGGACTCTCATCAGGGAACTTGCAATATGTTTACTGCAGTTTTCAGAGGACCCCTGTCCCACCATTGTACGCTGGGTGTGGAAGACAGATAATTGTCTTTTTAGTTCACAGGTAACTCAGATAGAAAAGAATCACTCTTGAAAGGCTGTAACCAAGAAACTGCACTCAAGGCACCCCGGCCATACCAGGAAGTGCTGTAGAGACAGGCTCCTGACTGAAGCCTGAACCTGATGGCAGGAGATGTCTGGAAGAGACTTGGGATGAGACCACTGCATTTTGCGTGAAGGAGGAACACAATTTGGGTCAGATGTAGTAGACTGTGGCAGTTCTAAAATTTGGCCTCCAAATTCTTTGACATTCTCACCATGGAAGAGTGGCATCTGTGTCTCCTTTCCTTCCATCTTGGCTCCGTAGCTGCTTGATCAACAGAAAATAGCACAATAGAAAGTGGCACTGTGCCAGTTTCTGGCCCAAGTCTTAAAAAATGAGCAGCTACTTCCTCTTCCTTGGGATGCTTATTCTTGGATCTCACCACTCATGCTGCGAGGAAGACCAAGTCACAGGGCCAAATGTCCTTGTCCCAGCACACACTGAGGTCTCAGTCTCTAGTTAGCATCAGGTACCAGATGTGAGAGTAAGAAAGCTTTCAGAAGATTCCAGTCCCAGATGATAACCAACTATACCCACATGGGAGACACTGAGACACATCTAGCTGATCCCAGGCAGGCCCCCAGAACCATGAAACATAAATAAATTCTTGCTGGTTTTCAAAAGCCACTAAGCTTTGGAGTCATTTGTTATACAGCAATAGATAACCAGGACAGTACTTTCTTTAGTTGTTTGAGTGTATGATGTTGGGGAGGAAGAATTTTCCTCTACTCTTCAAGGTTCTAGTTGGTTTAAGAATTATTAAAAAGAAAGACAACAGGCCCAAAAAGGTGTCACTTCTGCTTAGCCAAGTCCCCAAATCAGGGCCTAATACTTAAACCCAATTACAGTTTCAACCTCTCCCAGAAACATAGGCAGTCAGGAATTTTCTGATCAGCATCATGGATAAGAAATCTGTCCCATGAGTCTTCTCCATCTTCCCTAAAAGAAGATAAGGTGATCTGCACTATAAGAGCCCTGCTTTTCCCCCTGAGAGAAGTGATCTTGCCTGAAACAACCCCTTCTTTTATATTGCTAGTAACTTTTCCCCCACCCTCTTGTCTATAAAAACCTTCCATTTTGCCCAACTCTTCAGAGCATCTCTCTGCTTACTAGAGGTGATGTGGCCCAATTAATGAATTGCTTAATAAAGCCAATTAGGTCTTCAAATTGACTTGGGTTTTGTTTTTTAACAAAATTAAATTGACACATGACAGGTTAACCGGAGGAAAGTAAAACAAAGTTAAATTACATAGGTACTAGGAATCCATAGACATGAGATTCCAAAGACAATCAGGCACAATGAGATAAGTACTTCCTCCTGAACTAAGGAGAAGGAAATAGGAAAGGAAGGCAATGCACTTGAATATGAAAGAGTAAATATTCAGTAAACAAATGCTTGATGACCCACACAGAAACAATGGGACAGAGAGGAAGTTAACAGACCTAGCCACATTCCTTCCTGACTACCGTTCCTAGTTCACATGATAATGTAGTTATCTGTGGTGATGGATCTCCTCCTGGAGCAGTTCCTCCATCTAAATATTTTATGCAATTGGTAGGGTGAAAGGGCAAAGTTTCTTTGAGTCTTTTGGGTTACATACATGCTCAAGAGGCACATCTTGGGGTGGCCTGCCCTTGGCCCCTACAATGATAAAAAGCATACATAACTTTAGCAATTATAAAGTCATTACTATATAAAATAAATTAAAATTTACTATTAAAATCACAGAAGGCTTTGGAATCGAAGAGAACTATGTTCATATCCTGGGCAGCATCCAATTAGTCATATAACATCAAATGAATTGCTTTGCCTCTCTAATTCCCAGTTTCTTTCTCTTTAAAATAGAGTTAGTTAAGAACACCTACTGAATAAGCTTGTGAGGTTCTGTATCAAAGAATAAATGCAAATCTCTTAGCCCAGTGCCCGGTACATTGTAGTTGCTCGATAACTATCTCTCATCATTATTACTGGATATTGGTTGAGCTAATGTTGGCTAGCAAGGCCCCTGAGGATGAACAGGCCTTCTCTCATGGAAGCACACTAGGAATTCTATTCAGCAGGCTGGGCACATTGCCAGCTTGCCTTGTGCTACAGGCCCTGTGGCCTGATGACTCTGGAAGTGGACATTCCAAGCAGGGCTTAGGCATTTGTTTGGTTCCAGACAGAAATCACTCCAGTTCAGTGTTGGAAAATGGCTCACCTTCTAGAATTGAGCATCACTGGGTATGAAGATAAACAGATGAGAAGCAGACAAGGTAAAGGAGACAGACTTCTATCCTTTGACAAAATCAGCATTGTGCACAAAGACTTGGCTTCTATAGAGTGGATGGAGGATCTAGTTTGATTTTATGTTCTCTAGTCAGTTCAGCTATTTGCACATTAATTAAAAATTGACTTTCACAAAGACCTAAAAAAAGTTTGTACTGTGGAATATCCAAAGCAAGAGGTTGTAAGGCTCAAGACATCAGGAAACTTGCAATATAGTTAGTGATGTTAATTCAATCGTTCTTACATTTTCCTACTCATTCTATCTGATTGTGCTCTCCGGACTGGTTTCTCTGCCTTCTGTCCTGCCTAATCTGTTACCTTTACCATAGTAAACATTCTAAAGGGTGGTTCTGATCCTGACATTCCTCTGTCATTAAATCTTCGGTAGGTCCGTGTTGTTCTCTGAACAAAGTCCAAACTCTTTAACATGATGCACAAGAAATTTTATGACCTGGCTTAAACCCTCCAATGGTTCCACATTGCTTTTAGAATGGGATCCAAACTCTTCTCTATGTCCTAATAGGCCCCTCACCTCCCCCGACCCTCCACCTCCTCTCCCTCACTCCACTCGACCACAAGGCATGCCTGGTTCTTTCTTCAACTGCTCATGTCAACTGCTCCCTCATCAGGAAATCTGTTACATACACACATCAAAGTTTGTTGACTTTCTTAACAGCATTTATCATAAACTGTGATCATCTCGCTGCTCAATCTTTAGGCTCCTGAAGCAGAGATGCTATCAGCCAAAGTCACTATGACATCCTCAGCTCACAGAACAGTGCCTAGCATATAGTGTGTGCTCAAAATTGTTGTTGGGCATAAATGAAGCTCCATTTTCCAGATTTGGAATCCAAAGCTCAGAGAGTTTAGGGGACTTGCTTAAGCAGTAGGGCCTAGCCTGACTGATTTCAGAGTCCATGCTCTAGACAAGTGCTGCTCAAAGTAGCTGGTCAGTGAACTACTAGTTCCTGGTCAAAGCCTAAGGCAGTGACAGATTAGGCCAAAATGTAAAACAATGCAATGCTATCTTCACCCAGCATAGCTGCTATGAAAAAAATGTCTGCCCTACTAAAAACTGTGTGCTTAGTGATGCAGTTGATATACACCCACCTGCATGCTCCATATCACCTCTGCTGCAAGCTCATCAGAGTTGGGGGGCAGCACCCACCTGTGCACCTCACTGAACAGCATGGCTCTAGTCAGACCACCACACTGCACTCCTTACTCTTCTTTCTCCTCTAGCCAATGACCTCATCTCAGCCACCGGGTTTATTCCTGGCTCCTTCTTCCTCTCAGCTGTGAACTTGTGCACAGTAAGTATCTGATAATTTATATCATAGAAGAAGAGAATATTGAGAGTTTTTTTTTTATTCCTGATTTTCAAAGCCAGCAAAAAAACTATTTTTGGACTACTCCCCAGTTTTGGAATTTTCATGAGGCTCTAAGCCCCCAGAAAGCTATTCTTGCTGGCTAGTTGGCTAAGCTCTCAGTCAAATTCCTGATTTCCAAAGTAGAACAGTGTAGGCTATTCTTATACATGTTGGCCTCACAGCCTAAGGCAGTGACAGCCTTCAAAATCCTATGAGGCAGGGGTCTGTCCTTACGTGCTCTTAGTCTCTAGATGCACTGGTGCCAGCCTCCCTAACCACAGCTGGCCCCCTTTCTCCATCCCCATGGGCTTTCTTCCAGTGCTTTCACTTCTAACCCTACCAAACAACCCCTTTACATACACGCACACACACACACACACACACACACACACACCATGACAAGACAGCATGCTGATAGGAAATTAAAGGTTTGCTCACTCATTCAAATATTCAGCGAGAAGTTTTTAGGTGGCAAGCATTATTTTAAGAGTTGGGGATTAAAGGACAAAGCCCTTGTCCTCTGAGAGTCTTCTGAGCTAAGGGAGGAAGTCAGATTAAATGTGACACAAATAGTATCATGATGAGTACAATGAACAAAAGTACTAATGTTTTATAAGGAGGTCAAACAGGTATCCTAATCCAGGCTGCTTGGGCATGCTGGCAAGGGCAAGAACCCAGGCGTGGCTATCAGCATGAATACTTTGTCTCTCTAATATCACCAGCAAGGCCACCCTTTTGCTCCAATGTGGCAGGTGCTATGTTAAGCACGAAGATGCAGGAAGTCATTTCATCTTCAAAAGGCTGAATGGCATGAGAGCCATTTTTACCCCCATTTTACAGATGAGGAAACCAAGACGGAGGTAAAATTACCACTCCAAAGTTGCACAACTGATGAGAGATGAAAACGTAATTCTGCCTGATTGTGATACCTAGTTTCTAACCATTGCACAGTACTCTAACCTGGTCAAAGCCTTTATAAATAAACTTGGTAGGCGTCCCAGGCCCAGGAAGAAGCCCAGCTGTAACTAGAGTTGCCTCTGATTAAACATGGTGTTAGGAAGTACGTGAGGGCTCTCAGGTCAATCTTTTCAGTAGTACCCCCATAAAGTACAATGATTCACCCCTACTAAACTGTGTTTGTGGTCAATAATTATTGTTACTGGAAGTTCCTAGAAAGATGCGAGTTTCACGTTGCTTCTGAAGAACTTGGACCAAAACCTCTCCAGTTTAATTATTTGTCAGTCACTATTCTGGGTCAGATCCCATACTAAGCCTGAAGATGCCAAATGGAATAAGTCACAATCTTCCTTCAAAGAGTTCATCCAGTAATGAAGGAGACAGGCGAGTAAATAGATCACTGTATTATTACACAATAAGTGGCAAAGAGAAGCAAGTACAGAGACTAGAAAGAGCACAGAGGAAGTCTTTCCAAAGGAGGGGATTTCTGGGTTGAATTTTAAAGTATAAACAGGTGTTCAATGGTAACTCAAAAAGCTTTACACATTCAAAAGGGGTGGCGGCATTGGGCAGTAGCATGCAGTCCATCAGCTATAGCAGTTTTTGTCCTCTTGGAGCATATAATGAAGGATGTGTAGATGCAAGAGATGCAGCTAAACACATTGACAGTGACCAATCATGATGGGTCTTATATCCTAGGCTAAAAGGCTAGGATTTTATACCGAAGACAGTGTAGGGGGAAAGGCATGATTCTATGCCCTGAAAATGGAAATGATCTGGCTTGCTTTCAAGAAAACTCACTCTGGCATCAATAAGGAGGGAGGATAGGATAAAGCCATCAAGAGGCAAGATGGGCCTTTAAAAGTATAAACGTGAGATGCAGAGGCTAATGCTCAGGTGAGAGAAGTAAGGTTGGACAGGAAGGAATGGACACCAGGATAATAGCAAGAGGACTGGGTGACTGGTTGACTGTGGGCTGTGAGGGGGCGAGAGGAGTCCAGGATGATGCCAACTTTCTGTTAGGTGAGTGGGTGGACCCTGGTACTACCAGCTGAAGTAGTGCCTTCAGGAGAGTGAGCAGGCAAGAGAGAGGGGTTGGGAGGATGATGAGTTTATATCAGGACTTGTTTAGGTTAAAGTGTGCCAGGAAGTGAAGATCACCAGGCAGAGCAGAGCTCCCAGAGAGACTCTTCTCTGTTCCCATAAGGAAATGTCTGGAAGGACTCAGTCCTGGACAAGGCAGGGACACCCAAGCTGGGAGCTGCTAAGATGCAAATGGTCAACTGTTGCAATAAACTGGCTTCTATCACAAAACATGGGTTGGCTTCGTAATCTGAGGAAAGGATGGCTCTTGAAGCCTACGGAGAACCTTGATTTCCCACTTATTTATTCCCCATGCTCCCCTTTCTTGGTAAATGACACTATCATGCACCAAAGCTCAAGCCCCAATCTAATGCCTAACCTTCATGCTCCCCTTTCTCTCTCCCATTCATCCTCAAGTACACTCTGTCTCACACAGCCCCATCACCACTTATCTCCCACCCTGCTTTATTTTCTTCATAGCAATTATACTGTCTAAATATACTCCTATCTAATTTATATACTAAAATAATATTATACATCTGTCTACTTGTTTACTGTCTGTGTCCCCTTTGGCATATAGGTAACAGGAGGGAAGGGGCTTTGTCCTGTTCTCTGTACCCCTAATCCTAAAACAGTGCCTGGCACACTGTGAGTTCAATAAGCATTTGTTAAATGAAATTCTTGATCTGAGCTCTTCTCTCCATCTCTGATGCCACCGCACTGAGTCAAGCCTCCACACAGTTCCCAGAGTGCTCCCTCATTCCCCCCCCACCTTAGTGACTGATTGCATTTGAGCCAGGAGGGCAAGGGAAAGACTCAGGTAACCAGTCTTTAAATTTTCAAGTCATGGCACCTGTCCAATCTGCCTATTCTCCACAAAGCAGCCACAGTAGCCCACTTGTGGGATTAATATGTAAATCAAGTATAGAAATCAGATGTATAATCATATATGACTTGATTATTTTTCCTGTAATTCCTGATAAGTGATCAAGAACAGAACAAACAAGACCAAAACAGTTTCTGTGGCCTAATTGCCCTTGCTATTGTTTCAATACCTTGTAAGATGTCGCGCCCCAGGAGACCAGAGACTGCCGAGGATTCAGTTTACAGTTAGTTAATGGTTGTCTATTAGGTCCCCCACACAGAATTCTATTGTTATTAACATGCATTTGCTCAATAAATACGAAGGGTGCCCTCTCAGTACCACTCTTGGGCTGTAACGCCTTGAGTCCCCTGGCTGGCCCTTTCAGACCATCGATACCTCATCCTGTCTCCTCCCTTATCTGCGGGTCATTAGCAGGGAGGGGACCGACACCCACTAAAATCATAGATCTTATCACTCTCTACTTAGAATCTTCCGGTGTCCTCAAGGTCTAGCATGCCCATCTTTCCAACTTCTTCTCCAATCACTTTATTCCTTGCTCACTCTCATACTCTGCTTCTCTTTCTTAAAGCAAACCTACCTTCAGTCCCAGTCACATCACGGTCTTTCCTGGCAATGTGCAAGGATCCCAGCTCATGCGCTGCCTCTTAGGAGAAGTCTTCTCTGACCATCCAGACTGAAATAGAGCCCTCCTCCTCTCTCCCAGCACATCGACCTCATTATTTCCTTCATATTACTTATTACAGACTACTGTTGTTCCCTAACCTGTTAACTTCTCACTCTTTATCCATCACTCTGCCCCCTAATTTGTACTCCAGTGCCCAGAACAAAGTTAAAGCTCAATTAACATTTGTCGGATGGAATTGTGCTTCCATGAATATGCTGGTGATACCACTGGTACTCGTACTAATGGTTCTTTCCCACAGTGAGATCCTGATTTGAATTTGCGGATTTAAGGACTGACTGGAGCATGTTTTTAACACCTAACCAGAGACAGAATCCATTGGTCTGGGCTTTGAAGCTAGGATGTGTGTGTTTGTATCTTTGTGTGTTTTCTTCAAGTCAGGAGACCTCATGATCATCATTAGGTAAACCTACCACCTGTCTCCATGGATACCACTCAGAGCAAAACAAGGACGTGTAAAGTCTCCTCTTTCACTTTGCAAGAGGGGGTGGATTTATTGTGTTTGGTAAGACAATATTGAGACAGGAAGACAGTATCTTCGCCCCTTTAGATATTCTTCCCAGCTCCTGCACTCACTCTGCTAGCACGAGTTTTGAGAACATGCACCAAGCTAAAAGAAAATGCAGTTAACTAGACAGGGCTGGAGGAGCAGGTTGGGGCTGATAGCCAACAGGGGCTGCAGAAGGAAGATTCTGCTCAGAGGCTGAAATGGGATAGCCTCTCAGTTTCAATACATTAGGAAAAACATAGAGAAACATAGTTGAGCACATCTCATATTACTCCTGAAAAAGAAACATCAGTGAACCTCAAGAATCAGATATGGAAGAAATCTCAGACTACCATTTCATTTTACAGATGAAATGAAACCCCAGGGGGTGAAAAGACTCTCCCAGGATCATACAGAAATTCTGTGGCTATTCTAAGACTAGAATTCTCACTCTTCAAAGTTCAGTGTTTACAGGTGTAAAACTAACTTTTAAGCTAAACTAATATAAGTCATTCATGTGTACACTCATCTCTGTGGCCATAGAAACTAGTAAGAGCCTGTATGCCAAACTCACTTAAATTCCTCTGGTTTCTCATTTCTAGCTCCCCTTCCTCTTTGTCCACAGCAAGCCTATCACAAGGCCTATGTATCACTTCCCCTTTGACTTCCAACCTGATGCAATCAGAAAGAGGCAGGAAACAACCAAAAGATGTATCTCAGTAGAGAACAAGGTACACATTCGAGAGTTACAGAACCAGTGGATCAATCATATTAGACAATGAACACTCTTTGAAGCCCTGTCAGATCAGAAATCATGACTCTCTCCCAGTGAAAATGTGGGAATACAGGACTATTCGAGGATCTCTAGGGTTCTGTGTGTGATGCAGTAACAACAGGGAAAAAAAGGAGAAAAGAAAGTTAAGTCTACTGTCAGGGTTCTAAGGTATCAGGTCATGTATCTGGGAACTCAGAAGAATATCTCCATAAGAAATATAAGTAAAAATGTATTTTTAAATAACAAGTGTGGAACCTCAGATCAAAATAACAAGAAACTACAAAGCACCAATTAGATATGGGGCCCAATCATAAATAATTATCTTGGGCAAACAGTCTAGATACTTAACCTTTCATCTTATCTTTACAATAAGGATAACAATACCAATTATAAACGTCGTCATCAATTACTGATCACTATCTATACGATAGGCAATGAGTGAGCACTTTCCATGCCTTCTTTCATCTAATCCCCATCACAATCCCATGAAATGTAGGCATTGGTATTTCCAATGGGAAACAAGAGAGATGAAGCAATTTGTCCAGATTAATACAAAGTTGTAGGACCAAGATATGAATTCAAGTTTGAGTTCTTAATCATTATATATCAAAGGGTGGTTGGGAGGATTGAACTTACATTAAAATTTAAAAATAAGGAAAGCATAAGTGCCAGCTGTTAGTACGGGCTCCCTAAATGGTAGTTCGTGTCCGTTCCTGTCTTTTTTCACAACCCGTCTTACTCTCCACAAGAAAGGAGCAATAAGGTTCCCCATCACCCAATAGTCCTGAATTCCTGGTCAGCTGAGAGACAGGTGTGGAGGGGAAGCCAAGAAATCCCCAACGCCAGCCCTTCCCGTTCCAGCTAGAGGACTCAGAATTTAGGAGACACAGGGAAAGGGGTGCCTGTGAGAACTAGAGCATTTACTTTTCTTCTCTGGCAATCAGTTTCCACTGTGCAGGGCCCCTGAGGGTAACCGAATGGAGGCAGAGAGCACGTACTCTGCAAATTAACTTCCCAGACCCTGCCCTGTTCTCAAAATGAGAGAGATAATAAAATGAATAGTGACTGTAGGTAAGTTCTGAACAAGTTTGCTGAATTGAATCAAATAATTCACAAGTGTTTCGCCCAGAGCCTGCGGCATGGTAAGCGTTCAATAAACAATACTTATTACTGATACTGTCATTATCGTCATCATTCCAACTCCAGCATTCGATGTGTTTCTTTTAAGCCAGAGGATTCCTTTGTGAATGAGTTTAATTTACAAATACGTCCAATGGTTCGCCTAAAGAGCGGCTCTAGAGTCTTGTATTTAGCGCTTTCCATTGCACAATGACTTGGCCTTCTATCTCCTGGGGAAGTCTGCGACGTACAACAGCCATGGCGGTACTTGCAAAGCGTTGCCTTTCTCTTCTCTTTGGGCGGCGGAGCAAGGCCTGGGCCCTAGACTTCCGCAGCCCGCCAATCTCAGCCACCATTGGCCGCTTGGTCGCTGGCGTGACTGAGGCCCCGCCCCCTTCTCTCTGGGCCCATTCTGAGCCGATCTCCGGACGTGAAGGAGCCTCCGAGGAGGGACCGCGATGCATCTTGGGCTTTGTGGTCCTTCTGCAGAGCTGCAGCTAGAGAGTGGGGCCTCACGCCCGGAAGAACTACAGTCCCCAGCAGCCGGGCGGGAATCGCAGGGAGGGTGGGCTCGCGTCACGTGGAAGCTCAGCCTGGGCGGGCTATTTCTCAGTACGGCGGCGGCGGCTCTGGGGATCGGGGCCTTTTGTTCGGAGCGGCTGCGGGGGGCCCCGGAGCGGCGAGGCCGGCGGCCTTCCCCAGCTCGCTGGGTCCTGGCCGCCCCTCGCTGGGGTGGAGGGGCCGCCCCCTGGGCCGGGCCTCGCCTCAGGCGCCGCCGCCCCGCCCTAGGCCCGCCCCGCCCGGCCTGAGGGGAGGAACTGGCTGGGCCTCCCCGCGCGGCCCAGCCACCTCCGGAGTCACCGCCGCTACCCTCCGTGCGCCGAACTGGAAACTGCCCCTCGCCCCTCAGGCCGACGCCATGAAGATCAAGGATGCCAAGAAGCCCTGTAAGATGGGGGCTTAGGTCCGCCGGGTTGGGAGAGCATGTTGGGCCCGGTATGGAAGCCCCGTGGCGGAGCGGCCTGGTTCCAAGCCGTGGCTCCTCGCTGGCGCCCAGCGCGGGATGGGGCGGAGGGACCATTTCAGCCCCTGGTTCGAGGCTCCCTCCCATCCCCCTATTCGCGTGAAGAACGCTTGCCGCCCCCCTGGCCTCTTCCTCCCACTTCCACCTCGAAATCTGGGAAGGTGCAAGGGAGAATTTTTTATTCGGGTTTTGCCTAGGAAGACTGGAGCCACTAGTCTGCTTTTCCAGCTTTCTCTGAAGTCGGGTTAAAAATGGGTGTCATGGCTGTCAAATTGCGCGGGGTCATTTACCACCCTTCTTTGCTGATTTCTAGGCTTCCTGTTGGTGTCCTTGAAATCCAGGGGTTCCCGGGACTTATCACTGTTGTTACAATTAGAGCTTTAGACACGCACATGTAACCTGCTATTGGGTAATTGTCTTGGCTTGTTTTTGTTTAGAATATCAACTCGTTCGTATTTGTTTTTTTTTTTTTAAGATAAAAAAGATAAATCACCCGCATTCCCGCCACTCGGAGCTAGCCACATTAATATTTTGGTGAATACTCATAAAGGTTTTTCTAGGACTATATATTCATGTACTTTTCTTAAAAAACATCATTCCCATGCTTAAAGAGATCAGCTTCTTTATATTTAGCCTTTTAAAATCCTTTTACTCCTGTAAATGGCCTATTTAATCACTCAGCCATGTGATTAAAGCCATACTTAAAGAACATTGTTTCAGAGCTAGTGTACATGTGGGGATGCATGCTTATATCTTAGAATTGTATCGATATTTTGTAGTTTTCACAGTGTCTCGTAAGATCCTCCCAACAGTTCTGAGAAATCTGCCATAACAAGGTGCACTGACATAAAGCACTCAAAACTGCTAATTGTTATTTAAATGAGATAATTGTCTCAATTTTACAGAAGAATAAATTGAATTTACTGAGCCCCAAAGTAACTTTGCCAAGGCTACACCAACCAATTCTGTTCTAATGAGGTTAAGAACATTCAGTCAAGAGACTCACAGTCCAGTGTTCATGCTTATGCAACTGTAAAACATAGTCTGAATACTTGGAGGAACACAAAACCTTTCTGATCTGGTTTATCTGCTAATTTAAAAAAATTAAATTTAATGATTTCTTGTAATAGCTAAAGAATTCTTATTAAGAAAGTCTATAAAATAGTGATATGAAGGTTTAAATGACAAAGTAATACAGAAACATTTACTTGTTTTACATTGCTGACTTAAACTAATTGTAAACAGATGGAGTAAGGTAGAACACTTGGAAACCTTCCCTCAACACATACATTTTTTCTGCTTGTCTTAGAATTTCGATTTAGGAAAATGAGTTTAACAATGACAAGCTCAAATTTTGACTCTTGTGGTGTTTTCTTTTTGCTATGATTAGTGATTTGATTACTTAGATTTGGGCAAACTTCCACTAATCTGTTAGGAATACCACCTCTGTCAAAGGTGTTTCAGCAAAGATGTGAGATGATTGTTGTGATCATTTTTGCATTGTTGATTTAAAAAATCTACTTCAGTGGGCAATAACCCTTAAGGAAATCGTAATAGTTCTTCCAATTTAATTTACAGTTATTTCATAGAACCTTCTGTTTCTTTAGTCCACATACAAACAAGTAGGTCACACAAAGGTTTGAAATTGAATGGTAATGTCCTATTTCATGAGTTCCTGGTTCTTGGTGGTTTTTTACTCTTTATGCCTTACATATGATACACATTTTATAATATTCTTCAGTATTTAAACCAAAGAGAGATTTAATACAGTGTAATAATAAAACAGCTTTGTTTTTTTTACTTTGCGTGTAAAGTTTTTGAGATAGGACAGGTTTGGTTGTTTCATGAAAGTAGATCAACAAAGGCATTTTAAAGAAAAATTTGTGGAAGGTTTTGTTTTTTCTTTATCATTTTAATGACAACTATACCCGAACAGCCATTTTCTCTCTGAAGAAAGAGTCAAAATAGTAACACTTTTATGCACGCTAAAGGTTCTACTGCCTGCTCCAGTTTTGTGTTTTGGAATTGGGTGTTGATAATACCTTTAGGGTCAAAACCCTTGGTGCTTGTACATAGCTTTAGAAAACTAGGTAATTTTATAATACTCTTCAGTGATGTAGCTATAAACCTGAAATATTTTCCTAGGCCTTATGGTTCCTTTGAAATGTAATTCATGATTTTGTTGAAGATTTGAAAGAGTTCTTCATGTAAGTGTTAATTGGCGTTTTGCTTCCAAGATTGGCAGTATTCCAGTATTTTAAACCTGGGCATAGACAGGGACTTCTAATTAAAAATGAAAACGGTATGAACTTTGAACCCTGTACTGCTTCAGCTCTGTACTGATTTATTTGAAAGAGGAGGAGATACCATATGTAACTCATCATGGGATACTCTTTAAAACATTCTAGATTTCATGAATAAACTGTAGCAAAATTTAGTGATAGCACATTTCTTTCTACCTAAGAATATGTAATTACATGGTTTCTACTTTTTGAAAAAAATTGTAGCTGGCCTGTTTTCTCAAGAGTGTGTTCCTTATTTAAGATGGCCTCTGTTCCTAGCCACCCAAGAAAATGGAGAAAATTTAGTCATTGTCCCCTGCAACTTACTTGTTTATACAGATCTATAGATAACATAAAAAGCATAGTGCCTATTGGAGATATTGCTACCCTAGCTTCCCAAATTAGGGTTTTAAGTCATTTTACTTTTTTAAAAAAATGTTCCTTTTTTAAAGATTGTCTTTAATATAGACCTGGATCTGCATGCAACTTGAGGTTCAGATACAAAAACAATGTTTTTTTGTTCTTCTCCAAAAGACAATAATAAAAATTACTCCTTCCTCATCTTCAATATCATTTACTAATTTCAGTAAATGTAAATTATGAAATAGAGAAGTACAGAGAATCCTTTCTCACTGAATCAAGGATTGTTCCCAGTTTCTGATGGTATGCATGTATCAGATAAGATATGAATATTTATTAAGAAAGTTGGATTTTAGAGGAAACTAATTTTCCATAACAACTTACACAGAAAAAATGTTAAGTACATTTGGTTATAAGGCATTTTATAATCCATATCTTGAGTATTATTTTTGAGTCTCTATCATAATGATTTAATCCTAGCGAAAGAAATAGACCGGAAAGCAACTAAGAGGAAGGGAGGTTAATGGGTTTTCCAAAGTCATACAGTTCAGTTAATGAGAAAGGACCAAGTCCCAAACCCAAACGATTGTGCCTCTCCAAATGTGCTTGTCTCCAAATAGACTTACCATCAATATTATTAATAGCTAAATAAATCAATTAGGTACCAAAGAACCCTAATATGTTCAATGGGCAAAGAAAAAATATTTATTTTTAAGAAGGTGCTCTTCTTTGAGTTACTTGAGGTGATTATAGGCCAGTTTTACTACAATTTTATTAAAATATTTTTAGAAACATTTTCAAGTTCTCAGTGATGATCTATTAACAGAATTGGTCCAAATTTTTCCTATAACTTGTTCGATAAGTATTTAATAAATGAAAAAGAATGCCTACCAGACGAGAAATTAAAAAGCCCTGGGCCAGCTCCAACCATCTATGTTAGGGATTTTTGGAAAATATACAAAATAGCACTTTGAAGGGGAAATGCTGAGTTGTAAATAAATGTTTCTTACTCTGTAAGTATTGACTGAATGCATGATTCAGGGTCAATGAAATTAGTGGCTAATTGACTAGTTCCTAATTTACATTTGCAAAATCTACATATATGTACATATGTATTTTTTTTTATCCACAGCTTTCCCATGGTTTGGCATGGACATTGGGGGAACTCTAGTGAAGCTGTCATATTTTGAACCAATTGATATCACAGCAGAGGAAGAACAAGAGGAAGTTGAGAGCTTAAAAAGTATCCGGAAATATTTGACTTCTAATGTAGCATATGGATCCACTGGTATTCGGGATGTACACCTTGAACTGAAGGATTTAACACTCTTTGGCCGAAGAGGGAACTTGCACTTTATCAGATTTCCAACCCAGGACCTGCCTACTTTTATCCAAATGGGGAGAGATAAAAACTTCTCCACATTACACACGGTGCTATGTGCTACAGGAGGTGGTGCTTACAAGTTTGAAAAAGATTTTCGCACAGTAGGTGTCTATTACTCAAAGCCAAAAATTGATGCCCATTCTCTCTAATACTGAAAATTGAGGCTAGACTTCCATCTAGTATGTTTCTTAGATTAGTTCCCCTGCAGGTACAGAGGAAGTATGTATTCATGACTGGATTTGGGGACATTTAAACACCTGTATAGGATGAGTAAAAATTGCCCAGCTTTGGGCCTGTTGTACATAATATTTGATAAAGCTAATTTTAGGGACTGCTACAAAGCCACAGTGAAGGGGGACTTCAATGAATTTGTCCTGTGTTTGCATGATTTTTTGAGTCTAGTCATCTCTCCCAAGGCCATCTCCTTCCCAAACCCCAACTAAAGTCAGTATATGCCTGAAATGCAAGTCCCATTACCCTTTCTCCCTGGTTTTATACCATCAAACCTACCATGTTCCTGTCCCAAATGGGGTCATTTGATATGGCAAGAGAACTGTAAGTGTTGATTTATGTGCTAGTAGGGATTTGCCAAGCTTCCTTTCCTTTCTTTCCATTAGCATAAGGATTTAAAAATTGGCATTGGAGCTACCTAAGTTTGTTTTCCCTGAAAATACACATGTGGACCATTTAATTTCTCAAATTCATGTAAGAAAATTCTGTTAATAAAATATAAGTGATCATTTATAGGGCTCACATAAGTGAGCCCCTTGTAATTTGAGGTAGTTTAAAAGTAAATTTTTATTAAAAAACATTCTTGTGATGGATAATACTAATTTGTATTCAGTTTATTGAGTAATCTGAGCATAAATTTCATGGATTTGAGGCCTGTTTGTTTGGACATGTGATATTTAATGTTTGCTAGTATTCTTGCCAAAAAACACTGTCCATAAAGCCAGCTTTCACCTGGCCATTGAAGATAGTGTTATCCAAATACAAAGTTTTAATTTTTTTTTAAGTACTGGTATTAAGTTCTGAAATTCTATAATACTTGTTTTGTTGATGTTCAGTTATTTATTAGGCCAATATTTGGGCATCTAGTATATGCCTGATACTGTGCTAGACACAGAATTCATCTAGAATGCAGTATTCTAGACTACACACATAAGTGAATTATAAAGTTCAATGCCTTATAATTAATACCACTGCTATGAAGAGAGGTGCCATGAGAACAGAGGAGTGATAAGTCCTAGTGAATTGGAAAGCTTCCCAGATACTGAAGCTGAGATCTTTGATAACAAATATTTTATAGTATACTCTTTACTAACCTGAAATGAATTTAAGAATTTCAAAGTAGTACATAAGCTACACTATAAAGACAGGGAGTTAAGTATTTATATGTAGTAGGTAGATTCTCTGGTAATCTGGTACATGAGAGGGTATAATGAAGCAGTTAGATGCTTGCCACCTATGCATGGATTCACTGAATTTTAAAGCCACAAACTCTTAGGTTGATATGGTATGTTTTACTGGAGAATCAAATACCACAAATGGTGTTTCCTATGGTGATACAACTTGCCAGGATGCTAAACAATACTTGGTAAAATGCCAGACAATGAAAAGTACAATATTTTCTCAGTTTATATGAAAAGTACAATATTTTCTCAGTTGCATTCTTAGCACATTTAGTATGTATTAAAACCATGTAAAAAATGCTTTGTGTTAGTAATGGCTCTATAGCATCTTACTATGCTGATGGACAGTAATGGGGTATGTGGTGGGGACTTGATAATAGGGGGAATGTAGTAACCACAGTGTTGCTCATGTGAAACCTGAGCATAAGATTGTATACCAATGATACCTTAATAAAAATAAATAAATGAATGAAAAGAATTGATGATTAAAATATATTACCTACTATTCCTTGTAGCAGTCATCTTTGGTCACCTGAGCTACTCTTTATGAACAGGTAGAGGTTATGCACCAAATCAGGGAACATACTGAATATCCTTAGGAAAATTACTTCATCCTCAACTTGTTCGATTTTTCATACTTTATGTCAACATTTTTTTTAAAAACTTTTTTTTTAAAGAATGATTTGTGTTTATACACATAGATAGGCTCAGATAATTATAAACAAAATTTTCTGCCTACAAAAATGTAAGGATACTCAAAGATAACGCAGAAATGGGAAAATTCTTTGTTTTGTACAACTGCCCCACCATTGCAGATGTCTGGCATCCCAAGGCTCTGCCCACTAAGTGTTACTCTCCTCTCCACTTTTGTGAAAACTAAGTTGTACCCACAGATTTCCAAAATGCCTCCATCATCATTCATCACTGAGGTACAACCATCATCATCATCATCATCACTGAGAAGCACTGGACCAAGGTTTTGACGTGAAACTACTGAAAATGTTTTGGGGTCATAGATGATTTTGAAGTTTGTAGAGTATGTGAAAATTACACAGTACTGAGTCAAGTATTTTGTATGCTGTCCTTTGTTCACTTTATAAAAGTTTGGTGTTTTTTTTTTTTTTTTTTTACAGATTGGAAACCTCCACCTGCACAAACTGGACGAACTTGACTGCCTTGTAAAGGGCTTGCTGTATATAGATTCTGTCAGTTTCAATGGACAAGCAGAGTGCTATTATTTTGCTAATGCTTCAGAACCTGAGCGATGCCAAAAGATGCCTTTTAACCTGGATGATCCTTATCCGCTGCTGGTAGTGAACATTGGTTCGGGAGTCAGTATTTTAGCAGTCCATTCAAAAGACAACTATAAACGAGTAACTGGGACAAGGTAGTATCCTTTCTGTTCTTGTTGTATCATTCATATTTTATACAGTGGAAGTTGTGAAATCAGTTTATTAATGGTAACTTCATCAGGAAAATAACTTGTATTTGTGCAATAGCAAAAAATGTGGATGTGTAAGTATAACTTGAAGTGTTGGAGATAATACTACTTTATAATTTATGTGTGCAGAATCTGAAAACTAAAATCATTTAGTATTTATATTTGGTTAGCAACAATTGGGATCAAAATTTCCATAATAAGAGTCAGTTTTAACTGGAATGATTACAATATCTTCTTTTCCTAAGCACTTTTTTCTTCCCTTATTTTTCACTTCTTTATAGATATATTTAAGCCTAAAGCTTGCCACATGTTGATTTGTTTTAAATTTAAGGGGATTATTTGGGCAACACTGATTAATTCTTAAAGGGTGAATTTAACATGAGATGTTTAAAATATCCCATAAAATTTTCTGTCATACCTGAAACATGTTTGAAATGAGATTAAAAATTTTTTCTTTATGATTCTGATGTGTGCTTCATCGGCTTTCAAGAAAGGTGGAAATTCCTATTTATTAGTCAAGAAAAATGATTTGGGGATGTTTTGCATTGACTTGTGAAAAAACTCATTTCAGTTTTAAAGTAGTAATTTTATTTAAATAATACTTTATTTTGTATTTTATTGCTCTGGTGGCTAAAAATCTACTTCCATTGTAACTTTGTATGCCAAAGACTTAAAAGGAAGCGTTATTTAAATTCCAACAGTGATTCAGGGGTAGTAGGACCTGTTAGAAATTTAGGTGAGTCTAGAGAGCAAAGGTTTTTATTTTAGGGATTAGGGAGCATTTCATTATGTAAGCATATCCCCCCAAAAAACAATAGAACCAAGTAAATTTCTCTCATTAACATGATGACCCACCTGACATAAATTTCCTCCCTGCATTCATTTCTGGGTCCTGTTAAATGTTGATGTTAATCACACTGAATTGATTTCAGCCTTGTCAGGCTGCAGTAATAGGCCTTTCACAAAATGATTTCCTGGAAACTATTTAGAATAATAAGTTTTCTCCTTTTAATTCATATGGAATTAATCTTTAACATTTATTTCTTTTTCATAAAAAAACATTTACGTTTAGCAGTTAAAGAGTGTGAGGTATCAGGTGAAGATACTAGAAGATAGAGATCTCTTGTCCTTGTGTAGTTACCACCCAATGATTTTTTCCCCTTTGGTTTATTCTTTGATCTGACAAGTTGGGGTTTGCTAAGTATTTTTCTTCATTATGTTAATATTTCAGCACTTGGCTTTAGTAATATGTTCTTTCTGTGTGTTTATTGACTAAATGAATGTTCCACCCTTTACTTTGGAGAAAGAATACGGTGTGTAAATGCAACTTACCTTGTTTCTTTATTCTTTTTAGCCTTGGAGGTGGTACCTTTCTGGGTTTATGCAGTTTATTGACGGGCTGTGAAAGTTTTGAAGAGGCTCTTGAAATGGCATCCAAAGGTGACAGCACCCATGCTGACAAGCTGGTCCGTGATATTTATGGAGGAGATTATGAAAGATTCGGTCTGCCAGGTTGGGCTGTAGCATCTAGGTAGGTTTAACATTTATGTTGTGATAAAGTTGCTTATTTAGTTTTTAGAAAACAATTAAGTTGTAAGGGGGCTTCCTCTTATCCAGTTGAGGTTCCAAGTTTTGAACATTCATGTAGTTGAAAAGAAAAATTAGACATTAGACATCTCCCTTGAGTGCACCCTATAGAAACCATTTTTATTCATTCTTGAGAGTCTTTCCAGTGTTTCTGTAAATACATATCCTTGTCCCCTCCTTATATAGAGGGTAACACCGTTGTATAGCGCACTATATGTAAGTCTTCAGTAGCACTATATTAGTCTGTTTGCCTGCCTCTATCCGTTCCTTTCTCTTCCCTTTGCCTCTCCCCCCTCCTTCCCCTCCTTTTCCTCTCCGTTCTTTCTTCCCTCCCTTGTTAACAGCTTCAAGGATTCCATTATGTGAATATATCATAGTTTGATGGGTGTTTGGGTAGTTCCAATATTTTGCTATGTACAGGTCAGTGAGTCACATTGTACATACTTGTTTAGATTTCTCTATAGAATAAACTCACAAAATGTATAAAATGTTGCTTGTTATTAGTAGTTTGATATTTTTTCATTTTTTCTGCAGTTTTGGGAATATGATTTATAAGGAGAAGCGAGAATCTGTTAGTAAAGAAGATCTAGCAAGAGCTACTTTAGTTACTATCACCAATAACATCGGTTCTGTGGCACGAATGTGTGCTGTTAATGAGGTAAATTTTTTTATTATATGAAGAATGAATTGCAGTTTTATGTACATACACCAGGCTTTCTACATGTTCCTTAAGGAGGACTCTAGGGTAGAAATTTCCTGATTCCGAGACTCATTAGGTATATATGTTATGTATCGAATTGTTTCAGTACCTTTAAAGAAAATAGCAGATAATACAAATTTGAAATAGGAAAAATAGGTATTTACATTTCATATTTACCGAGAAACCTTTTCAGAAATAAACAGTCTAAGTCTTGCAGAGACAGAGGAATTCTTCGTAAGGAGGACTTTTGCGGGAACACATCACTGAAGGCAGGTTTGCTGTTACTGCGTGACGAGTGGAGCTCCTGGAGGCGGTCTTACTGCCCTCGGCCTCTTTACAGTGCTGCCTTGTTGCATATGATCAAGCAGCATTGTACAGGGCTATGAAGGCGCTGAGACCTCATCTTCACAGGCAGTCTGGATGCTGCATACTTAGGAAGAGCTTGTGCAGCCAGGTTTATTTCATGGCTGGTTATTTTTATCTGAAGGATTATCTGAAGTAGGTTTTCCAAAAATTCAGACACCATTTCCTCCATCTGATATTTCCTCATCTTAAGATAGCTAAGGAGCCAAATGAGTGAGTAGAATCCCAGTGGAGAGAATGATTTGATGGGTTAGTCCTGGGACAGAGAATGCTGGAAGCCCAGGGGCTAGGTGCACATGCCATCACCCTAGTCAGTGTTGCTCTCCACCTTAGATCTGCAGGTTGCATGTCATTGTTGAGCATAATTTCAACATGCTGGCCAAGTTTATGGGTTTTTTTGTAATCCTAAATACATTTAAAATAATTTTCCTTGGTTTGTCTTTTTAATCTCATCAATAGTATTTCTCCAAATTACTTATTAAATGGGTTATTTATTGGCCATTTAAAAAAACCAGTTTTAACCTATAATTATTTAATTTGCTAGGATATTTCTAGAACTTTTCTTTCTTTAAAATAGACTATTCTTTATGGATTTTAGTTTATAGCAAAAATGAGTGGAAAGTACAGAGTTACCATGCATGCACCAGCACCAGATTGGTATGTTTGTTACAGTCTGTGAACCTACATTGACACATCATTATCACCCAAAGTCACTAGTTTGCATTTGGGCTCAGTCATGGTGTATATTTTATGGGCTTGACAAATGTGTAGTGACATGTCCTGAAATAATTTTTAAATATTCAGGATTATGGAGTTATGTACCAGGAATGTAATATAGGCACTAATAAAAGGTAGTAGTTGTTTACATTTTTAAGAAGAGATTTTGTAAACCCTACTATATTGTAAAATCTACTTGGTAATTCTTTTTTCAAGTCATTACCTTCTTTTCTTTTAGAAAATAAACAGAGTTGTCTTTGTTGGGAACTTTTTACGTGTCAATATTCTCTCAATGAAACTTTTGGCATATGCACTGGACTACTGGTCAAAAGGTCAGCTGAAAGCATTGTTTCTAGAGCACGAGGTATGGTAAAATACTGTTCTGTGAATTTTAATAGCATGCTTTTTGTATGAAGGTTTCATACATTGCTTCTTGCTCTGTACTTACAAGTAAGGTACAAAAGTATATGATATACCTAAATAGCATATTGATTCCCTCAGTTGGGTTGGAGTTGAGGCAGATAGAGGTTACTGTAACCTGGCAGACACCTCATTGAGATAACAGTTTCACAGTTCTTTTTTTTTTCCCTGAGATAACAGATGTTAAATGTGAACAGTACAAAAATACATAGTTCAGCGATGAAAATTCTCCTTAATCTTCCCACCACAACTTCACCCCCACCTCTACAGGTCTAACCAATGTTAACATTTTAGAGTTTGTTCTTCAAGATTTGTTCCCTATTCATTCACTACATTCAGTTAAATTATAATCTGAGCAAGTAACAATTCATATAATGCTTTGGATTGAATAAACTTGAGTTATTTCTGGTCACTCAAATGGATATATTACTGAGAATTTTAATAGTACAAGTTGTGGGTATTTGCTCTGCTCTTACCAGCTTGCCGTGTTTCATTGTCACTGCTCTTACTATACAGATAGAATGAATGATACACTCTTGTGCAGCTCCATGTGGCATGCCATAGGCTTTGAGAGTGGCAAGCAAAGCCAGAGGAAATATTTTGAGGAAAGGGGGAGCACAGAATTGCAATATAGGATTTGCAATAGAATTTGGATACTAAAAGCACAGAAGCTTTAGTATTTAAAAGCCAGACTTTAAAAATACATTTCATTATGTATTTAAATACATATTTAAAAATACATATGTTAAACTGTATTGAGAATACAGTTTTTCTTTTTACAATAGCTGACAACAGAGATTGGTGGATTTCTGAAATAGGTGTTCTCTTAAAATAAATAGATTATACATAGATATGTTTTCTTACTAGTGCCTAATATTGCATGCTACTTTAAAAGCACTACATTAATACTTGTTTTGAAATTATACAGGGATACTTTGGAGCAGTTGGTGCACTTCTTGGGCTGCCAAATTTTAGCTAAAACATCAGGTTTCTCTCTGCTAATAAATGTCATCCAAGAGGAACTGACAACCAGAGGCATTATTACTGGATTATTTGTCACTGGGAACCAAAGGATAAAAGAGTAGCTCCATTCCTGTTGATATTTAAATGTCAAAATGGTAAGCTGCTAAATGTTGCCATATTAAAAGAGAACTGGTAACGTGAAGTATTTCTAATTGAAATGCTTTCTCTTCTGTATATAAGCAGTGTTAATTTCTTAAATGCAATATAACCTCTGATTATTGAGCTTCCTCTCAAAAGATTTTCTATTTATTTTATGTAGCCAACATTGCAATACTGTATGCTCAAATACAAATCTTAAAGTCTCAGAAATGTTTAACTCATGAAGATAATTGAATCTCAGTATTTGTTATAAGTCTGTTGTATGTGTGTTTTGGTTACTAGTAAGCAGACAGTAGCATACCCTGTTTCAAAACTATTGAAATAGCAATCAAAGATGATCATTTTTATGTGATTTTAGAGATGTTAAGACAACATTATTATTAGTTTTCCTAACATACTCCCCAAAAGCATGTTTGTTGTGATCTTTCCCTAAAATTACTTTTTTCAAATGCCATAGTTTAATTGAAATACTATGTTACATAATAACCTGAATTTAAAAATGAATCTTCAAAAATGCACATAATTGATGATACTGCACTTTATGTTAAGAGTAAATCAATACAGTTCAAAATGTTTAATATTTTTAAATTGGAGGTTTAATTACTTATTTGAAAGTCTATTCAATGAGGTTCAGGACTATTCCAACAGAATATGGTTTGCATGCATTGGTAGAGTTCTGTACTCTTTCTATACCACATTTACCTTAGGCTCAAACCAGTCATTTGTGTTTAATTAGGTCTGTCTGAACTATTAAAGCTAAAGACTTAATTCTGTTATGAATAGCAACAAAATCTATTATTATTAACATATGTTATGGAAATCTAAGAGTTGTTCCGAAATTCTGGGAGTCTGAGACAGTACTGCAGAATTATAAAAGGATCAGTGTTCTGTATGTTCTGGTAGTAACAGCATTACAGTTCCAAAATTTGTAAAACCTTTTGCCTTGGAGTTTGTTCTCTAATTAAAGTCATTTTTTATAATGTAAATGTTTTCAGATTTTTACTTAGGCAGTAACATTTTCAAGGTCCAGTAGTTCAGCAGAGTTGTTTGAGACTTACTTATGGTTTAGGAAGTAGAAAAACTTGGGGGAAAAATATCTCCTCGAAGTACTATTAAATCTGGATGTACTTTGAAGAGCTTAAAAATTGTTTACAGGAAGAAGGGAGTATATTACAACATGTTCTTACAGAACACAATTCTCCATAAAGAAAGATTTTCAATAGACTATCAAGAAGTGCTTGATAAAGACATTTCTCCTTGTGGTTTTCAGATTTTGTGCTCAGATACTTAAAATTCAGTTTTCTCTATCTAAAAACATGAATGTATGAATAGCAAGAGTAAATAATTAGTGGGAAAAACATGTGAAGATAAACTTTTAGAATTTGGACCTTTGAATTCCTGTCAGTAGTCACTGTGAAAGCCTCCAGTGACTAAACGCTTCTTACTGTAATGTCTCCATTGTAGTGACTAGTAAGTAGTGTAGCCAAAAGCCATCTGTTCAGTTTACTTTACAATTTTATGACTTGGATGTCTGTACAAAATGTTTCTGTTTTTAAATGGTAACTTCAAGTTGTATCCCTGTGGCAAACTATGTTAGCAGCTACATATAGTTAGCTTAAAGACAGATTTGGGGCTGTCTTTAAGAAATAAATGGAATGGTCAAAATGTATATAGGTTCATTTGATGAATAGTTTGGTTAATCTGGGACTATAATTCATACTTTTTGTCCTTTGAAACTAAAGTTACCTGCTAAAATACATACACAGTGAACAATGATCTCACACTGTTGCTCTTTGCTTTTCTCATGGATAATCTAGAATTGCTGGAGTAATAAATAAGAACACAGAATTGCAGTGAAGTCTACCAAGATTCTGATTTTTTTATTAGCATCTCAAGAAATTTCTTGGAAGCATTCAGTGGTAAAGTGGTTTGGCTCTAATCCCAGTCAGCATAATGCCTCAACGCTCTGTGTTCTTTATAGTGCTAATAGAAATAAAATGTGAGCCACATGTAATTTTACATTTTCTGGTAGGCACATTTAAAAAGTAAAAAAAAAAATAGGTGAAATTCATTTCAATTACGTATTTCTAATTAACCCATATATCTAACTTGTTACATCAATATAAAAAGTCACTTAGGAAATATTTTTCCTTTTTGGGGGGGATACTTACTCTTTAAAATGAGTGCCTATTTTACACTTACAGCACATCTCAATTTAGGCTAAATTCCATTTCAAGTTCTCATTAGGTACATATGGGTAGTGGTAGACTGCAGTTCTAGAACTAGCTGCTAAAAATTAACGCTATCATTATCTTTTAAACTTTATAAAGAAAGGCTTTTTTAAAAAGAATGTTTGAGAGGGGAATGAATATATGGGGGCCTTATTTTTTTAAATATAGAGATAATGAAGTGGCTCTTCAGGGTTAGTTTATTTTACACAGACAAGTGGTATTTCTGACCATTCCAAAAATTCATTGCATTCTTCCATCTCATCATAGTGTGCATCATTTTTCCTGTGATACTCATCAGGTTGCCCAAGACACATCCTTGCATCCTCAGCAGTCTCCAAAATTCATACTCTTCCTCTGCAACAAATCCGATGATTCCAGGGACTTAAATCAGTCTCCCTCACCTTACCTAACTGAACTTCGAGAAGTCAATTTTAAAGAATTAAAAAAGAGACCCTGTTAATTCTTCATAGAGTTCTGTGCCCACGGGAGAATCTTTATAACTTTTGGATTTAATTTTCATTCTTAAAAACTCAACACTTTCCAATGAAAGGAGCACTATTGATTTGTTTTGGGATTTGGTAAAGAAGAGTACGTCCCAAACTCCTACCCCCAACCCCCTAAAAAACAGCCTTTTAACTAGAGACTTTTAGAACTAATGGCCTTCAGTTCTACACCAGGACTTCTCCAGAGACAAAGTACAAAGTATTACACTTGTTTGCCTACTGACATGGGCATTCCTTTCTCAGCTACTCCAGTTTAAATAGGTGAGTTCTTAATTTAGGTTAAGTCAGTGCCATTACCAATAATATACATGGTCACTAACAGGCTTTCAAGAGGTTCAAATTGTTTGCCAAATATACTCTATAATTATTCCTAAATTTTTTACCTTTGCATGCAAATGTCATTGCTGTATTGTCAGTACCAGTTTCTGAAAGTTCATTTCTGAAAGAAAAATGATGCAGCTGAAAGGGAAAAGGTTTTCCTCTACAGCCGACAGTACTCTTGCCTTGTAAGAGCAGTCCATCCCATCTTGCCTTGATTTCTAAGGTTGCATTTTTGGGTAGAAAGCTTAGCAAGGTAAGAATTTTGAAATATCTTTTATAACTACTCTGCTTATTATATGCAAAATTTTTCATATTTTACTTAGTGTATCTTCTTTTTCTCTTGAGCACTTTATGCTTTTAGTCTGTTGCATTTGAGAGTGTAGTTTAGAAATTCTCCTTTAAAGCCATGTAAAAACTGATAAAGGGTAATCGCCAGAAAAATGAGTATACAATTTTTGCCTTTATCTTACTGTTTTGTAGTATGTATAAACAAAATATCAGAAATATATTGCCTTTTTGTAATAATACTCTGACCTTATTTAAGATGATTTGCCATGAAATCTCAACAATGTCCTATTTTCCCAATAAGTTTTCTTATTTTAGTGTTTTAGTTTAATACTGAAGGGATTCAGCCAACTTTGTTTCAACAGACTACTAAAAATAATTGTGGCATGAAAGTAAGTCATCCCAGCTCTTTTGGCCATATCTAAATTCTGAGTAATTTCCACTTCCAAAGAGTTCAAATGTCTTTTTTTTTCTTTCTTGAATGTCTCTTAAAGCAGTCTTTATTGTTTGCATTATCAGTCTGGTTTATAAGTAGACCATGGGATCATAATTTGATACTGTATTTGAAGTACTGCCACTGGCCTAACCTTCTTTGAATGTTATTTTCTTTATTTGTAAATGAAGGAATTGATTTGTTAGAACAGAAAATGACTCAGTTATCATTCAGGATCCTGAGAAAGAAAGTTAGTTGCTCCATGGCAGCATTTGGAAAGACTAAATTTAAAACAGTTTGTTCAGATATTTGGTGTCATGTTTTAGAGTTAATTTTTATTTGTGTGAGTTGGTAGGTGCTACATCTTGAATTTCCACCAAACCAGTAGAATGGTATTTGGTTATTCTATCACAACGCTACGTTACTGCCTGCAGTGGCCACATGGATAACCTTAAAGTAATACGAAGGGCTTTGTATAAAAGTGTGTTCGTGTGTACATTAATCTGTAAAGGTATCTGCAATTTTTATTATGTTGATTTTTAAATTACGTGGGCATTATCAGAACTTTTCCACTGCACAGAAAGAAACATTCCCACTAAGTTTATCAATGTTTGAATATTAGATGGGATTTTTTTAATGGCCCTTTTCTTTAAGCTGTTTTTTCTGATCATTGTGAATAGGAATAGATGTGCGATAAACCCCTCCTGAAATTATTTATTGCTATTGTCTAATGCAATTCATAGCAAAATTTATAGAGCACAATGTTAATTACCTGCAAGTGAGTTGAAATATCATGGACTATAGTCTATAGTCATCTACATCAAATATGATGAAGGCCTAAAATACTTTTATCCTTAGAATGGTGTGATAATCAGATTGGACATGTATCTGACATTCGTAGCTTACTATTTGAAATAAATGTAGCAGTGTACTGATACCGGTACTTCAGGTACTAAAGTTAGTGCTGAATGATATGTTTGAGGGGAAATTGATTTTTTTTTTCCATAAAAAAATCTAAAACCTTTATTTACATTCTGACTCTTTTGTAATCAAGGGGTAATTTTTCCCTCAGATTTTCAGTCTGTTTGCTGCAGCTGCCACTAATTTTATGTTTAGAAAAACTAATGATGATTGTATTTTTCAAAGGAGTGATGTGAAGTTAAAATTCAAGATTATAAGTGTGCAACTCAATTTTAGTTCTAAAATGTTGCCTTTTTTTTAGTGTTAACATCTTTCATACCTTGCTGTGCTTACAGTTTCAGTAACTTGCAAAGAAAACATTTCATCTTTTATAAAGTATTCATGAGTAATGTAAATACTTTGAGATTATTTTAGATATCTGAGTATCTTTGAGTCATGGATATCATACCTGGTACAGTAGTTGTCACAGATACTAAGCCGTCTTCAAATTTGCCACTTTTTTCTGAGGTGCCCCTTTTAGTTTACAACACTTAGAAACAAAAGATAATTTTATAGACCTAACATCAATATGTTAGTCTCCTTGTCCCAGATATAATGAATGAATTAGGACATAAGTCATGTTAAGATGGTTTTAACATTTTCTTAATATATTGTGTGCATTTTTTGAAATTTGGCTTTTCAACTGAAGTCGAAAGCATTTGTCTTAAGTCTGCCCTGTTATTGACCAAATCACACCTAGAAGAAGGTTGTACAAGTTAATTGTACTTACATAAGCCATTTCAGTTTAAGTTGCCTTATTGTATGTGATGCATCGTTCTGTCAAGTATAAGCATTGTACATGTTGGAATTCTAACACTGAATCTGTGATATAAAAATGTATGGTGTGCTACAAATTTTATTCATAATCTTAAGTTATAGCCTATTGTAACCTATCAAACATTTCTTGTAAATTGTTTAATTTATTTTTTCATTTACGTACAGTTTATGTAAATTTTAAAAATACTTGTTGTGGCCTGTTCTGTAAACATTCCCATCCTCTTTTCCTTAATGCTTATTCGCATGAGAGACTCTTGGGTTTTGCTTGTTTGTATTGTATGGCCATTAGGCCAATTTAAGTACTGTCTTAAGCCTTCTTTTCTGTACTTTAACTTTTTCTAGTTTTGTTCATATTCTAGAATCTTAAAACCATGCCTTTTATTTCCTACTTTACAAATAAATTCTCTAAGTTGTTTACTATGTCTGTCTTTTTATCCTTTATTTTATATATTATAGTCCCACATTTGCACTCTGATTAAATGTAAGATTTGAACTGTAATGTAGAAGTAGAATATAAACTCTGAGAGCAGAAACTTTGTAAAGTCTCCTCTCCTCCTTATCCCCAGTATGTTGTTCCTGTGAATCCATGAAGTAAGAGTAGAGGTTTTGCAGGGGCGTTTTGGTTTTTGTGGGGCATTGGTGGGGGGTGTTGTTTTGGCATAGGGACATATAGTCATTTCAGCATCATGTGTCAGAAGGTAATCCTTACCATTTTGTGGTTGTGTGGGTCCAGGGATAGGAGGAAGATAGGAATTACAAAGAATCTGGAGAATATCTGTGGGGGAGCAATGAATGTGTTTAATTATCTTAATTGTGGGGATGTTTCCACAGGTGTGAGTTATGTCAAAACTCATATTGACTATTTTGAATATGGATACAAAATAACTACTCACACTAGTGTCAACACATCCAATTCCCTAACTTTGAAAGTTAAGATTTGACCAATCTTGGACACGAGAAAACTAAATTACAAACATTGTTTTTTCTTGGGTTATTTTACATAATGCTGCTTTTACCTGAAATAATGCTGTGAAGAAGGCATGCTATCTTGAGCCTTAAAGATACTTGTGTCAATCATGCTGGGAAAAAATTTTTAAGAAAGACTTAAGAGCAAACTTCAGATTAGAGATGCTGTAGAATCTTTCACACACCAAGAGCCATTGACCAGCCAAGTTTGGCAGACAGAATCCAAGAGTTAGAAGGAATCTCACAGACTGCTGATTCAAACTCGAGGTTTTACATGGAGTAATAATAAAGCACAGAGAAGTCAACTGAATTGTCCTGGGTCAATTAGGACAATATTTCTTCTTTTTATGAAGAAACATCAGCAAGTTAATATAAGCAAAACTCAACCCTAGCTCTCCTTACCACATTCCAGTGCTTTTTTTTTTTTAACCCTTGCTTTGTTGGGCAAGTAATGTGGCACCAGAATGTTATCCAAATAAATTTTAAAAATAAGTTACCATCCACGCAAGGAGGAGCAATCAATATAGGAAAAGCAGAACTACAAGTAATGAGAAAAATGCAAATATCTTTGCAAACAAATACAAGTGGACTAAATTTGCCAATTAAGAGATTGAGTTTAACAGGAAAAAAAAATTACGT
Organism: Manis pentadactyla; assembly: GCF_030020395.1. NCBI lineage: Eukaryota > Metazoa > Chordata > Mammalia > Pholidota > Manidae > Manis > Manis pentadactyla. Next base: position 42,467,875 of record NC_080020.1, on the reverse strand, counting down.
GTTGCCTATAATGTTCAGTATAAGGACCTGGACAGTTTGAAATCAAAGGGGTTAAAAATCAGGCAAGTAGTAGCAAAATAAAGCTTACATAGTTATATTAAGCAAAATACACTTGAAGATAAAATCCATCATAAGGAAGGAATAGGGTCATTGCATAATCATAAAAAGTTCAGTTAACCAAGAAGTCATAACAAAATACATATGCAAGTAATCAAATAGCCAGAAAATTAAGCTAAAATTGATGAAATGATGCATTAAATTGCCATCATGATGAGATTTCAGCACCTTTCTCAATTCAAGCAAACAAAAAAGCAAATATAGTGACCACCCCAATTAAGTTACACACCAATAGTAAGAATTAAAAATCAACATAACTTACTGGTGGTTTGAGGTAGTATAGAGTAGTGGTTAAGAGCATGTATTCTGAAACAGATTCAAATACTCATACTTAACTATGTATATGACCTCAAATTTCTTAACCTCCAAGTGCTCACCACATGCACATAATACCACAAGCTAATATCTTAACAGTCATTAACATTAAGCAAATTTTCAGTATTCCACCTTTCAGATTAACAGTAGGATTGTGCTTCTGTTTCCCTTGTGGTTGAATAGGTTCATATGACTAGTTCGGGCCATCTGTTGAGTGAATTGTGTTTGGAAATGATGTGTGCCACTTATAGGCTAGAGCTCTTTATCACCTGTTTGAGACCAGGAGGCATCTTTTCCCTCTAGTATGACAGCCAGCAAGCAGTATTCAGGATGGTGGCTGCTCTGTCAGCCTGATCCCTAAGTGGCTAAAATTAACAGAGGCCCCTCCACCAAGCAGTGAAGTAACTAGTGTGAGGACGGAAACAAACTTCATTTAGGCACAGGTTTCAGGGATTTACCCATTTAATACACCTATCCCAACCGATACCAGAAATGGAATGACGCTGAAGAACAAAAACCTAAAGTACATGGCACTGGATTAGAGGCTAGTAGCAAGTGGCAAAGAAACCACTGTCAGGATAGAAGGGTGGTGACTAGTTTTATGAAGAAATGAAGCTTTGATCAGCTGATAACTTGGAAGGGAGAGACTGTACCAAGGAGCTTGGGGCTGTAGAAGTTGGAAAATCGTGGCATGTATTGGAAGGTTTGTTTCATTTGATCATGTACTCCAGGAAACATGCATTCAGAAAATAATTGGCCAGTTTTTTGAGCAGAAATGAAGAGAGAGAGACAAGGAATTAAGCAAGGAAGAGACTATAAGAAAGGGCCGTGAAATCTTAGCCAGGGAGAGGGCAGAGAAATGAAGTGGTTGTTGAAGGAGTGGTGAAGAACAAGTGGGTCAGTGCAGGACACCCCCCACGGTGTTGATTGATCGTTGGTGTCTTGCCAATGGGTTTCAGCCCCAGGCAAGTTCGCTATGGATTCAATGTGACCAAAGAAAATTGACAGCAGAACGCTCTTTAGGGTGAAAGGGTTATACCCAACTTTATTTCCAGGTGGCAGGTCAGTCACTAGAATCCCGTTCACTCAGAGCAAGTCTGTATGCAGTTAGCCAGTCTCTGCCTCTGGGCTCCTCTGTCCACACAGTTGTCCTCTGGGCTTCTCTGAACAGCCGTCCCCTACAGCCATCCTCTGGGCCTCTCTGCCTGCAAAGTCATCCTGCACAGCTGTCCTCTGGGCCTCTCTGCACAGCCATTCTGCACCGTCGTCCTCTGGGCCTCTCTGCCTGCACAGCCATCCTGCACAGCTGTCCTCTGGGCCTCTCTGCCAGCCGTCCCGCACAGCCATCCTCTGGGCCTCTGTCCTCAGCGCTGCCACCACTCCAGCCTCTGCTCCGCTCTCCTGCAGCCTTGCAGCCCTGTCACCGGGTCGTGCCCAGAGCACTGGGTGGAGCTCTTTTTATAGAGTCAACAGCCATGTAGTGCCCACACGTGTGCAGTGAGCTAGTCAACCAAAGCCAGGTGAGAATCCTGGCCACAGGAGCTCTCATTTGATCCACACTCCACACCTCCAGGATTCTCTCCTCTCAATCTATGTTCCCTTAGTCCTCAGCAATGGTCCCTGTGCAAGGAAGCTCAAACACTGTTCTCCAGCCTCTCCAGCAAAAAGTCTTGCAGACACACAGGCCGGACTCATGGCTCTATCTCTGACTTCTGCCTCTTTGGTCTTAATGGCTGGAACTGCTGCTCTGGTTTCAGCTGTTGCCATAGCTCCAGTAAGATCCTATTTGGCTTCCCATCTAATTTCCTTCCATCTACTCCTGGCTGTATCAAATCAACCCATATCTGGGTCCTTGTAACCTTCATGAGGCCCCTCAAATTCCTCCTGTGAATAACAGGTCTTATTTCTTTCCAGGTTCTCGTTGCTTCAGCTACTGTACGTGTCACCTTGCATTTGTAATCGCTGCCTCAAGGCAGGCTGCACTGTCAAGGAAGACAGCTTTCCCATCTCTGATCCCAAAAGAAGAATTCCATCCACCCCTAAGTCCCACAGCCACCGGCTCAGCCTGAGTATAGGGGTGGACCATAGAGTGGTCCACGACCTAGGAAGGGGGCTGCTCCTTTCCTTGGGGAACTTTCAGCTGCTGGGTCTTTATTTTCTTTACAACCACTGGGTGTGCTTTCAATACAGGAGGGGTCAGTGCCTCTGGCACCACTCTTTCATCCTTCCCCAGCTTCTCCATTTTTGGGACTGATGGCACCTTTCTCTCCACTCCCCTAAGTGCCTCCTCTGCTACAGTGCGTTGCAACAATGCCAGCTCAGTCTTCAGCAGGTCTCTTACCTTCAGCTCAATGCTTCACAGCTGATGTTCTCATGCCACCTCCGCCTGTGCTTCTGTCAGGAGTTTGTCTTTTTTCTTGATGGCCTCTTCCTCCTTCAGAACACCTGGCAGCGCTGCCATCTTGTCTCCAATGGCACCTTGCTGCCAGCACTCTAGTGCTGCCTCCTCCTGCATCAATGCCATCTCCTTCTTCAGGGAATCCACAGAAGTTTGCGGCTCGTGTTCTCATGCCACCATTTCTTGGGCCTCCTCTGTAGACTTTTTTAATACTGTGAGAAGCAGCCAACCCACAGTCCCCACTGCGTCATGGGCATTCTGCTTCTCAAAAGATCTGCTTACTATACCAAGGGCCACCCCTACTGCCTCAGGTGTCACCTCCACTTGCCTCCAGTCCTGGAGTGGGGCCCAGTCCTCCAGGAGGCAAGCCACCTCAGACTACATACCCATTGGGGGACGATCCACTGTTTCCCCATTCACAGGGGCAGCCCGCTGAAGCACCCCTCCCATAAGGGCAGCTTGTCCTTTTCCTTGGTCAACAATGAATCCTGCTGACTACACCAATTGTCTTGCCAATGGGTTTCAGCCCCGGGCAAGTTCGCTATGGATTCAATGTGACCAAAGTAAATTGACAGCAGAACGCTCTTTACGGTGAAAGGGTTATACCTAACTTTATTTCCAGGTGGCAGGTCAGTCACTAGAATCCCGTTCACTCAGAGCAAGTCTGTATGCAGCAAACCAGTCTGCCTCTGAGCCTCTCTGTCCACACAGCTGTCCTCTGGGCCTCTTTGCCTGCACAGCCATCCCACACAGCCGTCCTCTGGGCCTCTGTCCTCAGCGCTGCCACCACTCCAGCCTCTGCTCCGCTCTCCTGCAGCCTTGCAGCCCTACCACTGTGTCGTGCCCAGAGCAATGGGTGGAGCTCTTTTTGTAGAGTCAACAGCCATGTAGTGCCCACAGGTGTACAGTGAGCTAGTCAACCATAGCCAGGTGAGAATTCTGGCCACAGGAACTCTCATTTTATACACAGTTGGCTTTGAGGTTACTAAAGGCAGTGAGGTGGACAAATTTGGTTCCAGTGGGAGAAGAATAAAATCACATAATAAGACGGTGTTCTCCATAAAAAACCCCAGTTTCTTCCTCAGCTTTTCTTGGCCAGTGTTTCTGAAAGCCTTACTGTGTGGCAGAGAGAACATTCTGCAAGCAGCCAGACTTCTTTTGTTTCACCATGAACAACAATTGGTATAGTAAGCAGATCCTTTGAGAAGCAGAGTGCCCGGGAGGCAGCGGGGCCTTTGGGTTGGCTGCTTCCCACAGTATTAATAACATATACAAGTTTCCTGGCCAAACAGTGCTGAACGATGGGAGCAGGGAGGCACTGATTCCAGTCCACGTGGGTGAAGGTGGAAACATGGGAAGAGCAGGCAGGGAAAACTCTTCAAAGGACCTGAGAGAAGTCTTAAAGCCTGAGGAAGGAGTAAGTTGTGGAGAAGGTTGTAAAGAAGAAAGTAGTTTACAGGATGAAATAATCATCAGCAGGGCCCAGATGTCAAACACAAGGTGATACAAACGAATCAGTATATTGATACATGCAATTCAGAATTACTGGAACATAAATTCAGAGTGGTATGAAAGAAGACTGAAGTAGTCAGAAGCTGGCCCTTGGAAGGCCATGCCGTCTTGGTCTGCTCAGGCTGCCATAACAAACTATCACAGACTGGGTGTTTTATAAACAAAAGAAATCTCACAATTCTGGAGGCTGGACATGCAAAATCAGGTTGCCAGTGTGGTCAGCATCCAGTGAAGGCCTCTTCCCGGTTGCAGAATGTCAACTTCTTGCTGTGACCCCAATGATAGAAGGGGAAGGAATCTCTGTGGGTCTCTTTTCTAAGGGTACTAATCCCATTCATGAGGGCTCTGCCCTCAGGACCTAATCACATCCCAAAGGCCCCACCTCCAAAGTTGGTTCTGTACCCCAATTCCAACGTGGGGAGGGGAGTTGTTTCCCACACCACTGGCAGTTCTGACACCAGTCTGGTGTCCTACAACTCTATTCTGACACTACCCAGAGATAGCATCAGATCCCACACTCGGGCTGTCGTACAGGGCTATTCCCTCACCCCAACTTTAGATACTGGTAGCAACCCCAGGTTGTTACCTGAGCTCCTGACCAACTGGCTGTAAGTCAGAGGTTCCTCAGAATTCTTGACTGAAGTTTTCAGGCAGAGGCTCAGGGAAAGGCAGTGAGTGGAGAAGTGTCTAATGGACAGTAGGCCTGGAGCCATAGCTGACGTGGGGCTTGGTAGCCACCAGAGAGTAGAAATGGCAAATGTGAGAAATAAAGGAAAAATAAAAAGGCAAGATTTTGGAAAGAAAGCCATCAGTATTTTTGTTTAAGAGAGAAAGCCCATTCAAACCAATGAAAATAGTAGGGACCCCTACTTAAGAGACTGGATGAGGAGATAAACATTGCAGAATCTGGCTCCTAGTTAAAAACAGATTTTTTAACTAGGGAGTTGGCGCTTTTCCAGTTTTAGCCTCTTGCTTATTCCGTGTAATTCCAGTAAGAAATTAAAAACTCTTATTTTGGCTCCTTGATTTTTTTTTCTTGTTTTTTTTTTTATCAAGGTATCATTGATGTACACTCTTATGAATATTTGAGATAGCAACATTGTGAACACTACATTCACCCATATTATCTAGTCCCCCCCCCCCCACACCTCACCAATTTCTCAGGACTGACTAGAAGTGATCACAAAGACTATCTGGCAGACCTGGTGGGGTCAGCAGCTAGCTGCCCTCTCCATGCCAGACTTGGGGTACAGCCTGTGCACTGCAGTCTCTAACAATGGGTACAGTCAAGGACTTGGGGGGCACTTGACCAGTAAATTTACATTCCTTCCCCATCACCACTATTCCTAGGTCTCTTACCTGAAGTCTTCAATAGAAGTCTCCTTCAGGCAGCTCTACCATCTACTGGAAGGAGGGAGATCTTGAAGATGCTTTTCCCCACTCTGACTCAGTACTCAAACATCTATATTCCTTGTTTCCCCCAGCCCCCCACCTACCTCAGGGGCCCTAAAACTGCTGGAGCCTTTTTTTGGGGTGCCCTTAACAGTGAGATGACCTTCCACCTGGCTCTGATACCCTGACCCTTGACTAGGGCCATCCATGGGGGAAATGGAACAGGGGAGTTGGTGCTTTTCCAGTTTTAGCCTCTTATTCCGTGTAATTCTAGTAAGAAATTAAAAACTCTTATTTTGGCTCCTTGATTTTTTTCCTTGTTTTTTTTTATTAAGGTATCATTGACATACAATCTTATGAATATTTCACATAGCAACACTGTGATCACTACATTCACCCATATTATCTAGTCCCCCCCCCCACCTCTCCAAAGTCAATGTCCATTAGCATAGCAAGATGCCACAAAGTCACTACTTGTCTTCTCTGTTACACTGTCTTCCCCATGACCCCCACACACACCATGTGTGCCAATCATAATGCCCCTCAATCCCCTTCTCCCTCCTTCCCCATCCACCCTCCCCAATCCCTACCCTTGGGTAACCCCTAGTCCCTTCTTGGGTTCTGTGAGTCTGCTGCTGTTTTGTTCCTTCCGTTTTGCTTTGTTGTTATACTCCACAAATGAGGGAAATCATTTGGCACTTGTCTTTCTCCACCTGGCTTATTTCACTGAGGATAATACCCTCTAGCTCCATCCATGTTGTTGCAAATGATAGGATTTGTTTTTTTCTTATGGCTGAATAGTATTCCATTGTGTATATGTACCACTTCTTCTTTATCCATTCATCTCCTGATGGACACTTAGGTTGCTTCCAATTCTTGGCTATTGTAAATAGTGCTGTGATAAACATAGGGGTGCATTTGTCTTTTTCAAACTGGGCTGCTGCATTCTTAGGGTAAATTCCTAGGAGTGGAATTCCTGGGTCAAATGGTATTTCTATTTTGAGTTTTTTGAGGAACCTCCATACTGCTTTCCACAATGGTTGAACTAATTTACATTCCCACCAGCAGTGTAGGAGGGTTCCCCTTTCTCCACATCCTCGCCAGCATCTGTTGTTCCTTGTCTTTTGGATGTTGGCCATCCTACCTGGTGTGAGGTGATATCTCATAGTGGTTTTAATTTGCATTTCCCTGATAATTAGCGACTTGGAGCATCTTTTCATGTGCCTGTTGGCCATCTGAATTTCTTCTTTGGAGAAGTGTCTGTTCATATTCTCTGCCCATTTTTTAATCGGGTTGTTTGCTTCTTTGGGTGTTAAGGTGTGTACGTTCTTTATATATTTTGGATGTTAATCCCTTGCTGGATATGCTGTTTATGAATATATTCTCCCATACCGTAGGATACCTTTTGTTCTACTGATTGTGTCCTTTGGCTTTTTAGTTTGATGTAGTCTCATTTGTTCATTTTTGCTTTTGTTTCCCTTGCCCGGGAGATGTGTTCAGAAAAAAGTTGCTCATGTTTATATTCAAGAGGTTTTTGCCTAAGTTTTCTTCTAAGAGTTTCATGGTTTCATGACTTACAAACAGGTCTTTGATCCATTTCAAGTTTACTTTTGTGTATGGAGTTAGATGGCTCCTTGATTTTTGAGCTACTCTGACACTTGGCAGCTCAGCTCTCTCTCCCAGTTCAGCTGAGCTCCAAACAAATACGATCCGCACACAGCACTCAGAGGCCAAAGGCACAGAAATATCAATAACTTTGTTTTCAGACACAGACGTCAACCCTCCTTTTGGAATGTCAGGGAGCATCCTGGGCTGTCTCAGAGGCCGCAAGTACCAGCAGGCACCACAGAAAAACTCAGGTGTCATCTTCCTGTTATTCAAAATACTGTCCTAAATCTGCCTATCCCATTCAATGATAAGAATTGTATGGGATTTTAAATAGTGGGTGTCAGCCCTGAGTGCACATTAGAATCACTTAGGAGGTTTATTAAAAACACTGATGTCAGTCCTTCCCATGGAGTGTTTTAATTTCATTGATTTAGAAAAAGGATATAATCCTGCTCCAAAACATCCCAGATCTCCCGTTTTCTAGCTGTACCAGCTTGGGTGATTCATGTCGCCTTCCTGAGCCTCATTTTGCTCATCTGTGATACGGGGGTGATAACACTGGCCTTCCAGCGGGAATTGAGAGGATTAAGTGAAACAAGGTATCTGGAAGCACCTGACACATAAAATGTGCTTAGTAAATGGTGTCTCAGTCAGAACATGAATCAAGAGCTTTCTGAAGAGGGCTTCCTGTGAGCCTAAGGGCCTGGAAGACTCCTTGGAAGAGTTGGACCTGTCTCCTTAAGAAGGAATGCCGAGATTTGGGTGGGTGGAGAGGCAGAGGGGCCACTCTTATAGACATGAGCAACTAGGGTCCCTGCCCTGGGCCCCATACTTTAGAGGACTGTGCTCTGGCCTTCCTCTGTACCTTGCCTCACAGGGCAGGGAACCCACAGAGAGCAAGTGCCATGCCCCGCAGCATTCTGTGTTCCCATTTTCTAGATCATGCATTGCCTGAACAGCTTGAGCCCGCTTCTGTTGTCTTCCCCAGGCCAGTCCTCCTGAAAAGGGACCACATCCCAGTTTGCAACTCTAGCCCCAAGGCATGTGTTAAAGGAAGCTCTTTAAAGAGCATGGGGATGAATCTTGGATTTGAGTGTTGGGAGTCTACAGGCGTGCACATGAGGCCTTTCAGGGAGTGGGGCAGACCAGGGGGGCGGGAAGAGGAAGGGGGAGGCCACTGGCAGGAGCTCTTGTGTGTTCTCTTGCTCCAGGGTACACAAATGTTAGAGGTAGCTATACCAGTGTTCATTTAAGCTAAACATTTATGTTTCAGTATTTTTCTGGCATGTTTGTTTTCATTAATTAGTTTTAAAACAATACTTTTAAAATAAACAAATACTTAGCTCTATGCCTAGGACATTGTAAGTGCCTGATAAATATGAGTGTAGTGGAATCCAGATATACTTACTGCAGCTCAGATGTGCTAAAGCGTCTTGTTTGATAGCAGGATTGCAGCAGGGAGGGAAACTGTTGATTTAAAGGAAGTTGGTTCCTTCTGGTTTAATATAGCCCCTTTTGGACAAAGGTCCATTCCATCAGGTCTTCTTCTCCACCCCATTCTTCCTCCCTTCATCCCAGGAGGCATCCAGGCTGGGGAGGCTGACAGACACGATGAGGGTGAGGGTAGGTGGGAAGTTGGATCTGTGTGTTCTTCCCTGCTGGCTCCTGCTGACTCCCTTTAGCACAGGGTCCATCTCACCTGGCCTTGGAGCACCAGCCACCAGGGCCACTGCACCTGCTGCAGAGATGACTGCAGCCGGCCACTCACCGACACTTGGGCCAGGTTCAACGATGGCTCTTGGCAGGCTGTCGATTCTCTGAGACTCAGCAGCAAGTTCCAACCAGCTCCCAGCTTGAACCAGTTCCCTCAGAAGCCCTGTTAAATCCCCCCAACTCCCATGGCCTTTAGGGTAGGTCTTAATTCTCAGCGAACTTGTTATCTTATATTGGCAGTAAGACTGGAGGAAGGAACAATACGCAGAGATCTATGCAGGTACTTCACACTGCACACTGGTTTCCTCAGGCAGTTCTCACAAGCTAGTAAGACAGGCGTTTTAGTTGAAAGTTCCTGTCCAGCCCTAGTGTTAGGTATGGGCTGAATGGCAAATGTAAATGTTGAGGCCATAACCCCCAATGTGACTGTGTTTGGTGATGGGGCCTTTAAGGAGGCAACTAAGGTTAAATGAGGTCATAAAGGTGGTGCCCTAATTTGGCAGGACTGGTGTCCTTGTAAGAAGAGGAAGAGACACCAGTGATCTCTCTCTCTCCTCCTTTACCCTTTCCCTCTCTCAGTCTCTCAGTATCTCTCTCTCCTCTCATGCACACAAAGAAAAGACCATGTGAGGACGTGGGAGAATGTGGCCTCCAACAAGCCAAGCAGAAAGGCTTCATCAGAAACCAACCCTGTTGACACCTTGACCTTGGACTTCCATTCTCCAGAACTGTGGGAAAATAAACGTCTGTTGTTTAAGCCACCCAGGCTGTGGTATTTGATGATAGACCTAGCAGTCTAAGACACACTGAGATGACAATTGAATGCCTTCTGGGAACCCAAGCATTTTCAGCTTTGAACAGATCAGGTGCCCAGTGTCATTGCTTATTTCCTGGGCCTCATTGCCCACTGGGGTAATAGTTCTATACTTTTCCTGCCTTTATCCTCCCAAACCCTCTCTATTACCTTAGTCTTTACACCCATATTTCTCTTGGTGCTTACCAGGCCTAACTAGGAACCCATCTGCAACTCAGACATTCTTCAGGTGGTTTCTTGACTTTCTCCATTGATGGTCTCACTTCAAGCAGCTTCAGACATGGACTATAAATTTTCTGTTGCTTGTATGTGGGAGTGTTCATGCCAAGGAAGGAAGCCACGTTTCCTCTGCTCTGTCCCCGATCCTAGAGGAGAGCTATCCTGTAAGGAGGAACTAAGAGCTCCTTATTGAGGCTAAGCTGGCTCTGAGGAAGGGCTGGATCCTGTAAGATCCTGGAAGCAATATTCTTATTTCCTGGCAGTCCATCCCCAGCCTCCGGGGTTCATCCCAGCAATGAATAAATTAGTTTAGGATTGGAAAGAAGGCTTTGCAAAGCAATGGAGCCAGGATGGATTTCTGTGGAAAGGCTATAGATTTTGGAGTCAGACTCTTCTGGGTTTGATTTCTAGCTGTGAGCCTTACCGGAGGTTGTTAAGCAAGTCATGTCTTCTCTCTGAACTGCAGTTATCTGTTAAATGGGAATAATGATCCCTGCTTTGCAGTGTTGTAATGAAGATTTCACCCTCTTTATGAAAATGCCTGGTTTGGGCTTCTGTAGACATTCACTTCACTCATTCTCTTCTTCCTGAATCTGTCTGGCCAATGAATTTAAACTTTAACTCTTCTCCTGCATTATAGATTTTTTATAGATGTGGTAGGGGAGTGGAGGGGAAGAGAGGGGCAATAGCTGCCTTTTTAAAAATCTCATTTATCTTTATATTTTGTTCAGGAAGTATGCCTTCAGAAAATGCTGACTACAATCTCTGCCCAAGTACATCTTTAAGAAGGCACACTCACTCTCCAGATGATGCATTAGTGAACAATCATTCCCATACTAAATGTCAGTGACCTTGACAATGGGGATTTTTTGAATGTATGAGTGAATGAATAAATGAAAGGCCTTTTTAAGGTCCAGATTTGGAGTATTCACGATTCTCCTGGAATCGTTCTGCTCCTTCTTCCAGGCAAATCTGCAGTGCTAAAATTGAATGTACTGAGTGCAGCAACTCAGGGGCTGCAGAAAATGCCCTTCTAAGATGGGTACTTTCTGAGAATCCTTCTTCTGGTTGTTTCTTAGACACTTGGCGATACCACTTTGGGCATGATATGCCTTGCAGTGGGAATACCCTGCAAGTTGGACCCACATCCTATCCAGTCCCCCTTGTTTTGCTATTTTGAAATCTAAGAAAAGGGTGGCATAGGAAGGTGACAGAAAGAACACAGTGAAGCTGAGGAGCCCTGCTCTCATGTTGGGACTTACGGTCTGCCCAGTGAGGGCTGTGTCGGGGAAAGGTAAGATCCCACTGGGGGAGAGGAAATAGCAGTGGATGTAGAAACCAAAAGGTGCATTTAAATTTTACCTTCTTACTGGCTGTGTAAACTTGGGTGACTAGTTTGCTGTCAGAAGCCCTGTTGCTTCACAGGTGAAAGCAAAATGGTAATAAAGTCATCTCAGGGTTGGCGTGATGATTAAATTATGCTGGGGCATGCAAAAGGGCTCACTTAGTTGAAGAATAAAGTACTAAATATATATTGTGATTAGGACTCTGGCTTGGAGTCGGACTGGATGTGTTAAACTGTGTAACTGCCCATCAATATTCAATGCCACTTCCTGGAGTCAGGCTTGGTCATGTGCCTTGGCCAATGTGCATGGAAGTGCCCCCTCATTTCCAAGGGGGGGCTTCACAAGCTGATCTGTGTCCCCTGCCCCACTGATGAGGAAGCAATGTGAAGAGGGGTCCTGGGGAGTCAGGCCCTGAGTGATTACAGTAAGCACAGCTCTCAAGCTGTCCCCTGATGGGATCCTACCACCATGTGTCTTAGCTGCGTTCAGGGTTTGGGGACTGACGTTACTTTAGCAAACCCCAATCGGGGCTCACTGATAGACCTGGGTACTGTTTCTGTATGCCATTTAATAGAAATATAAAAGAAAGAACAACGCACAAAGAAAACACATACATAAGAACACAAGAGAGTCTTGGGGCGATCGCAGGGGCAGCCAGGGCTGGAAGCTACTTGCAGCCGCTCTTGGGAAGGGGCCGGTAGACACCGACGACCACAGCGTGGTCTCTCTCATAGGGCTCTAAGGTCAGCTGCTCTTGAGGTTTTAAGTTCTCCTGCTGCAACTTCTTCACCTCAGAGGCAAACACTGCCTCGGCAGACGCAGTGGAGTCGATGCAGTTGGCCTTGATGGAAATGAGGAAGTGGCCCCCATTGCGCAGGAAGGTGTGGGCGTTCAGAGCCACAATGCGGGACTGGTCCGGCTGCGCCACGTCGGCGAAGATCACGTCCACCATCCCTATGAGCATGCGGTACTTGAGCGGGTGCCGAGCATCTTCCAGGACGGGGATGATGTTGGTTCGTTTCTTGGCCACATTAACCAGATCGCGGCCGGCACGGTGGGAGAACTCAACCGCGTAGACCAGGCCTTCGGGGCCAATGATGTCGGAGACGTGGGAGACCGTGGTCCCCGAGGCGGCGCCCAGGTACAGCACTCTTGACTTGGGCTTGATGTGGATCTGGTCGACCCCGCCCAGAATGGCCGCAGCCAACTTGGAGCGGAAGGGGTTCCACGTGCGGTACTCCTGCTTCACGCCGCCCTCGGTCACTGTGACCCGCCGCTCGCCGTACACCGAGTGGCCCGGCACCATGTTCAGCGTGACCAGCGCGTCCTCTGCCCCACGGTAGATGAAGACGCCCTCGTGCCGGTGCGGCTCCACCGACACAGCCGTGGCGCCCTTCCTACGGCGGCTCTTGCTCTTGGCCACGCCGCCGCGCCCGCGCTGCCCGCCGCCGCCGCCGCCGCGATCCCTGCCGTCCCCGCCGCCGCGCCCCCGGCCCCGGCCGCCGAAGCCGCGCGCCCGCGCCCCGAAGCCACCCTTGCCCCCAGGACCGCCGCCGTCGCCGCCGCCGCCCTTGCCCCCTCCGCCGCCTCCGCGTCCTCCGCCCCAGCCGCCGCCCCTGCGGCCGCCTGACCCGCCCCCGCGGGCGCCCGCAGACTTCATGGCTCGCCCTGGGCGCCCCGGGGGCTGGACGCGGTTGGCAGGGGTTACCGGTGACTGGGAGGGTTTGTCAGGGGTCGCGGAGGCTCCGGGAGGTGGTCCTGGCGCCGGCCGCGTTAGCCTCCGCGGCGGCCGGGCGAGACTGAGAGGCGGTCAGGTCCTGCTCTACCGCAGTCCCCGCATCCCCGGGGCCGCCCTTTGACGCAGCGACTGGCGTGATTGCATCACACCCGCTTTAGCGACCCTGCAGCCCCGGAAACCCCCCTTCCCGGCGCTCACGCAGACTCAGCCTGCTGCCTTGTAACTCTTGACACCCACCACCACCACCACCACCACCATCCCCTGCCCCTTCCCCATCTTCTGCTTTCTCGGGGATCCCTGGCACTTCTCGACCGCAGGGAAGGGAACGGGGGTGTGGGGGTGTGGGGGAGTCAGGGGGCGTCTCCTCGGCAGGAGAGCGGAGACCAGGATGGGCTTTAGTCTTTGATGTGCCACCTGTTTGCTGTGTGGTCTGAGGAAGCTTACCTGACCCTCTCTGAGGATCTTGTTTGAACTTCGGCAAGTTTCTTGAACTCTCTGGGTCTCATCATGCCATCTGTAAAACAACCTACTTCAAATGTTTGCTTTAAAGCACCACACACACACATAACCCAGCCATGGTGCATGCTAAATGCTCTATAAGCACTAGCTTTTTTTTTTTTTTACTGTATTTCTATTGGTCAACCTTTTTATTGAGATACAATTTATATACAATAAGATGCACCATTTGTTTTTGGTTTTAAATAAATGTATTGCTGTTAGAGCTTTTGCTACCAAGAGTGGCTCTGTCACTTATACAAGGTTGGTAGGAATGCATATTCTGACAAAATCCTTAAACATGTAACTATATTTCAATTTAGTAATACTGCTTTGAAAATTTTATCCTAAACAGATGATACCAGCAATTGCCAATGGTGGTAATTAGAACTACTAGAGGGAGGGTGGTGATAGCGCTAGTGGTGATTGATCACTGTTGTTGTGGAAGTGGAGGCAGAGGAGAGACAGAGTAGACTAATCCAAGAGGCATTTAGAAGATAGACTTCACAGAACTTTCTGATAGATTGGATATAGGAAGTCAGAAAGAGGAAAATTGCAAGCCAGGGGTTGCCAGAGTATAGTGACTCCCCTGCTGTGGTTAACAGCCTACAAGCCAGCCTTGGTTGTTCTCTGCATAGCTCTGCTCTCTTCCATCAACTGTGCTAAATCCCAGAACTTGTTTGGGGAATATAGGGTAGCAAGAAAATGTTGGTTTTTCAGTGTGAATGGGAACACATAGGCTGGAGCCCTAAATCCTATAACCTCAGCAGGAGCCAAAAATCTCACGTTTATCCTGAATTCTAGTCTATGCTTCAAAAACCAGCTTTCAGTCTGCAGCATCTTCCTGAGTATAAAAAGAACCACTGGGCAGTACAAGGACTACAGAACGCGGAGGCCCGCCGTATGCGGTTGCTCAGCACCGCGGACAGCGACATCAATTGAGGTCGATGGCTTTGGAGCCATCCAAGACGTGGGTGGGGAAAGACTGATGGCGGTGTAAGCGACTAGAAGACCTCTCTATTAGTGGAGATAAGTGTCTTCTCCAGAAACAGGACATACCTGAAAACCTGGGAAAATATCAGGCAGGGGATACTAAATGTGCACACAGCAAAGCTTTCACTCCATCCGGGACCAGGACTTTCCCTGTCTCAATTAATGACAGTGACACCAGGTCTGGTTTTCCCTAAGAGCCAAAGCGCCTCCTTAATGGGGGCCAGAAGTCTATGTGTTAGAATGTGGACAAGGGATCAGAGAGTGCAATGTACAGTTCCTGAGGTGGATGGTTCTCATAAAACACATTCCTTAGAGGTTTCTGCTCTCATTGCAAATTGAGGAGTGTTCTCCAAAATGAGATATGCTTGGTGACTTAGTTATGGGTTTTCCAAAAATCAGACCCTGTAATGGTTAATTTTATGTGTCAGCTTGAATGGGTCACAGGATGTCTGGATATTTAGTCAAACATTATTCTGGATGCTTCTGTGAGGGTGTTTTGGGATTAATATTTAAATCAGTAGACCAAATAAAGTAGCTCACCCTCTGTAATGTGGATGGGCTTCATCTGATCAGTTAGTTAAGGCCGGAATAGTATAAAGTGCTGGCCTTCCCCCAGGGTAAGAGAAAATTCTGCCGGACAGTCTTTGAAATGGCACAGACTCTTCCTCGTTCTAAGCAGACTGCCTTCCTTCGGACTTGAACTGCAACAGTGGTCTGCAGATTTTGAACTTCCCGGTCTGCATAACTGTGTGAGCCATTTCCTTATAATCTCTTTCTTTATATAGGTATAGATGTAGATACAGATACACCAATCAATCCATCCTATTGGCTCTGTTTCCTTGGAGAACACTGACTAACACAGACTCTGAGATAAGGACTTCAGTCCAGGTGGCTTTTGGGGAGATGACCCCAGAAAACACATGTGAAAGTGGGAAAATGAGGCAGGAGAATAGAAAGGCTAAGAAATGGGATTTTAATGAGCAGATTACCAGTGGGAGATTACAGCTCAATTTGTTATGAGCACCCTCTGAGAAACTGTGTGGAAGGCATCACAGAATTGTTTACTGCAAGCTGGAAGGCTGGGGCATTAATCCAGAATTCTTTCTTTCCCTATTGTTGAGAGTTGTTTCTGGGGCATTAACTTCCCTGCCTTTTGAGCTGCTCCTGTGCATGGCTCAGCAAACTCCTTTGATGCTGCAGGAAGCCCTCAGGCAGAGAAGCAGGTTCTTGGAGTGGGGAGCTGGGATCATTCTGGAAACTGTTTATCACAGCTGTGGGTGAACTTAGAAGTGGGCTTAGGGTATATCAGGTAGGGCACCAACAGTGCCTGCTTCACTTAGCCATTATATTTCACATACAACCAGAACACTGTAACCTAGAAAATGTGCACAAGTTCATAAGGCTTATTACATCAAGAAAGAAATTCACACTATAAATGTACTAATACTACCTGTAATACAGGTATTCAACTCAGCAATACAAATTTCTCATCAATGAGCATTAATATTTTTCAGTCTGGCGCACAGTATCATGGAGGTCTACAGTTACATATGAATAGTATATTTCTTCTTTGCTTTTATTCATGGTATAAAGCCCAGTCCCCAGCAGTGAACCCTCTCCAGTATGACTACAGGGTACTGAAGGGGATCAAATCCAATAGTTTTACCTAAAATAGTTTAGTTAATTTTAAATAGTTTAGATTTCCCAAACTTACATCTAAAAATTGTTTAGACAATTCTGTTCACTCCAGGTGTAAGCCTTAACAGGGATACTTACTGACACATTTTGACCTTTGTTTTTCACTTTCTGTTAATTTGTCATTAACTCATCTTCACTACAAGTATCTCCCCAGACCCCTGTTCATAGCCTCTGTTTTAAACAGACTCAGGTGGCCTTTCTACTCTTCTTGCTGTTCATTTCAGAACTGACATACTCAAGGATGTCATGCATTCCCATGTGATCCGTTAAATGGAATCCTTTGGGAAGGGTGGCTAGTGATTACAAACTAAATCTAATGAGCATCATCTTCACGCCTTTAGAGTTTTCTTGGGGAGTAATTACTGTAAACTAACAATAAGATTGGGCCACCTCATTAGTGGAGCACATTTCCCCATGTTTTGTTGGACCACTTTACTGACTAGATTTCAAACCAGGGCTTGAGGCAGCCTCCACTACAAGTCTAGCAGTGACAATTTCTCCAGCTATCTATACCCTCCTCTACCCCCATCTACCCATTGGTTTCATCACATTATTGCTCTCATTTTCAAAAATCCACTAAGGGTTCCAGACCCACCCTCTTTCAAGGTATGCAAGCCTTAGGTAGTTTTCTCAGGCTTCTTCCCATTGCCTCTTTGCTGGTGAGATCCTTAGAACTGATGCAAATCAAATTTTCAAATCTTGCTTCTCACCAGAGGCAACTTTTCCCAGGGTAGTGTTTGAGGACTCCCATAGAGAACTTTTCTGTCTCCTGGCTTTGATTCCTACCTGGCACAGCCATTTGCTATAGTCCACCTGTTAGAATGCTACAGACTGGGAGCACCCATTAGCCAGTAAGACTTTCAGTGCAGCTGAACATGTTCCACCTGCCCTGTACATGTTCCAAGGATGCTCCAGGACCTGGTCTTGTGCCAGTTATTGGCATCATAGGAGGACTGAAGTGTCAAAAAAAAACTCTTCCACTAAAATTTTCATCTGAAGCCACTGAAAATGCTGAAATCTGTCTCATTTCCAAAGGTTCTTTAGCAGCAGGTCCCACCTACTTAAGAGGTTTCCTAAAGGAATACATTGGTATTACGATTCAGACATTTCTCTCTGACAGCCAGTAAGAACAGCTAAGGTCACTTAAACTTTTGTTTACAATTGACTTATTATTCCATAAAATTTAGTGATACTCCAGTTACATCTATGACTGGGCCTCCATAGTTAAAAATGGAGTGCATCAGTACTACTCATAGAGTTAAAAAGATACATGCAAAACTTTGCTCTTATTTTTCTCATAAACCACTTCAGAAAATTACCTAATGAATGACTAGCCATGATTTAGGTAAAACCAGCTGGAAGGCAGTCTCATTAGTATTTAACTGTTCATGCATGAAGTGGCTCCCCCAGTCTGCACAGTCCACTTCCAAAGGTGACTCCAGGGATTTGCATCTCTACCCCCAGTGATGACCACACTGTATTCGGTCAAGATGGTCTGGGCTGTGATGCAGTAGTAACATATTATAACCCCCAAATCTCAATGGATTAATGTTATGTTTATTTCTTGCTTACATTTCATCTTCACTGAAGGTCTGTGAGAGGTTTGCTCCACATAGTCAAGGAAAGGCTCAGGCACCAACGGCTTGTGTCTGTAACATAAGAAACAAGAGACTTCTATTATTACCACTGGGGAGAGAATGCATGGAGAACTCACATTCTTTACTCTATGTTTTGACATAGGGCTTGACATGTCATTTCTACTCATAACTTATTGGCCAGATCTAGTTACATGCCCTGTCTAACTGAAAGGCAGCTGGGAAATGTGGGTAGGATAATCAGTGAACAGCAAATGTTTTTGCCATAAGTATCTGCTACATAGATACATATCTGCACATCTGGATCAGTGCACCCAAAACAAACATCACAAGCAAAGTTTACTGTTCAATGTACATGTATTTAAATTACCTCATCAAGCTAAATATAATACCTTTTTATACTTTTATACATGACTAAAACCCAGAATCATCATCAATTCCCAATCACATATCTAATACAGCTTGTTAAATAAAGTAGGAAAAGAGAACCATCTTTCCTCTTCTAGTCTCTGTACCATGGAGAACAGTTTAAGCCTGAATTGCAAGCCCATTAACATCTGGCCATTCCCTCGCTGGGTGTGGTACTTTATCTCTGAGGTGACTCAGACTTCACTCCTTTTCCCCCTGTAGAATTAGTGACTGGCACTCAGTAAATTCCCAAAAAGCTTATATTGGTATATCAGTCAGGGCTCTCCAGAGAAACAGAAATTTATTTTCTCACAGTTCTAGAGGTTGGAAGTCCAAGATCAGAGAGCCAGGTGAGAGCCCTCTTTCTGTCTTATAGATGGTCATCATCTCACTGTGTCCTCACTTCCTGGGGATAGAGAGTGAGCTCTTTGGTGTTTCTTCTTATAAGCACACTAATTCATTAGGGCTACACCCTATGACCACATTTAGCCTTAATTACTTCCTTACTCCAAATACACACATTGAGAGTTAGGGCTTGACATGAATTTGGGAGGAATACAATTTAGTCTATTGTAATGAGCTACTTTTCCAAAGGTCTTATTTCTAGAAGAAACCTTAGAAATCATCAGTAATTCCTCTTTTTACAGAATAAGAAGTTGAAATTCAGGCTTAGCTGGCTTGTTTACACTACAAATACTACCATCTACAAATTCCTACAAATTATCTAAAATCCTCACAAAAATATAGTGAGTCTAACTGCTTTCCTTCAATCCATTGCATTTTACCTTTTACTAGCACTGTCTATACTTCAGTCATGGTGTTGGCCAACATGAAATGCAAAGCATGCCAAACAGCAAAATAAAGCAAAAGTTTTTTTACCTCAACTGACCTCATATACTTTGATTACCTCGGTGAGATTTCTGTGACCCAACTGAATATTATTTAACCAGTTTTCTAGGATGGTTAACTCTGGCCATTTGGGCTAACACTGGCCAAGAGGGAAAGTCAAATACTAGCAGGAAAAATTAACATAAAATTACACTGCTGATACAAATTAACCTTGAGTAACTTCTCTCTGATACTATTCATGCCCTATTTTAAATCCTCTGCAAGAATTAATTGCTCAATGGGGAAAAAAATCAAGGCTGCTGGATGACACATTTACTTCAAAATATTCAGAATAATTTTCTCTATGACCTCATTTGTACCACTAGTTTGCTCCGCTTTCTAATGATTTGATAGGTAGTAGAAAACCCCAAATAAAGCCATAGACATGAAATAGAGCCCAAATATAGGCATTTGGACTTCAGTTGATCTCACAGCTACTCTTTTGACTCCGAATAACCTATCTGTGGCCTAACTCTTGCCTGTACATATTTCTTCATCTCTCTAGAATTTTTTTTTCTTTTTCCAGTGGGGTCAAATCAGAGCTTGACAGAAAACTTCTTGAATAACCCCATGATTTCTTGTTAATGCTAAGTAACTCTGACTGCAGTTTAACTTCACTTATAACCTTTTGGTCTCTCTGCTCTTCAGGATTTTCTAGTAAGACAGGAAGAATCAATGTTTTCCAGAAAGAAATAATTAGAATAAAGGTGACCCCTCCTGTATCACTGACCCTTTTATAAATACTATTGACTTTCCAAATGTCAGATGATCAGATGAACAAAAGTTATTTTAATGAAAATAAAAATCAGTTTATTTATTTTTCCCCAGCTTTAATGAAATATAACTGACAGATAAAACATTGTATAAGTTTAAGATGTACATGGTGATATGATTTATGTATATATTGTGAAATGATTACCACAATAAGGTTAGTTAACACCTCCACCACCTCACATAGTTACAATTTTGTGTGTGTGGTGAAAACTTTTAAGATCTACTTGCTTAACAACTTTTAAATATACAATACAGTATTGTTAACTGTAGTCACCAAGCTGCACATTACATCCCTAGAACTTATTCATCTTACAACTAGAAGTTTGTATCCTTTGACTGACTTTACCCATTTCCCCCACACCATGTTAATCATCAATTCTCTGTTTCTAGGAGTTTGGTTTTTTTTAGATTCCATTATAGTGACTCCACATAGATCGCACATAAGTGACATCATGCAGTTTTGTCTCTTTAACTTATTTCAGTTAGCATAATGATTTCAAGTTTCATCCATGTTGTAAATAGCAGGATTTCTTCTTTTTTAGTGGCTGGATAATATGCCATATATGTATATATATTCATCCACCACTTAAGTTGTTTGCATGTCTTAGCTATTGTAAATACTGCTCCAATGAACATAGGGATGCAGGTATCTCTTTGAGATAGGGATTTCATTCATTCCAGAAGTAGATTTGCTGGGTCATGTGATATTTCTATTTTTAATTTTTTTGAGGAATATCCATACTGTTTTCCATAGTGGTTGCACCAATTTGCATTCTCACCAACAGTGAACAAGGATTCCCTTTTCTCCACATCCTCACCAACAATTGATATTTCTTTTTTGTAATACCCACTCGAACAGGTATGAGGTAAGATCTCATTGTGATATTGACTTGCATTTTCTTGGTGATTAGTAACACTGTACACCTTTTTGTATTCCTGGTGCCATTTGAATATGTTTTTTGGAAATGTCTATTCAGGTCTTTTGTCTATTTTTAAATAGGATTATTTGGGGGTCTTTTTGCTGTTGAATTGTATGAGCTCCTTATATATTTTGGATATTAACCCCTTATCAGATATGTGGTTTGCAAATATTTTCTCCATTTCATAGGTTGATTTTCATTTTGTGGATTTGTTTCTTTGCTGTACACAAGCTTTTTAGTTTATAGTCTCACTTGTTCCTTTTTGCTTTTGTTGCCTGTGCTTTTGGTGTCATCTAAAAAAATCATTGCCAACATCAAACTTTTTCCCTGTGTTTTCTTCCAGGAGTTTTATGGTTTCAGGTCTTAAATTTAAGTCTTTAATTCATATTGAGTTAATTTTTTGAGTGCTGTAAGATAGGAGTCCAGTTTCATTTCTTTGCATGTGAATATCCAGTTTTCCCCAACACCATTTATTGAAGAAACTAACTTTCCCCCATTGAGTTCTCTTGGCTCTTTTATCAAGTATAAAAATCTTAACTGTTAAAACATAGGTCTGTTTAAATGCAATGATTCTGCTTCCACATAGCATATTAACTGAACTCTTTTATTCAGTTCCCTTGGTCACAGTATGAAATTGTTCTGGCCAAAAATGTTGAACCCCCTCAAACACACTATTTTAAAAACCAGTGCCTTTAATATCTTCTTTAAGCTTCTTAGTAAGGCTGAGCCCTTTTCACTGAAATACCTGCTTTGTCTTCAGTGACTCAGAGACTCAGGTTCCTGAGGAGTCCCCAGCTCCCAGGTTCCTGTCTGTTTCGGTGTGCTATTCAGGGCCCTGTGCCCTCCAGAGAAAGAGCAGCTGGCATCCCTCTCAGTCCATCAAGTAGAGGGTCATGGGGACAGGTGACATTGAAGCCACAGGGAAAGGCCTGAAATCTGGATGCGCAAGACGGAAAAGGAAGGAATCTGAAAAGTAGTAGAGAAAGAGGAGAAGGAATAACATATACTTTAAGGCAAACAAACCTGGGTCCCAGCCCTGACTCTGAATTGTTAGCTGTGTTTTCATTGGAATAATCAGGTTGTTGTAAGGATTATACAGTCTTAAAATAGGTGCTCAATAATGAGTAGTTCTTATCAAAGCTATTAAAGCCAGAGCAGGTGCTGAGAAGCTTACGTTGTTGGCAGAGTGCCTTTGCTGCTAGATACTGACACACCTTTAACTGTTTGCCACATCCTAAGAAGCCAATAGGAATTTACTAAGCAAGGAAGTGGGGAGAATTCCTCCACCTCCACCTAACCACTGCTCTTATTTCGGTCTCCTCTAGATTGGTGCCTCCACCTTCCTATGAAGTTTGCAGTCACCCAGGCACACCTGGCAACAGGTAACTGAACATTGAGCCAAAGGAATGGAAAGGATGTTGTTTAATCATGCATATTACTGTTATATTATTGTTATATAGATCATTCTTCCAAGGGGAAAAGGAAGACTCTTGACAAAGCAAAGACCAACTCTCGCTGATTCTATCCTGATCTTAGAGTTCTATACAAAAGAAACCCTCTGAGTTGTCTATTTGTCAGGCATTACACATTGTTTTTTCTGAGATTGTTTTCTAAAATGTTCCTGAGGGAAGAAAAGTTCCATGTTCCTGGTGCTGAGCTAATTGTTTCCTTTCCTATAATCCTCACAGTAATCCTGGGGGGTGAGAATTTTTACTTCCCCTGAAGAGATGGGGAAGGCAATGACTGGAGAGATGAAGTAACTTTCCCAGCCAAGTTATACAGTTTGTAGGTGGTAACTAACATTTGTCGACTGTTTGCCCAGAGCCATCTCAGTTAGGAGTAGTAGCAGTAATGGTAGGACAACCCTTTTTGAACATTGTGCCTATATTAACCATGTTTATTATTGTTACTAGTTAGTATATGTCATATATATATAACTGTGTCTAGTTGGGGAAGGTAAATAAGAACACACACATTCTCATTCACATTTATACATATTATATATAATATATTTACACTTTTATATTTTAAAGATATATTTATATAAATTATTAATATAATTTATATTATACAATATTTATATATATATTTACATATAATACTTTTCTTTTCTCATTTATCTTCCCCAACTAGACACCCAAAGAAATTGTGTCCAGGATCACATAGCTAATAACTCGTGGTACCAGGGTTTAAAACCACATCCAACCTCATACATTCTGCCCTTAAATGCAATGTACATGGCCCCATCCTCAGTGTATTAGTCTGCTCAGGCTGTTATAAAAAAATACCACAGACTGGATGGCTTAAAAACAGAAATGTATTTTCTCACCATTCTGGAGACTTAGAAGTCCAAGATTAAGGCGCCAGTAGGGTTGGTTTCTGGTGAGAATGGTCTCCTTGGCTTATAGAAGGCCTTTTCCTCTATGCTTGTGCATGGGCAGAGAGGGAGACCTTATCCTTTTCTTACAAGGACACCAGTTCTATCAAAGTAGATCCCCTTCCTTATAACCTCATTTAGACTTAATTACCTCCTTAAAGGCCCCATATCTAAACACAGTCACATTGAGGGTTATGGCCTCAACAATAGGGGGACACAATTCAATCCATAACACTCACCGTCCTCACAGTTGGCAGGCAAGGTGAAAATGAGGAGAGATTAAGTAACTTTTCCAGAGTCAAACAGAAGGCAAGTAGTGGTTAAGGTGGATTAAGAAACCCAGCCTATATTCTGTGAACGCCTTCAGAGAAGGGACATATACTTCTTTTACATTTTAACAGGTAAGGCCCAATAACTTAAGGCTGAATAATTTTCCCAGGGCTAACCTTGCATCACCAAATCTGTCAAACTTAATATCCAGTGTTGGCAAGGAAAGTTGTCAAACTCTTCACTGAATTTTACCTTGATATTTGGCAAATTATTTATACAAAACAAATCAAGAAAATTATGCTGGGTATAGGGGTTCAAGGAGGTCAGGGTTAGCAGAAAGCCCTCATACAGGAACATGGAGTTTTCATACACGCTGCTGGGACTGTGACCTGGTACCCTCTTTCTAGGAGCCCTTTGGTAATGTGTGCTGAATCCTTTAATATGAATGTATGCTTAGACTCAGAGATTTCACTTCTTTGGTATAGCAGGAGATAATCATGGATGTGTATAAATATTCAGCTCCAAGAATCTTCACTTTAGCATTATCTGAAGAAGCATAAGTTCAAAGCAGCATAATTGAAGCATAAGTTATGAAATAAGCTCTGTGCTCAACAAGGAATTAATGTAAATTGTAATACATCCATACAATGGAATACAATTCAGCTACTAAAACTGATGTTTTGGAAGAATATACAAAGCTGTGGGATGATACCCATGATATACTAATTGAAAAAAAACTCATTAAAATATGTCTCTTTTCCAAGGACATTACATAATGATAAAGGGATCAATCCAACAAGAGGCTATAACCATTATAAATATCTATGCACCCAACACAGGAGCACCTACATATGTGAAACAAATACCAACAGAATTAAAGGGGAAATAGAATGCAATGCATTCATTCTAGGAGAATTCAACACACCACTCACTCCAAAGGACCTATCAACCAGACAGAAAATAAGTAAGGACACAGAGGGATTCAACAACACATTAGAACAGATGGACCTAACAGACATCTACAGAACTCTCCACCCAAAAGTAGCAGAATACACATTCTTCTCAAGCGCACATGGAAGCTTTTCAAGAATAGATCATATACTAGGCCACAAAAAGAGCCTCAGTAAATTCAAAAACATTGAAATTGCACCAACCAGCTTCTCAGACCACAAAAGTATAAAACTAGAAATAAATTACACAAAGAAAATGAAGAAGCCTACAAACACATGGAGGCTTAACAACATGCTCCTAAATAACCAATGGATAATGACCAAATAAAAACAGAGATCAAGCAATATATGGAGACAAATGACAACAGTAATTCAACACTGCAAAATCTGTGCAATGCAGTGAAGGCCATGCTAAGAGGGAAGTATATTGCAATACAGGCCTACCTCAGAAAAGAAGAACAATCCCATATGAACAGTCTAAACTCACAATTAATGAAACTAGAAAAAGAAGAACAAGTGAGGCCCAAAGTCAGTAGAAGGAGGGACATAATAAAGATTAGAGTAGAAATAAATAAAATTGAGAATAATAAAACAATAGAAAGAATCAATGAAAGCAGGAGCTGGTTCTTTGAGAAAATAAACAAAATTGGTAAACCCCTAGCCAGACTTATCAAGAAAAAAAGGAGTCTACACACATAAACAGAATCAAAAATGAGAAAGGAAAAATCACTACGGACACCACAGAAATACAAATAATCATGAGAGAATTCCATGAAAAATTATATGCTAACAAACTGGATAACCTAGAAGAAATGGCCAACTTTCTAGAAAGATATAACCTTTGAAGGCTGACCCAGAAAGAAACAGAAAATCTGAACAGACCAATTACTAGCAATGTCGCGCGCCTCGTCCTCGCCGGCAAGAACAGCACGCAACAACAGCAAGATTCTTCTGCAGAAAGCTTTAATCTTCAGCTCTTTTGTGATACAATCATCAGGGGAAGGACCCAAAGGGAAAGACTGGGCTAGCTATATAGTTCTCATGCTCCAAGCTGATTGCGCGCTGTCTGTGATGCTTCATTAGCATAGCTGTTACGATACGCCAATTGGCTAGTAGGTGGAGGTCTAATTAGCATGTGGTATGCGGCCAGGAAGTGGCGGGATTATCCAGAAGTAGTCTTTGTTTTGCCTACAACTTTTTCTCAAGCTGGGCGCCATTTCTAGGTGCGGCAGGTATGGCTACCAACATCTCCCCCTTTTTTGTTTTGTTGAAACTCAGGGCGGAACTTGTCAGCTGAGGTGGAGATAGAGACCTGATCTCCAGAAACATTTGATGTCCTATTTTTGGAGAGGGGTTTGTAGACATCCACCCCTATGCAATCAGGCATGTCTCTCAGAGGGGCCCATGACCTCTTGCAGTGCAGTGCCTCGCACCCTCTAGCTGACGATGGGACTGCCCGGTACAAAGGGCTTGGGCCTGTGCAGTGACCCTCTTGTACCGAGTTTCGTATGAGAAGCTTCGGGTAAGCGAACAGGTACCTTAACCTGGTGCAATGCCACAAGGGCTCAGGGTGCAAGGGCTACCTCAAGCTAAAGCTGAGCTTCTTTATTGAGCATGTTGAGCCATACTTGGGGAGAGGCGCCAATATCTACCGCCATCAAGGCTTGAGCAAGGATCACTTTATCTTGCCTGTGTTGGGCACGGAGCCTGCATAACAACCAGAGTAGGAGCATGAGACCTCCAAGCATGAATACACCCATCCCAGCCATGCCCGCCCACTCTTTAACATGGGAGAGAGCTCTGTGGAACCAGGAAGAGAGTCCTTCTGCTACGGAAATATCTAGCCGGGTGGAGTTGATGTGGGTTATTTCTTGCCGTAGCTCTTCTAACGTTCCATCAAAGTCTTGGGACCAGTTTCCTGAAAGATACTGGGACAGGCTTCGTGACAGATTAGCTGCTCGCGTAAAGTTTTCATATTGTATGCTAGTAATGCAGAGAGCGCGAAACTTTCGCTCACATCCCAATTGGGCTAACTGCCAGAGCACATCTAGTTGCTCTTCCACTAGATCTACTCGCTGATTGAGGACCATAATTCCTCCTTTCATCTTTCCATCAAGTGAGGATTGACGGTCCAGAGCAGTGGCTACTGAATCCGCAAGATTATTCAATTCTGCAGCCGCTTTAACAGAGGTGTCCAAGGCTATGGCAGCTGCAGTGGCAGCCACTGCAGCCAGAGATATTAAAGCCACTATGGCGGCAGTGACACCAAAGTCACGTTTCTCACGAAACAAGGTCATGGAATCAGGTGAATCCACTGGGACAGGGACCCAGCGAGGAATGCGGGCCACTAAAGCATTGGAATGGACAGTTATATTCCAGCACTGAGACAAGAAACAGGTGTCATTGGAGCAAGAGTCAAAACTGTTATTGGATAAGATAAATAGAAATGGGGGATACACGCATACCGGAGTAGGTGGATATTGGGCAGGGGCTGGTGCAACTCTTTGACATGAAATATTATAAGTAGTCTTATTCACCTGG
Source organism: Manis pentadactyla (assembly GCF_030020395.1). Classification (NCBI taxonomy): domain Eukaryota; kingdom Metazoa; phylum Chordata; class Mammalia; order Pholidota; family Manidae; genus Manis; species Manis pentadactyla. Next base: position 42,440,794 of record NC_080020.1, on the reverse strand, counting down.
TATACAGTTTTGCCATCTAAGGTTGGGCTTGTAGCTTCATAGGTACAGGAACTATCAGACATCCCAATCCCTCCCCCTTGTAGGACAATAAAGGGAGAAAGGTCTGAACATGAACCATTAACTCCACACAGCAGCCATTTATCGAAGGGGTTCCTGCCTACATCTTGTAGGAACTCCCCTCCTTCTGCCACCCTTCTATAAACGCTGCCGGAAATTTCCTCCATATCTGGGGACAAGGAAAATTTGTGTCCCTCATCTGCCCAGGTTGTTGCATGTGACTGGCAATCAGTCCAGGGCCATTGCTCTCCCTCATAATCTCCCACACAATGGGGAGAATATTTGGGTTGACGGGGACGGTAAGGGAAGAATATGTTGCTATAATTAATCTGCTTAATAGGAGGTTTCACAAATGTACCATTGATCCAAAGGACCATTAGGCTTACTACTGCATTAGTGTAGGTCTTATTCTCACGAAAGGACTGACTAAATTCACCCGATTTTCTATCACGGCTAAACCACCCGTACATATGCTGTTTAAGGGACAGGCAATTTGAGTGGTTACGAGTGGTGAAGCACAAAGATCCATCGGTTTCAAAGGTTCGGTTTTCTCCTAAAGAAACTGCTAGAGAATCTAATGGTAAGTAAGGCAGGTTCATGCTAGAGTTAGTAGTAAAAAAGCGTGGAAAAACTGCTGCATTATAGCGAACAGGCATGGGCTTAGGGAAGACTGACAATATTCCCCATCTCAGTACTCCCTGAGTCAGGATTCCCATCGACAAGATCAGGATCCACAGGCACAGAGGCGCCATCTCCTTTGTTCAGGACTTTCCTGGTCAGGCGTTCCGGGATCCAGAAGGGGTTTTCTTCACCCTGGGGAAAAACACATACAGCCCCCCTGGATCTAATTATAATTGGATCCGGGCCTTTCCATTGGTTAGATAGTACATCCTTCCATTTTACTAGTTCTTGTGGGTCTTTTGGCCATTGATGATGGCGGTCCGCCGCTGTATGGCCTTGAGCATCCAGGTTCAAAAAATTGAGAGTGAAAAGTGCTAGGGCTATAGCTGTTTTGGGCGTGGGGGGTATGTCCTCAATTCCCCCTTTTTGTTTAATTAGATAGGATTTGAGAGTGCGGTTCGCGCGCTCCACAATCCCTTGACCCTGTGGGTTGTAAGGAAGACCAGTGATATGTTTAATTCCCATGTGATGACAAAATTGAGCAAATTTGGCAGAAGTATAGGCGGGACCATTGTCTGTTTTGAGGATTTGGGGTAACCCCCATGCGCTCCAAGCCTCAAGACAGTGGTGAATGACATGGGAAACTTTCTCTCCAGACAATGGGGAGGCAAAGATGACTCCCGAACATGTATCCACGGATACATGTACATATTTCAGCTTCCCAAAGGAAGAAATATGTGTTACATCCATTTGCCAAACCTGTAAAGGCTTAATACCTCTAGGATTGATCCCAACATGAGGTGTGGGAAGAAAACTGCAGCAGTGTTGGCAGCTAAGAACAATGTTCCTAGCTTCGGCTCTGGTTATGCTAAACCGCTTGCGCAGTGTATCAGCAGTGACATGAAATTGTGAGTGGAATTTTGAAGCAGTGGCGACAGGGTCTAGCAGAGGGAAAGCTATATTTCTAGTTGCAAGGTCTGCTAAGTGGTTGCCTTGGGTCATAGGCCCGGGAAGGCCTGAATGTGCTCTAATGTGGGTCACATATAAAGGAGAGCGTCTAAGGAGTAATTGTGATTGTATTTGTTTGAACAGGGTAGCTACCGAACTTGATGCTTTGATCAGCCCAGCTACTTCTAGGGAATTAACTGCATTAACAACATAACGAGAGTCTGACACAATATTTAAAGGCCCATGAAAGGTTTGTAGTACTTCCAAAACTATATGGCACTCTACTATTTGAGGAGTATTGGGTGTATACCTTTTTGTTACTATATTGCCGTTATGGACATAGGCACCTGTACCTGTCTTGGATCCGTCTGTATAGACTGTGTCTCCGTGCGGTAACGGGGTGTGGCTAATGATTCGAGGGAATACTAAGGGATGAGCTTTAGCAAAATTAAGGAGAGGATGCTTAGGGAAATGATTATCAAATGTTCCTGAAAAGCTGTAAGCAAGTATTGCCCAATCGTCATTCATGGCGCATAATGTTTGTATTTGCTCTTTGTTATAGGGTGTTATGATTGTATTTGGAGCTTTTCCAAAATGTGTGACTGAGGTTTTTATTCCCTTTAGAGCGAGACTGGCTATGGTAGCAGGGTAATATTCTATAGTTCTAGCCTGAGAGGCCTGGGGATGGATCCAGATCAGTGGTCCTTGCTGCCACAAGACTGCAGTTGGCAGTCCCGGAGTAGGAAGAATGCATAATTCAAAAGGTTCATTTGATTGTATCCTACTCAATTGTGCTGTCATTAAGGCCTGTTCTACCTTATGGATAGCTTGCACTGCCTCAGGTGTAAGGGAACGCGGAGATGTTAGTTGTGAGTCTCCTTCTAGGGTTTTAAACAGTGGTTTCAAGTCAGTGGTAGGTATCTTTAAAAATGGCCGCAACCAATTAATGTCTCCTAGGAGTTTCTGGAAATCATTCAAAGTTCGCAGCTGATCATGTCTTATCTCAAGCTTTTGGGGGCAAATTACATCTGTATAAATGGTGGCTCCTAGGAATTTGCTAACACTAGATTTTTGGACTTTCTCACTGGCTATATTCAGTCCCCAAGTCTCTAGGGATTTAGTGAGCTTTACATAGGCCTCTTCTACTTCTGCTGGTTGTGGGGAGCAGAGAAGGATATCATCCATGTAGTGAATGATTTTCAGTTTGGGGTAGTTTTCGCGAATTGGTGCTAGCGCTTGCTGAACATACAGTTGACATATGGTGGGGCTATTTGCCATCCCTTGAGGGAGGACTTTCCACTGAAATCTGGCGTCTGGTTGCTCATGATTAATAGCTGGCAGGGTGAAAGCAAACCTTTCTCTATCTTTGGTGTTTAGGTGTATGGAGAAAAAACAATCTTTGATGTCTATTATGATTACTTCCCATTCTTTGGGTAGAGCAGAGAGAAGTGGCAGTCCTCGCTGGACAGGTCCAAATAGCCTCATTTGAGCATTTACTGCTCTCAAGTCATGAAGCAATCTCCATGATCCTGACCTTTTTCTGATTATAAATATGGGCGTATTCCATGGAGATACAGAGGGTTCTAAATGTCCTAATTGGAGCTGTTCTTGTACTAAATGGTGAGCTGCTTCTAATTTCTCAGAGGATAGGGGCCACTGAGGAACCCATATGGCCTCCTCTGTAAGCCAGGGTATGGGCATGGCGTCTTCAATGGCCCCTACGAAAAACCCAAACCGCGACGGTCACTTTTTACTTTGGGTAGGATAGGCTCTGTGCGTCCCTGTTGGTGTTTCCCTAGTCCTTTACCAGGGATATATCCCATATCCATCATCATGCCTTGGGCAGGGGTGGAGTATTCATTAATAAGTTTAAGGCCTAGGCCCTGCATAACATCTCTCCCCCACAAATTGACTGGCAGTGGGAGTACATAAGGCGTAACTGTGCCTTTTTGCCCCTCAGGCGCTTGCCATTTCAATGGTTTGGCACTAATGGTAGGACTAGACTCATATCCTAAACCTTGCAAAGAGTGTGAGGACTGTGTTACAGGCCATTTGGAGGGCCACCAGGTTGCAGAGATGATACTTTTATCTGCTCCAGTGTCTAGGATTCCTTCAAAACTTTTTCCCTCTATTTTAAGGGTCAATTTTGGTCTGTCTGCTAAATCTAATACTATAAAGGCTGAGTTATAATTAGAGGAACCAAAGCCCTTTTCTCCTCTCTCCGTGGTGGTAGCTGGATAATTGGCATGGAGACTAGGCAACACTAAGAGTTGGGCTATGCGGTCTCCTGGGGATATAGGGTAGATTCCTCTGGGGGCTGAACACATGATTTTTACCTGTCCCTCATAGTCTTGATCAATAACTCCGGGGTGGACTACAAGGCCTTTCAAGGTAGCAGAAGAGCGCCCCAAGAGCAACCCTACTGTTTCTGGTGGTAAGGGGCCTTTAAAGTCTGAGGGGATGGGTTGAACTCCCATCTGTGGAGTTAACACTATTCTGGTGGTGGCATGGATGTCCAATCCTGCTGAACCTGGAGTAGCTCTCCTTGGGGGGCTGTGCTGCTCCTGAAGGACACTGGTGTGCTGGTTGCCCCATATATTTGCGGGCCCTGGCGGCGGGGGCCCCTCTGGGAGTTTTTTGGCGACTCTAAGGGTTTCCCTTCTATGTCTTTAACAGATCGGCATTCCTTAGCCCAATGTCTGCCTTTCTTACATCTCGGGCACACTCCAGGGGTTTTCTGGGCCGTCTGTTCGAAGTTTGGGCCTCTACAGTCTCTCTTCATATGACCTAGTTGTCCACATTGAAAACACTTAACATTCCTATTAAGGGTTTTTACTTGTTTATGGCTTTTCAATATAGCGGCGGCTAGGCCTGCATTGGTGAGGGGCCCTCCAATCTCCCTGCAAGCTTTCAGCCAAGCAGTCAATCCTTTCTGTTTCCAGGGGGTAATTGCCTGTCTGCATTCTCTGGTGCATTGTTCAAACACAAGTTGTTGGACAAGGGGCATGGCCTGTTCTTGATCTCCAAACACTCGGCCTGCAGCTTCCATCATGCGAGCGACGAAGTCTGAGAATGGCTCGCTTGGCCCCTGAATTATTTTTGTTAAATTACCTGACACTTGTCCTTTATTAGTGAGGGCCTTCCATGCCTTAGTAGCACACGCATTTATCTGTGTGTACAATGGTACAGGAAAAGCGATCTGGTTGGCTACCCACTGTCCCTGGCCTGTCAACATATCATAGGACCAATGACACGCGGGTTCCCCCGCAGCAGCGTTATCACGCGCCTGGGTCATGCTTATATCATGCCATAGTGCCTTCCACTCTATATACTGTCCCATGCTAGAAAGACAAGCTTTTGCTACATATTGCCAGTCTGAGGGTGTCATAGCGGATTCCGCCAGCCTTTCAATCTGCGCTAGGGTGTAATTAGCACTGACTCCATAGGTCCGAACGGCCTCTGCGAGGTCTTTAACCTCTTTATGGGTAAGGGGTTGATGGGCACGTGCTCCATTGTCTTCGATTACGGGGAACATCTGTCTAATTGCCCTTAAATCCTCTGGAGCACAGAAGGAATGTGCGCCGTTCGCATAGGGCGGCGGGGCTAAGGGCGATGAGGAGCGTCTCACTTTCATTTTCCCTTTGGTTTGCGTCTCCGTTTTGCTGGCATCTGTACTTTTGCACTTAGCAGTTCTAGAGACTCTGGTCTCTTCCTCCTCTTCCGAGGACATTAATTCATCTTCTGATTCCCTATTGGAAAGTTGGAGTTCCCTCAACTCTTTCCAGGGGTATTTGCCATTTTCTCCGAGGCGGTCGTCACCTGCTTCTCGGGGCTCTTTCGCTTTTGCCCTGGACGGGCTCTCTCCCTCACTCTGGGGCTTTTTAACTTTCGTTTTAGCGGCCCCTTTTCGGCCGCGAGCTAGCTCTGTCTCCCGTTCCGTTTCTGACATACTTTCTTGGATGTCTGACAAGGCTCTCTGACCTGCTTTTATCACCTTTTCACACTTTTCATCCTGCAGGCAAGCTCTAATCAGTTTCCATAGTGGTCTAGTACCTCCTCTCAAGTGTCCCTCTTCTTCTTCTCTATCAAAATCTTTCCCTAACTTGTCCCAGCTCGGGATGGAGAGGGACCCTGAACAGATAAACCAGGGGGCAACACGGTCTATTTCTTTTACAAATGATCCTAAAACTTTGGTGGAGACCTTCAAATTTCGCTCTTTGAGAACTGCCTGTAATGCTGAGACTAACGATGGTGCGTTTCCCATGGTGCCTCTTTATTTACAGAGAACCATCAGCCACCACCCTTAAAAGCGCGTCTCTCGGAACTTACCTCTCCGGGCTTTCTTCTGTCCTGCAGTTCTGAATCCTCTCCAGATGTCTGAAGGGTCCTCCCGGTGCCGGTGATGTTCTGGGTCCCGGGTTTCGGCACCACTTGTCGCGCGCCTCGTCCTCGCCGGCAAGAACAGCACGCAACAACAGCAGGATTCTTCTGCAGAAAGCTTTAATCTTCAGCTCTTTTGTGATACAATCATCAGGGGAAGGACCCAAAGGGAATGACTGGGCTAGCTATATAGTTCTCATGCTCCAAGCTGATTGCGCGTTGTCTGTGATGCTTCATTAGCATAGCTGTTACGATACGCCAATTGGCTAGTAGGTGGAGGTCTAATTAGCATGTGGTATGCGGCCAGGAAGTGGCGGGATTATCCAGAAGTAGTCTTTGTTTTGCCTACAACTTTTTCTCAAGCTGGGCGCCATTTCTAGGTGCGGCAGGTATGGCTACCAACATAGCAATGCAATTGAATTGGTAATAAAAAAACTACCTCAGAACAAGATGCTGGACCAGATGGCTTCATGGCTGAATTTTATCAAACATGTAGTGAAGACCTAATATCCATTCTCCTTAAAGTTTTCCAAAAAATAGAAGAGGAGGGAATACTTCCAAACTCATTCTGAGGCCAGCATCACTCTAATACCAAAACCAGGCAAAGAAACCACAAAAAAAGAAAATTACAGACCAATATCCTTGATGAACATAGATGCAAAAATACTCAACAAAATATTAGCAAGCAGAATTAAAAAAATACATCAAAATATCATCCATCATGATCAAGTAGGATTTATTCCAGAGATACAAGGACGGTACAATATTAGAAAATCCATCGTCATCTACCACATCAACAAAAAGGACAAAAACCACATGATCATCTCCATAGATGCTGAAAAAGCATTTGACAAAATTCAACATCCATTCATGATAAAAACTCTCAACAAAATGGGTATAGAGGGCAAGTACATCAACATAATAAAGGCCATATATGACAAACCCATAGCCAACATCATACTCAACAGCAAGAAGCTGAAAGCCTTTCCTTTAAGATTGGGAACAAGATAAGGATACCCACTCTCCCCACGTTTATCCAACATAGTTCTGGTGGTCCTAGCCACAGCAATCAGACAACACAAAGAAAAAAAAGGCATCCAGATTGGTAAAGAAGAAGTTAAACTGTTACTGTTTGCAAATGACATGATATTGTACATAAAAAACCCTAAAGAATCCACTCCAAAACTACTAGATCTAATATCTGAATTCAGCAAAGTTGCAGGATACAAAATTAATACACAGAAATCTGTTGCATTCCTATGCACTGATGATGAACTAGCAGAAAGAGAAATCAGGAAAACAATTCCACTCACAATTGTATCAAAAAGAATAAAACACCTAGGAATAAACCTAACCAAGGACGTGAAATACCTATACTCTGAAAACTACAAGACACTCATGAAAGAAATTAAAGATACCAATAAATGGAAACACATCCCATGCTCATGGAAAGGAAGAATTAATATTGTCAAAATGGCCGTCCTGCCTAACACAATCTACAGATTCAATGCAATCCCTATCAAAATACCAAAAGCATTCTTCAATGAACTAGAGCAAATGGTTTTAAAATTCATATGGAACCATAAACGATGCCAAATACCCAAGGCAATCCTGAGAAAGAAAAATAAAGCTGTGGGGATTATACTCCCCGACTTCAAGCTCTACTACAAAGCCACAGTAATCAAGATGACTTGGTACTGGCACAAGAACGGACCCATAGACCAATGGAATGGACTAGAGAGCCCAGATATAAACCCAAGCATATATGGTCAATTAATATATGATAAAGGAGCCTGGACATACAGTGGGGAAATGACAGCCTCTTCAACAACTGGTGTTGGCAAAACTGGACAGCTACATGCAAGAGAATGAAACTGGATCATCGTTTAACCCCATACACAAAAGTAAACTTGAAATGGATCAAAGACCTGAATGTACGTCATGAAACCATAAAACTCTTAGAAGACAACAAAGGCAAAAATCTCCTGAACATAAACATGACAAACATTTTTCTGAATGCATCTCCTCGAGCAAGGGAAACAAAAGCAAAAATGAACACATGGAACTACATCAAACTAAGAAGCTTCTGTACAGCAAAGGGCATCATGAACAGAACAAAAAGGCATCCTATAGTATGGAAGAATATATTTGTAAACAACATATTCAACAAGGGGTTAACATCCAAAATATACAAAGAACTCACCAGCCTCAACACACAAAAAGCAAATAACTTGATTAAAAAATGCGTGGAGGATATGAACAGACAATTCTCCAAAGAAATTCAGATGGCCAACAGGCACATGAAAAGATGCTCCACATAACATTATCAGGGAAATGCAATTATTAATGCAACTCCTGAGAAAGATTTAAATGATATGGACCTTGTGACCCTTCCTGAAAGGGAGTTCAAAATAAAAATCATCAACATGCTAATGGAGGTACAGAAAGACATCCAAAAACTCGGGAATGAATTCAGGTCGGAGATCCAATCGTTGAAGAGCACGATGGAGGGTATTAAAAGCCGGTTGGATACGGTGGAGAAGACGATAAGTTAAATGGAAACTAGAGAAGAGGAATACAAAGAAGCTGAGGCACAGAGAGAAAAAAGGATCTCTAAGAATGAAAGAATATTGAGAGAACTGTGTGACCAATCCAAATGAAACAATATTCACATTATCGGGATACCAGAAGAAGAAAAAGAGAGAAAAAGGGATAGATGTCTTTGAGGAGGTAATTGCTGAAAACTTCCCCAATCTGAGGAAGAAGATAGTCTCTCAGACCATGGAGATCCACAGATCTCCCAACACAAGGGACCCAAGGAAGACAACACCAAGACACATAGTAATGGAAAAGATCAAGGATAAGGACAGACTGTTAAAAGCAGCCAGAGACAGAAATAAGATCACATACAAAGGAAAGCCCGTCAGGCTAACATCAGACATCTCAGAAGAAATCTTACAGGCCAGAAGGGAGTGCCTTGATGTATTTAATGCCATAAAGCAGAAGGGCCTGGAACCAAGATTACTTTATCCTGCAAGATTATCATTTAAATTTGAAGGAGGGATTAAACAATTTCCAGATAAGCAAAAGCTGAGAGAATTTACCTCCCACAAACCATTTCTACAGTCTAGTTTAGAGGGACTACTATAGATGGAAGTGTTCCTAAGGTTTAATAGCTGTCACCAGAGGAAATAAAACCACAGTGAAGAAAGTAGAACAGCTAATTACTAAGCAAATGCAAAATTAAAATAACTATCCCCAAAGTCAATCGAGGGATAGACAAAAAGTACAGAATATGATACCTAATATATAAAGAATGGAGGAGGAAGAAAAAGGAGGAGAAACAGAAAAGAACCTTTAGATTCTTTAGAAAAGAACCACGAATCTAAAGCCTGCAATGGCAATAAGTACATACATACCTATCAATAATCACCCTAAATGTAAATGGACTGAATCCACCAATCAAAAGACATAGAGTCACTGAATGGATAAAAAAACAAGACCCATCTATATGCTGCTTACACGAGACTCACCTCAAACCCACAGACATGCATAGTCTAAAAAGTTAAGGGACGGAAAAAGATATTTCATGCAAACAACAGGGAGAAAAAAGCAGGTGTTGCAGTACTAGTAGCAGACAAAATGGACTTCAAAACAAAGAAAGCAACAAGAGATAAAGAAGGACATTACATAGTGATAAAGGGCTCAGTCTAACAAGAGTATATAACCATTATAAATATATATGCACCTAACACAGGAGCACCAGCATATGTGAAACAAATACTAACAGAACTAAAGGAAGAAATAGAATGCAATGCATTCATTTTAGGAGACTTCAACACAGCATTCACCCCAAAGGACAGATCCACAGACAGAAAATAAGTAAGGACACAGAGGCACTGAACAACACACTAGAACAGATGGACTGTCTAACCCCATACACAAAAGTAAATTTGAAATGGATTAAAGACCTGAATGTAATTCATGAAACCATAAAACTCTTAGAAAAAAACATAGGCAAAAATCTTATGGACATAAACATGAGCGACTTCTTCATGAACATATCTCCCCGGGCAAGGGAAACAAAAGCAAAAATGAGTAAGTGGGACTATATCAAGCTGAAAAACTTCTGTACAGCAAAGGACACCATCACTAGAACAAAAAGGTACCCTACAGTATGGGAGAATATATTCATAAATGACAGATCTGATACAGGGTTGACATCCAAAATATATAAAGAGCTCATGCACCTCAACAAACAAAATGCAAATAATCCAATTAAAAAATGGGCAGAGGAGCTGAACAGACAGTTCTCCAAAGAAGAAATTCAGATGGCCAACAGACACATGAAAAGATGCTCCACATTGCTAGTCATCAGAGAAATACAAATTAAAACCACAATGAGATATCACCTCACACCAGTAAGGATCGCCACCATCCAAAAGACAAACAACAACAAATGTTGGCAAGGCTGTGAGAAAGGGGAGCCCTCCTACACTGCTGGTGGGAATGGAAATTAGTTCAACCATTGTGGAAAGCAGTATGGAGGTTCCTCAAAAAGCTCAAAATAGAAATACCATTTGACCCAGGAATTCCACTTCTAGGAATTTACCCTAAGAATGCAGCAGCCCAGTTTGAAAAAGACAGATGCACCCCTATGTTTATCGCAGCACTATTTACAATAGCCAAGATATGGAAGCAACCTAAGTGTCCATCAGTAGACGAATGGATAAAGAAGATGTGGTACATACACACAATGGAATATTATTCAGCCATAAGAAGAAAACAAATCCTACCATTTGCAACAACCTGGATGGAGCTAGAGGGTATTATGCTCAGTGAAATAAGCCAGGTGGAGAAAGTCAAGTACCAAATGATTTCACTCATCTGTAGAGTATAAGAACAAAGAAAAACTGAAGGAACAAAACAGCAGCAGAATCACAGAACCCAAGAATGGACTAACAGTTACCAAAGGGAAAGGGACTGGGGAGGATGGGTGGGAAGGGAGGGCTAAGGGTGGGGAAAAAGAAAGGAGGCCTTACAATTAGCATGTATAATGTGGGGGGGAGCATAGGGGGGGCTGTGCAACACAGAGAAGACAAGTAGTGATTCTACAGCATCTTACTATGCTGATGGACAGTGACTATAATGTGTTTGAGGGACTTGGTGAAGGGGGGAGTCTAGTAAACATAATGTTTTTCATGTAATTGTAGATTAATGATAACAAAATGAATTTTAAAAAATGTGGAAGCAACCCAAGTGCCTATCAACAGATACATGGATTGGCAAAATATGGCATATACATATAGTGGAATATAGCCTTAAAAGGGGAGGCAATTCTGACATATGCTACAAAATGGATTTGATGACATTATTCTAAGTGAAATGAACCAGTCACAAAAAGACATGTAAGTGCATGATTCCACTTACACAAAAATACTTAGTCAAATTCAGAGTCAGTAAGTAGGATGTTGGTTCTCAGCTGCTCAGGGGAAAAAGGGAATGGGGAATTACTGTTTAATGGGTATGGAATTTCCATTTTACAAGATGAAAGGAGTTCTGGAGATGGATGGTGATGGTAGCATAACATTATGAATGTATTTAATATCACTGAAGGACACACTTGAAAATGGTTAAGATGGTAAATTTTTTATTATACATATTTTACAGTTAACAACTGGAAAGAGTATTAAATTAGTATATTCTAGTGTAGTATTTTAATTCCTTGTAATTTTTTACTTTACTTTGAGTTTTTTACTTAGTGGTTGCCTTAGGGATTATAATTAACACCTTAATTTACAACAATCTAGTTTATATTAATAACAACTTAGTATCAATTGTGTACAAAATCTTTTCTCCTACATGGGTGTCTCCTCTTTAGGTTGTTTTTGTCACAAATTACATCTTCACATATTATGTGCCCATATAGTTATTGTTTTATGTAGCTGTCTTTCAAATCAGGTAGAAAAGAGTTACGAACAAAAAATACATTAATATTGACTTTTATACTTACTTATGTAGTTACCTTTACTGGTATTTTTTATTTCTTTGTGTGGATTTAAGTTAATGCCTAGTGCCCTTACATTTTAAGCTTTTGCATTTCTTAAAGGGAAAGTCTACCAGTGACAAACTCTCTCAGTTCTTACCAAGAATATTTCAATTTTATCTTCATTTTTGAAGGATATGGAAGTCTTGGTTAACAGGATTATTTCAGCATTTTGAATATGTCCTTCCATGTGTTCTGGCCTCCGTGGTTTTTGTTAAGTTAGCTATTGAGGATTTCTTTTGTGTGGTATGTAGCTTCTCTCTTGCTCTTTTCATGATGCTCTGTCTTTTCTTTCAACAGTTTGATTATAACGTGTCTCAATGGATCTCTTTGAGTTTATCCTACTTGGAGCTGAGTTTCTTGTATGTGTAGACTAAAGTTTTTCATTAAATTTAGGAAGTTTTCAGCTACTATTTCTTCAAATATTCTGCCTCTCTCTCCCTTCACCCATAGCTCCCATTATACATTGGTACTTCTACTGGTGTTCAACTGGTCTCTCAGGCTCTGTTAAATTATTAAAATTCCTCATTCTTTTTGTTTCTCAGATTGGATGATTTCAACTGGTTTATCTTCAAGTAACTGATTCTTCCTTCTACCTAGCAAATCTTACATTTCAGTTATTAAACTTTCAGATCCAGAATTTCTACTTGGCTTCTTTTTGAAATTTCTGTATTGCTATTCTCTATTTGGTGGGACATAGTTCTCATGGTTTCCTTTAGCTCTTTGAATATATTTCAAATAGCTGAATAAGTCTTAGAAGTCCAATGTCTGGGTTTTCTTGGGGACAGCCTCCACTAATTTCTTTTTTCTTATGTATGGGTCATATTTTGTTTCTTTACATACCTGGTTTTATTTAATTTTGATGGAAATTGGGTATTTTGAGTATTTTAATATTTTAACTCTGGAAATCAGGTTCTCCTTACTTCCCAGAGTTTATTTCTACTTGTAGTTGTTTAGTGACTTTTTTGAACTAATTTTGTAAAGCCTGTATTCATTGTTGAGTAGCCACTGTACTCTCTGTTCTGTTAGCTTAGTGGTTAGTTTGTGATTGGACAGGTATTTTCTTAAAAGCCTGGAACCTAAAATATCTCCCAGTCTTGCTGATGGGCTCTGTGCATGCTGGTATAACCTTCAGCATTCTACAGACGTCTACAACTCTGCCTTAGTACTTATTTCCTGCTTGCACAGAGCCTTAGATCACCTAGAGATGAGAAATTAGGGCCTTTTCAGGTCTTTCTTGAGTACAGCCTTGGGCATGAGCATAGCTTTCTAGAGACCCAGAAATATGTCAGAGCTTTTCAAAGTCCTTATTCCCTAAAGCGTCTCATTTCCCAGCTTTTCTTCCCAAGCTCTTTGGTTAGTCAACTGTTTTTCCCAAATGTTACTCACTCCCCAAGACAGCAACTAATACATTTACCTATAAATGTTTTTGACAAATGCCTCAAGGTAACCATCTCAGTACTAGAAGAGTTCTGAGTTACGACAAAGGCAAACCCTTTGAGCTGGTATTTCAGAGTGCCACAGACAATTCAAAAGAAACACAATCCTTGGCAAATTTGTTTCATTGTACTCACTGTAGTCCTGGTACACTCACAGGGAATAGCTGTTATAGTCAGAGCCATTGTTGAGGTGAGGAGAGGAGTATGAGGCCAGGGTAAGGTAAAATGCCACAAAGATCTCCATTCTTACTAAGATTCAATAGTTTCTTCTTGTTTGCATTACTTTGGTTACTGCAATCTTTTAGTTTTCAGAGTTCTGAAAAGTTGATTACAACAGTCTTTTGCCAGTTTTTCATTCCTTTTATGGAAGGGGTCCTTACTCCACCATTTTTGCTGAAGTCTGGATATGAGAGATTTAAAGAACTATATAGGGTAGTGTATCCAACAAACTGCAGATATCACACTCTATTCAAGTGCACATGAACATTCATAAGAACCAAACAACTGTTGGGCTATAAACAAGTCTCAACAAATTTCAGAGAATTGAAATAATGCATTTTAGAATAGCAATATGTGTTCTCCAACAATAATGGAATTAAAATAGAACTCAAGGACAAAAAGACCATTGGAATCTGGCAGCCAACCAGCTACTAAAGATGGTTGCAGAGGAGCACATGAACATGGCTTCCTAGGGCTCTTGTCATGTGCATGTTAGAATCAATCAAATATTAGGGTTGAGAGGCAATGACATTAGAAATGTTCTAGTCTGACCCTCCCCCACCTCTCAGCATTACAGGAGAGCAGAGGGCCAAAAAAATGTCAGAGAGCTGTAGGCTGAGCTAGTTCTATATTCCAGTACTCTCAATCAATGCTTTTTGACACAGGACTGCCTCAAGCCTTCCCTCTCGAAGTCTGTTATGCTAGTACTCAATCTTTCTCAATCCCATCCTCACACTAAGAATTCTAGCTTTGTTTTTATTTTCCTCAAAGACTAGCACATTAGAAACAGACCAATCAGAACTTTATTTCCTAAGGAAAAGTTTCTGGTGTTACCTAAGGATATTTATACTTCTATAATTTCTAGCCAGACAATGTTTTAAAGATGAAATAATCAGGTACAGTTATTATCTCAAGAAGCTGAGGCATATTTGTCAGTATATGAACCAATTGTGACCTATTATTAACAAACACATTTCCATAGTCTTTCTTATTTCCTCCTATGTAAGTACAGGTGGATTGTCTCTTTGCAGTTAGCAGGCTAAGAGGAAACTGCTTAGCCTCCTGTTTGTTGGAGGAAGCACTGACTTCCTGTGGATATGTCAAATTTACATACCAGTTTGTTTGTAAATAGAAGCTATTGTTAGAACTCATTAAGATCATCTCTAAGGTCCTTTTGAGCTTGGAGGCCCTTGGAAACAACATAGTGGAATAGAGTTTATGTTTATTAAACACTTGGCTTTCTAGACACTGTGTTAGCTTGTCTCCATGAATTCTAAATTCAGCTTTGTTAGCAGACTACATTAACCACTGACCCAACAATTACTATTAGCACCTGTCTCCTCCTACTGCCCTCACTGCCACCAGAAATCTTCACTTTCTGTCTTGTTAGAACTCTCGATTTCATGAAATGAAATAATATACCAAGTCCAGGGGATGAATCTTGACTGATCCAAATAAATCATGGCAATCCTGTTTGCTTATTCAAGTTTTCCAAGCTTCCTTTGCAGATAGAATTGGCATATGACTGATGAGATGTTAAAGAGTTATTCTGGAGCTTCAGGAAATTTCCAGTCTATGCCCTTCCCCTGAACCCAGGTCTGGTATATTGCAAATGCCATCATTTGCTAAAATGTAAAGAATGTAAACAAGAGTTTGACACTTGGATACAAACCTTGATTTTGTTCCTGAGCAATCCAGGGAGAATTACTTATTTCTGTGGAGACTCAGTTTTGTCACTTGTTAAATGGCGGGTAAGTATGTATGACAGAACAGTGGAATAAGGAATACATGGGACGATTAAGTTCCTGGGGCCTATGGTAGGGCTCAATGAATGGGATTCCCTATCAATTAAAATTAATGACAATACATCCCTGACAAGCCAATACTGTTATTTAAGTACACAAACCTTGAAAGTAATTTTTTCCATTTCAGAAGCCAACTTGTTAGAGATAAAGAACCACAGGTTATGTAGATAGTTGACAAATATCTTTTACTTGTTTTTGTATTAACATGATTGTAAAAAAGCAAACTGCTATCGGCCACTTCTGGTAAAAACACACAGTGTTCAAACCTAAAGCGGATTACATTCTTTGGACAGGTTTTATTCCCAAGATATCGAATCCCTTGGCCATAACAGTAGCTGCCGCTTCACACAATAGCATACGCCACATGTTCACCTTCAACACTTTCCCTGAGAAAATAGAAAAAAGAAGATATAAATTGGTTTTTCTTTTTGAAAATTATTAAAGAACCTGTTACTTCTGGATTTTACTGAGAAGTAAAAAGCCTAACCCATAGATGTTCTGGGGCTTTAACTGGAAAAACCTTCACTTTAAATTATAAAGTCAGATAATTCAAGAAACAAAGTTATTTCTGCTCAAGTGTTTTTAACTGATAAGACAAGGAATACAAGGTCTACAATGATTAGAACTATAAATTTATCTTTCTTTTAAGATTCAGAGTTCTTTCCTAGGCCTCATAGTTTGAAATAACTATAAACTTTAATTCTAGGATAATGGTGAGATTTTTTTCCTAATAGTTCCAGTTCTTTCAGTAATTTAGTCTACTTCATTAACTATGTAACATAACAGAGCAGAAAGCATAAGGTAAGAATAGAGCCCAGTTTTTCTCCAAGGGCAGTTTCCATTGTCAAGAACCCCAAAGACTCATTCTGGGACCCTCAGTCACACTGCTTTTGTTAGAAATGTCTTATATGTAGTGGTCTTTCAATTGTTTTCTTTGGAGCCCTATGTTCCATGCTATGTGACTGCAGGGGACAGTAGTCTTCTGAGAATGGGAAAAATTCCATTTATATTTTAATTAGAACTGTTGAATTTTGTCTATTATATACATATGAATCACCCTGCAGTTATTTGGGGAAGAAGTCTTATTTCTATAAATAAGACAAGTTGAAAACGATGCACACCCAATTCAAATAAATGCGTTGCTGGTACCCTGTTCTAACGGCCACTGGATGAGACACTCACCAGTTTGTCGATCTTTCTCCACACAATAGCAGCTATCATAGAATTCAGTGAATGTAGTTGCCAGCTCATAGATATAATCACAGAGAGTGTGGAGAAGTAAGTCATCTAAAATCTTTTGCAGAATCTCAGGGAACCGTAAAATACACCGGCCTAGTTTCCATTCTTTCTCATGGTCCAAAATGATCTTGGTCTCTTGAGCAGCTTTCTGGAGCATCTCTTCATCAATATTGGCCAGACGTGCAATAGACCTGAAAAATTAGACAAGAGCCACTGTTCTCTTTTGTTATGTACATTCTTTTCCAGCCCAAAAATATGTAATAAGAAGTGATTGATGTAAATTAGAAATTATCATTTGACTTAAAATAAAACAACGCTATACCCACAATTACCTGATTCTAGTGAAGGCATACAACAAATAAGCAGCTGTGTTTCCCCTGTCATCTAGCATTTTGTCAAAGGAGAAGATGTAGTCATTCAACCGGTTATGTGAAAGATCAGCATATTTGATACAGCCATAAGCAACGGATGTCTGAGCAGCCTTCAATTCCTCTGCAGTTAAGACCTTTTGGAAAAACAAAAAAAATACTTCATAGCTTACTAACCACTCTTTGTCTTGGTGTCTCATAGGCAGAAGACGGCGGTAGGGAGCATCTTAATGGTGCTCTTCTAGCAGTAAACTTTTAAAAAAAATTTTTTATTAAGGTATTATTGATATACACTCTTATGTAGGTTTCACATGAAAACACAATGTGGTTACTACATTTACCCATATTATCAAGTCCCCACCCAGATCCCAATGTAGGCACTTTCCATCAGTGGAAAGTGGATGCCACAGATTCACTATTTGCCTTCTCTGTGCTACAGTTTTCCCATGATCCCCCACACCATGTGTGCTAAACATAATGCCCCTCAATCCTCTTCTCCCTCCCTCCCCACCCGCCCTCCCACACCCCTACCCTTTGGTAACCATTAGTCCCTTCTTGGAGTCTCTGAGTCTGCTGCTATTTTGTTCCTTCAGTTTTTCTAGCAGTAAACTTTAATAAACATTGACACTAAGGTAGAACAACATGGGCAAATCTACAGAGAGTAATGAAAATATAACTCATCAGCTCTGCACAACAAAGAATGTTTTCTATGAGAAACTTGATTTTTAAATATGAAGTATCAGCTTGAATACTTCTTCCCCCCAATGTATTCAGTAGATATGAAACTGAAAGCACCAATTATTAGTTTATGTTCACTTCATTCTATAAAGATTTTCAGGTAGTTCACAGGAAATAAAGTAATAGAGAAAAATTAAAACAAAAAATTAGGGTCAAGTAGTTAATTGAAATCAAAACAGGGTGTCAAGAGTAGGACAAAGAACTCATGCATTGTTTTGCTAGTATTTGGCTATATACTGTGAAGCACTATCAGGCCCAACCAAGTAAGTGATTAAAGATATCTGTTTTAGACATAAGGGAGTAGCTAATAGTAGACAAACCAAAGCAATTATTTAAAAGCTGGATAAATTAAATGAAACAACTGAAGTCACCGGAGAGTAACAACACAAGCTAAGTTTGAGGGGCTATTATCTTAGGGAAAATGGAAACATAGGAAGCAAATTCATATTCACCTAGCTTTTCCCCTGAGGGCATTTCCCAAGTCACTGTGCGGGGGGGCAAGTGGGAGACAAAAACCCGTGAAGAGAGAAGTGGTCTTACTGGGGGATTAGAAGACAGAGATCAGAGTTTGGGCTGCCAAAGAAGTGAGGACAAAATCACCAAGAGGAGGAGCCCACAGGACTGAAAAATTCTGCCTTCTCTGTGCTAGTTTTCCCATGATCCCCCACACCATGTGTACTAAACATAATACCCCTCAATCCCATCTCCCTCCCTCCCTCCCAACCTGCCCTACCCCACCTCTCCCCTTTGGTAACCACTAGTCCTTCTTGGAGTCTGTGAGTCTGCTGCTGTTTTGTTCCTTCTGTTTTGATTCATTGTTATACTCCACAAATGAGAGAAATCATTTGGCACTTGTCTTTCTCCACCTGGCTTATTTCACTGAGCATAATATCATGTGCCACCTCTTTATCCATTCACCTACTGATGGACACTTAGGATGCTTCCGTATCTTGGCTATTGTAAATAGTGCCCTGATAAACATGGGGGTGCATTTTGAATCTGAGAACTTGTATTCTTTGGGTAAATTCCAAGGAGTGGGGTTCCCAGATCAAATGGTATTCTATTTTTAGTTTTTTGAGGAACCTTCATATTGCTTTCCACAATGGTTGAACTAGCTTACATTCCCACCAGCAGTGTAGGAGGGTTCCCCTTTCTCTGCATCCTTGCCAGTATTCGTTGTTCTTAGTTTTTTTGATGCTGGCCATCCTTACTAGTGTGGGGTGGTATCTCACTGTGGTTTTAATTTGCATTTCCCTGATGATTAGTGATGTGGAGCCCCTTTTCATGTGTCTGTTGGCCATCTGAATTTCTTTGGAGAATTGTCTGTTCATATCCTCCACCCATTTTTTAATTGGGTTATTCGCTTTTTGGGTGTTGAGGCGTGTGAGTTCTTTACATATTTTGGATGTTAACCCCTTGTCGGATATGTTGTTTACAAATATATTCTCCCATACTGTAGGATGCCTTTTTTGTTCTGTTGATGGTATCCTTTGCTGTATAGAAGCTTTTTGGTTTGATGTAGTCCCATGTGTTCATTTTTGCTTTTGTTTCCCTTGCTCGAGAAGATGCATTCAGGAATAAGTTGTTCATGTTTGTATTCAGGAGATTTTTGCCTATGTTGTCTTCTAAGAGTTTTATGGTTTCATGACATACATTCAGGTCTTTGACCCATTTTGAGTTTACTTTTGTGTATGGGGTTAAACAATAATACAGTTTCATTCTCTTGCATGTAACTGTCCAATTTTGCCAACATCAGCTGTTGATAGGCTGTCATTTCCCCATTGTATGTCCATGGCTCCTTTATCATAGATTAATTGACCATATATGGTTGAGTTTATATCTGGGCTCTCTAGCCTGTCCCATTGGTCTATGGGTCTGTTCTTGTGCCAGTACCAAATTGTCTTGATTACTATGGCTTTGTAGTAGAGCTTCAAGTTGGGAAGCATAATCCTCCCAGCTTTATTTTTCCTTCTGAGGATTGCTTTGGCTATTTAGGGTCTTTTGTGGTTCCATATGAATTTTTAGAATGATTTGCTCTAGTTCATTGAAGAATGCTGTTGGTATTTTGATAGGAATTGCACTGAATCTGTAGACTGCTTTAGGCAGGATGGCCATTTTGACAATATTAATTCTTCCTATCCATGAGCACAGGATGTGTTTCCATTTATCGGTATCTTCTTCAATTTCTCTCATGAGTGTCTTGTAGTTTTCAGAGTATAGGTCTTTCACTTCCTTGGTTAGGTTTATTCCTAGGTATTTGTGAACACATTTCTTTCAAATTGTCCAGTGGCAAGATTCCCAAATAATCCAGTGAAGAAGAACAAGTGGGTGGATGAGCAGATGAGCAGAGACTTCAGCAGCTGTGTGAGGCTGAGGAGTCTGAGCAGCAAGATGGAAGAGCACTAGTAAATACCCTGGTGAAGCCAGCAGAGCCCCTGATTTCAGGAGTTAAGGACTGCACCTCAGCGGTAATCAAGGTAAAACTGAAATAATTCAGATATAACAAAGCCCAAGACTAAGACTGTCAGGATTAAAACAATGAGCTGGTGTGCTCTCTGCCAGTCAAAAAACTTAACTGGTTTTTGGAGAAAGAGGACCTTACCCAGAAGCTTCGTAACTTTTCATTCATAACATCCAGCATCTAATAAAGAATTAATCTCGATAAAAAGGCCAGGTGAAATGACTAAAAACCAAGGGGGTGGGGTGGGAGGAGAAACAAGACAATAGCAACACAGAAAAAAAGACAGCCACTTTGAAGTTTGGAATGGTTACAATAAAGCTATCTTTAAATACTTACTAATTACAAAGGGGAAGAATAACAACTTTCAGTGAAGAAAAAAATGACACCATCACCTTAAAGTGATCAAAATGAACTACTGACAGTCCTGAGATTTATCAACATCATGTGGCTCCTGAAATAATGAAGTGATTAGGATTCTACACCTGTTCTTGACCAGACTGCATTTGAATTTAATCCTGAGGAAATATGAGACAAATCCAGCTGAGGGTCATTCTGCAAAAAGCTTACCAAGTAGCCTTCCAAAGTGTAAAGGTCATGAAAGTTAAAGAACAAAGAACCGCCCAACTTAAAAGAGGTTAAGGAGCTATGACAACTAAATGCAACATGTGATCCTGAACTAGGAAAAAGATTTGTGAGATAAATGGTGAAACCTGAAAGAAGTTCTGTGATTAGTTAATAGTATTGTAACAATGTTAATTTCCTGATTTTAATAATCTTATTATGGCTACATAACATGCTGATATTTGAGAAGTTAACATGTTGACTATTATTTTGCAGTGTTTGGGGCATCAAAGTATTTCAAAATGAAAAGCTAAGAAAACTATGATTAAGGTGTTCAAAAAAATTAAAGGAAAGAGGGACAAAACTGAAAGGATGCAAAATTTCACCAGATATTTGGAATATACAACAGCAAAATATAATATTGGAAGTATAAAATATTCAAAATGAAGCAGAGAGGGAAAAAAGTAGAGAAAAAAAATTAGCGTGTGAAAGACATGGGATATACAGTCAAATTTTAGCATGATATATATATATACTCTCAGAATTCCAGAGAACAGTATGGGGCAGAGATGCAATATCTGAAGACAGGGCCAAGAATTTTCCTAAACCAATGAAAAGCTCAACTGACAGACTTAGGAAGCCAACCACCTCCCAAGTGTGGCAAGTACAAAAGAAACAACCCCCTACCCCCCAAATCCCAAAACACACTTAGGCACTTTTCAGACAAAGTACCAAAACAAAGCTTAAGAAAAATAGCAGAAGTACAGCTGCCCTTGACAATGCAGGTGTCAGGGGCACCAACGCCTTGCACAACTGAAAATCCTTCTTTAACTTTTAACTCCTCCCAAACCTAATAGCCTATTGACCAGAAGCCTCACCAATAACATAAACAGCTGACTAACACGTATTTTATATGTTGTATGTATCGTATACTGTATTCTTCCAATAAAACTAAAGAGTTTTTTCAAACTGTCAGAAATCTCCAAAAATTTTCCAAATACATTTACTGAAGGATATCCACCTATAAGTGGACCCACACAGTTCAAACCCTATTGTTCAAGGGTCAACTGCAGTCTGCAAAAAAGATATATTATCTTCAAAGGAGAAATTATGAGACGAATGATATGCAAGACAAAGAAGCTAGGGGACAACAGAATGCCATCTTTATAAAGTTGACAAAACACCTGCCAAACTACAATTCAATAACAATACTGTTCAAAGTTGAAGGCAATATAAAGATGTTTTCAAACAAATGTTGATAGTCTGTCACCAGCACACCTACACTACAAAAAAATACTCAAGAGATCTTGAGACTGAAGGCAAATAATCCCAGATAGAAGCAAGTAACTACAGGAAGGAATTAAGTCCACAGGAAAGTGTAAACATGCATACAAATATAAATAAACATAGCTTAAAACAAATAGCATGCAAAAGACTTCAACAGAACTTTCATAAAATATATATAAATGGTCAATAAGCCTAAGAAAATATAATTATTATTACTCATGAAGGAAATGTAAATTTTAACCACAGTGAAATTCCACTATACACTCCAAAAAGACTAACAAGAAAGTCTGACAAAATCAAGTGTTGATGAAGGTATGCGGCAACTGGAATGACTGTATATTAATGGTGGGAATACATAATGGTTACCACTCTCTCCTTGGCAATTTTTAATAAAGTTAAGTATAAGTCAACCCTATAACCCAGCAGTGACATTCCTAGATATATATCCTAGAGAAAACATGTATCCATAAAAGGGCTTGAAAAACAATGCTGAAAATTGTTTTCATTCATAATAGCCAACAAATGGAAACAATACTAATGTCCACCTACAAAAGAATGGGTAAGTAAAACATGGTATATTCACACAACAGAATACTACTCAGCAATAAGAAGAAAGGAACTACTGGTACACCTGGAAAATTGCACATTCTTTATAATTTCATTTATATTTGCTCTAGAATAAATAGAAGTGATTTATGGTAATAGGAAACCTTCTGGGATGATGAAAATTTAACTTGATTGGCTGGTATTACCAGGCATATATATGTGCAAAAATTCACAAGCTTTACATTTTATTGTATGCAAATTAAAAATGAAAAATACTAGCTGGATTGGCTAAATAAATAAAACAGCCAAAGCAGTTTCTGTTATGCTGCAGACTAAGCAAACTGACTGACCAAATTTTCCACTTTTCATCTGATTGTGCCAGATGTGCCTAGGCCAGGACTAAAAGGCAAAACTACACCAAAGACACCAGCTGGGCAGACCTGGCAACCACCTACTAGAAATAGAGGGAAATACTATTTACATATCTTTTTGTTAGCAAAGCAAAGGGAGCAGGTGAGGAGACTGTAGCCTCATGGCCTGCCTTCATGCTCTCTGGATAGTCAGTAATCTATCTGAACCAAGTAAGACTGCTTCTCTTCAAAGAAGCTTTTTTTGGTGTTTGGCTCTTTCATGGCTATATTTCATCTTGTACTGTTTCTCCTTCTGTAATTTTACTTTTCTATTTATAGTAGTCATGTCCATTCTAAAATATTGTTTGACTTGCTGGAGAGGAAGACATAAGACCTGTTGAATCTCAAACCCAGACCTCTGTTACAGCCATGTTAAAAATTTTTTTAAGCTTTCTTCATTTTGATATAGTTCCTCCAAATTCCATACAAATCCAACCATAGTCCTTTTTAAAAAAATTTTTTATTAAGGTATTATTGATATACACTCTTATGAAGGTTTCACATGAAAAAACAATGTGGTTACTATATTTACCCACATTATCAAGTCCCCACCTAGACTCCAATGCAGGCAGTCCATCAGTGTAGTAAGATGCCAAAGATTCACTAGTTGCCTTCTCTGTGCTACACTGTTTTCCCATGATCCCCCACACCATGTGTACTAAACATAATACCCCTCAATCCCCTTCTCCTTCCCTCCCCACCCTCCCTCCCACACCCATCCCCTTTGGTAACCACTAGTTCCTTCTTGGAGTCTGTGAGTCTGCTGCTATTTAGTTCCTTCAGTTTTGCTTCATTGTTATACTCCACAAATCAGGGAAATCATTTGGCACTTGTCTTTCTCCACCTGGCTTATTTCACTGAGCATAATGTCCTCCAGCTCTATCCATGTTGTTGCAAATGGTAGGATTTGTTTCTTTCTTATGGCTGAATAGCATTCCATTGTGTATATGAACCACATCTTCTTTATCTATTAATCTACTGATGAACACTTAGGTTGCTTCCATATCTTGGCTATTGTAAAAATTTGGGTGTTGAGTTCTGTAGATGTCTGTTAGGTCCATCTGTTCTAATGTGTTGTTCAGTGCCTCTGTGTCCTTACTTATTTTGTTGGGTTGATCTGTCCTTCAGAGTGAATGGAGTGTTGAAGTCTCCTAGAATGAATGCATTGCATTTTATTTCTCCTTTTAATTCTGTTAGTATTTGTTTCACATATGTAGGTGCTCCTGTGTTGGGCGCATATATTCGTAACGGTTATATCTTCTTGTTGGTTTGACCGTTTTATCATTATGTAATGTTTTTCTTTGTCTCTTGTGACTTTGTTTTGAAGTCTGTTTTGTCTGATACAAGTACTGCAACTCCTGCTTTTTTCTCCCTATTAGTTGCATGAAATATTTTTTCCATCCCTTCACTTTTAGTCTGTGAATGTCTTTGGGTTTAAAGTGAGTCTCTTGTAGGCAGCATATAGATGGATCTTGTTTTTTTAATCCATTCAGTGACTCTATGTCTTTTGATTGGTGGATTCAGTCCATTTACATTTAGGGTGATTATCGATAGGTATGTACTTATTGCCATTGCAGGCTTTAGATTCATGGTTACCAAAGGTTCAAAGTTAACTTCCTTACTATCTAAGAGTCTAACTTGACTCACTTAGTATGCTGTTACAAACACAATCTAAAGGTTCTTTTCTGTTTCTCCTCCTTTCTTTATATATTAGGTATCATATTCTGTACTTTTTGTCTATCCCTTGATTGACTTTGGGGATAGTTATTTTAATTTTGCATTTGCTTAGTAATTAGCTGTTCTACTTTCTTTATTGTGGTTTTATTACCTCTGGTGACAGCTATTAAACCTTAGGAACACTTCCATCTATAGCAGTCCCTCCAAAATAGACTGTAGAGATGGTTTGTGGGAGGTAAATTCTCTCAGCTTTTGCTTATCTGGAAATTGTTTAATCCCTCCTTCAAATTTAAATGATAATGTTGCCAGATTAAGTAATATTGGCCCTTCTGTTTCATTGCATTAAATACATCATGCCACTCCCTTCTGGCCTGTAAGGTTTCTGCTGAGAAGTCTGATGATAACCTGATGGGCTTTCCTTTGTATGTGATCTTATTTCTCTCTCTGGCTGCTTTTAATAGTCTGTCCTTATCGTTGATCTTTGCCATCTTAATTATTATATGTCTTGGTGTTATCTTCCCTGGGTCCCTTGTGTTAGGAGATCTGTGCATCTCCATAGCCTGAGAGACTATCTCCTTCCCCAGATTGGGGAAGTTTTCAGCAATTACCTCCTCAAAGACACTTTCTATCCCTTTTTCTCTCTCTTCTTCTGGTACCCCTATAATGCGAATATTGTTCCATTTAGATTGGTCACACAGTTCTCTCAATATTCTTTCATTTTTAGAGATCCTTTTTTCTCTCTGTGCCTCAGCTTCTTTGTATTCCTCTTCTCTAGTTTCTATTTCATTTATCATCTCCTCCACCATATCTAATCTGCTTTTAATAACCTTTATTGTGCTCTTCAACGATTGGATCTCCGACGAGAATTCATTCCTGAGTTTTGAATATCTTTCCGTACCTCCATGAGCATGTTAATGATTTTTATTTTGAACTCCCTTTCAGGAAGATTCATGAGGTCGATGTCATTTAAATCTTTCTCAGGAGTTGTATTAATAATTTTATTTTGAACCAGGTTCCTTTGGTGTTTCACATTTGTATATGGCGCCCTCTAGTGTCCAGAAGCTGTACTCTCTGGAGCTGCTCAGCCCCTGAAGCAATGTTGGGGGTCACAGGGGAGTGGTATTGGTGCCTAGGTTGAGGAAAGAGCTGTTTCCTGCTTCCCGGGTGCTATCCCTGTCTCCACTGCCTGAACCAGTGGGCCGAGCACACAGGTATAAGCCTCTATGCTTTGTGTTTGCAGTTGCTGTAGACAGATCTTCCATCTGGCTGGCCTAATGCCAGGGTAGGGTTAGCTGTTTGCGAGCCAGGTGGTGCTGGCCGGGAGAAAGGCGCAGTAGGCTGTGTATCATGGAGGGGGTCCTTGGAGCTGTGTAGCCAGCCAGGGAGCTGGAGCACCTGAAGATCATGAAAGCTCCTTTTGTCTACCTGTCCTTTCTCCTGAGCAGTAAGCTCTGTGCAGTCCTCACCCCTTTAGCAGCCCTCTTGCTAAGGGCTTCCTCGTTAGGAAGTTTCTCAGACTGCCTGCCTTTCTCTTGTCCCAGAGCAGCCAGATATCAATCCCTGTTTCCACAAGTGGCTGGAATCTCAGTCTCTCCAGGAATTCTGCCTTCTTAGCTTTCCAACCCTCTAATCACCAGAGTACCATGCAAGCACCATGAAATGTAGGTTTGTGCTCCCAGAGCAGATCTCTGGAGTTAGGTATTCAGCAGTCCCAGGCCTCCACTTCCTCCCTGTTCCGTTTCTCTTCCTCCTGCCCGTAAGCTGGGGTGGGGGAAGGGCTTAGGTCCTGCCAGGCTACAGCTTTGCTACATTACCCTGTTCCATGAGGGCTGCTCTTTTCTCCAGGTGTATGCAGTCTGGTGCAGTCCTCTTTCCTATTGGTCTTTCAGGATTAGTTGTATTAATTATATTTTTGTATTATATGTAGTTTCAGGAGGAAGTCTCTGTCTCACTTCCCACGCCGCCATCTTTAATCCTCTGTCCTAATCATAGTCCTTTTTATGGGTGCTGTGAAAGCCCAACAGTTGCCTACTCTAATGGCTGATGAGTGGCCTTCAGTGGTAGATGGTGACTGCCATGGCTATGCTACCAATGCTCCCAGATGTAGACTCTAGTGCAGGCTGGGGAATTGCTCTAGGTCTACAATTTTCATTAATTTGAAGTAGTGACACATGAGCTGCTAATAATCTGCTGTTTCCACATTAACAAAGGAGGAAAAGGCCATGGCCTTTTATAATAGCCAAGGAGTATGTATTCAAAATAAATGCTCAGCAATTCATGAAAAAAGTTACTGTGCAATAAAATCTGAGTAATATAAGCCTGTCCTAAGTGAACTGACTCCTTACAATCCTTCCCAGTTTCTCTTACTATAAACACAAATGAAAATCACAACACAAGGCATATACACAATGTGCAAATAAGGCTTTGGATTACCTTGTCTCTTTCTTTTTCCTTCAGTTTGTCCATGGATCGTTTTAGTCCTTCCTCCAAAAGGTCCATGAGGCGCACTGTTTCACCAGAACGTGTTTTAAACTTTTTCCTAAAAAAATTTAAGAGCCCCAATTAAATAGACTTGAAACAGAACTTAAAATTCAGAAATCTGTGAAGGTTTGACACTGCCTTATTCCAGTTGGTAACCAGGAGGATGCAAAAGAAACAGGGGTACTTTCAACTCTCCTTCATCTATAGGCCCTTAACTGAAAGCATCCCATGCTTTAGGCTACTAATAGCAATCTATACATATTCACCTTCAATACATTCCCTAGAAGGGAAAGAAGGAAGATATCTGTTAAGTTGTTCATTTTTCCTAAATGCAAAATTTGGCTTAGTTGTTTTACCTTAAAAGAAAAATTATTAAAATACCCGTTTGCTTCTAGAACTGTTTAGGAAGCAAATTCTTAACTAGAATCTCATTCGCATTTCTCTGTATTATATTTCCATTTGTTCAGTGGTAACCAAATTTGAGTGTATTTTAAAATGCGAGTTAAACAAACACACAAAGGGACCCCAGTGTCCCATTCATACTGAAATCGAAACCTCTGTGGATGAGGCAAAAGCACTCGTAAGTATTGCCCTGGGCAACTGCACAAGTAAAAGCATTTCATGAAAATTGGGTTTTATTTATTAAACAGAAGTTGGCACAACACTGAGTATTTAATTTGTTTTTCTAAGTTAAAAATCCTTCAAATGCAACAACAGTAGAAATGAAGCATGCTTTTCTAATACAAAGCCTACCAAAATAATTGTGATATCTATTAAAGTTGTATTTTCAGAGTTGACTTAGGATTTTCTTGCCCTTTATCACAGAATTAAAACTCCTTTATTGTACCATAAATACATGAAATACTTTCATGGCTTTTCTTATGCCATCCCTTCCTTTCTTAAGTGTCCAACAACTTTTAAACCTTCTGTCTGATAAAATAATACTCATTATAAAATCTAGCCAAAATGCTAGGGGAAGCCTTCCTCAATGTCTCTACTTTGCAATAACTGGTCTTTTCTGTTACTCCCCTGCCTTGAATTTTTGTCTTTTTGTGTCTGTTTAAAACTCTGACTAGTGGTTCTAATATGAGGGATCCATATCCAAAGACCAAAAGAGTTTTTGAAGAACAGATACCTATTACCCACTTTTGACCTGGTAAATTAGTAACTCCCCTGGTGGAGACTGGCATGTATATTTTAACAGGTTCCATAGGGGAACTGCTCTGCTTTAGATGATAGGCTCTTTCAAGGAAGAGGCTATGTTTTATTTATCTTCATATACACACTGTGGAACCCAGCCAATGCCATGTAAAGTGGGTGCTCAATAAACAGGTGTTTAAGGAATAATTAAATAAAAGGATAAATTATTTATTAGTTTTTAAAAGCCTTAAAATGGAAAATTTCACTAAGTTTTATACAGCAGAACCCATGAACATTTTAATGTAAATATTTAAAATATGGTAGGCTGTCACTAATTGAAATAATTCTTCATTTATAGTCTAGGATGCCATATTACATGATGCTTGCTGAGAGTGCAGAAATATAAAACATCCCTCCCTCACCCCAAAAAAGGCCCTTAGCCATTACATAATAAATGCCAAGATATGAATATTGATGACAAATATCAGGTATAAAAGTAAATTTGATAATTTCACCCAACTGTCTGAATAATCATCTAAGTGTCAGTCCAAAAAAAACAACAAATACTAAGACACCATAAGCATTATTTAACTCACTGGTTAGTTTTTAAGCACTTTCTTAGGACCGTTAACAGAATAAGGACCCAGTGATTTTGAAAAGTGCAGCTGGACAGAAGAGTCATATGTTACAACTAAATGTTTGATGTTGACTCCAACAAGGTCTTTGATCTCCACATAACCTCTTTCTAAACTAATAATATCTTGACACATCTAGCCTGCCTTTTATACGCTTAATTAGGGCTTTTGTACATTGTCTAGCCAAACAGCTTGATCTACTTGTTGTGGTTTTTAGAAGCATCACCACCTTCCTATGATGATATTATCTGGGCAATGTCACCAAATCTAAAACGCCATAGGTTTTATGAGATATGCTGATTAAATAGCTAAGAAATCCTCAGAAACTACTGAATGACAAGATGTTAAAAATATTATGCCTTACTCAAGGGAGGAACAACCTAAGACAGGCACAGTCGCAGGGGGGCCATCAGGTGAGAAATTGGGGATCAACAGAGGTGAGGCTTAGAACCTCTCCCCACTGTTTTGAGAGAAATCTTCTGCATCCGTGGATGTTTTATTGCCCTTGTCTAGCTTGGATTAACACATAGTCTACAGGCACATACCTGATCATCTACATTTGCGCTCTTACAACACTAAACTAAGTTTTCTACCTTTATCTTACATCTACCTACCACTTCAGCATTTTATTTAAAATAATAATAATAATAATAATAATAAAGGGAGAAATGTGGGATCCACATATAAATCAAGTATAAAAATCAAACGAATATTCATATTTGACCTGATTGTTTATAGTTCATAATGCGTGATCAAAACCGAAAGTTTCTGTGATGACTGCCCTTGCACTGTTCACCATGTAAGAACTTATTCACTATGTAAGAATTTGTTCACCATGTAAGAACTTGTTATATTTTGCCCTCTCAAAAAAAAAAAAAATTATGCCTTAGAATTGATGAATGTGTGTACAAATGTTTGTATTTACCTTTTTACATCATAAACATTTAGCAGAACATGGGGAAAGAACTGGAAAATAGAAAAACTGAAGTATGGATATTAACATGTAGGTCTGAATAAACAGTATTTTTCAGATGAACACAGAAATGAAAGCCATGAAGAACCTTAAAACTCAACTGGAGTCTCAATAAACTTGTTGACTAGATGCTCAACTGTGAAGGGAAAAACAATTTACAAAATGCTTGCATTACACTGTTTGAAGTGAGAGGGGGTACTGTGAAACATTTTACAGTTTAGATCTATGGAACTAGAAACCCTTTTATAATCTGTTAAGTCCATAGCCTGGTTTTCATTCAAGTTTGTACAAATCTCCCTAAAAAGCTACATTCCCTGGTAGTGCTAAGATATAGGTACAAAATGGCACATGTGGGTTCACCATTACAACATATGCAGACTAAAAAAATTGTGTGCTTTGCTCTTAATTCTAATATGGTATTAAATGCAATGTAGCTTCTTCGGAAGAAATCTGAGTGTCGGGCATGTCAATATAACTTTTAGGTTTTCCAGACTTACTTGTCTTCCCCCAGCACCACACCAAATCCAGCATGAGACACACGAGTTACACTAGGGTCATACCAACCAATCATTTGAGCAGCAGCAAAAACTGTCTGGAAGTGCACAGACTACAAAGGAAAGGAATATGAAGTTACTTGCTATTTTTTCTAATAATAAAAAATGACTTAAAGTTCTTGTGCTTAGGGATAAAGATTTGTTAAATTTAAATCATTCACAAATCTTGTAAGGCAAGTATAATTATAAAATCTCTACTTTATTTCCTATATGTGAGAAACAAAATGAGCAGAACTGTTTGTTATATTTTATATGTTCAAAAGTTCTTAAAGTAACAGAACTAAGGGCAGATTCATGTATTATAATTTCAATTAAATTTTTGGTGTCACAACTACCCTTTCAGATAAGAATGGTCATTGAGGTTCAGAGAAGTAAGTAACCCTTTCTAGTTTAAGGAGACAAGCTGGGAAGTGTCCAGTTTTGCCAAATTAAAACGTTGGTCTTTCTCCTATGTTACACTGCTGTTCTGAATTTTAGTCTTTGGGAAAATTTAGAGAGTCTTCCCTGCCAAATGCCACAAACCTCATTATACGGTCTCACCTATAACTGAATAATATAGGATATATACAAATCTACAAACTTACTTGCCCACTGTCCACCACATAGATAATCATATTTGCTTTTTCCTCAGACAGTCTTTGTTTAAGAGCAGCCAAATCAGATGTATCATAGGTATAACCTCCATCTGATTTTACTATGGTTAATGGTACAGAACATCCTGGGACAAACACAATCTTTCTGCCATCATCCACTTGTACAAATCCTAGAGAGAGAGAGAGAAAAAAAAAGCTTATTAATAATGCTAAAAGAACCACGAAGGAATACAAATGCTTAGCCATTATATGATATTTATTAGCTCAAAAAAATCACATGATTTTTTTCTCACCATGACCTACTATAACCCTTGGAAAGTGGCTATTGTCAGGGCTGCCTCGCTACCCAGGGTATTTTCAGGGCACAGGTGAAATATCCTGGCAGTTTTCTGAACTCACACCACACTTGGCTCCCAAACTCTATAGAACACCTCATTGGAGCCCATCTTCTCAGTGGACACAGAACATGGGAGTCTATGCTTGTTTTCAAGTTGGAGCCAAAGTCTTCCTCTGAGACAAAGATGCAATTTCTATCATTGCCTCTTAAAATGTATTGAAAAAAAGTCAGAACTGTAATAGGGTCCAGGAAACAAACATGGCAGTAGCATTTAAGATGATCAGTGGAAAGAAAAAATAATGTTCATATACTCATGATGAGAAAGACAAAATTCACAGATGCAAGAAGGAATAGGAAGGAACATAATGATAATAACATACATATTTGAGTGCCACTATGGGCCAAATTATGTGCTAAGTCTTAAATTCAACCTTCACAATAACTAAAAACTTTATGCAGCAACTACTATTTTTATTTTCTTACAGTGTAGGAAACTGAGGCTTGGTAAGGTAAAGGCAGTATAAAATAGTAGTTAAAAACACCTTTGAAGCAAGACTGTCTAGGATTGAATCTCAGACTTACCACTTACTAGCTATGTGACCTTGTGATATTGCTAGCTTCTCTGTCTCCTTCTCATTAAAAAAAAAAAAAGTCTTTAAAATTTTATTATCTTCAAAGTATGATCCTTAGGTTCTAGATTGTGATTGATACCATTTCCCATTCAAGGAGCCAAGTTCCCTTGAAAATAACAGCTACAATCTGAGTATTAAAAAAATAAATAAATAAAAGCAAATGACTGAAAACTCTAAGACATATTAAACCTCACTTACTAATGCTTAGAACAACTCAGTTGTCATAGCTGGAAGATACTAAGGAACAAATTTATTATTCCAGAAATTGATTAAAGAAAACAAATTAAGCATGTATACTGCTTGTCTTATATGAACTATATCAGACAATAACCAAAATAATTATGTGTTGAAGTTCTGCAGAGGAAAATTCAAGGTAACAAACAAAAAAGGAATGATAGAATACTACCATTTTTCAATCTCTAACGAAGTAATGGATGAAAGCCTGCTCATCACAG
The DNA here is from genome assembly GCF_030020395.1 of Manis pentadactyla. Lineage (NCBI taxonomy): Eukaryota > Metazoa > Chordata > Mammalia > Pholidota > Manidae > Manis > Manis pentadactyla. The sequence continues at coordinate 42,408,192 of NC_080020.1, read as the reverse complement.
CTGCTAAATCCACTAGGGGAAAGTCTAATGGGGAAATTTAAGTATAGATAAGACTGACAATACTGGAACTCAATGATCAATTTTAACATAACAAAAGATCCAACCAGACATTTTTTTGCATTCTCGCAAATAAACAGAAGACAAGACAAAAAAAGGAAGAAAATGCAAACCAGAATTTAATCAAGCTTCTTTAAACACAGAGATAGAGGAATTATTGTTAAATAACACCATATGGGAAATTCTAAAAGACAAATGGCCCAGTTTCTTCAATAATAAAAGAGAAAAAATGGGGGAGAAAGAGAAACCTATGGATTTACAGAATTCAAGATATACCAAACAAATGTAATTCACAGACTCTGAAAAAACTCAGTATTTAAAAGATTATGCATGTACTTGTGAAATTTGAATTCTGACTGGTTAACATTACAAAATTCTTGATTTTCATAGAGTGATAATGGTACTCTAATTTTGGGATGGAAGGAAGGGCTTGTTCTTTCTGGAACACATACACCAAAGTAGTTACAGATGAAGTTATATATGATGCAGTATTTATGGGAAGGTACAGATCCAACAGGTTGGCTTATATTCATAAATGTTGAAGTTGAACAACTAGTACATGCATGGAGTTAGGGGGTCACTATAATATTTTCTCTATTTCTGCCTATGTTTGAAAATTTTCATAATGAAAAAAAAAAATGTAGACTGCCTACCTTTATCTTCAAATTCTTTTACAACATCATCCATCCTATCTTGATAGAAGGATTCTCCCCTTTCTATTAGAGAGATGTCCAGTGCGTTGTATATTTTATTAAACTCTAGGTAAAAAAAGGTCACCAAATAACATGCATAGGAATTTAAATAAACAAGACACATGAATCTTACATTAAAATAACTTTATTTAATTAAAAAATTTGCAAGGAAATGAGTTACATTGAGTATATGATACAAACAATTATATATACATGTTGTCATTTTGCAACTATGGAAAGAACAAGATACATATCAAAATATTAACAGTGGGTGGGACTTAAGATAATTTTAATTTTTTTTCCTGTCCACATTCACTTTTTTCAAAAAGGAACATGTACTTCCTGCATAACTTAAAAAAATTTTTTTCTTAAAAAATGTGTATGAGAAGAAAAAAAGAAAGAAAAGCCTTTCCTATTTGGAAAGCATATTTACTGAATTTTTAAATAGTTTTTCCTAATTATTACTATTTATCTGTCCAGCCAGGTATCAATAACAAAATATCACTTACAGTAGCATTATAAAACATTGTATTACTTACACCTCCATTAGTGTTCCTTTTCTAAGATCTGCTGATTATTCTTATTCATTTAGTCTTCAAAGTGAAGAAATTTTAAAATTACTTTGTCAAGTATGAAAACTTGAAATTGACTTAAAACAAATTAATGTGGAGGACTAGGGGACTTTGTCATTACTCTACTCAAACACTGATTACATCCTGTTGTCTATTTCTCTTCATTTTGGTCCTACATATTTCTGGATAAATTTATTTCTAAGCTTTTTATAGCCTTGGTAGCTACTGTGAATAAGATCTTTTCCTTTTTCTTTCCCACTTTATTTTCTATTTAATATTTGCTGACTTCTAAGGAAGTTAAATTTTAACCTGCATGTCTTTATAAACTTTCTTAACAGTTGTTTCATTTTCACAAAATATTTAAGAAAAAAATCTGTCTGCCAGTCCTTGAAAGTTTAACCTGTCATTCAAGGTTAATTCTGAATACAGACTCAAGGAAACTACATGCAATAGTATTTGTTATATGAATGAAGTCCGAAACTCACCCTGACGGGAGACATCACAGATAAGTTTCCAAGCTTTTATAATATCTGGATTTTTACTCTGGAGCAGAACTACACACTGGTATGCTCGCTTCTTAAATTCCTCCTCTGTATCAAACCTCTTCTTGGATTCCTGTGTTTAAAACAAGTAAAAAGGTCTGTAGAAAGAACCAACCCACATTTCTAGCTTTAAAATTTGTTCATTTCTAAAATAACAAATCACCACCTCCCATAAAAAACCAAAGAGGAGGAAGCAAAAATTTAGAATAAAAACAGAACAAGTGCTCTTCTAGCTCAACAGTCAAGAATAGTTACCAATCAACTTGTCAAAGAACCCTATTATTACATGTGCTTAGTAATATTTCCAAAGTATATAAAATAAAGAAAATAATAGCATCAAAAAACTTTAAATACTAAAACGTATTTTGGTTAACAAACTCTTAAATTCATTTACCAATGGTAATGTGGTAGAATTCAATTTCTAATATACACCAATAAAAAAGGAAAGATGGCCCTCCCCCTTCTCTCCCCCTCCCCCCTTCCATCCACATACTCATCCATCTACCTCTCCACCTACACACTCATACACCCACCTATCCATTCATCAGTTTGTCCATCGATCCATCCACTCATCTCACCCATCCACCTACCTACCCACGCATCCCACTATGAAGAAAAAAAAAAAAGGAAAGATGATGTGTTAAGGGGGAGGGAGTATAGCAGTTTTTATTTAAACCCACAGCAGCTTCAAACACCATTCTGGACTCACTAAAGAAAATGAATAATTATAAATGGCAGACACACAAATAATATAATAAATAGTATCAAACCTTATAGAAGGCCTGAAGATCCCCAATAGGAGGTGAAACTGTTAGGTAATCAGGAAATTTATCTTGCAGGTGGGCGATGAGCATGCCAAACTGGGTCCCCCAATCTCCTACATGATTTAATCTAATACCAATTAAGAGAATATAAAATAACTTAAAAATGATAAACATGTTTAAATGAGAGGAATTACATTTCATTACGAACAACTAACATTTAAGTGCCAGTCGTCACTTTTAGTAGTATCTTGCTTACTCAATTATTTCCTCAACTGGTCTGCAAAACTCCCTATAGCTTTCCATTACACTTAAGAATACAATCCCAATTTCCTACAATGGCCTAGAAAGCCCAGCATAATCTATCTCTTGTCTAGCTCTTTCCCTACTAGAATATGAACCTCTGGCACACAGGGAGCACTCAAAAATACCTTCGGAATCAATGGGGGAGCTTTTTTCTTGGTTGCATCCCCACAGAGTCTAAAGTTGTTAGTTCACAGGAGAAGCTCAAGGCCAAATTTATTTAAAAAGCCTACTGGATGATTAGAAGCAGAACAATACTCAGGAATCACTAATTAAGTCAAAGATTCTTTCTCAAGTCACATTTTTCATTTTCTGTAGTAATCTCCAAAGGCAAGAGTACATACCTTAGCACATGGTATCCTGCAAATTCAAAAAGGCGACACATGCTCTCTCCTATGATGGTTGACCTTAGGTGGCCTACATGCATCTCTTTAGCTATGTTGGGAGAGGAAAAGTCAACTACAACCTGGGATAGACAATAAAGAGACACTCTCATAGACAATAACATTGTACTATGATTATGCAATACAGCTATAAAGGCAAGTATATTACAGTATATAAACATACCAAAGTAGCATAGCTGTAAACCTTAATTTACAATGTTGTTTGTCAAATATAGTCAATGAGATAAAAAAGGTTTAAGCATTTTGTTCTGCTAACACATTCATTAATAACATTTAGTAATAAACTCAAACAGTAGTTTGGGTTGTAATTCAACTTGGTTGAATCTATTTCAACCTGATGAATTACTGATGAATCTAGTTGTCCATAATTAACTGAAAAAGAAATTTGTTAATTCAGATTATCTGTCCTCTATTTTAGCTATACCTAATAAATTATCAGCTGGCTACCTCAAATGCCTTGTTTAAATCTTAATACAGAAAGTGAGAGCCATTCCCAGTTATAGTGCTGTCCACACAGTTCTAAGGTATTAATATTTCAATTGAATACTGTACACGTACCTTTTTATTCTCTCCAAGAGCAGGTAGTTGAGCCCCATTCACCAAGAGATTGGTCAACTGTTCTGATACAAAATCCTTTCTTAAGTGGACATTAATAAAACCTAGTGAACAGTAAAAGAGAGGGAAAAAAAATCAGATAGTTTCCTATTTTGAAGGACTACTCACTCCTAAAGACCTCAATTTCACTTATGCTAGCTCCAGAGTGCTGACTGGGTTCTCACAAAACTCCTCAGAATCCTAAGACTACTTGCTGCCTTGACTTAAGCCCTCTTACAAGCTCCCTGTATCAGCATCTATTTCAAACCTTACCACTTCCCGAAAGCTTCCTACTTAATCAGGGCCCCTTCACTCTCAGCAAATGATTTGTTCATCTTTTAAGAAAAACAGATGGCCCTTTTGCTACAGACTTAACTGCCATTATCTCTCTTTTTTGCTGATGAAAAATTGAATCATAGGGACGTAAAGTAACTTATCCAAGATCAGGCAGCTAAATCTAGCATAGAATCTTAACTTCCTAACTCTCAATCCAAGGTACTTTCACCATCTTGTTCAGTATGTAAGTTTCAACTCTACATTCATATTTAGAATGGTTTTCTTTATTTCAAAAGGACTCAGCATCAACACAACTACTTAAGAAGGTAACACTGTCATACCAGGACCAGCAATTTCAACTTTTTCAATATATTCATTGTCTGGAAGGTGTTTGGCAATGTTTTCAGCAATTTCTCTTGGATTAACTTTCTGTTCCTTGGCTTTGAGTATCTATAACGCAACATAAAACGATTCATTATACAATAGGTTTCAGCAAGTTACTTGGAAATGCACAACTGACAAAGCATGAGATGTATCAGACATAAGACCCATCAAACAGCAAAAGCAGAGCAGTCCAATGACCTTGCAAACGGACAGATTAAAAGCATCAAGCATAATTAGTGCCAAATGGAATGCCACAGTGCCAAAACCATGTGATCTCTTCAAAATCAGTTGCCACACATATCTGTAACATTTTGATGAGATATAACAGTCTAATTATGGTGCCTGTTTCCAGGATATATACATTTCTAATTTTCAAAGTACGAAAGTGTGCAATATTCAGACTTGAGCAATAAATAGTACCCTTATAAATTTAACTTCAGCACAGACATACAAGTTGTCCAGAAAAAAATCTGGACCCTTTAGGTTAACCCTTTCTAGTCAACAAAGGAAAGCAAAATGTCCCAAACCAGGGGCAGTTAACCACAAACACATTAGACAATGTAGCTATTAAAAACGGGGTGTAAGCCCACCTCACAGATAGCACAGCTGCATCAATTATTTGATGGAAATCCCTAACTTTCAATTTTTCACCTTCCCACAATCACCAAAAACATACAGCAATCCTGTAGGGAAGTACTAAAGCAAAAAAAGTACCAACTATTGCCCTTATATCGAGAATGCATATAACATTTAACTAAATATTTAAGTTTGCGGGCTTTTTAAAAAATTGAAAACATGAACTCCCTCTTAAGTTTTTCAGAATTGTGGAAAATGTTTTTTTTATTGAGGATACAACTTGCTATTATTTATGTAAATGGTAATGATGATGATAAGGTTTAAGAAAATCAAATCACCAAGTGTGCTTTATAATAATACAATTACCTGAGAGATACCCATAGCACTATTACACTGATAGTCCCCAAACTTGGGCTGCTGACTTGGTGTCACTATCAGAGGAGGATTTTCCAAATCTGGATATGCAGCCTTGATGGCATAACCAAAGACCTCTTGCAGGCGGCTATTGATGTTAATCATATTTTTAGTTGGTTTGTTCCTTTCTGCTTGAAGGCTCTGTAAGAAAAGAATGGAAATATGTCAATAAAATATTAAATTATTATAAAAAATTCTCAAATATCGAGAAGCCTTCAAATGTCTTGGAGAAGAACCTAAACATACACTCACAGTGCAATGCTCTTATAATTGAGATAAGTTGCAAATATAGAACAATCTATCCAACAGCATCAAAAACATACATGGGAAATACCCTGAGATCTGTCTTTCTACAGTTTTTTTTTTATCAGAATAGAAACTGGAAGTAGGGAGTAAAGAGGGCTGACTGAATCTTCTCAGCTTCTCTAAAGCTCTGAGCAAATATAAAATCAGTCTTAATTAACTTCCTATCAAATGCTGGATGTGAAAACTCTATGGACAAAAACAAATAATGTATTCTGTCCATTAAAATGTTGACCTCTTCAAGGCATAAGATGAAAGGAGGCAAATATATTGATGGGTAATATCAACATATCAGAAAAGTGTCCCACGTTGGACTATGCCTACCTCCTATTTCTCAACTCCTTTGAAGTAGAATATATTCATTTCAGATTGCAAATAATTATTTACCTTTATTATTGTACTTATCATACCTTCTAAAAATTATTTGTCTCTATCACCACACTTCTGGATGCAGGGAAAGTGTCTTATTCATAGCTCTATCCCTGCCATCTAGCACTATCCCTGCCATCTAGCACTGTACCTGCCATGTAGCAGGTCAGAAATGGTGACTGAATACATAAGCTTTTAAGGGAATACAAATGAAAAGGCTGCGTACACACAATTTTATGTTAATTAAATATTTCAATGGTGCCCAATATTAATGGCAGCAAAGAAAGCTATTATTTGAGTAGTACTGTATCAAGAACTGAGTCAAGTGCTTTATTTATATGCATTATCTTACTTCATCTACACCAACAGAAATTGTATGTTACAATTACTACCATTTCCACATGGGCTGGAGATGAAGTAACTTGACAAAGGTAACAAAGGTTAACTGGCAAAATCAGAATTCAAATAGTACTATCAGAACAGAAAATCCAAGTGCTATGCTTCCGCATCACCTGCCTTTACCATATGAAAGAAATTAGATTTTTAAACTCACTAAAAAACTGATCTAACTTTTCAGTTAACTGATAACTGACTCCCCTCTATGGTGACACACTCAAAAAAAGGGACAATATGCTTTGCATGATCTAAAGATTTTTAATAGCAAATATTAAAGTTATTTAGATATGCTCCTAAGACCCAAAACCCATTACAAATAAACCTCAATCTTTGTATATTTAAAGGATGAGTACGTGGATGTATGTATGTGTGCATATTTGTGTGTATATATGTAAACATTCACATATAAATCCACTGTATGTGATTTCTGCACCCTGCAATTTAGTATTTGATTATAATTATTTTAAGACTTTTCCCCAACCTATTTCATATGTGCAAGGCTTTTCTCCTCAAGAATGGTAGGCTCCATGAGGTTAAGAAATATTACTTACAGTATGAGGATCTCTTCCATAACCCAATATAAGCATTCTGAAACACCTCACATTATGTGAAAATTTACACACTGAAACAACAGAGCTTATAAGAAAATTAGTACCAGAAGCAAATTACTCAAAATCCATGTGATTGTGTAATGAAAACTATCATCACAGTAATCTTACTACCACTATTAAAAAGGTACCTGTAATTTCTAATAAGGACTAAATAAATACAAGCTTTTATGTTAAATAAAATAAGGAGCTCAATGGAAGGGAGAATAAGGAAGAGTTGAGGCTGCTGAGTTAATGAAAACAAGGGTATAATGCCTGAGACAATCATGTAACTGTTTGTAAGTCAGACATGCAGCCTGAGTGAGCCACAGGAGGAAGGCAGGGTGAATGTGTGTCCCATACAGTACTTTATTCTTCTGTGGCTTGCTGTTTTCTGTTGTGTTTGTGTATCTTGTGTTAAGTCACTGTTACTCAGTAGGGCAAAGTGTTTGTGACTAAACAAATGTGCCTTCTGCATTACAGTGACAGTATTCTTCTATTTACACATTACAGCTAATTCACATTATGGAAATATGTATTAGAATTCACTGTACTTCCTTTTGTAACTTTCCTCTCATAGCCTGTAGCGCACATTAGGCATTTAATAATACTCTTGACTATCCAAAGCTACTTCAGTAGAACAAATCATAATAAAAAAGACTTCATAGGAGTGGGGCAGGCAGAATCTAAGAAGAGTTAAATAGGGTCAGCTTTGGAATAAAGGTATCAGGGCAGCCTGGCTGAAAGCAGTATATATACACAGGAAAACAGTGATGGGAGTGAGGTCATCCTCTGGAATCTATCACCAGCAGACCTGAAAGGCAGGCTAAGAAAGTCAAACCTCAACTGAACCAAGCTCAATTTTTTGCCTAATTTTTAAACAGTGTTAGATCATGAGTCATTAAATTACAAACACAGCACAAACTTCATGGAAAAAAGATGTTCTGAGATATTAAGTGAAAAAAACAGAAACAAAAACAAAACATAACCAAATATGACAGCATGCAATATAAAAGTGAAATTGTAAAATTATCAACTTAGGGCACAGAAGGACTGTGAGTATATCTTAAAATATTTTCCTTTGACAGAGACAATTATTTAAAATAAAAAAAAAAAATTGCTGAAGGAAATGTCTCAACTCAACATTCAGTATGATGAAGCATTTCAAAGGCCCGCGGAAGGACAGGGCAGCACCAACTTCTCCATTACTTGCACTAAAGGATAGGGTCTCTTTCCTCCTTTTTCCAAATTTCTCCAATGTGTACTTTTAGAATCTTAGATAACATTGTTTTAGAGCCCAAAATACTCACTCTTTGAAGAATATTCAGGCGATACTTTAATTTTAAATTTTCTTCCCGCAACTGCTCCAAATCTGAAGAAGCTTCTAAGCAGCTGCAGTTTTTCAACCAATCAATCTCGGCAGTTAGAGACTTAATCTCTTTTTCCTATGAAAGAAAAGGCACTTTGTTCAATTCAGTATGACTGATGACTTCCACATGATAAACTGTACCATAAATGTACCTCATTTCCCTGTGTCACCAAGGCATGACAGTGATAGGAATGAAGCACTTTCCCTTTGCTAAGTTTTTCCACCTTGAGGCTTTTGGTGACATTAACACATTATTCTTGATATGAAAAAATTGTGTGTGTGTGTTGGGGGAGAGGAATAGGAGTGTTAAGCATATGACAGGACAAGCCACATATCCCGTTTCTTTGGCCTCAATAAACCACTCTGATTTACAGTGAGAATATTAGTCAAGTTTAAGAGTGACCAACCTGACTTTAATCCCAAGTCTTGAGTTGAGGCTCTTTAAAAAAGCAAATGCCTTCTGTCACATTTAAAATAGCTTAAGTGTCGGCCTTTTGCTCGTTTTGGGACAAAACTTGCCAAGTTACTTGACCACTTGTGCTCTGTGACTGCTGATTAAGTAAGTACAAAGCAGCTCCCTTGATAAGAGCACTTAAACGACTTGCCTTTTACTCCTCCCTACCTGGGCATAAAAGGTAATGATGGAATTGGCCCACTTTCACTTTCATAAACTGTGACTGTTCTTTCACCAGGAGTTTGCTTGACAATGAACCACTCCCCTTTTTAGGGCTACTTGTGCTCAGTGTACCACGGAGGGAAATGGGGCTGAGCTGCAAACCAGGACCCAGGGATCCTGCTCTTACCCTACTCCCCTCTTCGCCTGTCGCCCCGCATCCCGAGACAGCACGTGTATGTGCAGGGAAGTAGCGGCGCCGGAGAACCACGGAACAAGCCAGGCTCCGACACCGGAGACGCTCGGAGCAGGCGGGTAGGGAGGTCTGGGAGAGGGAAGCGCCCTCCACTTCGATGAACGCCACATGCACACGAGTCTGGGAGTAACTGGTTCTTCTCTCACCCCGGGGAGGCCGTCCTCGAACGCGTTCGGATCGGAGGCAGCGCAGGCCCGGGTCTCGGAACCCTGGCTGCCCGCGTCCGAGGGGACGAGGACGGTTTCCCACCTCGCTGCCGCCGTCCCCACGCTTCTCGGGCTGCAGCCGGGGAGGAACCCTCCCCGCCAAACCTTTCCACTGGTCCTACCTGCTGCAGCAGCCGCGCGGAGCACTCAGACACCACACCGTCCATCCTCGGGTCAGCGACACACACGCCCAGTGGCCGGAAGTGGAAGCTGCCAGTCCGCCCGGAAGCGGAAACCCGTCCCGCCTTCTCCGGCGGCTCTTCTGGGTACGGCCGCCTCTGCCGCCTCCTGGCGGGACATGGGTCTCCCTGCAGGCAGGACACGCCCAGAGGTCGGCCGGGGTGGGGTCTGCAGCCCTCAGACTCCGCCGTCGGTGCGAGGGCAGAGGAATTGAGCGGGCTGGGAGAGCTCTGTGCTTGGACTGACTTGGACAAAGGCATTTACCTAGAGCCTCTGTCTCTCGAGGGCTTCAGTTTGCTCCTCTGTGAAATGGGTAATTAACATAAGACTCATTTATCACAGTAACAAGCATTTATTGTGCGCATTAATATGCCAGACACTATTTCAAGGCGCTGGAACATAAGCTGGAAACAAAGACAAGGTCCCCAAGAGATTTGTAGACAATAAAGTAGTTTCAGATTTAATTGCCAGGAAGGTCATGTGGTAGAGTGATTTGGATCACGGAAGGTCTTTTGAGCAGGTGATATTTGAGTTAAAATTTCAAACATTTATTCTGGGATTTAAGCTCTGGGAGAACAAGGACATGAACTGTCTTGTTTCCTCTTTCCTAAGGCCCCTACTTAGAGGAGCAGTCTCAAATCTTTTTTGCTGTGTGCCTCATAAAAGATACTTAAACATTCATATTTGAGTGTCGTCTTTTCAAAGTTGACATCTGAAAACTTTTGTCACAACTTTAAATAGTGGCAGTGGAATATTTTCTGGTGTGTTGTTTCTGGTATAAGTGCTCGCAATGTTATTTTCAGCAAAACTGTGGAGCAGCAAATTTAGCTCATCTAATTTATGGGAAATGTTGCCATATTAATTAATAAGTAAAACCAGTCCTCTTTGTCAAATCTGTTAAAAAGGAACAGGCCTGAAATGGAGCCACTTACGTGACGCTCCACCAAGACTCAGTACCTAGTGTAATTGCAGTTTCAGCCTCTCCCAGGTGTGTAATTTTAAACCCATCAGTCTGGAATTTCCTGATTACAAGTGAGGTAATCTGCAGAAGATCCCCTGGGTCTTCCCTCTAAGGGAAAGTGACCTGGTGTCACAACAGCGTTGGTCTTCACACTAGGACAGGAGGGGCTAACTCAGGCAGGCTGAAGCCAGAGAAAGTCTGGGAGGCTTGGAGTGGCAGCTTGCCCATAAACTCCCCAAGCTTGGCAAAGCACCCTGGGGACTCTAAAGGATAAAGGGCAGAGGTGGGCACCATTCAGCCCCAGAGCCCCCTGACTTGCCTCCATCCTTCACCCTTGTTCTGCAGTCATCAGCACCCATGACTCAGGACTGGTTGCTGGGGACACAGATGAATTAGACATACAGTCTGTGTCCACAGGAACTGACAATCTAGTCTAGTAGGGGAGAAGTCATATTAAAAAATGTTCAGGAAATAGGAAGATGTGTGTGGGTTGTTAGTGGTGGCAGGTGTGATGGCCTGGCTGGTAGGTGATGAGGAGGGTTTCTAGAGGTGATATTTAGGCTGGGAATGGGATGAGGAAGGGTGTTCCAGATGGAAAGAGGCGTTGCAGGTGGAGAGGCAGGCTGCATCCCTAGCCACAAGGCCATGTTGAAGGATGAGGTTCTGGGGTTAACATTCCCTCTAGCTCCTGGGTCTGCACTTGAGATGAAAGGAGGAATCGGTAGTGAGGGATGGTGGTGGCAGTATTACTGTCACCATTTCTGGAGCCCTATGATAGAACCAGAATGTACTGACCTGTCTTGTTTCTCTTATAACGGGGAGATGGCAGACCCGGGAGTCTTTCACCAACACAGAGATGGGGCCTGAACTAGGACAGGATGGTTGCCACTGCAGCTGCTTTCTGCTGCCTTTTGAATTTTAAAGTGGATCAGTAATTTGTAAGAGTGGATGGGGAAAGGGAGAGGTCTATTGGAATTTCTCGATGAGGGGGATGTACTAGAAAAAAGCATATTCCGTATTGTGATTTTATATTGGGGATGGCACCATTGTTTTAGTACTACTTCACAGAGTAGATGTAACTTTTAAAAATGGGCAGAGGGATTACACGGAAGATACAGGGATAATGAGCCAAGAGCATGCAGATGTAGGATGGGAGTGAAAGGAGTAGAGGATGCTGTCCCAGATACACTCAGGTTGACCTCATGTTTCAGTTTGTCCAGGCAGCACTTACTGGAGCTCAGACCAAACGGGGTAGGGACAACCCATAACAGCACCTGAATATCACTGTCTCTTTTCCTTAGTTCCCAAGAGCTCAGTTCACTTCCAGCAAGCCACAGCTCCTGGGCCTGCTTTCATTTGTAAATAGGAAATTGTGCTAGGTGACCCTTTAGGACCGTTTGAGATGTATTAACTTAATCTTTTCCCAATGTTTCCCCATCACTATTTTTGCCATTTCTTTGTGCCACTATATATGTGATCTTTTTCTTTAAACTGATTCACCTTAAATATTTACATATCAATCCTAAGCAGTGAATTCACAACTTTGATGAGCATGTTAAAATAAACATATGACTAAAATGATGCAGCTAGGCTCCACCTAGTATTTTCTTCTATGCCTTTCTTTGGGAAGCATTATGTCATGAAAGCCACTGGGAAGTGTTTGCCCAGGTTTGAGTTGTTACTTACAGCACTGGAAGTAGAACTTTGGTCTTAGCCGAATTCATTCACCAAACAATTATTTGGAGATCTGCTATCTGTTAGGGACTGCTCTGGCTCTAGGGCTAAAATAGTGAAGGAGACATGCATGATGCCTGCCTTATGTCTCCAACATCCTCATGAGCAGATAGCCAAATCCAAAAATAAAGTATGTAAAGGCAAGTAGTAAAAATTATTATTAATGCCAAACCTATGTCCTTTTGTTACTTCTGATTTAGCTGTATGTATATTTATGGTTGCTTTTAAACTTATGACTTACTGTGTTGTCCTAAATAAATTTATAGTCCTAAATGCCCTGGGAGAAGCCTTATTATAGTGTAGGACAGACTTTTCAGTTTAGTTATTCCCAGATGCATTAAAATACAGTAAGAATGTAACAACTTCCCCACCACTCCTTACAACTATTCAGTACCTAAAGTATATTATCTCCTTGAATCTTCACACCACTTAATGAAGACAGCAAACTTGCTGAGAAATGTCTGAGAAGCACTTTATAGCTATATGTGGTGCTCTGATAGTACATTTTTAAAATGTAGGCAGTAATTTATCTACAGATATTCTCATACACGTGTGGAAGGATGATGGACAAAGAGAGCAATTAGGACACTGTAAAAGCAAGAGATTGGCTACAACATAAATGTCCATTAAATGATTTATGGTACATCACTTAATGGAGTTCTACATGGTTGTTAAAAAGTGTGAATTCGCTCACAGGTATCTTATTGAGAAAAGGCAAGGTGCAGGACATACCTTTAGTATGCATTTTTAGGTAGGGAAAAAAAGGAATACACATGTACAACTGTATAAGCATTACAGATTAGATTTATAGATGCACTCATGTATAAGTCTTATATGTATAATGCACATATAATACATTGCTTATTTCTGGGAGGACATGAAAGAAACTGGCAATATGGGATGTCTTTAGGGAAAAACTGGTAGGTGGGGACAGAAGTGTGAAGAAGACTTGCTGGTCACTGTAGCGAGGTGTCTTAAGAGGATGTACTAGATTTAATTCAGTTCTACCACTTACCAGCTATGTGCTTTTGGGCAAATAACCTAAGTCTCTCTGGGCGAGTTTCCTCAACTGTAAAACAGACATGGTCATAATAGTACCTACATCTTATAGTGCTGTCATGAGGAAAATTACAAAAATAAGCAAGCTTTTAGAACAGTGCCTAGGCCTGTAGTGAGTGGGAGGATTTTGCTACTATAGTTCTTATGTGCCCTTTGGATTTTGTGTAGTATGTAAGTATTAGCTATTGAAATAAAATAAACTGTTACAGGAAGACTAATTCAGGGTAAATAACCTTTTTCTTCAAAGAATGTGAACATTGTGTGCATGTGTGTGTTAGGAATCCCAATCATTTTTGTTTCTTTATGCCATAGGGTGGCATGTGTGTTTGTAGCGGTGAGCACTGAGCTGGATCAGAGAGGTGTCTACAACCTGGCACCCCACAAGAAGAGCCTTCAGTTCTTCTATTCCACCCAGAACCTTCCTTTTTCCTGATTAGGAACGACAAAGGAGAAGTGACTGAACACACCTCTGGGGCAAACATTTATTCTCTCATTCATTCATTCTACAAATACTTATTAAGGACTCAGCCTGCATCAGACTCAACAGAAAACAAAGTAAACAAGGACCCTGGTTTTAAGATCTTAACTTTCTAGAAGGAAGAGACAGAGGAAGGGGATGTAATAGGATTACTACAGAGAAGAACACTGCTCTGAAGCAAACAAATCATGCTATCGTACCAGAGGCTAACTTACAGGAGGGTAAGGGTAAGGTGGCCCAGGATCAGGGTAGAGGGGGCTCTCTGAGGGGTGAGGCTTGAGCTGAGATCTGAATAGTGATAAAGAGCAAGTCCTATGAAGATGGGATGGAAAAGTGGAGAGAAAGTGTGCCAGACAGAAGGTAAAGGCCATGGGATGGGAATATAGAAATGAAAGGTCAGCATGGCTGCAGTCTGATTAGGAGGGGGATAGTTACCTGGATAAATATTACTTGTTAGCCTTCTTGGAGGCAGCAAACACAAAGACTGCCAGTGTGCATATTACAAAAGATTTGTAGTCAAGAAGACAATAAGATTGGCTTTATGAATGGAACAAACCAACCCAGTGAGGGTTTGCTGAATGTCTTTTCTCAGGCTGGTCTCCTACTCACTCCACCTTTCTCTATACCCTCATGCAGAGAAATCAAAGGTTTTCATGACTTCATTCTTTAAAACCAAATGATCAAATTCCCTTCAAGTAAGGCCTCATGTGACCACAATGCCATGAAACAGAAACTAGAGCTGAATGACAGTAGAAAATGTCCAAGTTGGAAGACAAGGCTGGCATCCTAGCTTTTGGAAGAGCTTGAGCAGATCATTCCACATTGCTGAGCTTTGTTTTCCTGAAGATTCTGGAGAACACACATGCATGAATATGAGTGGAAATTTATTCTTTAGTTTCTTGCCAGGCAACCAACAGGATGTATTGGTGGCTTGTTTGCCAGTGAACTGTTTATAGGGAGGTCAATGCCATGGCTGACAGAGGGCTGTCTGCCTTCTGCAGAGATGGTCTGCTACTCCCTGCAAATGCTCTGTCAGCTGCAGCGACATTGAGACACGCTTCTTGGGCAGGAGGAGTTGCTCCATATGTGGCCTTTCCCATACACAAGGAGGCAGTTTAGAGCTCTGCTTCACGGAAACTGAAGCTGTGAGGGGGTGAGGGGCTGACCCTTGTTGGGACAGCTAACACGGATGAAGGTGTGACTGAGTGAAAAACTCCATTGCATGACTTTCAAATTTTTCTTGAGCACTCTGGACTCCGTTTACGAGACAGACTACAAACAGAGTTAGGATGCAGCTGACCTCTGCACTCAGACTCCAAGCATATCCCTTCTCCTCTCACTCCTTTCATCTGCTTCTCTCTGTAGGATTGGTCCCTGAAGCTGGAACCATAGCTATAGGTAGCTTTGGGAAGAGAAAATCTAGTCTCTAACCTTCAAATGGAAAACGCAGGGCCCAGCTGATTAGCCCAGCTAGGGCCCCATGCCCTTCCTTGGTCTATTCATGGCAGCCAATGAGATGGGACACTCTGACTGGTTGGCTGGGGCCATCTGCTCCATCGCTGCAGTCAGTGCCCGTAACAGAAGGGCAGGGTCAGCAAGGACAGCAGCCGTCTCAAAGCTCTGAGCTGTGCAGGCATTGGGGCCACAGGAGCAGTGTGAGACACAATCCTTGTACTCTGGGACCTATTGCAAATTATTAGACAATGTTGATACTCATTTGAAGAAAGTGCAAAGCTAACCCTCAACGTGTGGGGTGGAATTTCATGGAAGGAGCGACTGTGTGTCATGGACTGGTGTGTTCAGAGATGTGAAGCCCTGGGGAAGAAGGAAGCTCTGGGTTGGTGGTGAGAAAATGGACTGTGTAGTAGGAGGGAGGCCTGGCCCCTGAAAGCTCTGCAAGCCATATGGGGAACAGCAGTTGATTTTATGCCACCATAGGTTCCTTCTGCAGAAGGAGAAACAGCCAGGTCAGGAAAGCAGTGGCGAGATGGCGGAGGAGCCTCCACAGCCCAGTGAAAGGGGCTCTACTTCCTCTGCCACCTTCTCTTGCAGTGATCCTCAGAGGCCTGGACAGGGCCATGCAGATCAGTGTCCCATGTGACTCTCTAACAGGGTGCAGGGCCTCAGCATTTTTCCTGGGCTTCATTCACATTATACCAGTAGGTCTCTCAAAACACAGTGTGCATAAGACTGACAGTGGGACATGGCTAGTAGCAGGCCTCTGGACCCATCCCGGTCGGGGGAAGGGTGGGTCAGTAGGTCTGGGGAAGACGTCTGTATTTTTAACAAGCTGCCTCAAGTGATTCTAATGTGGCTGGTGGTGCAACACACTTTGTGGGAAGTTACACAGGATGATGTCAGCGAAAGGAAGCAGGAAGAGATTTTGCTTCTCATTTGTTAAAGGCTGACTTTGGTTTGTCTGCAACAGCCGCAGCTGAGCAGTCATTTTAATTTAATGAGAAACCAGGGGAAGAGTGGGCAAAAGAAAAACAAGTCACCTGGACAGGGAACGGGTGGGGAGAAAATGGTTGGGAAGGGGAGTCAAAAATCAGGGAAACATAGATGGAGTGAGGGGTGGGGGAAAAGAGAGAGAGAAGAAATACGTTCAGAAAGGCCACTTTATTGATGAAGATGAAGCTGAAAGGCGTTCTCCACAGCCCTCCCTCACTCACTTCAGTGGCTTCACTGGGCATCTGAGACTGGCATGGGCTGGGCTGCTCAGCCAGCTCCGTGCTTTCTGCTCCACATCAGGCAATCACATAAAAACACATCACAGCTCGTGAAGATTCACGGATGCACCTCAGAATCCCCCAAATGGTTCTTGTGCATTTTTTTTTAATATCGTACAAAATATGTTAAGTAGGAAAGGTCAGCTGTGCTGTGACATCTGTGGGACGTCCTTTTAGGATTACCGTCCCCAAAACATTACTTCTTATTGCAGTGAAACCTCTAGAAGGTAGAGCTGTACAAAAAAAAAAATCTAAACAATTTTAAGAAGAGCAGTAACTTAATACTGCTTTAGTTCATTTAAATTTTCTTTCTCAAAAATACATTCCTAAATATACAAACTATACAATCTTGTCATTTTAATGCTGGTTTTTTGTTTTTGTTTTTGTTTCAATAATAACAGAGCCCAAACTAAAAAATCTGATTCATTTTCAAACCAACAAGAGCACTACTGGACTTGTGACTCAGTACCTTCATATAACACCACATAAACAACTAGCCACAGTCTATGTTCACAGCGTGGTCAGTGGAACAAAGGAAATACTTTTCTGGCGATTAGACGTCATCTGCAGAGAGGGTGGGGATATTCATCCGAGGCTGGGTGAAAAATGCCATCTTCTCCCTGTGAGAGATGCCATCCCTTTAGAGCAGGGTTTTAAACTCCACTACATAGCTATTATGGGCAGCATAGTTCTTTGTTTTGTGGACTGTCCTTTAGTTATAGGACATTCAGCAGTAACCCTGTCCTCCATGCACTAGATACCAATAGCGCTCCCCCACCCATCCTTCTAGTTGTGACAACCAAAAATGTCCCCAGACATCGCCAAATGTCCCTGGGGGGTCCAAATTGACCTGGTTGAGAACCGTTCTTTAGGAGACATTAGGAGGACCAGTCACCTTCAGTTCAAATCAGGGGCCTCTCCAGCTTTAAAAGAGCTCTCAAGCCACTTCCTGTGTGTTTTTTTGTTTTGTTTTGTTTTAGATTCCCAATGTTAAAAATCAAGAGATGTCCAAGCATGGTTATACAAATTACAGCATATATTAAATGTTTATATTCCATAGAGGAGTGCTTTTTTAGCACATATACAACCATGGATACTTTATCTTGGAGGACATCACAAGTGTAAACACCAGGCCCTCTGAGAATGGGAGGCCTGGGCCAAATGGCATTTGAGGTCCTGTTGTGACATGCCTGGGTCCAGTACAGCAAGAAAGGACCTCCCTGAGATCCTGGCAGGCAGGAGGCAGAGCCAGGGAGGCCCAGCAAGCATCTGTCACCGCCAGGCTTATTATTAATCATTCAGCCAATCCTCTGCAATTACCGGTGATGGAAACGCTAAGAGGAAAGGCCGGAGCAGGTGGCTCATCCATTAAACAAGAGGATCAAACAAATTAGCTCGAGTTGTGTGGGGACTGATAAGACAGCCAGGGGAAAGCACTGCAAAGCTCACAGACCACCAGGGACAGCTTGGCAGAGGATGAACATCTGTTACAGAGAGAGCTGGTGCTCTGCTAGAGAAGTGGGCAGGGCACGGGGAGCAGTGAGATTGAGAAAAGATGCCGCAGGCTGGGACGGCCAGGTGCAAAAGGGAAGGCAGGCGGCCGGGCACCCACTTGCTTACCTGAAAGACTGCACTTCCGGGGGCTCCTTGCAGCTCTGGCCTCGGAGCCTGTGCACATCCTTGGCAGCTGCCCGCATCATCTTGTCTGTCTGAAGCTCACCCTTGTGCTCGGCTTGGTCCATCTGTAGGTCCAAAGCAAGCAAAGCCATGAGGGAGTAGAGTCTCTTAGGGCCTCGAGAAATGGGTCATCCTAGGAGAACTTTCTAGCACAGATGAGTCTGCTGTAGTCAAAAGGTCTGAGGGTCAGGAACAGGCACCTTCACTCCTTCTGTTCCAGAGGAGGATCTTCTTTATTCAGAATAATGAGAAGTGATCCCATCATCTGTCAGAATGGACAGGTTTTAGGGGCCAGGGAACTGGATACCTACGTGGACCTCCGGGAAATAAGGAGATGAGGGCTGCCTAGTGAAATGTCTGCTACTTCTATAATCTTCAGGGTCACCTAAGAAGGTGGATTTTATAATTGCCTCTATATTACAGATGAGGAAACTGAGGCCCAGGCATGTTAAGAAATTTCTTTACGTCAAACAACTAACAAGTGGTTAAAACCCAATACCTAGTCATGCTCAGGGGCTTCATTACATTATATCCCTTCCTCCTGATGCAAACCTATGTAAGCACCTTTGAGAACAAACCGCAAAGAGCCCTAAAATATCCATGTACCATATACTTGAAAACATTGCATGATGACAGAATTTTGGTCAATGAAGCCATCATTTAAAGGGCTCTTTAGTAGAAAGTCATTATCAGACAGTCATGGATGTACTATTTTTTTTTACTATTTGAAAGGTCAGGTTATCTTAGTTGGTGTTTTCTTAAGACAGAACACATATGCACTTGTTTTCTTGCCTATTTTTACCTTGGCTACCAGGAAGCCCAAAAATAAATGTAATAGACAACTATAATTATGTTAGGGATATATTTATTTCCTTCTCTTCCTTAAAAATTTCTCTAATTTTCTACTTTCCCATAATACTCTTATTATAACCCTATTAGGTCTATAGGGTATAAGTAATAAATTACAAAGAAATAAACATTTATGGACTTTCCGGATTACCAGAGTTGGTGTGAAGCTCCAGACCCAAGAAGTCCTGCACTATTTTTCTGCTCTAAGGCATCACCACCTGCGTCAAGAGCTGAGACTTCAGCTAATGGCCCTCCTAGTAATCCAGGCAGGCACTCTCTATAAGGTGCTCTTTGCGTTGTCTGGCTATGTGCAGAGAGAAATAGTAGAGGTCTGTCATCCCTGCCATGTGTGGCAACTGGGAGTGGCAGGTGTTACATAAATGAGTCAAAGATGGCCTCTGTGTATTGGCCTTCTATTGTTTACTTCCTCACCACCGTCTAGGACATGGTTAGCTCAAAAGCTAATGGTGCCAAAGTCACATTTTTACCGATCTAATTGTTTTAAAATATAGCTCAAACAGGTTTTTTAGCCACTTAGAACTGGCCTGCTTTCCATGACCCATGAAGCTGTACCCAATATCTGCTAGCCACAGATGAGAGAAACCCTAGGGTTATAAAAGGTCCTGAGCTGCTGCTGCTGCTTTGGAGCTCTTGGACCCACAGACTCCCTGTGGTGCGCGGAGTGATGCCCTCGGGATGCGTAGCGCCCTCCCTCCTCCACCCCGGGCCCAGCCTGGCCCAGCCAGTTCCCTGCACCTGCTCCTCTCTAGGTAATGGTCCCTGAACAGCAGCTACCTTAAGGAGGTGTCATGCTTGAGGACTGCCCCACATGCAAACTTGCAAAAGCAGTACCACCCAAATAAAATCCATTGTGCAAGTGCCATTCTGTGGTTCTCTCTTTTTCCTTGAGCCTCCCTGAAGTCCCTCAAACTCAGTATACCAGGGCAGAGATGCAAGCAGGCTTGTATTCCTGGGCATCTTTATCAGTACAAAGCCCCGCCATGATCCTCTCTTGCCCATGTTGGAGTTATATGCTCTGTGGGACTACAGAGGCAGGCACTGGTGTGGGTCAGTGTTCTGTATTTACTCTAGTAAATGAGCTTACTCTGTTAAAGTGTGTGCCTCAGTGCAGACTGGGTACTGAATATGTTTGAAGAAGGACTACAGGGGTGAATAAGTGTGAATAATAAAGCTTGTACACATAAACACAGAAATGCAGCCAAGGGGCCTGGAAGCCAGGTCAAGTGTTAATAAAATTTATTGAGTAAAGGGATTCCTGGGTCCCTCTACTGATGGGAAAGAGGGGCCCTGGGAACACTCTCCCTGGGTCACAGGGCTCTAGGGCTCTCCCCTTGCAGCAGAGGGTGGTCTTCAAGGCTGGGCCAGGCTGCCTCCCTTCCTCCCTGGGGCACTC
The DNA here is from genome assembly GCF_030020395.1 of Manis pentadactyla. Taxonomy (NCBI): domain Eukaryota; kingdom Metazoa; phylum Chordata; class Mammalia; order Pholidota; family Manidae; genus Manis; species Manis pentadactyla. The sequence continues at coordinate 42,387,437 of NC_080020.1, read as the reverse complement.
ACCCGCTTCTCCAGCATCCTCAGCAGCAGGCGGAAGCGCTCATCCTCGCGCAACCACTGTGGCAGCTCCTTCTCCCCGTGGCTCTTGGCTTGTTCAAGCTGCTCCTTGAGCTCCTTGAGCACTGAGATCTCCTGAGTCAGTTGGCTGTGCCAGGTCCTGGTGGCCTGCAGGTCTAACTCAAGGTCCAGTGAAGTGCGGATCAGGCGCTCGGCGCGCAGGGATTTGACCGATGGAGGCTGTGGAAGTGGGGATGGCTTAGGCGGGTTATTAGAGGGTCAGGTCCAATGAGCCCACACGACCCCCTCCACTGAACCTCAAATACCCTCCTTTGCTCATCTGCAGGCTTCCCATCCCTCAAAAATGGGGCTTGCCCTCCTGGCAGCTTGTCTCGATTTCTCCTGCTTCCACAGCTCATGCTTATTGAGTATTTTTATGTTCCAGGTGCAGTGCTAGGAGCTTTACTTCCATTACTTCTGTTCACTTTCACAACAATCCTATGAAAGTCCCAACTATCATTATTTGCACGGATGAGGCTCCCAGAGGTTAAGTCACATGGATTATAAGTGGTAAAGCCAAGATTTCACTGGGGGCAGTTGGCTCTAGACCCCACCCACGGACTCCCCATACTGTCCCTGTTCCCCAACTCTCAGAGCATTCAACGTTTACACACTCACTTTGTGAGTTCTTGCCCCTATCCTGCTCTGAAGTTGTTTCCTCACTGCAGGTCTGTTTCCCTTTGGGTAGATGGTTGTGTCATCTTGACTTTATGTTTGTGTAATGGACATACATATATATGTTCATGTATTGTTTCTGCTTGTCCAGCATCCCCTTCCCCAATCTTACAATGACAGCTCCCTCCTCCTCCCTGGGAAGCCACTCCTCGTCCATGCTCAGCCCCCATGGTGGTTCACGTGCAGCTTTAGGAATAAGAATGTGAACTGAATCCGGGCAATTATATTCTTAGTGAGTGCTTCACAGTTATGTTATCTAAGCTCAGCAAGAATAATTCCACTCTGGTATTTTTGCTGACCCACTAGAAAAAAGGCCGCATCTTTAAACAGACATTGTAAGCCAGCAAGCTAAAAGCAAGAACTGATCGTGGCCATCTTTACAATCATATGGGGTGACCATCTCTGGAGAGAGCAGTGTCACGGGAGGAAAACTGAGACTTGATGAATTCCCACCTTGTAACATACATGCCCCATATCATGCTCTCCCCTTCAGTGTACATGGGACCGGTGAATAAGGTGGGGACCACTCCCATGATCAGGAAACAAAGTAGCTGGCTTTGAGTTAATCAAAAGGGAGATTATCCTGGGTGAGCCTGACCTAATTAGGTGAGCCCTTAAAAGCTCTCCTTCCTGGAAAGAGTTCTCCTGCTGGTCTTGAAAAAGCAATGCATGTCGTGAAGAGGGCCACATTGGCAAGGACCTGAGAGTGACCTCTAGTAGCTGTGAGCAGCCCCTGGCTGGTAGAGACCAAGAAAATGCAAGGGAACGAATTCTGCCAAAGCCCTGGGGGAGCCTAGAAGTGAATCCTTTCCCGTCAAATCTCCAGATGAGGATACACTCAGTCAGCACCTATATTTCAGCCTGGTGAGACCCTCAGCAAAGGATCCCAGCTCATCTGTGCCTGAACTTCTGACCCATGAAAACTGTGAGATAACGAACTTGTGTTGGTTTAAGCTGCTAAGTTTGTGGTAATTTGTTATGCAGCAACAGAAAACAAATACAATGACTGCTAAAGGGATTTGAGAAATGTCACATAAAACATTACTATGAGGCATAACCTCACTTAAGGCTGGCAAGCACACTTTTAGGAATATGAATAGCTTAGTACACAAGTTGTACAATGTTCTTCTAGGGTGACCATGGCCTAGTTTGTGCTTATAAATGAGCAGGGTTAGGAAATCCAGCTGAGTGATCTATGTGGCTCAAGTTCTTGGAGCTCAAGATTCGTTTGCTTTTCTTTGACTGATGTCCAAGCATAGAATATGCTCGTTCAGGCCCAAGCAGAGAGACAAACTCAGGCAGTGGGTGGAAGAAGGACTGCCTGGCCTCTGAACCCTTCTGTCCTCAAGACATTGGTAGGACCTAAAGGAAACTTGGGCGAATTGTGTGGGGTGTGTCTTGGCAGGGAGTTGTAAAAAATGCAGGGCAAGCAAGGACCTTCTCCAGAAGCTTTTCTCCAGGAATAGATCATGGAACAACTGCTCCAGACACTTCTGAGCTTATCAGAATGCAGTTTCCAGGGCCCCACTCCAGCTGCCTGACCTAGACTGTCGGGGAGTGCGCCCTTGGAATCTGCATGGCCAACAAGCGCGCCAGGAGACTCAGTGCTCCAGAGACTCTGCAGCCCCAGCCAGCTACAGCAGACAGGGGTGGAGGTGGGGGACCCCCTGTGGGCAGTCCTCCATCTCTGCCACCGGAGGCCATGTCCACAGTCTCCCACAGCCAGTGCTCATTCCCCTCCCTGTGCACCCTCTTCTGTATTACTTTCTTTATCCTGTACTCTCTAGTGCTTTCTGGGGACTTGAGGGAAGGGGTGGTGACAGACCGAAGACCAGCTCCAGATTTGAGCTGTCAGCAGCCAACTGCCAGACACCTTCCCCCACCTGGGGCTCCTGATTACTGTCCTTTTCCTGAGCCTTGCCTTTCACTTTGCTCTCTTTCTCTCCTGCTCTGTTTCTCTCTCTGACACTTTGGCTCCTGTTTCTTCATGTTCTGCAGGCTCACCAGAACTGCCGTGTTTAAAAGGCCAATGTGGGGAAGGTTCCTCTGCATGTTCTGCAGCCCTGATTGGTAAAAGTCCACATCAGGAGCTGGTCCTTTGCCTAATGCTACTCCACCCCAATCTCTCAGCCAAGTCTCCATAAGGAAAGGTGAGATTTATCTGCAGGGACAGTATGTGGCTTCTTCCCTGTGCTCTTCCAGCTGAACTGAGAGAAGCCCATCCACACCTCCCTGCTTCCCACTGGTGCTTGGATGCATCTGGCTTCTCTGCCAGAAGGCAAGGCTGTCAGAGCCTTTAGCTACTCAGTCAGCTGGACAACATGCCTAGTAGAGTCCTATGTGAGGTAGACTCCTAGATGACTGTGATGTCCTGGGGTTAGTTAGTTCTCAATGACTTTGATTTCTACCCAGGAAGATAAGGCCAAGCACCTACCCTCCTGATCTAACCTATTCATCATCATCATGATGTTACATGTACCCTCTGACACCTTCTCTGGGACCTACACAGACCTTGCAGTTCACAAACATCATCACACTTGCAAGATCAACTTTCTTCATGCCAGTGGCTGAGGAGAAACAGACGTTAGGGGATGAGCTTGGGAAAGTGAGGAGGCAGGTGTACAGAGAGCTTTGAGGTGACTGCCTTACCCGCTTCACCCGGACACTGCACCGCTCCAGGGAGTTTCGAACAAAAGGTGGCTTCTTGGACAGTGTGGAGCTGTCACTATCACTACGATTCAGCTGCGGGAGAAAAGGCCTGGGAAGTTAATTAAGGTTAGTGTACATTTCGAAGGTTTCTGGGGCTGGAAGGATGGTGGGGTTCCCTGACTCAGCTCACGCCTTCCTGTCCTTGTGCAGACACCAGAGTTTTTTCAGATGCTTTTGTCTGAATTGTCTTTTCACATGCTTACAAGCTCAAATGATTAAGTAGAGACTTGACACAGAAGGGAGAGGTTTACGTCACTTCTGTTCCTTGGGGACTGCATGAAGCAGGTTTCACGCCACTTTCCTTTTCTTTCGAGGTGAATATTTATTGAGCACATGCTCAGCACAATGAACTCTGACACATGCTATACATGTGGAGTCTCATTTAATCCTTCCAACAACCCATGGGAAGGAACACCTCCACTTTACAAATGAGGAGACAGAGGTCAGGGGTTATGGAACTTGTCCAAAGTTGGCAAGCACAGTGGGATGGACATGAGAGTGACTCCAGGGTATACTACCCCCTATACCTACTGTGCCAAGGCCCCTGTGCATCGACTCTTCCCTGTCACCCACAGAGCCTTCCTTCATGGCACAAATGGAGCCACTGCCAAGATTATTATTATATACACACACACACACACACACACACACACACACACACACACACACATATTTGTATATGAGATATACATGTAATTGATACATAATAATATATAATTAATATATATCATGGGATAAGCTGGGGCAGACAGGCTCTGTGAGGCCCGAGCCGATCACAGCCCCTCAGCAGAATCCCTTCAATCACTTAGTTACTCTGTACTCCCCAGAGATACAGATTCCCCATCCACAGCCAGAGACCAGGGGTTTCTGGTCAAGGCAGGAGGCGCTTCTTCAGAGCCTGCTCTGGCAGCTGGCAGCTCACTGCTGAAGGTCTCTCCTGAGAAGCTGTTTGCATTGTAATTTTGCAGTTATTAATAATTAGTGATAGTGATATTAATTGTCCTGCAATGTTGACGAACACAGCAACCCCAGGGATGTAACTGATGAAGTGGTTACTGTACAATGCAGAGTCTCAATCAGAACCAGAAACAGAGTAGTGTCAGTAAAAACAGCCAGGTGGGTGGAGCACCTACTATGTGCCATGTGCTTTCATTTCAGCCTCAAATAATCCTAACGGAGGGAATGAGGCTTTTATAAGTCATTCAGCTGGTGAGTATCAGAGAGAGATTTCAAGGTCCAGTCTGATTCCCAGGCCATGTTTTCTCCCTCAAGAGACAAAACTAATACATAGATGGAGCGGTGGACCATCTTGACTGGGGTGCTTCACACACATGGACCGGATGGATATCATACCAGACAGGGGCTTTATCCTTTATTGTTTTATTCCAAAGGTGGCACTCAGAATAAATGCAGTACCAACTAGAAATATGTACCAAGAGGATACAAATGCAGTTTACAAAAGGTGTATTTACATCCTCCATTTAACAAATTAACAACTGCACTTTAATCCTGATGAAAAATAATGAATCCAACACTAATTTCTTTTGGTTTGATTTTTCTGACGAGGGACATTCTTTGTGTTTTATTTCCACTGTACTTTCATAAGGGTGATAATTTTGCCAAAAACAGAGGGTTTTATACATTATCCTAAGGGCTTTTCTAAATCCTTCAAATTATTCACATATGAGACGTGGGTTATATATTTTCTCCTCTTCAGCCGTGAGCTGGCTTAACTGCAGGATTCTTCACCCATGATTCATGAATTCCCCAACATCAAAATCACATTCAGTGGCTTTAGGAAACCCTGAACTTTCTGTGAGATATGCAGCTAATATGCACAGTGCTTACACTGTCTTTTCAGACACTTACAAGCTCAAATGATTAACGAGAGACTTGACACAGAAGGGAGGGGCTTATGTTATTTCTGGGAGAGACTGCAGGGTATGTTTTTGTGTGGACTAATTTGATGAGCCGGTAAAGTAGGGAAACTCTCATGTTTATGAAAAAATTAGCTTCTCTAACTCCATCTTAAAATTGTAGGCCTTGGATACTGAATATCAGATAGTGAAAATGCCCCTTAGTATCCTCCTCCACCAATAACAATACATAGGTAGGTGACAGGTTGATGATGTAGGGAGGCTCCATGGGTCTCCCCTTCTGTGATCACTTATGGGAACACAAGGCAGGAAGGTTCTGTTTATGCTTCTCATTATTGTCCCCTGGTTCTGTAGGGTGCAGAGTAAGGAAGGATGTTGATCCATCATTTGAGTCCAGGACTCAGGGAAAGTGTGCATGTGTCCTATCCATGCCATCCCCAAGGAAGGTTGCAACAGGCCTGGTTCTGCAGCCCCAGCAACCAGCATGAGTCCTCATATGTGGTTTTAAGTGTTCAAATGCTCCTTTCAAGGCAGAATGAAAGAAAGGGGATGGCCTAGGAAGGGGTAGACTAATTGGGTAGCAAGGTAAGGGTTTCAAAGACTTACTTCAGGGCTTCTAAATTCCAGGGAAGCCTGCAAGAGCACACTGGCAACCAAAATAGATAAAGAGGGCCAGGTGGCCAGAGGGAACATGAAAGCCCCCTGCCCTCCAATCATCCAAGGGCAGCGGCCACACTGCTTAGCTCTAGCCAGTTGCTGCCAAGAGAAAACATAAGGCTCATGGTGCCAGGCAGTATCTTTTTTCAAGAGAAACTGGGATTTTATGTGAAACCTCTTCATTCTTACTTTACTTTTCTTAAATTTTCAATGTTAGTGACAAATTCAATTAAAAAGAAACCAAACAAACCTGGGACTAACTAACACAGGCCTGTTGCTGCTTTGTGACCTCAGGCATCACTCCAGATGACAGCGAGGGGTCAGTCTCATCTCACCAAGTGGTCGTGTGGAAGGGAGCGCAGGGTGTGAGGAGGGGAGAGTTGGTTGGAATTATAAAATAAACACCGGCCATGTACTGCTTACTGAGCCTTTTCCATACTTTCTCTAGTTCAATCCTTAAAACAATCCTTCAAAGTCAGTCTGTCAACCCCACGTGAGGAAACTGAAGTTGGTCTAGTGACTCCACATGAGGTGAGATGTTCACTTGCCCAGGGACACCTGACAAGGTGAGCACAATAGGGATTTGCTCTTAGAACAGTGTGAGGCTGAAGGCTCTGAGCTGCTGCACAGGAAGCAGGCGTTTGGGAGGAGGAAGGCGCTGTGTATTTGCTTACCCGGCACACATACTGGCTCTGGGGTCCAGGAGAGAAGGTCTTAGAGCGGATGATAGTGCTCCCTCGAAGAAATGGCCCTGGGGATGGCGTGCCCACCCGCCGGTCCTTGGGTCGCACCACTGTGGGAGATGGGGCCAGGGTCTCTGTGTTAGTCTCTTTGTCCACCTGAGGAAGAAGTCACAGTTTTGAGGCCACCAGCGTCCACAGGGTCTCAGCGGCCCACCTGAGAGTCATGGGCAGACTCCCCAGCTGCTCCCACTCCTGTCACCTCATTTTTGGCCCACAGACACAGCTAGGGGCTTCCTCAGCCCAGCCCTACACAGCCAGCACAGTGCTCAAGGCCCAGAGTGCCAGCCCCTTTCCCTCCATGACACCTGTGGGTTGGGACTAGTGAGCGCATGTTCAGTCCCCAAAGGTGAGTTCAGGTGAGCAGAGAGGTACCTCACAGATGTCCTGGACTTCGCACCCTCAAGGCTTATGCCAATCACATTTTAACAAAGCCACACCCAAGGCTTCCATGGCTTCAGCCCAGAACTGCAGGTGCTTTTTTAGAATTATGGAGGCAACCATAATTCATGCTTTTTAAACTAGGTGATCAAGGCTTCTACCACCCTTTCACAAGCTTCCAGTAAAAGATAACAAACAAGAACACTTAAACGCAGGGCCCCTGTTAGCCTTAACAGTGCCTCTGTGTGTTTTGGAAAAGGCTCTCCCCTTTGGCTGCAGAAACTGCAGAAAGACTTCCCCTATGTGTGGTGCAGCTAGAAGGTGGCCCCAGGTTCTTCTCCAGCCCCCTTTGGCTAGGCACCTGTGTGCAATGCATACCCTGCAGCCCCACCTCCAACTGCCCTGTTCAAACACAATGGGGTGCTCAATTTCTTGCAGTTGGAAAGAACATAGAGATCTCTATGGAGAGTGAATTCTGTTAAAACATGTAACCCCAGTGCAGCAGGGAAGCAGGAGGCAAGGGGAACTTGACTGGACACTCTTCCTATTGTACTTTGGGGCAGAACAAAATAAATACATTCCTTCAAAACCTTAGAACCTGTCTGCAAGGTGGGTATCATTGTGTCCATTTTAGAGATGAGGACATCAAAGCTCAAGAGGGATGAAGTCATCTGCTTAAGACTACATAGCTAGTGAGTAGCAAAGCTAGCATTTGAACCCAGATCCACATGACCAGAAAGCCTGGGGTCTGTCCAAAGAAACAGGGGAACCTGCAAAGGGCAGGCAAGGTGAGCAGTGAGTCAGCTTCTCCTAGTTTACTGTCACCGAGATGACCCAGAGTACAGGCAGGGACACCCCTATACAACCTTCTGCAGGTCACATCTCATTCAGAGGGCCTGTCCCCTGATTGCTGCAGGACAAGACTGAACCTTTTCTGACTGGGCTCAAGGACTGAGGGCTACATCCACGAGAAAGCCTTACCCGTCTCCCCGGCCCTCCCTACCTTTAACGCTGGGCACTCGCCCATATCTGGTGAGGCTTCCTCAGCGAGTATGTCCTCCTCCCCATCGTCCTCTGCGGCCGCCTCGTTCTCGCTGATCTCGTACCTCCTGTGACGACAAAGCGCTTTGGTTAGTCACCCCAGAAGCTACTCTGATGTCTTTAAGTACATCCAGCGCAGGGATTACTAACCTTCAGGATGAAGGACACATTTTTTTTTAAAACATCCTTTTTATTAAGGTATAATTTGCATGCAACAAAACACATGTTTGGTATCTACTTTGATGAGTTTCAACCAATGTATTCTGCTGTGTAACCACCACCACATTCAAGATACAGAACATTCCATTACCTTGAAAGGTTCCCTGTACCCTTCCCAGTTCATCTCTCCCCACCCAGCCCACCACTGATGAGCATTCTGTCACTACAGATTAAATCTGATTTTTCTAGTATTTCATGTAAATGCAATCAGTATATGCTCTTTTGTCTCTGGCTTCATTTTCTCAGTATAATGTTTCTGCTATTCATCCATGTTGGGTCATGTATCAATAGTTCACTCCACTTTATCACTGAGTACTGTTCCACTGGATGGACAGAGCATTAATTTGTTTAGCTATTCATCAGGTGATATATATTCGGATTGTTTCCATTTCTTAGCAATTATAAATAAAGCTTCTATATTCACTTCCCAGTCTGTGCAGATACAGGTTTTCACTTCTCTTGGATACTATACTAGTTTGTTCAGGCTGCCATAACCCAAGACCACAGACTGGGAAGCTTAAATAGATATTTATTTCTCACAGTTCTGGAGGCTAAAAATCCAAGATCAGGGTATGAGCAGGTTTGGTTTCCTCTGAGGCCCATCTCTGTGGCTTGCAGATGGCCGCCTTCATGCTGTGTCCTGACACGTGTATCCAAACACCCTCTTACAAGGGTATCAGTCATTTTGGATAGGGCCCACCCTAACTTTAAACAGCCTCTTGTTAACGTGATCATTTCTTTGAAAGTCCTATCTCCAGAAAACAGTCACATTCTGAGGTACTGGGGTCAAAGTTTCAACATACATATACCTTGGAGCAGAGCTGCTAGGACATACAGTGTCAGTTTATCCTTTTAAGAAACTGGCCACTGCCATTTTACATTCCCATCAGCAATGTAAGAATACCACCAGTTCCTCATCTACACTTGGCATTGTTGGTCTAGTCATTCTATTGGATGTGTACTCGTATCTCATTGTGGTTTTAATTCACACTTTGCTGTTGAGAATCTGTTCCTGCATTTGTTGATCATTCATGTTTTCTTTGGCAAAGTGTCTGTTACAATCTTTAGCCCATTTAAAAATTCACTTGTCTTTTTATTATCGAGTTCATTATATAGTCCAGATAGGAATCACTGTATTTTCTCCAAGTCTGTGGCTTGCCTTTTTATTTTCTAAATGGTGTATTCCAAAGACAGAAGCTTTTGATTGTGATAAAGTCCATGTATCAATTTCTTTCTTTCATCATTTCTGTTTTTTCTGTCCTAAAAAAATCTTTGAGAAATCTTTGCCTATTCCAGAATTGCAAAGAATTCTTCCTATATTTTCTTCAGTTTCAGCTTTTATGTTTAGCTCTATGATCCATTTCAGATTAATTTTTGTACATGATGCTCAAAGTTTTTTTGGTTTTTTTTCATTTATGGATTTCCAATGGTGCTCTGGCACCATTTAATGATGAGTCTTTGTTTTTGGTCATATTCTTCATAATTATCCTTTCCCCTTGGACTTCAGGGTTGGGAGGAGTTGATGTAACAAATGGACTGTACTGCTAATCAGTTACCTTATCTCTATTCCCATCGTTACTTCTCAGAGACATATATAACCACCAAGCTTCTGATCAGTATAAGGCAGCATTACCACATGGAATGGATGCATGTCAGTCAAAAGCAGAGAATCTGACATCTAGTTAGCTGACTCAGTGAGACCGTGGACAAACATCAGATCTCCCTTAGGATTTTCCCAACAGGAAGAACAGATCTTGAGTCACCACCCCAGCTCTGAGACTACAATCTCCCCTGTGTTGAAATGTGTGTAACCACATTGGAGGGGCCTTTTCTCTCCCCCTTCTTTGCCCCCACAGCCTCTTGATCTACTCTTAAAATAGCTATTAAACATGGGAACACAAAAGGAGCACCTCTGAAGAATTTTGCAGACACATTAGCCTGCATTTATCAAAGGCTTAATAAGTTATGCGCACTACGCCAAGGCCTTACAACCACACTGCAGCCAATTCCTGTCTCCATTTTACAGATTCAAAAGCTGAGGATCAGAGAGTTGACGGCCTTGTGCAGTGTCACAAGTGGTGCAGCCAGGTTTCCATTCCAAGTGTGTCCAACTCCACTAAGCAAGAGACTATCAGAGTCTCTTCTTATTGAATGTGACTCTGATTTAAGTATTTCTGGAAAGGAAAATAATCTCAATGGTGAAGAGAAAACTAATGAAAGCAAACAACATCTTTTCATCCTTTGGAGTGCCCCTTTCCTCGAAAAAATGTATTTCCTCCAAAAAAAAATATATATATACACACACTCATACATATATCTGATAATACCAAGAGCTGGGGAAGGTATGGCAAATAGGCACATCCCTGTGGGGAATGTAGATTAGAGCAGCCAATTTACACTGTGAAGTCAATTTAACGGTATTTGCTAAAAATGTACGTATTACTGATTAAGTACTATAGTTTGATTATATTCAAAGTCAGAGGGTGTAGGTTTGGGGGTACTCTTATCACTGTGGGTAGGAGCCTTCACTAGTACAATCTTGTTTCAGAACTATTTTACAATGCCTGTTAAGATATAAAACACTCATTCCTTGGGACCCAGCAATGCCACTCCTCAACCCTAGGCAAACACATGCAAGTTCCCCAGGAGGCAAATACAAGGATTTTTACTCTGTAATTGTTTTTGATTATATTCTTTTATATTTTCATACTCTTAGAGTTTTGTTTTGCTTGTGGATCTTAAAAAAAAAAACACCAACCCAGTCTTCTTATTATATGCGCTAAAGAAACCTAAACAAATAAAAGGAGGAGATAACAATGGCACTCTGGGCCTTGGATGCCGAGGGAGAGGGAGTGTACATTAGAACAGAAGGCCAGTCTTTTGGAGACATCCACACATGCCTCCAGAGCTAAGTAGGCACAGCAAAGCTAGTTAACATTCCAGGACCAAAAGAAGCGTCCAGTCTGGGGGAGGGGGTGGGATGCAGATGGATTTACCCCCATACAGCAGCGCTGGGATTCCCAGCCCTCTTTGTATGTCAGTGTCTAGGGAAGTTTGAATGGTGAGGGGTGGGGAAACAGGGGGCCACAAAAGGAAAGAGAACAGAAGGCGGTTGCTAGGAGACAGTGTGAAAAGTCTCAACACAAGCTTGGAATTTGGCGGAAACCACTGATCTTGTGCCAGGGTTTTAGAAGACAGGTCCTGGACCCGCTTCCGGCATCAGACCTTGCTGATGTGAATCACAGCACAGCCCAGCCCAGCACAGCCCCGTAGTATGCCAGAGAAAGGGGGAGAGAAAAGAAGGGAGAATGGAGGGCAGGGAGACAGGAGAGAATGAGAGGGTGGGACAGAGGAAGGAAGGAAGGAAGGAAGGAAGGAAGGAAGGAAGGAGTTGAAAGAAATTGTGACAATTCAGAGAGAACCTGAAAACAAACAAATGAACACAGAAAAATTCAGGAACCTTGCCATGCCCTTTATCACATGGAGGAATAGTAAAAGAGAGGAGCACAAGAGGGGTCAGTCTGTGGGCCAAATCCAGTTCACTGCCTGTTTTGGACTATGAATGGTTTTTATATTTTCAAAGGTCAGGACAAAAAAAGGTGAGTGGTTATTTCATGATTTGTGCAAATTATGTGAAATCCACATTTCAGTGTCTATAAATGACATTTCAATGACAGAGACACAGCGGTTGGTATATATACACTCTCCGGCTGCCTTCACACCACAACAGCAGGGTTTTGGAGATGGAACAGAATCCATATGGCCCACAAAGCAGACATTGACTATCTGGCCCTTTCCAGAAAACATTTGCTGACTGACCCCTGGAGTAAAAGATATTAATGAAAGACTCCTCCTGAGACCTAATGTATAATCTGTACAAGAATAATGCAGAACAGTGATTGAGTGCTTCCTGGGTGGGTCAGGGTCTGTGTTAAGTGCTTACATTCATAGTTTTTTTGAGTCTATGAAATGCTCCATTTGTAGTGGTTGTTTTAAAAAAAATTTTTTTTATTGAGGTATTATTGATATACACTCTTATGAAGGTTCCACATGAAAAAACAATGTGGTTACTACATTCACCCATATTATCGAGTGCCCCCCATGCCCCACTGCAGTCACTGTCCATCAGTGTAGTAAGATGTATAGTGGCTGTTTTTTTAATCTGTATTTCACAAACGAAGAAGCGGGGGTTTAGAGCCATAGTTCTCAGCCCAGGCTGCATATTAAAATTACCCAGGGAGCTTTTAAAACTTACGGTGCTCAGGCCTCACCCAGACCTAAAATCCCATAGGAAACTGGCTGGGCAAGACTCTGAATCCTATCTGTTTGAATTCAGAGCACGTCACTTAATCCACCGCCAGTACTTCTTCCCAAATGGCAAGATTCATCAGCTGTGGTCATTTCCAGATGGGGCTTGCCTTTTCCCTTTCTAGCAATGTTCCTTCCCATTTTCCTAATGATAGTTTCTACCATCTACTGAGTGTCTACCTACTATGAGCTTTGCACTTCACCTTCATTAGTGGCTTTTCCTCCAGTCCCTTCCGATAACCCTACGCAGTTGGTGCGATGATTCTACTGTTCACCTGAGGATCAGACAAGGTTAGAATGACTTGCCAAATAGTGGCTACCCTGGAGGTGGAGGGCAGCGGCCTGGAGGAAGCTTGGTATGGGCTTCTGAATGCTGGCAGTGCGTTGCTCCCTGGTCTGGATGCCGGGTGCTGCAGGGGTAGTTTGGTTTCTGAAATTTCACCAAGCTGTACACTTAAGTGAACTTTTCTATAAGTATGCATTACTGCGATGAAAAGTTCAAAATGTTTTGCCGAAAGTTCACACAGAAAATGATAAAGCGTTGTACCCTAGTCTACATCATTGTTTCCTAAAACATGTAATGAGATCTGTCAGGATACAAGGACTAAAGAGTCACGCGGTGAGAAAGTAGTTTCCTGTGCCATTCCTTCACGCCTCCTGATTACATCAAGGAGAGAGTCTCTCTCTGATGGAAGCATGTCTTTAACATTGCTGAAACACCAACTAAACTTCCTTTTTAACACTGGAGAGACCACCTCAGACCTACAGCCTTAGCAAGCAATTTATCTAGCTAGACTTTAATTCTTCTGTTTTATTTTCATTACATTTAATTTTCAACAGTTACCTTCTGAGGCAGATTTGGCTCATGGCCTACCCAGCATCCATTCACACTTCTTCCTTAATCATAAAACCCTAATTTTTTAACCCAATTAACAGACCTCATTTCCCAGCCTCTCATGTAGTTAGGCAAGCCATGTCGCTAAGCTCAGCCAATGAGAATCAAGCAGAAATTGCTGGGTGGGACTTTAAGAATGTTCCTTGGTTAAAAAGCACATAGGCACACTTTTTTGCTTTTCCTCTTTGCTGATGCCTGATGGCTAGGTGACACAGCAGCCATTTGGGGCTATAAAAGCAGCCTCTATGCCTCCCTTTCTTCTTAAGTAAGAAATAAACTTCTATTTTATTTAAACCTATTATTTCCACTCTCTCTCTTCCCAGTCAAATGCAATTCCTTACTGGAGAATCTTCAATTTATGGTAAATTATACTAATTTTCCATTTATAGTAATATAAAGCTTAATTTTTTTAACCAAAACAAACATAATGGTATCAAAACAGTAATACAAGATGTGAACTGGCAGGAATGATTCATGGGACACAAAATGATAAACTGGGAAGGAATTTTGTGAACCACTGTACCAGGCTGTATATATATATTGCCTCATTGCCTATAGAAAACTCATGAGGAGAGAGGCTCTCAGTTTCCCAGAGGGACATTTTTCTTGAACGTCCTGGTGTTTGGGGATCTCCTTCCTGGGTCCAGGTCCAAGCCCGATCAGCAGCTGAGGCCCAAGGGAGCCCTTGCTTACCAGCTGTCACCTAGGGTCTGTGCACCGCTCCTCCCCTCCTGCCTCTTCTCCAGCTCCACTGCCGTCTGTTCCAGCAGAGCAGATACTGCATCCTGTGGAGACAAAGGCCGATGCATTCATTTGTCCATCATGGCAAGAATCAAAAGATTCTTAAGAGTGTGACCCTCCCAATGAACAGAGGGTAAGACTGACTGGAGTGGGGAAGCATCTACCCAGGCTCACTTATAATTGGAGATATGGTGCTTAGTTCTTCTACCTGGCAGTTCTCCTAAGAATAGCCTCTGCATGCACGGGGAATTCTGCAAGACAGCCAAGATTATTTGTTGAGTGAGACAGATTTATGGGTTTCTGGCTGTAAAGAGATTGCAGTATATTCGGGAAGACCATCACATGAACTATCAATAACAAAATGATGTGATAAAGACTGTAAGTATTGGATGTCTGAGAACAGAGGAGCAGTGGCATAGCTAGCCTGGGAGGTTGCATTCAGGGAAGGCTTCCTGGAAGAAGAACATCTATACTAAATGGTATCTACAGTCACTACAGTGACTTGAGGAAATTATTTGCCTTTCTGAGACTGTTCCCTCTGACAACTGCTACAAGGGGTTGTTATGAAGATTGAGAATATATACATAAGGAATGCAGAGAGTATCCAGCACATAATTGGCACTCAGTATATGGCACCTAATAGAACAAAAACTGATCATGTAGTTTTCTGAGCACATGGTTAATTTGCAAATACGCTTCAAGTATGGCTCAGAGCCTGTATAATTCCTGAAATTTTCTTTTCAGGAAAGAAAGAGGAAACTAAAATTAATTGAAGGCCTAGTATATGCCAGGTGCTGATAGATGGCTTACATATAGCATCTTATTTAATCTTTACAATCATTCTGATAGGTAGAAATTATGATTATTCCATTGAGAAATGTGAATAAAGAAAATAATGTGCCTAAGGCTGACATTATTTAGCCAAGGACATGCTCTAGAAATTTGTTTTCAAGACTTTTGCTAGCTCACTGACTCCTTTTTTGGAGTGAGGGAGACCTTGGTTTGACTCCTAGCTTTGTTGTTTATTAGGTATGTATCCTCAGGTAACCTTTCTGTGCCTTGGTAAAATGCACACAGTAAACGAGACAGTGCCAGACACAAAAGGACGTATAGAAAATGATGACAATAGTGACAAAAGAAGAGGAGAAGAGAACAGATTGAACCCTTACCCTTTTCCTTACCCATCCATCCCCTCCACTGAAATTCTGGGCCATGACTGTCCAAGGTGACCAAGTACTGACAGAAGACAGAAGCACCACAGAGAATGACAAGCCAATCGGGATCCTAAACGCTCTCTATTTTGGACATCATTAGATCTGAGACATGCTGACATACGCTGACACTCTATGTCCAAGGGCAACTTTACTGCTCAGCTGAGTACTGGCCAGTCTACTCAGTCAGCAGAAGTGGGCTTTCCAAGTGCAGGGAAAAGTTTAATGATATTTCAATAGGTTAAAGTATACTGCATTAAAATGAGAACAATACATACTTTTTAACCAAAAATAAGCAAATGTAAGAGTTTCAAGAAACTTAAACAGTAATGTAACAGATACCATTTATCAAGCCCTTACCAAGTACTCTTTACATGTGCTTCTTCAAAGCTTCGTAACAACCTTTTTAGACTGAGACTAGACATGGAGAAATGGAGGCTCAGAGAAGAGAAATGATCCTTGTCCCCCAGTTGAGAAACATCCAGTCTTCGGAGTGCTCTTCTTGTTACTTCCCACTGCCTCCCACCATCCACCACTATGCATGTACTAGGGTCTCAACACATTTTCTACCTTCCACAGTTTCTCCTCCCTTCTCCACTTCATTTAAAAAATAATTAATTCATTTTTTAATCATGCAAGTTATATTCAGTCAAGCAAAGGACAGACGGTGAGAGCACAAATGGGGAAGAGGGAACATTGCAGATGGGGGCTACCTGCGCCTTGGCAGAGGTCTTTCCTACCCTGTCCCTTCTCCCTCTCCACACCACTACCCTCTGGTCCTGGTTTCCTCCACCTCCGATGCCCAGCCATCACCAGTTCTGGGAGAGGCTTTTCCTTCCTTCCACCCAGGTGCTGCACACGCCGGAGGGTGGGGCAAACCTGTGGCCCAGCTCACCGTGCTTTCAGGCCCTGGGGTGGGGGCCCTGGCTCCCACTGGCTTGGGCTCCCTGCTCTGTTTCTTCAAGTATTTGTAGCTCAGGAGGTTGTACCAACGAGTTGACCTCTCTCCAGAGCGGCAGACCTCGGCCAGGCTGATCTGGGCGCCTCCCTGTTGAGGATGGGCAAAGAGAGGGTGTAAGAGGTGGCTGCCAAGGCATTCTGGAGTCTGGCTCCTGGGGAAATGGGAGCTGCCTGCGAGGAAGAAAGGGCTCACTGCTAATCATTTTCAGTAATTCACTCATTCATTACCTTATTCATTCACTGGTTTACTTGTTTGCCAAATCTTTATTAAGCACCTATAGAATGTTCTTTTTTTATTATTAAAAAACACGTAAAATTTACCATCTCCCCCACTTTTATTGAAATATAATTGACATGAAACATCGTATTAGTTTAAGATGTATGACATAATGATTTGCTATATGTATATGCTACGAACTGATCACCACAGTAAGTTAACATTCATCACCTTGCAGTTACAATTTTTTTCTTGTCATGAGAGCTTTTAAGATCCACTCTCTTACGAACTTTAAATAGATAATGTAGGATTGTTAACTAGTTATCATGCTGCACATTATATACCCAGCACTAATTTTTTTTTTCCCTGGATAATTATTTTTTATTGAAGGGTAGTTGACACACAGTATTACATTAGTTTCAGGTGTACAACCCAGTGATTCAACATTTATATACATGATAATTCTAGGTTCCAGCTATCACCATACCAAGTTGTTACAATATTTTGACTATATTCCTTATGCTATACATTACATCCCGGTTACTTATTTATTTTACAATTGGAAGTGTGTTTATATATATATATTTATTTATATATATATATATATTTTGTGAGGGCATCTCTCATATTTATTGATCAAATGGTTGTCAACAACAATAAAATTCTGTATAGGGTGGTCAATGCTCAATGCACAATCATTAATCCACCCCAAGCCTAATTTTCGTCAGTCTCCAATCTTCTGATGCATAACGAACAAGTTCTTACATGGAGTACAAATTCTTACATAGTGAATAAGTTACATGGTGAACACTACAAGGGCAGCCATCACAGAAGCTTTCGGTTTTGTTCATGCATTATGAACTATAAAGTCAGTTCAAATATGAATATTCATTTGATTTTTATACTTGATTTATATGTGGATACCACATTTCTCTCTTTATTATTATTATTTTTAATAAAATGCTGAAGTGGTAGGTAGATACGAGACAAAGGTAGAAAACATAGTTTAGTGTTGTAAGAGAGCAAATGTAGATGATCAGGTGTGTGCCTGTAGACTATGTGTTAATCCGAGCTAGACAAGGGCAATAAAACATCCACGTATGCAGATGATTTCTCTCAGAACAGGAGGGGGGAGGTTCTAAGCCTCACCTCTGCTGATCCCCATTTTCTCACCTGATGGCCCCCCTGCGACTGTGCCTGTCTTAGGTTGTTCCTCCCTTGAGGAATCTTACCCGTCTCTGGCTAACCAGTCATCTTCCGGGGCCATACAGGGAAATGTTAAGTTGGTAAGTGAGAGAGAAGCCTTATTGTTTGAAAAGGTTAGCTTTTTACTTCTTTGCATATTTATGCCCTGTGGCTTCTATGCCCAGCATTTGTCTTGAGGTGTCTTTACCACTTGGAAGAATTATGATACTCGGTAAATTCGACATGTGGCACGAATTCTATTTAAGGGTTATAATTAGGTAGGAAGAAGAAAAGCTATAGAAGTAGCAGGTGGAAGAAAACCTGGGAAGATTATTTCTTTGACATATCTTCTTGTAGAGTAACTTCAGCATGGATAGGTTTTAAACTACTAATTAAATTGTGCGCACACATTAACATAATAGGTGTACAGTTATGTAACCAAAGCATACCTGTAATTACCAGCCATCTCCAGTGAAACCAAGAAAACCAGTTAGGCACCTTAGGCATTTGTGAAAACTTATCTATGATATGGTGGATATTGTCCAACTGAACTTGAACAGTCTGAGAGAATTCAGATAAATTAAAACAACCCATTCCTGGGGACTGTTCACATCCCATATGTTCTTTTAAGAGTAAATAGTCTGTGGTTGTAAGATTTTGGAGTGCTACAATTTGCACTTCTCCTAATTCTTGGTTGAGTCCCAACAGTATAGATCCAGTCAAATTTGTTGTTTTACCGTATGCACAGGCCAGCTTAGATATCTCCTTCCTCATTCCCATGGCAAGTCCAGGAGCTGGTGGGATGAGTGCATCTACAGCTGTAGCAGTGCGTGGATCTTTGTTGGGGTTTTTTGATGATCATCTTCTGGCATGAGTCTTCCAGAGAGTGCTGATGTTGGAAGTTCTTTTTCATATCGTAACCCCCAGCACTAATTTATCTTATAACTGGAAGTATGTACCTCCTGACCACCTTCACCCATTTGTGCTACCCCACAGCTCTGGCAACCACCAATCTGTTGTTTTTATGAGTTTGTTCTTTTAGGGTCCATGTACCAGTGAGATCATGCAATATTTATCTTTCTCTGCCTGGTTTATTTCACTTAGCAAAAATGCCCCCAAGGTGGATTCATGTTGTTGCATAAAATTTACCATCTTGACTATTTTAAAGTATATAGTTCACTGTCAGGCATATTTACATTGTTCTGAAATAGGTCTCCAGAACTTTACATCTTGCAAATCTGAAACTCTATACTCACTAAGCAACTTCCCTTTTCCCCCTCTCTCCCAGTCCCTAACAGCCACCAGTTTACTTTCTGTTTCTATGAATTTGACTACTGTAGATACCTTATATAAATGGAATCGAACAGTATTTGTCTTTTTGTGACTGGCTTATTTCATTTAACATAATGTCTTCAAGGTTCATCTGTTGCGACAGGACGTGACAGGTTTGCCCTTCTTAAGGCCCAGTAATATCCCACTGTGTGTATATGCCACATTCTGTTTATCCATTCATCCATCCAAGGACATCTGGGTTGCTTCCACCTCTTGATTGTTGTGAATAATGCTGCTATGAACATGGGTGCGCAATGTCTCTTTGAGACCTTGTTTTCAATTCTTTTGGATAGATTCCCAGTAAGATTGCTAGATCATGTGGTAGCTCTATTTTTAATTTTTTGAGGACCCGCCATACTGTTTTCCATAGCAGTCACACCATTTTATAATCCCACCAATGGTGTACAAGGGTTCCAATTTCTCCATATCCTCGTCAACACTTCTGTTTTTTTTTTTTTTAATAACAGCCTTCCTAATGAGTTTAGTCATTGTGGTTCTGATTTGCATTTCTCTGATGATAGTGGTGTTGAGCATCTTTTCATGTGCTTATTGGCCACTGGAGAAATGCCTGTTCAAGCCATTTGCTCATTTTTAAAATTGGGTTGTTCGTTTTTTTGTGGTTGGGTACCTATCCTATATTAATCATATTGAATGCTAGGTTCTGTGTCAGGTACCAGGGATTAAGTGATGGTTCCCCACCTTCTCGGGAAGCTGACTCAGACATTGAACAAGTAATTAATTATAAATGAGATGAAACACCACATATCATGTCTCCTCCACCAAATTTGCAAAGATCTAAAAATTTGACAAGATATGCTATTGGTGAGGCTATGGGGAAATAGGCAGTCCCTTACCTTTCTGGAAGGAATGCAAATGGTAAAAATCTTATGGAAGGCATTTGGCAATATCTAGCAAAAACACAGAGGCATTTTTCTCTTTGACCAGTAATCCTATCTGTGTCTATCCCACAGATAGACCAACACAAGTACAAAATGTCCCATGAATAAGAAGGGTCCTTATTCTCGCCCTCTTTCTAATAGTAAAAAAAACTTTTAATTTAAAAATATTTTTAAAAATACTGTACTAAGGTGCAATTGACATAACCATTATATTGGTTTAGGTCTACAATGTAATGATTCATTATTTGTATACATTGTGAGATGACCACCACAGTAAGTTATCATCTGTCATCACATGTTGCTACAAAAAATTTTTTTCTCTTGTGATGGGGACTTTTCAGATTGATTCTCTTAGCAACTTTCAAAACTGTAATACAGTATTATTACCTGTAGTCACCATGCTGCACATTACATCTCCATGACTATTTTATAACTGGAGTTTGTACCTTTTGACCCTCTTCACTCATTTTGCCCACTTAGTAAATATCCTCTGAGGCCTTTGCAGGCTCTGGAGCCACAGTATCATGTAAGACATGATTTTGCCCCCAAGGGACTCAGAGTTTCCTGGGGGGAAAAATACATCAGATAGCACAGTTCAGAACGTGCCAGTTCACTTATGAGGAGCAAAGGGGTAATGAACATGAGGACAGCACTGAGGTGTGACACTGCCAAGAGATGACTTCCAACAAGTTACCCCGTCTACTTTGGGCTGGCTCGTAGGTGTGAAAATGGTCTACCTCAGCTGACATTTACATTCATTCATTCAACACACAGATTCGCCAAGAGTGCCAGGCACTCTATGTGCTAGGCTCTGTTCTGGGTGCTGGCGATACAGCGGGATTTAAAGCAGATAAAAATCCCTGCCCTCATGAGCTTACATGCCCATCTGAGAGAATTAGATACAAATCAAATAAGTAAATTTTATATTGCATTTCATGGAATTTAAGATGCCACCAATTCTTAAGTGTACTATTATTTCATGCACTACTAAGAAAGGAAAATAGTTGTCAACTAAACTATGACCTGCAATCTAGTATAAACTGCATCTTGATTTCAGAGATGATAAAATGAGAAAATCATGTGTACCCTAACATCTGTGATATAGAGAAATGTTAGGTGATCGAAAGTGCTCCAGAGAATAATAATACAGGGAGAAGGGATAGGAGGGGATGAAGGAGTGGAGCGGGGCATGTGATTTTAAACAGAGTGGAAGGAAGACCTCACTACAAAGGTGACATTTAGGTCAAGCCCAGAATGAGGTGAGGGAGTGAGCCTTGCACGTCAATATGTGGGAGAAGAGAATTCCAGTCAGAAGGCACAGCAAGTGTAAAGGCCTGATGCGGGGAGCGTGCAGTGTATCCAAGGGGCACAGGAGGCTGGAGGAAGAGTCTTAGCATGAATACTGAAAGATGAGGAAGAGAGTCCCGAGGGCCTTGGAGGCCAGGCCTAGGCCCAGATGTTGACTCTAGGTGGAGACAGAAGCCATTGTAAGGCTTTAGGTAGAGGCAGGGCATGTACTGACTTGTAATTTAATAGGACCATTTTGGCTACTGTGTTGCAAAGAGATGAAGCAGGGCAAGGACAGAAGCAGGGAGACCCAGCAGGAGACTGCTACCCAATCCAGGTGAGAGACGACAGTGAGTCAGGGGCAGCGGTGGGAAGTGGTTGGGATATGGGGTCCTTCTGAAGGCGGAGCTACCAGGAGTTCCTGAAGGATTGACTATAGGGCACAAGGAAGAGGTGACTCAACGGTGACCCTGTGCTCTCTGACCTGGACAGTGGAAGAATGGGGCTGCCATCAGCTGAGATAGTGAAGATACAGGAGGAAAGATCAGGCGCTTGCTTGTGGACATACACAACTGAGATGCCTACTGGACTGGCAGGCGAAGATGTGGAATAGGCAGCAGCTAAATATTGCAGAGATAAGCCGAGAGGCCTAGGCTGGAGCCACACATTTGGGATGGTGTTTGAAGCAGGAGGACAGGCTGAGATCACCAATGCAGTGAATGCAAATAGAAAAGGGTAAAGGAGCAAGGGCTGAGCCCTGGGGCCCTCTGACAGTTACAGGTCAGGGCAATGAGGAAGAACCAGCCAAAGAGAGAGAGAAGCCAGTGATGTGGGAAGAACTAGGAGGGCAAGGTGTCTGGGCAGCCAAGTCAGAGCAAAGGATGTCAAGGACGACGGAGCGAGGAGCTGAGCCAAATAAGCTGGCAGTTGATAAGCCAAGAGAGATGAGGATGGAGACCTGGTCACTGGATTTAGTAACAGGGAGGTCACTGATGGCCTTAGACCAGAGCAGGGGGAATGTAACGAACACATTTATGGTGGAACAACAAAGGCAAAAGCCCACATGGGTTAGGCCCCAAAGAGAACGTGAATACCTCTTTCACATTTTGCTATGAGAGAAAAGAAAGAAACAATGTAGTAGCTGGAGGTAGAAGTGGGGTAAAAAAGATTTTTAAGCACATGAAAATAGCAGCAGTGTTGACATATTGATAGACCACATCCAGAAGAGGGGGGAAAACAGGTAGAGGGAAGAGCAGGAGAATAACTGTGGGCATGGTGTCCTGGGGAGAGGATGGCCTTAGATGGGAGCAGGGGAACCAGGAGAAATGCAGAACCTATGAGAACAGCTAGGTGAGGGGTGGCAGCTCTCCCCTGGTTCCTTCCATTCTCTCAGAACTGACCGTGGAGCAGGAGCATCAGCGGAGGGAGGGTAAGGGTCGGGAGGAGCTGCTGGAGGTTGGAAGAGAGAGGGGAGGAGAACTCACCACTGGGATGACCAGGAGGGAGATGCAGAATAAATGCGGGGAAGCATTAGGGCTCATGTGGGGTTTGCAACCACAATCTTAACACGAGACCTTACAGCACGGCTGTGTGTGTCTTTCTCCAACTGCATGGGTAGCAAGGAGGTAGAGACTTCACTTTGACAGGGCTGAGGTTTTGCCAAGTAAGGATGGCAAAATAGGAATGAGCCAAAGAGCTGCCATAACGTTAATGATGGGATATGAGTGGGGCCTGGGAGAGGGCTGTGTTATCAGAACCTGCGCTGAGTGGCTCTGAGCAAAGCAGCCAGGGAGTGGGCACCGGGGGCCCAGCTGGAGAGCCTATGACCTCTGTTAAGGCCACGCCAAAGCCCTGGGGACAACTGTTATCTGCAGTATCAACGAGGGCAGGCCGTGTATTCATCCGAACACAACTCAGTTCTAGGGACACGAGAGAGTCAAGTAGCCCCCTGACAGGTAGGAATAGTATGATGGCTACCTATAAGAAAGCTGGAGTCTCTGTTGAAATCCAGGCTTCTCCACTTATTCACTGGATGCTCTGAGCAGGTGACTTAGCTTTTCTGGGACTCAACCAGTTACCTGTCAAATGGAAGTAGTCCTCATACTTCTTCCTAGGGCTCTTGTGAGGATTAAATGAGATACTGCCTGCAAAGTTCTTAGCCCAGGACAGACACAGAGCCATTACTCAAGATGGGTACTACTGTTGTCTGGCTGATTAAATGGCTCACAACAGCAGGGATTCCACAAACCAGCAGTGGAGGGAGATGGTGCAGGGGCACACTGCCCTGTCTTGTGTCTCTTCCTCGCTTCCTCCTCCAGCCACCAAAACATGACAGCCTGACACTCTACGTCCCCACAGGATACGGGAAAGTAGGTTTCCCATTGGCTATGGACAGGGACAAGCCACAGAGAGATGAGCAGTTTTGGCTGCTGTCATGGCAACCAGCAACGGCCAGCCTTCAAAGAGGAAGGAGGAATAAAAGGCATCCAACTAGGAGAAGAAAACAGGATTGAGTCTTTTCTCATTTAGGAATGCCCAGGGCTGAGGAAACCCTTCTCTGGGTTTGGAAAAGCTTTTTTTGCTGTTCAGAAAGCCACTCACAGAACTCTTGCATCACTTCCCACCTGTGGGACAGTGGTCCAGACAGCGCTACGCTGGTGCAGAGCCAACACCAGGGGTCTAACGCGGTGGGCTTCAGAGGAGGACGTGCTGGGCTCCGACTGCGCTCCTGCCATCTCCTCACTGTGCAACCTTGGGCAAGTTCTCTCACCTCTTTGTGCCTCAGATTCCTTGCCAGTATAACTACCTTTTTTATAAAGTCATAGTGAGGATCAGTAGAGATAATACATGATGTGTGTAAGGAGCTTAGCTCAGAGCCTGCCACATAAATTGCATCCAATCGACACTTACAACTGCATTACTGCCAGTAATAATAACAACAACATAAAGGGGAGGAAGCTGTTGAGCACCCCAGCTGAAGAGGAAAGGGATGGGAACTGATATGCACTGAGCACCTAGTGGGTGCAGACACTATGCTGCTTTACATCCCCCAGAATCACCATCACTTGGGAGCTCTTAGAAATCAGTCTTAGCTCCCCCAGACTTGCTGAGTCAGAATCTGCATTTTAACCTGAGCTTCAGGTAATTTGTATGCATGGTAAGCTTTGAGAAGCATTGCTTTAGCACCTTATTTAATCTGCAGAGAACCATCTGTGGTATAGGCAGTGCTATCTGGATTTTACAGATAATGGAACATATTGAGAATTAAATAGTCCTAGGGGACATGGCGGGGAAGGACAGGGCTGGTGACTCAGCCTCAGGCACAAGGGATGTGGTCCTACAGGTCCACCCCAGAGAAAGGAACGTCCCACTCCCCCATCCTCTGCTCCCCTTACGTCTGAGAACATTGTTCACCTGTGGAAGAGTTCCTGCCTAGAACCCACGATGAGCTTGACTGATATCACAACCCGTTTTCTCCAAGCCTTCCCCCTGAAGTGTAGGTGGACCACTCCCCAGAAGGATGGAAGGCTGGACAGACAGACAGACACAGCTCTCACCAGGCACTCCTCCAGGTGGCTTCTGTCACAGGTACAGACATCTACTCTTAAGGTCTTCTGGTGAAGGGCCGGATAGGACATGGACACCCAGAACACTTCGTTGAACACGAGGGTGTCCACGGCATCCAGGGGCCGGGTCCGGAAGAGGCAGGTGGTGCTTTCAGAGCAGGGAAGGATGGCCACGCGAATGTTCCTGGAGGGAGACAGAAACGCAGGAGAGCCTGGGTCATCCCCTGGCTGGGGCTGATGTATTTGGCTAAACAGCTGCTGTGAATCCCCAAGAGAACACTGGTGCATGAGTGTTGATAAGTTCTGAAGTCTTTACATAGGTATTTGTGAGGGAAGCAGAAAGGGCCCCAGGGAAAATACATGGCACACTCTCCCTTCTCCTGAATCCCTCCATTCCTTAGAACCTCAAAGCATGAGCGGCCTGAGGCTGACAGTGTGCAAACATCTGTGAGCTTGCTGGCTAACATTGAGGAATCCTCGCACAACTGCTGGTAGGAAGGCAAAATGCTACCACCCCTGCAGAAGGCAATAGGACAATCTTAACTACAGATGCTTTAACCTTTGACCCAGACGGCTTACTCCTAGACACCCCTGCACAAGTGCTGATGAAATACGGATAACGGTATTCATTCTGGCACTGTTTACAAGAGTGAAAGACTGAACACAACCCTGACATCCAATCCTGTTTTCCTTCTGTTTGGTCTGCTGTCCTCCTGCCTTCCTTCCCTGACATGCTGCACCCCCAGATGCTGGTTGGGTGCAGACGACAGCAGTTACCAGCTCCCATGCTGCCCTCGAGGCCTCTGGTCTCGTTAAAGGAGAAAGACGTGGGCAGATGAGTGCGATGAAATGCAAACCCAGTCGGCAATGGCAAGAGCCGGCAGGAGGACGGTGCAGGGACTTGCTGTGCTATCAACTGTAAGGCAATACCTCTCATGTGTACTGTGACAGGCACTGACTCCTGAGAAAGGCAGACCTGTCCCCTCCTGTGTGGAACACTTGAGCTTAGAGCAGATAAAAGGTGCCATGACCTTCTTTTTTACGAGGCTCCAAGTTCACAAGGGCAGGAGTTGGTTCACCACCCCACTCTCAGTGTTGGCTCACGATAGGCACACAGGATGTGTATGTGAAGGAATCGGAGCTGTCTAGCATATCTTTATTGCAGATGCTGTCTTATATAGTCAGCATGTTTGCTATCACACTTGTACCTACATACACAGTACTGACACTTTACATTGTGGTCATATGCGTTCAAATACCCCCATTTATTTTACAAGGCCTGTGGTCAGAGCAGGACAGAGCAGGAACACTTCCCTGGGGATATCTGGAAAGGGGGAGAGGATAATCCACACCTGTCAGCTACATACTCACACTTTCTGGTCTTGTTGCAGTAACAGAGCAGAAAGGTTACTCAGCTGAATGATTAATATTGCAAATTGCTTATTCTTCTCATCATACCTGAAATGAAAAGGGGCATAGGGAACACTTATTAGTAACACATTTCCCTCTCTCTGAGCCACAGACATGGCTGCTGGCTGCTCGGGGGACTGTGGGGAGCTACAGAGCACAGGCCTAGCGTGCTGCCATGCAGACATGGTTCCAGAGCTGACAGTCTGAATTTTTAAAAAGAAGCCAGAAGGTTGTGTGAAATTTCCTGATATTTAAATGTTGGCAGTTAATTCCTATTTTAAAAAATAGAATCTATCCTGTAACAGGAGAAAACAAATCTGGGCTGCAGCCCTTGGGGTCAACTGCAGTCCTGAAACCCCGATGGGATGGCAAGACAAAAGCCACGGCAAGTGTGACCACGGGGAACAAGAGGCAGGAGGTCCTGTCCTAGTCTGTCTGTCACTGCCCGGCTCAGTGAGATGGGGGAAATTACAAGGTCCTCAGAACCTCATTTTTCTCTTTTATAAAGTGGGGAGCTGGGAGGCAGGCTAAGAGTTGCCCCCCACAGAGGTCCTGCTGGTTCTGCCTTCCTCCCCGAGCAGCCAGGAAGGTAAATGCTGTTACGATGCTGCAGACAAGGGAGAGACCCCACACAGACCACTCCCCTCTGCTCTCACCCTTCCCCTCACTCACTTCAGGGCGATCTGAACCCGGGTTGCACCCACTGCTTCTGATTCATCACTGTCAAAAGCAGCAGCTTCTGAAGCACCCAGTCTGAAAGGCAATGTGGGAAAGAAAGAGGGTCAGGCTTCCTTGTGGTGACCTGGGGCCAAAGTCATTTTCCAGAAGCAGGGTTCTCTGGGAGGCTGTGGCTGGATCCTCCAAGAGGGAAGTTTGGGTCGGCTCGGCCTCCCTGTGGGCCTACCTTCCCACAGATGCCATTCCCTCTCTTGAAGGGGAGGTCCTTTCTCCAGTACCTGCTCTCCGGGCCGTACGCCTCCTGACAGCAATCACAGAACTAGAGCTCTCCCAAATTCGAGGTGCCCCCAGTGCCAGGAGGAGCTACACTGTCTGCATCTCTGGCACAGCCCCAGACAGGGCTGCCCGGCGGAAGCGGAGCTCACCCTTCCTTCCCGTGACATGCCTTCCATGCAGGCCCCTCCCACTCACCTGTGCGGCCCTGGGCTCTACCCATTCCCGAGTTCCAGACAGAGGGTGCCAGACTCAGGGACCCACCTCTGCACGGAAGCCTCATAGACACCACTGTCCCCGGCCACGGATTCATCTGACACAGCAGCTGAGACACAGGCCACTTTCAGGCCACACCCCTGGGCTGTATTCACAGCTGCAGGAAGAGGGGGAAAAAGGAGGGATGGCAAGGAGGGGTTTAGGAACCAGGATACTTACTGTCTTTGCAACACACACTTACTCTGTCCTTAGATGGTCCCGCCAAATTCCAACCCCTCTAACTTTATACCAAGGTCCTCCCTCACTTTTGGGTGAAGGAAAGGAGAGCATATGATTCTGTGTTTAGCATTCCAGACTCAGGAGTCAATGTGCCTGGGTTCAAATCTCAGCTCCACCACTTACTGCTTCATGACGCTAGGACATTGACTGAACTTCTTCAGGCCCCAGATTCCTCATCTGTAAAATGGGGGTACTAATACCTACCTTGTAGGGCTGTTGGGAGGACTCAATGCAGAGCCTGGAACAGGGAAAGTGCTCTACAAAATTCAGTACCACTATCCTTATTGCAACTGTCATTTCCATCACTATTCTGATGCCTTCAAGATCAATCTCTACACACCTGGGGCAAAATAACAGTCCCTGGACCCTAGGGAGGTAGAAGGGGAGGAAAAGGAAGGACTGGAGCCATGTCTCCCACTCGGCCTATCCCGTTCCACTCCTAACTCAGCTCACTGTCCCTGCCCTGGACGGAGGCCCTGGAATGCCTCTGACCCTGGGCTCAGACAGGGGCACTCAGCACACGCTGCTCATTCCTTCCTCCCAGGTGATGGCAGGCGACAGCGAGCCAGGCCCACTGCCAAGTTTACATCTACCAAGATGAACAGGATAGTTCCTGACCTCTGTGCTGTGAGGAAGGCCAGATTCAGGCCCTGCAACCTCACAGCCAGTACTTCTGAGCACCCACTGTGTGCCAGGCTTCGGGGCAGAGAAGAGACTGGGGCGGGGCAGGCTGGGGGAAAGGATGGTGACTGTGAGCCTGGAGCAGCCAAGCGGACGTCTGGGCGCGGCTTTCCCAGCCTGTGTCCCACACCTGCTGCGGCCGGCAGAGACCTCCCGCCTTCAGACCCACGCATCTCCACCCTCCACTGAACCACTTAAGGAGATTAATTTGTCTGCTGACTGAACAGCGGCACTAATCGCATAACCTGCTTAGCGTCTGAGCTCAGCCTGGTATCACTCACTGCAGACAAGGCTTCTGGAGATGCCATGAAGGAAACGCCATCCCGAGATATGTGCCATCTGTGGCCCACAGACCCCAAGGAGGTTGTGGTGGGCGGGGGGAGACGTCACTCCTGGCACCCGGCTGGGGTCCCAAAGTCCCTGACTTGGCTTATCACCGCCATTAATCAGGGAGCGTTGGGAACCCTTCCTGAGCATCGTTACAGGTTCCACCTGCACCCCCTCCTCTCCAGGGAACAATTTTCTGAAGTTTGCCACCTGCTGCAGTAGGAAGCCTGTTTTTATTTTTGTTTGAGAACACTCAGCAAGACTCCCTTCCTGATGAGAGAGCCCCAGGGATCTCTCTGCTCCTAAGGAAATGTCTGGCACTCATCCAGTAGTCTTTAATTAACCAGGAAATCTCGTCTTCCCCTTTGCTTCCACTGGCCCTTACACAGGAATGGCCAGCAGCCCTCCCACCCATTCCCAGAGCTTTAAGGCTGAAATGGGTCCCACTTCTCCCAGCTGGCCTCACAAGGAGCCGGAAGCAGGAACGCACTGCAGACAGAGCCAGCACAAGTCTTAGGGTGGGTTTGGAGGTGGTCCTGGTGCCATTCATGACTCTACTGCTTCCCACCCGTGACACTGATCTTGGACCAAGTCATTTAACCTGTTTCATCTGTAAGATGAGAAAAAAAATAGCACCCACCTCACAGAGTTGCTGTGAGGCTTAAATGAGTAAATATGTAGAGCAGTGTGCTTGTACACCTATACTTCATAAATCATAACAAGGAAAGCCCAGGAGCCCCATGTGAGCTTACTGGGCACCCTGCTCAGTCCTGACCTTCACACCAGATGGGCGTGGTGGGACCAGCAAGCACCAGGAAAGTCTCAGGACATTCCTTGCATCCTAAAAGGGATGACTATAAAGAGGTGGGGTTCTGGGGTCAAAAAAATACAAACAAAAAACGGATGCCAATCTCTGTTTCTCCATTCAATGGTTTGGACACCTAGGACAAGTGACATCATCTCACTGAGCCTCTGTTTCCTCATCTATGAAAAGGACATAACTGAAACAATCTATTTGACTGTATGAAGAGCACTGCCCATCTCAAAATACACCCCAATAAATATTAAACATTATAATGCATTATATGGTTGCTGCTAAAGAATTTTTCTCCTAATAAATCTTAGCTGTCATCATCATCATCTTCTGCTTTGAAGATTCCAATTATAATTTCAATCCATACCAGAATGTTCTTTCTGACCCCGGGCAGAATGGAAGTCAGACTATACCATGACCTCGCTCCAAATGGTCACCTGGGTGCCTATTGCAATTAGGATAAAATCCAAACTCCTGACTACAGCCATCCGAGCCCTACATGACCTGGAATCTGCCTGATTTTCTGGCCTTGTTGGTGACCCCTTCTCTCTGGCCTCTCTCATAGTCCCTTGCCTCTGGCCTCAGAGACTATGCTCTTGCTTTTCCCAAGGCTGGCTCCTCCTCACTGTTCAAGGTACCGTTCACTGCTCCTCAGTGTCCAAGCCAGCGTTTAAATGTAGCCTTCCTTTACAACCCAGTCTGAACTGGCAGCCCCACCCCAACCTGAAAGGCTCCATCCCATCCCCTGTTTAAGTTCCTTCTTAGTGATTCTTTTGGTCTAGTTGTAGTTATTGTCTGTGCCTTCATTTGCATGTATGCTTCATGGAACAGGGACGCTATTATCCCGTGACTAAGCTGGTGCCTGGCACACAGCACATTTGTTGAATGAATGAATGAATCCAGGCACACCCATTAGAAAATGACCTGGCATTTCGTTTCAGTAGGTACTTGATAAGTATTTGTGAAATCAATGAATTCATAATGGAAAAACCCTCAGCCCAGAACCTAGGACATAGTATATATATATATATAACAAATACTTACTGAATGAATACATAAATCGACATACCATGTAACAATCTGGCACACAGCAGCCAGTAAGCACTGACCATAATTATCACTGGGGTCAACGCTCAGGCCTGAGCACAGTTTCCACCTTCCTCCCTCCTTGTGGGGCCCACCCACCCTGGGAGGTGCTGCTCTCTACCTTGGCCCAGCTGTGTTCCTGGGTCTTCCAGGCGGTACCTCTCCCGGGTGCTGCTGCCAAGGCTCAGTTCACAAAGAGTGGCACTCAGTTCCGGGTCTTCAAACTCCAGAGGGCTCAGAAAGGCATCTCCAGGCAGGAGGGGGTCAGCAATGAGAGGAGAGCAGGGCGGGGATGGGGAGGAGAGGGAGGAGCGGGGGGACAGGGAGGTCAGGGACTTCGGGGTGCCGGACAGGGAGCGCAGGGCCTGCAGGCGGCTGCCCCCCTCCACTTTCTGGGTCTTGGCCACCTCATCTTCGTGGATGGTGGTGATGCACCCTGATGGTCGGAAGCCTGTGGCCCCCTCCAGGAGCATGAACTCCACCTTGCTCTGCAGTTCTGAGTCCAGTTGCTCAAAGGGGTCATAGTAGAGGTCGGTGAAGCTGGCTGAGGTGGAGGAGTCCAGGCTGGAAGCGGCCAGGGAGCCCCGGCTGGACGTGAGGGAGCCGGGGCTGCTGCCTGAGGACAGGGACTGCATGCTGCTCGAGAGGCTGGGGGCAGGGAGAGGAGAGAGGCTGAGGACACAGAGTGAAGCGGGCCTTGTGGAACTCCCCGCATGGCTCTGAAAAGCACCACGGGCACTCAGAATACATTATATTCTTGGGCGCTCTTGACAGTTTTGAGGGGAGACCTTGCACCCTGTTTCCCTAAGGAGGAAACTGATACCCCAGGAAGCTCACATAATCAGAAATTGGCAGAGCTGGGAAATGAACTCAAGTCAGCTGCCTTAAAAGTCCAATTTTTCCTCTAAGTCTCTGTTTCCCAAACCTCCACTGGATGCATTACATTTCATGTTCTTTTTCCCTATTCAAATCCAACCCAAAATAATATTTCTCAATATTTTTCTTCAAATCAACTCCCCATTTACAGTTTAATTCATTTATCTTAAAAGGGAACTTTATATCCTAAGTGTAATTTTTAAAAGTACCACTACAAATAGGAGGTGGCCATTAAAAGTATCAGATGAAAACAAAATGCTATTAAATTCCAATAATGCCCTGTTGCTGGCCAAGGCCCAGCCTGACACCTATTTAGCACCCAAAGGCGGCCTTCTCCTTGGTGTTATCAGAGGGACTGAGGGGGCTGCAGTCTGGAGAGGTGAGGGACCCTGCCTCCCCCGCCCCGCCCCAGTCACGCCAGGCTCAGGCCAAGTCCAGTGGACTAACCACCTGCCTGCCGTGCTGCTGAATGTCCATATTCAAGCCACAGAGGACACGTGAAGGGCAGAGCCTGGGCTGGGCCCTGCCAGGATGCCTGTATCCGGACACCCCCAGGGGAGCATTCACTGCCCCCTCTCACCTTTTCAGCTGGGAGTGCAGAGTGGCTACCTGCCGGGTGGCTTCCTCCAGTTCCCTCACCAGCTGGTTCCTCTTGCTGTTTAGCTTTAATCTGAAGGGAGAGAGGGAATGAGACGGGGACCCCCGAGGGATCCAGCCTCCATCTCCCTAAAAGAGGAACCACAGGCATGTACTCATACTCGTACAACTCCACAGACCCACAGAAACATACACCAGAAATTTCTGGAAGCACTTTACTATGATGATTGGTAAGATGCGGCCTCCACATATAATCCTATAGTAACAGCTATATTCATTCACTTACTACGCAGCAGGAGCTGTGCTAGGAAACCTATGACATTGCTTTCATTCGTTTGCACAATAATCCTGCAAGGTAATAATGATTTTTACCACTTTACATATATGAGTTGAAGGAACTGAGATTCTCAGAGTTAAATAATTTACTTAAAGCTAGAGAATTAGTGGTAGAATTAGGATCCTTCTCAATTTTTCCCTCCCTTCCTTTCCCCTCCCTTCTCTCCTTCCTTCCTTCTTCCTTCCTTCCTCCCTCCCATCCATCTATCCATAGATCCACACACCCACCAATATTTACTGAGTGCCTGCTTCAAACTAGACCTTGCTGTTGGCACTGGGGATAAAGTTGTGAGCAAAACAGAACTTGCTTCTGCTTTTATGAAGCTTACATTCCATGGGGGAGGTTGCAGGGAGGACAGATATTAAGAAAATGCTCAAATATCTAATTAACACATTGTAAGACAAGGTTCATGGAATGGTAGAAATGAGTAAGTTTTGACTGGCAGGCGAGCCACTCTGAGCAAGTAACCTGTGGCTGAGCCTGCTGGTGCTCACCCAACTTGTGCTCTCCACAGCTGGACCCGTTCCCAGCCTGCCTTGCAGCTGGGTGGGTGAGGCATGTGACCAGGTTCCAGCCAATAGGATGTGACAGAAGTGATGCTCATCAGGCTGAAGTAGTTAAGAAAAGTGGTAGTGTGTACTCTGCTATCCCTTGGATGACTCCTATGACCTAAAAGGGGAGGTGCCACAAGACAGGAAGAACCTGGGTCCCTGAGCGACCAACCACAGAAGGCTGCCTGTCAGCCAGGAATATACAACTGGATGCTAGGAGGCAAGAAATAAAACTATTGTGTCAAGCCACAGAGATTTAAGGGGGTTGTAGTAGTTTCCCTTGACTAGGAGAGTAATTAAGCTGATCAGAAGGAAGAACCAGGAGTTGGCCAGGAAAAGAACACCCCAAGCAAGGAGTTTCAGCAGTGACCTCTTTCATTTTAAGGTCACCATGGCTGCTGTGAAGCAAATGGGCAGGAAGCTGAAGACTAAAGGCAGAGAGGAGTTACAATGTCTGGGACAGTGTAATTCTGACGGCATGGACTGGGGTGACACTGGAGGAGACAGAGACAGGGGCATGGGCTGGAGAATGGGGGAGGCCAAGGAAGTAAATGTGGACCACTTCAACATGACTGTCATGAGCAACTGAATGGATTTTGGGATGGCTTTTGTTAAGACGGTAAGGTAGGAGGCAGACCAATCTGGGTAAAGAGAAGAGTTATCTCATGGATGTGCAGATATGAATGCTGGACAGGTGGCTGTTATAAAGGTGGGGAACCACCATCACAGGGATCACTGTGTGAGAGATTACTATCTGTTATAGGCTGAATTGTGTCCTTCGTCCTCCAATTCATACGTTGAAGTCTTAACAACTCAGTATCTCTGAATGTGACTGTATTTGCAAATCGGACCTTTAAAGAATGAAGGTAAAATGAGGTTGTCTGGGTGGGCCCGACTCCAGTATGACTGTTGTGCTTCAATAATAAGGGGAGATTAGGACACAGAAACATGCACAGAGAGAAGACCGTGTGAAGACATGGTAGATACCACTTGTAGATGGCCACCTACAAGCCCAGGAGAACAACCTTGCCAACATCTTGATCTTGGCCTTCTAGGCTCCACAACTGTGAGACAAGAAATTTCTGTTGCTTAAGTCACCCAGTTGTGGTACTTTGGTTGACAGCCCTACCAAATGAATGTGCTATCTGAGGGTAAAATACAGAGGGGGAACAAAAAATGGTGGCAGCCAGGACCGAGCTTGGAGGATTTACAGCATTCCAAGGTTGAATGGACTGGCAACAGTCAGCAAAGGAGCCAAAGAGAATGGGAACAGAGAGCCAGAGAGGACCTAGGGGTGTGTGATCATATGTCATTAAACCTAGGAGCAAAGACCTGCACCGATCATGTCTGATATCCGGTACTAAATCCTAATCCAGTAAAGATCTCCCTGGAGGCAAAACCTGTGTGTTTAGAATGAACCACTGGATACAGGCCCATGTCTCAGCCCCTAGCCTCCTTGGGTGGGCTCCAGGGAGTGTGTTGGCTCCTGGAACGGCTTCCTCTAACCCCACTTCAAGGTCTCTTGATCTGGCCATCCAGCAAGGCTGTGCCCATGCAAACTCATGGCCTGGGCTGCTCTCCAGGACCAGCTAGATTAGTAGTTCTCAGCGTGTGGCCCACAGACCTCCTCTGTGAGGAAGGGAGGAGAGCTGATGAAGTGCTCATTCCTGGGTCTTCCTTAGATCCACTGAATCAGAAAATTTGGGGGCAGGGCCCAGGAATCTGCATCTTTATTAAGTATCCCAGGGGATTTTTAGGCACACTAATATTAATAAGCTGCTGCACTGATTGGGGATTATAAGGCAGGGACTATGCCTTGCTCTCCCAGCACCCAGCAAGGTGCCCACAGCATGGACATGCTCAATAAATATTTTCTGAACAAATAGCTTTTTCCCAGCTGACATAGGCAAAGTTCATTTACTTTGCTGAAAGATGCTCAGTCTCCCCTGGACAGATGCATTCCACTGTTGGCCTCTTATCCCCTTTATGCCATCCTGATAAAGGGGGATTGACTGACCCATTGTTCCAGGGCACAGCCAACTCGGCCTGGGGACTGAAGAAGAAGAATTCATTTTTATGGAAAACCTAACCATGTCATCCTTCCATCTACACACCATCCCTCTAGCCCCACACCTAGACCTCACGCACAGGCCCTGCAATGAAGACCTGAGGTCACTCCAGACAAGGCTGTGGGGTGGTAGGGATGGGCAGGACCCGTTCCTGGGCAACTGGACTCACAAAATTACGGGAAGACGAACCGAGCCGTGGCCAGGGTGGCCTTGGCATGGTCTTGGCAGCTCAGTCCTTGGCATGGTTCTTCCAGAGTGCTGCCTGGGGCTGGTGGGGCAGGGAGCAGGCTGGTAGACAGAGCTCATAATGAACGAAACCCTTGGCTCTCAATGGGATGGATGGGAGTGTGCGATCTCCTGACCCTCCACAACAGCAAAGCCCTGAATGGCTGTGAGATCTGAACAGCTCAAGGAGAAGTTGGGGCTCACTGCTTCTACCTTCATTTTCCTCTTCTCTATAAGGAAAGCCACAGGCATGTTCTGGGAGTAAATGCAGGTCCTTACTGGAGCCCTGACAGGATGCTAAGGGGGTCGAGGGTATAACCACTGGCAGCAACACAAGGCACTGGGCTCAGCAGGCCATATGGCATCTGTGTGTGAGGCATGTGTTTGGGGGCCAAGAAGGCATCAAGCATGGAAGCAGGTAGGGAGTCCAGAAGGGGGAACCGGAATTCCCACAAGTTGTAGCTCAGCACCTGGGGTCCTGGTTAAAAATGTGAGAGCCTGGGCTGCATCTCAGGCCTGGAGAATTGGTCCCTGGGGTGGGGCCCGGAGGCTCTGCTCTACTGAGCACCCTGTGCTCCAGGCAGCACAGAGGTTCTCATGAGTGGTGGTGGGGGGGAAGGGGGGAAGCAGAGGCACGATGAGGGCTGCTGGGATGAATGGGACTCTGATTCATGAGTGGGGTCTGGGAGGCCCTATGCTGTGCCTATTGCTGTCCTTCTTAAAGACACCTTGAATGGAGAGGCTCTTGTGTGAAGGTGAGGGGCATAATAACTCCCACTTTGTGAGAGAGAGAAGAGAGAGCACAGAGAGAGGAGATTGGAGCATAAGAAACAGAGAGAATGAGGCCTAGAGAGACAACAGTCAGAGAGATGAACACAGGCAAACCTGGGGCCTGAAAGAAACAGCTGCAGACACAGACAGGGTGCTGGGTTGGCTCTGGCCTCTCTCTCCTACAGGAGGCTCACAGCCGTCAGCACTGCCACTTGCTGGAGATGGAGAAAGAACCAGTTTAGACACATGTGGTCTGTGCATGCTACATGGATGCTATCTGCCACCAAGTGGGCCTCTAGCACTTGTCATACCTGCTGGGCCCCTGTAAGCAACTCAGTTTGCAACCCCTATCTAAACCAGTGTTTTTCCAACTAGAAGTTGCAACCCATTAGCATGCGGTGAAATCAATTAAGTGAGTCATGACCAGTGTGAAAAGGAATGCAGTGTAAGAGAAAATATCAGAGGGCTATCACACATGGGAAGAGCATGCACTGTTTCGGGACACATTTGTATAATATGAGTTCTTGTCACAAAGTTGGCAATGACTGCTCTAAATCATACAGAGTTACATGACTTACCTTAGAAGATAATTTCTGAAAACCTGCACTAGAACAGGCTTTTTGGTACTGTGACTCCCTGTTTAAGTCCTGGGGAGCTGGTGTTCTGGATGGTGAATAATTTCTCCCAGTTTGCCAGTTTGAAAAGTTGTGAGCTCTCAATAGCGATAAGCTGAAAGCTTTTCCTTTAAGATCAGGAACAAGACAAGGATGCCCACTCTCCCCACTTTTATTCAACATAGTACTGGAGGTCCTAGCCACGGCAATCAGACAACACAAAGAAATAAAAGGCAGCCAGATTGGCAAGGAAGAAGTCAAACTGTCCCTGTTTGCAGATGACATGATACTGTACATAAAAAATCCTAAAGAATCCACTCCAAAACTACTAGATCTAATATCTGAATTCAGCAAAGTTGCAGGATACAAAATTAATACACAGAAACTGTTGCATTCCTGTACACTAATGATGAACTAGCAGATAGAGAAATCAGGAAACCAATTCCATTCACAATTGCATCAAAAAGAATAAAATACCTAGGAATAAACCTAACTAAGGAAGTGAAAGACTTATACTCTGAAAACTACAAGACACTCATGAGAGAAATTAAAGAAGAAACCAATAAATGGAAACACATCTCATGCTCATGGATAGGAAGAATTAATATTGTCAAAATGGCCATCCTTCCTAAAGCAATCTACAGATTCAATGCAATCCCTATCAAATTACCAACAGCATTCTCCAACGAACTAGAGCAAATAGTTCTAAAATTCATATGGAACCACAAAAGACTCCGAATAGCCAAAGCAATGCTGAGAAGGAAGAATAAAGCAGGGGGAATTATGTTGCCTGACTTCAAGCTCTACTACAAAGCCACAGTCATCAAGATAATTTGGTACTGGCACAAGAACGGACCCATAGACCAATGGAACAGATTAGAAAGCTCAGATATAAACCCAAGCATATATGGTCAATTAATATACAATAAAGGAGCCATGGACATACAATGGGGAAATGACAGCCTCTTCAACAACTGGTGTTGGCAAAACTGGACAGCTACATGTAAAACAATGAAACTGGATTATTGTTTAACCCCATACACAAAAGTAATCTCAAAATGGATCAAAGACTTTAATGTAAGTCATGAAACCATAAAACTCTTAGAAAAAACATAGACAAAAATCTCTTGGACATAAACATGAGCAACTTCTTCATGAACATATCTCCCTGGGCAAGGCAAACAAAAGCAAAAATAAACTAGTGGGACTATATCAAACTAAAAAGCTTCTGTACAGCAAAGGATACCACCAGTAGAATGAAAAGACATCCTACAGTATGGGAGAATATATTCATATATGACATATCCAATAAGGAGTTGACATCCAAATTATATAAAGAGCTCATGCACCTCAACAAACAAAAAGCAAATAAGTCAATTAAAAAATGGGCAGAGGAGCTGAACAGACACTTCTCCAAAGAAGAAATTCAGATGGCCAACAGGCACATGAAAAGACGCTCCACATTGCTAATCATCAGAGAAATGCAAATTAAAACCACAATGAGATATCACCTCACACCAGTTAGGATGGCCAACATCCAAAAGACAAACAGCAAATGTTGGAGAGAATGTGGAGAAAGGGGAACCCTCCTACACTGCTGGTGGGAATGTAAATTAGTTCAACCATTGTGGAAAGCAGTATGGAGGTTCCTCTAAAAACTAACAATAGAGATACCTTTTGACACAGTCATTCCACTCCTAGTTATTTACTCTAAGAATGCAGGAGCCCAGTTTGAAAAAGACATATGCACCCCTATGTTTATCGCAGCACTATTTACAATAGCCAAGATATGGAAGCAACCTAAGTGTCCATCAGTAGACGAATGGATAAAGAAGATGTGGTACATACACACAATGGAATATTATTCAGCCATAAGAAGAAAACAAATCCTACCATTTGCAACAACCTGGATGGAGCTAGAGGGTATTATGCTCAGTGAAACAAGCCAGGTGGAGAAAGACAAGTATTAAATTATTTCCCTCATCTCTGGAGTATAAGAACAAAGAAAAAACTAAAGGAAAAAAACAGCAGCAGACTCACAGATTCCAAGAATGGACTAACAGTTACCAAAGGGAAAGGGACTGGGGAGGATGGGTGGGAAGGGAGGGATAAGGGGGAAAAAGGGGCATTACGATCAGCATGCATAATGTACCGGAGGGGACACAGGAAAGGCAATGTGACACAGAAAAGACAAGTAATGACTCTACAGCATCTTACTACGCTGATGCACAGTGACTGTAATGGGGTTTGTGGTGGGGACTTGATAATAGGGGGAGTCTAGTAACCATAATGTTGTTCAAGTAATTGTACATTAACGATAACAAAAAAAAAGTTCATAGTTCCTGTTACCCCTAAAGGTTTCTCTTGCTTAAAACATATGAGGAGAAAAGGCAAAATCAATACTATGTTTTGCTAAGCTGCTGCTTTATCTAATAAATATTTGCTGAATGCTTACTACATACCAGATGCTAGTTGCCCTTGGGAATTAACTAGATTTTCTCAAGAGAGGGCATAATCCCCAATTAAACATACATCCAAAATGCATGCTCCTGGATTCAAATACTCATTATTGTTAAAATGTCGATTCTCCCCGATTTTATTTTTAGAGTCAACAAAATCCCAAACACAGAAACTTTTTTGCCGACACAAACATGCTGAATCTAAAATGTATATGGAAAAGCAAAGGCACTAGTCAACAATTATGGAGGACAAAGTTGGAGGACATGTGACCCAGTTGCAAGACTTACTCTAAGATGACGATAATCATGAGAATGCAATACCAGTGGGACAGAGACACAGACCAACCGGACACAAAGGAGAACCAGGAAACAGAATTACACAAATAAAAACACCTGACTTTTGACAAAGTACAAAGGGAAATCAATGAGAAAAGATAATGTTTCAGAAAATGGCATCTTTAGCAGCAGGATATTCTATGTAGAAAACATTAGACTTAAATACATATATTATACTTCATACTAACATCACCTCAAAATGGTTTTTAGATCTACGTGTAAAAATATAAAACCAAAATCTGAAGAGCAAAGAGAAGATTCATATGGCAGTGGGTCTCGTGATGCTGGTCTGTTAGATATGACATCAAAAGCATGATCATAAAAAAAAAAAAAAAAAAGAAAGAAAAGTTGTGAGTTCTCTAAACTGAGGGCTCTCAGGGTGGAGCCCAGTGCCCCAGGCTGTCCCCCTCACCCTTCCCGCTGCTGGAGGATGGAGGCTAGACCCGCAGGGAGGGTACAGTCCCATGCAGCCTCCCAGCCCCAGCCCAGCCCCACCTTTCTGTCAGTGCCTTGCTCTGGGTGTCCCGTGCTGCCTGCAGATCCTTCTCCAGCCGCTTCCGGGCCTTCTCCAGCTGCTCCACCTCCCCCTGGGTCCACTTCCGGGGGCTGATGAAGCGCATCTCCTTTAGCAGCTCCTCCTTCTCATTGATGAGGATCAGCCGGTCCCTCTCTGAGTCTAGCACTCCAGGCCAGGCCTCACTGTCGAGCTTGGCCAGCTGAATCTTCAGGTTGGCGATCCTGCAGGTCAAGAAGGCGAACATGACTGGCATGCCAGTGGCACTGCAGGAACAGGGTGACAGTTTCCAAGGTGGTGAGGAATGAGGAGCCATGACATCTGAACAATCTCTGACAGTCACTCTCTTCCTTTAGACTGGTGTGTTGTCTCAAAGAACATATTTTTATCTACTGAACATGTGCTCACCATGTGCCACCAACGAGTAGGCTCTGCAGGGATGGGGTAGAGACATAAACAAGGCAATATCCTTGCCCTAAGGGACACTAACCCTGCAGGAGAGAAAGCTGGTTTCATCACCAGGCAGGAGCCTCTGACCCCAGCTAAGTGACCTCAGGCACCTCTCTGAAGAGTAAAAAAAGTTCCTTCGTCCTGGGGTTGTGATTGAAAGTTTATAACATAATCCATAAACTCTCATAAAGCACAGTATCTGACATACAGTAGGCGCTCAGTGAATGTTTCTACCGCTACTGTTATTACCTGGTTTGACCACTTACTAGGTGTACAACATCATGCCTGAGCCTAATGTAAACTTCCTGAGCCCTGTTGATAAGAAAACGATTATCTGTCCACCCAAGTTGTGAAAATGAGCAATAATGTATCCAGAGTGTCTGGCCATAACCAGTGCTCAATCGGTGGCAGTCACGGGGCCACGATGATGGCGGCAAATTCTACAACTGCTAACCACTCACTCCCAGTCCAGACAGCAGTGGTGACACAGCATGAACTATGGATTTGGGGTCAGTGGCCTTGAGCCAGTCTTGGCTTTGAGCTTCTTGACAGAAGGCATCATTTCTTAAGAAATCATTGTGGTATCCCAAGCTTCTAGCACAGTGCTTGGTACACTGCAGGCACCCACTAAATGTTAAAAGAAGTTGACAGCCCTATCCTTTTACATCTTTGAAACCCAGGATCCTCATCTGTAATGTTGGTGCCTCAGGGTGGGTTACAAGGACCATTAGTTCCTTGTACATTGTCAAGTGCTGCACAGACATTATGTGTGATCACCTTTGCACCAAATAACATTCATGGTATAATTAAGATCATTGCTGTGAATATCTAAAAACAATCATAATGTGATCCTTTAGGATTTAGCATCTGTGAAGTCTTTCACCTGTCACATCCTAGCCTCACCTCTTTCCCTCCCTAAAGGGTGGCTAAGACCTGGCAGTTAACCCTGTTGGCTAGATGTCTGGAGAGAATATGGATCATCTAAGACTGTAAGTCATAAACATGGCCAAAAGTTCCTGAGAGCCCAGGCCTCTGGACTCCCAGTTTGATCTTATCTGCAGACAACATGGCCCACCTCTTATTCAATCAAAACACTACTGGAGATAAGATCTCCATGCTGTGTAGTGAAAATTCTGTATAGAAAGACACATCTAGGTTTGCCCATTCCCCAGCCAAGTGTCTCAGAAGTATTTTAGAGTTAATTAATTAAAGTTCCATAGTCACATACACAGCAATCTATCAAAATCGGCTTTGGGTAACTTTGTATCTTCAGCCACTTTGAGGATAGAATGGTATGGGCAGGGCTTGGGGGCAGGAGCTATAATACAAGTAGGACACTGAAGGGTGATTGATGCTTTCTTGGATGTGCTTTCTAATGGCACTGGTCCTGTGTGAGTGCTGCTTAAACCTCAGGCCATATGTCCTTTGGAGAATCTGATGAAAACTATGAGGCTCTGCAGAAATGTGCATGTGCCAAAGTCTGGCACACAATGATCGGGCCTTGCTTTACAGCCTCCTCTCTTCCCTCCTTCAAGCCGGCAGCCTTTGCTTTCCCTTCACCAGGCAGCTCTGTCCTTTACATTTAAACTACCTTTGCATGAAGGGGGAGGCAGGAAGCTGGACAAAGGCTGGTGAGACCGGAAGTTCTGTGATGAGAAGTTTAACTGCTCAACCCCAGAGTGAAGATTTCAACCTGTTAGTGTCCCCAGAACTGATCATCTAAGAAAGACATTATGGCAGGCTGGAATAGGTCCAGGGTTCAGAGGTGTCCTCTTCAGAGGGGACAAGAAATGTCTGTCCAAATTTAGAAGTCCTGCTGTTTTGCTGGACCTCTAGGGGGAGCTCAAATAGTACACAGGACAGTACTTCTTTTTTTCCTACCTGACCAGTATTCAGTTTCTCCTTTTGTTAACAATGTTGCAAGTTTTATTTGGGAAAGCACTCCACCCAAATTTTCAAGTCACTTGGTTACCACAAACCTGACCTCAATCCCCTTCCCAGAGTTGGGCACCTCACCCATGACTGAACCTTCAGACAATTCTAATTCCTCTTACTCTGCAATAACGATTGGTTCACTCAGAAAAGCCAGTGAGTCTCAAACCTGAAACTTGTTAAAACTGTTGGAAAGGTAGGTCCTCTTTCTGCTGAGATTGCTAACTTGGTAGTATGTGAGCCTAGAATTGCTGGGGATCATCTTTCTACTTTGACAGGAACGTCGCACAAAGGCAAGCAGGGTAGAGAAAAGGAGAGAAACTGAGTCTATGCAGCATTATTCGAATCCCTGGATCCAGCTGTGCCTGAAGCTAACTACCCCAGGACTTTGGATTCAATAAGCTTACAGATCCCTTTTTTGCTTCTTTTAGTTTCTAGAGCATTTCTGTCACTGCTGCAAAGGGTTCTGCTGCTCACACAGAGTTGGCAGAGAGGTACTTTTATACTCTACCTGGCCTGGCTTAGAATGTCCATGGGCCAGGGAATATAGCCTAAGGAGGAATAGATGCAATATATTCCATTCACTGTCCTACCCTGTGAGTTCTTCCTCAGTAAGGCTGGCTCAGGGTATAGGAAAATCAGACACTTGGAGTCAGATCATCCAGGATTCAAATTCTGACTACCACCTTGAATAGTCATAAAGCATCATAGATCTTACCCTCTTTTTCTCTAACATGGAGATAATAAGATACAAGCTATGCTTTAAAAGATTGCTTTTAAAATTAAATGAGATGATGCACATACAAACGTTTTAGTACAATGCCTGGCCCGTAACAGATGCTCTAAAAAATGTCAGCTCTCATTATCACTTTAATTTTATTTGTGGCAGTGGATTCCAACTGCTTAGGATTCTGTGACGCCATAGCACATCTAAAGTCACTGGGGTCTACATGGTTCAAAAGCATAGCTTGCTCCCAAGTGGGCAGGAGACACTGAAGTAGGTGGTATCCATAGTCTTTTAGCCTGTTGCTAAAACCCCAGTTGTGCTCCTTCAAACCAACTACTTACAGGCTCATTAGAAAACTGTGCTTATAGAAATTCAGAAAACAAGCAGGAAGGTAACTACGCTTTGAGGTTTAACAGCTCTGGGTTCAAAGCATAGTTCTACTCTTTATCTAGCTAAGTGTTCTTGGGTCAGTCATTTCCTCTCTGAGTATCATATTCATATAAAAATATGAAGTTATAGCACATATCTTCATAACCCTTGTTGAGTATTAAACAAGAGGAAGCATATAAATAGCCAGGCATAGAGTGACACTCTACAATAGCATATGCAGTATTATGGTTGGAATGATCCAGCCTCTAAGTACCTTCTCTTAGCCTCTTCATAGCGAAGGCGCAATCTGACCTTCTCTGCCAACTGATTGTTGCTGCCAGTGCCAAACTGGAAGAAAGAACAAAGTACAGAATTATGTGGCTATTGTGGCCGAGGTTGAGTTAATTTTCAAGGGCTCATGAGAGACTTGACAGCTCATGTGGGAAGTAGCTAAGAATAGCCCCCAGTTATTGAACTGGCTGCGCTGATCGCAAGGAAGCGAGTTAGGCAAAAACACTCTCCTTCCTTCAATCCAGGGGAGGAGCCCCAAACTCAGAAATCTATCTCTTCTAGAAGAGAAGCCGAGGGACCCCAGAATATCATCTAGCAGTCCCAAATGGTTTGGGGGCCATTCAAGCATGGAGGGCGGTTGGTCAAGAGGAAACAAGGACAGTCAATATATATAAAAAAGCCACCCTGGGGGTGCTGGGGAGGGGGTCAATTGAAAACCCAGAGAGGCTGCAGACAGGAGAGAAAAACTGAGTGAGCAAGGAGAAGGTCCTAGAACTTGGAAGGAGGCCCACAGGTGGCTTGTAGCTGGACACATGAGTGGTGTGGAGGAGGAGGGGACAGCCCTGTTTGCCATGCCAGCCTGTCAAAGAGTGGCAAGAAAATATCAGGCTCATCCAATCAGACACGGCATACCTTCTCTTCACAAG
This sequence comes from Manis pentadactyla, assembly GCF_030020395.1. Classification (NCBI taxonomy): domain Eukaryota; kingdom Metazoa; phylum Chordata; class Mammalia; order Pholidota; family Manidae; genus Manis; species Manis pentadactyla. The sequence continues at coordinate 42,342,952 of NC_080020.1, read as the reverse complement.
TGGGAACACAGCTATAGAAACCAGACAGGAATAGCACTTGGCCATGGAGGTTGGGAGGTAGGTTGGTTCAGTGTCACCTGGTATAGGAAACAAAAGTTCTCCAAAAGTTCCAGGTTGCCGTGGGTAAGTCCTGCTCTGGTGCCTTCATGAGCTACATCTGGATAGCACTTGCACTATTTATCACTAAGACCAGACTGAGCTTTTGAACAGGGAGTCAAGTAGCTGTCTGAATGCTGCATGCAGTGTTTTAGGCCAAACAGAAGGGAATATCCTCTGCTTTCTAGCTCGTGCAAAAAAAACAGAATGGCACTCCAAATTAGAATAAAGGAAGCCAGGAAAAGACACTTGGTCCTTCAAACATGCTTTCTGTGCAGCATCTAGAGGCACAAGCAGGTGGCCTGGCAACGCTCAGGAGTCAGTGCTGGCTTCTCCTCATCTCATGTCATCCTAGGGTGTGTAAGGGAACAGAGCTCCAGAAGACTGAGGGAGCAGCCAGGCCCACAGAGGAACCAGTGCCTCAGGTGAGGAACAAGACGGTGGCTGCCCACTAGACCAGCCTCCTGGGCACTGTCTCCTGGAAGGCCCCCAGCAGCACGCACTGCCTACTCACACTTCCTGAGATGTCTGTCTGGGAGCTCACATCCAGGTACTGCTTTGGCAGTGGGAAACTCGAACTCTCCAAAGAGCTGCTGCTGGACCACAGGTCAGAGTGGGACCCTCTGTCAGTGCGGAAGCCGTCTTTCAGCATGGCCAGGCTCTGAAGAGGGGAGGCAGGGTTAGCAACACACCTTCCTGGGAGGGAGCTCTCTGCATGTCACACTCCACCTAGTTTCCTGTTCACTTTTTGTAATTTGTAGAAACCTATGCTCCCGCCAGACATTCTACTTATCTTCTAAAGAGCTAGCAGCAGGTGGGTACAAAGCACTGTGCTGGATGCTTTACACAGCAGAGACTGGTATGGACATGGGCTTTGGAGCCATACTGTCTGAGTTAGAATCCCTGCTCTACCACTTCCTAGCTGTGTGATCTGAGCTCGTGGAGTAACCTCTCTGTGCCTGTTTCCTCTCCTGTACAATAGAAATAATTATAGGTCGATCTCACAGGGCTATCACCCTGACTTAATGAGATGACTAGTGTAAAGCCAGCCAGTATTCAACAATGATCTGCTTTACCATGATCTCATTTAATCCTGTCATCAGTCCTGTGAGGAATGACCTGGGATTATCCCCACTTTATTGATGAGAGTTGTTACAAGCAGAAGCTGGCTATTGGCAGGGCCAAGATTTGGTCCTGGTCTCTCTGACTGAAAACTCAGTGCTCCTGACTGCTAACTACAACAAAAACACACCTCACTTTCCACTAGTACCTCATCTGAATGTTTTCACCAGGCTACTATGGACAGGGACTTTGAGATTATTCTGTTTGACATAGCAGAGCTCCCTGCACTAAGTCATTTACAACATTTGAGCCTGACTCCTAATCTGCTGAAGGAAACAAAAATACAATATCTGGGAGGTCAGCGTAGTTCCTGTGAGGGTGGTGGGATGTACAGGGATTAAGGGAATGGGCTTCTGAGTCAGGTATTCGTGGGTTTGAATCCCAGCTCTACCACTCCCTCTCTGAGCTGTATAGTCATTATCTGTATGATGGGGATAAACTAGGACTGATGTGAGGGACAAGTGAGGCACGATACAGTCAAGGTGCTTGGCACAACTGCCCGGTACACTGAATCTTACCTATTACCATTTGTTCAGTTCCTAGCATACAGTCAAAACACTGTTGTAAGCAATGAAATGCTTATAAAAAGATGCTGCATTGTGATGGTGGAATGTCAAAACCACCTCCCTCCACTTGGTTCTTTGAAAAGTAAGTCAGGTGGCTAGTGGCAAGGACATGGCCCTGGACTAGACCATGGCTCCTGTTCTGCCATTTACACTGTATGACCTTGGGCAAGTCATGTAATGCTCCTGAACCTCCATTTCCTCCTCTATAAATGAGGCTGAAAGCCCAAGAAAACTAGATGAGGACTCGGTGATTGTGTAGCATGTGGAGATGGCCCACAGGTCCTGGCAAGAAAGGTGCTCAGAAGAAATTGAGATGGGTCCCATGTAACCGGGAGCTCTCATACCTTAATGAGATCTTGCTTTTCCTTTTCTCCACAGGTGATGGCCTTTTTGATCGCTTTTGTTTCTCTCAAGACAGCCTGAGCTTCGTCCAGTTTGTAACTACCCTGAGCATCAGACATTTTCTTATCGATTCTAGGAGACAATCAGTGGGAAAGGTGAGACAGAGACCAGGCAAGGGATGCAGTTCCCCAGGGGAAAAGCACAGACCAACAGTCTTCAGACCCCACGAGAAGGGTCCTCTTGGTTCAGCACACCTTGCCTCCCCAGCTCCTGACTATGCGAGAAGGCACAGAAGGTCCCTGTTGAACTGCGGTATCCCCTGGTGTGGGGCTGCAGAACACCACCACTGCTGAAGTCGAGAGTCCACTAAGCATCAGCTCTCACAGGAAGCTTTCCCTGATGCCCCCACTGGGTCCTGTAGGCTGGGCTAGGCGTTCCCATAACACATTGCACATAGCTGCGACACTGTACCCACCATGCTGCATCATGACTAACAGTTTATGTGGCAGTATCCTTGACTTGTCTCTGACAGGCTTGGGGACGGAGCAGGCTACACACGTGTGAGTGGTTTCAGTATCTGGCACTAGAACAGTCCTTTACACTTGGTGTTTGCAGCTGGATCATTCTCTGTAGTGGGAGGTCATCCTGCGCTCTGCACAACGTGTAGTAATACCCCTGGCTTATGCCCACTAGATGCCAGTAGCACCCTGACCCTGAGGTATGATGACCCAAAATGTCCCCATCCTTTGCCTAATGTCCTTGGGGGAAGAAGCAAAATCACGCCTGAATGGACACAATGAAGGAAATGTTTAGGATGAAATACTCAGCCATACTACTTAGTAGTGTGACCTTGAGCATGGCCTTCAAAAACACCTGGACATCATCTGCCCAGCCTATGTTCATGGAGCTATTAGGAATGTCAAATGGGATGAAGAATGGAAAATCAGGCGGCACACTAGGAAGTACTGGACACATGTAAGGGATTTAATTACTTCTACCCTGAAGAGCTTATCTACATCCTACATACATGTTCATTTTGATGAGGGGAAAGAGTAAAAAACACGTTAAGGGTCATGATGTGGCTTCCTGAAGATGAGACCAAACTAGAGACAGTATGGATGCCAGCCCTCCGGACAAGGAAGGCTGTGGAGCAGCAGAGGTCTGGGGAGCAGAGATGAGTTTTCCTGCCTCACACTTTAACCAAGGCTAGGCCGGAGGTTTCAGTCCCCCACGGAGGAAAGGAAGTTTTACAGTCTGAGGAAACACCACAAACCCATTATTTCAGGATGAGAAACTGCTCACGGGCATTTCTCTCTGGTTTCCTGCTAGAGACCAAACTGTCCTGGGCTAAAAATAACCTGAGTGGGGAATCGCTGATGGGGAGCGGGTTTTTGCCTTGGTCTCAGCGTCTGTGCCTCTGAGCAGCAGAGAGCGGGAATGAACTTGGGCTCAGCACGGCCCTCCCCCTTCCCTTCCGTTATTTCAGCCTCCATGGAGAGAAAACAAAGCCCCATTTATGCCTCCCCGCTAAAAATAGCCTGTCTATTCCTTTCGAGGACTGAAGCCTGGGCAAGCCTGCCAGGTCCGCTAAGACTGGTCTCAGATTTAGTTTGAAAAATTAGTCTAAAGGGAGCTTCCCCCAGCAGAGGCCTGCCCGCGATGCGCTGTGGAAAGGGTTCTCCAAGTGAGTCCAGGACCAGAGGTGGCTCTGCCCCAAAGTGGGGGATGTGCAGGGCACATCAAGCGAATACTATTCGCTTGAGCATGTGTGGGGGCTGGGGGCTCTGGGGAAGGGACTGTGCCCAGCTGTCCTCTGCCAACAGGGTGAGGATGGCTTTGAATCCTCAGCAGGATGAGACAGAAGCGGTCTGTCTGCTGGGCTTCTGGCTCCTCAGACAGCCTCTACCTGATTTCTCTCAGGAGCCTTAGCAACCCAGGCTCTGGAATTTGGCTCCAGAGAGCAGGTCCAAGGGGGAACACTCCTGAGATTGGGGCGAGGGGAACAAAGGGTCACCATTATGTACTCAGTGAATGAGTCTTTCTCTGCCTTTTTTTTTTTTTTTAAGGGAAAGAAAAGTTGTGTGGTTGCCGGGGAGGAGAGGGTGTGTAGGGGATGTATGTGTTTTAGGATTTCCAAATTACACAGCTGTCCTTTCTCTGGGCCCTTCGGAGACTCGTAGCCACAGGATGGCCACGGAGAAGCAGGGCAAAGGCTCCGCCAGCTGCCAGCTCCTCCTGGTCTTGTCCAGACACCTCTCACCTGGGCAGGGCGGCTCTGGGGATGAGCAGGGGGAATCCCACCCTGCCCTCCTCCCCCAGGGATGCTACGCCAAGGCTCAGCTCTTCCCTGTTTATTAGGGCTCGATGCAGCTGGCAGACCCAAAGGCCAAGCTTTCATCTGGACTTTTCAGTCTCCTCTAAGGGGTAGCCTTCAATCCTCACCAACCTTTTCTCTTTTTAAAACTGAGGTTGCCAGCCACAAACCAGGCAAATGGAAGAATTTCACTTCCCCTTATGTTCTGCAAAGAGGAGGCAGAAGTGGCTGTATCATCCCGGACTAGACTCGGGAAAGGATCCCAGGGGAGACGGGAAGAGGCCTCATGTTTTCGGGGTATGAGGGGGAAGTTACCTGGGATGAAGCCCAGAAGGGAGATACTAGAACATGAGCTTCAAAATCCCAGTCCTGGTTGTAATCCAGCTCTGATGCTTACTCAGTGGGTGGCCTTGGGGGAATTTTCAACTTTGTCACTGCCCTCATCGATACAGTGGAGCAGAACAAAACTTCCTTTAAGGGAGTAAAGACACTGAATGGGGTGGCTGGTATACGGCGCTTACCCAGCACAGCCTCCAGCCCAGGGCGAACGGAGAGCTCATCTGGATCCTTCCCGACTCAACAGGCAGCTAACTAGAGGCCACCCCCACACACACACTCACTGGCCTCTTCCTATGTGCTAGGCACTGCCACACACTTCAATTCAGTCTCTATAATAACTTATTTTTCAGATAAAGAAACTTAAGCTCAAGGGGATTAAGTCACTTTTCCAAGGTCCTGGAACTGGGATTTAAACCCACCCAGGTCATCTGCCTTTTGTGCTACATTCCTGACCTTCTGTGCCAAGGTGTGCATTACAGCAGATGCCTTCCTCCACACTGAACACGAAGCGGGCGTCCGGCTGAGGAGCATGGGTGGTCAGAGCTGCAACGGAGTCTTATCTAGGCCTGATATCAAACATCGGTGGGGGGGGTGGGGGAAAAGAGGCTTGTCTTTGGGGTTTAAGCATCAGCTTACCAAACGACAAGAGTTTTCAATGCTGCTACAGCTTGACAAAGTAGTAAAACAGGTTTGTGGTGGCTCAGAGAATAATGGGAAGTGTTCTAACCAGAAGCTCCTGAGGACTGCAGGAAGGGGGCGGGGAGAGGGCCCCTGAGGTAGACAGTGACTACGTGGGAGTGAGTAGCCCTTAAACTATGTGCTCAGGAGCTGCTCCACTGCAGAGGGATGGACTGGTGTGGCTATCTGCTTTATAGGTCAAGAATGGGTATTTTCTAAGCTCACAGTACTGCCTTCAACTGTCCTTGGCACTACCGAAGATCGCCAAGAAGCACAAAACATGGTCCCTTGTCTTACTGAGATTAGGATCTGATTTGAGAGACAAAATTGATATACATATGTATCTATATATCTAAATGCACCTACATATATAGAAATATAAAGCGTATTTTTATAAAACCATATTTATATCACACAATTTATAGTAATTTATAATACAAAAATGCATTGTACACAATAACACAGAGTTGTCCTTTCTGACACTTGTGTTGTGGGGGACTCGCAGTGGCTCGCCTCACACACTGGGGGCTTGGGGGATGGGAAGATGTAAAAACCAAATGGCCCTTCCACGGGCGGCCACAGTCCCCTTGGTTCACAGGGCTTAGAGACAGACATCCGAAGGCGTGGGGCTGCGGCCACAGAGAGGTGGGGGTGCACGTGAGGCTCAGAGGATGAGGAAAAGGTAAGGTCAGGGAGAGAGAGAAACCAAGCGACTGCAGAGGCTGCTGTCTGCACAGACATGGCCTACCTGGGAATCTGACTGAGATGGCCCTCAGAGCAGAGAGACTGACTAGATGTCCGCCCTGGAGCTTCCAGGAGCTGCCAGACACCATCGTGACGACCACCTCTGGGCCCATCAGATATTCTGAATGCGACTCAATGGATTACGTACGTCTTGGTTATGCACGTGGTTAATTATAATATGCCAACACGGGGCACTTAACACGTGGCTTTAGTTTCCTCATCCATTTTACAAAATGGAATTAGCTAAAAGAACATCCTTACAGTGTTGCAATGGGGTCACCCATGCAGAAACACTGCAAGTGCTTCCCAGCACAGAGTAACTACTCACAAATCTAGCTAGAATGATCATGATAATGACAATGAACACTTCTGCTCTAAAGAAACGACAGAGCTGTACCTTGCTTGGCTGCAAGTCAGTTTCTAAAACCGAAAATTACACTCGTTCCAAGTCATCCTGGAAACTCCTTAAGTTGCCTGTAAAGTCCAGTGAGTACGGCACCACACACATGCTCCTCCAGCAATCTGTCTGCCGTGGGAGACACACCCTTCTTCCTCGGTGGGGCACTCTAACCAAGTTGCTGCTCGCTTTTGGGCCATGGAAAAGAAGTTTGTTTTGTCTCTGTGCAAATCACATCCTACTGGGTCTACTAGAGGGGATGAGACAGACGCACAGAAATGCTCAGTACTTGTTTCTATGACTGGCTGGTAAAATGCAAATGAAAGGAACAAATTTTAATGGCTTCAGGAATTCAGAGGATGTGAACTCTGTGGTCTGAAATGATTCCTTTCCTTTCTAAATCTCAGCTGTGGGTAATGTTATCTTCAGTAAAGGTCAGAGGAATAGAACTGGGAACGAATGAAGGGAGCCTCATTTCAAGAAGGGAGGAAAGGAGCTGAAGGACAGAGAGACAGAGAGGGCAGGAGGGGAGCACGGGTCAGGGGCAATCTCCATGCTCCCCACAGCAGGCTGGACTTACTTCTTCAGGGTCTGGAAGCCATGCTCTTTGAACTGAAGCTCCTGCTGGAGGTGAACCATCTCTCTCTTTAGCTTGTTGACCTGGATGGCAGAAGACCACACACAGGGCTAGGTCAGAGGTTGACACCGAGCCTTCGGCAGCCTTCTCCCAGAAAGGGAACCCAGAGCCCCCACGGCCCCTGCAAAATGACTCAGATCAACATCCCTTGGTCACTGGTCACAACACCCTCCTCTCACTGATGCTGCCTTGGTTCTGCAGCTGCACATCAGTTGGCACCCAGCCTGGCTGGCTTGCAGGTCATTCCTCGCCAGCCTTCACTCCAGGGAAACAAAGTGCACAGGAATTGGCTGACCTGGGATAGAGCTTGGCGCTCCCTGCACCAACCAGGACCTCTCTCAAGCATCTTGCCATTCTGAGCCTTTCCTGTTCTGACAAGTGAGGATAATGGCAGGTCCAGGGCTGTGCACTACTTAAAGCAGGTAATGGGTATGGGAGTGCTGTGCATGGAGGTGAGAGGCAGTATAGTGACTTTAGAGGCAAGACATGGCCTGGGAGCCAGATCAGCCTGCAGAAATGCTTTGTTTGGCTTGCCGTGTTATTAAATTTAAAAAAATTAGTTGCTAATAATTAAATACTGAGATTTTGTATAATAAACCTAGGTATATAATTATCTTCTAAAAATACTTGAAGATCTGCCAGCACCAAGCCCACATTCCAGCATGGCCCCAATGGGGGTAGGGCTGACATTTAACTACCCCTTTAGTCAGGGCACACCCCTCTAGGTCACACAGCCCCCACCGCTCCCTACTGCCTCACTCTCAGTTCACTTCCCCCTTTTATATTTTCTTGCAGGCATCTGAATTTATAGAACCTACTTAAATTTAACTAAACCAGTGCTTGAAATACTGATTTTACCTTGAGCAACTCAACTACTGTGCCTCAGTTTCCACATCAATGATGTGGGAATAATATCTATCTCCTAAGGTAATCATGAAGTAATTAAATATGATGATGCAAAGTCAGCAGTGGCTAGGAAGACAGTATATGACATTAAGAACTTTGGAGTAAGCTTTGAGTCTCTTGCGACCTTGGGCAAGTTATTTACCTCCCCTAAGCCACTGTTTGCTCATGTTTAAGGTGCAGATATTGACAGGAGCTCCTTCAAGGGGCTGTTGAAAGGACATAGCACTCATAAAGCATTTAGCACTGTACCTGGCATATAGTGATTGCTTATGAAATGATAACTGTTATTACCATTGCTATTACTATGATGACTACTACTATTGCTACTACATTATTTAGGATCTTGCTTATCAGCATTGGCTGCTACCATCTGGGTGAGGCATGTACTCTGGTCCTGTGGGTAAGCTAGTGGCCCAAGGCCTAAGGGACCCCCATCAACAGTACAGGCAAAGAGGCTCTACCCGGGATTTTGCAGTGGCAATTTCAGCTTTCAGGATCTCGGGGTCATACTTAGAGCTGGAGGACGAACCAGAGACCACTGCAATAAAAAAGAAACAAAAATTCTGTAGAAGAAACACATTTGGTAAAGTTGGCTTATTTGGCCATCTAGATAAATCTGGAAAGAAACAATTATTGGCAAACAACCTAAATGTACAACAAAGGGGGATATGTTAAATAAATATGGTATATGCATAGAATGGGGACTATACAACTTAAGTGATTTAAAATGATGGTGCAGAATATTGCAGGACAAGGGGAAAATGCCAGACCTGTTATTACATGAAAATGACAGTTTACAAAAAACTACAAAGAAGAACTTAAATTTGGGAAATATATACACACACAAATCCATCTAAAAATAGACTGGAAAGAAATATTGCAAAAGGTAACACTGATATCTAGAGATCTGAATATTAATTTTCATCTTTGTATTTTTCTTTCTTCTCCACATTTTCTAACACAAACATGTATTTTTGTAACCAGAAAAAAATTACTAAAAATTACTGTACTTTATAATGTTAGTGTAATTTGAAAAGGAAAGTAAATAATGCATAATCCTATTGCCCTAATACAATTATCTTTTCTTCAAGCTACATTCCAATGTTTATCTATAGTTCTATCATGTGGTATTTGTAATCTTACTGTATTCTTAAAATAGTATTTATGTCTTGAAAAAGGATTTCATGACTTAGAAAAATGAACACAACAGAGTAAAATAAATTCAAAGTAAGGAAAACGAAACAAGAGGAAATAACAGGAATCAAAGTGGTAAGAGACACAAGGTTAGGGCTCATTGCCTACCATGAGGTCCCACTTCCTTATGTTAACCAAAAAAATAATACTGTCAGTTATTTTACCAGCAAAATGGGTTTATTCAGGAATAGCACAGAATTGCAATTCAGGACAAGCAAGCTACGGCAAAACCACAGGCATGTCCTAAGAACAAAGGACAGGCCTGCTCTTTTTTACAGAAAGAAGAAAGTGGGTTGCTGCAGGGACTTTCTAGGCAAAAGTCCACTGGAGGAAACTGGGGAGTCCCATGGGTGATGGCTGCTCACTGGCTGAGATGAGTCTCTCATAGGTTGGGCTGATGAAAGCAGAAACTCTTCCCTCATCCTACTGGGTGGTAAAGCAGCCAAAATAGTCTTGAGTTGCAAGATGTCGGTCTCTTCCTTCCATGGGGGTTGCAATTGAAAAGAAAGAGTGGGCATGTGAGCTCCCCCTGTAGGCCTCTGACACCGTACCAGTGAGGTTTCCCTTTATTAATTTTCACACTTACCAGGCTGCTACAACTGGCTCTCAGCTTCCTAACTGGTGATGTGAAGAGGGAAATGGCCCAATATTAAGGTGCATTGCGTCCTTAAGGTAAACACAACCCCGCTGCTCTGGAAAAGGACAGTCATTCTTGGTAGGGAGGCCACAGAAGTGTTTGAGTCCTTAACCCCACTCTATGAGCAAGTTCACCACCTCCCCTTTCCACTCACCATCACCTGAACACACTATTTGTGTGTAGTGAGATTTTTCTGAGGACGAAGAACTTATGTGGAGACTGCTGGCAATTACCAGTGTCCGGAAGGTAGAAGTGATGGTCTGAAGGAGATGCTGCTTTTTGGATTTGGTAAAAATACTGAGTGGGTCTTTGATTTTGCAAAAGGAAAGTTAAAATGCAACAATGGGAAGTTTGGAAAATGATATAAAACTGCTCTGTATAATAACACAAACGTTTTGCACCACGGACAGTGTTGGATTTCTGTCAAGTTTATGATGATGATGGTGGTGGTAATGAAAGCTGAGCTTCAGAGAAGCTGAGTAGCAGGAACACCTGGGTGGGGAGGGCCCTGTAGCCCTCATCATGAGCATGGAACAGGGACTTCAGACACAGGCATGTTTCATTTCCAGTTGGGAGCTTTCATTTCCTGCATTCCAATTCCTCTGGTCTTTGCTGGGCTTGAGGATTCCAGAGAAAGACCTGGCTGGATACATAGTTGGAGGCATTCACTTAAGTATATTCTCCAGGTCAGTACTTTTCAATACAATTTTAAGGTAGTTAACTATTTGTTACCCACTGACAGTCAAAACATGAAAAGACAAGAATGGTCGTTAGTGTGGAAATAAAATAAGGATACACACAGAAAGCCTGTTCTGTGAGCTCCCTGCCCCACAGCCATCCTGCTTGTTGGGCTGTGCGGCAGGACTTGGGCCTACACTTCGGGCAGGTGTAAAGGTGAGCCCGACGGCAGCCTGGAAGAGCCCTAAAAAATTGCAAGACTTGATCCTAACAGGGAGAGGGTGGCTGTGGGGACCAGCAACACCAGGGCTGACTAGTGGAATGCAGAGGTGTTCCCTGGACATGCTCAAAAATCCTGGGGGGATAGGAACCCCCAAAAGAACAGATTTCCTCCAACTGGGCATGAATTGCTACCCTCTGGGGTATCACTGTGAAGTGCTCTGTTTGTATCCAAAGATGCTGAAACAGGATGTAGCCTATTACCATTTTTCACATCAACTTTTTATCGGATTAAAAAATACATGTGGAAAAGTGCATAACTAATGTGTGCAGCTTGATAAATTTTCACATTTTACATTTTACATTTCACAATTTACAAAATTACTCAAGTAACCAGCACGCCAATCAAGACACAGGCTATCACCTCCCCTTTCTGTCTGCATTGATCCCCTCACTATCCCTCCATTACAATTATTTTATATTTGAACAGGATCTTAGAGATTGCCTTAAAGTTCCCACCTTTTCATAGTTTGTAATTGCTTTTATTCAAGTTATATCTGAACATAGTAGTTTTCTAGAAGAGAGCACAGGCCCCTATTCCAAATCTCACTCCCCAAATGGGAACCATTTCAGTGTGTTCAGCCAGTTTCTTGGATATCCGCCTCTACGTATCTAATAATATGCGTGTGTTGTTGCTTCTTGATTTTTTCAGTTTTAGGCATTATTTATTCACTTCTGTCTGGAGGATGGAGAGTTTAACTTCCCTCCCTCCCAGCTCCCCATCCTGCTTAATTACAGCATAATTTTGGTGAATGCAATCTTCAAGGTTTGCATTGCTTTTACTCTGTACACATTGTTTGGGGTAGAGGCATGTTGCTGACTTGGCTTACTTTTCTTTTCCAGTTCATTTTTTCTCCCTAGAGTTAATAATTGTCATTTTTATGCTTGCTTACTTTCTATATAGCCTTATCACTGACTCAACCTCACCCTCTGCCAGTTATCTAAATCTCCTCTCACAGAGGCCACTGAACTCTGCTGGTTTCCTTTTTGGCCCTGTCTCGCCCGGGTGTGTGGTTTCAGTGTGAGCTGGCTGCTCACTGTACTGCTGGCATCCTGATATTCCCCTCCTTGCCTCTCTCCTTTCCTAAATACCATGCCTTTCCCTCTACGGCCTACCCCCTCATTCTGGTAGAATATTACTTTCAGTGGCTTCTTGAGAAAGGAACCACACGGGAAGCAACTTTTGGAAATCTTGCATGTCTAAAAATACCTTGATTCTACCCTATACTTGATTAAAAGTAGTTTGGCTAGATATGGAATTCTAGGTCAGAAATGAGTTTCCTTAGATTCTTGAAGGCATTGCTCCATTGTCTTTTAGGTTCCTAGTGTGAGAAGCCCAGAGCTATTCTGTGTCCTGATAATTTTTGTGTAACCTAGTTTTCTCTCAGAAAGCTTTTAGGACCTTGAATCGCTCCCAGTGTTTGAAGTTGTACAATAATGTATCTTGGTGTGAGTTGACTTTTAACTTGTGTTGGGCAACTGCTCATGGAGCTCTTTCAATCTAAAATCTCTCCCTGCTAAGTTCTGGGAAACTTTTCTGAATTATTTGATTGATTCTTCTTCCCCTTGTTTCCTCTGATCTATCTGGAACTTTTATTACTGAAATAGATTTCCTGGTTTGGTTCTCTATTTTTTTTCTCAGTTTCTACCTCATTGTGTTTCTGCTGTGCTCTTTAGATTTCTTCAGTTTTACCTTTTAGTTATCCTGGATTTTAAATTTCTACTATCATATTTTAACTTCCAAAGGCTCTTTTGTGTTCTCTGAGAGTTCTTTTTTATAAAACATAGCATCCTTTTCTTGTTTCATGGTTACGTAGCTGCTCCAGATGTTTTCTTTGCCTGTGTACTCCCTGATCCAAGGCCTCCCTATTACCATGTGTTTGTTTTAATCTCATTTTTCAAGTTAGAGGCTTTCCTGGAATGTCTGGAATCTCAGCTGTCTTGCTCACATTTAAGAGTGGGCCCAAAAGGCTGGAGCAATAAGCAATAAGCTTATTGATGGTGGGTTATGTGGTACATGATTTGGCAGGACTGTTTCACCCAGGAATCCTCAATGTAAGTGTCTTTACATCTTTCCTCTGGTCATTCCTTAGACTCTTCTACTGTCCAGCCTGGATGGTAGTAGCCTGGCACCATTCTGGGAACCAAGTGGTACATGCCAGTCTAGCTAGGGTCTCAAAATCCTGTATGTCTGTGTGTACCTACCCACTGTGTTTTTGGTATAGTGTACCCCAGCTTTGAGCTAACCTTGTATCCTGTAGTCCAGAGACTCTCTTTTACTGTTTCCAAAAAATATATCTCCAGTCTTTTGACAGGTTGGGGATGGGCAATTGCCTGGCTGTGCCCATCTGGGAGATCTGGTGGTCTGGTTCAGAAACACCTTTCATACAATCCTCTTTATTTGACCCCACTCACCTCACTCCCACTCCCAGACATAGCTGCTGCCTCTGATACCCTAGGATTTTGCAAGTGCTCTATGTTGATGAGAGTGTTGATGTTTCTCACTATTCACCCATTTTCTTTCCTCAGGTCTATCAGATAGGTTGCTGCCTGCCTGTCTGCTTTCCAGCTTCTGTTTTATTGCTGCTCCTTTTTGTCCAGGTTTCCCTTTCCTTGTGCATGCATGCCTTAAAAAAATCTCTTAGCTGATATTTTCTTAGTTTAAGGAGACAGTAAATTCAGGTGGATGGTTCAACTGGCATTTTTAATTGCAAGGTTCCTTGTGATTTATTTTTCAAATGAGAAACTAAGGCCTAGAGAGAGGAAGGGGCATAGTGAGGTCCCAAAGAACCCAGCTATCCTGAGTTCTCAACTTTCTGAGGATGCGAGGAGCCCACAAACCTTACAGGTTAACTGGCTGGATGAAATTAGGAAAGCTGGTTTTTGGAGGGCAGATGATCCTGGTTATAAAGGCTAGCTGTGACATTTTTTCCGGTGTGAAGTTTTTCTACTGTACCCTCTCTGGGCCTCAGTTTTCTTATCTGTAAAATGGGAACGACAATATCTTGCAGGATTGTGTGTGTGTGTGTATGTGTGTGGAGAGAAGTTACTTTTAGTGCATAGCATGCCCAGCACATTGCCCTGCAGGAATATAATAGGTACACATAAATCTTCGTTCTCTTCTCGTTCCTCATGGAGCTAGAGATTGCTCCAGAGGAGACAATGAAGTCTCCATCCCCAGGGCAAGGCCCCACCTGTGGCCAGGCCCCACAGCAGCCAAGGCCAGGTGGCAGAACTCTCACAAGTCCCGGCAGGTCATCTGAGTTAGAAGTGAGGCATGTAACCTCACCGGTCTATCAACATGCTAGAGAGCTTGACTTGGAAGGCAAACCTGCCTTGTAGAACCTGAAGGAAGTCATGAGGAGGCTTGGGTCATGTCTGTTTAACTGGGATGCTTGGGTGGGGTATGCCCTAGTTCCCGGCTAGTTTGGATTTCATATCTAGTTACCTAAGGTGACTCCATCCCTTCAGATGAAGTTCTTTAACATTCAGGATGGTGGTGTCTTTAAGCCTGGCAGAGCTCCTGGGCATGCCCAGAAGTCATATGACAGGACCGCACCATTTACTTCCTACCACTGATAGTGTATTTATTCTCCTTGGTTCCAGGGATCTGTTAAAAGCCTGTCATTTCAAGCCAATCAATTAATAATATCGAAAAATAGTTATTATTTATTGAGAGCTTAAGAATGTGACAAGAAAAAAAAAAAGAACATGACAAGTACTAGTCCCAAGTTCCTAGTGTTTGTTAGCAATCCTAAGCCCCATAATACCCCAATGAAGATGATACCATTATTATACCAATTTTATTGATAAAGAATTAGAGGCAGAGAGAAGTAGCATAACTTGTACAAGGTGACCCATCTGCTAAGCTGCATATCCTGGATATGGGCCCAGGCAGTCTAACTCCAAAGTCCACGCTCTGAAAATATGTAAAGTGTTTCCTGGCAAGAATATTTATTGAGCCATTAACACATTCTAAGGGAACTGTTTTCCCTAGAACAGTGGTTTTTGACTGGGGAGATTCTGCCCCTTTAGAGCACATCTGACAATGTCTGGAGACATTTCTAATTGCCATGGCTTGGAGTGAGGGGTACTACTGGCAGCTAGCTAGTGGGCAAAGACCACAGATGCTGTTAAACATCCCACAATATACATGACAGTCCAACAATGAAGACTGTTGGGCCCAAAATGTCAGTAATACTGAAGCTAAAAAACCTTGACATGGACCCATGAGATGAAGGTACTATTTACATTTCCATATTTAAACAGACAGGACCTCTGACCTAAAGAGGTAAAGTACATTCCCCAAGAGGGCATAGCTGGTAATGATGAAACAGAGATTGGAACCCAGGCCTTCTGACTTCACCATCCAGAGACTGCCACTCCCTACCACAGTGTTTCTCTGCAGGAATGCTTCATTCCTGCCCTGTTTGACTCTTCCCCACCCTGACTTCTTATTTTGGAATAGATCCATCCGTTTTTAACACTTTCCACATTTGTTCCATCCCGCCCCTTCACCCCAATCTTTCTCTCAGCAGGATGCTTGGTTCATACTAAGCCCTCCATGAATGACTACTGGAAATAGTATCCCAGATTATTGAATATCACTCATATTTCCATATTACTGGAAAACCTATCCCACATTCAAAGGCATCAATGTATCATCAACATATACTGATCTGCTCACTTAGCTGATACCAGGGTTCCCCCCAACCTCACTGGACACCTTTTGGAGTTAAGTTGCAGACATGATAGTACATGCATGTCTTAAAAACAAGAACATTTTCCTAGAGCCACAACATCATTATCACACCTAAGACAATTTTCCAATTGTTTGAGAATATCTTTTATGGCTGCTTTTTCCCTGCAGTCCAGGGTCTAATCAAGGTACAGACATTTCATTTGCTTTATGTCTCCTTAGGTGTTTTTTCAGTCTGAAATAGTTTCTCCTCTTTTTGGTTTTTCACAGTACTTTCTATTTTAAAGAGTCCAGGCCAATTATCTGGTAGGATATTCCACATTATGGATGTGTCTGGATGTTTATGATTTCATTCATGATAAATATTTTTGTAAGAATCTTCCATATTGTTCTTATGACATCACACCAGAAGGCACATGATGACAGTTCTCATTATTGGTGATGGTAATTTAACACCTGTGTAAGGTCGTGGCTGCAGCTCTCATGGGAAAATACATGAAATCAGTAAGTGATTTATGGGGTAATATGTTGGGTCCATGTAAACATCCTGCCCCCCAAAACAGGAAACTGTTTTTATATACACTTGTTACTTTTTCAGACTACAGGACTTCAGAGAGAAATAAACTCACTCTAATCTTCAAACCTATGTTTCACTAGGGACAAAAATATCTCCCTGCCAGGTCTATGGTAAGGATAATGATATCAACTGAATTGTGTGTCCCCTCCAAAATTCTTATGTTGAACCCTAACTTAAATGTGACAGCATTTGAAGGGGGAGCCTCTGGGAGGTAATCAGGTTTAGATGAGGTCATGAGGGTGGGGCTTTCATGATGGGACTAGTGGCCATATAAAAAGAGACACCAGACAGCTAGTCTCTCTCTGTCTGCCATGTGACACAGCAAGAAGGTGCCAGCCAGGAAGAGGGCTCTCATCAGAACCAGACCATGTTGGACTTCCAGCTGCCAGAACTATGGGAAAATACATTTCTGTTGGTTAAGCTACCCGGTCTATGGTATTTTGATATGGCAGCCCTAGCTAAGACAGGTTAAATGCTAAAATCCTCATGACAATCTCTGGAACATTATTTGATTCAGAGTGTAATACAATTCTTTTCTACAATCTGAGATTTCTGGAGGTTTTCTTGAGCCGCCAAGATAGAGGGCAGGGCTGAGACAGTGAGTAACCTGGCAAGTTTTGTCCCTGTTCTCTTAGTAGACTAACTAAACTTCTCAATGTGAGGGCTTCACACAGGAGGACTATCTGGTCCCAGCCCAGGCAAGCCATGGCCAACCTAAAAGCATGGCCTAATGCTGGCCCCTTGGTCCACACTGAAAATGTTGAGGGGACAGACAGAATGTGTTTATAACTTATTGCTGCCTCTTACTTGCTGTTAAGACCCTGAGCATTTTATGATCCCCCCGTAAGCCTCAGTTTCCTTATCTGTTACAGGGGGATATTAATTGTACTTGTTCATAGAGCTGTTATGAGGATTAAGTAAAATAGCATATTGAGGCTACTGCAGAATGTACAGTATGTGGTAACCAATCAATAAACATAGGAAAGAACGGGCTATTAGAAATAGTGGTAAAAGACAAAAAATCCTGACATTGTACAAGGTCAGGGGCTCCTCGACAGCTCATGTCCTGGTACTGCAGTCCACGCGGGGGCTCTGCATGCCTGTTTCCTGCAGACACCAGTGTGAACAAGGAAGACAGGAGCCCGGCCTGATACAGCTTATATTCTAGTGGAATACCGATACAGAGGCAGATGTACTGTGATACATGCTATGAAGAAAACGAACAGAAGCCGTGACAGAGGCTAATGCTGGGGAAGGGAGTCTGTTGCTGGTGTGGTCGGAAGGGAGCCTCTCAGAGCGCTGACCTGTAGGATGACACCAAAGGATGAGGGCCAGCTGTGCAAAGAGACCGACATCTGGACAGGGGAGCAGCAAGCACAAAGCCCCGCAGTGGGAAGTGCAGGCAGGCTAGGGGAGCAGAACGCAGGGCTCGGGGCACCTGGGGCCTAGTGAATGAGAGAATGAGAGGAGGTGGGAGTGGCCAGCACACGCCTGATCACACAGGGCCCTGTAGGCAGTAGAAAGCATGATGGGAAGCCACTGAAGGTTTTTTTAAAATTTTGGTAGAATAGGCATACCCCCAAATTTACCACTACAACCATTTTTAAGTATATAGTTCAGGGGCATTACATACATTCACACTGTTGTGGATTCATCACCACCATCTACCTCCAGAACTCTTTCATCTTCCCAACCTGAAATGCTACCCATTAAACAAGAGCTCTCTGCTCGGCACTTCCCCAGCCACTGAAGGGTTTTAAACAAGGAGATACTCTTAACCGGACTGACATGCTGAGAGGATTACAAATGAATAAAAGTGAATGGAGTGGAAATGGCAAATGAATCACGGCAAGGCACCCGCAGGAGTAGGCAGAGCAGCAGAGAGGAGAGGAGATGGAGGAACACAGGCAGATCTGAGCACGGAGGCGATGCAGGCAGGATTCCACTGCAGACCACTCCCTGCTCCCTGCAGTGGCACTGGTGGGGGGTGCTGGCAGTGGGAGGTACTCACAGCTGACCTGGGAGCCCAGCTTGTGCTCCCAGACGGCATGCAGCTGCTGATACTCCTGCTGTGCAAGCTCCAGGCGCTGCTGCTTCACCTGGTAGATCTCCTTCTGAGCACTCAGGGCCTCCTGGGCCACCACCAGGTAATCTTTCAGCATATGCTCCTGCTCCCGACGCCATTGTACCCGGGGGTCCTCGATCTGAGTGGTTTCTGGAAAACACCACAGAGACCCTGGGTCAGCAACCTCACAAATATCATTTGGGTTGGTGACCCGTTGGAATCCACTATCAGGGAAAAAAAAGCACAATAAAGAAAGAATCACAATATATGTGAATGGGCTAAACTTACTATTGAACAACAGAGATTCTCATTAGGTTAGGCAAATAACCATGAAATAAACCAGGATGTTTTAAAAAAAAAAAAAGGTCAATCTGTGAGAACAGCCAGGAAAAGGAACAGGTTTGAGTTTTAATCTAGACAGAGAGGCTCAAGGACATTACAGATGCTTAAGGTCACCTGTTTTGGCCAAGAATAAAGGAAAGTGAAATAAATAACATTCCAGAGGATATGAAGAAATAGGCAACTCATACCCTGCTAGAAATGTAAATTAGGACAGACTTTGAAGATGGCTACCTGGCCATGCAAATTAATGACCAATTATTCATCCTATAGTAATTTATTAAAAGTAATAAAAAATTCGGGCCAAGATGCATTTGTACAAAACCATAATAATAATGAATATAAATAACAAGCACTTATTTAATGTTTACTCTGTTCCAAGCACTGTTCTAAACACTTTATATCTATTTACTTCTTCAATCCTTACGCTAACCCTATAAAGGAGATTCTATTATTACCCCCATTATACAAGAGAAAGCCCAATTAGAGCGAGGTTAAGTAACTCAATCAAGGTCACACAGGAAGTAACTGCTCAAGTAAGTATGCTATTGTAAGTCTGGGGAGAGGAAATCCTGGGGCAAAATACCTCTAAAACCCAAAATCAGTCAAAGGGAGAAATAAAGTTTAAAATCCATTCATTGCTTACAAAACTGCAGTCCCGCCCATTTCTCCTTCTCAAGCAGCAGCAAAAGCAGCCCTCCCCCTCACCTCTCAGGTACAGTTAAGCCCTCCGTTGCCCAGGTAATTACCCATTGATATGAAGATGAACTTCTCCACCCCTGAGGAAAGATGCAAATGCACTAAAGCCATACTTCTTTCCAAGTCTGAACGCCTGTTGACATGCAGATGTACGAAAGCCGGGCAGGATATTCTGGAAATGTTAAAATTTTACCCACAGCTATATTTATATAATATACTAACACAGCCATAAAAATAATGTCTTTGAAGAGAAGTTAATAAAATAGAAAGGTGCTTATGATACAAAAGTGAGTGAAACTCCAGGGTGCAAAACTGCATAAATAATTTTTGATTTATCAAAATAAATATGTACATTCTCAAAAAGTTTCGGAGCCAATTTAGCAAATTACTAGTGGTATATAGGTAGGGTATTTTTTCATTTTTTAAATTATTCAAAATTATGTGTGCAACTAAGTACATTCAGTGATAATTGGAAAAAAAGTAAAAAACAAAAAAAAGACATTTTAAAAAGGGGTAGCTAAGCAGACATGGAAGAGGTCAAAGCAATGTCAAAGAATCACTGCCCATCAACTGTCAATCCCTCAGCCATTTCCCAGTTGATGGGTGGGTGGGGTTAGCAGTGATTAACATATCAGAAATGGTACAATCATGGCCATGAGGTGAAAGCAGCCTGCCCATAGTTTTTGCTTAACTCAAAGTGTTTTATTAATTTTGAACTGGTCACTGGCATGTCAAAGCAATAATATTTATACATTAAAATCCTGATCTCTGGACTTTTCTTGATGGTTCAGAAGATCTGGCCACCTTGGGTCCATAATTTGCCACAGACCCTAGCACTCCACCAGCTGATCATTGGTCTGCTTCATTCACTAAGGTCATTGTCTGCCTCTTTCTGTAGGCCCTTTAGCTCTCATTCCTCCTGAACAGGCCCAAACAAGCATCTCCAAAGAAAGAAAGGAGAGAGAATGACCACAGAGGCAGCAGGGCCAAGTTCTCATCCCCACCAATAGTGCTGTGTTACAGTGGGCAGGCTACTTAACCTCTCTGAATCTACTCTGTCATTCTTAAAGAGGATAATGGGCCCTGCCTCAATGCTTCCCATGAAGCTGTAAGGTCCTTATGTCCAGGTAAAGTAAACAAATGATGGTGAGAGTAAAGCCAGAGCTATTCACTGGAACCAGTTTTTGAATCGTCTGTGAATAGCAGTTCTTCAAGCTCCTCTTCCCTCTTTTTCTGGGAAAGAAAATGAAGTCTGGAGATTGCTGGCAGGGGCCACAGGATTGTTCCCTATACATAAAGTTTTGTAACCCTTCAACCAAGAAGGAGGGAGGAACATTTGCAAGAAAAGATAGAAAGAGAGGAGGACAGAATTTCTAAGGCTGGGCTAAAGGGTGGCTGCTGTGAGGCCCCATGTCCCGGGAGCAGATGTGGATCCCCTCAGGGTTGGTGACTCCTGGGTCCCCCTCAAGGGCTGGCCTCAAACCTCGAGCTGATACAGGTCACAGAAAATAAACTTGGCTTGTCATGGCCAGGCTGGAGACGCTGTTTAAAGTTTGTAACTTCTAAAATTTTACACTTCTGGGGAAAAATAATGAAAAACACAAAAAAAGGAAAATCCCACTGGGATAAAGTGACGGTTCCTATAGCCAGGATCCTTACCTGAACCTAAACTACTTGATGATGTGACTGGCCTGCTGCTAGGCTATTGCTTCCACTCCTGTAGGCAATAAGCTATTATTGACTGAGTCACTATATAAAGAGCTCTGCCCAGGGCTCTGGGTGACATGGTGGCACACAGCTGCAGGAGAGTAGCTGGAGTGGTGGCAGCACAGAGGACAAAGACTGAGACGGCTGCTGGGGCAGAGAGGCCCAGAGGCAGAGACCGGCTTGCTGCATGCAGACTCGCTCTAGGACAGGATTCTAGTGATTGACCTGCTATGGTGGGAATAAAGTTGGGTATAAACCCTTTCCCAAGAATGTTCCATTGTCATTTTTTGGTCTCATTGAACCCATAGTTCACTTGCCCAGGGCTGAAACCCATTGACAAGACAGATGGAGACTCTCTTATTTTATAAATTTACAACGGTAGAATTATGAGAATTTACTCTCACCATCACTTGTTTACTTTACCTGGGCATAAGGGCCTTACAGCTTCATGGGAAGCATTGAGGCAGGGCCCATTATCCTCTTTAAGAATGACAGAGTAGATTCAGAGAAGTTAAGCAGCCTGCCCACTGCAACACAGCATTATTGGTGGGGATGAGAACTTGGCCCTGCTGCCTCTGTGATCATTCTCTCTCTTTCCTTTCTTTCTTTGGAGATGCTTGTTTGGGCCTGTTCAGGAGGAATGAAAGCTAAAGGGCTTCTGCTCTCCTGCAGCTTTGTGCCACTGTGACGCCCAGAGCACTAGGCAGAGCTCTTTACATACAGTTAATAACAATGTATTGCCCACACGTGTGCAGTGAGCTAGCCGACCAGGGACAGGTGAGAATCCTGGCTATAGGAATCTTCACTTTATCCACACCATCTCTCTAATCCCTCCTCAGACGTAACTGCTGTTAGGAGTTTTACACACCAAGAGAGATTGACCTGTGATTATATGTCAATCTCTTCATACATACGTGTCTATACACACAAACTTAGTCTTGATGCAACATGGTCCCATGTCATACATATTGGTCAATCTGCTTTCATCTCTAAATGATGTATCAATTCATCCTTCCCTGTAGATGCATAAAGATTCACCTCACATTTTTTTCAGTTTTATTACTATTTTTTATTTTTAATTAAAAATTTTTTTTAATTCATATAAATGGTTGCATAGTATTCCATGGTATTACAGTTTATTTACCGTAGGATATTAATAGTTTCCCAGACCACCACTGGGAAACATTTGGACTGTTTTCAGCTCTTTTGCTAACACAGTGAATGCTGCAGTGAGGGTTCTCAAAGACATAATTTCTACGAACTTGCGTGATTAATTCTGCAGGCTTGTCTCACCTGCGAGGGAATTGCTTCCGAGGCAAGTTCAGTCTGGATTGGATGAGACTGAGTAACAACAGAACATTAGGGGTAAAAGGATTCATAGGTAGCATGGTGACAGCAGAGTGCTGGAATTATGTCTGCCTCTGAGGCAGCCTGCATGCAGCAAGCCCTTCTCCAACTCTGACTCCAGGCACAGCACCAGGTGGGGCTCTCCACATAGTAACACCAACAATAATGGCTCATTGCCAACAGGTGTGGAAACAGTAGCCTAGCAGCAGGCCAATTACATCATCAAGTAGTTAAGGGTCAGGTGAGGATCCTGGCCATAGGGTATACACATTTTACATTGTAATAGATACTACCAAATTGCCTTCTGAAAGGTTGCACCTGTTTTTATTCTCACAGATGGCTTATGAGAGTGTCTTTTCCCCCCAGATTCTCAGCAAAACTGCTCTATTAAAAAAAAAAATGGTACTTCGTCTAGTAATTTTAGGTCCTGGCAGTGTATTAGAATTAGCTGAGGTGCTTCAAAAAACAACACAAAAAAGCCTGAACCCTGCCCCAGAACACTTCGGTCAGTTTCAAGGAGTGTGGCCAGGCATTGGTAGCTTTAAAAGCTTCCCCAGGTACTCTGATATGCAGACATAGCTGAGAATGCCTGACTACATGTTAGAATCACGTGGGGAAATTTTAATGCTCCTGATGGCCAGCCCACTCCCCTGGACCAATTACGTTCAAATCTCTCTTACATTCGGATATCTCAGGGTGGGAAGGAGGCAATGGAGATTTGCAGAGATTCCCAAGTAATTCCAATGTGTCACCAAAGGTGAGAACCCAGGTGGGCTGACCAGTCACTAAATCTTCACAGCAATGTGACGCTGAGCTCAAGGTAAGATAAACGCAACCTGCTGGAGGGCTGGGCCCTGGACAAGTTCCCCAGGCACTCCGGGATGGACCCTCCCCATGGTGCTCTGGGTTTAATCTGAGAGTGACACCCTCCCTTTGGCTGAGGTCCTGCTCTTTGGAATATAAAACTACGTGACGGCCTTAAGTAAAGGCTGTCTTGGCTACCATTTTTGATGGCCAAGGCTCTCTTTTGTAGTAGAAATTGAAAGATAGATGGATATACAGTAAACACAGCACAAAACCACACACCAGAACACTGGTCTCAACTTGCCTGTATGTTGGAATTACACCAGAGATTTCCATTTCATTGGCCTGCAGTATGAAGTGGGCATCAATATATTGCTAAAATCAACTTTATTGAGGCATACTTTACACACAATGAAGTATAGCCATTTAAAATGTAGAGTTCAATACATTTTGACAAATGTAAATATCATATGCCACCATTTGAATCAATGTGTAAAAAAACACATCCTTTACCCCCACGATCTCTGTGCTCTTTCCATCAGTCACCTCCACCCTCCCCTTCCTCTGGTTCTGTCTGGTTTAGAATTTCCTATCAGTGGATATACTACATGCTTTGAGTCTCACTTCTTTTGCTCAGCATAAGGCTTTTGAGACACATTTACGCTGTTGTACAGTTGTCCGTTTATTATATTCATGCAATAGAATATTATTCAGCAATATCACAATTCACTTTTTAATAATTTTTAGATTATTTTCAGTTTGGAATTATTATGAATAACTATAATAAACATGCCTGCATAAGTCTTTGTTTGCATAAGTCTTTGTATGAGTATATGTTTCTCTTAAGCAAAACTATCTAGGGGGAATTATTAAAATTAATTTTAAAAAATTTAAGTAAAAATACCTAGGGAATTGCTGGGATATATGTTAAGTATATGCTGAATTTTATTAAAAACTGGCAAACTGTTTTCCAAAACTGTTCCCATTTACACTGTCACCAGTCGTGTGTTAATAAAGGTCCAGTTCCTCCACATCCTTGCCAACCATTGGGATTGTCAATCTTTTTCCTTTTAGTCACTATAATGGGTATGTAGGGGTATCTCCTTATAGTTTTAATTGTACTTCCCTAAAGACTGATGATGTAAAGCATATGTTTATGGGTGTATTGACTATTTGTATGTCTTTAGTGAAGCATCTTTTAAAATCTTTTGCCCGTATTTTTTATTAGCTTGTTGTGCTTCTTACTATTAGGCTGTAGGAGTTCTTTATACATTCCTGATGTTGCTCTTTTGTCCGATATATGTACTGCAAATATCTGTGGCTTGCCTTTTCAGCTTTTTAATGGTGTCTTCTGAGAAACAGTGGTTTAAATTCGATGAAGCCCAATTTATTAATTTTCTTTTAGGGTGAGTGCTTTTGTGTCTTGTCCAAAAAAAAATAATAATAATAATTGCCGACCCTAAAACCTTGCAGATTTTATCCTACATTTTCTTCTGGATATTTTCTAGTTGTAGCTTTTATGTTTAGGTCTATGATCTATTTTGAGTTTATTTTTGCATATAGTATGAGGTGGAGAAGTGGAGGTGTATTTTTTCCATGTGAATAGTGGTTGTGTCAGCAACTGTTGAAAAGACTTCCTTTAGGGCACTGGGCTTTTTAAAAGCTCCCTAGGCAGCTGTGTTAGCTGTTGTTCATCCTGAACCAGTCACCCAGTGGGTATCTCCCGAGCCCAGCTCCTGCTGACACTGCCTTTCCATTAGTCTGTCTCACCAGAACTCATAACTTTATACCTGGGCAAGATCTTAGAGGTCGCCTTGACCAAATGTTTGTTAGTTCTTGTTTTATTAAAGCTAAACATGAACATAGTTTGAGCTGTCAGCATGTTACGCATGGCTACGTAAAACATCTTTCCTCAGTCCTCTTATCCCTCGTCAAAAGACAGCGACTCCAACAAATATTTAGTTGAGCCCAGCCATCACTGAGAGCCATGTCTCCATCCTCCCTCATGCTCCAAACCTCCACCTACAAACAGACTGCACACACAGTCTCCAAAAGCCTACATCTTCACCATACTCAGGAGCAATTTACACATTCCATACCCCACCTCCTCAGCATACCACACACCTGCTTTCTACACGCACCACACACACACCCCCACATGGCAAACACTACTGTATTCATCAAGGACTTTAACAACAACTGTGTGAAAACAACTGAACACCTGAAGAACATCCTACCTTGTTATTACACAAACAAATAACAAAGTAACAGTTTAAACCTATGATGAATGTGTCAAGAATTAAATAAATGAAAATAGCTCCATACTGGTCAAGGTGTGACGAAACAGTACCTTATTGCTGTGGTAATACAGATTTATACAATCTCCCGGAAATACTTATCCATCTAGGAATATGTACCAGAAGTCTCAAAAGTGTTCATAACCTTTCACTCAATAATCCTATATTTGGAAATACAACTTCAGGAAATTATCACAAAGGAAAAAGCAATATGGGTAAAGATTCTCCTCCTAGTGATCCTATTTATAACAAATAAAGGGAAATAAATCAAAAGGTCAGCAATAGGAGTATTACAGTACATTCATTTTATGTATTCAAATGCACTGACACATCTATTTGGTGTTTTAAAAATGACAAATGGCATCTCTCAAATATTCATGATATAGTATGAAAAGAAAACAGCAAATCACATATTTGATTATGACTTTAAACCATCTAATCATGACAGATGTAATTAGTCAGTGGGAATACTGAATACTGACATATGAAAAAATGAAAACACGTTCTGTTTTAGAAAGAGTTGTCTGTATTTGCTGTTTCTAATTCCTCCCCTCCGTTTTCTTTTAGGATCACTGTAGTCATGCTTTTGCCCAAGTCCTCGTCCAAAGTCAGGGTCACAGTGTCAGCTTAGTTGCTGAATCGGTTACTTCTCAGTCCTCTTCTATTCGATTTGTCAGAAGCCTCTCTCGGGGCTGACTGCCCTTCTTCACGTGGCTGTCGGGACACTCCTGGCTTTCCCCCTTCTGATCACTCCTCAGAAACGTTTGTTTTCCTCTTCTCTGCATCCTCTTACTGTCTGGGACCCCAAGGGCTCATTCCTTGGTCCTCTTCTCTGTCTATTCCTTTGGTGATCTCATCCAGCTTCACATCTTTAAATACCATCTATATGCCAACCACTCCCAAATACGTATCTTCAGCCTTTTTTTCAGACTCCAGATTCCACTATCAAACTGACCTGAAATACCTTCTCTCAGTTTTGTAACATGGAAGACTTGATGTGTGCAGACGGACTCCTGTTCTTCCTTCCTAAACCCAGTCCTCCTGTAGTTCTCGCTGTTAAATCGATGGCAACTTCATCCTTCTGGTTGCTCAGGCCCAACAAGGGTCACCCATTCCTCCTTCTTATTAAATCTACCAGAAATCCAACAGAAACGTTGGCTCTATCTTGGAAATAATTCCATCATCTGGCCACTTCCCACCACCTCCACTGCTACAGCCTTGGCCTGGGAACTGTTTTCTGCCACCTGGACTTTGCAATGGTCTCTCAGAAGTCTCCTTGCTTCTGTCCTTCCCTTAAGGTCTACTCTCAGCAAGGCAGCCAGAGTGACCCTTTTAAGACAAAGCAGATCATGCCACTTGGCTTGAAGCCCTCCAATAGCTCCCATCTCATATGCAGTAGAAGCTATAGCATGTAAGGCAGACCACATTCCATCCATGCCCTGCTGCTCTCTGGCCCGATGTCCTTCTCCCTGCTTCCTTACTCTGCTATGTGCACACCTGCTTCTATGCCACCCCTTGAGCAAGCTAAATGTGATCACACCTTAGAGTTTTTGCACTATCAACCCTCTCTACTTGAAATGTTCCCTCACCTCCATCAGGTTGTAGCTCAAATCTGTTCCCAACAAGGTCTTCCTGCAGACCATTATCACCATCCTTCTCCCACCACCCTTAAACACACTCCAGCACACCTTAGCCCCCCACTCTATTTCCTCTTTTTCTCACAATACTGATAATTTTCCAATACACTACATAATCTGCTTATTTATTCTGTTTATTTTCTTTCTCTTCTGCCAAAATGAAAGTTCTATAAGGGCAAGGGTCATTGCTATTTTGCACTATTGTGTATCCAAAGTTCCCAAAACAATGCCCGGAACACTGCAGGTGGTCAATAAATGTTGAATGAGTGAATGCTAGATAGTGGTCTTAACTTGTTCCAATCTACTGTATCCATAACTCTGAAGAGAATGATTTCAATGAACAATACACACACAGAGGATTGGTCCAAGTCCAAAGTTCTGAATTCTTGGGCCTTGAGGGTCCTATTCATTCTGTGCTGTTATCACTGGCTCTGTCTGCAGAGGTGGTACCCTCCACCCAATGAAAGCACCTTCAAACCAAAAGGAAACCAGTAAAACTACCAGAGTTCTTCTGTTGTGCACCCCATTTCCTCACAGCCCCCCACACCCCTTTTCTGCTCTCACCCCCTCAAGGATAAACTATGCCACTGACTGCTGCTACTCCTTCCTTCTCTCTGTTTCTCCAACAACTCCCAGAAGTACCTTAAAATCCCACTCCCTCCATCAGATTTTAATGAGGGGAATGCGCTCAGCAATTAGCAACAGGAAAGGGCTGATTAGGGTTCCTGCACATCAGTGTTTAACCCAGCATACCATGCAGCCCTCCAAGCATTAACCTCATTCCCCGTACACACTCAATTAGGCATATTTACTTCTCATTATCCAGTATGCAATCACGAGTGCTAATAAAAACCTCTGCTACCACCAACAATGCAATTCATGCCATTAGCTGTCTCTCAAAAATCCTTCCACGCTTTGGTGCCAACAACAGTCTTCTCATTCATCCATTTAGTCATGCATTCGTGTATATATGCCCTTTTCTACTTAGCAAAGGTCAAGTACACACCTACTATGTGTCTTACCGGGCAAAGGCCGGGAACTAGAGAGATCAATTAGATACTTTCCTGCTCTAGACAAACTTAAACAAGAGGTAAAGGGTTATCTACCTCTTTGTGATTGTGAGTGATGAGGGGCACAGCAGAGGGGTGGCTGGGTGCTCCTGAAACCCCAAGGAGGAAGTGGATAGGGAAGTATAACTGTGTTCCCAGTGCCAATTTAATTCTCAGCTCTGCCGTGTTGTAGCTCTGAGCATTGGGCCATCAATTACTACCTCTAAGTCCCATTGATGAGATGGGGCTATCATCCCAACACCCACAGGGTGGTGGGGAGGACCAAATGAGATGATGCCCACCAGGCGCATAGCCCAACGCATGGCACACAGTATAGGCTCAGTCAACTGGGGCTACCAGGATTTGGGGCCTTGTGTGCTCAGCCTTCAGGATTTGCCAAGCATCTCCCATTTCATTCCGTTCTCCTCTTGCCTGAAGGGCTAAAGGGAATTCTACATTCAGAAGGTTGACAGTGAGACAAAAAATCCTCTTTCCTCTGTACACCTGGACAAATGGCATAGCAAATTTCAGAGGGCAGGAATAGTTGTGGCCAGAAGGTACACAAGAGATGAGGCCCAAATACACATCAACTCTCCCTGGCTGGGAGAGTGCGGCCCGGGCTCCTCCACCTGTCAGACAACATGCTTCTCCCTCCCCCAGCCGTTTCTCTATCATAGTCCTAGAGACAGAGACACTAGGAATCTTCATTCTGGACCAGGATACTTGGATCACAGATGGGAAGTGAGGGTAGGCTGACTGGTATGATGGGCTAGACATGCACACTCTCATTATGAATCCACTGTGGACACATATGTGTGCACGCTGCAGGGGACTCACTGAGGCTCTGGCTGCCCCAAAATGGTCGGAAATGACACATCTGCCTTATATGAAAAAAATCTGTATGCACATATGTTTAAAAAAAAAAGAATATATGCACATATACATATAAACACCTATGACTGGGAAACTTCTGGAAGGATTTACAAGAAATTATTCGCAAGTGCTTGCCTCTGTAAAACTGGGGAGAGGAGTTGTGAGAAGGGGATTTTTAGATTCTATTTAAAACCCTTCTTAACTGTTATTTTGTGTGAGCATATAATATCTATCTATATCTACATTGACAGCTCTCTCTAACTCTATATAAAACAAAACAGTCTGGCTTTAAGAGCCTCTGATGGTAGCTCTTACAGCCTTGGGGGTGGGCGCAGAGGTAGAGGGAATGGAGTAAGGGGACAAGGAAGGGAGGCCAGCCAGGAACTTACTGGTGTTGTGGTCTATGAAGTAATCTCCAACCTGTGGGTCATACGCCTCTTCCCATCCTAGCGGCAACTCATCACTAATGCAGTCAGCAAAGGTGAGCGGTTTGGTGTACCTGGCAAAGGAGAGGACAAACAGAGTCCATCAGCCTACAATCTCCAAGGTCCTACAACTGGCTGCTTCTCTCAGCCTCCCTGCTCCTCTGAGCTGGCCCAAAAGACCTGGAAACTGCACTGACACCAGCTCTGTGTCCCCATTGTCCCAGTAAGGTGAACCCATGGCTGCAGCAACAATGTCATATCACCCAGGAGGGAGGCAGGGAATCTGGGTTCCAGCCCCAACTTTGCCACTAACTGAGGAGTGATTTGAGGAAGTTGTCATCCTCCTCTGGGCCTCTCTTCTGCTTTTCTGGGAAAGGGCTTGAGGCCAAGTCTTTCTTCTGGACTAGCACTCCGGCTCTCTCTGGCTTCCCCACCTACAATGTCCTGGCCCACCTCGAGCCCAGTCTTCACTCTAGCTCTAGCCTGTCTTTGTCACGCCCACCTCCCCTCTAGAAAGCTGGTGTCCTACAGCAACTAGAGGAGCAGATTCCCATCCCTGGAGGTCTGGCCAAAAGCAGTCTCACTTGCTTCCTGAGTCAGCTCCCAAATGCCTATACCCACTGCCCTCCTTCGATAGACAATCCAGGCCAAACTGATCATTTAGCAATAACCACCCTCCTAAGTCCCCATTTTGTGGCGTGTGGAGTGGTGGTAATCATCTGGCCACGGTGGCTAAATCAGACAGACACATCACCCACCTACACAAACAAAGGCTTTTCAAGGCTAGAAACTACCACACACCATTTCAGCATGAGTGCAGTGCATTTAGCATGAGGTCAAGCATTTTACCCAGCGTGCAGGAAGCCAGGAATCTAGATATATGTAAGTCAGCATGTGGCCCCTCCAGACAGCCCCTTTGCTTTCATCCCATTGCTGCCTCTGCCTAAAATACATATTCTAATATTACCCATCTCCTATCTGCTCCCAACCCCCACCTTATTCTGGAAGCCCAAAGGCTCTGCTTCACCACTCTTTTGACAGATTGGCAAGCTGAGGTAGAGTAGGACAGGGAGAAAGATAACGGGTATGGGGTCTCAGGTTCCAGACCAAGAGCTTCCCTCCAAGCCGCAGGAAACTATCCCCTCTCTTATCCTGTGCAATCTCTCTCCCTCTTAAACCCATTCCAAATCAAACTTAGAGCAAAATACATGGGGAAAACAGAAACACTGAAAGAACCCCCGGTGGACAGGACCTGGTGTGTTCATGTACCCCAGGGTCAGGTGGGCTGTGCAAAATATCTATTGCCTAAATGAAAGGATAATCCAAACACTTCTATTAGTAATTTTCTGTTGTTTTGTGGGAGACGATGAGGATGAATCCAGTGGCACAGATGATATGCAACAGACTAAACCTCAAATAAGGATTCAGTAAGTACCCCTTTATTGGCTGCGTGAGTCTGACAACTTACTTAACCTTTCTGAGCCTCAGCACTTTTATCTGAAAAGTGGAGATAATAATCACCACTCTCCAGGTTGCCGCGTGGGTTAAATAAGGCCATGTTTGTAAGAGCATTTAGCACAAATTATGTTGCAAACGATGCTCAAAAAATGAGTTATTATTAGCTTGCTTTCTCTGGAGGGGAAACCCAAGGCAGTAACCCTCAAAGACTAAGTAACATTCCCAATGTCGGTGACAAAGCAGGATTGCAAGCAAGGAAATGTGTCTCCAGAACCCTTGCTCTGGGCTAAAGGGTTCTCTTGAAAGTTGGCTTACTTCTTCAATGCATCTCCTGAGCCCCAGGGAAATCATAAGCCACTGCCTTGGAGTAAAAGGGAGGAAAACGTGGAGATGACACACAGGTGCTGGGAACTCTCCTCAGCTAAGAGTACTCTTCAGTCTGGATGAAGTTTCTGCAAAGTTGTCCCCAGTCCACTGCATCTCCACTTCATGTCCTGCCTAGACTTCAGAAACCAAAGGACACATCCTGTGAGGCCTCCCGACCCAAACACTTCTCTAAGTGGCTTATTCCCTTCTCCTTATGGAGAATGAAGACCAGTGACCAAGAGCCAAATCTTATTCAACATTTTACCCAAGAAATCTTTGAAAGGATCTCTGTGGAAAAACTGCACACAGGCCAGGTTACTCTGTTACTGAGGAAAGATAAATCTGTGACCTCCCTTCCTGGCTCATTCCTCTCCCTGCCCTCTGCCCTGAAAGCTCTGCCTGCCAGCCCGGGTGCAGAGACATAAATCTTATTATATATACAGTTTACAACCCAGAACACCAAGAAGACACATCCCTTCCTGACAGTGCCCATGGATCTGCGCATGCATCATCACCTTTCAAAATTCCTCCCTGGAGATTAATTAAATGATTTCATCAATGGTGCATGTAAGCAAAAGAATCCTATGTCCCCTACAATTGGTGCTCAACTAATCCTTGCGGAATAGGTGAATACAATAATGAATATATAGAACAAAAAATAATGTAGCATTCCATACTCTAACATGGACGGATGCTCTCAATATACTGAGAAAAACAACATTATTGAAAAGAGAAAATCCACAGATACTATTGTAGTATGACATTTTGCCTAAAATGTGTGTTTGTGTGTGTGTGTGTATGTATACAAGAGAAACTGGAAAGATATACATTAAAATGATATCCACCAGAAGGATTTTAATGTAATTCCAAATCTTTTTCTTTCTCTTTGCTAATTTCTCTGTCGTGTTCATATATCAACATAATTAAAATACTTAATAACAGCTAAATGTAGGTCTAGATGCAAGTTATGCAGCTTATGTTCCCTCTCTGGGTAATAGGGGCTCTAACTGCATGTTACAAATGAGAAACATGCTCAAAATCACGTAGGTAGTAAACCCCAGAGGCATAACCTGAAGCCCCACTGCCTGATTCCAAAACCTGAGCTTTGCTAATCAAATTTAATAAGACCAAGTGAGTCTCAGAACAACCTGGAATGCAGCATAAGCTATGTCAGAGATAAAGATGATGAATCTGGAGCAGAGGGATGTCTGAAACAAGCAAAAGGCACTGGTGCTTTAGCATGTTTGCACCTTTGGTTATCTGTGTCTTGGTACAAAGATATTCAACAGACTTGGATAAGCCACGGCTGCTCGCTTCTTAATGAAAAGATGAGCAAATGTTTTCAAGTCATCGATACAAGTGATGCACTGAGTTCTCTGTGTGTGAGGATGGGGCTTAGTGTGGAGATAGGACTGAAACACCAAAAATCATCACTTTTCCAGAAACCATTAAATCCATTGGTTGCTCAGCCTTAGACACTGCAAAGTGTCTGAAAAAATGTTAAGCTCCAAGCCTCAGTGAGGTGAAGGGCATGTAGACACCCTGTGAGAGGCGGGAGGTAGGGGGCTGAGATGCTGATTCCCACTTGTAGCAAATGCAGACATTGTGCCCAACAGAGACAAAGAAGAGTGATCTGCGAGGCCCAAAGTCAGAGGAAGATGGCACAGGAGAAAGGAAGTCTTTGGTCTGATATTCAGGTTTCCTTTCGATGCGCTCATCGGGGGAAAGCCAGAGGGCTGATATCCTGACTCCCAGAGCTCTTCCGTGGGAAAGAGAAAATCTATTGGAGAACTATGCAAGTTACAAGAAATCTGGACAGCAAGATTCTCTCTGGAACAAATGCCAAGAGGGAGATGAATTATTCAATGTGCAGGGATGTGTCATTCAGAGAATCAGGATGAAGAGAAGTGTTTTTAGCTGCATGAGGATTAAACACACACACGTATACACATGTGCACACATTCACTCTTCCTGCCAGAGAGAGGAACTGTCTGTTTGAACCAGTCCCCCCGGGAAATTGTGGGTGCTTCTCTGGCCTGCACTGTTTCCCCTTGGGCAAGTGCCAAGAATGTGAGCTGGGAAGAGATGTCCGCTTTCAGATGTGGCCAGGACTTGAGGCCCTGCCTGGAAATCCCAGCCCCCACTCTCCAATGAAGCGATTCACCCCAATCCAGCCTCCAGCCTCCAAGTCCTGGGATGCTGAAAAACCCCAACCATGAAATCAAATGACCCAAATGCTGGAGGGGCGAGAGGGAGGGAGGGAGGGAAGGAAAGGAACCAAGCAAGAACTAGTTCTGCCTCTTCTTAATCACAAATCTCTGAAGGAACACAAACATTCCCGAATGTTTCACAACAGGAAAACAGCCCAGATATGCTGCCTTGGAGACAGGTAGGTTCTGCTGGGACCACCCTACGGGGAGCACAACACACAGGCCTCTCACCTTCTGCCCCCTGCACGCTGCTTTCCTAGGGTCTATGGGAGAGGCTCGGGGAGAAATCTGCCTCGGCTGGGTGGCATTCGGAATTCAGATAGGGCATCTTCTCTAAGGAGGCAGCTCAGAGAAGGAGCAGAAAACCTTTTGCCAAGTCTAACACTGGGTGGTGATTCTCTGGGGACTGAAGCACGGGTAACGTAACTTTCATGTTCCCAGTGCTTCCCGAGCAATCTGAATGCTTCCCACAGTACCATCTTCACAGCCGTCCAGCAGGATGCTGGCCCCTGACCCAGCTCTCAGGGCCAGCTGGGCAGGATCACTTTCCAAAGAGCTCTCTAGACTCCAAGCCAAGAACTGTCCAAACTTTCAGCTGAACCTCTCTTCTGCCCCAGCTCAATAAGCAGGCCAGTTCTTCCACCCCAGGGTGTTTCCCATGCATAGTTCAACTATGCATTGCACAACTCCTGACTACACGCCTTCACCTCTGGGCCCTTCAGAGCACCATTTCTAAGCAGCCCCTTCCCTCCTTTGATTCAGTTCCTTCAAACACCTTTCTTCACATGTCTCACAAATCTGGGCACGATAAACATAACCATCTCATGAGTTTGTTAGTAGGGCTGTGCACACAGAACACACCTGAACCTTAATGAACACCAACTGCAGAAGCGGCTGAGACAGAGGGGGCCTGCCCTTATAGTCTAGGCAGGGGACAAACCTCAACGAGGAAGCAAATCGAAGTAACCATCTCAGAGATTCATGCTATTCAGGAAAATACAACAGGGTGGTGGGATCAGCATCACGGGGGAGGAGGGTGTGCGCATCCAAGGGAGGCCTCATGGAGGAGGTGATCTTGGAGGGAAGACCAGACTGTGGGATGCAAGGGCAACAGCCAGTATAAGGCTTTGGGTGGGACGATGTTGGTGAGTTTGAGGAACAGCAAAAGAAGCTACATAACATAGCATTATGTTTGAGTGACTGTGTGGAGGCAGAGGTTGGGCTTTTTGGACCCTGGGGTCCCTGGCAAGGACTTTGAGAGACACCACTGTGCAGAGCTGCCAAAGGTGGCCCAGAGGAGCTGCTCCCCTCACTTCCCACTCTCCTCCTGTCTCCCTCATTTCAATTAATTCTCCAAGCAACATGCACTTATTGCCTGGATACAACAGTCCAGTCTCATGCTAGACAGGAGGGGGGCTCAGGCATCTGAATCAGCTGTTTCTGCCTCTAAGAGCACAGGGTCTGGCCAGGCAGACAAGGCTTATACTTTAAACAGGCAGTGACCCACCCCCATGGCACCTGGTGATCACATATGATGCAGTTACATTACCTGAGGCTATGAACCACAGGCAACAGAGGATGCAGGGGTAGTTAGTGAGGCGCTAGGTCAGCCATCCAGGCATGAAAGGCCAAGGCACTGGGAGAAGGGAGGGACGGAGGGATTGGGGCATAGTTAGGAGAGGCTGGAGAAGGAAGGAGTCCAGGGAGAAAGAAAGAGAACAGAACGATGGTCAGCTTTCCAGTGACTGTGGAGATGGTAGATGCTATGGGCAAAGGCTCAGAAATCTATGCTGGGCTGAAACCCATGCCCCACTTCTTCCACATCCATGGGCATGTAATGCACCCGCACTAGGAGTTGCCTTCTCTGTGAAATTCAGAAGTCCCAATCTCGTAAGGGTGTTGTGTGGGTTAATGAGATAGCCCACATGAACTGTTTAGTATGTAATATGAAGGGCCTGGCATATAAGAAACCCTCGATAAATGGGAGTTGTTAACGTGATTAGCTCGGAGACTTCTATGCTCTGAACACAGTGAGAATTGTGTCATTTTCATCTTAAGTGGTCAGATACGTTAGCTATCACATGTCATCATCATCTGCACCATCGTCATCCTTCATCCTGAGAGCCCCAGTGGTGGTTAACTCACGGGCTCTAGCGTCAGCCGCCTGGGTTCCAAATGCAGGCAGGCACTTCCAATTACTGTGTACCCCGGGCATGAACCCTAACCTGCCTGAATCCACTTCTATGTCTGTGGAGTGGGGATGCTCAGACAAACTACCTGGTCAAAATGAGCTATGTTGAGCCCACGGCACACAGGGCTCAATCAACATTAGCTGTTATTATCAGTCGGGTTTTATATCCCTATTTTCGTGCTTGGGAAGCGGAGGCAAAATAATTATCCAGGCTACTGGCGAATAAGCCTTGCTTGTACTCCACAGCTTCCTTACCTGGGGGAGCTGGGACTGCCTGCACTCTTCTCTTTTTGGAAATTGAATGACAGAAGTTAGGAGACGGCAGCTGGAGTGGATTTGACTCAAAATTTGCTCTCTGAAAGAGGCATTTGCACCAGGAATTTCCAAGTTCTCTTGCTCTTAAACATTTCCTTCCCTCCCTCCAAGCTCAAAACACCTGTCTCAACATTCTAGTTTTTCGACCCCCAGACCTCTTTGCTTCCCTGCTTCAGTTGGGCTGGTCTATCCAGAATCGTTCTTGCCAAGTAACTCCCACTCCTGGAATTCTTTTATGAGGAAAAGAAGAGGAGGGAGAGAGCTGCAGGGAAGGTTCCAGAATGCTCCTTGCCCCCTCTCTTTTTCAGGGAGGGCTCTCACAAAACAGTGGCTCACCCCTCCGTGCTAAAATCTTGTCTTCAGTCTGCCCCTGAGGAGTCTTGGGATCACACACCTGAGCCTTGGGCCTGTTGCTTCCTCCACCTCCATCCCCATGCCTCTACGCCTAGTCATACCCCAGTTTCCTCTGGCTTGCTGACATAGCAGTGAATCTGTGCTACTATTCTCTGTATCACTTGCTGGGATTTAAGACTGGCTTATGATTCTGAGAACCAGATAGTGGACTTGTATAGACTGTCTGACTACAGGCCAACTGACCACTAGGGGCCAAATGCAGCCTGTAGGTAGAGGTTTGTCTACTACAGTGCTATGTTTTTAAGATGGAATTAGCATGCCTTTTGAGGGCAAGTACTCTCTAGCTGCACAAAGTCCCCACTGCTCTCTAATGTATTACTCCTGCTTCTTGTCTTATCAAGAGGTAGCACAGAGTAGTGGTTAAGAGCACAGGGCCCTTCCACACTGCTGGTGGGAATGCAAATTGGCGTAGCCACTGTGGAGAGCAGTAAGGAGGTTCCTTAACATACTAAAAATAGAAATAACCATAAAATTCAGTAACTCCACTCTAGGAATTTACCCAAAGGAAACAAAATCTCTGATTTAAAAAAATGTATGTACCCCTATGTTTACTGCCACATTATTTACAATAGTCAAGATACATGGAAGCAACCAAAGTGTCTGTCTATAAGTGAAGGGATAAAGAGGTGGTACATGTATATGCTGGAATACCATTCAGCCATGAAAAAGAAAAAACTCCTGCTATTTGTGACAACATGGCTGGACCTGGAGGGTATTATGCTAAGTGAAATAGGCCAGATGGAGAAAGACAAATACTATATGATTTCACTTAGATGTGGAATCTAAAAACAAAATAAACAAAATGAATGAAACAGCAGTAGACTCATAGACACTAAGAAGTGACTGGTTGTTATTACCATGGTGGAGTAGGAGGGCTAGTGGGTGGGTGGGTGAGGAGGATAAAGAGGCACAAAAATTTCAGTCATAACATAAATCGGTCATGGGGATGGAACTGCAGCATGGAGAATATAGCCCATGATTCTGTTAACATCTTCCTATGTTGGCAGATTTTAACTGTACTAGTTGGGGTGAGGATTTAGTAATGTGTGTAACTGTTGAATCACTGTGTAGTATACTTGAAACCAATATAATATTGTGCATCAACTATACTTCAATTTAAAAAAAATTACACTTAAAAAAAAAAAAAGAGCACAGGGCTCTGGAACCAGACTCCCTGAGTTTGAATTCTGGCTCTGCTACTTTCCTGCTGTATGACCTCGGGGAAAATACTTAAACTCTCTGTGGCTCAGTGTTCACTTTTGCAAAACTGGAAAAATAATAATACATGTATTGAGCACTCACTATGGGCCAGGAACTGTTTCAATCACTTCGTATCTATTAACTCATTTGGCCCTTATAACAACCATTTCAGGTAGATACCATTCGTACCTACTTCACAGTGTTCTTTGAACATTAAATGAGATAATGCATGAAATAGCACTTTGACAGACAATGCACGCTCAATAAATGTAAGCAATGCATTTTTTTTATTGCTGTCCAAATGAGGACCCTAATATAAAGGTAATAAAGAATGAGAAACTGAAAGAGCTATCTGGAATCTGACAAACCAACCCCCTTGTTCTACTGATGAGCAGACTGAGGCATGCAGAGAGAAGACTTGCCCAGAACCACCCAAGGACCCAGTGGCAGGGCTGAAACTAAAACCCAAGAATCAACCCAGTGGCTTCCATAAGACTCATGACACCAAGAGATCAAGCCAACCTGGTGCTGAGCTTGGCTCCACTTGAAATGCAGTGAGTATCTGAACAGCCTCCAAGAAATAGTTGTTGATAGTATTTTTTGGACTAACTCACCCTATTATTCTTGGAGACTTATCACTGGGTGAGAGGCCATATCAAATTATGAAGTTCCTATTTATGGAGGGATCCAGTTGGGAGATGGACCCTAGAGGGTAATTTCCTGAAAGCCCAACACTACAGCAGAAAAGACCACCTGGTATACTGTTTACCCAGCTCCATGCCAGCTTCATCCTCATTTCTGAATTGCAAGTTAGATTAAGGAAGTTCTGTGCCCTATAGAAAGGGCCAACAAACCAAACTGGACGCCCCCACCCTTCTTAGCTGTGTAGTCTTAGCCCATTCCTCCCCTAGCTCTAAGCCTCAGTTTCTCCACTGGGATAAAGTTGTCAAGAAACTCTGCCTCACAGGGGTCTTGTAGAGATTAAGTGAACCCGTACATGGGAGTGACTCAGCACAGCACCTGGCATGCAACACAGGCAGGCAGGTAAGAGATTAAATGAACCTGTACATGGGAGTGACTCAGCACAGCACCTGGCATGCAACACAGGCAGGCCTGCAGAGCTCCTCTCTTCAGTACTCAGGACCCCGAGGCCACTCAGCTCTCAGCTCTGCCCCTTTCATCCCATGAGCCCAGTTTCTAAGGGGTCTTCCCATGTGCTGGGCCTTCCAGGAGCCTCCAACTCTCAGAGAGAAGCCACAGCCCACCCTTCCCTGGAATTCGGCCGATCCTCTGCCTGGAGTTCTGACCCTCACCTCAGCCATGCAGCCCGAGAAGCGGGTCCTTCTAGAATGGTAGCTGGCCGTGAATTTTCTCCAGGATCCTCCCTGACCTAAGGCCACTGCCATGACAGCACGTGTTAGAGAACTGGAAGGGGGTGACGAGACCGGGGCCCAAACCCTGACGCTGGCACCACATTAGCCATGCCTGCAGCAAGGTGCCTCGCCTCTCTGGGCTTCCCACCTGTACAACAAGGGAGCCAGAAAATAACATCTCTAAGGCCCCCTTTGAGTTCTAGCCTTCTTAAGTTTACTATTTGGCCTGCCTGTCCCAACGGTTGAGGGTATTGTGAGCCTGCAATGAAACAATAATTAAAAATCTTTTGCTGAAGGTCAACTAAATATTAGGCACTGGACCTTAAGCTCTATGTAACGTAAATAATTTCCTTTATATTCCCAAAATTTCTGTGAAGCAGATACTACCACTACCACCCTCATTCAACTTGCAAGGAAACTAACGCCTAATAGTAACAGGAGTAGTAGTAGTAGTAGTAATACTACTACTACTACTAATAAACACTAACTTTCATTGTGTGTTTATTACAAAGTACCAGGCACTATTCAGGCTCCTTTACATGGACTCTATTTCAACTATTCTAACTGCACATTTTAAAATAAGATTTTAACATCTCTGAAACTGGGGTGTGTGTTACCACGGCCTACTGACCTCTTACAGCACGGTCTGCCCGGCTGCAGTCCTGAAGGAGGCGTCACCGCCTGTGTGCACAGACATCCAAGCTGTCATGGGCTTGGGATAAAAGCCCGGAGACAATAGTGGAGCACTTTTAACCCCTAGGAACCAAATGGTTGTGGGGAGGGGTGGAGGAGGCGGTGAACAGACACGTTTAGCAGCATTCCCAAAGCAGGAGTGCACAGTAGGCTAACTCTACATAATTGCCCTGCTGCCTTCAGAGCCCAGCACCAAAGCCTTTGAATTAATTCCTCTGTGGGTCCTTGTAACAAGGCTGCATCTCCAACACTCTCGAGGGCACCAAGGATGATACTCAAAGTAAAGCATGAACATAAGTAATGCTGAGTTAAAAAGTGACTCCAAATAATGAAATTCAGAATGGGAAGATGTTTAGGAGTATTGGAGTTTTATTTTGTTTATATACTTTTTTTGTATGTATATAAGAGATAGGTGAGTAAAAAAATCTAAGTTTGAAAGATTTGTTTCAGTGACTATGAAATAAACATTCTAGTTAACTTAAAAACATTGGGTCATAATTTAATTGGTAGCTTTTTTCTTTAATGGCACATGCACGAATGGTGGTTTTAAAATCAGGGTTATGTTGATTTGTAATAACCCCAAGCTGGAAACAACCCAAATATCCATTCAGCAGTTTAATGGATAGACAAACGTAGTACATCCGTACAGTGGAATACTACTCAGTATAAAAAAGGAAGAAACTATTAACATGCAACAACAAAAATGAATCTCAGGAACATTATACTGGGTAAAAAAAGTCAGAAAGAATGGACCACAATGTATGATTCCATTTATATAAAATTCTAGAAAACACAGGGTCAGAAAGCAGATCAGTGGTTGCCTGGGGATGGGGGAAAGAAGGGGTGAAAGATATTATAAAGGGGCACAAAGAAAGTTTTAAGAGTGATGGGAATGTTTGTATACTGATTATGAAGGAGGGTCACAGATGTATATATGTACCTCAAAACTCATCAAATTGCACTCATTACACACAATTTAGTGTGTTTCAATAATTAAGTCCCCAGTAAAGTTGTAAGGAAAAAAATTAAGGAAAGCTCCATAGTCAATGCAATATGATATTAACTTGTTTAAAATAATGTTACAAGTATATTACAGAGAGGTAAGCTGATACATTCAGGAACAGTCAACTAGCAGAAAGGTAAATCCAACCGGCTTTAGTTCTCAGCTCTGCCATTGAGCGACTGTGCCAAATCCCTTCCCCACCCTGGGCAGCTATTTCCCCACCCTTACCATGAAAAGATGACACAGTCTTTGCTAAGGGATTTTTCAGTAATGAGCTTCCCAGACTATGTCCTAAGGACTTGTCCAGAGTCACATGGTCACAGAGGAGTGAATGTTCCTGAGCACCAGTTTCCTGGCACCATCCCCCCAGTTCCCGTTCCCATACTCAGTCATTCTCTGAACACCCCTCCTGACATCTCACCGTATACAGGAGTGGTCTCAACCCTGAGCTGCACCGACATCCTCTGAAGGGCTTGGTAACCCACAGACGGCTGTGATGCACCCCCAGACTTTCTGATTTAATAGGTTTCTGGTTCTGGGCTGGGCTGAGAATTTACATTTCCAATAAGCTCACAGGTGACCTTGATGCTGCTGGTCCCAGCACCACATTTAGGGCGCATTGGTGTACAGCATCTTCTACCTCATATCTGTAGGTACTTTAAAAAATGGCACCCAACCTGGTGTGCAAGAAATCCCTCTCCTTCTTGTTCTTTATTTAGAGCTTTCTGCCTCCCACCCCACTCTGCAGGGCCTGGTCATGGTCACCCAGCCTCCCTCCAAGCACAGCCCCAGGCAGGCTGTATCAGCCCTCACTAGTGTTTACTGGGCTCCTGTCCCACAGTGTCTTGCCTGAGGACACACAGCCAGTGAGCACAGGGCCAACATCTGGATCTGATCCAGGAACTCAGGTTCTCAACCACTCTGCTGCTCTACACATAGCAGGCCCTCAGTGAACATCATTTTCTTTCCTCCCACATTAAAAGGCTTTCTTCCCTTTGCATCCATTTGCAGGCAGAAGGCCAAGCAGGGCTGGGGCAGGGGGCACTCGGCTGCACCTGGCCTACCGGCTCTGCAGGCACCCTGGATCTGCAGGTGCAC
This sequence comes from Manis pentadactyla, assembly GCF_030020395.1. Classification (NCBI taxonomy): domain Eukaryota; kingdom Metazoa; phylum Chordata; class Mammalia; order Pholidota; family Manidae; genus Manis; species Manis pentadactyla. The sequence continues at coordinate 42,301,184 of NC_080020.1, read as the reverse complement.
GGCTGGGCCACAGTGCCCACTGGCCCCATCTCTGCAACCACCATGGGATTTCTGAGTGCTCTTGTGTCTTCAGATCGACACCTGTCACCTCACACCATAACCCATATGGCTTTTATCTTCTCAGGCCCTCCAAACTCTACTTCTGTCTCACTACCTATTGCAGCCCTTGTACACATATATCGGGAACTCCAAAAGCCTCACTTCCAGTCACCCCCTTTTCCAGATCATTCTACTAGGACCGTGAAGAAGCCATTTCAAAGTGGAACCACACATTTCACACTGGAGTTGTCCTGTTAGAGCCCTGAGGGGACATGACACTGGCCCCCCACTATTTTATAGGCAGCAGGGGTAGACCAGTTCCCCAGGTTGCCTGCCCAGGCAGGTAGGGCCTCTCTGATTGATACCTTTCCTACATGGTGCCACTGGCATGCCTAGGAAAGCATGGCATGGCTGTGTATGAGGATCTGAGAAGCTCCAGACACCCAAGTGTTTGCTGATTGTATCACAGTAAGCAGACTGACAGAGCCCAGAAGCTTGCCTTGTCTGTCCACCCAACTGCTATTTCTTTATTTTCCAAGACCACAGAGACCTATAGCAACTGATTACAAAGCTGCTCTGCACAGGAATTGAAAAGAAAATGGTTTTCGCCTCAGAAAAGCATGACTTTCTTCAAGGGTTTATTTTCCTCCCATCATTTCTTTTTAAAGAAGAAAATAAATAGACTGTTGTTCCCTGAAGGGAAACTCTACCTGCAAGTCAATGTTAAACACCAAAGTGAGCTGAAAGCAGCTGAATTAAAGTCAGCAGTGAAACAAATAAGCAATTAAAATAGCTATTTTGGAAAGTGGCAGATACAATATGAATTATTCATTCTTACTGCCAGGATGACTTCTGGGCAGTGTCCTCTGTGCCTCTGCTCTCTTGCTCCTGTTCATTCAGCCGTTCAAACACAGAAAGGGGACACAGTACCCTGGCCCTGGGACACGGGTGCCTGAGCACATGCATGCACACACACACACACACAGCCGAAAAGGAGGCCAGGTGGCCATTCCAGATGGTGAGCCACATGGAAAAGAAACCCACAGGTTGGCAGACACCTTTATTTCTGGTGCCAGGGGGGAATGTATGAATATCCAACTGGCTCAAGGGTATATGTGTGTGAGAGAGAGAGACAGGGAGAAAGATGTCACCAAGATCACTTGGGCAATGCAAATGAGACATTATACATTGTTTCTAATATTCCACAAATCTGAGATTAATTTGGGGGCTCAACAGACAGGAGGTGGACTGCAGAGCACCAGCTGATCCTCACACTAAGCCCACCCAAGGTCTGGAGAGCAAAGGATGCTCCCAGCAGGCTTGGTAGAAGGGCTTTATCTGGACTCTTGAGGACAAATGCATCAGTATTCACCACTGTTCTCAACCTACCCAGGTAGAAAATTTTATACACAAAGATGTTCAATGCAATGTTATTTAACACAGGAAAAAAACAGATACAGCCTCAAGAACTGTAGGAAATGAATGGTTGGTGGAATATAGGGACTGAAGGGTTGGTTTATAACCATTTGAAATGTATGTTCACAAAGCATTTTGAATGACAGAGGGGAGAATGCTTATATTACAGAATTTAGAAAGAAATTAAAAGGCAGTACACACAACTGTGCATGCAGCGCAATCTTACCCACTTGCAAGAAAAGGGAAAAATGACTCTAAGGAAAAATGCCAAAGTGTTGACAGTGTTTGCTTTTCAGTGGTAAGGATAATATTCAAGGATTTTTTTTTTTCTGCTTTTATAACCAGAAATAAGACAAAAAAGAAAAAAGACCTAAAAATAACAGGAACATTTTTCTATCCAAATTCAGTCCTTCCATTAAACCTCTTTCTATCCCTTATACAAAAGTCATTATAAAATGAACTCTAATGTTCTTCTTAGAGGAAAATTCAAAGTATAGAAACATACTCAAATATTGAAAGAAAACAAGTATGAGCATAGTTACATGATCCTTGTTTACAAGTGGAGCCGTGCAGCAGGGTGGAAGCCAAGGAGACTCCCAGCATGGCCCTGCAGCAGCTGCCCGGAGAGGAATGCCGTCAGCCCTCCGGCTCTTCCCTAAAGCCCGCAGACCCGAGGCACCAGCCTGAGAGGCTGTCTAGGAGCTGATGGCAAAGGCCCTGGGGAGACCTGGAGATTATTTCTTGATCCTTCCCCCACAGGCATCTAGGTATGAAGAACACAGAAAAAAAACCCAAAAAAACTATTACCCCTTACCCCAAATTGCAACCAATTAGATTTTGCTGGAAGACTGTGGGTAGAGGGTAATAAATAGGGGGAGCTTAGAGTATTTTCTGTGATAAACACAAAGCTGATGAAGATCAGACCTGTGTGTCACAACACAAACTGTGGCAAGACCACAGCTAGCACATTTGGCTGTAGGAGCTACTAGAACAACTCTGGTGCATCCCCTGAACTCCCTGACCTGACAATGTTCTGGCCTGGGGAAGGTGGCAGCTTCCTGCTGCTCCTGGTAACAACACGACTCTAAGACCATCCATGTGTATTCTACGCTAGTTCACATGCTCCATGCCTTTGTCTTTGCTGCTCCTTTTGCCCAGAATATCTTTCCCTGGGCACCCGTTTATCTGAAGCAAGGGTTGAATACCTATTTCTTTACAGTATTTGTGCTTGTATTATTTGTTTACATGTCTGTCACCTCTGTGAGTTTCATGCGGTCCTGAGCAGTGTCTTATTAATCACTGCAACCCCCACATCTTATATGAGTGGGCACTGAGTGAATGCATATTGGGCAAATAAATGAACTCACAAAAGAACAAAGAAAGATTTCATTGGAATTCCCAGCAAGGTTCACAGCTAGGCCCTCTACCTTCCAAGTTTTGCTGTCCTAATAAGAAAAAGGAAAATTTGTGATTGAAGAAATCCTTTGGGGTCCTCCACATGCTTGCATGCTTGATCTTATTGGACTCTCAAAGGCAGTAGCATTACCATCATTATTACTCCATTTTACAGATGAGCAAACTGACACTCAGAGACCTTCCTGAACTGACAGGGCTCCCCGATCCCTGGTTTGTGGCAGGACTGGACAGGACCTGAGCCCTGGCCCACTGCTTGTTCCCGTCCACCTCGACTGTCTCAGTGGGTCTCCCGCCTCATTCCCACTGGTAACTGGAGAAGTGTGGTAACAAACAATCTCCTTCCCTGGGGAGTGAATAACCCAATAGGGGCCTCTGTCTCCTACTCCTGTTTCACTTTCATCAGTATAATTATCATCGTGTAGAGGGGAAACTCTCTCCAGTGCATGTATCTGAAGCCCTTGGGTAGTCTGCTCAAAGTCCTGGGGAAAGCAGTTACCCCCGATTGTAGGCAGGCTCCTCGTGGAGCGTCTATAGGTTTCAGTTACTTGGGAGCCACTGCTCCACCACCGCCTATGAGCCCCAGAGGAGAGCAGGGTGCACCGGGGCCCTGCCAGCCCAGCTGACTGGAGGCCCCTGCCTGACACAATGCACCTACTGCTCCTTTTCCCTGGACACCAACACAAAGAAGCCAAAGCCTAACTGGGTCAGTGCAGTGGGCAAGCTCAGGGCCAGACGTCACCTCTGCAGGCCCAGGCAGCATGCTCCCTGGCACAGAGGAGGGCTCAGGGACTGTGGGCTTCTTCACTTCCTTCTCTTTATCTCCAGAAAAGCCTTCCAAGAAATACATGCATTAGCGGCTTAACAAATCTAATCAGTAGAAATCATGTGGCAAGATTTCATGGTGCAGAAGAACACATGCAGGTCCAGCACCAGCGGATGAGCTGGGATTCTTCCCTCTGGCTCACCCTGTCTGCCCCATGTGGATGGGGAGACCGATCCTTGAGCCTGGAGCTCTCACAGTCAATGGGCTGGGCCTCCACCTGCTCAGTTTCCAAAAGCCCCTAGATCTCTCCCACTTGTTAAATCGCCATCCCCAGGGGAATCACTGACATTTCGCTCTCCGCTAGTCATGTCTCTCTCTCTTTCTCTCAGCAACTCCCTCTCTGCCTGCCTTCCCCTCGCCTCACTTCTCTAGCTGTTGGCTTTTTTGATTCTTCTACCTCCTCCATCTTGCTTACCACCCTTCCATTAGCGAGCACACACACGCACACACACACACACACACACACACAATCCAATCTTGTCACTCTCCTGCTTCAACCCCTTCTAAGTCTTGCCACTAAAACTAGAATGAGACCTGAACTCCTCAGTGCCTCCTCAGACCTGAACTGCACAGGGCCTCTGGGACACAGTCCATTGCTGACCTCTCCAGACTTATTCTGTCCAATTCTCAGAACTCAGCAGCCTCCTGCCCGCCTCCCAGCCTTTGCTCACGCAGCTCCCCTTGCCCAGGACGCTGCTACCTGAGCTGCCCACATGTCCATACACACTTTCACATGGCTCTTTCCTTCTGTTTTCAGCTGGCAGCTGCTATGCCACCTCTAAGAAGCCTTCCCAGGCAGCCCCGCCTGAGGCCAGGGCTCCTCCCATCTGCCCGTTACTTTCGAGCTCCGTATTTGTTTGCAGCATGTGGACTGCCTGGCCATCTTTCCCACTCAGATGCAGCCAGCCTGCCTAGCTCACCACTGTCTTCCGATGATGGAGCAGTTAGGTGATGCTTCCTATCTGCTGAACGAATGAAACAGAGGACTTGTGAGTGTCTCTTTTACTCCAAGGGGAAGGGTTTTGAGTATTTTTTTTTCCCTTCTCCCTCCCCCAGAGGCAAAGTCCTGGAACCCAACACTTAGAAAGCCAACACCAAGACTCCTACAAAGAGTTCCCGGGGCACAAAGTGTCTGGTCCCACTCCAGGGTCTACCTCTGGAACCTCAGGCATTAGGGTCGCCCTTGAACCTTACTGCTTCTCCACAAACCTCACAGAAAACTGGAAATTACCAAAGAACAGGCCCTGAGAATCCTCCTTTGAATGACAGGACCAGAAGAGGTCCATGAAGGAGAAACACGCTGATGGAGTAGACCGCGCGGGCACCCAGAAACCTCTCTGCGGACTGGTAAAAGTCAGACCCTGGAATCGAGTCCACGGTGAACACCCAAGGGCCCCATTAATTTTAGGAATAATTATTTTTGTACCTAGTACAGTGCTAGTGCTAAACACATCTCGGTTTCCTGAAAAAAAGTAGAATGGAGAAAAGATATTTTTAAAAAGTAAACTAAAACAAATTTTAGAAACTTATCTGAATAGTTGAGATTTTGCTTTTCCTTGGAGAACGTGCAGACCAATGAAAAAGGATTCAACAAACCCGATCTACCCGCATCAATATTGAGAAACAAATGAAAAAATACTCATTTTTGAAAGAGCCTAAGCTAATAGCGAGTATCTCCTACATAGCTACCATGTGCCCAGCCCCAAACACTATATATGAGCTTATATAAACACATAAACATATTAATTCATTCACACATGGTAGTATATATATATATATATATGGAGGAATGAAAACAATGAGGACACTGTTCAAAATGAAACTTCCATGAAAGGTGCCACAGGATTAAAATAAAGGAGAGCTCCCAGGAGGCTCCCGAAAGGAAGCAGGAAGTAGCTAGGGTCCTGAAGGGCAGCGATTGTTCACCAAATAACTAGTGTTATTCGCCTTCAACCTTCACAACCAGGCACAGTGCAGCACAGGAAGCTAAGGCCTCAAAAGGGACTGTGATTGGCCCCACGGCGCACAACTACAGAGGAAAAGCCCTCAAGACAGCAGCCCAGAGGGAAAGGAGGGGAGGCTCCCTGAAGGATTGGGCAAGGAAGGGCAGCAACCCAAATTCCTGGGGGTGGGAGAGGAGAAGGCTCCGCGCAGTCAGAGCAGGCTGACCAGCAGCTCGGCTGCTGCATGTTTGCACGTTAGTAGCACCTTGTCTCTTTACTTAAGAACTTCACATGCAAAGGGCAAGAACTGCCTCAGGGTCTGGAAGAATAGTATGCGACTGCTGGAAGAAAATTCTGGAAGGAAGAGCCAGGCTGGTTACAAGATAGCTCCAGGAAAGTTAGGGGAGGAGGGAGAAGGTTGGTGGTGGCCTCTTCTCAGGGAAAGCGAAAGAGGGAAGCGAGCAAACCCACTGGGGTGAGCCTGGGTGACAGGCAGCATGAGTGACTATCCTGGGCCCCCGAAGGGCTGAAAATACAGGTGGACTACTAGAGGAGTGGAAGGGGGGTGGGCTTTGGAGCACTCAGGTCTGGGTTCAAATTGGAGTTCAGCCATTTACCAACTGAGTAAGCAGCTTCACCTCCTTAGGAATAATGACTGCATCAGTTCTCATTTACAGAGTGTTGCTATTTAGCAGGCACTGACCTAAGTAAGCATGACATGTATTAACACAATTTAATCCTCATAGCAGTCCTGGGAGAAGACACTATTTTGTATGGATTATTATCTGCATTTTTAGATAAAACTGAGGCATGGAAAGGGTGTGCCAGGTCTCATGGCCACACAGCTGGAAAGCGGCAGAGCTGAGATTTGAATCTAGGCAAGTAGGTTCTGTGCCCTCAACCATCATGCACCATCCAATTAGCAAAACAGGGAATACAAATATTAATACCTTGCAGTTATTTTGACAGTCAGAAAAAAAAAACAGTGTGGAAGGCTCTGGCACTAAGTTGGAACTCAGTGAATGATGTTTGAATAATCATCGCATTAACGCAAAGCACGGCTGATGCCACTCAGGCAAAGGAAATATCTGCCGAGGGCATACTGGGTAGTTCTGACTTTGTACATGTCATTGGATCACCTGACATGGATATCTCACTTTTCAGATGATGAAGCCAAGGCTCAGGGTTTCTATGAGAAGAAACTAAGGCTCCAGAGGTTAGCCTGCTTGAAGTCCCAGAGCTGGGATGCAAAGGGCATAGGAAGTCAACCGTGTCTCACCTGTAAGCACTTAAAGAGGGCATACAGAACAATCGTTTTCAAATGGTCTTCATTAATGTTCATTGAGCACTTGGCACTCCAGGTACACCGTCTCATTTTACACCCTCAACCACCCTTTCTGGTGGGCAGTCCAATTACCACCAATTTACAGGAAGAAGGTCCAGTCCTACAGCAGGAAAGGAGCAGCTCTGGGGTCCGTATCCACATAGGCTCCTTCTGTTACACCAGCTGCCACTCCAGGATGAATTGGGCAGAGAAGGTGGAGTAAACCAGGGTGTCCCGGGGGAGAGTGTGCAGGGAATAAGCAAGTCCCTGGGCAAATATCCCAGTGTCGGTTCTGAGTGGAGAGTGTACTAAACACCATTAGGATCCAAGTATAAACAGGACACCCAAGTGGGCAGGTGGCACTTGGCACAGGCACATTTACATGCTGCTCTCCAAACACCCCCAACTCCCATGCCTTTCTCACGCTTTCCCTCTGCATGGGAGCCCTATCCTCTTCCCTGGAGGCCACAATCCTCCCTGGGCATCAAGGCCCCAGCAGCCTCCAGGGGCATACCCTCACACCCTCCGGTGAGCTCCCTGCACCCTTCCTTCCATCACGTCTTGCTCTTCTCTCTCCTGGTACAGCGAAGTTGCTTTGAGGCAAGGTCTATGTTGGACTCATTTCTGAATCCCATCAGTATTTTTTATTTCCCACATGTATATGAAGACTTTGGCAGCATGCAGGACAACTTTAGCTGGCATACATACAAGGCAGGAATAAGCATGGGCTCTCAGAAGAAAACGATTCCCCTTTCAACTCCCCTCCAGTTTTTCAGATCTGATCATGAACAGTCTCAGTCTGGTGATACTGTGTCTTTAACACACCTCCAACATCTGCCAGACTCCCTCTTTAATAAAGGGAGATCAAACCCCAGGTTCAGAGCCTCCCCATGAGCCATTAGCCAAGGATCAATAACATCATTTTGCTTCTGCTGGCTTTTGCCAACAACTGGGAAGAGGGAAATTGAAAAGTTGCACCAATGACTGAATGAAAAATTGGGAAGAGGGTCCACCAATGACTAAAGTTTGGGAAATCCTTAATTAACTGAGTGCCTGCCAATGTCTAAGACGTTAACAAACATTTATGGAGCAAAGAGCTGAGTAATCTGATGAGCAGAAGAATGAGTGAATGAATGAACAAATGAATGATCGTGAAAATGACAGGGTCTCCTCCACTTCCTTTACACCCTCTGTGCTGCCCTTGGCCAGATACCCTTCATCTTTGAGTGGAGAAAAAATAGAGCATTGCTTAAAAGTAGGAGAGTCAGTCCAGAAGGGCAACTCTCAACTTGTGTCCAGGGGCCCACCTAGCCCCCATGTGCAGCCTCCTGGACTGGCCCTGGGGACCAGCAGGGAAGGTGCAGAGGACAGTTGTTGGGGGTTTGCCACCAAACACCTATTCCACCTCTTTCGTAAGCATACTGCAAATTTTCTTGGGAATTCACCTAAGATTCTCAGTTCATGTGCTTTGATGGGGAATTGATTGCACCCCAGCTCTAGAGGGGCATTTATACAGGCCTGACCAAGCCTTAGCCTATGCCTCTGAACCCTAGCTTCTGGTGCTGGGGCAGGCAAGTGACCCAGTGTGGGCTCATGAGAGTCTACTTCCAGACTTCTGTCTGGGCCATGGAGGACCGAGACCTCTTTCTTTGCTTGTCTTGCATTCCAGAAGCCTGTCATGTGGAAACTCAGAATGAAGGAATATAACAGTGGACAGAGTCAGGAGACGGAGAGAACTAAGTCCTGACTCTGAGTCCTAACTGGAGCTAAGGGCAACTTCTCCAGGGGTTTTTCACTGTGACTCCAAGCATTTAATGTCCAATGTGGCTGAAGGTTTTCCCATGAGATCCTGGACGAATGGCCTGGATGGTGAAACAATTGTTTTAAGTGGCAAAGGTGGAGAGAGCTCACATTGGAGAGCCCAGGCAGATGGTGCTGTGTGAATCACCACCCTTTTCTGCCAGCTTGAAATGCTGGGCACTACTTTGAGAAAATGTGGGTTACTAAGGAGGCTGCCTCGAGTGGGGGCTGGTGGAGCTGCTAGTCCAGACCAATGCCTCCAAAGGCAGGACTCTTGGGAGGTCTGGCCCTGAGGGTGAGAAGCAGTCAACCCTGCTCCCTGCCTTGTGCTGCCTTCTGTCTGTGAATAGAAGCAAAAAGAAGAGACAGTTTAATGAGGGGGAAAGAAAATAGAATTCCTTGAGGGCCTACTACATGCCTAATAGCAGCCCGAGATGAAGCTCCAGCTTGGAATAGCTGCTCATGGATGGTGTGACTTTGGGCAAGTCCTGTGACAGGTGCTCAGTAAATGTTAGAGGGCTGGGAATGCCTGTCTGCAGGGCTGTGCTGAACGCAAGGCTGCCTGGCCATTGATGGGGCCCTGCAGCGTGGGACAAGAGGCAGAAAGCTTTCACGGGGGGGGAGCAAAAGGGACTTCTTGAGATCAAAAATGGAAAGCATTTAAAACACAACAAAACAAAAACAAAAACCTCCACAGAGTTGTAGGTAGAGGATGTTATACACAAAAGGAGATTTCAGGAGGCTTGCGCAGAAATAGGTGTGCATGGGGACAAGAGGGAAGGTGTGTTAACACCTAGGTGCCCAAGAGGACCTACCCCTCAGTGGCTGAATGACCTTGTAAGACTATGTGACATAGTCATGGGGCCTTGGTCCCGAAAGGACTTTTATTAGAAATCTCTATATACAGCCATCTCATTGTGGAGAGGGGAAACTGAGGCCCAGGGAGGGGAGGTGACTTGGCTATGGCACAGCTGGGAGGAATACCCAGCTTGCTCCTCCATTTACCAGCTCCAGAACCTTGGGCATGTCAATTAACACGTCATGCCTCAGTTTCTTCCTCTGTCAGTGGGGATAACAGCAGTCCCATCTACCTCACAGAGCTCTTGGGAGGCTTACAGGACAGTGTGAGTACGACATTGGGCATCATGTCTGGCAGATGCAAAGCAGTCGAGGCATGTTAGCGGTGGTTTTCCAATTACCGAGAAACTCTTCCCCCAGGAGAGAAACCCCTTTCTTCCCACATCCCTAAGTGAAGAAGCAGGACTATAGTTTGTGGACTGGTCACCCCTAGCCTCACCCCAACCAAATTTATTCTAGGTCACATTCAGGAAGGGCCCTCTTAAAGCCCTTTTCTGGGTTGACCATTTCCTTCTCTGTGTTTCTCAAGTGGACCCTAACCAGACAACTACTCCTCAGTCCCCCATGTCCCCAGCTTTCCGGAGGGAGTCTTTGTCTTTCCTCCTTGGAGAAGCCCTTGTTTGTGATGGCTGTCACCCCCAGCTGGCAAGTCAGAGAAGCTCTCCTCTGGCCTGTCCGACATTGAGGTGGGATAAAGGCGGGCCTGTGCTCACCGCCAAGCTCCCACCCCACCCCGGAACTTGGTGAGAGGTGAGCTTCGTGAAAGGGACAATGATGTGTGGCCCTTCCCTCTGCCAGCAGGGCCAGCAGCTCTTCCCATCCGGCCGTGGATTAAAGGAGCCTGGGTAAGTGCCCAGGCGGAAGAAAGCCTGCAAACATCCTGGGGACGTGCCCCTCCTTGGCAGGAAAACAGCAGAGAGGGTGAGGGTGATGGCTCGGGCCTCCCTGAGCTGCAACCTACCTCAGCTTACGTGCAGGAACAGCTCTGCCACTTGGCAGCTATATGTCCTGCACACATGACTCCATCCATTTCTTGGTGCTGCAAACCCCACCTGTCAATCTGGGCTGACAATAACACCTCACAGGAGTAAAGGACTCAGGCATGCCAGGTGTTTGCACAGTGCTTGAATACAGCACGTGTTCAATACTCTACATGCAATGCACTTTATGGTGGTACTATGTCAAATGATTAAATCACCATCACCTGAATAACACTCCTCTGACCCTGCAGACCAAACTAGATCCCAGCTTCACTGCAAATAAACTTAAAATCTTTCCGTGTAGACAGTGACCTTCCCCAGGGCAGGCATCAGGATTGTTAGGTCACTACACTCTCCCCAAGGGACAGAGCACAGAATAATGCCTGGTGCATATGATGATAATAAATATATAGGGATTTGGGATTTGGGGACGGACTTGGCTTGTCAATGACAATGAAAAAAATCTCTATCAGATTTCACGCAGGTTAAAGAATGAAATAAATCCTCTCTTGGATTCCTACTCCTTTTTCGGGCCCCTCCCTCACATTCAAGTTGACGGTATATGCGGGAAAACAAGGCCTGTGTTCATAAGCTGGCAGAATGGCAACAGGTGACCCACAAACAGGTCTCAACAGAGTAAACAAGGACTTCACCAGACCTTTTCCTCCACACTAGCATGTCAACAAAAGGTGCAGGGAGATCGTGGGGCAGCTGCTGGGATCCATGGCCCTGAATTCCAAACTCCCTCTCAAGGGTGGACACCGGGGAAGGCAAATCAGAAGTTCAGAATGGACCCTTCAGCGTGGTGGGCTAAACAAGCAGTGCCCAGGAACGGCTTCCTTCCTGGAATCTGCCCTGCAGGATGTATGGTCCAAACCCATTTAATCAGTCATTCCCAGGACCCAGGAAGCAACATCCGCCCCAGTGCTCCGAAGTTGTTGTGGCTGCCCTGGAGAAACCATGGCCTTGGCCTGTGAGGAGGACCCTTGTCCCTCAGGGACCAGTCCAGTGGGTTCAGGGTTATTGCCAGTGCCTGAGCACGATTTCTGAGGACCCATACAGAAAGGAAAGAGGAACCTAGAGCACGAGCCCAGTGTCATAGATGCAGAATGATTTTCTTATGACTAGGAGACAAAGCCTAAGACAGGAGCAAAAGCCTTATTTTCCTTTTCTGCCCAGCTCCCCCTGCCCTTCATGGCCCCGTGACTCCCAGCAGACCCTCAGAAGGTCCAGTGCCCCAACATCAGAAGGAAAGCATGTAGGGCACTGAGGGAGACACACTGCCTGACTTAACTACAAGGTTCCTACTTAAATTGCTGTACAGCGACCACAACATCCATTGTCACATTAAAATATAAGACACGTCTGGCAACCGTTTCTAAACCACCACCAATTTATGCAATAATCATGCTTAAAGAGCATACCAAACTTGGGCCCTGGGAGGTCCTCAGCTTTTACTTTTTAACTAATTCTAACCAGTCACACAGGTTTCTCAACAATGGCTCAGCTGAATTCCTTTGCTCACAGCACAACAGGAGGTATTCCAGTGTATTATGCATGCCATTTATTCTCTCAACAAGCATTTCAGGCATGCCTACTAAGTGCAAGGTAGGTGCTCTCTCTTTAGAGTGTTTTTATAAAATACAAAATGTTTTTGTGTTTTAAAATAGATTCCTAGCCTAACTCAGACCTGCTAACTTAGGTCTGCAAGAACTTGACGTTTCTGTACCTCTTTGCTTCTTACATCAGACATGAGGCACCTGATTAATTTCAAGGGGCAGAGAGCTCCAGGCAGCTAGAGGGCCACAGCTGTGGCACCCTGGCCCAATGCTCTTACAGACGCATGCCTCCCTTGGCTGGTTCTGCTATGACACAGGTTCAGGCACTTTGACCTGATAAGGTAATGCTGGGTAAAGTCTCTCACACCATACAAACATCTTGAATGATGGCGATACTCTTGTTCTCAACATTACTGTGGTTCTGAGTGGCTTCCTTCCTGCTAAAGCCTCATTTATGGTAGACCCTGGACTTGGATGTAGAGCATCCCTGATACTCTACTTGCCAAGTGCAGTTCCACAGGACAACTAGGCCACAGAGGAGTAAAAACATTCTGGTGAAAACCATGAACCACACTTGGTAGTAATAACTAACATTTGCTGAGAGTATAGTCAGTTCCAGGTATTAAATTAAGTTCTTTATCTCAACTATCTCATTTAATCCTCAAAAAAAACCCTATGAGTTAGGGATCAACAGTGTCCTCTGTCTACAGGCAGGACAAATGAGACTCTGGTAACTTAATTATCATATCAAGGGTCCACATAGATTGTACAAATAGATGCTGGGATGGAAATCCAAGCACTCTGACTCTAGCTTGCCCTCTTCATCACGGGAAACTCAATAACTGGATATTTATAATCTTGACTCCTGTACTGGGAAGATCAGTTAGGGAAGCAAGAGTCATCACAACTGGAAAATTTAACCCATGAACCAAGCACTTATAAAATCAGTGCCTACTCAACTATTACTCTCCATTTAGTATTGGTGTCTAGCCCAGCCCATTAACACTTCAACATCCTCATGGGTCGGTTCAATGTCTTAGCAGTTGACAAAGCAATGCAAACACAATGCACATCAACCTCGGGAAATGGCTAATACTCCAAATGATGCAGGATGTCGTGAAGTTGGTGAAAAGGACGCTGAAGGATGGCTCAAATCACACCCAAGGAGTAGCAGAGTGCTTTAGTTAACAAATGAAGGAGAAGGCCCACCAGGATGAGGGCGAGAGAGCAGGCCCCTCAAAAGAGAAGAACTTCAATGACAATAAGGGGTTAAATGAGGTCCTTTGAAAACTGGTGAAGCTCTCTTCAATTATTTTGCAAAAATGACCTTCCTTATGGGGTCCGCTGGGCAAGTCAAATGAGAAGAGAAAGGTGCCCCTTATATTGCTATTGTTAATTGTGTCAAAATAAGTATGAAAAAAAAATAATTGAACACTGTTGTTCATACTAAGAATTGGGGCATAGTTGCAACTGTAACAAATTTTGTTAAATATGACATACGCTTATTGTCATAATCTTCAGTTTGGCTTCTCAAAATAAAGTCCCAGTAAAAATTTTTCCTCCAATATTTACTATAAATATTTGGCCTCTATTTCATAGTTTCTTTTCTAAATGAGCTTCTTCTTGGTCTGTGAACCACTTGCAGTGCTTTGTTAAGCCCTCCCTGCTTCCTGCTGTGGGAGACACATTGCGGAGGGTTGAGCAATAACACCATTGCCAAAGAGATGCAGAGAGCTTTTCACTCTCCACAGAACTTTCCCCTCTATTGTTTCATCTGATGCTTTCAAGAACTCCAGGAGTTAAGGAAATGTACCATTATCCCCCATAAGTATATCCACTGTGGAATTTACAAAGGTCTTATCACTTCTGCTGTCTTGCCTTAACCCACCGGACAATTCTGCAGCACAAAAATAGTGCTCCCATGTTGCAGGTGAGGAAGCTGACTTTGGGTGAGAAGGACAGGCCCAAGGCCCTATAACTCATTGATGGAAGCAGAACTCAGATTTTAACCAAGCACTCTTTCCCACGGGATACCCAGCTCTATCAAACTTAGGACAAATGAAAATTCTGCAGGCTAGTGAACATTCTCTCAGGCCAATGAAGTCTTTGCAGAAACGATCTGCAAGGCTGCCTTAAAATGCCTTGAAACACCTAAACCTGTCTCCTTTCCTTTCACAGAAACAGTCCGAGGTCTTTAAGCAAAACAGTGATAATTATAATTAATACATTTCCACTTCCCTAGCAAGACCTTTCCATGCAGAAACTAAGTATCACAGGAGCTCTAATTCAAAGGCTCATAATGTTAAGGCCTTGCAGGCCACTCTCTGGGTCTGCTGCATGATAGCTTCCTGTCAGCTAGGGCTGGATGCAGCAGTGTTTTTTAATCCCTAATGGAGCCAAGGGAGAAGCACTCATGGATTATTAAGAAATGCCATCAGTGGAAGACTGATTTGGGGTGATGGGCAAAACCTCTGAGCAGTCTGAACCCCTGAGCACAAGGAAGAAATACCCTGGAAACAAGAGTTCAGTTTTTGAGGTGGAAGTCAGCAACACCTTCCAACCAGTTGTGTGTGCTGCCACCCACAAGTGTAGTGGAAGCAGGGGTGTCTACGGCCAGGCGGACCTGAGCTCTGGGACCCAAGGCAAGTTACATCCCCTCCGAGACTCAGTTTTCCTCATCCATAAAATGGTCATCACTATTTACACCTGTTGCAAAAAGTGTGGGGAGATGAGGATATGCAATTAGCACCGTGCTTAACTTCACAGTAAACACTCAACCCCCAGAGGCTATCATGAATAAAATCAAGTGCACAGCAAAATGCAGCACTCAATAAATGTTAGGTCCCACCATCAACAAGGCACTTCCATGTGCCCTAGGAAGGGGACTTCATGACCTCCAAAACCACGACTACAGGTTTGTGCAAATGGGAGGGGGTATTGTTGTTGGGCAAGTTTGGGGGTGGGAGTCCTCAGTGTGCAATGGGAAGTACATGCAGAGCCCCCAGGAGGAACTCTTAGGGCCAAGTGGTGGTTACAGAATAAGAACTCCAAGCTTCTGGGAGCCCAGTTCCTTGGAGGGTATAAGCAGGAAGGAATTATTTAACTTTGGAAGGAATTGAAAATGCCCTTTGCTCCCTGCCTCAGGCCCAGACACGGGTACACGGCAGTGGACACCTGGACAAGCCCACTGGATGGGGATGGAAATGCTCAGGAGCCCACAACAGTGCCCTCAACCAAGGCATATATGCTCTATTCTCTGCTCAGGATTGCCAATGGCTCCCTTTTACTTACAGGTCTCCTTGCTGGGTGTCCAAGGCTCTTCCTTATCTACACTGTGGGAGTGCTCTCCCTTCCCACAAAACCTGTCCTCCATGCAATGTGGTCTAATCACTGGGTCCCTTCCCACCTCAATGTCCTAGCACATGAAAGGCTATGCAGGTCCCGTTGCCCACCCCCAACAACATCAGTGTGGCTGCTCTAAATCCCACAAAACCTACAAGGGCTCCATGAAGTCTAGAGGAATCTCCCTCTGCTTGAATCCTGTCAGCATGAATTCGACCCAAAAACTTAATTTCACTGCTTTAAACCTGTGTGCATGCATTACCGGCTGCACTGTTAACTCCTGGGAGGCAGGGCACGTGCCACCTCTTTCTCAGTCCACCCAGAGCACCTAAAGCTCTGACTTGTTCCCAGTCAAGGGCCTGCCAAAGGCCTGCCCAGCTGCAGATGGCCTGACTTTTTGCTCAGTAACTCTACCCGCCATCCCCTGGTTCTTCAGCTCCATCAGCCCCCAGAACCTACTGCCCTGATCTGTTGTTTTTCTTCTTTCTTCTGCTCCACACAATTCAGAATAAAACCAGGTCAGCTGGGCTTGAGCAGTGTCTAATCCTCCCCACCTCTGGAAGTCTTCCAGGAGGCCCGTTACCCTTCCCACACTCCTCTGCCCGAACTCCCCCATGCGGCGGGAGGTTGTGTGTGTGCACCAGTTCCACAGCCTGAGGAGGCCCTTGGAGCTAGTGCCCTGGGGACAGGTTGCAGCTTCCTCCCATTACACTGGCTCCTGACGCAGGCTACAGACTCACCTCTGGGCCCTGGAGCCCTCTGGCCGGGAGCCGCTGGGCACTAAATGTGTGGGGTGTTCACAGTCAGCTAACAACACGTACTCCCAGCCCCCTGGGGAAATGGGATAGGCTCAAATGCCGCTAGCAGGAGATAACAAGCTTTTATTCTGCTGCCTGTGAGTGAGTCACCAGCTTCTCTTCACGGCTCACTTCAGAAGGGGTCAGGGGAGGACCCCGCTGGCCAAACCCCCACAGGGGTGTATCTGGTGACTGATACCTTACTTATTCCCAAATTCATTTTTTCATCAGGAAATGGCACCTGCACCCCTTTGAAGAGGAATGGATATTCTCCCCCATTTGAAAGGCCAGTTACCTGGAGGGAAGGAGATGAAAAACACCACCCCAGGTTTAGATGTGAAGCAAACCAGCCTTCTGATGTTTAAGGTGAGAGACGGGGATTGAAATCTAGGCCTGCCTGACTGTGACATCAGTCATATCTGACAGCAAGACGCATTTATGCCTGGTGCTCAAGGGGGGGAGATTTTTCTCAGAAAGCACTGCCCCTTGGACCCATTATCTATAGAGCCCTGGGCCTACTAAATGCTAAGTGAAGAACGCACGCTCTTCTGGCCCTAACCCTGGCAAGCTCGCGCCCAGCAAGGCTGCTGCTTCCCCTCCCACCATCTCTGCCTGATCAGCACCTCCACACCCTGCCCGGCTTTAGCCCAAGTACCTCTGATGAGGACAAGTCCCAGGGCCCACCAGCCAGGACCTTACGGCTCTCTAATGCTACGGCTGTCACACTAGTTGCTTTGTGTCTTTAGTTCCTGCCTGTGGTCTCCCCGTAAGCTGCACGAGGGCAGGGACACATCTGCTGTGCCCTCCTGCTCTCTCCGACTCCTTGCACAGGAGCTGCTGTGTAGGAAGAGCACAGACTCTGGAGCCAGGCTGCCTGAGTTCTAAGCACGGCTCTGTTACACACCAGTTGTGTGACCCAGGCAAGTAACTTAACCATTCGTGCCTCAGTTTCCTTACTTGTAAAGTAAGGGTAAGAGTAGTACCTACCAGACACCCCAAAGAAATGAAAATTCATTGACACACAAAAGCCTGTAAGTAAATGTTCACAGCAGCATGATTCATAATAGCTAAGAAATGGAAATAATCCAAATATCCATCAACTAATGAAGAGATAAACAAAATATGGCATATTCATATAATAGGATATTTCAGGAACGGAATTTAATAAAAAGGAATGAAGTACAGATACAGGGTATAACATGAATTAACCTTTGAAAACATGTTAAGTCAAAGAAGCCAGACACCAAAAGCTACCTACCATATGGTTCCATTTATATGAAATGTCTAGAATAGGTAAATTATGGAGACAGAAAGTAGACTAACGGTTGCCTAGGGCTGGGGGGAGGGGTAGAAGGAGACTGAGGGGTTGGTGGCTAAGGGGGTACAAGGTTTCTTTTTGGGGTGCTGAATATGTTTTAAAGTCGTGGTGCTGACTGCAAAACTCTATACTAAACACCACTTAATTGTATATTTTATGTGGATGAATTTTATGGCATGTGACATATCTCAATAAAGCTGTTTAAAACAATTATAGTGCCTATCTCATACTGTTGCTCTAAGGATTAAATTAAATGTATTATTTGTGAAAGTGTCTGTTATCGAAAGTAACTACATAATAACTAATACTCACTAAGCCTTGATTACACTGAGCCCTCTGCTATGCACTTTACAAGTAGAAGCTTATTTCAACTCCATAGCCCGTGAAGGTTAATTACTCATCTACTTTACAGATGAGAAAACTGAGGCCCACAGACATTAAGTAACTTGCCTCTGGTGATTCGGCTGGTAAGCGGTAAAACCCATGTGCTGGACCCCCACATACGGAGGAAACAATGCTCCCCAAACCCAGGGGCCCCCGGACTTGAGGTGGGAACCACTAGGCAAAAACAGTGTTCTCCTTCCCATCACATCAAAGGGCCGCCCCCAGCCCCCAGGGCCTAGGACCTCTTGGCCTGCATCCTGCCCCCCTAGGCAACTTACTGTGGGGTGCTCCCTGCCTCTCCTAGACCCAGGGCCCCATCCCACCTTCTGCTCTGGCTGGTCTCGTTTCTACAGGGAGCCCAGCTGGTGGGTCCTGCTCCCCGCCGCGAGGCGCCTGCATTCAGGTAAGCCCTGTGTCCTCTCACCTGCAGAGGGTGGCCTCCCTAGATCCCTTGGTCCTTAAGATGGCCAAGACTGGTTTCTCAGCACCTCTCAGTATTTTTTATACAGGAAAAATCCCTTCCAATTAATACTTTTAAAATATTTTTAAAAAATAAATAAGATTCTGTCATGCCCCTGTTAAAGGCTTTCCAGTGGCTTCTCGTGGCTTTTAGAACAAATCCACACTCTCGCCCCAGCCTAAAGACCCTCCTGGCAGGCTCTCCAGGTGCTTCCAGCTCTTCACACTTTTTCCAAGGCTCACTCACCCCGGCCACCTAGCACATTCTTGCCCATGCCAGGAAGGCCCTCCTTCTCTCTCTTCAAGGCTAGCTCCTGGATTTTCAGACTCCAGTTAAACTGTCACTTTCCCAGAGAGCTCTTATCTAACCAAGCCACCTTAATTAAGGTCCCCCTTACCCACCCCTGCAATGCACACTAGACTACAAGATCCATGCAAACAGGGACCAGGTCTGTTCTGTTCATTCTCAAACCCGCACAGTTGGTGCTTGAGATAGATTTCAGGGTTCCTCAACCTTGGCCTTCACCATAAGCCTGTGCAGACATTTTGGGCCAGATAACTCTTTCTGTAGGGAGCTATAAGGTTCAGCAGCATTCCTGACATCTGGCTATTAGATGCACCCTCTCAGTCATGACAACCAAAAACATCTCCAGACATTGCCGATGTTCCCTGCGGTGGGGGGAGAAGGAGGGGTCAAAATCTTCCCCAGTTAAGAACCACTGAAATACTGGATGGGAGATTAAGCCCATACACCGTATGCAGATTGATCAGCACCCTCTCGACCCATGGGAGAAACTGAAGCACAGCTTGGGTGTTCTGTCTCCCAGACACAAATTATGAAGTGAAGGCACAGGGATTTGAATTCAGTCAGTTTAACTCCAGCAGTCCTGCAGTAACTACTAATTTATATGGATTTCCTAGCACATGGGAACACCAACCATACCATAAGACACTGAATTTCACCTTTAAAATCTCTCCTTTAGTTAGTTTCTAAAATGCAGGAAGGGCACAGGCTCAGCTCCTTCTGGCCTGGGGTCCTGAGCAAGTGGGAGACCATGACGTATTTGTTTTAAAAATTGAGAATGTGCCCTGGCTATTCTATCAGACCCCAAATTACAGAAACAGAGAAGGCTGACCACCCTGGAAAGGCCTTTGAAGTCACCTACTTCTGAGGTTCTCAGACTGGGTTCTGTATGAGAGTATGTGGAACATGTGGAACCGGCATACCCAGGCAGGCTGGCAGGAGTCGGAGGCACAGGGAGAGGTTCACCCGCCAGGACTCGAGGTGGGGCTGAGCTTGACGGAATGGCCCCATTGCTACTAAACCTCTGAAAACCTCTGATAAAATCCAATATCCTTGTTTAATAAACAGAGCAATCAAGGACCAGAGAGGAAAATATTTACTCTCAGCAACACAGACTCCCCTCTTCCCTGAGGGGGAAGAAAGCAAGGACTTTGCAGGTGGATGAAGCTGTGTTTGAATCCTGCCTCTGTTTAGTAATCTGAGAAGAGACAGTAATCATATCTGCTTCATCAAGTTTTTAAACAATTTAATGAGCTAATGAATGTGAAGTGCTAGAAAAACTGTAAGTGGCCAGGTGCTGGCTATCAGGGCAACTTGGAGATGACACAATAGTCAGAATAGAAACATTGGCTTGGAAGCTCCTAGATGGATCTGTGTTTGAATCCCAGCCCTTCTACCCAAACTATGTGACTACGGGCGGGTCGTTTTCATTCTTTGAGTTGTAATTCCTCATGTTTAATTGGCATGATTCTTTGTTTACAGGTGTGTTGAGAAACCAAGACCATATAAAGCATGCAAAGTGCTTAGCACATTTCCTGAGATGTAGTAGATGCTCAGTGAACACCGGCCATTATCATCAAACCACTTTTTGACTTCTGCGGCACCTCATTTGGGGAAATGCTGTGAGACGTTCCTGCGAGTGCCCAGGGAATATGTGCCAGAACTCTCACCTCCTCCAGGGCACTGAATTGATGCCAAAGAATCTTAGAAGGTGCACCTGCAAGATGCAGGTCTGGGTGATTGATCAAGCATGATGTAGAAGCTCCCACCTTGCAGCTCCCTCATAAAGAACGTGTTGCATGACTGCACCTTTCATCTTGATTTTTTAAAAAGAATTTCAAGGTCAGGGTCACTTCCCTGTAGTCTCCTCCTGGGCTAACGTGAAATTTCAAGAATGCAGCTTCTCAGCCCAGTTTACATTCCCACCCGCTCTGGTATCCAGGATACCAGAGGGACCTGCTACATTCCACCCTACCAATCAGCCTCCTCAGTCACATACTGCTGGGGGCAGGGCCTGTCACTGGTCCTTAGGGGAAGCATCACTGCTTAGCAGGAGGGTCAACCATTCATTCATTTGTCCAACATGTACGTTCAGAGCTTACTGGAGCCAGGCACAGGGGATACAGTTTCATGGAAAAACAGCCTGAGCCCCCACTCTAAGGGAGCTTGCAGTACAGCGGAGGAGACAGTGACACAAATAATGTGAGCAGTTCTACTAAGTGGCAACACACAGTGGCATGAGACTGTATGTAGGGGGTTCTGATCTACTCACCAGTGTTAGAGGAGGCTTCCTTGATTTAGTGATGATTAAGTTCAGGGCTGAAGGGTGAGTTGGCATAAACAGATGGAAAGAGAAGGGATGAAAAATCCATGTGGAGGGTCTAGCATTGGCGAAGGCTCTGTAATGTGTAAAACTGCAACACCTGTGCAAACCAGTTGCTAGACTGTGGTGGGTGGTGGAGGGGGACAGGCTGGGGCAAGAGAAGCAAAGTTAGGGTCAGACTTATGTGAGTGTCCTCTGGGCCATGTTAAAGCACGAAAGTTTAATGCAAGGGGATGGCATGATCAGACTGTCAAAAAACCTTGTAATAAGATCATTTTGGAGAATGGAGTCAGGAGGGGAGGGTAAGATAAAAAACAAGGACACCAGTTAGAGAACTCTACAGTGTCCCAATCCCCAGAATGATGGACCCAGGCGGAGAACAAGGAGCTGTGCATGTGGAGTTGGGTGGCCTGTCTTTTTCCTTCGGGAAGGCCTTGGCGGCCACACCTGGACTGAGCTCAGTGTTTGTGGGCTGACTTCACTTCAAAGCTGCCTTTTGAGGATGCAAAGGTCACAGAGATGCTGCCTGTCATTTGGAATTTGATAGACCTGTATCTGGCCTGTGGCAAGGTCACCTTAGGGAGGAGAAGCCATTTTCCCAGTGGGAGGGCTCACAGAACTGAGCGCAAATTCTCAGACTTAAAGGCTCTGCAGAGATGGTCAAGGATTGTGATGACACACACATCCTAGCAGGATGAGCTCTGGCACAAAGCGGGCACCCCCTCCAGCTCCAGAAGGGAGAGGGGGGTCTGTAGAAGATTGTTTGATGCTATGCACAAAAGATGCTCAAGAAAACATTTAAGGAAGGAAAGGAGACAGGAGAGCAAGACGACAGTTAATTGACTAGTTAGCAGTTTCTCTGAAACCCTGATGAGCCTCCTGGGTTCTCGGTCTCATGAACATGGAGCTGCTGGCTGGCTTTCAGCCTGGTTAGATACACAACCCACACGCTGCCAAACACATGGGATCCCGTTTCCAGAGACTCAGAGGTCTGAGATGGGGCTTGAGATGCTCAAGTTTCCACCTCTCTTTTTGTTACAAAATTTAAAAAAAAAATCACAGATAACATAATGCTAAGTAAAAAAACAAACAAACCCTTCCCCCTCCCCCCCACATACACAAGCATCAAAAACCTTCCTCTCAACACCCATGGATGTAAGCCCCTAAGGTTAACAGGATGCAGGCCCTTAAAGTTAAGATTTCCTTCTCACTTATATGTGGAAATCTAAAAAGAAAGAAAAACAAGCTCGTAGATACAGAGAACAGATCAGTGATGGCCAGCGGCGGGAGGGAGTCGGGGGAGGAGTGGATAAAATAAGTCCAACGGTACAAACTTCCATTCATTCCAAATGTCCAAACATTATAGCCATAGGTATGTAACGTGCAGCATAGTGACCATACTTAACAATATTGTATTGCATATTTGGAAGTTTCTAAGAGAGTAGATCTTAAAAGTCCTCATCACAAGAAAAAAAAATCTATTACTGTTAAGTAGACTTATTGTGGTGATCACTTTGCAATACATACAAATATTCAATCACTACGTTGCACATGTGGAGCTAATGTTAATATGCCAACTATATCTCAAAAAAATGATTTCCTGTGTGTCGTTTCCGAAATATTTTCGTAGACACCAGCATGTGTATCTGCCCAGCACATATACATATGTGTGGTGATCATACACATTGACATACACTACGCACACCACACTCATTTTACCTCATTAAACCTAAGAAAGCCTCACTTACAGAAGTTTTATTATATATATAACCAAGAAACAAAAACACTGCCAACAATCTATGACCAAATGCTTTCTTTACCTTAGAATATTTACTTGATATGAGTTGAGAAAGTGCTTTTAGACTTATTTAGACATGGACTTATTTATATGGCTCTCTTTCCCATATATAGAAAGAAAAATACAAGCAAAACAAACTAGCTACAGCTCTGATAAGATTGAGGCCCTTCTCAGCACTGAGTCATAGACCCTGGGGTTCCTTAAACGTCCTTTGTGCTACTACTCATAGTTGAGGCAGCATTTCTTGAAAGAGCTTTAATAACGGCCCCTCAATTTATCCCAAGCTACTGAAAATTACTCTGAGTTTTGATTTTATTCGGTTGCCTTCCTGGTTTTACCAGAAGACGTCAAAGAAAGATTTATATATACGTATGAACAAAGGTCTGTCCACAATGTTTTTTATTATCAAATGTACAGTTACATCACAGTGGTTCAACATTCTCCCTCCCCATTCTCCCACCTCTGCCCACTCTCCTTCCCCTTGGTAACCACTAGTCACTTCTCAGTGTCCATGAATCTAATGTTGTTTTGTTCTTTCTGTTTTGCTTTGTTTTTATATTCCACAAATAAGTGAAATCATATGGTATTTGTCTTTCTCCACCTGGCTTATTTCACTGAGCATAATACCCTCTAGATTATTCATGTTGCTCCAAATGGCAAGATTTCTTTTCTTTGTTATGGCTGAATAAAATTCCATTGTGTATATGTACCACCTCTTCTTTATCCACTCATCTATTGATGGACACTTAGGTTGCTTCCATATCTTTGGCTATTGAAAACAGTGTGGTGATAAACATAGAGGTGCATATATCTTTTTGAATCAGGGATTTTATTTTCTTGGGGTAAATTCCTAGGAGTGGAATGACTGGGTCAAATGGTATTTCTATTTTTAGTGTTTTTAGGAACCTCCATACTGCTTTCCACAGCAGTTGCACCAATTTGCATTCCCACCAACAGTGTAGGAGGGCTCCCCTTTCTCTGAGTCCTCGCCAGCATTTGCTGTTTCTTGTCTTTTGAACAGTGGCCATCCTAACTGGTGTGAAGTGATATCTCATTGTGGTTTTAATTTGCCTTTCCCTGATGATTAGAGATGTGGAGCATCTTTTCATGTGCCTGTCAGTCACTTGTATTTCTTCTTTGGAGAAGTGTCTGTTCAGGTCCTCCACCCATTTTTTAATCAGGTCATTTGTTTTTTTGGGTGTTGAGGCATATAAATTCTTTATACATTTTAGATGTTAAAATATGTTCTATATATTTTATATATATTTTTTAGATGAGTTATTTACAAATATATTTTCCCATACTTTAGAATGCCTTTTTGTTCTGCTGATGGTGTCCTTTGCTGTGCAGAAGCATTTTAGTTTGATGTAGTCCCAGCTGCTCATTTTTTATTCTGTTTCCCTTGCCCAAGGAGATGTGTTCAGGAAAAAATTGCTCATGCTTATATTCAAGAGATTTTCGCCTATGTTTTCTTCTATGAGTTTTATGGTTTCATGACTTACATTCAGGTCTTTGATCCATTTCAAGTTTACTTTTGGGTGTGCAGTTTGACGATAATCCAGTTTCATTCTCTTACATGTAACTGTCCAGTTTTGCTAACACCAGTTGTTGAAGAGGTTGTCTTTTCCCCATTGTATATTCATGGCTCCTTTATCACATATTAATTGACCATAGATGCTTGGGTTTATATCTGGGCTCTCTATTCTATTCCACTGATTTATGGGTCTGTTCTTATGCCAGTATCAAATTGTCTTGGTTCCTGTAGCTTTGTAGTAGAGCTTGAAGTCAGGGAGCATGACACCCCCAGCTTTGTTCTTTCTCAGGATTGCTTTAGCTATTCAGGGTCTTTTGTGGTTTCATATGAATTTTAGAACTATTTGTTCTAGTTCATTGAAGAACACTGTTGGTATTTTGATAGGGATTGCACTGAATCCATAAACTGCTTTGGGCAGGATGGCCATTTTGACAATATTAATTCTTCCTCTCCATGAGCATGGGATAGATTTCCATTTTCTGGTGTCTTCTTTAATTTCTCTCATGAGTGTCTATCCACAATAGTTCTTAAATGATTTGTGACTAAAACACAGAGGGGTTCCAGTACCAGTTATGTTAGCAGGAAAATCAGTTTGTGCATATGTACTCAGGCATTGACCATGGCTAATATTTCTAAGGTTAAACTCCAATTTGAAGATATTAACAATATTAATATTTATTTTTGTGAGGAAAAAAACAAGTAAATCATAAAACTGATTAAATATACTGCAGTACATACACAATCTCCCTCCTCTCACTCCCAGCTGACTTGGGGTTGCAAACTGAAACCACAACAGGAGCCAGGCAGGTAACAGAGTGAAGTGGGAGACGTGGACTATATGAAACAAAGTAATTCTAAAACAGTGATTCTCTGAGGGTGGTCCTGGACCAGCAGCTATTTCAATCCTGTGTCAGTCAATGTTTTTATGGAATACAGAATCCCTTGGAGACCCTTTATAAGAGTCTAGTATATATGGATGTGTATTTTTAACCCCATTTTTTAAAAAACAACGCATACAATCCTGAATCTTGATGTCTGCTTAACCATGCATCTCGAAATTCTTTCCATATCAGCACCTGTAGCTCCACGTCACACTGGTTAAGTGTCTACACAGCAATTCCACTGCATGGATGTCCTGCACTTACCTCTGCAGTTTCCAGTGGGAGATATTTCTCTGATTTTGTTGCTCTCATCCTCATGGCTAAGTGAGGAAGCTGTAAAACTGCTGTTTGAAGCATGATCCCCCGTGTGGGAAGGGGAACTCTGACAGCTCCAGACAGGATGGATGTGAGTTAGCCAGCTTGGCAGGTCTGCCTTTAGGTCGGTTTGAGACTCCAGAGAGGTGGGAAGGACTTGGTTGTAGAGGATTCTGGATGCACCAACTGCTTCTTCTAGTCAGAACATGCAGCAGCTTTAGGGGTGAGGACAGTGAAAAGGGCCCAGCTCTATCCCTATCTCCCTCCTCCTAAGCTGCAGAGCCCTGTAGCCTCAAATTTGCCTGCTGTCTACCTACAGTTCCAGAAACCCTCTCTGCATGCTTCTCTCTGCTCTGTCCTTTTTTCTTCCCCTTCTAGTCCCAACCCTTTCCAGATGAACAAAGGAAAGACAAAGGCAAAAGAGGCCTCACTGAATGACAGCATGCAGAGGTGGGCAGGGGTCTTAGCTTTGTTAACCCATGGTCGCCTTCCACCAAATCATTCCCTTCCAGCACATTCCATGTACACATGGTGGGCACTGTAGGGGTGCGGGTAACAATAATGATTACTGGACATTGTGCTGATGTTTAGTGCTGACATTAGTAATCAATAACCCCAATTAATTTTCACAATTTTGAAGGTACCAATGGCTAGCTCCATTTTATTGATAGGAAAACTGAGTCCTGGAGAAGGTAAATCCTTTGCCCAAGCTACATAACACACAAGGTGGGCTCCCTACACAGAATTTCCCAGTTTTTCAAGGGTTTCTTATATGGGATGTTTCTTGGGCAGCAAACAAACTCAGAAGTCTTTTTCCTGAGTGGGGGTACCAGGCCAATCCCCAAAACTCTCCTGTTCAAGGTATCCCTTCCCTGGGTACAGTGAGGGTAACCCAGCTGGGGTTGGTAGGGGAATGGAGACTTCTTTTAGTAATCACTTGAGGAATGCACATTTTTATCCAAAGCAACAGCTTTTAACAAATATTGCTTTACATCATTTCACTTACCCCTTTGTTTCTCTTTCTACCCTTTTAATTGTTTTGCCCTGTTCCTCCCGTTTTCATTCACTGACCCCTCCCAAAAGGGGAAGAAGCAAGGCAAGTTTTCCTAAAGTCTCCTCCTTTCCAGTGGCGCACGGGCACAAGGTCCAGGAATTCACACAATGTGGCAAAAAGTCCATGTCTATTGATTCTGGGTTCATTAGCATGCTTGTTAATTATCAATGCTCCCCTCCCCCACTAACTCTCTCTTCCAAATACTCAAAAGAGCAGATTAAGTTTTAAATTTTAACTTTTGCTGGCAGGACACCTGCTTCTGAAATTCCTCCTCCCTCCACCTCCTAGGATTTACAACACAAAAGTAAACATTTACACTGGTTAAGATTTACCAAAAGGAAGTGTGGCCTGGAATGAGTCCTTTGAAGTTCTGTCTCCAAAGAAGGAACCCTTTAAAACATATAAAAATAAGAAACCTCAAAGCCTTCTTAAGGTGATATCTGACATGGGCTATCATAACCAAGCCTTCTCAATTTTTCACTTGCGCCTTGACACCAGCATATGTTAATTACTCAGCATAACTCAAAACTACAAGTCTCTCTGCTCCTGGGTAATGGGGTTATCAGTCAGTAATGCAATCAAGTGTCTTCCTGGAAACTCTAGGGCAGAACTTTCTTCCTGAGATACTACTAAAGCGGACGGGGGGAGGGGGGAAGGGAAAGGGTATCCTGCAAAGAGGGTGCCAAAGGGCAAAACCAACTTTACAGGTGGCAAAGGTCCTAAGGCCCACCTGTTCACTCCTGACAGACCTGGTTTTCTCAGTGAAGCATGTCTACTTTATTGGCAGGTAGGAGCCCAGGAAAGTCTCTGGCTGAGCTGACAAAGTACCAGATGCCACAGTCAACAGACACCAGACACTGAGTTGATAGACACTTTTGGGGGAAAGGAAGAGAAAAAAATTCCCCATACCTACCAAGATTGCTGATGTAGAAGGATGAAAGTGCTCTGATCAGACAAGGAGCGATGACTGCAGTTGTTTGACATTTGTATCCAATCAGAACCTTATTCCTCTCTGATAGCACTTAAGGTGAAATCAACCAAGACTCCTGACCATGTGGGGCAAGTCCTAGGTGATGCTTCATGCACCACCAAGTGAAGGAAAGGCTGATGAAGCAAGGGCTCACCAAGAAAAAGCACCTTTAACAACTGACTCTGTCCTAGGTTCCTGTGGGCTGCTTTACCTGGTCAGCTTACTAGTCCCTGCAAATGTTCTTATCCACACCTTGCACATGAGATCACTGAGGCTAAGCTAACCTGGCCAAGGCTGCAGTGATGCCCAAACCCACGCTCTCTGTGCTGCGCTGCACGGCTTCTGAGGGGAAGGTGATGCTAACAACAGGCTCGTGATGTGCTAGAAACAGCAGAAGACCTGGATTCCTATACTATGGGAGGCCCAGCTCAGCTTTTCTTAGCCAGATGACCTTGAGCAAGTCACTTAGCCCTCTGCAGGTGTTTCTGATCCCATTTCTGTCCTCACTGCAACACTTCAGTGGGTTGTACATTGGAGGAAGGAGTCCACACCCACCCCGTGCTCCACTCCAATCCCGAGCACTCAGAATTCTGCCCACATAAATGTGACTTGTTTTGTCAAGCCTTCCCCCTTGCTTCTGGGTTCCCTATAGAGGGAGAAGCATGTTCCTTCCAACATAAGCTTATATTCCCATTATGTATCATTCCAGAGTTGGGAAAGCAGCCAACTTAATCTACACTATACCATGGCTTTCATTAAGTGAACATCTACAAGCACTGGCCTTCCATGGTTCTTCAGTCAAACTCAGGCCCAGCAAGGCCTCATCTTTACTTGGCAAGAGAGGGCACATCCGGAGAACCCTGAGCATTACTCCTGCTGCCTCCAGCTTCCCGGTTATGTCATAAAGCCACAGTCTCACTCAGAGGAACACTCTGTTTCTGACTGAATTTGATCCAAGGACCTAGATTCCAAACCCATTTCTCTGCACTGCTAAAGCTCAATTTCCTGACTTGATTTACCTCATGAGGCTATCAGTGAAGAGCTACTGAGACCCCAGAAGGTAAAACTCTTCTAATCTTGAACATTTCAGCACTTACTATGTGCTGGGTGGTTTAACCCCATTTGACTGAGTCAGTACTAGACATGCAGGTTAGAAACATATACAAAAACACAGGACACAAATACAACAATAATACAGGGTGAACAAATGAACCAATCAATAAATGAAGGAATGGAAGGCAGGAGAGAAGGAGGGAACTGGGAAGGCCAGTGGAGCCCTGAATCATGCTAAGAAGTTTTGGGGGTTTCTATGGGCATTTTAAACCATGAGGAGTTTCTGAGAAGGGGAGCAATTTGCTCTGGAAAACCTTGCAGAAGAAAGTCCCCAAAATAGTTGCATTGTGAGTTTCTGGAAAAGGATCTTGGAGTCTGGCCATCCTGTTAGTCAGGGACTATTAAGATAGCCAATGTAAGAAGTGACACCTTAACTCAGATAGGGCAAAGAATTGGTAGAAACATAGGATGGACTTTAAAGACCTAAACTACTGAAATATCTTGACAGCTCTGTCCTGTCAAAAATGCAGACTTGCTCAGAAAAATTCCCAGATTCTTTTTCTTGTTCTATTCTCATGGTGGTCATGCCAGTGTCCTGCACCACTAACTCCTATCCCCACATTCACCTCATTACCTTAAGACAAAACAAAATTAAACAAAAGAAATCAATGCTGTACACTCATCGTCACAGCAGCATTATTCACAATAGCCAAAAGGTGGAGGCAACCACCATGTCTGCAGACAGATAAACGGATAAGCAACATGTGCTCTATAGGCATAATGGAATATTATTCAGCTTTAAGAAAGAAGGAAATTCTGACATGCCACCAAATGAATGGACATGGAGGACATTATGCTGAGTAAAATAAGCCAGTCACAAAAATATGAATAGTGTATGGTTCCACTTACATGAAGTACCTAGAATAGTCAAACTCATAGAAAGTATGACGACGGCTGACAGGTGCTAGAGGACAGGTGAAGGAGGAGTTAGTATTTAATGAATACAGAGGTACAGTTTCACAAGATGAGAAGAGCTCTGGAGATGGATGCGTGTGATGGTTGTTAAGTGAATATACTTAATTCCACTGAACTATGTAGTTTAAAACGCTGAAGACTGTGACTTTTATGTTATGTGTATTTTACCACAATTTTTAAAAAGTCTAAAAGAAATAAAAAGGCAGGCAGGAAGGAAGGAAGGAAGGAAGGAAGGAAGGAAGGAAGGAAGGAAGGAAGGAAGGAAGGAAGGAAGGAAGGAAGGAAGGCAAAAAAAATTAAGAAGTCATTGCTGAATTGTTAGCAAATGAACTGGCTGAAAACAATATAACTCTGCCAACCAGGAACACCCCATCTGGAAACTCCTCCTTCTATTCCAGGCAACTTTTCATTACTGTTTAAAAATTCCCCTAACCCCTTCCCGTGCCCCACCTGATGCTGACTCAGCACCTCTTAGGACCTGAATGGTGGGAGCCAGCCTGAGGGCTGGCACTGCCACCTTATCCTGCAGCCTGGGACGCTCTGAGTTCCCGGTGGCCAGCACTGACTCCATCCATCACTCCAGGACCCCAGCCCTCTCCAACCTCAGGAACCCTGGTCCCAGGGACTGGCTGGCATCCGGTTCCAGAAAACACTCTATGGCAAGAACAGGTGGGAAGTATCCATAAGGGCTCCTGTCAGAAGCCCCCAGGGACTGCCTTCTCTGAGGCACAGGCAGGACACAAATGAGGCCCTGAAGTTTAACCTGCTTTTGCCCACTTCTGTCCTGTCACTGACTCAAATCAGGTCTGGAATGAGGAAATGCCTCCATCAATCCTTCCCCTTGGGAAGAGTTGGAAAACTCACTCGACTGGATCCAGGCACTTATTCATGTATTTTGAACTCAGCTATTAGTCATAGACACATTTAGGAATATTGTGTCTTTTTTGATGAATTGGCCTATTATTACAAAAGCTTGCTCTCTGTATCTGGTAATACTCATGTTTTCCATGTACTTTGTATGTTATTACAGCCATCCCAGTTTTCTTTGGATCAGTATGTGTATGGTATATCTTTCCTATCCTGTTACATTTTACCCATCTGTGTATTTATATTTATATAAAAGGAATCTATTACAGGGCACCCTATACACCTGTACAGTTGAGTCTTGTTTTTCTTCATAATCTGACAATACCTGCCTTTTAATTTGAGTGTTTAGTCCCATTTACTTTTAATGAACTGTTGATACTGCTGGACTGAAGTCTACTAACTTGACAGTTTTCTATTGTCTCATCTGTTTGATTCTTTTTCCCTTCTTTTAAAAAAAAAATCATCCACAATACATATTATTTTGTTTGCTTTAAACAGTCGATTATCTTTTAAGGAAATTAAGAAAAATCTTAAAAGTCTTCTATATTTCTGGTACTCTTAATTTCTCTTGCAGATCCAGGTTTCCACCTGACATAATTTTCTTTCAGCTTGAAGAATTTCTTTCAGTATTTCTTATTGTGTAAGTCTGTTGAAAATTTTCTCTCAGCTTTTATCAAAAAGTATCTTGATTTTGCCC
The DNA here is from genome assembly GCF_030020395.1 of Manis pentadactyla. Taxonomy (NCBI): domain Eukaryota; kingdom Metazoa; phylum Chordata; class Mammalia; order Pholidota; family Manidae; genus Manis; species Manis pentadactyla. The sequence goes on along the minus strand of NC_080020.1, from coordinate 42,269,955 downwards.
TCATTTATTAAGGAATTTTGTGTTGGATATAGAATTTAAAACTGACTCCCTCCCTGCTTTCAGCACCTTACACATATTACTCAATTAGTTTTTAGTTTGCATTGTTTCTGATGAGAAGTCAGTAATTATTCTTATTTCCTGTATGTAGTATATCTTCATTCTCTGGCTGACAAAAGTTTTTTTATCTTCATGTTTAGCTTTCAGCAATTTGACTATGGTATGTGGAGCTGTGGTTTTTCCACATGATTACCCTGCTCAGAGTTGGTTGAGCTTCTTGGATCTGTGGGCTGATATTTTTCAGCAACTTGGAACTTTGTGGCTATTAGTCTTCAAATATATTTTCTTTCTTAATTTTTCTCTGTCTTTCTTCTTTCAGGAATCCAAATACACATTTGTTAGACTGCTTAATAATGTCCCACAGATCACTGAAATTGCAAGCATTTTTTTCCAGCTTTTAAAAAATTTGTTTCAGTTTGGATATTCTATTACCCTGATTTCATGTTTAGTGATCATTTTTCCTACAGCATTTAATCTACTGTTAGACCCATCTACTGACTTTTCCATTTCATAAATTGTCATTTTCACCTAGAATTTTTATTAGGTTCCATTTCTCTGATTTATTTTCCTTTAAATCTTTAAACATATTTATAATAATTAAAATAAGGTCATTTTCTACCAATTCCAATGTCTCTGACATCTCTGGGTCTGTTTCTACTGATTGTCTTTCCTTATACGTTTAGTACCTTTTCTAGTATGCGCTGGACATTGTGAACACTAAATTGTTGAGCATCTGGATTTTGAAAATCTTTCTTAAAAGAATGTTAAGTTTTGTTGTGATGGGCAATTAATTTACTGGCAGGTCAGCTTCATTCTCTTGGGGCTTTTTAAGCATTGCTGGGCTATCAGGAGAGTTTAATGATGCAAGTCACATGCTAAGAATGGTGGAACAGAAAAGCATAAGGAACCAGAGTCCCTGTTCCTTTTGTGGAGCCACCACTCCAACCCTGATTGGCTTGTCTTGATTTCTTAAAATGTGATAAAGAAGTAATGTTCTATTTTGAAGCTAAGCCTCAGTTACTTTTGATTTGTACTGCTGGCAACTAAACACTATTTGTGTTAAAATCACTAAATACCTACTAAGTGGCAGGCCCTGTGCTAGGTGTTGCAAATAAAGTAATTCAGAATTTGGACGTGGTTCCTGCCATCTTAAAGCTCATTGTCTGGAGCTGGGGATGGCAAACTATGGCCTGCAGGCCAAATGTGCCCTCTACCTGTTTCTGTAAATAAAGTTTTCACTGAGACATGGCCATGCCTCCTTGTTTGCATATTATCTATGGCAGCTTTTGTGTTACAGAGTTGAGTAGTTAAGACAGTGATGTATAAGCCTAAAATATTTATTACCTAATTCTTTATAGAAAAAGGTTGCTGACCCATGTCTAGGGCAGCAGTTCTCAAACCTTTTGGTCTCAAGACCCCTTCAACCTCTTAGAACTTGAGGACTCCAAAAAGTTTTAGGTCATGTGGGTTTTATTTATCAATATTTACCATATTAGAAATCAAAACAGAAAATTTGAAAAGACTTATTAATTCCTTTGAAAATAACAATAATAAACCCATGACATTTTAACAAATCACATTTTTATAATGAAATATTTTCTAATTCCCCTCAAAAAAATTAGGGAGAAGAGTGGTATTATTTTACATTTTTGTAAGGCTCTTTAGTATATAGCTTACTTGAAGACAGCTGGATCCTAAGAGCTGTTTCTGCATCAATCTCTTATAAAATCATATATCACGTAGCCTCTGGAAAACTCCACTGTCCTCTTGTGACAGGTAGAAAGTTGAAAAAGGCAAAGAATTTCTTAGTGTTATGAAGTTTGACTTTACAGACCTCCTGAGAGAATCTCTGGGACCTCCAGGGACCACACTTTGAGAACAGCTGGTTTAGAAAAGTAATAAGGCTAATATTAAACAGAAATAACGTGAGGTCTTAATTAATTACCATCACTAATTTAAATGAAATGAGTATTGTTCTGTGAGGGAATGTAAACATTGAACCTGGTCCCATTTGGCGAGTCAGGGAATGATTTCTTGAGGAACTGATATTTAAAGCTGGGCTCTGAGAAGGGAGTTAATCAGGGGCAGGCAGGAAAGGGGGTACGCTCTCCCTTCCTCAGTACCTTTGCTCTTCCTGCCTCGTCAAGGAAATTGGGTTAGGCTTTAGAGAAGCATCAGGGATGAAGATCACTTTTCCATGACATCCTCCCTTGGGATGAGTGACCACGTCAGAGATCTGCTCTGGGAAGCAAAGGGGCAGCTGTAAACCAGGGTGCTTCTAATACTCCTGGCATTTACCCCAGGAAGAGGGAAACCCTGATCTCTGTAGGATGAGCTGATGTCCCATACCTGGGACAGTATACGGAGACCCAAGTGCTGAGACACAGGGAACACAGGCCTGAGGACAGTTACCCAGGCCCTTAGATGCAGTGGCCGAAGGTAATATATGTAGCAACATAAGCCCTTAGCTAACTGCCTTACTTTAAGGCAATTAAGAGCCATTCCTCATCCAGACGGTTATTTGCTCTAATAGTTACTGGGGGAGGAACTATAGCAGCTCTCTTTCCACTACACTCCCAGGCCTAGTCCCATTTCCTGGCTGCCAACTCTGCAAACACTCACTCTCAAAACAAGACACTACCAAGTTTCAGGATTGCTATCAGAGGCTTTCACTGTTCTTTCCCCTGAAATGCCTTCCCCTGGGGTGTGAAACCCACCAGGTTCCAGCTACCATCTCAATTCAAACTCCCAAAGCCATTGCCCCACTTGAAAAAGACTAGGTTAACCCATTAACATCAATGGGTAGATGATCCAGCAGAAAATCAATAAGGAAACTGGCTTTGATTCACACATTAGACCAGTTGGACTTAACAAATATATATATAACATTGCATTCAAAAACAGCAGAATACATGCTCTTTTCAAATGTACAAAGAACATTCTGCAGGAGAGATCACATGTTAGCTACAAAAAGAGTATCAACAAATTCAAGAAGTTTGAAATCACATCAAGTATCTTTTCTGAGTACAACAGTATGAAACTAGAAATTGATTACAAAAAAAAGAAAAACACAAACATGTGGAAGGTAAACAACATGCTACTACACAATCAATGGGGTCAACAAACAAGTTGAGGAAATCAAAAAGTACTTGTAGACAAATGAAAATAGAAACACAATGGTTCAAAAACTTTGGGATTCAGCAAAAGCAGTTCTAACAGGGAAGTTCACAGTGATACAGGTCTGCCTCAAGAAACAAGAAAAATCTCAAACAATCCAACCTTACACCTAAAGGAACTAGAAAAAGAAGAACAAAGTCCAAAGTTAGAAGGAAGGAAATAATTAAGATCAGAGTGGAAATAAATGAAACAGAGACCTAAAAAAAAAAAAAAAATAGAAAAGATCAATGAACCTAAGAACAGATCTTTGAAAAGAAAAACAAAACTGATAAACCTTTAGACAGATCCATTAAGAAAAAAAGAGAGAAGACTCAAAATCAGAAATGAAAGAGGCATTACAATCAACCACAGTGATACAAAGGAATAGATTACTATGAAAAATTATATGCCAACAAACTGGACAACAGTCTTCCAAGACTGAACCAAGAAGTAGAAAATCTGAACAGACTGATTACTGGTAACAATTCTGTTTTGAAACAGTAATCAAAAATTTCCCAAAAACAAAAGTCAAGGATCAAATGGTTTCACAGGTGAATTCTTCCAAATACTTAAAGAATTAATACCTATTCTTCTCAACTATTCCAAAAAATAGAAGATCAAGGAATGCCTCCAAATTCATTCTGTGAGGTCAGAATTACCCTGATACCAAAACCTGACAAAGACACTACAAAAAAAGAAAATTACAGACCAATATTTCTGATTAATATAGATGCAAAAATACTTAATAAAATATTAGCAAACCAAATTAAAAAATACATTAAAAGGATCATTCACCATGACTGAGTGGGATTTATTCCATGAATGCAAGGATGGTTCAATATCCATAAATCCGGGTGACACACCACATTAACAAAAGGAAGGAGAAAAACCATATGGTCATCTCAAGCATCTCAATTAGTGCAAAAAAAAGTATTTGACAAAATTCAACATCCATTCATGATAAAAACTCTCAACAAAGTGGGTACAAAGAAAATACCTTAACATAACAAAGGGCCTATACAACAAATCCATAGCTAGCATCATACTCAATGATGAAAAGCTAAAACCTTTTACTCTATAATCAAGAACAAGACAAAGATGTCCACTCACATACTTTTTTCAACATAGTACTGGAAGTCCTGGCCACAGCAATCAGACAACAAAAAGAAACAAAAGGCAATCAAATTGGTAAGGAAAAAGCAAAAATGTCACTATTTGCAGATGACATGATACTACACATAACAAACCTTGAAGACTCCACCAAAAAACGTTTAGAATAAATGAATTCAGTAATGTTGTAGGACACAAAATCAATATACAGAAATCTGTTGTGTCTCTATTTTAATAATGAACTAACAGAAAGACAAATTTAAAAAAAATCCCATTTACAATTGCATCAAAAAAATAAAATACCTAGGAATAAATTTAACCCAGGAAGTGAAAGACCTGCATTATGAAAACTAGAGGAAAATTTTTAAAAATTGAAGATGACACAAAATATTTGATACTCAAGGATTGGAAGAATATTGACAAAATGCCTATGCTACCGGAAGCAATCTACAGATGCAAAACAATCCCTAACAAAATACCAACAGCATTTTTCACAGAAATAGAATAATCCTAAATTTGAATGGAACCACAAAAGACCCTGAATCAACAAAGCAATCTTTGGAAAGAAAAAGCTGGAGGTACCATGCTCCCTGATTTCAAACTATATTATGAAGTTATAATAATCAAAATAGTACAGTACTAGCACAAAAACAGACATACAGATCAATGGAAAAGAATAGAGAGCCCTGAAATAAATCTATGCTTAAATGGTCTACAACAAAGGAGGCAAGAACATACAATGGGGAAAAGACAGTCTCTTCAATAAATGGTGTTGGGAAAAATGGACAGCTGCATGCAAAGAATGAAACTGGGCCCATCTTATACCATACACAAAAATAAATTTGAAATGGATGAACAACCTGTTAGACCTGAAACCAAAAAACAACTAAAAGAAAACATGGCAGGAAACTCTTGGACATCAGCCTTAGTGTTTTTTTTTTCCCAGACATGTCTCTCTAGGCAAGAGAGACAAAAGAAAAATGAACAAGTGACATCAAACTAAAAAGCTTCTGCAGAGCAAAGGAAACCATCAACAAAACAAGGCAACCTACTGTATGGGAGAATATATTTGCAAATGATGTATCTGATAAGGGCTAACATAAAAAATATATAAAGAACACATACAATTCAATACCAAAAAACATCCCAAAATAATCTGATTAAAAAATGGGCAGAGGACATTTTTCCAAAGAAAACATACGGGTGGCCAACAGATATATGAAAATATGCTCAACATCACTAATCAATCACCAGGGAAATGCAAATCAGAACCACAATGAGATATCATCTCACACCAGTCAGAATGGCTATTATTAACAAGACAAGCAATAAACAAGTGTTGGTAAGGATGTGGAGAAAAGGGGACCCTCATGCACTGTTGGTGGGAATGTAAATTGTTATAGCTCCAGGGGAAAACAGTATGGAGGGACCTCAATAAATTAAAAACAAAATTACATGACCTAGCAATTCCATTTCTGAGTATATATCCATAAGATTTAAAGGAAGGAACATGAAAAGATATTTTACACCCATGTTTAGAGCAGCATTATTCATGTTAATCAAAAGGTGAAAGCAACCCATGTCCATGGATGAATACATAAACAAAATGTGTTATCTACATGAAATCAAATATTGTCCAACCTTAAAAAGGAAGGAAATTCTGACATACACTACACAATGGATGATCCTTGAGAACATTATGCTAAGTGAAATGAGCCAGTCACAAAAGGACAAATACTATATGGTTCCATTCATATGAGGCCCCTAGAGCAGTCAAATTGGTAGACACAGAAAGTAGAATGGTGGTTGCCAGGGGCTCAGGGAGGGGTGAATGGTGAGTTATTGTTTAATGGGTATAGGGTTTCAGTTCCGCAAATGAAAAGAATTATGGACATGAGTAGTGATGATTGTGCAGCAAAGTGAATGTAAGTAATACCACAGAACAGTACACTAAAAAATGGTTTAAATGGTAAATTCTACATTATGTATCTTTTACCCAATTAAAAATAATTTTTTTTAGAATAAACTAAAAAAAGTAATCTCAGAACATTTATTATTATACAGTAGGAATTATCCCGAGTAACAGTCCTAATTTTTTTTTTAATTGGGGGCTGACTACGTTTCTTAACTTGTGGAACCAAGAGAACTTTTGCAAACAGATTAAGTGTGGTGGTTTTTTCTTTGGTCCACATGCCAAACCAAAGAGGTGATTAACAGGCTTAAAACTACTGATTTCTAATCAGAAAGTTAAAAAAAAATCACCCTTTGTCAAGAAGAAAAGGAACAAAGGGCCAATAAACGCAGGGGTTACTAAAAGCTGGACTATGCAGTATAACGAGGTCCTTCCATCTCCCGTCGCTGCATTCCTGCCTATGAACATATTCTCAAGTCCGGATTTTCATGACACCAGTCAGTTATTGCACTGCACTGATGCCACATCATTCAACATGGTGCAACCCCTCACAAAGGCAGACAGTGTCCCTGAATGCAAATGGAGACATTTAGGAGATGTATTCCAGGAGTCATTAAGAATCAGATTTAAACTGTTCTCACACTCGTTTCTCCTTTCCATAGGATCCTGCTTCTCTCTCTCTCTTCAGTGAGGATGCAGGGAATACTGTAGAACAGGACTCCTTCTGAAAAGGCCTCTGTGCTCATGTTTCCAAATAGCTAGAGACCCTATGAGGGCAGGAGGCAAGGTGGGAGTAGGGGAGGAAGTCTTGGCAGGGGGCGGGTCCTGGGGGCCAATGCGTGGTAAGTGACCAGGAACATGTGCCCCGTGGGGTCACCACAACCCCACCTGCTCCACACCCACTGACCATGCTGCCCGCCAACCCCTGGGCCTCATCTCCTGTCTTCACCACCCTACTGAGCAGGGTCTGTGCGATCCAGCTGCGGGCAGACTCTAGGAAGGAGGCAGGAACGTCCTCCAGAGCCGGAATTCCAGCGCTGCACCCTGGAGAGTGCAAGCGCTTAACTAATTCTCAAATCCGGACATACACAAAACACTCTGAGCCAACAACCTCCGGGAGACAATGCGCCACTGACAAGCACTACGGCCATGGACTCCAAAAGCCCTGGCCTGAAACCCAACTTCCTCACCAACTTGCTGTGTGACCTTGATAAATTCCCTAACCTCTCTGGGCCTCAGCCACCTCAGCTGGAAGGTGAGGACAAGTGTATGTAAAATTCCTCAGCAAATGGCAGTGTCACAGTCTCCAGTTGGGGGCTTCCACAGCATCTAACAAGATTTTTGGACTTTTATCATTTTTTGACTATGAAATTTTGACCAAATGATAACACTGTACTGCCTTCCTCCTGGGAGCCAATCAGGTGTAATTTGGGGAAAGGAGAAGAGAAAGGGAGTGGATTCAGAAATAACGTCTTATGAGAAAGGCACAAAAGAAACTTAGTAATTACCTACAATCTTTTAATACCTTACTCCCTCCTGAAGGACACAGAGCCCACGTTTAACTAAAACTGGGGGCTCCCCTTTCACCAACTCAATTCAAAAAGCATTTCCTAAGGGCCTGCCTTGCGCTACTGAGCCCTCAGCTGCTCTGCCCTACCACCTATAATTCGGCCAATGCTTGCTTTCTTTTCGGAGAACCAAGAAGGATTCTGCCCCTACTTCAGACTGAAAGTGCCTGCTGCCCTCACCCTGACCTCGTGCATTAAGAGGCCAGTCTGTGTCCCGTGCTGGGGTCCCCTGCAGTCACAGCAGTCTGCAATAACCCCCAAGCCTTGCCAGGTCAGGCGTCTACAAAGTCACCCTACACCCCACCCCCTGCCAACCCCCGAAGCTCCCCATCCTCCACGTAAACAGGGGTAAGCAAGATCAGAGGAGGCACTCTGGACTGGTAAAGCAGGTTTTGTGGTGCTCAAGCCATTAAGAATAAGGAAATACATTTTGTATTTCAGAGCTCGGTGATGGGCAGCATTCTCCACATCACAGGTGTCTAGCTGTCCCTTCACCAACACAATTAAGACAGCCTGTCCGGGGCTTCTTGTATCTTTGTGTGATTTCTGTTGGGTCAACAATGCCTGGTTTGGCAAACAGCAATTTGGAGCCTCACACAGAAAATCATAGTAGCAAACTAGTAGAAACACTGGGGAAAGGACTCCTGAGAGTTTCATGGTTTGATAGCTCTATTCTGTAATTCCTCTGCCTGATTAGGGAGAAGTTTGAGCCCTGTAGCAGCCAAGTCTTTTTTTTTTTTTTTCCTACCTCTTTTTTTCTACCTCTCAAGCACTGGGTTCTTCCTGAAATGTAGACAGAGAGCTGGGCTTCCACTAGGGTCACCTCAGCCCCAAACGGAAGGGTCCAATGCTGGCCTTCTGGCTTCAAAACTTGACCTAGGAGTTCAGACTGACTAAGAGAGGAGTCAGAAGGTGGCAGTTTCTTACTGGGAGGCATCTGCTCATCACCCTTTACTCTGGGATGTCCCCCTTGCCTCTCAGCTGCCTTCACTTGTATTCATTCATGTACTAGTACCTACTATGTGTAAAACTGCTGGGCAGGGGGACACTGACAGGACACTTCATCATTCACTGGAGAACACAGCAATGAGAATAATGACTATGTGATAGAATCACGTTGGAAGGGTGCACAGCAAGCCCCTTATGTGGGCTGGGACACAGGTCGCAAGGCAGGCCACAGGGAAAAGGGAGCCCGTTAGCTGGGCACAGCACAGGGAGGGCATATCAGGAGGCAGGGCACACATGCTTTATGCAAAGGAAAGAGAGCACCTTACGGGTATGGGGAGGAGATGTTTTCAAGCTTAAGGTGTATTAGAATCGTCTTGGTAGCATATTAACAGTGCAGATTCCTGGAAGACCCAGTGAGATTCTGATTCTGTAGATTTCAGGTGGGGGCCAGGAACCTTATTACAAGCTCCCAGGGGGAGTCAGTGCAGGAGACTTGTGGACCACACTCTGAGAAACTGCATTGGAGGAATGGGGGAAAAAATCTGCTTGTGGTCCTGCTTTGTGATCTCTACTCTGATGAATATTGGTTTGTTTTCCTGGACTGTTCCCAAAGGGACTCTGGACAGCGCACTAATGATTCGCTCTTCAGTCATTTTACTCAGACGTACATACCAACATCAAACAAACTGGAAATGAAGCCAGGGAGGGTGTCAGAAGCCTCACACACACAGACAGGCTGTCACTGCATTACACAGGATCACGGTGAGCGTTACCTCAGGAATGTGTGGGGGCAAGGTCCATGCTTATCCCCAAATGCCGGTCACAGGTGAACCCAGACTCAGCAAGCAGTGACCGGAAAGCCCTCTGGAATGTGGCCACACCTCCTCACCACCCTCACACCAGGCAAGGCAAGGCGGTCCACAGGGCCTCTTAGGGAACTTCCCTGCAGCCCCCCGCTGGCTGGCTGCCCGCCCTTCCTGTCCGCAGCCCCCACCAGGACCCCGGCCTCTGCTGCCCAAGTGCCACCTCATTCAGGCTCCCCCTGGCTCGGGGTTAGCCGCTGGGGGCTCTGACTCAATCAGCCTGACCCTTGGCCAAAGGCACTGTGTCAGTTAGCCCAACAGCAGTATTTCTTCCCAGAACTAGTTCCAGGGAGCCTGCCATTTATTTCACTGGCTCAAGCCCCTACCTGGGAATCTTACAGGGACCCCAAACCTCCTTTTTTGCTCTTGCCACTGTTCTGAGGACTGGAAATCTGCCTTTGTGATTTCTGCCAAATGTCTGCTGGGCCACCTCCTCATGTGAATTAGAGCAGACAGACACCACCCTCCCACAAGGATTCCCACTTCTGACTGCCCCATGCCTCCTGGGGACCATGTTCTACCACACTGGGGGACTTCCTGCACAGCCTGCTGTAATCTAACTCCCTCGTGGACATGCTGTAGCCTCAGGATCTGCCTTTTCTCAGAAGGTATGATCCCCTTTCCATGGAATGCCTCCCTTATTCAATTGGGTTTTCAATCCCTTATCCTATATGGGGTTCTGGTAATAGGCTAAGAAGCTCCTTTCTCTTGATGATGTTTATAACTGGTTGTAATATTCCATTTATTGATATTACAACTATGTGGCATGCCCTAGATTAGAGCTAGTAAAAGGCACTGTCAGCCATAGAACAAAAACAAAAGAATTTTTTTTTAAACCAAAAAACCCAGGACTATGCAAACGTAAGTAGTGCTGAATGGTCAGTGTTATTTAAACATTAACATGTGTAAGGATCACTGGGGATCTTGGTGAAATGCAGTTTCTGATTCAGTGGGACTGGGTGGAGCCTGAGATTCTGCATTTCTAGCAAGCTCCCAAGCAATGCTGCCTGCTGGTCCACAGTCCACACTTCCAGCAGCAAGAGGGTAGGGGCACCCAAATGAACGGGAGCTTGCCACAGGGTGGCGGAGGCTAGAAGCAGAGCTCAGGATTGAACATGTGCTCAGACAGAGTGACCACTGCCTCTGCTAACTTACCCTGGAAGTTCTGAGAAAGAAAGACCTAGGGATGCAAGCTGCCCATGGCCTCTCCCAAGCGGGCAGCTGCTGTGGTTGGTACCACATGATCCCCAAGCCCTGTTGTGGTTTCCTGTATCAGGTGAGTCCAATTCAATGTCAGCTCCATGATATTTCCAAATCAGCATCTTCACAAGAATTTGAATTTGGGGACACTGAGTTAGCTGTGGTTGCTAAGCAGAAAGGTTAAGTCAGGCTGGGACTGTGAAGGTGATAGGGGTCACCTGCAAACTAATGCTGTTAGGATGTCATAACTGTTAACATATGTGAGTACTTACTCTGAACCTTGCTCTCTGCTAAATGCCCTAAGTGATAGAACTACCTGTGATTCTCACAGTAACCCTTCAAAGTGGGTGACAATTTAAGAGCATGAGCTCTGGAGCCAGACGGCCTGAGCCTGAATTCTGGCTTTGCCACTTCCCAGCTGTGTGACCTTGGGTACATCACTTAGTCCCTCTGTGCCTCCACTTCTCTAAATGGGAATGGTAAAAGTACCACCCTCAGAAGGTTAGTGTGACAGTTGAGCTAACAAATATAAAACGCTTAGAGCAGTGGTTGGCACTCGATGAAATGTTGGCTATTATTTTATTACTCTTAGTTTTATTTGTATAAAAGCAAGGAAAGTGAGGCCCCAAGAAATTACATAGCTTGCCCAAGGTCATCCAGTAACTTAGAGGCAGGGCTGATTTGTAACAGGGTTTACAAATTTATGAACAAATTTTAGATTGTTGTAGTTTGTAGGTTTCAGGAGGTAGTAGAACACTTTACCTTTCCCCATAAGAGTGACTGCAGGCAACGGAGAGCCAGCAACACCACCAGATGCCTTGCTCACTATTGGCGGGAAGGTAGACTGATGCAGCTGCTATGGACAAGAGTGTGGAGGTTCCTCAAAAAATTAAGATAGAACCACCATACAATCCAGTAATTCCACTTCTGGGTTACTGAACTGAAGAAAATGAAACATTAATTTGAAAAGATATATGCACCCCATGTTCGCTGCAGCATTATTTACAATAGCCAAAATGTGGAAACAAACATATATATGTGTGTATGTATATATGTGCATATATGATGTATATACATCATATATGCATATGATATACACATTCACACAATAGAGTATTATTCAGTCATAAAAAAATGAAGTATTGCCATTTGTGACAACATGGATGGATCCTGATGGCATTATGTAAGTGAAATAAGTCAGACAGGGAAACACAAATACTGTATGATCTCACTTACATGTGAAATCTGAAAAAACAAAAGCAAACCAAGATCATGGACACAGAGAACAGACTGGTGATTGCCAGACACAGGGAGGTGGGGGATGACAAAAATCGGTAAAGGAGGTCAAAAGGTACAAACCTCAGTTGTAAAATAAGTATGCCATGGTGATGTAATGTAATGTACACTATGGTGACTATAGTTACTAATACTGTATTGCATATTTGAAAGTTGCTGAGATTTAAAAATTCTGGTAAGAGAAAAAATTGTTAACTATGTACAGTGACAGACTTTGACTAGACTTGATTTTGCAATATATACAAATACTGAATCATTGTTATATACCTGAAACTCATATAAAGTTGTTTGTTAATTATACTTCAATAAAAAAATATAAAATAAAAAAAATAATAAAAGAATGGCCATTGGTAAAGGAGGAAGGAGGGTCAGCAGCACTGTTAGATATTAGAGAGAGGTCCAGGAAGATACCACTGTGTGGCTCAAGCATGTGTGAGGCTGTGGAGGCAGTGGGTATGGGATCCGTCTGTGATCTTCATGAGAGAGGGGCATAGAGGTAGGGGCAGAGGGACTGAAGACTTACTACTCTTGTACAGGGAACACATGAGTGCACTGGGGAAAAATCAGTAGATGCCAGAAGGAAGACATGTTTTTGTCTGTTTGTTTTTTATTAAGGTATCATTGATACACACTCTTATGAAGGTTTCACATGGAAAACATTATGGTTACTACATTCACCCATATTAACAAGTCCCCCCAACACCCAACTGAAGTCACTGTCCATCAGTGTAGTAAGATGCCACAGAGTCACTATTTGTCTTCTCTGTGCTACGCTGAGAAAGTCATGTTTTTTGAAGTGAGGAACCCAGAAGTAGGCCAGACTGTGAGGGAAGCTGAGGTATTCCAGTGCCGGTTGGGTCTCTAGAATGATTTGCAACTTGTGACAAGTCTGTTCTCTTGATCAGTGGCTCTCAAACTTAAGATGGCACCCAAATCACGTTGGGGTTCTTTTTACAAATGTGGAGTCTGGGGTCCACATATACCAGAGATTCTGATTTTGTTGCCTGGGGCCAGGCCTGGGAATCTGCATATGAGCCACTCTCTCAGGATGTTCACGTATGCTGTCAACAGATCACGCTGCCTCCGGAAAATGCTCCTGGGCCAAAGTTAATAAAAAATACCACTTACTGCTGCTACAGTGAGCGCCAAGATCTCCTGACTGGAATTGAGAAGACCTGGTTAAGAAGTAGAGAGATGATTACTACAGATTTCTCTTGTTAAAAGTTACAGGCAAACCCCAGTTTTTCTAATTATGGAACTTTATAGCTTTATGGCTTGACCTTTGGTGTGATTCACAAAGCCTGTTACTTTCTAATAAGGCATCTTGTTTTCCTAGTCTATAATTATTTTGTTTGTATTTTTATTATTTGTAAGCTCCATAAGGAACAATGTCTGTCTTTCTTCGCTGCTGTATCTCCTTCCAAGCAGAGCTCCCACCAGGAACCAAACAGACGAAGGTAATGGCATTCTTTGGTTTCAATTCTACCCAACGTGCAGAAGTGGAAGGTAATTCATGCACAACTAGAGCCACTTCAGGCCTGAGATGATGCAACTCATTTCTACTGAACCCCAAACGAACAATCTGAAGACAAGTAAGAATGCTGCAGAACAAGCCCATGTGCTGTTCAGACACCAAGGAGTCCAACGGGAACTGATTCTCTTTTCTCACTGAGTCTTACTCTGATGCCAAAGTAACAAGAGATGGAGCTCCTCCCTTGAGCACACAGTCAACAAGGAGGGTGAAGCAAAGATGCTGACAACCCCATGGACAGGGAGATCTGGTCAAGGAAACTGATTCTTGGAAGGGCTTTGAAAAACCAACTACTTAGAAAAAGAGCTCACTCTTTTTCTGCTTATTGAAAGAGGGACATCTGCTAAAAAACAGGAGTAGCACAAACAGAAAGGTCTGGCTCTCCAAACAGACCCTGGACAACTGGAAGAAGCTGCCCCTGCAGGAAATCACAGTAGTAAAAATGACCCTGGTCTCGATTACCAGGATTGAGTCAGTGGTGCTCTCCTTGACGGCCTGGCCCAACCTCCAGGATGGTGAAGAACACGCATTTTGCAAGCAGAGAGGACTGGGTTTGAATCCCAATTGTGCCACTTTTAGCTGTGCAATCAAGGGCTAGTTTTCAACTTCCTGAGCCTCAGTTTCCTCATCAACAGAAATGGTAACAGTTCATATTTCATACAGTTGCTGTGAGCCTTAAATTGAATGATGCACTCAAAGCACACAGCCCAGATCTTGGCACACTCTAAAATCTTAATAAATATTAGCTATTTTTAGTTCTTATCCATAGGCTATAGCCTCTGTGGGGACAACATCTGCACACCCAACTCTTTCAGAGTCTCAAGGACACAGACATGGGCATGAAATCCAGACCAGGTATGGCTGATGGCAGACAGCAGATGCAAGGGAGGCCCAACCCCCAGGCCTACAACTCTAAAGTACCTTAGACCAATATTGTTGAAAAGCACTGCGGCAATAGTAGTTGAAAGATTTTCACACTAAGGCAAGGATGAGCCCAAATCTCTTTGGTACTTAACTTGTCAGAAGAGAAATAACAAAACAGATATAGAAGAGGAGAAATTACTAAACAGCAAGGTGCCTGATATCTCACAAATATCTACTTCTCCCCATGCCACAACTATTTTTTTTAATACTTACTGAATCACCTCAAATTTTCTATGTAGAACTGTGTAGATCTTAAATTTAAAAACCCTTTACAAGGTACTTTCATATAATCTAATTCAAACTAAGAGGAAGGAAGATACTTAACTACGGTCATGGTTCTTTAATCTGGCTGTACCCCAGACCAAATGGGAAGCATCTAGAAGCCCCATGCCCAGGACATCCCCCAGACCAATTAAACCAGAATCTCTGAGTTGGGGTGGGGTGGGGGTATGAGTCCGATGTCCTACTGAACTTGAAACTAATTGACTGATTCTATTGTCCTAAGCTCCAAATACAACCTCCTATTCTCTGTGGTGCAAAGGAGATCAAGGGTCATTATTCCCCTATCTTTGAGCAATGGACACTGGGACTCAGGAAAGGTAAGTGACTTGCTGAGAGGAAGGGCCAAAAAAAAAAAGCAGGACCCAAAACTCCCAGTTGGGAGCATTCATTTCCTGGCTGAGTCCGCTGCCTACTGCATACCAGCCTACAATGATGACTTCTGCTAGGCAGGACTAGTAAGAGGTAATCTTAACAGCTCCAGAAGTTTCAACATTAGCCTGAGTGGTTTATTTCCATTCTGACATAATACAAACGTGTGCAGGCCTCCAGGGCAGGAGGTTGGGTGTTTCTGCAGCCTCCTTACTCCTCACCCAGCCTGAATGGTTCTTAAAATGTAGGTCCAGACCAGCACCTCAGCTTCACCTAGGAACTTGTCAGAAATGTAGATTTTGATGTCCCACCTTAGACCTACTGAATCAGAAGGTGGAGCCCTCTGGGAGACTGCTGCCCCTACAAGTCTAGGAACCACTGGATAACTGTCTTGCCAGTGTGACCTAAAGTATTTTGTTGGTGATTGCAGGGAAAAACAGGCCAGGTATGGAGAACCTTCTGAGTGCAAGTAGATGCAGCCACTTGAAATGGTTTTCACTGGCTTATGAACATTTTAATACCATCCCCAAACCGTTTTTGTCCAAGCTGGACCTCCACACTTCATTCTCCAGGCCCTACGGTCACTTGACATCTTCTTTGCATCAGGATCCATCTCACAAATGACGTTCAGAAAGGCCTTCCCGTCTCCCTTGCCTAGGATCCCTGCACCTTAGGCTGTAGTAGAACAGCGTGGCTGCCTGTGTCTTGGTTGATAGGTAGCTCAGAGGCTGGTTGGCTCAGTGACTCTGTGGCTACTGAATCACACACTGTAACTGGGAAGATGTCGAACTGCTTAAGTATGATCAGTTTTTCCAGAGAAACAGGAAAGGGTGTATGTTCAAAAAAGCTGGTACTTAAAATATATGAATTGAGCAGTAACTAGCTAACAATAGGTAAAGCTATACAATGTACTTGGGAGACCATGATTGCTGCAGTTAGAACTGTCTGGACCGTGGATCCTGAATATGCAAGACTTCTAATTTGATGCTGACCAGCCCTGGGAGATAGGCTCTAATTTATTCTCATTTTGTAAATGAAGAAATTGAGGCTCAGGAGGGTTTAAGTAATCAAGGTCACAGAACTAGCCTGTGACAGGGCAGAGATGCAAATTCAAGTCATGGTCAAGGGGAACAGGGGTGGACAATGCCTCCCCAGAGAGCTTGTGAGGATTTGGTGAGAGGAGGGACTGGCCTCTTCCCCACACCTCCCCTGCACTCCCTAAAGACGAAGGAAGACTGACAGCATGGGCCCCGGGAGGTTCCAGGGGCGGAGGAGCCCAGGGACCCTTCTTCTGAAGAGCGGCTCAGCACAAACGTCCTGGCACGCTGCCATCAGGAAATCCCTTTGGCTTCTGGTTCTGGAATCCCCTCAGACCCCCTGCTCCCTGTGAATTATTTCACAGTGGAAGAAAACCCTAGCGGATTTTGTCAGCCCTCGGCTTCAGGTCTGCATGCTCATAGCTATCATAGCAGGTCAGGCAAGCAGGACTCGCTCCTGAGGCCACTTCCTTTAACTCTCGGAGCATCAGGAGAAGGGCCAGCTCTCCTCAGGATCTTTCTCCTATTTCTCCTCCATAACACAGGGATAAATATGGCACCCCTCCCAGGTTGCTGTGTGGATTCAGCGACTCAGCTGTCAGGGGCTGGCAGAGCAGGCACCGGAATCACTTGGGGACCTGTTGGAAATGCCGACTTCCAGGCCCCACAGCAGCCCTACTAACTCCAATTGGCGGTGGGTGGGAGGGGGCCAGTGGCTAGCAAGCCCTCCACGTGGTTCTGACGCTTCCCAGAGTCTCCCAACACTGCTCCACTACATGATTTTTGTTGGTTTAATCACTGATGAATCCCCAGTGTGGGAATAATACCTGGCACATCATAAACATTCTATCCATTTACAAGCATCCAATAACTATTTTTAAATGCTTGAACGAATCAGGAGAGGAAGGAAAATCGAGGTTCAGAGAGCCTTCTATTTTTAACTATATTTACAAGCTCGGTGACCCTTGTTTCTCTCACTAATCTGTAGTAAATGTGATGGGTTGGAGACTATCGTGTCTCACCCTTCATGCTCAGCTCATCATTACAGGCTCCTGGTGACACCCTACTGAAGACACAAAGGCCTCCCAGCTCCAAGTCTAAGTTCACACCACAACTGACAATAGATATCACAGACAAGCACCCCCCTTCCCCTTCCTAAGATTGGTTAAGGAATTCTAGAGGACACCAAGCCCCCAGTCATAATCCAGTATCTCTGCCTGTTTACCCATCTCCCTGGCCCATAGGTACACCCTGCAGCGGCAGGGACTTTGCTCTGATCCTCGGCACTGGCTACAGAGCCTGAAACCCAGTAGGCACCCAATAAATACCTGCTGAGTGAATGGCCAGCCCCTGGCTGGGAGGAACGTGATAAACACCACTGCCCTTGTGAAAAACCGCCATGCGAAAATCAGCAGGTTCTCAAAAACAGCTTTCAAA
Source organism: Manis pentadactyla (assembly GCF_030020395.1). Classification (NCBI taxonomy): domain Eukaryota; kingdom Metazoa; phylum Chordata; class Mammalia; order Pholidota; family Manidae; genus Manis; species Manis pentadactyla. Next base: position 42,252,265 of record NC_080020.1, on the reverse strand, counting down.
CAGTGCAAGGGGAAGACTCCCCAAGTGAAGGAACATGATATCAAAGCAATCACAAATAAATCCAGAGACTTCCAGTTTCTGTATCAGCCTTTTTAGCTCTGCCATGACAACTGCAATTCATTACCGCTGCTTCACACAGCCCTGGTGCCAGCTCATCGGCAAGAGTCATTTCACTCCAGAAATTCCAAAGAAGGGCTTGCCTCCGATAAGACCAGAGTGATGGGGGGAGGGGGGAAGAATTTATTGATTTATTTAGATAATGAGTGCTGCCAAGGTGGTTTGCAAACTCTGATGTCAACGTGGCTCACCAGGAAAAGACTTGAGTTGGCAAGGAAGGAACAGCGGTTCCAGTTCCTCTACCAACGCACAGGAGAGTAAACGAGCCTCACTAGCAACAGCTCCCATGAGGAGCCTGGTGCGCACCAGGCACTGGGCTTGGACTTGACATGGCTCATGTCCTCTCATCCTCACCACAACCCTCAGGGGTAGGTATGTCCTACTCTTATCCCTGCTGCCCAGCTGAGAAGAAATTCATTCAAGGTCACTTGTGCAAACGGCAGAGCCAGAACTTGACTTAGTATATCCTCTGATGATCTTTATGAAGGGCTTTATCTACAGCAAGGAATAGTGTGTATGTCAAAACAATGCTTGGCTGGAGCCACAGAAACATTTTTCTCCATGGTGAATACGGTATATATACTGATAGGTGTGTTTCTGCTTATTTCTCTATAGTTAAAGGTCCCTTTGCTTCCCTCCCCCTCCCTTCCTCTTTCCAAATTCACTGAAAGAGAATGCAGTGGTGCAAAGAGGAAGGCTTTGAAATCACATGGCCCCTAGATTCAGATTCCAACTTTGCCTTTTACTACCTGTATGACCTCGATTTGTCACTTTCAAATCAATATCCCCTTTTGCAAAATGCCAGAAAAATACACTGAGCAACAATGCTCCACACATGACAGGTACCAGACAAAGATGATTAAACATCACTATTATTATCATAGTTATCACCAGCTGCCAGTTATTGTTCTCATTGTTAGTGATACAAAGACAAACAATGCACTTGTAATAAATTCCTGGAATACACAGCAGAATGCTCACAAAGCCCTAACTATCCAAGAAAAGCCACAACAGATGCAGGACTGGAAGGCTGTCCCAGGGTCATCTCATCCTAGCAGCCACCTGATGCCTGTATCTTGATACTCTATCCTTCCAAGTCAGGTACCAGTCAGTGGATCCTAGGGGCTGCCCCAGTGATGAATCAAACAAGTAACTGCCACTGGGTGGGGAGGAAGACAGCCTGGGGCCAGCTGGGCTGCTAGAGGCCCAGCAACAGCAGGCAGCCGGCAGCCGGCTGGGGAAAGTCAGCAGCTGCCACTGGCCTGGTGTCCTGGCTGACAGAAAGTGATGAATGGAGCAGGGGGAGAAAAAAAAGCCAACAAAGGTGTCCCTAATCTTGATGCAGCTTCATTTTTTTTCTGGCTCACCATTGAACGAGAACTTAAGCCTCAGTCCTTTTTCTTTGGCAGACATTTGAAACTGAAAGACCCCGTTTCTCCCAACGGTGAGAAGTCACCGGTAGAAGTATGAGGTGGCAACTGGGGGAGCATGTGACCCCTGCACTTGTCCTTTTTTTCCCTCCTCTCCACTTTCTCTACTCCACCCCCTCTTCCCTGTCCAGCGTCTTTATAGAATGTTCTATGCTCTCCCGACACAGCAACAGTGAATGCCTGTCCCTCCCAATTCCCCCATTATTTTGGCAAGAGGTTTCTGCTCAGGAGCTGGAGGCTTAAGATGGACTGCTGGTAAAAGTTAAATAACAAAACGCCACTGTATCCAGTTTCTGAATTTTCTCTTCCTTTATCCCACTCTGAAACACGGATTCAAGGCAGCCGGGTTCAAAGCTCGTCTGCAACAGCCACCCAGTCTCTCACTGTTCTGCCTAAGGGTGTGTGGCCGGCTGGCCCTCTCCGCACTGGGAGAGGCATGTCCCAAATTTTTCACAAGAACCAGCCTAGATCAGCCCTCAGCCCCGTCCAAGGGGAAGTGCTAGGAGATGTCACCCAAGCCGTTTCTCCGAGGGAACTGGATGGGGCTGCAGATCCTCATCACCTGGGGGTAGACATGGTTGAGAGAACTCCTGGCACTCAGCACAGACAGCCAACTGCCACTAAGTTGCACCCACCCCCAGCCCCACCAGCAAATACCACCAAAATCTGACCAAGCCTTCTTCATCCAGAGGGCTCTGCAGCAACATGCTGACCACCTTCCAACTCCTGCTTATTCCAGCCTTGTCTCCCTTCTGTGCACCTGAGCTTGGCATTCTAACCCTCCCAGTAACCAAGGCAACCTGATTCTCTTCAAAAGAGCAGCATTTCACAGAGCCTGGGACTCCAGGGGATTGGAGAATCAGGTCAGTTTGGCCCAGTCAAAAGCGGGAGGGGTAATGACAGAGAGTAGCTGCTTTGGCTACTTCTTCCCTGGCTGTTGGGAGCATTTACCTGAGGGACTTGGAAATGACTTTGAACTCTCTACACCCACTGCACCCTTCAGTGTTTCTCTGCCTTCATTTCTGTTGAGGATGAGTCCTCTGCTGAGCCACCTGGGGACCTCCCTGGCTTCTAAGATCAAGCCTCCTTTGCAGTGTGTCTCCTTGGGATCCAGAGCAGGTCCACCTCATTTTAGAAATAAATGGTAACTCTCAAAGATCAACTGATTAAGAGGACACTCTGGAGCCCTGAAATGGCTACAGTTAATATGACTGTGGATTCAGGAGTTCTGCCATCTGGGCTCCAATCCTGGGCACATCACATACTGGTGGCAAAGTTACTTTCTAAGTCTCAGGTTCCTCATTTGAAAATGGAAATGTATACTTGAATCAAAATGGATAATAGTACTTGCCTTATATGGTTAGTGAAAGGATTCAATGAGATCATAATGTAAAATCTTCATCTAGTGTGTAGCATATTCAGATGTATGCATTTATTATTATTTTATTCATCTGTGGGTTTCAAAGTCCCTTATTTCTTCCTGTTTTCTATACTGGTGCTTTTTACCCTTCTTTCTTAATAACTGACACAAGATATTCCATGCATCACAGACTACCAGGGAATGTGTAGATCTTAAACTCAGGTCTTGGAAGGAAAAGAAAAGCCTTCTAATAACGTGTAATGGCCCAATCTATAGGTATTAGTGGATCATTAAGAGCAGAAGCATGGAGATAGAGGCTTTGGGTAAATTCCCTGGTAGGCTGATTATATATAACTCCCACTTAAGAAAGCATGCTGGAATGTAAATTGGTAGAAAATGACATTAGTCTGACAATAACCTTAAATCCATTTTAATTGATTATAAAAATAGCAATTCACTTGCAATTGCTGTGAACAGTACTAACTGTACAACATATAACAAATTCCTGCCACACAACCCACAAATGATCTTGACACTATGAAAAAAACTTGCTGGTCTGCACAGTCAAAAAGAATTATGAAGAATAACAGCCACAAGCATAAGATAATTCCCAAATCCTTACCATGGATGAGGAGAAACTGGATCTGATGCTTAGGGAAATGTTTACATGAGAGAAAGAGGAAAGGAGACCTTTACTAGAGACTCAAGGTTGACATTTATTTGCTGTGTGATTGTGGGCAAGTCATTTGTCTCTGAGCCTGTTTCATCCATCAAATAGAGGGCTGGATTACATGATCAGCAAGGTCCATTTCAGCTGCCAACTGCTACAGAGCCAGGCAGAGACTCAGTTGCCATTTGACTTAAGTGTTTCATAGGCACTTTATGGTAAAAGCTAAGAGAACTGGCATTCCCAAGGGCCTACTGCATGTCAGGCTCTGTGCAAACTGCCCTACCTGATTTAGCTTATTTAATGCTCATAACTGCCCTTGATAGCTTATGTGCATCTCCCTATCATAGAGAAAACAAAACCAAAGCTCAGAAGGAATATTTAACTTGCCAGAGTCACTCAGGTGGCAAGCAACAGACCCAGGATGCCAGGATCCAAAGGCTCAACCTCTTTCCATTGTCCATACTTGGTCTCTGGTTGACTGTGGCCTGACCCACCAGCATGGTTGCAGGTAAGTGAAATCATGCCTGTCCCAGCTCCATTCCCCAACACCAAATCCTTCAGCGATGGAGCCGAAGTTTTGATTCAACAACTAATTCAGCAGGCAACTGAGTGACGCAGTGGTTAGAAATGTGGGTTTTGGAAGCAGTGTACCTAGTATTCATACCTCAGCTCCATGAAAGCTGAGTGGCTTTCACCAAACTCAGCTCCTGTGAGCCTCAGGTTCCTTGGGTAGATAATTCCTCATGTACCTATTCCAGGGATTGTCAGGAGGATTAAAAGCAATCACCCACGAAAAGCTCTCAGCAGACTGCCTAAATACAATTAATGCTCCATCAGTATTTCCTACCTAGCTAAACGAGAGGGCATACAAGTAGTGACAAGCAGTTTCTCAGTTAATCTATGGCAGGAGTTATGAACCTGGGGTCCATGAGCCCCTTGAAATTATTTGCCTAAAACCGTTTGCATTTTTCTTCAGAAAGCATCCTTTGTCAAGATTCTTTTAAGGGTCTGTGACCAGAATGAGGTGAAGATCTCATGACTGCTGTAGACCCAATTTCCACAATATAAATTGTTTCTGAAACAGGGTTAGCACAGGTTTCTCCTCAAGTCACGACAGAAGTAGAAGAGTCCTCTCAGTCATGTGGGTCTCTAACACTTATTACACAGACCCAGAAACTGCGCCCACAGAGTCCCCAGGTAGTTCCTGGAAGAAGGGCTGAACACAAACCACAGAATGAGCAGGAGTTAGGCTTCGGGAACCTTCTCTGGCAAGGCCAGTTCAAATAATCCATTCTTCTTCAGAGAACAATCAGCCTATTTGTTTTTGCATACCACTAAGTTGAATACACATGGAATGCTGGCCCTTTGCTGGGAGCTCCCAGAAGCACCTGGAGGTATTCTGTTACAGGAAGCCGGCTCCAAGGGGCTATGCACACCTGACTCCCCACGGAGCACACACCCTCCCAGACCAGCCTTGCCGCAGGAGGAGCCCCTCCATATGCTGCTGCAGCCTTTGGCCCAGTAGGCAGGACCCAAGCTGCCCACTTGAACCCTCTCCAGTTGTTGGGACAACCGTCCTCAGGAATTTCGGCCTCCCAGTCTTCCCCTGGGTGAGAAGGGGAAAGAGTTGGCAAGGCTGGCTGCCTGGCTGCTCTTCCAACCCCCTGGTGAAAGGGGAGCTGAAAACTGGATTCCCTACCCCCAGCAGCCTCCATGCCGGACAGCACACAAAACAGCTCGGCCCAGAGGGAGGAATGTGCCAAGACATTCTTCAGGGTTGGTAACCCGAGACGCTATTTTGTTCTCGGTGGCTAAGAAATCACTATTCTGACTGAAGCACTATTTGATTGACTTCTTTTAAATTCGGGGGAATGGGTGGGCATCTCCTTGATTCAGGTAAGGAAAAGGCCAAGATAAACACCAGCAAACACACACACACACTTAAGGAGTAGAATTTTTTTTAATATGATTTTTTTTGATTCACAGCATAAACTAGTTGCAGAGATGTAATTACCTTGGCAGAACTGATCTCCCCTGCCCCACTACCTCAAAGAAGTCTGTCTCTTTTTGGCTTTTATTAAATTTTTTTCTCCTTCTCATAGCCTCCTCCCCGATCGTTTACTCCCCCAACCCACCCCATTCTGCCTTGAAGTCAGGAGGCGTAAGGAGAGGCTGAGGAGTCTGAAATGGTATCTGAGAGAGGGCAGGGTCCTTGGAGACCATCTAATCAAACGTCTTCTCTCACCATTGGAGCACCTGCACCTCAAAGCGGTCAAGAGATTGGGCTGAGGTCTCGCAGGCAGGACTGAAAGGCGGAAATTCCTAAGTGGGTGTACAAGAGAGAAATTCCAGGGAGCTACAAGTGGATGCTCTCTGCTCCGCTCTTCTCCCCCAATTTTTTAAGTTGGCACACTACAACAGTGACCCCAGAGTTGTGCTCAGAACCCCTCACTACCCCAAGCCCAGGGGTCCCACATCAGCCCAGTGTGGGTGGGATGCCCACGAGGTACAAAGATACAGCGTTACAACCAATGACTTACAAGGTGAAGAAAGGGAGCAGTTCAGTTAAGCATCAGTATGTTTTTGATCCTCTCCATTGCGTGCCAATCTGCCTAAAACAAAGGCTGGGCAGACCTGTTGCTGGGGCTGTGGGCAAGCCACAAATGATACTGAGCTAGAGCACAATGGCACTGTTTTTTTTTTCCTTCTCCACTTTATTTTTAAGGATCTCTTCCATTTATGGCCACAGATATTACTAGTTTCCATTTGTGAAAATGGCTCAAACATTTCAGATTGTGTTGATTTAAAGCCAAGTACTAAGTAAGCTATAACACAGGTAGATGTACCAAAAAATAATAAAAGTGGTCCAAATAGTACAAAAATTTGGGAAATTAATGCTCTGAACAAGTCAGTTTCCCACTAAAGCTGTACTTCTTGCTCTCTTCCCAAGGATAAAAACTTACTGTTGTTTGAAAAGCTTTTCTGTAGCTCTATTATCTATCCTTTCAGAGTCCTAGAAAAGTCCCCAGATGCAAAACCTGGGCTGGATATGCGGCTGCCCTAGCCCTCTGACATCCAACTGCTGGCAGTACATGGGCCTCAGTAAGCTGCAGTGACCTACACTGGCGGAACACACAGAAGCACTTATGTCTGTTGTAGGAAAGGGCAAGGGGCTGCTCAGTTTGCCAACACAGTAACTGAGTCCCTGGGGCAACTGACCCTGAGGAGTGGGGAAGGAAAGAGTCAGGACACGTTTTGAGGTTGTAACTACAGAACTGCTAAAGAACTTGATGAACAGCGGAGTGGTGGAAAGATCAAAGTGGTGAAAAAACAAAAATACTGAGCAAATTACACCTTTGGGCCTTAAACTTTCTCTTACATTTGTAAATCAGAGTTGGGCTCAGACACTCTATGTCCCTTGCAACTTTTAAGAGTTTCTATTATTACTCTTCCCTTCCAAGCAAACTGTTAATCTGACAAATAGGGAAATTGAGGCTCAGAGGTTAAAGCAGCTTGCCCGAGGGATGCCCTCGAGGACTAAGAATTTCTCTTCCATATTACATTGATGAAACATTCAGCCTGGTAGGGAGCATACAGTAGGCATCCAGTTAATGAATGAATGAATCTAAGTGCTCACAGAAACTACTAGGAACCTCAGCTCATATTTTCTTTCTGCTTTTTCTTCTTCTTAACCCTCATCTTGCTGCACACCCCATTCTAGACTACTGCAACCTCCATCCCAGCCCAACATGCAGGATCCAAAAAATTCACCTCCATTGCTTTACAGGTACCTGCAGCCCAAGGTCACACTGACCAGGTGAAAATTCCACATTCCTAAGACACTCTGACCATAGACCGAGATGGCAAAGGACAACAAAGCTGTACCAGAGGGTGGGCCTCTCCCCACCCTCAGGACATAACACGGGGAAGGTATGTGTGTGTGCAAAGAAATGCCAAGCAGTCAAAACCGGGAGAATGTCTGGAAGCTAAGAGCCACCATGGCCATATCAGACTCCACCTGCCTCAGCAAAAAAAAAATCCTTTGCTACAGCTGGCATGGTGCCCACCAAGGTCAGGACGCGCTGGTGCAGGGCTGAGGAGCTCAGGTCCCCAGAGGAAGAAAGGAAGGAGAAAGAGATGGACAGGGTTTGCGAGGCTCCTCTCACATCCATCTATACCCTAAAAGCTTCCAAGCTGCTGTGAGATTCCTGGAGAACCAGTCTCCCCAATCAGCACCCCCACTCCTTCCTTTCCTTCCCACTCCCAGCCTCCAGGCCCCCTGGCTGCTCCAGTGCACTTCTCAGAGCCTCCAAGGCACCTGTCAAAAATCACACCCGGTTGCCTTGCCCTCCGCGTAGTGTCCTTCCTCAAGCAGTCTCCCACTGAATCCTGGGTCCCTACCATGCTCTCCAAACCAGATGCTTCCCCACCCACCCCCCGCCCCTCCCAACACACACACGGCCGGGGAAAGCCTCTCCGGGAAGCCCCAGCGTGGTTCGGCTTGGTTGCTCCCCCAGCCCCCGCCCGACCTCTCTACCTAAAGGGATGGGGGGGGGCGGGGCTAGAGCTTAAGGTCAAAACTCTGTGCAGGTGCCGGCTGGGGCCTAAGTCCTTCATTCGGGGATGGCGGAGGGGGCAACCCGGGCCAACTCACTGGCTGTCCGCTTCTCCCAGCAGTCCACCGGGGCACTAGCAGCGCTCCAGAAGGGGGGCGGGTGGCAAACTGCGGAAGGCGCGAGAAGGCTCACGGGGCTCCCCTGCACCCCCTGCCCAGCACCGGCTGGTAGCCCCTGGGGCAGGAGGGGGCTGGGGATGAGGGGGCCCCCCGGGGTCCTACCTGTCCCGTGGGTCGATCCAGCTGGTGGTGCGGCTCGTGTGGTCTATGTAGTAGACCTTGCCGTCGAAGTCACGCGCCTCCTCCCAGCCCTCCGGCAGGGGCAGCTCCGGCCGGGGCATCTTCCCGAGAGCGGCCCGCGCTCCCCCATGCAGCTCCCGGCCGCCGCGGGGGCCCCCGGCTCAGCGGCTCCGGCCGGCTGTACCGGGCCCGGGCGGCCGCCGAGGCACCATGATCAGGGTGGTGGGTGGCGCCCGCGGACTGGGGGCCTTAATGGGGGCCGGCCGGGGTGGTGCCGCTGTCCATGCGGCCCTGCGGCCCCGGCCCGGCGCCGCCCGCTGCTCCCGCCGCCCGCCTCTCACGCTGCCATGTGCGCCCGCAGCGGCGCGGTGCGGGCCCGGGTGCGCGCCCGGCCGGCGGGGCAGAGCGAGCCAAGCGCAGCTGCCGCCGGCCCTCCTCCGCGGTGCCGCGCACTGCGCCCTCCACGCCGCTGCTGCCTCTTCCTCCCCGCAGCCGAGCGCAGTCCCTCCTCTCCGTTCCGCCGCTCTGCGCTCCCTCCGTTTGCGACTTCTGCCTCCGCCAGGTGCGGCTCGGGCGGTGCAGGTAACCGCGCTGCCCCGGAAACGGGAGGCGGAGCGCCGGGCGCCCAGGTCCCCTCCCCGCGCCCGGAGTTAAGAGGGCGGGTCCTAGGGCACAAGACGCGCCCCCTCGTGGGACAGTCCGAACCGCCTGGCGCCCCAGTTAGGGGAAAGGGAGACCGCCTCTTACCTGTGTCCCGGACACGGACTGGAGCCCCTGGAGGTTACAGCAAGACCCGCACTGCCTCTGCTTCCCAACGCTCCAAGCTCTCTCCACCCCGAGTGTCCAAGCTTTTGGCACACGTGGCCCCAAATCTTAAAACTCCCCGATTCTCTGTCACGTAGAATCAGGAGTCAGGCAAGAAGTGGTTAAATGGAAACATTCTTGCAAATGGGGGAACAGAAGTTTTCCAGGATTTCTGATCCCTTCCCCCAACACACGCACCATCTGTCTCCCTCTTATGACAGTCTTCTACCTCTGTTATTTCACCCATCCTCCACCCCTGGTATTTGCAAACGTAGCTGGCTGTCCTCAGGGTCCTTAAAATTAGGAGTGCTCTGAATCCCCTCCCCCAGGAGGACTTTCAGAAGGTGTCAAGGAAAGAAAGCACTTGGCAAAAGTAATAGTAATGATGTTGTCAGCTAAATTGAGTACTTAACCTGTGTTAGGCTGTGGGCTGGCAGCCTCACATGCATTATCTCCTGTGATGCTTTGAGGTAGGTATGTTAGGGATTGGGGGAAGGGGATTATGACTAAGAAGAAAGCAAAGTAAAATTCCATTTTGACAAAAATAAGAAAAAAATCGAAAAATCAGACAATGTTTCTTGAAAAATTAAAAGTACATAATTAAGTACAAAAAAGAAGGTAGCATGGACTGAGTTAAGGATCAACTGGCTTGTGTTTTCTGAACACCTGTTTAACCATTTTTTGCTTGAACGTGTGACAGGAAGCTGGCCTGGAGGAATGAAGCCCGGTATGGTGTGTTCTCTTGTCTGAGCCCCACAGTCTCCCAGAGGCGCCATCATCCTATGCTGTGTGGGCCAGAGTGTGCAGAGCAAAGGAAAGGATCCCATGCTTGTGGCCTCATCAGCCCTGTCAGCTCCTCACCTCCAAGGGCCTTTCACAAAGTCAATCACTTCCCTGAGGCCAGGCCTAGGGCTCAGTGTCTGGCCTTTCCTTCCCTCCTTCATTCCATAGATGCCACACACCAAAGTCCAAAATCATGGACCTCAGATGGGCCTCAAAACCCAAAAGTAGTTCCTCATCCTTTTATGAAGAATTCCCAAGGCCCTCTTCACTTCCTGTGCTTGGGCCAAGGCTTCACTATGTAAAAGTCTCCCATGATTGATTAGGGCAATAGTGCAAAAGGAAAGTCAACATGGTCTTAGATGCTTCACACACAAATCCTCACAAGAACCCTCTGGAGTAGGGAATACTTACTATACCCATTTTACTGATGAGAAAACTGAGGCTCCAAGAATGCTGTTTTGTTGGCCAGGGATACAGAGCTAATACGTGGATCCAGGTCCAACTAACCCTAGCACTTGTACTGTCAACCATGAACCTATACTTCTTTCTTTTTTAATTATTCTGCAACTCTTGGACTTACCCATGGTCTGGATCTGGAATATTATGGATGTTGATGGACACTTGTCTCTTTTGATGCTTGCTTCATAAATTTGTGGCTGAGAAGCAAGAGCTCTGGAATCAGTTTGTTTAGGTCTCAAACCAGCCCCGTTTCCTGGCCATGTGACCTTGAATAATTTGCTTTACAGAAGTCTCAATCTTAGGTCTGAAAAACATCATAATAATACAGACTCTGTAGGGCTTGCTGTGAGGGCTAAAGGAGGTGAGAAACATAGAGGGCTTGGGGCTCGGCAGGAAGCCATCATCTGAGGGGGAGGTAGGCTCACTGTGATGCATTCAGAGCACCATTCTTGGCAGAAAGCACATCAGTATGAATCAGGGGGGTATTTTCTAGTCCAAACACAAGTCCATGTCCTTTCCCCTCCAGAAAATCGTGCATAGTTGCTTGTGACAATCTTTTTAACTGCTAATTTCATTTCTGTCTTCTTTTGCAAGCAAGCCTTTTCACTGGTTGGTGTTGGTTGTAAAGGGAAAACATCTTCCAGGCTGCCAAACCCAACTTTCTTTTTAGCCCGGATACCCAAGCCCTGACATTTTCCAAATGCCTTGTTCCTTTGGACCTGCAGACCTGAGCTGGGGAGTAGGAAGGTGAGGCCAGAGCAGGAATTGACTCCTTAAAGCCTTGTCTGCTAGTCCATCCTCCTTTCTTCCTCCCCACTCCCTACAACAAAGAATCTTAGGTTATCTCCCAGAAGCTGCTAGCAGGGTGAGGTAATAAAACAGAGGACTGCCTGCCCCATGTGACGGTGTGAATCATCCCCAGGCATTCCTCAAGGCTGAGGACAAACGTGAAAGGGATTAAAGGTAAAACCGGCTCAGCCACGTGAAAGCTCGAATTGGACATTATTCTACAGGTGACTGAACTGCAGGAATCTGACCTGAAGACAAGAAGCCCAGCCTCTCCTGGCCTTCCTGCTGGGGCTGTGTCCTGTCGCCTGGGAGCTGAGTCGGAGGCATGGCCAGTACAGGAGCCGAGCCAAAGTGACCACAGGACAAGCCTTTCTTCATTTGCTTTCGTACCCAGGTGGCCTGTAGGAGACACCGGGACCTGGGACAGGGTTGTCTTGTTTTTAAAATCCTTTCCCCAACTGCAGCAGCAAGAAGAAAGGCCAGTTTCCACACACGTTTCAGAAAATTTCAGAATGGCAGGATAACATATTTCATGAAGATGGTAGGGAGGAGAAATTAAGCTTGAAAAAAAAACCCAGATAGGTCAGCAGTAGTTTCCTGTTAGCTTCTACATTCTTGAAGGAAATGGAGGCTATGGAAACATGGCTGGGAGTTTTCTTCTGACTCCATGATTCCATGTGCCTCCCACCTCATGCTGTGCCTCCCACACACTCCTGTGGATGCACACAGATTTATAGGACTAAGCCAATAATGCCCCCTTTCTTTAGTCATGCATTATTTTGGTTCATAATTGGGCCCTTGGACTGTTTTTTTCAATGATGGGACAAAAGGTCTTAAGCCAGGGAAAGTTAGGGTGGAAGAAACCGTGGCAGTGGGAGTGCTGATGCTGAAGAGATGTTTCTTATTCATCTCTGGGTCCTCAGTGCTTAATACAGTGCTTGATAATAAATTGAAATAAGTCTAGGACTGCTTACTCATTTTAAAAATAGGTGGAGTTTCTATGAAGAAACTCATTGCCATGATTCTCATTAGTCCCATTTTACAGATGTGTAAACCGAGACGCAGAGAGGCAAAGTGATTTTCCTATAGTAATTAGTAAATAATAGAGCCAAGACTCCAACTCAGCTCCTTCCAGTGGGTTTCTGCTTCTGAATTCACGTGGGCTCTAAAATGCCAATGATGAAGGAACTTCAGGGCATAGTTTGGTTGTAAGAGGGTGGAGGAGCAGACAGGAGACAGTCTGGCACTTGCTTTCGTTTGGATGGCATATCTATTTGGAGTAGTGGGAGGGGGCATGCTGAGGTCAGGTGAGTTTACAACCCTGAGAGGGGCAGGGTCAAGGTGGGGGTTCTGAATTCTAAGCTGGAGATAAACCAACCTGATTCGTGACCTCCACCAGTGCTGTCAACAAGACCCACCTGGGGTTTAGATCTCAGGGGATTTAACAGGCTCCTCTGTCTCTGTGGAAGGAGGGGCACTTTGCTCCCTATGCTGCCTGCCTCCCTGCCTCCCCCTTTTTTCCTTGCTGTTCATTCATTAAGTGAACTGGATTTCTTCTGGATGGGAGGCTATCCTGGGACTGGCAGGACCGATTTCGACTCTCATCCAAGAGTCCTCTGGGTACTGGGGGCTGGTCGCTGTTGAGTCTTTAACCAATGAGGAAATGAATTATGTACCGTAGGAGGAGGTGGAGATGAAATCTCAGTTTCAAAGGTGGGGCGGGGAGAAAGAGTGTGAGGAGGCAGGGAGTTGCTGCAAAGCAGTGCTTCCCTCCACCCCCACCCCAAGAGCAGAAGAGGAGCCCTGGTGGGAAATGGGTGGGGGTGTAAGTGCAGTAACCAGCCGGCTGGCTGGAGGAAGCCTCACTCGGGTATTTATAGAACTTGCATCGCCATGGTGCCCAGGCGCTTAAACTCCAGCCCAGCACTTAGAGAAGGATGGAATGAAATGCTCTTTACCTGTCCTCTGCTTGGGTTGGATGCCACATTCTCGGAATTTTATATGAGCAATCCCAGTGAACTTTACAAATACTAGCAAGAATGGAGGGGGGTTGGGACTTAAACCCAGACAACCTTGCCTCAACAGTCTGGCTGGGTGCAGTAGTGGAAAATAAGTGGGAAAAAATCCATGTGTGAAATGCGGCTCTGCGTCTTGGTCAGCGTGTGACTTCGGGCATGAGACGGCTCCTCTTTGAGACTCAGTTTCCCCGTCTGTAAAATGAGAGCAACAATAGCCACTGCACTATTGACGTGGGACAACTAAATGACCATGTAAATGAAGTATTAGCTCAGCCCATGAAACACAGGAGTACTTTCAAAGATGGGCCCCTTCCCTTAGCTCATTGTTCATTTGTGCAACCAAACCTGTGTGCTTGGGACACAGGGGGTTTCTGGACTCACTGAGCCTACAGTTTAGCGGCAGAGACATACAAGATACAAATCAACAAATGAATAAATAATTGTTCATCGTGGTTGATAACAAGAAGGAAACAAATGGGGCCATGACAAAACTTTGTAGGGTGGCAATTAGTAGAGCATCTACTTTAGATGGGGCCAGAGGAGAAAGCTTTTCTGAGGAAATGACATTTTTGCAGAAACCTGAAGTAATCAGCAATGTGAAGAGGCAATTCCACGCTAAGGAAGCAGCAGGTAGAAAGGCACTGAGTATTTGGTATGTTTCACATGCCAAAAGAGCCCTGTTGACATGCCACCAAAAACCATAGGACGTTGTTTCCAGGCTGGAATCCAAGCTAGGAGGTGGATACCCTCACATCTTGCAAGGTTCTCTGACCCCAAACACATGGCTTCCTGCACTGTACAGAGTCCCTGCTCCCCAGCCCTGGTTTGAGAAAGCCTAGCAGAGGTCGGACACTGTGTTTACTCTGTCTTTAGCTTTCTGAAGTTTAATTGTGTGTCTCGGCATGGACTTCTCCAGGATTATCTTGTTTGGAGTTCACTCAGCTTCTAGAATCTGTAGTTTGATGATTCCTGTGAAAGTCGGGAAGTTGTCAGCCATTAGTTCTCAGACCTTTCACAGTCCTACCTTCTTCTCGCCTTCTGGGACTCCCATCTTTCATATAGTCCCTCAGATCCCTGGGACGCTGTTCTTTTATTTTCCCAGTCTGTTTTTTCTCTATTGGCCAGATCTGGTGATTTCTATTGTCCTCTCTTCCAGCTCACTGATTCTTTCCTCAGTCCACTCCATTCTGCTCTGGAATCCACCCACCGAGCTTTTCATTTCACTTGTATTTTCCAGCTCTAATATTTCTATTTGGTTCTCCTTTATTTCATTTATGTCTTTGCTGAGATTTCCTGTTCCATGGCTGGTTTTTTTTTTATTGTTTTGTGTCAAGTGTGTTCATAATTACTCACTGAAGCAGCTGACCATGGCTGCTTTAAAATCTTTGTCAGAAATTCTGACATCTCTGTGATTTCAGTGATGACAACTATTGTCTTTTTTCATTCGGTTTGAAATCTTTCTGGTTCTTGATATGATGAGTGATTTTTTTGACCAAAAACTGGACATTTTTATATTATGTTCTGAGACTCTGGATCTTGTGTAAGCGTGTTTTAGCTGGCTTTCTCTGATACCGTTCCAGCAGGGGGATGGCCGCGGGCAGGACAGCAGCTGGTTCCTGCAAAGTTCTCACTTGGCCTTGTGGACACCTGAGAAGGGTCCTCCTTTAACCTTCCTTGACCCCATCCCAGTGGGGTGTTGGGGCACCTCATTGCAGTCTTTTGAGAGTGGAAATTTAGGGTCCCTACTCAGCCTTTGCTAGTATGGATGAAAGTGAAGCCACATTTTTTTTCTGTGGCATTTACCCAGGGTAGGGTGCTTATTATCTATAAGCTTTTTCCTGGTTAGTCTGCCCCTTTCCTGGTCCCTTAACTAGAGAAAGCAGGCTCTTGTTGGACATTTTGTTTTTGTCTGGACCCATTGGTGTTTCTGGGTCTTCCATTTCTCTGGCTCTCAGTCTCAGATATGTGAGGCAAAAAGAAAACCCAGGGAACTTACAATGTAGTTCCTCAGGTCCTGAGGTCCCTCGCCATTTGTTGTCTTTTCTGTACTTTCAGAGTCTTCTTGTATTTGTTTTATATATCGTGTCCAAAGTTCTTGGTTTTGCTCAGTAGTAGGAATGGGGAAAAGTAAGCCTATTTCATCTTTCTGGAAGCATAAGTTCAGCCCTTAAGTCTGAGCCAACAGAACTCAGTGTTTTGAATTCACCCCTTTTCCTCCAGCCAGTTTCTTCTCTTCTTGTTCCTTCTCCCTCTCTACCTCCCTAAGTTTCTAAGTAGGAGACTGAGGATTCTGCCTTCTTAGCCTCCCATGTCTCAGACTCCTATATGTCTCTTCCTGCTTTTTGACCTAAGCCCTAGCTCAGGGCCTTTTGTCCGATTCTTGTCATTTTAGTGGTGTCTTAACTGATTTCAGGACCTGTATTCTTACCAATCTTTACCCCTCCAGTGTACCTCCTAATCTTTCTAAAGCATGTGTCCACAGGTGCATTCCTCAGGGTTAAGCTGAAAAAATGGGCTGAGAGCAAATACATTTGGGAAATGTTGGCTTTAAAAAATAATAGATAATATACCTACATCCATGGTGAGTAGCCAAGAACAGAATGTAGAACACAAGATTGCCCAAGCTTATCTGACTATACTAACCATTTTTCTTCCTGAGGATATCTGGAATACAATGTTCTAAGACAGGAGTTGACAAACTTTTCTGTAAAGAACCAGATAATAAATATTTTCAGCTTGCAGGCTATATGGTCCCTGTTCAAACAATTCACCTCTTCCATTGTAGCTGAAAGCAGCCATACATGACATGTAAATAAGTGGCTGTGTGCCAACAAACCTTTGTGTACTAAACACACCACTGGCCCTCAGGTTTTAGCTTACCTACCTTTATTCTAAAATATTATATTAATGACAGAGACATCCTAGATTTCCCCCCTGTCTACACTACGTACATTCTGTCTAACAGAGCATTAGATCCTGTCTCCGGGTACGTATTTGTTCCCATCTTTTCATCACCACTTCTACTACTTTAGATTCAGGCCATTATCGCCTGCACCTCACACAGCCTCCCAACTGGGCTTCCTCTGCCCACTTGCCCCATCATTCTATACAGTGTGCCAAGGGCATCTGACTCCTCAGTGGCGTTTCATTGATTTTAGGATAAAGTCCAAGCACCTTGCCATATGTGTGTGGTAAGGTCCAGTTTGGGCTCAGCCTGGTCCACACCTCCAGTCTCGATTTCAAGCCTCCTCCCCTCACACTGCACAACGGAGCTTCTGTGTGAGGCTTGCACATGCTCGAATCTTCTCACCTCTGGACCTTTACCCAGGCTTTCTCCTGTTAAGAAATATTCCTCTGTGTTCAGCTAGTGAATTCTCCTTTAGTTTGGAGCTTGGATGTGACTTCTTCCCTCACTGTCCGAGATTGGGCTATACGTCCCTACATCTACTTTATCCTTTAGCTTTAATCTAACCTTATCATTTCTTTATTTTTCTCTGTTTGTTTATGCTCTCCAAACAAGACTATAAACCCTGTGAAGTCAGGGTTATTTTTCATTTTTCCCACATCTCCAGTGCCTAAAACAGGCCCAGCATGGATGGGCATGTATAGAGCACACGGGCTTGAGATTCCCTGACACTACCTTTTAGCCATTTTTCCCCTTTGTAGGGAGCAGGTGGCATTAATCTGTTGGAAGAATTAGGAGTCCATATGCCCCTTTAAGAAATAATTTATCCATCTGTGGTGAGGACTGAGAATTATGCAGTATCCAAGGGTCCTTATGGAAGGATTTTTCTTTTTAGTTTGAGTCTGAAGGTTCTTTCTCAAGTCTATTTGAGAGTTCTATCTCTTTCTTTACAGAGTTTTAGATCTATCAAAACATTAGGAAGAAGCCAAATGCAACATGTGATCCATGAGCATATCCTGGATTACTTAAAAAAAAAAAGCTACAAAAAACATTCCTGGGACAATTAGGTAAATATGAACATGGAATGCAGTTTAGACAATAGTATCATTGCTGTGTTAAACATCTCAGGAGTAATAGTAGTAGTTATGTGGGAGAACAATCCTTGTTCTTAGGAGGTATGAGCCGAAGCATTTAGGAATGAAGTGTCATGATGTGTTACAACTTACTTCCAAATGGTTCATGACCATTTGAGCATTTCAGAAAGATGGAGGGAAGAAAAAAACAAAAATGTGGCAGTAAGGTTGACAACTAGTAAATGATAATGCAAAAGGTACTGTGTTTTATATTTTCTACAACTCAGCACAGTGGCATAGAATACACCTCAAAAAACTGTTGGCTGAACTGCAACACCTACTGCTAGGATGCCTAAAAATGTGCATTGAATTGCTTAAGATGAGCTAAAAGGCCCAGCAAACAGCCATTTCTCTCCTGGGGAGCCATATGGCTTGAGCTCCAAATATATTTCATATAGCTTAACATTTTTATAGTAAAACCCTTTATAAAGGAAAGCAAACAAAAAAAAGGAAAAATCTTGCCTACTATATTCCAGATAAGAGAAACAAAACCTGGGTTTGGGTATGACCATGGGTCACAATTTCTGGCCTGGTCCAGAATAAGAAGGGTGGACATATTCTGACTTCTCTTTCCTTATAGTTCCCTGCGTGGCCGCTAAGAGCTCAGCTATAGATGGCACGCAGCCCCTCTGATGTCCACCCCATGACCCAATTCAATGATTGAAATTACCTGGAAGGCTGAGGACTCACAACCTGCATGGAGTTAACAGGGGTTTATGGGCAAGTGGAACCCTCCCCTGGCCTCAGTCTTCTGGTATCTTGTTTCCATCTTATGTTTGGTGATCAAACACAAGGGCCAGCCCAGAAGGGGAAGCCTCCCACCTGGCAGTCCTTGAAGCAGTGGGACAGGCCTCCATAGATTGGTCTGCCCTCTGACATGGGCCATGGGCTTGAGGATGGGATGAGAACTGGCAGATGATGGGTTTGCCCTCTGCATAGCCTCCAACAGGGCTCATCTCTATAACCATAGGCTTCTCTGGGGGACAGAAATGAAGTGATGATAGTAATGAAGGTGGCTGTTGACTGAGTCCTTACCCTGTGCCAGGCACTGAGCTGGCACTTCCCACATCCAATAAAGCTTATTCCAGCCTCAAAATGTAAGTAACCCTGGGGATTCAGACCCAGGCAGGTCTGACATTAAAATGCAGGCTGCAGAATAGCCGAAGTAATGAGACCAGCCCTCCGCCCCTGGGGAATATAGACAGTTCTACCAGCACATGAGGTCTTGCATCTGAGTGCTTGGTAAAATTCCAGATTACTCTATGTGGTGAATGATATTACAGTTGTTCTGAGGCCACAAGGAGAAACCTCACTGCATCACAGGTTTTCATGTTTAGCTCCAGCATCTCAGGAGGGAAACTCACTTCCAATCAGCAAGTTAACAAGTTGCCTCCAGGAGGGGTGAGTTTCAGTGTGCTGCCATATGGGGCAGAGGAGTCGCTGGGGGTTGTGCGTGGCAGGAGGCCAGTTCTGAGTCCACTGGGAGCCACTGGCCTGGATTCAACCCACAGCCTGCAGTTTGTTGGGCAGATCCCTGCCGGGGGCAGGGGGCCAGAAACTCGCTCTTGCACGTGGTGGGAGACTCTCCATCTGCACCATCCTCTGGTGAAGGGTGAGCTGGAGCTCACGTCACAACTGGAGCTTCTGAGCCAGAAAGAGGGCAATTAGTCCAGAGAGTCTTCGAGGAATGTCTGAGTGCTTTGTAGACTCTGAAGGGCTATGCAGAGGTGACTTACATGTGCCAGAGGCAAAGATTTGACATGTAGCTGATCCCAGAGCCTGATTTCTTCAGCTTCACCTCTTGCATGAAAGGTGAGCTGGGCTGAGTTCTTCCCATCTCCACTCAAGAACCAGGACCTGGAATGTGGGCTGTGTGTTTGCAACAGCGTGTGTTTTGTGCCTGGAGGTAGGGAGGTGTATCTGCACGCCCAGATCTCTGTGTAGCCAACAGAGCAGGTGGCTATTCCACAGAGGTCCTGCGTGTTGCTAAATTCAATAAGCAGGTGACATTCCTTTGTCTCCCTCCCCTTGCTGTGCCCTTCAACACGGATGCCTGCCTGGAAACAAACAGCAGCTCACCAGCTGCCACACACACCCCCATTCTTCTCCCCCAACTGCCCCCAGCCCCATCATATATGCCTAAAATGCCCCTGGCAAGGCACACCTCTTCCAGGGGAGCCCCTGCTCTGGCTCTGCATGTTCCCGGCGTCTCACCAGCTCCATGAACACCCCCACTGTGGAGAACCACATGGAGTGGGGTGTTAGGTCTCCTGGGCAGTGGTCTACAGGTAGGGGGACCTTTGGGTGGTTCCCCTGGGAAAATACTCTGGGCTGGAGACTGGAGTGCAGGACATTTCTTAGAGTATTTCAAGAGCACCACCTGGGAGGCAGTGAAGGATGCAGGACCAGGCAGGGGGAGATGGTGCTGTGACACTGTAGCAGTGGTGCTATCGGCCAGTCCCACTGGGAATGCTGGCGCTGGGCTACCTCTTCAGATCCTCTTACTAAGGCGAGCAGTGGGCCTCTGAGCCCTGTACTCACTTGTCATTGGATGTGGGTTTCCCCTGGGGTACTAGGGAGCTTGCACCAGGCACCTCCCTTCAGAGAGGGTGTTTTTTTTGGTGGTTGTGTTGTTTATTGAAGAATATTGACACAATATTACAATAGTTTCAGGTGTATGACATGGTGATTCAACATTTACATCACCAAATGCTCCCCACGTTAAGTCTAGATGACATCAGTCCCCATACCAAGTTATTACAATATTATTGACTACATTACCCATGCTGTGCCTTTTTTCCCCATAACTTACTCATTTTATAACTGGAAGTTCATATTTCTTTATCTCCTTCACCTATTTTGCTTACCCCGCACCCTCCTTCTCTCTGGCAACCGCCAGTGTGTTCTCTGTATTTCTGAGTCTGTTTCTGGGTTTTTGTTTTTTTTTTTTTTTAGATTCCACAAGTAAGTGAAAGCATCTGGTATTTGGCTTTGCCTGACTTAGTATCATACCCTCTCGGTCCATTCATGTTGTCACAAATGGCAAGATTTCATTCTTTTTTATGACTAATATTCTGTTGTATACATCTTTATCCATTCATCCATTGATGGACACATAGGTTGCTTCCATGTCTTGGCTATTGTAATTAATGCTGCAATTAACATAAAGGTGCATATATTTTTTCAAATTAGTGTTTGTTTTCTTTTGGTGCACAGCCAGAGCTGGAGTTACTGGATTGTATGGTAGTTCTATTTTTCATTTTTTGAGTAACCTGCATGTTTTCTGTAGTGGCTGCACCAATTTACGTTCCCACTGAGAGTGCGTGATGGTTCCCCCTCCCTCCACTCCAGAGAGGACAGTTGTTGAAGTGTCTGCAGGCAGCATTCCCGGCCACAGGGCTAATGAACACACAGGCTCTGAAGAGAGGGATGTATGCGCACTACAGGGTGCTCCACACTGCGGCCCAGACAGTATTGCTGTGAACTGGTTAAACACACCCTTACAATTTGGAAGAATGTAGAAAATGTTCTCTTCCTGCTTCTACCACAGTTGTTGTTATTCTTATTCTTTTTAATTTATTTTATAATGGTGCCAGGTCTGAGTTCTTGACCCTTGGGTGTCAAAGTGCCCAAATCCTTGAAGTCGACAGAGAATGCTTTTGACCCGTGGATATCCTCTCTCTTCTCCCAGTGCTCTTTGACACTTCTATTCTCTTTCATGTCCCACCACCCCAAGCCCACCCTAGTCTAGTGGGAATTCGCCAGCTCCCGTGGTGGAGGTGTCCCCACCGTGGCTCATTTCAAGCTCCCACTGCGATGTTACTGATCTCAGGGTTGGGAAGAGACACATCTGTCTGTCTTGTGTGTGAGTTCCAGCACATATGTCCCCGAGTGCAGGCTGCAAGGAGCTTCAGGGAGGGGACCTGGGATCAAGGCCCAGAGGTGGTGGGGTGAGGCTGGCTGTCACTGGCCGGGAGGGGCTTGCCTGCCTTCCTTTGTTCTTAGGGCCTGAGCCTGCTTGGGTAGTGAAAGACTTGGACTTGGTCCGTCCTGTTCCCCCATTGCTTTTCCCTCCTCAGGGATGTGCCTCTGGACAGGAATCTCATGTCTTCATGTGCCGGTTCTTTGTTCCCCCGAGCAGTAGGGCTGCACAGAGGGGCCAAGGGCCTTCCTGGCTTAAGTCTGCCCTCAGGGTAGAACAGCCTATGGCAGAGCCCACGTTTTTCTCCTGCAGAATCTTTGAGAAGGAGCTAAGTGATGCCTTTTGTGTCCTACAGTTGACAAAGAGCTAACATTTAGGACTGTGCCATCTCTGTGTAAGTGTTTTATCTCTGGACCCACTTGTTTCATAACCACCACAGGTGTGCGGCATTATTTCTCCCCGTTTCACAGGTGAGGAAGCTGGGTCTTAGGTTTAAGATTTGTCTAAAGCTTGTAGCACATATGTGGTAGTGTAGGTTCAAGCTCATATCACTGAGTCCAACATTCGGCCTAAAAACCATTGCACCACCTATCCTCTGGGGAGCATAGACCGTCAAATGACCAAAGGGTCAAAGTCTGAAGGATGAAAATGACCCTTCTATTGTTCTTTTAGATACAGAGTATAAACCACATGCTGAGTGTTATTCTGCCAGAAGTTCCAGACTCTCCAGCTCTCCTTGGCGTAGGGAGAAGCATATGTATATGGTGAGAAGGAATACAAACACCTCCACTCAGAGCTTGCTGCAGGATTTGGTGCTGCAGCTCCAGTACACACCTCCTTGTTCTACATTTCCACAACTTACACGCTATGTGCTCCTGCACAGTGTATGTCACCACCCCCCACACTTGTCAGCTTCATTCACACCCAGCATCCTTGCACCTGCAGGCAGTCCTTCACATCTCCTGGGAGCCTGCATTATGCATTCCCCTCAGCACTTGCCCTGTTGCACACACATGTGCATGCTCTTCCTCCACATAGCCCGTGCTGTGACTCATGCCTGTGCATACACACAGATACAGACAAAGCCAGTCCTCACCTGGGAATATACCACGTGCTTCTCTGCAGATGGGCACACCCACAATGTGTGCTGCCATGCTAACACACATGCAGGATGTGTGCCCAACTCAGACCCTGTGCCCTATGCCCACCTCTCAAAACACAGCGCGCAGTACTTTCTGGGCTCACTCAGTAGGATATGCCTTTCCCTGGCCTGCCCCCCTCTCCTTTCCCCTATGTCACGGGCCTCAGGACAGGCAGCACACCTCAAACTGCTGCAAAAACCAAGACACACCCAGTTGGTAGAGGTTCCAGCAGTAAAAGAAGGAAGAAAAAGAGTCTCCTGAGAAAAAGACCACCATCTCCTCCTAGCAGCCCTTGAAGCCTTACTGGTTGGCAGCTAAAGGATCTCAACTTGCTCTTTCTCTAAAAATGCTCAAGAGTTCCATGGCTGCATTGCCAGCCCTTGCCTGAGAGCATCCATCACCTACCTTCAAGACAAGATACTCCATTTCAGGGATGGTATGGCCCCTGGCATAGGCAGGACAGGAAGGAAGAAGTAAAACATTACTGTGTCCTCTCAGGCCCCAGTATCCTCCCCCCAGTTCCAGGGGAAGGCCCTCCAGAGGGACCCAGACGCATCTCCACCTCTCAGTTTCTCACTTGGATTGCTGTGACCCTTGCCCCTGTCACAACCACATGGGCCGGCTCCTCCCTGCAGGCAGCCTGCAGCTGCTCTCTTAGGAAGGCTTGGTGTCTCAGCCTTCTAGCAGGGGCATCTCAGGGAGATCTGGAGATGGCGGGAGGACCTGGGAGGGGTGATGGCGGGAAACAGTCAGTTCTCTCCTCCACATTTGGCTCATGAACTCAGCTACTGGTCCTGGGTGGAGGAGCTCAAAAGAAGAGAGTGAGGGCAGAGACCTGGTCCTTAGTTTCAGAGCTGCTGGCTTGGGGACTGTCCCTTGGATGAACATAGACAAATACTCCCTCTCTTTAGGGTGAATTAGCCTGCCTACCCAGAGGACAGGAGCTTCTCCCTTCCAAAGGCTGGGGTCTGGAGTTTGGGAGAAACGAGGGAGGAAGGGGTAGAGGAGAATGCACAGGAGCAGTGGTTCTCAAATGAGGGTGTTGCTCCCTCTCCAGAGGACATCTGACAATGTCTGGAGATGTTCTGGGTTGTCACAACTAGACAGAGACCACTGGCATCTGGTGGGTAGAAGCCACAGATACTGCTAAACATTGTCCGGTGCACAGGACAGCGCTGCCCCCTGCCCAGCCGCCTTCTCCCCAGCAAAGCCACCCTGCTGCAGATGTTAATAGTGCCCAGACTGAGAAGCCCTGCATTAGAACATCAGCTGGTCCGAGGGGCAGAACTCACTGGGCAGTTGGTGCCGAGGGGAAGTCCTGCTCCCTGTGTGTGGAGGTAGGGAGCGAGGATCTAGGGTGCAGGAGCAGGAGCAGGTGTGGGAAAGAGGCTTCCTGCCTTCCCAGAGGAAGGGAAAGGCCCCCAGTGTGCTCAGGGTGGGGGTGGACAAGAAGCCCTTGGGGCTGGGTGTCTTTTTGGCTATTCAGGTTCAGTAAAGGTCTTCCCAGTGCACTATTCATGCACACGTCCCTGTCCTTTTCTCCAAATCCCCGTCAAAGCTGAGTTAACTGTTGGCCCCACCCCATGTTCCCATTGTGCCCTGCACAGCTCTCTGCCCAGCACCTCCATGTTGTATTGCTATTGTTCACTTGCTTGTGGGTGTTTCCCACTAGTCTGCTCCAAGATAGCTGTTTTATTCATCCTTGTATCCCCAGCACCTGTCTTTGTCCATGGAACACCTAAGGTGTGTCCAGCACTGTTTGTTGACAGAATGAACAAATGTATGATTTCAGTAGATACCATACCAGCAGCTTACAGGATTTTGTCTAACCAGCTATTTTCCTTGGGGGAACCAACCTCTCTCTCTCTTTATGGCTTTGGAAGGTCTGATGGGATTTGGGCCAATCAAGGTCTTCTGCCATTTCTATGGGAGCCACAGGCTGTAGGGTTGGGGCTGCTAGCAGTCATCTTTCCCACAAGCAGGGAAAGCCTACTGGGAGGAAGGCCACATCTCAGGGGCAGCAGGACTGGAGGTGAAGCAAAGGCCTGCTTTGAGTCCCAGGATCCAACCATGTCTAAAGCCAGTCAGTTGGACTTCCCAGTTTTTGAGTTGGGCTTCTGTCACTTACCATCCCAAGTCTCCTGATTAATACAGCGATACCCCCTGGGGGCAGGGCCAGTCTGTGCTCATTTCCATCTCCTCTCCACTCCCACCTCCTATGGGATAGCTGTCCATTGGTTGGCTAATAGCCTTCTGGCCAGGGGCTCCTGCCTCTAGAATAAAATATGTATGTTTTTGGCTGAGATACCAACAAGTTAAAGGGTCATTCAGGGAGTGGCCTGGGGAAGGAAATAATGGGACAGTAGACTAAGACCAGGAGAATTTCCAGCCCCCAAAGGAGGGGCCCGTTCTGTTACATGTCTTCTTCTGGCCACTTTTCTCTAAGCCTCTGTTTTCTCATTTCCTCACCATCTCTGAGTAGTTGTGAAGTTCAAACACAAGCAGTTAATTTGGGTGGAAGGGTTTTATGAATGCCTAAGTATACGAGATCACTTTCCTGCCACGAGAACTGGGTTCAGAGGGCAAAGGGGACCAGGGTGGAAGGGAATGCTTCATGAGGGTGGCCGGGAATGCTTCATGAAGGTGGCCAGCCCCATGAAACACCAAGATGGCAGGTGGGGGCAGGGGCCAGGGGAAGATTTGGTTCTCTTTCCCTCAGGCCTGGGGCCCCTGGAGCCCTGGTGAGGGCTGTGGAGCTGGCCAAGGCTCCGGGTGGTCACTTCCTGCGTCATCACCTTCACGGCTCAGAACCAGGGAAAGGCACCAGCAAGGAATTCCCATGTCATCTCTGGCCGGACAGCCACTGGGAAGGACGTCCCTAAGGCACTGCTTCTGTACTCCCACCCTGGGGACCTGCTAGCAGAGCAAGGCCCCATTGCTTTATGAAACTTGTGTGGTGGGACAATAGAGAGGCTTGACTATCAATCAGGCCAAGCTTCAGGACCGGGCCGTGTGTAGCTATAGCTAGTCTTGCAGCAGGCCCCACCTGCAGTCCCCACAGGCTGAGAATAATAATAGTGGCCAATCAGTAGCCACCCCCACATGCCAGGCACTAGACTGGTTGTTTATTACAGCACCCCTGTGAGATGATATTGTCATGCCCATTTCACAGGGGAGAGAACTGAGGCTCCAGAAGTGACGTAAAGAGGCAGGCTTAGCTAGAAAGAGGAGCAACTGGGGCTTAAAGCTATTTTCTTTTTTTACTCCAAAGACCATAACTCAAAACTGTCTCACTATTTTCGTTCACTACCAGCTTACCATTTAACATGAGCTTATTAAGTACCAGCACTGCTGAGCACTTTGTATGTTATTTCTGTTAGTCTTTTCAAATAATTCATAAAATAGGTATTTTCGTTCCTATTGTACAAACGAGAAAAGGGACTCAGGAAAGTAAAGGTATGTCCGGGAATCTACCCAGGGAGTAAACGGTGGAGCTGGGCTCAGAATCCAGGCTGTGGTCTCCAGGGCAGATGTTGGAACCTTGCTTCCTGGAACCAATTCCAGAGGCCTTCTTTGGGAGCCTCTACCCTGGGCTGTGTGTGTGCTTGCGTGCATGTGTGTCTATCTGTGTCTGTCTCCCTCTGCCTTAATATTTTCCTTGAACTAGCCTGGGGCACCCAGGCCCACCTCCTGGAGGATTTTGTGGGAAAGGCTGCCATCTAGTGGCCACAGTGAAAGCCCAGCATTCCCCAGCGGGAAGTGATGGCTGGGGAGGTGGGGTAATGGGAAAAGGCGGACGTCTCTGTGGGGAAGCGACCCCACCTCCGGCGGCCGTGCTTTCGGAAGGCTGCCTACAGCCAGAGTGCGGGCCCTGGACATCGGGTGGGGAGGCCGCTCAACTGCCTCAGGATGGAAGGCGGGGTTTGGCTGTGGTCATAGTGGATCAGAACTCTCCTGGGAAGTCCTGGGCCCGTCGGAGGATCCCTGAAGGTTAGACTTCTCTTTAAACCCGTCCCCCGAGGTGCTGGGCCCTTTCACCTGGGTGGGGGTGGGGAAAAGGGCTGTTGGTGCATATTAGGCTTTCTCTGGAGGGCAGCCCCTGGATCCTGCCCTCGGTGGTGTTCCACCCTGCAGAGACACTGTCCCCTGCTCTGGGGGCGGCACCGAAAACCTCACTTACCAAATCTAATCACGTGTGAGGCGCTCTCCCTCCATCCTCATGGCCCCCACCCCGGTTCAGGTCCTTCCCGGGCTGGTAAATTCAGGTGTCGCGGTCCCCCAGGCTCTGTTCCTCCTGCGCCTCTTCTCTCGCCACTTGGCTAATCCCAAGATTTTCTGATCGTGAAGAGCCCCACTTAGTCCCCTCGTGACCTACAGGGGGATGTCCTGCTTCTGAGCCTGGTTTTCATTCCTGCCTCCTTCTGTCTGACAGACCTCATCTCAGGCCACTCCCCTCCCACTAGGCTCCACATTCAAATCACCTGGGGAGCTCCGAAACCTACCCCTGCCCAGAACTCTCCCCAGAGGCTCTGATTTAACAGGCCCAGGACCTAGAGGTCATGGTGTGTTTGGAAAGCTCCCGGGTGATTGGAATTTACACCCAGGGGCCTCCTGTGTGGCCGTGGCCCCAGCTGTCTGAACTTCTCCCCAGTGGACCTGCATGTTTCACCCCCTTTCCAAGCACATACCCAGCTCAGCTGCTCCTGGAGAGAACTCATGGTCCTCTCTTCCGGGCTTCACATCTGTGCATCCCTTCTGTGCCAGATTTGAGCCCACTGTGTCCCATTGACTGGCTTGTGAGTTTCTCCTCCACTTTGGACTGTAAGAGTTTTACCCGTGTTTCCAAGTTTCTGACAGTGGCCAGGGACACAACTGTGGTTGGTGACTGTGAGTGTATATGACGGCCCCAATGGGAATCCTGCTCCGATAGCCAGTCTTCCCATTGCTGAGACTCTCAATCCTCCAAATGTCACCCTTTCTGAAAAGCCCCTGAGGCCATGAGCCAGGGTCTCACACTGAGAGCACCTGGTCCCCGTCCCTGGGTCTGGGAGAGGGAGGTGGCAATGTAGAGTGGGACTGGGGGAAGGGTCTCT
Source organism: Manis pentadactyla (assembly GCF_030020395.1). NCBI lineage: Eukaryota > Metazoa > Chordata > Mammalia > Pholidota > Manidae > Manis > Manis pentadactyla. The sequence continues at coordinate 42,224,785 of NC_080020.1, read as the reverse complement.
CTGTCTTCCCCTTCCCTGCATGAAAATTGCCTCCCCTCGCCCCTGGCAAATGGGTCATGCCTCAGTTTCCACTCTTAGAAAAACTGTGCTTGGAGTAAGGATTTAAAAGTAATGAAAATGAACATTTCCCGAGTACTTATCATGTGTCAATGATACATGCGATGATTTAATCATCACCAAGCCCTGTTATCAGGCCTCATTTACTGGAGATGATGAGTTATGTGACAGGGATTGCTTGGGCGCACCAGTGTCCTGTCTCTCACTCTTCGGAGATTCATAGTCAGACTACATTTTCCAGTCTCCCAGAAGGTGGGCCCATGGAACCCCCACCATGGAATGTGAGTGGAGGTAATGTGTATCATTTCTATGTGGCCCATTGAAAATAAAAGTGACACGTGGTCTTGGATCTCTTTCTCCACCAACCAGCTGAATGGAGAGGACTTCAAACATTCTGAGGACCTAGAAGAAGGCGTACCACAAGGAAGGAGCCTGGGGCGTTGACATCTGCACGGAGCAGAGCCCTTCCCGTGACCCACGATGGACTCACAGTGAGAATTCAACGTATTTTGTGTTATGTTGGGTTTATGCCTTAAAGCAGCTAATGCTATTTGCCCTAAATAATGGATGTAACCATCTCAAGTTCCCACATCTAATGAGTGGTCCAATGAGGAGTTGCTTCTTGGCAGGCTGATTTCGGAGTATACAGTCTCATCCCCTGGACTGCCTTCCAGAATTCTGTATCAGTGTGCAAATCCTTCTAGAGGAGGTTGAATGTTTTGCCCTGTCATTCTAGGACTGGCTGGAGGAAAGGCAGTAGAGGGTGGCTGTTTTTTTACCCAAGGCTATCTCCTCCCATGTTGTGGGTTTGTGGGTTTGTGTGTGTATGTGTGTGTGTGGTGAGGGGATGGGTTGGTCTAGATGTAGCAAAAAACTCATGAATAATTCAAAGATGGTTGGCATAAAAAAGGAGAATTTTAGGTTCTAGTGAAATTCTGGTGACCTATGATTCCCTATGTGGCATACTATGTGCCCACCACTTTGGGTCTGCCTGTCCCTGGATGAGGCAGAGCAGTTGCTGAGCAACCTCCCCACTGGGTTCTTGCCCGAGATCAACTCCCTGTCTTTGTTGGGCCCACATGGTGCCTCTACCCGAGGGAGACACAGTGCGGTGGTTAAGCCCCTGGTAGCTCCCACCAAACTAGGATTCCAGCTGGCCTGGTGACCAGCTGGGGGCTGTTCTGTGAGTAGCCAAGTGGTCCCTATACCGGCTGGAGTAAACAAGGTAGGTGGCAGCGGGAACAAAGCACACATAAGGAACTGTCTCCCGCCTCCTGTCTCCTGTCCTCCTCTCGAAGGGAAATGGCCCAAATTCACTGCACTTGGGCCAACAAGAGTGGTCACACGTGCTTCTGAGAAGGTCTCTGGACCACTTTCATTCTCCTCTTGGCTTTATGATATCATAACTTGCTCTGCCGTAATGCTAACGGGGCCCACGATGCCTGACACCTGGTGTGAAGCCGGCTAGCCTGGCCTCTGTCTCTCCCTTCCTTCCACCCCTGGCCTGGCTAGAGGACTGGGGAGGCAGTGGTGCTTCTGAGCACTCAGAGTGTCTCGGGGTGACATACTGCCCAGACTTCCTGGAGAGGCTTTGAAATCAGCCACAGCCCGGCTTGAATCTGAGTCCACTACTTAGCAGCTGGGTGTTAATAGGCCTGTTTCTCACCTGCAAAGTGAATGATAGTAGGATCTTGTTCTTGCAACCTAGCCACTCAATTTACTGCCATTTCCCCTTCTATAGTCCAGAGTATCTTCATCTCAGGTCAGTGGCCACCAGCTTTTTCCTTTGACTCACACAGTTGACCACATCAGTGCCCTACTGTCTCCACTCTTCATCCAGAGTACTTGTTGATGAAATTAAAACCGATATCTCTTGTCTTTAATCTGTGTGTCTTCTGAACCCTGCCAGCCTCTTCTGTGTTCCAGCCTGACTGTCTCCCCCACAGACCCTTTGCACGTACTGTTCTCTAGGTCTGGAAGGCATTTCGTCCACCTGGTTAATTCCTACTTAACTTTAAGACTTTGGCAACTTCTGTGACATTCTAAGGTGAGCTCACATTGCAGTTTATGTGTTTCCATAGCTTATTGGGCTCATTCTTAGCACTTAACACTCTTGTTTTTTTACTTCTTGCAGTAATGGACTATTGTCTGTCTGTGTCCCTGACCCTAAGTTACAGGAGGTGAGGACCCATATTTATGATATAGGTAGAGATCACTCTAGAATTTAGAGCAGTTTGGGAGCACTGAGATACCTTTAATAAAAGCTCCTGCAAAAGTCCAAAACACCAGCTCGACCCGTGTATCTTAGCAGCTCCCCTTTTCTTCAGCAGCCATACCTTTTTCTCACCTCAAAGCATTTCCACAGAAGACCAGTATCCACAGGAGTTTTAGAGACTTTATTTATGTATAAACAATTTAAACACTTTGCCATAAATTATCTTTGCCTGTCCCTAGTCTTTGCTTAGCAGCAAATTAAAATTAATATAAAAACTCGATGAACAATTCATACATGTATATTACAAAAAAGTTCCTGTACCAAAGGTCTTATTAGACATTTTTTTTTTGTTTTTGTTTTTAGTTTTTTTTTTTAGTTTTTTTTAGTTTTTTTTTAAATTTTTATTTTCTCTCCTCGTGGTGACTGTCATGTGATTGTCTCAGTTTCTGGACCAAACAAACACACTAATAATTTTAAATCTGAAACAGTGATTGTGCCTTGAGGCTTATGTATGTACAGGGTGATCTGAAGTGGTGCCCGTTAGCAAAAGAGTGTCACAACGCCACGCCTCTACTGCAACTGATACCCACGAACTACGGAATCTAAACAGACTACACCCTGTAACTGCGTATTACTGTCCACAATGGAATCTTCAAAGACAAAAGAGTATGAAATTTATCTGTAGTGATTATAGCCACCATTTTGAATTAAATTTTACACTCTGCGCTCAAATAAATTAGCTCAGGCCAGACTAAGTTGGGACCTGAGAATTAAGTGCTGAACGGTATTATTTCACTTTGATTTTTGATATTAAATTTCCTTTTTTTTTTTGTGGTTTTTCTCTTTAAAAAGTATTTCCAGTGCTCGCTCTTCCACTTTTATCCCCCCTCCCCAGTCGCTACACACAAATCACCCCCGAAGTCATGTTTTAAATGCACCTGTATTTGTTTAAACGAAAACGTCTGTGATACTTGTCCAACAAGCAGTCTGAGACGCGTTCCTCAGCTGGTCTGGGGACGCCGGCCTCTCGGATGTCTCTGCGCCACTCACGTGTGGATGGGTGAGGTAATAGAACGTGAGGCCTGCTCGTCTTCATTTCTTTGTTTTTCGGTCCGTGTGTTTGTTTTGTGTTTCGTGTTTTGTGGTTTGATTGTTTTTTGTTGTCGTTCTTTTGTTCCTTTTGGACGTTTTACATCTCTCTTTGTCTCTCTTCTGTGTAGACCCAGAACAAGTGGGTCATATTTTAGGGGAACTTGGAACATTTTGTGTGTTTGTTCATTCATTCGTTTGTTTTTTGATTTCCTCAGAATTTCCAGCCAGGCTTGAGTCTACTTCAGGATGTGAGACTTCTCGTTTGGACAGTAGCATTTGAACTCAAAAAATGTGAGCTTTCTTGCCACTTGGTGTCCTGAAGCAGCCCGGCCTCAGTGCCCCTGGTAGGTCTTCATCTCCTTAGGAGAGGAGGTGGCAGTCGCTCCCGCTGAGCCATCCAGACGGAATGGCAGCACATTGTTCTGTTACCTCTTTCCCATCTCGTTCTGTCTTAAGAACTGGATGTTACTGCTACTGTCTGCGAGCTCTGGGTACTGCTCTACGGGAAGCACATAATAGCCCTCGTAACCCTGCACGCGGCCCGTGCTCAGGAGCTGCTGCTTCTCGCCCTCGGTCCACAGGCGGCTGCCCTCTCTGCCATCCCTGGCTTTCTGCTGCTCCTTGGCCCAGGCAGTGCCCAGGGCCCTCTGTCTCGCCTGGTCCAGGACTCGGGCTTTCTCTTCGTCCAGGGTGTCGGGGGTGAGGCCGTAGCGAATGCTGAGCAGCAGCGTGGAGTACTGGAATTCAATGTTGGTGAACCTTCGAGTCCTGCCATTGACCAGCAGTGTGGGCTGTGACACGGTCACATTCACCCCGCTCTCCAGCACCTTGCGGCCGATGGTGGTGCCCAGTGTGACCAGGTCACCATCGGCCGAGCCAATCTTCACGAAGTAGTGGGTGTCCTTGCCCTCGATGCTGTAGTGCATCTTGTCCAGGTAGTAGGCATTGTTCAGCACAGAAGCCACCTTGCGGCTATCCTCACTGGCGATGCTGGACACGCCGGTGGTCACCTGCCCTTCTTTGATGGCAAACATGATGCCTTTGCCAATGATGGGCGTGGTGGTGGCAAACCAGTGGCCTGCTTTCTCTCGAATGTTGGCGTGGAGCTTTTTAGATATGACTTGCCCTTCAAGAGCCATAAAGGCCTGATTATGCCTCTCTGTTGCCTGCTGGACGCCTGTAATGAGCTGTGGGCAGAAGAAAACACACAAAGCTGAGAAGATGGGCTGGGAAGCTCATTAAAAAAGGGTCAGGAAGAGAAATCCCCTGCAAGGACTACTTTTGTGTCTATAGTGATATGAGTTCATAGGGCCCTACTTTTTGGAACTGGGACAGGCTGGCTGATCTCCAGTGCTCTGATGGTATGGCCTGTCTGCCTTGTAACTGCCACTAATGAGAAAGATCGTGCGAGGTTCACCACCTTGCTGGCATCTACACCCAAGTACCCACTTACCATATATCTTTCCGCTATTGGGAAAGAGAAAGTCATTCTCATTCTGATGGTTTGGCAGCTGCTTTGCCCATTTCAGACCCAGAATATCCTGACCTGAAGGGCAGGGTACTTGTGAGAGCAGCTGTGAACACTGCTGCTGTGACCTAGATTTCTCTGAGGCCAATGCCCTGGATATTCATTAACTTCCTTGGGTTAAGACCCTGCTACTCAAAGTATGGCTGGCAGTGTAGGAATGCCCACGACCCACCCTGTTAGAAAAGCAGAATCTCAGGCTTCACTACAGACCTCCTGAGTCAGAAGCTGTATCTTAATAAGACATCCTAAGTGGTTTGTGTACATATGAATGTTTGAGAAGCACCAGACCAAGAGATCTGGGCTTCAGGGGCCAGAGGGAATATCCCTGGGCTTTGAATCATTTGCTTTGGATTCTAGCCCTGGTTCTGCAGAGGGATGAAATCATCATTACCTCCTTGGCCTTGAGTTCTCCATTCACAAATTATAATGTATCTCAATTGGCGGTTGGGGGACAGGCTGGGATAATGGAGAGGCTGTGTTTGGGAGGTAACAGCACTTAGATAAATGAGAGAAATTATGGCTATTCATCCACTGAGTGGTCCCTAAAGGACAAAACTGAGGGAACGCTGTTCTCAATTACCCAGCAGCTCCTCCTTGTCTCTCTCTGGTTACACAGTCTGGACAAGTATTCAGAGCAGCTGAGACCACTCAGACTTTTATGGTGCTGAGCACTGGTTCTGTACAGGGGTTATCTGAACACAATGTCCGCCCCGCATCTGACTGTGACAGAGGTCTCAGTTGTACCCAGACTGAAACTGACCACTTCTCGGTCATCACTGAAAGACCCAAGCACAAATTATGTTCCAAAGACTCAATCTGTATATATTTGGTCCATAAAATGCTGAGGTTTTATGTGGGCCATAAAAATGTTCTTTAATGGGACAGAAACTGCAAACCAGTTTTATTATGTCCCATAAAAGGCAGAAGGGTTATGATCGCATAGGCAGTGCAGATGGCAGGGCTGCTAGATTTCTCTGTGCTGGTGTTAATCAAGGAATGACTCAGGGGTATATACTGAACAGATAATGACACCACAATTAAGGTAATTGAGATTGAGAAGAAATATGTGCTGTGCCAGACAGGTGACAACACTGACTTTCACTTTCCGGGGAAGTCACAACGTTTTGTGCAACTTTTATACCCAGCTCCAGTGTTTTTCTCCCCTACCGACATGCCCTTGAATCCTGTGACGTTCTGTTTATGAAAGGGAATGATGACCATCCTTCAGCTTAGCAGGAACCTCTGCTTACCTGTCCATTCTCACTTGCTTGACTCTCTGACAATTCATAGGGAGGAGGCACAAAATACATTTTGGCTCTTGGGAAGCCAGGAATTATGTTGCTAAGCTGAAATCCAAACATCACAAGCCAGCTTTTCACATCTATGGTGGAAACAAAATAAAGATTTCTGAAATCATGAGGAATGGAAAGCAGTAGAGGATCTTGGAGAGAGAACAAAATCAAATGGGTGGTTGGGTGTGGACTTCAACAGGTGACGGAGGCAAGCTTGTGAAGGTTTCCTGAACCAGAGCTTCTTTACATGGGTTCCAGAAAGCAGATGTCCTTCCAAACTTGTCATTAACCCCTGTGTGGTGATTTAGAAGGCCAGTGCTGGAGGAAGATCTAGTTTCAAATCCCCTTGCTGTGTGACCTTGGGTAAGTTCCTGTCCCTCTCTAATTGTCAGGGTCCTCAGATGTGGATTGGGTTAATAACTATACCAGTCTTGTTGGGTTGTTGTTGAGGACTGAAGATGAAAAACCCACACAAAGGGCTTGTCACATGGACTGCCTGCCACATGGATTGCCTAATAAATATGGATTCCATTATTTGTCAAGTTTTTAAGGGAGAAACTATTATAGGCCAGTCAGTGTGTTTAGAATCTAGATATGATCAACTAGATGGACAAGTGATGATGTCCAACACGGTGTGGGACATCTTGGAGGAACACTGAACTGAGGAAAGGGGTTCCAAGAATGTGGAATGCACAGAGTTTTCCAGCTCCTGATACCCTTTTCTCAAGTGCCTACTCTTCAAAGAGAGGCCAAGAGAGTGCTCTTGTGCTCAGAGTAAGACTGCCCTTCTCCTGCCAGTGGTCAAGACTCAAGCCCTTGCATTGTGAACCATGCTTCCTGCCCACAGGTCCTGCCCTCCACTGGATGGTCCAGGCTCTAGAGTAAGACTGTGTCCCCAGCCTGCCTTGCCTCCTTCCACAGTGATCATTAGAGCGTTATGGACATCCATCCCTTGTAACACACATAGCCTCGCCCACACCATCAGCCTGTAGTCCAGCCTTTTATGCCTCTCTCCCTGTTTATAACAGGCCTCAGGTTCCCTTTCCATTTCTCCCCAACTGCCAAAACACTTCCATCAGGCCCTTGTGAATTCACATTCATCATCAGCAAAGCCCCTGTGTCATCAACCTCCTCTCAAGGGTTCCTTTCCCTTTTGCTTTAACCATTTCTCCTCCAGGGACACTGGCCTCTCTGCTTCTCCTACAGCCACCAGCCCTGGAGGTGTGAGTGCTCTTGGTGCAGTCATTGCTGACCCAGGGGCCACTCATGCATTTCTTGATGCTTTTCTGCCCTACTGTTGTTCTCTCCATCTCTCTTGCTGAACTCATTTTTAGTGATTTCATTATGCAAGCAGTTGATCCCCTCCTGCTTCCATGCTCATCCTCTGGGCATTGTCATCACTGAGAATTTCAATGCCACTATTATCTCCTAGGACCTCCAGTCAATCCTAAATTTCCTTTCCCCGTCTCTCAACATCCAGTCTCTCTTTTTTTACCTGGCACATATTCCATGGCCAATCATTAGAATCTTTCCCTTGTGTATAGTCTTAGATCTTTTGCCCCTTTCTCACTTTATCACATGTGCTTGGTGAAGTCACAGTGCTGGTAAAATCCAAGTCTGCCTACTCCGTATTTGTATCTGAGCAGCTGAATGTGACTGGAAAAAGGAAGGTGACCATGCTGACCGGAGTCTCTTTGAATTCCTGCCCATGAACTCCCTATGTGCCTTCTTGCTGCTCGGCAATCTGACTGCATTCCCTTCCTCCATCTGTCATTCTTCCATGCTCCTGGGTGATTCTGCATCTTTCATTTGTCCTAACACCTCCAAGACCTGCTTTCTCTTCCTCACTCTGACAGCCACCTTGTTTCCGATTTGCCTTAGAAAACTGATGCAGCCAGAGGGGAATTTCCCTCAGCTGTCATCACATTTACTGTCCTACCAGCCTCTGTACCCATTCCCTGCTGTCCTCCTGTTACTCCAGATGTGTTAAAGCGACCCTCCACTTGTGCAGTGGGTCGTGTCCTTTCATGCCCATTCAAGGACATCATCCAGCAACTCACTCTGGCCCTTGTTACCAGTTTATCCCTCTTCCAATGGATCAACCCCATCGGCTACTACATGTCCACCTAAAAAGAAATGCTTCTCATGTCCCTCCTTCTCCCTTTAGCTACCATCCATTCCTCACCCTCCTTTATAAAAACTTCTGGAACTCAAAACAATTCTCTACACTCAGTGTCTCCGTCTCTTCTCCTCCCATGCACCTTTGAATCAGGCTTTGCCCCCAATTTCTCCACTGAAACAGCCCTTGTCAAGGTCATAAGTGACTTCCATGTTGCTAAATTAATATTCATCTAGGCATTTATCTTACTTAACAGAAGTATTTTTGACAAGTCTGATGCCTTGGCTTTTCTTTTTTTCTTGGCTTTCTGGACAACACACTGTCTGTTTGTCCTTCTCTTACTGGAGTAGCCGCTCTTTGTCCCTCTTGGCTCCCCGTCTCCCTGATGTCTCAGTGTTGGAATGCCCCAGATCTGTCCATGAACTTCTTCTCTACTCTATCTACTCTCACAAACATGGCGATCTTATCCAGCCCCAGGGCCTTATATACCATCTACATGATGATGATGACTTTGAAATTTATGTCTCCACCCTAGACCTCTCCCCAAACTCTAAACAAGTATATCTAATTACATTTCAAACTTCCGTCAACAATTGAGCTTCTGACTTTTCTCCCCAAACAGATCCTATCCACAGACTTTTCCATCCCAGGAAATGGCAACTCTATTCTTCCAGCTGCCATCCTACCCTTTTTTTTTTCTCACTCTCTGTATCTAATTCATCAATAAATTCTTTAAAAAAATTAAGGTAAAAAGATCATGGGAAGATGGCGGCATGAGTAGTTCAGAGGAAATCTCCTCCCCAAAACATACATATTTATGAAAATACAATAAATACAACTATTCCTAAAAGAGACACCAGTGGATGCAGTACAACAGCCAGGATACATCTACATCTGCGAGAACTCAGCATCACATGAAGGGGGTAAGATACAAGCCGTGGCCAGGCGGGACCCAAATGCTCCCCCACCCCAAAACCCGGCGGGAAGAAAGGAGTCGGAATGGGGAGGGAGTGAAAGCCCAGAACTGCTAAACAACCAGCTCTAGAAATCCGCACCCGGAACACAGACACAAGGTGCACAGGGTGCTGGATATTAGAGAAATGGAAAAGCAAAACCTGTGGACAGGACCTCGCAACCAGTGCCCCTGAGACAAAAGAGAAGTGAGTGCTTTTTGCAAGTCTTAAAGAGACAGGGACCCCATAGCTGGACGAAGTTGTCCCGGCAGCTGGAAATACCGGGAAAACTTAGGTGCCCTAAACGGAGGCAGTGCAGCTCTGAAGCCCCTCACAGGACTAGGCAGCCTGCCAGTCGTTCCTCCAACTGGCGCAGACCCCAACACATGGGCCCAGTACCAGGAGAGTGGGAGCGCGCATTGGGGGCGGAAGCTCTAGAAGGAACCGAGAGCAGATTCGTGCCTGCAGGGCTAGCCCGCAGTGGCGCGACTGAACATCCCAGGCGCGGCTCATGCGCACCGGCGGCAGTGTAGCCAGAGCCCGGTAGAAGCCTGCGTGGAAAAGCCCTGCGTGCACTGGCAGTGGAGTCAGAGGGAGCAGGCGTGCTCCCAGGAACCGACCGGAATCCCAGCCCAACACACAGCCGCCTGGGCCAGACCAAAAGGCCACTGCTGCCACACAGCTGCCTGGCAGGGTCGCCTCTAGCATGGAGGAGTGCACCTGGCATGCCTGCCACTCCCTGCAGGGTTCCGCGTTGCTCTGACGGACACCCCGCCCACAGCAGCTTAGGAGATTAACCCGGTGGTTGCTCCAGGAGTGCAGGAAGCTGTCACAGGCAGTGGAGAAGGTCAAGGCATCCAGCAAGCAGGAAAGGACTTTCTTCTCCCAGCTGACACACCCGCAACCTGCCTACAGCCACTGCAATCACCATGAAAAGGCAAAAAAATCTGGTCCAGACCAAGATAGTTACACCTGAGAAAGGATCTGCAGAGGCAGACCGAACCAGTCTCCCTGAAAAAGAATGCAAAATAAAAATCATAAACATGCTGACAGAGCTGCAGAGAAATATGCAAGAGCTAAGGGATGAAGTCCGGAGGGAGATTACAGACATCCGGAGGGAGATCACAGATGTCCGGAGGGAGATTACAGAAGTGAAACAAACTCTGGAAGGATTTATAAGCAGAATGGATAGGATGCAAGAGACCACTGATGGAATAGAAACCAGAGAACAGGAACGCATAGAAGCTGACATAGAGAGAGATAAAAGGATCTCCAGGAATGAAACAATATTAAGAGAACTGTGTGACCAATCCAAAAGGAACAATATCCACATTATAGGGGTACCAGAGGAAGAAGAGAGAGAAAAAGGGATAGAAAGTGTCTTTGAAGAAATAATTGCTGAGAACTCCCCCAAACTGGGGGAGGAAATAGTTGCTCAGACTACGGAGGCACACAGAACTCCCGAGAGATGGGATCCAAAGAGGTCAACACCAAGACACATAATAATTAAAATGGCAAAGGTCAAGGACAGGGACAGTATTAAAAGCAGCCAGAGAGAGTAAAAAGGTCACCTACAAAGGAAAACCCATCAGGCTATCATCAGACTTCTCAACAGAAACCTTACAGGCCAGAAGAGAATGGCATGATATATTTAATGCAATGAAACAGAAGGGCCTTGAACCAAGGATACTGTATCCAGCACGATTATCATTTAAATATGAAGGAGGGATTAAACAATTTCCAGGCAAGCAAAAGTTGAGGGAATTTGCCTCCCACAAACCACCTCTACAGGGTATCTTAGAGGGACTGCTCTAGATGGGAGCACTCCTAAAAAGAGCACAGAACAAAACACCCAACATATGAAGAATGGAGGAGGAGGAAAAAGAAGGGAAAGAAATAATCATCAGACTGTTTATAACAGCTCAATAAGCAAATGAGGTCAGACAGTAAGGTAGTAAATAAGCTAACCTTGAACCTTTGGTAACCACAAATCTAAAGCCTGCAATGGCAATAAGTACATATCTTTCAATTATCACCCTAAATGTAAATGGACTGAGTGCACCAATCAAAAGACACAGAGTAATAGAATGGATAAAAAAGCAAGACCCATCCATATGCTGCTTACAAGAGACTCACCTCAAACCCAAAGACACGCACAGACAAAGTCAAGGGATGGAAAAAGATATTTCAAGCAAACAACAGAGAGAAGAAAGCAGGTGTTGCAATTCTGGTATCAGACAAAACAGACTTCAAAATAAAGAAAGTAACAAAAGACAAAGAAGGACATTACATAATGATAAAGGGCTCAGTCCATCAAGAGGATATAACCATTATAAATATATATGCACCCAATACAGGAGCACCAACATACCTGAAACAAATATTAACAGAACTAAAGGAGGAAATAGAATGCAATGCATTCATTCTACGAGACTTCAACATACCACTCACTCCAAAGGACAGATCCACCAGACAGAAAATAAGTAAGGACACAGAGGCACTGAACAACACACTAGAACAGATGGACCTAATAGACATCTACAGAACTCTACATCCAAAAGCAACAGGATACACATTCTTCTCAAGTGCACATGGAACATTCTCCAGAATAGACCACATACTAGGCCACAAAAAGAGCCTCAGTAAATTCCAAAAGATTGAAATCCTACCAACCAACTTTTCAGACCACAAAGGCATTAAACTAGAAATAAACTGTTCAAAGAAAGCAAAAAGGCTCACAAACACATGGAGGCTAAACAACACGCTCCTAAATAATCAATGGATCAACGACCAAATCAAAATGGAGATCCAGCAATATATGGAAACAAACGACAACAACAACACTAAGCCCCAACTTCTGTGGGACACAGCAAAAGCAGTCTTAAGAGGAAAGTATATAGCAATCCAAGCATATTTAAAAAAGGAAGAACAAGCCCAAATGAACGGTCTAATGTCACAATTATCGAAATTGGAAAAAGAAGAACAAATGAGGCCTAAGGTCAGCAGAAGGAGGGACATAATAAAGATCAGAGAAGAAATAAATAAAATTGAGAAGAATAAAACAATAGCAAAAATCAATGAAACCAAGAGCTGGTTCTTCGAGAAAATAAACAAAATAGATAAGCCTCTAGCCAGACTTATTAAGAAGAAAAGAGAGTCAACACAAATCAACAGTATCAGAAACGAGAAAGGAAAAATCACGACCCTGCAGAAATACAAAGAATTATTAGAGATTACTATGAAAACCTATATGCTAACAAGCTGGGAAACCTAGGAGAAATGGACAACTTCCTAGAAAAATAAAACCTTCCAAGACTGATCCAAAAAGAAACAGAAAATCTAAACAGACCAATTACCAGCAACGAAATTGAAGCGGTAATCAAAAAACTACCAAAGAACAAAACCCCCGGGCCAGATGGATTTACCTCGGAATATTATCAGACATACAGGGAAGACATATACCCATTCTCCTTAAAGTTTTCAAAAAAATAGAAGAGGAGGGGATACTCCCAAACTCATTCTATGAAGCTAACATCACCCTAATACCAAAACCAGGCAAAGACACCACCAAAAAAGAAAACTACAGACCAATATCCCTGATGAATGTAGACGCAAAAATACTCAACAAAATTTTAGCAAACCGAATTCAAAAATACATCAAAAGGATCGTACACCATGACCAAGTGGGATTCATCCCAGGGATGCAAGGATGGCACAACATTCGAAAGTCCATCAACATCATCCACCACATCAATGAAAAGAAAGACAAAAACCACATGATCATCTCCATAGATGCTGAAAAAGCATTTGACAAAGTTCAACATCCATTCATGATAAAAACTCTAAGCAAAATGGGAATAGAGGGCAAGTACCTCAACATAATAAAGGTCATCTATGAAAAACCCACAGCCAACATTATATTGAACAGCGAGAAGCTGAAAGCATTTCCGCTGAGATCGGGAACTAGACAGGGATGCCTACTCTCCACTGTTATTTAACATAGTACTGGAGGTCCTAGCCACGGCAATCAGACAAAACAAAGAAATACAAGGAATCCAGATTGGTAAAGAAGAAGTTAAACTGTCACTATTTGCAGATGACATGATACTGTACATAAAAAACCCTAAAGAATCCACCCCAGAACTACTAGAACTGATATCGGAATACAGCAAAGTTGCAGGATACAAAATCAACACACAGAAATCTGTGGCTTTCCTATACACCAACAATGAACCAACAGAAAGAGAAATCAGGAAAACAACTCCATTCACAATTGCATAAAAAAAAAAAATACCTAGGAATAAACTTAACCAAAGAAGTGAAAGACTTATACTCTGAAAACTACAAGTCACTCTTAAAAGAAATTAAAGGGGACACCAACAGATGGAAACGCATCCCATGCTCATGGCTAGGAAGAATTAATATCGTCAAAATGGCCATCCTGCCCAAAGCAATATACAGATTTGAGGCAATCCCTATCAAATTACCAACAGCATTCTTCAATGAACTGGAACAAATAGTTCAAAAATTCATATGGAAACACCAAAGACCCCAAATAGCCAATGCAATCCTGAGAAGGAAGAATAAAGTGGGGGGGATCTCACTCCCCAACTTCAAGCTCTACTACAAAGCCACAGTAATCAAGACAATTTGGTACTGGCACAAGAACAGAGCCACAGACCAGTGGAACAGAATAGAGACTACAGACATTAACCCAAACATAAATGGCCAATTATTATTTGATTAAGGAGCCATGGACATACAATGGGGAAATGACAGTCTCTTCAACAGATGGTGCTGGCAAAACTGGACAGCTACATGTAAGAGAATGAAACTGGATCACTGTCTAACCCCATACACAAAAGTAAACTCCAAATGGATCAAAGACCTGAATGTAAGTCATGAAACCATAAAACTCTTAGAAAAAAACATAGGCAAAAATCTCATGGACATAAACATGAGTGACTTCTTCATGAACATATCTCCCTGGGCAAGGGAAACAAAGGCAAAAATGAACAAGTGGGACTATGTCAAGCTAAAAAGCTGTACAGCAAAGAACACCATCAATAGAACAAAAAGGTATCCTACAGTATGTGAGAATATATTCATAAATGACAGATCTGATAAAGGGTTGACATCCAAAATATATGAAGAGCTCACACACCTCAACAAACAAAAAGCAAATAATCCAATTAAAAAATGGGCAGAGGAGCTGAATAGACAGTTCTCTAAAGAAGAAATCCAGATGGCCAACAGGCACATGAAAAGATGCTCCACATCACTAATCATCAGAGAAATGCAAATTAAAACCACAATGAGATATTACCTCACACCAGTAAGGATCGCCATCATCAAAATGACAAACAACAACAAATGTTGGCGAGGTTGTGGAGAAAGGGGAACCCTCCTACACTGCTGGTGGGAATGTAAACTAGTTCAACCATTGTGGATAGCAGTATAGAGGTTCCTCAGAATGCTCAAAATAGAAATACCATTTGACCCAGGAATTCCACTTCTAGGAATTTACCCTAAGAATGCAGCACTCCAGTTTGAAAAAGACAGATGCATCCCTATGTTTATCGCAGCACTGTTTACAATAGCCAAGAAATGGAAGCAACCTAAATGTCCATCAGTAGATGAATGGATAAAGAAGACGTGGTACATATACACAATGGAATATTACGCAGCCATAAGAAAAAGACAGATCCTACCATTCGCAACAGCATGGATGGAGTTAGAGGGTATTATGCTCAGTGAAATAAGCCAAGCGGAGAAGGACAAGTACCAAATGATTTCACTCATATGTGGAGTATAAGAACAAAGGCAAACTGAAGGAACAAAACAGCAGCAGAATCACAGAACCCAAGAATGGACTAATAGTTACCAAAGGGAAAGGGACTGGGGACGATGGGTGGGAAAGGAGGGAGAAGGGCGGGGAAAAAAGAAAGAGGGCATTACGATTAGCATGTATAGTGCGTGGAGGACACGGGGAGGGCTGCGCAACACAGAGAAGACAAGTGATTTTACAGCATCTTACTACGCAGATGGACAGTGACTGTGAAGGGGTATGTGGGGGGGACTTGGTGAAGGGGGGAACCTAGTAAAAATAATGTTCTTTCTGTAACTGTAGATTAGTGATACCAAAATAAAAAAAAAATTAAGGTAAAATTCACATAGCATAAAAGTTATCATTTTAATCATTTTAAAGTATACAATTCAGCAGCTTCCAGGGCATTCACAGCATTGCAGAACCATTATTAATTCCACAATGCCATCATCTGAAAAAGAAACCTCATATCCATCATTCTGCATTCTTCTTTCCCCTCATTCTCTGACAACCACCAGAGTGCTTTCTGTCTCTATGGATTTGCCTTTTCTATACATTCAATATAAACAGAATCATACAATATATGTGGCCTTTGTATCTGGCTTCTTTCACTTGGCATAATGTTTTCAAGGTTCATCCATGTTGTAGCACAGAGCCATATTTCATTCCTTTTCATGGCTGAATAATATTTCATTATTTGAATATACCATATTTTTGTTTATCCACTCATTAGTTAATGGATATTTGGATGGTTTACATCTTAACTATTACAAATAGCTGTTAAGAATATTTGTGTAAAAATTTTTGTTTGAAAACCTGTTTTCACTTCTCCTGTGTATATACCTAGGTGTGGGATTACTGGGTCATACTGTTAAATCCTTTACTTTTACTTCTAAAGTAGATCCAGAATATATGTCCACTCTTTACCACTTCCATCACCCCAACCCTGTCCCATCATCTCTCTGGCTTCCCTGCATCCACCTCCCTGCTCCACATAGCTTATCAGCACAGCAGCCAGAACAAGTCTTTAAATAGGGGGCAGGCCATGCCATTCCTCTGCTCAGAACACTCCAGGCACCCCCAATTTCTTTTAAAGTCCTACTACTCATTTATAAGGCCCTAGCCACTCTCTTTCCAACCTCATATTCTCCTGCTTTCTCCCTTGCTTACTTAGCTCCAGCCCTGGTGCTGTTTCTTGAACATGCCAGGCATGCATCCTGAGGCCTTTACACTGGCAAGCTTCTCTGCCTGGAGTACATGTCCTAAAAATATATTCTGGCTCTCTCACCTCTTCTAAGTCTTGTTCATATGTTGCCTCTGCAATAAGGCCAACTTCCAACCACCACATTTAAACCCCCACCCTGATTGGTGTATTTGTTTTGTTTCTGTCTTTCTTACTCAGAATATAAGTTCCACCAGGGCAGGGAGATTAAAAATTTGTTTTATTCACTGATGTTCTCCCAGACCCTACAGCAATGGCTGGTACAGTGCTCGATAAGTATCCATGGAATGAATGAACTAATGGGTGAATGCTGAACATATGTTGCAGAAGCTACCCTGACTAGTATAAGTGTGACAGAGGAACTGTTGCTACCTGCCTGAGAGCATGCTAATGAAGGGTCTGAGTAAGCTGTATCTACCTCCAGCCCTGGGGCTGTTGTGAGGGCTGTACTGTGGGTTTTTCTACTAAATGTGTAGGAACAGAAGAATCCTCTAATGAGAAGGAATGTGGGATCCATGGTACATCCATTGGTCTTGGGCACAATTAACTCCTTGAATGATTTGGCATCATATTAATGATAGCCCATGGAAGAGTCATTTCAGAATACAGGTTTGAAATTACCTAAAAAAATGTGTCAGCATCAAGCAGAGAGAAGCCTGGCTGTAGTCCAGCAATGATCATATATTTACAGAGCACCTATTCTGTGGAAGGGAGGTGTTGAGCACTGTAAAGCATAAATTCCCCAAATTTGGATACTTAAGTTCATTCATCATGATTATTTTGCCACATCCAGGTATCACCCATAGTAGTATTTACTTAGAAATTAAAAAAAATTTTGCCTTTCTCAATAAGTAAATCCACTAAAAAAAAAAACACATTATGTCACTACCACAAATGAGAAAGAAGACTCACTTGATGCAAACAGAAAACAACTGTAAAATTAAAACAAAGGAAATAAAGCAGTGCAATTAAATCAGAGCATGATTTTGTTACCTGCCACTGAGGGAGTCCCAGACCTGCTTTCTCCGTTAAAAAGGGAGATTAGAAGTGTTAATGAGGTGTTAAATACACACCAGCACCAATGGAGACTTTCTCCTCGGCTGAACTGGAAGAATAAAAGAGTACGGAAGAGACTCTTTCCCCTTCTGTGCTTGCACGTTGTTTAATACCTCATCTGTACACCACAGGAGACAATCCCCTTTCACCAGGGGTACATACGATATGTAGGGAATTCCAAGAAAAGCGATTATTGGCCCTCAGAAGACATCCCACCCGGATCTGATCTTTTCCCTGCAGGGACTCCCTCCCTAGCACTCACGAGGTGATGTTAGGAACCGTTGCCTTTGAGAGCAGAAATTTTATTGGCCACTCCCATGAACAGTAATAGTTCATGTCATCTACTTTTTTTTTTTTCTTCCAAGTTCCTCACATGGCTTGGTTTTTGTGTCTAAACCTATTCTGTAATGTTTATTTAAGTTGCCCATGTTCTCCATTCTGCAGAAGACACTTGGGCACCACACAAACACGCCTTTTGAAGTAACTGGCGGTATCTGGTGACGGGCTCCCTGAACAGCCGTTGAGGCAGAGCTGGCGATGCAGCCCCTCCTAGTAGCTCCTTACTCCCTTCTCCTCCTGTTCTTCAGGGCGGGTGGTTCTGTCGCTACTGCCGAAGCACGTCCCCAGAAAGGCTGTCAGCGCAGCATCTCAGGTGTTAAGTGCAGCTGTGAGAAGAGGGGAGCGTGAGAAGGTGGTTGTGCCTTCCTTCCCCCTTCAGGAAATCAAAGTCCACAAAATCCGACTTCAGGCTCATGTGTGCCTGCCGTCTGTGAGCTCGAACACCCGGCAGGGAGAAGGGGTGGGAGAAAATATGAGTTACGGTGGGAGATGTCTAGGAGGTTCACTTGACTCAAATTTGTCTCGGCTGTCAGCTTTGCCAAAGTGATGCCACACAGGGCACAGTTTGGATCTGTTCAGGGTGGGTCTGGAGACCATTCCCCACATTCCCCAGAAAAATCATTCAAAGGTGGTATCTCCACTGTTCCCGAACTCCCCGTCTCCAAGTCCATAGCTGCTTATAAACCGAAAATGCATCTCTTCCATTTATTAGCCTTTGTGCTTTACTTTTTACAACCTTATTATCACCATTTTGCTGATGAAGAAACTAAGGCTCAGAAAGGTGATGACATTTGTCCAAGTTACACAGTACAGGATAGGCAAGACCAGAACTGGTGTCTTGGGATGTACTCAGGTTCTAACATCAGAAGGAACTAGCCTGCAGACAGACCAGGCTCGGGGCTGGGCACAGGTCCTGGTCTGTCCAGGACGGAGGAGTTTCCTGCGATGGTAAAATTGGAAAGGGCGGGGTACTGCAGGTTGCTGGGGTGGAGTCTGTTTTCACAGTCTTTCCATGAGTACCTTTGCATCAGAGATGTATCAATCATCAATATATTACCTTAAAAAAATCTGTTAAAAAGGGTGCTGCTCTGGAGCCCATGAGTGGGACAGGAATCACGCCCTGGACTTCCCTATTCCCTCCTGGTGGCTACACCTCCCCTGCAGCCCAGGTGTCTTTGAACTCCTAAGAGGCACTGTAAGCAGCTCTCCCATGTGCCAGCCTTCTTGTGGGGACCCCCCTCCAGTCTCAGGATGTAGGAGGGCTCTGTTTCCAACAGCAATGATTCTTTGGAGCATTGGAGAGAGAAAGTTCTGTTCTCTGCATTCCTCCCTACTAAATCTTAATTACTTCGTTGCTTAAATTGTGAGCAGCAAGTTCAACTACTCTGCTCGTCTCCTAAGTGGCAAATTAAGACTAATTTAGATGGGGTTCACAGATTAGCCAACACTGGAATGGCGGAGAATGCTGTGGAGTTCTCTGCTGGGATCCACTCTCCAGGGGTCCTCTCAGCTTGAATGGGCAGCAGGTGTGGGCTTGTGCCTGCTTGGACTGTACCCGGGCCCTTCCCCCCACCGCCAGCTTTGACAGCAGACATCAGCCCTATGCATGTGGTTTCTCTAACACTACCTTTTATTTCAGACTCTCAAATGGTTTCTGGTTTCAATTTTATTGGATGCAGTTCAACTTGATTCGGGTCCCATTTACTGGGTCTCCGTGAAGCACTAGAATGACGTAAGCCACGTCGCTATTTAGAAAACCCTCACTTTTTTTTTCTTTTTTGGGAGAGCTGGGGGAGTGACTGAGGGGTCAGCGAGGTTGACCGTGCTCTGTGACTGATCTGTTTGGGTCTTGGCCGGGCTGGGTCTCCATTCAGACCACTCTGAGGACTTCCTCTTTATTTGTCTGGTTGATTCATCCCTAGAGAGTCCAGGGCCAAGCAGGGCTCTGGGAAGTGCCTTTGGAGGGCAGGGGCCTTGTCTCCTGTGGCTCAGGTAGGCTGGTCTGCCTCCCCATTCACACGGTCCCCTCTGCTTGGGCACCCCTCCTCTCCTTCCCCTTCTCTGGGCAGGTCTCTGCTCAAGGGCCTCTGTGAGTGCCTGAAACAAAGGAGGCACTTCCCATGCTCTGTAACCGTAGGCATCTTCTCTTCATGGCACTTATTATTATCTGACAGTATATACATGTGTGTGTCTCCCCAAAACTACAGTGAGTTAGGGGACAAAGTCAAGTTGAGCCACAGGGAAGAAGGGAAGCCCCCTAGGAGCAGCACAGCAGGGCTCCTGATGAGGTACGGAGGGACGGCGGGAGGGGACCAGCACCAGCTCTGTCATAGCTCCTGGGCTCAGGCAGTACAGGCTGCTTTGGTTGTAGGAAGGGGCCGGGTTCAACTGGGTCCAAAGGCCCTGGAACTTGTCAGTGAGGCATAGCACGACCACAAACTGATCTTTAAGCCGTCTTATTTCTTTCTGCAGCACGAGACATTGAGGACAGCTCTGTGTTCCAGATAGCTTCTGCTGCTTTTCCTGCCTTGGGGATGGACAAGTGACCCCTCGTCACCTGAGGGGTGCGACCCCTTGGGCTTGATGCCTCCCTGGCCCTTGGCCAAGACTGTGAGTTTCCTGGAACTTGGGTGACCTTGGACGTGGGATCCCCATCATTGCTTCTCTGTGTGAATGGACAGGTGAGATGGCACTTGTTTCCTTGCTGGAAGTTGGTCTCTTTGGATCGATTTATCTATCCATCCACCCATCTGTCTATATATCCTGATTTCCTTGCTTATTCCCTGAGGATGGGGACTTTATCTTGCTTTCCACTGTATCTCTAGTACTTAGTATATATTAGATGCTATGAAAATATTTGTTGAATGGATGCACAGATGGATGGAAATATATGGATGTGGATGGATGGATAGGGATCCTCATTTTATCAAGCTGCGACTTATAAGGAAGTAGATTACTTTCTCTCCTGGGCCCCTCTGTCCATACCTCTCTCCAAACTTCCTATGTCCTTCTGACTTTTGCTCATGGTCTTTTTTTAGCCTTGAACTCATTTCTGCTAACCAAGATTCCCTTTGTCCTTCAGGCCCAGTTGGACACAGGGTGCTTCTTTACTATGTCAAAATTTTCAAATCTTGTGATACACACACACACACACACACACACACATACACACACACACACACACACACACCTGTGCAGAAAGGGTATTTGTCTTCTTCACCATTGTATCCCCACAATCTAGCATGATGCCACTGTATAAATACTTTTTGAATAAATAACTGAACCAACACCTATATGGCAGCATAGACTTAATTCTGCTTTGCACTATCATTAGTTATTTGTATTTGTATCTCACCAGCCTGACTGTGAGGTCAGGAACTGTGTCTTAGTCATCTCAGTAGCTGTGTTAACTCATTGCTTCACTAGTAATGATAATGTTAATAACATGAACATGTACCATTTTGTGAAATCCACTAAGTGCTGGGCATTAGACTTTGCCAACATGAGTTCATTTACTTCCCCTGATCACTCTGTGGGATGGTTTTATCGGTGCCCTTTCACAGACACAGAAACTGTAGCTCAGAGAGATTGGATGACTAGGGCAAGGTGCTCTGGGTCATAAACAGAAGAGAGAGAATTTGAGCTAGCTATTTCTGACACCAGAATTCTGTTCTTTCCCTTGAATAAGTCTGCTCTCCTAATTTTGGGGTAGGAATGGCTCTTATAAAAGTTATTTCAACTGAATGGACTTGAAATTGGTCAGGACATCTTCAAACAGACCTGATGACTGCTCTGTACTGCTGTCATTTGACTGTTCTAGATACTGTTTTCCCAGTGTTTACAGCTCTCCAGGATTCTCCTAGCATCAGATATAAGACCTTTTTCTGGAGTTCCTCACAGTCCACCAGGACCACCACCCCACAAGAAGCCACTGCCAACTGAAGTGGTGAAGTTCTCTCACCTGTCACGTAGTTCTTCAAATCCAGCTCATTGCTGAGAGGATTGTTGCTCTTGAACATATACAGGTTAAAGGGGGCTGGCTCCTTGCCCACATTTTTCCACACAGTGTAGTCGGGAGAGGTCCATCGCCCTGCCAGCACGTCATAATCACGCTGAGTGAAGTGGACCAGCTTGGTCAGGGGATCGTAGAGTCCCCCATGGAAGCCGATGACCATCTGGAAGTCAGGGTTGGAGTCATGGTAAATCTCCCCATAGGCTGTGTATTGCAACTGTTTTATCATGAGACCATTGATGCTGAACACAGCCAGGGGAGTCCCTGTGTTATCTGAGGCAACGTAGTACTCCTCCCCACTGCTGCTCTCCATGGCAAAGAGGTGGCCCTGGAGGTCATAGTAGAGTGAGGTTATCTCTGAGTTGGAGTGATTGTAGACGTGGGTGATGCGAGTAGGGTTGTGGAGGTCAGAGTAGAAATACTGCAGGTGGTGGCCCAGGTTGGTCTTGTAGGAAGCCCGCCGTCCCACGCCGTCATAGCGGTACTGGACACTCCACCCACTGGCCTTGTTGTAGGCTCTTGTTAGGAGGCCCTTGGAATTGTACTCAAAGATGTCAGCCCCTCGTTGGCACAGATAGCCATCATCGTCAATTTTGTATTGCACGTCGCCGAGTCTGGTTATCCGATCCCGGAGGTCATAGCGCAAGGGCATAAGGCGCACACTATTGCCTGGGTTCAGCAAGTGGAGGTTGCCGTTGAGGTCATAACTATAGCGCCAGGTTGGGCGGTCATTGACGGCCACACTCTGGAGCTGCCCGTCCCCATCATAGTCATAGGTGTACTTGGTGGTGTTGGCATAGGGCCCCAGTTTTAGCTCCCTCTTGATCACCCTTCCCATGCTGTCGTACTGCACTGTCATCCAGTACATGAGGGAGCGGAACATCTCATACTGGACTTCCTTGATCCTCCCGTGTGTGTCAAAGTGTTTGCTGAGGGTCATCACGGCAGTGGTGATGATCTGGTTGATATCATAATAGATGACTCCGAACTTGCCGAAGTGTTCCACTTTGCCGGAAATCTCGTCATAGCGGTAGAGGTCAACGGGAAGGGGAGTCTCACTTATGACAGGCTTGATGCTTGCAATCCGGAAGCTGTTGTCATGATAGGTGTAGTCAAACCTGGCATTGACCATGCCTTCCTCAGAGAACCTGTAGATCTGCTTGTCTACGAGGGGGCCGATCTTCCGGTACCTGATGGTGCAGGAGAAGCCCCCACTCTGGAGGCTGACCATTTTTAAAACACCAGTAGTCTCATCATACCCAAAAGTGACAGCAGTACTGTCATAGACAATCTCTGATAACTTGGAGAGTTTCCCATACTTATAGAATACCTGGCGCCCAGTGCCCAAAAAGGATGTCTTCAGGATGCGGCCATCATCACTGTAGTCAAAGATGACGGAGGCATTGCTTTCAGGTGGGTTGTAGATGTTGCGGATGTAGCC
Organism: Manis pentadactyla; assembly: GCF_030020395.1. Taxonomy (NCBI): domain Eukaryota; kingdom Metazoa; phylum Chordata; class Mammalia; order Pholidota; family Manidae; genus Manis; species Manis pentadactyla. The sequence continues at coordinate 42,201,632 of NC_080020.1, read as the reverse complement.
AATGGAGGTGTGGGTAGACACGCTGTGCCGGGCGACGCTGGGCATGGTGACGGCGTGGAGACGGTCAGAGGAGTCATACTCAAATACGTACTGACGCTGACTCTGGAGCAGGAGGACCATGGACTGGAGGAACGAAAGGGGAAGGCAACACATGAATGGGCTCTTCAGGATTAAGCTCTCAAACGGACAGAATTTATTTTATTTCCTCAAATGTCAATTCAAAAGCCATGAAGGATGGGGAAGTTTAGACCAGATATTACATTAGATGGATTTCATCAGGCATGCCAACTCTGATGGGTCATGGTGGCTATTCTGGAGCAATGCTTCTCAGACTTTAATGTGCATGAGGAATACCCAGGGATCTTGTTAAAAGGCACATTCTGATTCAATAGTTTGCCAGGGGCTTGTGGGGAGGCAGCCTGAGAATCTGCTTTTGAAAGAAGTTCCCAGGTGGTCCTAAAATTGCTTTGATTAGCAAAGGCTACAAGGGCTGTGGTGAGAGGCACTGAGTTCGCCTCCAGGCTCAATAACAGGTACTGAGAGTGTCTGGAAATGACTGCCACTGGCCCAGTGGGGGTAGACGTGATACACACAGTGTTTGACTCTCCCTGATTAAAACCTAAAAAGAAAGTACACCCTCCATTTAGAAGCTACTGAAAAGATTAAATAACCCAGAATCATTGATTCTTTGGAAAAAAAATGGCCTTAAACTTGAGGCAATTGGGAGATTCTTGCCTCCCCTGGTGAGCCATTTTAGGATTTTACAGTATAATGAGAACAGTATTCAGGAAGGACCAAAGGACAGCAGCTCCTCTCTGTAGAGGAGGTAACAGCTCTGTCTGCAAATGATTGCTGTGAAGAGGTGAGAAGGGCAGAAAAGGAAATGCACCTGTGTTGAGGTGAGTTCAGGCAGAGGCCCAGGCTGAGCAAGCCCCTGCCTAAGGACTAGATGACCAGGGCAGCCTTCAAAAGTCTTGATTTGTGCCCCAAAGGGATCTTTCTTTGTTGCTGCTACAACCTGACCCTTGCTGACATGGAGACCTGAATCTGGTACTTTCAGACACAGGGAATTATGTGTAGATAATCCATTGGCTGTCTCAGCCAATAGGCTATGTAGGAAAGTATTGGTCTGTGTGCTCAAGTATTAGGCAAAATTCCCTATGATGGCTTAATTCCCGGCAAGGCAGAAATGAATCACTGAATTTCCAATTCATAAGTAATGATTAGCTGTGCTGCCAATGGGAAGATCCTGTCCATTTCAACAACACTTTTTTGGAGGAGAATAAAATCAGACAGTTTGTCCTTATTGCCATTACTGAGTGTCTAGCATATATATATATATTTTTGCTTTTAATGGTAATAGTGATGAACTATGAATAACATTTTCCTTTAGATTCCTCCCTCCCAGTGAGAGTGGGAGTATGAGGGGAGACCTTGCAGAGTGTAAGTAAAGATGTTAAAATGTCTTATTGCAAAGCATACTGGGCCATCTTAAAAACATCAGTGTGAGTGAGAGAAAGCCCCAGCTGAGTGAGGGCAGCACGTTCACCCACCTTGTCAAGGTAGGAGTAACTCCACATTTTGCCGTCGGCAAACATGCGAGACACGATCCGGCCTTGCTTGTCGATGTCTGTCCTCTCGCTCATGGCCCCACGCTGAAGGCCAGCCAAGCGCCCATTGAAGAAATACGAGACATTGACGGCTGCCAGCCCGCTGCTGGGGAGCCAGAGGAAGGGGCGGCCCACCTGGTCATAAATGATCCTCAGGGTGAACTTCCGGTGATCATCATAGATCTTTTCTGTACGAATATTCCGGTCATAGTCAATGGACAAGAGATTTCTCCCATGGACCTAGGAAACACAATCGACTTAGTCTGAAAGACATCACCTGGGCATATCAGGTCAGGGTTTTATGGAGGACTAGGGTGTGGCCAGGGAATAAGTGTGTGTTGGAGGAAGAAATAACTCTGAATTATCTGGAGTAATGCTTTCTAAACTCCTTGACATTATAATACACATAGAAAATAGTAATATTTGTAGGGTGCACTAGAATACAGAAATGAGGCTGCTTATGGTCAGAGATGACTGATCTGGGCACAGCTGCTGTGAGCAGTTATGTAGGCTGTGCACTGCACAATTACAAGGGGTACCATCACGTCATACAAAGTACGAATAGTAGAAGCTGTGCAGGGCCCAAATTGCATAGCCATACACAATATCCCTGAACCCTGGGGTTCTGACTGCCCTATCTGACCACCCTGGGGGGCATGACCTTTTTTGGCACATCCTCACCCAAGTAGCTAATGAACAGGTGGCACACATGGTGTGGGGGGAACATGGGGAAGACAGTGTAGCACAGAGAAGGCAAATAGTGACTCTGGCATCTTACTACACTGATGGGCAGTGACTGCAATGGGGCATGGGGGGGCACAATAATATGGGTGAATGTAGTAACCACATTGTTTTTTCATGTGAAACTTTCTTAAGAGTGTATATCAATAATACCTTAATAATAAAAAAAAGAACAGGTGCCAATATTCCTTCTGAAACCTAAAGTAAAAGCACCTAGGGATGGTGGGATGGAGCTCTTAGAAATCTATATTTCTCAAAGATCTGGGAATACAAAGGTTCATTCCTATATGAAAACCTTTACTTCTACTACCTAGAGAAAAATCTTCCCACTGTCCAGGATGCAAGGTACCAGTGGGGAGACCTCATTAGGACTGGGGAATTCCAACAAAGGGAAGAACTAATGTCCTTAGATTTGAAAGGAATAGTGGAACACATCCAGACGTAATTTAATGTTTATTTAGAAGTCGATCTGATCAGAGAAGAGAGCCTGTCTCAGGTGACAGGGCTGGGAGGCTAGACTCTGGTTAGGGGCAAAGGAGAGGGACTCTTGAGATTTAGCTAGCCCTACGTGGATGACTGGAAGTGAATACAATGAAGCTCACTCAGCCCAGGCTCTTTCAACATAATTGACTGCAAATCCAGACATCCCTGGGGTAATGACTGCTGAAGGTGGGGGAGGATGTAAACAGGCAGAAGCTAGAGATATCTGGTACCTACTTACCTTACCTTTATACATCAATAACACTTAATAATGATGATGATCATAGTAATAATAACTTTGACATGTGCTGAGAGCTAGTATTGTGTTAGGTAACTTGCATCTATTGTCTGAGCAGGTCACTAAGACCACTTGACAAATGAGGCAACTGAGTCTGAAACAGAGAGGTTACATACTTGCTCTGGGTCACACACCCATGAAGTGGTAGGGTTGGTCTGGAACTTAGGTGTTCACAATTCAATCAGTTAACCATTTAGACCTTTAGCTAGGTTTACTGCTTCTTGTATTATACATGCACTGAGTGCCCTGGGATGTGCCAAACTATGAAGAGACTGTCATAGCCTTTGAAGGCTCCACATAGCGGTTTAATGGGGAGACAAGGAATAATTCCAATACCATAGAACAGTTCTAATAATTCTAACATTCAACACTTTGCCAACATTTTATAAGGCAGAATGAATAATGTGGCAACAATGAGGAAGGGTTTTCAGGGTTTCCTGAGCCAACTGCTAGTGATTCCCCACTATGCGGAGGTACTTCCCGTCTTGGTCATCCTTCTATCCTTCCCTTTCTTTAATTTTTTCCCCTTTTTGCCTCTCTTTGCTAATACCATACAGTGTCCCCCATGAATTTACTGTTCATTGAACATTCAGTCTCTGCTAATGTCAGGCTTGGTGCTTGTTCTGGATTGCAAGGATCAACCGCATCGAAAAGGAATTATGTACCAAGAATTTATGATGGGCTTAGTGTGTTCTCAGAACTGCCCTGGTTTTATCTTACTAATCCTCACGACGACACTCCCAGGCAAGCACTATCATTATCCCCATTTTACATGCAAGACACAGACAGGTTTAAGTGCCTTGCATGAGCTCACACGAATAGTAAGTGGTGGCTGCCAGGATCTCAGCCCAGAGCTCACCATCTTTACCCCGAGGCTGTACTGCCTCTCTAACCAGTGGTGCTCCATTGGGCATGCGATTCTAAACCATGTGGCCTGGTCTCTCAAAGCATGGATGTTGGGCTGACTGCAGAGCTACTGAGACAGCCCCCAGGGAATAGGGGCTGGGTGATCCTGATGTGTACTCTTGGTTAAAATCCACTCAGTGTGATACCATTGTGTGTGTGTGTGTGTATGTGTGCAACTGTATGTACCCATGAGTATGTACTGTAACAAGGCACCGTGGGAGGCACTGACATATAAGTCATGTACATACTGCAGCAGCTGTACCAGCATGTGAGGGTGCTGAAGCTGGAGAACTGAAGCGTGGGCAAGCACTGAAGGGCAGACCCAACTCCGCCAGCATCGGGGCTTGTTGCCACTACTCAGCGTCAATGAGACCTCTGACCCCTGGCCTGGCTGAACCAACCAGAAAGAAGTGACAGGTGCCAGCCATTAGCCAATGATGATTTAAGGTGGGATTTTATTTCCAAATTCATCATATGTCCCTGGGAATGGGATTTTATTTTATAGCACTGGCTCAAGTCAACATTTTCTCCAGGTTTATTGAGATATAATTGACATACACCACTGTGTAAGTCTAAGGTGTTCAGCATAATTATTTGACTTACATATATTGTGAAACGATTACCACTACAAGTTTACATCCATCGCCTCATATGGATATAAGAAAGAAAAAGAAAACTGCAATTTTTCTACTTGTGCTGAGAACTCTTAGGATTTACTCTCAACAACTTTCCTACATATATACAGTAGTGTTAATTGTTGTCACATTATACATTATATCCCTAATATTTATTTATCTTGTAACTGGAAGTTTGTACCTTTTGACCACTTTCCTCTAATTCCCCCTCCTCCCATGCTCTGCTTCTGGTAACCACAAATCTGATCTTTTTTTCTATGAGTTAAAAAAAAATTTTTTTTTTTAGATTCCACATGTAAGTGAGATCACACAATATTTGTCTTTCTCTGACTTATTTCACCTAGTGTAGTGCTCTCAAATTCCATCCATGTTATTGCAAATGGTAGGATTTCCTTGTTTTTTTGACGGCTGAATAATATTCCATTGTATATGTATACCATAATTTCTTTATCCATTCATCTGTCAATGGACACTTAGGTTGTTTCCATGTCTTGGCTTTGTAAATAACGCAGATACGACTGTTGGGGTGCAGATATCTCTTTGACAGCATGTCTTCATTTCCTTTAGCTATATTCCCAGAAGTAGAATTACTGGATCACATGGTAGTGCCATTTTTAACTTCTGAGGATCCCCCATACTGTTTCCATAAGGGCCATGCCAATCTGCAGTTCCACCAACAGTGCATGGGAGCACCCTTTACTCCTCAGTCTTGCTAGCATTTGTTCTCTCTTCTCAATCATGGCCCTTTTGACAGGCATGAGGTGATATCTCACTGTGGTCTTGATTGGCATTTCCGTAACAATTAATGTTAGCATCTTTTCATGTACTTGTTGACCTTTTATATATTTTCTTTGGATAAATGTCTATTCAGGTTCTTTGCCCACTTTTAAATTGGAATATTGGTATTTTTGCTATTGAGTTGTGTGGGTTCTTAAATATTTAGATATTAATATCTTTAAATTAATTTCTTTGGGTATTCATTCCTTGGCAGATATATGGTTTGCAAATACTTTTTTTCCCATTCAGTTGGTTGTCTTTTCATGTAATTATTTCTTATGCTGTGTAGCTTTTTAGTTTGATGTAGTCCCACTTGTTTATTTTGATTTTGTTGCTGTGCTTTAGGTATCATATCCAAAAAATCATTCCCAAGATCTATGTCAAGGAACTATCTTTCTGTGTCTTCTTCTAGGATGGTTTCAGGTTTAAGTCTTTACATTTAAGTCTTTAATCCATTTTAAGTTAACTTTTGTGAGTGTATAAGTTAGGTGTCTAGTTTGATTCTTCTCCATGTGATTATCTAATTTTTCCAGCACCATTTATTTAAAGATTCTTTTTTCTCCATTGAATATTCTTGACTCCCTTATCAAATATTGGTTGACTGTATATGCTTCAGTTTATTTTTGGGCTCTCAATTCTACTGCATTGGTCTCTGTGTGTGTTTTTATGCCAATATGGTACTGTTTTGATCACTATAGTTTAATAGCATAACTTGAAACCAGGAAGTATGATGCCTGCTGCCTTGTTCTTTTTCAGGATTGCTTTGGCTATTTGAGGTCTTTTGTGGTTCCATATAAATTTTAGGATTTTTTTTTCTACTTCTGTAAGAAAAATAGCCTTTGGAATCTTGATAGGGATTGACTCTATTTTGAACTTACACTGAATCTATAGATGGTTTTTGGTAGGATGGACATTTTAGCAATATTAGTTTTTCCATTCTACTAACATGTAATACCTTTCTATTTGTATCTTCTTTCATTTCTTTCATCAATGAAAAACCACAATGGGATATCATCTCATAGCTGCTAGAATAACTATTATCAAAAAGACAACAAGTGTTGCTGAGGGTGTGGAGAAAGGGAACATTTGAGCACTAGTGGTGGGAATGAAAATTGGTGCAGCCATTATGGAAAACAGTACGGAGGTTCCTCAAAAAATTAAAAATAGAATTACCATGTGATCCAGCAATTCCACTTCTGGGTATTTATCCAAAGAAAACAAAAACACCTAACTTGAAAAGATACATACACCCCATGTTTACTGCCACATGGTTTACAGTAGCCAAGACACAGAAACAATCTAACTGTCCATCAATGGATGAATAGGTAAAGAAAATGTAGTATTTATAGTGAGTGTGTGCTGCTAAGGCTGATGTCAGAGAGATTATTGCCTATGCTTTCTTTAGTTGTTCCATGGTTTCAGATCTTACATTTAGGTCTTTAATGTATTTTATTTTTGTGCATGGTGTAAGATAGTGGTCTGGTTTCATTCTCTTGCATATACCTGTCCAGTTTTCCCAACATCATTTATTGAAGAGACTGTCTTTTCACCATTGTATATTTTTTGCTACTTTGTCATAAATTAACTGACCATATATGCATGACTTTTTCTTTGGGTTCTCTATTCTATTTCACTAATATGTATCTGTTTTCATGCCAGTTCCATACTGTTTTGACTAACACAGCTTTGTAGTATAGTTTGAAATCAGAGAGTGTGATGCCTCCAGCTTTGTTCTTCTCTCCTAAGATTGCTTTGGTTATTTGGGTTTTTTATCATTCCTTACAAATTTTATGATTCTTTGTTCTAGTTCTGTGAAAAAAAGCTGTTGGTATTTTGATAGGGATTGCACTGAATCTGTAGATTGTTTTAGGTAGTATGGACATTGTACAATATTAATTCCTTCAATCAATAAGCACAGAATACCTTTCCATTTATTTTGTCTTCTTCAATTTCTTTCATCAGTGTCTTATAGTTTTCAGAGTATAGGTCTTTCACCTCCTGGGTTAAATTTTTTCCTAGGTATTTTATTCTTTTTTGATGCAATTGTAAATGGGATGGTTTTCTTAATTTTGTTTTCTGATAGCTCATTATTAGTGTTTAGAAATGCAACTCATTTCTGTATGTTAATTTTGCACCCTGTGACTTTACTGAACTCATTTATTAGCTCCAATAGTTTTTGGACAAGTCTTTAGGATTTTACAAAAAAGACTCATGGACACTGACAAGAGACTTGGTGGTTACCATGGGGAGGGGCTGGGGCAGGCAGATTAAATAGGTGAAGGGGATAAAATGGCACAAAAATCTCAATTATAATATTAAATTAGTCATGGGGATAAAAGTAAAGCATAGAGAATATAGTCAGTAACACTATATCTTTCTATTTTGACAGTAACTACACTAGTTAGGGTGAACATTTAATAATGCAATTAACTGTGAAATCACTATGTTGTATGCTTGAAACCAATAGCATATTGTATCTCAACTACAATAATAAAAAGTCTTTAAGGTTTTCTGTATATAATATCATGTCATCTACAAATAGTGACAATTTTACTTCTTCCTTTCCAACTTGGATTCCTTTTCTTTTCTTTCCTTTTTTTTTTGCCTAATTGCTGTGGCTAGGACTTTTGTTACTATGTTGAATAAAAGTGTTGAGAGTAGGCATCCTTGTCTTGTTCCTGATTTTAGAGGAAAAGCTTACAGCTTTTTATCATTGAGTATGATGTTAGATGTGGGTTTTCTGTATATGGCCTTTATTATGTTGAGGTATGTTCTCTCTATACCTGATTTGTTGATAGTTTTTATCATAAATGGATGTTGAATTTTGTCAAATGCTTTTCTGCATATGAGATGATCGAATGATTTATCCTTCATTTTGTTAATATGATATATCACAATGACTGATTTGCAGATTTGAACCAACCTTCCATCCTGGGAAAAAAATCCTATTTGATCATGGTTTATGATTCTCTAATTATATTGATGAATTTGTTTGCTTATATTTGTTGAGCATAGTTGCATATATGTTCATGATAAATATTGTCATGTAATTGTCTTTTCTTATGGTGTCCTTGCCTGGTTCGGGTATTGGGTGATGGCCTCATAAAATGAGTTTGGAAGAGTTACCTCTTCTTCTATTTTTTAGTTTTTAAGAAGGATTGGTATTCTTTGAATGCTTAGTAGAACTCACCAGTGAAGCCATCTGGTACTAGAATTTTGTTTGTTGGGATGTTTTTTTCATGGTTGATTTAATCTCCTTACTAATCATTAGCCTATTCAGATTTTCTATTTCTTCATGATTCAGTCTTGGTAAGTTATATATTTCTAGCAATTTATCCTTCTTCCAGGTTGTCCAATTTGTTGGCATATGCTTGTTCATAGTAATCTTCTATGTACCTTTGTATTTCTGTGGTAATATCTCCTTTTTCATTTCTGATTTTGAGTTCTTTTTTCTTGGTGAGGCTAGCTAAAGTTTTGTCATTTTGTTTGTCTTTTTGAATAACAAGCTGAGTTTCATTGATGTTCTCTATTGTCTTCTTAGTCTCTATTTCATTTATTTCTTCTTTGATCTTTGTTATTTCTTACTAATTTTAGGATTCTCTTGTTTTTCTTTTTCTGGTTCCTTGGGTTGTCAAGTTTGGTTGTTTGACACTCTTATTTACTGAGGTAAATCTTAATTGCTACATAACCTTCCTTGTTAGAACTGCTTTTGCTTAAGTTTTAACTTTTGGTATGTCGTGCTGCCATTTTCATGTGTCTCCAGATTCTTTGTAATTTCCCCTTTAATTTCTTCTTTGATCCGCTGTTTGTTCAGGGGAGTTTTTAATTTCCAGGTATTCATGAATTTTCCAGTTTTCCTCTTGTTAAATTGATTTTTAGTTTCATACCATTGTGGTTGGAGAAGACGCTTAGTATGATTTCAACCTTCTTGAATTTGCTAAGACTTGTTTTGTGGCCCAACTTACGGTCCATCTTATAAAATATTCCATGTACACCTGAGAAGAATGTAAATTCTGCTGTTTGTATAGAGTGTTCTGAATATGTCTGTTAGGTCCATTTGGTCCATTAGGTGTTATTCAAATATGATGTTTCCTTATTGCTTCTCTGGATGATGTATCCATTGTTGAGAGTGGAGTATTAAAGTCCCCAACTATTATTATATTATTAGTTCTCATTTTATCTTGTTACCTTTACTTTTTATATTTAGATGCTTCCATGTTGGGCACATATTTACAGTTGTTGTGTTTTTGATGGATTGGGCCATTTATTGTAAGTAATACCTTCTTTGTCTCTTTTTACTCTTCTTAGTTTAAAGTCTATTTTGTCTGATATAATGTGGCTACCCCTCCTTTTTTGTATGTTACTGTTTGCTTGAAATTATTTTTTTCATCTCTTCACTCTCAGTCTGTGTGTATCTTTAAGCTTAAAGTTATTCTCCTGTAGGTAGCATATTGTTATATTTGTTTCTTTTAATCCATTCAGACTTTCTACGTCATTTGATTGGGGAATTTAATATGTTTACATTTAAAGTAGTATTGATAGGTAAGGACTTATTATTGCCATTCTGTAAATTGTTTTCTGGCTGTTTTGTAGATCCTTTGTGGCTTGTTTCTCATACTTACTTTTTAAGTTTTGATGTCTAGTAGTATCAATATGCTTTGACTTATTTTTCATGTTCATTTGTGTAACTACTACAGTTTTTCCCCTTGTGGTTACCATGAGGTTTATATAAAATATCTTAAAAATTAAAATACCCTAATTTCAACTATTATCAACTTAACTTCAATACTATTCCTAAACTTTATACTTTTACTTCACCCTTTCACAGTTTATTGATATTACATGTAGTTTACATATTTTTTATATTGTGTAACTAGTAACATTATTATAGTTGTGGTTATTTTTACGTTTGTCTTTAAAAATTTTAAATTAGAATTGTTAATGAATCACACACCACCATCATGATTTTGCAGAATCTAAGTCTATATACTTACCATTAAAAGTGATTTTTATACTCCTTTACGTTTTTATGATGTTAATTAGCATCCTTTTATTTCCATTCAAAGAACTCCTTTCACCATTTCTTATAAGGCAGGCCAAGTGGTGATGAACTCCCTTAGCATGTTTATTCAGGAAAGTCTCTAGCCCTCCTTCATTTCTGAAGATCAGGTTTGCTAGGTATAGCATTTTTTGGTTGACAGTTATTTTCTTCAATATTTTAAGTATGTCATCTCATTTTCTCCTGGCCTAAAAAGTTTCTGTTGAGAAATATGCCAATAGTCTTGGTGGTGGTGGTGGGGTTCCCTTGAATGTAACTTCTCTACTTTTCCTTCCTGCTCACAAAATTCTTTCTTTGACTTTTGACAATTTAATTATACTATGTCTTGGTGTGATCCTATTTGGGTTCAAATTCTTGGGGAACTTTTGGGCCTTATAGATCTAGTTGTCCTCAGGCTTGGGATGTTTTTCGTCATTATTGCTTTAAATATACTTTGTGTCCTTTTCTCTTCTTTGTCTGGAATTCCAATAGTGTGCATATTGTTTCTTTTGAATAGGTTCATTAAATCTTGTAGGCTTTCTTCATTCTTTCCCATTACTTTTCCTTTATATTCCTTTGACAGGGTTAATTTCAAATGTCCTATATTACAGGTCACTCATTCTTTCTTCTGCATGGTTGAGTCTGCTTTTGAAGCTCTCTATTGAATTCTTCAGTCCAGTCAGTGTAGTTTTCAGCTCTAGGATTTGTGTGTGTGTGTCTGTTTGTTTTTTAATGGTTTCTATTTCTTTGTTGACTTTGTCATTTTGTTCATGTATTTTTGTCCTAATGTCATTTAGATACCTGCCTGTCCCTGCAGTTCACTAAATTTATTTAAGAGGACTCTTCTTAATTCTTTGACAGTTCATAGGTCTCCATTTCTTTAAGGTCAGTTATTAGAGCTTTATTAGTTTCCTTTGGTGGTGTAATATTTACCTGACTTATCTTGATCCTTGATTCTTTATGTTGGTATCTTCCCATTTGAGTAAGTGGTCTCCTCTTCCAGACTTTACCAGTTTCCTTTAGCAGAGACAGTTCTTCACTGGTCAGCTCAGTTTGGGTTTCTAGATGTATCCACTGGTAACATCCTTGGGTAGGTGGCACTTACTGTCCGGGCCCATTTTTGGGTGAGGCAATTACCCAAGCTCTGAGGTCAGGGGTGATGGATATGCTGCTGGCTGAGAAAAGTTGGACAGGACTGCTGGCTTGGTTCTCTGTTCAAGTGAAGATGTAGGATGGGCTCCATCATTGCCTGGGTTCTCTTTAGGCTTAGTAGGTGGTTGAGACTGGGTACTATACTCAGCAGTAGGTGAGACTTATGAATTAGCTTCCCTGCTGTGGTCAGGACAGATCCAGTGCCTACCCAGCTCATTGTTAGGGGATTTGAATCAGGAAGGATTGTGCACTGAATCTTCTGTCCAAATGGGCCTATTGGTTTTGCTCTGCATATGTGGAAAGCTATAGGCTGTGCATTCTGTTCAAGTGCCACTTGTAAGAAGGCCACACAGCTTCCCATGTGTTCTGGTTAGGTTCCCTGGTAGGGTGGGCTGAGGCTGTATTCAGCAATGAGTGGTGGTACAAATTAGTTACCCTGCCTGGGTGCAGCAGAACTAGTTCCAAGACTTGTAAGGCTGTTGGTTTGGGATTGGACTCAAGAGGCACTTGACCCCTTGCCCCAAGTTCCCTGGCTGAACAGAGCCACTGGCTTTGCACTGAAGACTATCAGCTCTGTCTCTCTGCTAGAGCTTGTTGGGTTACATAACCTCCAGGGCATTTTTACCAGTCCCACTGGCCAATCAGGGTTCGGTGTCATATTCAGTGTTTGGTATGGGTGTGATTCAACTCCCGTGACTGGGTAGGGTGGGGGGCCTACTCCAGGCACTTCCCAAATTTTCGAATAACCTTTCTGGTGGATAGAGATGGGTTGCTACACTCAGCACCCAGTGGGGCTGTGAATTAACTCCTCCTACCTGGGCTTAGTGGGGGAAATCTCCCTGCCCAGTACTACTTTTACCCTAGGGATGAGCAGCTCTGCCTGCTTGCCTCTCTGCTTGAGCATTGCTGAGCTATGCAGCTTCCAGGTGTTTGTAGCAACCCTTCCTGTCAGAGGGGTCTGGGAGCCACACTCAGTGGTGTGGGGGCTATTGCTCAGCTTCCCTGCCTGGGTGGGGACAGACGAGGACTTCATCTGAAGACCTGAATCAGGGAGACCCATACCCCACCAAGCTCCCTTGGTCAGACTGTGCTACCAACTTGGTTCTGCAAATGAGCAAAGCTGCTGGCTAGGACCACTACTTGGGTTCTGTGGGTAAGGCCTCTGTCTGCCAAGATCTGAGTGCTGGTTATTTTAAGTCCCTCCTTCCTTCTCCCTCACAATCAGATTCCCAGTTGTCAAGCCCTACACATTCCCCTGTAATCCTTTTGGGGTGAGACTGGAGTAGGGACTTTCATGAAGGAACACGCAATGTTGGGCAGGGTGGTTGGATATCCCTATTGGGCTCTCTTTTCCCACTGGAGGAACCAGAGGCTTGGGAGACTGCAGTGTCCTGGGGGAGGGATAATGCCTTCAGCCTTATCTACCCTTCCATTCTAGAAATCTCTAAGTAGACTTTTATTCTTGAATATTTGTTAGTTGTTCTTGTGAGGGGAAGTAAAGCCAGGAATGACCTATGTTGTCATCCTGTTGACATCAGTCTGAGTTAACTTTTGAAATGTGTAATTTCTATAAAAATGCCCAGTCCATCTAACAGTTAAAGATGATACATTCACTGGAAGCTAAGCCAAGAAGCTTAGGCCAGTTATGCAGTCTAATCAAATATGTTTAATTAGGAGGGTGCCATTTGTGGAGAGGAAGTGAGTGCCTCAGTTGTGGGTGTGATGTTGGAAGTCCAATAGGCATGCTCAGCCCTTCACGGGCACCTGCTCCCCAGTTTAGAGTGTGTAGGAGCTTTAATTTAGCCACACTGTTCTCTTATTCCGAATTAAATTACCCATCTAACAATATTTAAATTAACCTTGAGGTTTCCTGGAGAACATAAAAGTTATTTTGAATTATTTTCACTGCCAGGATCAGCTCAATTCCCTTCCCAGCCAGCTCAGTAGGTATTCAGTGATAGAGAAACCAATTTTTAAATTAATACGATTTTGTGTTTGTAAGGAAGCCATTATTTTTAATTATCGGGCATTTTCCTCAGCCTGGCTTCCCCAGTTAATAAAACTCAGCTATTTAGCATAGTTTTATTTCTGCAGAGGGCAGACTTTGGGAGGTAGTTTCCCTTGTGGAATCTCCCCCCAGAATGTTTTGATCTCAACAAGCACATGCCTGTCACAAGGAGGTTCATAAAAAACCCTGAGAAAAGGAAACGTTGTCGTCAAAATGGCCCTGCTGGGCCTGTAATTGGTGACTCTAACTTAGCTTGAGGGGCAATGGTGGGAGCTGATGATTTGGGAAACACAAAGGAAGAAATTACACTGAGTCGAATCCCCTCCGGGAAATGGCATTGTAGTGCAGCCGGAGAGATTTTGGTTAGACTTACAGAAGACTGTTTTGCCCACCCTGCTTCAGGTATGGGAACCTGAAAAACAGACAAGTGAGGAAGGGCACGATATTCTCCATGTCTGGAGATGTTTAAAAGCAGAGTTCCTGCCTTGGAGAGTTTATTCATTGACCCAGAGGAAAAGCGTGGCCTAGATGACATCTCCATTTCTGGATCAGTCCTCTGGGATTTACAAAAGCAGCTCTCCCCAGCTCCCATACAACAGCAATCAACGCTGCACCGGAGCAGTGCTTGTGCAGACAAACAACTTGCTATAAATTTAATATTAGCTTAAATAATGCATAATTAGAAGGGTAAGCCTCTGCAAATACATTAAATAATGTATTCCCCAAGCAAACATTACTTTTGGATGACTTGCTGTTTCGGATGGTGGTGAGGTGGAAAGGTAGAAAGACCCCAATTTGAACTGCAGTTTTGACACTGATTAGTTTTGTCACTGCCAGGCAGTACTCTCACTGTTCATGCTTCACTTTCCTTATCTGTAATGACCTGTGAGCTTCTGATGGGCAGGGATTCTATCTTATTTTTCCTAGTGTCTGTATTATTTTGGAAAGTGTGTGGTGCTCACAACAAACATTTGTGAATAAGGGGGTTGGATTACACTAAGTATAAGAACTGTGGCAGCTCTGATGACCTAAGGTTCTCATATGGAAACCTGGGAACAGAACATGTGATCAGGACATCAGATCTCCAAATATCTGAAAGGCTTCATTCCAAAGAACAATTAAGAGTCATTCAGAGAGGCCCCATCACACCTGGAATTAACAGATGGAGGCTGGAAGGAGCAGATTTTCATGATAGCAACTTAAAGTCCCATTCACTCACTAAATATTTATTGAGCACCTACCATATGCTTGTTACTGTGATCAGCACTTAAGATAGAGCAAGACAATTATGGGCCCTGTCCTCATGGAACTCACAGGTCAGAGGGGAATGAAGACACGGGAGCCAACAATGAGGAACACTAGCGTGGCGATGAGAGGGAACACAGGGAGGAACTGGCTGACAAAGATCGTCCCCAGAGGCAGGGCTGCCTCAGTGGGAGCTTGAAGTATGCATCAGACTTCACTGGTGAGGGTGGGACAAGAGGCAGGAAGAATCTTTCAGGTGGGGAGAACAGCATGGTTAGTAAGCAAGGCCCTGCACAGGCAGACAGTTTTGTTTCGGATGCTATGGCAGTATTCTAGTGGAGAACGGTAGTTCTTTGGTAAGTATACGGCAGATAAGAGAGGCATGTGGTACAAAGGCTCAGCCCAGACAACCTGAATGGGCTTATATCTGTCACCCTTCAACCTGAACTGCCAGAAACCAAGTGTGTTACAAGTCTTCCAGCCTCTAAGAAAGAAGGTAGACAGTCCAAAGCCTGCAGCTTAATGTTCCTTCGCATTCACCAATGAGTAAATCTGGGGAGGACTTGGGTATTCCTAAGATTTCCTTACCAGCCCCAATAAGGCTGTTCCTTGGACCTCATTCCAAGCACCCCAAGTTTGCTCCAGCCACACTGGCCCTCCTACTCAGGTTATAAGCAACAGTCTCTTCTGCCTCAGGGCCTTTGCACATGCTAGTACTCTAGTATAGGAGGCTTTCCTCCCATCCCATGCCTGAAAAGTTCCTACTCTTTATTCAGTTTTCAGCTCAAAGGTCATTTTCTTAGAGTGGGCTTAACCTAAAATAGATTCTCTCTTATCCCCACCTTGTATTTTTCTTCATAGCTCCCATCACCATTTCTTTATGTTATTTGGACATTTATTTGATTATTTCCTGTTTCCCATTGGTATAATATGAGGGTCTTTCCACTTTCCCAGCCACCATCCAAAACAGTAAGTCATCCAAAAGTAATGTTTGCTTGAGGAATACATTGTTTAATGTGTGTGCAGAGCCTTGCCCTTCTAATATCTCAGCTATTACTAAATTTATCACAAGTTTTTCTGTCTGCACAAGCGCTGTTCATAATGTAACACTGAGTCCTGTCTGTTTTGTTCACCAATGTACATGCAATACTTACTACAGTGCCAAGAACATGTTTGAAAAAGGAAATAATAGTTGGTGCAGAATGAAAGCACTGAGGCAGGAAGGAGCTGATAAAATTCAGGCTTTCACCGATAACTGTGAATGTCAGCAGACCTACCTGAGTGGGCTCCATGCAGAATGGAATTCACATGTGTATTCACATGCACATGTATCTCCCACTTTGCTCCTGTGTTACTGTCATTTGTCACAAAAGTAAAATAACACAGCCACTGTGTAATTATAATTCATATTAATTATATGGAAACCAAAACAAAAGTATTAACTCCCACTTCTTCTTGGGAAGAACACCAATATCATGATGGAAGATTATCTTGGAAGCAATTTCTCTTTTGTTCTGCTACCTACACATGTAGCTGTTCCTTGCTTTTGCAATCTCTATGTAAATCATGATCAAGAGGAAATATCCTAAAAGGTGGTTATATGCCCTCCATTTCTGAGAGAATCATATACTAAACCCATTTTAGGAAAGAGCAGGAGTTTTAAATCTTGTTAGAAGGGGTTGGTTTCAAAAAAATGACTTGCTAGGGGGAGGGGGCAATATGCATTAACAGATGCTCAGAGCCAGGAGTTTGCCTTATGATTAGGTTTTGGAGGAATGGAGGATGTACAATATAGCTGGGGTATGTGTGTGTGAGATTTAACTGCTATCACTTCGGGTGCAACATGTACTGTCACTACAGTTTTTAGGCAGTTTTATTGAGGTGTCCGCACAAGACACATGTGTCCACCTCTGACCCACGTCCAGCTGGTCACAGATCCCCATTTCTCTGATGGCTGATTGGCCCAGGGATGAGAATGCTATCTCTGCCAGCTTGATCACAATTTCACCATGGGATTTTTTTTTTAATATATAAAAGTTGGGGTGAAGCCTTTCCTTTCTCCTCTGGGTTCAGTAAGCTGAGCTGATGAGAGCCTTGGAGTCAACTTTGGCCAAGTCTGCCTGACCGCCCAGTGTGAAGAGGTCACCAGTCTACTTCGGAGAAAATTAGGTGAACAGTCAAAAGAAATGCTGCAGGGAGAAGGGGGGGACAATGAGAAAGAGAAAGAGACGGCAGCCTGATGGCGTCCTTCGGGCTGTGGCTCAGTAAGGTCAGCTCCTCTCCCATGCAGGCCTGTGAGGCAGGACAGAGCGTGCCCTTTTTTATTAAGCTAATTGGAGTGTGCCGCCTTCGTTTGCAGTGGACAGATTCCTGACAGACACAGGGTAATGTGAGTGTGTGCTCACGCCTGCTCACAGTGGGAGGAGCGTTCAGGGGGCATGGTCATCCCATCTTTGTCACCGGTTGTCTGCATGTCTACCACGTGGCACTTGTCACCAGGGATACAGTAGTGAGATGGTCCCTGTGCTCACAGAGCTAACAGGTGTCCTGATGCAATGTTTCATGTGTTTTTTGAAAGGCCAGAGAAAGATGTGGTAGGTGTTGAGGGCAGGGCTCTTTCTTTGAGATTTTCTGAGAAGTCCTTGGAAGGCATAATGAAACTCTTCCCCACACTGACTTTGGACAGGGAAGAAGGGTCTAACCCTCCAAATTTTGCCAAAGCATCAAAAAGCTTTTGGTGGAAGGATGTGGTCATGGTCCACCCATCTGCCTCCTTGCATTTCACTGGCCTATGGGGAGAGCGGTCCCTGACCGGCTTGCTGGAAGAACGGGGCCTCGGGGCTTTAGGATTTCATGGCACTGCCTTACTGCCAGAGCTTCACTGGGATCTTTGGTCTTCCCTGAACTCCAGGGAAACCCAGAGCCTTGGTCCCTCACACCACTCAATTGGCCAGACTCCCAGGGGCATGCCGGTCCCTGGGAAAGGTCAGGCTATTGGCTTTACAATGCTCAGCTGCTGCTCCACAGGTTCTCTGCAAATTCCCTGCTGTCCATGGCGGAGCAGCAATTACATGGTGCCGGTGATCTTTAAAGTCATTCAGTTTCTTCCCCATTCCAAGAGACAGGGCTGGGGCTGCCAGAACCTCACATCTCTGCCTTGGGGTTCAGTTCCCAGCCTCTATCCTTCAGAGAGTCTGGCAGGCCACCCAAAAGTCTGAACAGCTACCCAACTTCCCCGTCTATATGACCACAGGTGCGCAAAGGATGAGCCCACACGGCAGTCCTGCCAGCTGCCACGTCCTGTTAACTGTGTGTGCTGACGATCTCTCGGCTCTCTTCCTCCCTCTTCCTTCTCTCATCACTGCTGCTGATTCCGCTTCCTGTTTGGATTACCGCAGCAGCCTCCGCGCCGACCCTCACCTCCCATCTTGTCGCCTTCTTATCTATCTTCCTCCCCATCGGAGGAAGCCTGAGAGGTTTCTCTACTACTACACATTCCAACACGTCACCCTGCTAATTAACCCAGCAACAGCTCCCACTGGCCTCAGGCTGCTCTGGCCAGCTTGCCGTCTGCACCACAGTAAAACACGTTCTCCTTCTCTCCAGCCAAACGACAAGTTTCCTGAAATGCCATTTCCTTTTCTGACCTCTTTGCTGTTTCGCTGGCAACCCTCTCTACCTTATCGCCGCTTTCCTGTATCGCACCTGGCTAATTCCTACTGCACTTCACTACTGATTCCAGATCTCCTGTCAATGCTCTGACCTGACTGGGGTGGCGGAGACCCTGCTATGTGTTCACCAACTCACTTTTCATTTTTTCTCTTAAGCATTCAGAAAAACATTGCTTGGGCTTCCTTAAAGCTAAGCTGAAGTCACTCCACCATGTTCTCAGGGTGGGTGGAAGTGATGCGTGCATGTCGTTCCCAGCCCTGTTCATTAAGCCCTCTTCCTGTTCCACAGCAACCTTAGAGGTCATGTGCTTAAATGGCAGGCTCACAAGATGGAGCAACTGTAGCACGCCATCACTAAGAAGGGCGGCCAGACTCATCTGGACTGCAACGTGGTAAGCCCGAGATTTTAGGGCGCATCTGCTCCCTGACCACAGGCTAATACAATGCAGTATCCCTTTTCTTGTGATACTGACCTGTATTATATTACTTACATTGTCTCCACTAGACTGTAAGCACCTTGATGGCAAAGGTTTTCTTTATCCCTCTATAGGCTACTCCCCACCTTGCTTGACATATAGTTGGCACTCAGTAAACATCTACTGGTTTAATTTGCAGCCCAAGTTTAAACCAAAGAGAATAAAACTAGATACACACAGGAAAAGTTATGAAAGGTTATGTTCTCCTAAAAGTCCATTCTAATAAACATCTTTTGAATGAATGAAAAACTTAGGGGCCCATTTGACAATGGAGTCCGAATGGAGTGACAAGTCCCACCAGGACTGGAGGTAAGGGGAGAAGAGCCTGCCCTACCTTCTCATTGGCCAAGACAGCCTCCTGTCTGGTTGGGGGACAGCAGATACCTTTGGTTTAAGGCTGCAAACTTCCCTGCCATGGCCCATGAAGCATCTGTTGAAAAGGACACTCGTTCCCTAGTTCTCTTAATCCACGATGTACCCCACCTCTCCTTTACAGCTTCCTCCAACTGCTCCCCTGCAATTTCTGGGAGTTGCTTTTATTTCATTCACTAAACAACTTATGAATTGAATTAAAATAAATGAGATGCAAATAAATTCCAGGCTTTCTCCCTCATTTTCAAATTACATTTTCAGTCCACTCAACCTGTTATAATCTCATAGTGATTTTCATTTAAGAGAGCTAAATGGATATGTGATTATTGTTACAGGAACTAACACTAGACAATTAAATGTTGAGGTGTTGATAGATAAAGCTGTGTTTTGATTTGCATAAACATGATGCCAGCAAATCTAACCCTGGCAGAATTTCAGTTATAAGACTTGCGTGCCTAACTTCTGCTAATTACCACAAGTACCATTATTAAGATTTTAATATTCAGAGTTGAGAGTGTAGCCATTTTATTTTAGGGCCACATTTATCTTTATTTTGAAAACTTAGTCAAAATGCGTAACTGATTTCCCAGGGAAAAGGCACGATTACTACTTATAATCAACCTCTACAGTTTAGCATATCAAAAATCAATTACACAACCCTGAAATCCAGTCATTAAGGATTTAGCTACTAATC
Source organism: Manis pentadactyla (assembly GCF_030020395.1). Taxonomy (NCBI): domain Eukaryota; kingdom Metazoa; phylum Chordata; class Mammalia; order Pholidota; family Manidae; genus Manis; species Manis pentadactyla. Next base: position 42,181,529 of record NC_080020.1, on the reverse strand, counting down.
TCATTTCATTTTTGTCTTTAGGAAGATATTGCAGCTTGCAACTCTGCAGATACCAGCAGAGGAAGAAAAACATGGGAGACTGCTGATAACCTAATGCAGAGAATTAAACTCCAACTAGACAAAGGCAGAATCTTAATATGAACTGGTCTGGATCTGCAGGGAAGAAACCTAGGCTGGCTGGATGTCAATCCAATAACACAGCAAAAGTTAAGACTCTAGATTTGTGGATGGTGAGATTTGTACTCTCAGGGAGTCCAGAACATGTGTGAAATTCTGCTGTGTTCCATTACTTACTGTCTTCCTGGTGTTTATCTTAAGTTACTTTAGTTATTTCTTATCTGCCTCTTGCCTCTTTCCCCCACAGGTGAATACAAGCAGCAGGAGGGTAGGGATTTTGCCAGATAAGAGAGGAGAGCAGGACCCAGATTATCTGAATGACCCTGGATCTAAACAGGAAGATGTGGGGGCTGGTGATTAAGAATATTGCCAAGTGAGTCGACAGAATGATGGAACCGAGGTGCAATCCTAGCTTCGCCATTTCCTAGCCACTGTGCCCTTGGACAGGTCACTGAGCTGCCCAGACCCTGTGTTTCCTCATATGAAAGACAGAGGCAATGACAACGACTCCCATGGGGCTGTTGAAGGTAAGATAATACAAGTAAATCATTTAACCCAGTGCTTGCATCATAAAAGAAGTCAATACAATATATTTATTTTTAAAAGATGTGGCGAGTTGCTTAGTCTGGGGAAGCTAGGGGTGGTTAAAACACCCTACTGCAGTTTGCTTATCGCTTCCTCTCCAGAAAAAGTGTTCCCTGATCCCATCGGGCCCTGGATGTTTCTCTATCTTTTACCAGGCTGTCAATACCTTGAGTGTAAAGAACACACTATAACACTTTTGTTCTTCCAGTAAAAACCCAGCACACAGTAGGTGCCAATTAATTTGCTGACTTGGCCAAACAGTGAAAGCTGAGGGGGAAGATGACGGAAGGTTTCTCCAGTGTAGGAAAAATCCCTTCCCTTCCAGTCCTAGGAAGTGGAGGCTTGGAAACTGGGAACCTTGCTCAGATCTGGAGGAAAGGCTATGTCCCCTACCACTCTGATAACACTGTGGGTGCAATCACTTACCCGGAGCTTCCTGCCAAAGATGGTGACTTTGCCTTTAATCTGTTCCTTTCTTAGGCGCCACTCAATGGAGTTTAGGCCATTCTCCATGGGCAGGGAGATGTTGCAGCGCCCGATGGTGGGGGTGATGGTGCCTGCGAGGACGTGGGGCTCGCTGTGGAAGCTGACGCCCATCCCATTGGCGTACATCACCCTCAGGGTGCCGTTATTACACAGCTGGTAGCTGTTCCGCACTTGATCTGGAGAAATGTAAGTGGGTGTGGGGATAGGGAAATAAATTATCTGCTCCGTTAGTTGCAAGAGAACAGAACCCTTGTTTTTGTGGGTTTCCTTGGCTCTTTGCAGCTGTCAGTCTAAGGCTGTCTTCAGTTAGCACATACAGTGTTAAGGGGAATAGCAGAGATGCCACTGATCCACGGAAAGGAAAACATTATTAGTATGTGGCACTCCAGAAATAATTATGCTGTGATATTTTTCTTTTACTCACTGAAGACTATTAATAGTACACTTACACATTTAAGGATGTCTGTTGCCTACACAATTTGTGTCAATCAAATCCCTGATCTTTAACATATGTATTTTAGTTTAAATGGAGAAAAAATGAAAATCACTTACATTTTTTTTCCCTTTTGCTTACTATCGAACCTGAGGTGGATGATTTGCAGTGGATCTGACCTGTGGCTAGACCAAGTCCAGGATTCTTCAAGAAAATCAAGAGAAAAGGCAACTTTGCTGCTGACCGTGCCATGATGGCACCTCCACTCAGGTAAACTTGGAAGAGGTTCAGATGGCAGGAGGTGGACTGGGCCAGTGGGTGGGGATAACATGCCTTTATCTTCCCAAACGGAATCTATGCTAGGCAGTCAGACGTCTGACCTTTTCCTTTATCAAAACGTTCCAGGAAGGAAATGTGAGTCAGGGACTCCTTTTACAGATACGTTGCTTCCTGATTATTTGGGCAAAGGAGTCCGGCTAGGCTGGCCCTGAGACACTAGCTTTTAGGGTAGTGAGCAAGAGTGTACCTGTCACCCCTGAACTCTCCTGCAGAAAGACAGAATCTACTTCATTAATCATTTGGCTGAGCAGAAACAGAGTCATTGAAACAAGCTTTGTCATGGGATAATAGTCCAGAAATGTTACCATTTATCTACCGATAGGACACTTTTATCCTTTGACAACAGGCTAGCCACTGGACATTGTATCTTAATTAAAAGAAAAATTAATCTGCACAATTACTTCTCTTGCCAGCCCCTGTGCTGGACTGTATGTCATGTCGAACAGCAACAGTAACCATAGGGTGGTCAGAAACCTTTTAGATGCTAGTTTGGTGAGAGGTGTGCTGAAAGGCTCTGATTCCAGGACAACCAACTCAACAAACAAATGCTTGGAAGGATCAGAATGGGACCAGAAAAAAGGTGGGTCTAAGGGGATACATTGCCTTTGAGAAGGCAGTCATGTGCATTGGGGTGGTGGGGAGTGCTGGGGGGTGAGCGTGTACAGATGGCAGCTGACATTTTCAGATAAGTATGTAAATATTTCCAAATGTCGAGACATTTGGTTTAGTATGGATGACATTCTGAATCTGATTAAGTCATTTTCTACAAGATTGACCTCCTGTAGGACTTGTTTGTTGTGGACGTTTGACTAGAACAGCAAGCTGAGGGGTGCTCTGGTTCTCTGGAGTCCTCCCAGGTTGGGAGCTACACCTCTGGGCTTGGCTGGGCTCTGGGTCTCGGGGTGAGTTTGGGACATACCTTGTACCACAGTGTAGGAGGCCTCCACCGAAGACAGGTTGGTAATGACAGTGACATCATCATCACGGTTGGAGTTCTCAATGTCGATGGTGATGGATTTCTCCATTTCCCGGTGCAGACTGGTCACCACCCCTGTGGGGCGTGTCACATTGGTCAGGCGGCCCTCGTGGTCATAGCTAGAGGATAGACACACTGCTTAGAAGCACAGTTTCCCAACACTCGGAACCACACAGGGGACAGACTCATGGGAACAGACAGAGAGAGAGACTGGAAGGCAGACTGGCTGGAGTGCTACACGATCATCAAAACTGCCACCTGTCCTGAAAGGTGGTGCTCATGTTGCCTATGACCAGCAGAAAACATGTCCCCTCAGGAAGGGTGTGCTTGCGTACATTATCCCAAATCAGTGAGAACAGGTACTAGGAAGCATCTCTCGCTCTTTTGCCTTTGGTGCTCAATCAAATCAGAGCCTGACATCTGAGACAACCCATGTCCTTGCACACTCATACAACCTCATCATTCTGGGCCAAATCCCACCTCCATGCCTTGGATCAAACACAGCAGGCCTGGCTGCCTGTGACCCTTCCTCTGGTCCTGTAGCTCCAAACCAACAAGTTAGGCATACCAGTGATCATGCTCTGCTGTCAGAAAGTTGCCTAAAATTAGCTCCCCCCTTTTATGTATATGTATCATCTTTACTCTTTTCTCAAAATGTGGAGTTTTTTTTTTTTTTCTCCACCTTCTTTGCAAGAAGCCTTACTGCTCCTCTTGGTAAACTATTACCTCACGCCGGAAGATCCACTGTATTACAAAGAAGAATACCAATCATTCTCAAACTCATTTTGTGAGGCCAGCATTACCCTGATACCAAAAAGATTATAGGCCTATATCCCTGATGAGCACAGATAGAAAAACCCTTAACCCAATACTGACAAACTGAATTCAACAACACATTAAAAGGGTCATACACCACTGTCCAGTGGGATTTTTTTCCAGGGATGCAAGGCTGGTTCACACCTGCAATTCAGTCACCATATAAACCAAATGAAGGATAAAAATCATATGATCATCTCATATGCAGAAAAGCATTTGACAAAATTGAACATACATTTATTTCAACATCTATTTATGATGAAAACTATCAACAAAGTGGATACAGAGAGAACATACCTCAAAGGCCATTTATGACAAACCCATAACTAATATACTCAGTGGTGAAAAATTCTGAAAACTTTTCCTCTAAGATTGGGAACAAGACAAGGATGCCCACTCTCACTACTTTTATTTGACAGACTATTGGAAATCTTAGGGCAGGAAAAGAAGTAAAAGAAATCCAGATTGGAAAGGAAGAGGTAAAACTGTTAGAGCTAATAAACAGTAAGTGTTGTAGGATACAAAAATCAATACAAAATCAAAAAGTCATTGCATTTTTATAAATTAATAACTATCAGATAAATTAAGGAAGCAATCCCATTTACAATCACAACAAAAAGAGTAAAATACCAAGGAATAAGTTTAACCAGGGAGATGAAAGACCTGTACTACTGAAAACTATAAGACATTAAGGAAAGAAATTGAAGATGACACAAATAAATGGAAAGATGTTCATGTTCATCAACTGGAAGAATTAATATGTCTATACTACCCAAAGAAATCTTGAGAAAGAACAAAGCTGGAAGCATCATGCTCCTGTTTCAAACTACATTACAAAACTACAGTAATTAAAGCAGTATGGTATTTGCATAAAAACAGACATGTAGATCAATGGACCAGAATAGACAGCTCAGAAATAAACCTATGCTTATAGGTTCAAATAATCTACAACACGGGAGGCAAGAACATACAATTGGGAAAACTGGAAAGCTACATGCAGAAGATAAAACCGGGATCACTTTCTTAACCATAAACACTTGCAGAATTAATCCTCAAGGATGGCATTATGCTAAGTGAAACAATTCAGACTGAGAAAGACCGTAATATCTCACTTATATGTGGAATTTCACACACACACACACACACACACACACGCAGGCGCACGCGCACACACACACACAACCCAAAATTGAATTTACAGATACAGAGAACAGACAGATGGTTGCTAGAGGCAGGGGGTGGGTGAAGTGGGTCAAAAAGTACAATCTTTCAGTTATAAAATATATCAAGGGGATGTTATATACAGTATGGTGACTATAGTTAATACTGTATTATACAGTTTAAAGTTGCTAAGAGCAATATTTTGTAACTCTGTATTGTGACAGGTATTAACTAGACTTACTATTGGCAGTTGTTTTGCAATGTATACAAATGTAGAATCATTATATTGTACCTGAAACTAATATGATTTTATATGGCTACTTTACCTCAAAAACCAAAACAAAACAATTCTAAGTGTTTGGTAGAGATGCCTAATGGAGTACTCATTAATAATGTCCCTAAATATTGCTCCAAACAGGGATTGTGAGAGGTTTATTTTCTAGGACGCAGGCAAGGATTCTACTTTTCCAAAATAAATCTCCATCTGACTCTCTATCCACTAGGCATTGGCTGTAACTTCAGGGGTGGGATGGAGATAAAGGTGTAATTACTCATTGCATTCTCATTAGCATCTCTCGTTTGTTGAACTTCTATAAACAAGGTGCTTTGCTAATTTTTAAGAATATATCATCTCAATGCATTATCACAGTACTACCTATGTGGTTTGCATTACTATTTACACTTGGCAGATATAGACCTTGAGGCTCAGAGAGGTTATGTAACCCACTCAATGTCAATCAGTAAGATACATTAGCTTTCTGGTATATCATGCTGCCTTTTGGGGAAGGTTGTGAAGACCTGTGTTGCCTCAGAGATATACCTGGGCCAGACATTTTCTATCAGAACTCAGTGTCTACATCTGGGGAAATTTTAATTACAAGGCTGGGGCTACCTGGAATTTTTTGGAACTAGCTGACCATAAAATAGGGTCAGCCTAATTTCTAGTAGCATTTTTCCCCTTACCTTTCTTTCCTGCTTTCCAAGTCACTGGGAGATTTAGCTTATTGGGTTGCATCTTCCCCAAAATTTTGGGACAGGTCCCATTTGGAAAACCAAATTCTACCTATAGCTCTGTTTTAGGACACTGGCATGTAATGTAAAGAATGCTAGACTCCGAGGTCTGTATTTAAGTCCTGCTTCACAGATTATCAGTAGTTACCTTGGGGGAGTCATTTCACTTCTCTGAGTCTCTGTTTCTTTATCCATAAAATGAAGATAATCAAGCCTGTGTTCAGAGTGTTGCTGTAACTGCTGAACAGATGAAAGGCTTATCTACCCATAAAGTACTAGTAGAAGGAAGGTACTTTTACTCTTCCTACCTATGTGAGGATTTGCATCGTGCCTCATGTGACAGGATGGGAAGAGAGGAATCCCCCCTAAGGAAGCTCTCACTGAAGGACAGACTGTTTTCTTTTTCTTTTTTTTTCTTTTGGTATCATTAATGTTCAATTACATTGTGAGCAACATTATGGTTACTAGACTCCCCCCATTATCAAGTCCCCACCACATACCCCATTACAGTCACTGTCCATCAGTGTAGTAAGATGCTATAGAATCACTACTTGAAGGACAGACTATTTTCTAATAACTTCAAGGCCTTGGGAGGTTTGGGTCATGATTCTGTTAACTCTTTTCTCTAAAGTTCAGCTAATGCTATGTAGCCCCAACAGGAAATTGAGCCTGTGTCTGATTTTTTAAATGGCCAATTTGCTGACCACATATAAAGAGTACCACAAAACAGAAAGATTTCACCATCTTTTTAAGAGGGAAAGGAAAACCTTATGCATTTGAACCCCTACAATGGAGAATCTGTGGTACTTGGATTTGCCTACATTATGAAAAAGAAAAAGCATCTCTTTTAAGAGAGAAAAAGATTATGCAGTTTCCATGTAACTTCTGAACATTTACAAAAATTTGTAAATCATGCTCATGTTTTCATTAAACTTCATTTTTTCCTCCTGGAAAATACTCTTCCAGTAAGAGTTCATGTGTAAGGATGCACCTAAGCCTAAACTTCTTCACTATGGACTCTTAAGTTAGGCCAGATTCAGACAGGCCTTCTGAGGGTGACATGTTTTTCCCTTAGTCGGCTGAGCCGACAAATTATCTCTGAAATGCGTGGGGTCTTTAGGTGGAACTGCTAGAAGGCAAGATGGAAATCTAGGTGGTGTTTGGGTTCAAGTATAGCTTTAACCTAACTTGGTGTGAGAGTTAAAGATGGTACCTTGAGGGACAGAGCCACTGGGTGGGGAAGTTTCATTAAGTCCCAGTGCCCTGAAGGATGTCAGGATCTAGCTTCGGAACTTCTTGCCCAGAGAAGCAAGACAGCAAGAGAAAGCAGTTCTGCAATACATTAAATTTCCAGCAGGTGGCAACAGCTTCCTTTACATTCTCTTAATCCGTTGGAATACAGCAGGAAGCGAACATTCCTGGATTTAAGAGTGATCTACGGTGAGGTCTTCTGTTCTTTTGTCTCTCTCTGGACAACCCATCCCTAATTTACTAAATTCTCAGCTAGCAGTAACACTTAGAAAACAAGCAGGGACTCCAAATGCATAGGGGTAAACCAGATCTTTCCCCATCAAGGAGAGCCAGATACTTCTAAATTTCCTCCTGGGCTCAGCCAGCGACTGGGGGAATCATGCCTTAAAAATCTCCTCCAACTAGCATCCCACTGGTTAATATCTGCAGCAGCAGGCAGTTTTATCAAGAGCTGCCTGCAGGAACAAGGGAAAACAGCTTTTTGGCAAAACAAATGGCGGGACTATTAAGTATGAGATAATTGTTAGGGGAAATATGACCAGCTCTCGCGTCTTTTAATATACCTAGCACTTTATCTGTATTGATCTGCTTCTGCTAAAGAGGAAATTCAGAGTTTATCTACCTGTCTGTGCAATCAAGTGTGTTGCTGGACCTATTGGCAAATTACAGGAGCCCCACCAGGATCTTGCCTTTTAGGTTCTAATTTCCGCACCACAGCAAACATGAATAATCAGCAAAGCTAATCAACACTTGATCTCCCAGGTGTTGTGTGTGTCCAATATCCTGAAATAGGAATGGCAAGCAGGCAACAGGAATTCCCAACTCAGGTAGGATGTTCAGTATCAGAGATCTGATGGCGCAAATTGTTTAGGAGTCAGGGAGAGGGGATGTGAATATCTTTGGGCTATAAGTAGACATTAAAGTCAGGAAAACAACACGGCTAAACAATTCGAAAAGCTACATGGATGGCCAGTACTGAATCCAGCTAGGGTAGGGTAGGGGCTCTTGGGAAAGATTTTACAAATTCACTTACTCATAGAAAGTTGTCCAGCCTGTTTCATCACTCTTGGTGGCTAGGAGGCCAGTGTTCCCATCATAGGTCATGAGGCCAAGCTCCAGGTTCTGTGTGGACACAACTTTGAGACCTCCATTGGTACCCACTGTGAGGGTGATTATCTGGCTGTCGGGCATGAGCAGGTGGCGAGGCATGCCACTGCTGTCCCGACGGATCTTCAGGGAATTTCCATTATTGTCAATCAACTCAGTGATATCATTGTCAGTACTGTATGTGAAATTGTACAAGTACTCCCCTGTCACCAGGCTCACAGTGTACTGGTGGATGCCATCAGCATTGAAGACGTACAACTCCTGTTCTCCAGGGGATGCAGCCTCATACTGGTTGAAAGCGTTAAGAATGGGCTTGTTCTTGCTGACCGCCCTGATCCGAATATTTCCAAGGTCTGCAATGTAGATGGTACCATCTGGAGCTACAGCTAAGGATGATGGGGAATTCAAAATGGCATCCGTCGCATAGGCATCATCTCCTGAGTAGCAGTTGCAATTGACATCGTTTTTGCAGTCACAGTCTGAGGCTGCCCCGGCTAGAAGGCAGATCTCCCCATTGGTCGTTACCTGGCGTAGACGGTTAATCTTCTTCTCATCTGTCTCGGTGATATACAGGACCCCAGTGTGAGAAATGGCAATGGCACTGGCTGACTCCAGAGCAGAGTGAATGGCTAGTTTGCTGAGCGAATAGTCAATGCCAGGAACCTGGCAGTGCATGGGACGTCCCGCAATGATGCTGACTTGATGGTTCTCAGTGATGCGAAGGATGACATTGTTCTCTAGAACATACAGGGAGTTGTCCATGGGGTTGACAGCAAGGTCTGTTGGCCACTCTAGGCGAACCTGTGGATGACACAGCATCAGTTAAAAGGACAGTCTCTAACATGCCCAACATTTAACTGTGTAGGGCCCTTATATTGTTTTTATGCAGCTGTGGAAAAAAAGACTTACTTTTTCACTAGCACACTGTATGAGAAGCACCCATTGTCAAACCAATAGTCCATTGCTTATGTTGAGTGCGCACACTGGAAAAGAGGCCATGTAGCAAACATCTCCTACTATGTCATCTGCTATGCTTATAGTAGGTCACCAGCTCTGCTCAGGATGATCTTCATAGCCCCAGAGACTGGACCAGGGTCAGTCAATATATGACTGGTTGTACCTGTAGTTCACTGCACAAGGGCTAGTGTAAGCCTACCCATTCCTTGCTCACAAGCCAGGGGCCTGAGGAGGCTACGTTCATGTAGAGGAGGCACCTTTATCTAATACAGAAAAAGGAACCATGCTGTTTGGAAGGCTCTGACCTCAGGGCAGCCACTGCACAGGCTGGCCAGTGAACTACAACTTGAGTGTTGGCTCAAAAAAATAAACTGTACTGAACATACTCCTTCTCTGCAGAATTTGAAATGAAAAATTCAGTAGCAAGTTGTCAGTTTGTTGTGGAATTTGAGGTAAAATGAATGAGGTTGACTGAAAGTTGAAAAGGTCTGTGTAGGAAGGGTGAATATATATTCCAGGTTGTTTGAGAGTCCATATAATAAAGTCCAGTTTCTCCACTGTACATTTGAGTGAGCCCCTATTCTCTGCCAACCTAACAGCCTGGACTAAAGGAGTATCACTTGGGAGAATATCACAGAGGGCTCTGTTCTAGCTACTACTGCATAAAGTAAAGGTTTATATAGTGAGGATGCAATCATTTCAGATTAACAGGGAAGTTCTGATTGACATATAACACCATACAGTACATTCTCAAACCTGCAATAATGATGGAGACGAGAGGTAATTACACAGTAACTTCTACCCTATAATCTGCCACGGCTGGAGTGTGTCACCGGCTCCACTTTCCTGAGCGGAATTTCCCTCTTTCGCTCTCCCATTGCTATCTCACATTTCCCTTTCCATCTTGCTGCCTAGTCCATCTCAAGCCTTCTGCAAAGAGACCTGTAATCTCTATCTTTGTCTCCTCCTCCCTTTCTGCTTCCAACCCAAACAGGCCACAGGTGAGAACTTCAGGCCAAGAACCAGGTGTGACTCAGTGATGAGAAGTGAGAGGAAGTCCCACCTGGGCCACGTCCATGCTGGAGTCACAGCTCAGTGGCCGGACAGCTGTGAGGTCGTTGGAGCCTAGCAAGGTGGAGATGATTCCATTCTGGTCGACCTTCCGGATCATGGTGGCATCAACAAAGTACATCAGCCCATTCTTGTCTACTGCAATACCTGAGCAAAACAAGCAGTAGGAGTGAGTCCCCCACCAAGGAGTGGGGTGTTTTGGGTGAAGGTGGGGACACCCTGCTGGGCTTTATCTTCTTGTGCCAGAGACATTCCTGGAAGGACTGGCACATTCAGAGCAGTGGCTCTCAACCTTTCCAGGTGACACCCTTTCTCATGAGCACTGTGCTGACCTCTGCAAGACTCCCAGGGTGCTGGCTGTATCGCCACCCAACTGAGGAACGAGCCTTGGGCTGCAAATGAACCAAGGCTGCACAATGAATGAATAGGGAAATAACTCTGCATCTGCTCTCTTTAAAAAAGAAGTTATTTTCCAAGCTCATTGCTTGAAAAATTATTGGTAGTAAATTACTTGAATACATCCTCCACAAACGATGAGGTTGAGAAACAAGGATTCTGATAGTCACAAACTCCCAATTCAAAATATATCCTCCAGGAAACATTCCCAATTAGGCTTGACTCCCCTCAGCACATCAGTGCCCTGGGGGAACCCCAGTGCTAGCACTCTCCTGGTCAGAGGCAGACAGCAGCTTCTATTTGGTTTGCACCTTCACCCCAGTGCCTGAACCCAAGGCTCCTCATCCTTAAGCTTCTGCTGGCTGCTTTCATGGCAGCTAAAAACCAGAACTGGGTCTTCACATGATTGGTTCTTAACCTTAAGTATCTTTAATCCTTTCCAAATAGAGATCCATTGGTTCTAAGAACCCGTCCCCCACAACCCCAGACTCTTTGAAATTATATCCATTCTTAATTGCTACCATTTATTGGACATTTGCAAAACATCCCCATATACACTATTGTCCAGGGGGGATGCCTGGGAGTGGTTGGAGGCCCGCACTTGACTCTGTTCTGCCTCCAGCCCACGCAGCAGGCTCTCTGGCTCATGGAGCTAACATCTCCTGCCTCTCCCTAACTGGCAGCAGTCAAAAATCTCCAGGAGCAATCCATCCCACTTTCCACTGGTAGCATGTGTGGGCGATTTACTTCAAACAAATACATAAATAAATGAAAACCCCACTCAATCACATGCCCAAGCCATCTACCAGTGTTAAATTATTGTAGGGAAATCTGAGCTCAGGGTTGCCAGGGCCTAGTTCAGTTCTAGTAAGGAAAAAGACAAGCGGTGGCAGGCCGTCTTGGGGCGTGCCCTGCTTCCCCCGCAGCCCTCACCTCGCGGGCTCATCAGGGTCGCATCGACTGCCTTCCCTCCGTCCCCGCAGCGGGCCTCATCGAAGGGCAAGCACTGTTCTCCAGTCCCCGCCACGACTTCCGAGTTCCCAGCCAGGTCTTTAGCTCCACTCAGAGACTTGACTCGGGAGATGCGCCGACTGTTGGTGTCAGACACGAAGAGAGAGCCGGACACAGGGTCCACTGCCAAATAGTACTTGTGTGCTGGGTTGTTGCTTTAGGAGGAGAAGCACAGAGAGAATGAGAAGGGGTCTAAGCAGCTGCCCTGCTGCATCAAGATGACAAAAATCCTAGCAGAACTCTAATAACATTTCTAGCGACTTTCACTTTAGTGAACTGGAAAGAATCTAACATAATAACCAGTGTTCCAATGCACCATGGCTCTTAGGTGCTTATAACTGGACCGCAGTTCCTCTTGCTATCTGAGAATCCACTGTGTTCCATCAGGCTACATACCACTGCTTTGCCCAGCTAGGATGGAGCATCCTGCTCTGGTCCTGCCCTGGTGCAGGTCTGTGTGCGTCAGCCTCAGGTGGGACTGAGGAACCCTTCCAGTTGAGAAGGTTCTCTCTTTAATGTATACTTCCTCGGGGCCTCCAACGTACTAGATTGTTACTTCTGGAGGACCAGAGTTCCCTAGCCTTGAGACGGGAAGCTCTCCAGAGGCACCCCCAGTCCTCAGCCTCAGATCTTCTGTTCCTCAGTGTGGATACGAATAAAGTTGCATTTTGTGTAAAGAAGTGTGATGTCTTGCTAATATCACATCCAGAATCTGAATTACTGAGGGACGAGATGCGGTTTTCAAATCTTGGGTAATGGTGAGGTCACAGGGCTACAGGCCAAGATCTGCCAGGGTGCTAGGCCACGCTAGGAGATAAGCACCTTCGTGTGAGGGATATGTATTAGGAAGGCGTTTGCCTCAGAGAAGCAGACCTCTTGCTGTGTGTGCAGCTGTCCTGTGGACTGCTGACTAGGCGACTGGGACGGGGTAAGATCTGTAGACTTGGCTGAGGACTAAGACACAGGAAACTCTATGAACTCAACTCTGATCCTGCTGGTGACCTTCGGTGAGTCCTTGGGCAGTGTTGGGTCCTAGATTCCTCATTTGGATAATGAAGAATCAGATCATGCCATTGTGCAAGTCCCTTTTAGCTCAAACCCTACAATTTCATTCTTTGCGGTTTCTGTGGCTGGTTGGAGGTTGAGACCAGAATGGGCACTCACGCTGTTCACGTAGCAGTTACTAAAATTGCTGCCTCTAGTATGCAAGCAGTGAATGCCTCTCTGCCCTCCTGCGATAGACTGGGTTTTGGTGCCACGTGCCTAAAATGAGCATAGCCCTTTTGATTTTTCCAGTTATTTTCCAATTGTAGATTGGAATTATGGGAAGAAGGGAGGGTGACGGTGATGATAGTGTTGAATGCATTTGTCCTGTAGACATTAGCTGATAGATCACTAATCAGAGGACCACCATTTGGGTTCTTCCCTGCTTTAAGGAAGAAAAGAACTATGAAGTTATTTTTAGGAGCCATTTGAGAACTGCAACCATCTTCAATTCCAGCTTCTCCTAAGGTTGCTATTAAGACACATAATTGAAGTAGAAGTCATGGCCTTTCTATTCCAGCCTAGATAATAAGTTGGCAGGAGTAGGCTCCCTGGGTTCCTTTTCTTTCCTCCCTTTCCTCTTATTTTTGGCTAGTAAGTCTTTAGAGAATATCCATATATGCAAAACAAATTAGGGCACAAAGGGAAAATTCATGCCATTTTTAAATTAGATGCTGTGCTTGGTTACTGAACGAACAGTCGTCGGTATGATCAGGCACTGCACATCTGTGCCTGTCGATGAGCAAGGTACTGAACTCTGGACTTTGTAGGGAGCCTGATTCAAGAGGGCTTTTCCAAATCTCTGATGCATGAACAGACACTTTAGGGGGTGGGGTCAGTTCTGCTGGGGTCCCATTCTTCCCCACAGCTTTATACTCATTCCAACCAAGATTCTTGTGGACAAGCTCGGGGAGTTGGACAGCCATGCCTCCACATCTGTGGCCATGGCACAGGTCAACTGGGCTTTGTGAGTTTGAAAGGAAGTGTCCTTCTAGGGCATTCTTTTTTACTTTGGCCTGATTGGGGTGCCTATCACCAGCCAGTTTGGGGGTACCTGAGAAGGAGGCAGAGGAGGATTCCTATACATGGCTTTTCCACTGACTTTGATGATCTTTTATGACCTGACTGCACTCTGTGTAATTTTGACCCAACATTGTGAAGAAGCCCCTTCCACGCTTCATATCAAGGAATGAGAAGCATTCCTTTGAGTATTAAAATACACTTCTTTGTTTTTTCTCTGCTTCCAAATAAAAATAAGGTCACTTTTCTTCTATTTCCATGCCACCTGAGGCAACCTGGAGTTTTCTGAACTTTGCCACGGGAAGCTCCCCAGAGCCATGTGCACATAGGTGTGTGTGTGTTGTATGCACATAGATGCAAATTGTACCAGTATGGTTTTAAATGATAACCTCAGAGCAACTGAATGACAAAGGCCATTTAGACAAAAAGTACTTGGTCTACACCTTTCTTACCACTCTAAAGGGACTTAACCCCATGAAAATTTCCAGTGCCTCTGACTTGGACTCTTTCTGACCAGCAGATTGGCAATTAACTTGTTTTTTTTTTTTTTAAATGACCATATATCCAGGGGAGAAAAATCATTAATGAGTTGAAAATGAGTTTTTGACCTGTTTCCAGTTCATTAAAGCTTTTGTGAACCCAGTCCAGCATTTACAAAAGCCAGAAGTTTGCCTCAACTGTTTAGCCCCATTACGGACAGCACCAAGCAGTCGGGATAGAAGTTCGCTGAGGGTTCATTATCTTGCCCTTGCATCTCCCGGAAATTCTAATTACTGTCAGCTTATTTGGTTGTTTTTTTGACTGCGTTTCATAATTGCTACAGCTTATCATATCCACAACACACAATTAGCACATAAAAAAGTTACTCTATTTGGTACATAAAAATATACAACGTTACACAGGAAGCACAAAACAAAAAGCAGACACAGGGAAGCAAACGAACCATATCAAATTATAGGGGAAAGAGTTCTTCATCTTACCTATGTTTAAACTCTTTATTTCTTTATAGAAAGGAAACAGAAGGAAAAAGAATAGTTAGCTGAAGAATTATTGATAAAGCAAACATAACATTTTAGTTTCTTGTACAAAGGGACCCCCAAAAAGACAGGTTTTCTTTTTTTTCCTTTCTGGCTGACAGCTCCTGGTTCCATTACTTGGGAAGCACCCCTGATTTGGGACTCCTCCTGGCCACTGGAAAATCTAGATAAGACGGCTTGAATTCTCTGACCAGCAAGGTGGCTGTCATGTGACACAGGTGACAGAGGTTTCTGGCTAATGAAAGGGAGGTAAACAGGTTGCCTATTGATTGAGAATGGCTGCTGGGAGGGCAGGAGTAGAAGGATTCTGGAGCCAAATTTAAGCTCAGCTGCAAAGAGTGCTCTGACTCATTCGTAACATCTGCCCTGGGTGTGAGGGGAAGCCTAGAGACATATGCACCGTCTACTCGCCATCAGTGCATTACAGGGTAGAGTCTGCAACACCCAAGAGAAAGCCCCTGTCCACGTCCAGGGGCAGTTCGGCAAACACTGTTGTACCCTGATGGTCTCAACCATTTACTGTCTCTGGTCCATGCCACCTTCCCTCTCTTCATCTCACTTACATGTATGGGACCCCAAGTATGCATTCTTTCTTGCAGAGAACACCCACAAATGAAATTTATAAGCAATAATATCTCATAATTGGAGCCAAAGCCTCCAGTTACCATTCCTTTTTAGAAAACTAGTGTAAAGTTTTGCTGTTTTTTTAAGAACAAAAATATATCTCAATCTCAACAGAAAGTGGCTGAAAGTTAACAACATTAGGGAAAAGAGGAGAGATGCTAGGGTCTCAAGTAAAGACAACTGCTCCCCATTCCTGAGGCTTCTAGGTCAAGATGGAAAGAGCCCCTGAGCCCTCTCTCCCTCCTGGCTGAGGGAGGAAGCTTCAGGGAAGGAACAAAGAAGGTTTAATGCTCTGACTCCTGTTTAGGTGCAGCTCAGGACTCTGCCAGGGGCCATCATTAGCAGTGGGTTTGCACAGGGATTACATTTTTATATTTTATTCCAATGCGTTAGTTTTTGGAAAAAAAAAAGTTAATTAAATGATGCTGATAACTCCTGAGCTCTGACTGACATAGTGCAATTTAAGATTCATTCTGCAAAGCCTGGTGCGTCGGGGTGGCAGCCGGGAATTCTCGCGTCTATTTTATATTGCTTAATGAAAGTGAAATGTTATCTGCCACCAGTGGTAGTCATATTTGGCTCTTAATTATTGCAATATCAATTCCACTTTTTTTAGTCAAGATTTTGTGAAAAGAGTGGATGGGATTTGGGTCTGCAGACTTGACCTACTTCTTTCCTAAGTATAGCTACTTTAAGTTGATTAATATAATAGCGTTGTTGGGGGAAGGAGAAGGGCAGGGGTGGGGGACCAAGTCATGGAGAATGCAGAGTCCGAATGATCATAGTGGGTATGAAGGTTGCAGAAAAGCTGAAGTTGCCACTATGCCAGGGCTATCAGCAAGGTGGGTGCTTAGCAGGCAACAGACCAAAGTAATATCATCACTGAGTCAGGCTAGGTAGATAAGCAAAGGCGCCCTGCTGACAAGGGACAGGCCTGGGCTTTGTGTCCATGGTTTCAATAACACCAACCCTCTAGGCATACCCTTCAAGGAGAAAGTGGTCTCAGATTCAAGAATTCCAGTGAATTGGCTCTTCATGCTGTGGAGTCTCAATGACTCTTCCGCAAAGCTTCAGGGTCTCTCCAAACATTCTCACTCACCTTGCAGAGCTCTCACGAGGCTGTCTTGTGATTTATGTGTGTGTGCTTGTCCTCCTCACTTTGACATGAATGGAAGTGAGTATGTACATATGGGTATGACTTAATCATTGCCATACTGCTAACTCTTAGCAGAGAAGCCCTGGAGAGAGTAAGGGCTGGGAAAATTGGGTCTGAGTGACAGATAGAAGGAATGAGGCTGCTTCCTTTGTGCAGGGCAGACCCTACCTTGGACAAATCCCAGTCCCTCATGTTCTGCTCAGAATCACAAGGCTGCAGTCAGTGATTGTCTCTTTCCACTCCAACTCCCTCTGTGCCACACAATAGGGTGGGGTTGGGGTGGCCACATTTTTTGTTTGTTTTAGTTCTAACAAAGGAGAAGTGAGTTTGGATACATTTAGTCTAGTTTTAGGGGGATGGGCTTATGCGTAGTCCTTTGACCGTCTAGTTAGATCACTGCTAGCTGTGCTGGGGCAGGGATGGCTCCCAGCAGGGCTTGTGTCTTGTGCTGGTTCACCCACATCATCACAGGAAGTGGACTGCCTAGTGTGGAAGTCATATTTCACTAGTGCCAGAACACTGATGACAAACTGGTTAATGAGTGTTGAGTCGAAGAGTATTTTGATTATTCACTGTACAAGAAAATCTGAAATACCACATAAGATTGATAAAGCTTTTCCCAAAATTTACAACTCTAACAATTTCTTTACATCACCAATAATCAATTGGGAACATGAAAGATGGTTTTCTAACTTATCAATTATCTGTAACAAGTATTTTGACCATCTGTACTAGAGGAAAGACTATCTCTTTATTCTTTCCATAGATAATAACATTACAAACTGATCGTCACATTAAAAGACAATCAAAGGGGATGCAGCCAACAAGTATAGAAAAACAAATTATCATGGAAGCTTAGTAGTAGTTATTTAATACAAAATTTTAGGTTTTCTTCTGGATTTTGTAAAGTTTGCATTAACTGCTTTTTAAAATTTGCAATTTGTTTTGGTTTCTTTTCTTACCCTAATTAATATTCATTTCATCCCTAAATTGCATAAGATTCAGGCCCCATAAAACCTGGATCTGCCTTTGGTAAAAGAGCTTTGAAAAGAGTGTTGATAACTGCCTGAAATTTTATGGGGCTATTGTTGTTACTGTTATTCTGGGTAGGGTGCTGTGTCATGTTTTGATCCCTGAACTCCATGGGTATGCCATGACCACAAAGGGAAGGCATTGGCTCTCTAACTGGAACCACATATTCCTCCTTAACTGGCACCTCTGCTGGCATCAAGCAGGGTCTGTCCTGGTTGAAGCTCTCAGGCAAAGCTCATTGTTGGTGAGGCTACCTTCCGGTTTCTGCCGCCCTGCCCTCCTTCCTAGGCTCCCACCTTCCTCCGTCTCTCACCTTTCCAGCACTAACACATCTGGGCTGAATCCCTTCTTGGAAGATTTGCCTTCTTGCAATGATGACATTGACCCAACCCAAAACCACCATCAAAATCTCAGCATCAGCAAGTGTTTTAGTTGGAAAACAGCATATTTAAAATTATAATTTTATATATGGAAAATGAAAAAAAGATGTAGAATTTCAAACATTATGGGAAGCGTGAGATTCTTAGGTTTATTAATAGGGACAAGTTAAGAAAAGGCAGGGAGACACTGTCCCATTCCTTTGAATTCTGTACCTTTTATTGAGGTCTAACTGCTCAGATAATCTCAAACTAGAGAGGAAGGAAAGACTTTCCTATGACAGAAATTCACCCTAGATGTTAATGGCTGACAAATTTACTCCACAGGGCTTGCATTTTTCCAAGGACTATCTAGAAAGAGTGATAGTTATAGTTAGAAGGAAAACAGGCTACTGAAGGTGGAACATCAGGCTTCCCTGGGAAGTGGGTGCTGAGAATGTCTGGAATGCTGGTGGGATTAGAGCACACAGGTAGGTGATGACCATTTTACCAAAGAAGAAGGCTTTTTCTAGCATTAGAAGCTTTCCAAGGGTCTGGAACTCTGCTCCTGCATGCTTTGGACAGGCAGGGGAAGGAGGAAAGAAGGGGGATCAAAGAACCGTGGTAACATTTAAACGGATTTCTGATTCTGAGGCTCAGCTCCAGGGTGGGTAAATGAGATAGGGATGGGCACCGAATCCTGAGACTGAATCATTCAGCTGCCAACTCACAATGGAGAAAAGACATAAGCAAGACAGGTCTTTTCCTCCCTCCTGGCTCCCTTTGCTGGTTACTGTTTTGAAGAGAAGGGATTGACAGCCCTTTGTTTTCAGGTACGTAGTGGGAAGAAAAGAAAAATCAAACCAGTGTTCTTGTAAAAGCTTCACTTCTAATCGTCTCTGGATACCTGGCTGATGAAAGCAAGAACAAGTCCAAAGGCAGTTAAAAAAGAAAAAAAAAACCACACAGCTGTTAAGGGAAATCAGTAGTTACGCTCCTCTCTCTCGCTGTCCTCAGTGTTACCATGTGGCCATGGCATGGCCCTCTCCGCGTGGGCCCTTAGCTTGCACTGCTGACGCCGTGGCCTCGACAACTTGGGGGACGTGGAATCAAGGGTAGATTCCAACAACAGAGAGGATGCTGGTCTGTGTCGCCTTTAACTCAAGCGATGGGTGTGGAGCTCCTGGCACGGACCAGGCTCTGCTTAGGCCTCAAGGGGCAGACAGGCCAAAGGTGCCTGATACACTTGCGTTCGTTCACATGCTGAGGCCCTAAAACCGTACACATAATACACCAAAACACATGGCAGTTAGAGTTAAGTGACCCCGAGGAGGGCGAGAGTGATTTCTGCTAAGGTGACCCGGCTTCATGGAAGAGGGGCCTTCACACTGAGCCTTAAAGATGGACACGGTGAGGTAGATTAGGTAGAGTAAGTATTTTAAGTGGAGTGAGCAGCACGAGTCAAGGTCTGGAGGGGGCCATGTAGCAGGCAAGAGCTGACCCGGCTCTGAGCAGGACGAGCGTGACGAAGAAGGGACAGATGTGGAGGGCTACAAATGCCAGATCAAAAAATGTGGCCCTTATGGAAGGCCACAGTGCTACTGCTACCCCTTCCCTGGCCCTTCCCATGGGCCCCCGAATGCCTGGGGAGAAGATGACTGTCCTAGGATGAAAAAGGAAATGAACATCTTGGGAAGGGGACCTCGAGGAAAGGTGGTTTGTCTGATTATCAGTGTGACAGCTTGGGGATTATCTGGTCCCCTCCACTTGCCTCCTTCTTCCTCTCATTGTCCAGTTTTTGGTTATTACACCATCTTAATCCACCCCGTGGCTTCTCCCTGTGTGATTCGTGATGACTGCTTCTTGGTCTTCTGGAAGGCTCAGCGGGAGCGCCTCTTCCTTGCCCAGATGCCCGCCCTCTCACTCGGAATGGTGCTCCTCGGTCCTGGCTTTCGCCCCCGTCTGGACCCCCAACACCCAGGCACAGGCTTTGCTCACTGTCACGCTCGGTGAAGGCCACTGAACCGCTGAGGCTGCAGCCTTCCTGGCGGGGGCTTCCTCCTTTCTATTTACCCTTCTCAGGGTCTGGTAGAACTCAGCTCCCAAGACTAGGCAGCAGAACGTGCTGGTGGTCAGATTACTGATATCTCTCCCAGAAGGGGCCTCAGAGACACAAACAGAAGCCGCCACAGGCCGCTGCACAAGTACCTCGCCTGGCAGCTGAGGCTGCTTCCGAAGGCACCACCAGCCACGAAGTTACTCCGGTCAACATCGAAGGCATCACCATGATTCTTCTCTCTCTCTCTCTTTTTCCCCGCATCCCTATAGTCTATTCTCCACAGAGTAGCCAGAATCATCTTTTAAAAATGCAAATCGGATCATGTCATCTCCACCCCACTTCCTACTTCAAACGCCAATGGCTGTCCATTGCAATAAGAATACAGTTTTACACTTTCCAACATGGATGGTGTGACCCTGAAGCCTCTGTCCCCTACCTACCTCTCTGACCTCCTCCTAGATGGTTTTCCCATGAGCTCACCACCCTCCAACCACACTGGACTTCTATCAATCCCTTAAACCAGGTTATTGCTCCTATCAGGGCTTTTGCACAACTCTTCTCTGACTGGAACACTTCTCCCCAGACCTCCATGTGGCTGACCTCACCATTCAGGGCCCCATCTCCATGTCACCTAAGAAGAGAGGTTTTGCTATGACTCTGTCTTGTGAGGCTTCCTAACCCTCTTTCCACCAACCATAGTTCTTATCCTGTTAGATTTTACTTAAAGCATTTGATGCTACTTGAAGTCATTATTTTTTATTTGTCCACACAATTTATTTGAAGTTCCCTATCAGACCACAAACGCAACAACTAGGGCTTGGCTTATCCCCACAGTTTTCTTTTCCTTAGCCAAACGGTTCCTGGCACATAGTATGCATTCACCAAGTATTTGCTGAATGACATTTCTCTCTCTTACAGACCTACAGATCCTTTGCTAGGTTTGAGGGCCTGAAGTCAACGTTCCTGGTAAGAGAGTTTCCAAGAGCTTCTGTCCAGCACAGAGGAGTCTGAACTTCAGACCTAGTAACAAGCAATGGCCAGGAGGAATCTACTGGGGGATGGCCAGAAGTTACACAGCAAGGCCTACACAGTAATTCTAAGTCAAACCCTAGTGAATGTGCAAAGGTTCCGATAACTTAGATCCAGCACACAGAGTACTTAATATAAGCATTTGAATTGGTAAAGGAACATTATTGGCTCTCATTTTTTGATGTGCTTCTCCAGAGCTTGTCAAAGATGAAAGACACCTCGTTTCTTCTCCTCCAGACTTACTGAATCAGTGCCTATGAGCTGGGCTACAGGCATCTGTATTTTTAAGAAGTATCAATAGAAATGACAAATGAACCAACAGCTCAAAGTAATGGTTCTTTCACTGTTTGGTAGGCATTGGATTTATGTGTTTAGATTTTACAAAATATGGCTACCAGGTCCCACCCTAAAGCACCATGACCTAAAGCTTTCAATCTTGTTTGTAAGTCAGGCACTGGCCATCATAACAAATATGTGTGTGGTATCTTACAGATACGTAAAACATTTCCCCAAACCATTACTTGATTCTGGGCCTGGGTGTGAGACCTCAGCCCATCACACGGGATCTATATTCCCTGGAGAACCCCAACTGTGGCCACCATTTACCCAGTGAAGCTTTGTAGCAATGGGAGCTGAGAGGGTTTTCTGTGCAGCCACTTACCGTAACTCCAAGATGCTGGTCACGTTTCGAGAGGGGAAGATGCGCCGGATGTAATTGAAGTCACCAACAAAGAGGCTGCCATCGGTTCCCACAGCCAGAGCTACCGGGGCCAGCAGCTTGTTGCCTTCAGCCAGGCCAGTGCAGCTGGGACAGGAAATGCTCCGGCGGCGGCCGTTGCCCATGATGCTGGTGATGATGGCAGGCTGCTGAGCCAGGAACTGGTTCTCCCCGGTGCCCTTGTGCAGGATTCCTGGGGAGCAGAAGTGGGCGTGGTTACTGCAGCCCTCTGGGGAGCACACATCTGTTGGCCTACTGAGGATGAAGGGAAGTGACAGGGGGAAGAGAAACTGCAGGAAACATTGACCTTTGGAAGAGCACCCCAATTTCCTCATGAGGCTGAGAGAGCTGTAATGGGCTGGGCAAACCCCAGGGCTTCGGTGTTGGGTAGGGATTATTGAGGAATTGTGAGGTACACTAAGGCAGATGGTTTGGGAAAAGCAGTCCAACAGTCTTTGGCATTTAAATGGAGAAGGTGGGAAAACCTTCAATATTCTGGACATTTGATGAAAGATGGCTAAGGGAAGGAGAGGGGCTACTACTTAAGTGTCAAGGCTGGAAAGAAGGTTTCCGAGGAGAGCCTAGGCTGTATTTGGGAAAGGAAATGCGCTCACATACCACTTTTAACATTGAGGATGTGATGTTTATCCAGGGACCAACCGCCGAGGTTAGAAGGATCCAACTCAAATCCCTGAAGGAGGGCTGTTCTTTTCTCCCACAGGATTAGACTGGGGCAGGTCTCATATTCAAACCCAACAGACACTGAAAAACAAAAGGGGGTGGGCAGAGCAGGAGACAAGAGAGTTTACTTGATTGCTCCACAGTTCTCCAGGAGGAAAAAGAAACTTTCATGTGTTCGAGGTAATAGAGATTCTGTTTCAAAAACTCATGAAGGAGGCAGGCTGATTGCTTTTCTCCTTGTGATTCCACACAATATTAAATTCAGATTTCAAGCTGAACTCAACTTTGAAACTTTACACAGTAGTACTCTGTGGGGATGGAAAGACCTTTTCAATGAACAGCTGGTTTTCAAAAATGACCCCAATGACGTGGAGGAGATGAATCATTTAAAAATTGAATACAGCTCTTCTTTGGAGATGCAAAGGAGGCTATTTCTCAGCCTGCTGTTCATGGCATGCACTTATTCTATTTTGTGTGATTTATTTTTGCTTACTTGGAGAAAGGGCTATGGAACTTTTGTGGCTCATTTATAAGGAGATTCTGGAGGCAACAGTTTGTATAAGTCAAGGCATTTTGCACGTTCACTCAGAATTCCAGAGAGTGCTTGGTAAGGCCGGCCTGGGGAGACAGCCTGCCAATTATGTGGCAATTCAGTGAAGAAGAGAATACACACACACACACACACACACACACACACACACACACAACCTGTAAAAATCTGGCATTTGCCACATGGACAAATGGGACAAAGAACTTTTGTTAACTGTGCTCCTGCTCATCCTTCTTTGTGGCTCCATTTTCCCCAAGTGTAAAACAGACCAAGTGAATCCTCATTTCTCAGAGACGTGGGTAAGGACAGATGAGAGAAAATGCTGAGATGCTGTACAGTTTTAATTGGAACATTGCTTTAGAAGTATGAGGCATTGTTATTATTGCTGCTCCTATGACAATAAATTCTTAGCTGCGTGTATCACCTTTGGGGATTCTCCACAGCATCTTTTAAATTCTGAGACACAGAAGTACCAACATGAATGGAAGATACATTTTATCTTTAAAAAACCCCCTATATTTCCTAGCTTGTCCTCTGAAAATTCCAAGAGACAGTGACCAACCCAGTAGCAAAGAGAATTGCTAGTGCCTGGCTTGTGGCTTTGAAATATTATTTCTCATTAAAAGGAATCAGGTCTCCTTGAAGAAATGGCTGGAGTAAGAAATGAACAAGATGAGACAAGGCTATTTTATCATACCAGATAGCAGGGAAGGAGTCCAAATATTCTAGGGTTATGTTGAAAGAATTTAGGGGTCAGCTTGAAGAGGCTTGCACTGACCAAAGGTGGGACAATTTGATCATTAAAGATAACAACTTCAATGGACTGAAACAGATACATTTCATTCTATGAATTCATAATGGTATTTAAAAACATCAATTTGACACCAACTTATTATATTGAAGAATAGTAAATAAGGGGAAAGAATTAAGCATTTATCCTTTCTTTTTTAGTTGAACTGTACCTCAAAAAGCCAAGTAGTTAATGAGAATGTATCTCTATATAAATATAGTCCAGCTAAGAAATGAAGAAACAATGATAGAATTAAAGTGTCATTTTACAGTCCCTAATAACCTAATGGATCTAGGCAATGAGCATCAATGGCTGCTGAAATCACCAAAGTGTAGACAGGTTGATGTTAGGTGCCTCCTGACAGAAGCAGACAGCACCAGCTAACAAGTTGTTTTGCCCAAAAAAAAGTCAAGGAATAAAATACCTAGGAATAAATTTAACCAGGGAGGTGAAATATCTGTGTACTTAAAACTATAAGACATTGATGAAAGATATTGAAGATGACACAAATGAATGGGAAGTTCTTCTGTGCTCATTGATAGGAAGATTTAATATAGTTAAAATGTCTATATTGCTCAAATTGATCTACAGATTCAATGCAATCTCTACCAAAATTCCAATGGCATCTTTCTCAGAATTAGAACAAACAATTCTAAAATTTGCATGGAACCACAGAAGACTTCAAATAGCCAAAGCAATCTTGATAAAGAAGAATAAACCTGGAGGCATTATGTTCTCTGAATTCAAACTATAGTACAAGGCTATAGTAACCCAAACAGTATGTTACTGGCATAAAAATAGACATATAAATCAGAACAGAACAGAGGGCTCAGAAATAAACCCACACATATATGGTGAGTTAATTTACAACAAAGGAGCCAAGAACATACAATAGGGAACAGAACAGACAGTCTCTTCAATAATAGTGTTGGGAAAACTGGATGACCACATGCAAAATACAAAAGAATGAACTGTACCAGTATCTTACACCACACACAGAACTTAACTCAAAATGGATTAAAGACTTGAATATAAGACCTGAATCCATAAAACTTCAGAAGAAAACATAAGCAGTAAGCTCCTTGACATCAGTTTTGGTGATTTTTGGTTTCGACACCAAAAGCAAAGGCAATAAAAGCAAAAATAAACAATTGAGACTACATCAACCTAAAAAGCTTAGGCAGTAAAGGAAACCATCAATGAAATGAAAAGGCAACCTACTGAATGGGAGAAAATATTTGCAAATGATATGTCTGATAAGGGTTTAATATCCATAATATATAAAGAGCTCACAAGTCAAAAGCAAAAAAACCAAAAAAACAAACAATCTGATTTAAAAATAGGCAGAAGATCTGCAAAGACATTTTACCAAATAAGGCATACAGGTAGCCAATAGGTACATGAAAAGAGGCTTGATAGCATGAAATCATCAGGGAAATGCCAATCAAAACTACAATGAGATATCACCTCACACTGTTAGAATAGCTATTATCAACAAGACAAGAAATAACAAACAAAATCCCTGATTCAAACAGATATATGCATCCCTATGTTTATTGCTACATTATTTACAGTAGTCAAGATATGGAAGCAACCAAAGCATCCATCAATAAATGAATGGATATAGAAGAAGTGGTATTTATACACAATGGAATATTATTCAGCCATAAAAAGAAAGAAATCATGCCATTTTTGACAACATGGATGGACTTAGAGGGTATTATGCTAAATTAAATAAGCCATGTGGAGAAAGACAAATACCATGTGATTTCACTTACCTGTAGCATCTAAAAACAAACAAAACAAAATGAACAAAATAGCAGTAGACTCATAGACAGTGAGAAGTGGCTGGTGGTTACCATGAGGAAAAGGTTGGGATGGGTAGTTGAGGGGGATAGAGGGGCACAAAAATTCTCAATCAATATAAGTTGGCCACTGGGATGGTAGTACAGCATGGAGGGTATAGCCAATGATTCTATAACATCTTCCTCTGTTGACAGATAGTAGCTGCACTACGGGGTGAGGATTTAATAATGTGGATAACTGTTGAGCCACTGTGTTGTATACTTGAAACTAATATAAGATTGTATGTCAAGTATACTTCAAAAAAAAAAAGACAAGAAATAACAAGTGTTGGCAAGGATGTGGAGAAAAGGGAACTCTTGTGCACTGGAGATAGGAATGTAGATTGGTGCAGACTCTGTGGCAGACAATATGGACATTACTCAAAAAATTAAAAAGATAACTAGCATATGATCCAGCAATTCTGCTTTTGGGTATTCATCTAATAAAATGCAAACACTAACTTGAAAAGATATATGCATCCTACGTTCACTGCAGCAGCATTCACAATAGCCAAGATATGAAGACAACCTGAGTGTCCATCAATGGATGAACTGATGAAGAAGATGTGTGTGTGTACAGATATATTCTTATATACGTACATGTATGTGTGTATATGCATGTATACACATACACACAATGGAATATTATTTAGCCATGAAAAAGAACAAAATCTTGCCATTTGTGACAACATGACCTTGAAGGTGTTATGCTCAGTGAAGTAAGTCTTACAGAGAAGGACAAATTTCTTATGATCACTTATATAAGGAACCTAAAAGCAGTAGCAAACAGCCCAATTTGCAGACACAGAACAGACTGGCGGCTGCCAGACGTGGGGAGTTGGGGGGTGAGTGAAATGGCTAAAGGGGATTGAAAGGCACAAACTTCCAGTTGTAAATAAGTCAGTCCTGGGGATGTAATGTACAGCACAGGAGTTATAGTCAATAACCTTGTATGGTATATTTGAAAGTTGCTCAGAGAATAAATCTTAAGAGTTCTCATCACAAGAAAAAAAACTGTGACTATGTATGGTGATAGATGTTAACTAGACTTACGGTGATAAGTCATTTCACTATATATATAAATATTGAATCATTATGTTGTACAACATAATATAATGTTGTATGTCAATTGTTACTTAAAAAAAGTATATATAGATTAAAAAAAAAATCAAACCTGGACATGAGAAAGCCTCAAGATATCAAACAGGGGAATATGTTAAACAGCCATATATATGCAATCAGAAAACAAACCAGACTATGGGAAATCCTATAAGTAAAAACACAATTTCTTCCATAAATAAATAATAAAACTTAAAAGAGCTAGAGATGAAAGGGAAAACAGTTAAGTCAATCAGTTGCAAAGGTGGATCTTATTTGCATTCTGATTTAAAGTACTAACATTTTATGATATTCATGAGATTCAAATATTAAATAATGGGCTATTTGATATTAAGAAATTACTGTTTTTTGGTGATGACATTGTTATGATTTTAAGTATTTTTTAGACATTCTGAAATATTACAGATGAAATGGTGTGATGTATGTGACTTGCTACAGAAAAATATGGAAAGCAGGTGAGTGGATGAGGGTATGTGGAAAGAATGATTTTCATCACGACTGATAATGGTAGAAGTTAGAGTAAATGGGGGTACATTATAATATTTAGTTTACTTTCTGATGTTGGCTATCATTTTGATATTGGCTAAAACCTGATATATATATAGATTAGCTACAGTTCATATTAAATGCACTACTTACTCCAATAACTTATTACTATCTTTATTAAGTTACTAAACTCCACTTGCTGATGGAAGAGGCCGTATCCTGAGCATGTTAACCTGCTAGATGCATGGCTTTAGGCATCTTACCCTCTCCATCCTGTCCCATCTGCGCAGTGGGGACTATGAGAATGCCTACTTGATAGCGTTATTGAGCAATTACCTAATACAAAAAATTTAGCACAACAGTCTGCACAAAAGGAGGGTCTCTGATAAACACTGGCTGCCAGTTCCAGGGACAAGTTCTGAGTTTGCTGGTTTCTTACTTTGGTAACTTACTACGATTCTTGAAAATCATAAGCCTACTGGTGAAGAGAATACAGGATTCTGGATTTTAACTATTCCCAGGCAGCTTTCTATGAGGAGGAAAATACATTGGGTAGGTTGATATTAATCTACAGCTCACACTTCTATAGCTTTTCTTCTTCCTCCCTAATTATAACCCTTTAGTAGAATTCGTGTCTCATATAGAAAATTACCGAGTATCATAATTCTTCCAAGTGGTAAAGATACCTCAAGACAAATGCTGGGCATAGAAGCTACAGGGCATAAATATGCAAAGAAATAAAAAGCTAACCATTTCAAACAATAAGGCTTCCCTCTCACTTACCAACTTTACATTTCCCTGTATGGCCCCGGAAGATGACTGGTTAGCCAGAGACGGGTAAGATTCCTCAAGGGAGGAACAACCTAAGATAGGCACAGTCGCAGGGGGGCCATCAGGTGAGAAATTGGGGATCAACAGAGGTGAGGCTTAGAATCTCACCCCTCCTGTTTTGAGAGAAATCTTCTGCATCCGTGGATGTTTTGTTGCCCTGGTCTAGCTTGGATTAATACTTAGTCTATAGGCACACACCTGATCATCTACATTTGCCCTCTTACAGCACTAAATTATGTTTTCTACCTTTATCTTGCATCTACCTACCACTTCAGCATTTTATTAAAAAAAAATAATAATAATAAGGGAGAAATGTGGGATTCACATATAAATCAAGTATAAAAATCAAACGAATAATCATATCTGACTTGATTGTTTATAGTTCATGATGCGTGATCAAAACTGAAAGTTTCTGTGATGACTGCCCTTGCACTGTTCACCATGTAAGAACTTATTCACTATGTAAGAACTTGTTCACCATGTAAGAACTTGTTCGTTATGCTTCAGAAGATTGGAGACTGTTGAGAATTAGGCTTGGGGTTGATTAATGATTGTGCATTGACTCCCCTATACAGAATTTTATTGTTGTTAACAACCATTTGATCAATAAATATGAGAGATGCCCTCTCAAAAAAAAAAAATCTACAGCTCACAACTCCTCAGACTCATAAATGTAGGACCCTCCTCTTATGGTGGTTTTTCCTAAGTGGGAATTGTGTTTCCCTCAAAGGCAAAGCCTGAAATGTAGCATGTGGCTTTCAATCCCCTCTAGCTCCACTTTCTGAATCTCATGGTACACTCTGTGCCATTTGCCAGTGCTCTCTGTGGCACATGAGCTAGCCCCTGCCCACCTCTCTCCCTTTTCTCAAATATGCTCCTTCTTCACTACATTCCAGCCACACTGGCCTTCTCTTTGTCCTTCAAACACACCTCACTTTTCTCACTTTTTCTGCCAGGAAAAGAATGTTCTTTTCCTGACTCCCACATGGCTCCTTCTTGTCATTCAAGTCTTTGCTTAAATGTCACCTGCTGAGGAACCTTCTCTGAATGCCCACCCACAGTTGCCCCTCCTCCCTATCATTTTTTAACATTTTCATGTTAGCACTTATCACTGCTTAGTATTTTCTTGTCCAGTCTGTGTTTATTATCTAGATTCCTCACCAGAACAGAAGGTTCATGGAAGAGGACTCTTGTCTATCTTATTGGCCACTGCATTTCTATCTACTAGAATAGTATTTAGCACCTCCTAGGAACTCAATAAATACTGGTCAAATTAGTGCATGGCTAAGTCTAAAAAATCAATAAGGGGTCAAAACTGAAACATACCAACAGCATCAGAGAGTCCATAAACCCTTTGGCCGTATGCATCCGTCTTGTCCCATATGAAGGTGTAGGCGAGGTTGGGAGAGGCCTGGAATGATTTCTGGAAGAGATGTCCCTCTACAGCTACCATCAGATGGACCTTGATCAGGTTCAGGGGCACCGTGGACTGGGTCATGGTGATCTTCAGCAGGGACTTGTAGCCTGCAGTCCTGGAGCTCAGGTAGCGAAGCTTCACATTGGAGCCAGGGAGTTCAATTTCTTCATGAAGAACCTGGAGAGGAAACACATGGTGGCCACGCTGCATCAGCTGCTCCCCGGCAGGTGGGCTGTTCACCCCAACGCTGCTTGTTGGCACCCTCATGGAAGCATCACGCCTTATGTGGGGTACAAGAACCATTTCCCATGACCGAGAAAAAAAATAAAAACAACAACCAAAACTTTATCCTACACCATGGAGTGAAGGGGCTGAGGTTATGATTTTTGGATTAATAATTATTCCTGGTCACTGTTGTGTTTCTTTTTAAAAACCACACTGCTGGCAAAAGATGTAAATAAGAACAGCAGGCTTTATAGCTAGCTGCATGCAAGGAGGCCACGAGAGGCTGTAATTATATGAACCTGCAACTTCCACTGACAATTGGTATAAAGCAACAGGGAGGCAATAATGTAATATGCCCTCTGTTGTAACACCGATGTAGATCATTAAAGTGCCTCTTATCATGTATCTCTGTGACTAACAGGAATAAAAAGCAATTTGGAGGTGGGTTGCACATATGTATATTGTTTTTATTTTATTAAAAGCTCCAGTGACTGCCAAACTGCAACAACTATCTGGAAACATCTGGAATGTCCAGGAGAAATTCAGTTTTCTCTACAGCGACTACAAATTTTATTGTGTTTCTCCTTTTTGTCTCTCCCCCTTAATATTAGTTTCTGGCTTCTCAGGGAGGGAGACTGGTGGGAGGGAGCTGGTTGACCAGTTTGGAGGGGCCTGCTTAGGGACCCCCCTTCCTACCTGGGTCTCAGGCACGATGGGATTCTGCGCAGGGGCAGCACTGAAGAAGGTGGACAGCGGGGAGGCGATGATGATGGGATCTGGCCGGAGAAAGCCACTCAGGTCACAGCTGGGGATGGAGTTCTCCTCGGTCTTCATCACCAGGGTGTCCGTGGCATAAAAGCTATTCCACGGCAGCCACACGGTGCGCTCCTGGCTCATGAATGGGGCTCGCTCGAAGTGCAGGGTCAAGGAGGCGCCCCCGTTCGCGATCAAGTCAAACCTGGAGGGGGCAAGCGGGCTCACTGAGAAGTGAACACACCTTCAGACAAGGCAGGTGCTCTGACCTCCACACCTGGGGGCAGAGGCAGGTGCAGAGCACGCAGGAGGACGGGAGCTTGGGAAGCACGGGGGCTGAGTAACCCAAACTCCACCACTTACTAGTTGTGCGGCTTTGGGCAAGTTACCAACCCTCTCTGGACCCCAGTTTTTCATCTGTGAAGTGAGAACAATTCTATTGACTTTACAGTGTGCCTGAGAGAACG
The DNA here is from genome assembly GCF_030020395.1 of Manis pentadactyla. Taxonomy (NCBI): domain Eukaryota; kingdom Metazoa; phylum Chordata; class Mammalia; order Pholidota; family Manidae; genus Manis; species Manis pentadactyla. The sequence continues at coordinate 42,150,574 of NC_080020.1, read as the reverse complement.
AAATGTCCTGATGAGTACAGAGCAGGGGGCAGCAAATGAGGCCCATGAGCTCAATCCAGCCCACCACCTGTTTCAGTAAAAAAGAAAGTTTTATTGGAATACAGCCACACCTGTTCATCTACTTATCCGCTCCAGTTATCTTTGTGCTGAAATGGTGGAGCTGAGGAGTTGTAGCAGAAACCATATGGCATGCAAAGCCTAAAAACTATGTGATCTGGCCTTTTGCTGAAAATGGTTCCCCACCCTAGTGTAAAGCTCTTAGCGTCGTGCTTGGCTAGCAGAAGAGTTCCATCAACAGTGCAGCAGTAATGTGACAAAGCTAGGACACAGGGAGGGGCTCATTAAAATTTTCTTCTCATTGACCTGTGCTCATCCTGATTTTTGTTTCCAGTTTCATAGAAACTGTCTTTCTTTTTCTTTCTTCCTTTTTTTTTGAAGGGGGGAATACAATTGACATATAACATTGTATTAGTTTCAAGTGTACATTATGTGATATTTGTATATATTGCAAAATGATCACCACAGTAAGTCTAGTTAACATTCATCATCACATAGCTACAAATTTTTTGGGGCGATGAAAACCTTTAAGATCTACTCTCTTAGCAACTTTCAAATATATAACATGGTATTATTAACTATAGTTACCATGCTGTACATTACCTCTCCAGGATTTGTTTATTTTTTATAACTGGAAGTTTGTACCTTTTGACTACCTTCACCTATTATGCCCTATTTCTGATATTTCTGACAATCATTCTTAAACTATATTTCTGTTTGTTTCTCAAGAGCTGGATGGACATGTGTTACTAGTAAAGTAAAACAAAGGTACTTCTTTCCTAATTAACAGAATAGAAAGAGGTTGATGGAGAGATGTCTCTCAATTTTAAGCTTTACTCCTCCACCAGGATCTCAACTCTTTTAGAGCAGTGGTGTCTTTCTCACTTCAGAATTCCCAGCAGCTGGCAGAGTTCCTGGAGCACAGTAAAAACCCAATTTTGGTAACACTTTTGGTATTTTTTAAATAGACATAAAATGAACAAGCATGTAGGAAGAATTAAGATTGTCAAAATGGCCATCCTGCCTAAAGCAATCTACAGATTCAATACAATGCCTATCAAAATACCAACAGCATTTTTCAACAAACTGGAACAAATAGTTTTAAAATTCATATGGAACCACAAAAGACCCCAAATAGCCAAAGCAATCCTGAGAAGGAAGAATAAAGCAGGGGGGATCTTGCTACCCAACTTCAAGCTCTACTACAAAGCCACAGTAATCAAAACAATTTGGTACTGGCATATGAACAGACCCACAGACCAGTGGAACAGAATAGAGAGTCCAGATATTAACCCAAACATATATGATCAATTAATATATGATAAAGGAGCCATGGACATACAATGGGGAAATGACAGTCTTTTCAACAGCTGGTATTGGCAAAACTGGACAGCTACATGTAAGACAATGAAACTGGATCACTGTCTAACCCCATACACAAAAGTAAATTAGAAATGGATCAAAGACCTGAATGTAAGTCATGAAACCATAAAACTCTTAGAAAAAAACGTAGGCAAAAATCTCTTGGACATAAACATGAGCGACTTCTTCATGAACATATCTCCCTGGGTAAGGGAAACAAAAGCAAAAATGGACAAGTGGGACTACATCAAACTGAAAAACTCCTGTACAGCAAAGGACACCACCAATAGAACAAAAAGGTGTCCTACAGAGTGGGAGAATATATTCATAAATGACAGATCTGACAAAGGGTTGACATCCAAAATATATAAAGAGCTCATGCACCTCAATAAAACAAAAAGCAAATAATGCAATAAAAAAAATGGTCAGAGGAGCTGAATGGACAGTTCTCCAAAGAAGAAATTCAGATGGCCAACAGACACATGAAAAGATGCTCCACATCGCTAGTCATCAGAGAAATGCAAATTAAAACCACAATGAGATATCACCTCACACCAGTAAGGATTGCCACCATCCAAAAGACAAACAACAACAAATGTTGGTGAGGTTGTGGAGAAAGGGGAACCCTCCTACACCGCTAGTGGGAATGTAAATTAGTTCAACCACTGTGGAAAGCAGTATGGAGGTTCTTCAAAAAACTCAAAATAGAAACACCATTTGCACCCCTATGTTTACCGCAGCACTATTCACAATAGCCAAGAAATGGAAGCAACCTAAGTGTCCATCAGTAGATGAATGGATAAAGAAGATGTGGTACATATACACAATGGAATATTATTCAGCCATAAGAAATAAACAAATCCTACCATCTGCAACACCATGGATGGAGCTAGAGGGTATTATGCTCAATGAAATAAGCCAGGCGGAGAAAGACAAGTACCAAATGATTTCACTCATCTGTGGAGTATAAGAACAAAGAAAAACTGAAGGAGCAAAACAACAGAAGACTGACAGAACCCAAGAATGGACTAACAGTTACCAAAGGGAAAGGGACTGGGGAGGATGGGTGGGAAGGGAGGGATAAGCGGGTGGGGGAAGAAAGGGGGCGTTACGATTAGCATGTATAATGTGTGGGGTGGCAGAGGAGGGCTGTACAACACACAGAAGACAAGTAGTGATTCTACACATCTTACTATGCTGATGGACAGTGACTGTAATGGGGTATATGGGGGGAACTTGGTGATGGGGGGAGTCTAGTAAACATAATATTCCTCATGTAATTGTAGATTAATGATACAAAAAAAAATGAACAAGCATGTAGCTTAATATTAAGGTAAATATCATATGTATCATAAGGTACATAAATATTAAGGTAAATATCAGAGCATGCATAGTACAACAGTTTATTTATTACATTAATTTCTTTATATATTTATTTTGGCCACGCATGCTGCTGGGGATGGGTTTGTACAGAATACAAAAGAAAGTCCAATATTTTGAAGTGAAATCATTCCTAGTCGGTATGATAGAATCAAATCATCAATGCGTGTGGCACACACCACTATGTAACATATTGGGGGATTCCTTGGAGCATTCCCAAACAAATCCTGTTACTTCCATGGCTTCATAACCTGGACAAACTGAAGAATCACTGGTCCAGGAGTGTGGATAGATGATCTGGGATGTGGATTTGGGCCATCGTTATTCAGGAAATAGCTGAAAGGGATGGGGCAGCATAAGGTGAGGACACACAGCAGGCCATGGACTCAGAAATGTCCTCTTGTATTCACAGGGCTTTGCAGAGCAAGAACACTGGCTTCTAAGAAAGAACAAGGGCCGTAGTAGCTCTGCATAGTACACAGTCCCAGTCCCAGTGCTTTCAGATAATTAGATTTGGCTGCAAAATATCAGAAACTTAGTGATTATTGAGAATTTGATGTGAATCATCAGGTATCTTTTTGGGTTTCAAGGGTAGGGATATCAGGACAGGGTATGTGGGCTGGTGGTTTTTGAAATTACCTGCAAGGTTACCTTAGGACATTTGAAAATAAGGCCAGACTCTACACTAGAGAAAGGCAAGAATTACAGTTCTTACCTACATGGTACGCCCATGATTTTTCAGACTCCATTTTTATAGAAAAAGAGTCGCATCAGACTTACAGCAACAGTCTTCTCTTTCATTCGGAGTAGAATGCAATAGTTTGTGGTTTTTCTTTTTAGCCCAGGAGTGGGTGTTTTCCCCTTCCCATAGACTTTTTTTTTTTTTGTGATCTTTTTCTTTAAATTTCAACCTCATGCCCAGTGGATTAAGGAAATGACAGAGCTTTCATGTTGATGGTGGTGGTGGGGGTGCTGTATGGGTGATGTTTCCAATCAGCACATAATAGGGAAAGGTTGCCTCCTTCACACAGCAGGGTCATGGCTAAATGTATTTAATTAGACTTCTCTGATTGCACCCCACCCCGTCAAAGCAGGAGTGAAAACAACACAACTCCTGAAGCCACAGATGAAAGCAGAAGGGGGTCACCACAGGACTCCATGTCATGTGGATCCTTGTCACCCTGCACTGCCTTTGATTTAAAATAGGAGTGAATTTCTGAAAGCTACTTTTCCTTCTTTCTAGAATCCGTACTCTCAGCTACCCCCAACACACACACACACATAGAGACACACACGATTTACCTGACACAGAAAAAGGAGGATGATGGCTACTGGCAGCCCTGGATAGGTTGGCCATTGTATTTATTTTTCATTTTTGACACCATACCAAAAAGCAAAATATATCTCTGTGAGGGTCCTCATCAGGGGTCTGGCCTGGTAGGCACTCCAGTCCACAAGGGGAGAGGCCACGTGGCTTCAATCTAATAGCACCCTCTACACCTCTTTGCCTGTATCCTCAGTCCTGAGTAGGCAGAGCCCCATAAAGCTACTTACGTGCCATCTTGGCGGGTGATGGTATAGCCATATTTTGGGTACTTGACAAAAGATACATTCACACCAACCAGGGGAGTCCCATCTGTGGTTACTACTTGGCCTCGGATGAGAGAAACCAAGCTGTGAGAAAAAGAAATACAAGTCTCTGAGCCACACAGAGGAAAACAAGGGGCAAGGGGGCTGCTGAGTTCCCCTTCCACATCACCACCCCCACCCCCACCCATCTGGTTTCGAGGAGAAGACTTTCAACATTAACTTCTAGCTTCACTGGATCACACCTCACACAACTGTCTCAGTGCTGGCTTTCCTGAGGAACAGAATTAGTGACATGAGGGGTGAACTCGTGACTTGGCTGGGTCATGGTGTCCCCGGTGCACATTCCCTCTGCCCTCAGTGCTGCCTCACTTTCACCATCATTGACTTTTGCTCGGCCGGAGCTCTAGGCTGCCCCTCATCAGTCATATTTGAGCTGCCGTCTGACAGAGAGAGCATTATACTCGGGGTGAGAGCTTCCCCATCTGGTTACTCATTTCCTTTTTATTGGCTTTGGAGGAAGGCGATGTTACTCTTCTCCTCTAGGCTGGGATATGAGAGGGAATGGAGGGGAGCACACAGAGGGTTTTGTGAGACTGGGATATATACATAAATTGTTTTTTTTTTTCTGCTCTATAAGAGCAAAAATTTTCACAATTCATGACAGCCTGAGGAAAAGAGAATATTGGAGAATTTTTTCTGGTAGAACTATCTTGGATTGTGGATTTCCTTAACTATATATTTCTCTTATGCCAAATTCCTGCTTTCTTGACAGGGGAGGGTGGTAGCTGAAATACACTCAACTTCTTTCCACTGTCAGAGAAGGCTTCCCTCTCTCCAGATCATAGTAACTAGAACTTTCCAGGGAATGCCAGTATCCAGTTACCTCTGCGAAATCCCATAAAGCAATAGAGATGCCACAATATTCTACTCAAAATCCATGCAGGGAGAATACACACACCTCCTCTCATTAAATTCTCTTGACTTCGGAGGGAAATAGACTACTGAGAAGTTCCATTTTTGCACTGAGCCCCAGCCTATCAGAGAGGACTGACCCTGTATTGTTGGTCTTCAAGCCACTGGGCAATTTGGCAAAGGCAGAGAGGTTCTTGTGCTTCCGAGTTTCTTGGACACACTCCCAATTTCTGAACTAGGTAATCAAGCTGACTTGTTCTTTGCCAGAATTTTGTCCAAATTTGCTTGATTTTTGGAATGCACTTACTTCTGCAATCCGCAGTGACCCAAAAACTGGAGGGATGCTTTCTTCAAGCACCTCTTTTTATTAACAATACCCCTGACTGTTCAACTCCAACACTTTGATGATCTCAGGAGGGTTTAGACTCTTGCACTGACAGTTCTAATTGTCTGTTACTGGCTGCCTAGCAAATGAATCCCATTTTTAGCTGGTTGCAACTACAATGCTAGAGTCTTTTGAAAGTGGAAAACTAATTTATGAAAATAATTCTTCCGTTCAATTCCATTTTCTTATCTTAGTTCAGACTAAGATTTCTTTCAGGCCTTCCCAGACACTATTTTAAAATCAATGATGTGTGTAGATGACCACAAGGGTTTAGATGAGAAAACAAAATTGGGAGTATATTCCACAGTGGGCTTTTGGTCCCCTCCTTTTTAATACAACTGTTATTCTTTTAAATCACTCCTGTAGCATAAGACTTTGCAGAGCACCATAGGAATAAAAGGAGCTGGGCTGCCGATGATTTCTACCCTCTGTTTTTGTAATTCTTCATTGCTGCTGGCTTCCTATCGTTTCTAGGCAATTTGCAGAAAAGATTCAGCTAAGACATGCTATCAGTTCATTTCTATTTATGATTATTGATGTGTAACAATTATCACATTATCTAGATAGTGAGATCTGCTCTATAAATTACAGTGGTGGAGTCAAGGCATTTTGGTTATTTTTGTACACCATTATCTAGGGGAAACGCCTTCTAAAATGTCTTGAGTTAAGTTCTTTTTTTACTCCTAGTTTTGTCCTTCATTTTCTGTCCTACAATAATGCACTGAGAATTCACATGCTTGATGAACTTCAGCCTATGTCTTGGAGTAACATTCGTGTTTCTGAATTATGTATCCATGCTGATGTGCTGACGCGTGGCTCATTTAGGTGGTGTGATCTACTGCTGCCTCCAAAGCTTCAGAGGAGCCTTCTTTAAAGCAAGCATCTTTGCTCAGATCTCTGGGGCTGGTGTAGTCCACCACATATTTTGGAGTCCTGGCCTGCTCCCCTGTATCTTGGCTCTAGCTTAAGGCGCCCTCTGGAGGTGGTAATTATTGTTGAGGAGGATATGACTGAATTTTAAGGGACGAAAATATGAAAAGGAAACTATCAGGAAGTTACTGGATTTAGGGTAGAAATAATGAAGCATTAATAGGAAGCTGAACATGGCACAGGCCTTCAAAAGATGCATTTATAGTATAAGCAAGTTGTATGCCAACCCCTCTGGGAAGCTCATGCAAGGGCCAGTCATGAGTCTCTGGCAATAGGAAATATGTTAATAATAAAAAGGTAACACACCTGCAGAATCCTTGTCCCAGAACTGAGATTAAACAAGCATAGGATATACTATTACTGATCAGAGGTTTGTGTTTTTAAAAATTTTTTTGAGAGGTTCTTGCATTAAAATAATATTATTGTGTGTAGTATATTCTACACATATTATTTGAATTTTACCAATCAATTAAACAAAATTTTTGAGGTTAAATAACTTGCTTAATGTGACACAGCTAGGTGGTGTCAGAGCTAAAATACAAGAGGGCTGAGATCACTTTTTTTATTTCTGCCTTATTTTAGTAAAAGCAGAACAGAGAGAGGCCAAAGTTGCTGGCTCAAGGTGACCTTGTTAAGAACCCTCATATTCAAAGAGCTGCCGGGAAATGGGGCTGCACAGCCTCCCAGGGAGTTCTAAGGAGCTGGAGAATTAATTGGCTGTACCGTTACCGCTGCCTCCCCACCCCCCCCTCGCCAGCCTCTCCCAGGGAGAAGCAGAGTTCGAGCTGTGGCCTGCTGTCTCCTCCCCAAAATCCAGTGTGGAGACTTCAAGATAATTACTTCCAAAGTTAGAGGCTCCTGTAAGAAGTGAAGTCTGGCATTTCCTTCAAGCACAATTTCCTGAGACGCTTCTGAACCTACCTAGAGCTAAGTGAGGATGAAGAGAAGCAGGAGGAAGGTGGTATGACGAGGCTGTCAGAGGGGTAGGGGTGGGGGCACCCTGCTCAAGTTCCTAGGTCCTAGAGGTTTTGAGAAAGAGGACCAACCAGCAGTTCTTATTTCTGCATGGGAAGGAGCAGCCCTAAGAAAATCATGCCTGCCTTCCTCACACCCTCAGAATCAGAAACAGTGCTGAGAAGAGGGTCTGGGGGTGTCTCAAACCACCCTTGCTTGCTTCTCTTCTAACTTGTCCTGGGGGGAAGGGAGGGGCCAAGCTGACTACAAAATAAATCCAGAATTTGCCTCTAGAATATTCATAAGCCTCAAATTAGCAATTGAGAGCAAAAGTAAACTCAACAGAAACCCTACCATTTTGGAAAGAGAGGAGAAATGCCCTGGGCTCAATGCCGCGTTGGAAGTAGGAGATTAGCAGGTGCAATTGACCGGGCAATTTGCTGGCTCAGCATAGGCACTCAGTAAGTTCTAGCAACTTCTAATTTCTAGCATCATCAATCCAAGATGCCACAAATGATAAGTTCTGTTATCAAGTTAATAGTTTTAAAAATACTCTGTTATATGAAATACTTCAGTGATGACCAAATAAAAGCTACTGTCAGAAGTATTATAAAGGGAGATTTAACATAATAACAATGTCATAAAATAATAGATCATAAAAATGGCCTAAAAACCAGGCAGTCAGCAGCTATCTATCTCTAGCAGGTTCTAGGTTGAGGTGGCCAAATCCTGCAGGGAGACCAGGACTCTGCTCTGAAGCTCAACCAGCCGAGAGGAAAGGGCCTTCTGTGAACCAGAGTAGGGAGCTGCCCTCCAGAGGGGCAGTTTCCAGGCCAGCTGGGCCCACAGAAAAGCCAGGAGTATATCCCCCTCCTCTGCCAGGAAGGGAACCAGAAGAGACTTGGCAGCCTGCAGGGACGGAGTGTGCCTACCTGCTGTTGAAGGGATTGTCTCCAGGAATGATGTGGGTGCTGTCTTTGCCAGCCAAGAGCTTGATGCGGTCATAGAAGGACTTCACTGTGGGGGAGTCTGTCTGGCCCTGCTGAATGATGTCCAGGGGGTCCCGAGAGCCCCGGCAGAGCAGACTGTTCTGACAGGCTGACTGCAGGCAGCAGTCAGGGTCCAGACAATCCACCAGGCCATCTGGAAGGGCAGAGGCAGAGCCATGGTCAGTGGATTTCATAGCACAAGGCCACTTAGAGATGCTAACACCTTTGTCATGAGCAACACCGACTCTGCTGAAGAGTTTGACTTGACAGGTTTCACACAGCTAGCCCAGTATGACTCCAATATTACACATAGAAAATGAAAGACTGAGAGGAAATTATTGAAAATGTTGACAAATGGTTATCCCCAGGTAGTAGATTAGTGTGCTTCTCTTCTTTTTATTGTACTTTTCAGGAATTTCTACTTTTTCTATTGTGAACAAGTAGTATTTGACTGGTTAGAAATAAAAACAAACACTTTGTTTTCAAATAACAGCATGAAAATTACCTGTAGCCAGTTCTCAGTGGCCTGTGCCCCATAATCAAAATGCATGGGATTCCTCAAGTGTCACCTTAATGGAGAAAAGTATTCCATCCCTGCCCCCTCTATGCCAGGGTGGGTGTCGCTGACCAGCTGGAGAACCAGGTGCAGTGAGTTTTATATTTTCCAGGAAATGTGGAGAAATGGTGTTGGCTGCAGCACCCAGAAATTAAGCCAGCAGTTCACCCAAATGCTTCTGGTGCTATCTTCCTAAATACCTGCAGGACTTTGAACATCCTGATTTACAGGCTTAGATTCCTGTCCCTCCATCCCTTTCCTAGGCTGATTCAACCCCTTTTTAACAAATATTTGAGTGCCTTCTATGGTCTGGAAATAAAACATAGATCAAAGAACAAACAATGATGGTGTCCTTCCTTAAGAACCTAACAATATGGTGGGGGATATAGATTAAGACTCATCTTTCAAGACCTGTACTAGGTGTAGCCTCCTCCTCCAGGAAGCCTTCCCGATGATGCCCCATGGCTAGGGTAGGTATTCCTGTTTGGTGTATCCCTGAAGCAGAGGTTCTCAAAGAATGGTTCTGCATCTCAAACTTGTGTGGAGGATCAAGGGTCTACCCCAGACCTTCCCAGGGAGAGCCTCCTGGGACAGGTCCTGGAATATGCATTTTACATGAGGTTCTCAGGTGATTCTAATGCACAACAAATTTTAGTAACTTTTGTTAATGCCAACTTCCTTGTTCTAGAATTAATTATCTCTGTATGCTTGCCTTCCTGTCTGGAAAATGAGCTCTTTGAAGAGCAGAACAGTGTCTTACTCATTTTTATATTCATGCCTTAGCTTAGTGCCAACCATGGGCTTGGGCACTCCACAAATGTTTACTGAATGAATAAATTACTGTTTCCTGTTCCTCACATGTCTGTTAGGGCTGAAGATGGGAATGTTCAGGGCAGTGCCTGCTCCTTGGAATTCTCTATTAAATGGATTAGTTGCCCAACCTTTTGCACTCTGCTGGGAATTGAATGAACACACAGTGGAGCAGCTTGGAGAATAACTTGCTTGTACCTCCGAGACTTGATGGCAAGACATTTTTGGGCCATAATTAGAATCCCAGAAACATGCACTCAAACCCTGGGCTATGATTTGACAAACACTAGTACTGGAATGCTGAATCAGAAGCCTGGCTGTGTGCTTTAAATTTACTATAATGTAATTTTTGGCATTACCCTTTTCCTTTGGTTCTGCTAATGAAATTGAAATACGTAATTTCACCAAAGTTCCACTGTAATTTAGCAATTAATGTACAATTATTTTAATGCATTACTTTCTTTTTAGCAAACAAACAAATTAGGAGGTTGCATGTTTTGCTTGGCTTTAAATTAGTAAAACTAGCCTCTCATTTTCCACATGGGCAAATGTTGCTCATGTGTCTTGTAACAAATTTAGATTTACAAAATTTCCTAGAAGTGCAAACACAGGCGGGTGAGCAGGCACACATGCTTTAAATTTAGAGACTTTCAAAATCAAGGCTCTGAATGTCTCAGCCTGATGTGCTGGCTGAATCGGGTACTCCCCAGAGTCCCATGAATCTCAGACCCAAGAAGTGGCACGGGAGAGCTGTGTCTCAGCAGCAGGACGATGCGGAGGCATCGTTTCAGATCCATGTTCAGATCGTCCAGTGGATCCCAGAGCCCTTGGCAGAATAAGAAAAAGAAAAAAAAATGTTCTGCCTTTCACATCACCTAGCACAGACCACCTTCACTAGGCAGAAGGAATCTACCACAGAATGCCTGCTTTGGCTGGAGAAATGCCCTGCTGAGATATGTCAGCAGTGCTTCATTCAGCAGCTGCAGACACTTCTCAGGTGAAAAGGAACCCACTGTTACCAGCGCTATAGATTTCTTTAAGGCCACTGGCCTCTTCCCATTAGGAGTTCAATCCATCTCTGGTGGCCTTTCCCTCCTGAAGCTGGGAATGCCCCCAACCCCCAACCCATTTACTACCCACTCCATATAAGCAGCTTCAGGACCTCACTGGGTTCATAAAACAACTGGACAGTTTTTCCATTAAGCACTGAGCATTTTCCTCCCCAACCCCCTCTAGTCTTGCAACTGCTTCAAAAGTGTGGATGTCAAATTTCCACACTGTTTTGTTGATTCTGGGCTTTTTATTAAAAGGCCTGTCTGGCAGGAGATGTCCTATAAACACATTGGCAATAGTAGATGGCAAATGCTAAAGAACAACAACACAAAAAGTATATAAATGATTTCCTCCTACATACTTACATTACCTGTTCCAGACATTGTGCATTTGGGGTTCTATCTGTTATTAAGTATGAGCCCACATTATGCCTGTAATGACCTCATCACATTGCGTGATTATGGGCTGCTGCTGGACACTTTCAGACAGCACTGTGAACTTTAAATTGGCACTCCAATCTCCCGGTGGCCTGTCAGTCATGAGAATCGCATCTTTATGCCAGCAAGCCCCTCGCATGGAGTCTGACATGGCAATCTTCAGTAAATTACCCTGTCACTGACAATCTTGCAGTTATCTCGCAAACAATCAAGCAGGCAATCAAACTGCTCTGAATTGCCAGTTCAGGACCTGAGAGGCTGCCGATGTCTCCATTCAACAGGGCCGTGAAAGCGGCACAGTCCTCCTGTGACTTTGGGCGATTTATTTATTTATTTATCTACCTACTTGTTTGTTTGTCTGGTTGGCTTTTTCCTGGTGAGGGTGGTGAGACAGGGTTGCAGAGTCCTTGAAAAGGGCCCAATTCTGACTCAGCAGTTAGGGGAAGGGCCCCGGGCCTTCCCGATGGGCCGATGGCAGTGTCCAGTGTCTGCTTAATATGTCCCCGTTGAACTTACTCTGTGAGATGTGGCCACACAGGGTGGTCTAGGTGCTCTACGTGAGAAGGCATGCTAAATCACAGCTCGCTGTTGCCCACACACATACATCGCATGCTAATTGTAATGGATATTTCAGAGAAACTTTTTGGGAACAATATGTGGGACACTCTTTTTATTGCTTTGATAAAGAAAATCACAGTGAATCTTCCATATCAGCTCTGGTAACATAAAGCAGGAATCAGGTGAATGATGAATTGAATCCTTTGGATTAGAATATCCAACACAAAAGGCCAAAAAGTACACAGCATCAGAGGTAAGAGTCTGGCCTGTGGAATCAGACAGATTTGGGTTTGAAGCTCATCTCCTCTAGTCCCTGGCTGTGTGAGTTTAGAAAGATAATCAACCTTGCTGAACCTCAATTTCTTTGCCTTTAAAACTGAGTTATAATAGTATATCTATCATAGAGTTACTGATGGGAAATAATGAAGTGACGTATATAGTATCAGCCTGGCACATAGTGTGTGCTCAGTGAACTATATATATTACTAAAACCAGAATCTCCCTTTAGTATTCAACTTCTTCAGTTTATAAAAATGGGATATGAGAATAAATGACATTAATATCCCTTTATTAAAGTTATTCACTGGTATGTGCTACTGGTAGGTTGAATCTTGGTAAAATGTTGTTTCCAAACAGTGATAAGCTAATAATGATAGCAATAATAAATGCTATAGTCTGAACAGGATTTACATATATCTTGATTTAAATCCTCATAGTAACCTCCAAAGCAGGGTAATGTAACCCTTAAATTATAGACTTTGGATCAGGTTGTCTGCATTTGAATCTCCAATCAACTATTACCCATCACTGACCTTGGGCAATTAATTGTTCTGTGTTTCATTGCCTCATGTACGAAATGAAGATGGTGATGCTGATATTAGAAAGTGCTGCTGGGAGGATGAAAGCAATTATTACATATACAGTACTTGGAATAGTGCCTGATACAGAGAATACTCAGTTAGCTGTGTGCTATCCCCATCACCACCATCTTACAGAGTTGGAAACTGAGGTTCAGAGAAGCTGAGTAAGTTATCTAAATAGCTAAGAAGCCTCTTTGGATAGAAAGTTGGAAAAGTAAACCAGTGAGATCATCATCCTTTGCTTTCTTCTCTATTGGGAGGAGAAGGCATTTCCTTCCCAAAGGGCGTCTGAAGGCAGGGCAGCAGACGCCTGTCACCCAAGGGAAGAGTGGGCAGCAGTGAGATTTATCACTTCTGAAGGCCTGTCTCCTCCTGCAGCTGGGAAAGAACTTGCCTGGTTGAAGTGAGTACCTGAAAAGGAATTCCCATGAGAAGGTGCCTGGGGATTCACTCCCTGCAGCGGTGACTAATGGGGATCGCGCTGTTTACCTGAGAGTCAACCCCCCATTTCAACTGTTTACCACTGGCACAAAGCAGTACTTAGCTCCTGAGCTGGCAGTTTCCTGCCTCTGCCTACTTTGCTCTGCTAGACTTTTTTTTTAAGGAGGTCCTAAATAGTCAAGAGATTTAACCCCACAGCCTTAATTGAACACTTACTAGTATGGCTAAGTTCAGTGGGAAGGAGACCACACATAAATGGAGTGGCTGCAGAGAAGCCACAGTAAACATCTGAATATTTCAGAGCTGGCTGAGACAGGTGCATCTTTTCTGTCTCGGAAGGATGCCAGGGCCCTTGAGCACTCTGACAGGAAAGGGAGGGCTCTAGGAATGAGAAGTTTATTTCATTTATTTTCCCCTTTTATCTTTGTAAACTTGGCAGCTTATGGAGCATCAGATGGAAGCATTTTGTTCAATTTTTGGTGCTTTTTGTTCTCTGTAGTTTGGTATGCAAGTAACTCCTTTGGCAACCTGCAGGAACTTGCTGGCTTTCTTGGGTATTAAAGGCTTCGGAGAAACATCTCAATTTACTTTTCTCAGTTTTATTTTGTGACAGAGTGACACAAATCAACTCCAGGGGTGCACTTTAGGTGCTGTAGATGGCTCTGCGAGTGTCTGCACACGGCACCTGGCTGGGAACCGGTCAGCAGCTCAGATTTTTTAAATGAGCCTCCTCTTTCTGGATCATGAGATTTGATGTTTGATGAGGTTTGATGAGAGGCACCAACCACCACATCTGCCGTCCCTACCCATGGGCCAGAAGGCCATAGAGTGGGGTAGCTAAAATGTGGGCTTTGAGGAGTATATTCTGTCCCATTTAAAGGATGTTCATGAACAGGCAAAGTTAATCAATTATGGTAGAAAGTTAGAAACTGTAGTTATCTTTATGGGGAGGTACTGGTGGGGAAGGAATATAGAGGAACTTTTTGGATGCTAAGAATGTTCTAGACCTTCATCTTACTCACTGGGCTACAGAGTGAATGTATATGTAAAAATTCACCGAGGTGTATATTTAAGATTATGTATGCACTTTATGTACTTGCCAAGAGACTGATTTTAGACAAGATATCATCCTCTCCATGCTGTCTTCCTCATTTACCAAATGGGCATAATGAGGATGATGAAGGTACCTTCCAGGAGCCCTGGAAGGATTAACTAAAATAATTCACGTAAGGTACTTAGAACACTGTGAGCACCTAGTCATCTACTAAGTGCCTCTGAATCATTTCCACTTCTTTTTGAATCTTGGCACCTTATAGGTGTGTGAGCTATTTACCAAGGTTTCATTTCCCCAAGGAAAGTACAGGGAATTCAGGTGGTGAACCCAATAAATCGTGGGGTTGTTTTTGAGATCAGTTAATGATGGGGAGGTGGAAAATTGCTGAAGCAGTGGAGAGAAGGGAGGAGGCGATAGGTTGGGGCAAGAAGGGAGGAACCTGTTGCTGTTTGCTCTTGGTGATGGAAATGAGGAAGGGCAGGAGGGACTAGAGAGCATGCTTCACTCTGCTGGCTGCCAGGGACCAAAGGCTCTTGAATTTTAGCTAGAGACATAAAGGGGTTCTCGAGTAAAAGGAAGTATGGCAACCAGAGGATCTGTTTTGCCTTGGGAGTTACTCTGTTCTAAGGGAAGCTCTTGCAGGACCTTGCGTAAAGTGGCAAATATTTTTTTCTTTGCCAGGCCTCTGTCTATATAAACAATTTTGAGTTGCCCAAATCAGCATATGAGCACCATTCTAGCAGCCTTTTGCAAAAGAAATACTCCTCCAGTTAGTAGGAGTGATATACTCACCAATTTACCCTCTGGAATTGAGTTTGGGCATTGGACCCCGAGATATCTCATAGATGCAAATCCCCAAACATCTTGGGGTGTCTGGTCAACCCACAAGCATGGGGATGGGGTGATGGATTGTAGAGGGTCAGAGAGGACCCTGAAAGGGAGAAACAAGGACCAGGGCACACACGGGTCCTGGTTTTGGCTGGGGTGCTCCTCAGGACCAGGCAGCATTTCTGACTGGGGCCAGTCCTTGCCCTGGGAGGAACACTTAGGAAATGTGAACGAGGGCATGCCAAAGCTTAGGGGCTCACTTGCTCAGGGTAGTAGTCGGGTCTTGGCCCAGCTGGACTAATAGCAAAAGAATACAGGCTTTAGCATCAGAATGGTCTGGTTCTAAAACCTGTTCTATCATCTCCTAGCTATGTGCTCTTGGCAGGTGGCTGACCTTCTGTGACTCAGTTTCCCAGCTACAGAATGGGCTTAACAGCACCTACTTCCCCGAAGGGCACAGAGATGCTATCAGATGGCACATAGGACATGAGAGAAGGAAGGTACTGCACTTCCTTCAGAGGAAGAGCTCCATAAATGGGGGCTTTCCCTCGTGGTATTCCCAGCTCTCTCCCAGCAAGGGCACTGTTCCATTTGCATTTTACCCAGTTCCTGCTGACAGGTTGGAAGGGAGGGATCATTGAAAGTGTTCTGGCTTGGTGTAACTAAGAAGTGAAAGGAACGGGAAAGGCCGCCTTGATTTAACCTGGCAACAGGAGGTTAGCTCTCCATTGCCCTGGTGAGCTCTCCCACACAGCCAACCTTTTAAAGCAATAGACGGGCTGACAGGGTGGGTGCTCCTTTGGAAGGTTTCACCTGCCATTAATACCCTGGCTGCCTGACGGACTGTCGTTTGCAGGCATCTCTGCCTTTCCCCCACGGAGCAACCTCCATGCTTAAGTACTGCAAGAAGTAAAATTGTATTTGTGCTCTTTCTGGAAGGCCTTTTGGAAGTTTTCCTCCTGCTTCTTGCTAACTCGTTTTGTCAGTCTCTGAGCTCCAAGCCCAGAGATCCTTGCCCGGCAGCACCTTCTGGTGTTTCTTATGACTTAGCAATGGAAGATCAATCCTGTCTAATGAGAGATCTGGCCGAGTGGAGGCCCCATTGAGAGCTGCTTTGCTGGCTTTCCTACTCTTCAGGATGAATGTGGGAAAGAAAGCAAAGGCTGCTGTTATTAAAGGCAGGGATAGGATCCAGGTAAGACTCCTCTTTAATGTGATTCTGGCTTTACCTTGAAGCTCGTGAGGCATCTGGACAAACTCACATACAGGGGGGTGGGCTTGAAGGATGGTAGAAATTTTATGATAATGAACTTGCAGTGTGTGCCCAGGTTTTTTTTTTTTTTTTAAATAGTTCTTCACTGAAAACCAAGCAAATGGATAAAACACAAAATAAAAACAAACACCACCAACAAACACCTTTACCACCAATGCTTCTCAAATTCTAACCAGTATCAGACTCACCCAGGGTCCTTATTAAAATGCAGATTCTGATTCTCTGGCCCTGGGGTGGGGCTTGCAGGCCTGCATTTCTTAACGAGCTGTCAGGCTAGGCCATGCACGGAAGGTACTTCCAGAGGTCAGGCCCTAAGCCATGCTGATCCAGGTGCACTCCCTGACTTCCCGCCTGTAATCACCTCAGTGACGCTGATTCCTGCTGTCAAGCAGACCTACTGAAT
This sequence comes from Manis pentadactyla, assembly GCF_030020395.1. Taxonomy (NCBI): domain Eukaryota; kingdom Metazoa; phylum Chordata; class Mammalia; order Pholidota; family Manidae; genus Manis; species Manis pentadactyla. The sequence continues at coordinate 42,133,742 of NC_080020.1, read as the reverse complement.
TTCTGAGTGTGGAAACTGGGAATCTGCATTTTAAAAGACTCCCAGATGATTCTTTTGCTCATTGAAAACACCCTTCAAATATCCAGAGCAGTACATCTGAGCCTGAGGGACTGAAGCAGCTTTACCAAACTACGTCTCCCGGGGGACGTTAAATAGGGCACCTCTGAAACACAGGAGTGGAGGTGGGACAGGAAGGGCTATGGTCAAATGCAATTTGGGAGATGTTGGCTTAACAAAGTTAAACTGGCTTCTTTACAGCAGGATGTCTCAAAGCTTTTGATGTGTGAGTAGGCATTATGAAGCGTTAATGTCACAATGGAGCGTGCCACGTTTCCTGACTGTGGACCCCTTTTGGCTCACAGCATCTCCCTGTAATAGTCTAGCGCAATACAGATTGGGAAACACTTTATGAGAACACAGGGCTCTAGGTCTGGCAGCTCTATCCTTGCAAGGACCCACCTAACCTCTATCTACTCAGCAGTCATAAGTGGCAGCCTCGTGCTTCACTGATCTTCCCATAAAATGCAGGCTTTTGGGTGATCAGGCCCAGCATGAACCACATCACCACTGCTAGCAGTCAGCTCAGAGCCCCTGTCGCCTCCAAAGCCAGTGAATTGTAGTGGAGGGACCTCGTGCTAGGTGGCATCCTGTGGGTCAGTATGATGATGAGGCATTAATGGCAACCGTGTCTAATGAGAGCTAATGGTTGGCACTTACAAAAAACTTACTAGGTGCCAGGCACCATGCTTAGTGCTTTACACGCATCCCTTCTTTAAATCACCACCAGAATTCCCAGGATCATTAGCATTGTTTACAGATGAGGAATTGGAGATTTAGAGAGAGATTAACTCGCCTGAGACCCTGCAGCTTCTACAGGGTGGGGCTGAGTTTTGAACCTAGTCCGCTGTGCTCTGAAGCCAAATCCTACACAAAGCTGCCACTTCTTAAGGTCTGTTACTGTTACTCATTCGGAATGGCCAACACAAAGGGGTGGTGACCTGCTGGAGTGTCAGGAGCCACTGTGCCTGGGCCAACTCTTTTTTAATTTTAATTTTAATTTAATTTTTTTATTAAGGTAGCACTGATATACAATCTTATTATGAAGGTTTCACATGAGCAACATTGTGGTTACAACATTCACCCATATTATGAAGTCCCCCCCCCACCATGCAGTCATTGTCCATCAGTGTAGTAAGATGCTATAGAGCCACTACTTGTCTTCTCTGTGCTATACTGCCTTTCCTGTGCCCCCCCTACATTATGTGTGCCAATGATAATCCCCTTCTCCCTCCCTCCCTCCCTCCCCACCCACACTCCCTACCCCTTCCCCTTTGGTAACTGCTAGTCCCTTCTTGGAGTCTGTGAGTTTGCTGCTGTTTTGTTCCTTCAGTTTTGCTTTGTAGTTAGTTATACTCCACAGATGAGTGAAATCATTTGATACTTTTCTTTCTCTGCCTGGCTTATTTCACTGAGCATAATACCCTCTAGCTCCATCCACATTGTTGCAAATGGTAGGATTTGTTTTCTTCTTATGGCTGAATAATATTCCATTATGTATATGCACCACATCTGGGTCAACTCTTTATCTAAGGCAAGACTATGGCAAACAGAGGAGGAACAGTTAAGATACGTATGGAAGGAAATTTATTTTTTGGAAGGCTGGGATGCACCTCTCTGCCCCAGCTCCTAACTTTGCCTAGTTTATACTTCTGACGTGGCTGGGTCACCACAGGGCTGTTCCTATGCCAGCTGCTTACATTCCTCTGTGCGTTTGCAGCCTGCACCTTATATCTTTGTGCAGCCATCACCCAGGAATGCTCACAAGAACTCTTTGAGGTGGCATCTATGATCCCTGTTTTGCAGATGAAGAAACAGGCTCAGAGAGGTTAAGGGCCTTGCCTACCATCACTCAGCTAGTAAGTGATGGAGGAGTGATTCACAGGCTAGGCTGTCTGCCTCTAAAGCCCACACTCTTGGCCCCTGCCCTCAGTTCTTCAAAGGCGGGGTGAGTAATCACAACCATAAAGGTACCCTGTGAATGTTGTAGGACTTGGGAAATTCTGAGGCTTCAGAAAACATCTTTATTTTCTAGTTGTTTTGTGTGCACTCTCTCTCTCCTTCTCTCTCCCTCCCTCAGTGGCCTCTCCTCAGCCCAGACAGAGCCTCTAGGAATAACGATTTCACTTGATCAGAATTTTCCCACCTTGGACATCTCCTGTCAGGCCTTTCTGGCGCGGTCTCACTTTTGTTAGCCTAGGGCCATGTTTGTTACACCTGGGGGATCTCTACCCTGGCTGCTGCTGTCTGACCCCTTTTCTGTTATGAAAACCAGTGGCAACAGAGAGCAGGGGCCTCTGATCTCAGCCACTGATTTTCCCAAACACCCGCCCTCTGCCCGCTGTACTGGCCTGTTGCAGTCTGGTCATCCCCCTGCTGCCCCCATCACCCTCCATCCCAAAGAGCCCACTGACAGGTCAGACAGAAGCCAGTGGGTGGCCAGGGAGTCCAGGCCTGGCAGGGGGTGGTGACCTGGTAGAGTGCCAGACAGTGACTTACTGAGCTCCTCAGAAAGAAAAAGGGCTGTCACCACCGCCACCTTGAACCAACAAGCCAGAACAGTCACTTTCCGCCTGAGAAGAGACCCTGCCTCTTGGGGGTCGGTGGGAGGACTGGCCTCAGAGTTGAGAGAATTAGCAGGGGCAGGACGCCTCTCCTCTTGCTGTGTGAATGCCCTCAGACTGCCAAATGGGAGCAGGGACCAGATTCGGCTACCATAAAAGCTTACTGCTGGATTAGGGAAATCAGAAGTACTAATTCCTAAACATGACCATCGTCATGTTCCAGGCACTATGTTTAATGCTCCCTGGAGAGCATTTCATTTAATCTTCATATCCACTCTATGGTGCAGGTACTCGGAGCCAGTATTGTACTGTCAATTATGATCATAGTATCTGAAGGTTTGCAACATATTGGCTGTGTGGCCTTGGGCTAGTTACTCTCCCTCTCTGAGCATCATTTTCTTCAATAAAATGGAAATAATCACCATACCAGCTTAATAGGGCTGCTGTGAAAGATTAAATAAGCCTTATGAGAAAGGATTTAGCATGTCGTAACCATCTGCTTACTCCAGCTTTACAGATGGAGAAACCCAGTCCTAGAGCCATTAAATTACTTGACAAGGTGAGGCAGCCACTAGTGAGTGGCAGAGCTGGGATTTGCACATGGCAAGGCCAGCCCCCGACTTGGTGATCTTCCTCACCACTTCCTGCCTGACCAAGCAAGCTGAAGTTTAGGAAGTCAGGGCTCACCTCAGTGGTCCTCAGCAGCCCTGCTTTCCTTGTCTTAGAGGGGGATTATGAAGCTTGGGTGCCTACGGCCGTCAGCCCACAGGAAGCTGATACACAGGGTGAGCAAGTTGACATAGAAATGAAGAGGCATGTAACCATGCATTTACATCTTACTGAAATCAAATAAATGTATCTTACATTTGGATTTTCTTTGCAGTAATAAAGCAATGCCAATGGTATACAATGACTTGAGCGTCACTGTCTGTATGTGTGTTTTTTTAATCCTAAAATGAAATGTATTCATACTAAAGTTATCCATTGAATAAAAGACAACTGCTTCCTATCCTAAATACCTCTCATTAAAGCTTTCATTCATTCAGTTTATTTAATAATGAATTGGCCAAGACAGAAGGTCCTTGTGGCTATAGGCCTAGATTCTAGAGGGGAAACACAATTAACAAATAAATGTATACCAGACTTTGAGAGAGTGATAGTAAAGCAGAACCAAGGGTTAGAGAAAGATGGGGGAGAGGGTTTGCTGCTTAAATGGGGGAGCCAGGGACAGCTTCTATATACATGTGACATTGGTTAGAACCCTAATGAGAGGAGGAAAGAAGTCATGGAAACATCTGGGGGAAGGACACTGAACAGAGGGAGCAGCAGGTGCAAATGCCCCGGGTGGGAATATGTTTTATGAGTTGTAGGAACAAGATGGTGGATGTTGGGCCAAATGAGGGAGAGGAGCTAGAGGGAAGAAACAAGATCAGAGTGGAAGCACCGCTGATGTGTGACTTGCTGATGCAGAGCAAGGGAAGCCATTGTTGCAACCTGGATGCCATTCTTAAGGGAGATGAGACACCCTGAGGAGGTTTGAGCAGGGATGTGATTTGATTTGACTTTTCAAAACATTCTTCTGACCACTCTGTGTGGAATATACTAGAAGCTGGAGGACCAGAAGTCCAGCCCAGCCAAGCTGGTGGCATGATCTGGGTGGAGGTGGAAAGATATTAAGAAACCATGACCTTAATGGTTAGGAATAGGGAATGGAAGGGACAAAGGTGCATCCAAGAATCTGTGCTGCCATGCACAGGCAAAAGTGGCCTGAGAGGGACCCGGGGAATGACCACCCTAGCAGACCACGTGACAGTCGGGCAGTAATGGCCTTGGTGGTATACATCAAAGGGCATGACATTGGGTGATGGGCCCCAGAAGGCTGGAATTTTCTCTCTAGATCTGCTCCTCCTGAGCCATGTGCTTTCTGAGTGAGCACTGCAGAAACGAGAGCAGGACAAGCTTGCTCCAGGGGCTGCTGCATCCCTTTCTGGCTGCTTCTTTACGGATTCCCCTTTCCTTTTCTGGCTGCAGAGCCCTGCAACTTTGGACTCATGGGAAAACCTGATCTACAGCTACTTTCCAAGAAAGGGTCTGGGAGGAAAATGAGCAAGACATTCAGAATTAGGAGAACTGGGCATCAAGCCCCGAGCTTCACTGCTTGACTTAGGGCAAGCTGCCCTCTAGCTCCTCGGTTTCTTCGTTGGTTAAATGGAATCCTCTGTTGTTAAGTCGGCAATGAATTCAGAGATATTTGTAACTCTTTGCAGGACAGACAGAATATGCCAGTGAGCCACCCAGGAGGGGAGCCACTGCTTTGTGATCTCTAAGGAAAAATGCCACTCATTCCAGAGCAGCTGGGTGTGGGATTGAGGGGGATATATTAGGAAAGCAACTGAAAGGTGGATTTCCAGTTTTGAATGTTATGCATGATCTATCTGATGAGCTTTGGACTGGGGGCAGCATATGGTTTTAGAGTCTCTGTAGTCACATTATAGGAAAGGTACTAATACTTAAAGCTGTCATTTAAATAAAGTGGCATTAAGGCACTTCTTATGCACTTTCTAGTCAAACCTCACAACAGGTCTGCGAGGTTTGTGTCTCTGTTCCCAGTTTGCAGATGAAAGAACACAGGCTTTGACAGGTTAGATTCTTTGCCCAAGGAGGCCGAGTCAGGCAGAAGTAGAGCCAGCACTGGCCAGGTTGGCCGGCCGCGAGGCCTCTGGCGCCAGCAGTGAAGGCTGCAGCGTAAGCTGCTGGCCTGTGGGGGACACAGGAGAGAGACCAGGGTCCACCTCTTCCAGCCTGCCTTCCCACATCCGTCCTTCAGTCTGGTGCTCTGGCAAGAGGAGGATGGATCCCGGGAGCTGGAGCCCTGAACACCCCAACCCCTACTCTGGGGCAGGGACTTCAGTGAGCCCAGTGACGTCCCAGGGTCTGTACACCAGTCAAGTTGCCACTGCTTTGTGATGATGCAGGGCTTCCTGGCCTGAGCCTCCCCTTCAGGTGGCTGGTTCTGCTCTGCTTGGAGGAATCACTCTCTGCCAGCCCTTGAGCTTCCCTCAAAATGGCACGCATTGGGCCCAGTGAGTGGTTCTCCAAGTGTCAGCATCATCTGGGCACTTGTTAGAAATGCACATCTTTGGGCTGCAAACCAGAGCTAGTGGATCAGAAACTGTGGGAGTGGCCTGGCGATCTGTGCATTACACCTTCCTGGCAATTCTGATGCCCACTGACCACTGAGAAACCCTGAGCTAAGCGTCACACATTTATCAACTCATCTGAGCCTCAAACAATCCTATGAGGTAGAAACTAGCATCAGACCCACCTCACAGGAGACAAAACTGAGCGTCAGAGATATAGAGCAACTTGGCTTACACTCACACTGTGAAACCATGAGGAGCCGGGACAAGATCTCACCCCAAAGCGTCTTCATCATCCTGCCAGGCTGTGTCCTCCCCCTACAATGAAAGGATGCCCTTGTGCTGTGGAAAAATGTGAAGAAAGACCACTCTGTTTTCCCTGCTGTGACCATGTGTGTTTAGGAGACACTCAAGCAGGTGGATCAGCCTTGTGTCCGAGGGGCACGGTGTGCTTGCAGTTTTGGAGATTAAGATGTGAAGGGGAAGAAGGCAAAGCAAATACTTGGGATAAACTGCCCTCTGCCCAGCATGGCACCTGAGACCTGCTCTGTCCAGGTGCAGCGCCCAGGCTCAGCGTCCTGCACCCTCCACACGGCACAGCCAGGCGCCTCCTCAGAGGCCCCCAAACACTCGCTGCTGCCCTGGCCTCTGTGCCTTTGCCATTTTCCCTGCCCATGAGGCCTTTCCCTCTCCCCTCACCCAAGTCCTCTGTAGCTGTCAAAATTCAAGTTGTACGTACTCTGCAAGTCTCTGGTGCCCCTCCTCTGGGCTGCCACAGCCCCTTGGTCTGACTTCGGTCATGGACACTAGTCATGGCTGGTTTTCCCACTGCCAGGCTGTGGATTCTTTGGGGGCAGAGCTGAGTCTCGTTGGCTCATGTGCCCTCGCACTGAGTAGAGGCTCAGTATGTGTTTGTTGAATGTGTAAATGATGTGGTGTGGAGGTGGGGGTTTTGTCCAGGAGTGGGGCTGGGGTTGGGGGAGGTGTTCGCTCTCTCACCATCCAGGGCAAGAGGTCTGAGTGGGGATGGGACTAGGGTGAAGTGAGTGAGGCTCCCCTGGGCCTGCAATTAAGGAAGACACTCCCTCTCAGGCACATGGGCACCTCAGTTCATCCCAGCCTGGGTCCTGGGTCTGAGGTAGATCTTGGCTCAAACCCGTAGTGCCAGGCACCCATTCTTTGGAGGGTGACTGGCCCCTTTGGGGGCAGCATGGCATGAAGAAAGGGTACTGGATTTAGTCAAGACACCAGGCCTCCAGGCCTCCAGGCCAGATCTGCCCTGCCCTGCTCCTGGGCCTTGAGGAGTTACTTTCTCTCTTTGTACCTGCTGGGGGCTCTATATTTTAGCTTCTCTGCATCTGACATTTCTGGACTCCCTGATTCCAAGAATGAAAGAGTACATCTCTAAGCGCATGTGGCCACAGAGTTCCAGGAAATGGGGTGGGCAGATCAGCCATGACACGCCCAGAGGTCAGGCAAAGGGAGGGTCTTCCCCTGGAAAGCTGTGGTCTTTGTTGCGAGTGGGGAGAGAGGCAAACCCTGGGCACGGAGTGGGCGGACAGAGACCTTGCAGTTTTCTTTGGATTCACATTTGGCCACACGGTTCTGGCCCCTCTCCAGTCCCCCAGAGCTCTTGGCTGAGAAGACAGAAAGTCAAAGAAAAGAGCACAGGCCTGGGCAGCTGCTCTTGCTGCGTTGCAGAGAATGCCTGGCTATTTAAAGCCCAACTGTTCCTCTTTTCCCAGCTTGCCCCCTGGCATTCCAGTGCATAAGCACTTTGTGGCATTCCCAATCCAAAACTGGGAGAAAAAAGCCAACGCCAATGCTGTTTTTTAGAATGTGGCAGAATTCATGTTTCTGAGGGACGGAGGGTGTTAAGCACTCATGGTCTGCCCTCCCCTGACTGTGGACTCAACACTCAGGTGCTGTGAGGGGCCCTCAAGAAGGGCTCTTGACCTGGGTTCTGAATCCAGGCTCGCCCGCGTTTCAGCTGTGGGACCTGGGTGAGCCACTTCACCGGCCTGGCCCTTAGTTTCAGTTTCTGTGTAAAGGACAAGAGGCTCTTAAGGCTCTTGTGAGCTATTGTCATGATTTACTTGTGGGTAAAGTCTTAGCATAGGCCAGTCCCCTGGCAAGTGCTCCATGAGTCAGGCCCTTGGCTTCACATCCTTTGACATCAGGCCAAGGGACATTCCCTGTTCTGGCACTGTCTAGACCCCTTAGGTAGTTCCTGGGAGATGTTCATGTCTGCATCAGATTTCTCAGCCTCAGCACTACTGACATTTTGGACTGGGTCATTCCTTGCTGTGGGGTCTGTCCTGCGCATGTAGGATATTCAGTAGCACCCCAGGCCCCTAACCACTACATGCCAGCAGCAGCTTCTGCCCTCTTCCCTGTTGTGACTCCTGCAATGTCTCCAGACGTGGCCACCTGGCCCCCGGAGAGCTGAGCTGCCTCTGGTGGAGCACCCCTGGTCCGGACTGAGGCGGGAGGGTTGTGGGAACAGAACTAATCATGGCATTAGGGCTATCGAATCTTTGTTCAGATGCTGGTCACAGAAACCAGGAGATACGCTCTGCAGTCTTTGCAGTTTCTCTGGCCAAGGCACAAATATAGGAAGCCAGCATAAGGATATAACTGTTACCTCTTTGACACCAGTTAAATCTGTGTTTTGATCCCTTAATTCCCTAAAATAAGCCTGTAGTGATTTCAATGAACATTTCTTGTAGATTATGCATTTTAACCACAATTTTATGATGAATATTTGATTTGTCATCTAATCAGGGAAAAAATATAATCCCTTAAGAGACACTTAATAACCACTTACACTACTGAAGACTTGATCAGAAGAGATGGAAGGTGCTACGTTATGTAAACTCGTGAACTTTAAACACCTTTTTGTTTTTTCCAACTTTATTTTTTTCAACAAATTCCATGGCCAAATAAAATTACTCTGAAAGGTTTTCAATAGGGACGTTTTATCTTTGAGGTGATTTTTCCTGAGGCCTCCTTGCAACAACACAAATCCTGTACTTGTTTGAACGTTCTTCAGGAACAGCTTCCAAATGTTGTTACTGTTTTAGAAGAATTGAGATGCTGGTAGTTAGAAAAGTGGTACGTCAAAGTGGTTAGCTGAAAGGTCTATTTTGAATATTACCTTCTTGAGCCTCTGTATTTTTATGAAATGGAAAAAGTATGATAAGTAAGATTCAAGGAACTTACGTTTCTAGTGTGAAGAAACAGACAACATATAAGAAAGATACAGATAGGATAACTTAGGAGTGTGATATGTGCTGTGAAGGAGACACCAAAAGGTGATGGTGGAGACAGAGGTGGACTTTACAGGTCAAGGCAGTCCTTGCTGGGGGCCAGACATTCGAGCCGAGAGTGACTACAAGGAGCCAGTTAGGCCAAATGCTCAGGTCAGAGCATTTCTGGACCAGCGAAGGCTGTAGGGTGGGACTAAGCTAAGCGTGTGTGAGGATGGGAAGGCTGGCCAGGTGGATGCCGCAGAACTGGGGAGACTGCTGGGGGCCAGAGAGAGAGAAGGTAGGGATGAGTTATAGAAGGCCCTGTAGGCCAAGGTGAAGCGTTGGATTTTGAGTCTAGCTACATGAGAAGCCCTTTGAGGGCATTGCATGATCTGACTTACAATCCAAAACTCTCTCTGGCTGCTGTGCAGAGGAACAGAGAGCATGGGGCACGAGCAGCCACAGAGACCGGCTGCTTGCCTATTCCCATTACCCAGGTGAATACAAAGCTCAGCACGGAGCTTGGTGCATGCAAGCTCTCAGAAATTTTACTTGTTATAGTTATTATATGCAGTGGAAAATGGATTCTTTTTTTTCTTAACCTCAATAGAGTAAAAGAAAACTGAACCTCAACCCAGAGTTTTCTCAACAGAAAATTTTCTAGTCAAATATGCCCAGGAAGTCAACTACCTTATTTCAAGTGGAAGAATCAGGGTAATTTCAGCCCTGTGTTGCCATGTGGCCCTCTAGGGTTTCAGCTGGGGCTAGTTCTGCTTCCCTCCCAAAGAGGAGAGACCCAGCACCTGGCCAGCTGGCAGTGGCCCCAAGGCCAAGGTTTCCTTCTAAGCCTTAGATATACTGCCGGCCTCTCAGGGAGCTAGCTGGGGACGCTGCTCATGGCTACATTTGCCACAAGGTCTTTGGACTGCAAGGGGAATCCTCATCCAACCCAATTAATGGAACAATGTTGCATTTTTAAGCTGCCCTCTACCCAACCAATCCATCAACATGATTTGCACACATTAATCAAGGCATTTACAATGGGTTCACCAAGCTTCATCTCTCACTGGATGAAGAGACACGACTATCTGGACTTGAGCACCACAGCTCTTCCAGAGTCCCTGAAGTCCTGAGCTTGGCTCGGCTAAATGCACAGACAAGGTGAGTTATTAATTAACAATTGAGATAAATGCTGCACTGGCATCCCTGAATCATGTCAAACCAATTTGGATGGTTATGGGATGGGGAGAGGGGGAGGAGGCAGTGAGTGAGGGGTGGGTTTTGTCTGTTCCAAGTGCTTTGGACAGACTCCAGTGTTATTTCTCCTCATTTAGACCTGGCTGGAGTGCCCAGAGCTCAGGCCAGCATCCACATCTCCTAACCTAAGGCAGCCTCCTTTGGAGAAAAACAAAGAAGCAAGCTTAACAGGTGGAGGAGGGCTGGGAAATAGTGTTCTGAGGAAGAGCCTGAGCGGAGTGCTTAACTTAGGGGAGAAATGTAGGAGCTGCTGGTGGGTGGAGAGCTCCCACTAGGGGATCCTGACCACACAGATCTGTAGCTTTGAGGATTCTCCAGAGAGACAGGCTGAAGAACCTGGGCTTTATATTGTGATGGGCTTTCTTTTCTGTCCTGGGGCCGACATCCACCCTCCATGACAGTCACTTCTCTGTGCTCCTACTGAAGGAAGGTCTCCCACCCCTTGAGCCCTCTCATGCTGTATGGTACTACTACTAACAACAACGTGTTTATACATCTTATCTTTCAGATGGATGTGAGCTCTTTGCAATGGGTGTCATATTTGTCTTAGTATTTCCAAAACCCTACTTCCAATGTCTAACATGGTAAAGCCTTGACCAATTGTTTGTTAAACCGTGAACCAAGAGCTAATGGATGCATGGATTCACACCTTAATGAAAGAGAGTTAAAGGCTTTTTAAATTTTGAAACAAACATTGGTCAACTCTCCAACCAGGAATGGAGAGCACTTCTAAAATATACTAATGTTGTTCATTCAGAAACTAAATATGGGTAAGTTCATGTTTTTTCAATTACTTATCTTGTTCTTCAAATAAAATTTCCCTCTTCGCTTCTGGGAATTCTAGGGTTAGGGGCTTGGGGCCTAGGCACTGTGACATTGGGCTGCATCAGCCCACTCATGGGAGACCATGAGTTCAACAAATTTTTCTCAAAATGTGTGAGAATCCCCTGGGGTGCTTAGTAAAAATGCAGACTCCCAGATTCCATAAGTGACTTAATAAATCAGAATTTAAAAGGTGGGGGCCTAGAAATATGAATTTCAAACAAGCTCACCAGTGCAGTCATACGACGATGAACTTTGATAAGCACTGGTTAGAAGTTCAATGGTTATGTGCTGTGGGAAAATTATTGGCTGGGCTCCATCTATGTCAATTCAGCATATATTCCAGAAAATAACAACATTAAAGGTAGGAATAGCCAACACATGAGGGTATCCTATGAGCCAGGTGCTTTGTAAAACTTATTACATACATTTTCTCCCTGAAATTTCACACCCACCAGTGGAGGCAGCATTATCATGCCTTTTTATTTATTTACTTATATTAAGGTATCATTGGTATATAATCTTATGCTCGGGTTTCACATGAGCAACATTGTGGTCGCTACATTCTCCCCTATTATCAAGTCCCCACCACATACCCCATTACAGTCACTGTCCATCAGCGTAGTAAGATGCTAAAGAGTCACTGCTTGTCTTCTCTGTGCTGTACTGCCTGCCCCATATCACGCCTATTTTACAGACAAGAAAACTGGGAGTTTGAGGAGTAAAGCTGCCTGCAGATCTGGGACACAAAGACGGACTCCTGAGCCCAGTCCCTTCACCATTATGATGTTACAGTGTCACCTACTCAGAAACCAGAGAAGTGACAGGAAATGGAGCAGAATGTCTAATTTCAGTGATATGTTGAAGCAGAACAGGGGGGAGCAAAGACAGCTCCTGAGTGTAGTAAGGAAGGGCGTGATGCAATGGCGATGCGTGGGTAAGTTCAGCTTAGGGGGGGCTTTATCCTGCTCTCTCTGACCTTCAGGCCTCTGCACACAGCCTGGAGAGGGAATCTGATAGGATCCAATGGACAGATGCCCAGGTGGCTTGAAATGATGGGAGATGGGCATTGTATAGACAGAGGGCTAGGGCTCCTGACTCTAAGTTCTGGGTGATAAAAGGGTGCAGGGAAAGAGTAAGAACTGATTTTCCAGGCCAGATGGACTAACAACGCCTTCCCACTTTGAGGTTCCCACTTTTAGAGGAAATCTACACCCTTTCTCCTACCTCTGGCTGTGATGAACTAAATCTCACACCTTTGGCTTGGTGGTGATAATTAAATATTATCCGCCTGTCACTTGATGCACATGTTGTGTGTATTCTCAGACTTTAATGAGTTGGTATTTGTCTTCTGTAAGCAAAAATATTTCTTTGAGTCTCTTCTTTCTCAAATTGGGGTGAGCAGTTCAAGTGAAGATCTCTCACTATTAAAAAGACAGTCTGCTTGCTGGCATGTCTGTCTGAACCATTCGTACTTCTTTTTAGAGCCAATAGCTGGTAAAGCCTGTCCCTTCAGAATCAGCCATTGTTTCCTTCCTGAGGTTTAGTTAGAGGCCCCATAGCTGGGGTGCTGGCAGACTTTGAAATGGATGGGAGGAAAGGGCAGGGAATCTGCATAAATCATTTTTGTGGGATATTCTAAGGCAGTTTTTTTCCAACAGGGTTTCTCATCTAAGCACTACAAAATAGAAGAAATGTTTCGGTTTAAGTGCTCTCAAGTCTTCCAAGGAAGGTAACTTAGCTGGTACCATTCTAGATGCACAGGAGAGAAGTTAATTCATTCCATATAATGGCTATTTTAGGACAGTGTTTCTCAAAGAGAATCTGCATCAGCACCATCTGGAAATTCATTAGAAATCAACATTCTTGCATGGCACCCCAGACTTAAGGAATCAGAAAGTCTGGGGTAGGGCTTAGCAATCGGTTTAATCAAACCTTCCAGGAACTTTTGCTGTAAGCTAAAGTTTCAGCACTCTAGTGGCTGGAAAGCACAAGAGCTTCATTCTCTCACAGAGGAACCCAGGTTGAAAAAGGCTGCTAAGAGCTTCAAATACCTGTATTTGTATCTATATCTGTTTCAGTTTAAAATAAACATATCACTTTAAACTGAGTTTTTTAAATTTTATGTAAAGTGTTCCTAGATGGAAAAGTGATTTGCCTCATCCAGCTGACTTTGGAAGAGCATTCTATTTTCTCCATTCATGAGGTTTACAACCAAGTTCATTGCAGCTGCTCCCCTGGCCTGCATTCACTGCTGTGCCTGGGTGCCTTATCCTACTTACCACCAGGTTTTAAAACCCACATGGACCTTCCTGAAAACTCTCAAAGCAGGGCTGAGCCTGAGACTTAACTCCCACCTCCACTCAAAACAGGCAAAAAAGTGATAAAATTAGTGTGCTGCAAGACTGGATCTGGAGTTGATGAGGAGCAGCTTTAATATGTATCAATAAACAGCAAAGTGCTCAGCACACCTCCTAGGGAAGTAATTAACCATAAAAAGGATACTGTGCACTGTGGAATCTCCTCCAAAAAAGGAACTCAGTTAATTGTGAATTGCTTACGCCAGGTGAGAGGGAATCCCTGTCTACCTCTCTCAACTGACATAAGCATCTCTGAATTAACTGGGAGTTTCTTTTTATAAACACTATGCAGAACCTTTTTTTCCTGGTTGTTAATTACTTCCTTGGGAGGTTTGCTTTAATAGTTCCCATAACAAGGCCATTATTGTCTTTAGCATAATCACTGCCTCATTTGCTTCTGTGCCCTGCCTTCCTGACGCTCTGTCACTGCTGCCTGGAGGGACCCTGAGCTGCACCGTTGGGCAGTCCCCAGGCCCAGCATGGCAGCGCCTTCAGAGCCTCCTCCAGCCCCACCACTTCAGCAAATTGGTTTTCTTCTTTCTCCAGGGCTCCTGGAGAGCGATGTGGGTGGCACGGGGCACGATGGGGAGACTGAGCTCCCCTCCCCTTGTGCAGCATCCAGCCATGTGCTAGGCTTTGAGCTGCTGACGCCCACAAGGGAGGGAGACAGGCAGGAGCTCCTTTCTGGAAGAGGAAGGAGCTGATTTGTAAGCAACTGTTTTGCTCTGTGAAATCACCAGGGACCAAAAGCAAAAATATTGAATCTTACTATGAAAAGTAGTGCGATTTTGACTGTCTCTCTTGGGGAAAAAATGCCTGTATATATGTTATGCTTTACTGCTTTCAAAAATGAATTAAAAGTGGCTTCTATTTGGGCTCTGTTACAGGAAGGTAAATGACTGAATGAGAGCTCTGTAAACTACCTCAGGAGTATAAACTTTTTTGATTGCTGTACTCCTAGCAGTATATGTACATTTGTTCATACACAGTATAAACATGTACAGCTGTAGTAATTATGAAAATTATAAGATTTCTATTAAGAAGAGGAAAAATAAAGGTAGAACATCTGATTATTCATCCATTACCCTGATGGACTGCACCCCACTCTGGACACCAATGACGCTGACTCCTTGGGGCCGTGAGGGCATAGATTGATGTTTCCAGAGCACATGACGGACACACTGGAGGACTATACATATTTTTGTTAAGTCAAATAGTTGAATGCATGGATCCTCTTATACCCTGAGGGATTTCTGACCAGTTAGTCATTTTGAAAATAATTCCAGTTGGAAAATAATTCTTTGGAAATCAGGCTGCCATATGCTACTGCAATTGGCTGCCCATTTAGCTCCAGAATCTCAGCACCCCATCAGGGAATTATACAGGAAAATTCAGTTCAGAGGTTTATAAGAGGGGTTGGCAAACTTTTTGCTGTTAAGGGCCAGAGAGTACATACTTCAGGCTTTGTCATCCTCATGGTCTCTGTCCAAGTACTCAACACCGCTCTGAGAGTGAATACAGCTCTGGACCAAACATAAACCAACAGGAATGGCTGTGTTCCAATAAAACATTATATATGGACACTGAAATTTGAATTCTGTGCAGCTTTCAGGTGTCATGAAATACTACTCTTTTAGATCCCCCCACCCAACCATTTTTTATATTAAGAATGTAAAAACCAATTTTTAGCTCACTGGCCCATATAAAAACAGGCACTGACAGCTCATACAAAAACAGCAGCCCCCAGAGTGTAGTTGGCCAACAATTGGT
This sequence comes from Manis pentadactyla, assembly GCF_030020395.1. Lineage (NCBI taxonomy): Eukaryota > Metazoa > Chordata > Mammalia > Pholidota > Manidae > Manis > Manis pentadactyla. Next base: position 42,118,521 of record NC_080020.1, on the reverse strand, counting down.
TGAATGTGGACTTTGGAGCCAGAGCTGAATTTGGGTCCAACTTTACTACTGATGGTGGAATTATCTTAAAAAGTTACTGAACAGCTCTCTAGGCCTCAGTCTAATTTGTGAAATAACACCTCAAAGGGCTGTAAGGATGAAGGGATGCATTGCCTGTGACATCTTAGTGCCAGTGGGAGGCACACACTGTCATCATCATCACAGATTTGTCTGTAACTCCCCGTCCAGAAGGGTTGAGCAGGAATGGTTACCCGGCGGCCCAGCCAGGGCCCTGCCACCTTTCTGTGGCAATGTGCACTTGAGAATTCAAAGCTAGCATCAAACCCCAGGGCCTCCAGCTAGTGTCTCCAGGAGCCCCCATTAGTCCAGTGATGCCTGCTCCTTGCTGCATTTACTTCAAAGGAAATGCTATGACAACATTTGACAATAGTATAGGGGAGGTCTTTCAGGAACAATGACTTATGACAAAAGTATACACAATGCTCTGTTATTGAGGGGCTGGGAATTGGAAGATGCTTGCTTACCTCCTTCATTATCCTTGTTATCAGCACAGGAGGTTTCCATGGCAACGTTGCATCCGGGCCCTCTCCAGCCGGTCTGGCAGACACACTGCCAGCTGTTCTGACCTAGTGTGCATCTCCCATTGCCATTGCACAAATCAGGGCAGCCATCTGGTTGGAGAAATGGAGAGGATGAGAAGGAGGGACATGAGGCCACACTGGGGCAGCAGGGGAGCCATGCAAAGGGGAACAAGGTCGCAGGGCAGCCGCTGGGCCAGCCTCAGAGTGAGGCCCGTGCCTGCCTTCAAAAGAGTTGGGGAAGCAGGCAATGCATGCAGTTGCAAGACATAGTGGGGTCCCAGATGCAGGGGATCCCCAATGTCACTGACCTGTATGAAGGGGTCTGAGGCAACCTTCCCAAAGTGGGAAATATTCCAGAAAGCTAAACCAGCTATGAGCTTACAAGACTAGCTAGGCTGTTACTTCCAGCTAGTGGCTCAGGATTGACGCTACCTCAAAAAAAAAAAAAAAATCTTTCCTTTCTTTTTTTAGAAGTGCCTTCTGCAGAAGAGAGAAAATTCCCTATCAACCCAGGATGGAGGCAAAGTGCCCTCCATCTTTCAGAATTTTAAGGACGTATTTACATATGATTATCATGAGCTTCTTATGACCAAGAACTGGATGGTTCTGCTGGGCTATTTTCATATTTTTGTAATATTTAGTTTTAAGGGGCACTTAAAAATGTCAGCTGTTTATCACTCAACCTATTTATGGCATGACTTAAAAACACTGCAGAATCTGAAGGCTGTGGAAGGAGTAGGTGCTAAGTGCCGTGAATTGGGAAGAGATAGAGGAATGTATATGTGCATGTGGGAGTCAGTGGGGTTTGAGTGTTTCTTTTTTTGTGATAACCTTTCCTTTCTTTCCTCTTTTTTGGGGTGGGGGAATATGACATCAGCAGCCTACCTAATTCTGTAATTGCCCCAGCACCCCACACAATCGCAGCTACCACTTTCCTGAGCTGGGGCAAAGGGGTCTGGGCGAGGAAAGATAAGAAACGGTCAGGCGCTCAAGGGAGATGGGCTGGGTCTCCCTAGCAGAGCTTCCATCACCCTTTATAAGACTGATGCAGAGAGAAGCACAGAACTGGTAGGATGTGGCTGCACTCACAAAACCCACTTGCTGGCAAGAATTCCTAGATATGTTTCCTTTTTTTTTTTTTTGCTTTAACAGCTTTATTGAGCCATTTTTTACATACTGTAAAATTAACCTTATTTAAGTGTATGAGGCAATGACTTCTAGGAAATTTGCCGAGTTGTATAATCCAGGTATGTTTTCTTACTTCATTTTAATACACCCTAAATGACCATTAATTTAATTCTCACCAGAAAGTAACTTCCCTGAGTATCTATTTCTACCTCTGCCACCACCTCTATCTCCATCTCTTTCTATACCTATTTTTAAACAAAGAAATTGCCAAGTGCATTGGGCAATGGTGGAGGGATGAAGAGTTTTGTAATGATGGAGGTAATTTATTTGAAATCTTTCTGGCCCAAATCTTCTGAATCAAAAGCATGCGTCTCCCCTGCTGTGCTTTCTGGGGTTCCAAAGGCCTTCACTTCTTGTCTTCCCCCTCTCCTCTCGAGTACCTCTTATGAGAATGCCAATAAACCTCATTTGTACATGTGGCAGTGGTGTGAATTTCTAAGGACTCCTAAGAAGAAAGGACTAGAGGGCCTGGAATTGAGTTGCAATTTACTTCTTTGAGTTTCACTTCTGAATGCTTGTCCCCCATACTTTTGAGAACGTGGTATAGGTTCGGACCTGAGGGAACAGGGTAAGCAAGAGAAGGAAAGTTCTATGTGGGGAAGTCTCTGTAAGGAGGTCTTGACAAGAAGTGAGGAGAATGTTACCCAGAAACTTGTTTTCTTTTGCTGCATAGCACAGCATGGCATTAAATCCAGGATGCCAATGAAGCACCAGTGTCTGCATGCCTCAGAGAAGACTGGCTGGTCTCCACACCTGTCCTCACAACGCCCAGATTCACATTTCAGTTACCAAGGAGTTAACCATGGCCTGGCCTGGAAAAAACCCCTGGCCAGCAACAAACCCCTATTCATGTTGTGAGAGAGTACTGGGAGGGGACGCCATCCCCAGTTTTAGAGAACTGTTACAAGCATTCTGCAGGAGCGAAATGGAACTCAGTAGGGAAAGCCCAAGGACGTTTCACAGGTTCTCAAGGAAAGGGGTATCTTCAACCTCTAGCCACATCCAGCTTTATAATTTCTACCAGTAGGGTTTTGGGGAATGGATCATAGAGAAAATACTAAATGACAGACCAACCAGCATTTGTTCAGCACGACATCTATTATATGAGCTTTGTTATTTAGCTACTTTGAGGTCTCGTGTCTGACTAAAATGATGCCCAAAGTCTTAACAGAAGCCTCATTGTGTAGGAAACCCATGTCTGCTAAAGAAAATTTAAATTTGCAAGGAACACTAGCACGTCAGTCAGAGATACGCACTTAAAATATGGATGTCCCTAGACTGAAAGAGATTCTTTTCCCCCTTCACTTTCTCTCTTGATCCCTCCCCACACCCGACCCCCGACCAACTGAAGTGAGATAAACAGACCACAGTAGCGGTTTTCTCCGCATTATATAAGGAAGATGAAAACACAAACAGTAGGAAGCTGGCAAATCTCTGAGAAGTTTTCAAGGTAGCTAGGAATTAATGGATAGGACTTTGCTTTTAGCTTGAAGAGGAAGAAAGCAGCCTTGGTAGGTGCGTGGTGTTGCTAGGCAACCCCAGGCTACCCCCAGCACAAGTTCATTCTGCTGGTGGCCTTCCGAGGAGGTGATTCATAGTGTTTGTAAAGTGTAAAGCCAGCTTCTACTTAAGGAAAAACAAAACGTGGGAAGCAATTAGTCTGGAGGGCAAATGGGTATCAGGTGGTGGCTTTCTCTGGAGAGTATCCTATAACTGGAGGTGGATTGGGCTTATGGGCTTGCATTTAGGAATTCAAGAGGTCTCCTGTATGGAGTCTTCTGGATTTCAGGCTAGCTTTGCTGACTTCTTTGGGTGTCCTCATCTGAGACCACCAATATAGAATGTGGTAAGGCACAGCTTATGGTTCTTCATGTAACCAGACAGCTGGCTGTCTGGAGACTTCAGGTTCTATCATGATCCTAGACCAGTGATTCTCAACTGAGGCACTTTTGTCCCCTTCCCTTCCTCCTGGGGACATTTGGCCATGTCTGGAGGCATTTGTGATTATTACAACTTGGGAGGGTGCTACTGACATCTAGTGCGAAGAGGCAGGGGGTGCTGCTCAACACCCTACAATGTATGGGACAGCCCCCGCCTCCAATAAGCAGCCGGTGATCCAGTCCCACATGTCAATGTGCCAAGACAGAAACCCTGCCTCGGACCTACAGCTGCATGAGACCTGAGACTTCGTTGTTTGCTACTGGATCCCAGAGCCTGGCCTAGTGTCAGGCACATAGTAGGTTCTTGAATGAATGGAAAACCATTATGTGGTGCTCTATCATTTAAGCCTGGCCCTTATCTATAGACTCCTCCAAGAGTCATGAGAAGATAGTGGGGACTCCTTTTCAAATATCAAAAATTCTCTTCCTAGGGAGAGCATTCAGGGGCATCAGTTGTATCTTGGGCTGGTTCTATCAGACTTCCAGTGCTTTTGGCAGAGTGGAAATGGAACAGTTTCTTTATAAGACATTTCTAGGCATAGAATTCCAACCACTAAAAAAAAGTATCCATTGAGGTAGTTACCAGGTAGGCAGGATTTTACTTCGTAAAAATTAGTATGATTTAAAAAAATAAACCACAAGCACACCCTTATATTCAAATGACTCCTGAGTCTTCATCTCCAGTTCTCTGAACTCTAGAAATAGACTCCAACTTGCATGTCAAGGTCTCCATCTGTTCACTAACATATCTCAAATTCAAACGGGATTCAACCTCTTTACTCCCTCTCACCAAAAACGCTGATCCCTTATCAGTGAATGGCACCTCCATGTACCTCACTGTCCACCACTGAAACTTCGGAGTGGTTCTTAATTTTCCTCCCCCTCCCACCACCTATCTCATCTCTTGTATCTAGTCAACAGCTAAGTCTCTTAACTACAAGAAGTCCTGTCTGTTCCTCCTCCTAAATATCTTCGTAATCTGTCCTCCACTCCCACTATCACCACATTAACCCAAGCCATCCTCATCTTTGGTGTGGATTCTGGTCAAAGCCAACTAACTGGTCTCCCTGCCTCCAGTCTTGCAACATCATCCTTTTCTCTCTGTTCATGAAAACATGTCTATAGCTTTCCATTGACTCCAGGGTAGTCTGAAGTCCTAAACTGGTTTACGAATCTTATATGAATTGGCTCTCATCACGTCAGCCTACCTCAATACACTTCAGGCTTTGTTTGAACCAAAGCCATTCAGCCTTTCCTTTTCCCTTTCCTCATTTGCCCAACTTCAATTGCCCCCCTTCAGAAGTCATCCCAAGGAGGCCTCTTCAAAGCTCCCCAATCCAGGCTAAATGCAGTCATGGTGCCTTATCCTACATTCTCCTCCCTCTCCACCACACTGTATCACAGCCATCTGCCATCTCCCTGCTGCTTGCTAGCCCATGTAGCAGCCCTTCCTTAAGACATTTTACTGTCACCTGCTTGAAAACTGTTGTAACAAATGTGCATATCATCATTAACTACAAGTTGAATGGTGCCCCTAGAATTGTGCAGTGCAGAACTGAACAGCAGCCCTGGGCACTCCAGTTCTGAAGTAAACCTGTCAGGGCAGGGCCCACATCTATCTTGGTTTACTCGTGGATTGCCAGTACTCAGGAAATAGGGAAATGAATGCATGAGTGACTTCTGACTGAAATCAGCATCTCTAATGCCTTTGGCAGAGTGGAAATGGAATGGTTTCCAAGGCTTTTCTACATGTAAAATTCTAAACACTTAAAGAAAAAAAATCTGTCAACACAGTAACCAGGTAGGCAGGCTTTTGGCCTTAACAAAAATTAGGCATGAACAAAATAATGCCTACAGCACAGTAAAAAGGGAACATAAATGCACTCAAAGAAAGCTGTAATTACCATAAAAGGCTTTTCTAAAAAAGCATCAAGGAATGTTCTGCCATGTGTAGCAATTCAGAGGTAGAAATAAGTGGCTAATATTGTATAAGGGGTGTGGAAAGTGAAGTAGGACTTTAACATTCAATATCAAGCACACCTAAGAAAAGCAGAGAGGACAACACCCTACTCAGATGGAAACGCAAATGGAATCACAAAACAGGCTGCAGGTAAATGTAGGCAGATGTCAAGGAAGGCTGGAGAGGTGAGATGTTCTGCTTGCTTTAAGAGATCACTAGGAGAGCTACTGAGTCCTGGATGAAATCCTTGTGGAAACTCTCTTCTGAACCAAGGGGTAAACCTTAAACTGGTTTGGAGTCAGAGTTCTGGGATTAAAACCTAGATTTGCTTCTTGAAGTCTGTGTGGCCTTGACCTGGTAGATTCACCTTTGACCTTGCTTGTAAAACTATATAGCTTACTAATTAATCTTATTTATTGTCCTTCTCAAAGACTACAATCTGCACTTTTGAAGGCTGGGGATTTCTGTCTCTTGTTCACTGTGATAGCCTCAGGGTCTAGGAAAAAAATGGTGCATGACAGACAATAAATGTTTGTTGAATGAATAACTTAACAGGAATGATGATGATAATTTATACGGATGCCAGAGTGAATAAATTAAATGATAAAGGCAAAGATTTTAGCAGAGAGCTTGGCACATTTATAGTAACACTTGTTTGCATTGATAACAGTTGTTACTATTACAAATATTGTAATTAGCGGTAGGCTTTTCTTTGGGACATAGTTTGAAGTGCAGGCCATTTCTCTTTGCCTCATCTCCAGATCAGGAACAAAACAAAAGCTTATTCTATTTCAAATTAAAAAATGCAGGTTTCTTGAGTGTCCTCAGTGTGTGATGGCATCCCATTCTAAGAAACCCATGCTCCCCCTATGACCACCACTTGGGAATCTAGGAATGCTACATTGGTCCATCTGTGAGGAGAAAACCTATGAAGCTAAGGGCAGTTCTGAGGGGCAGGAGAGTTGAAGCTGGAATAAATGGCGGCTTCTCTTGGGCAGAATTGTACTTTCGCCTTTTAACTTAATTAGGGAATTCCCCACTTTCCCAACTCTTTTAAGTATCATTGTTTTCTGAGAGCTGTGGAATTAAAGAGCAGACGCACACTGGAAATATGTAATAGAGTCTGCCACTGCATTCCAGAACTCTTTAGAATCAGAAACAGCTGAGGTGTTGGGAACTGGGAATCACTAGGGGATCGGTGGCCATTTATAACTAAACAGCAGTGGCAAACGCTCAGAAAATTAATCTGGTGCTTCAAGACACCCTGGGGAAAACTCCAACTGATTTTAGAAGACCAGCTGCCAAAGAAGCATTCTGGTACCTGGGAAATGGCAGGGCTTGTCCCTCCTGCTCATCCATGTGAACATGAGGGAGCTGTGCAAGGGCTCTGCTTCCAGGCACAAACTGGCAGGGACGCTCAGCCATGAACCTGGGCTGGAACAGCTGCCTCTACTTTGTTAGTGATGACACGGAAAATCCAGAGGCAGATGGTTTCCTTTGTTTCAACAGCGTCTTTAAGGGTTTGCGTGGGGGCTAGCATGGGGAAACCTGGGGTGGGGAGGGCTGAGAAGGCCAGTGATCCTTTCTATGGTCTACTGCTTGTCTTTTGCTCATAAGGCAGAAATCACACCCCCTCCACCCCAGCAGCTACAGAAACAGCAGAGCCTCCGTGAGGTGATATAAATTTGGATCCAGCTGTCTGTGCTGCACAGCTCCTGGTTGCACCTGGATTCTCGCTGATCAGCAGCATTTCTATCTGCCTGGGAGAAGGAAGGCAGCAGCTTAGCCTTGGCCTGAAAAAATGGTGAACTTGAAAAATAAAAACAACCCTTCCACATTCTACAGAAAAGGAGAAAGGAAGGCATATTTTCACTGTTTTAATGCTTCAAGCTCCAATCACTACTTCTTTTTGATTTTTAAAGCAGAAGATCATGGAGGGAGGAATCTGAGAGTTTATGCAACAACTGGGAATACCTCTGCTTGGGAGGGAAACCCCGTGTCAGTTACTTAAGCAATCCAAGAGTAAATCATATTCACCAGTAGCACCAGGGTTTGGGGTTTGACATAAGCTTGTGCTTTCCTTTTGGGGAGGCTTTCTTCACCCGCAGAACATCAGCTTTCCTTTTCCACTTTACCTGATCAAAGGAGGATGTAGTGGGCTAGTGATGGGTGAATATCACCTGTGGCTAAGGCACACACCAGCTGGTGCCACCTCCTGCTGAAAATGTACCAGGGGTTTCTCTCATTGTTTTGGATCGGGGCAGTGCTTCTCAAAGTGTGGGACCAGCAGCAGCTTTACCTGGGAACTTGCTAGAAATGTGCATTCTTGGGCTCCATCCCTGTCCTACTGAATCAGAACCTCTGGGGGATGGGGCTGGGAAATCTACATTTTTAACAAGCCCTTGGGGGATTCTGATGTCTGCTTTGTGTGAGAACCACTGCTTTAGGATTCAGTCCTAAAGCCCTGAAAGGGTCTTGGAGGCCCTGCATTACCTGGCCCTGCCCAGTGCAGTCTACTGGTCTCCTGGCACTTCGGCCCTGCTCTCTGAGCTCAAGCCACACTGCCCCACTATGTCCTAGAACACAGCCCGGATCCTCTTTTTGGGCTCGTGCAGACACCTCTCCCTAAACTACGCTCCCCATACTCTGGATAAGTCCACTCATCCTCGTCAGCTAGCACTTGTTCAGGGAAGGCTTTCTGACTGCCAGCTCCGGGTTCCTCCTCTCTTCCATGACTTCACAGCGCCTCCTACTCCTCCTTCCACGGTACTTGCCATAATTCTCTCTCATCCTTTGTTTCAAGTGCTGGGTCTCAACGTGGCTGCACGTGAGAATCACCGAAGGGTCCTGGAAGATCCCCATGCTGGGCTGCACCCCAGCTAAACCAGAATCTCTAAGGATGACCCAGGCAGACGTATTTTTTATGTTTTGAGTTCCCTAAGTGATTCCTACATGCACAGCTGAGGCTGAGAACCGGCAATCTAATGCCCATCTTCCGGGGAGCCTCTTAACTTCCCAAGTGCAAAGACTCTGACTGCTGCGTGCGGCTGTTTTCCCAGCTCCCACCCCGTGCCGAGCCCTGGAGATACTGTGGAATGAATGCATCATAAGCTATGTGGTGTTTCTGCTGCTTCCCTGTGCCCCTGACTCAGCAGCCAGGAAAAAGAAAAAGCTTCCCGCAGGCCACACCCCAAGCCCCTGGATGGATGACACTTCCCCAAGCAAAAGAAACAGCTGGTTGCGGCATAGGGTCCAAACCAAGCTGATGCCAGCGGCTGCCGATGAGTGCTGGAGTAGGTCCGTGCCTTTCAACTTGTAAGAAGCTGATGCCTTCTGACTGAAAGAGACAGAATAGAGCACCCAGCGAGGTAGAAGAGAGGCACGTTGGTAGATTAAGAGGGTGACAAGAGTTACACAAAGGCAGGGATGACAATAATAAGAAAGCTCAATGGTTTAATTTGGTTCTTGGAGGATAATCAAGTTGTTGTACCTTGTGTTGCTTATTCCCATAGCTGTCCAACAAATAATGAATGTGGTACCTACCCGGTATGGAAATAGGGACAAAGGCGCGACTTTGATTTCTTATTTGTTATTTTTAACCATCCAATTTCTGCAACCACTGAGCATCCTTAGAGCCACAGGAGAGTCATAGAAACACAAATAACATTGAGGAGGCCTGTGGGCACGGACTTGTTACTTACTGCAGGGCTGACGGCTCTCTTTTAACTGGAGTAAAATCAGGCCAACGATAAATTGCTGCATGTTTTTTGTTGTTGCTGTTTGTAGCCCAACTTTAGGAAATGTAAAGGAACCACTAAATGCTGGTTTCTGGTAGATGTTAAAAGAGCTAGGCAAAGAATCTACTCCAGGACTGTAATTCCAAGATTTTAGTGTAATTTTAAGACACTGTTATTATAATGACAAAAAGAATAGCAAACTCTCCTGTCTGTAGACATTTCTGTGTGCCTGGCACTCTTTACAGGCCTTTCATGCATTAGCTTGTTGAATTCTCAAGACAACTCCACAGTGTAGGTACTACAATCTTCCCACTTTATAGGTGAGTAAATGGAGGCACAGAGAAGTTAAGTAACTTGGATAAAGTTGCAGAGTTGTTTAGTGGTAGAGCCGGGATTTGACACCAGGCAGATGGGCTCTGTAACTTCTGCTGTCAACTAGGGTGACCCACTGTCTGCACCTGCCTGGGACTGACAAGGTTTTGGCATTAAAAGTCCCAAGTCCCAGGAAACTTCTCAGTCACAGGCAACCTGGGATAATTGGTTATTATCAAAGACAGAGAGTGAGGGCTGACTCTTTTCCTTGGTGGGCACAGAAGCAGAAGATGGGGATGGTGGGGAAGTCCCCCAAGGGCAAGAGACTTTAATACTGAGTCTCTTGGGTGGGCATGCTGGGCCTTCTAATTGATCCTGCTGCCTCCTTAGGCCAAAGCACTGCATCAGCTCAGGAACCCTGTGGCAGGACCACGAGTGATGAGAACAGTGGCTCTGAATCCAGGCTGCAGAAGTTCAAATCTTATCTCCACCCTTTGGCTGCAATGATCTTGGGCAAAAATTATACACTCTTTTTTCCTAGTTTCTTCATCTGTGAAACCAGGGCAATAAAATTACCTATCCCAGAGGGATGCTGGGGTTTAAAAGAGAATACATAGCACATGCTTAGCATACTATATAAATACGTGTAAATACATGGAGTAATACACACGCCCCATAAACTAGGTCTAAGTGCACAGAGTAAACATTCTAGAACGGATAGCTATTATTATTGTTCTTGTTAAAAGTAACAGCAAATGGTAGCAGAAGGGTCTGTGTAGCTTAGGGAAGCCTTTGATTTGCACTTCAATTGGCTGTGAGGAGGGACTGCTGGCTATTGCTTAAAGCAGATCAGTTTTGTCAGTGTAGCAAAGACTCCAGGAAGGTGCCCTCCAGAGACTGGAATGGCAATGAGAAGAATGAGGTAATTTCCTGAGAGTTCCATGAGTAAGACTTGTGCATAAGGGATGGGACTTGGTATCTGCAGATTTCCCCGGAAAGTGTAAGAGGCATGTGAGGTGAGACTGTAAAGGATCACAGGGCATGGACATCTCAACCAGGCTCAGAAAAGTATGTTAACAGAAAGGGGTGTTCTGCTGGGGTGTGGAAAGAGGGCACTTGGGAGGGTTTGTTGAACAGAGGAATGGCTTGATTGGATTTGAATTTTCAAAAGGATCCCTTTGTGCTGGGAGAACAGACTGGGGATGGGGCCCTAAGGACTGAATCTGGGGGCCGGCCAGGAGACCAAAAGGAGAAGGTTGGTAAGCCATGGCCGTGGCTTGGGCAGGGTGCGGGGTGCCCTGCTGCCATGACTGTACATGGCTGGTTTAATGCTCTATGTGCATAGGGTTCTCTACACATCCCTCCGAAAGGAAAGACGTTTGGACCACAAAAGCAGGGAAAAAATACACTGTCAGTAAGCTAGCACTCCAGAGATGCAAACCAATTAAACTCCTCAGCTGGGAATCAGTGAACAAATGAGGGAGAGGAGGCCACCTTTTGCAGCGATTCTGCCCTCTGCTCTGAGCTGCTTTCCTGTACTAAAGGATGGCATGTGGAGCTGAAGGGAAAAGGCAGCATGGGTGAGGGAGAGCAGAGGACCCTGGGTCCCCCAGGTTCTATCCCCAGGGCTGGAGCTGACAGTGTAACAGAACAGCTCCCGCAAACGGCCTCCGTGACTTCCTCAGTGTAACGACTTCAGACCGCAAGGCTGCATCGATTCTGCCACTTCATCTAGTTCTGCTTGGTAACGGGCCTTCGTGGGGCCACCCCCAAACACCCTCTCAGGTCATTACTCCTGGAATTTAATCCCTTTGCATTCTGTTTCTCTCTATAGGTCATCGTGACCCATCCGAACTGTGGCACATGGAAACACTCAAAACACTTGCTCTATCTACCCATCCTTCCATCCAACTTCTTTCTGTCCATCCATCCATCCATCATCTGTGTGTGTACACACACACATATACATACATATATTTATATTTATTTATTAATCTGTCAAGCCTTCCTTACCAACCAATCCCTCCAAATCCTCTGAAAACTTTTTCTCAAATGACTGTGTGTCAAATGACTGCAAACAGTGGCCTGTATTTTATCTTGTTTTACGTTACTTTCTGCCTTGCACAAAAACAACAAAAACCTTCCACTCTCCTCTGTTCTTCACCCTCTTTTCTTTCCTCTGGCTGGCATGGCATCTCCCATCTCTGCCCTTACCTATGAATCTAGCGCCTTCTATCATGCACTCCTTCCCATCATTGGGACCCAGGTAGCCTTGAGTCATCATGAACTTACCCTGCTCTTTGAAATTCTGTTTGCATGTAGGGTTCTAGTACTTTCTTAACATGGTTTTAGCTTGTCAAGGACTTGGGGGGAGGTCACTGGTCATTACAGGGTCTTTACAAATTTTGCAGTAGGTCCCCATCAGGAGCTGTATTTATATGTAGCACAGTATGAGAAATAAGGAGACTTCTGTTTTTCTGAAAGAGTATAGAAATGGGAGGCAGAATTCCAACAACCTGGCCTGTGCTATTGTTAGGTGCTATTCTTCAGGTCTGCATAATAAGTGTGCCTTCAGGAAGGCAGGAGTTTTCTCTTCAAAATTCTCTCATTAAGATAAACAAAAGCCCCTCCTTTCAAATACATTTTAAACATGCAAACTAGCAGAATGTTTCTGCTAAGTCACATTTTAGCTAAATGGATAATTGCATGGTGAATGGGAGCTGCTACTCAGCTGCTAACCTGCAGTTTCCACACATCCACACTTCCACACTGCAGCCGAGCAATCCCCAGGAGGCAGAAAGCATGACTGACTTTTCCAATAAAGGTACAAAAATCGATAATACTCGTAGATGGAATGCTTGCATCTCTAACCATCTCAGAGTTTCATCTCCCTCTGCTATTCCTCCCAAACAAGCTTCTGTCTTAACTTTGGCACACATTACCAATTCCATACCATCAGGACTTAGCCCGAGTTCTATTCCAGTTCTACTGTACATTCCTTTTAGAGAGGCCCTGCAATGCGTCTTGATTTAGAGATGCTAGGATTTTTATGCGGCTCTGGGAAATGTCGTTTAGTTTTTCTGGAGCCCCAATAAGTTCTGATGTATGGCCATGCATGTCTGCATGATTAATGGCACTTGCAAGGACTTGGAGCTTCAGAGGTCACCCTGTGTGTACTGAATAATACAGCACAGAGCCCAAATACCCTTGGATGAGAATCCTGGCTCCACATAAATGCAAAGGCACTGCCTGCTTTAGTCAACACTGCCTGAGACTTGGTGCCTCTCACTGACTGTGCTTCTAAAGAAAGTCATCTCCTCATGACAGACATTTTTAAGATAAAATGGGATCATTTAGTTCCTCTGGTATTTCTCCGTGAGGTGTCACAGGTACCAGAATAAATAAGAAGGCTGGAAAAACTAGAAGGTTACTATGCTAGTCTGTCACAGGCCCTCCAAGTTCAGGGTAGCCAGGCCATGGTATGAAGCAAATTAAGCATCCATGCAAAATATGCTATGGTGTGCAACGCTGTGGCTGAGAATGTAAATGCAACAAAGTCAAGAGATTCAAAATGATGGTTCCCACAGCAACTATAACTCAGTTCTCTGGTGAATATAAAATTAACTTTATTGCAAAACATGCTGTTCAATTTACGCCTTAATATAGTCATGGCAGAGTTACAGTTGCTGTGAGAACGCTAACTCTGAACTGTTTTGAATAATTAATTTAATGAAAAGTTGGTGGAAATGTGAACTCTGATAGAAAGTCAACTTAAATTTAGGGAAGTTGGCCAATCATGCCTGCACTGAGGGGCAATGATTCAGTTTTGGAATCTGAGATAACTTAGTGCACTCTTTGGCCAGGGGGTCACTGGTAAAGTGGAGAGCCCCAAAGTGTACCAACAGGGGGGTGTCCTCCACCACAGAGGAAAGCTGCTGGCAGTGACTTCACCAGTAGGCCTCTCTGGTGCCTATACAACCTGATTTCATGGCTGGCCTCCAAAGTAACCCTCTTGCTGCAGCTACCTGGGGTCAAAGCAAGTGATCAAAATAGTGTAATGGTCACACCTGGTCTCTGTCAAGTAAACCTGGATTTGGAGCTCATCTCCCCATTCACTGACAGTTAAGACATCAATTGCTTAACTTTTCTGAGCCAGTTTTCTCACCTGTACAATGATGGTAATAGTTTCTGTCTTACAGAATTGACATGAAGATGAGATATGAAGAAGGTATTTTAAGAATGTGGCACTGGGGTTGGCAAGTTTTATGGTCAGTACTCAGCAACCGTTAGCTGTTGTTAACCAAAAAAGAAACTCAGTTATAGTAAATGCAAAACATCTATAAAATCAATTATTTGGCCTGTCCTAAATGATTTGAGATAAATCCAAACCAGCAGGCAGGTGGGTAATAAAAACAGAAACATGAATTGGCAGAAAGATTCCTAAGCAATAGTGTATCGCTGGTAAAGAAACTCGAGGCTACTTCTATTGACGTCCTAGAAACAAATCAATCTATCGTTCCTTTTACCAAATGACTATTCTCAACTTTTTTTTAAATCTTTATCTCCTTTTCCATGTGTCTCTTTAGACCTTTCCTCAATTCCTCTTTCCACCATAAGTTTTAATGCCACAGATATATTCCATACCTGTTTATTGCCTGAATATATATTTGTGTTTTATACATAAAAAAGGGTAAGATTTTTCCATCCTCCCTGAGAACCATTTTTCACTCCTTTGGGGGTGATACTGCCATTTCAAATGTATGCTTGAGATCACAGGACACCACATCCCTTGGTCAGTCCCTCCAGAGGGCTTCAAAGCTCCAAATCTCAGGAGAAACCCTTGATTTACTTAGTTACTCCCTTTGATATTCCTCTTCAAATTCGGCTCTCCACTTCTAACAAACAGGCTATTTTGGCAGCTAAGAAACACAATATTTTTGAAGCTAACTCACAGTGGCCTCTTACTATATACTATTCTCCTTAGCTTCAATGTGGCTTTTCGTTTTCTCTTAAATGACTAAGGAGGCTCATGCCCAGAAAATCTCAAGCCAGCCAGCACTTTCAGGGCACCTGGTGTATGCCTGCTCCAAGTCAGAGGAGAACGTAGATTCTTCAGGACAGTATGTGTTGCTGCTGGGCACTGGGGTTGGCCAAACTAAGGGAATTGGTTCTGCCAGAGACTGTCATTCTTGGGAGGTATTGTCAGGGTTTTAATAGAAAGGGGTGAAGCCACAGCCTGGGAGGAAAAACAAATTATAAGGAAAACCCCGAGCAATGTGCATTTCTAGCCTCCACAGCCACTCCCAGCTCAGCTTTCTTTATGTATCAGCCTCATGATGTTTTCAGGGCCTCTGCCTCCTTTCCCTCAAAGTTGTGGCTTGCAGCTTTTTATCTTGCTGGAATCAGTATCAGGAACATCTTAATGTCTCCTTAATGACATGATTTTTATAACACTGCAATCGTTTGCTTTTACCATCAGAAAATATTTTAAAGTCGCATTACTCAGTGTGACCTAATTGCACCGGTGTTGGAAATAGAAATTTAAATGTCCAGGCAGATCCATCCCAGGTGTCAGCATGAGCCAGACACACCATTAAAGTGACTATTGGTGAGGCCAGGCGTTTAGCTCAATCTGCAATTTCACTTCAGCTTCTTCCGAAACCTGAGCAGGGCTGAGTGGGAACTCCAGGGGCATCTGCCTGCCTGAGCCTTCCTGAGTTTCACTGTTTGCCTTAAGGAGTCAATTTAATCCAAAGCTGGCAGACCTACCATGAAGGTCCCCTGTGCTGGCATCTGCACCCTGTACAGCAGGGCACTGTGTGTTTTCCTGGATTTGGCTGTGCTGAGGATGCCAGTGGCTCTCTTGATTTTTTTAAAGTCATCCTGAGGCTTCTATGACAGAGATGTCCCCAACATGGTGCCTTTTTAACTTCAAAGAATGCATTTTTGTATATGTGTGGGAAAGATACAAATGGTGATTTGTCTGTGTGATACTTTGAGAGGCGTGATGAGTGAAGATAAAGAGAAGCCTCGGCTGACCTTTGAAAACTTCCATTCTGAACAGCCAAGTGGAAGACACAAGGTGATTCCTCCCAAGGCAGCAGAAAAGCCATCTCTTTATAAACCCAGGTATGTACTTTTATACCTGGCTATATCAAGATATGTTTTTTTAATATACATACTTAAAAATATTGATTTTGATCACTGGGATGAGCTAAAGCAGCATGGTTGATTCTGGAAGCATAATCCACTGAGGTTCTGCCTAGATCAAGGAGGAACTGCTCATACTTTTCTGTGGGATGTTTAAAGTTTTCATCCCTGGAAAAGGCAGTTTCCTTTGACTCTAAAGAAGAGCATCCTAACTTGCAGGATCAGATGGGAAGCTGGTGGGTATGACAGCCTTTGTAGTTCCAATGTCAATAAGTCTAGTTCTATCAACACATGCATTTAAAATGGCCAGGTGTTTGGTTTTGCATCTGCCTCTGCAGGATGTTTATGGCATGCTCGCATGCAGAGAATGTGAATGATTGTAGGAGAATGTCATGGTGGGAACTGTTCCCAGGAATCTGTAGCCTGATCTGAGACCATTTGGAAGGAAGGGCAAAGCAATCTAGAAAATGGAGGATATTTGGGCTCTGCTGTCCTGGGATAAAGATCAGCAGGTTTACACTGCTCTACTGGAGTCTTCTCTCTGGGTTATGCCTGAAAAGCCATGGAATTCCCCTGAGTAGAGCACGACAAAGAGCGCCGAGCCACTGAAGCAGAGCAGAAGGAGCAGCACAGGGGGATTGTGCAGCAAAGCCCTTGAGCCCTGTCGGAGAGGGGAAAATGATGACAGGCAGAGTTCTAATCACTGCTGGTCAGTGGGACTTCCTTAGGTGTTCTACACAAGTCAGTTCAGAGATCTCTGCTCCTGGCTCTAGCCCTTATCCCTATTTTATTTGGCCACTCCTGTTAATCTACTGTGGCTAAAGTGAGGGCATATATGCCAGCTCTGTAGGGGAAAGTCTCCTCCTTCACAGTTGTAATTCTACTAGCCTAAGGGAGAGAAAGGGACATAGGGACCCGAAGCAGCATGAATTATTAGGCACTGTTAGTATAATACATATATCCAGAGTCCTGAGGTTACATATTTGGAATTTCTAGGTCTTGAGCATTTGCCAAAGTAGCATTTCAGAGCATGGCGTTAGACCAATGACCAATGCAGACATGTATAGTAATGGGTGCAGATGCTCCATGCTGGGCCTGCCAAGAAGTCAGATGGGCACACACACATGCATGCACACACAGACGTGTACACACTCACACTCACGCTCGGTTTGCTTGTATATATTGTTGAGATCTGGAGCTCAGCTATCAACTGGAGCAGATGGAAGGAAGAGAAGCAAAAAAGGGCAGCAGAGGAGGCAGTAAATGGGAAACTTTGCCCATGCTTCTTGAATGCTGTATTTGCCAATTGTGTAGACCATGGACTTAAATCAATGAGTCAACCTAGCTGTCTTGTGTGAAATACTTTCTATGGCTGCTCATTGTGTGTTTGGGCCAACAGCTACCTGCCTGTCTGACAGGCATGTTGTGAGGCTGACCGGGGCAACACAAAGTATTTTGAGCTCCTTGGAGAAAATTCACCATGCAAGTGCCAAGTATCACCATCATACTGTGGTCATGAGACTCTCACCAGCATAAACCAGTCACCAGGAGAGTTGGGCATCAAGGGAGAAAAGCCAAAGCTGTACCAGTCTCAATCCAGGCAAATGATGTTCCCTACTTCAATACTAATCTTGCACGAGAAGAAGTGTCAGTGGCCACAGATGGGTGGTCTTTTTGGCCCCCTGTCTTATTTGAATGACCTGTATAGCATTTTAACAAACTTTGAATTGCTTGCCAACATTTGGAAATTGGGAAAGTAGGCACATCAAATCCTGATAGCTGGCTTCTATTGCAAAACTGGGAACTTTGGTAAAACTAGGCTTGTATTTCTACGTGGCAACAATTAGCTAGGGTCATGTCTGCCCTCCATAGAGGGGTGTTTGCTTTCCAGGTTATCCCCACTACCTACTGGCTTGCACCCTTTTTTAAGCCCTCACGTACATTGCGCTAGCCTCACCCACATGGGAGTATTTGCTTTGACCAACTCTTTCTGTAGATTCTGCCCTCCCTCCCTTCCCCATACTCAACAAAGATACGAACTCATTATGCAATGATGAGTTTCATTATGCAAATCTAGGCTGACTCCCCCAGCAGAGGAGAGGCCTGCCCCACCACCTCCTGCCAGGGGGAAATGAGAACTTGGTTTCTTTCACTCCCTCCCTTGCCAGTAATTCCACCTCAAAACCTCAAGGTTTTCTTATCTAGAGATGTCCAAGCACTAATCCAACTAAATTAGATTATAAGCATATGATGGTTTTCATAATAAATAAAAATACAGATACAGCGAAGAGAAGATGAGATTTAATTAATGAGTGTTATTTAACAGAACAAGTTGTGCCATATACGATGGATTAAAAGATAAAAAAGGATAGGAGGGAAAATCAAATTTTAATGAGTTGCCATCTTCATTTAACTAAATTTCTTCCGTTGTTGAAAATATTAACACTTATGAGGGAGTCATTTGTGTGGATCCACAGTTTGATACCTGACTGCTTTCTTTTATGTAATTATATTGTGTTACAAATGAATTTAAACGACCATTTGAAGTTTAAGGCTTCTATCCTTACATTGATCTCCTTAGTAGGCTGTGAGCAAGGGACAATGTTGGAAAATAGCCCCCAAATTATTGGCAGAAACACCAGGAAGTATGTCTTGAGTTAGAAAACAGCGAAGTGTCATGTGGGCAAAAAAAAAGAGTTGAGGTCTGACTTTTCTCAGAGGGCCACCAGCCCCTGGGCAACCACTGTTCTCTTACGCTGCGCTAGGGACACACCCAGAGGAAGCTTATGTTGCACCTAGCACACAGCAGGTGCTCGGGAAGGGTTTGATGAGTGAAGCAAAGAACATGGTTACCACTGCTCAGCTGGAACCAGACAGAGGAGGTGTGGACGCCAGACACGGTATGGGATGATACACATGTGGCTTTCTTGTTTATGTTTATAACATATTAGCTCAAGAATATGTATGACTTCTAAAAATACTTAGGACTTAAAAAATATTTGTGATTTTTAAGCTGACATTTATGGAGTATCAAGCAATGCGTTCAGAGCTTCATTTGTAAGCGAAGTCCTCACAATTGCACAAAAATGAGATGCCGGAAAAAACATAATTTGCCAAAGATTACCCAACTTGCAACTGATGGAGGCTGGATTTGAAGCCAAGCCTGCTTAATTCCAAAGCTCATGCATTCAATCCTTTGCTACATATTTCTCCACCCCACCCAGGGAATGCACAGTAACTACAATACCAAGGTGGTGACAAAGAGAGTTAATAGTTAGCAAAGAGGGAAGATGTTACATTCTACAAACATTATGAGGGAGATCCTGAGAGTCTGGAGTGCGTGTTGATGTATATTATGTGCTTCAAGCTGATTCATTCTGGGTAGCGTAGTTCCTGCGCTAGGCTTCTCTATGACATGATAACATTTCCTTTATCAGGCCCGCAGAGAGCAGGTCAGTAAGTGAATGGATACAGATCTTTCTTGACCCCATTAAATAGAAACAAAAAGTTAAATCAGTTCTTATTCAAAGTTTGGCAAGAAGTTGGTAGCAACATGCTTAGGGGACCCATCTCAACTTGCCTGCATTCTTTGGATTAATAGGAAAAAGCTAGTTTCTCTTACTGCTGTCAATATCTTCAATTTGTCTCCCTCCCTATTCACTGCAATTGCCACTATCATTAGTGACAATGTGGGCTTCCCAGGCACACATACACCTAACCCAGAGAAACACTCTCATTGCCTGTTGCTAGGACATTCTCTGCAAAGCAGATGCCACGGCTTTGAGTCTGGTGTCATTAGGGGGACTGTTCCAGATGCAGTAACACCACCAGTGATGGACAGCTTGCTAACTTGGAATAAATCAGGTACAAACGTCTCTGGGCTTGTGAGATGGTTATATTATAATCTTTGGGAGCCCCCACCCCCTGGTATTATTTCTAGACAACTAGACAGAGCTGTCTGGCAATCCCTCTCGAAGTTAAAGTATAATTTTAGAAACAAAGAAATACAATTCACACTTATCAGAGCCCATCACTCTGCTTACACCTTTAGACAGATGACCCTTCTGGGCCAAGTTCTAACCAGCTTCATGGCTAATATGGTGTTTCTGCAGCTAAACTTGGAATTTGTGGCCAGGATTGTCAGCAATTTTAATTCCTCTGGACAGCAATTATGTGGGCCTTTCAGTCTTTAGAATATTGGTTAACCCTTCCTTTCTCTGGGGTCTGGCAGGACATAGTTTTGTGATATATAGCTGGTGCTGTGGGGTGCGGGTGTCATGCATGATCAGTACTAGCAGCCTCAAAGAGCATGCCAGAAACTGTTGGAAATCTGGAGTCTAGGTGATGTGGAAGCAGTTGCCTCTCTGTTCCTTTTGTGGGATAATTAGCATGAGGAGGGGAGATCACAGGGGCCCTTTTTTTTGCAGTTGATCTGGCTGAAAATGGAAACAAGCCTTAATCTAAATGAGGTATGAGGTGATTTTCTCAAGGAGCTGGTTGTGTCGATGACAGGGATCCTAATTGAGTCTGAACTGGAATTCAGAGCCTGGCTGTGAGCATCCCCCTTGACCCCTGGGTCTACAGAGGCTGTAGGGAAGGTGAGGAAGCAGAAAAGGGTCCTGTGGTGTCTGTCTTACAGCCCAGCCCTGGGACAAAATCACAATGTATGGGAGAGGGGCTACAGGCAAAAAATGAAGGGCTGTTTTCTCAAAGGAATGTGGAACCTGCTGATAAATTTCCTCGGGGTGGGGAGTGTGGTATTCTCTCCTTCACAGTGAAAACACAGCAGGACTTCAGTAGAGTGCTGAGAACTTCACTGAGGGTGCTGGTTGTCATATGCCTGGCACAGACCCTGGCAGTAGGGGAAATACTGTAGGGTTCCCCTGAAGTGAATTTTTTAGTCAGCAGGCAACAATGAGGTGACCAAACTTGAAGAGTCTGAATGGGCTAAAGGTAAGCATGTGAGGCACCCATGGAAACTTCTAGAAATGTTTGGGGTGAGAGTAGGGAGTGAGCTTTGCAGTTGAGCTGAGCTGTGAACTGGGGAGGAGACGTGAATGATTCCTTATTTGTGAGACAGACCTGTCGGGCTTGGGGCGATCTGGGCTCTGTCAGTCTTGGAATAGGACCCATTAGGGGCTAGCCTGGGTCCATGCTCTAGTTTATGGATGTCTTGTGTCAACTACACATGTCATTTTGACTATTATCCCTGATCATTTGGAAAAGTATATAAACCTCTGTTGAATTAATCTTCTCACTTGACACCTGTTGACCAAAATGGGGTCAGCCACACCTTCAGGGATCTGGGAACAGAGAATAACACCACCTTGGACCACAGAATGAGGTCGCTGGTGGATAATCCCATGGTGAAAGCTATGAGAAAGGACTGAGCAGGCTCCTGAAGTATCTTAGTAATAAAAAAAAACACTGACTGGTAGTTTTTAATTACTTTGCAGATGTAGCATCCTATCACTGAGGTCCAAATAGGCCTCCCCTTCCTGATTACAATAAAAATATGTTTTAAAAACAAACACTTTACTTAAAACCAGGGATATTTTTTTAATTAGAGGAAAGATTAACTAAATGCATTTTCTCTTGTAATTTAATCCATCCTAATTATCCTGAGAATGTTTATGATGAAATACTTAACTTTCTCCTAGCTGCTGTCTTGTGTGGTTTCTTTCTTTATTACCAATGAAGGGAAAAGCTCAGAGACAGTCCATGATATGGTGGCCTTCTGTGGGGCTGATTGTAATGATGCATAGAAATAGATGATGAAAAGGATGAGGAGGAAGGCAATAAACCCTGACTTTGACTTGCGGGTTGTCGAAATTATGGTACCCTATTTCGCAAAGACAATCAAGGCAAGCCTTTTAAAAAAAAGAACTTGTGAGGTAGAGTGCTATGAAAGAGGCGGGTTGGTATAAGACTGAATCCCATTAGGCAGGCAACTTGGGAGGAAATGCAAAATCTGTTTCTTACATGAACATCTGGGATACTCTGTGTGGCTCCTGACAACCCAGGAGATGAGGCAAGGAATTGCAATGAATCACCAGATGTTACCCATGGGCCTTGCTTCAAGGACTCAAGCAATTGCAGTGTAGGAGGAACAAGGGTAATTGTGAAGTTTATTGGGCTGAATAGGGACAGACAATCAGTGAGAGGCTTGCATCTCCAGAAGGCACGTGTGCCACCCAACTGAGTTAAAGTTGAGCCTCTTGGGTTATTCCTTGATGTACAGAGCGCATGGAAACATGATCTTGGAACCCAGGGTCAGGAGGAATGGGAAGGAGTACAAAAAGGAGAGGCCAGGGCGCTGACTTGGCGGCATCCTCAAACCTGAGAAATGCCGGGTTCCTTCTTAAAGGAGAGCAGTGTCCTTCCAAACTCGGCCGGAATATGTCTGTGGTCCCTAGTTTGAGAAACCCTGACTTAGAAGATCTGCAGCTTTCTTCTCTCAATGATAACAGAATTTCAAACTGATTCTTCAAAGGAAAGGGTTTTTCTTTTGAATTGCACTTATTATAAAAATGAAACCCAGAATTAAAAATAAATCCTCATAGACTTCTTCCCTCCTCCAGAATATGTCCAAGAGGTCTAGTTTGAGAAATTTTGGTTGCAAGTAGCGAGCCCCGATTTCACAATAAGGTTCTATCAATATAGGACTACTTGATTCCATGCATAATTGAATTGTTTGATAAAATCAACAGGTTCTGTTCTAGGGAAGAGAGGAAGTTTGTGCTTCTCTCTAAGAACCAGATTCCAGCAAGTTAGAGAACAAATCTTTGTTGGGAACGGGTAGTGGATAGGTGCTACTTTTGACATGCTGCTAACTGCTGGAGGGATCAGAGGCAGACATGAAAGGGAGGCTGAAGGTAGCAGAAATGTCTTAATGAGACGTTTGTTTTGCTAATCCTCCTTGCCCTTTAATTTGTCTTGCACTGGTACTGGATAATGACGGCTACAATGGAGGGATGATGACAATGATGTTAGCTCACACTTACTGGGCTCTTTACAGTAGGCACTGTCCCAAGTACTTTACATAGAACCTACTGAGGTAGGTAGTATTTAGCACCCCCATTTTACAGACAAAGAAACTGAGGCGCATAAAGGTTAGGAAACTGGCCAGGATTTGATCTCACGTAGACTGATACAGAAGCCTGCATCTTAAGCACTTCAAGCTTTCATTACCCTGAACTCAAGTGAAGTGGGTCTAGGCAGAAGAACCTCTACTTTAACACCATTTCTTTTTATGAACACAAATATAAATGGAAAAAGAGGAGTCTGATGAACTATGTACGGACGTGATTCAATGCACAAAAAGATTCCCTTGGTAAACCAGATATAAATTGGACCTGAGATGAACAGACAGACTAAGTTAACAAAAGGTACCACTGACTATCTTCAACAATTGAACAATGCATCACCGGCTTAGCCAACACTATGCTCTATCTAACCCTTTGATGTAAAGTGCATATTATGGGATCCTACCTAGAAAACGACTGTGCCCCTTACAGAAGAGAGAGAGGGTTGACTGTACTGGAGTGGCCCATTCATATAATTTTGCATCAATAGTTATAAAATTCTGGAGATGGGCAAGTCCTTAGAGAACATCTCTTCCAAGTATGTTCTAAATTCAGTCAATCACATACTGCATTCATGGTATTTGCAATATCTGTACTGTTATTTACTTTATTTTTTTCTTTAAATTTACTCAGGCCTAACATTGCTATCCACTTTTGCCATATTCCTAAGCAATAATGCCAGTATAATCATGAGTTTGAGAGCTAGTTATAGCTTCTCCTAATACTTATTCTTAAAAGCCTTATGTAATTATTCAATAAAATACATTTGCGCACCAGTGGAAATCATCTCATGTTAGTGGACCACACCTATGGAAAGCAATTATGTGGTCCAACCCCCTCATTTGCCACAGGAAGAAACTGAGGCTAGGAAGGTAGGGTGACTTCTCCACGGGTACCCAGAATGTTGATGGCACAGTCAAGCCTAGAACACAGATGTCCCCCATTCTCCATCAATCTATTCTTCATGACACTACAATGACTACATAACAAGTAAGGAGAAAAGGTCCATCAGGCTTATCTAAGGGAGTTCAAATCTCTAGGGCCCTGTTTGTGTTCCTTTCCCCTAATGCACAGTCTTGAGTGCAAGCTGTGGTATCTGAGAATTATAGACTTGGAAAGAATGTTGGTTCTCTGTAAAAGCTCAAGTGACCCAGCACTTGCTTCCCATTTTTTCAACAGCTCTTACTCTTACCGGTTTTCCTTTCTTTCAAGTCTAGAATCTTCCTCATGCTGACTCTCACTCATGGGTTTCTGTTCTAAGAGTTCCAAACTTTTTTAGTTCTTTCCTCTTGTGAAAAGTAACACCTCAGATCAAGTATTTCTCTGTTGGGTGTAGTCCTGGCCCTGGGGCCACCAGCTAGGACATCAACAGAACCCGGTGAAACCTTAAGGCTGAGGTACAATGAAGGCTCCATGTCACTGTCTCCCCACAGAACTAAAACATCAAGCCTTCTTTCCCTCTTTTCTTTTGTGATAGGAGCTCCCTAAATGGGCACGTAGTATTAAATCACATAGGAGGCAAACAAAAAATATTTCCATTTAAGCCACAGAATGGTTGAGCCTAACGTTAGGGCAAGCTTTGTATCATCTACCTAGTCTATTTTCCAACTGATGCTTAAAGTCCGTCTTCAACAACTAAACCAAGAAAGTAAACATGTGCAGTGATGAGAATCTCACTACTTGTAAAGCAGATTTCTCCTTTCATTTTATTTTACATTTTGAAGTGAGTTGAAAATGTGTTCCTGTAACTTCTACCTCCTAGACTTTGTTCTGAGTTTGGGTAGGAAACCTGGGCAGACGGCCTGACCCAGACCCAAAGAGAATTTCTAGCACATGGTGATTCCTGATCTTCAATGGGAAGATTTACATTTTAGTCAAATTGTGGGGGGAAATAACCAGAGGTGGAATATCCTTTGTGCTCCACTAAAAGTATGTCTGTAATCCTTAACAGTGGAAGACCATCTCTTCAGGTGTTCATTTCAACAAAGATGAAGCTCCCAGGATAGGTTCTAATAAGAACCCCCAGAGGAAATAGGTTAATTAACCAATCAGAGAATTAGCTGCTTCCATACACCTGGTGGTAAAGACGAAACCACAGTGGCTAATTTCATCTCAACTTGATCTCATTGTAGAGTCATGAAAGCTCAATTGTTCAAGGGTAATAGCTACAAGAAAAAAGTTTCCAAAACTTAGAATGAAACTGGAATGAGATGCAGTGGCAGCTGTACTCAGTCTGAAGTTGGTTAATTTTGACAGTCGCTTTCTTCCCATCCTGTTCCCTGTAGTTCTGAAGCTCTCTCCCTCTTGGACGGTGACCCTGTCTACTTCTGATGACAATCACTTAATCAGCACATCAGATTGTCGCATGGCTGGTTTTACCTTGGGTAAAGATTCATTTTCTTTATTAACACCACAAGAATCTATTTCTTTCCCCAACCAATTAAAGTGGAAAAATAGAAAGGTCCCAGTGCAATAGAGGGAAAAGAAAACTGTTCTGACTTGTGGCACATGGCAGGTCACTCAGCTCCACACGGTCCTAGGAAGTGAGTCCACATGATTCCAAAATGCAATTGGAGGTCAGGACCACATAGACAAAATACACAACTTTTGTCTGGGTTGGAATAACCATTACAGACATTACTCACTACCCAGACACCTAACAGCTCAGCTAGCTTTGGTGCCTATTGCTGGTGGATTTATTCTGTGGGTGTGTTAGTTTGTATTATTCAGAGCGGATGTCTGGACAGCCCACATTCAGGAGATAATAGCAACAATCTTCAATTAGCATTTAGTTTCCCTCCTTGCATTCTCTGGCAATGTGAATGTTGATTTCTCCTTGCATTTTGCCCAACAATTCTGCTCAAAAAACACGCTAACGTTTATTCTATTTCTTAAAAGAGACACTTATCTGAGTTTATGATAGTTCATAGTGACTTCTGACCTAGTCTATGGCTCCTTTTTGCTCTGTTGTTATAGCTTTCGCTGGTCTTCTGAAGTTAAATACCGGTGGGGGCGGCGGTGGTGGTGGCAGTGACAGATAGTAGGAATAACAATGCACATTTGGATTGTATTTAGAGAATAAAACTATTCTAATCACACAATGTGCATCCTGATTTATTCATAAGAGTGAACTGCAGCTTATGTAAACAGTTCTGATATATTCTAAAGATATACATGAATTGTGGCTGATTTGGATTCAAAGTCTATTTTGTATCTATGTAATTCTAGAGGTTTTAGCCATACTTTGTATTTAACTTGTTAGAAAGAAGTTGTGTAAGAATTATTGCTTGGCAGAATCCAGACTACCAAAATGTTAACTCCAACAGTTAACACTGAAATGTTATATCTTACATTTAAATCTTTAGCAATAGGTACCAAATTTCCAAATACAAAAAAAGTTTGGTTTGAAAATTTTGGTTGAATGTATTTAATCAAACATGGGTAAATACTGTTAATTCACTGGATTTTGTTTAAGAAGTCTGTTTTTATCCTCATCCTTTCTCTCTCATCTGTATTCTTGTTTCCTTCAACAAAATAAACGTGACCCACAAGTGTTGAAGCAAATTGTTCAGCTATTTGCAATAACCCTAAAGAGACCACCTCCCTATGACCTTCTGAAAATAGGCCACAGCCAACCTAAGTAACCCCCAACTAAGCACCAGACTATGTCTTACCCCATATCTCCCGACACGTTGTTTACAGATGAGGTGCCATTTCATTCTTATTTATTTTCTATTTTCAAAATATAGCATCCGAGGCTCTGTTGGGAAAGTACCAAAGAACTTCTCTTTCCTTTCTGCTGTCAGTATCCCTGAGGAGGTGGACTGACTCTAGGTTTGTAAATTCTGGCATTTACTTAAAATGAATTGACAGGAGTGTCTGCTCAAAATAAAAGACTAAAACTCCATCAAACAGCTCTAGGGCCAGAGGTTGAACAGCAAAAGAAGCAATTATGTGCGTCCAAACATATCTAGATGCTGAACAGCAAATCTCACCAGCCAAGGTATATTTGGCTTTTTTGAGCAAATCCCAGGGAACATAACTATGAGAAGAAAGCATCTATCCTACTAATAAAATGAGAGAGCCTTAATTTCTCATAAGAAAAGACTGCTGATGAAGATCTTTATAACTCATGTGGCATGAACTCATAGTCACGCGAGATCAGAGCTCTGAACCAGAGACCATCTGGGACCACCACTCTTTGCTGGGAGCTTTACTGGGTATACAGATTTCCTCTTTCTCTAGTTCTCTCGAAATACCATGTATGTTAGCACAAGGAGATATGAAACTTGAACCAGACACTTCAGGGAGCAGAAACACCTTCTTCCAATTCATCTCACCCAACAGGCTAGATAGAACAAAGCATCTCCTGTACTCTCTTGCTGGCCATACCCTCACCATTTTCTATGGAGACTAAAGTGACCATTGTCTTTCCATTTCCAAAGGCCCTGGAGGCACTTCTACTCAGTTTCTGTTTTCTCTCTGGTCCCACACTAGACTGGATATGTGGGCCTTCTCCCTTTCTCTTGGGCCCTGATAGCCTCCAAGTCACAACTGGGGTCCTTTTCCTAATGTGAGTGTTGATATACCTCTTTTCTCCTCTCTATCAAAACTTGTGCAACTCTCAAATTCAGGGGTCAGCCAATTTTTTTTTCTTTCTGTAAGTGGCCAGATAACAAATGGCTTTGTGGGCTAAAGTCTCTGTCACAATCAACACCCAGATGCAGGGTGGGAGTCCTCTAGTAACATCAACAAGGCATGGCTGTCCTCTAATAATAACACAGTGTTTAATGGAGAGTGAAATTTGAATTTCATATAATTGTCATATGTAAGAAAATAGTTTTCTTCTTTTTTTCAACACTTAATGAATATAAAAACGATTCTTAGTTCATAAGCCTTAGAAAAACAGGCAACAGGCCAGGTTTGGCCTTCCAGCCATAGTTTTCCAAACTCTGCTCTGACCCACCTGGGCTGCGTTCTTGTGAGCTGGTCTCAGAGTAGAGATGGGTTGCAGGCCCAAGATCTATCAGGCATCACCGTGCGGGCACTAAACCCTCGGCGTGTGCAGGAAAGGGACAGCAAAGCGGAGGTGAGGCTGGGTTGTATAAGCTGAAAGTAGGGTTTTCTACCTAAAGGGTATTGGCTGGCAAGAGCTCTTCTTTTCTTGTGTGTTGGGGAGGTGGACTGATGGGGGCAGTGGAGGTTTGGGGTTTGGGGGGGGCCTTTAAGTCACATTGGGCATGACAAATACATCAAGAGGAACGCCCCTGAAGAATGGAAGCTATTGGTAAGAATTGTGAACTGTCTCGGTGGTGGGCTGTGCACATCCCTCCCTGAAAGTCTTCTGAATTACCCTCCAGGCTCTGCAGGGAACTGCAAATGAAAGCGCTGCAGGGGAAGTGGGATCTGAAGCATCACTGCGAGATTGCAAAAACCATTCACTGCCAACAGACTGTCCCGGCAGGGTCCCAGTGCTATGGTGGTGGCCTGGACTGGCATGCTGCCCCTCAGATGCCCAATTAGGTGGAACGGGGGGAAATCCAATGCAGAGTGCACGTTATTTCTGCTTAACCACCCAAATGAACAGCATGGGAAATTGAGTCTGAACTCATAAGTCAGCCACAAAACAAGCTCTCAACCCTGCCTTTCACTCCAGGTTGCTGATCTGTGTTGTGACAGGGGTTTTTGGACTAGGGCTGAGTGAAGGGCTTCAAACCTGTTGGCTAGAATCAGCAGTAAGTGCAAGGGGGCAAGTCAGTGGTTTGGTTGGAAAATTCTCTGAGAGTTTCCTTGCAAGCAAGTACATTAGCCAGCTTGGCATGAAATCAACCCTGGATCTGACTTAATCAACAACAAAAGCAAAATCTAGAGGCAAAATGATGCTCGAAAGTTGATAACTTTGTAATCCAACTGTTGGAGACTTGTAGAAAACCAGAGAGCTCTGGCTCCTTCTTCTCAATTTAAGAGATAATTGGATACATCCAACCCAATACTACCCTACCCCAAACCACGATAATGACAACAAACAAAAACAAAACTGAAGAAACTTGAGAACTCCTGCTTCTCAAAAAAGAAAATGACCTTTCAAAAAATATTCATGGTCCAGATGCTTATATACAGAGGTGGCTGAGTGAGAATGAGGTGGGGCCAGAGGAGACATTTAACGATGGTGGTGGTGATGGGGAGGGTTGGAGCCCAAGGATGAAGCCATGTTGTGTGACAGCAAGAGAACGCTCACACCTATTACAGTGGTACCTGGCTACCCAGGAAACCTGGGGGTCCTGCCTATATCTAACCTGGTCTAAAATAAGTGAGTTTAATTGTTGCCAGCAAGCAGGGATCCAGAGATCAAGCCTGCTGGGTAAGTATTCCCAAAGGGGAGACTTGCAGACCATAGTCATTTAGAATGCATGAAACGTCCTGGCCCTGACAATTTCCCATGCGTGTGCATTTCTTCCTCCCCAAGCTCAGTAATTTGGATGGATTTTCTCATCTGGTCTGGTCCCTTGTCTCCCAATCTGGAACTCAGGATAGAAGGGAAAGCCTTTCCAACTGGGACCTTGCTTTCCCCCTCTCTATCCCCTTGGCGATTTGGAGAGGCAGCGGGAATGTTGGGGAGCACTCGTGTCCCTGAAGGAACAGCCAGTTGCAATGCACGACCATTACTATAGATCTACGATTTATGAAAATAAAGCAATATGTGCCTGTTTCGGTGCCTGCCGTTTGCCTACCAATGGTGCAGTGTTCACCATTCCAGCCCTCTCGGCATTCACATTTGCCATCTTTACAGGTCCCGTGCTCAATGCAGCGGGGGTGGCACGCGCGCTGGTCACAAGCTGCGCCTGTCCAGCCCTCTTCACAGCGGCAGGCTCCCCCGATGCAGACGCCGTGAGTGCCACAGTCTACTGAGCACACTTCTGGAAGAAAAACAATGATTACAGCTCAATACCACAGCTGGTGAAACACTCCATTGGGGGCCAGACCACATACATGGCCTGGGACCCTGGAGCAGGCCCCAGGGCGCAGCAGGTATGTCATCTTGGGAGGCCTGTCTCTCCACTGCCTGGGGATTAATTCATTGTTAGGCATTTTCTAGAGCAGTGGTTCTCACAGTGGGCTCCCTGGACCAGCAGCATCATCATCTCCTTGGAACCTGCTAAAAATACAAATTCTTGTGCCTTGAGTGGATCTCCTGAATTAAAAATTATGGAAGTGGGCCCAGAAATTTGTTTTAGCAAGTCTTCCAGGTGGGTTTGATGTGCACTAGAGGGTGAGGACCACTGTTCTAGAGCTTGAGATTATCCCAGGAGAAGGTCAGACAGGATGGAGGGGCCACCGAGTCTGGCAAAGCTACCTAGGAAGTGCCCACCTGAAAAGACATCTGTGGACCCTGACTCCCTAGCCAGCTGGGAGTTTCTCCCTGTGGAGAGCCTGAACTGACCACAGGCCAGCTGGGGACCCAGCAGCCCCAACCCCATGCTGACCGCACACCCACCCAGCGCCCGGATTGCCACCTTGGTGGCAGTGATGACCACATAATTGTGCTGCCCTTACACAGCCTCTTTCTCAAAGGAGCTCAAAGTCTTTTGTGGTTGGAGAGGAGACAGACAGACAGATATGCACTCTCTGGCCTTCCAGACCTCTCACTCGAGGACAAGCACATGCCAGACATTCATCCTTACAATAGCCACCCACGGGCAGCACGGCTCAGGGGGCCAGGGGAGGGGAAACCACACCGGGAGGGCCAGCGGCTCCAAGTCACACGGCACGCCGGCCGCACGGTGGGGCCTTGGGGCTAGGGCTGCCTCTGCCCCCGTCCTCTGAAGAGCTTGGCCTGGATCACGGGCATCAGAGTTGAAGCCAGAGGTGAGTGGGCTGAGAAGACCTCCCAACATAGCCCATTTGAATTGACGTTTCTTTTTCACTTTCTGGAATGAAATATTCATTCCTTTCCCATTGTAGGCAAAGCTCCACATATATTCCCTTCCTGATAGCCCTGGCAGTCTGACAGCTGCTTCACTGTCCGGAGGAAGGGGGCGGAATGAAGATCACTTGCTTGGATGGGCACTTGTCAGGGTGAGCAGAACCGTACCTGGGAGGGTGGGGGCTGGCCAGAACTGCTGAACCGTTCCATTTTAAGGTCACTTGGGAGGTCTAAGACACATACTCTTAATTTTAGGAAAATAAAGTATACAGTGCAACTTCATTATTTTCCTGTCACCGGAGTATTGCAGAGTTTTACAACATGTTCACACGGCACCCCGAGGGAGCCTCTTTTGTATTTTACAGGACCTTCCATTCAGTTTGCCTGGGACTGAATTGCTCTGTTTTGTTTTCTGGTACCTTTAGGGAGTGTAGATAAGAAAACCTATAATGCCAGTGGAAGCATCCCTCCCAGGCCCTCATCCATCTGCGGTGACGGACCAACGAGGCACGAGAACCTACGTGGTGTTCTTGTTTCTCAGGATCACAGACTTCGTGACCGAGGAGAAGAAGGTAAGAGAGGCACTGTGCCATAGCCGAGCCCTGCTGTCCCGAGCTCAGTGGGACACGTAGCTGCCCATCCGCCTGGGCTCACGGAAGGGACACAGGGTGCGAGTACTAGGAAAGCACAGGGAAAACCTCTTGGCTTACCAACGGAGCAGTCGGGACCCATCCAGTTGGGATCGCAGCTGCAGAGGCCCGTGTCAGGGAGGTAAGTGCCATGCCCACTGCACTGGTCCGGGCACTGGACCCTTGCCAGCTCGCAGTTTAGACCACCCCAGCCGGGGCTGCAAAGGCATTCTCCATTTACACAGACCCCATGGCTAGAGCAGGTAGGATCCAAGCAATCGACTGGAAAAAAAAAAACAGAGGAAAAGTTTCTGTCACTGATGAGGGATGGGCCAGGAGACACCAGCTTATTGCAGATGGACCAGTGGTTTGTCAATTCCTCTCCACTCACAAACAAGTGGAGCAGCCCAGCCAACACGTGGTCCCTTGAAGAACACCTGTAAGGAATTAAAGACTTTTATTTGTAAAACACCAAATCTCAAACTTGAAGAGAATATAAGAGAATAAAGGGGAATCAGGAGGAATCAGAGAGGTGTCATTCAACTTTAAGAACCTTGTGCTTATAAACATTAGTAACTTAATTGAACCATATCTGAGCTTCTGAGACTGAAACATGAAAATTGGTGATGTCTGTACATGTATGTCCAAACCTGATTATCCCTGTCAGACAGGAAAGGAGAGAGGCTCATTCTAACATCACTAATACTTGACTTCGAGGGCAACAAAGGATTAAAAGGGAAACCAATGAAACTTATAAATGAGTCACTTGCCTAATTAAGTCTCACTTAGGCTAAGTCTAAAATTAGTTTTCATCCTCTGAGCAACATCTACTGAAGGAATTAGTAAATGTGCAGGTGGAAGAGGTGAAGTTGGGTGTGAAGGTAAAGAAGGTCATCCAAAAGGGGTAACCTTCCTCCGCGTAGTCATGAGTGCACTGGATGGGTGAGTCTCTGGCCTTGACACTGACCTTCCTCCAGACTGCCAATCAGATGAATTAATGGTCAGATTCCAGGCACTGCCCTTCTTGCCAGTTTCTGGTCTGCTTGTTTGGCCATTTCAATAATCAGAGCGGCTATGTCCAGTAGGTAACTTGAAGATTATTATTCGGGAATCAACTCAAAGTGGGGAGAGGACTGAGCTGCCAAGGCCAGTTCTTGAGGATAGGATATTTGTATGAGAATGTAACCCCAAACCTTGTATTCATCCAGCCTCAGGGCTGAATAAGCAGGGCTTTTTAGCTGCAGACCAGCTTCCTTAGGTGTTCCCAGGAGGTGATGCAGTGGCACTTGGAGAACTGTGCCCTGTACACAGTGGTTTGAACAGAATGCTGGTTCTGCAGCCATGTCAGATGTTGCCTTGTGGATCAAAGAAATAGGGAGGTCACATCACTTTATTTGACTACCACATATATTTCTCTCTCATTTTAGCAGCTTAGAAATCAGGCTCATTGGCCTAGATTAGAGCATTTGCTTTTGCTAGCATCTGGGGCACAGCCAGCTTAAGATGACCTTAAATTCTTTTCTTGAGGTTTTTCAGACCACACGGAGAGTGTTACTCAGTCCCTTGAGAGTATGTGTGCCATTTTGTAGTTCAAATCTCAGAGAAGATTTTGATTTCTCTTTGCCCAATGCCAAGATTGAAACATGCACGAATTCTGGTCTGTAAATAGTTCACCATAACACTCGGATGGTAACCCCTTGGGGTCCCAGCTTTTTGTAGTATAGTTTCTTTTTTTCCCCCTGTCTTAATGGTATACGAAATAATGGTGTGTTTTAAAATTGATGATACACTGGCTCCAAATAACACATTATTTAGATTATCCATGCCACACACTATTTCAATCTGGGGGACATCAGACTTGAGGAATTTGGATTTATTAGAAACCACAGTATTCCATGAAGTTTCCAAAGAGTGCCTGTCTCTTGAGGCAAAAATAAGAATATTCAGTGCTAAGAGGTGCTTCTCAGGATCCCCTTCAGTTCTTCTCAGGAAGATATTATCTATGGAAAATCACTCTAAAGCTATCTGAGCCATGGGGAAATGGAAGCTGCCACTGATTTAAAAGAAAATCAGAAATATACTCTCAGAAAGGTGAATTTCAGTGATTATTAGTTGGAGATGTTTGTTAAGATGTTACTTGCTTTGGTTACAATCATTTTCATGTTGATTCACTATCTTGGGGATTTTAATTCCAGATGGTACTAACCCTTTCTGATACCTTCAGATTCGCTTCATTCATGGTGGTAGAACACATCTGGATATAAAGAAACTGAAAGGGTCAAACACATGGAAGACATTTACACAAAGGCCATGTAATGCCTCTGCTGTCTCAGGCCTGGCACAGGTAAGGGAGTACAGTAGATGTTCAATTCATGATTGCTGCAAGAGTGAATGACAGGCTTTGCTATAAGCATTTGTCGTTTTGACACAAATGTCGAGTGTGAAGGACTGACAAGAAATAGAAACTGTGCTAACAACTTCGTGCTTTTGGAAAGAATGCTGTGTAATTTGGGATCTGCAAATTGTGAACTAACTGACTCAGAATCAATCTTGTCCATATTATTCTAATAAGAGATCTTAAAGTTCCAGTTTTTTTCCTCTGTCCCCATTTCTAATATAGCAAAATAAAAATATATATGAAAATATCTCGGTGCTATGTGCCTCAAAAATTACTCTCTACCTATAATTAGCCATTTAAAATGTTTGGTGAGGTGCCAACAGCTAGAAGTGCTCAAAAAAATTCAAAAACTGTATCATAATCTTTTTCTTAAAAGGATGAAATAAAAAACATATATATATATAAAATATATATTATATATATACATATATATATATAAAAGAAATATAAAATAAATATAAATATATATATATAAAATATATATTATATATATATATATACATATATATATATATAAAAGAAAATTGTACTTTTCTTCCAAGTAATTAGCTTTCTCTTCTCTATTCTGAATTATAATATGAAGAAAGGAGGAAAATCCACTGAGATTTATTAGCCTGGGAGTGGAGTGTCATCAAAAGAATGATTTATTGTACTTAGAAATAAGCACTAACCCTTTCTCTGGTCAGTGATACCAGTAAATATGCCCTTTGTGCTATATAATTATAGCAGCTGATGGAATAACTCAATTCAGACTTTAAGAAGAGCAGTTCTCACCAGGAATTTTAAATTTGGTACCAATTTCATAAGATGGTCTTCTGGCCACATCCTTCAAGTCTTTAGCAGGCAGGAGGAACTGTAGCATTTTATGAAGCTTTATAAATAGAAATGATATTATACTTAAAAGGGGGACAGTGGCCTTTACTAGCTAAGTGCCATGTGCCTTACAACACCAGCCCCCTGGCAGGTGGAATCATTAGAACTCATTTAGTCTCGGGCCCTCTGTAGGTTTGACGAAAAAGGGTTGTGAATGCAATTTCTATCCCTAAGGATAAAAAAGGAGGTCAAGGAGTTTTACAAACAATATGTACTATAAACCCCTGAAGAACTATGAATTACATTTATGAAGTTAAATGTCATTGAAAAATGACTCAACCATGAAACTGACATGAAAACATGGCTGACTTGAACTAGTATGTCAGTTCCTCTCTGATCACCTTCCCACTCTCCCAGACGTCATTGAATGAAACCTCACGAATATGTCCTTTCATTTTCTTGTGCAAATTTGCTAATAGTACAGCAATGTTTATGCAGCAAAAATGGAGGATGGCAACTATCGATTTCGTTGTCATGGCCATTTCAGGTAAACTGTTTGAACGCTATGACTATGATGAATATCAGAAATAAAAAAGCTAAATGGAAGAAAAAGTGCTGATCCAGACTTTCTAATTCCATTTCCTACTTTGAAAACAGCATATGAATCACCTGGGTTCATTCTTTTTTGGGTAGCAGAAATCAATAGGGGAGATTTCATCCTCTCACAGTGTTCCAGTGGCTTGTTTTGTTGTTCGGTTAATTCATTCTGAACATTCAAATGACACTCGGTGGGTGGGTAAGAAAGTTGAGAAATCACTTGACATTCCACTCATACAGATATGCACAATCTTTACTAGAGGGGAAAGATCTGAAGATGGGCAATGTCATTGCTCTGTCACTCCCTCTCACCAAAGGCTGGATGCAAAAGGTCGTTTCAACCTTCTTGTCACATTACTGGCCTCTCTCTTGTTTTCAGTGAATGCAACTTTGCCTCCTGCAATCTGTTTATCTTTAAGAACTTTAACCTTTCAAGCAGGTTATTAAATCAGTACTTCCTCCATCCAAACTCGCAATTTGGTTTTATGATGCTGACAGAGGGAGGCTACCTTTTATAATAGAGGAGAAAAATATAGAGAGAGTTGAACAAGTGAAGATCTGGAGGTCAGACTTCTGGGCCCCATTAAGGGCGTTACCACTGATGTACTAGAAAATTTTAGAAGAATGAGGTCATGGGAGCTGACTCCACAGCCATAGTTTTGAAAACCATTAAATGGGAGATTTCACCAGGGAAGCCTTCAGATTTGTATGTAAGTATAAGGCCCTGTCATTACTTTACGGTGAGGGCTGCAACATCGGGTTACTCTGTCAACCCTGGAGAACCCTGAGTCAGTGGTGCGGGAAACTGACTCACAGTGTCTGAGAACCTCGCAGCACTGGAGACTCCTTGTCGCCTTGGCAGCAGGAAACCAAGAGAGAACAAGGGCGTGTGATGCCCCAAAGGGTCTCCTCTGGGTGGCTGCCTCAAGCTGTCTCCTGCTGGGCAGGCGTGGGCTCTGCTTGAGCCTTTACTTTGTTGACATTTCTTTCTTCCCTGGGACCGTGGGAGGGGAGAGGGCGGTTTGAGTTGCATGGGGACCGTTCACTGAGAGATGGATGGAGAGGAAAGGTGTTCAGCTGCAGACAACCAAACCTGCAGTGGGTGAGGGACCCAGGGCATCACGGTCTCAGCTTCCTGCCAACAGAGGCTGATGCTTTACATGGCGAGAGACAGTGGATGGGCAACCACTGGTAGACGGGCAAATACAGAACAGGGCAGGCCAGACAGCTCTGCTGAGTTCCCTTGCCTTACTGGTCCCACACCTTGGTACCAAATAACTTTTCTAAAAGTACTAACCAGAGTAACTAGGACTAGTTAGAGCTGGCTTCAGAACACCTCCGGAGAGGTGCTTTTTCTCTCTATTCCTGCGCTCCCCTCCCCCATGCCCCACTCATCTGATCCCTAATCATGTTTGATCGGATCAGATTCAGTTTATCCCATCTCCGGATTTTTGCCCATGTGCTCTAGAGGCCACTTCAATGCATGCTACAGTGAGCTAGCTCTTCAGGATTCGGCCCATCCAGCCCTCTCACTGCTCACCCACTCGCCTCTAATTTTGTGTGATTGTAGGTAACCAGGATAATTTGCTCTACATGGTGTCTCTAAATGACACGGGTACCTATAGTCTTGCAAGCCTGACTGCTTTCTATTGATATTAATTTTTGCTGAAGTATTTACACAGATGTAAACGGTCTTAGATTACTAGCAACAGTAAAAAAAGCAGTTCTGGGGAAGATGGGGGATTATGCATTCTTGGGTTTTTTTTTTCCCCTCTCCTGGTTACCTTTAATCATTCCAGATTCAAAGGTCTTTAATTACAGCAGAAGAAAAGAAGAAAGATAGTGGGCGGGAAAAGGAAAAGGAGCAAGAAGGGGAGGAGGAGGAGTAGCGGGAAAGAGAAGAAAGACAAAGGCAGGGAAAGCAATTTTAAGAGAAAAACAAAGGAAGAGTAAAGGAGCTACTTAACATAAAGAAGGGTGAAACAAAACATTCTTTCCAGAACAGCTCCACTCTTCTACAGCTTCAGAAGTCCATCAAGGCCAAGGGGTTTCAAGTTTTCCATTGAAAAATGTGGAAGTTTCCCTTGCAAAACGTGAAGCCCGGGACTGGGCTCGTCAGAAAGGTCCCCACAGCGAACGCCTCCCGCCCCCACTGCTGCCCAGCCAGGCCCTGCGGCGCTCACCTTCCTCACAGTGCTCGCCTTTGTAGCCAGCAGAGCAGACGCAGTTCCCATCAATGCAGGAGCCGTGGCCCCCACACGAAGGATCGATGCACTGACTCATGGGCACATCACACTCCGCACCTTTCCAGCCACTGTAGCACTGGCATGTCCCTTTAGAGTACTGTCCGTTCCCGCTGCACAGGACGGGGCAGGCGGCTGCAAAAACCAGAGAAAGAGCACCGGGTCACGGGGGCCAGTGCCTGAAGGGCTGTGTTAGTTTAAGGCAGCCTCCGCTGGGCTTGCAGTGTTCTAGGGCTGAGAACTTTGGACATGGAGGTGCAGGGCCATCTTCCAATAAACAATACCACCACATCGATAACAACAAAAATGCTACTGTAACAGCAGCTACCACCAGTTAAATGCTTATTGTGTGGCAGGCATGGCATAGAGTGCTTTATGTGCACCTTATTACTTGATCATCATGCACTCTATGAATCGGAGGCTAGATCATGATCCCTATTTTGCAGATGAGGTTCAGACTGGTCAAGTTAGGTGGCTGAAGTCACAAAGCTCACAAAGCAGAGAGCCCCACTGAAAACCAGACAGGCCCATACTAAGCTATGCCCTTAATTACACGGCATGGACTCACATGCTGTTTTCGGTACTGCGGATCAGAACCCATTTTGCTGATTATTTTACCCCTAGGTTAAGTGGCTTCTATTCCTGATAAGCTTATGTTCATTAAAAAAGAAGGAGATGGGCCACAGTTGAGACACAATCTCCTATGCTTCAGTTTATTTATCTAGACCATGAAGAAATTGTGCCTATTTCAAAGCATATCGTGTATAATAAAGTATAAAGATTAAATATGCCTGGTCTATTAAAATAACAGGAATGGGGAGGGCAGGTTGCAGACATGAAACCTCTAGCTGTTCACATCTTAGCTGGGACCCACTTGCACCTATTGATGGGAAGAAGGCTGCCGATCAGTAGGGATTGTCCAGTATGAGATTACCAATAATTTTCACCAGTTTGGCCTCAATCATGCCAATTCCACACTTAGAGAGATCACCAAAAGTGGGAGTTAGTTTCACCCTGACGCTTGGACTTTTCACTCCAGAATCAGTTTAAGAACTTCAGTTTCCAACCTGTCATCTAATTTGGGCCTATAAGGAAGATATGGCTCCAGGCTATGGCACTGGCATTCAGAGACCTGCAGAAATGACCAAGACAGATGTTTGACCCCTGGTTTGCTGATGTTTAGGAATGCACATATTCTAAGAATTCTACATGTACATGTGTAGGTAAAAACCAAGGGATCTCCTTGTCCTATGAAGCAATTACCTATCTAATCAGATTACTCTCTGGTCAATCAGATTATTCCCTAGTCAGGCTCCACCTTGATTTATCAATCCCATTATTGTCATGTTTCTATTTGGTTTTTAAAGTAATTAACTCCTTCTGTGAATGTCTAATTTCCTAAAGATACAGTAAACTCTTCTAGGACAGGACCGTGCTTATTACTGTTGAGTACCTCCAGCACTGCATTCATTAGTGTTGGCTTAAATAACTATTTCTCCTATGTTCCTGATATTCTGGTATTTCCAAGTGGCAGGGGTGTGGTTATGTGCGATCACTAAATAACTATTTATGAAAGACGTTGGAAAGAACAGTTTCTGGGGTGGACCCTTGCTGCATACACAGTGCCTTTTTTGGGGAAAGTGGATTTTGTACCTTAATTGTTAGCTGATCTGAAACAAAAACATCTCAACAGTTGACATATGATTGACGGAATATCCCCCAAAATGGTTTATAATAGGATAGCTGTGAAAGTAATTTGGGGTACAGTTCCCAGAATTCTTATCCATATGAATCTACCAGAGAAAGATAATGAGTTCAAAAGTGAGAACATCAAAAACATACTGAATTGAGATGAACTCTCTTTAAGTGTAGGGAGTATGCTTTTTATTTCCAGGATACCTAAGCAGAGATCTGTACAGAGTTGCTACCTATGCTGTCTAAAAGAAGGTAGAAGAAAGAGGTTTGAACTCAGGGTGCCCAAGATTCAAATTAGGCATTGTGCAGATGTGAACCAGCATGAGAAAAATATAGGCTTTCTCCAAGTTTTGAGAAGGCTTTGAAGACAAAATTTGTTCCTTGTCAGTTCCTCATGAAACCTACACTTAGCTCTAGGTCAGGGACGGCAAATGTGTGTACAAGAACTACTATTCTCTCTTCCTGAACCTCTGCAGACATCATTAATTGATCATGACATCTGGTTCTCCTGAGCCTTAAATCCTTTAGTGCAGTGTTCAGGCTGAGACCTGCCAGCAGACAGATTTGGCATTCAAAGGAAAACCTACTTTCCATCTCTGATATAGGTAATATTAAAGGTACCTCCTGGTATAAGACTAGAACCAGCATCACTTCTTACCCCACTTCCACCCTTGCATGCTGAAATAGAAATAGTGAGAAATGCAACTACACATATGTAGTGAGATGAGCTTCCAAGACTAGTTCTGACCTGAGGTTCTATACTGGACAAGCGGTCGTGAATGACTGAGAAAGTTTACATCAGATCACCACCACTGCTTCCCTATTACACCCTCCTTCCTCTCAAAAGGTGGAAGAGGGTAAAAAAAGGTAAGGAGCAAATAATTATTGTCTTTATTAATTGATAAAATACAGTCACAATTATTTTCTTTATTCATATTGAAACTGTTTCTCTTCTGCATGAACTCCATGTAGTGGAAAAAAATTTTTTTCTAGAAGGTAAGAATGGATTTTATTCAAAACCAGGTGACTGGGAAATCAAATTTAAACTGTGACCTACTTAAATTACTCAGGGGAAAAAAACAGAGAATAGTCAGGTCAGAAGAGATCTCCACATTCTATTCTAATGCAGCCTTTCTTCAATATCTTTTCTGCATGCTCACTGGGAGTGTGGTAAGAAATGCAAAACATGGTGACGTTCTCTGGAAAGCAGGGCACTCAGTGGGCTTGGCTGATACCATACAAAAAAAGTAGACTGGTTAAAGAGGAATTAAGGTCTCTAGTTAAATTCATGTGCCTTCAGAGCAGAGGGCAACTGCCAGATGAGCGCCCTCCAGTGGCCACTGGGCTGACATGCACATGTTCTTAAACTTTAATGCAACCCAGAGTGTCCCGGTACGCAGGCTTGCGCTGATCCTCTGTTGGGAGGCTGAATATGAACTGGGGATCTCCTGTATTCATAACTCTTCTTATAGTTTTACTATCACTAAATCTAGATGATTTAAAAAAAATGACATAGGACAAACAACTCTGACTCCACACCCTGCCCAGAAGTAGTACAGAGTAGAAATGGAAAGAGCAAGGATTATGGTGCCAGAAAGACCTGGGTTCAAAACCTGGCCTGTCACTTACCAGCTGTAGGATTTTGACAGGATTACTGCACTTCTCTGAGATCCAGTTTCCCCTTCAAAAACCTGCCTCAGAGTGGATGGGAGCATTACACATAACGGACTCAAAGGACTCAAGGACTCAGAAGTGGTAGCTGACATCTGGTTTGCAATTAGTGAATATTCCCTCATGAAATTCCAAGCTGGATTTCCATCTTACTCCAAGGGTTAATAAAATAAAAGATACGGTATGTCTCAAATGCACACACACACCATCACCGCT
Organism: Manis pentadactyla; assembly: GCF_030020395.1. Classification (NCBI taxonomy): domain Eukaryota; kingdom Metazoa; phylum Chordata; class Mammalia; order Pholidota; family Manidae; genus Manis; species Manis pentadactyla. The sequence goes on along the minus strand of NC_080020.1, from coordinate 42,077,382 downwards.
GCCACCACCACCACCAGAAGAGCATCAAATAATACCGATGGAAAGAGCTCATCTTTTTCTTCCTCAGTCTGCAATGGTTGTGGGTGGGAGGTGGTTCTGAAATCGCATGTGGAGTGTTTTATGTCCCTCTCTTTCTTTTCTTAATGCCTACAGGAGCAGAACACTGCATTCAAGCTACTATTTAAAATTAATTGAAATGTTTGTACAAAGTGACTATTCTTGTTTTACTAAATCTAGTAAATGGAAGCTCTGAGACTTGTGCATAAGAAAAATAAATTACTGCTGCCACTAACTACTAACAAATGAACAGGTTGATGACAAAAAAAACCCAACACAATTTAGATTCACCTAAATGTTGTAAAACTCATTTTAATAATCAAGCTGGAGCTCTTTTTCTCCCCCAAAATTCTTTGTAAAGATGAAATGAATTATCAGTGATATTTTCTCAGTGGGAGGTAATAGGACAAGCCACCCACGTCTGCTGTTTTGAGTAAAGCAAGTCCCATCTACTTGGAACTTGCAGTAGAGAAACACCTGGATAAAAGGTACAGATGTTGAAGAGGCTCAATCAGACAAGCAGAGGGGGAAAAAAAAATGCCTGCATCTTGACATGTCATTGTGGACTGGGCTAGATATGCAGAGGGCATTCAAATAATGTATCTTCTAAACATTATTTGAAATTTGAAAACCCCTTTGAAAAAGAGACTTCCGAATACTTGAACTTCTTAGTGGGGTAAACTGTCAAGATAGCATTAACAAGTGGTTGGCTGACATCCTAGTTAGTAAATAAATATTTATAAATAACCTAATATGTTCTAGTAGCTGGGTTAGATGGTAGAGAAATTTCAACATGTAGTATTTCAGTCACAGAGGTGAGGCAAACAAAGTTCAAGGTCTTAGAAACTCAAACTTGTGTCCCATTGTTTTTCCAGACTGTGGACTTAGCTTGGTGTTGTGCAAAACAGTGCTAGGAAGGGTGGGTTTTGTTCTTGCTAGGTCCCTGCAATTGACAATCTACTTGGTAGACAATGAAATTTGGCCTCTACTGTATATTGCAAGCAGAAATAAATTTCAGAGTGACATCACAAACATTGTGACCTCACTCCCCCTCACAAGAAAAACAACTAACAACTTTTCAAGAATAAGATACTACTGAGAGAATCCTAGAACACAGCAGTGAGGCTGAAGCGCAGCCCTGTATCACAGAGACCAAGACAGACTACCTTAGATGGGTAGGGGAAGCGGCTACACGTTGACCGCATTGCTCTGCCCCAAGACCAGCACAGCACTGTGTGGAAACGCCTCCCGTGAGTCTCTGGTTCCTCCAATGGGAAAGGATAACCCAGGGGTCCCCCAGCCTTGTGCATCACCTTGTGGGATCCCCTACTCTGATCTTGTACCATGGGGACTGCAGAGGAATCTGTGGGGCTCAATCACTGGGAATCTGACCGTGATGGCGAAGTGGGGAGGGGCTTGCAACAACCAGCACAGGGATCCCGACAGACTGAGTTCCTACCTTCAGTGCCCACGTAGTAATCTTAACCAGTGGCTTTGCTTATATGCAGAACCAAATGCACACTCTGATCAGGGAACTCAATGAGGTGCAGATCTGTCTGATTAGGATCCTCAAATGAGGAATTCTGCAGGACATACAGCCTAGTTTTCCTACATCCAGGCAAGGTGTTAAACCACAGCCCCACCCATTGTGGAGAGTGCCTTCCAGTGTCATCTGACCAGAGGGATGGGTGACAACTCTTGGATGCTGTGTGGCTCAGAGGTGCTTGAGCCAAGACAGGAGGTGGGGGAGGCAGTGGAGGAGCAGAGCTGATTGCCTCAAAGCAAAGGCAATACCAGGCTTGGAGTCTTCCCACTTTCTGCACAGGCAGGGTGATTAACTCATAGCCAGGACTGAGGGGAGCTCCTGGTCCCTCCCAGCCATAAAGCCTGGTAGGGAAATTGAGGGTAGCCTGGAGTGGCCCCTTTTCCTCCCACCTAGGCCAGGGGGCTGAGATATAGCTTTACCCATATGGAGAGTCTTCTGTCCCCATCTGACCAGGAGTGCTGGTGACAATTCCTGGAAGCTGTGTGGCTCAGTGGTGCCTGAGCTAAGAGCAGGGTAAGCAGAGCCAGTGGCCCTGTTCAGGGTGTGGGTTGGCTTGAGTTAAGACAAAAAAGAGCTTTATCAGTTTTATAGTTACTTCTCCAGCTGAGCCTGAGCAGAGAATATTATCTGTAGCCCACTTATTGATGAATATAGCCTTCAACCTATCTTGTCAGGGAACCTAACCACAGCACATGGGAAGCTGCATAGCTCACCCATCAGTCCCAGTTGCAGTGGCACGTGACCACAGAGCACTTCCTCTATCTGCAGAGCAAAACTTTTGGCCTTACCCGACCAGAGAATCCAGTGTACATTCAAGCCTGATTCTGGTCCCCAAACAATAAGCTGTACAGACACTAGGTCCTAGCCTGCTGCCCTGCCATGGCAAGGAGGCTAATTCATAGCCCCATATATTACTGAAAATCATACTCAGTTGTGACCATCTAGTAAGACTGACCAGAAAATCCAGGCAACTGCAGAGCCTGTCCTCCAGCCTCACCTGGGTAGAGAAGCAGGCAAGCAGTCCAGACCAATTGCTCTGACAGTGGCACTCATCCTCATCCCTTCCTTCAGAACTTGAACAGTTGCCTCACTCCAAAACAGACCATAATAGCAGGCCCCACCTGCCCAAGGACATTACCAGCAGACACACTCAGAGACTTAAAATGAATTAACCGGTGAAGACTGTCTCTGCCAAAGCAAACCTGTAAAGTCAGGAGGAGGAGACCACTTCAATGTGCAGGTAACAAAACTATGGAATCAAGGATGATAATAAATCAGGTAAACATAATACAACCAAAGGAAACAAATAAGGCTCCAATAACTGATCCTAGAGAAATGGAGCTCTATTATTCTGTACAATTCAGAATAACCCTCCTAAGGAAGTTTAGTGACCTACAGGAAAACACAGCCAGACAACTAAAAGAAATCAGGAAAACAATGCATGGACAAAATCGGAAGTTTGACAAGGAAGCAGCAACCATCAAAAACAACAAACAGCAACAATAAAAATGAAACAGAGACACTAGAATTAAACAACATAATAACTGGATTGAAGAATTCAATTGTTTCAAAAACAGACTTGACCATGTAGAAGAAAGAATCAGCAATGTGGAGTATGGGACATTTGAAATTACCCAATCAGAGGAGCAAAAAGAAAAAAAGAACAAGAGTGAGGAAAGCCTATGGGAATTATGGGACACAATGAAAAGAAACAATATCCACATTATGGGAATTCCAGAAGAAGAGAAAGAAATATGGACACAAAGTATATTTAAAGCAATAATGGTTGAAAACTTCTCAAACTTGGGGAGAAAAATAGACATCTAGATCCATGAGGCCCAAAAGATACCCAAGAGGCTGAACCCAAAGACACATATAATTAAATTGTCAAGTTAGACAAAGAAAGTTTTTAAGAGCAACAAGAGAAAAGAGAAGTTACATACAAGGGAACCCCATAAGACCAATGGCAGATTGATAACAGAGTTATAACAGAAACTTTACAGGCCCAAAGAGAAAGGATGATCAGGGAATTACTGAAAGAAGGTAACTGTCAACCTAGAATTCTACATGCAGTGAAGCTCTCCTTCAGAAATAAAGGAGGGATAAAGACTTTCTAGAACAAACAAATGCTGAGGGGGTTCACTACCACCAGACCTGCCTTACAAGAAATGCTAAAGAAACTTCTTTGAGCAGAAATAAAAGAACACTAATTAACATATTAAGAAGATAAAAAGGTAGCATAAGTGTCACTGGTAATGGAAAAACATAGTTATGGTTAGACTGTGCAACATGTAATAGTGGTGTGTAACTCACAATTTTAGTTTAAAAGTTATTAGTTATACAATATAAAAACCACATAAATTGTAATAGCAATAACCTGAAATGTAAGGGGGAGGAGAAGTAAAAGTGTAAAGTATATGAATTCTATTGCAATTGTTATTAGTTTAAAATAGGATGATGTAAGTTTAAGATATTTCATGTAAGCTTCATGGTAATCACAAAGGAAAATCTTATAGCAATTACATGAAAGAACACAATAAAGAAATCAAAGATGTACTGATACCAAAAGACATCAAAACACACACAAAAAAGAGCAGGATAAGAAATAAGATACAATGGATCTACAAAACAACCAGAAATAACAATTAACAAAATGGCAGTAATAAGCCTTTACCTATCAATAATTACTTTAAATGTAAATGGATTAATTTTTCTAACCAAAAGACAAAGAATGGCTGAATGGATAAAAGAAGATCCAAAGATCTGTCTACAAGAGACTCACTTTAGCTTAAAGACACAAGTAGACTAAGAGGAAAGGATGGGAAAAGACATCTCAAGCAAATGGTAACCAGAAAAAGAGCAGGGGTAGCTATACTTCTATCAGACAAAATAGATTTTAAACTAAAAATGACAAAAAGAGACAAAGAAGGTCATTATGTAATGATAAATCTATCACAAATCTATCAAGTAGATAAAACAATTGTAAATATTTATGTGCTCAGCATTGGAGTGCCTGAACATATAAAGCAAGAACTAACAGAGAGCTAAAATGAGAAATACACAGTAATACCATAATAGTTGGGGATGTTGATACCCCTTTCTCAAAAATGGATAGATCATCCAGAGAATTGATAAGGGAATAGCTGATTTGAACTCTATAGACCAAATGGACATACCAGACACATATAGAACATTTTATCCAATTACAGAATACACATAATTTTCAAGTATACATGGAATCTCTTTTAGGATAGACCATATGCAAGGTCACAAAACAATTCTTAGCAAATTCAAGAGGACTGAAATCATACATAAGTATCTTCTCTGACCAGAATGGCATGAAACTAGAGATTAATATTAAGGTGAAAACTAAAATTCACCAGCACATGGAAATGAAGCAATACTCTCCTGAATAACCAATAGATCAAGGAAAAAATTAAGTTTCTTGAGACAAACAACAGTGGAAATGTAACATACCAGAACTTATGAGATGAAACAAAAGCAGTTCTAAGAGGGAATTTCAAAGCATTAAATGCTTACATTAGGAAGCAAGAAAGACTTCAAAAAAGCGACCTAACTATATGCCTTAAGGAACTAGAAAAAAAAAAGAGCAAACTGAACCCACAGTTAGTAGGAGAAAGAGATTATAAAAGTAGCACAGAAATAAATGAAATTGAGAACAAGAAGACAATAAAAAAGATTGATAGAACTATGATTTGGTTCTTTGAAAAGATAAACAAAATTCACAAATTCTTAGCTAGACTAACCAAGGAAAAAGAGAAAGGATTCAAATCAACAAAATTATAAATGAAAGAAAAGACATTACAACTGATAAAAGATATTAAAAAAATTGTAACAGGCTACTATGAATAACTACTCACCAATAAACTGGACAACCTAGAAGAAATGGAAAAATTCTTAGAAACATACAACTTACCAAAAATGAATCAGGAAGAAATAGAATTCCAAACAGACCAATTATTAATAAGGAGACTGAATCAGTAATAAAAAAAAAAATTCACCAAATGAAGGAAATACCAGGACCATGTATCTTCACTGGTGAAATTTACAAAACATTTAAAGAAAAATTAACACCAGTCCTCAAATTCTTCAAAAAAAAATCAAACAGGAGGGAACACTCCCAAACTCATTTTACAAGGCCAGTATTATCCTGATACCAAAGCCAGAAAGGACATTTGTAAAAAAGAAAACTATAAATCAATATTCTTGATGAATACAGGTGTAAAAATTCTCAATAAAATACTAGGAGACTGAATTCAATAGCACATTTAAAGGAACATTCACCATGATCAAGTGGGGTTTATTCCTGGAATGCAAGGATGGTTCAACACATGCAAATCAATGACTGTTATATATCACATCAACAGAATGAAAGGAAAGAACATATGATCATCTCAACAGATGAAGAAGAAGCACTCAAAAAAATTCAATACACATTTTTGATTAAAACTATTAACAAATTAGGCACACAAGAAACATATCTCAACATAATACAGACCATATAAGACAAGCCCACAGCTAACATACTCAGTGGTCAAGGATGAAAGACAAGGGTACCCATTCTCACTACTCCTATTCAATCAAGTACTGAAAATCCTAACTAGAACAATCAGGCAAGAAAAAGAGATTAAAGGTATCAGAATTAGAAAGGAAGAAATAAAGTTGTCTCTATTTGCCGATGACATAATTTTCTATGTAGAAAATGCTCAAGACTTAATAAAAAAATTTGCTAGATTTAATCAATGAAATTAGTAAAGTTGCAGGATACAAAAGTAGCATGTAAAAATAATCAGTGTTTCTATACAGTAAGTGAAATTTCTGAAAAAAAAGTAAATCAATCCCATTTATAATAGCATTAAAAACAGTAAAATATTTAGGGACAAACTTAAGGAGGTGAAAGATCTCTACACTGAAAACTATTAGAGATTGATGAAAGACACTGAAGAAAATTCAAATTAATGGAAAAGTATCCCATGTTCATGGATTGGAAGATTTAATGTTAAAATGTCAGTATTACTAAAAGTCTTTTACAGATTTAATGCAATCCCTGTCAAGATGGCATTTTTGAAATCACAGATGACCCTGAAGCAAAGAAATCCTAAGAAAGAACAAAACAGTAGGTGTCATATTTCCTGATTTCAAGCTATATTATGAAGCTATAGTCATCAAAACAGTATGCTATTAGCATAAAAACAGACAAATTGACCAATGGAACCAAAATGAGAGCCCAGAAATAAACCCAAGCATATGTGGTCAACTAGTATTTGACAAGGGAGCCAAGATTTTCAATGGAGAAAAGAGAAAATCTCAATAATGGTGCTGGGATAATTGGATAATTACATGTAAAAGAATGAAACTGGACCCATATATTACACCATTCAGAAAAATTAACTCTAAGTGGATTAAAGACTTAAAGATAAGACTTGAAACCATGAAACTGCCAGAAGAAAACATAGGAATAAAGCTCCTTGACAGTGGTCTTGGTAATTTTTTGGATATGACACCTAATGCATAAGCAACAAATCTTAAGCAAGTGGCACTACATCAAAACTAAGAAGTTTCTCCACAGCAAAATAAAGCATCAATGAAGTGAAAAGATAAACTATGGAATGGGAAAAAATATTTTCAAATTATATATTTGATATGGGGTTAAAATCCAAAACATATAAAGAACTCATACAACTCAACAGCCAAAAACAACCCCATTAAAAAATGGGCATAGGACCTGAGCAGACATTTTTCTGAAGATAAAAAGTCAACAGATTCATGAAAAGATATTCAACATCACTAATCACTAGGGGAATGCAAATTAAAACCACAATGAGCTATCACCTCAAACCTGTTAGAATGGCCATTATCAAAAAGATAAGAAATAACAATTGCTGATGTGTTTGTGGAGAAAAGGGAACCCTGTATGCTGTTGGTGGAATTGTAATTGGTGCAGTCCCTCTGGAAAACAGAATGGGGGTTTCTCAAAAAAATTGGAAAAAACAACTACCATATAATTGAGCAATTCCACTTTTGGGAATAAACCCAAAGGAAATGAAAACACTCACTTGAAAAGATATCTGCACCCCCATGTTCATAGCAGCAGTATTTACAATAGCCAAGACATGAGAACAACTTAAGTGTCCATCAATAGATGAATGGGTAAAGAAGTTGTCATATCGACACACACACACAAATATTATTCAGCCATAAAAAACAAGGGAATCTGTCTATTTCCAACAACATGGATGGAACTTGAGGGCATTCTGCTAAGTGAAATAAGTCATACAGAGAAAGACAAATACTGTATGATCTCACTCATACACGGAACCTAAAAAAAAAAAAACCCCAAAAAACTCATAGAAAGAGGTATCAGACTGTGGTTACTAGACTCAAAGGGAGTGGAGAGTGGGAACTGGAGGAACGTGGTCAAAATGTGTAAACTTTCAGTTATAAGATAAATACTATGATGTAACATACAACATGATGACCACAACTAGCACTGCTGTAAGATATGAAGGAAAGTTAGAGTAAATCTAGGAGTTCTCATAGCAAGGTGAAAATTTTTTCCTTTATTCTCTTATCTTTTTTTCTTATTGTATCTATATGAGAAGATGAGTATTAGCTGAACCCATTGTGGCAATCATTTCACAGTATATGTGAATTACACCATCACACTGTATGCCTTAAACTTACACAGTGATGTATGTCAATTATTTCTCAATATAACTGGGAAAAAATAAATTCCATACAGATTAAAGATTAAATAGAAAAAAACAACTAGGAAAATATTAGAAAAAATATTGAAGACTAAGTTTATTTTCTTGGGAGGGGGCTATGTAAGGAAGACAGAGTTGATCACACAAAATTAAAATCTTCTATATGACAAAGAACACCCTCAACAAAATTAAGGGATGAGCAACACTGGGAAGATATACTTTTAACACATTTTACAGAATAAAGTTTGAAATTGAAATACACAAAGAGCTTTTACAAATCAATAAGGAGACGAATGAAAACCCAGGCAAAGGACAGATAAATATAAACTGCTAATAAAAGTATAAAAAGACACTCAGCTTCATTAGCAATTAAATAAGTGTAAATTAGAAACAATAAGGAAAAGTAATTCTGGGCTTATCAGATTGGAAAAAAAAAACATTTAAAAGACTGATAACCCCTAGAGAGGGGAAATGGGATTTGTTCAACACAGTTGATGGGGGCAGAAACCCAAAGTAGCTTTTGGGGGCATAACTGTCACTGTCTGGATAGCTCCCTGGCTCACTGGGCCCAACCGAGAAGTTTGCTGGCTTGTTGCCTCAGTTTTCCCTCCCTGTTGGATGGGCAGGGCAATAAAGGACTGTTCTGTAGGAAGAGTGTGGAGCGTGGAAAGAGGAACTAAGATGCAATTACAAAAGTACAAATGCAAAGCTCACCAGCCATTCGGGTCAGGAAGGGTCCCTCTGACCCGAATGGCCCCCACCTTCCTACCTAGCACGCTCAGACCCTCTAGTTGGGCTTAGTGGGGGCAACAGCCAGCAGGACCCCTGAGAAGACAGGAGAGCAAAGGACGCTTCTGACAGATGGGCAGCATCTCTGGCTCAGGGGGCCAAAGTTCAGGTGCACCAAATTCCTCATTCCCGTTCTGTCAAAAGGCACATTAATAAGCAAGAAAGTGATTCAGGGAAGAATTTCCAGAAGGACAAAAAACTCATCAGGTGTGTCAGATCTCTGACATTCAGGAGCCATGTGGGGAAAGACGCACACGCTGACTTAAGCATGAAAGTATGGATGCTTTAATTAATCCGGGGTGAATTTAATTGCTTTAGTTAAGTGGAAATCGGGTTAAAAATGATGCAGAGCATGCTGGGGTGTGTTAAAAACATGACATATGAGTTGGATGAATCGATAAATTAAAAGTGCACAGATGTTTTAATTAAACCCAGGGAAGTTAACGAAGATCGCAAGAGACTTTTAAGCCTATGATTAATTCAATTCATTTAAAATACCTGTAGAGATACGGGGATGCCTCCATTTTGAGAGTTATAAAAGTTCTCAATTGGTAAGTGCTTAAGCTGCTCTTGAAAAACATCTAGTTTTTTTTTTTTTTTTTTTTGTGACTGAACAATATTAATTACATAATGAATATTTAAATTCTTCAGAGTACACAGTAAGCTTTTCTGCAGCCCAGGTCCAGACTGAAGTAGCTTTTCATTCTTATTGCCAATCAAGCAATGAGACGAGTTGGCCAGCTATTGGTGTCCACGAGTTACGGAAGCTTCCTGAAGACATGGAGAGTCTGTTTATTCACTGCTGTCTCCCCAGCAGGTAGAACGGCACTGCGCAGAGTGTAGGCTCACCACTTAGACAGCCTGAACTTCCCTTTGTTTCTTACCAGCTGTGTGACTGTGGGCATTTTATTTTCAGCCTTGATTTTTTTATCTTTAAAATAACTTAAGAATTCTGGAGTACCTACCCTGTAGTATTTTTAAAAGGATGAGATAATGCCTGTAAAGTATTATGTATGGGGCCTGGCATGTAGTAAGAAATCTACATATATGACTGTCATTATTTTCATTAGGAGAAGCACTCCCTTTTATCCTGTTATAGAGGGATGAGTGAGGGAAAGCTCCCTCTTTCATGCCCCCCATCCTAGCTGACCTCCTGTCTAAAGATGGATTTATTTCCTAATACAGAAGGTTTTTCTAAAACCATAGTTCTTCCCTAGCTCTGTGAGTATCGAACCTGTAGTTCCCCCAGGGTTAGGCACTCTGCTTTCTAAGGCTGCTCTGCAACTTATCTTCTAGCTTCAGAAGGAAAAAAAATTTTCTTTTAGTCTCCAAAGCAATTTAACTCAGGGAGGGCTGACTGATTTGTGTTTGGTAATGCAACAAGCACGAGCAACCTTGTGAGCAGCCAGGTTCTGCAGGGTGCATGTGTGGACTTGCACGAAGTTGCCACATAATGGCACTGCCCCGTGCCAACTGAGGACGCAGGCCCCGGGCCTGTGCAGCAAGCTGCAGGAGAGGCAGGGGAGGTAAAAGTGCCGCTGATCCTGTTCACAGTTCTTTTCGGGGCAGTCTTGGCAGAGTTTAAGGGCAATGTTATCCAGACACAGATATGAATGCGCATGAGTCCTCTGGGGATCCAGTTAAAATGCTGATTTTGACTCAGAAGGTCTGGCAAGGGGCCCGAGTGTTTACACATTTAACAAGGTCCCTAGGCTAATGCTAGTACCGCAGACCTACTGACTCCTCCAGGAACTTTGTGGGGTACCCAGTAAGCTGTGTGTTAATGGCGATTCTCACGAGCGTAGTTTTAAAGCCATTCTTGGTCAAGGGCCTTAACTTCCCTGAGCCAGTTTCCTTAGCTGTGAAATGGGGATGAAAACGATGTATGTTGTGAAGATGGCATGACATAATTCATATAAAACCCTTCACATAGTGCCTAGCATATAGTTTTTCTTCAGTATTTGGCCGTGATTCTCACACTGTTTTATTAAACGTGACTTTGCCAAGTGTGGCTGCTCAGTCACCTTCTGCAAAGCACGTGCCAAGTACATCTGCTTCAAGCCCCCTGGCCTGGGCCTTTGATGCCAAGGAATTCCTGCACATTTTCTCAGGGCAGGGCGTGGGGAAGGAGAGGCGGGATTCAGCTACAGAACTGCAGTGGGCTGTGGAATGGCTCCTGGCCCTTCCGCATTAACGGGGATAGTGGAGGGGTCTGGGGGCAGAGGGAGACAGGTGTGAAAGATGCAGGGTCTGCAAGAACAATGCACAGGGTGGACAGGGCACCTGAGTGTCTCCCACTGGGAGAGGGGAGGCCAGCTGTGAAAGGGAAAGTGGCATCTGTGCCCAGGAAATTCTGAGGGAGGCACTTGTGGGACAGAGGCGGGGGATCCCCCCACCAGTAGGGAGGAGACTAAGTGGCTTGTCATTCCTCTCCTGAGTGCAGAAGTCCACTAAGGGGAGAGGCTGATGGCGAGGAGGGACAGCAGGCCAGAGGCAGAGCCAGCCAGAGGGTCAGGCAGCCCGAGTTGTCTGTAGGGGCTCAGAGTTGTCAGCGCCCTCCCTTCAAGGGGGTTTCCTGCCAAGCCTCTCTCCTGTGTGGCCATTCGGGCTACAAGCCACAGAGTCAGCCATACATGGTCTCAAAATCTGGCCTCTATGTGGCCTTGGGCAAGTAGCTTGCTTTCCTTCAGTCTCTGTTTCTCCTATAAATAGGGATAATAACACGGACTTCAAAGGCATATGAAGATTATTACTACCTACTGTTTATGAAGCATTTAACACATGACAAGCACAGTTCTACACACTTAGAAATGTTTACTTTTTAGTAAGCAATGCCGTGGGCAGTAATGCTATTTGGCACCCACCCTGCCAGCCCATTTTACAGATGAGAAAACCGAGGCTCACAGAGGTTAAGTAATTCTCTAAAATGTGTACAGTTAACTAGAGGAGAATGAATTCAGACTTAGAAAATTCAAACTCTCTAGCTTCCATTCTTAATCATTCTGCTCTTCTGAGATATTGCATGTACACTGTGGAAAAAATGGCATTTCTTTTCTGTAAATGTCTTTCCTTTTTCTTATTCCTCCTTTTTCCCTTTCCCTCCCTTTGAAATTTGTACATCAAAGTTGGCTGATTCATCACTGATTCATCACTTCATGATTCTTCTGACAAGTTAGAACCTTGTACTCCACTACTCAGTTTGGTTCTTGTACATTTTCCAGAAACATTTTCATCTTTACAAGCCTTGTCCCCTAAATTCAAGTCTCTAGACATTTAGAAAGCACATGCTACTTTCTGGGTACCAAACCAGGTGCACTGAGGTGCAAAGAGGACTACCAGAAGCCTGCGGCCCAGCAGCAGAAGCCAACCTAGCCACCAGCTAGAACATGGCACAGCCCAAAGGGCACCTGTCAAGATGCTGCCCGGCCCTGCATGGCTGCAGGGGCCTATTGAGAGATGCTTCAGGGATGGCTGCCCTGGGAGCAGCAGTCTGATAGGAAAGGTTGGGACAGAAGAGAACATTCCAGCTGAGAAAACAACATCAGTAAAGAGGAAGAAGCAGAGCCATTATGCTTTTTGACGGACAGGTAGCTGGAACCAAGGTGCACGGGCCTTGGTGGGAGATGACAGCGCAAAAATAGCTTAGATGGTGGAAGGCCTTGAATATCATTCTAAGAAATGAGTTCTTTGTTCTCAGAATATGGCCTCTGACCACCTGCATGCCTGTGCCACACACCAGTCCTGTGGATTCAGAGTTGTCTGGCATGGGGGTAGAGGCAGAGAATATGCATTTCTAACAAATTTTCCCATTATAAATGTCTCTAAACCAAAGTGTAATAACCATTGTAGAGGCAACTGGGAGCCACTGAATGTGTTTGAGAAGAGTAGTGACTTACTTCTAAGAGCTCTGGGAGAGTGGAAGTAGTGAGTGGGGGGAATGGCATCAGGGCGACACTGGTGGCCAAGTGGTCATGAAGACAGAGGAAAGATGAGCACAGCATGTTGGAGACTGACAGAAAAGGAGCTGGCAGATGACAGACGAGGGAGGTGAGATAAAGTACCTGGTGTCTGGGAAGGGAAGGGTTCAAAGCAGCAGGCAAACTTTATTTCAAATGCTGGCTCTATTTTCTACCTAGTAAACCTCAGTTTCTCTCCTGAAGTTTTCTTGGGTTGAGACCCAAACCCTAGTGTACAATCGTTACACAAAGTGCCTGCAAAGCATGTCTACCTTATGCCTCACATCTGCCAACGTTAATCTCATGGTCTAGCATTAAGAGTCCAGGCCAGACTGCCTGTTTGAGCCCCAGCAATACCGTTTGCTCCCTAACGGATCTTGAGTAAGTTACCCCGCCCCTCTGTGCTTCATTTTCCTCATTTATAAAAGGGGGTAACAATCATCTACAAACAGATAACTGCCAATGGTTAAATGAGATGATTATGCAGTGTCTTAGTACAGTGGTTGACACATAGTAAGAGCTTAGTAAATGTCAGCTATGATGAGGATGATGATGATTATAATTGGGCTTTAGTGTGAGAACCCCTGGAGGGACTGAGTTGTGGTACATGTACCAGTCACAGGAGAAAAATGGCAAGATCCTTGTTCTCGTCTTCCAAGGCTCCACAAAAGTTGGTTAGGAGCTGAAACCAACCCCTGGAGAGAAGGCTTTCTGTTCCCGTGGCTACGGCCTTTCTGGGCCTCCCCTGACAGCTGCGCAGCAGCAGGAGTTGTCATTTTCAGTAGCTGTTAAATACGCATTGCTTAACAGGTAAGGCTCTGGCGTTTGAAGTTTCTGCTGCAGGTTGTGGCCTCAAGCTCAGAACCAGGTAAGCCATCTGAGGAGCCAGTGTCACAACAGGATGATCAGAAGCCTTACATCTCTTCTGAAATGCAAGGCTGCTTTACAAACAACCTAAGGAAACATCTTAAGTCAAGGAAAGACCTTCAAATAAAAGTAAATAAAAGGAAAACAATGAATCTTAATTAAAAAGTGCTTAGTCCACCATAAACAGCCTTAAAATGAAGTAATGACAAAGCACACAATGGGAAGAGTGAAAACAAAAACTGTAGACTAAACAATAGCTTGAGTCATAAGTAGTTATAGCGCGTAGGAGAGGCACCTCATAATCTACAGATTACTGGGAAAGAAATGCCATTTTTTCCCACAAACTCTGAATCTGAAAGATTGCTCATTACATTGTGCAATTCATGAAATTCTATCCTGAAAGCCACTATTTGGTGTAGGTCCTTCACTAGACTCTTTCTCCATGGAAGTTTCTCCACATTTCCAGATACTGATAATTGGCTATTTTCGTAGATTCATACTTCATTGCTTCATAAACATCTTTATCTTCTTAATAATGTCTTTTGCATTCAAAGTCCACATCATTGCAGTTTGGACTTAGTCTTATGTTTCTCACTTGCTCATCATGTGCATCCATCAGACTGGAAGCTCTCAGAAGGCAGGGCCCTGGCCTTCTTGCTCATCCTCGTATGTCTGGCACTTAGTGCAGTCCTGGCTCATAGCGGGCACACGGTAAGCATCTGCTGGGTGCACGCTAAGTTGTTCCCCTCAGTTGACTTGGAGCAGTGTGTTAGGGCCTTTACACATTCTTTCAGTGTAAGGGTCAGTTCCATTTTGACTACTGAGTCTGTCAGGACCTCCGCTTGGCGGGGCCTGTGGAATGAATGCTCTGCAAATTCATGCTGACTGAGTCCTCCAGTCACTGCAAGGATGTCTTCGGATGCCTGATGCAGACTGGCAGGTTTATAAGAAGACAAGGAGCTGCCGTCTGCACCTCACATCTGAGGGGACAGGAGGCGCAGCATGAGGTCAAGAGAGTAAATCTGTATTTCTGTCACTTGGACACAACCCTGTTGCTTGGATGTGATGGGAATTTCCCTTGCTAACGTGGCAAATTTTTCCCTCGGTGGGAGGACCTGCGTCTGCTGGCTGCCTGCAGTAGCAGAAACTGGCAGAACTCAAGGCATCCTGAGCACAGCTGTCAGTGAAGGAACAAAGGTGAATGCGAGTTTGTGATGAGGCAGGACCTCAGGCTCAGGCCCTCCTAAGGGCTTTTATCAAGAAAGAAGGGAAATGACCACGGGCCACACCCGGGAGATGGCATGCACCGCTCTGGGTAGCAGGAGATGTGGGACCTGTCTTTCCTCTCTGCACTTGCTAGCATCATTACCTCACCCTGTCTGCTGCAGTTCCTCCCTGCTAACACTTAGAAGCTTCTCGGGCTTGAAAGTTGTTTGTGAGTGGCAATTTGCCATCGCCCCTGACAAGCTGTGCAGGACCTTTGGGACAGAGCCTCCCAGAGTCTCAGACGTCTGTGTAAGGGGTGGGGGGAAAGGTACACATGCACTCTCACACTCACAAACACATTTTAATTTTTTCTTATAAAAAATCAGAGGAGCATCTTTGGTATGATTCACTGAGGAGGGCACAGCATCTTGCTAAAAATGCATAGTTTCAATCTCACCTCAAAAATAATCAGACAAACCCATATCAAGAGACATACTAAAAAATACCTGACCAGTACTCTTCAAAAATGGTCAAGGCCATGAGAGGCAAGGAAAAGATTGAAGAACCCTCACAGAATGGAGGGGACTAAGGAGATGTGACAACTAAACAGGTGGGGTCTGGACCAGGAAAAAAAAGGGTAAAATTGGAAAAAAGTCTGTAAATTAGTCAATAGTATTGCATCAGTGCTAATTTCCTTGTTCCAATAATTGAACTATGATAATTTAAAATGCTGACATGAGGGGAAGCTGGTTAAACTCTATATGGGAACCATAGGTACCATTTGTGCAACTTGTTGGCAAGCCTGAAATTATTCCCATATAAAAAGCCTAAAACATTGGTGGTGGTGGTTAAAGTAGGATTTATCTCATATTGTTCACAGGCAATAGAAAAAATTGTTTGTATTAAGTACTTTATACGATGCCTGGTACATATTTAATGCTTAATAGTGATTAAATGATTATTTAAAAATGATCTGAAGGGAAAATGAACAAGTGGGACTATATCAAACTAAAAAGCTTCTGTACAGCAAAGGATACCATCAGTAGGACAAAAAGACATCCTACAGTATGGGAGAATATATTCACAAATGACATATCCAATAAGGTGTTGACATCCAAACTATATAAAGAGCTCATGCACCTCAACAAATAAAAAGCAAATAAGCCAATTAAAAAATGGACAGAGAAGCTGAACAGACACTTCTCCAAAGAAGAAATTCAGATCGCTGACAGGCACATGAAAGGATGCTCCGCATCACTAATCATGAGAGAAATGTAAATTAAAACCACAATGAGATATCACCTCACACCAGTAAGGATCGCCATCATCCACAAGACAGACAACAGCAAATGTTGGCGAGGATGTGGAGAAAGAGGAACCCTCCTACACTGCTGGTGGGAATGTAAATTTGTTCAACTATTGTGGAAAGCAGTATGGACATTCCTCAAAAAACTAAAAATAGAAATGCCATTTGACCCAGGAATTCCACTCCTAGGAATTTATCCTAAGAAACCAGGATCACAGATTCAAAAAGACATATGCACCCCTATGTTTATTGCAGCAATATTTATAATAGCTAAGATATGGAAGCAACCTAAGTGTCCATCAGTAGATGAATGAATAAAGAAGATGTGGTACATATACACAATGGAATATTATTCAGCCATAAGAAGAAAAAAAATCCTACCATTTGCAACAACATGGATGGAGCTAGAGGGTATTATGCTCAGTGAAATAAGCTAGGCAGAGAAAGACAAGTATCAAATAATTTCAATCATCTGTGGAGTATAAGAACAAAGAAAAAAACTGAAGGAACAAAACATCAGCAGAATCACAGAACCCAAGATTGGACTAACAGTTACCAAAGGGAAAGGGACTGGGGAGGGTGGGTGGGAAGGGAAGGATAAGGGGGAAAAAGGGGCATTATGATTAGCACAAATAATGTAGGGGGTGAGGGACACGGGGAAGGCAGTACAACACAGAGAAGACAAGTAGTGATTTTACAACATCTTACTATGTTGATGGACAGTGACTGTATGGGGTATGTGGTGGGGACTTGATAATAGGGGGAGTCTAGTAACCACAATGCTGCTCATGTAAATGTACATTAATGATACCAAAAAAAAAAAAAAAAGGATCTGAAGGGGAGGCTTAACAAATCGCAAGTAAATCAGGTGCCAGTCATTAGATTTACCCCCTTACAGCTGGCATAATTAAGTCTGTGTGCCTATTTGTACTGGTGTCTCACTTCAACACACAGGAGTAGTTAATGAATTTTGTTATTTTCAGGAGGCAATACTTACAAGATGAGAGCTTGAGTTTCTGTAGATGCCAGGCTAGCTTCCATGGACTCATGTCCACTCTGGGGAATCTTGAGATGGGTTAAGTGTGTGAGAAGCTGACCTGGCTTAATGCACAGGAGAGTGAAAATATTCCTCTTTTGATAGGGGTTAAAGGTGGCACTGACATTTCCTATTTATTGCAATTGATTCTGGTTTTCCCTTTAAATTTATGACTATAACATTGTTTCCTTTAAAATAAATTTATGTAAATAGAATGAGTTAACTTAAAGAAGTATGTTATGTAAAACAATACTGATGGCCCAAGAATTTGGCAAAAACCATAAAGACGGTACACAAAAGAGCAAATTTGGGGAAATAAATGTTTAGAATATTTCCTATTATTATCATTGTTAATGAAGTTGCTTAAACTGTGTCCATTCAAAAAATACTAAGGAAGAAACGTCTTCAGGGCAAAGAGCTAGAAGCTTACTAATACTCTTAAGCCAACTTTGCCAAGAATAAACGGGGAGGCAAGGAGAAAGCAATTTCATTCTTTAAATGCTTCAATTTTTTTCACTGTAGGAATCAACAGCTAAATTAAAATATACAAGTTCAAAGACCAATTTTGGGAATAGCTCCTGAGTGTGCAGGAGTAACTACTCTCAACAGCCTCTCCATATTTGTTTCGCAAGGATCAATTATATACCATGGCTAATGCACCCTTGGAGTGTGTGCCCAGCCACAGTACAGGTGGTGAATGCAAAGCACACACCGTGAGTCCTTTTAAGCAGCTAAATGCACACACCATTACAGATCCATAATGCAGAATGGACGCTCATCTGCAAATGGATTTAGAGCAAAGAGTTCTTAAATGGTTGGGTACTTAGGGCTGAAAGGCCAGTAACTGGATGTGCAGCCAGAGCACACATGGTTTTCAGGATTAATAATACATCGATGTGTGTCACTGTTAATATCCATTTACAGCTCAGAGGCTGTGCAGCTGAGGGTTCAGTCCATTTGCAGCCACATATAAAAGGACTATTCTGTCCTTCCTCTCATTAATGCCTTCACTCCCAGGAAAATTAGATTATGCAAGAAAAGCCATTCGAATGATATTGAGGTTTTCCCTCCTTTACAGCCATCGTTATGCAAAGAGCATGGCACAGTGATGCGGTGTGTCCATCCACCTCCCTCTACCAGGGCCCGTTGGAACCTGAGCAAAGCATGCCTTGGTAGAGTTCCAGGCTCCACTGTCTACTTGGTGATGCACCCACATGCCAGTGCACCAAGTGTGTTAAGGCGGAAAATAGCCAAGAGAATTATCCAGTGGCTTCCTGCCCTCTTTTCTTTCTGTATCTGATGAGTTTACCACACCTTTCACATTATTGCACAACAGAGGGTATGTCCATTGGTGGTACGCCATTGAGGACTTAGTCTCTCGCATGTACAATCAAATCCAGAACTTCAAGCACAATGAGGTCCCATTCACTTGTCAGTCAGCATTCAGAAGGATGGGAATCACAAATCTTTGAAATATTGTGAACATTTGAAATAGTCTTTTTCCCAGCAACTGTGGCAAGGGAAAAAGAAGTAGCTCTACTTAGCATTTACCAATCAGATGATTTAATAATTGCCTCTCTCTCAGAACACTAAGGCAGGATGCTCTTTTGATGCACATAAAAATAATGAAAAGATTATATAAACATAGAAATAAATATAATATCGTATACATAAATCAAAAGTGGTAAAAAATCAGCTGTTTGAGGGCTCACAATGAGTTCTGCTAAGAGCTTCGACCGTGCTCTCTTACACCATTCTCATAATGAATTTTTAAAGCAGTGCCCCCACTTTTCTAGAGGAGGAAGTTGAGATTCAGTCATGTAAGATGACCTTGCTCCAGGTCACAGGTGTACTAAATGACGGAACTAGATTGGGACCCAGGAACGCCCACTCCTGGGTGAGGCGGCTCTGAACTTCTCCATCACTGTTCCTCATACTGGGATATGACTTGGTGGTGGGTAGGGAGTCAGGGCAGCTGGTTTTAATCAGCATTTAAAAAAAAATGGAATAGGGTAGCTTAGAAAAGAAAAATGGGGTAAAAGGGAAGTGTTGTTTTGTTAAAGTTTTTTTTTAATTTTATAGTTTTATCTAGAAAATACCTTGTGTGTGTATATGTGTGTGTGTGTGTGTGTGCATTATGCTAAAAAGTGGAGAAGCTCTGCTCTCTACTACACTTGCCTCTGATAGAGCCATTTGAAGGTAATGCTCAAGGTCTCTAGCAAGCTCAGTATGCATCCCTAAGTTCCCTGTTCTTGTGAGCATCATTTTATTTCTTATATTGCCGTTCCCCCAAGAATCCTAGGGCCAGAGCCATTCTGTGCAAAGCCGTGTAGATAAATTAATAATACAATTTAAAACCGATTCTACCAAGATAAATAGCGCTTCCTAGATTAAGAGTGTAGCTGGCCGGAATGAATGAAATTTACTAACCCTGAGATGCTTAATCTTCCATTACATAGAAGTTAATGATTATAAGAAAGGAGTGATGGTAATTCACTTCTGCTTTTACAGGAAATCCAACCATCTCATTTTTAGCAAATCTTTCTTCCCAGCACACCTCGGTGCCAAGGATAACTGCCCTGCTCCTATAGGTATATTAGCCAATTGTCATAATTCAAAGCCTACTCTTTCCCCAAGGGTTCACCCTTCTAGCATTCATGGGCTTACAAGATGTTCCAGTGGAATCTTTTAGGGAGGATACTTTGGTGGTCCCTTCTTCACCTTCTCTGAAAAGCCTATGTTCTGTTCTCCAACCATAACAGGGAAGTAGTGGCAAATACCTTTAGCACAGTCTGCTCCTAGAAATCCTGGGAAGCAGTGACACAGCCCGGACACACATTCACCATTCCCATGGCAATTACGTGGACAGTCCTGAACTGAATCTGAAAAAGAAATTAATTCAGCAATTAGTTTTTCCTCAGCTTGCTGGTGAAGCAATTTAATCATCAGCCACCCACCATTTTTAAAGACCAGTGGTAACAAGCTCAAATGCCTACAGGGGACTGGTTGGGAACATAAGGGAATGATGGGGACCAGCGTAACTCGGACTGCACATGGAAGTAACCATTGCTCTCTGTTGGATTACCCACGCAGGAATGTAAGGCTAGTATTGCTGTAACTTTTGCTTTTCAAAAGAAACTACTTGCTTGGATCGATTGATTTTTTACTGAAGTACACTTGATAATTATATTAGTTTCAAGCATACAACATAGTGTTTCATTACTTGTATTTAAAAACTAAAATTTCCCATGTTTAAATGTTGAAAAGTTTATGAACACTATGACGGCCCTCCCTTCCCTTCACCAATATCATTCTATCAATCTGAGATTTGGTCTGACATGTGGGATCTTAGCTTTTAGCCTTGTGTATAGAGGGTGATTCTCCAAATGACAGTGTTTGTTCCTGATTTCATGTTTGTAGAGTACAAAAATTCCCTGCTTTAAGGAAAGAAAAATTCAAGTATCTACCACTAATCAATTTAGGCATGATTTTGGGGTTCATTAAGTAGTCGGTTTTGGGTTATGCTTGGCTTTTGCAGATCTTAGTTTTCATGAAAACCTATTAGTTCCCATTTACTCTAATCTGCATAGCCATCTCATTTCATGGCTTACTTCTCTATGTGTACACTCAAGTAATAGCTTCAAAGGGATCTTTTCAGAACTTTTTCATGTTGATTTCAGTCTATATACACATAGACATATTCTTTTAAAATATTATTCTTATTATTACTCTCCTCACTTCTGCCTTAAGTTAAACACATTTAGATTTTCAGGCTCCAAGTTACTAAGATGATGAAAAGGAAACAGCCACTATGCCCAAAATGTGATCTTTACACACCCTTGAGGAGCTGGGGACATTGACTTGGTGATGTTGCATGGAAGACCATAAAGTCCAACTGCTACTGATGGAGTGGCCTGAGGAGGATAAAGGGGGCTTTTCCTTTAATCTGAATTCCCCATTTAGTCTCGTTCTGGACCGAAAACCAAACCAGGGATAGTGCTTTCTTTCTACAGTATTTCATTTCTTAGATGTCTTCTTCCAGAACCAAGCTGAAGTTGGTTTCTGGTACTTCGAGGGGAACTCAGTGAGGGTTATTTGTTTTTTTTCGAAATCAGGCAAAAGACTATAGACTCCATCAAGCCTAATGTTTAGTAATTAACACTTTCGGCTGAAATTCCTTTAGATTGGCTGTGTAAGTGGGCTGAGAGGCATCCAAGTGGCTACTGATACATTCTATCTATTCATCATTCATTCATTCATTTGTTCATTCATTCATTCATTCATCAAAAAGCTTTAGGTCAAATCATATGAAATAGCTGCTTTTGCAAGTTAAAAACAAGCAATTTCACTTGATGCTGGGAGATAGTTCTCTATGGGTCTCTTGTGTTTCTGAATGTCTCATGAGCAAAGGCACCAACTGCCTGTGTTCTGGACTATCTTTTCAAGATTGTCTGCATAGAGATAATGTCTATATCTCCAGAGCAAACGGCAGGCATACTTACTTTATAATAAAGTCCAGTATAATAACGATAACATCTCCCTCTGGAGCAAAGATAAGGCAGGCTCACTCCTCATTCTATGAGACTTGGGTATGGAAGAGTCAGGGTTTCTCTCCTATAATGTAACCCACTGAATGTGCTGGTGTCACCTGGCCCTATTCATGTGGCCCTATGAGAAATGGGACTTGAGGAACTGACATACATACTAATTCTCTACATATTGCATTGCTCTGACTAATAAAATACCTTGTTCCTGACCCAGGAGTATCATGTCCTCTGATAACACCTGTGAAACTGTGGCAGGCAAATGTGTTAGCTTACAATTAGCATGGAAACTCAGACCTGTGTGGTTCACGTTATTAACTGAGCACCTATTATACGCAAAGCATTGTACAAGGCATTGGTAAATACAATGGTGACTAAAACAGATACAACCCCTGCCCTCATCAAACTTTCACTGTCCTAGAGAATATAGGCCAAAAAGAAGTTATCAAATAAAGTTAAGTAAAAGTTGTGATAAGTGCTTTGAAAAGAATAGCATACTGTGATAGGGAGTAACAGGAATCTGCTTAGGGAGGATGGCCATGGAGGGACTCTATAATCTATGCAGGTGATATTTAAGGGTGATCTAGGATAGGCAAATGAAGAGCCAGGAGAAGAGTATTCCAGGTAGGAGGACTAGCCTATGCAAAGGCCCTGAGGGGGATAAGAGCAGACTGAATCTAGGGTGGTTGGAGGGTAGCAAAAAGGAAGGCAGTGACATACAATGAGTTTGGAGATTTCTCTGCAGACAGGTCACCCAGGGCCACATAGGCCATGGAAATGAGTCAGATTTTTTTCTGTGATCAATGGAACAAATGAAAAGTTTTAGATAGAAATGGCATTATCTAGATTGCATTTGAAGAAGTTGCTCCTACAACAAGGTAGACATTGCTTCTCACTGAGCATCTGGGTCTGGGGATGGTTTGGTGGCAATTGACATCGCTGAGCTTGAATCTCCCTGTTTTCAAACCTAATGGCTTCAGAGGTAAAGCAGCAAATGCCAAGGGTGCTCTCTGCCACCACAGTACCACGGAAAAGGACTGAGGTCTTTGCCCAGCCTCTTTGCTGGGCCAGAAGCCCTCCTGACTCTAGCTGAGGAAATGATCCTTAGGTCTCAGTTTAGAAAACATTTAGCTTCTCAGTTTCTTCCTTCCCCACGTCCCTCAGTCTGGGTTTCTACCCCTTCCTCTGAACTTCCATAGTTCCTGTGACTGCCTTTTCATGTATCTGTCATTTCTCATCAAGCTCTGTGAGGTGGAGATAAAAACTGATTCTTCACCAAGAAGGACCATGGTAAACAGTTGTCAGTGTGTGTGTGTGTGATGTGCACATGCACACACACATATATATATGTGTATGCAGGAGGGTAGGAGAACCCAAAATAAGCAAAAAACAGTAATGAAGAGTATTTTCCTTCTAAGTTTGCCAAAGTCTTACATTTGAAACATTTCTATAGTTGGTGAGGGAAAAAACCATTATGTGGTACTGCTGAAATATCAAAGCAGCCCCTTTCAGTCCCCTTTTCCCAACATTCTGTCAAATGTTACTATTGAAATATTATCAGTACTCCATTTTGTCATCCTAGTGTAATTTTTCTTAGGAAACAATGGCAGGTGATGACAGGAAGCCCAGGAAATGGGATTTTTACACAAGTGGAGGCTAGCCTCCACTCAATCTGCACCATGCTTCGAGAATGCTGCTCTGTTGCCCCCTGAGGTAAAACTCATTTCTGAAACCAGGCTGCTTCTTTCCAAAATGTATCAAAAGACTCCCATGAGTCAGGGGCATATTAGTGTAGCCACTGGCTGACAGCGGTCTAACAGTTTTCCTTCTGTTTCGTATCACAGGACTTCTGGCACTCCTCGCTGCTCTTAATGGAGAACGTTCTGATAATAACGTGTGGGAGAACCTCTGAGCCAAATAAAACACTGTTCTTTTCCCTGCATTTCAGGACAATTACTATCATTGCTCTATCAAGATGTCTGCCCAATTATTAGGCCTATTACCTTTGACTTTCTCTTTGAGCTACAGTCCAGGCAAGAGAAATCCTCTGGGGAGAATTGCTATTCCAACTCCCACAGGAAAGTGAGGGTAATGGGCTGGGGGAAGGGCATCTTGCTACCACAGCATCTATACCTATGTGGATATGGAGATGGAGGGCAGGAGCCATGAGAGAATCTGGCCCCCAGGAACCTTGTTGCTGAGGTGGAGAGATTTATTTGGCTAGAATCTACAGCAAACCAGGGGTGAAGAGTCCTGGCTCTGGAGAGTTGGAATCCTGACTCCACCTCTACTAGCTGTGTGTGACCTTGGGGTATAATGTTTAACATCTCTCAGTCTTGGCTTCCTAAACAGGAAAACAGAATATTGGCAGTACCTGCCTTATATGACTGTGCTCTGGGTGGACTGATCTCGTCTCACAGAGCCTAATGTAGAGGACAGCACACAGGAAACGTTCTGTAATTGTGTAGTTGTTATTGTTTTTTTTGTTAGCCATGTCACTGAGTCCTTGCAGACTCCGTCTAAGCCAGCTGCCATGTATAGTATGTGCTCATATGAATGTGTTCAGGCTTTTCAGCTTAAATACAAGGTGATAAAAAGGGTATCATTTCTCATCATGTTCTTTAATGATTATTTTTTATCTCAACATTCTTAAACTAGTTGCAAATGTGTTGCCAGTTCCTTGCTTTTGTGAGCTGGTTTTTATCTTTTTACTTTCTCCCCCATTGGTACTTAACCTGACTCTGGTAATTTTCCCTCATCATGAAGACTTCTCCAGTGACTTTTATGATACAAAGTTTATGACATTAGTTTAGAGGAGGGGTTGGCAAACTTTTTCTGTAAAGGGACAGATAGTAAATATTTAGGCTTTGTGGGCTAAACTGACTCTGATGCAACTACTTCCTCTGTTGGTTTAGCTGCCATAGACAATATGTCAACAGATGAACATGGCTGTACTCCAGTAAAACTTTATTTATAAAAGTAGGCAGCAGGCCAGACCCAGCCCATGGGCTGTAGTGTGCCAACCCTGCTTTAAAAGCATATGGCCAGCCCTTAGAGGACCAATCTTTTCTTAGCAGAGGGAATAAGGATGAACTTCAATGGTATGGCTAATGCCAAATTCTATCTGATTTTGTAACATTCTGAAGTTGCAGCCACGGATGAAGAACTGCCACTGGCATTTTAGGATGACATATATAGGTCTTTCAAGAATCAGGGAACCCCTCAGAGAAATCCATGAGGCCAGAAGAGAAGCTCTGAAAATGCCGTCAGTA
Source organism: Manis pentadactyla (assembly GCF_030020395.1). Taxonomy (NCBI): domain Eukaryota; kingdom Metazoa; phylum Chordata; class Mammalia; order Pholidota; family Manidae; genus Manis; species Manis pentadactyla. Next base: position 42,052,075 of record NC_080020.1, on the reverse strand, counting down.
GAAAAGCATCTGCACAAGATGTGCTCTTAGAACACCATCAGTTCTCCTTCAGTGACAGCTGCATCCATTCCCGGGGTGCTCTGCACAGAAAGCTGCATCGCCCTTCCCTTCAGGGATGTATGTGGTCATGACATTTTCACAAAAGATCAAACTGAGGCTCAGGGAGGTAAGTGACTTTCTCAGCTAGGATGTGGGAAAGAAAACCTGGGATTTAGTTTTGGATTGACCTGGCTTTCCTCATGAAACTATCTTATCTAGGCTGAACCTCCAGCAACCCCCGAGAGCCACAGCTAAATGCTCCTGGGACAACATAGTTGCAGAAAGGCAGCAGGCAAGGCCCAGAAGCCCCATCTGCTTCCATCATTTCTACACCTGGGACCTTGAGGGACTCAGTTTTCTGAATCTTAGTTTATTCTTCTATGAAATGAATCTGACAATCTGCCCTGACTCACAGGTGTTCTACCCAGAAACAGTTATCATCATTAGTAAGATTAAAACCTAATGAAAAAAAAATTTAATGAAAATATCTGCAGCTTACTTACTTGTAAAAATTCTTAGGGTTTTCTCTAGAAAACTTCATGAAATCTTCTCATACTAATAGACCTTTTAGAGGATTGTATGCACATACATGAGGGAATTTAGATAAAACCTTAGCTTTTCCTTTGATAGCTAATAAAAAGCAGGGCTAAAACATGCCAAAAATGACAACTGCTTAATTACTTACTTGGGAACAAAGATATAATTTTATGTCTATAAACATAAATTTACTTACTGGGGAACAAGGATATAATTTGCTTACTTGGGAACAAAGATATAATTTTATGTCTATAGCCTCTTCCTGATTTATTTCTAAGTTCTTAAAAAAAACTTTTTATTTTGAGCTCTCCTCGATTTTTAAGAAAAATTCAAACTGATGTGAATGGTCAGTAATTACTGGCTCTAGTACATGTCTAGAGAGTTATACACTTTATTTAGTCCTTATAATAATAGCCTGTGAGGTGGGCACTAATGGGTTCTCTTTTACCCTGAGGAAACCGAGGCTTTACAGAAGTTCCATGATTTGCGTCAGTGGTGTGGCCAGGACTTGACAGGCCATTGGAGCCGAGCTCTTCACCACGACTGAACCCCGGGCACTAATAGTGGCATTTTCTTGATTTAAACAGCATTCCTCTTTTAATCAGGGCTAGTTTTAGGTGCGTCATACTATGAGGCCTAAGGTAAGGATCCTGGTTTGGTCTCTTCCAGAGTAGAAACTACCTTGGAAGATGTGTCTTCCACAGAGAAGCCTTGGCCAATTCCCTGCTCCCTGTTGTGACATGTCGCCGGAGAGGTCCCACACCTACCAAGAACAACAGTGTTGAAGGAAACCATCTCTTTGTCTTTCCCATCATTGTAGAAGGCCAGGTGCCACAGGCCCACATCCAGGTACTGCACAAACACGGCTTCATTCTGAACCAGGGTCTGTATGCTCCGGCGTTCCCTGGGCGACTCGACCACACTCCATTTCTCTTTCCCATCCAGACGCTCCATGAAATCATACTAAGGAAGAGAAGACAGCGCATCACCTGTGAGCCTGGGGATGACCTGGCCCATGACTAGCACCTTTCCCTCCTACCCCGTTAACTGAGCAACACTTCCGAGTATAGGAGCTCATCCAGTTATACAAGAGTCACAAAACTGTAATAATAGCAGCCACCATTTATTATGCTTATAGTTGTTGCTAATAGTTTTATTACTATAGGCTGCAATCTCTTTTCTATAATTTTAAGTTAAAAATGTTGAAAACCCAAACTTTTATGCTTTTTTTCACATTGTGTGTGTGTGTGTGTGCGTATGAGAGAGAGAGAGAGAAGGAAAAGTGAGAGAAAGTTGGGTTATTATCTCAGTCCCCACTAGGGTATTGTATAATACATAGTGTACACCAAGTATAACTCTTTTATAATTCCCCAAAATCTGAATTCCAAAATGCTTTAGCTCCTCAAGAGTTTCACATAAGGAATTGTGGACTTTGGTTACTAGCTACCATTTAGTGATCTCTTACTAAGGAAGGTGGTACAGCAGAGTAGTTAACAATGAGGGCTGTGGAGCCAGACTATGTGGGAGAAAATCTAGCACTTACTAGCTTCAATTGTCTGTGCCTCAGTTTCCCCATCTTCAATACTGAAAATAATAGTACTTATGTTACAGGCTGTTGTGAGGAATAAGATAATATGTAGATCAGTGTCTGGCATAAAGTAAACACAACATACATGTTAGCTATCACTAGCTTCATGATCATCCTCATCATCTCATTCAGTTCTTGTAGAAACTGCTATGTATACCTCAGTTTACAGATAAGAAAACGGAGGCTCAGAGAAGCCAAGCAACTTGTCGAAAGTCACACAGTGACCAAGTGGCTCAGCAAAAATTTAGACCTAGATCTGTTTGGCTGCACTGTCCATGCCTTCACAGTGCCTGGCCTCAGATAAACCTGCACTGAAGTATTAAACTCTGTTTCAATGGAAACCAGGCTCAAAACAGGAAGCAATCAGCGGGAGACTGGTCAGTGAGGGCTACCAGGATGGGGTGGTCGGGTGGGCAAGCGTGACTCAAGAGAGGCCTGTCCTAGAGAATGGTGAAATCCCGGGGTGGGCAGCTGGGAGCCAATGAAGAGCCTCCAGCAGCGACTGATGTGCTGAATGTTTTGAGAATTCATTTGCAAGCAGGATATGAGATGTTCTAGTGGGGAGGATGAAAGGCGGGAAGACTGGTCAGCACGTGACTGTGGAAACCCAAGCATGAATGGTCTTTATTAGGACAGTCGGTGGGAAGAGGACACAACTTTGGAGGAACATTTTTAAGGAAGAGAGGACACCACTTGACCAGGGCTGGACAGAGAGGATGAAGGAAAAGGCAAAGAGAACACTAATGTTTCTTTCTCATTGACAAGAAAATCAGTAAGACCCCTGCAGAAATGGACTAATTTTGCAAACTCTTTCAAAATCACTGTACAGAAAAGTCATTTGCACTGTGGCTTCCAGAGAATACTCAAAGTGTGGGTCTTTAGCAGATAAAAGCCACTACTGGAGGATTAAGCTCTCTCTCACCACATCCCTTCTATAGAAAGGGTTTTACAGGTAACCAACATTTACTATAACCTCCTTCATGAACTTCACAGAATGAAACTCCAGGAATCTCCTAATGTGACTTCCTCCATCATCAGAATTGCCAGTTTTTCCCATCTGAAACGTGATAATTGAAAACAAGAGTCTATAATCTTAAGTGCAAAGTTTTTGCCAACAGACACACCTGGGTTTGAATTTTGACTCTGCCATTTGCTCTTGTTTGAAGTTGGGTGACTCTACTTTCAAGTCCTTCCTGGGGAAGGAATACTATTAAGGAATAGTATACTAAGTATACTAATAGTACACTAAGGAATAATAACATGCAACTATCAGGGATGTTATTAGGATGGCATGAGATAATGCTCAGGTCAGTGTCTGGAGAGTAACAACTATTTTATTAGGTATCTTGTGACTACGAGTGGCTTGCAAATCAAAATGAACAGAAATGCATGGTTCTAGTTTTTACATCTGGGAGAACTGGGAATGGTCTCTGGTTAGGAAGGGGTAATTGCTCCATCTCTCAAGGAAATGTATGTTTATATTTAGCTTCCCTGTATCCCATAGCCCATTGGTTACTCTCTTTATAGGATAAAATGAATGGTGTGAAGTGATATGACAAACTGATGTTGCTTTCAGAGACCTTTGTAACCAAAACATTTGTTCCTTAGCAACCCTGTAAATGTCCAACTACCAAGACCCATGTCTAGAAATTGCTGTCAGCCAGAGAAATGAGTGCAACTTCCTTAGTGCCAGGGTGAGAAGAATGTACTTCATCTGGGGTCCAGGATATCACCCCCATGAGGAAAAGTCTGGGGAAGGTGATTACTTGTGTGGGGCCATTGCTCATTATTAATTTGGTCATCGGTCATCTCTCGCTGAACGGGCCGACTGGCCAAGAGCACAGACGTGGCTTCAGACTAGCAGCAGCACTCACTGCCCAACCAATCAAACCACTCTGGGAAAAGGCATTTGTCAGAGGAAAGAAAGGACATCTAGTCTGGCTGGCTCCTCAGAGTCCCTCCAGAGAAGAAAGGAGGGCAGTTTTCATTTAAGTTAGAATCTGAGCCAGGGGTTCTCAAATTTGGCCCTGGGACACGTGGGCGTGGACGATGTGGCTGTCTGAGGGGTTTTAATCCTGTATCCCTTTATTGTGCTTCATTTTTTTTAATGCACTTGTCACCCTAATTTTAACATGATATAATTTGTTTTTATGTCTATTGTGGGTCTACTCAGAAGAATGGAAGTTCCAGCAGGGCAGGGATTTTGTCCTCCTGGTAGAGTGGGTATGAGCAAGAGGTTCGGAATAGACTGCATAAGGTTAGACTCCAAGGCCTGCCACGAAGCGCAGAATCCCAGCTCTGCTGCCTGACGTCAGACTCCCAGGCCTGCTGCCTACTTGCTGTTACCCTTGCACAAGCTATTTAAATTCTCTGTGTCTCAAATTCCTTACCTTAAAAATGGGGACAATAATTGTGTCTGTAGCAAAACACTGTTGTGAGGATTAAGTGAGTCAATTCATGAAAGTGCTTAGAATAGTAAGTACTTTGTATATGGTAAACATGTCCCTAAACGTTTCAGCTATCATTATTATAATTCACTGCTCTAATTCATCTCAAACAGGGCCTGGTCTATAAATATTTGTTAAATATTAAATGAATAATATACTGAATTTGCAAATGAATTCTATTGAAAATAAACTAAGTGGGAATGTATTCAAAGTTTTGTCTCTAATAATAATCACTTAACTGCCTTGACTTCTACTGTGCATTCTGGAATGGGAGAGAAAGGGGTAGAGTGACAGTCTGCAAGCCTGGGTCGTGACCACCCAGTGCGGAGCAGGCATGCGATGGGAAGCTGTTGCCCACAGTGTCTGCGTATACATACATATCGAGATTTAAGAGTTAAGTCTATGGAGCCTTTATGACCCCACCTTCCCAGTTCTCGGTGGGATGATGTACAACACATGCTTGCTTCCTTCGGACTTTCACTGCCCCTTTCTTCTGTCTTCCTTCCTTCCTGCTGTGACACTGTTCCTTAGAGACTACTGTGGTAGAGATTGCCAGTCATTGTCCATATTGGGGTCTTGTTCCTTTTTTTTTTAAATTTTGGTATCATTAATATACAATTACATGAGCAACACTGTGGTTACTAGATTCCTCCCATTATCAACCCCACCACATACCCCATTACAGTCACTGTCCATCAGCGTAGTAAGATGCTATAGAGTCACTACTTGTCTTCTCTGTGTTGTACAGCCTTCCCTGTGCCCCCCCTGCATTATGTGTGCTAATTGTAATGCCCCTTATTCCCCTTCTCTCCCCTTTCCCACCCATCCTCCCCAGTCCCTTTCCCTTTGGTAACTGTTAGTCCATTCTTGGGTTCTGTGAGTCTGCCACTGTTTTGTTCCTTCAGTTTTTGCTTTGTTCTTATACTCCATGGGTCTTGTTCCTTTTGGGCCTCCTTGCTGCCAGTGGGGGAGCATGCAGCCATGTTCCAGTCAATGGGACATAAGCTGGGGGATATATCCACTTCTAGACCCTGCCATGGCATGTCCTGACGACCTCTTACTTGTTCTCTTCTATTCCTCTCTGCCTTTGGAGAATACCAGCGCCCCTTAAAACCCAGGATGGTGAATCCACAAGAGAAGAGTGGCCTGGATCCTAGAATTGGCACTTGGAGAAGTGCTTAAAATTATGACATGAACCAGTAGTAAACACTCATTAAATTAAGCCACTGAGAGGTTGAGGCTTATTTGTTACTTCAGCCTTCAGAGACCTCATGCTTGTCTTCACTCTCAGTTCATCTCCAAGACCACAGTGACTTCCAGCATATCTTCCACTGAGTCAAGTCCCAACCTTTTACATGTGGGGTGTCTGTATTCCAGTTTGGCAAGCAGTGTCCTAGTTTAGACCTCTTGCTCTTCCTTTCACTCTTGAAAGTGCTCTAGATTGGAATGTTTCATTACCTTCTTCATAGGCTAACACATACCAAACAGCACCACACAGATCACGTACAGCTGCTGTGACTTGGAGAAGGGGTGAGAGACACAAGGTGCATCAGCCCAGCCAAACACAGAGACCGCCTTCCGGGGAGGGAGCACGGGACCTCAGGGAGAAGCTGGTTTGCATTCAGGAGAGCCTCTGCTTGCTAGGATTCCTAGACTGCAGGCTGGCCAGCTTGCTTGGCAGTCTGGCTGACACTAGGAGGGGGCCGTTCTCCAAAAGCTCAGGCCCTGGCCAGAGTTTGTTTTTCATGTCCCAGCACTAGGGATGGACAGCTCGGGCTTGGTACCAGGGACATCTGTCTCCTCTGTTCCAGGACCCCGTCACAATCAGTCCTGGCCACAGGGGGGCTCAGGGGACTGTGCTGTGCTTGGCTGACTGAGAAGGTTGATCCATAGCACTTTCTATCTAATAGATCTGCAAAAGCCCTAGAAAGGGATTAGGAGGCACATGACCAAATCCCACTAGGGGGGCAAACGTGTGCACAGGCTGGCTGCAGGAAGGAGTCTGTCTCCCACAGCAGCTTGTCTCTCTCTTGACTAGACAATAAAGCCACCCAGAGGGTGAATGCATCCACCCAAGATAAATACCCTCACCCCAGTTGTCTCTTTTTTCCTTGGCCTTTGAAAAACAACCCATGTTGGCATGCAATGTGAAGGCTGTGCTTCTGAGTCATCAGTCATACCCCAAAGTGGCATGAAATTGCAACTTTTACGAGTGCTTGAGAGGCAAAAAAATAAACCACAGCAAATATTTGACTGATCCAATTATAAATCTCCCCCACTTCTTGGCAGAGATCAAGGAGGAATGGTAATTAGGATAGCTTAGAGTTTCCAGAGGAACTTGGAGGAGCGAGCGGAGGAGGCTGGACCATTGAGCAGGGCCTGTCACCTTCCCAGAAGGGGAAGCATTCACAGGCAGGGAGATGCTTCTGGAAGGCACGCCAGTACACACCTGCCAAGGAGGGCAAGGTTAAAGACAGACTCATCACCCTTCAGGAAGATGTTATTACTGGGTCCAGGACCCTGGGAAGGGGGAAAGTAACTTTATTGCTATTTGGAAGGTCTGCTTGCTGAGGGTTGACATGGACGGGAAAAGCAATAAACGCTGACATTTCCCACGGACGGCCTGCCGCTCCCGCGCTCGGCGCTGGCAGTGTCCCTGGCCTCCCAGTGTCTGATGTTGATTCCGCCTCAGATGGCAGGGCATGCTCAGCAGTTGGTAGGACCGCAGGGACGCAGCATGTGTGACTGAGGGCTGCTTGAAGCCACATTACCACGGGGTCTCCGGCTGCATCCACTGATGACTGGTGGCGGTGGGTCACTCATGGGGGCCTGTTCATCTCTTTCCGCCTCCAGCCAGGCCTGTGGCAAAGTGCGCCTGGCTGATTCCCTATTGAAGCTCAGCACAATTTCTTTTCTCTCCTTCAAAGAGGCTGAGTGTTAAGCCAAGCGCGGAGGGATGACAGGGCAGGGCTGAGCTCCAGTGGGCTGGTTTCCCTTAGCATGGCCCTGCCTGTCCCATTCAGAACTCCCTGCTCACTTCCTACCTATAGTGTTTGAGTTACTTAACAAGATGCCAGTTGGCCAACTAGATGCCAGCTGTGGGCACTGCTGGGGCCACTCTTCCACTGGCTGTGAAGACGAGCCCAGGCTTCCCGGCAGGAAACAGCACCTGTATCCATGCACTGTTACAGGGTATTGGGCCCAGCTCCACAGGTAGGGATCAGGCAGGCTGATCTCAGAACCAAATGGGGTTTCCTAAAATAAGGAGTGGGGGAGAATACACCTACATGGGTGGAATTCTTGCTTCTTTCAGTACATATCCTCTTGCTAGGGTGGAAAATAAAAAATAAGTAGAGTCAATTTTTTTTCTGGGCACTTACCATGTGCCAGGCATCACGGCAATGGTGACATATATTTTATCGTGTTTCATCCTTCCAGAAACCCTATTCTTATCCCCATTTCTCAGGAGAGGAGTAAAGTGACACATCCAGTGCCAATGACCATGGTTGGTGGCCAAGAGGACTTGAATTTGGATTTGCACGAGTCTTAACAGCACTGGGAAATCATGTCAAGATTTGCAAGAACCTGGTTGCAGCTGCCAGCATATCTGGTGGCAGGCCTAGTTTGTAAGTCTCCTAAAGATGCTGCTGAGCAGAGAAGGGGGAGGACAGCAGGGCTCAGCAGTGCTTGGGTCTGACTTGAGCAGAAGCAAGTTGGGAACCTGAGGACACGGAGATGTCCCACTGGGGTAGATGGAAGAGAATGCCAGGAAAGGTCTGCATGGCTCTGCTGGGTGTTGGCTGTACCTGGTCTATGAGTTCCTTTTGCTCAGTTCCAAGCTTACCTCTCCTTGCATTCCAGCCCCATGGCTCTTCTCTGTCCCCGGAACATGCTAAATTCACCCCAGCCCCAGGGCCTTTGCATGAGCCGTTCCCTCTGCCTGGCCTTCTCTTCCTCCTAATCTTCCCACAGCTGCATGTTTCTTGTCCATCCTGCCTCTGCCTAAACATCATGACCTTAGTTATGCATCCCTGACCACTCCTTCTAAATGCCTCCACCACTTCTCCTTCCTTCTATCCTCAGCAAAAACTCATTGATCTTTGAAAAAAAAGTTGTCACTTATCTACTAATTTATAGTTCATCTCCCTTTTCTTAGACACAAACTTCTTAAGAGTGGGAGAGTTATCTGTTTTACTCAGCACAGCATCCCCTGTGCCTAGAGCAGTGCCTTGCACATAGTAGATAGATACTTCAGCAAAGATCTTGATGGAAGAATGAGAGACATTTATACTCAAAGGAAACAGTACCTGGAGTGAAGCCTGTATCAACACAGTGATCTCAGGTAATACAACTCCTGAGAGGATGTAACTTCTTCGAGAAAAGTTTTTCAGAAATTTTAGTAAACACTGAGCAGTTTTCCTGTACTTCTGTTTGCTAACTGCTCAGATGCTACTACAAAAGTTAACATTTCATGAGGCCATGGTTCTAAGTGATTGACATGTACCATCTTATTTAAAGCTAGTTATAGCCCTATTGAGTACAAATCATTATCCCCGCTTTCCATATGAGAAAACTGATGCACAGAGAGGTTCTGTAACTTGCTCAGGCTTTGGCAAGTGGTGGTGCTGGGGTCACACACACACAGCCGGCTTCTGAGAGCATGCCCTCACCCTACGGCACCACTGGCTGCTCAAAATGCCGAGCGAGCCGGCAGCTGGGGCCTGGTGGTGGCCAGCCTCGCTCACTTGGAGGGCGATTCTGGTTTTATTCTCCCACCCCTGGGAAGGAGAAGGTGTCTGTGACGTGATGGCTCCTCAAGTAGCCTGCAGAGCTTCCAGCAGAAGCAGGACTGTGAACAGCGTCAGAATTCGGACATAAGCCTTGTTTCATTGTTTGGATCCCATTTCTTTGGCTCAGAGTATCTCTTTCTGCTTGTTAAGTTACAGCAGTAAGACAAAGACTGGGGTGCCTGCGGTTCAGGGGCCACCCTGCCCATGTGTGACGAGATGGAGCATTTCACTGATCTCTGTGGGGGAAAACAGTCCTTTAACATTGCTTAAGAGCAGAAAGTAAGAAACCAAGGAAAGTGGGCATGGGTGGGACTCTTCTGGAAGAGACAAAGGATTTTTTGGCTCCTGTAAGTAGGGAGGGAGTCAGAGAGAGGTAAAGGGAGTAGCAGAGCGGAACAGCAAGGTGTCAGGGGCCACCCAGACCACAGCAAGGCCTCTTCCTGTGGCCCCCTCCCACACTCCCGAATCTAAGGGAAAAGCCAAGGGAAATTGTGAAGATCTTTGACGAGCTAAATTTCTTATGTAAACCAGCAAAAGGAGATAGCACCTTTCCTGGACGTTACAGGGCAGGAAAGTGATGGCAAAGAGAGACAGGAGAACCTAGCCACAGGAACTCAGCAATGGACCACGGGGTGCAGATACCCTTAGCCCAGTCTTAACTAGGCAGGGAGCTGACATCTGGTTTTACTTGAAACGCCTACAGTTCTCCAGATTTGGGTTCACAGGTAAGGAAGATCTGAAGCACAGCTTGCAAGTCTGTGTCTTGCCTAGGCTTTTTGTTATAGGAGGAAATGAATGTAAAAACATTGGTTTAGTCAACAAATATTGAACCTACAATGTGCCTGGGTACACAGCAGTGAATCACATATGGACAAGGTTCCTGCCCTTCAGGGGTTAACACTGCTGTAGGAATCAGAGCGTCAGGGGAGTGACAGGGCTACAAATAAGAAAGACAGCAAAGCAAAGACAACCAGAGGGCCCAACAGCAAGTGAGGTGACAGACCAACGAGTCTATATATCCACAACTGGAAATCTGCTCAGTGCTAACAGGAATGAGCCACTGATACACACAACATGGGTGAACTTCACTGACATTATGCTGAGTCAAGAAGCGGGATACAAGAGAACACAGGATTCCCTGTTTATGATACTATAGGGAAGACGAATCTTATGTCCAGTGATAGAAAGCAGGCCATGGTGGGCTGGGATGAGGTGGGTGAGGGCACAGGGGAGCCTTTGTGGAGGGGGGTGGCAGCATTCTATATCATGACTGTGGTGCCCACACAGATACAGTTTTCAGGTTTTAGGAATCAAAACTGTACACTTCAAATGTGTGCCTTGGAGGTCCTGTAAATTATACTTAATTAAGTTGCTTTAAGACACATAAAGTAGGGTGTGAGGGTAAAGTAGTAGCCAGTTTTAGATTCCCTTGTCAGGAAAGAGCTCACTGAGGGCCTGGTGTTTGGGCAGAGCCCTGGAAACAAGCAAGGGAGGCGCCACATGAGTATCTGGGGGATATTCCAGGAAAGACAGAGCAGCAAATGCAAAAGCTCCGAGACAGAGTGAGCCTGGCATGATGGGGGAGAGGCAGCGGGCAGTGCAGGGGACTCAGGGGGAAAGGATGAACTCGCTGGCCAGCCAGCCCAGAGGGGACTGCAGGCCACGTAACTCATGCTCTGTTGGACGTTTGCTGAGCACCTACCATGGACAAGCACGGCTCTGAGAGCTGGACCCGCAGCAGGGGACCAAGCTTTGCCTTCTAGCGCTGCCATTCTAGGGCAATTTCAGATTCTCCTTCTACTGTGCAGGGAGGCTTGCAGAAGGTTTGCAGAGACCGAAAGCTCTGACAAGCAGTTAGAAAGGATGAGACCAGAGCCTTTATTTCTAATAAAAGATTTTCCAGCCTGGTGTGCTCACTCACTGTGCCTGGTTCCCGGGTGGGCCCTCTGGGCTTGGCGGTGGCTTTGGTGGTTTGCTAGATGAAGATAAGCAGATGAGGGGTCCTGCCAAGTCCTCCTTGCCCACCCCCCAGCTAAACATCGAGCCTAAAATTGTGGTTTTCAGTCCAAGGGAGTATGTTTTGAATTCCTCTGGTGTGGGAGGGGGGGAACAGGTAAAAGGAATGGAGAATGCCCAGAAAGGATGAATTATCACTACTAAAGGGTAAGTTACCACCATCACCATTGTGATGGTGAGCACCCCAGCACCCCTGCTTCTCAGAGCTCTTTCAGAGTGGGATTTCCAAGAGAAACTGGGATAATGCTTAAGCAGTGAGGCCAGTCCAGGGCAAGGCAGGGAGCAGACATTCCCTGGTGGTGGCCCTTCCTGGGAACTCTTAGGGGGGCTTAATGCCGGCGCCCACTAGCCTTACACGGGCAGGGTCGGCTCTGCCTCACCCACTGCTGCAGCTCCTTGACACGTGGCATGCAGAAGGTGCTCAATTAATGCTGGGGAATCCAACAATCTGGTCTGCTTCTGGCAGAATGATTTATCTATCTGCAGGCAAGGTATCCTTGGGAGGTCATTAACCATCTCACAGGAACTTTTTGAGAACAGGAAGAAAACAAGTGACAACCATTAAGTCCTGATTTCCCATTTTTAAAACTTTCCCTCAGTACATAAAAGCGTGTGCTCCCAGCTGCTAGGGCAACTCAGAGCTTTGTGGAATTTGGCCACTTTTCCTTTATTTAACATGTGTTCCTATCTGGGCTGTGTACATGGTTGTAAATCTGCAACAACTCAACATGGGGTCCTGGCTATTCGACCTCCAGAGGGGATGACCTCCTTGGCACCTCTGGCCTTGTCAGAGCCAGTCCTGAAAGGACAAGCTTTGCCCTCATTGGTGAGTGATGGCTAAAGAAAAGCACAGTTTCTAAACAGGACAATCGTCATGTGAAGCTTCGACACAGCCCACACAACAAGGCTATCTTCATTGCCCTCTGCTTGGAAAGATCTTTCCTTTTCTTTCCTTTCTCTTTACCTGCTTGACTTGCCTTCCAAGAGTCATCTTGGGTAGCATATCCTCCAGGAAGCTGCCCTAAAATGCTGCACAGGGTAGGACTGGTGCCTACTTTTATGCTTTTAAACCTTCTGCAACCAACTCTTCAGTAATAATACTAGTTAACATTTGATTAGTCTGCAAGGGACAGGAACAAACTCTGTAAATGAGACATGGCACTGGGCCCAGGAAAGATACAACAGAACAGCGCTGGCAGGCGGCACACTGTCCACCCCTGTCCCATCCCATGGAGAGCTGTGCTTGGGCCAGACCCAGGTGGATGCACCATGCACTGTGCCCCAGGAAAGGCACCCTTATCCTCTGCCACCTGACACATTCACAAAAGGATTGAGAGGGCACAGGAGCCACTTGACCCAAATGGAAGACCCTGATCTTTGTAATCTGGATGAGTCTTGAGAAGGACCAGCTAAACCTCGGTCTGTATACCAGCAGTGGTTTCTGCCAGAGGCCTTGCCATTCTCCCTGCAGAGACTGTTGGTTGCTAGGTTACCTGTGAATGCGCCGTAAGGGTTGTAGACCAGTCACATTGATCGGCTGATCTCCATAGGGTGCTACTATTTTCTAGGCATTATCTCACTTATTCTCACAACAACTTGTTGAGGTGCAGTCCTCATTTCACAGATGGTGACACTGGATCTAGAGAGACTTGTTCATAAACATTCAGCTACTTCACAGCAGAGACACTATTCAAGCCCAGACCAGGCTGACTGTAGGCGGCCAGTTTCTCCTCTTCTGCCCAGCACCGCACCTCCTGGCCCTCCCTACGTGGTGCTGCCATTGTTCCTTAACTTGTCAGGTCCTCAGTTCCTCAGAGGTGAGGCCAATGCCTTTCATCTCTGTATCCACAGCACAGACACGGAGTGAATATTTGTTGAGCACATGAATGGATTGATTTCATATTTCTTCTTCCCACAAGATCATGTCCCCATCATGCTGCCTTTTGATCTAACTGTGGAGAAGGGTGGGAAGTGTTGCTCTGAACACCAAGTGGACCACAGTGTAGGGGTCAAGTCCAGTGAAATTGATGAACATTTCAAGGCTAATCCAAGATGCACAAAAGCTCTGCCGGGATGCCAGAAGAACGGAGGTTTTACCTCTCAGTGCCTTGCTGATGTGATTTCTTCTTTTCCTGCACACCCCCATCTAATTGTCTTTAGCCAGTGGTTTATCAGAAATGTCACATTTGGCTCCCTGCCCTCCCAAGATCAATAGGATAGTCTTATGTGGGCTGGTTGGGAAATAAATCAAATACATCATTGAGGAGAGGGAGTAAGCTAGGAAGGTGTCCAGTCCCAAAGTGACTTCCAGAGCACCACAGAGGAAGCAAATCACAGACACTGTCTGGCTTCTCTCAAAGTGTGGCCTGAACCTTTCATCAGACGGCAATGTGACCTTGGAAAATTCCTTCAACTCTCTGCGTCTCCACTTAATAATCCCTGAGATGGGCAGAATAAAAGTATCTATCTCTGAAGCACTCAATCAGTATCAGCTCTTCTTGCAGCCATTACTGCCATTATGAAAGTCTGATATACTGTAAATCCTTTGTAAAGTGATTCCATGCTTAAGAATTCATCATAAAGAAATTATTTAAAAAACAGATGAACATATACCTGCAAAGATGTTTACTATGGAATGGTTATAATATTCAAAAAGGGAGATTAGTTAAAAATTTTTTTAAATCTGTAGAATGGCCTATTTTTGAGGCATTTAAAATGAGTTTGTGGAAGAAGATTCAGATTTAGCAAGTTGTTCCCTACCTATCATTATGTAAAGAATCGGGGTAAAACAGTATACATATGGCATGTTCCTCTATTTGTAAAAATGATTACTATATGTGAACAGGAAACTGTCCGGAAAATACACTAAAAATGTTAATGTATTGTTTTCCTGTCATGATCATATATTGTTTTCATAATGAGAAAAACACAAATAAAGGTTATCTTTAAGAAAACAACTGAAATTTTTTTTTTTTTGGGGGGGTGCTTGTGTGGCTTGCATATGGATGTTTTGAAAAACATGGTGATAATAGCTTATAACCATTTCTATGTGCCAGCACTGTTCTATGTGCTTTATAAAGATTACCTCATTTAAATCTCACGACAATGTTGTGAATGTATAATATTATTATCTCCATTTTACAGATGCAGTAACTGAGATATGGAGGATCTGAGTGACTTGCCCAAGGTCACACAGCTTGGAAGTAGTGAAGGCTGAAATTCAAGGTCAGGCAATCGGTCTGTGCATGTTATTATGCTCATACCTGTCTATGTTTGGAACAGCTGCACAGACATGCCAAAGAATGTTTATTTAGACTTTATTTTCATTTGTGTATTTGTGTATTTATTATTTAAAAAATTATATTTAAATCCCCACACTGACTTGATATATATAATAGGATCTAGTTATCTGAGGATACTTGAAATTAAGAAAAGGCCACTTAAAATGAATGCTCTTATCAAATGGGAAAATGGCTGATTAGGACTTTATCTTGAAAAATTGAAGTCTAATTATGAACACATTTTATTAATCTCATACTTAGGAAAATTTAGGTTATATCTGCAGCTGTGTGAGACTGTTAGCATGGGCACTGAGTTTTCATATGTAGGCAAAAATGTGACACTGAACATTTCATTGTCTCTCAGCCTCATCAATTGTAAAACACATCCTGTTTTCAGAGATGTCAAAGCATGAGCATTGTGTGCATCTTAGAATGGATGAGTTCTTGAAAACGACAGAGCATCACTTTAGTTTCACTGGGGCAACACAATCAGAAGGGACATCTCTGTAAACATATTGGGTGTCTTTGTCAAATTTTCCAGGACCTCTCTGCGTTATTATAATCATCCTCTTGGAAGTGCCCATCTTGTCACCTTCTCTGTTATTTCTTTCTGCTGCCGTATTTAATGGCATAACCTCATCAGCTCCACATTTATGCAGCTCCCCCTGGCACTTCAAAGCTGATCTCCAGCCCACTTTCATTGACTTAATGAAACTCCTGCTTTGGGCACGAGCTGTGATTTTACTCCAGCAATGACTATGTTTATATTGTACTGCAGGATGCTCCTGGAAGCAACTGCCCCCTAGACAGAAGAAGTAGGAGGTGCCTGACTGCTGCATCTTGTACATACAAGCTTTGTGACCCCTATTCTTTCTCAGTGTTTCCATGTGTGAGATGGGGCTGCCCCTACTGCCTACTTCATAGGGTTGTTGAGAGGATGAAATACCTCATGTGAAACAGCCTTTGGCACATGGTAGCCCTCAACCAATGTTGTCTACCAATATTACATCCAGTGTTCAAAGGGGAAGGATCTCTGAAATGAGAACATTTTTATCAGTGATCTGATGATTGATGAATATTTTTGTCTTATAAAAACTTTTGCTTCCTATAAAACATCCTTACTAAGAGGGGCTTCAGGTAACATTTTAAAAGTCATTAAGTTTTGTGAAGATCTAGGAATAAAGCTTTTCCTAACAACTCCGAATACAGATTTGATCGACTGTAATGCTGTGATGTGTTAGGGAGCTTAAAGATCTGCACTGGGCTTTCTTTGAAAGCATGCTGATGTGTGTCTGCTAAGATAAAATTGTATAAGCAACTGCACACTGAAGGGTCCTGTTCAACCGAATGCCAGGCAGAGCAGGGGTACAAATTTGTGCCAGGATGTTAAACAAGGAGTGCAATTTCAGATGAACATGTAACATGTCGCATAATAGTGACTTCTTTTTTTTTTTGAATAAAGAGAGTTTCAAAGCTTATTTTAAGCTTGGGGTACAACCTCTGTACTTCTGTATCTAAGTAGATACAGAAGGGATGTGAGTAGTTGTTAAATATTCTAAGTGATTTAGCTTCAAAACAATTATTTTCTATTGCTCCCCTTACAAGCTTTGTGGATCGATTTAAAATGAAGAATAGCCAGAGCCAGTAAGGGAAAGGGTTAAAGAAAATACTGTTGCTATTTGCAACCACTTCTGTATGTTCATTGTGATTTTTTCAAAACTGTGCAAAAAAACAAGTACATAAATAACTTGTATCTTGACAGTGGTATAAGATTGTGGTCATCATTTATATCCTCTCAATGCTTGTTCTACTTGAAATAGATTCAAGCTTATCACAGATTCACTTCCCTTAGAGATTACAAAAATTAAGAAAAGTATGAAGAATATGGTAACAAATACCCACATTTCAACCACTCAAATAAATGTTACCGATTGACCCTATTTATTTCCAGTCTTTGTGTGTGTGTGTGTGTGTGTGTGTGTGCGTTGGAGATAGGGAGAGGGCTTGCCTTACCTTTAATGTTTTATCATTGATGAAAACAAGTACTTTCTAAACTAATTTTCCATCTTGTTCTCCTCATTCCTAAAGTTGCCCATACTCATAAGTTTAGTGTCTATCTATCTATATATATACACACACACAATTAATAAACATACTATGTAGAGATTAACATAATAATAAATATGGATTTGAACTATAAACTATATTTGTGCCAATAAAACTTTCACTTACCATTTTATATATGAGGTTCTATATAAAATTTCACTTGAAGATAAATGTCTTTGCCTCAAAAAATTGCCAACTCCTGAATTACAGCACCTCAGAAATTCTACTCAGTTTAAATACGTGACTTGGTGGTGTCCCCTCTCACTCATCCCTGCTTTGTCGGCCTCTGTCTTTCTCTGAGTTCCAGGTACTCAAGTCTTGAGAAACATTTACAATGTTCTCCTATGCACCCAATTCAATACATTAGGTCCTTTATAAAACTCAAGTTTCTTAGAGTTCTCCTTAGCTCTGCTTGGTGGCCGTCCAGAAGGACACCTATGATTTAGGTGGCACTTTTGGTTCCTGTTAGGATCCCTCCAGATAATCACAAGGGGTGTGTCCACAGCAAGACCTTTCCAACAGCACTATGAATCCAATATGAAAGAAAACAAGGCTATTTGATTTCATGAAATCTTTCTTTAAACCTCAAGCTCTTTTGGGAAGGAAGAGTCGGAAAAACATGTCTGAAAATATGCCTCCCTGCAAAAGTGAAATGAGATTACTATGTGACGGGATATGCAAGCTGACAGTCTAACCCTGGTACTCATTTCCACACTAAGCTCAGAACACAGCTCCATGGAAAGAGTCCAGGGAGAGACCACCTGACTGGTTAGTGGGCACTGAGAAGGTACAGACAGAGTGGCACGGCGACAGAACCAGTGTACGCAGAACGCTCCAGCATCCCAGTGTCCTAGGGATCCAGTTGGTTCCATCTCTAAATGCAACTGTGCAGTTGACTTACTTGAGCAAGAAAGAGGGGCACAAGGAAAGAACAGTTCACTTTCCGAGAAGGCTCTAAATTGGAAAGGGATGAACCTGAGCCGGCAAAAGCTAACACCACTAATCACCATCTATAAATTTGCTTTCAAAAAATGCCATTTAAGGGAATTCTGCTGATGAGGACAAACAGGAATGTTTGCTCAGCTTTTTTTTTATCTTGGTCTACTCATGCTCAATTTGCCATATTTGCATTTATTCAGTATAATCATGGGGCAATCTGTGGTCTCTTTAATAATTCCCTTCTATCATTTACATGTTTGATGTGTGGATAGTTTTGTTTCCCATCACAGACACATTGCAGTGTGAAGCACTAGGGGTTGCTTCTATTTTAGCACCATTCAATCCCTAATACTTCCCTCTAATCTACCTGCTGGAGCTGTAAACCCACCCTCCGCTCCCAAGTTGCTTCTGGAAGTCACTGGGCTCATGGCTCCATCAGTGTGAGTGATGAAATAGGCATTTTTAATATTTGCTAAACAGCACCATGGAGAAGGTGAAGTCTTGGCAGGGCTGCCAAGCGGTAACTGCATCTTGTTGTTTCAGGTTGATCATGTACCTAATTTGCCGATTATTGACTTGTTCTCACAAAGGATTTTACTTGGCTTGACATATCAGTAGCAATCACTGATGAACTGTCAAGCAAACTTGCTCACTGCCTTAACCACCCAAGATTCTGACTTGCAGCAACCGCCTGAGATTTCCTTTGATGCCCTGCACTGTAGCCAGGTCAGATTATTGATGTTTTTTTAAGTCTGATCTGGTTCCTTTCTAGAACCAGGGTTGAGCAAGTCTGACAAAGTTTGTAGGATTTTAAACATTTGGCAAGATGTATTTTTTTTTTTGTCTAGGTCTTAAAAAAACCTAATGCAGGTTGTAAAAATGCTGCATTTAAAAAGCAATATGATATCTACCTTTCAAATTGACAAAGACTAAACCATGAGAATACTCATTTTATACAAGTGTTCAAGTAAATAAAACAGGCACTTGCTGCTGTTGGGTGTAGTGGTGTAGGGAGAGTGATGCCCACTTCAGAAGGACAATTTCAATCTGGATAAAATCCTTAAGGGTTTATTCTCAGGAAAAGAATGAAGGATGTACACAAAGACTAGCCATGAGGATAGGTATCCCAAAACTTTACTGTAAGTCATTAGGCCTTTTCATTGATGTGTATGGTGCTCCTCCTTGCAGGGACATCAGAGAATCATGCTACCTGCCCACTGAAGTTTAGGCTATGACTTGTCTTGGTCTATGTGAGAAAGGTTTAAATGATACGTGTCACTTCCAAGCAGAAGTCTTTAGGGATTGGTGTGCACTCCCCATCTTCCCCTTCCTTTGCTACGGGGAACTACTCATGCTCCTGACAGTGGAAGCTCCACAGGTCTGTGTCCTTGAACGAGGTTCATTGCATGAAGTCTTCTTTAACCCAACATGAACATATGATGTAGAGTTTCCCGACCTTAGCTCTGTCAGCATTGGGGCTGGGTTACTGTTTGTTGGTGAGGACTGTGCTGTGTGTGCTTAGCAGAATCCCCAGTCTCTACCCACAAGCTGCCAGGAGCAACTCCTTCCCAGTGTGACAACTGCAGTCTTCCCAGACATTGCCAAATGTCTCCGAGGTGGGGGCAGAGCTGCTCCTGGTTGAGAATCACTGACATAGAGTAAATAATAAATAGCTTCTGTTGTTTTAAGCCACTAGATGCTGAGGGTTTTTTTCCTCCTGCAACTGGTATATTGCATTACAGTAAAAACATACATAAACATTTAGCAAATGCTTCAAATTATGGGTGTTTTCAACTTCCTTTTGTTTCTCTGTGTTTTTAAAATTTGTTTAAAACAAAACAGTTTGTTTTTTCTTAAGGAGAAAAGAGTCTTGAAAATTAATTTTATTTTGAAAAGTTATATTTACATAACTGCTTATCTATGTGTCCAGTATTTGCTAGGGCCATGCAGAATTTCTTAATATAATGAAACACTTGTATACAATATCTTCTATGGTGCTTTAGTTTACACGGTGTTTTACATGCTACTTTTGTTGTTGTGGTACAGTTACAACAACACTGTGAGCCAGGTAACACAGGTAGATAAGGCAAATGAGGCTAAAAGAGGTTAAGGGACATGTTCAAGGTCACCTGGTTAGTATGTAGCAGGGTCCCCATTCTTAGTTCTCCCTCCTTTTCCAGGACTTACCCCCCTATGCACATTGCCTCTCTATCTCCATAAAAAGCCATTTTCAAAAAGTCATCTGGGACAGACTCTGATTCTTGGGAAATTTAAGCAGGTAAGAAAGGATTCTCCTCTGTATTTAATGTCTTTGGACAAGGATACTAAACCCTGTAGGCTCTTGGTCAGAACATGATACTCAATAAAATTTAAGCATAGCCATTTCATGCAACACAGCCAATGGAATATCATATTTTTCCCCCTCCTCACTCTTTCTCTCTCTCTCTCCAGCTTAAGTGAGTCACCTTGGCTAGACTGCCAATCTCTATAGAACTTATGTTCCTTGATAGGATATGCCAACAGAAATGAGAAATTCTATAATGGTTTTGGATGTGAGTTAGCCACCTATCCCTGCGAGGAGCTAAGCATCGTCTCCTCGAGGAAATGTAGCTCATCAAATGGACATGGATGCATGTAATGACAGCGAGGGAATGTGAGAATGTATAAACAGTCGGTTTTTTCTTTCTTTTTTTAAGAAGTGCCTCTATATCATACCTGTCTTATGCATTTCTAAGCATCTGCACTGGGTCTCACTTACTTGACCTGACCCTACAACATACGCTAAACTCCCACATTGGCAGCTGGACTGCAACCCTCAGTGCACATCAGCCCATGCCTATTCATTTTCCTTCTCTTGAAATGTGATGGGGTGGTCCCTGGAGTGGAGCTATTTTGAGAGGATGATCACTAGAACAATCACCGGCTTGGCAGGAGATGGACAGTGTGTTGTAGCCTCAAGAGAAAAAAAGACATTGTCATTGAGGGTTTGAGTCCTGAATGTCAGAACAGCAGGGAAACTGGGTAGAGTATGTTTCTGCATGCTGTCCACTACCACTCAGTTACAGAGTTATCTACCTGACCTGCCATGATGATTGGCTTTTCCATGATACTGGCTGCTCAGAGCATGCAAGGGGTGGGGGACAACAGTGCTTGGGAACAATGTCAGGAGGAAGCACTTTTTCCCAGCAAAGCTCCATGCATCCACCCGGCTGACAGGAAAGTTATGCTCAGCTGTGCCTGGAGGCAGGTTCATATTAACTCGGACAATGCCAATAAGCAGGTTTTGCCACAGTAAATCCCGCATTATGCTACAGTGGAATCAGTGGAGCCTGAAGGCCAAGGAGACCACCTCACAACTGCATAATTTCCTAGAGCGGCACCCTGCCAAGTGACCAGAAGTTACAGAAATGCCTCAGGGGCTGAGCTGAATTCCTCTCTCTCCTCCTGAGAATCTCTTTGAAGAGCAGATATGCTATTTCTATCAGGGTTTCTGCTTGATCAGGGGTGAGGTTAACTCACCTCTGGGTAATCAGTGCCTAGATCAATAAATATTTTCCTGGATGGATAGACAGAGGACTTATTGATCACTTTACATATTGGTCCCTCTAGAATGGACTGTGTGTGGTAATAAAAACGTATGCAGCTCTCCCTGCTCAAAAAAGAAGTCCCTTTAGTCTCTTATGTTGATCCTTTCAGGTTGTTAAGATGGGACTGCAAGTAAGTTTCATCTTGAGAGCCAATACTGGTCAATTGGAAGAGGCTGCCATGAAGGTCCTATTAGAGGCATTTATGCAGTGAGCTCAGTGAGGAAAAACTTCAGTCATTAATTAGCAACGTCTGCTGCGAGCTAAATACAAAGAAATGGTGGCCCAACTGTTTTGCATCTGCCAACAAGTTTAAAGCTTTAAATTTTTCCAATTGAACTTTCTAGATGAATACCTTTCCAACACATTTTCAAGTCAGCTTTGACTGGATATAACGGGTAGTCAAGGATATTTTCTTTCCTTTGGTGTATTTTCCTAATGTACTTCTTCATGTACTTGCTGGATTTGAAAGCAAATGAGGTGAGAAAGCCCTACTTGGTTCTCCTCAGGATATACAATTCATATTGGAAAAGAAGACCAAGCCAGGTGGGTGTTAATTTATCCCAAGTGATGTATATAATAAAATCTCTATCAGGACAAATTAAATAAAGGAGGGATGAGAGGAAAAACAAGGATATCCACAAGGTAATCTAATCTTTTCATTCCCAACACTGGGGCAATTTCACTTTCACAATGCCAAGAACTTCCCAAGGAATTTAGTACAGCAAAGAACAGAGAAGCCACAGAGAAATGGCTGCTGAATTTTGGTGAATGTTACATCACTTTTTTCATATATAGTGGGATGTCTATATTTGTTTAACAAATTAACCCAATAACCAGGATGTGCCCAAGAATTAACCTTCAGGTCCTGCCAAAAGGACTTTACCAGCTAGGGATGTTACCTTTTTTTTTTGAGGTACAATTCATATAAGCTTCATCACGTTACAACTCAGTAATTTTTAGTATATTTAGTTTATTTCACTATGTTGTGCAACCATCGTGTTATGTTATTTCAGAGCATTTACGTCGCCCATACTCATTAGCAGTCAGTCCACTTCCCTCTTCCTCCACACCTGGCAAGCACTCATCTCCTGTTTTCATAGATTTGCTTATTCTGGACAATATACATGGAATCCTATCCTATGCCATGGAATCTTATCCTATGTGGCCTTTGTATCTGGCTTTTTTGACTTAGCATCCATGTTGTAGCAGCTAACAATACTTCATTCCTTTTTATGTTTGAATAATATTTCACTGTATAGATACATCTCATTTTATTTATTCATTCATTAGTTCATGGACATTTAGGTTTCCACTTTTTGGTTATTATGAATAATGCCATGAACATTACACTTTTATGAGAAATAATGTTTTTTCCATGGGTATAGAGCTAGAAGTGGAATTGCTGGCCATATGGTAATTCTATGTTTAACTTTCTGAAGAACTCAAGCTCTTTTTCTCAGGAGCTGTGCCATTTTACATTTTTTACCAACAACATAGATAACTACTTGCCAGTGTACCAATGTTCCAATTTCTCCATATCTGTCACACTTGTTATTGTCCGTCCATCCTTTATTATAGTCATCCTGGTGGGTGCAAAGTGCTATTTTTGTTTTTAACTTGTGGTTATAATGAGTGTGGTCATACCTGGGCATGAGATGGTGGAAGTCCCCTTCTTATGTAAACACCAAAGAGAGCATCCTTCCCGAGGGAGATGTTGAACTTTAAGAACTGGGGTTGACTGATGTGAATCTGTGACCTCCAAAATACGCCTGGTGGGACTTCTTGGGTCACTCGCCGACCAACTTCTGCTTCACCACTGTCTATGCTGCTGTTTCTCAGTGACCAGGGCCCTGAAAACAGACATTGACATCAAGACAGTGGCGTGGACACATTAGATACCTCTACATTTTTGTTTATTTACATGCCAGGAGGTAAAAAAAAAAAATAAGATTAAGCCCATAGGAAGTTTCTCTTTAAGTCATAGTTTAAAAATAACAAGCTAAGAAACTCATATTCCAGGACATTTGAAATATTGGTACAATGCTTTCTACAACTTCTGAGAATACTCTTTGTTGATCAAATAGAATGGGAGCTGGAGTCTCGTAAGTACATGTAAAGCTTCCAACATCTCTGAATATGACTGGGATATAAAAATTGTCAGTAGGGGAGGGGAGAGTGATATTAATTTGGCATCAGATTTTATTCATGCAGCCTTTAATTATTTCTTCCAGCCACAAACAAGTCCAATATACTTTGACATTTTCATAAATTAAAAAAAAGCAACAGTGAACAAAAATCAGTCCAAAGTAAATAAAATAACAATAGAAAATGGAGACTTGATCTCAGGCTGCCCTAATATCAGGGATGGCTCCTTCCTTAAGGTAGAAGGATGGTTCTAAGCACCACGCAGAAGTGATGCCTTCCCATGGTGACTGAATGCATCTCTGTTGCATTATTTGAAATTGCTGATACAGAAAACATTGGTGGATCACATTCAACATCCTTCATAACTTTAATAATGTGAGTTCCAGAAATACCTATTTTTAAAGAGGATTTCTTAATAACAATGAACCAGCCAATGCCTCCTACACTTCTGAAGGTGATTTTCTTTGCAAACACAGAATTAAGGGAAAGCTGCAGTTAGTAGTAGTTGCCCAGGAAAAGCAAGTTAATTGATCTGTCAGTCTTATTTTCTTTATCTCTAAAATGGGAATAAAACCTACTTGGAACCTAGTCACTTGTGATTCCTTCAAATGGATTCTGAACTTGAAAGAAAATACAAAATCAAAATCTCCTATCTTCTTGAGGATTCTAACCAACTGAAAATAAAATACAGAAAGAACCAAATAAATCTTTGTTGTGAGGGTCTCTTTTATTTCTGGGGTCCTTTCGCTTTTCAACTGATCACTTTGGTGGCTTGTGGATCAGAAAATGTCTCCAGTTTGGTGGGCAAAGAATGGGAGACAAGCTCCCCTCTGCATTCTGTAATGGACAGACTTTTCTGAAAATATTTATCTATATTTGGCCACTATACATTGCAAAAGGTCAGGAGAGATTGTAAGATTGCTGAAGCCTGGCATGAAAGGTTAGTGAAGCTGTCTGATTCAGCAAACCTGGCTCTCTAATGATCTAGCCACTGTATCAAGATAAGACTCATAAATATCCTGGATGCCAGTTTTTCCATCTGTAAAATGGAGACGGTGACATTTGTGGGTCTCAGAAGGTTCTCCATACCTAAATTATAAAGAAAACCAGAGTGATTTGAAGGTATTAATTTTTTTTTCCTGTTTCTTCTTTAAAAATAGAGAAGATGGTTCCTTTTTTACTTAGCTCAATAGTGGATCAAATAAATAGCTGACAGCAGTTTAAAATAAAGAATGAGAAAGACTGGTTTAGACCAGAAGAAACTCTTGACTTCTAGAATAATAAGGAATAGGCTCCCAAGGGAAGTTTGTAAGTTCCTTTACAATATATCATTAAGAGGAAAAGAAACAATGAGTAAGTCTTGA
Source organism: Manis pentadactyla (assembly GCF_030020395.1). NCBI lineage: Eukaryota > Metazoa > Chordata > Mammalia > Pholidota > Manidae > Manis > Manis pentadactyla. The sequence continues at coordinate 42,027,236 of NC_080020.1, read as the reverse complement.
GTGGGTCCCGTCTTTAGATGGTGACTAGAGGTTTACTTAAGCGTTTCTATGTCAGCTAATGGACATGGACTACTTCCCAGTAAGGGAGGAATATGCATACATGTAAGAGCAGAGACTCTGGGCTGAGACCGCCTTGCTTCAAATCCCAGCTTTGCTACTTGCTAAATATATCAATTCTTTGGGCCTCAGTTCCCTCATCTGTATGGTTGGGACACTATTATTATTTATTTCATAGGGTTCTTATGAGGATTTAATGAGCTAACACATGCAAAGCACTTGGAATAAGTTTTGGCACAAAATAACTACTAAATAAAAATTATCTATCATTTTTATCTGTAAGGCTCTAAGCCTATATAGAGTGTCGTTTGCTTTGCCGAAATAATGTCATGTCCAGGGGAAACACTTGTTACCACCAGTTGATCAGAAGCTCTGATTATTATAATTTGAAAACTAATTTGTACTTAAAATGCTGCTTTTGACAGACTACCCTCTCCCCTCCAAATTAAGGCCTTTTGGGGGGAGAGATATAGGCAAAAGGACTCAGTCAGGGAGGTAGTGAAAAACAGCCATGAGGAAAACAGTTTAGGGGCCTCTGATAGAGACCAAAAGTAACCCCAGCAATCAGAGTGTGGTAACAAGTTAAAGAAATGCATTAAAAATAAGAGAATTTAGAAGAGATTATTCATTTTTAAACTTAAGATGGGCTTTCCTTCATGTCTGCTGGGCTTAAAGGGGTTGCTGGGTTAATGACAGGATATGAAAGAGAAGCAGGAAATCAGCCCCATGAGCCTGTTCATCTACTGCTGAAACCTGAGCAGACTTTGATAATGTCAAGCCAAACGAGGATGCTGGTGATATGCGGGAGAGTCAGCTTGCAGGGCTTTTTGCTCTGGAGAAATTCAGACAAGGAGCCTCTGGCTCCCCGTTCTTATAGTAGCGGGATCCCTCTTCTTTACTAGATGCAACTTCAGCACACTGCCTTCAGTAAGTTAGCTGCTGCCACCGGGGGATGGTCGGGGGATGGTAGGGCCACCAGGCTGCCTTCTCAGTGGTCCTACCTCCCTTAAGTGCTCCCTTCCTTTGTGTCCCATCTACTGGATAATGAAGTACAGGTTTTGCAGCCAGACAGAGCCGGGTTTAAATCTTGACTCTGGTTCTTTCTTGCTGTGTGACTTCCAGCAATTTACTTAACCTCTCTTGGCCCCCATTCTTTTTCTGTAAAATGGGAATAACAGAACTATCCCAGAGGGTGGGAGTAACAAATGGAAATACACAAAGAAGGGCTTAGTAGAGTGCCTAGCACATAAGAAGAGCAAAATAAATGCTAACTAGCTGCGTTTAATAAAACAAAAGAATGAAAACTGTATGGGAAAGCATCTAGCTTTCTTTTCAGAGTAAAGGACTTTCTAAAAGAAAAAACATTGTGTGTATATGTGAAACATATGTATGTGTATATGTATATATATGTATTAGTCTACCAATCCAGAGAGAGGAGAGTCTAATTCTTCTGGAATAGTTTTAACTATGGGAACAAATTTAAATTGGGAGTCAGGATCTTTCACCATTACTGATTTTTGGTGGTACCTTCCAGAAGCCAGTATAGTTATTTTATTGATAAGCATATTTTATTGAGTAACACTGAAAGGTTTAGGTCAACTGCATCTTCACACTGAAGCTCTCTTTTCCTTTACACAGAGCCCCCACCAGGTAGACAGGTTCTTTCTCTGGGTTTCCATAGCGTTTAGACTTAATTCTACTGTAGTGCCTGCTGTTCGGTACTGTTACTGACTTTGCTTGCTTTCCTAAGCTGGTCTTACTAGACACTGTACTTCCTGAGGCCAGGCAGAGCTGCAACTTCCTCTCTGGGTTCTCTGCAGTTTGCCTGGCAACCCATGGTGATCTATAAATGCCAGCTGAACTGAATGAGGTTTTACCTGCCCATCTGATGGGATATTTTAACACAATCCCTGTAACCACTGGGTGAAATGACAGCCTTAAGGAAGTTGCATGTAAACTGGTTTTGTAAAAAAATAAAATTACTTTTTGAAAGCTCTATGGGGAATTTTACTATTTAAAGGGAGCTTCCTTGTGGATCCTTTAGAAAATCACAAATAAACTCTTAACTTCTGTATAAAATCTTATGGTTTGGACTCAAAGATACCTTAAGGGGTATTCCACTCTAAGGTCTGTGGTCTACAGAGTGAGCCAGGTGGGCTATGTCTGGGGAAATGTCACAAAGGATGGGTATGCATATGCATGGTATCCACAGGACGGAGGAGCGGTTGTCAGAAAAAGGTGACTTCATTTTAACAAGTTCGATTTATTTAACATAAGTCATCATTATTAAGCTAAATGCTAGTGACTGCTTTCAAATTAAATTTTCCAGATGTGTGATGGAATTATGTTTTTGCAAAGAGGGTTTTTTCATTAAAAAGTATATATATACACACACACACACACACATACACTTATATAATTTTCATTTTAAAATAATTTCAGATTTACAGAATTTCAAAAAATGGTACAAAGAATTCCTGCATATCTTCACTCAGAGTCTGTAAATGTTATACACATTTACTCTATCATTTTCTCTATTTTTTTTTCTGAAACATTCAGAGTAATTTAGATAGATGCTCCTTTACCTCTAAATACTTCAGTGTTCTTCCTTAAAACAGGGACATTCTTTTCAGAGTCACAGTACAAAAACAGAATATTAACATTGATACAGTGCTGTGTCTAATTTTCCCATTGTCATACTAATAATATTCATTATAGAAAAAGAAAAAAAGGCTTTCTATACGCTTGAAAAATCTTTAAAATGAATCTGCATAACTTCTGTAATTTTAAAAACAATGAAAAAGAAAAAAAGTTATATAAATACTGCCTCAAAAGAGATTAAAAAAAAAAAGGTGGCTTTTACAAATTGCTGCATCCAGTGAGGGGAACCATCTCAGTGACTCTGTCCCTGAAGTCAAGTCCTGGCCTGGCATCCAGGAGTCAACGTCTGTGCTGCTCTCTAAGGTCAAAGAGGCCAGCAGCCCAGGCGAGGCTCCTAGTCCCACAGTCAAGGATCTGAACCCAGGCTCTCCGCAGCCATGCCCGCTGTTCTAGGACCACAAACCTGGCTAACCCCTGACAGGATGTCACTGGGAGAGAGGCAACATGACAACACAATAATGAAGGTTTCTACCTTTCCCTCCAGGAGGGGAATCTGCATCCTGAGGGGTTCTGAGACTGCAGGAGAAGCTGCTGCACAGCAGAGCTGGTCAGCCCTGGGTTTGAGCACCAGCTCTGCCCACTACTAGCTGTGTGCCTTCAGCCCAATCACTCTCTCTCCTAAGTTTGTCTACTCATCTGTGAAATGGGGTTGCTTCTAAGGAGTAACCAGGAAACACCCTCAGTATTCAACTTGCAGGCCCTTCTATTATCTCTCTATTCTGGTTTTGTGCTACCTAAAAACAGCTGGTAACTATTTATGTCCAAGACTTGGAGGATAAATTTATGGTGGTCTAATTGAAAATAGAGATTGTGCCTCATTTGGGCACAATTAACAACCGAGGGCCAAAGGATGCTGTGGGCCTTCACGAAACAGGCAGTCATGTTCCACAGCAGCTGAAATCAATGTACAACGAGTAGTCAATATATGTGCAGACAGGGAGGGACCCATCACATGAATTAACATGCTGTGGCCAGAGAAAACCAAGTCACAAGTTCATTTACTCCAAACTGTAGGGGTTGCTGTGTGCTCTGGCTGCTTCTCAGGTGGGCAACTCTGTGCAGCCGGTATTAGTGAAAGAAAGCTAGATTTTATTCATTTAATGATGGTTAATGAATATCCCAAGCAATGTTGGGTGGGTCATTCATTCATACTTTCATGGAACAAACATTTATCAAGCATCTACTACTGTCACATCAAATTTGGGGTGTATGTCTTTTTCCTATTATCCCTTATCTAGGCAGGCTGCAGTCCAGGGTCCCATGGACTTGGTTTGGGCTTGAACTGGTGGCATCAGGAGAGGAATTAATGGCCATTCTGTGATCATTCCATGGAAGTCTAGCCAACGTCCTTGGGTTCCAGATAATGACTGAGTATGGGGTCCTGGTAGGCAGGATGGAGCCCAGCCCACATCTCCCAGAGCTGTAGCTTCCATGTCTAACTCTTCTATCTGTGAGCTGCACAGTGAAAAGTGGAGATGATCATCATTTTGCCCTAAGAAGCAGATGCTTAAGATACTATGGTTCTGGCTGGTTCACCTCCAGCTTAGAGATGAGATTTCTGGGATTTCTGAGGCACTACTCTAATGATCAATTTTACAGGATGGTCCACCATTATAACTCCACGGAAGATTGCTCATGTAAATGTGAAGCTATTGCTTATTTCAGAAACATGTACCTAAAATTCCAACCAGTTAAATAAGACTGATGTCAAGCAAAACGACAGCTTTCCATAGCCACATTAGGAGCTAATCATTTCAGAAAATGTTGCCATAATTCATTTACAGAAACAGCAAGACTATTCCCCAACAAGTTATAAGGGGAATGGACTCAGTCAGACCAGAGAAATGAAGCCTCATATTAATACTTCCTAAACTTAACCGAACTCTGGAGGCACCTCGGCATAAATCTGCCTTGTAGATTATTCTGCCTCACATATTTTTATCTATTGCAAATAAAGCTGAATTCAGAATATTGCTTCAGTCATTACACCTCAGTTCCATTTATTTGAGAATCAGGACAACCATGTGAGGATTCTGTTTAACAAAGAGAAAGGCAAAAAGATTCTCCTGAGGACATGAGATTCACTGCCTTACACTGTGTAGTTCGTCTGAGTTATCAGTAGTCCTGCTGTTGGCTTCGCCCTGCTGTTGGCTGGCCCTTCTGAAGGAATAGATTTCTGAGTGTTCACTGCCTCACACAGCAATAATGACTTTTATAAAATCCTTCGGTGCTTAGGAGTACATGTGGCCTTTATGTCTTTTGAAACCTCAATTTGACACCTTCAATAAAAATGGCCAACTCTTTGCCAGTAAGGTATTTATACACCTGATTGTGAAAATGCCTTTTCACTAGTAGTAAGTACTTCAGTTTATTAGTGTTATTCATAGCAGCCAAAATTTACTGAGTGGTTACTTCTTGCCATGTAAGCTCCTGATATCACTATGATTTTTTTCCTGTTTTTCAGATGAGAGGACCGTGGAAGTAAAGTGACTTTCTTAAGGTCACAGAGCTCTTAAGTGGTGGCCTTGGGATCGAAAGCTACGTCCGCCTGATTCTGAAACACACATATCTTAACCACTATATTGACTACATTTTAGACCCTGAGCTATGTACAAGAGATGCAAAGAGGTGTGTATCCAAGCAGAGCAAAGAGACGAGTGTCTGGGGGTGCAGGTCACCTCTGGAGAAAGTGCCAAGGCAAACCAGGGTAAATGCAGTGGGAAGGGAAACCAGTTTTCTCATTGTCAGCAACCATGTCAACCCACGATGATGCCATGTACAGCAATAGAAGCTATGCAACTTAGAACGTGGTTGCAGGTGGCAAGGAGAAGTTGAAGTCCCACCAATATAATGCACTTAAGTGGTACCCACCTGTAACAACGGTGGAATACCAAGGCCCCCAAAACGAAGGGAGTTGTTGTGTCAATATGTAGGCTGCTGGTGTATTTGCCAGTAGAGATGCAGTATTGTAACGGCTGGCTCAAACATAGTGCCCCTTGCCCTTCTGGGAACTTTACCGACTTTGAAAAACCCCATGGAGGGAACTGATGATTTTGAAACCCTGGGCTGTGTTCATTCAGAGGCTGATGAGAGCCAGAGGAAGAATTACCATCCTCCCTGCGAATCTGGCTCCTAGTACCATGCATTAAGCCAACTAGTAAAAATCATTATGAAGTTTTTGCTGAAAGGGCAAGTGTAGAAAAACATGTTTCTAAACAGAATAACAGTCTTTGCCATTTTTTTCCAACTTGCATACCATCTGGAAATTCTGATTTTTTTTTTTCAAAGGGTAGAAAAGAAATGTGCTCCAGGCACAAATAAATGTTTACAGCTGAGTTATAAACCGAGAATGGTGGGGCTTAAAACAGACAGGCTGGCAATGATGGAACTCAAGCTGCAGAGACAAACAATGCTGCGGGGGACAGGCCGGCTTGCTCTGTGCACTGGGCCTTTTGCATGTGGGAAGTCCTACTTCCCACTGACCTCACTGAGCAGATGTTTAGGAAGAAGTCTTCATTTGGGTTAGTTCTAATTCTTAGAAGATAAAGGGAAAAATGGAAGCAGAATGATGGTCTATCTTGAAGGCAGCCTCTGCCTTTGGAAAATAAGAAGTGGTAGTCTGTGGAGGCTTGTTATAAGAAGTGGTAGTCTGTGGAGGCTTGTTAAATGGACCAATTAAGGGAAGCCATGATGTGTCAGTGATACGAATCTCTTATGAAGTGCCAGATACCATGTACCATGTTGTTTCAGTGTTGTCTATTTATTCCAGACATCAAGCTTACGAGGTGTGTACCATTGTACGGATGAGGAAACGGAAGCTGAGTGGGGACAGACGACCAGTTTATATTTACACAGCTGCTAAGTGCTGGAGCTGATGTTTGTACCCAGCCAGACCAAATCCAGCGTCATATTTAAAGGATTTGTCAATGTAAACTCAGCAAAAATATATTATTCTCCACTTTTGGTCAAGAAGGAAAAACTGATATATTGGGATTTTGGTCTCTCCCTCTAGTCTATAATTACAGGAAAATCCAAGGAAGTTGAAGTGGTTTGGCAAATGATATAGAGCAGTCAGCCAACTTTTTCTACAAAGGGCCATATAGTCAGGATTTTAGGTTTTGTGGGCCATCTAGTCTCTGTTGCACCTACTCAACTCCACTGTTGTAGTGCTAAAGCAGCCACAGACAAAGAATGAATATGGCTATGCTTCAGTAAAAGTTCAGTTGCAAAAACAGGCAGCTGGCCAGATTTGGTCCATGAGACATAGTTTGCTGACCCCTGATATGGAAGACATCTTGAATTAAAATGAGTGATAGGTTTTAAGAATCATCCATGAAAATCTACTTTCTTAAGATCAGTGCACAAATTAGCTACCTATGTTGTGCCCTTTAAAAGCTCTTGTTTATTTTGCCTCTGGGCCTGGCCAATCAAACTGGATTCCCTTATGTTATCTGACCAGGTCAGAACACTGTATCGAATCTTTGTTCTCAAGGCTTATCTAATTCCAGATCTACAGAGAAACTGCTCCGTGCCCTTGTAATGAAGACGTATGAGTTCATTCCTTTTAACATAGAAACGCACTTGAGTTGGTGAGTGAGTCCAGCAGGCTGCGGGCTGGCTCCCTTCTCTTGATGTGAAACCCAACCATGCAACCAGCCACGTTAAGGTTTAATCGAAAGAGAGAAAGGAGAAAAACAAATGATGAACAACAACAAATGGAAAAGGGAAGACAAAGCCCAAAGCGCACACTCTCACAACTAATTAATCAAGTGCTTTGTTTCCACTAACACATCGGAGTGTGTAGGCTGCCCTGTCTATTAGACTCCTTTCCAAATCTGCACAATGTCAACACTCCTAAAGACCAGGTAATGAAATCTCTATCGATGTGCCATCTTAGATGGAGCTCACATGCCCATGTTTTGCTTACATTTTAATTTGCTTCTGCTGGATACTTACCCAGTAATTGCTTAATAAGATTAACCTCCCTGGCAATGTGTGGTGTATCTTGATTAAAACATTAGCTGAGTGAAGGATTATCGTATACCACAAAAAAATGGAGGGGGTGTTATTTAATTAACTTATTGCCAATACATCTTGATTGTCTCTTCGAAACACTGGAAAAGTAGTCGATTGGGATTGATTCTGGTTACCTAAATGTATAGAAATGGGGAGTGATGAGAGGGGAGGTCACTGGGTAAAGAAATTAAAACCTAAGGTCACTTTCTTTAAAAGAGTTAGGTGGCTGTGAGAAAAATGAAAACCTTTCTAGTGGTTTTTTAAACCAAACTTTACAACTGAGAAAGAGATCTGAAATTTTTAGTCATAGTTTTGGTGTTTAGAAAGAAGATGTTCTAAGTTTTATTTCAACTTAAAGCAATTGTAAACTCTCACACTTTTTCATAAGAGTCCTACTGACAGAATTCATTGGACAATGGTTTGGTAATCATTTTTCTGTCTCACAACTCATTTGGAAAATATCTGAACTGGTGATGTTATACGACTTACACAACATTTTCAAAAGCATGTTGCATCTGAGGGGGAAATTTTGGTCTTTCCAAAGGCACCAAGGAAAGTGTTTTTTTCATCTTAATTTAGCGACACCATACTCTCAGCAGGGAACCTTCCATCCTGCTGGTGTGGGATGCTAAAGTGGGGTGGGATTGGAATGAAGCTTAATCACAAAGGGGAAGCTGGCTGACTTTAATTTATGGAAGTTAATGCCTATCAGTGATTCCCTTTTGTTATGGACTCTTTCAAGCATGTGTATTTAACTTCAGAATGTGTGCACACATAAGACATGTCCCTATGCCTGACAGAATATGCATATTCACTTTCAAATGTGTATCTCCATTCTTCTCAAAGAACAGGGTGTTGACTTGCAGACTAAAGAATATTTATGGATAAAATATAAGAGACCCCTAAAGTAGTGTTTCCCAATGAGCAGCACTGTTGACATTTTGGATGGGATGATTCTTCATTGTAGGGTCCTGTCCTGTATATTGTAAGATGTTTAACTGCATCTCGGCTTCTGCTTTTGGATGCCAGTTGCACCTCATGTAATTGTGACAGTCAAAAGAGTCTTCAGACACTGCCAAATGTTCTCTTAGGGACAAAAAACCCCAGATGAGAACCACTGTTGTAAGGAAACTGAAGTTGCACCTGATGTCAAGTACTGGAGCCCAACAGTTACAAGTCTGAGGCCAACACATATGGCTCTGGGCGTTTTAGTCACTAAAGGCAAAATATACTTTTCCTTTTTAGGTCTAGTTTTAGTTATCTGATAATGGAAAGTATTTGACTTCATTACCAGATAAAACCTTTTCATGCTTACTTAAAGGTAATTTAGTGTTATGATTAGGATGGATGAGTAGAATGATTCTTAAAGACTGGATAAAAAGACAAAAAAGTCACCCTTGAAACATGAGGACAGCTCTGGGAGAATAATTTAAGCAACATTAGGCTCTCAGGATGACTAGTGTATATCTATCTCTAAGGGAAGATGAATTCTGGAATCTTCTCTGTGGAAAATGACTGACCTAAGGAAAATGCCAACGTCCTGTCCAAAGACACATAGGGCACAGATCCGAGTTCAGATTTGGACCTACCTGCTTGTTTGATTCGGGGCAAGTCTCTAAAACATCTTGGGCCTTAGGTTCTCTAAGATAATTTTTCCTCTCTTTAGAGTGGTTGAAATTACACAATGCTGAGCCTGGCACACACTAGGTGCCCAATAAATTTTATTTCCTTTCTCATCTTTGAAATATCCCTGTGGGGTTTTTAAGAAATGTGGGAGCCAACTTCCTGGAAATGCTACGTGGTCAGGTGGGAAAATCTGTTTGGAGAAACCCTTGCACAGCATTGCTGGGGTTTGTGATTTCCATCCTGAATTCAGCGTACTCCACCGTGAGCCTGCACACCTAACTGTGCCCTTGGCTGCTGTTGTCTTTTAATTGCCCAGTGTCCCCACCTTCCCGGGGTTCTGCTTTCTCTCCTCCTTCTTAGCACCTTGTTAGCACCTATTTTTTTTCCCTGCAAGAATACAGTCGCCTGATTGCTTCAATAAACATTTCTATTGTCCCCTTCACTGTTCTGAGCAGAGAAGCTTTGTTCCCAAGTTGTCAAAACTCCCTTCTATTTTCCCCCAAAGCAGAACAGCTCTGAGTCTCTTTAAGCCGCGCCAGGCAGCTTCCTCCCCAGGGAGGCTGCATCTCTCCCCCCAGGGCTCGTCTAGCGGCCTGTGCTGCCTGCTGCTCTCAGCTTTCTTGATTAGACAGGACTTTCTCCCGCTGCTCTCGCTGTTGCTTCTGCCCAGGCCGTGGGATGCTTTCCAGCAGCCCCAGACCGTGCCAGTCACTGCAGATAGCACAGGTATGCACATTGCTCGGAGCGGGCACGGCGCCAGCTCCGAGTGACTCTAGCCAAACACAGCTAACAGACAGGAACAGCAAACACTTTTGAACAGGGGCACCTAGGAAAGGCAACAATTCTTTTCCCCCTTTCTTTTCCTTTTGCATAACTTCCAAGATTTGGATTAGCAAACCTGAACCAGCTGGCAGGAGCTCTGCATTCTCCTGTGACCTCAGGAGGGCGAGCAGCAGCTGCAATCTCACCTTTGCCTCCAGATGGCATTGTTGCCACATCATCGTTTCCTGGTAGGCCGGTCCTCATCCCATTGTTAAAGGTGTGTCCATCTGCCGGCTGCAGTTGCCAATTGAGTCCGAGCAGATGCATTGCTGCAGGAGAGACAAAGTAATGAAAATATGAATAGATAATTCAGCAATGCAAATGTCAAGGGGGAGGGCCAGGTGCCTCTTCCCTGCGATTGCCTTTTAAGGAAGCTGCAGTTCAAAAATGGCTTGTCCCAGGCCTGAGGGATTAGCTAAATACAGGAAGCACGTAGGTCTGGGTGATTAGGTCTCCTCTCCTGGTGTTGCTGTTTGGGACTCACGGGGAGAGGATCCTCTGGTGGGCCGGGGAGGGAGGAGAAAGCAGGGCGCAGGCCTTCCAGATGTCACCAAAGAGAGGAAACCCTCCCTTGGCATCATTATAAAAGGTGCTGCTCCACGACACGCCCAGCCTCGATGCAGTTGCTTTTAGACTGGTAGTCTGGGGCTTGGACAAGTAGTTTCCTCCCCACTACTCAAAATGTCATTCAGTTTCAGAATGAGGCAAGCCAACCAGGACTGCCTGCCGCCCGACTGCCCCTGCACTGCAGTACCCACGTGGCCAGCGGCGTCTGCAGGGGTAGCGGCCCACAGTACAACCTGCCTCTCTTAGGATTTCCAACTTTAAAAATATTTTTCAGTTTCACCCCTCTTCCTGTAAGTGGATACCTTTTGGAGCCCACTGTGGAAAAAGCCTGGGGCAGTGGTGGAATGGGGTCCTTTCCTGCAAATACTCCGATTCGGATTCCTCCTCTGTCTCACACCCACCCACCCTCCCACACGGCACCACAGCACAGAATGAGACGAGTTTGGAAGCACTGTCTTCTTTACTAAGGAAACAGGACATCTGCAGAACTCATGCTGCACCTCATGTGCACCTCAACCTCCGAACACAAACTTCCTGCTGCTCCTCGTCACTGCCTGTACCAAGCCCCCACCTGTCGTTTAATTCAGCAAACTCGATCTGCCCTCATCTCTAAAGGTTCTTGGTGAACCATTTTTACTGCAAGGAGTAAAGGCAGATCCCAAACACCTGTATTCTTTCAAAGTCTCTTTCTGAGAAATGCTTCACTTGAGAACAAACAAGGAGTTCGTTCCCCTGCATATTTCCCATCCAAACCATAACCACTCCGGGTCTGTCTGGCATCTCAACCGGACATAGGTTGACGCTGTTGCTATATTTCCAGCTGGTGGGAGAGAAAGGGCTGCTGACAGGGAAAGGTTCCGAGTATGATGCCAGGATGGGAGAAACAATTAACCACAGGAAATGCAATTAACAATGCTTAGGAAATTGTTCACACAGCAATTAATTCTGCATGCCTACCACCACTTAAAGTCAGGCTGCATTCTATTAAGGTTAAAAACCTATCTTCAAACAACAATACAGCTCAGATTGATGGCCTCAGATGAAGGTGGCAAGGCGTCCCTTTGTGTATGTCCGCTTTTTTCTCTCATACTTCTCCGTCTCAGAACCATGTTTTCTTTCTATACGTGACTCTGAAGTGCAAGGCCTGCTGCTACAAATCTTTAAGATGATAAATGCTCACAAGAATAAGTGACATTTACTGTACACCTTCCATCAAGGTAACACCTAATTTTCTTCTGCAGTTTATCCATTATACATAGGTCACTTACTTGAAGAGACCAGAACCCTATTGCCTCCAATAATGAAATATTTTCACTGTGCAGAAGTCAGGAAATGAGAACTAATCGTGGCTCCTTCAAGACGACGATAGCTTCTTATTTGTAATTACCTGGTGAAGGCAGCCAAGGAATTGGCTATTTTAAAATGTTTTTTTTTTCTTAACTGTTACTATCGGGGTATTGGAGCTTGCCGTGGGCTGGCTGCTACTGTGCTGGAGACACACTTCCTTGGAGGAGGTCTGTGTTTTCAGACAGACACCTATAGGCAGGGCTCCAGCCTAACAAACCTTTGATTTTCACATGTAAAGATGGAAACAGTGTGTCCATCAGGCAAAGAATGACAACCTCCCCAGTGCCCATCAGTATGAAAACTCTTGTCAAAATTGCTCCGATCTTACAGTGCTGAATCCTGTCACTCCAAGGTACAGACCATATTGCAACCGTCTGCTCTGGGAGAACCACAAGCAGGCGATGATACCCTGATCTTACTGCACACAAAGAGGTCATCCAAGAAAACACTCCGTTTACAAAGAGGCCTGTCCCCTCCTTTTTTGTTTTGGATCCACAGCATCTTTAAAAAAAAAGTGTTCTGCAAACAAGAAAAGTACAGATGAGGTGAGAAGGGTTAGGGTCAGAGCATCCGGGGGATCCTCCGACAACTCCCAGAAGTGAAAAGAAGAATAAGAAAGTGGGATGGAGGGGGGAAGAAAAGCCAGACCTGCTGAGCACAGGGCTCTGTGGCCCAGCAGAAGCGAGGTAACAAAAATGAAACTCAAGTTCGGGCATATTTTCTGTTGTTGAATTGAATGTTAAGGAAGTAAGTGAGAATTCTGTCAGGGGTGTAACCACCTTCTTTTGTTTTTTGGGAGGGAGTCTGAAATACGCTTTTGTTTGTACTTTTTTTTTTTTTTCTTGATCAGCTATCCCTTCTCTCCTACTTGAGTAAGAAAATGAGAATATCTTTCTGGCCTGTGGGGAGGGACTAAAGTGTCCTTAGGATAAAGACCCAGGGGAGCTGTGCAGTAAATGAGTTTCCTGACTAATGAGAACTCTGTTTCTTATTCTGCTACTGATTTACTCTAAGGCTGGGGCTGAGAAATCAGTCTCCCAGTCAATCTCTCCCTTTACATTTTATAAGGTTTTCCTTCACAGGCAGAATAATGGCTGCTTAGGGCCAGAAAGAGGTTAAGCATCTGCATCCCCCCAAAGATTTAGAACAGTGTTTTGAATATAGAAGGCACTTCATGAATGTTTATTGGAATAGATAATGACACAAGGGGGCAGATATGAGGGGTTGGATTGTAGGACATTATACTGTTCTAAATAAAAAATACACAATACAGAGGTGTGAAGGATGGGGTACAATAGGGCTGGCAGCAATATTCATTAGCGGCAGAGAAACTATTTTGATTATTAGTATGTTGATACCTGCTGCCAGCCCTTTGAACCCCTTCTTGGCCAGCACTGCCACAGACATTCTACAGAAGCGGGCTTCATCAAGACTCACAGTTTACTGTTGAGGTAGGTACTATCATAACCCCCATTTCACAGATGAAGACACTGTTGACTGTGAAGTCTGAGCACAGGGGGATTTCAGAATAGGAGGAGGATTACAGTGGCAGGTGGTTATCTGCTGCATATTTCATTGTGATCTGGTTGCAAAAGAATCTGAGCAAACCTTGTCTCTTTCTGAAACTCATGATCACTCACTGCGGTTGATGAATGAGCATTTTCTGTATTCATCACCCCTTCCTGAGGAGGGTTGTATTTTCTCGCCTTGCTGAATTCAGATGTGGCCACGTGACTTGGTAGTACACACTTTGTGTAATATTTTCCCTCTGCTGTGCAGTCAGCCTGGGTCTGAGTGAAGAGCCAGGGATGACTAGTGATGAAATACAGGATGAGGGAAGAAATACACTGTTACTGTGGTTAGCCGCTGAGAGCTTGGGGTTCTTTGTTACAGCAGAATGCCCGAGACTATCTTGAACGATACACTCATTTATAAGGAAAGAAGGAAATCCTACTTTTATATAATAGGTCTCTGCTCATTCCTCGAAGTTATTTGTTGAGTCGAGATCCTTTCTGAAAGCCAGTCAGGAAGAGTTGGGACACAATTAGGGCTACTACATTTGTTTCTATGAGCAGCAAAAAATAGCTCTTTAAACATTATGTCATACTATCTCCCGTTGTGATCCAATGTCTGAATCAGACTTAGAAAGCTGAGAAGCCTCAGAATAGCCAGAGATACTGCTTCTTAATCTCAAGAGTGTGGATGAACACTGGCCTCATCCACATACATTTTACCTAACAAGACCTCTGGATGCCATGGGGTGTCCCCCTTACCCACTGCCCATGAATGCCACAGCAGCTCATCCCAAAAGGTCCTGTTCAGACCACCTTAGGGTCAGAAGTGAAATGAGTTTGGGAGGCCCTCTCCCTAATGTTACTCACCCCCACTGACAGCCAAAATGCACAATTTATCATGATCTGACAGGTTCTGCCCCAGAGAAAGCCTCAGAGAGAACAATGGGGCTCCACGGGTCAGCAAGGAAGGAGCAGGGCAAGGCTCCGAGTGGGAGCTCGTGTGATCCAGGTGGCAGCTGGGAAAGCAGCCGCTGAGAACACAAGAGGCAGCCCAACTCGGAAAGTATCCCTCTGGCTAATGGGAGGCAACTTCCATGAAGTGCTGAAAGTGAACCAAGGCAGGATGGACAGACCACACACAGATCCCAGATTTCAGCAAGAATAATAAATACACCTACTTGGAGTTAGCGTGATTTTTTTCTTACTGAAGTCATTTTTTTTTTTTTTTTTTGGCCAGAGGGGCGCTAACAGAAACACTCAGAGGGAGCCGAAGCAAAAGTAAGGGAGTGGGGTTGGCTGCAGGTGACAGAATTCTCCAGAAACCACAAGGATGGGAGATTATGGGCCTTGAAAAGTAGCAGCCTGGAATGGGAGTTGTCTGAAATAGTAATTAGGGTACGTGTGGGCCCGGCTGGGTGCCTCTTAGTACCTTCCATGTTCATTGGCTGGCGGAGGATCAACCTGACAAGAGAGTCAATCAATATGTCAGCAATGCTTCCCAGAGAGCTGCTCAGTCCCTGCTTGTCAAAGAAGGCAAACATGGGGGCCACGGATACTCTGTTTGCTGAGCAGGCCCCCAGGAGCAGGGGGTATCTTTAAAATCAGGCATGTCGATATATAACCGGAGGAAGAGATTGGGCTTTCCCTTTGAAAATGGAAGACTTTAGGCTAAGCAGAGCTTAGGGAGTGGAAGGAGGGAGCCACGCCTGCCAGGACTTACAGACGATGGCAGAGCTCCTTCAGAGAAGGGCTGGAGGATGAGGGGGATGGTCAGGGCTGGGTCTCCCTGCCAATTTAGTCAACACTGCCAGGGCTCCTTGGGGAACAGAGCCAATTCCAGAAGTGCTACTGTGGAGAGGAGAGCACCGCAGTGGAACAATCAAGGCTCAAATGCACAAATGCTAACTCTGAACTTGCACAGGCATCTGCAGAGGTGCTTTCGCAAGTAGTGAAAATTAACCCGTGCGAATGAACCTGCTCACTGATGATGCTGACAACATTTATTGCAGCATTGTGCCAGGTATTTGGCTAATTATGTTAACTGCACTACTAATTCATTATTTATCTTCCAGCAAATATTTATTGAGCACCTACAGTGCATCTAGTGTGTCCTGGGCACCAAGAATAAAGAAGTTAACAAAACAAGTTTCTTGCTCTCACAGAACTTACATTCTAGTGGGAGACATAAACTAAACACATAAGTGAAAAGTACAGTGTGCATAGGGTAGGGAATGCCAGGGCATGGCGGATGGGGAGTTGACAGTGTTTTGTTTAAATGTAGATGGGTCAAAGATGGGTCTGTGATAAGTAATTTCAGCCAAGACCTAAAGTGAGAAAGCAATTTATGGTGACATCTGGGGAAGAGCAGTTGAGGCTGGATTGGAGTTCAGGGGAAAGGAGAGTGTGGGATGACAGGGAAGGTGGGGTCTGGGAGGGTGGTGCCCTTGGAGCCCTTTGCCCTCTGTTTGGGTGAGATGGGATGACACTGGATGATTCTAAAGAATGAAGGCTCATTTATTTCCATTCTCATCCTGTTACGTGGTGATATGGCCTACATTTTCTAGATAAGGACACTGAGACCTAGGAAGGCTATGTGACTTACCCAAGATCACACAGCCCATAAATGTGAAGCCTGTGAGTTAGCCAAACTGTAACTGCACAGTCACAGCTCCCAACTGCCATGCTCCCCTGTTACTGACTCACTCGAATCCCCCCTGGAGGCTGTTAGGCCCTCTGTATTTTCTAAGTGAACTACTGTTTAGCCAAGATGGGACAGGGAAGGCAGGCTACAGCATTACTTACTAAATATTGTCACGGCTCACTCAGGAATAGACACCTCCCTTTGTAAGCAGTCATTAGTCCTCTATAAATATGTCCATGGTCAGCAGCCAGCTTGCTATTTAGCTTAATGATAGGAATCACTATTGTCAATAGAAAATAAATGTTTGGCAACCTCAATTTACAGTCCAGCTGGCTAACAATCAATATGTTTGGTGACTTTTTCCTTGGTCAGTTTGCTTATCATCCTTTGGGGATGCAGGAGAGTACAGTGCTTCTTCCTCAAAGAGGAGGGGGCCTTCTGCAATGGATTAATGGTACCTTTTTGGGAATACTGTCAGTGCCAAAATTACCTTCTACCTAAAAGAAGAGATGCAAGAAAAACCCACAAGGAATAACATTCTCAGAAATGCCTTAAGTCTTAAAGGAGTTTAAAAAATTTAAATCTTAAAGGAGTTAACAAAAAGTCCCTTTCAAACCGCCTTGGTGAAGTGATTTCTCTTATATCCCCCCACCACTGTATTGCAATACAATGAATGGAATGAATTTTCAAAGCACTGCAGGGAAGTTATGCCCACAAATCCTTTTACTAGTAACAGGATTTGTGCACCTATCTCTCAAGAATGCTCTGAAAACTTACTTTTCTGTATCCATCCAACTTCCAGTTTGCAGCTTCCAAAATGGTTGCAAAGCTTATGGCACAGGAATTACACAGAAGAGGAAAGATGAGTTGTAGATATGATATCAGAATCCTGGCCAGACTGCTGGAAATAAGAGGGGGCTTTGGAAAAATGCACCTGCATTCACACCTCTTCTTGTACTCTTGTATCTTCCAGCCATGGTGCTAAAATGGTCATCAGCAAGGGATCTGTCTGTGCCTTCCTAATTCTAGTCCCCTGCAAAAGCAGAGAGGCTTTTTGTCCCCTCCTGTATCTCTGCCATGAGAACAAGGTGACAGTTGCATGAGGCAGCTCCAGGACCAGGGAGCAGTGTGTTCTCAAGACAAGAAGAATCCACATGGAGGGACCAATGCATTAATCTATTCTCATGACAGGTTCAGGATGGTACAGCAAGTGGGATGTGGGATGAGATTAATCAATTCTTGTGTTTGGAGGAAACAAACAGGGCTCTTTGCAGCTTCAGGATGTTACCTGGCCAAGCTAGTGTCATCCCTACTCCTGTAGTCCCCTCACACCCACTGCTGCAGCAGACGCACTGCAGGTGGTGACTGTGGACACTGTGGGTGTGTGGTGTCTGGTATGCTCAGGTGACCTCTAACAAGGCCCCCTTGTTCTGAGCATCACTAGGCAGATCAATACGCAAGACAGACACATGTGCTCACAGCCGCTTTCTTCGCCTTGTGTGGGGTCCCCAGGAATGTGCCCTGGAGGACTGGTGAGGCTGGCCAGGTGTCCCATTGTCCTCTGAGCCAGCTCATCCTTGGACAGATAAACACACACTGCACAGGGTATCATTTCCCATCCCAGACAACCCCATTCCTGCTGCTATTTTTCCCAGGAAAGAAATAAAATAAAAGCCTTTCTTCCTCCAAGAAAGGACCCATGTGATCAAAATACCTTTAGAGAATGATAATATTGGTAGGTTTATTCAGCAAATAAATCACAGTCTGGGATTTAGAGCTTTTGTGATGGCAAAACATATCCCTGCAATGCACACACATACCCCTAAATGCATCTTTCTTCCCCATCTCCCTTCCTGGAAGCTTATCATTCAGTGTTGACAACCCAAACAAGATTTGTCTTTCTTTAAAGAACAGCAGCCCTGCTAAAGGGGGGCTGGTCCACAAGACCACCTGCTACAAAGGAGAGGCGACACAGGCTGCAGGCGGCAGGCGGCCACCAGAATCCTAGGAAGCAGACATTATGAATGTTTTAGAGGAGAAGATGTCATATCGATTGGTAGATGTGCAATGTGCGCTGGAACAAAGAGAGAGAACTCTCCCATGGAAAATAGCCTTCTGGGAGAGACTGGTGAGAGGGGTCAGCGAGGTGGCTCGTAGGGGGCTGGCCTTACTCCGATCCTAGGCTATGTTTCTTCCATTGGCTGAAGCTATGGAGACAAAGAGAATCTGAACCCATTTCCCCTTTGGAGTCCCAGCAAACCCCCAATAAGCTGTTTCCAGTGAGCCCTCTGATTGGAACAGGAGGCAAAGTGGGAGGCAGGATTACAAATGGGTAAAGGAGGAACCATCCCCCTTATCCTGGGTCCCTGACATATAACAGATTCATTCCCATCATGGTTCAAGTCCCTATATTCCTACTCATAAGCAGATGATCTTATGTAAACTAACCTACTTCTCTAAGCTTCACTCTACTTAGCTAGAATAAAACGCAAGCATTTTTGTAAAGTACTGACTCGGTGTCAAACATTGTGTTAAGAACTTCATATGCATTACCTTATTTACCCTTTATAATAAAACTGGAGGAAGGCACTAATATTGTTTCCATTTTACAGATGAGAGAACAGAGGCAGAAAGGTGTTGGGAAATATGTCCAGACTGAAATGCCAGGTAGGTGAGGCAGTTGCTTAAATAACCACACATGCACTTTCAGCCACTATGATTATATCTCTGGGGAGAGGGATGATCAAACCCCCCCTCATACGGTACTATGGGTATAAAGGAGTCAGGGTTCGAGGAGTATCAGACGAGGTACTCAAGAAATGTGTTTTACTTCCTGCTGTGTTGTGGGTCATTTTGTTATTACAACAGTGGCAGTCGTGGCTAACTGTTATTGAGCTCTTAGTCTGTGCCACACGTCAGCTTTATGAGGTGTGTATATTATTTTCCCATTTTGCTGATGAAGACATTGAGGCTCAGAGAGTGGAAGTGACATACAGCTGGCAAGCGGAAGTGTGATGTGAAGCCAGGCTGTGTGACACCTAGCACCTGAGGACTGCACATCCTAGTTCATAGCAGGACAACTGTCAGCTCAGCTCAACGCACCAGCGAAGACAGAGGATGTTCGTTCATCTAGGTATTTTCCACCCATTTGCCTGAATCCCCTTCCAGAGAACCTTTCTGGCTTCCTTTTCTGTAGTACAGCAGAATGGCAGAGCTGCGGTCAAGACGGGCTCAAAGGTTATCTGGTCCAGATCCTTGCTGTCTAGGTGGTGACCTTGAGTCTTACTCAGATCAAACAACTTGACCAAGGTCATGACAACCAATTCCTGGCTAAACCAGTAAATGAACAGTGGTCTCTTGACACTTTGGTGCTCTCTCTACTGTCCTCTTCCATCTCTTTAAAGAAAGACAGAATTCTGAAGCCTATGTGCAAGAAATGCCATATTAAAGAGAAAATGAGGGAGCTACCCAGAAACCTCCTTTTTTCATTCATTTAAGATTTGCGTTATTTGCAAGGTAGGGCATAAGCAAAAATAACTTGTTGATAAAAGAGTTAATGAAAAGGGATCCTTTCTGATCTTAAATTCACTAGATTGGGTCCTATGAAAAATCACTTCTGCAGAAGTTCATTTGCAACTTGAATCTAAAATCACCATTTTTCTATTTCTACCTGATCCAAGGATGCCATGGTTGATATAGATATGTTCTCTCCTGCAATGTGAACTTGGTAATTTTTCAGGAGTGAGAAACGAGTTGATGAAATAAGAATGTTGAACAAATCCTGTATGTAATTCTCATGTCAATTGGTCATTTATTCAGCAAAGCCAAATTGGGCACATGGGGATGCTGCCAGTGTTCTTTTCAATTTTTAATTTTTGACATGGTTTGCTCAAGGATTATTCTTAAACTCAGAAATAAAAAGTCTTATATTAGCAAATTGGGCT
Organism: Manis pentadactyla; assembly: GCF_030020395.1. Classification (NCBI taxonomy): domain Eukaryota; kingdom Metazoa; phylum Chordata; class Mammalia; order Pholidota; family Manidae; genus Manis; species Manis pentadactyla. The sequence continues at coordinate 42,007,041 of NC_080020.1, read as the reverse complement.
CGATCTTTCTCTTAAATGGTTTTTAGTTAAGTGGATTCTACATGCTTAACCTGAAATGTTTTAAACTTGATTCTGGTAGGGCAATTTTTTTTAAGGCGATGTTTCTTTCCATCTCTCAGAAATTGGCCATGTAGTGGGAAATGAGAATCCCAGAAATAAGAGAGTCCTGGTCCTCTGATATGCTAACTATCAACATGGTCAACTTCTTCCTGGGGGAAAGTGAATCTGGAAAAAAATAAAAAGGTCTACCTTTTTTGTGGAATACAGGCCACCCATACCCACGAAAAAACCCTACATTTTCATCTGCAATTAGATAAATGACACAATTCGACTTCTTTTGAGTTTGAGAAAATTTACTTAATAGAGCTAATTTCAGGGGTTTTATGCGACATTCAAGTCCCACACACTTTTCTCCTGCTAAAGGTACACATTTTTCTCAACAGGTAGCACCGCTGTAACTGCTGTGGCATTTTTGGCTTATATAAAGCATTGCAGTGGCAGCAGAAAGACATGTGACATGCTTCATCATTAACCAGCCCCCTTCCCTTGGCTTGTCCTTCCTTGCCACCCCCCATAACTCCAGGGAAGATCCCTATTAAGGTGTAATCCAATTCACCTCCCAGTGGGGTGTGACATCTCCTCTACCAGCCCAGGAATAAGGTTCTGCTGGACCTGAATGCGCAGGGCTCCAGAAAGATGAGCATGTTTGCAGAGATCCCCAGATTGCTTTCATTACTCAGCTCTTTTAAACTCTACTTTCTGAATGTGTCCCCTACTGGTCTTAATCCAATTTCATTTCATCATTAATTGAATATAAGACACTAGTGAGGTAAGGATTTTTATTATCCCTATTTTATAAAGAAACTGAGCCTTGTTGCTGATAGCTGACATGCTCAAAGTCAAGGATAGCGGGGTGTTTTGTTTTTTGTTTTTAATTTTGTTCCCTCTGGCAATTCTACCAAGTTCCCATAGTTAGAGGACTATACCTCAGGGACACCTGTGTCCTACTGTGGCCTCAGGAACTGCCTCCACACCAGTGTCCTCAGGCCCTCTAAGCTTTGCTCAGATATGTCAGAAAGAATTGTCCCAGGTAACCACATTCAGGTCTCTCCTCTGAACATCTGTAGTTTTCTATGCTGAATGTCATTTGCATTCTGCTTCTCATCCAACAGTAACACAAGCCACATATGCAGTTCAAAATTTTCTAGTTAACCACATGAAATAAGTAAAAAAACAAATTTAATAATATTTTAAATTCCAATATATCTAAAATATTATCAGCTCAATATGTATTCAACACAAAAATCATGAATGAGATATTTTACCTTTTTTTTTTTGCAGTAAGTATGTAATTTGTATTTTGTGCTTAGAGAGTATCTCAATACAGATGCCAAGTTTTCAATGGTTAAAGTGAAATGTGGTCCTCCCCAAACAAGAAAATTGCATTAAACAGAAAAACATTTTCTATTGCTTCATTTTAAAAATTTAAATTAATTACAATTAAATGAGTTGACAGGTTTGGCTCTTCAGTTGCACTTGCCAAGTTTCCAGTGCTCAGTAGCCACATGTGGCTGTAGGACACAGTAGCTCTATGCCACTCTGGCTTAGTAGGGTTCTTCTAAGCTGATTTTCCCCTCCAGGCTCCCAGGATATTCTGTACCCATCCCACAACCTTTACAATAGTTATGACTTTATATGGCCATTGCTTACTCACTGATCATCCTCCCCCCCACCCGCCGTCTGCAAACTCTGAGCCATGCGCACCTCAAGGAACAAAATTGCATCTTCACCCCTCTTTTCTGAATTTGCTCCAGAAATTCCCATCACATTTAGAACACAGCAGTGTTCAAGAAATATTTGCTGAGTGAAAGAATGACTTGAAGGCTTGTGTTTAAAAAAATGCGATTCATTGAGATCTTCCCGTGTGCCAGGCTAAGAATAATTATGGTAAGAGCAATAAACAATACCTACCAAATTCTTACTTCGCCAGGCTCTGAATTACTACCTACTTTTAAGGCATTTCTCATTTGATCATCTCCTCCACCCTGTCCCGCCCCAGATAGAGATTAAATAACTTGCCTACTTGCACACAGCTGCTAAATACTGGAGCCAGGAATACGCAGATATATCTTAAACTCGCGGCTAGTGCTTCCCTCACCTTAGTTATCAATGACCATGTTGGTGATTTTTGCTTAATCTAAGCTCCACTTGTGTTACGACTTTAACCCCATTTTAAAATCAAGTCCCCTTTAAAAAATTAATCCATTTAGCCTTATTGCAAAATCACTATCTGTGAAATGAAATGCAGATGTATTAGTTATAAGGTTTTGTGATACAATAAAATAAACATATAGCTATTGAAATAAGGAAATTTGCCCGCACATCACACAAGGTCATATGGTGTGCGTGCATTTCATACGGTGTATGAAAATATTACCCCTGCTAGGTCATGTCTAACTTAGAATATTTGTCTTCCTGTTCCCATAGATGCACCATTATTTCTGTGTTTTCCCTGAACTTGCCAGTGGTCCAAGAAAGGAAAACACCAGCAGTAGAGGAACAGGCTGGAAGGAACGCTCCCTATGCCTGTCTTGTATTTCTAGTTGCGCCTGTCTTATATTTCTAGTTGTGTAAAAGCAAAACACAATGTGCAAACCACAAGACCTATCATCCCACCCCCTCCACCTTGTGTATTTTTCTTCACTTCGTCGGGGCCAGAGGACAAAGCCTGCTTCGGGGAGGCTGCATCCATTGGTGTCAGTCTTTTCTGCCTCATGCCAGGGTGATGCCAAGAGAGTCTGGAATCTATTAGAATACAAGAGCCCTTATCCTTTCTGCCCCGTCCGCCCAGCCCTGGGAGGGAGGGGTCCCAGAGTCCAGACCACCATAGATGTGTTGGTATTTCTAATTGATTTATAAATTCACCAGCAATCATTGAGTACCTACTCTTCCCTATATATTGAAAACCCTCAATCCAATTTTTAATAAGAATAATATCTAACACTAATGTAGTGCTCACTGTATGGTAGACACTAAGAACTTTCAATATTCAGACATGAAATTGCCACCTTTTATAGATCAAATATAGAATATCAGTAATTTTACATGGTCCAACCTACATATATTAATCACTTCCTAGAGACAGATACTTTTTTATACCCATTTATAGTCGGACACATAATGGGAGAGACCAGGTGATCTGCCCAAGGTCATTCTGTCAGTAGTGGTAGAAGCGGGCTTTGAACTTGGGAACTCTGGTTTAAAGCTCTTAACTGAAATCCTTCCTGCCTGTCAAAGTAAAAGTGCCGACAAAAGAGTGCTGTCTTCTGCCTAAAGGCTGGACTCTGCATTTCAGGTGCATTGTAGCTAAAATATACTTTTGTGAAACAAAAGATCACGGTTAGAGTAGCTGTGGAATCAGGCAGACCTGGCTTCAAATCTAGATCCTGACGCTGAAACTTGTGAGGCTCTGGGGAGGTTTTGCCTTTTCAGTTTTTGAACTCTCTGATACTCGGTTTCCTTATCTGCAAAATGCTCCCAACCTTGTGGGGTGGGGGTGGGGGTGGGGAATTGTCACATTAAATGAAACAAAGCACACAAAGCTTGACACAGAGTTATGACCTCAACAAACAGCAGTGTTGTGTGGATGGTCACATATAACATTTTCTGCCTGGAGAAAATTATCTTTCAGATTTCAAAAAGCTAGGTTATAAGCAAGTCCTAATTCAGAGACAACCTGCTCTGAATTAAAACTACAGAATCCAGTGTAAGAAAGTACTTAGGGATTATCTCCTCCAGAGTCATTTAATGGAAGAGGTTACCAGACCTATAGGGGTTAAACACTCGGCAGTGGGGCCACGCATCCTAACTGAGAAGCACAGATCCCTGAGACACTCACTTCCACCTTCCTGCACTGACTCTTGAAGTCATCCTTCTGGAGTGACACTTTAAAGAGCACCCTCAGACCTGCTGACCTGAGTCACACATGTCTTGCACAGTTGATGTTGTTGGCAACACCAGGCAGTGGTTGCGAGGTGCGGCTGGAGAGGGAAAGGGAGGTGACAGGGGGAATTCTAAATGATTTCCATCAACCTCCAAAGCTACCACAAACACACAGTCTAAGTAAAAACATCATGTTTCCTATGCAAAAGTAGCTTCAAAACAAGCCCCCTAACCTCCCTTTTCCCACTAAGATTGCCAAATTTAATTCCCTCCTATGCTAATAGTCTGGAGATGCAACTGCAGCAAAATGCATTAAATAGCGGTATTTTCTGCATTTAACCTGCTACCTGCAAATTCAGGATTCTCACATGATTAACCTTGACACTGTAACAGGACAAAGGCCTGTGTGGGAGAGACAAAAGTGTGGGAGAGCTCAGTTAACAAGCATTTCCTAATCCTCTCTGTGCCCAGTGCTGAGCGAGGCTCTGGAGGTGCAATGATGACTAAGCCATTGTTGCCCTCAAAACGCTCACAGTCCAGGCCAAAATGGTTTCCAGTTGCAGTTTCCAGACCAGCAGAATCAGCATTCCCTGAGAACTTGTCAGAAATGCAAATTATTGGGCCGCATTCCAGACCTACAAATCAGAAACCATGGCAGAGGTGAGGCCCAGGTGTCTGTGGCAACAAGCCCTCTGGGTGATTCAGACAGAGCTTAAGTTTGAGAATCACTGGTATTGCATGAAGCGAGGCTGACAGCCATTAGTGAAAAAGAACATGAAGGGGAGGAACAAGCTCCTTCTTTCTATTTCCAAGAAGGTGCAGGAGGTATGAGAGCCCGAATGCCTACCTCCGGGGACACTAGGTCTCTGTCCACACGGGGATCGTGCCAGCAGTAGCATGGAAGATGCCATCCGGAAAAGAGATGCTCAAGCCAGGGCGGGAAGACGGAAACAATGCCACACCCAGACCTGGGCCACAGTGAAATGGTGACAGTCCTTCTCAGCACTGTCTCCTCTCTTTGCAGGACCTGCTCTGTATCCTTTCTGCCTGTCCGAGGGGACCAGACAGACTCACTCACTGCCACTCTAAACTCAAGAGCATCTCTGGTGTGAGTGCTTTCCCATCACATTTGAAGTTTCCTGGACTCCCATCCAACTCTCTCAGACTTCTGATTTCCAAGCTATCAGCCACTTCAATAGAATTTAAAAAAATCTGTTGGAACTTGATATATAAATTCATCCACAGTCCTCCACACAACTTCACATTTTCTACCACTAATGGATGTGCAATTATAGAGCAGATTAATGATTTAAACCAAACATATAAACTCTAAGGGTGGAAATTTTTAGGCATTGTGCCAATTAGAGAAGGGGAAATATTTTTAGAGAGAAGATATTCCAGACAGTGGCTCAGAGATGGCATGAAGGCAAGACTCCGTCCTCCACTCTGTGGCCAGCCCTGACCATGGAGACGCTGACCAGAGACAGGTGGGTCTTGGGGAATCTTGGCACCACTTGGCATCCCCTGCCCCTGCCATCAGGCGTGGCGCTGCCCAAAGACGGAAGATCCACTGGGTGGTTGTGGCAGGGACGTCTGATTGTAATACCTGTGTGTAGGCACTCTCAGGACAAATTCCTCTTTTCTCTACTCCCTGAGGCTGAATTCAGGAGCCTGACATCAGCAGCCATGTTATTAGCTTAGGACCATTAGGACTCAGCTTGATCTACCTTAAGCAGAAAAGGGGAATTTCTGGAAGGCTCTTAAGACAACTCATGAAAATGAAGGAGTAGCTGGCCCATCAATCCCTGTCTTCACCCTCTGTTAGTGGGCTTTCTCCACACCGGCTGGACCATGGCCACAAAGGACGCCTCACTCATGTTTACATCCCTTGGGCCACCAGAGAAAAGAGAGCTTCATTGTTCGGATGTACTTTTAGACATCCTAGGCCAGGACTCTGTTTGTCTCAGCTGGGGTCACTGGCTTTCCTTGGGTCAATCAATGTGGTCAGGAGAGTAAGATAACATACTGACCCTGTCTGGGTTCAGGGTCTGACCCAGGAAAACATGAGGAGGGTGTTGATTACAGACCTGGCTACCAAGTAAAGTTGCCAGATTTAGCAAATAAAAATACAAGATGCTACTTAAATTTGAATTTCCCATGCACTGTTTGGGACATACTGATACTAAAAGCATTGTTTATCTGAAACTCAAATTCAGCTGGGCATCCTACGTTGCATCTCACAACCCTGTCACCAAGGGAGCAGTGTCAGCCGGCTCCCCATGTGCATCTACCACAACTCGTTTAAACCTTGAAGAGGTACAGAGCTCTTCAACCACATTGGAGGAGAACACTGTCCGTGCCTGGGGGCGTCCCTGAGCCCCATCTCTGTGTTGCATTGGGATGGCTCTCTGCCCAGATGAGAATCTCTATCAGGCATCAACATTTCCCACAAAGTGTCAAAACTGCCTGGCTGTCTGGTGTGGAAAGCATATGGGTTACTCTTTTTACAACCACATTGATTCCTGGGTGGGACCTGAAGAATGTACCAGAAAATAGGGTCCAGCTAGGATGCAATTATGATTCCCCTCTTGCAAAGCTCCTAGAGACACATGATACTGGGGGTCAGCCTGAGGCTAACTAGCTGGTCTGAGCCCACTAGGCTGGGTGTTCTCTCATTCTAGAAGGCACACTACAACCAGTTCGCAAGGTCTGATCCTCTCTAGTGTTGGCTGAAAATTTGGAACCTAAATATCTCTGCAAGCTCCATTTGTGCCAAGAGTGTTGATTCCTATAAATATTTACTAAACGTGCTCTGCAGTCAAGGCACAGCTATTTTTTTCTCTTCCTTCTGGAAGGAAGTTTATTACACAAAGTAATAGGTGATGTCTTCTTACTACCACATAAATCTGCTGTAGTACCTGTGTGCTGAACTTCTCAGAGAGCAAGAACAAATAGTTGTTACGGAGACATTCCACACAGAGGAAAGCAGTAAAACCAGAAACAAAGGCAAAGCAACAAACAAAACTTACATGGGATTTATTCTCTGTTAGAATAATTAACACAAAATAGAGCTGCCCAAAGCTGAAGTTCAATTATATTTTCTAAAGGAGGAAATCAATTGGCTCAACTTTGTTTTTTTTAAGACAACATTTTTTTATTTTGGTCCTGAGGAGTGACTTTTTCAGGACCAAGTATCTGAGAAAGAACCGCAGGCTATGGGGTAAAGTACTGGGCTCGGATTTAGGATACACAAGGCAGACCTGGGGCAAGGTCAGTTCTAGGCAAGATTTTGAGCTGAGCAACTTTTCCTTGGTGTTCCCCAATCTGTTAACAGAAGCTATGGTGCCTGAAAAACTCTGGGTGAATTATATGATACTTTTAGTAAAACAAAAAAGGCAGTCTAGGGGCCTCTGGGCAGCGTATTTGGATTTAAGGGGAAGGCAGTATGTCTTTTTTCTGGGAAAGCCCTATGCGCTTAGAATAGTCTCTGGAATGAAGCGCCAGTGATCTCAGCGTGGGCCTTCAGTGTCCTTCCCACATAGCTCTGTGCTTCATGCTCTGGTCAGGAGCCGACTTCCACTGGGTGAGGGCAGCCTGGCTTCCCAGTCTTGCGGGGAAATGTTCTTTAGGCTTGTGTCATGTGTGTGTGTAGCTAATTTCCCAGCAGGTGTACCAATGTGACCACTTTGTCCATGGAAGAGATGATCGTTTTAATAAGTGGCCTTAGCTAATTAGCTTATTTTTGCTGAGAGGTCCTATTCCATACTCCTGATTTAATATCCCTATTTCATATAGAAATTGAAGGCTGATTGATCTTTGAAAGGTGGCTCGTGATTCGTTTTCCCTGGTTCTCTGTGGGTGTGCCGCTGGGTAGTCCGGAGGACAGTGACTAAGAATGTCTGGTTCACTACCGTACATCTAGAGCACAGCACAGTGAAAACTGTGTTTATGTAGCTCCTTGCTTTGCCAAGCACTGTGCTAAAGGCTATTTGATAACTATCTCATCTAACCTTTACAAACCCCTATGAGACAGGTTCTGTTATTGTGCCCATTCTACAGGGAGAAAACTGAGTCATAGCGAGGTTAAGTATCTTGCCTGTGCTCACATAGCCTTTAAGTAGAAAGACTGGTATTTGATCCTGAGCAGTATGGATTCTAGAGCCTGTTTCTTTACCTTGTACCAGAAAATTTTTGTTTCAGAATAAATCAATCAATAAGCAGATGACTAGTAAATGTAAGATTAAAGTGCTCTGTGACAAAACCATGGTTTTCACCCTTAGCCATCAGGACCAGAATTCACATAGCAATCTCTAAAAGTTCTGCCCATTTCTGCATTTATCTGTGACTCGAGCCTGCGACCTTGTGCATCCACTTCTGCTCATTCTCACCTCCCCTCTAGGATGGGTCTTATTCTGACAGTTCTATTCCATGAACTCCCTGTTATGGGATTGCGAAGTGCGAATCCCCATGTCAGTGGATAAATGTTTAGATAGATACCGCTTCTGCCTGCTATTTTGCATTTCTAGAGGGATCTTCACCATTCAAGGAACTGTGGGCCAAACCTCGTCATGTAAGGACAAGCTTCTTGAGACTGTACCTGCGCCCTATAGACCCAGAAGAGGCCCACCTGATACCACATCTTGAGAAGAGCAGAGAAATATCTCAGTTCACCAATGCACTTCCCATCACAGGTGGGCCCCCTCACAGCCCTGGGAGAGGATCATCGGGCCCTCTGTGCTCAGAGGAGACCTGCCCCAAACAGGGAGACCAAATTCTAACCTCAACACTTGCTGGTTGTTTAAGGCTTCACTGCTGGTCAGTGCTACTTATTGGGGTAGTTATTTCAGTTTAGATTTCTGTGTGCAAAACTCTGCCTCCATCTCTCGTGCGTGATTTATACAAACAAATCTCAAATGGTGGAATTTCTGCCAACCTACAGGACATGTGCTTCTCTAATTCCATCCCAAAAAGGCAGCTTATTTCAGCCACAAATTTGTGTTTGTTCTTTGGAATTCATGCCTGGTCAATAGATAAGGGAATGGGGAAGAAAACTCTACCCTTGCATTCTACTCTGCTCCCCAGTCAAACTGCACAGACCCAATACTTGAAGCTTCTTTTTGCCCCCCTGGATTCCAGTTTTCAGTTCCTGGTGAAGAGATTGTGTGTTCTCACTATCATATCAACTGCTAACGTCCACTGTCGGTGGGGAACAATTACCCAACACGAAAACAACACGTAAGAAAAGAAAACAGAATCTACATTCCAAACCAATTTCCAAGAATTGCTACTAAAGGGAAGTGTCAAATACGTTTCTACTTTAATCATTCTCAAAACTTGTAATGAGTCTTCTCTTTTAAACAAGTAATGCCATTAGCATGGATGCTATGCAAATGAAATGCAGTGCCTGCATTTGTTTGGCTTCCTTGAAATTGTTTCAGAAACCTGATCACATCAAATATTTTTCAGTTTATGCAAAACAGAACCTCTCAATACATTTTTTGGAGGAGTATGGAGTTTTTCATTTGCATGTTGGTCCCAAGTGGTAAATTTACACTTTGAATGTAGGATTAACAAATTTCCATGTCTGTACTGCATTCTGAAACTTAATCACTAAGAAGTTACTTTCATATGCCAAGGGCCTTAAGAATCTGAAATCGAATAACCATGGAGGTCCCTGGATGCAGGGGTCTAGCACACAGAGGCCGCTGAGGAAACCTGTTTTCCCATAGGAACACTGTTTTTGCAGTTACCTCTTTCATCCAATGTTGTTTCAAAAACTTATCACAGGTCATCTTGGAGAATTCAGGGACAAAAGTATACTTCGTGCAGTTGAGAAACCATTCAAATCCTGAGATCTACCAACCTCTGTATCTAAAACCCTTTTCAAAACTGCTCTTTCCCAGTTTGGCAAGTGGGCCTGGCACTGCCACTCTCTCACTGTCAGTGAACGATGTTATAGCTTGAGAGAGCTATGCATGATCACACTTACTGTAGCATCCACTGTTTCTTTCTTAATTGTCCTGAGATCCTAGAAAGGAAACAAGCGTCTGTGCTGACAGAGGAGCTCAGCGTGAACTCTCATTTTTCACATGGAGCTAATTAAAAACTGAAATTAGTTAAATATGGAAATGACACTTGCAAGCACTTTAGTAGAATTCTGGCAAAATCCCTCCGGAGTGCTGTGACATTACCTGCTGCTTTGAAACTCCCCAACTGAATTTCACAGTTAAAAGGCTGAGCAAAGGGAAAGTTATTATTGAGATTTCGGATTCAGAATGTGTCTGTAAAACTCCAAATTAAATTTCACGGCTGGCCCTTGAGTGGCTGGCGATATTTAACACAGGCCAATCGAGTGGGCCGATAACAATGTCCCTGCAAGCAGGCGCTCCAATTACCCTCTTTAGGTATGGTACCGTGGGTGGCACAGGTGCGACAATCAGAAGGTTAACGGTTACATTTCTCTTGGAATCGAACTTAAGGCACTTCACACACACGTCAATTCAAGAAAGAAAAGAGGCTAGAATCATGCATGGGATATGATGGGCCTGATTATGAAAGTTGAGCATGTTTCACAAGGGGTACCAAGACACACTTCTCACATATTCATTCTCTTCATAGATGGATCTATCTATCTGTAAATGTGTATGTACACATGTACATAAATGCATATCAATGTGTATCTACAGATATATGTATGTGTGTATCTCTATATATATGCATCTCCTTTTATATATGTACATGTCTAATAGGCATTTCACAGTCTTTATTCATAACTGGGATACCAGATCACAAAACAGGGAGATCAAACAGTTTGAGTCTTGGGGGGACATGAGAATGTTCTCTTAAAATCCCTGCTAGAATAAGTAGCCTTGCCAAACAGACAATGATGAATAGAGACCTTCCCATGTAGGTGGAAACAAAGCACTACCTAGGAGGCCACGTCACCCTTCACAGGCAGAAGCAGTGGTGTTTGCTCTAGGGCAAACGATGGCATTTTTCTACATCTGCATACAATTTAACTAAACTGGCCTATGTATCTGATGGCTCTGAATGTGTGGCAGAGTATTTGAGAAGTCCAGCTACTTTGCAAACAACTGGGTGTTGTGATTTCATTTTTTCCCAACACCCCATCCATCTGCCCTCGAGGTACTCCCTCCCGCTGGTCCCTCGCCATGACTGAGGCAGGCCCCACGCCCCGGCCAGGGCAGGCCAGCAAGAGGAGCCTGGGGAGGAGCTGCTGGCGCCAGAGCCAGCCCTGCTCCGTGAGTCGGCGGCCAGAAAGTCTTTGCTGGCACCTCCGGCACTCATCTCCCCATCCCACTGCGGCTTGGCTAGTTCGAGGCCTGGAAATCATCGCGGCTCACCCAGCTGGATGGGTGGAATGCTGCAGCTGTACATCAGGCTGGCTTATTTTTATTGAATTTTGAATATCCAATTTCAAAGCAATTCAAATGAATTTGCCCAAGGCCTCGGATCAGCATGGCTGCTGACACTCTGCAGTAGGGTTTCGAAGTTCATATTTCTAAACAAAGGCAAGATTACAGAAGCTTTCCTTGTCAGGACCAGTGCCTCTAAAGAACCCTCTCCACCAACTCTATTAGGCCACATGCTGACAGCAGTGAAAGCTGTTGTGTTAATCCAGGTCCCTCACCATTCAGGCCATCGTGGGCAAGCAAACTTTTTCCACTGAGTAAAGAAAGGGGAGTGGAGTTGGGTGTGTAGTAGGATGCCAAAGGATGAGGGACACACAGGTTGGCACATGCAAAGTGCTTACACATCTGGATAGACAGATGTGTGACAGTGTGGCATTGAGCAGGCAGAGTGGGCAGGGGGGACCCCAAACCCCTGGCCTCAGAGCGAGAAAACCACCATTTAGGAAATCAGAAACAGTTCTAAACTTACTCTGTAACAACTGTCCTCCCCATCCTCTAATCCAAGGTTGAAAAAAAGTCAAAGAAGCACTATACCTGCTTTGGCGTGATGGGACTGATGATGGGAAGCCTTCGTCTCTTGGAGTCTTCCTGCCAGCTCCAAAAATCTGTCTTCCCTCACCCCTGCCATCTTATTCGAATCCTGCTACACCCATGCCTGGAAGGCATTTATTTTAAATACACAAAACTTAACCCAAGTGGCAGAAGGCTGAAGAGTTGTGCAGAAAAATGCACCTCCTGAGAAAAAAGCCTGACATAGCATCTCATGAGAGAGGGTGGCTGGACAATCAAAATATAACCTGCTCTGCTTTCTTTCAGGAGGACTTGGGAGACATTTAGGGCTGGCACTTGCTGAAAACTGTTTTTGAAGAAGCCTTGGGACAAACCCAATTCAAAAGCAATTGGTTCGCAATCTGTCAGCTCTTCCCCCCAGGGGTTAAAAAAACCTCAGAGCAAAGAGCAAATTGGGATATAGAGACTCAGAGTGACACTAGACAGTCAGCTTCACAGAAGCACGGCACCTGTCTGCTGTCCTTCAGCATTGCACCCCCAGCCCCCAGCACAGTGCCTGGCCATATGCAAGTATTGAATGACTATTTGTAAATGACTCAACAAATGGATAAACAAATGAATAAATGAATGAAGGCTGTCTTTGTCTTACATCACCCGGGGTGCAATATGGGTTTCAGTGACAGAAAGACTCCAAATATGGTCATTTCACTGTTACAGAGCACTGGATAGATAATGTCTAGGCTTTAGTTTTCCCACCTGTAAAATGTTTAATTTTACAGCACCCACTACATGGGACTGTTTTGAAAATTAGATGAGAAAATGAACAGAAAGGGCCTGTTACCATTTAGAAGGGGTAGATCTCAACTCCTTCTTTTCCGTTTTTTAAACTGGATAAGCCACCATTCTTTGTACCTGACCATCTATGTTCCCTTTGCATCATACTGTGGAGTGTTCCTTCAAGAAGGGAAAAAAAAAATTTCAGATATATAGGAGAGTCTGTTATATTTCGAAAAATAGCCCTTCAAAAGTGATTGTTCTGTCTGCTCAATGCAGTCAGTGTTGGGGTATCTCTGGTGAACCTCAAGTGTACGCCATATACGAGGGAGCCATGAATTTCTTTTAAGAACCAGTTCTACAGATTCAGACAGGGTAAGGACTTAAAAAACAAAAAACATAAAATAAATAGTGCCAGGATAAAGTAAAAATCCCTAAGATAGAAGTAAAGGGAGCCTGTGGATGTCAAGAACCCAATGGCTAGAGGAGGCTGAAGGAGCTGTGTAGATGCTCCTGGAAACTAGAGGTAAGATCAGTTACCCATAGGTCACTCCCCTTCAGTGTGCAACCCAGCCAGTTTTAAATTGTTTGCTCCTTTGGGCAAACAGTGCTGCCGGTTAGTTATCCAATAGATGTTTTTAATTACAAGCTGAAAAAGTCATTCTGAAGCCCTGAAACCAGCGCCCTCATGCCTAAGAAGTGCTCTTTAATATTTATACATCTAAAGAGGGTTTGCCCTTGCAGACAGAGAAAATCATTAGGAAGCCTTCTCAGGAGGATGTAACCTTGGTCAAGGTCATTCACAAACCTAAACTTCAAACTCCAGCCAAGGCTTTACCAGTAGGTGCCACTTTTGTGCCACAAACCATGGCCAGGCCTCTCTCAATTTTATTTCTAGGTTATCAGCTTTTAAATAGACGAAAGGAACAAAAATATGCTTGTGAGACAACTCTGGGCATATAAAAGTTGAAGAAACTTTTCTTTCTTTCCTTGTTACTTGGCACGTCTATTTAATAGGGCTTTTTTGATTTTGCTTTTTTCTTCCGGCACAGCAGATGAATGGGCGAACCAAGGGAACTGCTCTCAGAGAAATGTCTTGTAACGGTTCTAACTTTGGTTTGGCATGTCACCTATCTAACAATATCAGGGAGAGGAAATATTCCGTCAAAGCTGTGAGCAGGGAAGGAAACAGCCTGGATGGTGTCCAAAGACACACAGTCTCTTAGCAACTTTTGAAATTCAGAAAAACCAGCATTTCAGTTTGGAAAGCCGGCTGGTAGAATTTCCATCCCACCCAACCACAGATCATGGGAAGATGTGCCCCAAGGTGGAAGTGGCAACCATTTTCAGGATCTGCTATCCAAGCTGATGAAAATCAAGGGGCTGTCAGAGGGTGGGCAACTTTCTTTTCGAGGTGATGAAGTGACACTGCCGAAGACCCAAAGACATGACACAGTGATAACCAGGGAGAGCCCAACATATCAGGATTGAAAAACACCTTCTAGGAGCGTATCAGCCTCTTATCCCCCAACCAAAGCACAAAGTTAACTCCATAGGAACAGGAACCAGGCACTATGAATTCCAAGACCTTCCTGGTAAGAATCTGGGCTTGTGCTTTTGCCCTGAAAAGAGAGGGCTTTTCAAGAACCCTTTTCTCACTTATCTCTGGAGAATGGGGAGGCTTCAAACACCCATTAAAGATGTCTGAGTATGTATTTGGGTGAGGCGAGGTCTAAATTAACTTGACCAGTAAACCCACTTATATATATCCTCACCATTACCCTGCCAACCCAACGCTGGTTGCTAATCCTCACAATCTAATCCCTGACTACTTGAAGTCCAGCAGCCCAGTATGGATCCCAACCCTCAGAGCACCCAGGACATAATTGTCACCTGAGTAGAAATCCATGTCTGTATCTTGACTGTTCCTGACTCTTAGGCAATTAAATCATCAGGTAGGTGACACATGTCATTTCAAGTCAAGAGAAGAAGTGGGTGCTTCTTAAGCCTTTTCTTTCCTCTAACACCTATCTTCCCTAAAACATCATTCAGTGACAAACAAGAAAGCTTATTCAATCCAATTCTAGTGTCTTCTAAACATTTTCGTCATATGTGGGAAAATAACTCAGGAAGTCCATTCTTTGTCTCAGAACCTCCAATGTGACCCAGCCCAGGCGACATGCACTGACATAACACAGGTAACTGATCAGGCTCCCATTGTGAATTACAGGAACAGGAAAATTTCTCCCAGCTCCCGCATTTCTGGAGGTTACTGTCCAGGACAGACCATAAGTCTCGTCAATTTGATGGAGTCATGCCTGGTGTCTCCCTCTTCTCCCCACCAGATTTAGTCACTGACCAAACCCGGACACTCAGCCTCCAAAAGAGCACCCTCTTGGCCCGCCCCACTTTTGTTCATGTTCTGTTCGCATTCTCTGCTTTCTGGGCTTTGAAAGAGTCTCCTCCACTCTTACTGCCTCTGGTCTTGACCCACTCCTTTCATTCACAGGACTGCCAATCTGCTCCATGCCCTCCGCTACTCAGAATTCTCAGCAGGTTTCATATCACTTAAGAATCAAATCTAAACACACGTTTGTATGGTGCAAAAAGGGCTCTTGGTCATCTGACCCTTCTCTCCAGTGCCCTCTCCATTAATGCCTCAGCAACCTGTCTAGTTTTGGTTCAATGTTAATGCTGTATGGTTCCCTCCAACACCATGCTTTCCTATTTGCCAGGCTTTAATCACTGCCCATGGTGTTCTTTATTTCTGAAATGTACTTCTCCCACCTTGTCCTTCTGCCAAATTCCTATGCACCCTTCCAGCTAGAAATCAAATGGTACCTCCTCTCTCAAGTACTCCCTGATGCCTTCATATAAAGCCCTCTTTCCCTTCTCCCCATTTTCTTCCTACAGAGCACTTGGTCTTGGGTTATAAGTGATCATTTGTACATCTGTTTTGCATGATGGGGATCTGTGCACGATGGGGATCTGCTGGAGGACAGGGACCTTGGTCACCCATCTCTGTATCACCAGGGTCTCAACACTTAGAAGTAAAGATTCAGTTAATGTTTGCTGAATGAGTAAAGGACAAAGTCAGTCCTCATGAGGTACCCTAGAATCAACTCAAACTTGAGAATGAGTCTTAAAATTAAAATTCTGACCAAAGCATTCTCTTGCCTAAGAAGTTTTCAGCTGCCAGACTGGCTCTATACTCAGAGCTCAGATTGAGTCCTCTCCTCTTCCTCCTCCTGTCTGGGACACCTGGGGCAGAGGTCTGAATAGATCCCCTCACCTCCTCCCCCAGCCCAGGGCTCAGCAAGTCCATATCTGTAGTTATTGTAGCAATCAGGGGCCCAAAGTCGTCCCAGTAACCAGGGATCCCCATAAAAGAGACCTGAGAACAGAGGGCAATCTGATCCTTTTTTCCTCCAGGCTCTAATTCCCTGAAAACACTTATTTCCTTATGAAAAAAAAAAAATAACTGAGGAAAAAAGCTTACAAGACCATGTTAAAGCAAATGCTTAGAAAATATTTTTGAAACATTTGGAAGTAATTTCTATTCACAAATTATCTCCATTCACAAAATGAAAAGGCAAATTATGTGAGCTGGATAAATTGAGAGAGAGAAGAAATCAGACTTAATTCTCGGAGCCAAAGAGGAATATGGAAACGGAAAAGAGAGAAAGACTAGTAATTCTTGCATTTCTATAGCAAATAGAATTTTTAAAACATTGACCATGTATTATTTCCTATGAATGCTACAGTCAAATCCAGCATGCTGGAGGGCAGTTAATTTCTCCATAAAGCAGAAAGTTCACGCTGAATGATGACAGGTCTTCTATCACTCAATAGTGAGAAATTTGGGGCAGGCAAGTAAGAGGTATGGAACAAGAGGGGGAGACGGGAAAGTAGAGGATAGAAATACAGAGAAGGAATGGAAGAAAGCTAATAGGTCAGAAAGAAAGTGACAGGAGGGCGGCTGAAAATTCATTTAACATATATCAACTTCCATTTAAAAAAAGATACACCCATCGTCAACAACGAATGGCAAAACTGGCATGAAGAACTTCAAAGCCATCCTCTGCTTTGTGCTCCTGACATATAGTGTCCCTTTCTCAAATAGCCACAACTGAAAACATAACTGGAATAATTACTGAGTCAGTGAAGCTCCTTGATTCTTAGGCGGGAGAGCCTGCTGATGGCTCAGAGCTTCCCACTCTGAGCTGAATGCTTCCGACTACCCTGATGGACACACTGCTTTTCTTATGTCTTTTTTTAGTCAATTAAAATTAAGTAGCCACAGATGTTATTCAAGAGTGACTTGTTAGTCCCATGCTGTAAGAGACCCACCAGCCACAGCTGCAGTGGGAATTCAGAATACAAACAATGCCAAATGAATGAGCAGCGGACACTTGTAGAACTCAGACCACTTTTCAATGGCCTACCACAAATTGCCCAATGAAAACGGGTTGGCCAATTTAAATGTGATGGCCATTTTTGCGCTACATGTCAGGGCACTCCATAACTGGCTCCTTGCTTAGTCTTGATAATATTTCTGCAAGGATGGGCATTATTATCCATATTTAGAATGATACTCTGAAGCTCAGGGATGTTCAAATGGTATTCAGATTCGAATCCAGGTCTGAACAGATCCAACTCACATTCTTTCCATCTCAGACTCCTGCTTCTAAAATTGATCATGAATTGTGAAATGGTGAGAGGCTCCTTTTCCTTTTGTGAAACAATGAGGCCCCTCAAGCTGGGTCAGAACAAAGGTAGTGAAGAAATTCAGAGTGGCAGGAGAAGAAGCTGCAAAATGCTCAATACAGGCAATAAAGGAGAAGCCTTGTGCAAAGCTGGGAACTGTCCTGGGCTGGCTCAGTCTGGTGACCTGTGAGGTCCACTCTAATTCCATCTAGTGATTATTGAGCAGTTACTTTATACCAACATCTGTGCAAAAAGCTGTGTATTTAACATCTGAGTCTATCTTTGCAGCAATTCTTGAAGGTAGTTGCATTTATTTTTACTATTTTACAGATGACAAAACTCAGAGAGGTTAAGTAACTTGCTCAAAGTCATACAGCAGGTAAGTGGAAGAGTAGGGGTTCCAGTCCTGTTCTGTCCAATTCCAGAGGGTCTGCTGTTAGCCACTAAGTAAAATGCTTTCTGTGGGGATGACAGCTCAGACAAGGTCAAGGTCGGGAAGCAGTAAACATTGTTTCTGAGTGTCAGCTCCACAGAATCTCTGTTAACATGGGCACTGGAATTCAGCAGGCCTGGCTTTGAAGACATTCCTACCCTTCACTAATCATATTATGCTAAGCAAGTTATTTGATTTGTACCTGAAAATGTTTCTGCATCTGTAAAATGGGCATCAAATAAAGAAAGTGCATGTCCCTTGATAAGCTGCAGGAACTTACTATAGAACTGCTACACTCAGGAATAAAAATATATAGTAAGTCTAATACATCAGGTAAAATAGTGGATTGATAGATAGAGTCGAAGTACCTTGGGGATTGCCCATGGCCAAAGAGCATAATGCTTAAGTGCATGGATGCTTTGCTTAGGCAGCTCCTGGCTGTAGGACCTCACAAAAATTAACTAAAATCTCTAAGCCTCAGTTTACTCATCTATGAAATGGCAATAAAAATAGTACAGCCCTACAGGGTTGTTGTGAGGATGACATGAGGTGATGTAGGAAAAGCCCAGTGACCTGCACAGAGTAAGTGCTGCATAGACACTTTGATTGTTATGACAGGGAACCCGAGGCCTCGGGAAGGTAGATGCTTGTCTACGGTTACACTTTGAGCTAACAGGAGAGGAAGGAAAAAATGGACACTGGATTTTCAGTTCCTGCTGCTTCCCTTTAGCTATGCTACCTTGGACAAGTTACTTAAAATTTTCAAGACTAAGTTTCCCCATCTGTTAAATGGAGATAATTCTTCTTACCTTTACTAATAAGGATGTGGAAGGGAACTAAATGATGATTCAAGTAAAGCCCGTAGCCTGACACATCATGAGTGCTCCCTCTATGTTAGCTACTATATTTATTCCTTCTGTTTTGATTTGAGAGTAGATTTTATCCTCAGGAGTGAGAAAAATGGGAGGAAAGTTTTTCTCATGGCTGTGGGCTGACTCAGAGAATGAATGGGAAACACCCACCACAGAAGGGAGCCAATTCTGAAGTGGACAGACCCTACACTGAAGAAGGCTGCTCTGGAGATGTCACCTGAAGCACTCTCAACTCCCAAACTAAACAGAATTCTCCTTGAGGCATGGCACTTGGACTAAGTGCCTTAGTTCTCTGTGCGTAATTCTTGTCCTTTCTGATTCTAGAAGCTTCTAACAGCTCAGATCAGAAGCACTTCATTACAGATCGCCGGTGCAGTGCTGAATATGACTGGAAGGAGACAGTAGTATTTGCAGTCTGACTTCCTGAGTACCAGCCCCAGACCTGCCATTAGCTGCATGCTTTGGACAAGTCCTTTCCACACTGGAGTCTGCAGCTAGAAGACGTGGGTAATAATGCCTGCTGCCACCACACAGAGAATTGAGGAGCCACACAAACAGAAAGCATTACTTGCTTGCACTATCATTCTCTGCACTGTCTGCGCCCAGCCAGGAGGAACTGAGATATCTCTGTGATTTCTTTTAGAAAGTCAAATTTCCTCTAAGTCTTCAGTCCTTTATTGAAGAGGAAGCAGCTTCTTTTCCATTTGTGGTCCTGGTGCAGTAGGAGGATGACAGCAGAGCACTGGATGATTTTAAGTAGTTACTAAGGCTGTTTTATGGTAAGAGCCATCAGTTACAGGGCTGCTTATCCACAGCAATGTGTGAAGAGCAGAGGAAACTGCACCAGGACACACAGACTGATGCCCCTTGATTGACAGCTTGGAAGCTGCACTTCAGCCTCATGAACTGCCTGGCCGTCGGGAGCCAGAACCACAGTCGCCCTACCTGGGCAGGAGTGGTGGGTAGGACCAGAGTCCACCCAACCCCTTGATTTGGACCCAGAGGTGACATGTTTGGGTTTCTACATGAGCCATTTGCCTTCAGTTTGGGAATCCTTCCATTTCACCATTCCATCAAGGATGTTTCATCTTTAAGTGAACTTCTACGAATGAGGAAATAGTTTGTGCAGATGGCTCTGCATTTGAATAAGAGAAAGTCACTGTACCCAGTATAGAATGAAGTGTTTCATTTGTGTTTCTAAGGCAGCAAAGAAATCTTTTGAGATAAAACAAATTTTTTTAAGCTTTAAGGAAATCAACGTGTCTATCCTTATTTGGCATTTCTGAGCAGGAAATGTCATACTGGAGATGAGGGCAGTGGTGGTGAAGACAATGTAGATGAGAGTGAAATGCAAGGACTCAGAGGTCAGACTGCATGAAGCTGAGACCTATCACTTACTAATGATGTGATCTGGAGGAAGTCTTCTAATATTTTTGTGCCTCAGTCTTCTTTTCTGTAAGATAGACATGACAGTACTGATCTCAAGTAGCGGTGGTACAGGTTACACGAGAAGACCCATATGAACGGTCTTAGCATATAGTGAATGTTCAAAAATATTAACTATCATTACTATCAAGACACTATGAAGGATTTGGAAAAACCCTGTTATTGGTTGAGTTGTAACCCACACAAAAGACATGGAAGTGTCTGTGAATGTGGCCTTATTTTTAAGTAGGTTTGTTTGCAGGCAATCAAGTTAGGATGAGCTCATCAGGGCGGGCCTTTATCCAACACAATTGGTATCCTCATAAAAAGGGAAAATTCTGCCAGGTATGCACGTAGGGAGCAGTGCTGCCACAAGGCAGGAACTCTCAGAATCTAGAAGGCCTGGAACAGACCCTGTCCTAGTGTCTTCCGAGGGGGCTGGCTCAGCCAGTCTTTGATCTTTGGCTCCTAGCCTCTGGAACTGTGAGACGATGAACTTTTGTCATAAGCCATTTATTTTGTGGTACTTATGGTGCCCTAACTGTTATGGCAACACCACTGTTATGGCAGCCCTGGAAAACTAACATGTACTCTTTCAGAGCCACACTGGACAAGAACATTGAAGAAATTTCTTAGAATCAGCTGTTGTACCTACGTCCAGAAAAGCAGAAACTTAGCTTCTGAGAGTAAAAATCACTTTAATAAGACACTTTGGATTTATGAGACAAGTCCAACCTTCTCCCTTGTTGCCTCCAATAAAATAATCTAGAAAAGCTTTCTTAGCCTCCCCTGAAGTAAGGGACAGTCATGTGATACAATTCTAACAAGATGTAAGCAAAATTCTGCTGCGATGTTTGTGTATGTTGGGAGTGGGGTGGTTTAGGTTTTTCTTGATAAAAGGGACAAAAACCTTGAATCCTTCCCTTTCTCTTTCTTCCCCCTTTAAAGATGGATATGATGTCTGGAGCTGCATTGGTCATCTCATGACAATGAGGCAGCACAAGAAAGGGAGAAAATGAAAGTGGTGGGAATAGCAAAGCAGAGAGACAGGAAGAGCTCATGTCCTGGATACCATTACTGACCAGCATAAACAATGCAGTTCCTGCCAACCTTGGTATCTAGCTAGCTATGTGAAGAAAATAGACTCTTGTAGTTTTCTAAGCCACTGTTAGGGATTTTAGGTGGTTATTTGTTTTTCATACTTGCAGATGAATGCATCCCTTCCTGAAACACTGTCTTGACCAACCATCTTGACCAGGACTTTGAGGTCCTGTCCTCACTTTCAGTTTTCAAGTGTATTTCATTTTATCTCCCAGTTATTTCTACTTGTTTCCAGTCTTCCCACATGCACTTAACATGGAAAACTGGTTAAAGAATGTGTCATCTTTTAGTTCTCAGAACAAGGTTATGGTGCAGCTGACCAGTGTTTGCATGATCAGAGGGTATCATTTTCTTTTTTCTTAAAAGCCAAAGTCATTATGGATGGCTGCAAAGGCTTCTAGGGGGATGGAAACTTAAAGTCAAAGTCACTGAGCACGTATTTATAAATTGATGGTAGTACTCCTATTGGTGAGAACAGGGACTCTGGAGTAAAGAGACCGAGGTTTTAATTCCAAATCCCAACCACTGGCTACTGCGTGACTGTGGGCAAGTTACTTAATCCCTCTGAGTCTTTTCCCTCATTTATAGTGGGGAAGACAAATCATTGGCTGGAACAGACATTGACCGTGAAATGTCTGTGCACAGTAAGTCCTTAATGAATGGCTGACTTCATTATCCATTTTATGGACAAAAAAAATGTGATGCTTAGGGTAAGATCCACATTCAGGTTCAACATCTCTTCAGCTGAACTCTCTTTCCATGCACAGAGTTTCGCCAAGGAACTTCTCAGACACTTACGGCCACAGCTTGCTGCCACAAAGGGCACTGAGGGTTTTGAGTGTGAAAAAAAACAGGAAGAAGTGGACCAAGGGGAAGAAGAGACACACAGGGCCAAAGACGACCCACACAAGGCTACAGTTAGGTCTGAGCTCTTATTTTAATCTGGTGGTAAAGGAAAAAAAAAAAAAAGTACCTATCTGAAGACGTGACTATAAATCCGTGAGCAGGATTTCTCAACCTTGGAAGTCTCAACATTTTAGAGGAGCTGATTGTTTGTTGGAGGGGGACTCTCTCCTATGTACTGTAGGGTGTTTAGCAGTCTCTCTGGCTTCTACCCCATAGATGCCAAGAGCTTGTAATGAACAAAAATGTCCCCAGACATTGCCAAGTGTTTCCAGGGTGTGTGTGTGTTTAGAGCAAAGGGCAATGGAGACCTGATGTGCCACAGATTCTTGTTGGGTGGGTCTCAACTGGGGTCAATCTGCAAGTCGTCCCCAACTCTAACCCAGAGTTACTCTAATTCATAATGTGCAAAACAATAAGAGAGGAAAGGCAATAATTTTGCACATCTTTGGGCCCTGACCACCTCACTAATGAGCAGAGATCTGGCGGCTAGATATTATTTAATCTGGACTGAAGAACAAAGAGTGATAATATTTGGACTATTTCATCAATCTGTGCTAAGGACTTTTTGAAATCAAGTCAGCTTAATGGACAAAATATTTGATATTTCATGAGAAGATGTAGAGGGTCCCATGCATCCTTTACACACAAAGCATTATTATAGCCAGAAGGGTCACTGTAAGGAATTATGGAAAGGAAGTGATGCCCAAGAGGAGCCCCATCCCTGTTTTCTAGACACACAGCCAATGTGAATGGGGGGATTCCTCCCTATCACAGAGCAGTGTTACCACTCCCTCTGTTCATCTTACATGCTGAGCCTGTAAGAGATTTTGCTAATCAGGGTAGCTGCAGAATAGAGGTGTTTGCATTTTACTCCCATTCTCTACTACTCCCGATAATTTTTAAGGGGCTTTTCCCCATGAACATCCCTCCTTATCCTGTATCATCATTCACTTATGAAAATGGAGTCTTAAAGTTGCTACTCATTCAGGCTCCTCTCAGGATCTTTTGTGGGAGCCTTAGTCTTGAGATTGTAAAACACTATTTATTCTAAAACACTGTTGTATATACCATGGAGCACTGAAGAGGGCAAAACTTAAAAGAAAGGCTGTGCTGCATGAAAATAATCATACACATTATTTCATTATACACTTGAGAAATGACAAATTGGTTTGCAAGAACAGTATAAGATGTCCCCTTACAATTTTACCCATGGTTAAGAGCCTGCTCGCTGTAATCCAAACTCCACTTTAAACTTCTAGATGTCTTACAACTCTCTCCAATCTTTGAGTCCCATCAGCAAGTTCCTTTATATTTTAAAGAGGCTTACAGAATGTTATCAGCTGTAAGAATGCTGTTAGACAATAATGCCGTATTATCCTATGATTATTCTAACCTGTTTGATACATTGACTGAATTTAAGCGCCATATAAAATAACTCTTCACGTTTATGATTGAGCTATGGGCTGCTGGCAATGCAACCACAATTAATCATCACATGAGACATGACGTCCACTCCCAGGAACTACTCTCTCCTGATTGCTAGAGGAGGCTGTGGGAGGACTCCGCAGGCTTCAGGGCTGGGCTGCTCGTAGCATCATGGAACTGCCTCTCCTGTGGGGTGGAATGGAGGAGGCAAGGGTTTGACATGGGTCTTAACCCAAATGAACTTGGAAGTGGTTACTGATTTAGGACTCCCTAGGGAGGAGCACTGTGGCATAAGGTCAAAACCTGGACAGAAATGAGAAGCCTGGCTTCATGACCAAGCCTTATCTCCTGTTCCCCTACAGCAGAGAGAAGACCAGAAGGAATGAGAAGAAGGATAAAGATAAAAAGAAAGCACACAGACATAATTATCTACTAAATTTAGGATCATCCACAGAGTCAATCCAGATAATGCAAACTAAAGTGCCTTTGGGGCCTAAATTATCTTGGTTAGTTTGGAGGCTAATTCTAAAATTCCCCAGGTAAGCATGCTGTTTTATGCCTTACTCTGGGCACCTAGCATCTGAGAGGGTATTACATGCGCTTCAGTCAAATGTGAAAGCATAGAGAATAAATCGAGACTTCAGTGTGGTGCAGAGAGAGGGAGGGGGAAGGGCAAAGGCTCCTTCCCTGATGTCTGGCCCTCTCTGCCCAGATCCATAAACCCATAACTAACTTCATCCATCTCACCCTTCAGCCTGCGTAGAGTGAGTCAGACTCATTTGCAGAGACACAGGCAGCTGCATTAGAGTTTAAACCTGCTCATACAGTGAATATGTAGCAGATTTATCATAATTTCAAACCTGCCTCTAAGCAGCTGATCAAAAGGCAACTTTCTTCTTTGAAGATTTTCATTTGTAAGCTTCACTGCCCCAAATCAAAAAGGGTAACGGTACAGACTCCCAGGGCCACATTCTCCATTTGTAAGGCAAGTGCCTTCAAGTTCTGGAGCATTTTTTTTTTCTTTGTATAACTGGGTATGCTCAGTTTCAATGTATATCCTGATGCTGCTTCTTGGTTTACAAAATTTGCAGTTACCTCTGAGCACTATGCTATGGAGGAATTTTGTCAGCGTCTTAGAGGTCAGTTTCACCCAATTCTGCTCTTCTGTTTTCTCTATAGACTTTCATATAAATCCAAAGTGAATGCCTCACAAGGGGTTGTGATGGGTTTTATTGGATCTAAAGAACCCTCATAATAAAGAAACCGCACTGAGATTTTAGTGAGCACATTAAAAAGAATGGCTTCTCATCATCCCTGGTAGAATTATACACCAATAAAAAATGTTTTGACCAACCTTGCTTTCAGAAAAGTGGGTGGTGGGTTAATTTTTAATTTTTCAGCTCTCCCCTTCTTGACAATATTTCTCCAGGGATCCAGGTTAGAAACCTGAAGGACATGTCAGATATTTCTGTCTTCTTCATCCCCATAGTCAACACAATACAAATTCTATCACAAATCTGTCTTTTTTATTTTTTGTGGAATAAATCTCTCACAAATTCACTGATTCTCTATTTCCATAGCTCCTGTCTAATCTGGGCTCCCCCAACTTATACCCTCACTGATTATCACCAGAGCCTTTGGTAAGTCTTCCCATCTCCTGTCCCATTTCCCGATCTATCTTGAATCCTCAATCAGCAAATAAATATTTATGGAGCATCTACTAGGTAGCTGACATGATATCATGTCATAATTTTGTCATATCACACTACCACTTATTAACATGAAGCACCTCCCCATCGCCCAATTAATCAAATTAAACCAGACTTCGAGGCCATCTATCACCTGGTCCTGCTCTACTTCACCTATTTCCACTGTTCCTCAGCAGGCATCCCTCCCCTCATTGGCTGATCTCATTTCCTCCTCACCATCCCTCTTCATTCTGGCCTGCTGCTGCATAGTCAGTCCTCTGCCCAGAATGCTTCTCAGCCCATCCCTAGCTCACTTTCTCTCCATTTTCCTAGGACTGGGTCAGCCTGGCCTGAAGCCTTTCTCCACTGGGTCATCTTCAACTCCTCCAGCCCTTGGAATTCCTCCCTTCCCTGAACTTCCAGAACCCAATTCTTAAATTGCAATTTAGCATCTGTGTATGTTTTCTTTTGAAGAAATGCACAAAGAACTAATGCACTAATAAATATCAGCGCCTACTTTAAGCTTCACAGAAAGACTGTGAAAAAGGTACCACTCTGTTACCTACCGTTTCTTACAGTTGAGAAAAATATGGCTCAGAGCACTGAACTGACTTTCCCCAAAGCACTCCGTCAGCAAGGGTTGAGACTGGACCCTAGCTCCCTAAGCCAATCCCAGGGCTTCCTTCCCTGGACTCTTCCAGTGCTCAGCTGGCCCTTTAAAATGAGGAACCGTTACATGTACAAATTAGATTTCCTGATCCTGAAGAACAACGATCCTGGTAGTATAGTTCCAATGAGTCATTATTTGAGTCAAGAAGGAACAGAGGCAGGGAATTCTGTATTGATAGCATGTGAAAAAGTAGACCCATCTCAAACGGAAAATCACTTCTCATGATGGGTGCCCATCTACACTGGCACCCCCACACCATTCTCAAATCCCTGCTGAAACTCATCTTGAAGACCCCCATAGTCTCCTTGGTGCCAGGAGGCAGGACAGGCTCAAGCCAGTTTCTCGAATACACATCTCAGTCCTGAGAAAAGGGGAGAAAGACCTGGCATGTGCATGCTGACTTTTGAATTCCTGTATTAGGAAAAACTCAAACGAATAGCTGAGTTTGCTTGGAATTAACTAAACTTTGTATGATGTTTTAAAAAGAAATAGACTCATCTGTGTTGGTGAGCATATATGGGTAAAAATAAAATCACTGTCACCACCCCAAGCCAGCCCCACTTTTTCATCCCTGGCCACCTCACAGATTCGAGCGAGCATTCAGGTGGAACCTGACTCAAATTGCAGCTCATTAGCACCAATGAACAGAAGTTTAAGGGAAAGTGTGTAGTAAACAATGGTAATCTGGATTTAAGTGGGAGAAAACGACCTTTCTCCCTCCCCTAAACAAATCACTGTTTCAGGCTGCGCGTGCCCGCCTCACCATCATGGTTTAATACGACTGCAGGCAGAAGGTGCAGCTGTGGCCCCAGGAGCAGGCTCCACAGTCAGGCTGAACATAATCCCTCATGTAATGAAAAACCTATTTCTATTTCTGAGGCCTCACTACTCTTCATACTGAAGAGCCTTGTGCCTGTCACACATTTATTGAAGCTTATTACTCATCTAGGCAGCGGGGCCCAGTTAGTATTTGGAATTATGTTTTAAATCACAATTTTTCTATTATTTATTTTAGGATTCCAAGGCTGCGGTGAAAGCATGTCAGTGTTACTCTTGATGCACTTTCAAAGGCATTAAAGCCCCGAATCAAAATTCTTTTCTATGAAGCGAACCCTTTGTGCATATGCGGAAAACCTTTAGTCAAGACACGACGGTAACCCCCGGGTGCTGGATCCTCAGGGCTCTGCTGTGATCACATGAGTCAGCGTGGAGATTTCAAGTCTCCTCATTCAGCATGAGCGTGGTCTTTCCCGGCCCACTGGCGTTATTTCCCCCTCTCACATCATGCCCTTTTTATCGGCTTTTGAAGATAAATGGACAGTCTCTCTCAGGGATGCTAGAGATGGGGCCGTGAACAGATGGGCTATAACTGCAGCCCAGCATCCAGTGGAAAAATAAGAACTGGCTTTATCTCAGTCAGAGGATTTTCTGAACTGAACACGAACCTTGAGCTTTCGTTTATTCACTAGGCCAGTGCTGAACATGTGGTTCTTTCTTGTTCTGTAGGGGCCAGTGGAAACTGTAATTCTCTCCAGTTATTCCTCTGGCTTCCTTCTCCCTTGAGATTGCCAGGAAAAAATATATATATCCCATATATACTACATTTACCCAAAGGAATGCCAGCTCATGTTTTTTTTTTCCTCTTGGGTATGCTGCTTTCCTCGTGGCCCTTACTTTTCTACCCTCTGCATAAAAAAAAAATTCTCTGCCATTAGGGTCTGCTTGGCCTATCACACGAATGGACACCAGCCAAAATGTGACAGCAGTACCACGAGAGAGCGGCTCCTTTCTGTTATTCTGCAACTCAGACCTAGTTACTCTTCATGTCTGGAGTCTTTCTCTACATTTCTACCAAGAGGGATTCTAGGCCATCCCTTTGAAGAACCCCCCTGTTATAAGTGAGTATCTGACCTGGTGAGTGAGTTTTGAAGGGTGTGCTAACAAGCCAAGAGCCAGTTCTGGGTATCTTCTCAATTAGACAGTTGTTTTGTTGCTGTTGTTCTGTTTTGTGACATGGTGGGAGACAGAGACACAGGCAAGTTTTTGGTTAGGGGTAAGGCCGATAGTGCATCATGAAGGAAGAATTACAAAGGGTGTGGGCAAAATTAAAATTAGCAAGAGTACTCAGATGTACAATTATGTGAAGAGTTCAGGCTTCACTTTCGTGTGTGTGTGTGTGTCTTTTTCTTCCTTCATGTTTTGACAGCATTCTCCCTGGGTGGGGTACACAGCTTGTTTAATAAATCTCTTAGTCATACAAACATGGCACACAATTCTTTTTCTTCTCTCAAGATAAATTTAGCCACAGATATTTCAGTCGGGTCCACTCTCCCATTTGCCTCTGACATTAAAACAAGCCATTGGTATTTCACTGCAATACGGACAGCACTGCTGGTCAGCTGGCCTTTCCAGAAGGCTTAATTTCTGTCAGTTCTGAAGAGAAGAATAAAATACCATGCAATCAGCAGCCACATCTCCCTACAAGAGAAATAGAGAGAGTTCCTCCCAGACAGGGTGAGATCACAGGCCTTCAGCAGCACTTTCGCCCCCAGGACCTCCACCTAAGAACCAAGCTGGAGGTAAGGGTCGGGGTGGGGAGACTAGAGTGGGGACAAAGCCACCACCTGGCAGACCAGTGAGGTTTTTAAATGTCTAAAATTAAAGTAACTGTAGTATATGTATATTCCTTTAAAAAAAACTAAGCCTGACAGAGCAGGATAAATCTGGACTCGCCCCAAAGATACTTAAAAGTGGAAGGTACAGAGGAGAAGAGCGGAAGAGAAGTGACATCCGTATCCATGCAAATGCCAACAAACACTGCCAAAGATCAAGCCTTTGGAAGCAGGAGCAATGGCTGGTTTCCTTAAAGACAGACCAAACTTAACTGTCAAAACATTTCATAAAAATGCACACATAATAAAATTGTTTCTGACCAGAATATTTGGGGCAGGCTCTGTGGGTGTAATGTTGCACAGGCACATTTTACACCGTGACATACAGGGGGCTGACTTTCCTCCCCTTCTTTTTCACTGTTCCACTCCCCTGTCGCTCCCCCACCCACACCACTCCAGCCCAGACTAGGGTAAACTGTGGGTTGCTATCAGCCTGGGCATATCCACATCCTGTCCTAGGCCAAGGCCTGTCTCCAGGGGAATTAGGAAACTCTCCTAAATGCTGCAAGTTCATAGATATAATGAATTTGATTGTGAGCTAAAATTGCAGGGTCATCTCAAATATTCCTACTGGACCTTCCTTTACACACAAATATAGACAAAATGAGGCAGAGAAACGTTTCAAATAAAATATTTTGCTTCAATTTTTGATCAAGATTGGAAGAAGACTTTGAAGAATGCTCTTGCTCGATTAAAAAAACAAATATACTTCCTCGCTGGCTTCCAGGTCATCCCAAAGATACCATGTCTGAAGACAAAGTGATTTCTAACTCCTAACTTTCAAGGCTCTCCTGAGAACCAACACCCACATTCACTCTTTCCACCTCTTACATCATTTTCAGTAGCAAAGACTGAGATGGAATTACATGGGTATCAATTAGACACTACAGAATATAAGCCAATCGTACTGAGAAATGACTTGCAGGAGGAGGTATTTTAGAGCACCCCCCCTTCATACTCGGAGTTTCAAATATGGATTGATGTTTAACATTAGAACATTACTTTCATCTATTAGGCAAGAGCCTGCCATATCTATAAACTCGATTTCCTCTACCATGGTGGCTTTCTGGTTTATTTGGATAAATGTTGAGCTGTCCACTGTTATTTACCTAAGTAGCTCAGGAGGGTACTGGAAGTTTAATGATGTAAGATGTGGTAGTGAAACAGCACCTCCACGCCATTTTCAGGGATTACTTTTCATCTCATTACCTTGGTTGGACTTATTTGGTTCAAGAAATTGTGTGGAAGATTACGTGTCATTTGGTGTGCAGGGCATCATTTTTCCCCACACTTGTGTCTTCTAATTGTTCCGTGTTTGATTCTGCTTGGTAGCACGTTTCATAGTTGGCGCTTCTAGTTAACATTTATGATTATTCATAGCTTCTTAGGCCTTTTCCTTACTTCTTAATTTCTTCCCCCTCTTTTTGGTACTTATTTTTTCCTTGGCTCTTTGCTCTTCACTGCCGTGGTCCCAAGAAGTGCAAGCTCATTGTAGGCCAGCTGCTGCTGCTGCTGCTTTTTTAATTTTTATTTTAGAAGCTCTACAGTTTTAAAAGTAAGCTCAGGAGATAATGCCTTCAATTGACAAAATCAGACTGGGTAAAATACAGTCACAAGTCTCCTCAGTTTCATATTGTGTAATGGTTAGACCACTCTACATTTCTAGGGGGGAAAAGTATGGCTGACCGTTTATTCGTGCCAATGACTTAACTAAATGCTTTCTAGTATAAATGCTTCTGTTCCCTGTTGGATCTGGGGGAAAAGAAACTCAGGCACCTTCTATCACTGCTGTATGTGCATGGATTGTTTATACAAAACACATCTTACCCAGGCTTTTTGAGCTTTCTTAATAACTGAACTCTTTTATGGGTTTGCTTATCACACTCAAGCTCTAGGAAGAAATTTCAAGTAAAAATGTCCTAGATTCTGAGTCAGGTCAGCAGATTCCAGTATACACTGTGACTGGCCAATCACTTGCTTACAAAAAACTTCTTGCCCAATGGAAAAACATAAAATTATATTATAAATTTAATACATTTTAAATTACTAATTAATAATAGATAAAATTAACATATGAAGTTACAAGAATTTTTTTTCATGGGAAAAAGGTCTTTAACACACAGTTCTCTTGAGATTCAGGAATTCTATAAGTCATCTTATTAAAAGTTTAAACACATGTCCTCTGACCTAGCTAATGCCCCAGAAGTCTATGTGTGTAAAATCTGGGGGCATAAAATAGCCTTAAAACTAGTTTTAAAAATGCATCCAATTCAAAGGCATACTGAAGTTTCTTGAAAGATGTCACCTTGTTTTTCATGACCTGAAGAACAGAATGCATTTGACACACTGCCACTTCCTTTTCCCTGAGGAATAGAAGCAGGTCTAATCTAAACTTCATTAATGTGTTGCTAAAACGCTCATGGTGTAATATAAGTAAGCAAACTCATAGAATTGCATCATGACTGCAAAGGCAGAAAAGCAAGGCAATACGCCTTTCTTTTACAAAGAGCAGAATCCCTTGGGGAGTGCCGAACATGTTTGCACAAATCTTCCCACAAAATGACCTAACTCAACTGAAAACCCATCCTGAGGGACGGGCCTTCTCTAACAGCTGCGAAGAAAGTCATGATGAAAGAAATGCAAAGATGGGAGGCAAAGCTGATCCTCCTTCTCATCCATAGTTTTGGCTTTTAGGCAGAAAAAGCCTTTGAAAGATGATACATATTATGTATCTTATAAATTCCTTTCTCCTTCCAAAAAGGGAGGATGATATTTTCTTCAGCAAAACACTTCTTATCAGCATGTAGCTTAGTAGTGTTATATTTTCTGTAACATTCTGCTATTTACGTATTTATTTAAGGCAAGAAGTTGATAATATAAAAAATGATATTAGTAGGACATGCAATGAATTATCCTTTTTTTCATGGTAATATTAAATATGTTAATGTTAGTTGATGGACCATTTACTCTCCTAATGCAGACGACCTTATTATGAGACATCAATGTAATGAACGATTTATTTGCCAAGAAAAGGGCTCTGGAAAAAATTCTGGGTGTCTATTCTTAACAACCAAAATATGAATTTTCTATAAGGGATCTTTCAATGAAGGACGCAAGAAGTCTGATATAAGGTGACCTTAAGAGAAATACAAATGTTTTAAAAGTTGCTTTTGGGTCAAGTTTCTGTTGTATGAGGCCACACAGCTAAGCAGGGCATTTCAGAGCACAAAAGATTCTGTGTGGCTTGTGTACACAGACCTAATTCACCATATAATAGTTCTTTTCTCTATTCGGTGCTTTGTAGCAATTGCTTTCATTTCTTAGCACATCCTCATTTACAGAGAAGCAGCCAACAGACTTTCAGATTTATGCCATTATTTGCTTCTTCACCTTGAACTCCAACTCAATTCTGCTCCACTTTTGTAATGTGAGTGCCAAATGGTGGCTGTATGCCAGATACAAACACTTCCCAGTTTCCCTCAGCCAGCTCTCTTGATTTCAGGGAATCACAGATTCCTGCTAGAGGGCTTAACTGTGGTGCTTACACAGCCCCCATAACTGCTCCTTTGCCTAAATGCTTTCTAACTTGGGAATGCAATTTGGGAACAGAGGTGCAATTACAGCATCAGGGAACCAGAAATTCTCTCTTACATGGGAGACAAGTAGAACTGGCAATCAAGGATTCTAGGTACTCGATCATGCTCCCTACAAACCGTCCAATTCAGCCCCTGCCCTAATAAGCATTCATTAATTCATCAGATAGTTATAGATTGCTTATGAGGTGCTAGGCAGGACCTGGTTTATTCTTCTTACTGGACCTGGTTGAGAAGGGTGGTTGCCAGTACAATAATCACAATAATCCATTTAGTTGAGCTTCTGTTGTGTGCCATATACCACCATATTTCACTGATTCTAAAACTCAGATTTTTTCACATTCTTGTTAACTCTGAAACCGTAACATACTTTATAACTGGTGATTTGTTACAATCACAGCAAGTTAGGCAGCACACGGGTCTGCTGGTGTGGCTATGGACCTATCTAGTCACACAGCTGTACATCAGTCTGGGTGGTCTGTGTCTACCTCTTCCCCAAAGTACAAAATCATAAATGTTAAGAAACCACATCATAGTTTAATCTGTAGCTTTCTCTGTCCTTGGGGATACAGACAGTAATGACATTTCTCATATTTGGTGATGTACTGAGTTTGAAGAAAAATTGTAGTCATGTATCATTTCAGTGAACACCTGGAGCATCTTTAGAAGATGGGAACTATGCCTGTTTTGTTGGATGAGGAAACACAAGGTGTAGGGCATCAGCAAGGCCAAGTCACCTGGCTCTGAAGTCCACACGTCAGAATTTGAAGACAGGCCTCTCTGACACCGAGGCCCACATCCATGCTTTCCGTTTCATCAAGCTGCTGCTTTTCATATTACCAAGGCAAGAGCCTCTGCAATTTTGTTGTAGGTAAAACGTAGAATGAAGTAATACTTACAGCACATTGGAAGCTGTGCCCAGAATTCTGTATCATGAAACAAGTATAAATAAGTGGACAAATCGGAGACATAGGAAATGGGGAATCAAAAAGCCTCCCACAGAAGCGGCAGGTTTCACAGGCTTGGTGACACCCTCGGAGGCCCAGTGAAGCAGAACGTGTGGAGAGGGATGCAGGTCACAGCATCCCGTTACCGCTCCTGGACTCATGATGGCTAGAGAGGTCACTGTTTTTGAGAAAGTCCAGGCCAAGGCCTACACGGCGAGCTAAGGGACAGAGAGGTGAACACTCCAGACTCATTCACCCAACACATACTTTGTGGAAGCAAAATGTCCGAGACAGCTGATGATACGGATACCGTTTCCTTGTCATGGTCCTGGAGAGGCCTGGGGTTGTCGCATCTACTCATTTCCCCTGGCTTTGCACTAAGATGCTTTTCAGGACCAAAAGTTGCCTCCTCATTCTCACCCATGGAGTTTGCCCAGCTGGAGAGGTCTACACTGGCCCACCACCTGGATCTTAGATAGGCGTCTTGGGAGGAAAGCAGAGGAGCCTCACCTCGAGGAACTCATCTACCCCGAGTGTCATCACAGGACACAGATGTTGCCACATGGCTGCGAGGTGATGGAGACCTAGCCTATGACTTCATTTACGTTCTGTACAGGGACAGACCCTCTGAAGTCAAGTATACAATCATGAATCGGCAGTCCCACTGCCAAAGACTCACTGGGGCAAAAGCCTGACAGGCCTTTATCTGGCTGAAAGCATATTAGTATATCTATTAGATTAAAAGATGTCTGCTACTGACACCAGAACAGATAATGTAACTGGGTTCCCTGACTTACTTGTGGGCAGTTTTCTTTTTCTCTGTGTGACTATGAGATTTGACCATCTGGGGCAGAGGAGTTGGTAGAAATGTTATTTGTCTGATTGTTCAGATTTCATCATTAGCATTTTGCCCTTTAGATAATGGGAGGTAAATATATACTTTGGAATTCATACAGAGGACATGCATAATGTCTTCCTGAATAGTCAGAGAGCAGTGAGTTTGAATAGGAAGCCCACCGTGTTTCCTAGGCTGTATCTTCACACAGGATGCCAGGTAAATGTACTGTTCCCATCATTTTATGTCATTTTCTTTATGTTTTCCCCAAACCTGCTCTGTTCAATGAGATGGGAATACACAGAATAGCAGCTCAAAATGCAGGATTCATCAGTATGAGTCTCAACATATCAATTTTCAAGTGTAGCAACTTTAAACACATCGTAAGCTTTTAGTTTCCATAGAAAATAATCTCTCATTGTTTTCAAAAGGAACTGAAAGCACCCCAAATTACCGCACTTTTAACATCCTGACATGTTGATGGCCCGTGTTCTTCCTAGATCAAAGTGAGAGTGGCAGAAGACAGAGCTCTGTGCAGCTTATTTAAAACACAGTGTTTCATATTTGGCAGGAATTACTGTAGTGGAAAAGACAAGGTGACTTTCTAATATATATATGTATTTTAGTTTGGCAGAGATCTGAGGAGCTAAAACCTAATTTAGGATGACATAAATGCTCTTATCTTTCTCTCTGCGCCCCTTCCCTTACCAACCATGAGAAGAGTTTTTGACAGAAACTCAATGTTGTTACCTATTGTTTCTAACTTGGGGAGAGGGGGTGCAGGAAGTCCAAGTCCTGTGTCATGCTGAACCATTGTGTTCACTGGTTTTAGAATTCCTAGGATTATCTGGATTTAAATGGCTAAGCCATACAGCACAAGCATCTCTCTTCCTTGACATGGGGTGCACTTGAAAGAACTCGGTGAATTTTAAGGAAACTAAATCTACTCAACATTAACTTTGCACAAGCAAGCAATGATGTCATTCAATGACCCAGCACTGTTACAACTTGTTGGTAACAACAAAGAAGGCACCAGGTACTGAGTAACCTATAAAAACAAGCCATGATTTTGCAGAGGAATCTGGGAGTAACTGAAGATCTGAAAACAAGGGAGTATGTGGCAAAATTGTTAGGCAATTCACTCCATCCATGGCTTGGAGCACTGTTTCAAGGGTCTATTAGGATGGAAATTTTTATGCTATAGAAATGTTTAATTGAAAAGAAAAGTGGCTTGCTTTTTCTACTTCTTGGTTTGGGTAGCAAGTCAGATGTAATTATTCGTTCATTATGAAATGGGATTGCAGCTTCAGAAAGTAATCACCTGCTCCATTTACAGTGGACATATGATTGGACTCTTAGCCAGTTTGAAAGGAAATTTCTTTGTAAAGGTAGAGACACTCTGAAAAGATAGTCTTAGGAAAAGAAGAGTAATATAATCCAACAGGGCTTGGCAAACTGTGCCTTCAGGGCCAAATCCAGTCCACCACCTGTTCCTTTGTTTGTTTGTATGTTTTTAACAGCATATGAGCTAAGGAATAGTTTTACATTTTAAATGGTTGAAAAGAAATCAGAGGAACATTTCATGATGCATGAAAAGTACATAAAATTCAAATTTCGGTGCCCATAATTAAAGTCTCTTGGAACAGAGCCATGCCCGTTTATTTACATATGTCTATGGCTGTTTTCACATTACAGCGGCAGAGTTGAGTAGCTGTGACAGACTGCATGGCCCATAAAGCAAAAATATTTACTATCTGGCTCTTTACAGAAAAAGTTTGCTGACCTCTGTGACAGAAGAAATTTGGGAAGACAGAAATGTAAGGACAGGCTAGGAGACTGAGGAAGAGATTGTAGTATCCCTCCGCTGTGTGATAAGATGATTCAGCAAGGAGAGGAGTCAACCATTTTCCCTTGTTCATGAGGACAGAATTAGATAAGGTGAGTTGATAATAGCATGGGGGTCATTTAGGTTGCATGCAGTGTTTGGAAACTACGGCCAACTGCAACCAGGAGAGAGTAGTCCAGGGGAAGATGTGAGACAGACACATCAGGAGAACAAGGGTCTAGTCTTTGCTCTGCAACTCGCTAGCCAAGTGACTTAAGGCTGTCTGGGCCTCAGCATTAACTCTGTCAAATGACTGTAATACGCCAATTTTATTTTCTGTGAGAGTGTATGTTGGGGGTTGGGGGCATGGTTCAAATTTAATAATTACATAAAAAAGTGCTTTAAAGGGCAAAACTTGTAGTTCTATGCAAATAGAAATTTCTAAATTTATTGTTGTGTATACTATGAGGATAAAAACAGTATAAATTGGCATAAAATAAACTCTACATTGGTTACATGATTCAGAAACTTAGGGATTTAGAGGGATTTTTGGTGTAGGCAATAAGAGTACTTGAACTACTCAAGGATGTAAGACAACTTCCCGAAAGGAAAGCTCTCACATTTCATGGCCAAATTTTTCTAAACCAGTATTCCCTAGGAACCATTTGGGCTGGAGGCTGAGTGACGCACAAATCGGCCCCCAGTGATTCATGCAGCTTTTCAGAGTAATTTATTCCAGGATGTTTGTACACTGGGAGAATTTGGCACAGAAAGAATCTGATGGATGTGTATATCATAAAAGATCTCGGACCCCAGCTGTGTGAGTAGGAACTGGAAAACCTTTCCTGTGCTGGTAAAGACCAATGTCTCCCAGTTTGCATGAGGGCTGGCCGCCTTCTGCTTTTACACCCACCCATGTGCTGGATCTGTGGAAGAAATTGTCATGGGACTGAACTATTCTAAATTGCTCATTTCTGGAAAGTCTTCTCTCCACAGGTTTGAACATGCAAGGAATATAATTTGACCTATTTGTTACAGTTCTTGGCAGGCCCAAACCCAGTGCTTGTCCATAAATGTCCTGGGGCTCATGCTTCAGTTTCAGGACCTGTCATGTTCTCATGGAACATGGAGTTTTGTACGAACCAGAATGGGCGCAGGTCTCAAAAACTCTGGTCTCCTTAAGAGGAGGGCTTCAATTTTTATGTTGCCCTTCTGTCCTTCTCTGAAGGTTTACTTTCTAGGTAGGTATAATCACTCGTTGCCCCAACAGCACTTTTCTATGTGTTTGCCATACACTGTTTATGCCCCTGCAGCTCTGTAATTAATAATATACTGCTTTTCATCTTCAAAGTGATTTACACACATTAATTAATCCTCACCATACTTTGGAGTTTCTGCACGTAAATAACCATTGTTCTCCCATGTTTTACTTAGGTGACCAAGACCCAGAAGGGAAACAACTTTGTCAAGGCTAAGGAGAAAGACATCATTGGAGTCAAGATCAGCACCCCTCACCGTGCATACAGATCTGTCATCGCCTGTACAGAGTGGCCAAGAGTGGCCCTATAGCTCCTCATTCACCACCATTACTACCAAGTAAACTGGCCTATTCCATCACTCATTTTGAGTCATAAACTATTCTTCAGTACTCCAGGGTCAAAGCATAATCTTACCTAAAGCATACATAATAGGAAATGATGGATTATAATCTAATAAACCATCCTAAGACGCTGAGGTCCAGCTTCCAGTAGCCTCCAGACTGAGGATAAATATGTTTCCTAATCCATCATTTACACATTACACACCCGATTAAAACATTAAACTCTCAATATATGGTTTCCCATTTATATGATCGCCCTACAGAAAGCTATTATATTTTAACTATCAAGCTCAATAAATCAGGCAGTAGCTATTTATCTCTCTCCTGCAAGTGGAGTAGGAGGTACGCTGGGGACAATATTGGCAGAGACCGCAGTGCCTCAATTTCTATATGTGGGCTCCCCATGGTGCCCACTGGCCCAGCAGAACATTAAGCCTGAGAAGTGAGCTCATGGACCCTTTTTGAAGTTTCTGACACAAAGCCAAGTCATGCAAAGACCCTGAAGGCAATTCAATTTGCTTTCATCCAGACCTCCTGAATAGCTCTACCTGGGAAAGTACACAAAACTACCTCTAATGACACAAGAGAGTTCACTCAAGTGATGCAGGGTGCAACAGATACCTTTCTCCTTCCTTCAAGTCAATCTAATTGTCCATCCTTTATCAAGAGGCAAGTGACGTGCAAACATGACTTTAAACTAGGGGTGAGTGTCAGACCTCAGTCCCCAGGTAGAGGTGGGGTTTAGAGCACACAAGTTTTTACAAAGCCCCAGATAAATACTTTCTCCTGAATGCCAATTTTCTCACTTTTGGAGAGGATTCCTGAGAGATGCAACTGGTAAGGAATGTGAAAACCTGTTTTTCCACAGTAAGGTGAGTATAGCAGTAGTAGGGGAGAGAGTGAAAGCTTCACATTAGTGTTTTGCTTGTGATGGCCTGCTCTGGGCCAGGCCAGTTCCCTGTGGGAGCAGAGTCACCCTCCCTTACCATCAGGCAAGCTTGGGTGAATGGTTTGGGAAGTCCCAGGCCAGCTCCTGCTCTGGGAGGGACCACACTGGCTGCCTGAGGATGAAGAAAGTGTGTGAGCACCCCCTCCAAAGGGAGAAGGGAGTGGCTGTGTTAGAAGGGGCAAAGCCAGAATGATCAGGCTTGCCTTCTTTTTCCTCTTAAGTGGGAGGGGTTTCAGCATAAGTGTTGAGAATTGTTTTGTAGTTGATCTCTTTTTGTGGGTGTTTTATGGGTTTGCTTTGCAACATGGCACAGCCAAACTTAATCAAATATCACTGTGGGCTCTGCCTGGGCCAGGAGCTCTGCCATTGGCCAGCTCAGTGGCAATGAACTGCAGCACTGGGCTCCTTCTTGGGGCCAGGAGCTGCAAGCAGGCTTTATGTCCAGGCCAGGATGCTCACCTGCATGTGGCCCCTGCTCCTTGGCATGTGCTGCTTGCCAGTTACATGGCTACACTCTGGGATGCTACACCTACAAGGATGCACATCAGCATCGCACATGGGAATAAAGAAACCTCAGAAACTTCACTAGTCTGCTTCCCTGAGTCAGCTCTGAGTTCTCACAACCACACTTGATTCTGCTTCAGTGGCATGTGATGGGATTCAAGTGGAGGCTAAAGGGACAGGGGCAGAGACGGTGGGCCAGATCCACTGTGTCTGGGGCGTCTGATTCCATTACGAGACCCGGTCGGATACTCTGACCTCTTAATCCTGTTTGTGTTCTACAGCTCTGAAAATCAACTAGCTACTTAAACTTTCCTTCCAATCATGATGTTCCCCACACGCACTGATCACCATTCTCCTTCTACTCAGTTTTTGGCTGAATTAACCAAAGTTGCATGAATTTCAGAGCACAGGCCTGGGTTAAAAATCCAATGATGGAAGAGACTAGGAGGCTATCAGGGAGTGAGGTATGGGTTTGCAGCAATGACAACTGTCAGCTTATCTCCACAAAAGAATTTGGTAAGGATGCTTAATACCATACTCGATACATGTCATTTAGAATCATGAAGGAAAAACTCATCAGGTTTAACTGGGTTTTGGGAGGGGACCAGCACTCTCACCCCTCACTCAGTTTCCCATCTTTCGGGAGCCAAGAAGCAAACGAAACAGACGATGGAGGGCCTCCCCGTTTCCCCGCCGGGGGCTGGGGTCGGGCCAGGCGGCCCCGACTTACCTATGAAATAGGCCAGCAGAATCGCCAGGAGGAGGGCCGCGGCGATGGCGGACAGCGCGGCGCATTTCCAGCTGCAGTATTTGGAGGGCTTCTTCAGCTTGAAGGCCTTCCTGGAGAAGGTATTCCGGGGCAGCAGGCGGGGCGGCGGCGTGTAAACGGTCCCTGAGGTCAGAGGGTAGCCCGGGGAAGAGCTGCTGAAGAGGGGCGTGCTCCCCGAGGAGGTCTTGAAGAGAAAGTGCCTGTGGGGAGAAGGGCGAGAGTCAGACTCCCTGTGGGAGGCCCAGGAGGCCCGCCAGGGGCTTTCGCTGTCACTCCACCTTACGCGGGTCTAGTGTGAGCCTAGTGAGCCACCCTACCCTGTCGTGGACAGAAGGGACACCGTTCCTTTGATGGTGACATAAATTAATTCCACAAACTGACATCATTTTATGTTTTCACACACACATTTAGATGGTACCTTCCACAACAATCTTGCGAAGTATTCAAAGCAAATAAGGAAACGGAGTCCCTGCTTGTCACTTGGAGATGGTGATTGATGATAATGACAATGCTAAGCACTGTCATGTACTAGAACCTACAGTTGAAAGGCACTTGATATATATTGTCACAATTACTTACAAACTGAGTATAATCATATCCCCTTTTAAGATATGAGAAATCGGGCCTGGAGAAGTCAAGCAGCTGTGTGAGGATTTGAACCCGGCGTTCTGTCTCATGCTGAAGTCGGTGCCACCCTAAACTGCCTCTCTTGAGCCTTCTTCCTGAGCTGGTTTTCCCCTTCCATCCTGTTTCCTGTCCTGAAACCGCCTCCCTAGGTCATGTGATCATGGTTCTTCCCTGGAAACGTCTTTGCCTGCCAAGGGAACAAGGTGCTCTGAACAGCTAGAGCTGTGGTGTGACGACAGGTAATGGGGTCTCGTGCTGACACCGAGTACAGCCCTTCCTCATGGGCCAGGTGACTCTCCAAGGCCATTTCAAGAACCACCAATTCTCTTAAAATAGATTTTCTCTCTTACGTGTGCTGTTTGTAAGACTTCAAATATGACTTGCCACACCTTGTTTAAAATGATGACTTGTCTCCATGAAGATAATGGTAGATTTTAAAACATGGATGGAGGGGTGTCTAGAGTCTGAGCAGCTGGAGGTGGGGGACTGTATCTTATGCTGTACCTTGTTCTTCTTTATGCTCCTAGTACCCAACTCAAAGTTCAGTATGCAGGGTAGACTTTAGTGAAAGAATGAATGAATGGTGTTTCCTCATTGTTTTGTGATTTCCCCCCACCCCCACCATAGCTTCAATTCTAAGACTCCAAAATGTTATTCAGGCATTTCCTTTCTCTTCAATTCTTCAGGAGGTGCAACTCTACTTACAGACCACATACTATGTGTCAGTTACAATGCTAAATGTTTTACTTGCAACTAAACCTCACATCAACCCTTTATTATTGCCACAATTTTATAAATGAGAACACTGAAACTTGGAGTTAGGAAGTAGGGTCATTGAAGCTCAAACTCCAGTCTGCTTGACTCTTTTAAAAGTTTTAATTGGAACTACTATACCACACCACCCCTGCAAATGGGAGTTAGCTGACTTTCCCAACAGAATTTTGAAGCAAGATTGCTGTCACTACAAATATTTGTATCTTGGCTGTTTCCAGCTTAAAGCTTGAAAGTATTTTAATCCTTGACAAAGATCAAACAAGCCTGATATGACTGACAATCATGTCAGCACATGAGTATCTGATTAGGAATTATTTAACGTAGTTAACATTAAAGTAAACAACTGATATTTAAACTTTATTTGTGCTCTAAGTATGTTTGATGAGCTAAATAAAGCCAAGAGTTTGATCCCATAAATAAGGCTTTGCATTCCTTGTCCAATAGCTCTATTTTAATGCT
Source organism: Manis pentadactyla (assembly GCF_030020395.1). NCBI lineage: Eukaryota > Metazoa > Chordata > Mammalia > Pholidota > Manidae > Manis > Manis pentadactyla. The sequence goes on along the minus strand of NC_080020.1, from coordinate 41,965,601 downwards.
CAGATTAAAAGTGTGTTCTGGGAAGGGAGGCAGAGTGTTTGAAGGCAGTGCTTTGGAGCAAGATTCACCTGGATTTGAGTCTTGGATGTGCCATTCCTCCACAAGTAAGCTCATGGAAGTTACCTAGTGCTGCTCTTAAGAGCCTCCATCTCCTCAACTGTAAAATGGGGGTAACAATAGCACAAGTGCCTCATATCACAGCATAGGCTGCTGCAAGGATTACAGAGATCATGTAGGAAAAGCACTTCAGCAAGGGTGTGTCTCAGGGTAAGTGCTCAAAGCATTATGAATTGCTTTTATCATTAATTCTTCAAGTAACGTAAGGAGCCTGAAACATGAGTTATAATTTAAAGCATAACAAATGTCAAACAAACACCTGAAGAGTTCTCCAGACCACCAAATAATAGCCCATTGCCTTATAATTAAGCTGGAACATATGCACACAGAAAACCAGGGTGATGGGGAAACTCTGGGATTTGATTTAGAACTACTTCAGATTTCTTTCTTGAACAATTCTCCGAGAGTGGGTAATGAGAATAGGAAATCAGACTAAAACCAAGGAATATAAAGACATTGTAAGTCATCACTAATGAATATTTAAAAATACAGGAAGATTGGTTCTAACACAGAGATCTCACCTGTGCCCATGCTTCACCATCACTGATAGGACTGAAGTCTCTAGCTCTCCACTTCCAGCCCAACTTCCCCCTGAGGTCTAGACCCACATCCTAGCTGTGTATTGGGCATACAATTCCACTACCTTCTATAGCTGTATTAAACAGGGTATAACCAACTATAGATATTTTTCCTTCTCCTCCTCATTTACATTCCTCCTAAACGCCTGTTATTCTCAGGTGTCTAAGAAACTGTACTCATTTTCACTTCCTCCCTTTCCTTCATCTTCTCCCTTACCATGGGTTAATGAATACCGTCAATTTTATTTCTGAAAACCTCTCCCATCAACCCTTTCTTTTAACCCTCTTGCCACTTTTCTTCCCAAACCACACATGCCATCATGCTCTGGCTTATAAATCCCTTCTGACCCTCCAATGCCTGAAAGAGGAAACCCGATCTCCATATGGGACTGGATTCTACAACCACTGCTCAACTTTTATATCCTCATGTCTAACTTGTGCTGCCAGTTCCCATGAGCTCCATGCTTCAGCAACACGAAAAGACGCATGTTTCCCTAACGAGCCTGTTCATGCCGCCATGCCTTTGTGAATGATGTGCAGTGTTTTCTGGAGTGGCTGTTCCTGGGCTTCCCCACCCATCCTGCCCAGCCAGCTCCTACACACCTGCCAACCACCTACCTGGGAAACCTATTCCAGCAGCAATAAATATATTTTAAGTGTGTCTGCCCAAAACCAAATTGTGAAATCCTTGATTCTTGGTATCTCCAGAATCTATATCAGTGCCTGAACACCAGTAACACTTGTGGACAGGATCAGTAACTTGGAAACAAGAATGTTTTAGCAACATGAGTAAATATAAGATGAAGGTTCAGAAGCTTCAATTGCTTTAGTATTATTTTTAATGCATTTACTTATAAGAAATAATAGAAGGATATGTTTATTATTTCTTGTGTATGAGATTGCTTCATAAGGTATCAAAACTGTCCTCTGGACAATCCAGTCTATTTTCCATATTTCTTTCTAAAAAAAGAAGTCAGATTATGTCAAATGTTACCATCTCCCCTCTGGAAGGGAGGAAGGAAGGAAGGAAGGAAGAAATAAAGAAAGAAGGCTGGCTTCCAGTAACAGAATAAAATCAGAAATCCTTCCCTTGGCCCACAGTGCCCTGCATGATCTGCCCTCTGGCTAAATCTCCAATTGTATCTTCAGCCACTTTATTTTTCCTCCTCCATCAGTTACATTGTCCTTTTGCTATGCTACATAGAATGGACAACACATTGCTGCCTCAGGGCCTTTGCACTAGCTATTCCCTCTGCCTGGAAATATCTGCACCACACCATTCACCACTCTGCTCCAGTGTCACTTTCTCAGAGAGATCTCCCTTGACCTCCTTACTTATTTCTCTGTCATTCTCCATTCCATAATTCCTTTATTTTTCTTCATTATATATGTATTTGTGTATAATTTATTGCCTGTCTCCATCACTTGAACTAAATTTCTATGAAGTTTAAAATAATCAGGTATTTTGTCTGATTTGCTCAACACAACATCTTAACATTTGGAATACAGCCTGGCATATAGTGAGCACTCAACAAATCTTTGGTAAGTGAATGACCTACAAGCTTACTGAAGCCAAGGTAATGAGTGCCAGAAGCACTGTGAACGTTTTGAATTTTAAAATGAGGATTCCTTCTGCCATAGCAACTCCTGCTTTCCAAGCAGATTTACATGTTTGCATATGTACACCCAGGCAGGTGCCTGTACTTATACACATGAAACCAGATCCCTCCATGGAAAAAAACAACCATATGCTTTTCAGCACTGCATTAGCCCTTGTAGAACACAGCCCCCAGCCTGCTCCCAGGCACTGTGGCATCTGTCCTGGTCATGGCTAAATGCGACTCCTTTAGCGATCACGTCCCTTTTTTCTGGTTTCTGGTGCTTAAAATTACTAAACCAAATTACCAAAGATACTTGGTAGACTCTTGTTTCTCCCATGGTACAGTCACACCCTGGTGTTACGTATCTCTTGAAGGTAAAGTCAGCAAACAGATTCTAAACAGGTGGTCTTCAGACTGTGTTCCATAAATATGTGAGAAAAGCGCAAATTCCTGGGTTCCATATAGACTCAGGCCTGGGGTCTGGGAGTATATCTGTTTAGAAGCCTCTGATGTGATTCATATATGTTAAAGTTAAAGAAATTTGACCCTAACCATTTTAGCACCTTTCAAATGTGTCTCACTTGTGGAGAATACGCTAGAGGTTAGTATGTAAATTTTTTTTAATGCAGATTTTGAATGCTGATGTGTTTAGTGGTAGTGTCATGAAATCTACAACTTCCAAATGATTCAGCAAAAAGATCTCCCCTCTTTCTCTCTGTAGAGAGATAAAGCAAATGTGGCAAAATGACAGCAATTGTTGAAACGAAGTGGTTTTTCTTACACTGTACTATTCTTCCAACTTTTCTGTATGTTTGAAGATGTTCAGAATCACAAGTTGAAAAAATGCAAGCTCTGATTCACCCAAGGATTTCAATCACATGCTACAGGAAAAATATAATAAAATAAAATGAAGTCAGTTCCACAAGGTAATGGTGGCCAGATGGTCACTGGGAGGACCGAGAAAGCTTAGGGGACTTTTGATTTTTCCCTGAACTGGCTGTTAAGACAGGTTTCCCCCCCTAGGGGGCTGCTCAATATGCTCCCATGAATCATTTGTGATGCCCCAACTGAACTTCTTCCCAGCGGTCGGTCACGGAAGTAGCTCAGCTCGGGACTCCAGGCGTCAGCAAAAATGTGTAGTTTCCAAATGCACTTGACATTTTTCAAGCACAACTCAATTGCTCTCAGAATTGGCCACTTGTACCTCAGAAAGGAAAGGCAAATGAGGGGCCCCCGAAGTGCTGTCCTTGGAGTTTGCTAACACTCAGAGGGGTAGAGAAAACCAGCCCTTGATGCCTTACAAAAAATAAAAGCAGGGCTTGAGCACTTCCTTCCCTCCCCAACTGTGTGGGTGATCAGTGCTTCAGTGCTAGCACCCAGCATCCCTCCTGGCACGGGTTAGGGGCTCTGAATGGCCAAGAACTTGAGCAGTAAGGCTGAGGAAGGACAGTCCCTCTATGTCCTCAGCTCTATACCCTCAAGCCCAATGTGTTCTTAAGAGAACAGTGATCATCACTTCACCCTGAACTACCAATCTCTTTGGTAAATGTCACCACTTTTCCTCATGTGAAAACAAAACCATTTTATAAAAACCAAGAGAGAGCATACCTAACAGCCATTCTCCCATGCATTTTATGTGACAGCAAAGATGTGCATTTGAGGCAGAATCTTGGCAAACCAAGATCTTGCTTCAATTGGCTTAGAAAATTAAGGGCATACATTTTCTCTGATTAAACAACCATGGATGATTTTAAAAAGAAGTCTTACAAACAAGAAACTCATGCATAGCGGCCGTGCCAGAAGGACCCAATCTATTCAAAATACTGTGAATTCTTATTTTATTCTTATGACACAGAAGAGCTTGACTAATCTAGAGCGGGAGCTTTGAGAAGTGGTGGCTGGCCAAACTACTTGAGACTCCAACAAAAGATTTCTCTTCCTTTTTTTCTGAGTCAATCACAAGTAAACTCACTCATTAACCTCAAACCCTACCAAAGAAAGAAACAAACAAATTTGTAAAATCCCTGACGACAAAGTACCTTTTTGCAGCTTGTAACCAGTGGGATCCTAAGAGGCCGTCTCCCTATTTTTTCCTGGTTTGGCTCTATTCCCCGGGGGCAATCCCAGCAGGCCTTCGAAACAGAAATGTATTTCACACAAATAAGTGTGCCACTTCAACTCCAAAGATCAAGTTTTGGGTTTTTTTCCCTTCTTTCTTTTTCTCCCTCTCAATCTGTATCTGTTTTATCACAGTGCAGCATTCAGCTGACGACTATGAATGACTGACAGTGCTGACGACTTCTCCTTAGCTCATGAAGTCAGCTGCAGCACACGTTCTCCTTGAAACCGAGCGACAGTCTTGAATGGCCTCAACATAGCGCTGTGTGCAAAACAGCAGCTCTGGTTATCAGGGAAACCAGGTGTTGACTGTTGTTCTACTGAGAAAATTGACCTCCCTGGCAAATAAACTCGTAAGTATTCAGAGTGGTGGATGAAAATACTGATATATAGCCCATTAATCCCTAAAGGATTTTTAATACCATACATGCAGTTGCCGAAATCTGATCAAAAGCCAGAGAAAGGAAAGGGACAGAAATGCACGCAGAGTGGGGACGTGGACCAAGGGAGATCAGGTGTGCACTAGAAGATGTGAGATTTCATCACATTTTACTGGTCCTGGCCATGCCCTTTGAAGCATCAGCTTTATTATCTCTAAAAGAGTAAGTTTAATAAAGAGGCAGCCCATAAAGGGTACTGTAGCATGTAAAGTTACTGTAATTAGGTTTTCAGGAGTTAATAATAAAACATTGAGCTGGAGAGAGGTTCAAAAATCACCACACTTTCTGATATCAGTATTATGAGCCCCAGTCTGAGAAGGAATGGTGCTGGTAGAGGGGAAACTTGATGGGTGGGCTCCTGAGAGGGACAGAGAGACACGGGGTGTGGAAAGAAAGAGAAAAAGAGAGAAGAATACAGGATGAGAAGGAAAAGGCATGAGAATGAGTGAGAAAGATGATGCTGGTTACTGTATTTTTTTCTGAGTCAATCACAAGTAAACTCACTCACTAACCTCAAACCCTACCAAAGAAAGAAACAAACAAATATGTAAAATCCCTGACTTTCAAGTGCCATTTTACAGCTTGTAACCACTGGGATCCTAAGAGGCTGTCTCCCTATTTTCTGCTGGTTTGGCTCTATCCCAGGGGGCAAGAAGTGGCTCAGCCACTTCTTGAATAGCAGAATGAAGTAATTTTTTAAAAGGGTTCTGCCTTCATTTTTCTGTTTGCAAATGTAACATATACACATTATAAAAAAAAACAAGTATACATATTTTAAAAATAGGGAACAAAGTCTCTCATACTCCTGAGAGATGGATGAGCAAAGATTTGATGTGTATAGTCAGACATTTTCCCAATGTACAGTTCTTTATCATTCTTATTCTTATTAATTTAATTAGTTTTGGAACCAAAGGCTCACACAAAAAAGGCAGTATTAAGCCTTCAGATTCTGGGCTTGGACAACCAGGGTCTGGATCCTGGCTCTTACACTTACCACTGTGACACTGGGCAACTTATCCCTCCTCTTTGGGTGGCCTCACCTGTGAAGTGAGAGAATGCTAGGACCTTTATGGGCTTGGCAGGGGGACTGCTGAGCTTACTCATGTGCAATGCTTAACTTTGAGCTTGACAGTCCAGTGAATGGTCAATAAATGTAGCTATTAATTGCTTGAAGGCAGGAATCATGTCTATCATGGTTTTTACTAGATATCCTTGACCTAGCACAGTGCCCGGCTCATTTAAAATATTTGTTGAATGAATAAGCCATTCTAATTAGCACAATGACTGGAGCATTGCAGCCCCCACCCCTCCAGTAATTTTATTAAGAAGGGAGGGGATTAAGGACCTTACTCATGTGCTTGCTCTCTTCTTCCAGTTGGGAATTTGTGCTTAGGTTGAGAAGTGAACTGTTGCTTTTAAAATAAAACTTAAAAAATGTTTTTAAAAATTGCTACTTCCCAAGTTGGAAAAAGCAGCCAATAACCCAATTAGGATAATTAAAAGCCCATTTCAAATCATGATTCCCTAAGCTTAGACTCAAACCAATTTTGATTCAATGAAAAATAGGCTGTCAAGGTTTTTGATCCTTGAACCTTTTAGATCATAGGGGACCATGACTACATTTGCATATGCCATGAACAACAGGAAAATCCTCTATTTTGCCCTCTTCAAAATTTGCAGTCATACCAAAAATACTCACAGCTGGAATAATTAGCAGCTCAATTTATTGCCTTCCGTTTTTTAAATAGAAGCTTCAACTCCTGATATTTAAATAGTGTCATACTGTGATATAACATAGCATTTTTCACGGTAAAATTTCTTTTTTCCCCTCTATGAAATGATATACTGCTCTGTGTGACAGGCAAGGTCTCTGGAGGTCACTAAAGAAACCTGGTGTTTTGTGAGCAAATCCATTTCAGAGTCTTTGGGATGAGATGAGGAGTCTTTTTTTCCCCCTGGAGTTGTTAACTTGTTGACTTTTTTCAAGTTAATTGGGAAGAGTCTTGATGTAGTCGAGGAAAAAAACAAAGACTTCTGACTTTGACTTCAAACTTGACCTTGAATTCACCATACACTATAATATGGAAGTACAGAGACAGCCATTTCAAATAGACCTGCATTTGTGTTCACCGGCAGCCAGAGGTAGATGGAGAAAGAATGCTGGCCATCAGACACAATCAACGAGCAGAATGATTTCTCCCACCGCGTTTATTGCCTGCACCGCTCAGAAAGCCAGAGAATTTTCAAGCCAGAAGGAACCTTAGGGCATGTCCCTTTATCATATTCTGCTTCATGCTATTACATTTGTCCTGTGTGTTTGCCTCATCTTTCCAGTCAAATTACAAGCTTCTCAAAGGCAGGCCCCCTATGTTTTGCTTCCTGGTATCTTTCTCTGTTCATAGTAGGTGCTCATAATTGTCTGCTGAAGGAATGCAGAAATTACAGTATAGTAGACAATGTATAGGCTTTGGAGTCGAGCATATCTGGACTCAAATCTCAACTCCACTGGGAACTGCATGATTTTGGGAACGCCGATTAATCTCCCTGTGCATTGGCTGCCTCCTCTAAAAAATGGGTAAATAGCAATATCTACATCATAGAACTGTTGGAAGGACTGAAGAGATAAGACTGAAATCTGTGAGCACAGTAGCTGGCCCACAGGAGGCATTTAACACTTGTATGTACTATATTCCCCCTTGTCCTCAGAAAGAATCCAATAATCTAAAATATGAAGTCATGAAGCCAACAGTATTTACTGAGCACAGAATAGGTATCACTTGGTGCCAGGTGCTTTGCATACAATGGTGAATAAATCCTTATCCTCATTCTGAATGACTAATTGGAGAGAGACCAAATACACAAAACTCAATGCACATAAATAAGAAGATAAGCAAAATAATTACAAATTATGAGACATGCCATGAAGGAAACAAGGGACTAGGTAAAGAAAATGTGGGACTATGTTAGTATGGTCACTCCTCTCTGAGGAGATGGTCAAAAAGGGGAAGTTTGAAGATAAGAAGCAGCTAATCATGCAAGGAGTGGTCAAGAGCATCTCAGGCATAGGAAACAGCATGTGCAAAGTCCCCAAGTTGGGAAAGATCTAATATTTGAGGATGTGAAAGAACAGTGTGGCTGGGACACTATGATCTGGGGGTGAGTGGTGGGAAGAAGATGTAGGCATGATGAGAACTACATTATGCATGGTTTTGAGGGCACAGACTCTGCATTTTAGTCCAAATACAATGAATTTTAAACTATGTCTTCTCTTTGAGCAAAGGGAGACCGACTTAGGAGCATTCAATTTAAAAAATGAGTTTGGTAGGATAGGTTCATGGGGAATTCAGACCAATCCTCTGCAACGAAAAGGCTTGGCTGTATTCTTTATCCTTTGCCCTGAGGGTTTTAGTTTTTGTCCAGAATATTCTAGCCACTCCTCATTATTATACCTATTACTCTATCTATATTTAGATATAGCTAGATAGGTCAGATTTAATATGACTAAACACAATTCTTGATTTTCACTCCAGAGTGTCCTTGTCCTCCAGGCTTTGCCCATATTGGTGAAAGAAGTCTTCACCTGTCAGTTGTGTGGGTGCCAGTCCCAAGAAGTAGATTCTGAGAAGGAAATACACAGGCAGGAAGCTTATCAGATAATGCTCTGGAAACACCACCAGTGAGGGAGTGCCGGATGCAGGCTGGGCTCAGGGAGAAGCTGACCTGTGATACTGCTGTGAAGGTCCCCTGAGGGATCTCGCGGGGAGCCCTGGAGCAGACGGCCCTGCGGAGTTCCAGTTTGAGCTGAGAGAACCAGGCTGTAATAGTCTCGTATGGACGGGTTGCTGGATATGGGCCATCCTCAACTTCAGTCCAGTCTCAGAGAGGAACTTGGCTGAGATCTGCTGGCTGCCAACACTCCCAACAACTGGAAGAAATGCACGCTCTAGTCCTGGAGGATAGCATGTGGCCAGGTGCCATGCCATTTCCCACTCTAGGCTCCACCATGGTTCCCCTCCTTCCCTCAACCATCATCAGTAGATTTCCTCTCTGCCTCCAACACTTATCCATCCTCTTGTTACCACTTGCTCCTTAAGCCTGGCCTATGCATTCAGAAGCCTGTAAGCAGGGAGAGCTGTTTCCGCTTTGGCCCTTTACATCCATTCTCTGCACAAGAACCAGTCATCATCTATAAACACAAATCAATCATAATAGTCTGCTGCCTAAAATTGTCCAATTCCTTTATACTCAGAAGTAATCCAGCTCCTTACTGAGGCCTACAAGGCACCTGTTTATGGGCCGTCTCATTTCTTCCTCACTTCTACACACTATTTCTGAGGCATCCACCATACTTTTTGCTGTCCCTCAGAGATGCCCAGCTTCTCTTCATCACAGGGTGTTCACACTGTGTTTCCCTCAGTCTGGAAAGTGTAAGATAAATTCTAGCTGAAATAAGCAGGCAAAGAGAGGCAACAAAGGGCCAGGTAATTTATTTGAATACCCCGGGTGAGGTTCCGTGGCTTTCTTGTCACAGGCCAGGGAAGTCACACCTGGTTGGGGAGGTGGGGGGCTTATAAGGGATTAGGAGGGGGAGGAGTGGGCAAGCTATCCTAGGGGGTGTGGAGAGGTATGATTGGCTAAAGGTGACATAATAGACAACTAGAAACTTATTTTCCTTCCAAGAGGGAGGAGGCTGACATCCGGGTCTTAGTTGGCACATCAGGATGGAATTCAGGGAGAGCTGTCCCCTTTCCATATACGGCACGGACCTTGGGGTCTGGTCTGTTCTCCCCCTATGGCATCTCTCTGTTCTGTTTGCATGTCCTTGTTTTTCCTTCCTCCAGCCTAACAGAAAGTTCTCAGCTTAGACCTTTGCACAGCTCCTCCTTCTCTGGCCTTTCAAGTCTCCTCTTGAAGCTCACTTTCTCAGAAAGGCCTCCTTGACCAGTTCTCCTCACCTCATCATTTTGTTATCCTACTTTACCCCGAGATTGTAGCCTAGCACCACCCACCTCTGATGACTGGCTTTTGTGGGAGGAGGGCTGCTGGTGGTGATATAAAACCCTGTCCTCCTACCCACTCAACACATATCCCTCTGATGAATGATCTCATTCATTTCCTTGCTTGACGTCTGCTTCCCCAACGGCATGTACTTTCCTTGAGGGCCCTGGATTTAGCCTTGCTTACCATGCTGTCCTCAGCCCTGAGAAGAGCAGCCAGCACATGTTTGGTGTTTGATCAATTTTTAGTTGATTAGTAAAAGCAATAACCAATCTACATCTTGAAAAATTTATTTTATACTGCCTTTAGGAAGTGATGAATTTAAAATGTTTTCTATCTGCTCTCAGAGGTGATATTTCTGTTTATCCTCGAGTGGCCTCTTTAAGGGATGTCTTCAACTACAGTTTTCAAGATTTTGGTAAAGAAGACCATTCTCATTATACCCACATAGGGTTATTTTAAATCCTTTCAGAAACTTGTGTCTTTCTATTCTGAGGAAGAAGCATGTTTCCTAAGAGACTACTCATTTTCTTGATCTTTAAAGTTGGAATTCTCCTCAGTTTTTCTGCCATTCTTGAGGTATGTTGGCTGTAATCACAGGGATTATTTCCTCTGATAATGTCTGGAAAATAGTGAGAATGCATTTTTGCTTAATTTCTAAAATTCTACTTAGTGATGCTGTGCATTTTGCAGCCCTCCCCTCCTCTCTTCTCACAGCAATCCAATGGGCGTATATGGTCAGGCGTTAGTTTACACTGATCTCAGGGCCAATTTCTGGTTTGTAACTAGGAGCTCAGAGATTATCTTCCTACACATCTGGAAGGAGTTTTGGTAAGGGTACTTGCTCCTTATCTGTCACTTCTCTGCCCACCTACAGAATAGCTTACTTTCATAGGTTTGGTATCACTGCCAACACGAAGATTTCACAGTACATTTTCTCTTCCAAATCACTTTTAAAAGAATGTGATGAGAATGGTTTCATCCTGGTAAAACCTCTTGTTTACCCTCTTCCACCTAGAGGAGAGCCCATTTATCTTTCTTTTTTTCCCCCCACCTCTGTAACAAAGGAGACCTACCTGACACATCTTCTTTATTTCCTTATCTTTAGTGTTTCAGCGACTCAGGGAATCCTGAAGAGTTGCATTTGCCACGATGCTGAGTAGGGATCATGTTGCCTCTCTTCCAGATGTTCACCTACTACACACTTTGGTTCATTTACCAGTATTAGTCAAATCACTTGTGCTGGTGCTTTATGCAGTGCCTTTAAGCTCAACCACTGCAAAGCGTGTTTTGGGACTAGACGTTTCTTCCAAATACAGGAAGGAGCAAGAGATGGGTTCTCCAGCCTAACTACCTTGTTGCCTCTCCCTTGACTAGACTTTCCATACCAAGTGGAACATACCAATCCTCTGTTCTCCTTTAATTAATCAATTTTTTCTATTGAGGTAAAATTCATATAACATAAAACTAGCAACTTCAAAGTATACAATTCAGTGCCATCTAGTTCATTCACAATGTCATACAGCCACCACCTCTATTTTGCCCCTCCCCAAAATTTTCATCAGCCCGAAAGAAAACTTTGTACCTATTAGGTAGCAACTCCCATTTTCCCGTTCTCCTACTCCCAGCTCCGGGAATCCACTAATCTGATTTCAGTCCCTATGGATTTTCCTACTCTGGATATTTGATATATAGAGAATCATATACTACGTGGCCTTCCGTGCTTGGCTTTTTTCACAAGTTCATCTCCATTGTAGCATTTATCAGTACTTCATTTCTTTTTATGGCTGATATTATTCCACTTCATATATGCATACACAGATACACCACACACATACATGCACACACACACACACACACACACACACACATACGTTCTGTTGATCCATTCACCCAGCTGATGGACATTTAGGTTGTTTCTACTGTTCGATTGTTGTGAATAGTGCCACTCTAGAAGTTTGTGTACGTGTATTTGTTTGAGCACCTGCTTCTAATTCTTTTGGGGATATACTTCGGAGAGGAACTGCTGGGACATGATAATCCTATGTCAGACTTTTTGAGGAACCTTTGAATGTTTCTAAATGTAGAAAAAGTTGATCAACACTGAACTCCTCAGCAAGGTCAAGTCCTGGTTGGCTCTAAGCATTTTTTTCCAGTCTCTTTGCATCCTACCCATGTCATGAGCTTGTTTTCAGAAACTTAAGTTACAAGAACAAGCAGCCTCACCAAAGTCCTAGGTAGTAGTCACAGAACGAGTAGTAACACCTCATGTCTTTAAAAAAATTTTTTTATTAAGGTATGATTGATATACACTCTTATGAAGGTTTCACATGAAAAAACAATGTGATTACTATATTTACCCATATTATCAAGTCCCCACCCTTACCCCAATGCAGTCACTGTTCATCAGTGCAGCAAGTTGACAGAGATCCGCTATGTCCCTTCTCTGTGATACACTGTTCTCCCCGTGATCTCCCACACCATGTGTATTAAACATAATACCCCTCAGTCCCCTTCTCTCTCCCTCCCCACCCACCCTCCCCCACCTCCCCTTTGGTAACCACTAATTCATTCTTGGAGTCTCTGAGTCTGCTGCCATTTTGTTCCTTCAGTTTTGCTTCATTGTTATACTCCACAAATGAGGGAAATCATTTGGCATTTGTCTTTCTCTGCCTGGCTTATTTCACTGAGCATAATGTCCTCCAGCTCCATCCATGTTGTTGCAAATGGTAGGATTTGTTTCTTATAGCTGAATAGTATTCCATTGTGTATATGTACCACATCTTTTTTATCCATTCATCTACTGATGGACACTTAGGTTGCTTCCATATCTTGGCTATTTTAAAAAGTGCTGCTATGAACATAGGGGTGCATATGTCTTTTTGGATTTGAGGAGTTGTATTCTTTGGGTATATTCCAAGAAGTGGGATTCTGGAGTCAAATGGTATTTCTATTTTTAGTTTTTTGAGGAACCTCCATATTGCTTTCCACAATGGTTGAACTAGCTTACATTCCCACCAGCAGTGTAGGAGGGTTCCCCTTTCTCTGCATCCTCGCCAACATTTGTTGTTCTTAGTCTTTTCGATGCTGGCCATCCTTACTGGTGTGAGGTGATATCTCATTGTGGTTTTAATTTGCATATCCCCGATGATTAGTGATGTGGAGAACCTTTTCATGTGTCTGTTGGCCATCTGAATTTTTTTCTTTGGAGAACCGTCTCTTCATATCCTCTGCCCATTTGTTAATCGGGTTATTTGCTTTTTGGGTGTTGAGAGCACCTCATATCTTAAGAAATAATTTTTTTTGTAGTCAGCAGGCTCTGATTTCAGGAAAGAAGTTTTAGAAGAGCCTACTAGGGTTTATATTTTAGGAAAGCTATGTATCCATGACATTTTAATTAAAAAGTACTGTATTATAAAAAACAGCACTTACTCACCAGGCACAAATATTGCAGAACCTGGTGAATAAGTCTGGGCATGGATGAATTTCTGAAGTTTAGGTTCTGAGAGAAAAATTATGTTTTATCTTAGTAGGCACATTCACAAAGTTCTCCTCTAGCAAGGGTTTGAAGAAATTGTGGGCTTCCTAGTTCTGCCATGAGATCAGAGAGGGTCTGTAATATAAGATCTCAAAGTGTGTTCTTTGGATCACCAAGTGCAATTGTGCACTAGGAGCTGTAGGTGAAGAAAGCGAGTTGTTTTCAGAAACTTAAATTAAAAGAACAAGCAGTCTTGCTTACTCCACTATGGGGACAATACTGGGGTAAACAAAATTAAGGAGATTACAAAATATTTTTGTAAGGCTTTAATATCCGAATCCTAAATACCCCATATTCTCTATACAATATTTCTCATTCTGCTTACTGGACCATGTAAGTTTTATAGCCACCCACCTTCCCAGTCTTCAAGATAGTGTTCCATGGGGTACACCTTTGAAAAATGAAGGTCTAATTCATTTCCCTCCCTTCTGAATGAGTATACCCTAAGGCCCAGCAAGAAATGAAAAACAAACAAACAAAAACCCAATAATGGTTATTTCTTAGATTGTTGTAGGTTCTCAAGACCTGTGTACTAGGTGGAAGGACGGAGGAAGGAAAGAAGAGAGAGAGGGAGAAAGGGGTGAGAGAAAGAAAAGAAGAAGGACATCACATTATGCTATACAAATAAAAAGATAGATTGAGTATTTTATGGCATTTTCTTAAGGCCTGGAAAGGAAAGCAAAGCCGATCTATCTGAATTCTTGCGTAGCTAACAATTCTTAAGTCATCAGAGGCTCCTAGATGCAGGGACTAGCAGAGGAGAAAGAAAACAAAAGAAAAAGCAAGCTGCTGCTCATTTTTGTACAGCATAGATTTGCTGCTTCTACATCAACAGTATGTAGGGATCTAGCCCTTAAGTTTGGGACTCTGTTGCTTTTTTTTAAACACTCCAATACAGGACGGCTATCACTAATATAATCTGTTTTCCCATTTGAGTTTAACATCAGACTCTTTAAGTCCTGTGCAAATACGAGAAGACCTATTAGTGTATCTTCCTATATTTCTTTGTATGTATAGCAGCCATAGGTACAATGTCTTCTTATTTATCACTCTTCATGAGATGATATAAGAATTCTTCAGGGATATTGATTAAGCTTTATAGCAACCCCTGTGACATGTCTGCCTGCCTACATATATCTGTTGGACACTCAGACATTAACGCTTTGCAGAAGTGTGCCATTTAAGGGCATCTGTAGGCCAGCCACATGCCCACTGACAATACACAGAACAGATCCATGCATTTCAGTTATCAAAAAGACGCCATTAAAAAAGGCAACCATCATTTAGTATCAACATGTAAATATCACCCTTGCGCTTCATATGCTTTCAAGCAGATCCTGCAGTGTCCCTGTCACAAAAATCAAGTCCCAGGGAAGCAGGCTCTGAAAGCTGGGCTCCCTTGAAAGGCTCCTGGTTTCTAAAATGCTGGGTTTCCTAGGGCCCCAGGCAAGGCTTTTTAAAAATGCAAGTGTCAAGGAAAACTGTCATGCATGTTTGCCTTAAGTACCCGAAAAGCTTGTCACTGCCATCTTGGAAGTCTTGACGAAGACGCGGTTGGACGCGCCGAGGCACGGTGAATTGAGAGCTGCCTGACAGGGAGGTGGCGTGTTAGACTAAAAGGCAGGTGCCCGCCTGCAGGCATTTTCTTTACAAGAGGCAGAATGAACAAAACCCTTAGAAGAGTCTGGTGTGGGGACGCTGCCTTTGCAGACATCTCAGAGGCTTGGACTTGAACTGGGTCCCTTCTGGCTCAGGGGTCTTGCTTGACAAGAGGTTAAATGACTACATGAGAACAAAGCAAGGTCTGCATTTCTGTGGGGGCAATGGGAGTTAGGGGAACAGTGGATGGAGAGGGCAGGGGTCAGGGGGAAGGACGAAGGTCAGGGTCAGGCTGGGACAGCGCCTGCTCCTTCTAGGAGGCTGGACGGGGCTGTGGTTGATGTGCAAACTGTTGGCAGCGTGTGGGGTTCAGAGCCTGGTTCCCCCACCTATAACCTGTGCAGCCTTGGGCAAATGACTTGTTGAATCTGTTTCCTTGTATGGAAAATGGTGAAAATGACTGAAAATACTTCATAGGGATCCTGTGTGGATTAAATGAGGGGCACAGCACGTACTTGACATTGAGGAGCCCTTCAATAAATGTTGGTTTTTATCATTCTGGGGATAACTATGAATGAGTCTCATGGACGGCCTACTTAAAGTATATATGGCTTTCCTTTTAGTCAGCACCCCCCACCCCATCCTTTGGTTCACTGCAGTGAGCTAACTTCTAGTTCTTGTCTTTCTGTTATGTCAAGGTCTCTGCTCCTCCTCAGTGCAAATGTGCGTATAACACACCTCTGCATGAATCCCTTTGTAGGCCCCCATTATCACACAGGACAAACCACAGGGTGCAGGCTGGCCTGAAAAGTGTCCCTGAATGCGCCACGAGACCTCTCTAGCATTGTACCCCTGAGTCCCAGCACAGCTGTGCCACGATGCTCACAAACTCTTGCTATACTGGCCTTTTCTTATTCTCCTGCCTTTGCCTAGAATGCTCTTTTGATGGGGTAACTCTTACTTTTCCATCAAAATGGGACTCAGACACTGTTCCTACTAGCTCAGCTTCCCTGACTGGGTGGCTGTGGGTGGCCCCCACTAACTGGTATTCCCATATAGTCCCATGAGCTTTCGTCCATTTTATAACATTCTGTAGTAACATAAATTATCTGCTCAGCTATGCGCACACTGGACTATAATTTCCAGAGCACAAGGACCATGCCTTGTTCATCCTTTCCTCTCAGCGCCTTGCGCAGTGCTCAGTCCCCAACAGCACCTCCATAAATGCTGGCTGAATCAAGCTCAAGTCCTGTGAACACAGCTGGTAATGGGATTACTAACAGGAGGTGGGAAATACAAAAATCCTTATTTAGCATAAAATTGGAGTTTCAGATAAAGAAACTATATAAGTTTGGCCTGGGGGCCTCTTATTGACAGAAGCCTCACATACTCATTTCACAAAAGAGACTGTCTTCCTTGCTGGATTTTCAAGCCCTTGAATGTACTGCTGCCCTGTAATAGTTAGAACAATACTACTGCCATACTAGGCATTTCTCTTGGGGACTCAGAAACTTGACTAAGTCATCTTAGACATTCTTATAATATCCCCGTTAGGTAGATGGTGGCAAGGTAGACAGGGAGAAGAGGCAAATTTACACACTGCTGAACTGTAAATGAGAAAACAAAAGGCAGGAAGGTAAGGTGTTGGGAATCACGTAGGCCACACTGCAGCAGTTTGGGAATAAAGGGAAAGGGCCCTACAGCTAGAACCAAAGGAAGCGAGTGAGTCAGATTTTTCCCACAGCTATACCTCTTTCTCATATTGCATCTGGCATGTAAGAAGGAGAGTGGATTTGCAGCATGTTCAAATATTATTTAGTATGTTATTCTTTGAAAAAGAAAATCCTTTCAATTCTACGCTTAAAATCTAATACCATAAACTCCAGGGCTCTTATTTTAAACCCATAAAAGTAATTCAGGACATTAAGAAGTAGGAATAAAGAGATATTATTACATTCCAATTGAGATGGACATGATTTGGCACAACCTATCAAAATTAAAAATGCATATTATACATACCCTTTGATCTAGAAATTTTATGTCCAGGAATTTAACTTTTGAATACAATCCTGAAAGTATGCAAAGAAAGGTATATACACTAGACTTTTCATTAGTTTTGTTTGTAATAGCAAAAACCTGAAAGCAATCTAAATGTCCATCAAAAAGAGATTGGTTAAATACATCATGGCATTATGGAATATTACACAGTCTTTTAAAAAGAATGAGGTATGCACACTCCAACAAACAAAAAGCAAATAAGCCAATTAAAAAATGGGCAGAGGAAGTGAATAGACACTTCTCCAAAGAAGAAATTCAGATGGCCAACAGGCACATGAAAAGATGCTCCACATTACTCATCATCAGAGAAATGCAAATTAAAACCACAATGAGATATCACTTCACACCAGTTAGGATGGCCAACATCCAAAAGACAAACAACAACAAATGTTGGTGAGGATGAGAATAAAGGGAAACCCTCCTACACTGCTGGTGGGAATGTAAATTTGTTCAACCATTGTGGAAAGCAGTATGGAGGTTCTTCAAAAAGCTCAACATAGAAATACCATTTGACCCAGGAATTCCACTTTTAGGAATTTACCCTAAGAATGCAGCAGCCCAGTTTGAAAGAGACATATGCACCCCTATGTTTATCACAGCACTGTTTACAATAGCCAAGAAATGGAAACAACCTAAGTGTCCATCAGTAGATGAATGGATAAAAAAGATGTGGTATATATACACAATGGAATATTATTCAGCCATAAGAAGAAAACAAATCCTACCATTTGCAACAACATGGATGGAGTTAGAGGTTATTATGTTCAGTGAAATAAGCCAGGCAGAGAAAGACAAGTATCAAATAATTTCACTCATCTGTGGAGTATAAGAACAAAGCAAAAACTGAAGGAACAAAACTGCAGCAGAATCACAGAACCCAAGAATGGACTAACAGTTATCAAAGGGAAAGGGACTGGGGAGGATGGGTGGGAAGAGAGGGATAAGGGGGAAAAAGGGGCATTATGATTAGCATACATAATGTAGCAGGGGGTGGGGATACGGGGAAGGCAGTATAACACAGAGAAGACAAGTAGTGATGTCTTCTTATTATGCTGATGGACAGTGACTGTAATGGGGTATGTGGTGGGGACTTGATAATAGAGGGAGTCTAGTAACCATAATATTGCTCATGTAACTGTGCATTAATAATAACAAAAAAAAAAAAGAATGAGGATGTCTACATGAAATTACCTGAAACAATTTCCACACTATCTCAGTAAGTTAAAAAAGGAAGAAAGTTGCCAAATGGTATAATATGATCCCATTCATACTGAACTTTAAAAAGCACATTCAGACATCCAAAAATATTTCTGGAGGCCTAAAATAATAAACCTTCAAGTGAGATTGCCTTGAAGATAGGAATGGAGGGGCAGGGAATATTACTTTCCACTTCCTGTCTTTCTAATTATTGACCACTTTTTAACCAAGAGAACATACACATTTTGTAATAAAATAACTGGATAAAGATGAAATCGGTTGCAATATGTGCTGTAATTCTTTGCCAAATACTGTCCATTCTTGACCATTCCTTTGCAGAAGGAAATGGAGATAAAGATTCTGTGCAGGATGAACAGGCAATCACGTCCCCTCGTCATGCAGGAAATAGGCATGGTGAGGAGAGCTCTAGCCAGAGGCTGGCTTGCAGCCCCTGGTCATTCAGAGTCATATGGACCTCCTCTCCTCATCTCTGCAGTAGACTTTGGACTACAGTAGGTGATTTTAGCATGAGTTGCAGTTTGAAAAATCTACCTCTGCAGCCACATGATTCCCCCTCACTCACATGATCAGGCCAACCTAGATCACGTGGACTCGGATTCCTTCCCCCACTCTGCCTGCTGATGTAGGGGTCAGAGTCAACGACCAGCTTCCCAAAGATAGCACGTACTTACTTCCGTAGCCTCATCACTAGGTCCTTTCTTCTCTTTCTCCCTTTCTCTTCCTCTCCCTTTCTCCCTCTCTGCCTAAAATAGCCATCTGGCTTTAGCTCTGTAGCAAATTGTCACTTGTTTTTTCCCTAACAGAATGGGATTGTGAATTTGAAGATACATATTACAGGCAGGACATGAGGAGGCCCCCATCTTAATACTACTTATATATTTCAAGACCAGGCCAACAGTGACGATAACTCAGAAAACAAAGTATACTCAGGCACATGCTCAGTATGTCCTTCCTACCCTGTCTCACACCCACCCCAGTGCCACACACATCATATTGAAATCTAAGTGGACTTAAAGTATGCCACCTTTCCCCCTACTACACTGAGCCTTATCGCTTCTAGATACCAGATTAAGTCACAGGAGTATAAGTAGTGATGGACATATTTATTGACATTAGGGCACAATGCATTTTAGGACAAACCTTTCTCTAATTTAATGCAGAACTACTCCACTGTTACCTATGTTTTGCTCCATTATGGAGCTGACTGACCTCTGCAAAAAAGTCCTACCTTAGATTTTCACAACAGGGTAAAAAGCATTGCTGAGAATAGGAGCTTGGAGCATGGAGGTAAGTTTTATCACTCTTGGTTTTATTAAAAAAGCGAAAACAAAAATTCTCCAACTAAGTAATCCAAGTTTAGAAAGGTAAAACTGCTTCTCCAGCCATTTTCAGGAGATGGGAAATGCATCGAGTTGTTTTGAGTTAACTTGCTCTTCATGAGCCCTCATAAAGAGCACTGGTTAGTAAGACAATAAATGAGCATGTTTTAATTAGAAAATGTGGAATCCAAGCACTTTTGCAGGAAAGAAGATGATAGCTTAGAAAAGACATCAGGAGACTAATAAAAGTTAAAATGCATTAAGTGGCCAAGTGAACTCAAAGGTAAAGTCGTGGGATGTTTGAGAAGTGAACCAGAGAGGACGATGAATAGAAGGGGATGGGAATTATTCTGTGGAAATTACTCTTTCTACTTCACATTGGACTCAGCTGTAAACCCTCTTGTGTGCCCAGGCAAGTGAGATAACTCCACACACTGAAGTTCCACCACCCCCTCCCTGGCCAGGACTGTGTGTCCCCAGAGGAGAAAATCATTCTAATCAGGCAATAAAAGAAGCCAGCTGGCCTGGGGCAAAACTAGCACTGAATTTGACCTGGGTTGGGTTTTGTTTTTTTGCCTGCCAGGCTTCCATTTTATGGCCTCTTGATAGGGCAGTATTTGGTTGTGGCCAGGCCCTTCTTCTTGCTACCAGGCTTTATGTGGGCCCAGGATCCAGATCTAGCCAATCAACAGGCTTCTCTAGGCCTCAGGGATTGCATCCAAGTGGGCATGTGACCCTCTTTGGATTCAGTGAAACTCATACAGGGGAGTGTTGTTGAAATATCAGGAAGAAGAAATGCTTTTTCTATTTGGTTTCTAAGTTATGAACCTATAATTGCCACAAAGATCTCATAAGAGGAGGCCTGCTTAAGAATGGGGCAGGAAATAGTGGACAGCAAAGAAAAGCTGAGAGACAGCCTCCTAATGCCTGAGTTTAGGTCCCTAACTTCAGTTCCGACAGAATCTTAATTCTGTCCAGACCCTTCACCTTCCCAAATGTCATCTCCTTGACAGGCTGAAAGGGGACGATAACATCTATCCCACAGGGCATCACATCAGATGACATAATGTGAAGTGCCCAATACAACATTTGGCACAAAGCAGGCATTTACAAGACCATGATGTTAACAACAAAACCAAATAGAATGTTCATTCATTACCAGGAAGTGAAAAGATTTTCAGTAGGGCCAGTTTTTCCTCACAAAGATTCTGAGGCTTAGAAGCTGGAAAAGATGGTCTTTGCAGTCTTCTGCCTTTGGCATGGCCCTGTGGGACACTAACCGACCAAGACAGAAGAGCCCTAAGCTGAGTATGATACCCACAAGCCCCACGTGTAGCATTGACCCATTCCCAGAGGGCTCTCACATTTATTCTCTCATTTTACTGAATTGATCGGGAAGCGGGGGATGCATTTCCCCCAGGTCCTACCAAACACCTCAGTGGACCTAATATCACCCTATGCCTTCTTACCCATGTTCCCAAGTACAGTAAAGAGGATCTGGGTGGATAAAAGATTAAAGAGCCACTATGATCAAACTTGGCATTTTAAATTCTTGTTTAAGCACATACCCATGAAGTAGAGCAACATTTTCCACCTTCTCAGTGCAGGGTTTTTAATCCATTCGCTCAAATCATTAAAAAAAAATGAGCTTTTAATCATCATATCATTGGTGTGCAACATCTATATGGGAGGACTAACTGTTGAGAAATGGACTTTTGGAGGCTGAGACCCAGGTGAAGCTTTAACAGATTGCAATACAATCTCAGTATGATTTAACAAATGAAAAAGATGTGTTGTTCATTCTCTTTTGAAATATTAAGGTATACATAATCAACATACTGATGACAGACATTGGGAGCTCTTGCTGATTCCCTAACACTTAGATTCTGAGTATGAAATGATTCTATAAAGGATTTAAAAATATGCAAGTTTGAGGGTGATGTTTTGTGGTATTATCATGACCTCTAAAAACAAGTATTTCCAAACAAGACTCATGAGATAGTCCAAATTTGTCTGGTAGGTTTTGGAGGGGAAAAAAACAAAAAAAAAGGTTTCTTAAACACTCCCCTATAATCTAAAGGATGCAGCCCCAGTTGAGTGAAATGTCTGAGTACCTTGTGGCAGATTGCAATTCTGGGGACACAGGATCCCCACTCATAAAGGCAGGCAAAGCAAAAAGTTAATAAATCAAAGGAATCTTCAGAAAAGTTACAGAGCCTGCGTCCCTTGCCTGGGAGAGCTGTGAACACCTTTCTTCGGCTGGCTTCTGTGAAAAGAAAAGGATTATTGGGGAACTAGAATTAGAAAAGGCCGGTGCTTCATCAAGTCTCTCCTGTCCTAGCCAGATAAAATATCCTCTGGGATGGCTTCAGGAAATGCCCCAAGGGAATGACAGTTGATATTAGCTGAATGGGTGAAACAGCACAGAGACAGAGATGGAAATACCTGGCTTTTGTCAACTGTGAACTGAACTCAAGAGTCCAACATTTGCCGACTCAGGGCAGAGTCTTGCATTTACAAGACATGACCACGAGGTGGCCTCAATCCATAATTGGGTCCCCATGGTCCAGGCTGCGGAGGGACAGCTTTTTAAAAAGTTCTTTCCCCCTAGAGACTTAGCTGTGGTAACTTAAAAGTAAGAAGTTCAAGTCCCAAAAGCTTTAATAAACACAACAGGGCCTTAATTTTACAGCGAGAGCCAAATTATAAAAAGACAGCCTCTACTTGGATACCTCCACATTCAAGGATGCTCCCAAGTTTGCAAACCATACCAAGAGCAGGCTGGAGTGGTCTTAAATAAGATGTAATGCTTGTTTCTTTCTTAATGCACCTTGTAATTTGCACGCGTGCCACACGTTTATTTATTTTCTTATTAATGGGTTTGAGTGTGTTTAACACCACAAGCCATAAATTGCAGAGCAGTGGATTAGCCCTGGTTTCTCTTTATTTTACTGCCAATTGTCAGAAAGTGATGTAGAGTACAGGGTGCCCCTCCTAACTGGCTTTTTCTCTACCACCCACCCCTTGCCTCTATCCACCAACCAACCCCTTGTCTCCATCTGCCAAAAGAAAAAAAAAAAAAGACACAGCCTCGTTGCTCACTGGAGAGCTTGCCTATTGAGCAGCTCAGTTATTGAGATTAATAAGCTGCCAGTTTCCAAGGAGGACTAAGAAAACTACAAAATTAAAGTGCACTGCAACGTGAAATGCTTCTGGTGGCCAGGCAGGATCATGGTGTCAAAAAGGCAAGGCAAAGCTATAAACTAAGGCTGAGCTTGAAAGGCTAACCTAAAGGTCTCATTAATTTCCATGTTGCATCTGATGAGAATTTAGAGGGGGCATAATGTTTTGCAATATGGAGAAATCAAGCTGCCTATTGATTTGAAAAGTGCTTGAATGCATTCGGTTCACTCAGAATGAATTCTAGTTTTAAACCTCACTTGGAAACATTAAAAAAAAAAAACAAAAGCAAACAGGTTACCTTGGTTTAATATTCTCAAGATGAAGTTTGTCAGTGATTCTGTCAGAAAACTCATCCTCAGGTAGAAAAATCAATCTGGGAACAAGTTTGGAATAGTCTTTAGGCTCAGCATGGTGAGGATGTTTCAACAATCTCGTTTCTTCTCTGTGAAAACCTCATTTACTAAAGGTCTTGTGTCTAGATTCCCAAATATGCACTACCAATAAGGCATCCAGATTAGGTTAAGATTACTTCATCTTGAAGACAAAAAGTGTGTTTTCTGAAATTCTCGCACCAAAATTAGATTCCTTGGATGCCACTCATAGAGCCCAAATGCTCAATTCTTTCTCAGAGCACTTTCCACGACTTCCTGCTAACAGGAACAAAGAGGACACTCAAAACAGGACCGAATGGTCAGCCCCTGTAGCCCTAGTTGTTTGGCTTTCCCCTACCAATCTGGAACAGCCTTGCTTGGGAGACAAAAATTCCATGAACCACCAAGCTGAGAAAGTAGTGAGCTTGTTTCTGCCATGTCAGTTTGCTCTGACATTTTATAATATGCAGAGCATTAGACTTCTGTTCATCAGCTCACACATACCCTACGCTGCCGCTGTCATGGAGCAGCGAGGCTTCGGGTGTACCGTCCAGGTTTGCCACCAATCCTGCAGAGCTTCAGAGACGGTCCCTTACCTCTTGCCTGCCTTGTGACTGCCAATGACTAAGTCTATGCCCAGGAATAGGCTGGGTTCCATCTCGCAGATCATTTCTTGCTTTATGTCATTTATAATGCATTGACTTCACCATGTCCATGGCCTGGGCAGATTAACTTGCTGTTTGCCTTTAGGGTAAGCATAGTTTCGTTTTGTTTTTCTAGTCCCAAAGGCACTACCATATCGTAATTAAGGACATGGCATTTGGGATGAGACAAACCCAGGTTCAAGTTCCAGCTCTGCCACTTACTTACGTGGAGATGTGCCAGTAATCTTCCCAAACCTCAGTTTCCTTTTATTTAAAATAGGGATAGCAACATATACCTAACAAAATTGTTAAAGGGATTCAATGGCATCAGCTATGTAAAACTAAGTGCCAATCAGAATTTATTTGATTAAGACAGACTGGTATTTGCAGGCCTATATGATCACGTAGAATAACTGCTAAATTCAACAAAATTTCTGGAGTGATACTTTTTAAAGAGAAAAATCAACTCTGGACAGCATCAGATACACTAAATATTCTATTCTTTATATTACACTTGATCTTAGCCAAAAGGCTGAGAAGCGATATTATCCTATTCTTTGTAAATGGATGAAGTTCTGTGTTGCATGTATTATTTCAGATTCAAAATAAGTCTTCCCAGTAGCAGCTACAATTATTCTCTTGTTGCATGACCACGAGGTGGCCTCAGTCCATAATTGGGTCCTCATGGTCAAACATGTCTAAAACTGAACTTTTGTCCTCTGCCACAAAACCTGTTCCTTCTTCAGGAAATGACATCACTATCCATCCAGCCTCCTAAGTTAAAAAATAGGTCACTGTACTCATGATTCTCTAATCCATATCTCTGCATTCTAGCAGTTATTAATTCCTACTGATTCTACTTTTAAAATATACCTCGTATCTACAAAATGTTCATCCTACCAGACTGGGTAGGAGAAAGCCAGATGGTACTGAAGCTACAGGAACCCTAAAGGGAAGCCATACCATCTTTCATCTGAACCATTACAATATTCTCCAAACTGGACCTTTAGTCTTGCTATACCTTCACCTTACCTCTACCTGCAATCCCAGTCTATTTACCATGTGGCAGTTATTCATAAGTAAAAACAAATCAAAAACAATATATGTTATTATTTTATTCTCCAGTTTAAAATGCTTCACTGACTTTCATTGTTCTTGGGGGAAAGTCTAAAACCTTCAGTCCAGCCCAAAACCTTGCATCATCCTGCCCTCACCTGCCCTTCTAGCTTGTTCTCTCCTCCTGGCATCTTAGTGCTTGTACCTGCCAGCAGGTCATTGTTTTTACTACCTAGAACATTCTTTAAGTGTAATTTTAACACCTACTCATCCTTACAGCTCAGCATAAATGTCAATTTCTTATGAGTCTGGCTTCCCTATACCTCACAGGACATGTACTACAATTTATCATTGTAGGGGCATGTATCTAATCATTTGTTCATGTTCTGTCTATATCCAGCCTGGAATCTTCCTTAGGGCAAAGACTTTGTTTTCCTTCTTCATGGATGAATCCTCAGGGTCTGGCACATGGTAGGTTCTTACAGATATTTCTTGGATGAATAGTGGATGACCATCTTAAAAAACAACTTGCAAACTTGTTTGGAGCTTGAGGATCTTCATGGTTAAAATTAGGGCTTCTGCAATTGAGGATCTGATGGAAAGTTTAAATCTATTTTTATTTATCTTTTTTCTGTTCACCCTGTGTCAAAATTTATAAAGATAAAACAGGTATTACTAGAAAAAAAAATAGAGCTTCTGGTATTTCAGGGCAAATGTAAACTCAGAAGGAATTTTTTTGTCCTGCTTAGGGATTCTCTTCAGTGACTTGTTGCTGAGATAGAGTCAGAGAGAGGAGCTTCCTTCAGCAAAATGAGTAAAGGAAGGAAAGTCAGGTTCTATCATGAAGCTACTTTCTACTGTTTTAGACAAGAGAAGCTGACTTCAGAAACTCCCAAAGAAGCAGTTGGCCAGGAACAATCCTGGCCTTTTTGATCTCAGGAGAGGAAAGACTAGAAAGGTGGTATCAACCAAGAATTGTACAAGGACTTTGTTCTAAGACCTTCTGTGAGTAGGCTGAGAGGAAGATGGTGGGCAGTGATTTTGTTATACCCTACGTTAGAAAAAGACAGTAGAGACTGCTTGCAATTAGTTCCTCTACGCTGTGTTGGTTTTTTCTTAGAATATATTATGGTTTATACATGAACTGACTGCTTTTGGTAGTAGAAACTTATGTGCACTGTTCCTTTTATGATTAACATTGATGTAGAACTTTCATAAGCTCTTTTATGTTAAATTCCAAATTTGTACAGTCCTATTTTCTGGCTAGGCCTCCTTAATCAACACCTCTTATTCTCCTTGTCATAGAAAAAATGGAAAAGCACAGTCCAGAGAAGAAGTAGCATGCCTTATGAAGACTGACAGGGTCGTCAAAAAGCAATGCGGTGACGCAAGGGCTTGTTCCTCACTGGTCTAAAGAAACACTGGACTCGGCTTCGACTCTCTGGGGGTGGTGGAATGTCTGCTCATTACCTCCCAGAGTGAGGAAACTCTTCTATCACATCCAGAAGTCTGTATTATGGAGAGTGGATGTGGCGTTTGTAAATTTCCTCTGCATTTTTTAAATTGATGACTACATCGTGATCAGCCTCCAGAATTTCTTGCATTCAATGCTTCTCTCTCCTGGATGTGGTTAATCAACCCGTATTTGGTATGAAAAATAGGAATGAGAATCCTATTATGGCATCATGCCCATACCTATACTTTCTCTTATGCCTAAGAAAATGACACTATTAAACTCACAATGTTTCAGCATTTAAACGAGTGAATTCAGTTCTGCAGTTTCCAAGACTATATGACAAATCAATGGGGAATGGGAACAAATAACATACTATCATCTTTGACTTTCTTCCACTTATCTACTAGGTAAACTCACTCTACTAGGTAAACTCACACCCGTTCTTCAAAACCCAGCTCAAACATCCCCTCAGCTATGAAATGTTTCTGGAACACCCTGGGAGCGTTAATTTCTGTACATCACTGTAACATTTATACTTCCATTATTGTATATACTGCACTATCCTTTTGTTTATGTACATATCTCCTCCTTTAGTGGTGTGAGCTTCAGGGGGTAGATACATGTATTTATCATTATCTCCCTAGTTCCTACCATAGCACTTGGTATACACAAGGGACTCAGAAAATATTTGGTAAGAAGAGACTGAACGAATAACATTTAAAAGAGAAACATAAAGCTCAGCAATTCTATTAATTGCTGCTGAAGTTTTTGTACATGAGACCAGTTGCACATCCAAGTTACACATATTCAGTTTCATGAATGGAGTTTCGAATATCTGCTGACTCTTCACTGTGTTTGACTTCTGATAACAGCTCCATCCCAAGGGGCTTATATCCTCTAATCCTTGGCCCTTAAATATACTGATTAAAGAACATCCAGAAGTTGTCCTTGTCTTTTCCTTCACATAGACTTCAAGGTTTTGGCAAACCTGTCTATTCCCCAAGTAGATAGCCTTTAACTTGCCTCCCCCAAGAGCATCATTGAGAAGCCCTAATCCTCAGAGAAATAGCAAATATCTGAATGATCTGCTGAAGGACTCTATAGACCAGACAGCAAGTTTGAGTAGAGCTCAAATAGGGAAACAGGGACATGCCATGCTGGGCTTGCTTGGTCCTCTCTACAGGATCCTTACCAAGAGAACACTTCATTGCAAAATGGTTGTTCAAAATAAATCTCCTGGAAACCAATTAATTACACCAGAGCCTGGGGGATAGGAGATGTCTTTATGCAGCATATATTTTCTTATAACCAAGGGGAGAATCTTCGTGAGGAGCAAACACTCTGATGGATCTTGCCCTTTAAATGTAATAGTCCGGGCAATAAATGTGGTTATTCACCGGTAACGTTCGCCCCTTTGTGCTGTGTCTGCAGAAGCCAGCAGACGTCTCACCCCTCTACTTTGACTGTAGTTCCCTCTAAGTGCCTCATAATTTACTATCTCCCTGAAGCCCTAGACCTCTTGCAAGTTACTTTACCTCCCTATGTCTAGATTCTGCATCTTTAAAATAGTGATAATAATGGTTCCTGCCTCCCTTCTTTGGGGCTGGAATAAGATAATGCACACATAGTAGTAATATCAGGCATATACAAAGTGCACAGTAAAAACTGGTTGTTAATGGTGATGGTGGTTCTACCCTTTCCTTCTTTTTTTTTTCTACAATAGCAACTATATTTCTCCTCCTCCTCCTTTCTCATCCACTCTATGTAGCCCTTATGTTGGGAAACTTTTTCAAACAATAGCCTGTTAATGTAAAAATAAGCTGACTAGTGCACAACAAACTTGGGGGCCATTCATAAATTAAGGAAAAAAACCAAAGTCTTATCCAGCTTTACAGACCACCATCATCTATGAAAATATCCTGAGTCAGCCTGGGGGACCAGTCAGCCTTCAGCCTGTTTATTAGTGGATTACTTCATCATCAGTACAGATGTTTAAATATTATCTATTATACATAATATATGTAACAGAGTTTCCATTGACTTTACATAGTTTAAGCCTTAGAGATTAAGATTGCAGGTATGGTAAAAACTAACCTACAATTGTTAGAAAATAAAGCATATTGAAGTTTGGAGTGACTACAGTGACAATGTTCACAGTTTATTCCTGTTTAAAATCTTATAAAAAAAACAAAAAAAGGTTATAGATAGGAAACAAGATCAAATGCTGTGGTTTACATAACTGCTTCCAGCTGAGTGCAGAAAATTCACTGGCCATTATCAGAAAGATACACAAGCATTAAGTGTATTTCTATCTTTCCTCAAACCTAAGTTGTTGTTGAAGTTTAAAAACTGCATGAGACTTTTTGAAAGGTCAGTATGAGTTGTCCCCTTTCTCTGTTTTGTCTCCATGGTTCTTCCGGACAGGGGAACAGTAACAAGCCAAGAACCTGTCGGGACGCGGCAACAAAGCCTCCCGATATCTGGCCCACCGGCTCACAGCCTTTGCTGTCAATGACAGCCCAGCCGCCACGTGGCGACTGATGTGTTTTCTTTCAGGTCATTAAGGTGGACGTGTTTTTGGAAGACCAGAACCGAAGGTGAGAAAAGGACAGAGGCAAAGACAACACAAAACACAACCAGACCTGGAGATCACTTTGAAACTTTCTCTCTCAACATAAGCGCTACCCCTCTTTTCTTGTTTGTTTTTATACATTACTGTTTGCCCCTCAGGCATCAAGCTGTTAGTGTGTACAGGAGGGATTAAAGTGAGACGGCATGCTGGATGAAATATAAATTAAAATTATACTTCTGTCAGCTTGGAATCAGGGACTGTTTCTCAAGGTCTCCCCAAACACTTAATTTCAAATGAGTCTTCATTTATTACTTCAAGAAAGGCCGAATGCATAATTTATCAGCAGCTTTCAGTCAATATACCCTTATAAGCACGTTTCCCATGAGTCTTTGAGTAAAAATATGTTATGCTAATTCTATTAGTTGGATACACAAGAGCCGTCTAAGAGAGTAAACAAGCATTAAAAGGAGACACGTGTGAACAAAGAAATACCCATCCATCTACCCTCCCGGGTCAAATTACCAAGGGAACAACAAGGAGGTGGTACACCTGTTCCATTATTTACGCCAAGATTTTCTCCCCCCACTAGAACGCTGAGCCACGCAGTGGCTTGTTGGTGGCTGGGGTCTGGAGTTGGGCATGACTGGCAATAAGGACTGACCTGGTCTCCAGTGGCACGTTGCTGTTCAGCACCCAGCTGTCCTGAAGCTGGACAGACTCCGGCGTGGTGGCCAGGTCATTGGGCGCGGGAGCCGGGGCATGGATCTGACTCCGCCGGTTGGTCAGCGAGTTCCTGTTGAGGGAGTTGGCGGAGGAGTGGTGATGAGACAGAGTGTGGTTGTGAGGCGGTGGCAGAGGGGGCCGCAGGGTGGACTGGCTGTGGTGATTTGGAGGACCTGGAGAAAAGAGGAAGGAGAGATGGCCATCAGCAGCTGTGGACTGCAGCCAGTCACCCTGCACACCTACAGAGGAGAGTCTAGAAGCAATACCTCCATCGACAGTTCCTGAGAGTCACAATCTATAGAGACAGATCAGACTGCATAAAGCAGGGCAGTGCAAATTATTAATAAATAACACTTTGATTTGACTTTAGTGGTAGGAATCAAATAAGAATGAGAAACAAGGTTAGCAAAACCAGGCTGATGAGGGCAGCCCAGTGGAGTTACGTGAAACAATACCTCAATGAAAGTAACATGGCCTTCCAGGCTGATCATTGTTGTGACAAATCCCTATTCCATACCCTGGTAAACCGGTACTCTTTGAAAATATTCTTTGAAAATATTTCCTCTTTCTAAAGGTAATAAGAATATGGTACACTCTAAGTCAGGGAACTGAAAATTTAAATACCTGTAGGGGCAGGTCAGGAAAGCAAAGTGGACCAACTGTGGACTGAGGCGACCTGGACAGGGTCAGAAGCAGCCCCCTCTCAGATCCAAGCCCATGAGGCCGTGCGGGGAGGGGGGCTTAAGCCAGTCAGGTTTACTTTTTCTAAGAGAGCCGAAGATCAGAACTTGTAGAAAAAAACTTCTGTTCTTTAAAAATAATGACAATTAGCTAAAACAAGTGTTTGTGTTTGTGTGTGTGTGTATACATATATATGTGTATATATAAATAAGTATATATATACACATATATATTTTTTAATGAGAGTCAACAAAACACTTGTGAGTCTGCTCAGATCAGCGGGTTGATAATGTCTCTCCTCTGAGAGACCAACCCTGAGGACTCTGTCTCTGGAGAAGGTCAGGGCTGATGTTTTCAAACCATGACCCTTGCTCCAAATTGCATCCTATTTTCTAATCTTGAAATCTTCTATTCTTGGAGGAAAAGTGCACAAAGGAGAACTATACCTCTGCATGCATCCCCTTGTAAATATAACCACAGATGATAATTCCAGACAGGGCTTTCCTAGCAACCCATTTTCAATCTACAAAATGAAATATTTTCAGCATAATGAATATGAAAGTAGTTTGACTATGCAATGTAAGCCTATAATTTGGTTTTAATGGCTGCTGAGACATGACTTTTAATTTGTGTCCTTTTTTGAAACCTCCAGTCAGGGTTGGCAGCTCACCAGGTGACTGTAGAGCCTTGTCATTTCAGCCCCTGCCAACTTTTAAAATCCTCAGCTCCTGCTGTCCTGGCTTTAAGAAGTTGGCTCATGTCACTTAAACAAGCAATTTGACACAAATTTCAACTACTTGTCTCCTTATGTGGCCAGGTTACATCATCAAAAGGTGTAATCTATATTCTGTGGCTCCGATGAAGCCTGCAGAAATATTCCAAAAGGAAGACAACATGTCAAGAAGATACTAGGTTTGGAGAGCATCATGACCAACAAAAACAAGAAGGAAA
Source organism: Manis pentadactyla (assembly GCF_030020395.1). Classification (NCBI taxonomy): domain Eukaryota; kingdom Metazoa; phylum Chordata; class Mammalia; order Pholidota; family Manidae; genus Manis; species Manis pentadactyla. The sequence continues at coordinate 41,934,380 of NC_080020.1, read as the reverse complement.
AATACAGAGGAAAGTGGTGCCTTGAAGTTGCATCTCTGGGCTGAAATTACTTGTGGTATTGTGTGTGTGTGTGTGTGTGCATGCACGCACTTAGAAAAAGACAACTAAAACTAAAACCCTGTGGGAAATGCCACCGTACAGTGGCAAAGACTTTAACTTGCGTCCTCCAAATGAACCTGCAATTTGTATTTCACATTATGTACCAGTGACATTTTAAATATATCTTTTAGGGAGTTTCATAGCCATAGCAGGCTATTATATTTTTTGGCATTGTTGTCTGTCTTGTAATGTATTATTATGCAGTTATTTAGCATTTGTCTGTCTTGTCTTAGTGGAAAAAGGTGAGACAAGGGGGTGAAATGATGTAATAATGATCCTTTAGAGATGCTATCCAAGTTCCCCCACCCCCTGCATGGTTAATGAATTCTCCTGCCTTTCTTTCCCCTATCTGAACTTCCTCCCAAGTTGTGCCATTATTCTCCATTAGCAAGGTAATTATGAGACATGCCTGGGGAAGATGAGATGAATCAGTGGTCGGGAGGACTCAGCCCTCCTCAGCCCCAAGCCCTAACTTTCCATCTCCCTCAGCCCCTGGTCCCCATCCTTCAGGTCTCCAGACCACACACTCTCCCAAAGTACAAAGAGACCATGTGAGGCATTTAATTCATGGAATGAGATGCCAGAACCCTTCTGTTTCCTGTGGATTCACCCTGAGCTAGGATTTCACTGCCTCCTCCAGCTTGTGTGGCCCTTCCTTGTGCATCTGGCTTCTGTGTGGGTGGAATTACTGCGGTTTCCGTGCTGCTGCTGATATCCAGAGATGATACCGAGGGAGAAATGGAAGCAGTGACCTGGGTGCTATTTGGTATGTTCCAAATAACATGGAGGGGGAGCTTTATGATTCACTGCAAGTGATGTCAGGCTCTTTCAGTTTCTCCTAAAGAGAAGGCTTAGAGCTTTAGGGGGAGGTGGAGAAAGAAGGGTAGGGAATATGAAAGAATACTTTAGTATCTACCCATCCTGCCCTCGTATAAAGCTATTTCCCTGCAAATAATCCAAATTATGAAAAGCAAGAACAATGAAAACTAGCCAGCAACCTCAGTATTGGAAGATACTCTCCTCATTATGGTTGGTCACTTCCACTGTGACACTGATTATATTTGCTCATTTATCTATTCATCAATAATCATAGTTTCCCATTAGGTGCAAGAAATAGAAGGAAGAGACAGTTACAAAGAGAGTGGTAAATGCTACCACTGGGCTGTGTACAGAGAGACAAGGGAGCATTGAGGGGGGGTATTTAGCCTTTGGTTAGGAGATAAAATCTTAAGAACAAGGTTCGAGTCTGCCACTTTTGAGTTATCATGAACCTGGTCCTGCAACTTCATGCCTTCAATTCTCAGAGTAGTCATCTACCAAATGGCAAAATTGTTTTTTTTTTCTTGGAACTCCCTGTGAAGCTGCTGTCAAAGTCAGAGAAGAAGGATGAATGTGAAGTGCTAGACTTGCTACCTGATGGCTGGCAAGTTTCCAAAAGCCATGTTCCTGCAATGTTGCCTGGTTCTTTGGGGAATAAAAGGATGGGTAAGACATAGCAGCAGCTCTCGAGGAGCCCAGATTTGAGAAGAGGGAGTAAACTCCAACTTCCTCAATCTAGAGAAGAAGTCACAAACTGGCAGCCTCCAAAGTGTACAGTAACCCTCAAATTTGAAGTCAAGAGTTGTATAGTGTACCAAATTTCTGACTGCTCTTGAAAACAGAAACAAAACCAAAATACTGAGTCTGCGTGCCCTCATGGGAACAATTGGATAGAGCCAAATGCCACTGGGTGGTTTTTCTGGCTTCCCACTGACCGGAACAATCCTTGTTGTGTTAATCTGGCTAGATGTATGCATTTATATTACTCACCAGTCGGCATGTATATGTTTTTGACTGCTAATTTAACCAGGGGTACTTCAGTATTCTGTGCGGGTAAAGTATCTCTAATATAACAATACCTCTGCTACAACTAATGACGGTAGGCACTTCTGTGTTTTTTCAGTTTTTATTACAGTCATCCAATGTGCTTGGCTGGGTGTGATGGCTTCCCATTTCAAAAATGCAAACGATGGACGGCAGCACGCTTACTGCTTTCCAAGAAGCCAAATTACATGAAAAAGCCCTTCTCTGAGCAACTGATGTCTTTGATCTATGGTGAGACAGAAATGAGTATAGTGAAGTATCTATGGTGAAACAAACTCAGCTAGATGAAGGAACCTCTGAGTCCCACATATTTATTGGATTTAATTAATGTGCATATTATTAATGGCTCTTCTATTACATAAATATGAAATCTCATCATAATGCAATTGAGCCTCAAGTAACTATGTAACATAAATGCTTACACAGTATCAAGTATAATAAGTATGCTATTAGCAGGCAAAAGGCAACTGTCATTAAAATTTGCAGTGCTCACCTATTATACTGCACCTGATTTATCTTGAGAATCTGGAATCTATTTTTAAGTACTGTGTAGCTTTTTACACTAGGAAGAAAAGAACTTTATGTTGTTTCTTTTTTAAAAGCGAGGGTGGGACAGTGGGGGGTTTATGGAGGACTCTTAGCAAAGATAAGTGAATTTATAGGGAAGGTGCTTCTTGTATATTCAAATGTTCTGTCCCTGAATGAGCACTTGACTTTGTTCTGTTAGTCGGTCTTATTGCTTGAATCGTCTATGTCTCTGTGTTTTTAAATTTGTGGTGGGACATTTCTGGAAATGCCAGTCACATACTCTGTCCTTTCTAAACGCCAGTTGGGGAGAGGGGAGTCCTACGAAAGGTAAAGTGCTGCTGCTTTGTTGGGTTCAATAGCGATTCCAACCAAGCTCCGTGTGGGGACTGTAAAACCTTGGAGTCTCGTGTTGACTAGACTAGCGTGCTCACAGTGTGGATCAACAAGCGCCCGCACGGTAAATAGAGAAGGATTTTCTTTGGAGCTAAGGAAGTATATCCTTAGTACTTGGCTACTGTTGTAGCACTTTTCCTAAATAAATGATGGGAGATGGGCATTCAGGCTGGGTCTACCCATGGGTGGGGGTGGGGGGTGAGAGCATAGGGGCAGGGGTAAACTAGGATGGCCTTGTCTTGCTCCACAGTCCACACCAATTTTTCCGGTGATTTACAGTTATAATAACATGTAGGAAGGAAAAAAACAGAAGTAGAGGCCTGACTAAATGCTAACAATGCACCTATTCTTGGAGATGGCATGCCAGTTTTTGGTCTTGAAAAGTTTCAACCCCTCAGATGCCAACACGATGAATTACCCATAAGCTCTCTGCCTTCTTCTACTGAACCATGTCTTTGGAACAAGTTATATCTTGACAGCAATTTGAAGATACTAGAAGTAGGTATTGGCAGAGACTTTGGAGTTTCTGGTTGATGAAAACTGGCACCAAGTCACCTTGTTTAAATGCAACTTTGAATGGGAGACAAAGGGAACCAGAGGTGAGGAGTTTGAAGAATAACAGACTCTAGTTAGAAATAAGGAGAGTCCATTGCAGATGGCCATGCTGGTGGTTGGGTTTCAACCCTTGCTTGGGCACTTATAGCAGTGTGGGCACTTGGAAAGTTAAAAATTTTTTTTCTGTTTCTTCAACTGTAAAATGAGCACAGTAATTGTACTTCCCTCACATGGTTGCAAGGAGTATCAAATGAGACTATATCTATAAAGAGCCAAGCATAGTTTCGACACATCTTAAGTATTAATACATGTTGCTGTTATATATTGTTATGTGTTATAATAATATTATAGTAATAAGGGAAATAGCAACTATGATTCTAGGGAAATATGAGTACCTTCTGGGGAACTCCAGTTTTCCTAGGTCTTTGAAGTGGCAGCTTTTGGAGGGTGAGGTCATTGAATGGAAGCAAAATCATCAACCTCAGACTCCCCTTCACCTTCAAATTCTGTCTGCACAAAGGCATGGTGACCAAGGGACATGGAACAGGATTTTGTAGACACAGTCTCAAGAGCACCTCTCAAGAGCTGGCAGAAATGGAACTTGGGATTCAGCTCTGTTCCATTTCCATAAAGAAAACAATGGATGTTAATACAACAAAGTAATAAAGTTGACAATAGCTGCCATGAGTTAAGCTTTCCCTGTGTGTCCAGTCCTGTATGAAGTGCTGTACATAAATTATTTCAATGTATTACCACTTAACTCTGATGGAATAGGTTCCCCCGATGGAATAGGTTCCCTTATCATCCCCATTTTACAGATCCAGCAGGTGAGGTTCAGAGAAGTTAAGGAAAGTACCGAAGATCACATAGTAAGTGGTAGAGCTGCTATTTGACCTCAGGGTCTCTCCACAACTCTGTTATATGTAAAGGAGCAGGAGGCCCCACAGCACACACACACAGGGAGGGAACAAAGACCTAGAGCTTTATACACAATCTAGCAAATACAGAGGAAAACTGGCTTGACTCATTTCTTTGCACATGTGCTTACAGGGCAGAATGAAACCTTGTGAGACATTGGAGGGACTCACCCACCTCAAAATTCTGCCCCCTCAGTGCTGCCTGAATCCGGAGAAACAGGCCAGAAGAGCCACACTGCCATATGATCTCTTTTCTGTACCTTCCCAAAGGCCCTCCCCTTAACTTCCTCCTCCAAGCAGCATCCCTGGCTCCAGAGCCACTGGCACAAGGGGTGCGTGGCAATTAGGTCTGTCAGGGCAGAAACAAGGGCACGCTGGGTCCCAGCTCATCCTGCGCGCTCTGACCGGAGGGACTTTGCCAACAGCCCTGGAGTAGAAGGATGCGGGTGGTGCAGACCTACCCTCCTCCTGTGTTTAGAAAAAGATGAAGAGAGATTTACTTGTTTGTTTCTAAGTATTGGACACTTTGGACATTCAGCTTGCCTCCTCTTCCCTGTCTTAACATCTGCTGAATGATTGTCCCCTAAAGAATGGGTTCTTCTTTTTTATGACGGGCCCTTGAATGGTATTGCTGGTTTTGCATGGTAGTTGACCAGTCTGCAGTATTTGTAGGAAACGGCTGCTATGGTAGCAACATGCAGCTGCAGCTTTTTTTCTTTTTCACATTTCAGGAGGAGGAGTAAAAACAAGGGAGGATGAAGGAGGGAGCCACATTATGTCCTCCTGCTCATCTCCCCGTGCTCGGCTACATCTTTGGGCCAGAGCCTCTTGGCCTGGATTGCACAATCCGGGATCAAGGCACTGTCCTTGATGGAAAGGCCCCATTCAGCCTCAACAGAGCACCAGAGAAAAAAAGGGCTGTGCTCACTCATAAGGAATGATTTGTAGTTCTCTTGCTTACACAAAATATATGACCTCAGAGGAAAAAACATTCCGAGTGCATTCACGACGACACACAGATCAACATCACACGGCAGAAGCATGGGAATTGCAGTCATAAGGAGCAATCATTTGCAGGCTAAGAAACGACAGTTTTCTCAGTCCTACCTACATTAATAAAAAACTAGGGTTTAGAGGGACATCTTAGATCATTTAAGAACAATTGCTCCCACTTAATAATCACCAGCTGTGTGACAAACACTCTATATGTTTTGTCTTATTTAAAACTTGAAATAATCTTCAAAATAGATACTGTTCTCCAGTTTAAAGATGAGGAAATTGAGATACAGGGAAGTTAAGTGATATGTTTCCTTCTTTGTATTTTGTGTTTAACTGTAATACATCTGAGCCCCTTTTGAGTGCACGCTGGGTACATCTCTTTCATAACCCTTGGGACTTGGTTGTACATGATATAGGACTCTTCTGTGTTTCTTACTAGATAACGAGCTCCTCCAGCACAAGGACTTGTTTTTATATCCCCAGTACAAGGTTGCCTGGCTAGGCACAGAAGTAGTGTGGAGTGAACAAATGAATGGACAAATGAACGAATGAATGACTCAGGTCTTGGGGGGGTTATATACAGAGAGCCTCAATGGAGAGGGATCAGAGCAAATTTCTGCCACTGTTCTTTGAATATTCTAGCTGATGGTTGGAATCTAGTGGGCCTTCCCCTGATTCCCAGGATTCTTCCTGTGCTCAGAGGGTCCTTTAATAGGAGACACGCAGACACCAGGGAAAGGGAAAGGTGACTTTGATCCCCTGTTGTTTTTTTTTTTTTTTTCTGGTTCTGCTTGACCACTTTTTTTTGGATAACAGCTTTATTGAGATATAATAAAATTCAGCTTTTTAAGGTGCACATTTTAGTGGGTTTTTTTTTTGTCTATTCACCGAGATGTGCAAGCATCACTACTGTGTAATTTTAGAACATCTGCATCACCTCAAAGACAGCTGCATACCTATTAGCAGTCACTTTCTAGTCCCTCCTCCCTCTAACCCCTGGCAAGTATTAATCTACTTTTTGTTACTGTGGATTTGCCTATTCTGGAAATCTCATATAAATGGTGATCCCTCTGTTTTTTATAACGACGATGTCTGTTTCTGAGCCCCGCTGGAATCAGTCAAAGTTAGATGGGGCACATTTCATGCCACTTGAAAATCTTCCCCTGGCAACCTGCAAGCTGGTGCTTCATAGGAACTTTTTGGATGGGACCCCATGGCTGTTGATATTTTTGGGATGGTAATTGTTGGGCAATGGTCATTTGAAAGCCAGTTGTACACTTGAGGGCCTGCGAGGGATCCTGGAATTTGTTTCCATGCTTCACACATGGCTGTCCTTATAGCAGAGAGCCATTCTTGCTCATTTAAATCCCAGTGGCACACAGGCAGGGACTCTCATGGGGAGGAAGAGGAAGAAAGAGGGAGGGAACTCAAACCGGGTGCTGAACCCACAGGTGCCCTTGAATTTCAAACTTAATAGCGATTATAGGTTTGGGATCAAATTGCCCAAATAGGGCAAGTTCTTACATATGATGGGTCAGAAAGGGATTTTAATCAGAAGTGTCACATCATTTCACCACACCCCATTCTCATTCCTTGCCTCTTAAATCATCAGAAAAGTATCACCTGAGATCAATGTCAACTCCATTTGCTGCTTTCTAAGTGACAAAGACAAAAAAAAAAAAAAGACTACTTGGAATACTTGGGAACAACCCTTCTAAAAAGATGATTTTATTGCAAAGTTACATCTGAGCAGGGCCTATCTGAGCATTTCAATAAATCTATATTACCCTAGATATTTTGGCATCCTCTGGGAGAGGAAAGCCTATCAGTAGAAAGTAATGATTTTGGGTTTTTCAATTGCCCTAAGGATCTTGACAATGCTATTAAGACCCATGCTCTCCCTGTTGAGAAGTTTAGGACTGAAATTATTAATATGCCCAGACGTTATGTTGTTTGTTGCACTGTAGCTGAAAATTCTCTCTTTGTTATTTGAGCTGCATTATCACTTTCCCAAGCAGAGAATTGCATCAAAAATTTAAACTCCTCTCATTCCAGCCCATCGCATAGCTTTTCAAGGTCTTATTGTAAAATAGGCTGGGCAAAATTTGGATACTTCCCTACCTATGAAAAATAATGTTTCTCAGAGAGAAGATTTAAAAAAAAAAATAAAATCACAATGGAATTTTCTTCCATCAAGATGCCATTCTTTAGCTCTTTAACTAGGTTTTCCTTGAGGTGTATTTCTTTTCCTTTTTTTCTTTGAGATGTCACAATGCTTTTCCTTGAACATAGGAAGTGGATCAAAACAAAGATAAAATATGATTTTGATTTCAGACTGTGCTTCTGACAAACAGAATGAGGGGGACAAGCTCTGATCTAGACCATTCATTAATATCAAGAGTGACTGAGGCACACCAGTTAAATGGCAAGGACAGGATAAAGGTTCCTGGAACATTTTCACTACAAAGCTCAGCGGAATTATTTACTATCTGGGTGACCTTTTCCCTAGATCTCTCAACGTGCATGCCTTATAAGGGCAACAGAACAAAAGTTTCTCCATACTATATAAACAGAAGTCAGATGAATGTCAGACCTTGAACTGCATTTGGTTTTATGTCAAATGACAGCTGATATAATGGGATATATAGGGCATTTTGCTGAAAATACTGTCAGGATATTCTGTCTTGAAAATACACATGCGTGCACCCACACACATACACATCCACATACACACAAGTGCATGAGGAAGTTTACCTAAGAAAAACAAGGATCTGAGAGCTTCCCGACGAAGCATGCCCTGCCGGGATTACGTGGTACCGAGTACTGTCAGACAGAGTGCCCTTTGGGTTTTATTCATGATTGTTTAGTGATTTCCTTCAAAGCTGTCTTGGAGTTGCCTTGCTTCTTTCATTAAACGTGGATGAGACAGTGCTCGTAGCCCTTCTTATCATGTAGCATGGACAAGGAGCAGGAGCGAAAAATCCACTCCCTTGCCCAGCCCTATCCAAGAGCTCCAGGATGCAAACAAGTTTCAGGAAAACTGGGTAACAGGAGACCAGTGTGCTCTGCAGAGCTCAGTTTTTGGGGAAGGATTCTGACATTAGGATCACCATCTCCCACAGTGCCCCAGTGGGAAAGGGGGCTTCTTCCCAGCCACAGTTCATGATGCCGTGCCATTTCCAGGGCTCCTGCAACCTTTTCAAAATAGACCTCTCCAGTTTTGCCTGAGGGACTGTTGGAGTTAGACATCCAGAATTATGAAGTATTTAACCTGTCTGTGCCTCTGTTTCCCCATCTATAAAAGATGGTTCATACACTGTGTTGTATACTTGAAACCAATATAAGATTGTATATCAACGAAACTTCAATTAAAAAGAAATGGTGGTTAATAACCGTTCCTACTTTGTAAAGAGAGTTAAATGAGGTAGTACTTTTAAAGTTAAGGTGCTTAGAAAATGCATTACAAATAAGAAGTCCTTAGAAAATGTCAGATTTATTACTTTTTTGCCTGAACAGGCTAAGGTTTTCTTGAGGTTGTGGAGAGAGGAGTGAAATCGACCCTGTGATTCAAAGATTTTCATTTTAATGGCTTCCTGTTGCAAGATAATTTTAAGGTAAATAGCACCATTAAGAATAAGGGATCCTTTTTCCTACTAATGAGTTTTAGTAGCTCTAGGACTTACAGAATATCAAATTAATCAGCCCTTAATTTTCACCTTTTGCAACTTAAATACACTGAAATAAAACTACCTACCTGATGGTGGACAAACTGAAGAGCCTTATAAATTTTCAGCTTTTATAAATTCTCTAATTTCCTATGCAAACCAGCCTAAGGAAGGCCTAGGTGTTCTTGATTCCTGGTGTTCCTATTTAGCATCAGCAACCATTTTTCATGAAAAGCCTTAAGTAAAATCGAGACTTTTAAGTTTCTTTTGCTCGTGCTCATCTGTGAGCCATGCCGGTTGCTCTATCATCGCAATTCGCTGTTGGGCGACTCACTGAGGCCCTGAGTTATTCATCACATTTAGATGGTTTAAGCCATGAATTAGCAATTTGTTTCTCAGGGCTTCTTGGGTTACTGAAACTTTCTCAAATTTATCACCTCAAATGGGATCATTCTTAATCCCATAACATAGAGAGCGAATCATCTCTCTCGTGAAATATCAGATTTGGAGGAGAAAATAATTTCCATTTCTAAGAATGCTTATCTGACACTTTAATAATGTGGTCTGGGAAGGCTTCTCAATAAGATGATATTTGATCAGACACCTGATGGAAAAACAGTGAGAGTCATCCCATTGTCTGGGGGAAAATGCATCAGGCAGAGAATAGCAAGAGCAGGGACATTTTAAATCTGGGATGTGTATAGGGATTAGCTAGAATATCAACCTATGTTTTCTTTCACTCAGCTTCAAGTCTAGTTCTCAAAGAAAACACTGAAGCAAATAAGAAAAGCTCTGATCCTCTCTGGCTTCTGAATGACCTGGGACTGAGTCAAACAGACTCCTGCCTCAGGCCCTTTGCACTTGCCACACATTTGGCCTGAGGCTACAGGTAATTGAGAGGCTCATTGCTTTGATGTCCTCAGGTCTCAGCTCCAATGTAACTGTTTAAGACACACCCTCCCTAGCAACCTCAGCCATCTTAGCCTCCTTACTTTTTATTTTTCTCTAAAGCACATATTATCACTTTTTTTTTTGGTAATTGTTTACCTTTCTGTAATAGAAAGTAAGCGCCTTGAAGGCAAGGATGATATTTGATAGTCTCTGCTGAGTCCTTGGGTCCTGGAACACTTAGTAGACATAACAAAGGATGGCTTACTTAGTTAATTACACAAGAAAGTATGGCAATAACAAAGGAAGGAGAGTCCAAATTCCAGCAGAAATGAAAATCTTCCAAAGGGGCTGTTGCCTGGTGTCACTTGAGACAAATCTCAAAAGTTTGAACTTGACTAAAAAGTTCAAGAAAAAAATTATCTGTGGTCACCTTGCCAAAGTGCAGCTCTGCCTCCTGCAAACCGCAGCAGTTTCCCTCTTCCTGCAGCAATCCAAACATGACAGCTGCCTTACAAGCAGAACATCTGTGGAACCAATGGCGGCAGGAGCCTCTGACACACCCCAAGTGGGAATAGACACATTTCACTTCCAGACTCTCACTAACAGGATCTCCTGTGGCTCTCTGTGCCATTTGAAAATGTTTGCTTTCCTTCATGAATCTATAGCTATAGGCCACTGGCTCACCTGAGCAGGGTGAACCCTGATACATCTGTATGTTTGGTGATACAAAACGCAACTGGATGTGGCAAAGCAAAAGGATAGTGCTATAGGGGGTTTGTGGATCAAAGGCAAGCTATACAGAATTCCTCCTCCTTCAGGAAGCCTTTTCAGATTGCATCAGGTAAAATCCAATGGCTTTCTAACTCCATGCTGACATATGTTATTTTACGGTTGCTTTGTTCTAGGACTAACACTGGAGCTAACGCTGGCACATTACATATTGAAAGACACCACACGGCCATATTTAACATGTCAAATTTTTATGAACCTTTTTAACTATACAGGGTATATAATTGGAAAGAGGTTTCATTCTATGGGGTTTTCTTTCTACGGAGCCTAGCGAAGTTGTGTGCAGGTAGCGCTTGATAAAGCCTTTCACATTCTCTGAGAGAGATCCAAAGTGGCAGCCCTCTCCACAAGATTCCTTCTGCCTTCTCTCCAATTAAATCCTTACACAGGGACAGTGGCACATGAGCTAAGCTCACTTATAAGCAGCTGCTTTTAGGCATTTATTAGTTCATTGCTCAATGATGTCTTCCTTCATTCATGTGCTCATTCATTCAGCAATTAATTTCTGAGCATCCGTACTGGGCACGATGGATTTCTGAGGTTACAGAGTCTTTGGCCAAAGTAAAGAAATCCATGTCCTATGCTGATCTTTTGGTTGAGCCATAAAGATCCCACCTTAACTTTCTTTTCCTTCTGGTTGTTAACTATCAAAATGCTTCATTTTTCCATACATAATTTTTATTCATGTTTCAGGTCATGAAACATGTTGCTCTGAAAAATGTTCATATATGCATATTAGTAAACTAAACATGAACACTTTCCCCCTCTCCCCATCCTAGTCTTATCTCCCAAGGCTAATTCACTCTTCTATTAGGTCTACATATATGCATGTCCCAATGTACAGGATTTTGTTAGGATACCACTTAAAGGATGCTCTGTGGCATACAGAGAAATTCACAAGAATGTTAATTGTTAGCTGTGGAGAGAAGTGACAACATTTTGATTCATTTGTGTTTTCCACTGACTGTTATTTATTAACTCTTTTATGTTTAATTCTAGATAAGAGAGCATGGTGAATTGGAGTCCTCAATTTTGCACATGGAATACATGTGCTGTTATGTTTTCCTTTCAAGGTTCAAACTTGGAATTCCTACTCTGGATTCCACATCACCTTGGCAGGATCCACATGGCCTGCAGGGCACTCTGCATACATAAAGTAGAATGAGACACCTGGACTCATGAAGTGAAAATGCAAGCGGAAGTTACCAAGAGGAATCACCACTTGGGTTTCCCACAACTGTCCTATCCCCACCTGCCTGCACATTTACAGGTACTGAGTGGCATCACCCTGATGCCGTGAACAACAGAAAGATCCAACATGTATGCTTTTCTGATTAAAACACATATAGTCTGAACCAAAGAAGAAACCATAAATAGATTTGCAAAAAGCAGGCCAACACACTTTAGTCTTAAAAAAAAAAAAGGAGTTAAGAGAAAATTAAGGACTCTCATTCAGGAACTAAAAAAATGAATGACCTATGAACGTAACCAGAAGCAGCACATGACAAAAGAGAATATTATGCTAGAACATACTTTTGACAGGCACGAAGCAAAGCAAAACACTTTTCACACATCGCTGGTGGGGACGCCAATTGTACAGCATCTCTGGAAAACAGTTTGCCAGCTTCCCATGATCTTACACTTCCATACCACCTACAGTCCCAATCCCGCTGTTCCTCCTAGAGAAATGAAAATTTATGTTCACCCAAAAACCTGCATATGACAGTCTGGAGCAGCTCTGTTCATAATCATCCAAATCCTAGAAACAACCCACAAGGGAGAAGGTAAAGTGGGATAAGCGGTGCTGTGGAATACTATGCGGCAATAAAAGGAATCAACTGTTGATTCATGCAACAACTTAGATATATCTCAAAGGCACCATGCTGCACGAAAAAAGTCAGCTTTTAAAGGTAATGTACTATGTGATTCCATTCACACCACACTACATTTTTGAAGACATAAAAGTACAGGGCTGGGCACGATGAGTGACGGCCAGGGTTGGGACTGGGACAGGGTGTGCTTACAAAAGGATAGCAGTAGGGAGGCCTTTGGAGCTCTGTCATCATGGTGGTGGTGGTTACACAAATCTAGACATGTGTTAAAATTCATAGAACTGTATACAATAAAGGCAATTTTACTGTATGTTCATGTGAAAAATGTGACAACAAAAATTAAACTCCTTGATGAATGTCAAGAAGAGGTCAGAAGTATCTGCTGTTAATGGGAGAAAGACTTGTAGCAAAACAGGAGCTGTTTCAGGAGGAGTTCGAAGGGTTTTTTCTGACAAGGGAGCACATCAACCTCAGACTTGAAAATCTGTTTCCAGCATGTATGTCACATCCTTAAAAAAAAAAAAAAGAAAGAAACACACACCACACACACTGGAAAAAAACAAAAACAGAATCAACATCTGTGTGAAAGTCCTACTGGCAAATCACTAATAGCTTCTGTATTTGAGCTCATTTGAATAGTGTTTGCTAAAGCTCATGTATCTATTGCAAGCTGTTTAAGAAACTATACTGTGTAGGAAGGAGAAAGAATGGCCTTTCTACACAATGTTGTCGGCTTCTCTACTGACACTCAGCACAATCCATAACCTTGTAGAAACATTAACAGTACTACATTATTCATCGCAATAAGATTATTAGTTGATGGGCAACAAATTACAGAGCTTCACAATCTGCTATACTTCCTGGCTGCATGCAAGGCAATTTTTCATGAATGGAAATTGCTACCCAGGAAGAGAAACTCTGCTTGTCTTATGAAATTTCCAACAATAGAAGGGGTCAATTCTGGGAGCGAAAGAAGTGCAATATAATACAAGAAAAAAGTTTAAAAAGTATTTAGAAAGAACCCCTTAGGACGCTGACAGCTCAGTGGCATTTTGGGGAAAGGTACAGAACGTGAGCTGGGAGAAATGGAGGAAGTCATACTCATTTTGTTTAACGTGATGGCACAGCTCTGCAGGATGCCATGGATTTACTAGAATGACACCTTAAGGAATATAGGGAATGCCAGCAGCACTTAATCAGGTCTGGCAATTTATGTGGCCATCAAAAATTACTTGGCTTGTTCTGGTCCCTGTGCCGTGAATGCCAGCAACCAGCAAATGCCTTCTCATCTTTTACATCTCACATCCTTCTGAAATGCCTTCCTGACCACTCTCTTCCCCTGCAGGTGCAATGTGCTCTTCTCTCTTTCAGGATCTCCAGGTATCACATGCAGATGCTATTTTCCCACACGCCACTCCTTAAGGTCCTTAACCCTTGCATGAGGGACCAATTCCAGAATCTGTTACATTGTGGGATGGGGGAACAGCAACAAATAACTACTTGTCAGTAAACAGATGAATGAAAAGGGATATCCAGGTTTCCAGTGGCAGTAGCTTAATGTGGGAAAACAGGTGTAGTGTAGCTACCACAGCTGTCTGCACAGCTCCAGCACCCGTGACCCACATCGGTCCTAACTCCTAGAGCCCAGGAGGTTCCTAACTGATGGTGCTGGGAACTAGCAGGAAGGAGACCCAAGTACAGGAAATGATACTGCCTGGGCTCCCAACAGAAACAGTGGCTTACAAGGGCAGGTCCCAGGAAGGGGACGAGGGCGAAGTCTGAGAAGCAAGCATTCTAACGAGGGCACGGTGGGCACTGACAAATAACTCAGGGCTCCCGTCACACCGACTGCTCTTCTCTGCTCCTCTGCTTCCCTCCCAGTTTGCAGAGTGGCACTTGTCTTACTTATTTCCTCTTCCTTCCCTGGGCACATTCTCTCCCTTGCTCTGTCTGTCCTTGCCCCTTAGGTTCTGATGTTTCTCACAAACACTTGTGAGGACACAGTTAAAATGCCATCTAGTATTCTGATATTTTTCACCCTTTTCCTTTCCATCCAGCCTCAGGGAAAGTCAATAAAAAGACTGTCATTTTGCCTACCTGGACGATTCAAGGGCAGGGCTGCCTGCACAAGGGTCCGGCGGAACACACAGCAAGCTCAGGATGCCCAGCTGCGACAGCCGACTGGCCGCAGGGCTAAGGACACCAATACCAGGCCCTGGAAAGCTGCGGCGGCTGGGGCGGAGCTGAGGTTCTCGGTGGGGACCGCACCCTGAAGGAGAGCCTTGCGGGAGGGCAGGATGGTGAGAGCGAACTGGGTAAGTCCTGAGTCAGAAAGGCAGGAACTATTTTTGTCTTTCCTCCCAGGGATCACCCTGACAGTCTGGTTAATACCCAAAGTCTCTCGACGTTTCTTATTGCTCCAGCCAAACTCCCTCGTTCCAATTTCTTCCTTGGAAGCAGCCCTTTCTCTGTGTTACATCAGTGGCTAGACTTGCCATCAGTACTTGTTTTCCAGAAGGAAGCAGCCCTTTTCAGGTCCTTGCTTTTAAAGGTCACACCGATGTGGTGCGTCTGCACCCTCACTGGGTTACATCTGGGTTAAAAAATGGAGCATAGTTTGAAGCCAAAAGAGTGAAAGAAAATTTCAGGAGAGAGTATGAATCTTTCCACTTCTTCTAATTGGATGTGTGGTTTTCTGCATTAAGCCAAAACGCAATTGTTTTATTCCACTTCCATGTACCCTTTCTCCCACCATTTAAGAATAAAACAATTAATGTGATAGGATGCTGGAAATTCAGAACATTTGGGAGTTCATAGTAGGATCTGATGTCATATTATGTGGGCAGATTTTACTATTCTGGAAAACAGCCATTCTCAGCCTAACCAAATAAAGAGGCCCAGGGATTATATGTGTTCTGGGGGCAATCAGTCCCAGTTTAGCCTGATTTCCAGAACTGGTTTGAAATGCTACATCAAGCAGCACCTTCTAGAAGGTGCAATCTCAGATATCTTCACCACATTTATAGTTTCATGTGGACTCCTTCAATACTTTGTGTCACATTCATTTTCACACTTCATCATAAACAGTACTGATGACTGTAATAATTATAATACTAATAGCCAACTATTTTATCACTCACTTTGTGCCCCATTCTGTGTTAAGAACTTTACTTAACACAAAAGAAGTAATGATGTTTACTTACTTAACACAGCATAATAAGATTATCTAAGCAAAATATTCTTATTTCTCACAGTGACCCTAAGGGAAGATGCCTATTTCTGCAGATTAGGAGATGAGGTTTCAGCGCCAAGGTTAGCAACTTGCCGCAGGTCTCAGATGTGGGAAGGGAGAAATCAGCCCAGGCCACTTGATGCTGAATGCTTGCTCTTCATGCTGGGTGGTCTGCGTCATGAATGTGTCTTTCATCACACATTATTCATAAATGAGGGGGTCCAAATAAGTGAACTTCCTAGACAGCCAAAACTTAGGTCTGCAGATCCATATATATTTTTATTTTAATCATGCTCTGTATATATAATAATTTGAAATTGGAAGCTAAATTTGGCTGCACTTTTTAAAGAGCATAATGAGCATAATTCAACATTTAACTGATGACTGAAAACCTATTAAGAGCAAACATAATTGTTCTATGCAGTCATATAATATGCATCGCCTTTTGATCTATTCTCTCTCCTTCCTTCAGGTCGGGCTGTCACGTTTCAGTCCTGGAGTTGCTTTTGGGTCTAATGCTCTGTACCATCACAGATACCCTGCCAGTTTTGCCATCCATCTCTTAAATTCTTTTTAAAAGGTTATTACACTTATTAAAAATTACATGGTAAGGAAGAACAAACAAGACCCCAGGTGAAGTCCTAATGAAGTACAGAGCAAGGTCTTCTAAAGCTATTTTGAGAACTTACAAGGGCATTTTGCAAACTTATTTTTCAACTTGGAGTTCTATTCAAGAAAGCCAAAGTTGCCAAGGACCAGTCAAGAACACTCACTGTGTTCTGAATTGTTACTTAACTGGTTTCTGTATAGGATCTTGTTTTCCCAGCTGGAATATAAAACCGGAAGGTGGAGATCACTGTATATTTGGAAAATGAACACTTGCTACTGCTTAGGCCATGTTGCAAAGATAAGGGCCTCCACTCTAAGAATTTAGAGTTTAGCTCTTTTCCATACAATGTGGAGGTTGTGATGGGCGGTGAAACAAGGGGCACTTGGCTTGCCCTTGAGGTTGGCAAACTATGGCCCATGGGCCATGTTCAGCCCCTGATCTAAGAAAATTTTCTACATTTTTGAAGGGTTGTAAACAAAAAGAAGAGTATGTGACAGAGACCATACGTGGCTCACAAAGTGAAACCTAAAACATTTACTGTCTGTACTTTTACAGGAAAAATGTTGTTGATCCCTGGACTAGCGGGTGAGGGAAGGCCTCCCGGAAGAAGAGGTGCCTGAAATGTCTCATTATGAATCCATCACTCACCCACATATGTATATATGTTTATAATGTTTGTTTGAATGAACAAATGATGAAACAGGTATAATTGGTAGGTTCAATTAGTCTTGATCACAAGCTACGGTCTGGCTCATTCCACTGGGCTTATAGAAACACAGATTCTTTCTAAATCAGACACATTTATGGTAGCTCATTGGGGAAACAACTGAGACACAAACAAAACAAAACATAAAATAAAGAAACAATCGCATTTCCGTTCTCAGGTTCCACATTACATGCAATCAATCTGTATGGGACTGAGACATTTAAGTGTGGAATTACAGCAAAAGGTAAGCGGCCAATAAATTACACCTCAGAGAAGTTAACACCTCCTCTCTCCCCTCCCCACTTGCAATCAGCCTCCCTACTTACAACTGTTCAACTAGGCAGCTCAGCACGGATGATGGTAAAATCAGCAAACATATCTTTTTCTTCTCTGGTGTTTTATACCTTACCTACAATTTGGGCTACATTGAAACAGAAATGTCACACTGCTATCTTTAGAACACTTACAGAGTTTGAACTAAAAAGACTGTAGCTGATGCCCTAGGCAAAAAGTGAGGAGATGCAGATTTCATCTCTTTCATAGCAAAAGTAGTTGCAGTTTTAAAGCAGCCATTAATCTGTGATAAGGGAAATGGCATGAAGGTGCAAAGTCTCCCTTCCAAATGGTCAAAACCAAAGTTGAACTGTACAGCAATTTCTGAAGCAATTAGCAGTATGTATTATTTCCCAATACTCGTGAATGGGATCATTTTGAAAACCAGTGCTCTTGATACGTTTCACTGTAAAATCAATTACTCTTAAAAGCAAGAAGCTCATTCCCTACCCTGGGGACATATGATACACCAGCTTTCTGTTCCAAGGGATGCTCTATGTTTCTCTTTTTTTTAACAGGCTTATGAGATTGGGGTGCTCTTCCTTCCGGTATTATCTGCACAGTTCTGTAATAAGGAGTTTCAAACTCATCCCTATACTTCTATGACCACTATGTGGCCCAATTCACAGGCATTCTGCATTTGTAGGATCAGGAAACTTTCATCTCCTTTTAGGAATTAAACTTTCCAAACCTGATGCGATCTTAATTATCGCATTCTTGTCCAAGTTCAATCTCTGATGTCATAATAAAGTACAGTGGCTCCATTTCAGATGAGAAAAAGCTGATTCAGGGAGATACTCTTTGCATAGAAGGAATCAGGCTGAATTAATTTTCTCAGAGATGTTTCATGGATAACATTTTCATTTTCATTGAAGGCAGGTAATTTAAAAGTTTCTCTTTCTTGTTGACAGTGTCTTTAGCAGGCGACCTGGGCCGATTACAAATGGCAATGACTTTCAAGGGGCAAAAGGTGCTATTTTATTTCCAGAATGTACCATGTAAGGAGTAGTCAGAATGGTGTGATGCTACTGTGGAATATTTTGCTTTTGGCAGAAATCAAAGGGAAATAACTCATTCCAGCCAAGGCTGGCACTGATAAAGTTGTAAGCATTACACCACTCCATGGTATGATGCACATATCTCTCAGTAAGTGTTTTAAACTGGCCATTTTTCTACCAGAGCAAAATAGTAACTTTTTCTGGCCACTTGAAATGTCATTTAATGAATTTCCAGTTTGGTTCAATTAATGGCACCTTGCAAAGAAATCATTCTTTCTTTCCAAAAAAATCTTTCTGCTCAGGCATGACCTACTCACTGTCAGAAACAAGCTAAGCATCTTGTACAGAAAGGAAAAAAAAGCTCGGTTAACTCAAATTAAACCACAAGTCAATTCTCAACAGACATAAAAAATTAGAATATTTGGAGAAAGCTCAGAGTCCGTGCTATAAAAACAAAAAATTCATTCTTTTTGACTCCTCGTGAATTCTTCCTACAGTGTCACTAACTTATGTGTTCCTACAACAAATTGAAAATTTTGTGTCTAAACATCAAACAGCACCCTGAAAAATTAATTGTTAGAAAAATGTGTATTTGTACAGATGCATCTCAGGTCATGTCAAGCCTGTCATTTAAGTTGTCTCTGCCAAAGCTGCCTCTATCTGAGATAGGCCAAACTCAATTGATCTTTTTGTCTCTGGTCTTCTCTGGAAGAAAGTAAAAATTGCTATTTCCCCAGAGCACAGTAAAGAGATCTGAGCATGCCTCTTCTTTAAGCAATAACCATTAATATGGGTTCCGCTTGTTCCAGACATCTGTAATGCTTTGGGCTGTATTTTCTGGCACGATAACAGTGTTGTCTTGAGAACTGGTGCATGAAGAGGACAGAAGGCAGAGAGGCAGAGCTGAACTGCTCACTTGTGCTCCTATCTAAGGGACAACACTCTTATCTTTTGGAAAAACATAGCCCTGAGCCATAAAGGGAAGTTTCATAAATCTTTCCCCACCAATTTTGTCAATCTCTATTCTTGCTACTGGCCCATGGCTGACCTTGATTAGAATCCACTCTCCCATGTAAGGCTTCAAAGGGATCTGAAATAAGATCAGCGGAGAATGTGTCTCAGACTCCTTCAGGTCCAAACCCCAACTTCTTTGACAGCCATGCTATATGGGTAATCACTCCTGAGGATGAGCCAGAAATAATGCTTGATAAGTTCAATGGACATTTGTTGAGCGTCTGGTTTGTAACCAGGCTTGAGCGTGATGCTAAGAACATAATGCTGCCTAAGGTTATCTTTGAGGTGGCTGTAGTCCAGCAGAAGGGACAGACAACTTCAATACAACTTGGTAAGTGGTAACAAAGGGGAATGTGCAAGTGTCCTGGAGGTGTCTTCTTATGATTATACCATAATGAAAACTTACAAGTTTTGGGTGGAGTCAGAATCTTCTAGACCAGAGCGCTTTCATGTGCAAGCAAAGCAGGCTCTAACATCCTCTAAGAGGCATTTCTCAAATGCTCTTAGAAAAGTCTAGGAATTAGCCTGCCCTTCTTTATAAATTCTTCCAAAACATACTTGGATATCTCTTAAGTACCCTGGGATGACATAGGCATATCACCCCATCTTCATTTATCACCAAATAATTTAACATGCTGCTTTTCCCATTGGATGTAATATCAAGAATGTGAAAACTCTAACTGCCTGCCTAAGTAGTAGATTTAGAGTAGAACTCTCCCACAGTTCTACTTTTGTGCCTGGGATTACATTAGGAATATTCTTTATGGGCCTCAAGGAAATGAATGCCTTCAAACATGTTAGACGTTATCTGATTAATCTAATCATCACTCAATGTTTTATCAAGACTCAGGGGCCTGAGGGACTGCAATATGGACCTGGTACATTTTGATGTTTGAGTGAGATTGAGATGGGAATCACAGGCATTTTGGGGATTCTTAGGGTAAAGAAATGCTAAAAGAAGAAATGAGAGAAGACAAAGATAATTTCCCTACTTGTCGTAGAGTCTTACCACCTCCCCTCCTAAGAAGGCAGAGGAGGAAGTAGGGAAGAAAGAGGAAGAGGGGGCAGATAAGGAGGTTTAGCTGTAATTAAATGATTTTCCTTTCTCTGAAAGGGAATAAACCATAGCAACCCATCTCCTGGACACTGTTGGACATGATGGAATAATGTTGGTGATATCCCTGCCAAAAAAACAGTTAGCCTACGTAAAGTACACCTTTATAATCACTGGCATTTGTCATTCAGAATGTCAGCCTTACCACAGCAGATATTTGGTGAAGGCAGAGTTCACAAGGCTAGGTGCATTTCAGAGCAGGGCGGGCAGGCACCGGGAGACAGGCCAGCAATGGAGACTCAAGGATGGCATTCTGCAGTCCCAGGCAAGCTAAGGCAGGTTCCCTGTTTTTGTCCTCACATTGACCACTTTCCAGGTAATGAATCCCCTCATTCTTAGTTCTGTCCAAGCAAGAATAGCCTTCCCAGGAGAATTAAATAAAGAAATAAAAACGCCCCCAAACTAGGTTTTGATATTTCATGCATCCCTTCTTTTTTCAAATGCTAACCATTTGCTTAAGGAAGCATCCTGCCTTCCCTCCTGAAGCGCAGCACATGAGGAAGCCCTCTGTATAGATTGGAAAAAAAATAAGGATTGATTTTTGCACTTAAAGCCCCCAAGGGAGTGACATAAACCCAGTTGGTGTCCCTGCAACCAGGAGACTACATTAGCACTACTGCATTACCTGGGAAATGTGCAAAATCACACGTGGCTGACATCTCCCCCCACTCAGCAGGAAAGAGGCCTCACAGGCACTATTTACTCCACAATGCCAGTGAAATAATGGAATGTTCAAGAAGGATTCCTTGTATTGCACAGCAACTTTGGGTTATAAGACATTGGGAAGCAGTAGGTAGTTACATAGGAATTTTTGACCTTGGACTGATGAAGTCAGACCCACTGAAAGGGTGGATGTTTAATTGTGAACACACAAAATAGAAATCAAAACAGAAATGAAGAATTCAAAGCCAAAAACTAAATTAAAAAATACTTAAAATCTCTCTTTCCCATAAAACAGGCACACATACATACACAAACACAATGGGTTATGTACAACGAGAAAAAAATTCAAATCCTAAGCTGTGAATACCAAATGTTTTGTTTCTTCAACTGCAACATCTAAATTTGAGATAATTACAGATTCACATGCAGTTGTAAGAATAATGCAGAGAGATCACAAGATCCTTTATCCAGTTCCCTCTACTGGTAATGCACATCTTGTAAAACAATAGCACAATATATACCTAAGATACTGACACTGACATAGTCAAGACATGGAATATTTCTATCACCAAGAGGATCCTTCATATTGCTCTTTTATAGCCACACCTACTTCTCTCCTACCCTCCTTTTAAAAAGTTGAGGTGAATTCTACACACACAAATCTTAAGCAGATAATTTGGAAAGTTTCGATAAACATAATACCCATGTAACTCCCAGCTCTCAAGATACAGATTATTTCTATCACCCTGTGACATTCCCTCGTGCCCTTTTCCAGACAATCCCCAAGCACTCTAGGCTACACGTATGATTTCCATCACTGTGCATTAGTTTTCTGTATTTTGGACTTGCATAAAGGGAAAAAGTATGTACTATTTGGATCTGACTTCCTCTGCTCAGCATAAAGATTTTGAGAGTCAACCACATTGTACGCTTCAGTGGCTCCTCACTTTGTATGGCTGAACAACATTCCACTGCGTGACAACACCAGTTGCTTCTCTGCTTGCTTGTGGGAGGCCATGTGATTTCCTTCCTGTTTGTGGATATTGACAACCAAAGCTGCTAAGAACATTCATGCACAAGTCTATTTTCAGACATAGATTTTTATTTCTTTTGCGTCAATACTCAGGAGTAGGATTGCTAGATTATCTGTTTAGCTGTATAAGACAATGCCAAACCACCTTCCCAAGTGACTGTACCAGTTTACATTCCCACCACTACCACATGTGAGCTGCTCTCCATGCCTGCCTGTTTGGTGTTGTCAGCCTTTTTCATTGCAGCCGTTCTGGTGGGTGTGAAATGCATTATACCTAAGTGTCCTATTTCTTTCTACCCAAAGACACAGCATAAAGAAGGTCTTGAGGTGCATTTTGCAATCCAATTTGTAGTTAGACTTGTAGGCAGATCTCAGGTAAAGCCCCAGTTTTAGCATCTGGCTGGCAATGTGAGACAAGACATGCAGTCTGAAGCTCCCCACTTGCTTCTAATGCAGGGGGTCTTTCAGCTCCACTTTGATAAACAGTGCTGGGGAGTAAGTTGCATGTGTTTCTGACATAGCCGTTTCAGAGCCTCTTTTAAGTTCTGACGAAAACTTCCTTCATGCCTTGGTTATCTTGAGTCAAAAGAAGTGTTAACCTATGTCATAAACTCTAAACATTTTACCATTTTTATGCTTTTGTCAGGAGAGATGAAAGTTGGCTGATAGGTCAGATCAGCCAGTTGGCCATTCTCACCTACTCTGCATGCTTCTGTCGAGAAAAACAACGTTTGGCCCATCAATGGGTATCCTATGGACTCGCCTGCATGGTTCCTGGCAGGTGCCCATGGACAGAAATGGATTAGAGCTGGTCCCCACTATGCTGACCCAGAAGCCAGTCAGAGTGCCTCTCCTGTCATCTGCATGCAGCTAAGTGCACCCAGACACCAGGAAGTGCACCTGATTCTGTCCACCTGTGAAGAACATGTATAAAGACAAATAGGGGATTAAAGTTTTGATGTGGAAAGATGTTATGTTAAGATCCCTGAGCTAAAATGAAGCTTCCTTTCTGCTATAGGGTGCATTTAGGGGTAAGAAAAGAGAAATAAGGAGACCCAGAGCCTGGATAGTCTGTCAGCACACATAGCTGGTCATGCAAAGAAACACAGGGGCACGTTCACACAATAGGCGTGATCGTAGAGCATTTAGTTAGACTTTCATGTATGTTTGATTCTGGCATCTTTCTGCTTTACAGTCACACTTTCTGTCTCTCTATAGCTACACAAATGCCCTGAGAAAGTTTGAGAGTGGACGACAGCCAATAAAGAGAGACAGTTGTGAGTCCAAATGGGACAGTGGGAAGTACTGGGCTTCCCACCTGAGAGGGAACTCACAACTTCCCACTTACAAATCATACAGGGAGGGGTGTAGGCAAATTATTTAACATATGCAGAGCACCAATGTCCTCATCTGTAAAATGGAAGTCACAACACCTACTTACAGTGCTACATGAGAAATAGATCAGCTGCTACCTGTGGAACTAACATGCAGTCTGAAATCTTACTATGACTCAAAGGTGGACTTAATCTGACAACATACTCCAGGGGGACATAATTCTGGTTTGAAGTCATCCAAGCTGTCTTTCTACCTCATTGGCAGAGGTTCCAAGATTATATAGGTAATTTAAATTATTTATGTGCCAATTAATTCTATTTTTACTCAGATGCAAACAAGCCTGTTAGAAAAGAGGTGGCTGGAAGACCAGGTGGTATCCTCACGTTATGAATTAAAGGCTGAAAACATTCCACATCCTCTTCATGTAGCTTTGGTTAGAGTATCCGAGACAGTCATTGGGGGAAATGCACCTAAAATGTCATCAACCCAACAAGTTATAAAGGCCAGTGTTTTGGACCTGTGAGCCATTCTATGGTTTCCTTGTTCTTTCTTTGTTTCAGAGACATGGGAGGAATACAAATCCTGATCTGGAAGGGGCCTTAAGCAGGAAAGCAAAATGTGGACTGATCTAAACATGGTATAAGTGACAGAGGCAAGTACTTCTGCCTGGGAAAGGCAAAGTAAGAAACTTCACAGCTGGACTGGCTACTAAAGGATGCGCTGGAGTTCATGAGACAGTTGAAGGGAAAAGAGTGTCCTGTGTGGTGCAAGGAGTGTGATTGGTGAGAGGCTGCGGGTGGCTGGGATGTTGTGTGTAAGCACGGAGTGCAGGAACTGAGATCAGACAGGTAGACCAGGTAGAGTGTGAGGGCTTTTCATGGCCTGGTCTCTCCCTTGAAGGCAGACCATCTATTTCATCTGCCCTTGTGCTTAAGCATCTGGCACAGAGCAAGGCAGAGAAAGGAGATGGTTGGATTGGGCTTTGGGAAGATAAAAGTGAAAAACAGCAATATGGTGGATGGACTAGAAAACAGAGGGGCTCAGCTTGGGGAGGCTGCTTTGGAAAGTTTCTCTAGACTGTGCTACAGAGGCTAAGGTCTGAACGAGGACCAAAGAGTGGATTTCAAGAGTCAGGGAAACAGTTAAGAGATACGAAAGAATGGAGGTCACAGGAATGGGAGGCCAACTGGATATGGGCTATAAGAGAAAAGGAAGAATCAAAGATGACTATAGGTTCCTAATGGGGTAACTTGGAGGGGTTCAAAAAGAACCTAAAAGACCATTTGTTGGCTTTATCTTTCTCCCTCTCCATAAAGACAGTTCCCTTTTCATGACTTACTCTCTTCTCAATATTCCAGCCTCTCTTTCCAACATGGTTGCCCCTTGTCTGCTGCCCCTTAGCAGTCCCAAGTAAGGGGGCTTAACCGAAATGGTTACAAAGTCAGACAGATGTGGGGTCTGTCCTGGCACTGGTAGTTACGGGCTCTGAGGCTGGGGGATTTTTTATCCTCTGCTTAATTTCCTCCTTTAGAGATGCCACTACTCTTCTCACGGGGCTGTGCACGTGATGATTATATGCGAGTGAGTATATCAACTTTGCACAAAATCCAGTTTATCACAAGTGTCCAAGAAATGTTAACCATTAAGCACTTTTTGAGATACAGTAAGAGCTTTCCTCCCCCTTTCAGGCTTCTTGTTGAATGATAGCATAATTTGCTTCAAGACCTACATTTCTCAGATTATAATGCACAGAAGAATCACCTTGGGGATCTTGTCTAATTCAAGACACAGAGTCTATTTCGGGGAGTCTGGGCTGTGGCCTGAGAGGCTATAATTCTCACAAGTTCCCAGGGACTGCCGATGCACTGGTCCATGGACCACACTTTCAGAAACAAGGAACTAGAGGCTCTAGATAATTCTGGGAAGGAGAACAAAAGACATAACCGTAACCAATTTTGACCTTTCAGTGACTATCATTCATGTAGATCAGAAAACACTTCCTTTTACAACTTCATTATAATTACACCCTTTGTTTCCCCATCTATGCATTTAACTCCTGTGAATAAGACCAGCTGAAGATCACCTAGTCTTTTGAGACTCTAAAATATTTGGCACCGAAGTGGGCATTAAAAAATATATTCTATTTATTCTGTACACAGCAAGTGAAATCCTTGCACATCCAAAAGTAATAAATATATTTTTCAATGTCTGTTCCATAATTTATCACACAATTTCTCTCTCTGCTTGCTATGGCTTAGCATCAGGACACCAATCAGATAAGATGAAGACGCTGACAGTAATTTTTAATATTAAGGTGAAATTATGTATTTCCTAGATGGTTGATTTGATACAAGTCCTAAGCCCCAGTCCATAAATCTTTGGGTGCTTGAGATTTGTGGTGATTTCACATTTAATCTATAGCCTATCAATACATCATCAGGACCTGAGAAATGATTAAGAAGAACTTGGAAGATAAGCATGGGTGGTAGTGGATAATAACCTAATTTCAAATACATTTACAGACAGAGGACCCTGAGAGAGGCAAAATAAGTCAGATATTTTTTCCCCTTATATTGTTGATGATTTTTATTTAACTCCTAACTTGTATATAGGCTCCTTTGAGATGTTTTCTCAGGCCTTATAGATGCTGTCATGTTCATGGATGGCACTAAATGTGAAGAAAACTATTCTTTTTCTGGGAATTTTATCTACTAAAGCCTTGTATTCAAGTTTCAAGATTTCCCTTAATTAGTTATCTCTTTAGAGGTTGTATATAAGAATCTATGTGCTCTGAAGGCTGTGCCTGCTTCACTCACTACCGCACCTGCAGCACCTAGAATTATACTTGACCCAAAATAAATATTTGAGTGACTGAATTTGGGTACTTTACTTTCATTCACTTATTGGAAGTCACCAATACAATCCCATATAAAGCAGCATTTTGCTTCTTGTTTAGTCTAGATGACATCTTGAATTGTTAATAACCTCTTACCAATTCCCTTCTGTCGGATGGACCATCTCAGAATGATCCTTGGTCACTGTGACAGGCAGACACCTTGTGTTATTGCTCTCACTTCCACCACACTGCAGATGGAGAGAGTGCTTCCATCTTCACAGCTCACCGGTAGGCTGAGATCAGTGTACTCAGAAGGGAGAGCACTACTTCATATTTGCCTTGCCTTGTCTGAAAATAAGAGTGTCTTGATTTTACTCCAGTTTGAGCTGCCGCAATCTTGCGGGAATTTAGGAAATGCAAATAAACTCGAAACAGAAATGGTTGTGCTGCTGTCTTGCTCGGAGAGCCTTTGCTGGACCTGCCACCAGTGCGCTCTGATATGCCTTCAAACATTTTCAGTTTATTGCTCATAAATTCTTCACCACTTGCTATTCTCTTTGCTTTCTATAAGGGGATTGCAGAAAGTGAGACACAGCTGCTTTCTAAACAAAATGCATTCCCCCTAAGTTGCAGACCAGCGCTGCTCTCAGAAAGCATTTATCTCTCAGACCAAGGTATCACTTCCTACCTCCCCCTCTGGGAATCCAAGGAAACCTGAGCTCTTCTCCCTCACTTAGAATAAAAGCCAAGGAATTATGTGTCCTTAAACTATAATTTGCTTGCATTCAGCAGCTTCCTAGCCACCACCACAATAGTCCTCTATGTAAATCAGATTTATTTATTCATAGGCACTAGCATTCCATTACTTTCATCAAAACCAGTCAAGCTGCATTCAGCGGTTTCTGCATTCTTATAAACTAACTGGAAAAGCAATTAACATTCACAGCACTTTAGATAGTGGGGAGAGGGTGAGGGACCCCACCACACTCTTGATAATACAACCTCTGTAGGCGGATGGCGGTGCAAAATGACTGCTCCTCTGTGTCAGGGGAGATAAGAGAAGTGACACAGATTAAAACAAATTGTTGATCCATACCAGGGAGAAGCTAGGGAAACAATAGAAGTAAAAGCATAAATGTCAATTTGGGATGATAAAGGATACAATCTAAATGTAATATGAGAGGCCCCCAGACAAAAGCAAGAAATAGAGATTGCACATTAGTGAAGTATCAAAGTACTGAAGCATTATAACACACACACGCACGCACACACGGAGTCATATGCTCCCAGCATATGAAAATACAAGCAACACATTGTCGATTGCTCAGGAAACCCAATTATGAATTAACCAGCTATTGCAGAATTTCTCCAAAATTATGCTCATTTCAAGCTGCTCGGAAGAACATTTAGTCCCCGTGATAACTTTGCTTCCCATATTGGCTTAGTTCTTCTGCTCCTTTTCATTCTAAGTGCCTACAGGCTACACATACACATGCAGGAAGAACTGCTCTGGTTGTCAGCCCAACAGGAGGGTCTGGCCAAATGCTCACTTGTCTCTCTGAGAGAAATATTAAGAGTGGGGTCAATCTGCAAGGTCATCATCTCAGCTTCCAAAACACTGCCACCCGGCTGCCACCTCCCTCCCTGGCAGTGTGTTAGATAAGTCAAGATCTGAGGAGTCATTCCTAATTACTCTAGTGTCATTATATCCTGCCTTTACAGTGGCAAAAATCAAACAACAGGCTCAGCTGTGGCCCCGTCTAATGTAATTGCTGTAGTTTGCAAATGCAGCAGGCAGAGCTTATGGGGAGATAGGCAGACTCGGGCGACATCTCATTCCTGACGGCCTTCAAGTGTCAGGGTGGTTATTAATTACCAGAATGGTCAGCATGATACAGTGGGGTTCAGGGAACCGGCCACATTTTGGCAATGTTCTGTGTTTGCTCAATACATATCTCAGTCCCCTCTTTTTAAGGACTAGTGGTAACTTTTTATTCACTCAACATAACTGTTATACTTTAATAGAAATGAGAAATATAAACAAACCCTTCTCTATCTCACAGATGCAATGCCAAAAATGCATATAGAAATCAACGTTTTGAAAGGAAGGCAATGTGCTATTTCATTATTATTTAACTTCCAGTGAGCACTAACTTTGTGCTAAATACCATACAAAACATTATATATCAGTAAACAGTAGCCGTTATTGTTGTCCTCTACAGTTGATAATGAGAACAACATAATCATAGCAGTGATAATGATAGATTGATACTGGGGTGGTTACAAAAAGATGCCTCACTTTACAAAATAATTTGTCACAAGGTTCCCTTATACGGACTTTCCTCAACTGAAAATACCACTTATCTTTAAAGTCAACTCAATCTGACCATCATGTATTGAGTCTCCATGAAATGCGAGGCAACATGCTCGGCACAGGGAGACAGGCAAGAGTGAGATGCTCTGCGGCGAGGGCTTCTCTTGCCCCTGTTACCCTCCTGGACACAGCTACTGTGTCAGGCACTGGTTGAAGTGCTTTCCGCATTTTTTTTTATCATCCCTCCTCACCACAAATTCCCCATTTTATGGGTGAGGAACCTAAGATTCAGACAGGTGAAGGGAGTATTTCAAGCTTGCCAGCAAGCAGACAGCGGTGCTTTGCCCCCAGCTCACACTGTTACTTTATATGCTTCTTCCTACTCCCTTATCTGAAGTAGAAATAGTCCTTAAACTTGGTAAATATTTAAAAAAAATTCCCTGCCTAGGGGTAGCCCAAGATTCCCAATTCAGAAGTGGAGACAATGCTACATGTACACTGGGTTTACAGCACTTAATCCCCATAAGTCCCAGACACCCCAAAACTTCATCAACAGATGAAGTGTGTCCATCCAGTTGTCCCTTTCTTTTGCTTGGTTTTGAGGGAATTTTCTCATAGGCTAGAACTGCGATTTGCAAATCACACTGGATTCCATAGGCAACCTGTCTGGTGAACAAGTCTCTTACTCTACCTGTTTCCACATTATAATTTAGGAGTGAGAGAAGGGGAGGAAGGAAGAAGGAGGAAATGAAGCTCCTTTGAGAATTCTTCCTTTCAAAGAACTAGCAGGTGCATCTGATGCCCGGTGGTACTGAAGGGGGCCTTCCTCCGTTGGTCAACACTTCCCTCTTAGGGAAAGGTTCTCCTCTCTATGCCTTTCATAACACTCCCCCTACAATCCTCTGCACATGGGCCCTGAGTAAGAAACCCAACGCAGCTCCTTGTTAAAGCCCCAGGCCAGAAGCAGGTGAGGCCATCGATACTGACATGAGAGCTGTGGCCGTTGCCGCTCCGTGGGTGGTGAAGGATGCCCGGTGGTTTTGCTCACCCTGGGAAGGGACTGAGCTGCCAAGTTGGGGCAGTGGACCACTGAGAATAAGTGAGGGCTCCCACAGATTTTCTCCTTTTTTTTTTTTTTTTTTTTCTTCCGGCGCCTCCCTCCCTCTCAGAAAGAGCGTGGCTCTGAACACTGGCGTCTCAACCTTTCAAGGTGAACCTCTACTCCTGGAGATGTGCTTCCCAGCAAAGGCTGGGGGAGAAGGGAGGGAGGGGGTCCAGATCAAAGCCGGCTTTGAAGTGAGAGTAATTTTTGGAATGTTGCTCAGAGTGTAACACACAGTTCAGCAGGAAATTGGCTCTGGAAACAGCTTTGTAGCTGCTCCCCGGGACTGATGATTTCCCTGACCTGGTGGCAAAGGTGCAAGCCGAACAGTGGGGGACGTGAAGATTGCTGACTCTCACTGATCTGATTTAAATTTTTCACCAACCAGGTCCTTTGGCTGACTCACTGAACAAAAGTATAGTACAATAAAGTCTAAAACCCCAAGAGAAACTGGGGTTCTTTGAACAAATTCTGAGCAGCTTCCAGGACTGGACATAAAGGACGGTAAGACTATTTTGCTTCCTGTGGCAGATGGCGTACATGCACTAGTAACAAACATAGCGACCATGTTTATTCCGTGTCAGACCCTCTGCGAAGTTGCATATACAACATCTTGGGATAATCCATGAGAAGTGCTTAGCAAGGTTCCTGGCACATAGCAGTGCTTAATACATGTTATTAGCTTCTTTAATCTTCATCACAAACCTACAAATTAGGTACTTCTTTAATCCTCATTTTACAGATAAACAAGTGGACTAAGTTACTTTCCCAGGCTCAGTCTGATAAAATGACAGTACAGATAGTCAAAAACACATCTGTCAGAATCTGAGCCACATTTCTAACTTATATACCATAGGACTTGCATCCAGGACAAAAAGAGTTAGTAGTAACATCCATTTTGGAGCAACTGATGTCTCCCAAACAAAGGAAATAGCATCTTTTCATAAAATAATACCCCGAGTGTGTTTGCCTATGGAAAAATAAATAGAGAACAGACAGTCTTTCTTGTTCATGCAAAGGTTTTCTCTCTCAGGGATGCCATGAGGACTGTTCCTTTGGTTTATGCCTTTAATTTCTCTTGTTGCTGTAAGGGGAGGATTGGGGAGTGGGGATTAGATGGATAATTGGTGAATCAATACAGGGGAACAAAAGATCTTGCTGGGAAAGTGAGACCTAGCCATGGGCTTTGAATACCAGCAGAGTAACAGAGGCCAACGCCGCAGAAGGGAGCTGGTGGTTGGTGGGGGTGTAGAGGAGAAGAGAAATTCAGTATGGAGCAAACTTCACCGAACAGGAGGGGAAAAGACACTTCCAAGAACGGATTCAGACACCTTCAATGAAAGCTCAGTTGGGATGAGATCTGACCATATGTTGTCAGGGATTGAATTTCTTCCTTTTTCTCCTCTCTGTCCAACTTCTTTCTCTATTGCTATGGACTCAAATCGCTTTTGGCAACACTGTGTCTAGCTGTCCGTCATGTGTATCTTGGGGTCTTTCTCCTGTTATATTAATGTATGTTGAAAAGCTAGCATCTTAAGGCTGGGGCGGACATAAGTTTCTCTTTCCCCCTTGCTCTATGCTGTTACCTTCTCATTCACTTCACGAACGGGACTTAAAGGGTGTGTGGTGATAGGTGGAATAAGGACCTTCTTAAGATGTCCACATCCTCATCCTCAGAACCTGTATGTTAGGTTACATGATATTCCGGATTAAATTGTGCACTCCCGCCAAAAATATATTGAAATCCTAACCCCTGATACCTCAGATGTGACAACTTAGTAACAGGGTCATTGCTGATATAACTAGTTAAGATGAGGTCATCTGGAGAAAAGTGGGCTCCTAATGACTGGTGTCCTTACAAGGAAAGGCTGTATGAAGACACAGAGATGCACATCGAGAATGCCATGTGACAAATAAGTCAGGGTTTGGAGTTATACAGCTGCATACCAAGGAACACTGAAGATTGCTGGCAAACCACCAGAAGCTAGGAAGAGTCCAGGAACAATTACTCTGCAGGTTTCGGACATAGCATGGTCCTACTGACCATCTTTGTTTTGGGACTTCTAGGTTCCAAAGCTGTGAGACAAGGATTTCTGCTATTTTAAGCTATCTAGTTTGTGGTACTTTGTTTGGCAGATCTAGGAACTAATGCAGATGGGAAGGGGGAATGAAAGTTGTAGATGGAATTAAGGTTGCCAGTCATCTCACTTTAAGATGGGGAGATTATCCAGGATTATCTGGGTGGGCCCAGAGTTATCACAAGGTTCCTCATAAGTGGAAGGTGGAAGCATAAGAGACAAAACCAAAGAGATGGCTATGTGAGAAAGACTCAGCCCAACATTGCTAGTTTTGAAGATGGAGGAAGGGGCCCTGAGCCAAGGAAAACAGGCAGCCTCAAAAAGACAGACAAGGCAAAGAAACAGATTCTTCTCTAAAGCCTCCAGAAAGGATACAGCTCTACTGACATCTTGATTTTAGCCTAAATCAATCCACTTCCGACTTCCAGAATTTGTATTGTATTAAACCACTCAACTGTGATAATTTGTTACAGAAGCCGTAGAGAACTAACTAAAATCAGGGATAATGCTGAACCTGTACAAATAAAACTCAGAGTCAGCGAGTCAAATAAAACTCAGAGTCAGCGATCCCGCAGGCCAAGTACAATATAGGAGGAAACAGAAAAACTTAGTGCTGATTGAGCTCCTCTCTTCTCCCCTTCACACCTTTCTGGCCCTACAATTTAAGGTACACAGATGATTGTCTCTTTATACATATACAAATAGGAGTAGTAATAAAAGCAATAGCTGCTAACATTTATTAATCACCCACCAGATGCAGGCACTATTTAGCCCTTAACATACACAATCTCTTTCAATGCTTGTGACATTCTAAGTATTAGGCTCTGCTCTTATTTCCATTTAACTGATAAATAAACAAAGGCCATAGTGATTTAAAAGCATGACCTATGTAGCTGTCAGTGGTGGAGCCTGACAGCAATAGACAGAATTGGCAACAGGGTGGGAATCAGAAGTTCCTGGAGTGAATGGGCCTCCTGCAGATGGGTTGACTAGACTAAGCTGGAAAAGAAGATGGGACTCCTCTTTCTGTTCTACCTATAAATACACTGGGGAGGATGTATGCATTGGAAGTTACCATCTACCTCAGGTTCAGACTTCCATTGTTGTAATTTATCCACCACAAACTAGCAGTAGATCAATGCTGAAGATATTCAAAATTTTAAAGTTGGTCTTAATTCAAAACTGGCAGTAAGGGGATTGAGAAATAGGAACATGTTGCTTCCCCCACCTCCCCGCCCCCCCATTTCAACTGTGGTGCCAAAATCCTGTCAAGAAAAGGATAAAAAGAGCGTCTGCCTAAATAAATATGCTTTGTAACATCACAGACTTATTCTTTTTGGCTGATATGAAAATACATTGGGAGTTAGTACATGAAACTTGCTGCTCCCATCGCTTTATCAAAGTTTGTGAAACTCACTGATTTTTGGCGGGGAGTCAACACACTAAAATTGCATGCAAAGAGGATTGATTCAGTCATTAGAACATGGTCAAGGCTCCATGTGGTGCAAGAACAAGGGGCAGGAGGATGCAGATTTAAAGGACCCCAGCAGCTGGCCAGTCAGGAAGCTCTGGTGGGCGTCCCATGGTTCTCAGCATCACGGCCATCCTGCTCCACCTTGCTGACGTTGCTGCACAGCTTTGCTGGAACCCAGGATGCTAAGGAATGAATGCCTGGAGACCTTCTAAGAGATACCTCCTCATCCATCACTTCACTCCTGCCTGAACCATCTTTGCTGCTTGGTTGGTCCTGTTCCACATGGGAATGCTCTCTCCTTTCCCTGCCTTTGCCTAAGGTATACCAGTGGCGGGCATGAGGAATAATGGTGAACAGAACATGTACACGGAGTAAGTCACCTCCGCTCTCCTCTTGCTCTCAAGAGAAAGAAAAGTTACCTTGGAGTTCCAGTTTCAATATCACAGTGGTCTAATATTACCTTATGCTCTGGTCCTTCCTTTTGTTTCACATCTTAACACCTAGCTTACCTCTAATTCATTCCTTAGATACCTCTGAAATCATGCTGCAACATTTTTTGCATGCCTACAAGATGCCAAAATCTCAGAACACAGAGCTAGCAGACTTTGTGGCCTCCCCTTAGGGAGCTCACTCTCTGCAAAGAGAATATGCAAAATCACATTAACTCACTCCTTGCCTGGTCACACTCCCTTTATATAATTAATTCAGTCAACAGGTACTTACTGAGTGCCTGCTATGTGCTAGCACTGGAGACCCAGCAAGGAACTAGAGAGATATGGTGCTGCTCCCAGAGAACTTAATTCAAGAGAACCTTAAAATGACTACCATCCCTGGTGTTACATTTTTCTGAGTCTGATAGGGCCCCTGGAGGGCAAGGATGCTGCTTGGAAGAAAGCATCAATAAATATTCATTGCATGAGTGACTGCTGAAGTCGACTGCCCACTGCTTCCTGCACCCCATTTTGAGTACTTCTGTTAGCGCTCCCACTACTGAGACTATCTCTGTTGCAGTTTCAATGCCTAACCCAGAGTAGGTGCTCAACATATATTTGTTGATATTCTTTGGGTTCCTCACCCTACTACCCACTCCACGGCATGCATTGCCATTTCTGTGAAGTGACTCTATTCCACAGTAATAATTAAAACTGCAGGCAGTTACATTCATCTCAAGTAAAACATGATATGATCATCCCCTTATCACAAAAGGAAATATAAAATCACTCTTAATTCTAGAGATTTTTACAGTTGGAAAAAAATTGAAATCTTCTAATAAGAAGTTTATATTTTGAGCTCTTAATAACAGGTTTCTGATGCATAAACATGCTTTTTTCCTAGGGTTTGTTTAACCAAAAAAATATGTATTCATAAATTACATAGTCCTCAATTTAGCAGAGATCCAAAGAGAATCTGAGAGTAATGATAGGTTCTTGCTCTTGTGAATTTAACTGTGCTACCATGGATTTACTTATTTTAGTGTAACTTAGGATAAATTATTCCTCTATAAATATAACTCCTTCAAGATTCAGAATATTTCATTCTGTGGAAGGACACAATTTAGTATCAGTATTCAAGACAAAGGATGCTAAGCATTCAGAACTATCTGCCCAAAGAAGAGTGATTTAATAATAGTGATATTGAACCAATAAGGGTTGTTTTTTCCTTTTTTTGGAGGAATTGGATATGAACTGGGCTATAAGTAGATTTCAATGATGATTCTTCTTGTGCAAGAACAGTTTGGATCTTGGAGTAACACAGAAATGCAAGGATGTTAGAAGTATTTCTCCCAAACAGAACCTACTTTGCATGTCTTTATTCTTTTTATTTGTAATGGAAGGAAAGAGAATGTTAAATACGCATTTGAAGAGGCAGTTGTAATAGGTTTTTGCATCTTGGCTACCCCAGGGAATCACATCTGTGAGTTTGCCATTTTATGTGATTATTGCCCTGAATGGCAAGTGCAATTCATCTTGTATGCCAATCTGATCGATTAGTAGTGGCTGCTTAGAGAACTGTTGAGAAGTATTGGCAGGCTGCATCTGTTCCTAGCAGGAAAGAGGGTTGTGACTGATTTGTGATGTCTGCCCTTGGTACAAGAATGAGAAGTGGTAGTACATGTGCTTAGTATCTGTCAAAATGGATATAATTCCAAAACCAGGAGAGAAAAATTTCATTGTGTGGGTATTGCAGATAGATAAACTACACATCCAAATGTGCCAGGTTACTAGAGAAGTAAAAATTGAGTCTTGTGGGAGTTCTACAAGGTAAGTTGTTGGTCGATAATCATATAATAATGAATCTAATCTGCCCTTCAAAACTAAAGAAAAAAAATACATATACTGACATAAAGTCTTCCATTCTTCACAAAGGTAGATTATGCTGGAAAAAGGCTTACTCACAATTGCAAAGCCTCATGTGAACCTCAGACGGTTTAATTTTCCCTAACCACATGACTTTAATCGTCTTCTGTTTCATGCATGATATTAAGTGCTATCCTAAATTTATTGATTGTTCTCTATAAAATAAAACTATTCCTTCAAAACTGTATCTCTAGTTTACATGATATAATCTAGCATTTGGGTGATAAAGAAGCACCCTAGCTTTTGTGTTTAAATACCAACTATTTGTATTTTTTCTACTTAAAAATTAAATTTCTAATTTTTGCAAGTGCAGATTTGATGACTGATTTTTAAATGAAGGTTGTTCCTTAGGCTCTTTTAACCTAAAGAGTACTGACAAATAAGAATGAATGGCCACACAATTATAAATGAAGGACAATAGCTGAGTACTGACAAAGTAGATCTCTTCAAGGGTAATTTTACAGTGACACTGCAACAATACTTAGATAATCCTTCATTCTCTAAAGAAGGGAGGTGAAACACAAGTGATTACATTATGCATCAGGACAAAGAGAATATAGTTACTATTTTGAAAGTAAGACAACCGTCAGACATTCAGTCCACCAACCGTTTGAAGAGTTCAACTAAACTCTGACACAGGATAAAGTAAAAAAATCTTCTATGTGGCATTCAAGATTTAAAAAATTATGCTATGAGTTTCTAGTTTGTTTTCTCTTCTTCCTTTAAAAAAGGGAACTCTCTCCCTTGGAAGAGAATAAAACTGGTTCAATTTCTGCTTTGGGAAAAAAAAAAGAGAAAGGAAAACGAAAATATAAAATTCAGCAGAAATGTCACACTGAGGAATCATAATAAGCATTAAGCATTATTTAAGTCACGCATAACCACTAAAATATATGACCCCTTTCCATAAATTGAAAGGCACTGTATTCAGCAGATTGTGGGCCTCAAATGCTGAACTAAGGGAAGCTCCTAAGACACCCATGCCTTGTAGACCGAAAGATTAGCTCTGATCCAGGGGCGTAGCTTTCTCTCCAAGCAAGCAATACACTCTGATGGAGAACCGCCATGGTCGGGCTTTCTTTGCTCTCTTGTCAGGGGATATTTGTAAAGAACCCGAATGCTGAGGACTGTGTTGGAAAGAGGGAAGAGAGAAGGGAAGGAGAGAGACAGAGAGATAGAAAGATAGGGAAGAGATAAAAGTATGAACAAAACTTTCTATTCCAAGGATTTCCAGCCAGTGAGGTCCTGTCAATAGGCTCGGCAACACTTCTAAGCTCATCTGTTACTGACAGAATGTGTGGTTCTAACAACAGAAAGTCTAGAACAGAGTGATTCTGAGAACAAAGAATTGGCCGGAAAAATTAAACCTGACATCACAGAACATGCTCCCGTCAAACACAAATTGTGACTTAGAGACAGAATTTTTCAGCTCTGAAAGGAACCGTAGAGGATCATTGAGTTAAACATCCGTATTTTACAAATGAGGAAACTGAGGTATATTGACAAGTGACTTGCTCTGTGGAGTTGCCTTCCCATAGCACTTGGTGTCTTTATGCACAAGAGAACTGCATATTCTCCTAAGAATGTCAATGGCTTCAGCTCTAACAGATTTAATTAAGCTAGTGTAACATCATATTTAAAAATTGGTTGTGTGGCTATTAATAAAAGTTGGGGATGCTTTTATCCCTATGGTGAGATGAGACTGCAGGTGAGAAGGTGGAATAACTTCCTGAATTTTTCCTGAACTCTTAGGTCACTACTTTTTATTTATTTAAATTACTTATTTAATTTACTACACTAATTTACAGAGTATGTATTTTTCATTTCCAGGGGATATGAACAAATTAAAGTTTGCAGGACAATCTTGACAAAAAATTGTTTGAGTACTTTTGTTCATACCTCTTTTTATTACTGAGTTGGTGTCAGTAATAACATCCAGTGACAACATCTAGTGACAACGTTCAAGTTTTGATGAACTGTTTTGCCAACTATAGAGTCTATGAGTCCTTAAAATAGAGATAAAGAGATAGACATACTCACTCCTCAGATTTATACTCTCTTAAATTGATATGCGTCCTTCATTTTAGATTTCATCTGCTGTGTGCCTAGGATAGAGGACCTATTTAATTGGAGTCTATATCGGCTCTCAAAAATAGCCACATTCAAGCTCTCCTGTTTTTCTAGCTTTCTCTTCTCTCTTTCTTAATCAAAGGAATGTAATGTAGCCAATCAGCAGAGAGCCTTACCAAAAGCAGTAAGAAGCAACAGGGGGCACCATTCACATTGGACACCCCCAATGCACAACGTTACTGTAGAAAACAATGTGAATGGCTCCCTGTGGAGTTGGCTCTTGCCGTGCTGAGAACACTCCTCCCGGAATCAGATGATCGGTGTGGAGTTAAGATCTTGACTCAAGCCTCATTACAGAGAGACTGAGGCCAGAGTGGGTAGGAGGTACAGATGATTGCTGCAAAATGCTGACCTTGAGTACTTTTGTCAAAGGAGAAATTGAGGGGTTTGATCGTGGCCACTGAGTTCGGGGTTGGTGGGTAGCGGCTCCTTTCTCAGAAAATCAGGGGCTGCACTTGGGCAAACAGGTGCACAGGCTAATTGTCAGCTCCCTTGCAGAGTCTGCTAGTCACTGGAGAGTGGCCCTGTGCCTTAGGAGCTCTTTGAAATGTTCACTGATTTGATTGTTTAGCACCACCCACAAGAGGCTCTTAATTGCATTCCTAGAGCATTGGCTTTCTACGGAAATTACTTAAAACACAGCTTAAGTGTTAAATCTGAACTGTGTAATGTGCAATTGAGGGTTTTTATTTTACTTTATTTAAAAAAAAAAATAACCTCACTCCTGGCTACCTCCTTGTAGGAAGCGCTGACAGGTTCAGTGGGAAATCTTGGGGCTGGCGCACATTATAAGTTATCTCCAGCAGGGTTGGCAGGTGTGAGCTATGTCAAATAAATTTATTACAGTCTGTGCTAATAATGAAAATTATAGAAAAGCTAGATGAAAGTGCTCTACAGCCAGCTAATTTGAAGCTACCTTACTAGACAATAACAAGCTCCTAACAGTTTTTCCTTTTTTTAAAAAACACTAATTATGCTTAATGTTCCCTGTCGCATTAGCTTTCATGGTAATTATATTTCAAAACTTTTGCAATTAGGGTGCAGTTAATATTGTGGAATATTGCAATTATTTTTCATTGTGACACCTCTATTGAAAACTGGTGGCATAATGATCACATTGTTCAACTAAATCAGAACTGTAGAAATATGGCAAATGAACCAATTACACATTATTATTTCTAATTACAGATAATGTCATTTTCTCCGCTTTTGTCCAAAAGAATTTCTCAAACACAGATATCCCGAATTTTCCTATTTGTAGACTCCCTCGTTTTCTCATCCACACACTGGTCTAGTCTTATATTAGTGCCTTGAGTGCTAAATTTAAAAAGTCTCATGGGAATTTCTTGAATTTCCCCCCTCTACCCCCAAGGCTCTCCTGTGGAGTTTTTAAGCCAGATGCTCTCACTGAAAACTCTCAGACTTGGCTCAGCTAGAGACGGCGTGCCAGCACAACGAGCTGGTGTGATTCAGCTTCTTGTAACCACCATTCACAATGGCTCATTTTTATTCATTCAACAGGTCTAATCTCTCTTCCCAGTGAAGATTAATTAGTGGTAACTTGCTGTATCCTCAATACCTTCCAAAAAGCACAGATTTCCCCCTTTTTGTAACAAAATGATGAGTCTGGAAGGTCGAATTTTTTTTTACCTGTGTGTTTCTACCTATGTATCTCTAACTGGCTGAAAACTGAATAGAGACCGACAGAGGGTTCCTAGGAAATAGTTATGGTTGGATCTGGGAATTAATTTTTTTTCCTTTTACTTCTAGTATTCTCATCTATGGTCACTCTGATAATAATAATTGTGGCCATGAGATCACTTCCAGACGCAACACTCCTGTGGTATGCAATGCTACCTGATTTCACCCTGCAATCATGTCCTGAGCAATGCAGCCTAGCCATTAACATCCAGTTTCACGGATAATGAAACTGAAGCTTCAGGAGCTGCCCAAGACCTTATATCTAGTCTGCGATCAGCAAATTGAGAGAAGCTCTCCTGACTTACCCACCAGCCCTATAGT
The DNA here is from genome assembly GCF_030020395.1 of Manis pentadactyla. Taxonomy (NCBI): domain Eukaryota; kingdom Metazoa; phylum Chordata; class Mammalia; order Pholidota; family Manidae; genus Manis; species Manis pentadactyla. The sequence continues at coordinate 41,894,498 of NC_080020.1, read as the reverse complement.
CAGGGTTTGCCTGGGGTGGAGGGCTCTCCATGATGCAGCGTCTTCAGAGCTGACACCAGGGCAGTCCCTGGCCAACTGGGATGGTGGTTCACCCTACCTACAGTTAAAGTTAACTTGCCGATGAACTGGGAAACAGACAGGTGAGATGGTTCCACAGTGGGCTCCCAAAGTTCTGAATTTTTGGAGTTGAAGACAGAGATATAAGAGGGAAATGGGGAAAAATAAATAAAAATGGTCCAAAGTTGGATTCAGTCACCTACTTTATGTGTTTCTGTGATTAGCCCATAGCATCTGTGTGCGGGAGGGGCTGGGCATTGTTCCTCACCTGGGCGCTAGCACCTAGCTCTGTATCCAGCCCATGGTAGGTGCTTAGTACATTATGTGTGAAATAATATTACTAAAATTAATAGTTGTGCTTAAAGAACACTTATTAAATTACTTTGTTAAGCAACCTAACTGCATTTTCTCAATTAATACACATACCAACTTACTAAGGAAAGTGTTATCTACTTTTTATACCTTCCATACCAATGAGGAAATCAGGACAGAGAGAGTCTAGGAAACGAGGTCATGGGGGCCCAGGTAGGGTGCTGGGGAACACGCGGGGATGCAGGTCTGTTGTTTTGGCAGTCTCTGCTCTGAACTATATGGTGACACTTTGGAATGAAGGACGCTTATCAAACCCCTTGATGGTGTTGACTCTCTGAGAATCCTTAGACAAAGCATCTCATTTAGGGGAAACAAATTCTCTATTTTGCTACTTGGGGGACATAAATGGGCATGTTTGTCTCTGCTTGCCCATACTCATGGGACAGCAGAAAATCTTTCCAGATATGTAGCGATGCTTGGAAATTTTCTGTAATCTAGTCTTGATTAAGTTCACCTCACAAATGAGCTGCCACAACAGCTTCCTAACCAGCCCTCCCGTTTCTGTTCTTGCTATTCTCCAATCCTTCTGCATTCAGCCAGTGAGATTTTAAAAAATTTAGTGGGAGCACATCACACCCTGCTTAAAACCTACCTATAACTTCCTACTGTGACTAGAACACAACCCAAATCTCATACCACTGTGGGTATCAGCACTTCTGAAACCTGAAAGTCCAAGTCCATGAACAACCTGAGGATTCAGTCCAGTGAAATGCCCTTTAGAATAGGCTGTTTAGAATTCCTCTTTAGAACAGCAGCTTCATGAAGTCAGGGGCCACATACTTCTTTGCATCCCGTAGTTCCTGGAAACGTGCCGGTGTCGGGTGGGTGAGCAATGATTATTAGATGAATGAATGCACTATCTAGGCAAATAGTGGGTTTACTTTACATCAAAACATTCGTGGGAATTTCTACAGTTTGAACTGCATTTCCCTTAGGCTGCCAAAGCTATTTTTCCCAAGAGTACAGAATAATATGTAAAAATGCCAGATTTGTTTTCCTGTTCAGCACAAATACAGCCAACCTAAGCGCCTCATTCCTTTCGTAGAAACTGGGGGAGTACAAAAGCAAACTGTCACACACGATCACTTTCCAGGCAGAGCTGAAGCATTGCAATATGAAAACAGGTTCCCCTTCATAAGATACAGAGAGCTCCAAAACATTTAAGTGACATCGGGTCTCATTCTCAATGAGTCGGCTGCCATAACACTTTATTTATACAACTCATTCCATTCCTCCGAGGAGTTTTACAACCATCTTATCAGTTTTCCTCTTGAGGAGGCAACTCTGTAGGAGGGATTAATCCTCTTGTGCTGGGGCAGCCCTAGGAAGTAAGCTACATTATTTGTGTCACAGAGGCACAAGCCAGGAGCCAAGGAGGCTGGAATGGCCTTGAATCTGATATGCTGAGGAGGGCAAGGTAATTGAAACTACAGGGCAAACAAGTGCACCCACAACAGAAGCAGATTTCTCTCCTCTTTCCTCAAAATTCCAGGCCTGGTCCACACCTTGAATACAGCGCTTTCTACACTTGGCTTCGAGCACTTGGATCAATTGAAGATGACAATCTGGTTCACCTCGGATAATGACACAGGTTCTAGGGACAAAAAGTCCACACTTCTGCATTCCCTTCCCACTGCCACTGCCCCCTCACATGCACCAGTGCCCAGAATGTGCTCCTAAAAACCTGTTGTTTGTTGGCAGAGCAACTCCTTGGCCTAACTCAAGCTGGCATGATGAAATGGAGGTGGATCTGTCATTCAAAATGACTGCATAGAAAGTAAAAAGGAAAGAGCCCTGCTCATACACTGTTGGTGGTTTCTATGCTGCTGCAACATTTTGTTGGCAATATATTACATATTGTAATAAAAAGATCCATTGCATATGATACGTATTCCTACTTCTATAATTTTTTCCTGAGGAAATGATCATAAGATATGCAAAGCGATTTTTATGTATGGATGGTCATTGCAGTGATTTTTTTAACAACAAAAAAATTGACAGAGCAAAAATGCCTAACAAAAAATAAGTTTAAATAAATTGTGATATACTAGCATGATGGAATAACATTAATATCATTGGAATAGTATTTAATAATATACAATGATACTAATAACTAGTATTTATGAGCAATTATGAGCATGCCAGTCATGGCTAAGCACACTGTATATACTAATTTATTTCCTCTCATAATGATGGTATGAAATGGGTATTATTAATGGCTCTCTCTTTATATATTAAGGACACCAAGTACAGAGGAATCTCGTCCCTCCCATCCAAATGAGCTCCACTGCCCATATGTGGGTTTTGAGTAATAGTTCTTCACATATAATTGACTGAATTAAAAGAATATTTCACATCATGGAGAAAAAAAAAACATCTAAGATTAAAAAACTACCTAAGATCACCCTGCTAGTAAGAGGTATAGCATAGATTCTAACTCAGGTAATCTGACTCCAGAGCCCAAATTCTGACCCACAGGGTTCTTGTGTGTTGGTCCATGATATGCTATTTTGCCCTATGAAAGATGTTATGTGTAGAGTAGCGTTTCAGGTTAGAATTTTAAAACTGTATGGATATGTGATTTCATATAATTATGTATGTAATATATAATTAATTATATTAAATATAATGTATTTTTCTTTCCATCCTTAAGTCTACAAATATTTATCAAGTGTCAACTATGTGCTGAGCAACAGTTCTAAGTGCTAGCAACCGAGTTGTGAACAATTCAGTAAAGTCCCTGCTTTCATGGATCTTATATTTTAGTGTTTCTCACACATATAAAGATAGAGGTGGGGAGGGAGCTACCTATCAAAAGGTTAATCGTGATTGTTCCTGGGCATGTGATTTCGGGTAGTTTTAATTGTCTTCTTAAATCTCCTTTATATATTCCAATTGTTCTCCTATGGTCATAGAAAAAAAGGGCATACTTAATTCATGTCATTAATGAAACAAATTCGAGGAATTAAGAGGCACACACATTTCAGAAAAGACATCTCAGGTGGTTTTTACTCTCCTGGCCTCTGGGGGCTTCCTGTGAGCATGTCCTGAACTGCCAATCTCCAACAGAAAAGTCCCCTGGGCTGTCACTGCCATCCTCGCGTCCCTGCCAGAGCTGGTCAAGGTGCTATCAGTTCCACTCACCTACCCCTCCCACGGCTCCTTGCTTCCTGAGCATTCCATCAAGACAGGACACTCCAGGCTGACTGCAGGCATGACCTATTTCAGACACTCTCTCTCTGTCACAGTCATAACCAGGGAGTTATGAACCAACCCCGTGATTAACAAGGAAATTAACAGTTTGAAAACAGGGCCAGTCCTCCACTCCTTTCACTTCAAAAACTAATCTGTGTCAGCTTCATCTATCTAGGCTCATTTGCAATTAATTCTCACATTCAAATTTCACTTCCAAACATGGGAGATGATATTTAAAAGCTTTGCATTTATAAATCATTACCCCATTACCCCAAATCCAAATTTTACTTTGGATCATCAGAGCAGCCCTAATTAGAAAACAAATACAAATACACAAGTTCTCATGGCGGGCCCGGGAAAGTTTCTTCTCTTGCCTGCTGGGAATATCACTTAACCTCTCAGGACCACAATTTCCACCTTCATGATATACAGATAACAATTCCTCTCCCAAGTAAATGTCGGTGGTTGCATGTACATAAAGTCCTTTGATGATTTTTTAAAAATTGCAAGGGAAATACCTGTGGTGTGTCATTTTTCTCTGGCTCCTCACACCTAAGGCTTCCCTACTGCACCAAAGCAAACCAAACCATTTGCCCCTGCGTGATGTTTCCTGAGGAAGATACCACTCCTTCCTCCACTCCCCCCTTCTTTTTTAAGTGGGTTGAGGGCACAGATGGAAAGGTACAGTAAGAAATGGTATGAGGTCTGACCATTCCAGGTCTGAAATGAACTTTCGCTGGCACCGCCCCCAATGCGCTTGGGGGCCACGCCAGCTAAACTCAGGGAGGTGAGCCCAGGGTAGAAGAAAAGCCTTAATTGAGAACGCCTTTGTGTGAGCGGATTTAAACAAGACCTTTCAAATTAATTTAACGTACTCTCTTTTATTTAATTCTCTTTGTTCAAATGTCAACCTTTTGTCAGAATCAAGTGCCGTGCTCTCTCTCCATCCGGATAGGCGCCTGCACGTTCGCCCCGTGACATTCTCTTGGTAAAGGGAATCCATGTCCTGTGGGAACTCCGTCTGGAGCCAGCCGGGAGATATTTTCCTGTTTTCACTGGGTTGTCATTTACCTGGACAGAGACAGGGCATTTTGTTTCTCCCACCCCCATGAAGGGTGGCTTTCTAAAGGGGCCATTCAAGTTTCCACAGAGAGGTCAGATGTCAGGAGCCAGACGGCCTGCATTCTCATCCAGGCTGCACCTGCTTTTCTCTGTGTAATCCCATGCAAGGTACTTGACATTTCCATGCCTCAGTTTCCTCATCTGCAAAATGGGGGTGCCTAATACTTCAAGGGTTGTTGTTGAGTTAATGTAAAGCACTGGACCAAGAGCCTGGCTCATGGTAAATGGACTGTAAACACAAGTCATTATTATCAACACTATCAGGGTGACTCTGCAGGCTTTCTTCTTACTCGAAACACCCCACACTCCCTGCCTGTCTGTAGCATTCATTCCACACTGTTGGCAGTAACATTTCTTGCACCCATCTCCCAACCTACTCTTTTCTTGAGTTTTGGTGATGATACATTGATATGACTCTTCTCCAAACTCTTGCCTCTTTTGCCCTGTTCTATTCTTTCTCTCTATATTTTTTCTGACCTCTGACCTCTTTCCCCCAAGTGGCATAGAGTCACAGCAATGGCATGCTCTGTCCTGGCTTCACACATGGGCTCTGTGCAGAGGACGCCAAATCCCTCCTCCTCAGTTTCCTGGTATCTGTCAGCGTGTCTGTCTCTTTTCCCTTCATTACTCTTTTCTCTTCCCCTCCTTCCTGTCTCTCTTCTCTAGAATCCAGATCCAAACTTTCGGCTGCCTTTTGGGCATCTCCAACTGGCCAATCCACAACTTAACAGAGTCACGTTTATTTTCTACCTCCCAACAAAGATGTCCTTTGTGCCCCAAACCCAATCCCAGTCTTTCTTTTCCTAAGAAAAGCCTCACAATTTTCCTAGCCATGCTCAAGAGCTCGAAGCCACCTTTGATTTCCCTTCTCCTTTATTCCTCCACTATGCGTGCCCTCTAGTTTCCTCCCTGCAGGAGTCTCGGGCATCTCCCATCTCCCACCCTGTGACACAGCCTAAGGTAAGGTAGACTCACCTCCGAGAGCCAGGTTCATGCCCTGTGATAACCAGCTGCCCACACATTTCCAGCCTCTCCTCCAAGTTTGTCTTCACCTGTTTCTGTGTGAACCCTTCCTCAAGAACGCCTAGGAGGTCATAGACACCCTGGACCCCAGCCTGCTCTCTCGTCTTATTACACTGTCATCTCTGGGTTGCCACCCAGGCATCCACATTGTTTTATATGCTGAGTTGATTTCAATGTGTAACTCAAGCTGCCAACTCCAGCTTCAAGACACATCTAAGCAAGACCCCACCAGTGCTTAGATCAGTGCTTCTCAGACTGACCATATGTCAGGGTCACCTGGGGAACTTAGCAAACCACAGGTTGCTGGGCTCCCCCCTCCCCCCGCCCCCCAGAATTTCTGATTCTCTAGGTCTGGGGATTTGCATTTCTAGCAAGTTCCCAGGAGCTGCTGATGCTGCTGGTCTGGGGGCACCAAATTTTGAGAACTCTGGCACGAAACCATTTGTTTTATTAGAGGCATCTGAAGGTGAATTAATTGAGAACAAAACCACAGTTTATTAGGTCTGAGTAGACTAAGGGGTCCTAAGCAATGCTACAGCAAAGGGCTCTTGGAAGATGAGTCAGATTAGCAGGAGGTGGGAGGAGATCATGTCTTCCCTTCATGAATCCCTTGTCTCAGCAATCACTTTGCCCACCATCAAAGGGCCTGAGTTAATACTTCCAATATTTATGGTGGTGTCAGGTGCCCAACAGATGCAAAAACCAAACCAAAAACTATGATACGGATTGCTTATAGGTGCTTTTCCAACTCAAATTCCTAAAGAATCCCCCAGGCTCATGAGTTTATTTATTTCTGCCTCTCTCTACTTACCATCCTACCTGTATTTATCTGCCTACCCATTAACCTCTGTTCATGCATTTATGTATCTATGTGTCTGTCTGTTTAACTATCTATCTACTTACCTCCCCACCTCCCTATCTATATTGCTTCTAAAATAAGGACCTTTGGACTATCTGAGGGAGCTCTCACAAATGTGGCAAAGAATATGGATGTCAACAAGGTTATTACAGGAACATCCCATTACCAGGAAGAATGTGGTTTCTTCATTTTCATTTCATTTAGGTTTTAAAGGTAGTTCTGACCTGGCAGGCAGATAAATCTGTATTCAACATCTCCTGACAGGAATCACTGTAAATAGTATTCCTACCTGAATTCTTGAGAGTTTATAGCAAGAAAGGAAAATGATGAATATAATCTAGAATGGGGTTTATAAGTCTTTTTAAGACCTGCTTTTTTCCTACTCATCTAAGCATCTGTATTATAAGCAGCTCTTTGGCTAATATTGTTCTTGTGCGGAAAAGCAAAGTTTCCTGGCGCTGTCTTGACTGTGAGCACTTTATAAGGGAAGGACGAGCTACCAGTTCAGCTAATGGCACAAATGAGATGTAAAAGCCAAATGGAAGAGTACGAATAGCACGGGTCCTCATTGCTTGTTAAATTGGGGGGAAAAAATCCTACAAAGCTAAACTAAACCGGCTCATCAGTCAGTCCTTACTCATATTCTCCAAGTGTGGATTAATCAGGAGTGAGGGAAGAATGGAACAGAGCTTCTGTCTCCCATTCTTTGAAGCATGATAGAGTGATGAGCCCAACATTATAAGCCTTTCTGCCATTGCAGACCAGCCTAGTTAAGCTCATTTTGGACGGGTATAAAGATTCATGCAGCAATTATTTAGAAGCACGCACATCCACCCTTTAATCAGGATGGGCAAACGCACATGCTAGCTATTTTCTGGACAGTTAGCAAGGAGGCAAAGCAGGCATGATTCTAAAGGCAATTTCTCCCTAACTGCCTTGGCGTTTACACTTCCCAGCTTCTGTCCCTACACACTTTGAGGTGAATCAGACAGCCATCTATAAAAATATCCATAAAGGTCTTGAGAGCATGATAATGGGGACCCACTTTGCCTCAAATCTCTGATTCTCTTACGAGACATCACAAATGCAGCTTCAGTGATTCTCCCAGTGAGCAACCTCTTTCCCTCCATGCTGCTCAGAATTTTCATCCTATGTCTCCGTGCCTTTTCATAAGGGCACATTTTCACCATAATGCTGAATTTTAGATTGGAAATGCTTTCTTTCTCTTCCTAGAGCACAGATTCAGAGTTTGAGTCTTCTTTATATTGCCCCCATAGTCCAGCATACGCTCAGAAATATTTCCTGAATGTATGCATGTCTGAATGAATAGTGGATATCAGGTATTGTGGTTAGGGGCCACATATATCAACCAGGAACTTGTTTAGTTCTGACTTCTGTTCATAATCCATAGTGTGCAGACAAGGCCTTTGACAACCAGATTCCACCCTTCCATTCAGTCCTGTCCCCTCCTCACCTGAATTCAAACACATCTACATGTTAGTCTCTGCAACAGCTTTCCAATACACCATGTTTTTCCACATCTGCGTGCCTTTGCACTTGCTCTTGGCTGTTCCTGAAACACCAGTTGCCCACTCCACCTGACTACTAATCATGATTTAGGAAACCCTTCTGGAGCAAACTCCAGAGGGAGACTTCCCCCAGCCCCAGCTCCAGCCCAGGCGGGGTGAGCTGTGAGCTCTGTTATGCCATGCTAGCACTGTGTCCCCATCCACCAGAACATCTGACCTGCTGCACCACAGTCATCTGTGAACTGTTTTCCCTTAATGCCTCTCCCCACCCACTGCTACCACTAATTAGACTAGGGTCTCCCTAAGGCCACATATCTTATCTTAGTCATGTCTGACTCTCTGTATATTTTATCACATATCTATAACAGTAGATGCTCAATAAATATTTGTGGATTTGAAATGAATTAGTTGTATCATCTGAAGGCAGTCAAAACTACCAGAGTCTTTAGCTTAAGCCCGTAATAACATTATTACCAAAAAAAAAAAGTTAAGCAATGCTAGTCACTGTTTAAAGCAGGATCCTCCAGACTAGCAGTATTAGATATCACCCAGAACCTGTTAGAAATGAAAATTTGCAGGTTCCACCCCAGACCCACTGAATCAACAATTCTGATAAAGGGCCTAGAAATCTGTATCTTACAAGCTCTCGCAGTGAGTCTAGGGCTTGCTAGCAAAAACATCTGCTTTAATGAAGTAGAAGCAATGTTTTGGGAACAAGAATACAGCAGCCGCAAGATTGAGGCCATCAGAATCAAGCACAAATGGGTCACATCTTAGCCATTGTACTTGATTTCATGATCATGTGGGTTTGGTCAAGTTCGCTAAACCCTGTGAGGCTCTCTTCTCTCAACAATAAAAGGCAAAAGGACTGAAGCTAGTGACAAAATTAAAATGCCAAGTACAGTGTCTGGGACTGTGGTAAATATTCAGAAGATGTTGGTTCATAATTTGCTGTTTCCCAAAATGTATGTCATCAAAGATGAGTCCCAGAAATATTCAGGAGAAGGAGGAAGGGAAGGAGGAACAGCGCCATTGGCTAAATAGCTTTGAGAAGTAAGGTGGCTGCTTTTCTCTTGGAGATTTTCAGTTCCTATAAGTGTATTAAAGGCTCTGAGAAGTCCTACAATGTATTTTTTCCCCAAGCTTTGCTTGAGCCAGTTGTTTCCAAGGTTTTCTTGTTTGTTTTCTTTTCTTTCCCTCTCTCCCTCCCTGCCTTCCTCTTTTGGGGTGTTGGGACAATTGGTGAACAGAGGCAACCCCTTAGCATCTGTAATTAGGACAAAACAAAAGGAACGTTTCTACCTTGGATTTGTGTTGGAGAGCATTTGGCAAAAAAAATGACCTCTGGAATTTTCTTGCAGTAACATATTGAATATTTGGAAAACATGAATTATACTTTGGCACTCACCCAACATATATTTATTGAGTACACACTAAATGTCAGGTGCTCTCTCTCAGGTGAGGGTACAGGAATAGGAGGGAGAACACATTTGTATCAGGAAGGCCTGTCTGAGGAGATGATATGTGAGGAAAAGGTCTGGGCAGATGGAACAGTAACAGCAAGGCTGTCAAAGGAATGAACTTGGTGTTTTTCGAAGAATGCAAAGAAGTCTAGTGTTGCTGCAGAGTTAGAAGAAGAAAGGAAAATGTAAAGATATGAAGTACGATTGTGAGGCTGGCCAAATCACATCATGTGAGCCACAGTAAAATGGTCTAACTTTATTCTAAGTTCCATGAAAATATATTTTACTAAACATGTTACTCTGGCTTGATCTTTAGGCATGAGAATCTTGCTCTAGGCCTATATCTTCACTGGTGTAACAGAACTTCAAAGACCGAGAAAGTCGAGTGTTTTCTCTCCATCCATCCATCCATCCATCCATCCATCCATCCATCCATCCAACAATCATCTCTGACATGCAAGGCACTGTGCTTAATGGGTAACAAAGATATAAAGATAAATAAGACAAGGCTTCCACTCTGAAGGAATTTATTGTCTAATAAAGTACTTACAGTGTCAGGGAGGCTTGGCAGAAGTATAAATGATTATGCTTGTTTCATTGAACTTTAAATACCTTGCCATATTTCTCAGGGAGTCAATGTGCATACAGGGACTAAAACTTGAGTGGAAAGAAACACTGAAGAACTTTGCTTAGTTTGTACATAAACTGTATTATTTTACCATATTCAAGAGCATGCTAAGCATAATTGTTTGGATCCTGAATTTGTGTGGAGCACAGAAACTAGGGCAATACGAATTCAAAGCTGACACATCAAACTGAGTTCCTCTGTCACTGTAAGACCTAATCTTGCTTAAGGGTTGATCCCATACTTGAATGATTGTCCAACTACACAGTTTTAAAAGCCCTTGAAAATTATTTCCTTCTTTATTTTATTAACCAACATTTTCCCCCTTCTAACATTTTCTCGAAATGCCTCCTATAAAAAACTTTTTCTGTTTCCTGTGGCAAAGGAAGAAGAAAAATAGTAGCAGCTAAGCATATGCTAAGGTAATTTAAGAGTTGTGATAAGCCAAAAGGAAAAGATAAACAGCCCCCAGAAACCCACAAAGTTAAAGAGGTTGTTCCTTTTTAAAGAAGTCTAATTGGACACAGCAGGGGTCTTGATCAGTGTGCCTAGTTATTTTTTGAGTGGAATTTTCTACTACAATGTAGGAAGTTAAAGTGTGAGCTCAACTTCTCTAAAATTGCTTTTCTGACATCTATCATTGAACCTTGAACTGATTAACCAATTTTGGAGGGTGTAGGGCATGGAAATGTATGTATAAACCCTGAACTCGAGGTATGTGAATAGTTTTTACGATCTGCCAACTCTTTGGCCTGAGTAGTTGCTGAGATGCCATCCCATTTCAAATTTCTACTGTGATTATTAAAGTCAGAGAGTTCTGAACAGCTCAACCCCAACTGTTTACAGGAGACACTGACGAAAACTAAAAAGGCAGTGAGAGAAGAAGATACCCAGCAAAGAGGTGATGCTCCACTTCTGTGTAGCATACAGTGAAATCTCAGGGTTAGTGTCAGGTTTAATGAGGGCACCTCTGGACGCAAGTTCTGACTTCTATGGAGGAGAGTGCTTGATTCCACTGTTCATGTAGGGTGTCATTACTACTAATAAACAATAATGATAGCTTGCATGCCTGCTTCTTTCTCACTGTGCAAGGGAGAGACATTTTTTTTTTCTGTGTGTTATCTTGAAGTATAATTATCCCTGTGTTATAAATGGTGAAGCTAAAACATAGAGAAGTTAATTAAAGAACTTGCCCAAGGTAACAATAGTCCAAATGGAAAAGGGAATAAGGTGCAGACTTTGGAGCTGGGTTTTTCAGCCCTGCGATAAGACAGAATAAGGGCATGGACTCCTACCTTTTCCCCTGCTGAGGAACTATTTCTCAAACTCTTTTTCTAGCTTTGACCTCTGAAACAGAATAGGTTTTGAAAATGGAAACAGCTCTATCCCTAAGCAGCTGCATGATGGATTTGGGATGGCACATGCCATTCCATGTAAGCTCTTCCCGTGTAGTCACTGCCTTGCCCCTACACTCTGACAACAGGGCATGCCACACGTGGGTCTTCACCGCAGGAAGAAAAGCCACTCCAGTGTAAAGGCCCCTTTAAAGCTTGGTTGCACTGCAACTTGGGACTGTTTCTTAGTGCAAACTAATTTGATCCAGGTTATTCAAAACATGCAACTTTGGGCATGAGTATGCACTAGGCATGTATCTTCCATACATCTAGAGAGAAATGGATTTGGCTTTTATGAATGTATGTGTGCCATATTTCCTCCATTCTGGGAAATAGTTTTTCACATTTAATGTTCCTAAAATTAGGATTTTATGACTAATGGGCATATTTAAAGTAGCATTTCTTTTTGGCTCCCATGATATATTATAATTAATTACAGTGTGCTTACCATCTTGTATCATCTTCTAACCAAGAATATATCATATTTATTTCATTTATATCACAAGCCCCTTTCTCAAAGGACTTGAAGCACCTTACAATAAAGTACAGGGAAATGGAAATAAAATTTACTCAGCACAGGAAGTTTCACCTTGTAACAATGTTGAATCTTTTCCAAAGCAGGCTAGAGGGAAATCAAATCCTAGGAGCCTCTGGGTTGTTTTAAAAAGAAATCTCCTACTCATCTTGGGTGCTAAGAGGACACGGCCAGCTCAAGCCAGCAGAGTCTCAGAGCTGCAGAACTCCTTGGTGTCAGACGTAAAGCCAGAAGGAAGCCCGGGGAGCTGCTCTGGCATGACGACAGCCCTCCAAACCCAGGCAATACCCAGCGCCTGTGACATGATGGACATACTATGGATATTTAATCAAAATATGCTGACAGTCCATGGCTGCAGAGTGCTAAATCAGAACCAGAGCTGAGGCGATCTTCCACGTGGTATACTCCCACATGAAAAACCACCACCAAAAAAGTACTCGAGTTTGAATTCTTCTCCTTCTAGCTGCCTTAACAGTGACTTTAGCAGACCAGCATAAGCCTCAGTTATGTTATAAAGATATTTAGTTTAGGCTCCCTAAAACTCTTCAAACCATTTCTTGACCCATGTAAGCTTTCCTTCCTCTGTACGTGTTTGATAAGTCCACCTAGGAGAGCATGGGGATCCAGAGCAATGGTCACAGGAGCCAAAGAATTTGTCCATTAGCAATTATAATCTTCCTTGGTGTAATGAATTAAACTCATCACTGAGAATAGAGGTTACATAGTAGTTGAAATGTTGTTGTAAAAGATACTGGTAGCTTAAGGGAAACCAAGGGAAATCAGTCCTGAAGATAAAAGTGGATTTTGGGGGTAGTGTAAGCCCAAGGTGTAAGAATCCTGTTAGTGTGTTAAAACAAGTCAATAGTTTGAAACACATATCTATGATCTTCATGTAGCACAAAATGAGAAAACAATGACCTAATACATGTGAACACATACATAAAGTCCTACAAAATGTTGGGTATATGGGAGAGAATAGTAAAAGGAGACCTTGGTGATAGAAAGGTTGAGGCCATTAGAGACTAAATATTGCCCGTTCGTAAGTCACTTGAGTTTTCTGACCCTCAAATGTCTTATCTATCAAAGGGGTATAATAGAAATCTGTATATACTTCTCACCACATGGTAGTAAAGAGGATCTTAAATAGCAAATGCACACAAGAGTGTTTTCTAAAGGCAAAAATGGTGTGCCAACAGGGAGATCATTATCAATGACAATGGTGGTATCATCATCATTGTCATCGATGCCAATAAGCCAGATAAAGGGGATGCAAGTTCAAATACCTGCAGAGGCCGGGCAGGTCACAGAAAGGAGTGAATGGAAAAGGTCTGCCAATCTACAAATGAGCAGCCTGTACTTGGCTTCAGTTATTTGTGGCCGTGATCTAAAGCAGGCAGGTAAGGCTAGACTTGTTCTTTTTTTTTTAACAAAAATAGAATTATGAAGGTTTATATTAAACATCCTGAATTTCAATGTTGTTGCCTAAGTGAAAACACTTGAAAAAATATCAGCAAGGACAACTCAAATAGGTTTGCATGCTCATTTATCCAAGGTTTGCAATCTTTGAAATAATACATGAACTTTTTCCTTGAAATAGAAAATATTATACAAAATAAGTATCTGTATCATCATCATCATCCAGCCATCCATCCAGAAAGAGCAATGATCTTAGTTTCCTGTCTTTGGGTGAGAAAAGTTGTTTCTGTGCTTTTATAAAGAGGTAATACATTTGGTGACTCAAGACACCCTTGGAAATGGAGTAAATGTGTTGTGCCTACTTTTTGTTCTTTTCCTACAATTGTGACATATAAAGGTTGGAAGAGACCTTTTAAAACATCCAGCATAAATTTCCCAATTCTACAGAAGAAAAAAATGGAGGGTTCAAGAGAAGTGACTGTCCTGGGGACATGGCGAGTTCTTGGTAGAATTATTGTGGCTCAGATTCTGGTTCTTGGGCCCCACTGTCTCCAGGGCTCTGGGATTTTTTTTTTTTTCCCCTTTACCATGATTTTCTTTCTTAGTTTCTCAGATTCTTTTTATCTTCTGAACGCTTTCAGCAATTTGGGATCAATAAAGAGAGGCAGAAAAGGCCAAGTCTGCCCAGTGCAATATGACGTTTTCCCTCCCTATGCATTATTCTCACCACTGATCTTCAGTCTCTTATATTCTAAGCAGTTTTCAGTGTTCAAGAGAAGGTACACAGGTTAGCAAAAGAAATCATAAAACCAGCATCCTAATATTTAAATAGGTAGTGTCTAATCCTGTCTCTTCCCATTTTTTTTTTAAAGCAAATTGCTTGACCTGCATGACAACAATGTGAAAAGAACCATGTAGAAATAGGAGCGAGGTCAAAAGCTGGTAAAGCTCACTGCTCCTAAACCACAGCAACAGAATCACCAACAGGAAATAAAAAACCATTGCTGAAGAAAGAGTAATGTGTAAAGCATTATCTTAGGCAGAGTGAAAACAGGGTGGGTAATGGTGAGGCACCTCAGAGAGATGGAAAAGGCCATTGAGAGGAAAATAACCTTGGGAACTTGGGAAGAGTGCTCCATTACCACAGATGGGAAGGACACGCAGTATCCAGTCAGATGGAACAGACTGAAATGTGATTCCAGTCAAGTGTGAATGCCAGCAGATGCATTGCGGACCTATTTGGGGAGCTGCTATGAAAGAATACGAGTCCTGTCCCCACCCCTCAGTCCACGGTTGGACATCCACACAATTCAGAAGCAGGGGTTTGTAAAGTCATAGCCAACACAAAGCATCTTTTTAAATCTGAAGTGAGGGTGGGGGTGGGAAAATGTGATTAAAGATAAATTAGGAGTTTTTCAGCAGAGGGGCACTGACTGTTTCACTGAGGTGTTAAAAAACTGCTACACCATCAGCTTAGATATTTTTCTTTAAGGCAAAGGGATGCAAAGTCTGCCTTTGGAGTGGAAGAGAGGCGGAAAAGAAAAAGAACGATTGATCATTGCCTTTACTGTTAGCTTCCCATGGTTGAGTGTTCACGGATAGAATTGGTTCAACTCCAAGATGCTGTCTTAGAAACGATTATTGTTTTCCACTAAAATACAACTCTAGCAGAAAACATTAATTTAAGTGATAACTGCCTAAATGCTTCACTATCAAGAATGTGTGTGCTCCCTCATGTTTAGATTTACAAGTACCAGAAAGGAATAAGGATAATAAGCAACAGAAATCATAAAACAAAGGGTTTGATAGAAAATGACAAAAGAGAAGGCTGGGATTGGCCCAAGAAGAATGAGGGGGAATCTGGTACTGGAATTTTAAAGTGCCACACAAAACAGCTTTTCTGTGCTTTACCAGTTTATTGAGATTCTAGAATTTAATTATTAACTATACTGGTTTCCTTTGCTTGCATTTGGATTCCTTTGCCATCTATGCTTCAGTATTCTATCAGTTAGAAAAGCCTTCTTAAGTCTTTACTTTTTCTACTACAGAATGAGGAAAACAGCTTGTGAACTAGGTCGTCTGTCTACTTTCTTGGATCATTCTTTGGACATTGAAAATACCCTTTGGCACACATTTTCTCCATCATTTGACTTAATTCACTCTTTATTTGTTCATTTGCCTAATAATATTGAGTGTCTGCTATATGCCAGGCTCTGTGCTAGCCAAATGCAGAGAATAAAATAGGACACGGAGATATTTGCAGCTCTTGTCTTCAAAGAGCTTAAATTTAATATTGAATGCAGTTAAACATCACGGTGAGTTCAATAATAGAGGAGACATGGGGAGATGGAAGGGAGACTAACCCAGATTGGGAAGATCAGAAAGGCTTCCTGGGGGGAGAACCCATGTGCAAAGACTCAGGTATGTCCAGAAACTGTGTATGGAGTGGGGTGATGGTGAGAGATGGGACAGGAACGTGCACAGGAGTCTTCCATGCTGTGCTGAAAGGTATAGTCTATATCCAGGGAACCAAGGGGTCCCACCGAAGACTTATGTGGCAGAGATACTTGTTTAGATATGCATTTCATGGACATTCTGCTGATGGAATTGTGAACATGGATTAGAAGACAGAGAGATGAGAAGAAAGAAGAGTTGATTAGAACCAATTAGACCTCTGGGCCAAAGATAATAGCAATTGATTGAGCTAGGGTAGGGGCATCAGTGATTTAAAAATATTTAAGAATCAAAATTGGTAAGGGTTGGCAATTTATTCTGGCTAGAACTGAGGAGCAAGAAGAAGGATTTCTAGGTTTCTGGCTTGAGCAACTGATTGGATGATAGGGGCATGTACTGAGAGAGAATATCAGAAAAGAATCAAATGGAAGAATATATTTGGGATTCAAAGTGCTGAGCTGCATTTCAGACATTGTATTAGAATTGTCTAGTGGGCATCTTAATGGAGATATCCAGGGGACATTTAGATATATTTGGTAAAAGCCTGGAAAAATGGATATCAGGGCCATAAACTCCACAGACAATAATTTTAATTATGGGTATAGATGATCTCCCATGGGAGACGGCCTAAAAGTAAGGGGAAAAGGGCCTGAGTTTTAACTTGTAGATAACCTGATATTTATGGGATAAACAGAGAAGAAGGCATCCACAGGACAGAAGTGGCCAGAAGCAGGAATGAGAATGAGAAGAATGTAGAACCGGAGATCCAGAGGAAAGAGCATTTCAGGGAGGAAGGATCAGCCAGAAAAGGAAGTGTGAGATGTGCTGAGGAACGTTTACTAAATTTAGCAAACAGGAGGCTCTTATGGATGTAGTAAAAGTGGTTACCAGACAAGGAAAACTAATAGGATGCAGAGTATGTGGGGAGTGAAAAAGTAGAGACAGGGTAGACATCCCTTTCCAGAAATCTTTCAGGGAGAGGAATAGTTCCCCACACATTTGAGTCCTGTTGGCAAAGATCCTCCAGAGAGGGGATACCTAATGCAGGAGGAAGGTGGGGTCAAATGGGATCTAGGTCAGCAGTGGAAGGAAAGAAGGGGGTGATGCTTTTTCAATTGTAACACCAGTAAGACAGGACGCCTTGAGCTCTCTTCTCACACCCAGCATCTAATGGCTCTGTCCTGCTTCCTATTAAATCGGACGCTGCTGTGGGTTAAATCGCATCTCTTGAAAAGATATGTTGAAGTCCTAACCTGTGGGACCTGTGAATGTGACCTTGCTTGGAAAGCAGGTCTTTAAAATGAGGTTATGATGGGTCAGATCAGGGTGAGCCCTAAATCAATTGCTGGAATCCTTACAGGGAGAGAGAGATTTGGAGACCTTGGAACACACAAGGAGAAGGTGGCCACGTGAACATGGAGACAGAGACTGGAGTCATGTGCTACAACCGAAGGGTGCTAAGGATTGTCAGCAACCCCTGGGAGAGAGGAGAGGCAAGGAAAGATTCTTCCCTGCAGCCTCTGGAGGGAACGTGGACCAGCCAACACTTTGATTTTGTACTTGCAGCCTCCAGAACTAAAATAAAAAATAAATTTCTGTGGTTTTAAACCATCTAGTTTGTAGTACCTTGTAAAGGTAGCCCTAAGAAATACACATGCTAAGGCCAAGCATTCCTCAGGCTAGAGTCCTAGGTAGAGGTTGTACCACCAACAATCTATTATTAGAGGCAAATATCTCAAGGGCACTGTTAACTTAGGAAAGCAGCTACTAAAAAGAGTGAAGAGAAAAATGCTCCTTAGATCCAAGGAAGACAATAGATTATAGACAAATATGCATCTTTCTCATCATGCTGTAAAGTGCCACTGCTGTTCTTTCCAGCAGGGATCAAGCTCACACCTACAATAATAGATGACCTCGGATCTAAAGACATTACAATAATCTGCAGTCCACAGGCTCAGGTGGAGAGGCCTTCCTGAGGATGTGTCCACCTTTTTGCTGCCCCAGACTACCAACGTTCTCTTAAAGCTAGATCAATCAGGATGTCTTGAATGTATCTCAATCTGTGCCAACTGTTAAATGATACAAAAAGACCGAAGGAATGACCCTTGTCTTTAAGTGTTGACAATTTAATGTTGGCACAAGTGACTTATATGCATGAATTATCAAGAGAATATTACAAATAAGAATGTAATGAGGTGCTAAATTGAATAAGACAGACTGTAAGACTGTTGTGCAATTCTGAGTCTGGCTCAAGTTGGGCAGAGTTGGTTAGGAAAGCTTTGGGGAAAAAGATGGGACCTGTGCTTAGATGGATATTGGGTTGGTAATGAGGGGGAACAGTAGTTACAGTGTCTTCTCTGCTTCATGCCACCCTAAGCCTGGGATTTTTCAGCAAGGATGGGGCTGGGTTGGGATAAAGAGCTAAGACCCTAACAAATCCCCAGATTAATCAACAGAAGCAGATATAAGCAAATCTATGGATTTGATGAAATGCTCCAGTGCCTAACCAAGTTCATAGCACCTGGCATCTCAAACACAGCCCCTGATCAATACGTACTTGTTGAATGAAAATATGTCTGAAAACATTAAATGGCTGCCATTTTGGGGTTCTAACATTGTAGTAAGTGCTCTTGTACTTCTTTTCAAAATTTATTTTCATTGAAAGAAAAAAATGTTCGTAGTTTCAAGAATCAAACAGTTAGTTATGCAATGTTTGGTTCAAAAATAGCAATCCTTTTCCATCATCACCAATTTCTTCCTTTCCAGAGGCAACCCAATTACTGTTTTTTTTTTTGTTAGCTGATTATTTTGGTATTTATCTCTAGGTTTATAAATAACATGCTTTGCTCTTTCTCGCATTTTCAATTTTAGACATTATCTAGTAACTTTTCACTACAGAAGCTGCAATCTAGGCTTTTCCTCTACCTGTCCAGTCTACTCATGTGCCTTTTCCATCTCCCTGTTCTCCTGATACAATGCCTAGATCACTATTCAAAGTCTGCATTGTTATGGCCATGTAAATGCTATTCAGAGCTGACTCATGTAGTAAATGATGACTATTTCTAATATATAGAACATATTATTTTTTTATGGGATTGTTTTTTTAAAATTTACTTAACTTTCTACATACTCATCACTCTGGAGACTGATTTCTTTGGGCCACATTCCTGTTGTACTACTTAATCACTATGTATCCTTGGGCAAGTTACTTAACTTCTCTGTGCCACAGTTTTTTCATCTGTAAAACAGGGATGATAATACAAACCCACAGTGTAATGGTGCCAATATCCTCAAGCTAAAATATCATCTGGAGCACATCGTGGTCAAACAAAGTTGGATTTTTTTTTTAACTCATTGCAAGGAGGGAGAAGACACATAATGGGGAGCCATGGGGTGCTTCAGCAGAAGGATGTTAGAAAGGGCTATGTCAGGAGATATAGGGAGGGCTCAAGGAAATAGGTTCACTCTGCATTTGGTGTTGTCAGAGAGTGGGGATAATTGTATGATCAGGTATCTCACTGTATTTTATCTCTAGGAAGGGCTGTCTACAAGACGCTAAACACTGTAATTGGTAAATAAAGAACAGTCATTCACTTTAGCCTGGAGAGCGGATGTCTTATACTTTTGTGTTTGGGATAGTGGCCTTGTTTCTGTCTGGGTTGAGGCAAGATTATGAAGTCATCTTGTTTTCATGTTATCTCACTTCATCCTGGTCATAAAGTGGCCTTGTTGAGTGTTGGTGTTCTATAGATAGTTCGTGTTCAAGGAGAGAACACCATGACAGAGCTAGGAAAGCCAGGCTAGCTCCCAACAGCACCTGTGCTTAGATGTTAGCATCAAGCTGGTTCCCAGTGCCAAGGGATGTTTTTCTCTTTCTCAACGGTGAGGATTAAAGGAGCTACCATTTGTAAAAACTATTAGCATAACAGCTGTCAGAGAATAAGCCCTTTAAAGTGTTTGTTATATGACATTAAAAGCACAGGCAAGAAAAGAAAAACAGGGAAGTTGGACATCAGAATTAAAAACGCTTGCATGTTAAAGGACACTCCACAGAGTGAAAAGGCAACCTACAGAATGGGAGGTAATATTTGCAAATCATATTTCTAATAACTGGTTGATATCCAGAGTACATAAAGAACTCCAACTCACCACCACCACCACCAAGTTATCTCCCTAAAAAGTGGACAAAGGACTTGAACAGGCATCTCTTCAAGGAAGACACACAAATGGCCACTAAGTCCGTGAAAAGATGTTCAACACCACTAATAATTAGAGAAATATGAGTCTAAGACACAGTGAGCTATCACCTCACACCCAGTAGGGTGGCTATTATAATAAAACAAAACAGAAAATAACAAGTGTTAGTGAGGATGTAGAGAAAATGGAACCTTTGTGCACTGCTGGTGGGAATGTAAAATGGTGCAGCCACTGTGGAAAACAGCATGGCAGGGCCTCAAAAATTAAACACCGAATTACTACTGATTCAGTGATCCCACTTCTGGGTATCTACTCAAAAGAAGTCAAAGCAGGCACTTGAACAGATATTTATACGTCAATATTCATAGTATTATTCACAAAAGCCAAAACGTGGAAACAACTTAAGTGTCCACTGAACTAGGAATGAATAAACAAAATGTTACAAGATACAAAAGAATATTATTCAGCCTGAAGAAGGAAGAAACTTCTGACACTTGCTACAACATGGATGAATTCAAAGACATTACACTAAGTGCAATAAGTTGGTCACAAAAAGGCACATATTGTGTGCTTCCACTTAGATGGGCTCCCTAGAAGAGTCAAATTCATAGAGACAAAAAAAAAAAAAAGGTGGTTGCCAAGGGCTGGGGAGGGAAGGTGGGGAGTTAGTGTTTAATGGGGACAGAATTTCTGTCGGGAAAGGTGAAAATGTTCTGGACATGGATGGTGACGACAGCTGCACAAAAATGTGAATGTCCTTAATGCCACAGAATCGTCCACTTAAAATTTCCTCTTATGTATATTTTAATTCAATGAGTGTTAAATTAAGAAGTAAATAATATCAAGTCCAATTTCTGTTCCAACTGTTAAAATCACCTTTCAAGATATTTAATGCATCAGAATGCCATTTAATATTCATAACTTTAGGAATTAAGACTTGCATTTTTGCTTTACAAATTTAAACAATCAGAGAAATAGCTTAAGTGAGTAGTCCAAGATCATAGTGTCAGAAATGGGCTGGGCTATGAATTGTATCTAAGTTGTACAGACTTCAGAGTCCACACTCCTAAGAATACAGTCATTCTTATTATAATGTTTGAGGGAGGTCTCTTAAGAGATTTACTAGGGGCTGGGGTTATAATTTCTGTTTAAACTGCCAATTGGTAGAAAAAAAAATCTATCTTTGCATTCAACAGAGAGCTGAGACATCCCTAAAAAGCGATTGGGGCCACATTTAAAAATGGCTATTAAACATTATACAGGAAGCTAGTTAGAATTAAAGGTAGTCTTTAAGGGAATTCAGGAGAAGCTGAGATTCTGGGTAAAAATTGTTAGGTCAGGAAACTGTTGAGATGTGACATATTGCTTGCAGTCTCTGGGCTTGCCCAGGACATCTTTTTGTATGTACTGAGAAACCAGGGACAGAGATGGAGAGGCAGAATGTACACAGTGCTTATCGACCGTGGGAATTTTGTCAATAGCAAGATTATTTGCTGAGGAGTAGCAGTTCCATGCTGTCTGTCACTTCCATGCTGCGCATCTCCAATGGAATTACCTGTCCATCTTGCCTGTGTGCTCATTTGCACCATGGTGCAAAAGAGCAGTCCCAACCCTAGCTGGGCTGGAAATTGCTGGACCTACAAACTAAGTGTGTGTGTGTGTGTGTGTGTGTGTGTGTGTGTGTGTGTGTGTTTGTGTGTGTGTGTGTGTGTGTTGCCAGAAGGCACAAAAGAAAAGAAGAAAAGATCTGGTCTCTGTTTGCCAAACTGCTGGGTCAGTTAGCAGAGTCAAGAGAGTTCTGAGAACTACCAGTTCCCAGTTCTCAGGGTGGGAGACCTTGCTCAGCAGGCTAGGGTGAGGCACTCTAGGGACCCAAGTCAGTGTTGAAGGCACTATGCTTTTCTGCTTGCTGCTGGACCGCCTTCAACATTCCCAACCCAGTGTTACAGGACCCTGAATCATGCTTTTCAACTTCTGCAGGGAACCTGCAAAGAGCTGCTTGGAAAGACTGCAGAGGTCAGGTTTGTCAATGGCCTGGAGGGTGGACTGATGTCCACATTATCCAAGACATGGGATTGGGGGCCTATAAACACGGGGACAACCTGGGCCAGCTGGATACAAGGAACTTACAAACACAAAACATTAGAGCAAGAAGAAAAGCGTAGAGGTCTTTTTGACTAATGCCCAAGCTTCACAGGTAGGGAAACTGAGGCACAGGGTGACTGACTGACCTGACAAAGATCACGATGTGTATCAGAGACAGAATACAGAAAACCCAGCTTCTCCAACTTCTACTTTAGAGCTTTCCCATTAAAACTCATATTTCTCAAACTCATCAGACCATAAGAACCCCCTGAAGGGAGTCATAAAAATACAGTTTCTGACCCACTTCTGAATTTATCAGAGCAGTGTCTTCAGGGAAAGAGTCTGGGGATATGTGTACTTCCTAAGCTGTGGAGGTGAGAGTATTTTGTGATGCTATATTCATTTCTTTTCAAATTTTAAAAATTGTAACCCATGTCCCATAATACAATGCTTTCATATAAGCCACACAAATATTTTAGAGGTTCACATTTAACAGAAGGGATGAGGAGAAAAAGTTTCTGAAATTAGGAAGGTTGAGTTTGAGACCCAGGTTTCCTTCATTTCCCAGTTTTGTGACTTGAGCAAGTTACTTAGCTTCTTTGTGCCACAGTTTCTCTCATTGATCAAATGGGTATGATGGTGATCCTTACTGCACTGGGGTGGGGTGGGCATCAAGTAAAAGTAAGTGAGGGAAGGTATATAAACTGCTCAGCATAACAGCTAGCACAGAGGGAAGCAAATGCCTCGAGCCGAGAGCAAAACACTGCGTGGCTCTGCATTTGGGGGACGAGTGGGGCTGTCCCTGTGACCTCTACAGCCTTGAGACAGCGTCATGGACTTGTCCCCCACGAGCCAGTGGGCTGGGAACCCCTCCAGAGGAGAAGCAGTTGGGCCAAACCACTGCCGGGGGCCAGAGGGGGCTCCCAGACCCAGACATCCAAGTTGGGCTGAGGAAGAACTTTGAACCAAGTGGCTCATATGCAACACAAATCCAGCTTTGGAAAGGGAATGTTATTGGGTCTTAAATTCCTGACCCCAAAATCAAGAGTGAAAAGTGAAGTCTCTCCCAGACAGGAGCAGCCTCTCTGGTTGGCCTGTGGCTAAGGCTCCCCCCTGGGGCTCCTGCCGGGTTCTTTGCGTTGACTCTGCCACAACTCATCATGATGGGTATACACAGTGTTTTTCAAAAGTGTCTCATTTAAAAATAACTACAAAGATCTGAAGATTCACAAAACAGACAAATCAAGACAAAAAAAATAGATATTTTGAATATCTTTTGTAAAATAAATTCCTCCAAGCTGGGACATTCTGATTTATCCCCTTCCCAGTAATTATCCATTTTCTCCATCAGACATGATGGAAAGCAGAAAATTAATAAAATGTAGGCAGTTACTAAAGACACTAGTTAATTCACTTATTTAATAAATATTTATTGAGCATCCAGTATGAATCTAACACCAGGAATCCTGTTGTGGAAGTCTCTGCATGACAGAATAAGAGTGAGAGGAGAAAGAAAAGCCTAGAAAGAGCCGAACATGAAGTTAAAATGCAGTATGTTAGGAGAGGTGGGATAAACAACTTCACAGTGTAAATGACTTAAAAAAAAAAGAGAGACAATCATCAGTGTGCATAATAACTGCTGTGAGCTATTCAGGAAATCCAAAACAAAATTAAATTATAGTGGGTGTAATCTGATTAACAAGACAATTTATAACAGCATTAGAAGAAAATATTTTCCCCAAACCTAAAATATATAAGGGGAAGAAGTTTCATGAACTGAAAACAATTCCATGGCCTCCCTTCTTCCACATCCTGAATCCAGCCCCATGGATGGAGGGAGGGGCCAGATGCGTGAGACCATCCTGCACCAGTGCTTTAGTTTTGAGAGGATGTCAGTTCTAACCTCTCTATGGCTGTCAAGACAAATTTACTTTTCAGGTTCTGGGTGGTGACTGTAACCTCAAAGTCAGCAAATTCCCATAAAAATTTAGTTATGAGCAATGATATTTAAGGTTTATTGTCAGTGAGACATGCCATTTACATGGTCCTTTCGTAGAGCTAAGGTTTATCTATGGATCAAGTCAGGTTTTGTCCTTGGGCTGTGCAATTTTTGGACATTTGTAGAATTGTTATTTAACTGAAAGTGCTCTCTAAAGCTTATGTGGAGGGAGGTTACAAGAAATTTTGACAGGAGGTTCTTTAGCATATGTATTATGGCATGTTACTGAGAATTCAGTTCCCTTGAAAGCACACATCCTCTCCTTTAAGTGGTATTTCTTTCTGGCCTCACTGTGAGGATTCACAGAATTTCCCTGAGAGAGTTGATCTGTCTTTAACTCATGGATTTGTGCACCTGTCCTTTCTCCATTGCCCTTTTTGCTTTGGTTTCCAGGAAGCTTAGAATCCAGTTTTCTGTTTATCTTAAATAACGGAACAGATCTATATATATATGACCCTACATGTATGCTCAACTCCCAACGATTTTCTCTTTACCTGTATTGTATCACCTAATTATAGTTTTCTGGTTGAAATAAATTGTTATAAGCTGTTACAAATTATGTGGGAGATGTAAGAAAAGGAATGAATGAATGAGTGGACAGCTGCATGAACAAGTGAATGAGGAATTTTTGCTTTGTGATGCTAGATAAATAAGATAATCATTAAATTAGCTAAGCAACTGAATTCTTGGACCACTCTAGGCAACCCAAAGATTACTGATTTTGATACACTATTTTCATTTAGAATTAACCAAGGCACTGTTTTTTAAAAAGGATCTACAACACCTTTAATGTGCTCAGTTACAAACTGCGACTTTCCAGTTGGGAAGCCCCTTTGCCCCATATGACCAACTGAGGGGGGTCTGGCACAGGCACCCTGGTTACATTTCTTTGGTACAGTTTGACATTACTAATGAATTTTCCAAACTCCTTTATTTAGACTTTTAAGTAAACTAAAGCTCAACCTTCTACGAGAGGGGAGGTAAACCAGTGCTTAGATTATAATGTAGCAGCACGTATATTTTCTGCCTCGTACGCTGACAGCAAACTGCAAACGCTGTACAATTTGGAAGGCTGTCTTATTCTTCCATCTGCAGGAGCCACCGTTATGCTGCTGCTGCGATCCAGATTTTTTTCCCAGGTGAGTTATTTCCTAGGATTTGAAATTGTGCTGCTCTATATAAGAACCAGATCTGAGCTAACCTGTCCAGGCAGAAGATCAGAAATAGGAGGAGCCACTGGCTGGAGCTCAGCTTGCTGGAAGAAAATGCTTGAGGAGAAAGGAAATGACACTCTTCTCAGCATCTCACCCCGGTAGCTATACCTGGATATCTGCTTGATTGGCATAGATTGAGGGTTAGAGCAATTTGGCTCCAAAGGTGCTGAGGTTTTAGTACTGTCCACTAAAGAATGCACTACAGTCATAGAAAATAATGACAGTCAAGTCATAAAGGTGAAGTTTTGTTGTTGTTTTGAGGAGGCTTTCATGTTGTCAAAAACATTTTAGTTGTGTAGTTTATGTCAGTTTGTCTCTTTAGAACAGAGCTCTTTGGGCAGGAAATGTGTGCAGTGACTGTCCTAATGATGGGCTTCACTAATGCTGAGTAATAACAGCAACCATAACAGGACATCAGGAAATAATTCTTTACTGTCATGTATGGGCTGCATGTGTTGGAAGGGGTTTTATTTCACTTAAGAAAGAGACAAAGACCAAACTGGTACCCGATCTTCAGATCACAAGGTCATTGCCAAGAGACCAACTTTAAAAATTCTGTGTAATTAACCAACTAAACATAACACAACCAATCACATGGTGACTTTCTTTGTGCTATGATACCTACAGAAAAATCCAGCCTTTTCATCAAACTCAATTCACAGTACCCGGCCACAGCTCTGTACTTTGTATCTTCTGTGTCAAACTCTATTTTCAATCCTTTATGTCAAATTTAAATTCATGGCAACTGCATTCAGATCTTGATAGAATTGCCCTAGACCCCAAAGCCATTCCACAAGACACACACACATGCTCACAGATCGATGCACACACGCATTCGAATTGGGTTTGAACTCACTTCACCTAAGCCAGAGTCAAGAGTTTTGAATGACTGCCTGTTAGCTAGAGCTTCAGCAAGTTTTCGGTTAAGTACCTGCTGAACACAAGGGTATAAAGCAATTGTGTCTTCACCCCTCAGGTGAAGAAATCATATCAGCCAAACTCTTGTTTGCGATGAAAATGGACCCTCACAGTTTCTGTGGTATTTTCCCATTACTGAAGTTTAAATTGCTATTAGTTTTAAGTGAACTGAACAAATTGGTGTGAGCGATGAAAAATGGATAAGTTTGACTCTGAACATACCATTCTGCTTTGTCCACCAAAATGAGGTCTTGATTAGGCAGAAAACCAACAAAAATACCCTATCAACTTACAAACTGATAGAACGTCCAAAAGAAATCACTCACAGTGCTATCACTAAGGCAACATTCTAGACGGCTCTGAGATATGAACTGACCTCTTCTATGGAAATCATCTTTGCCTGGGTATCCATATATGTATAAAAGGCCACAGTTTTTAAAAGCTCATTTTCTCCCTAATAATTGTCTGTTTTTAAAAAGCTATCAGCAGGTGCACCTCATTTCAAAAGCCTCTTGTCCTTCCTAATACAATATTCATCATGATTACATAGTATGAAATAAAAAGCAGCAAAACATAAGCAAAGAGAGTTCAATTAAATGCAACATAATCTCTGCAGAAAAAAATGGTTCTGTAGCTAAAATCAGGTTCTGATGCTAGAAAAAAGGGAATATATTTCTACGTATTTTTAATTATATAGAATTTCCTCAAACATGATTTTTCATAATATATTCCATTAAGTTAACATCATATTTGAAGAAAGAGCATTTTCCGATTTCATTTTCAGCCTGATTTTGAGCAATTACAGTGTCATTGTTCCGCGGTAGAAAGGTTGAATTCATTTACTGTGCGGTTATGCTACTTATGATTGATGTCTCTTCTCCAAATGATAAACCAATCACCCCAATGATGTAATGTCATTTTAAGAGTGCCATAATCACATTTCTCTCAAACTAGAAGCTCTGATGAGTTCTAATAAAGATTTATGGTAGATTAAAGGCCTTCATAATATCAACAATGGATTGCTCATTTGATGAGAGATTTGATTAGGTAATTTTTTTGGAAAAAGAATATGAGTTTACTAAATATATCAGGCCTGGCTTTGAAGAAGGGCATGGGCCATCATAAGTAGCAGTCCATCATTCCATCTTCCGAATGAATCATCTTTACTGCATTCAGGTGGTCCTCTCTAATTGTAGAGGCTGAGGCCAGTGGTGGCATACAGTCATGGATGAAGCCAAAACACAGTCTCATCAAGGAGCAGTCTTGGCCTGGGAAGCTCAGTACTGCTTTTGATGGGATATGTTAATGAACATCAGGAGCGGCCAATTCAGAAGATAAGTCCAAAGCCTGGGGGTTAGGAGCAATTTATTTCTGCAAATGTCTCTTCTTGGGACATGGGTACTTAACCCTAGATATTTCCCACTCCTACATTCACGTTTTTGAGCTTATCACCAGAAGGAGAAATCAAAACAGTAATGAGTATTGCTGGGCCTGGGGCAATTCTACATTTGGTTTAGAGGTTTAGAGGTTTAGAGGTTGGGGGCTAAGGCAGTAGTCACAAAATCCTTAAGAGTAGGACAGAACTCTGTGACGTCTCTTCGCTCTGTGACTATGAAAACCACGAGAGAACTTGGGATTCAGAGGCAGCATTTATCATGGTACCATGTGATCAGCTTGTTACATTCAAGCGAAGTGGCGCAAGTAGAGGGTTATAGGGAAGGTCACCCCCCAAAACACTTCAGACTTGGCAAGACATTCAGTATTCATGTCAAGGGGACACATTTTAATTGCAAAATCACTGAAACAAAGCAAGGAAGAAAAAGTCAAAAGCCAAACATCAAAAAACAAGAGATCTGAGATGTACACCATTTGGGCACGCAAGGGTGTCCAGGGCCACTCAGCTACGACCAGGCTCTTAGCGAGACAAAAATCCACTGTTCGATTGTCTCTCTGCACTTCACCTTTGAGGCCTGCAAGCTCTCATGTGCGGCAATGGGCAAACTCCTTCCACTGAAGGAGGCCCAAGCCCTGTTAAGCTAAGCAAATCCTCTTTGGTAACTGACCTTCCACAAACGAATCCTGGAACTGCAATGCCAGCAAACGACAAATGCATGTCACCTTGACGCGCTACCTTCTCCCCACACCGCCTTCTCTCCAGCCCTTGTTTCAGACTTGTCTTTTTGCTGGAGACTCAAGAACGTAACATATACAACATCACACATTCAGACACCACAGTTTCCTTACCACTGCTGGAGGCCTGCTGGGGCCCTGAGCATGCTCTGAGCAGGTATGAATTGGGGGAGAATTCCTCATCAGGGTTGGTGTCCATGATTTGATGGGAGGTGTTGCTGTCTAGCAATGGCATCTGGCAGCTAACTGGTGGAGGATTATGGGAGCTAGGCAGCTGAGCAGATGGAAGGAGGCTAGACGAGGATGTAGGTGGAATGGGACGACCTGGGAAAGAGGACAGAGGGGGCAAAGGTCAGCAATGAGTGTCATGAGAGCATCCAGAGAAAGTCACATTGAACCACCTCACAATACAAATAGCCCCCCACCCCCAAAAAAGAAATGCTCCAGATGTATCTTTTAAAGTGGTTTGAGGTTTCTCCAAATGTCCAAATGTGTACTACAGGAAGTTGCATATTTCAGAAAATGGGCATTGGCAGAAATCTCCATCTTAAACAGCTGAAATGGCATCATTCAGGAAAACAACTACATCTTCTTCCTCTGCCTGCTCCAGTCCTAATCCAAGTCCCTATCATCTCTCACCGGACTCTCCTTGCTGCTCTCCCTGCTTCCACTCTTGCCCCCATACCCATCTACTCCTCACTGTCCCCATCCCTTCTCCACAGCAGCCAGAAGGACATTTTAAAGACAGAAATCAGGTCATATCACTTTCCTGCTGGGCACCCTCCAACAGCTTTCCATTGCATGTAGAAATGACCCCAAACTCCTATGATGACCTACATGTCTTGTCTACTCTGGCACTAGCGGCCTCCCCTACCTCACTTCTAAGAGTGGCCCCTACCGCTCTGTTCTTGGTCCTTTATTGTCCGGCCAACACGGACAGCTTTACTTCTGCTGCTTGAACATGCCGTGCCACGCCATCTTGAGTCTTTACACTTCCTGCCTCCCTCTGTGGAATGTTCTTCCTCACCACCTCACTGATATTCACAAGCCTGCCTGTTCTCCTCATGCAAGCCTTCCCTGTTTGCCTTCTTGAAAGGCACCCTCTTACCTGCACTGTGCCTGTTTAAATTTCTTCATAGCCCTAATTACTATCTGAAGGTGGACATCTTTCTATTTAATTCCTCTCTGTATTTTCAATCTCGTCCTCACAAGTAGCACCTGTTGAATGAATGAACAAATAAATAAGGTAGACTAAAACCAAATCGATGAATGTGGGGTAGAAGTGGAGGGTGGGCAGGGTGACTCATCTGTATCCCAAAGAATTGGCCAATGCCCCCACTCTCTCCACCAGGTAGGTTGGTTTTGCTTTTCCTCACCACCCCATCAGGGAATTCCTACAGAAAGAAGCACTGCCTCCCAGGCCACGAGAAGGAGTAGCCAGCCTGGCAGGTGGGGAGGGACTTGCAGCTGCCCTGGGGTCAAAAAGTTTTCCCACAGGGAAAGCTGCTGCAACCTCTCCTCTCTTCTTATGGGGCGGGGAGCTCCTGGCAGCCAAGCTGCTGAGTGAAGATAATTGCCCTGTGGCCTTTCGCCTGACTCACCCTTACCCCTTGGGGTCTCATGTTGCTTGCTTGCTGGTTTTGGTTTGTTCATGTGGGAAACTCAGAAAAATGAGCCAGAGACAGCAGCCTACAGGATGCCCTAAAGCTAAGGTGTGGAGGCATGGATAAGGATGAGAAAGTAAACTCAAGAATCGGGTTAGAGTTTCAATTCAGGCAATAAGTGCCTCAAGAAGCACATGAATCAGAAGGGATGTGTCTTCCTGCTTTTAGATGTGTTATATATGTGAATACATTTCCAGGCACCTCAAATGGATGCCAATTTTTGACATCACTTTCATATCTGTATTTATTAACATATTCCTCAGTGCATTGTTATTGACAGATCAGTTTGGTTCAGTACAGTGTAGGGGCATCTTCTTGTATTACACCCTGCTAGACACTGAGGATACAAAATCAGAAAGACATGCTCCCTCAAGAAAGACAGAGCAACCCTCAAGTTGCTCACAGGCTAGTAGGGGAGGCAGACAGGTAAACCCATCACCTCAGTACCACATGATAAAGAGCAGGATGGTGGCATGTAAAGACATGGTGCTGTGGGGGCGGAGAAAAGAGCCACTTGGTCCAGCCTGACCAGGCAGAAGTAGGGGTGGAGAGTCCAACAAAGACTCCTGGGAAAGGTGATGCCTGAGGAGTCTTCCAAAGAAGAGGAAAGGGGCCTCTGGGGAGCAGAAATATGATGAACGATAGCACAGAAGCACCACTCTGGCAGCCTACCACCTGTTCTGAGCGTGGGGGTAGCAGAAAGAGACAGGAAATAAGACTCTCAAAGCGTAAATAATAGGGGCTCCTGCTCTGTTACACAATTAAAACAGAATCATCCTTGAAATACATCAATGGATAAATGAGGTTTGATTAGAAAAATTCATTTCATTCATAACTGTTTGGGACCTATAAAGGGCATGCTAATCTTCCCAGATGCTCTGGCAAAGGTGGATTGAACACATCAGAGTTGTATCAGAATCTGTGCTAACATTTAACCTATACCTTCTCCGACAGGTCTCCTGTACTAATAACAACTATCATTATTACTATTTTAACTGCTAATATTTTTGCACAGTGACTATCTGCCACTCCCTGGGCCAGTGACTTTACATATAGTGTCTCATTTATTTTTCAAAACAATCCTACGAGGCCAGAATGATTAGAATCCCCATTCTACAGATGAGGAAACTGAGGCACAGAGCAGTGAAACTCCACATCTAGCAGGTGACAGGGGCCAGGAGTCAGACTCAAGTTACTCTACTCCAGAATCCACCTGCTAACCACTCTGCATGGTGTTTGCCTAAGCAACATGGGGACAAAAAAGGAAGAAGGTGACTAGGAGAATTTGGGGGGGTGGTTTACAGGAGATCATGTTTTCAATCTCCCATCTCCCAATTCTAAGACACCCTCAAGATTTCAAATAAGAGTCTACGGCTGACAGTAGTTGTGTAACATCTTTGTATGTTGACAGATAGTAACTGCACTAGTTGGGGTGAGAACTGGATAATGTATATAACTGTTGAATCACTATGCTGTATACCTGATGCCAATATAATATTGTGTATCAACTGTACTTCAATAAAAAATATAAAAACAGAAATATTTCTAGTAAGAAACATTTCTTTGAATGAATGGTTATGTATAGCAGCTATCATCCAGCAGAGTTCAAAGCTTTTCTCGTAATTCTGTTATCAAGTTCAAAGTGGCCCCTTCATAGATGTTACCCTCTGCCTTCTTCAAGGCTGCTGAACGCAGAGATGTCCTGGTCAGGGTGCTGTGTTGTCAGTGTTGACATCCACTTACCAGCAAGGTTTTGGTGGGAACTAACTTTAACTCGCAATCAATAGACTTTAAAGTCTGTATTATTGAGGAATATCTGAAACTACATGTTGAAGAACAAGGATGGCTGGAAGCCAATTTCTAAATTCCTTTGAGTGACTGAGGTGGAACTGAAGTTCAACTGCAATTTTCCAGGAGCCTGATATGATAGTTGCTGTGAAATCATTCTTTACATGAACTTTTTGAAATTTTGTTCACCATGAATTCATTTCATACAGTTCAGACAGAACTGCTTTTTTAAATTTATACTAATGCAGACAATGGAAGAGCGGTTCTCACACAGTGAAAGCACTGGGGTTGCTTCGATGTACTGAAGCACAGAGCCCAGAACTGTCTGATTCCTACCCCTCTCTGGTGCGTGGGTAGCTCCTTAAACTGGTACACGGTGGCTCCATACTTTGGTAGCTCCTTAAACTGCTTGCTAGTACCAACCACTACCTGGGAAATTTCTCAGTCTGTAAATCTGTCCCCAGTCAAATTGTATGTTGTTCTCTATTTGCTATGTCATTGGGTGATTTTGTTCACTTGTGCTACATTTCCCCCCATTACTATTCCAACTGACAGAGACCATCTGTACAGGCACAAACAGGTTCCAAAGTACAGGGGAGAAAGCTGGAGTGTATACAGGCTCATTTTATATCCCATGCTTTCTTACTAAAATACCCTGTGTGGGATGGGCACATAACCAGGGCTATGCATTTACCTGGCTTCTACTTTACACACCACAGAGGCTTTCTGACCCCAAAACTATTTCTGAAGTTCCATTTTGAATGGGTATAGAGTCCTGGGAAAATACTCAGAAAACAGAGTTTAACTGATCTGTTAAAAAGCAAGAGGAAATATGCAAAAGCAGCAACATGTTGTTCATTAAACTCAAGTGGTCTTGTGTATGTGTGTATTTTCTAAGATCTCTGCGTACATCAAAGTCTACCTTTGATCTGTATGATTGGATTCCCCCACGACTTCAGAAATGGAGACTAATGCAAATTTTGCTAATTTAACTTTTTCCAAGTGAAAAATATTTTGTGATAGCTTTAAGGCATGAAAATTTTCTGATAAAAAGCCCTCTAGATGGACAAAGCAGTTCCCTCACTAATGCTAATAGACAGGTAGTGGCTGTTTGAAACGCTGCCTGTGTAAAGAAGGATTCTGAGGTTGCCGTGGGTTCCAATCCCAAGCCCTCAGTGGTTCTTTCTACTATTTCCCACATTAGACAAGAGTGACTGTTAGAAAATGAATGAGGTATAAACCCCAAACTCATTGGTTCTCTCTGGAATGCACTATAGAGGTCATCCTAGGGGGTAATTAACCGTGGGCAGAAACAGAGCTCCCAGAAAGAGCTTCAGGGATGGCTCACACAGAATGATTTGCAAAGAGAGAAAGAATTTCTTGGGTCAAAAACTAGAAATCTCCTGGGGGTTCATAAGTTCAAGGATTTAATAAAAATCTGGCCTTTTAAAAAGTTGAATATTGTAAAAGGATTGTATTAACATAGGCAAAACACTTGGTTAGAGGATTTAAACAATTGTTCTAATGGCATTTCCCAGTACTTGCTATTTATTCAGATGTCTGACTAAACGGTGCATTTTTTTCCCCAAATGCTTGGGTTTTGTGAAGCCCATATTTTGAAATAGTTAAAAAGAGAGGTATATGAATATATGTGTAATAAAAATAATTTCAATGCCTGAGATACTGCCCTCCTATTGTTGGAAATCAGCACACTTTTAACAATGCAGTCCAACTCGCTCTCGAGTTCCACAAGAACTTTGTTCAGAAAAGTTCATCTGAGTTTTCAAGTTCAGCCAGGTTCTGCACACAGCACTTGCAGAAGGCTGTGCTCTGGGACATTCTTCCTCAAGAGATGCCAGGCTTCAATATGGCGCTGGGGTGTGGTATTCATGGCCAAGAGCACTCAAGGCACAAGGTACCTTGACAAGGGTGCTAGCTGGACTGGCAGCCCCCAGGGAACGGGGGAGGGGGGAATAAAGCCCCTGCACACCTGTTCAGCCTATTTTATCTAAGATTTTTGTTATGTCCCTTCCACAATTATCACAACAACACTTTCTAAGAGATGTTAAAAACACACCCAAAGGCCAAACCAAGATAGGCACTCAGGTTTGGGAACTTCTGAAACTACAACGGACTATGCCTAACCCTGGACTTGCCTCACATTCAAATTCACCTGCTAATTGGCTTCATGCATTCCCTTCTCAGCTTCTCTTCTGCCCAAATGAAATCCTGGACTCTGAAGGACATGACCATCTAATTGTGTTTTGCAAATGTTTATTTTTCCCTTCATGTCTGCAGTATTTCTCTGTACTGAGCAACCTATTTGCACCTCTTGGCCTACCCAGTTCTACCTGTCCTGCAAAGCCCAAGTGAGCACTGGAGGGAACACAGACTTTGGAGCCAGGCTGACTGAGTTCTGCCACTGCTACTTTCTATGTGAGTTTGAGTAACTTCACCTTGCTGGGCCGCCCAGAGGATGCACTGATTTCATATGCTGTTGCCAAGGCTGGAGAAAATATACATGAGGTCCTTAGAATTGTGTGATTCAGAGTAGGTACAAGGGCCTCGATGGAGCTAATGAGGTTTGCGGTGTATTGTTTCCAGTTGTTTCACAAGCACCTACTGTGTGTGCATGTCTGTGCCCCAGGAGGTAGGCTGTCACTGTCTGGGAGACGGTGAAGCTGGAATGATGCAGCCATCTTGCCACTCAAGGGGAGAGGCTGCCTGAGAATGGAGTCAACAGGGAGGAAAGCAGAGACAGGTTGAAGGGAGAGACATTTCTGACAGCATCGTTAGAGTACTGGACTCAGCCAGGCCCGCAGCAAGTCTGCGGCTACACTTCCTAATAAAGGAACTGATTCGGTTTCCACCTTACTCCCATTTTCTGTTCTGTTTTGGATTTTCTTTAAGCCAGTGTTGAGTTGGTTTTGTCAACTAGAACCAAAAGCATCCTGTCTAAAGCTGGATCACCAGGCCCAAGTCAGAAAATGACTTGGCCAGTGCCACCCAGCTACTGAGCAGAATTGAAAAAATAGGTCCCAGGTTTTCTGCCTCCGGAATTATGAAATCTTCATGTTCTAAAGGCTGACTCCCTTCCTGCTAAATCCCCAGAAGTGAAACATGTGGGTCCCAGAGAAACCAGTTATGGTGGGAGGTATCTAGTCTATTTGTAAGAATATTGTGCCCATTACAGAGCAGGGGAGAAATGCAGGCAGAAGCTGTCCAGTTGCTACCAATCAAGCATGCGCTCCAGAGCTTTCTGTCCTCGGCACTGGAGGACCAGGCTCTGATTGCCTTCCAGCTGGCTTCGGGCCACACACGCACCACACTGATAGTGGGGTAGGGTAAGGGGGCTCAGCTTCTTACCTATGCCTTAAGTCTAAAATAAGGGACAGTGATAACACACATTTCAACATAATTGCAGAATATAAAATGACTTCAATGAACATGGCATCCTAATGTTAAGATATTGACATCCTTTATATTGGCATCATATTATATATTTATATTCCTTGTAGCTGCCTGTGTATATTTAGTGCTGAGGTCAGGCTACTTCAGTTGTTCTTAAAAGGGGGCGTTCTTGCTCCCAGGGGATGTTTGGCAATGTCTGGAGATGTTTTTTGTTGTCACAATTTGGGGCTCGTACAAGACGCTAGTGGATAGAGATTAGAGATGCCGCTAAACATGCCATAGAGCACAGTCTCCCACAACAATTTCCAGCCCCTCATTTAACAGCCATGATTAAGTAACCTGGGTCAAAATGTGTGATGGCTTTAGATTAATATACTTTATATTACATGGTCAATTTCTAAGCAGCTCTTTTTGCCAGCGGATAAGACCAGGGCAGATATTAGAGGTGAAACATCTGATTCAATCAGCTTTTTTCCCCACCCAAGAAAACTTAAGACAAATAAGCTTAAATTGCCATTAGAGAATTTAACTTAGAGGGTGGAAAATTTAACTCAGTCTAATTCATCACTGAAGGAAGTTCCAGCACGCCCTCTGTGGAGCTTAGAGAGACTGCCCAGAGAGAATTGGGCTGTCTTTACAGGGGCAAGAGATTCAGGGGAGAATGTTCCAACCCAGCTCAGATCACTGGACCTCACCTGAGGAGTTTTCATGGTAACCTCTCATGTCTTCTCAGTGAGGAAATATCAGCCTAACCGGGTTTGCCGGACATCTCACCCAGTTGAAAGTCTGTTTTTACAGCAGATGATCTAATTGCCCCCTTCACTCACACTTCACTGAACTCACTAGAGACCAGTTAAGCATTTTCTTGAAAACAAATCATTTTCAGATGGCCCTGGCAAAACTATCCTGATTTCGCACAAGCTATTATACATAATTTCTTGGCAGATGGCAGGCTGTTGGACTTGCCCCAGTTAAAGGGCCTCTTCCAGGAGCTCGAGCCTGAACTGCCTTCACAGACTGGCCGCAGCTCTATAGAATTTGGGTGTCATTACTAGATCTCACAACTTGCATGTTTATGTATCACATCTCCCTGGAAGCATTACACTTTGGAAGGTGTCAAGCACAGATCAGGCTATAGGTGGAGAGTAGAGGCCTCCCCTTTTGAGGACACATATTCACTTTATGGGCAGAGACATAGCTGTTTACCAAAATGTGATATATCTTCAAATACCTTCTAACCAGAAATTCCTAGGTGCTTGACACATGTACCTTAATTACATCTCCCAGATCCTTTAAGAGTAGATGGCATTATTATTTTGATGCTGTGTAGTTGTCTGGGTCAGTGCTGTCTAAGAAAACATTCTGTGATGATGGACATATTTTATGTCTACAATGTTTAATACATGTGGCTACTGAGCACTTGAAATGTGGCTAGTGCAAGTGGAGAACTGAATTTCTAGTTAATTTATGTTTATATAGCCACAGAACGTGTGGCTAGTGGCCACCACACTGGACCGTACAGTCTAGATCATGGTTCCAACTTCCCAGCTCCTGGTAGCCCTCACTCTTGCATTTCTTCCCTCCAGATGAGGCCAACATATTTCTGATTGTACAAATTTGCTCATGTCACACTTTCCTCTCAACTCTCACAAGACTCCCCACTGCCTACATAATATAGGTCACACCCTTACCTGGCAACTCTCTCCTGCCAGACCTCCTTATTCCTTATACTCTAACTACATCAAAGCAATTGTACTATTGAATACATGTCTTTCCTGCTCACCTCCACCCTGCACATGGAAAGCATTTCCCTTCTCCCTGGCAGTCTCAGCTTCCTCCTGAACACCTCCTTTAGAGACTCAGCTTGAGCATAACCTTCTAAGACTTTCATGATCACCCACCCACTGGTGCCCAGGACATACTTCTATCACTGCACTTATAATATGTTAGCCTATTTAAACAAATCAATCTGAAACTCTGGCTCACTCATGAGACTGTGAGTGACTGGTTAGAGTTATGGGTTGTACATGTTGGAATCCTAGTAGTACCCAGCCCAGAGCCTGTGTACAATAAATTGCAGTGTGACTGATTATAACAATTCACTCCACAAGTATTTACCAGATTTATATCAAAGGCACATGGCACCGACTTCCCTGCTGGATGGTCTGGCTGTCGGTCTTGGGTTTTAGGTGCCTCTCAGTGGGTATGCATCTTGCTGAGAAGACCTGATTCTGATTTTTAAAGTATTTTTTTCATTTAATCAAGTGCCTAGATATTCAATCACTGCTTCATCTGCTGCTTAAATGAAGACAGTGTTCTGTGACAACCTTGGAGGAAAAATTGACCGCTAGATATATTAAGAGACAGAATGTCAGTGTCCAAGCTGGCACACCTTTCTAGAGGATTTTCTAGGATGGTGGGGTGACCACATTTTTGGCTCAGCTGCTGACCTGAGAACTTAACCCCTGTGTAAGACGTGATTCCACTGGAATTATGTAAATTTCCTGCCCTAGGGAACTGCTTGGGAGATGCGACTCAACACCATTCAGGAACACAAGATGAAAGTGCTGAGCCATGCAGGCAGCACAGCCCCTTACAGAACTCGTCTCTGAGCTGAGCAAATGCAGGAGATTCACCGGACTGCTTCCCTGCCCTCCTGGCACCTACATTATACTCTCAAAAGAGCTTAGTTGGGAGACAGACTGCTAGAAAAAGACTTAAACCATATGCCCATGCCAAAACTTAATTTTCAAAGGGCTTCCTTATAAAACATTTTCCATAAGATATGGGAATCTTTTATTTTTATGTTCACCTCCTGGATTCATGGTACATTGAAATAACAGTATTACCAATCACTGAGACTTACTGAGCTCTTACAATGCACCAGGCATTGTTTCCAAGCTCTTTACGTATATTATTATTCTAATCTTACAACAATCCTTTAGAGTAGGTAAAATTATCCCCATTTTAAAGATGAGAAGACTAAACTAAGAGAAAATAGAGTTTAAGAGGAAGAAATTCAGCCCAGGCATTCTGGCTCAAGAGCTCATACCAAGCTGTGCAGCACCGATCACTAATGTGACAATGTCACAGGCATTAGAACCAGACTGAGTTTCAAATCTTGGCTCTGTCACTGATTTGCTGGGTGACTTTTTCAAGTCATTTAACTTTTTGGTGCTCAAAAAGCAAAATGTGTATAAATGTATTTTGCATATTAAGTGAGATATTTATAGAAATATTCTGAAGTAAATGGTGTTATTATCATTCCTTTGAAGGATATGAGATAGTTGTCCTATTCCCTGCCCAGGATGTTTTGAGGATCAAATAATAACATATATGGAAGTACACTGTAAATGATAAAGCATTCTACAAATGGTAATTGTTTTCTTCCTCATGACTGGAAGCTTTCCTTTTCAAAGCTTTGTCTGCAGACAGCAAACACATCAGAACTGTAAGTGTGTGTTTTGCTGTGTGCCTTAGGGACCACAAAGATAAGACAGGCTCTCCACAGCAGGTGCTAGGATCATTTCATCTCTCCGCTGCCCACACTCACACTGCCCTGCTCATTCCTTGATATGGTCCTTGATAAGGTGCTAAAGATTAGATATGTTGGGAGTCTAGCCAACAATAGCCAATAGAAAGGCTGAAAATCTCCCCTTGAAAGATGCAGAAATGTTTTGAAATAACAATGGAAGATGCAAATTAGACCCATACATGAATATCATGTACATTAGTTCATCCCTTCCCTGAACAGCCATTTGAAAGTCATTGCCTTACACCTAGCAAGTCTCTAGCAGCAGTACAATGAGAAATAGTAGTGGAGTTAGGAGACCTGGGTTCCTTACTAGGACTACCTAGATGTTAGCTAGTTGGGTGACTCAGAGCAAATGGCTTAGTTAGCGCATGCCGTGTTACTGTACTACCGCATGACAGCGCCCACCTAGTCCTGTTAAGGAATGTGATCAGGTAGTCTCAGCCACAATCAAACTCATATTCCAGTTGAAGAGGCTCATATTCACCAACATTTTATGAGCATTCACAATGTTCTAGGTGGGAAGCTTAGCATATTTCATGTTTGTGATATATGTAATTTTAAAAATTTTGTAATCTTACATGATTTTCTGTAATTTATGTAGTCCTTCCAACAATACTAACAGGAAGGTACTATTACTATCCCCATTGTACAGGTGAGAAAACTGAGGCTTGTAGAGATTAGAGATTAAGAGATTTGACCGAGGTCACACAGTAAGTAATGGACAAAGCCAAGATACTAATCGAGATTAAGTATCATATGTCCCCCGTGGAGTTATTGCAACATTAGAGATGTGAAGAGAAAAGAGTAGCTAATTCCAACTAGAAAGCAGATTAGAAGCGACAGCCATGTGGGGGCAACAAAACAATCATCTGGGAGCTCTCCTTTAGCTCTAAAATTCCATAATTTCTAAGTATCATTCTACCCACATAGCAGGTACGGATCAATAACTGGGTCAAGATCACAGGGAAGGTTGTCTTCTAGCAGAAATTCACAACTTGACCTGCACCTTACCCATCTTCTTCAAGCCTTACTCTACTCATGAGAGTCAGAATGAATCTTCAAATTCCCCTTTGCAGGCTCTGCAAGGCGGGGGCTGCAGGCTGGTTGTCTGAAAGCTCACTTCGAACACCCTCCAGGGAAATTATGCACTGATGCAGAAATCTGGAGACATGAAAAAACGACCCTAAAGGGGCAAGAGGAAGCATTAAGGGAGAAAAAGAGGAGAACTAAGTCCACAAATGCAAGTATGATAGTCATACAGACCACATAAGGCTACTCATCCTCAGGACTGGGTGTGAAATGATGGATCTGTCTGAAATAGCACAGTGCTATATGCTCTGGCTGAAAAACTGTGGAAGGAGATGTCTCAGAGAATTTCCATGACATCCAGGCAGCCTACTACCCTGCTGGATGATGAAGGTGTCTTAGCTCAGCTCCTGAGACGTTGTTTGTGTGCACACGTGTGCACATGCGCACATGCACATGTTCTTAAATTGACTGCAGTCAGCAAAATTAATATGCGCCCACAGCGTGCCATTGGCCAGGTCTCTGTTTTCATAAATAATGCCTTTCTTGCCTTTTACAAGCCTGTTTGAAGACCTGCAGTGCATCCTGGCTACAATTCAAAGCCCATCTAATGAAAGCACCTCCACTGTCAGCAATGTTAATGTCACTTTAAAGAGTGTGAAATGTTGCTAAATGTGTCAGGAAACAATTAGATAACATAAGAGGCATGTTTTCTCAGTGCACCGAGAAATATATTATGCAGGCAGGAGATAAATGCAGTTTCCTGAGCTCCAGCATATTCAGCACTCTCCTTCTCCCTCTTTTTTTAATCCAACAGAGAAATTGTCTGGCAAGAGTAAGCCCTTTTTCACATACTTGGAGAAGGGAGAAAGGCCTGCTTTGCCTCTGACTGCTGTCGCTTGAGCCCTGTGCTATCAGGCTTAGTGAGATACAAACAGTCTTCCACTCAAATTAAATGTGTGCCCTCCTAATTAGCATCATAAATATAGGTTTCTCTGAGCCAGAGTTGATAAAATTACAGTGTTGGGCTGGAAAGAACCCGGCAGCTCTCTTGCGCCGACACAATGGCTGCAGCATTTGCACAATTAGAACAATGCCCCCAGAGTCTGCCCCCACCTTCAGAGGTCAGCCTGGGGAAGGAAGGTAAATGCCAAATGGGCTGACATTAGGATAGCAGCCGGGCCCAGATGCAATCTGCTCTTTGTATGTGATGGTGTAAGGTTTGGCGCCTAAACTCTGGGGAAAACGGTTCTTACTGCAAAGCTTCTTTGTAGAGTTTTGTCATCTCAACAATGTGTGGGGATCTAAAGGCATGAAGTCGCAAAACCTCAAAGGGGAGCTGAGTAAAAATGGATTTTCCCCCAGTCTCCACCCACCACTGCTCTCTGGGGTTCTGAAAACTCACTATGCATGAGGTAACAATTTCTTTCCCCCCAACCCTGAGATGTGGTTGCCCAACTTCTTGAGGGGTAATCATGAATTAGGTGAGGTAAACTCTAGAAGAAAGGAGAAAGGAGGCAGTTAGTAAATAAAGAGAGATGAAGGCAGAGACTGATGAATAGGCATAGCCACTGAGTGATTGTCAGAGGGTGAAAAGGAAATGATTTGTTTAAGCATTATTTTCAAATGATCACAGTTGCCAAGAAAGACACCACTGCCAACCAGGGCTGAAATACTGAAAGACTTAAGGTGAGTGAGGAGTTTGGGTGTCAGGTGACTCAATGATGTGCAATTTGGGGCATGAACAAACAGCTTTGTGTGAGCAATCAGCAAACTCCATCGTGGTGGAACTAATGTGACTGAACTTAACATATACAAAAATTCACAGGCTTTTTCTTATGGAAACTTGCCACATGGTACAGATGCAGGACAAAGACGATTGTGGCTAGTTGTTCATTTGTTTCACAATTTATGTAGTTTTGCTGTCAGTAAGTCTTAGAACCTGGGGGTAGTGTGGGCCTGCTGCTCATCTCCTTCAATATGCTTTTATTTAGAACAGCTATCTCACTGCCTTGCTCTCAGATGAGTGAAGTTCATAAAACGACCTGGATAAAGTCACAGAGAGCTATGGCTAAAGACCACCAAATGCTCACTCTATTGAGTTGACCTACAAATGCTGATGACAAAACTGTGGTTCAGAGAGAGAAAGCGGCTTTTCCCACACCACACAGTGACTTAGTAACTTGAGCTCAAGGCTCTGTCCACTAAATTACACTCCTCTTACCAATATTCAAATTGAAGGACAAATAGAAAACCCAAAGTTGAAGTTAGGATGAAAAAAATTCTAGTTTCAGAGCAAACGATATTAGTGGGCTATAATTCTACAATTTTAATGCAAGATGTGTAAAACAGGTACCCTCACCCAAAAAAAGCCCAACATACAATGTTACAGTTCTATTTTCCAAACAGTGTTCTTTGGAATGCTGGTGATGTTACATCTCAGGTGTAAACATGTGTCCCAGGGAAGAAGGATTCCATGACCAAATGGTTCGCACAGTGTATGAAGCAGTACGAGAAGCACAGGAAAGAGAGTCCTACTATATGTACTCCGTGCTGTGGGAGCACATCTGGCTCGGCTGGTGCATTCCATTTCTAGATTGACATCATCTTAAGAGCCTCGTTGAGAAACTGGATTTGCCCAGGGGAGGAAATTCAGACTGATGTGTGCGTTAGAAATCATTTAATAGGTTATAGGCCCTGCAGCTCTTGAGCCTGGAAAAGAGGTAAGGGGAGTTGAAATAATCCTTAAATAATTGAGCCATAACCCATGGAAGAAGAAATAGACTTTTATGAAGTGGTTCAGATGCCAGTTCTAGGAGTGATAAAAGTTAAAGGAGGCAGATACAGCTCGATATCTACTGCATTTATCTATGCCTCTCCTTTCTGAAAGTTCTTCCTGGTATTAAGAGTCCTTAGCTGTGTGCCTTGCCTTTCTTTCTAGACTACAATCACTCTTTCACTCATTCAACACATATTTTTGAATGGCTACCACATTTCATACTCTCTTCCAGGCCAGGGCATTGCTCTAGGTGATTGTCGAATCTTCACTATTAGTATCGTTGTTTTTAATCTTTCCATCTCCCAAAGCACCTAAAAAGTACTTGTTCGTAGAAAGTGTTTAATAAATATTTGTTGACAAAATGGATAAATATGCAAAAAGCTTTCTAACAGTTGCTGAATAACATCAGAATCAGCACCTTTGTAGGTAATAAGTTCCCTGTCACAGAGATTATTTAAGTATTTCTGCACTTGTCAACAAGGCCACAGAGAGTGTTTTGGCATTTAGTGAGTGGGAAGATTATGGGCCCTTCAAATTCAGCTCCAACTCTAACCCCCTACAATTTTTTGAGTGTTCTTGTCACTGTCCTTTGTGATAAAAGAGACAGGATCATTAGAAGATATCTCAAAAGTAAGCAGTCAGCCCAGAGAGCCTCCCTGTCCCACCAGGAGTCAGAGGCACATTTGTCTTCCTTCTTTTTGTATATCTGAAAAATTTTAGTTCCCAGCTGAAAACTGAGACCCATATAGATTCATGCGTCCTTAGAGGACTTGACTTTATTTAAAAGAAACATGTCACTGTGTTGAAGCTTAAGCTCAAATTAATTATAACAAGTGTAATATTTGGCCAACCTTAGTCGCATGATTCAACATTCCCACTTGATCAGTTTCCAGAGCTAAATGAGAGCCTATAACCATTTGCAATGTAATAACTCTTTTTGCTTTTACAACTGCTTTCATCTGCAGATCTCAAAGCATGTGCAAACAGTTAATTAATGTTCACCTGGGCAGTATGGATGCATGTGCTTGGCTCATTTGGCAAAATGGGTATAGGATGGGGTGACCAGTCAATGTCTAGGCAGAAAGTGGGGCTCCCTCTTCCCACCTACATCTTTTCTATGATCTCAGTAAAACAGTCACATTGTTTGTTTAAACAAGAGTTGGCATATATGGGCTTAAACCAAAAGGGTTTCTATCCAGGATAAGAGAGATTAAAATAAGCAATTGTATGGAAGACAAAAGGACTTAGGAAATTCCCAACAGAATTGCTAGACTGCCTGTCATAAAGAAAGATTCTTGAACCCTCCCTCCTTCCCTTCCATTTATTTAACACACATTCTGTGCATGTCTAATCTATGCTAGACACTATTCTATGGGCTAGGGCCCTGATATGAAAAACCTAAATGTTTCCTTTCTTGGAGCTTACGTTCTGGTGAAAGGAGGAAAATCAACAAATAGATAATAGTAAAAATAGCAAATAACCAAAACATCAAAAATATATATTAATAGACACGCAGCCAAATGCATACATATGTGAAGGGGAACAGGGAGTGGTGTGTTGGGGGTCAAGAGGTGGGTGCTACTTAAAATTTTAAGGCCATGCAGGAAGACTTCCCAGTTAAGGCAACATTTGAACAAGGACCTGAAGGATGTGCCAGAGGGAACCGCGCTGATATCTGGGAGAAGTGCAATCCAAACAGAGTGAACAGGGTGAACAAAGGCTGGCAGCCCCCTTGGGATATTTCAGGAACAGCCAGCAGGTCAGGGAGCTAGAAGACAATGAGAGAGGTGCAGAAGAGGGAGACCTCACAAGCC
The DNA here is from genome assembly GCF_030020395.1 of Manis pentadactyla. Classification (NCBI taxonomy): domain Eukaryota; kingdom Metazoa; phylum Chordata; class Mammalia; order Pholidota; family Manidae; genus Manis; species Manis pentadactyla. The sequence goes on along the minus strand of NC_080020.1, from coordinate 41,849,894 downwards.
ACTGTGAGGTCTTTGGCTTTCTCTCTGAGATGGAAAGCTACTAGAGAGTTCTGAGGGAGGAGGGGCACATGTGATGTCCAGTTCAGCAAGATCGTTTTGTCTCCTGTGCTGTGAACAGACCTAAGGCAGGCAAGGACAGAAGCAGGGAGACCCATCAGAAGGTGATGGCCGTAACACAGGTCAGAGACGATTGGGCTTGGACTGGAGTGGTGGTGGTGGTGACAAGAGTGACGGAGATCAGACCCTGGAGATAAAGCTAATTTTGAAGGTAAAAGTAATGTTTTGCTGATGGATTAATTGGGTGTGAGAGAAAGAGAAGAGTCAATAACTACCATATTTACATATTTGCACTATGTGCCTGCTGTAGCACATTGTGTAAACTAAAAGACATAACTGGATAGAAAACCATTCTACAGTGTTTGAAAATGATGCTTATTGTTGCCCAGAAAACCCTTCTCAGACAGATAGGCAAATCATGATTTTATTCACAACTTTACAAAAAAAACGTCTCTCAGGAAGAAAGAGGTACAAAAAAGGCTTTTAGATGTTCTGGAACAGAACAGAACTGGCAAGGCAGACACCCATCTTTTATCGATTTAAGGAAATCTAATAAAATCCAAGCTAAGGAAGTTGAACTTTCATCTTTGTCTGGACAAGATGAGGCTATACATACTGAAGAGTTAAAATTTCTCAACATATACCGGGATCAGAATGGTCCAGAAAATAAGCCATTTTCCCCCTGCAAACTCATATTCACATGTGGTACAGAGTAGTAAATTAATTTTGGTCCTGTTCTCTGATTTCTACTTTAGCTTGACCTGATTTTCTTGCAAGCCTCAGGCACAGTTAATTTGTAGGGAGGGGTGTGTGTGTATATTAGAGAATATGTATTGGTGTGTGTGCAAGTAGATGGGGATCTCTGCTGAAATATTAATATGGCACCTTTTTATTATTATTTATGGGAGAACTATATCTTCAGGGCTTTTGAAATAAAAAGAAATGGAAGATAGGTGATGTGAAATTATTTTTTAGTGTTCATACCCTTTGGTTGATGTATAAATAATATAAATGAAATGGTAAATGGCATTAAGGGTACAATTACTGAATAAGTAGAAATGTAGATTCACAACAGTACAAAGTTCCCAGTTGTTATCATTGATAGGGAAGCAGCTATTTATAAAAACCTCCCTAAGTTTTTTTTTGTCTTATTTGAATTTTGCTGTTTTTGAATCATTTTATTGCAAAACTGGAAGCTGAATTTCTATCTATAAAGCTGAAAATCTAAAGCTTAGATAGAAACTGGCCACAAAAAGTATAAAAGCAAAAAGATAGGAACTGCACAGAATAAGTGAAAAGCAAATTGTGATAGTTTGTGGAATGAAGCAGTTGCTTTAATGGGTTCTGAGTGACCCGCCATTCTAGACAGCCATGCAGTATTAATGGTGAAGAAACTGCTTAAACCTTTCCAGGAAAATATGCCAACTCCTATAAAGAAAGGCAAACATTTTTCCTTAAAACAACAACAAAAGAAACACTGCCACAAAATCATGTTGGAACCATCTACTTAAAAGTATGTTGTGAGTGAAATTTCCTGTTCTCAAATGGGAGCCTCGATTAAAATGAATGTCTCACCCCTATAATCTCCCATAGGGTTACGGAACCTTATTTATTTAAATTGGTTGGTTGTCCCCTGAGAGTTCTACCAACGTAGTGATGGGAAACTCATTAGTGCCATTTTATTTTTAAATTCCACAGAACAGTCTCAAACAGAGCACCATCACTTTCTGGAGTGCTCCCACTGTGGAACATCATTTGCAATGGGATGTGCACCAGTAAATCATGATGCCCGCCACTCAAACAGAGGTTTCTATCTTCTGACTACCCACTTTGTAGGCAACAAATCCAGTGCCTCATGACACCTGCTATCAAAATTTGACCTGTGGCAGGGTGCATTGTGTATTTTTTGTTGAATTCTGCAATTTCCTAAATTCTAGGAAGAATATACAACAAGTTCACATTCCGTGGGAAAGAAAAGAGAAATATGAAAAAGCCGATCATGCACTTTCGCTTCCTCAAAGACTCATACTCAGCTTATACAGTAAAGGCATGAAAGCAAAAAAAAAAAAAAACAAAGCAAAAAAGCACCAATTACCATTAAGCCAAGATGTAAAGAGATCAATGCCTAGGCTAACAATTGGTTGCTGTCAAATGTTAAAACCACTAAATTTTCATCTTGTTAAATCATCTGATGGCTATTTCTTCTCTAGTTAAATAGGGATAAATAATAAAAAACAATTTACAACTAAAAGAAGCAAGCATTTTGCAGCTGCTAAACGTCTTTGGGGGAGATTAGATTCTATAATGAGGAGATATAACCATCATTTTATAAAAGCTGTTGCTGTCTTGGGAAAAACACTACTGAATACGATTAGAAAAAGCCTTTCCTTCATGAACCTATTACAGTCATGTGCGGATTACTTGGCATATGCTTAATGATATCTCCATAGCTGAAAAACAATAATTTGTTACTGTAAATCTTGACATGATATATTAAGTTCAACTGTGTTTGTATTAGTTCTACCTTTGACTTGAGTGGTTTAAACTTGCAAAACCCTACAAAAATCAAAAAAGCAAATCAACTACTTACAAGTTTAACATGGATACATACATTTCCCAATGGCTTAATTAGAAGTCTTTCTCAAATAATTTAAATGTCATTTCAAGCATCCCTGGCTTCTGGTTCTCCATTAAGAGTATCAAAGATACGGTAATGGGGGGATGAAAATTATGGATTGGGGAAAATTCTGTGCAGTACAGACAATTAATATTAGGCAATAAACAGCTAACGTTACTATTCTCCTTATTTTTTAAAAATCACAGGGTCAATAAAGACAGCATAAACTGATATAACTCTAATACAGAAACACTTCTGAAAGAGGCAATAACTGCCTGAACTGTTTCTTCCATGGGAGAAATGAAGAGAGGGGAAAGGCATACAGCATTTTTATTTCTTCTTTTCCAAGTCACCTCCCTCCCACACAAGTGGGCTGCAGGATTCTCCAGGTTTCCCAGGAGCAAGACCTAAGCAAGTCTGGACCACAGAGTCCTTTCTGCTGCTGCTTTCCATAAGCACAGAAATATCCTCAATCAAAGCTTAAGCCCAAGAAAGTTTTTAGTCTCCATTGTCAAATGTCTCCCCTCCAGCTCTGGTATTGTTACATCCAAGGCCAATCAAAAGCCTCGCTGGGGAACTTTGTATAACTTAAGCAAGAAGATGAATAACATCTAGAAGGGAAATAGATTAACAGGTTTTCTCACCTTATCAAATATTTCTGTGGTGTTTGGCACTGTAACAATCATTGCTTAAATTTTTTGGTGACTAGGATAAATCTGGCTACATGTATGTAATTCTATATCATTAAAAAAAAATCAATGGCTATACACACAAGCATTAAGCAAATATGTCTTCTCATCTAGGACAAAGAACTTCATACCAGGACTCAGAATTCGTGAGTCATAGGACAAAATAAGATCAAATTGGCTCTTTCTCACAGAGCTTACCCAACCCTTCCCCCAGCACATGATCACACTGATCAACAACTCCCAGTTAACCTTCCATTTATTCCAATCAACATAATTTCCAAGTTGGGAAATAGAAATCTCCGCAAAGGCTGACACATTTCTTCATAAGAAGGTTTCAAGACTTTGCTCTTTGCTGCTGGGTTCCATGGAGAACTTCGTCTCCTGGGATTAGAGTAAACAATTAGTGATCCATGCACTCCAAGAGTGACAGTACTAGGTGGGAAAGATCGCACCTTGGTGAATGAACATGAGAAAATTCAGAGTTGAAATTATTTAGCATTTTTAGTGCCAAACTTCATCTACATCACACAAATCCTTGAATCCAGTACTACAGAGCTATTGTTAACTCCTTGCATGCTAAACGTTGGGGATAGGGGTGGGGAGGGGAAAAGAAGCCAGCCCTTGGGGACTGGTGGAGGGTCCATATCTCTGTTTATTGTTGATTTGTTGGATCTAGAAATAACACTGACACTGTAGCTCTGGTAAAAATTCACCAGTGAGTGATCAACTATCTTAACAGCTACCCAAGGACATGTGCTTAGAGCAGATTTTTAGTGGCTAGCGACCATCCAGAATATTTTTAAGAACTGGACAATGCTGTCTGCATGGGAGAAATACACAAGTTCTTGAGTCTAATGCTGTTCTCTAGAGTAGAGTCTGTCCAGTGGCAGCCTACTGGTCTCACCTGGCACACAGACATTTATTTTTTGACCAAAAGTGTATTTTTTTCCCCTTTTAATTGGATTTTAACACCTTTGAAATATGTACTCATCACCTTACCACAGGCCTCACCATTCCCTCTTATTTGTCTTTGGCTATTTCATTCATTTGTATTGTCCAACTCGTCCTTATGGCACTTGAATTTTCGGTCCAAGAATAAGATCTGTGGTAACTCTATTATCATGCATTTACTATTTAATGCTTTAAAGCAAATCTCATGCCTCATTCAGCACTTGTAACCTATTCAACTGTGTGTTGTGATCCACCGAAGTTTATTCTTCTGCACATTCCTAGTGATATGCCACTGGGCTCTATAGTTACGCATGCTCAGTAAGTTCACCGAAAAACTGGATGAGGATTCGAATAGTGGGCTTAGCATATTTGTAGAGAACACAGTGCTAGACTTAAAAGCTTACATTTTGGACAAGAGAATGAAGATCCAGTCACATCTGATCACCCAAACTGAACTCTAAGAGGGGGAACATAAAGTTCTGCATTTAGGATAAAATAAGAAAACAGACACACACACAAAAAGACCTGTGCAAGTACTAGATGGGAAACTACGATTCATCAGAAACACATATAAAAAGCTCTGGAGTTCCATATCTGTAGAAGCTCTGTTAGGAGCCACTGATTGATGTGGTTGGCCCAAACAAACCACTAGCAGAAGTCAAGGTTCTGAACAAGAGAAATCATGCATCTGCAAATTCTACTCTAAGATAGAACATAATCACAGATGCAGTAACATTTCAAGATGGGCATCTGTAAACCGGACGATGTAAGAAAATTGGCAGGATAGTGTTTGGGGGGTAAATTTGACTCAGAAGGTCTGAGGGAAATGGCTCAGTGAGGGGAACTGGATACTTGGGCAGGATCTGCTGTGTGCATGGGGAGGCTGGCACTTACTTTGTTTGCAGAGGGCAGAATAGGGGCCAAGGAATAGAGGAGATAAGAAGGAGTCCAGCTGAATAGAAGGACAGCTTTTCTAATGGTCTGACTGGTGACTAATGATATGGGTTTTTTGTGTGGGAGTGAGTTCACTATGGGTGAAGGCATTCAAGCAGATATTAGATGGCCCTTGGAGAGATGCTAAAGAGGAAGCCCATGTGTGGATAAAAATGGGATAAGGTGATTTCTGTGGTCCAGTCTGAAAACAAGAGTCCCTGACACTCTGCCCTACTGGCCTCAATTTAATGTGGGATTTGGGACATGATCCCACAGAGGTAGAAAGGGAGAAATCAAGTTCATTTATGTGGAGCAAAAGATTCCACTTCAAGAAAATACAAGGAAGCTTTCTCTTCCAATAAATTGGTCCCTAGTGAACCTTACCCTTGGGAATGTGGCTCATAAGCATGTCCTGAGCCATTAATTTCTTTATCAAAGAGACCCAAAATAACCTAGCATTACCTTTTCAGTGTTATTTGTAGAATTTTTCTCTGTGGTTTTGTGTTCTCAACCTTTCAAAGATTCTTGGCATCACATACACAACACCTGAGCATTCTAAAAAGGACTCTCAACACTCTTAGACTACCTGCAGGTGAACGTTTTCTAGCAATCTAAGTGCTGCTGACAGGCCAGAGTTGCCCTTTCTCTCTTTTCTGACTCAGGATAATTTCTAATCAAATGATTGACCAGTCAGGCACTGTGGAGACATGAGGATGGAGAAAAACGTGGCTTGCAGGGATGGTGGGTCTAACCCATTCCTCAGCTGCTGGGCTGTCCTGGGTGTACACGAACATTTCACATTCATGAGGCCGCCTTCCCTGAGGGCTGACTGCAAGCAGGAGCTGTGTACAACAGGAGGGAGTACGTGGGAGCAGGCATGGCCTGTGTCCTAAGGAATTCATACTTGTGTGAGGGATACAGACATGAAAATAGGCATATCTGTTTGCGGTGTGGTAGCTGCTGTTTGTGGGATCTGAAGAGAGTGGCACAGGCACTCAGAAGAAGTACAGTCAACTCTTCCTCGGGAAGAAGGGACTGATGACAGTGGGAGAGCTCACGTTTTTAGCATCTGACATTGCTAAGTAGATGGGGGTGAAAGAACAAGATTGGAAGGAGGTCTGGCATGGCATCAAGGGGGTGGAAAGTAACCCCTGAACAGCCACATGAGGAACAGACAGGACTAGCTATCTGGGGCCTTCTCCCTACCTCCATTTAATAAGTTAAGCTGAATTTTTGGTGCTTCTTTTTCCAGTGAAAAATGGGGAAAATGGAACCCCCAGGACCTACCTTCTAGGGCTGTTTTGAAGACAAAAATGAGTTATCAGGCAAGAATGTTTCAGAAAAGTTTAAAGGTGCTCAGTTCAGTTTGGAAATCATAGACTCTGCATCTCTGCAACCTGCAGAACACGATGCCTCTCTGTAAGCATAATACTGAACGCCTCCAGCGGGGTACCCGCTCACCTGAGGCCCCAGCACTTCTGTGTCTTACTCCACATGCCAGGCTGCTTTGGACATCTACAGGACATGTGGAAAACCAGAATGGCTTAATATTCAGGGGTCTGTACGAAGTCACATGGGAATCGTGAATGTTTTTGAGTCTGGAGAGTCCTCTTAGTGGGAAAGTGATACATTGTTCTGAGCTGCAATGGTAATGAGTATGATTAAGAACACGTCTTTGAAGTTAAAGAGTTATTTTTCACACAGCCCTTTTATATGAAAATAAATATCATTCCTGCCCAATCAAGAATGAACTAATGGCCTGAAAAATTCAAAGTGAAAGAGAGGGAGGGGAAAGTAATGATGGTGAGGGTTTCTACTTGAAAAAAAATAATAAAGCCATTTCTGTAACAACAGCTTAATTTAAATTACATCCTTAGAGTAGAAACTGATTTTTACCTCATGCAAAAAGTGGCAAACAAGATTGAAAGTTGACTTCCAGATGGATTTCTATGGCAGTCTGTCTACTACTTGGTGCAAAATTTAGTTCATTTTACAGAAAGGGTTGTAAGGAAGGGGCTGAGAAATGACATTCGCTAATTCAGAAAGCTGGGAGCAGGAGACAAAGAGGAGGAAGAGGATGCTGGAGAGAGAATTAGGAGAAGACTAAAGACGCAAGATAAAAATACTGAAGGGTTAAAGATAAGCAAAATCTCAGAAGGACTTTTCAGGGGCCACTCTCAAATCTCGAAATAATCTCTTTTACATACCTGGAAACTACAAACTCAAGCTGGAGGTGAGATAGAGCCAGTTAGACCTGTTAGACCAGCAGAGAATCCTGGATCTTGGATGGAGGACAGTTTAGGCACAAAGGTTTGTTTGAAACCTGCCATTAAATGGGAAAGGTCTACAAAGTCATTTCCCATGTTTCAGGTGAAAATGCTTGCTTAAACCTAGGGCCCCGCTTCCCTTCTACTCTCCCAATCCCAAAGCCATTTACAAATGCCTCCTGGAGATTCAGACCAAAAAATTACCAAACTCAGTAACAGAGTGAGGCTGCACAGGAATCTGAACTTTGTTTACACAATTAGGAGGCGCTCACGTGCACATTCCATAAATGACAAGGTTCCCGTGGCAAATTAACAAGAATAATTTTCCCATCTCAGGAGCTGTCAAGATGGGCCCTGTTGGCCAATTTATCTTACTCTAGCACATCTCTGGTGCTTGTCAATCAATATGTGAAACATTTGGTGCTGATTGCCAGTTTTCTCTCTACTTCCTTTTGCCTCTTGTACCAGGCAATTTACTGCAAGTCAATCAAGGTCGAAGCCGACCTTGTTTAAATGAAACACTGTTGAGCTCTTTTCACACCAACAATTTCAAAGACAGAATGAGCTGTATCTTTTACATTTACATTTATACTACTTTTTTTTAAACTAGTTTTCCTACAATGCCACCCTTGAGTTATAAGTCATAAAAATAAGCCACCTAGAGACTGAGAAAACTAAGTTGAGAAAGGGGTGAGAATTGAGAATGTATGTCTCAGACACATAGCTTCACTATTCAAGATTCTCTCAGCCAGCAGAGACTCTCTGACCACGAGAAAGTGCTCCTAATAATCTTGCCTACCAGTGGGCAGCCTAATTTGAGGCAGGACCACCCAGCTCAAACAGTACAGATATCAGAACCCGATAACCCGAAGTAAGCAATTCCAAGTGTTGGCTCTGTGGTTGAGAGTTTTAGGACATTCTGGTGATAGTTCCTACCATTACTGAGTCAAGCATAATCCATTATGATTATTACCATTAAATGCAAGGAAGAAAACAAGCAGCAGCTGACACTATTGAAATCCTTGAAAACAATCTGCTCACAGGTTTTGTTTTCAAAATCTTCTTTTTCCTGCAATCCATCTATAATCTCTATTTTTTTGAATAAATCTTGCTCTGGTTGCTTAGTAAAATATAACTTTGCACTCCCACCCCCACAAACGTTAAGAATACACATTGAAATGAGGCCTGGCTAAATGTGACTCTCAAAGAAAGAAATACGGTTGGACAAATATAGACTTCCCTGAAAATAGTAACAGGCAGCTTAACTGCTAAAGTAGTGCTATGCTCTCAACATGATTAATTAGAAATGGATGCTTTTTAAATGCCTACTATGTATATGTAAGTCACAATTCAGTGAATTCAGTGTTTACAGAAGTGCGATTTCTTCCGTTTAAACTTAAACAAACAAACAAAATGTCCTCAAATTCTCAAGAGCAAGAATGGTGCCTATCCTTTTATACCAAATGCAGTTTCACTGGGCTTCAGTGTTTGTTGGGTTAGCCTATAGTCTTACACCACAGTCTTATTTTGTTTCATCTTTGGTCGGAAATCACTGTTGATGCATTCATTCTTCCACTTGACATGTAATAGATAGTATGGACACAATGGTGGGCGACAGTGAAGCCGTCTGTTGCATGAGCCCAGAGTTGGGTCAGGGTGTTAGACACTAGTGAAAACATCTCAAAAATAAAAGTATTGTTACAAACTGAGATGAGTGCTGTGCAGGAGGTATTCAATGGGGGCCTAAACCAGCCTGGGGAATTAGGAATGCCCCATGAGGATGCAACCCAGCTGAACACCAACTGAGCAGAACTCAGTGCCCCAGCCCCGTGCTGCCCACCGGGTGGTCCCTGAGCCCAGCCAACCAGAGCAGTATGACTTAGAGCCACAGCATGAAAGAGTCTAGGATGAAAGAGTTGAATTTGGTCAAGAAGAATTTACATTTCTTTTGGCTACACAGCGTGTACAATAAAAGTTAACAGCTAAGGAAGGCTCCTGAGTGTTGTGTTTATGTTTCATTTCTTGCTCTGGAGCTGGTAACATGGGTGTGGAGAATTCATTGGACTGTATGTTTATGATACATATGCCCTTATATGTGTGCATATATAAAATACCAATAAATGTTTTAAAATGTCACAACCAAAACAGACAAAGAAAGGCAGAGGAACTGTTTTAGACTAAAGGAGACTGAAGACATGAAAACAAAATGCAATGTGTGATCCTGAAATGAATACTGGACTGGAGAAAAGAACTACAAAGGGCATTCTCAGGGTAATTAATGATGTTTGAATATGGATTGGGGATAGGTAGTTATCAATGATGAATTTGTAATTATACTGTGGTTATGTATGAGAATGTCTCTGTTCTTAGGAAATATGCACTGAAGTTTCAGGCATAAATGGGTTTGATGTGGGAGCATCTTACTTTTAATTGGTTCAGAAAAAATATGGATGTGTGTGTGTGGAGTGCTGGGAAATGATACAGCAAATGGGGCAAATATACACATCTGGTCTCTGTTAAAGGATGCAGGGGTGTTTGTTCCATTATTTCTGTAACTGAAATTATATCAAAATAAAAAGGTACAAAAATGAGAATGAAATTTTTAAAAAGTTAACTGTGCTTCAAATGAAGAATGACCAGCCTGAGTAGGTGGCACATGGTTGCTCCAATAAATTGGGTGTTTTGTGCAAAGATAAACATGTGGTGAAGCCTCTCCCAGCATTCAGAGTCACTGGCACAATTACCCCTCAAATGAAGGTTGGGAAAGCTTGACAATTCCCTAGGCGGACATGATTTTCAACCCAGTCTGATGTAGTCTGATAGACCAAACATTCTTCTTTGACATTACTTCACTTGTGATCTTCACTGCTAGGCTGAGTATCTTATCTTGAGGTGGCCCTTAATGGTGCATGGTATATTTTATTGATGTTTCTTTTATTCTAGTGTTTATCATCTCCTGATTATATCTGTTGTTACTCTCTGTCTCTTTCAAGCTGAGACTAGGCACTGCTTTAGAGGCGTAATGAGGCTTCTGCATTGTTTGCTGATTTATCAGGTTCTCAGTTAACATGGGGGTAGGGAGAGAAGGGAGGGGAGAAGACGTAAGGTGCTCCAGGATGAACGGAACATAGTTTGCATAGATGCAAAATCAAGCTCATTTTTATGTGCATACAGTTTGTCACAGAGCAACATTCCTTTATAGCAGAACCCGTATGGAAGAAACAAAGTCTTTCTTTAATTCCTCGCATCATTTCTCTTTCATAGTATTTTTTAAAGTATCATTATTAGCTTCATGTATCATGTTACCGAGTAGAATTCCAAAGCTGTTCCTTAGCTTGGCATTAAAGTCAGAGCCCAAACTGCTTTTTCTGCTCTGAACTCTTCCTTGAAGTTAAACTTTCTCTGCAGTCAGGCTCCGAGATTCAAAAGCTTGTTCCTTTTAGCTCTTCCTTATGGGAAAGGTATTTGTTGGATTTGTCTTAATTAAGGGCATCTTGTGAATTAGGTAATTCAATTTCTTCCTGAATCTTGGAAAATTTTCCTGTCATTAAAAAAAAAAGTATTCTTTCTCTAAAATAAACTACAAACACTGCATGTACTCCTTGAAATGAGGCCATCATTTTGGAGGACATGGTATTACATTTACTTTATATATTGGTCCTCAATTCTTTAAACACACATACGCTTGCATGCATGTGCACACACACAGTCCTTCATTTTTAAAATGAAAGTCAGTCTTAAACAACTCCATATCTCAGATTCTACCTAACCTCTTCATTTTTCTTTCCTAAAAGCTCTCATGCCTTGGTTTTCGATGTTAACAAATGTTCTATGGCAGGTTCACCGATTTACTGCTCTGTACCCTTTTTAATTATGGGTGTATGAAGGAAAATTTCACTGAGGAAAACAATAAATCACCAGTGAAATTATTTGTTAGTTGAATGAGCTGAATAAACAGTTGGCTTCAGGGCAAAGATTCGTCTGGCATCTTTTAAGTCTTCCCACATTTTTCCTTTCTGTTTCTACACAAAAGCAAGGCTGGGCTTGCAGGAATCAGCTCAGAATGTAGACGTCACTGAGAAGTAGAGGGAACAGATAAACACCTGACCTACAGATGTCCCAGATTTGAATAAAATATTTCTTGTCAAATTTTAGTGATAATCATGATTAATACTCAGAAACACTGAGTATATAGACTGGGTAACTACAACATTGCATTTAATTCTAACAACACCCTATTTCCTTACACCCCCCCTGCAACAGCATTCTCTATAGAAAATGGCAAACCCTGAGTTCACAGCAGTTTCTGTCTCCAGATCTTGAGCTCTCTGCTGCAAAGTGTCTCTCAATGTCCTCAAAGGAAACTACCCTTCCTCAAAGCAGTTCCATGTTACTAAGCTTTAAAAAGCGCCCAACTTCATGGTTGAAACCCTGGTTGAAACATTCATAATGTCACTTTAAACCTATACAATGATCCTTCTCTCTGTCAAGGTAATAAAAAAAGTGGATTTTTCAGTGCCTCAGAGAAAACCAAGTTTGAAACCAAGTATGCAAAGAATGGGCTGAGCTGGGAATCGCAGAAGAATGGGCCATTCCTGGAGTTTCTTGGGGGAGGTGAGAAAAACAAGAGTAATAAGATTGTTAAGTTTCAATTTGAAAGCATGGAATGTGTCAGGAATGATAACTAACTGTTGCTATTTTTATAATAAATGTCTCTCTTAGAGTCATAAGAACACTGGAAGTGTCCATACAGGAATTAGTTTAGCGGCCTGCCTTGATGTCCCTGTTGAACTAGTCTGAAAAGTTATGAAGAATCATGGCCACTTTGAACGCATTCATACAAATAGTACTGACAGTTCTGAAGCTCGGACAAATGTCTCGGCTTTGGATTTCCTCCCACATCAGCAGATCGGCCACCTGGAGTGAATCCCATAAATATCTAAGCTGGAACTCTTGTTTAAAGGTATGTAAGTGGACCCTGGAGCTCCCAAATTCAGAAACAGATTTGAGTCCAGTAATCAAATATTCACATTAGAACTGCTGACCATCTCTGCGGCTCCTCTTGAATCATTACGCTTCAGACTCCTCATCCATATATTGATTGGACATTATTTTGTGTCAGACACTATGAACTTGTGTGGAGACAATGGCTTGTGATTGAATATTTCAAACGAGTGGCTCCAGTCTTTGTTTCATATGCATATTTCCTATTTACTTAATACTAAACCAGCTGCAGGTTCCAAAGGGCTTCACTGGGACTTTTTCAGGGGAACCAAGATGGGAATCAAGGGATCCTGGGAGGCGGAAGACATTTGTAGAGGCTGTTGGGGGCAGTTCTGATTATGGTTTCACATATTGCACTGAGGATGAGTGTTCTCCTCCCACCCATTGCAAATGTGTTAAGAGTGTGACGATAGTGCAAAGAAAAACAAGCCCTTCTTTAGGTAGCTTTGGGGGTAGTTGTGTGTTCCAGTCCATAGTCTGTTGTTTTTTGGCACTGACTACCTTTGGGTAGGTGAAGGACAGAGAGAATCTCTTAAATAAGTAAAGCAATAAAGGACAAGAGTTGAATACCTTTGAGGCAGAGCTTCCTCCAGAAATTAAAAAAGCATAAAGAATTTAAAATATTGACTGGGTCACTAAGAAAAAGATGTACACCCCAACAGAAAAAAATGGCCAGGATAGGGGGGATGTGGAATTCTCAAATGCATACCCATGCACATTAATAAGTAGATGAAAATGATGCTTGACTTCACCATTGATCAAATAAATGGAACTTTTAAAAATGATAGGATGTTACTTTTTTTTAAGTGAGCAGCTAGAGCATCATTTTAATAACTGTGAACACTAATGCTGGGAAAAGTGTGGGAAACTCAGCACTCTCACATACTGATGGGAGAGTGTATATTGAGACCACTGTTGGAGGGTGATTCAACTGCACATTTACACCCTTGAATCACTCAGCTTCTAGGACATTCTCTTGAGTTACTAATCAGCAATGTATACAAAATGAGCAATGTGGCTATCACTTTTTTACTAAGGTAAAAACTGAGAAAGTAAATATCCATTGGGAGTGGAATGCTTAAATAACCAATGGTGAATCCATATATTGAATCAAATACAGTCCTTAAAAATAGTATTTTAGAAGAACGTGAAATCATGTGAGAAAATATAAACACTATTATACATATAAAGGCACTTACACAAATATACTACTAGTTGGATATAATTTTCTTCTTTATATTTTTCTCTTTGTTCTTTTCTGAATTTACCCAATTAAAAAAATGAACATAGAGTGCTTTCATAGCTTATATAATTATACATACATTAAGATATACATATATCTCTATTGGGAATCCTACCACTTTCTGACTTTAATGAGTTTTTTATATCACAAATCCTGTAGGAAATGGACACAGTAGGACACGTTCTTCTCTTTTTCCAGAATGTTCACACTTACCACAGTGCAATAGATAAGGCACTGTGATGAAATTCTTGGTTAAGATGGCTAAAATAATTATATTCTTCCTTTTCTTTGGTGAGGTTGCTTCAAAACAAAGTGGGCAAGCTCAATGATACATAAGTTTGACAAGGTATGATCCCAAGTTGGGTGGTTTTTAAAAAGATGTCACATTTGTCACAGTGGCTGACACCTCAATTTGAAAGCCCCCAATGTTCGACTAGTGTCCTCAAGTGGTCTTAAATATTTCCAGTGTGAGTTCTCTAGGGGTAGGGCTTGGCCTGAAACCCTTTGGTGAATGGGGCTGTTTGTTAACTCCAACAGACAGTTATGAAGGGCAATTAAAAATTCAAATTATGTTAATAGGCCAGAGAAAAATGACTGTTTGCAGAAATCAGTGGCAATTACCAGACATAATGGTTCTCAATTAGGCTGGAGGGGATTTTCAGTCATTCATAATTCACTATCTTAAATGTATCATAAAAAAGTAATTGTCACTTGTTAATAAAACTTACTTAAAAACAACGTAGCCATCCAGTGTGAAAAGTAACTCTTTCTTTTCTCTCATCAGTTTTTAAAAAGGTGAACTCTAATTTTAAAATGTAGTGCAGACTGGTTTCAAACAAAATCAAACAATGCGAATGAGTTTCTAATAAAATATGACACCCTTTCTAGCCCTCTACTTGCACTTCCCAGGGGCAAACACTGTTTCATCAATTCAGTGAGTATTCTCCCTCCCAAGCACCTCCTTGTTCCCATTAAAAAGAGGAAGGAAGGTTGGAGAGACTGTCCAAGGAATATGTTGTATTGATGTTTTTAGTCAATTAAAGGTGAAAACATAAAAACATTATCTTGCTGCTTCTGTCATGTTTATTTTTCTCACAAAGTTTTTGATTTTTATATTCATATGCAGCTTCCATTACCCCTAGGAATATAGTCAACATTCATGCATGTCCTTACAATTCTATCTGCAGGCAATGCACTTGGCTATATAATTTGCAGTACACATGCAATGTGGTTCAAGGACTCTGACCACTTGGTTCCAAGCTTTATTTTTCTGGTGCTTCAGGGAACACCAAGAAGGACTAAAAGAAACAAGAGAAAAGAAGAGGGTAGGCAAAGGACATACAGTATCTCTTAAGTAAGTTAAGGAATAAAGGACAAGAGTTGAGTACCAACTGAGGAGGCCTTTTTTGTCTTCTACAATGGATCGTACTGAAAGAATGATAGCTGCATTCTCAATTTTCTTGTCCAATCAGGAAAATCCTTGCTACTTTAAGCCCCAACCTGAAGCTCTACATCCAACAGAAAGACTGAAGAAAAGACAAGAATGAGCTTTATGGAATAATAGTCTTACTCTGGTGAGTTGCAGGATTTCCAGAAACTTCTCTAAAAGGAAGAGCTGGACTACTCTGAGCCAGGTACTTTATAGACATGACCATATTTGATTTGCACCCTCACTTATGAAGTGGGCACTTTTACCTCATGTTACCAGCTGAGGGCACCACATGCTCCGAGAGAGGCTATTCCACATCAGAATGACACTGAGTAAGTGGCAGTGCTGGCAGATGAATCCAGACATTTCTTGATCCAAAGTCTACCTACATTCCTTTCCAATACACTGTTTGTTGAAGTTGTACAGACACTCACAACTGTGAGATGTCATAGTTTATGAGATCTCAACTTCTGAATGTCCTATTTTTCTTTCAGGGAATTAGGGATATTTAAGAAGATGAAACCAGATGCACATATACAAATGATCCCAATGTTGAGTATCTTTCCTAAGGGTATAGGCAGGGAGACTGCTTGTAATTACTTTGAAATAGCTACCAGTAAAGAAAGAAAGAATCTCCAGTCTATCTTCCATTGGACTTCTATTTTAAAAGTGGGTGCACCCTCCATGGGAGAAGAAAAATCTCCATTAAGAGCATTTAGGACAAACATTTTGTAATATGATCTACTTCCTGTCACTCACATCTCAGTTAAAAGTTTACCACCTCAAAGTGTTCTCCCTTCCAGCCAACCTAGAGGAAATGATATGAATACTGATACATAATATACATAAGTAGCTCTATATCACAGCCCCACTATTTCACCATTTTTCAAATGTTGCTTACACTCTGGTATATTTATTACACTCTGGTTTTCCTGGTTGTGTGTGTTGTGTCTCTGCCTACTTGGAAGGTCAGCTCCTTGAAAGCAAGGCCGTTGTCTGATGGGTTCACCACCATCTCCCCACACCTAACTCAGTGCCTGGCACATAGACATCTTTGTTAATGAATGAATACATGTTTGTAAAATTAAACATCTATTTTCATGAACAGTTAGGGATCAGCCTCTAGGAATGGGACTTTCATTTGTAAGAGTTCTAGGAAATAAGACCAATTAGGTCAGAAGTATGTAATCACCTGGAATTGGTGGCTATCTTGGAGACAGAACAACTGAGATAAATGACAAGGGACTGGAAAGGAGGGGGAAACAAGGAACCCTCTTTACTCTGCCTCTCATTGAGGCTGACCAGATCTGTCAGTATCTCCAAGGAGCAAAAAGGAAGTGTCAACATTTCTTCAGTGGTGACAGACTGGCTGGCCCACACGCATGGAACATTTTTAGTGGCACTGCAGCTCTAATCTGGAGTGGAGTGCCTTTCTCTTCATTAGCAATGTTTCCCACTGCCAACTCAAGGCTGCTGATTAGCTAAAGAAGTGATAAGAGTTGAGTCAATCAATCAACAGGAGGAGATGAGTTTAGGAGGTGCCGTGTGACTTTCTTCACTAGAATTTGTTGGGATGGGATCTGACGGCAGACACTCCACTCTTCTGGGTTGATCTACATTAATGCTGTGTGTGTGTTTCTGTTTTCCTTTTGATTTGGAAGTTTTCACTGTCAAAGGATATGTGTCTAGCTGTTTTACACCTTTTGAGCATTTGATTCTATTTGAATAATTATTTTTCTTGTATAAATGCTTTGTATCTGATTTACAAAGGAAAAGTGAGTAATTCCATTTCTGTATTTAAAAAAAGTTTTAATGATATGTGTGGATTAATTTTGCAACAGAGTTGATTTCATTAGAAAATAAATGCTTAATGAAAATTTCAAGTAAAGTTATTTATAAAATAAAGAGGAAAAATGTCTTGTTTCTTATTCCCAGTCCTCTTTCTTCATCTAGCTCTCCTTCTCCCAGTAAACTTACTTTCTAGATATAACTGGATGGTTTGTTGCATGTCCAGTGGTGTGCTGATAAATGCTGAACAATTGGCTTTCTAGGGAAAAAAAAAAGGTCTGATTTATAGTATTTGCTGATATCTGTGGGGTAATACGCTCATCAGCTAGAATTGTAAGCTATAGACATGATAGAATCAGGAAAGGTTGTACAAGTCAGTATGAGCCATCTCTAGCACACTGCTGTGGGTGCCTTCCAAATCATCTGTAGTTCTCTCCCTCCCTCCCTTTCTTCTCTTTATTTCCTCCCCTCTTTCTCTCCCCCTCCTTCCCTTCCTTCCATCCACCCATCCTTGCATATATACTTGTACTAAACAGACATACATGAGTATCTGAGAGAAACACTGCAGCTTTCGCCTTTCCACACAGTAGGTCACGGCGCTGTATTTTGAAAATGTCTTGACACTCCTTGTAACTGGAAACACCCTGTGTGAGCTCAACAGCCAAGCCGAGAATCACTTGGTCTGCACAGATGGGCCTGTGAACATGTGGGTGTGCTCACACGCTCGCTGTAGTCTGTCTATTGTAGAGGGGAGTAATTCATCACTGGGCAGCAAGTTCTGCTCAGATGGTTTATTGTCCTGACCTCATTAAAAAGCATGTAATCCACGCAGTGCTGTAAATCTATGCCTCTAAATACTTTCCTCTTTAAATTTTTAATACTGCACACATGAAGGGAAAGGTTAAAGCCAATTAAAAGAGATACAAATACCATTATTACTGCCCTGACAAACAGTTAGTTATTGGATTTGGTCGTTTCCGTTTAGAAAGCCATTATTTTTGTTCCTGAATGAATTAGTAATCAAGCTGTTTATTGACTTGTCTCATCTCCGAGACGCTAAATATATATATTTTTTGGTTCATTCTCTCTCTCAATTGGCATCATTCCTACACACATAAAAATTACAGACAACTTAAGGTCTAAGTGCAAACAATAACTGCACAGCTGCAAGTGGAAATCCACATATGGACAGAACCATCATGTTCACTGTGGTCCAGAAAGGCAAAAGCCACTCGGCTCATTCTTATGCAGCAAACAGGCGTCGTTGTTTTCCCCTCCCATGAAAGCTGTTAGATGATACTGACAGATATTTAAAAGCACTTAGAGCTGAAAGAACTGTCGGGAAAATTGCTGCAAAAGGATTGACAAATGATGATCTTTCTGTCCACAAGGTTCTTATTTCCTGTGCACAATGGACCAAAAGAATAAAGGAAAAGAGAATCATTAATAGGGACTTGGTATTGTTTTCTGACATGAGTTCATATTTTCCATTGCAGGTAGCTAACAACGTGATTTTGTTTATGAAAAGGCTGCCGTGTTGTCCCTGTGTTAGGCTTTCTCGGGTGTCCTCTTCTCTCCTGATCCCCTTGGAATATAATTTAGCCCCTACGGTGTCTGAAATGACCTGAGGATATGTAAAACTAGATCTGAAATTTGACTACCTTCTTCATTTAATTATCCTCCCACAGGTCCAGAGTATTTTGTGAGAAACAGTGCTGACCACAGAGTGACTTTAGAATAAATGCATACCCACAGACTCACATCCTTAAGAATTCATGTAACTCATAATTCATATAAGTGGCTTATCATTTTTCATAGTATCCTGCTGTTTCTACCTATGAGAGGCTGAAGTCAGGTACTTAAAAAAAGACAAAAGAAAGCAATCTTACAGAACACGACAGAGCTACAATTTCAAAGAATAACAAGGACACATAGTCATAAGGAAACTCACAACATTAGAGCAAGACAAAGAAAGGGCGGAGTGATGTATTTTAAAATTAAAGGGAGTAAAAACTAAAAACAATGAGTATTTTCTCTATTATCTTTTCTCTGGCATGGCTAGACAAATGGTTCTCCCAGTGTGGTCCACAGACCAGCAGCGACACCACTGTCTGAGAACTTGTTAAAAATGCAGGTCGAGACCCATCCCAGACCCACTGAAATAGAAATGTGGGCTGGTGCTCAACAATTTGTGTCTTAACCATCCCTCTGGGGCATTGTGACGTCCAGTCAGGTCTGAGAATCCTTGTTTGGGGGAATATACTGTTCTTAGCTGCTTCGCTAAGTCTGTCCCTGTGGCCAGTCATAAACTTTTGAACATGAGCCAACCACCTGCTCCTTTGTCTGCACATTATGTCACATCCCACCACACATTACACTGATGGGTTTACACCTCCTGCCTTTTTCCTGGACTGTAAGCTCCTTGGGGCCAGAGGCTATATCTGATTCACTTCTTTAATCTCAGTGCCCAGTCAGAGGCCTAGACCAGCACTAATTTATAAAGATAAAATGCTTAGGTAAAGCCTTGTAAACACAGAGATATACAAATCCATTAGTTATTAGTTCCATCTTGCTAAATAAGACTCATGCCTAAGTAAAAATGACTTCTTCCTTTGGTCAAAGGGACATTCTCAAGCAACTTCTGATGGGTTCACTGTTTATTCTCTTGAGGAAAGCAAGAAATAATTGAACACACCTCACACTAATAGCTTCTTATAAAGTGTGTTGACAATCCAGTTGGTTCTGAACATTCCCAAGAGGGTTTCACATTCAGACAGGCAGGACCCAACTGCCCATTTGATGACAGACATTCTCAAACTAAGAGTAATATGAATACAGGCTGTTAAAAAACATAAGGACTGTCAGCTCCATCCAAGTGGGTTAAGGATGTCAAGCCCCTAGAAATCCCAGTGCTCCAATAGGTAGGAGGATGGAGGCAATTCCTGGATGGAGCTGGCCTGAAACCATTCTGATTGCTTCTCCACGAGGAGCTGAAAGATGTACAGTAGGGAGTCCCTAGCCCTTTGTAGGCTTCACTGACACTCTGAAGTTGTTCTGCTTAATTAGCCTTTATTTTCTACCACAGGATTTATCATGGCATTACATACAAGCTGGTGAAGGGCTACTCTGTGTAAACTTTCCATACCCCCACCTTTGTGTGGCTTGGGCAACCAATCATCTGGGTTCTAATCCAGGCTCCAATACTTTCCAGTTTCTTTAGCTTTTCTGAGTCTCAGTTTTCTCATCTGTAAAATGGGAACAGTTGTGATACTTGAGGATGAAGTTAAATATATGAATATAAATAAAGAAAAAATGTATAATCAGTCAAGTGTTTAATATATAACAAGAACTTAATAAATATTAGATTTTCTAATTAACTAATATTATGTGCTATGTGCTACTAGGACTTCTTAAGCTGGAATCCATAGGCCTCTAGAGATCCGAGAAATGGACAAAAGGAGTGTCCATAAGTTCCCTGAAATAATGTGCAAAATGTTTCACTTTTGTACATATTCCTTTTCTCTGGGCATATAGCCCAAAACTTTTAATCAGATTCATAATGTGGGCCATGGCACCTAAGGGGTAGAGAATCATGGTGCTGGGGATTTTAGTAGCCAGACTGTATCCTTACCAAGCTGGCAAACCAGGAAAATGGGGCAATTTCTCTAAGGTTGGCATCTCCCTCTAGGCGTGATGTGTAGCTCTGGGACTTCCAGTTTTAATTCCAAATGTGTGTTTGTTTGTTTTTCTTCTTTCACTTCATAGCAGGAAATAGCGTTTCAAATGCATTCCACCACAAGGATAGGCAGACAGTTAATTTTCACCTCAAACACCCCAAGATTTAAGAAAATAAGAGAGCTTCAGTCTACTGCTGCAGACCTGCCAAGCACCATGTTCTTAGTAACAGCAAACGTCAGGCTGAGAAAGCTCTTCTGTTTCTAATGGGTTTCTCTCGATGCTATCAGCCTATGTGGCCAAATGAGCAAGGCAGATGGGCAGAAACAACACTGGCCCACAGCTAGGAGGGCCAGGGTCTGCTCTTGTGCAATGTCCTGACCAGCTCCCGGCCTAGAACAAGTGGTTTCTTGGTTCAGGTTCTCTGACCCTTTACCTGTCAAATAGGAGCCATACCTAGTCATCAATTTCCAACCTTTCATGTATCAGAACCCAGACTTAATATAAAAATGATTATGCTAGCTTTCATTTTTATATCAATTGACTAGAAGATATTTAATCACAGAAAGAGAGCTACCCTCTCTTCCTGAAAATTTGAAAAAAGACGAATGAAAAATATCATTTACTCTGGCTACAGACAACAAACAGTGAATTCGAGGACCCATTAAACAAATACACATCAGTATTTGTTAAATGTCAGTTACTTTTATAGAGTTGGGAATACAGCATCAAGGAAAAACAGTCGCTGCCTTCATGGACAGGATGGTAGTGCCAGAGAAGGGAAATGACAACTAAAATGCAAGTACATGTAATCATTTTAAGTGGTGAAACTGGATCCTGAAAGAGATGAATGGGGGTGGTGGGGAGTAACTTTAGATAAAGGTGCCAGGGACATCTAGGCTGAGGTCTGAGGGATGATAGTCACAAAGAGGCTGCACAGCTTTGTGGTGAAGAGACCTCAGGTCAGCAGGGCCTAAGGCAAGCACTTAACCTATCTCTGACTCATTTCTCTGTCTATAAAATGGAGATAATCATGGGACCCAGTCCAGTAGGCTGCTGCAGGGATTAAATTAGCTAATACTTAAAATTTGTTTAGGACAAAACCTGGCAATGCACTAATGAATTGTTGCAAAATAAATGTCATGCAGTGGTAAAGGCATGCTCTAAGGCCTTGAGGTAGAAGAGAGTTTCATATGTTTGAGAAACTGCAAGGAGGGTATGGCTCTTGGGTGGAGCATGAATGTGAAGGTGGTGGAAACTGAAGCTAAAGAAGTGGCAGGCAGAGAGGGGAAAGCTGAATCCCACGTTAAGTTCAATAGGAAGAGAGTAGAGAGTTTGCAGTGTCCTCAGTGGACCCTGAAGTTCATTGCCCAAAGGTTAGAAAATTATTGTCCCTGATTTATTTTGTATATAGTTCTCTCACTCACTGATTCTATACAATAGGTCCTCAAAAGGAACACTTTCTTTAGGTAAGAAGTTTTAAATAAAAAACCCTTGTTTCATTCATGCTCATTAAACTGTTTTTCCCCCCACCTAGATCCCTGTAATAATAAATATAATTTAATGACTTTGGTTCCTTGAGCTGCAGGTGCTGGAATACTGTATTTATTAACATATTTTAAGCCCTTTAAAAAGACTTCATTAATTCCTAGGATAATTTAGTACCCATAATACATTCTCTGTTCTGAATAGATGTTAATCACCACAGAATGACTGATTTGCCCCTGTTTGAGCTAAGCCATGTTCTAACCTGTAGCTAGTAACTTTTTAATTCAATATTGTCACTGAAACTGTTGATTAAAATTTAGTTGCAATAATTGTTCCTTGCCCCCTGTCAGTCCCACCCTCTGAGGACTCAAACCAAGGGGGAATGGCTGGATTTTGAGCCACTGAAGGAGAAGGAGATACTTCTGAATATTTATGCTTTTAGTAACACTCTGCTTGGAAAAATATTCCACCAATGTCAGTTATTTGGAACCACCTCGGGTCTGTTAGCTGTCTGGTTAAAACAGCAGTACGGAGGACAGTACTGCCCAGGAACGTGCACTAGCCGAAAGCTGACTTGGAGGAAGGCAACAGGACTGCCCCCTTCTGTCCCGAGGATGGACAAGGGTCGCAACTGTGTGTCAATTTTCATGAGGTGTGACTGGCTTATGCCAGAATTCCAGCACCCTAACAACTTAAATTGAAACTATTTTGGAAATAGAAGGAAAAATCCTATAATGAAATTTGAATGAAAATGAACCAATGAAATAGAGTATAGACAAAGGAAATAACAACTGTATGTGTGAAGTTCTGAAATGAGCACCTGTTCACATGCATTATCTCATTTAATTACAAAATAGGCCTCTCAGGGAGGTGCCATGATAATCCCTCATTTATGGGGAGGTCAGAGAACTTAAGCAACTTGCTCAGAGTCACACAGCTAGTAAGTAGAAGTGCACACCAGAGTCTGTGCGCCTGCCCTTTGGCCACACTGCCTCTCTAATTGACCATGTGATCAATCAATCATCCATGTGGGAAGGGCACTGAAAAGCATAATGAAATACACAATACAGTATTATGTGTCAAGAAAAACTTATTTGAAACAAAACAACTTTTCTTGGTGTCTTAATGGTTGGTGATGGTGGGAAATGGTATTATTTATATATGAGGGGAAATGAAATTTTACACCATTGTCTTCTGGTGGCAGAGTCTGTCAGGCTAGGGAGAAAGGCTAAGCCCAGAACAGACTGGCTTCTGTTCGCCACTGTATTGACTAGGGCGCTGGCTTGGGGGCCAAGGCAGAACATGCTGACCTGCTCTACCTACAGATGGGGGAAAAACACTTCAATTTCTGCCCAGAGAGAAGAGAGCGAGAGTGGGGAACTTGGTGGAGAGCTGAAACCTCAAGAGCATAGATCTTTACTGACTTTGCTTCCTTGAGCTCCAGGGACAGTTTAAGACATGGGATGTCAAATATTCCTTCTCCATTGCTGGCACATGGAATTCTTCTCCTTTCGCCCAAACTTTCAGTAAAGTGTGCTTTGCACAGAGGTCTCGGGTGGATGATTTTGTGTGCCTGCGTGTCTGTTTGCTGGTTTGTGATTTGGTTTTTTGCACATACCAAGGACAGGGGGCCAAGTTCCACAACTGGATCAGTGTGGAGTGGAGAGAAAGGAGCAGGCACAGACCCTTGGACTGGGGCGCTGCGGGAGCAGAGCCTGCAAGGGAAGGTGGGCGCGAGTGAGCACAGGAGCCCCAGCAGCGCACAGAGGCTGTGGCAAGTTTGTGGAACTGGGGCTTGAGCTGATACCTTGACCACAATTAAAAAAAAAAATCATCATTAGCATTATTCCCCCAGAGTTGAGAGGTAATACTGGCCACTCTTCAGACAAATATATTTGGACACTGACCTGCCCCATCATGTCAACAAGGGCTGAATGCACAGTTCTTACTCAAAGCCATGGCCCAACCGCAGGTGCCGCTAGCACCCTGGGACTCAGCTCACATGGGAGCCCTGAGTTCCAGAGGGCAGAGCCGTGGCAGGGCAGAGGAGGGATGGGACCCTTCCAGCAAGCCTTCTCTCCTGGGGTGGGGTACACTGCCAACAGCCGGCCATGTGGTGCCAGCAGCCCTTCCCAGCCAGGGGCCAGAGGCAGTCAACTGGCAGCAGAGGAGTCAAGGTGTAGGACGCTGTGTTCTCAAAAGATGCGCCTATGGAACACACTACCGCTTTTTCACACAAGTGGGGGTCTCTCTGCTATTACCATTGGGTAAAAGGTTTAATTGCTGTCAACAAAATGAGAAAATGAAAAGCAAAGCAAAAAAAAAAACCAGACCACATACCACATGGGCTAAGCACAAAGGCACTCATTAGCCATGACAAGCTAATTGTGTGTGTCTGTATCTACAGTGTCGACATTTCAATCTGCATTTCTGATTCCACCTCCAGAAACTTTGGCTACATGAAGAAAGCTGAACATGCTCATCATTAAATAAATATATAAATCCAGATGTAAACATAAACATATATATTTAAGACTTTCCTCTGCAACCAGATTTTCAAGTGTTGCCAGTTGACTGCCTCTGGCCCCTGGCTGGGAAGGGCTGCTGGCACCACATGGCCGGCTGTTGGCAGTGTACCCCACCCCAGGAGAGAAGGCTTGCTGGAAGGGTCCCATCCCTTCTCTGCCCTGCCACGGCTCTGCCCTCTGGAACTCAGGGCTCCCATGTGAGCTGAGTCCCAGGGTGCTAGCGGCACCTGCGGTTGGGCCATGGCTTTGAGTAAGAACTGTGCATTCAGCCCTTGTTGACATGATGGGGCCGGTCAGTGTCCAAGTTTCAAGTGTGGGCACTTGAAAATTGGATCATTTTGGAGAAAATTTGTCTTCAAACATGCTCTTTATGTTTGTCAAAGCTCCTCTCTAATTTTTTTTCAGATTTAAAGCAAGCTAGCCAGAGGATGGACTCCCGTCTCATGTGCCCTGGTGTCCGCCTGCAGAGGTTGCAAGCCAGCAGCACCCCGGCTCCACCTGAGGCCTTGGGGTTTAATTGTCTGGTCCACACAGTGACAGCCAACACAGATTGTTTTAAAAGTCAAACCAGACATGGAGAACATAGCCCATATAGCACCCCGAGCTGTTGCTGTGGTGCGCCCAGCCCGGGCCATGCTTCCTGCCGTGGACTGCCTGCTGTGTTGGACTTCTTAGATGGCTCTGCAGACTGGATGGTATGGAAAGGCACGTACCATGGGGGCTCTGCTCATTTTTTCTCATACAGTCAGTCCTTCACCATCTTTGTATCCTGTGTACCAGCCTTTCTATACTCAGCACCTGAAGTTACCTGATCTGCCAAATATTTACCATTTTCTGGGCCTGGAAGGCCCTACCTCCACATCTTCCAGGGCAGCCTTCCAGGAGACCTCTCTTGACCAATAGTCTCCATGAAGCCTTTCATGACCTGCTCTCTGAGGACCAGCTGCCCTCTTCTCTGCACACACCTGGTACCTGCCGCCAGGCAAGCCTTCCTCTCCTTGGCACCCAGAGCACTGAAGACTCTGCCTCATGTGTTTCATTCAGCAGCCTTCCCCATCAGATAGGAGCCCCTCTAGGACGGGGCCCTTGTCTGTGTGCTTTCCTTCTGGACGGGGCTCAGAAGAGGCCTTTGAAGTGAAGAGAGTTCATCATCAGACACGGCCACTTCTGAGTCACCCACGGGTCAGGACCATGGTCAGAGAGGCAGCAGGCAGTGCAGTAGGGCAGCAGGGCACCTCTGGCCTCCAGGGGCAGCTAACCAGAGTGAACTTTCCTGGGAGCTCCTCAGCAAGGGGAGAAGCCTGGGGGTGAGCTGGTCCCACCCTGCTGGCTCTCAGCTCTCACCCCCCCAGGCGCAGAGTCTGCAGGCTGCCTGGGGAGTGGAGATTGAGTGGGAGCACACCATCCTTCCCACCAGGGCTGGCTGGGGTCTCCCCACTTTCCTAACCCCACCAAAAGAAGTAGGGCTCACCAGAAGCCCAGCCACTCTTTTGTACCCCCATTCCAGAATGCATCCTTCAGGAGAGTTGAAAATAATTTTTCAACTAAATAAGTTTCTGCTGCTACTTAAGACGGGGTTAAAACTTTTTTTTTTGAAGGTTAAAAAAGCGACTTGCTCTTCAGGTCAGTAACTGTCGTAACGATTTTTCTCTTGCCATATGCTCCTCTGAATTACATTAATATGACATCTCTCTCTGAAGCATCTGGTCTCAGCCACTTCAGGGTGCACAAGGAAGCCACACGTTCAGGCTGAGTATGTAATACCACGGAGAGGTATTCACACTCCTGCCGTGGCAAAACAAAATACTGCAATTGCATAATTCTATGTAGTGTTTTATACAGCATTCCAGAAACGGTACAGGAGATAATTTCAATGAATGGAGGCAGAAATGGGGGGAGGGGTTGTAAGCCTGTATATTTAGTATATGTATATATATGTGCATGTATAAATATGTGTGTGTGTATATGTTTATGTATATATACAGGTTTTACAAATTGGTAATCTCCTTCATTGCTCACACATAAATTCCTGTTTTCCATCAAAAAGAGCTAAACCTTTAAAGCATCAGATGAAAATAGAGTCCCTACAATCTGTAAAATATAGACTGAGAGGTAGGGTATATCTGTTTTTCAGCCCTTTGAAATACAAAAAGGGAAATTTTCCCTCAGAAGCCAAAGGCAAAGTAAACCTATTCCCCCACAGCCACATTTTCCAGAGGAAGAAAAAAATCTGGCAAGGCAGATTTCCTTTTTCTCATTGGTAATAATCTTTATCAAACTGATAGATTTACTTAAATCTTAAACAACTCATTACAAAATCCAAAGAGGTTTAACAAAAAGTTGACTGCCTCACAAATGGTTCCAATGTCCATTGTTTTCTTGTCCTGAAGCTCGTCTGCTTTTATTTTGCCAGAAACACAGAAAGCGGAAATGCAATTGCATTCGTGCTGATGCTAAATGTTAATAGATTTGCCTACATGCCGGCTAACAGCCCCCCTAAAATTAGCTAGACTAGTGGTGCATGCCTAATGTGCTGTTGTTTCTGTTGTTTTACTTGCTTCTCCTTCTTTTACCAGAGGGAAAAAGACCCCTAGGAATACGGTATAGGTCTTCAGATGTGAAACATTTCCAGTGTCATATGTGAATTCTGCAGAAGGAACACATATTCTGAAACTATCCCACACTCCTGACATTCTGTCATGAAGGTGACAAATCCTAGTGCTCTAATGTTTCATTAAATTAAACATGAAATGTTTAATGTTTTGTTAAATTAAACATGAAGCCATGACTTTGCACCCGAGAACCATAGCCTTCTATCAATTCCTCACATTCCTTCAGGTCACTTCTGAGGTTATAAAAACTGAGTTTTGTTTATGAGAAGTATTACATTTCTCTCTGCTGTTAAAATGTACTTTCTTCTAATGCACTTAAAAATAAAAACCAACAGGCAACACAGTTTTGGGGTGCTTAAAACATTTTTAGACTCAGGCCTACAGAGAATAGCTTGCAGACAACCCCTTAGCTAAGTCCCTATTACATTTTTTTCCTTTCAAGTATTTGCAACCATGACTAAGAGTCTTCCAGAGTGCAGAGGTATGACATCGTTAATCAGATCTCGAGCCCATTTCACAGATGGGCATGCTATTGCCCAAAGGATGGAAAGCTTGCTAGAAAACTGTTGAAACAGATCCTTCTAACTAAAGAAATTCAGTTAACACTCATCTCTCCCACCTTACCCCTTATCTATGCTGGTAAAATTGACAGGGAAAACAAAACAAGCCAAAACAACAACTCAGCTCTGGGAAATCATTTGCATAAGCACCGAGGAGTATGTGGGGCTCTTGAATAGAAGTTTTGATGTAACACCTAAAGCAGCAGGTAAATAAAACACAGGCATTGTTAGGAGCTGCTGAAACATGGCTCAACCAAAATACATTATTTTCCACCAATGGTTCAATCAGATGGTTAAAAGCAACATCTAGAGTTCTTAGCAACATACCCATAGGATCATACCACAAACAGAATTCCCAAATACTGTTTTATAAGACACATTCAGATGAGACTTTTTCAATGGAGAAAAAAACAAAACAACTACGTAGCAACTTAAAAGGGGGAAAATAATACACAAGTCCCTTAATGGAAGTGTCTGAATATTTTTACATTTTTCTTGTGAATTTAAGTGGGTTATAGCTGGCTTCCAAATGAGGTCACATAATCATCAAACCAGCAGCAGCAGCAGGGAAACACATCCCTTAAAGGGCAAGTCGCATCTACTCTTTTAATCAGACCAAACTTGTCATGTGCTTTTTATACCGACGCACCAGCTCCTATCACTGGCCAAAAATTATGAAACAGCTTGGATTTGGTAACAGATCCTTGCTCAGAACTCCTGCTTGAGAACCCTTCTCCCAGCTAGTTTCCCGATCGGTAGGAATATAATTGACACTTACCATTCTGAAGCTTCATGTCTGTGAGGCAAACTAAATAAATTAAATGGATCCTGCTTTAATCTTCTTTTCTAGACCCCAAATGCCTTAATCAAAAGGAAAAAAAAAAACAAAATACAAATATTCCCTGAGGTCCTTCTCTAAACCACCAGAGAATAAGCAAGGAATAGCTGACTTTTTTACTGAATGCCCAGAACCTGTCCCATAACATTAACAACAACAGAGAATCATTAACTAACATCCCTCTACTCCATCCCTCTCACCCCCATCTTTTCCTTCACTTCTATCAATTATGACCAAGACAAAGCTTAAGTTGTATCTTAAATCAAAACTGAAAGATGCTTCAGTTGGATATTTGGCTTGGCAGACCTCCTGTAAAAATCTCATGGAAAGACATTTGTTTCCTTCCACAAACGAACTGTGGGGTTTGTGGTCCTCCTGCTTTCCCCAGTGCACACTTTGCCTTTAAATGAACTTAAGCTGCAGGTCTTGATTTGGGGTTAGCTGTCCCGCAAAGCTCATTTGGCTCTTACCATTAAGGCAAGAGGCTCTAAAAAGCTAGCAAGATGCTTTTAACTATGTTTGAGGGGCCAGTCCTGTCTTGTTAGCAACAGCTGCACACTTACCCAGCTCTCAGAGCCTTGTCAAAGCTGTCCTATTCCTTATTCCTTCTGGGATTAGGAACGCAAAATGAAATGAACCAATCGTTAGCTGGAGCCACCCAGGCTGCACCAGATTCTCATTCTCCAAAGACCAAGTGAGGCAGCTTCCTCCAAAGTTACTCCTCTGTCGGCTTCTGGCATATACAGCTCGCCAAGGCCCTGGCTGCAGTTTCCAAACTACTATTCAATAAAAGGATTTTAAAGGCTATGCCGGGAGCCGGGAGCTTCAGATCCCAGCTTGGCTTTTTCTCCATCAGCATTCCTCAGCAAGCCTGCACAAAGCAAGGTACGCTACATTATTTATGTCAGCTCTCGGCTCTGGAAAACACACGCTGGCATCCTGAGTACTACGAATCCTCATGGATACAATTAAACTGTTCCCACATATATTTTCTCCCACTCTCTTCCCAGATTCAACCTCTTCCAGAGGAAACAAAAGCACTTTGAGGCATGTCCTAACTCATCTGCTAGGAGCCCAGAGAACACTGAAATGTGGCCACCATGGCAAATGAGCTGAGGGAAAAGGACACATCCCCTGCAGTGTGCAGAAAACGCTCAAGGGAGGAAAGCTCAGATCACACTTTGGAGAATGCCCTGCAAGTGGTGCCCTGGGCTGGGGGCATTGATATGGAAGCAGCAAAGTTGAAGCACTACAAGAAAACCCGTTTTGATGAATTCATGGAAGATTGATTTAGAATGGGCTGTAAAGGGAAGCAAGGAGCACTTGGCAACATGACTAACCTTCCGAGCTAGATGCAGAGCAATCATGCTCACCCAGCAAATGCTCCTTGGTGCCCCATCCAGGTCAGAGCACTAGATGGGAAGACCACTGACTTAGCCAAGTAGAGCAATGATTCTGTCCCCAGGTCTCCTCCTCAGCAAAACGAACAATTCTCCAAGTTGCAGTCCACCATTTCCTGTCTTGTTGATAGCTCGACAACACATTATGAGCTGGGCATGTTAGCCACAGGCAGAATGAACTGTATGCTGGTACCAGGAGGGAAGGATGATGACAGTAACTTCCTCCTCTGTAGGAGCAATGAGAAGGCTATCAATTTCCCCTGGTGTCTAGCTAGAAAGTCCCTGCTTGGCAGGCTGAGGTGACTTCACTTTGCAGAAGCCCCAGGCACCGCTTAGTGAAGCAACCTTTGGCAGCACCTCACAGTTAAGTCAGTTTGCCTAGGCAAGAAGTCGGCTTAGGGAAAGTCAGTTGTCTCATCCAAGAACACAGGAGAAAGAGAGCAATTTGCTTCTCTCCGAAGGCTTCCTTTGAATGTGCATTCCTGTGTTTGGCCAGTTTATTATTTTTTTTACAGTGTCACTTCTGATGACTTAGTCCATCCCAACTGAGATATGCTGGGTTGAAAATTGGTGTCTGAGGTGGAAACAATGGTAGAGAACACAGTGTAGGTCAGTGGAGCAGAGCCTGAAGGGATCAAACCCTCTCTCAGATGCACACAATAGTCAAGCAGCGGGGAATTTGCTCCAGTACAGGAAGAAGCAGGCTTTCCTCAACAATAAACAGATAAAAGGGGGCATGATAGAACACACCACACAGGGATCCAATCCAGGCACCCACAGCGTGATGAATGGAAAAGCACAAGTTGCCCTGTAGAATGATTTCAAGTTGGAGAATTGACTACCTAGACCCAGAAGGCTGGGTCATCCAGTCCACTGACCCTTAAGATGGTTTTGGTCTCATGTGGGCCCAACTGTGCTCTCAGAGAGGTGACTCTTTTCATCCTCGCCTCTTGGGAATCCATCCGAGACTGTAAATTTTCTTAGAAAGGACTTAGAGGCAATGAAAAAGAGTGACAAGAATAGAGATGATTCCTTGGGAAGAAGATTATTCAAGAATACCATTTATTCCTTTTATAACTAAGCAATAATCAACTTAAAGACTGCCGTGGACTTAAAGTCTTGGCAAGGATCCCAGGGGACCTGTGGCTGCCCTCCAGAGCTGCAATGTGGGCAAGACCTAGGGTCTGCCAGCCGTTTGCTGACCCGGGGCCATGGACAAGGCATCCAAGCTCCCTGAGCCTCAGCGTTTTCAACTGGAAACTGTGGAGAATGAGACCCACTTCTAGGACTTTGAGGATACTGTCAGAAATGTAGTTAACTCGGTGTCTGGCACCGTATGAGCTCATAGTAAACTTTGGCTATCAAGAATTTTCAAAAGGTTATCAGTTAATTGGCATAAAGCTGACTCTGACTGTTCCACCAGTACCTGAGCCCTGCCCCTAAGTGTTCCCCGAACAATCACTTCATTATTGACAATCTGTGCATGAAGCACTGTAGTCATAACTATGGCTTGCCTTCAGTAAACTTCAGGTGAGTTGCCCCACAACAGAGACAGTCAGTGAAATACTAAAGAGAGTATAAAAACAGAGTATTAAGGGAATTTATTTATTTTTTAAAAAAGAGATTCTAACATTTTGAAACCCAACTGGACACCTTTCTGTTGGTGAAACTATAAACTAAAACTATTTCAGAATTTTGATGTCCAAAACAGGGCTGCGTTACTTGAGATGGGAGAAAAAGTGGCCTGAAGTTCCATCCTGTAGAACCCTCCATCCACTTATCCACACTGCATTCCCCAAGCTACAAGGAACAGAGGCTGAGAGCCTCTAGTTTAATACAAAACCAGGATTTTATGAAAAAGGACAAGGAGAGCCAGACAGTGTAAGGGACTCACTCAATTTCATGTCACCTAGCACAGCTGAGCTGGCACCCCCACATCTGACATCCTTGCAAATGCTCCTTCCATCACCCAGAAGGCCAAAGGTAAAACCAATGGAACTCTCAGCCAAGTTTTTATTTCACTATCCAGTAAATTGGTTTAGACTTGATCCAGTATCTCTGCTTTAATAATGTGCATATAAAACCAGTATTCCTGATGAACTTAATTTTTTTGGGAAAATGATTGCTTTAAATTTTGATTTTAAGTTTCTCAACAAATGAGATTCCACAGTTTTGCTAAGCCATTTTAGTACCTAAGGGTTTCAGTAGAAGTTTATAAATCTTTCAAATGAGAAAATACTTCAGACTCTTTATATTTATGAAGGCTGCATTTTCACTGGATGATAACATACACATCTTATTACTATCTTTGGAAAATACATAAGTTAGTTCATCTGTCTCTTCTCTAATGACATAATTAATACATAATTGCATCCTTTTCTGTATAAACAAGTACAAGAGGTCTTGAACATGCAGTTTTTTGAAATACTAACCACACTTCTTGCTTACATAAACAAGAGCTACTGAAATTATAAATCTTCAAAAGAAGTAGGTTCTACAACTTTTCATTGCTAAGAAATACCCATGCATACTGGGACTACATCCCTGTGAACAGCTGGACTGCATGGAAATTGAGATACTTTCTCAATTAGAGTTTCAAACAATTCCATCTTTTGCTTCTTGTCAAACCACTTTAACAAAAATGCAGTATGTTGCATCATGCGCTGAAGCTATTTCTCCAGTTGCAACATGAATTATGAGTCCTTCTGAAACACATCAGCCAAATCAAGTTGTAACATGGCCCTGCTTTATTCATTGCACAGATCACAGCTAATCACTGTCTAATACAAGTCATGATTTTGCTTCATTAAGTTAACATTTTCCTTATTTTTCTTTGCACCATACCTACTAAATTAGCCAGCATTAAGTTGAACATTTCTTCTCTTACTGGATATACTTTTCTGAGCCATTTGTACTTTTACACTGCAGGGTTAGAATGCTAGTCTTACCACACAGGCTTTCCTTTGTCTCTGTAATAATATGGAATATGGAGACAGTCTTGGTGGTCTTAAAATTTTAGGATTCCCTGCCCTGTCCCAACCGCGTGGAAGCTCTAAGTCAATTTCTAATGATAAATATTCCTCAATATGTACTGCTGAGATTACCTAAGTGGCATAGGAGTGTCCTTGGCCCCAGAATTAAGAAATGATTTATCAACACTTCCAGAACTAAACAAGGAATTGCTTGGGGCACCTACTTCCTGTTTCCTTGAGCAGAACAATTGTTTAAGGCTGTCTTTAAATTGGTGGTTTAAGAAGTTAAAGTGGCAGAGAAGATTCAAAAACCACATAATCCTCATCTGAATAACCCTCTTAAGTGAAGCAAAAGCAGAGATCACTCCCTCTGAAGTTAACATTAAGCTCTTTAGGGAGAGGAGTGAGCATTTTTCTTGTCTCTGGAAGCTGATTCAGAAACTTCGTTGAGTTTTCAACTTCCAAGTTAAGGCTGGGCAGAAGGCAGCAGGGTGGCTGGTGGAGAGCCCAAAGAGAGCCTGGGGATGGCGTAGGATGTGGCCCCATGTTCCTCCCTCAGGCCCTCTCTCCCTGCTCCAGAACAAGATATCCTATAGAACCCTGCCTGGGATCCTTCATGGTGTTGTGGTTCTATTGTCTTTTTTTTTTTTTTGGTTGAGTCACCAGTGAAGGTGAGGTTTGTCTAGTGTTTCAGCAGCCACCTTCCAACCCAACTCTCTCTTTCTAAGCTCTTCTACATCAGAGGCAACATCAAAATAAATTACCCATCCTAATGTGGATCAAAGGGTTTTAATGGGACTTACATGGTCATTTAGTTCAAATCCCTCAAAATATAAATGAGGAAAAAGAAGATAAAAGAGGATAAGGGGTTTTCCTAATGGCCTTAGGGCTCACTATGGAGCTCAGAAGATAGCCTGGAACATAGATTCCTGTCATTTATGTGGGTTTATGTTTTTCTTTTCCTTCTCATCCTCCCACATCAGCTCTCCCCTCGCTCTCCCACCCTTTGCCATACCTGAAAAAGATCATAGCCAATGTTTTCTTATTCTGTGATTTCCTGTTGCCAGGGAGGAAGTTTAAATCTGGGTACTAAGGAAGGCTGAGGAGGATTTTCAGATACCCAGGTGAGCAGGACCACAGCTATAGAAGCAAACTTCCCCCAAACTTGTTCACAGCTAGAGAACAACCTCTTATTTTGGGCTGTGAAGGAATTCCAACGTCTTGGTTGGACAGAACCAGATTTGAATCTCCTAGCTGTATATGTCTCTAACTGTAGATTCCCCATAAATACACCAGGAGATTAATGGAACCTGGTTCACCTAGGTCTTCTGAAGGTTAGACTCAAAGTGCCGTGCCTGGCTCATACTAAAGACTCAGTAGCTGGCACTGCTGTCTTCCTCTTTCCATCGTGGGCTCTGATCCCTATGAGGAGAGTTACACATTTGCCCCTTGCACTGAGGAATCCAGGGCAGAACCCATGTAGTTGGAGGACGCTGTGTCTGAATGGCATGTGTACAGAGTGCCTGGGAATATGCTGTTTTATATCCTCTCTCTTGGAAGATGGTTGACATGACATGTTGGATTGAGGCACCATGAACATGCAATTATCTGCTTAAAACCACAAGGAAAACAAGACTTCAGACAACAAGGAACTATGATTCAAATCCTGTTGAATCACAGGGAATCCTGTGGCCTATGTCTCTCCTTGGGGATTTGGGCTCATAGATGCACACTCATCACCTGGCCAGGGAAGGGCAGAGCTGGACCTGACTTTCTTATTAATTAAACAGGCGGCAATTGCCCTAGATCAGCATTTCCCAGATGTTAGTCATTTTCCTACTACCCTCTGGAGCTTTGCTCTATCCTGTCCTTCCCTGCAGCTGCTGTAGCTCCCATTCCATCCAGTCTTGGTTCTTTCATTTACTTAGTATTTGTCTTCCACTTGACTTGTTGCTTCTGACTTTATCCTCATCCTAGCTAATAATATCCATGAAATCACAGCTTAAAAGGGCTAGCTCTAAATAACTACACATATGGATATATGCACACTGATATGTGTACATATATACAATTCCTAATATGAATGAAATAAATGGTTAAAAAAAATTAAACTGTGTGCTTACATGTAAGGATGTCTTGCATATTTGTACCACACACACTGATGTCTATATGGCACTCAAACATGCTTTTGGAGATGCTGTCCTAGATGAAATGTTCTTTTTTTGAACCTTCAGAGTCTCCACTTTGTTCCTTTTCCTCTTCAGAATGCAGTGCCTCAGAGTGAAATGTCACCAGGAAAAGAAATGCTCTAAAAATGAAGTTTTGATTATGTCCTATGGCCCAGATAGAAAACTCAGAGAAGAGCCCACATGCTACTTTTTCATCCTGGGGACGGAAGCCTGAATGTGTTAAAATGCTATTTATTTTCCGACAGGCTACTTGGGCTTGGCACCATGTAAATCCAAAGTGTTTATAGAGGTTCCCTTGGGGACAAAGGAAAAATCATCTGTATAGATCAAACGTGTATTAGCTGCATTAGCAATTGGTCCCTGGAGACTGACACAGACCTTTTTAGACAGATTCCAGTGCACAGCTTTTTAAGAGCTTTCACTGAACCAGCCTTGGGTATCATGGGTTTGGGGCTTTCTTCATGTCCGGAGTGTCAGAAGTGAAAGATGGAAAATGAGAAGCTGGGCTGAGAAGTGCTCCCTTCATTGCCAGAGAACCTCAATACCACAGCCACGCTCCCTCTCCCCATCAATATTTCATGTTCTCAGAGTCGTAAGAAAACTTGTCTGTTGCCTTCCTGCATTGTAATGTGTAGGATGGTGGAAAGATTATTACAGTACAGGTTCAAGAGTTTAAAAATTCATCAGCCTCTCAATTTAGAGAGCTGACACGTGGCTAGGACCAGGAGGGTTCTGCAGGCCCAAGGTGGTGGCAGTAGGGCTGCTTAGGCTGCTGACAGCCCATGGGCTGGAGGCCTCCGTTCTCCAGCGTTTTGCACCATGAAGAGACAGATAAAAAATGAACTGTCCTGATGGTTTCTGCCCGTGGTCAGTATAAGCCAATTCCTAAACTCCCAGTTGTCAGCTCAGAAATGAAATCCAAGTTTTCGGCTTGCATTTATTTCTTCTGTTGCAATGTTCCAGTGCCGTTTCTACCATAGCACGATGGTCACCAGGGCTTAGCCCAGCTCCACCTGTGTGCTCACGTGTGTACAACTGGTAAACTTTCTAGCAAAGCAACTATTTCACAATCCCAGGCAGTTATATAACATTCCTCTGTCCTCTGACGACCTTCCAAGTCATTAATCTGGGTTGGTGTGACTCTTTTCCTTTCACTACAGACACATTTCAGGGGCTTCTACAACCTTCCAACATCATCCCCACAGCGCTCCTGCATGGAGGGGCCCTGTTTCAGCTCCCGGGGAAATGGGACCACTGACCACAGCAAGGGTCACCAGGGAACTCTGCCCCTTGCCAGAGCCAGAGTGCTGGAAATTTCCAGCATCAGTGTCCCAGAAGCATGAAGGAGTTTAATCTACAGCAAAAATAGTTAAGTATCACTTTCTGGCCGGGGGCATTATCTCACAATCTCATCCCCTGTGGCCTACTTTTTCTGCAGTGGTAAATCTTGGGGACACTATCACCAGTCTGTGTGCCATCTTGGACACCTCACTGTGGTTCACAAATACATTACTGCCTTTTCTCTGTGTCTTGTCCCTACCACTGCCTTTCTCTTTGTCCCGTCCCTTAGTCATGTTACCGGGCCATCAAAGATAGGCATCCCTCAGCAAGATGGTAAGTATGAAACATAAATGTCCTTAGACACAAACCAGGTGGGAAAGGCAGCCAGGAGTTAGTGGTGGCTCCATCCAGCTGTCCACAGAGCATCTTTTTCACAGACATAGTGGGATACTTAGTGGGACACACTCGGGTTGCCACTGAACAAAGGTGATGCTCTCTAAGCAATCCTAGGGCATTAGATTTGATAGAGAAGCATTGTTTCTATGAGTGGCATTCACCAATAAATAAAAATAAAAATCGTCATTCCTTCCATTTCCAGTCAATAAACAGAATGTCAGGATATCTGATCCCTGAGAATTCTACACAGGCCCCTCTGCCAGGACAGTGCCCACCCTTGGCAAACAGGTTGTTTTCCAGGGAGCTTGACAGGGCAAAGTTGCACCGTTTTTAGCAGGGACGAAAGCAATTCTGGACCTTAGGATGATGATCTTTCTACAACAAAACTCTGAACATCATCCCTGCTTAAAAATCCCCCACTGATTCCATCACCTATAGGACAAAGCTTCCATTCTGTCCCATTACCTTCAGCTTCTTCTCCACCACCTGCCTTTGCTTTATGCTCCAGGATTGGCACATTTCTTGGATAACCTCATCTCATGTTACACTTTGAACCTTTCTATATGAAGTTTTGTCTGTTTAGCAAGGGTTTTCTTCTATTCCTCTATTTCTTAAACATAGGACATTAATTCCTATACTTGCTTCAAAACCCAATCAAACACTCCTTTCAGGAGATTTTTCTCCATGTCCTTTGTGCTCCAGGCATGACAGTCTAACCTTCACATTAAGTGACTGGTTCCCTGTAAAGCACTTAGAACAGTGACTAGCACAGAGTAGGTGCTCAATTATGTTTGGCACATAGTAGGTCTCAGAGAAGATGTGCCGAACCAAAGTGGACTAAACTTATTTGAGTGCCTGAGAATTCTATGTGGTGCTGGTTCCTTATTACAGAAACCCATCTTATAAAAATTGGGAGGAAGGTTCTTCTCAATTCTGCTCCCAGTAAAATAAGTCTCATGCTTCCCTTTAATTTGACTTGGCTGCTTAAGGTCTAGTTGCCTTCCATTCGAGACCAGTACCCAGAAGCCATGTGCCTCAGGAACAGCAGGAGCAGCTGTGGAGAAGAGCTTGTCCTTTTCCGCCACTCTCATCAAGCTGTGTGTTACAGAACCTGTCTGCAGTCTGACTCGAGAAGGGCCTTAATACACGGTAGAAGTAAAGAATGGAGCCAGATCTTCAAGGAGCTGCTCACTTTAATGGCAATTTTGGTGTTGTCTATCGCGACAAGTGAGGTGCTGACTGGGGCCAATGGTGCACTTGGCTACAGGAGTGAAGCTGCGATTTTTTTTTTAATAGCACAAATAAGTCCATCCTGATCTGTTCCCACCCCGCCCCCCTCTTTTTCTCCCTTTGTCTTGACCTTCTGCTTGATTATGTAGTGAAGTATTCCTGGAGAGCAATAATCCTGTAAACCTGACTTTAACCCTCACAGCAACGGAAACGACAAAAGCTATCAAAATCTCAGCCTTGCAACTTCTAGATGGGGTCAGCTTGGAGAGGCAATGGCAGAGCAAGTGAAGGACTAGGATCCCTTAAGAGAAAAAAAGGAAGAATTAATCAAATAAAAGGACCCAAATAATGACAATGGGAAGCTTTAAATTTCAGGTTGCACAGGGAAGTTCTCCCTTTCTGTGTGTGCCCTTAACACAGTGATTTAGTAATTTCCATGGAGCTGCCATCTCCTAGGAATGCTATTAGTGTCAGAGTGAGGGAAAATGAGGAAATCTTTTTTTTCCCCCAGAGTATGCAAACAGAAGCTCAGAAACATGTTTGCATTTGGATTGGATGATCTAAACCAACAAAGTTCAACCTTTTCACTAGGAGCTGTGAGCTGTTTGACAAGACCTCCTTTTTATCAGGCAGGTTCAAAGTCTACACACTGCAGAGGCTTCCTTAATAAGAGGGACTAATAAGATTATTTCCTTAAAGATCTAACTGTGGCACCCATCCTCCTACCAGACAGCAGAGTAGATTCATTCTCTAAATTGCTTACCTTCAAAAGAAAAGCTTGGTTGACTG
Organism: Manis pentadactyla; assembly: GCF_030020395.1. Lineage (NCBI taxonomy): Eukaryota > Metazoa > Chordata > Mammalia > Pholidota > Manidae > Manis > Manis pentadactyla. The sequence continues at coordinate 41,810,958 of NC_080020.1, read as the reverse complement.
GAGCGGTAGCCCAGCATGGCACACCAAGATGCTATTAGTAGGATTCTCATTTGGATTTGAAGTGGCTATTATGTTTGTTTTGCTCTTTTTTTTCTTCTGGAATTTTTTTGTGTCACCAAAAATTAACTTCCTAAACTAAGTACAAAGATCACATTTCAGTGGGCTGTGACAGAATCAGTAATCATTCATCTGTCCTCAAAATCTTTCTAAACATCTTGTTTTCACTCAAGGACATAGTTAGCCAGCGACAATACAAAAAAAAAAAAAAAAGAGAAAAAGTAAACGTAGGCACATTTCTGGACAAGTAGGCTTTAAAGTAAGGAGAGAGAAATGGGACATATCTGTATTAAGTATATACAGAATAAAGCAAAAGGCTCTATTCAGAAAATCTTTCCCAAGCTTGTATTTTGACCCATTTGGGATCACAACACAAAATCTTCCATTGAATGGGGAGGTTTGAGGAAGAAATGTCATATGATCATCAGATTACAGTCCCTCTAACTCCCCACCCCCTGCCTTTCTGTATCCTGGTTTATATGATCTGCTGAAATAACGAACCATTCTCACTCTCTCATCTGTGGGTGGGATGATGTACAGCCACTTAAACTGGCCCCGTTTGAAGAACAGTGATGTAAAAATGGGGACCATTTAAATAGGTCACTGAATTCCTCAAAGGTGAAACACTGATCAGTGTATGCCATTTAGTGATCTAAAAGAGGCATGAAAAAGAAGGTTCTCCTGGTGAAACTGGAGTCCATACTCTTCTCAGGAGAGAGAAGATTGAGGCCATCTGTGGATTTTAGTCCTTTCTGGCCTCCAAGGACTGAATCAGTACCTTGTACAGATCTCTGTCTTAATGCCTATCATCTGGGAGGAGAGGATACCACATTTCACTCACTCTATGATGTACATTTCCTTGCTCGTTTTAACACTTATGAAATAGGAATTCCTCTTGCAACTGATGGCATGTCATAATTGAATTGATAAAGGTTTTTCCTCTTATTAATACATAAAGTAGTTATTTTAGCATTGAGGAAATATTGTCAAAGATACTTAACAACTCTTGCTTGGATAAATGAATGAATGAATGAATGCGGCATCTTCCCATGGGACACCCAATACTTACGGAGACAAATATATTTAATGACAAAGAAAACTTCCAACTGTTGCATCAAGGACTGAGACACAATTTTTTTTTAATCCTACCGGGACATGTTAACAACACAACACAAAGCAGCAATATCTGAAAGGCAGGGTCAAAGACAAGACTAGGGGTTTCTATCTCTTACAATAAATACAATCATAGAAGGAAGGGAATTGACACTTGGTAGGCCAGCCACTTTCTCCGTATTTCTTCCAGCAGTGCCATGTAGGAGAGCTTGCTACTTGATTCACAGATGAGGAAACTGAGTTTTACAGAGGCTTAAACATTTGCTCAAGATCAAACTCCTACTCAGGTTTTACACTACAATCTGCTGATTCTCAAGAATAGTTCTTCTGTCTAGCAATTACACAGTGCTCATTTAACCAGCTAAATTTGGTCATAGTGTTAACTAGTGTCAGGAACAGCCATGTTGCTGTTGTTTTAATACCTGCTGGCAGCGGTTTCCAAACTGCAACAAACTGGAATGGCCTGGGGATCTTTAACAGATACAGATGCCTGCATCCCATCTCTAGCCATTCTCATTTCACCTGTATTGGGTATGACCTGTGCATTAGAATTTCAAAAAGTCCCCTGATGATTCTAATCTACTAGGGGCTTGGGAACCACTGCTCTGGGAGGTTTTCATGTTGCTGCAGGGAAATGAGACAGACAATTCATCCCTGGTTGGGAATTTGCATGAGCAATCACATATAGTGCTTGTTCACCAACTTGTTGTTATTATTCCTCTTAAGTCACATGTGTCATATTTTAAGAGCCTCTAACTCTTTTCAAAACCTGTGTTTAAGTCACTTATAGTTCACTTTCCCCTGGACTTGCTAATGACTTCCCATTAAATTAAAAGGAATCTGGTGTGTTTTATTTACTCTGTGCAGTCTTTTCATGAGCTAACACAGAATTCTCATACTCTTATTTACTACTAAAAGGAGCTTGATCAAAGTGCAATTTTCTTTGAAAACCACCACCTCTGGCTCTTAGATTTTACAGTGGGCCAGGAGAATGGCCCTGTCCCTAGGACTGGTCAGCATATCCTACCTCCATGCCAGAGCAATGGGGGCAGGGATGGGTGAATGAGTGCACTGGAGGCCAGAGCCATAATTAGAATGCTCGGGACACTGTGCAGTAAAGAACCAGCCTTGCCCAAACAGAAGTGTGGCTTTGGCCTTGGCTCCTGAAATGTAATCTCTAAGCCCTTGGAATGACTTGCCTGATAAGAGTCTGATAACCTGGGGACCTGCTGCCACAGTGGAGAGTCCAACAGTGTGATTCATAGTGGAAGCTTTGGACAACAAGCAGCAGCTTGACCTCTGGAGGGACTAGAGACTAAAAATCAGCCACATGGGTGGTCAGCCATGTCTTTGTAATCAAGCCCCAATAAAAGCTCCGAACCCCAGGGCTTGGAAGAGCGTCCCTAGCTGGCCATACTCCATGTGTACTGTCATATGCCGTTACTGGGAGAATTTAGCTCAGCCCAATGGCCCATGACCATTCTGGGGGAGCCCACATGGAAGCTCTGGTTTAAGAACTTTCCTGGACTGTGTTCCATGAGCGTCTTCCCTTTACTTCATTTAATCTGTATCCTTTCGTTGTAACAAACCACCACTATAATAGCTCTCAGGGAGTTCTTTGAGTCCTTCTAGCAAATTATCAAAGCGGAAGGTGATCTTGGGGGTCTCCAAACTTTGCAGTTAATGTCAGAAGTGGGGGTGATGCTGCAGACTTTCCAGACCGTGCAGGAAGTGGATCTTCTTTCCCACGGGAATTGCTCTCCCCAGGATGTAAGCTGGAGCTGCTGGTGGCTCTCTACCAGCACAGAAAAAGCCAATAGGGAAGAGAAGGGGCCTATAATATGGTTTGAGCCCATGAAATCTAACTTAGCAAGGAGTTACCCCTGGACTTCTTTCCAGTTCCATAAGCAAAACCCTTCTCAAACCCGATCTTGGTTGAGATGCTCACAGTTGTAGTATACTGCATTACTTCACTGGGCTCTCATAATTAATTAAACACCTTGACACGTGAAAGAGCTTAGCACAATGCCTGGAACATAATGAGGGGCTTGATAAATGCTAGCCCATTCATTATTACTATCACTGCCATTTCAATTTTTAATATTTTCTGTTGAAAACAATTTTAAAAGCCCGATGAGCCTAAACTTAGACAACCATGTGCTGGCTGTACTGACTGCAGGTGACTGTTTTTTACCTCCTGTCCTCTCACAGCCTGGTCCAGCATTCTCTTGCTTAGTCCTCAAAAGCCTGTACCTGCCCCTCTCAACTCCTGAGTTTCAGATACATTTGGAAACACACTTAGGACTGTGATAAAATATGCATATTTCCTGAAACCCAAAGTATTCTCACTGAATGTAATAAGTGGAAAGTTATTTTACAGGAAATGAAAATCTAAGATTAATACTCTCTGATGCCATCTAGTCCCCTCAGGACAATTATTCACTGTACTATAGTAAAATAAACTTGCAAAATGTGGGATCTGGTTTTCTCCTTGAGTTTCTAGGATGACGGACTACTGAAACTACACCAGACCAGCTCCTGGATGCCATACCCCCTACGTCACCTCACTCACTAAAGGGACGTCAGGTTTCTCAGAACACAGGACTCTAAAACAGACTCATGCTGTTTTTTTTCAGAGCTGAGCAAAGATATAGGAAAAACATGGCACATATTTAAAACTAATCAATCAGTAAACAGTTATAGATCACTATTTACTAGCATTGTGGGAAGTAAGTTAACATCCTTGCTGACCTCAACAAATATACTTATCCATTCTCTCCTTCAATCAATAAGTAGATACTGAACTTGACCATGTGACAGCACTCAGCTAGATGCTAGGGAAGAAAGACCCCTATGGACTTAGAGTTTAAAAGAGCAGCAAGTCCCAAATATGGTACATTCCAAGAATCCCAGAAAGCCTTGTAAAAATTCAGGCATCTGAGCCTTCACTCAAGACTGCTGTAACAAAAACTTCTCAGGAGGCCAGAAACCTGTTCTCTTAATAAGTGGCTCCCATAACTGTTGTGCTTAACCAAGTTTGAGAACCATGGGGATAGATAACATGACATATATATGAAAACAATCTAATACAAGGCAGTGTTTACACGTTAAGTGGCCAATGAGTAGTACAGTGATAAGTTGGCTAAGGGAGAGATCACTGCAGACAGTGTCCCTCTTACACCCTCCAATTTGCCATAATGAGTTATTCCGAGTTTATTTCAGATGTTAAATCGTGATACTTCCCCAACCATTCCCACAGATCTGTGAAGTTCATTCCTAGGTGGAGAGTCACCACAGGTGAGTCAAGCAGCAGCCTGTCCATATACAGACTCAGTGTCAAACACTGCATAGTTCAAAGGTCAGAGGCGTAGAACAACTTCCATAGCCATAAGCATTTTCACCTTAAATATTTATTTTATTTGCACCATTTTTGGGTGGTGGTTAAGTGTGATGTTGGCTTAGGGCCAAATGTTTTCAATTCTTCTTTCCTAGTAATAGAAGCAGAGCTCCAACAATTAGGCTGCCCCTTGACTGCTATGCTTTGATTCATTTGTCTAGAGATGGGATGAAGTATGATCTTGAAAGTAGAGGTAGGGCAGTAAGACAGACCTGGGTTTCATTCCTGGCTTTGACATTTACTGTGGAGTGACTTTGAAATATCTATTTCATCTCGCTGAACCTCAGTTTCCTAATCTTTACAAAGGAACAAGGTCCAGGGTGAGATTCAAATGAGATAATGCATGTAAAGAAAATAGAATATATGCTCAACAATTAGCAGAGACTATTACTACTATTGTTCCAATTTACTGGCTACTAAAGCCTTCATTTTACTGATATTGAATTTATCAGTATTAATTCATTCTGAACTGATACAGAATTTCAGTATCAGATATGTGTAGTCCAAGAAGTGGGTTCTTCTCCTTTCTGCCACCCACAGCAAGCTCTGTTTCTTTAAGTCTCAGCGTAGAACATCAAAGTATGGTGGACCCAAGTAGCTTTACAAACTGGGCTTTGCAGCCATAAAAGACCATCTTTACCCCCCTCTATTTCTTCTCAAGCCACAGTAATTATAATAGTATAATAGAATATAGAAAAATAAATTTAAATGCACTTTTAGAATAAGATATTCCAAAGCATGCTTCTTTGGTTTTCAAATAAAAGAATATTATCAGCAAGTCTTAGAGAAGGTTTTGTATGCTAACTGAAAGTAAATTGGGCATGAATGAACTTTCTGCTACCATGGATTTGGGGGATGGCTACACAACTGTATACAAAGTACTAAAAATCATGAAATGTCACACCTATAGAGAGTGAATTTTTTGGTATATAAATCATATCTTCCTAAAGAGATGTGGCAACTAAAAATAAAGAAATTAATAAAGAGAGGGAGAAAGCAAGGAAAGAAGGATGAGGTGTAACCACTGAATCTTAAGTATGTTTACCTTTGTTCTAAAATAGTAATGTTGTTTCTACAAACCCTGAAGTAGCAGATCTGAGCCCTAATAATGGAAAATTTGCAGTTGCACCAGAACTCTACAGGTCTGGTGCTTCCTGACTCATGGTCTGATATCAACACAGAAAGCAGAGCTGCTCCTGGAAAGAAAGAAAAGTGGAGGAAGGGAAGCCTGCCACTGATTCATTTGAAGACTCTTTTGCAGTTGAAGACTCTTCTCTCTGGTTCATTCCTGCAAGAAGGCCTTATACTGTTTAAACCCCCCATTGATCAACATCTAATTTCAGACATTTATCTGCTCAAAGAAGCACAGAGAACAAGTAAGGGAAAGGTAGTCAGTGCTGAATATACTCAGTATGTCATTCCCCCTCGGTGAACCTTTGATTGGTGGAAGTTTAGGGGCTAGACCACAGGTGCTGGGAGCAACGGGCATTCTCTAGTCTTTTTTTCTTCCCATGTAGATGACCACATAAGAAAAGTCTGGTCCAGGGAGGCAGATTTGGTGTTCACTGTATAAGAGGTAGGAAATTGATAAAACTCAAAGTAGTGATTTTTTGCTACTTTTCTTGTCTGTGCTTGAGGCTCTTCCTCAGGACTCCTCTAACAGGTCTTTAGCTTCATCTGTATTCAAGTCTCTGCTGGTACATGTCTGCAGCTGGCAAATGGTCCTATAAGCACACATCTGATGTGCTTTGAATATGCAGGGTTAACATGCCATCATTTCTAGGCTTCATACAAGTTAATATTTGGCATCCCAGGAAATAACCATTGGTCTCACAGTGAAAGAATGGAGGTTGAAAGAGTGAAGGTTGACAGGTATGAACCTTGATCACTCTGATGGGGCAAGAAGAACCCATTTAAGTGATCAGAGAATGCAGCATAGAAGCCTACCATTAGAATTTCAAACAATGTGTATACTGCTCACTACAGAATTGGCTTAATTATCTCAAGCTTTAAGGAATTTCTTGGGCATCCCTCAACAAATATTCTAGATGTCTAAAGGAGGAAGTCTAAAGCACAATTTATTCCTATCTAAGAAAGGTCACACATTTTAAGGTACCCGAAGGGGTCAAAATAAGGTGCTTCACATCCTAAGCTCTCAAGTTAATTCCATGTCATTATCTCATTTAATGCTCCTTGTAGCACATGTGGAGAGGTATTATGGATGAGTCATGGAAGGGTTAAGAATATATTAATTGTGAAGATATGGTTAGCTGTGACCCACAATCTTCACTGAGGTCCTGAGGGTCTTAAACAATGTAAGGTCCCAAACTTACAGGGTTTTTTCTCCTCCAACTTAATTGTCCTCACCCTTTCCCTAGGGTGTTAGCCCCATCCAGCTCTATAAGCTGGATCAATGTATCCAAACATCATGCCCCTAGCAGTCCATGCATACAAATCTTAAATATAAGCCAGATTCCTGATATCTCTCAAGAGACAAATCCCCCTCCCCCCTCCCCCCTCTCCCCCTCGGCCCCCAGCTGCCTTACTTCACTCTTGCTTCCCTGAATCTCTGGTTCTCTGTCCCTCACTTTCAATTCTGACTCTTCTTGGGTCTCCCGCGGCACAGGATCTCATCTTTCTGTTCAGTCTTGTCTTAGTTCCTTTCTCTCCATCCCTTTGTCATCTGTTCATGGCTCTATGAATGCCAGTCATCTTGCTCCGCTGTATTTATCTATTTAGAAGACTGGCATTTCTCACTGTTAGTTCCATTCAGGAATGAGGAATTATTCATTGCTGTACTTTCAAGGCCTAACACCCTGCCAGGCACATTCTAGGTACTAGCTTATTGACTGGGGAATGATTAAACAGAATCCTTCATAACCAGCCACCAAGAAATGTAAAAAATTAATAAAAATAAACTATTCCTTCAGCAGCCAGAATCTTTACAAAATACAAAATTGCCAAAACATTCTCAGTCCCCATAGCACTGGGACACTTAGACTCTAGGCGCAGAGAATATTTTCTCCCAAATGCAAGGCTTTCAAAATACAGAGGAAAAAATACTGCTGTACTAGTTGGTAAGAGGCCTTTATTTGAAAACTGGTAATTTGGAATTAGAACATTGTTTTCAAGGCAGTAGTTTTGAGACACACAGAAATGAGGTCTAGAACAATGGAAGAGCTAATAAATTCCAGAAATCAGCCTATTCGTCTGCTGGGACTACTGGGTGTAACTTTCACAGTGCCTTCTAAACTTAATTTGGTTCCTGAAGGAATCTGTTCATTAGGGGATCAAGAAAGTCTCTGCAATGACTGAGTGGACCTCCCTCTCCCCAGACAAAGGGTGACTAGAGATGCAAATGGGTAGGTGCATTACTTTACAGTCAGCATGGCCTTATGGGAAACACATACAGAGACAGTAGCCCTTGGCAGAGCCCATGGGGCTGCCAGCATTCCTCCGCTGATGCCCAACAGAAGTGAAATTCAATGGAAATCAAGTAGCAGATTATGTGTGCTATAAGACTTGAAAACTACCATGTGGCCTAATGAGCATATTATAACTGCAGGCTTTGCTTGTTAACTGTTGAAAATATTTTCACAGGGCTTTGGGTATGGCTGGATAGTGCTAGTTACTAGATGTTTAAGCTGAAAGGGTGTTCTGTGTAAGCCAGGCTTGATCAAGTAACCTGGATAATGTCAGAGATTAGAAATGAATCACAGCATGTTCTGGACTTGCGTGTTCATGACAAACCCCATTGGTTTTCTCAGAGACCAGAAGGTAAACAGATTCATCAGGCTGGGTGAAGAGAAGGGCTGTCAAGCTCCTACCACAGGGATGCATGGTGCTCCTCTCATCTGTGAAATAAAACCCAACTCAAGACTTGCATCCAGCAAGAACTGGGAGAGTTTTTATATGACATCAGTGGCACTCTGTGAGAGCAATGTTTTAAGGGATTACTTTGGGCACAGAAACACATCATGCAGATAATGGGACCTTAAGGGGTTTTACAGCCAAATGTGTTATCCTCATGCAGGTGAATATCGTCATCCCAACTTTCCAGTAAAGGTTTTTGAGGTCAGGTGCAGCCAAAGGGACTGACCCACCATTTACCTATTTGATGAACTTGGGCTGCATGAATTAGAAATTTATTTCTTACATTTATTGTGACAAGCAATGATACTGTTACTCCTTTGCACTGGAAGGCTTTATATCTACATGGTGCAGTCACAGACATTTCCTCATTTTGGCCTGCCCATAACTCAGCTAGGTACTAACAATGACCAAATACTACTAGTGGAGGTTCTCAGTTGGGAGTGCTCATTTATAATGTTGGATAGTTATAAAAATGCACATATCTCAGCCCCTCCCCAGGCCCACTGAAACAGAATCTCTGGGGGTGGGGCCTAAGTACCTGAATTTTGGCAAAGAAAAGCAAAGCCAAAATCTCGCTTAAGTCTGATACCCATCAAACCACTGTTATCATAGATTATGATACCCTACGGACTATGATTATTTATAAACTGGGGATGGAGATATCATCCCCAAATGTCTTCCTTTTTGATACTGCCTTTAGAAGCCAGAAATTTTGCTAGACCCTCCTGCCCCCCATCACTCAGTGGTAAGGATCTGCCACAATTCTCAAGACTTCCTGAAAACATGCCATGTCTGAGAAGAGATTTGCATGAACAGTACATATCAGTTCATAGGCTATGTTAGAGCAAAGTATTATTCAGGACCTCTTGGTTAAAGAATTTGTCAAAAGTTAGTCCTTGCTGTACCCCTCAAAGGGGTATTTGCTTTATTGTGTTCTACCATTTTCTTAGTAATTTTTAAGTAAATCTACTTCTTTCCCTAACTAAATGAATTCAATGAAAGAGAAAATTCATATCACTGCAAAAAGTGTCAAACAAGAATATACATAGAATGTAAAGGTAAAAACAGATATGATGAAAATAAAGCAGTATTACAAAAACACTACACCAAAGATGGTCTTGATTTAAAGTGAAAGTTTAAAAGAGAGTTGCAAATGAATACTTTCCTTGCATGATCCAGTCTTGTTTAGTGCACTTTGCTGTGCATTTAAAATATCAAGTAACGGATGTAATACTACCCAGGTGTGTCCAGAGCAATGCTCTCCCCTTACTATGGTGAGAGGGTACAGTTAAGGGTCTCCTCAGAAAGTCTGAGTTATGAGCATTGTAGAGGGAGTCTTCAAGGACGTGCAAGGGGCTTAGGGTCTGGGAGTCACACACAGGCATTTTACATGGGCGGTTCATGCAGCCTCCTTGGACTTCACAGTTTTATACAAGGCCACCCAGACTCTGCCTAATCGTGAGCCTTTGAATAGGTGTTCATGGCCAACAGTGCAGAGGTGGGGACAATCAGGAAGGAGAGAGACATGTTCTTTTATTTCAGGTTTGAAGCTCATCAAGGGTAGGGTTCAGCATACTAAGTCCTTTTCTGACTGTAAAGAGAAAAAGATAAAATAGCTCCCTCAACCACAGTGGAGTTTAGTGTGTCTTTGACAAGCGGCATAATTAAGATCTAGCATAAACACAGAGCCTCCGAGGACAGTAAAAGCTGACTAAATGGGAATCTGTTCTGTTTGGCTTTTCCTTCCTTTATTGAGTTTTCCTGTGGAAGTTTCACTTTGAAGCAGGGCCAGCCCTCGGCAAAAGAGCAGAGTCTGCGAGCCCCTGGACTATTAACACCCCTGCCCCAGGTCACTCCTTTCCGGGCTTCACCCCGTCAGTCAAGGCTGCCCACTCACGGAGGGGCGTCCTGCCCACGCGCAAGGCGCATCCTCTGTCCACTCTGGCCCCGGCAGGCTCCTTTCCCCAAAGTGCCTGGTACCGTGCTGCACAGTTTCAAGTTCTCATCCTGCTTCCCCTTAGTCAACACAGCAGGAGTGGGTCCTTAACCACCACAACACTGGTTTTGTACTGCACAGATCTGCATGGAGGTCGGTAATGGATTTTTTATTGTTAACAAGCAGCTTTTTAAAGGAGTGACCCACTTACAGCCTCCACGCTACAGAAGGCTGAGGGAGAGGGGGCTTGGAAGCAGGAGGTCTTCATGCAGGTGCCTGTGAGCTTAACATCCATAAGCTGGGTGGTGATGAGGCTCTGGCCCTGCAGTTAGCCTGCCTGGGTCTGAATACTCACTCCTTCATTTTTTTTAGCTGAATAAGCTCAGGCTCAGTTTAACTGAATCTTTCTAAACATCAATTCTCTCATCAGTAAACAGAGCTGTCAGGATGAGTAAATGAAATAAATCATGGAAAACACCTTGCATAGTCATAGTCCCTGAAATTTAATAATCATTCACTAAACACTTATTGCTACTTTTTCCATATTACCAAATGTTATCTGTATTATCAAAATGGTGCCAGAAACATCCTTTGGTCAGAATGACCTCAGTCAAGCATATACAGCTGTTGTGGGGTCAGAAATATATTTCACAGGCTCCATGCTCCCACTTAGACTAACAGAGAATGTTTTTGTTTCTTTCCCCCTGCAGCTGTCAGTCAGGAACAAGTTTCCTCGTCTTGCTTCTCTGACATGGTACTCATTTGACACATAGCATCACTCTTCAATTGCCCAGACAGCAGCCAAAAGGCCATGATCTCAAAGGCAGTGAGCGAATTAATTATAACAGGAGAAACATACTAAACCTTCTGATATGAAGTGACAGGTAAATGGCATGATTCTGAAGGAAGATAATCTCCTTCCTCAGAAAATGCTTACATGTGAAGGAGGCTTCTATTTTCCCACCATGCTCTCCCATCCTGTGGAAATCTGATGACTCACTCAAAAGCTGCTAGTAGCCCTGCTGCCACGTACGCTTGCAGGTGCCATCACAGGGACAAATGAGCATCTAGCTTCCAGTTTCGAATTAGTCCAAGATGAGTAATTTGATGCAGACATTATTTCTAAACAAGAAATTCCCTAAATACTAATTGCTTCTAAGAGCTGTTCAGTTAAAGGGGACAAATATTTCTGCTCATGAAAGGGGATGCCATTTAGATGGGGTCCTGGTTAATACAAGGAAGCTTTAGGTGGGATGCCCTAAGAAAAAGGAGGTCAGGATTCCAGGGGTCAAGCAACACCTCCCACATACCAAAGTGTCCAGAGGCTGAATTCAGCTCAAAAATCAGTAGATCTGATAACACTGAAAATATATTTCTGCGTGCTAACCATTGCAAGTCCTTACCACAGCAAAGTGATCAAACAACTGTCTGTGCTGGGTTAAGATTAGCAAGTAAAGTCTACTTCCTTATTACCACTCATACCTTCTCTTCATGATATTTAATGGGGGGATTGTGACAAACTAGAGAGTACATCCTGTAAGCAGCAGAGTTTGTTTCCTGTTGGCAAGTCTGTACGACAGTATGAATGAGAAAAGAACAAGATGAAAAACGTACTCTGGGGGAGGATATGGCTGACTTGAGCCGCTTCAGGACCTTGAAAGACAGCATGAGGGGAATGCCAGGGAAGCTACAGGAACACTGAACATCAACAGCCCATCTCAGTAGCAACTTCCAATAGAGGTAAAAATTCCACGTCGTAGTTGCTGTTTCCAGGTGGTGGAGAATGGGTGGCAAAGGTATGTCATCCCTATAGCCTTGAACTACTTCCAACTACATGGGGGAGACAAACGTTTATCAAATAATTCTGCGTGCAGGTGTATGTGTTGCACACATGCACACAGACGCATACAGAGGCCACATGAACGGTGATAAATGCTTTGAAAGAAAAGGAGATGCTATAAAAACACGTAAGTGGGAGAACTCAGGGAGATTGTGCAAGGTCTCATTTAGGTGCTGATAACTGAGCTAAAAGCTATCAGATAAGCAGATGAAGAGCTATTGGAAAGGTAAGAAAGAGTAAGCAGTTGGTGCAAAGACTCTGAAGAGGAGGAAACCACAGTGCTTTCAAGACAGGGAAAGCAAGCCAGTGTGGTTGGAAGTACAACACAGAGAGGGGTTGCTCTGTGATAAAGCTGGAGAGGCAGACAAGAGTTTGGTTTATGCAGTCCTTACGAGGATTTTGATTTTTATCCAAAGAACAATGGTGTGAGGGGTTTTCAGAGGTGGGGAGGGGAACCACATGATAAGATTCCAGTTGAATTGTGAATACATGGTGGTGGGAGCAGATTAGGTGCGCATGGGTGAGTTAGGGGGCTACCCCGGCCCCAGATGAGAAATGGTGGTAGTGAGACAAAGCCAACCCCTTTACAGTCTCTATTTTGTGTCTGTGTTTCTTTCTAGCTCCAAAACGACACCGCATCCTCTCCATTACCTTCTCTAGCACGTGTAGTCCCTCTTATCCTTTCTCGTCTTCCTCCACAAATAAACATCTTCTCTGTCTTCAAAACAACAACAAAAAAACCCACATTCTTGCTCATATAGATGTCTCCATTGCTTGACATCTTATTTCCCTATTTCTAAAGAAATAATTTCTTATGAGGGTGGAATGTGCACTTTGCCTCTATTTCTTCTCTTCTCAAGAAAATCTGGCCTCTACCTTTATCATTTCAGTGACATGGTTCTTTTGATGACGGCCAGCTGTCCCCCCAATGATGTCTGTGTGGCTCCCGCTTGCCTGGCTGGACTTGGCCGCATTCTCCAGCTCTGCCCACACGCACCTGAAACACACTTGTCCCTTTTCTTGTGGGGCCTTCTTGCCACCTGGCTCTTCTCTTGGCTCCTCGACCTCCTCGCTCACTGTCGCCTTCAAAGATTTTGACCCTCGCTGGGGATTTCTGCTAAAGGGAGGTCCTTGGATGACTGTTTGCTGGGTCACCCCCTTGCAGAACTGAACACAATTCTGTGGGTTTTCCCTTTAGCATCTCTTCTAAGATCCACTCATAGGCCTGGAATCACTTGGAAGGTGGATCTGGTTTTATGTACCACCATCACCGGCTGCTCAGAATGCTACGGGGAACATACAAGCGGAAAACATGACCTCCCCCAGACAGCTTTCCAACTCATCCATCTGCACCGATCTCTCTCGCTTACTTGTTTTTCATGCCCGCTTCTACAGATTAATCATCTGAAAGCCATATTTCAGTGAAGCCACTACTTTGCTTAAAACAAAAAACAAAAATGAAACACCTCCCTACCAGGGTGAAGATGCTCCAGCTGGGCTTTCAAATCCCTTTCTCCTACCGCCCCGGCCTTCCTCTCCATCTGAGCTGCAGCTCTCCTCACTACCCAACCCAACCCCGGGTCACCTTAATGCATTCTTCACTCTTGATTTTCTTTTGTAAAAAAAAAACTTTCATTTTGGAATACTTTTAAATTTATAGCAAAGTTGCAAAAATAATCCAGTGAGTTGTCACATGCCCTTCACCAGTCACCAATGTCCATAGCTTATGTCATCATGGTGCATCTGCCAAAAGTAAGAAATGAACGTGGGACCGTTGGCAGTAACTCCACCCCAGACCCCCCCAGGTTTTCCTGCCCCACGACCCAACCCAGGCAATGACATTGCAGTTGGCACCCTTGCTTTGTTGATCCCCATCACCACGGCTTTGCCTTAAGGACTCACCAATTTTCTCCCCAAGTTAACTTCCAGTTTTCTGCTGCGGATGTAACTCCTGTTTTCCTTTCATGTGAAACCTCTCTCTCAGGACAGCTCCTCCCCTCCCCACAATTCCATCTGTGTATACACCCCTGTCAGCTTCCATAGTCAGAACACACAGGTGTCAGCGCATGCTCACTGATTCATTTCTAACCAAGAACATAGCAAATGTAGGCTATAAAGGATAAATTTCAAATGTAATTTTCCTCCCATTTTCCTACTGAAAGAATGAATGATAACTTGAGCCTCTGAACAGACAACCTTTCCCCCTAAGCTGCCAGGACCAAAACAACTTTTTCCCTTTGAGGTTCACCCACAGAAGCAACAGCTTCGCAACAAACTTATGTAATTTGTCAGGCCAAAAGAAAAGTATCTGTTTTTCTCAAGTGTTTTATTTGGCAAACATGTGCTACTTGGAATGCTGGTATAATGTGTATTAGTAGAAGCAGCTTTAGAATTTATCTGGGTTCTGAGCAGACTGGTGGGTGATATATCTACTCTAATACATTCCTCAATTAAATAGGTGGATAGAAATAGAATTTAAATATTCAGGAATAATAATTGTTGGGAGAGGAGCCCTAAGCGATATTCCTCACTGTCTATCATTTTTCTATTCTTGTTTCTCAAATTTAGGGCTTATTAACATTTTTCTAATATTTTTCTCCAAGCGTGAAGAAAGTTGAAGGCAGCAGTGAGGCTGAAGAGTAACGGAAAGTTAAACCACATCACATGTTATAGTACTTTTCACTCTTGTCGGTCATTCATACTCCCTGCTTAGCGTTTCTTAGAAAACGGCAATTTGAGACATAAAGCATTATTTTCACATGCTTTTGTCAAAGGGAAAGGAAGAAAAAGAAGGGCTGAGAAGAGGTAGGAGTTGGAAAATAATAATTTATGTTTATTAATCATTTATTACAATCTACTGCATAAAGGTTGGTTGTGACTGTACTCGTTTTCTCCTTTAATCCTCAAAACTGTCCTGTGGAGCTATTATTATAGCCCCCATTTTACAGATGAGAAAACAGAGCCTCAGAGACTAAGTCCTGTGCTCAAGGTCATAGAGTAGGAAGTGGTAGAACTTGGTGGTCTTCTGATTTCAAAGCCCTCAGTGCACTATGTCACCTCAGAAGGCAAGGTGAGAATATTGGCTTACAGGCCAGGATTTCATTCTGCCCAGGAAGAGCAAAGCTCCATAGAGGCTTTAATAGCAAGGAGAGACTCTTTTATCCCAGCATATTTCTAAAACCCTGTAAGAACATGTATTTGCTGCTCATTTGAGAGAATACTGGAAGGGTGGGTGTGCAAAAATTAAAGATTTTATACCCCTGCATGCTTTCTGTGCAGCAGGACTTGGAGAAGGAAGAGGAAACAAATTGGAAAACTTAATCAGGACAGAAGCCTCAGAGGACAGGCTCTTGCAGAACCCGTGAAAATGTTACTCGACATAGAGCAGGACTCTTCATAACATTGCATAGGTTGACATCGATATTATCAAGTAAATGCCTGTTAACAGGACACTACCTCATGGGGGTAAAAATAAGTCACCTTAAAAAGAAAAAAAAAAGGCAGCACAGACCTCCATGCAGATTTATTTAACCTCTGGTAACCACTCCCAGGGAGCCATTATGTTCTACTGAGTGAAACACTAGCTCTGGAGGCAGTCCCTAAACTTAAGAGTGTAGACAACTGCTCTTTGTGGCTCCCAAGGAACTATTATAGTCAGTGAGGTAGACAGAACATTCTGTCTGCAAGTTGCCAGCAAGCCCTCTGGAGCCACGTGTGGACCATCTTATCCCCTGATGCATGCTTCTGCTTGGGATGGACTCTAAACACTTCTCTGCACCTGTGGCATGAACAACGTCAGGGAAATCCATGCCTGAGCATACTTTCAACGTGTGCCAACCACCATGCTCTGCCTTCATCCCTGAGCCTCCCCTAGCATACATAAAATGACCTTTAAGCCAGAGGTCAATGGCTGTCCCTTGATTCATATAGATGGTCGGGGTATGTTCTCATGACATCATGACTATTACTCTGTTTTACCCTCAAAGGAAAAGTGTGATGTAAGTAGAATGCACAATGAAGGCTCAAGGCTGTTATGATTGCAAAAGACAGGGCTTGCAAATCTGCATACCTAGAGGACCTTGAACAGTCCCATAAATGAGAGAAACTGGCTATGTGAAATTACAGCTCTCTTGATCTGTTTTCACACATCTGCTTTTGATAGAGTCATGGAGATAAGAAAGTTTGCTTTTCTCTTTAATGTAAGAAAAACAATATTTCAAGCTTGATAGTAAAAGCAAGTGATACTTATCCTCACCATTGGGGAGAGGATATGGAGAGCTGGGGACCACGGCACCCTTTTGGAGTCATATTCTAGGGGTCGGAATGAAAAATGAAAGGTGAAGGTATATGTATCATGTGACTCCAGAAAAGGGACAATCAATGTGGTTGTTGCATGTCTGTCATGCCAGTGCTGGAGAAATGTTTTCAGTACAGAAAACATTTGATGGAGAAGCTGAGTTTTCTGATGACTTTTGCCTGATGGATGGATTACCACTTGGGGGCTTCCAGTAAGGGTTTGTGCAGGGACTTGATGAGAAGGCTGGGAAGAGTGCTGAAGAGTGGCTTGGAACCCGAGTACCACCTTCCCTGTTGGAATATGTCTTGCTAATACTGATTCCCACAGGAATGCAAAAGATGGCAGAGGTGCAGCTCTGTGATGGAGGGGTTATATAGGAACCCCCTTTTTATACTCTGATGGGTCCAGGCACTTCAGCATTTATGCTTTTAGGTTTGATTTTGGGCATGGGCTATCTGAAAGCCCATTATTCTTCTCTCTATTTTGGTTCCTCTGTGTTAAAAAAACGATGTGCTGGCATTTGGAGAAGGCAAGCATGTGCACTTTCTAAGTAGGAATCATGCAGAGTTGAACATTGCTTTACCCAAATAAAACTTTTTGCTTTCAGACATTCAGTGGGCATGTTCCTTTTTTTAGCTTAAAAAATTTTGGGTCCGTATTAACAGCTTCTTTCACTGGCTGAGTCTCTCCCATTTTGCCAGCTGTGGACCCTGCCAGTGTGATTTCTTTTGTGCCCTGCTTTAAACAGCCTTAGAAACAGACCGTATTCTGCCATCAATCCATGCAGCGAAATCGCACTGACATGAATGGAGGCTCTGTGCAGGAATCAAAGCCAGGGCATGGCTTCATCATATCTTTTTTAAAAAGAGTCTGCTTTTTATTTTATCTGTTAATAAGAAAAAAAAAATACACTCAAAGAGCTGAGATAGAGGTTAAATCAAGAAACCAGGCAATGAGAAACTCAACTTCCATGATGTTATTTCTTTTATCTGTAAACTATAATAGGATCTAGTCCTCTTTTAAAATTTTTCAAGTATGAATACCTGGATAATTACAATAAAAATAATGCTGGTTAACACTTATTAAGTACATATTATGCCTCAGGCACTGTGCCAAGTACTTTTTTTCCCCCACATAATAACCTTCCAGAGTAGGAACTATTATTAAAGTCCCATTTTACCTCACTGGTAGCAGCTGAGCCAGTATTTGAACCAAGGCAGTCTGACTGTAGGTAGCATATTCTTAAGCACTGGTCAGAACTGCCTTACAGGAAGCAGAATATTGCTGGCCCTGAAAACAAATGAATGAAAGCACACACTAAGTTGGTTTATTAAAGGCAGCTGGATGGAATGGAAACATCACAATTGAAAAGGAACAAAGACAACCCACATTAGCTTATATGAATGCTAAAATAATCATTAATAAGAGAACATTCAAAATGTCAAACCAACTTTGGAAGATCCGTGGCCCATGCAGCCAAGGTTGGTCATAGGAAGAATATTACAGTTGTAATCTGTCCTTCTATCTGCTCAGGGTTACCTCTGTCTCCTTTTCTACAAATTTAGGAATGATGTGGGCTTAGCTTTGGGGAGAAGGTGAAGCAGCCATTGACCTACAATTGGCTCTGGCTTCCTGCACCAGGCTGCTCTTGCTGAGCAATCCTCCAATCCGATGCTATCAGGGCTACAATTACCTTTCTTGTTTCTCAAAACACACAAGTAGGACAGAGACCAGGAAAAAAGAAAATATGAATTTCAAATATTTGCCTAGGAATTATTTCTGAGGACTCTCTTGCATATTTGCTAGTTTGTTTCATTCATTTCTTTTTTCAACCAAGAAACAATTATGACACCGGTACTATGCTGGGCAAAGACGATGCAATGTTAAATGAGACAGCACCCCCCTTGATATGCTCACAAAACCCTACATCACAACACTGGGCAGCAGGAACTAGGGTGGCAGACTTGTGGCAGCTGGCCCATACACAAATGGCCCCTTCCATTTGCTAAGAGCTGTTGCTATGACTCTATTTCCAAATTCACCTCTATGTAGGGCCATGCAACTGTCAAAGGAAAGAGAGAAGTAGTAATGAGTCAGTGATCAAGAAACAGTGGTATTTTTCCCAGAGCTGAATGGAGAGGATGCTGATGATCAGAAGGCAGTCACCCACTGGAAGGAGTTGGCGTTTCTGAATAATCATGGAGAAGCCTGGACCTTTGGCCACTGGATTGTGATGGGAAGGAGTATACATTTTCTTCTAAGTGAAGCTACTCAGGGAAACCAGGCTTTTCTGTTACTCCAGCTAGCATTACCTTAATTAATACATGAGCCTTGATTTTGCCTTTAAAAGTAGTACTTGTTATATTAACTTTTTGTTGAATCCTTTTTATTTTCCCATGGCAATTATGGGAAGATAAATAATTGGTAGTGGGTAGGCTGTAGCAAAGTGTTGTTGAAGATCCACTCTCTGATAAACCATTTTGATTCTCAGAAGACCAAAATATTTCCCAAAATTTCAAGATGCTGTTCGGTATTTCACTGTTGCTTGTATGTGTTGCCAAGAATTACTAAGAGCACTTTCATCATGATAATGAGTTGGAGATGAGGTGTCTTTTTCCTGAGCAAACAGATTTAATCTAGGAAACATTTTAACAGATTCCTTTACTGTAAATAAATCAATGGTTTACATGTTTAGGGAATTTCTAATTTAAAGGATCCTTGGGGATAACTTGAAAAAAGAGAAAACAATAGGTCGTGGGAGACAGGCACTGTGCTAAGACCTTTTTATATGTTACATTGTTTTAATTAATTCTCACAAAAAATGGAGAAGCCTGAGGCAAAGCATTAGCTCAAGGTCACACAAAGATACTCAAAGATGGGCAGGATCTGAATCTATTACCTGATGTCTACTATACATATGTTTTCTCAAACAGTATAGTAAATAAGAATAATACCACCCATTTCTGGCAAAACAGAAATCTCATGGACTACCTACCCACCACCAATTATCTTCCCATAATTGCCATGGGAAAATAAAGAGAATTCAACAAAAAGTTAATATAACAGGTACTATCTTTAAAGGCAAATCAAAGCCAAAGGCAGGCAGCATGACACATTGGAAAGAGTATTCATTTGAAATTAAAGGTCTATCTATGACCGCAGCTCTACCATGATGCTGGTGGACAGTCTCACCTGCCACCTTCCCAACAATCCTCTGGTTTCCTTTTAGGGTCCATCTTTGCCACAGTTTCAGCCTATATGATTTGCAAATGCTGTTTCCCTTCCTAGGTGCATAGGTGGACAACTGACTCCACCACAGTCAAAGCATGGTATCCCTTTGGCCACAGAGGTCAGGTGCAGGTATGCAATGTAAGCTAGGTCAAACAGATCTAATAAGAATCAATAAGAGGGTGATTCTTGGCAACTATTGGAAAAGAAAAGCCTTTTCTCTGTTGAGAAAGCTAGAAGATAGGATGAAGAAAAGACAGATGTGAAAGTGCCTTGGGGGAGAGGCAGGTTCTAAATAAGTAAGAAAAGGAATTACGATAGATATCTATCTTACTGTTGCATGGAGTCAAAGAATGAAAGTAATCTTGAAAGAAGGGATCCAAGATGTGAATCCCTTCCTGGAATTAGCTCTGCCTGGACTTCTCTATCATATCATCTTAGTCAGAACATTTTACTTTTTTTAGGTTAAATTGGAGTTGTGTCATTTGTAATGTATGAATACTAAGCAGTAAAAACACAACTTGCTAAGAGATTTTCAGGAAAAAAGAAAGTTAAACACCAATGCCTTTAAAAAATCAGTATGTAAAATTTAAAAATATAGGACTGATAAAAGAACTGCTCTAGTTGAGACAGGGTTTGCCTACTACTGATCCATCCCTGCTTGTCTCCCGCATGTAGATCTCTAGAACACAATTAGAACCTTGAATAGCAGAGGCTCCCGGTTTGCCCCTGGGGATAATCATCTCTGTGCTTTGTGAGATTGTTGTACGAGTAAAATAAACCAACAGTGCAAAAATACCTAACAGAGTACCTGATATTTAACAGAGTGCTTAATAGTATATGTTAAAGAAAAGAGTGGAAAAAAAGAGGAAAAACTAAAGAGAGAAAGAAAAGGTTTAACCTTCTGCATTTGAGTCACTAGAAATTGTACTGATCCCTAGTATATGTCTTCTGATAGGTTCAAGGGACTCTAAGACATGGCCCTATTCCCATCACCTAAATAAGCCCAATGCTAAGGCTTCTAGGGGCAGGAGTGGGGGGAAATGAGCTCTGACACAGTCCTACTGTTTTTGCCTGCTTAGTTTCCATGGCCTTCTTTTGAAACACTGTCTCAATTCTTCCTCATCATTCTCAGACCAGGAAGTTCATTGGGAAGCCTTCACTTTCTGGCCAATCTGTGTATTCTTTTTTCTTGGCGCTCGTGACTGATTCTTGGAAGACCACATGACCCAAATTATTCCAATGAGACTCAATCATAATATTTTACCACTTATGTCCATTAAGAAAGAGAAGCTCTACTATAATTGGGCTGGGTTGTTATACAGAGAGATACAAAAACCCAGACCTACTGGAACTTACTTTGCCATTACAAGGGGGAGTCATCCTGAAAATGGGGCCAAAAAGAAGGAAAAAGAGTCAAGAGATGGAGAGAGTGGGTTTTGATGAGCTGATTTGAGCATCTCGATCTAGCCATGCCTTTAGCTAGAATTTCTCTATTCTTGTGCAAGAAAATGAATTCCCCTTTAAACTTAAGTTCAGTTGCTATCATTTTTTTGGTATCATTAAAATACCCTTCTATGAGCTACACTGTGGTTACTAGATTTCCCCCATTATCAAGTCTCTACCACAAACCCCACTACAGTCACTGTCCATCAGCCTACTAAGATGCTATAGAATCACTACTTTTCTTCTCTGTGCTATATTGCCTTCCCCGTGCTGCCACTTACATTATGTGTGCTAATCATAATGCCCCTTATTCCCCTTCTCCCTCCCTTCACACCCACCCTCCCCAGTCCCTTTCCCTTTGGTAACTTAGTCCATTCTTGGGTTCTGAGTCTGCTGCTGTTTTGTTCCTTCAGTTTTTGCTTTGTTCTTATGCTCCACAGATGAGTGAACTCATTTGGCAAGCTTGTCTTTCTCCACCTGGCTATTTCACTGAGCATAATACCCTCTAGCTCTATCCATGTTGTTCCAAATGGTAGGAGTTGTTTTCTTCTTATGGTTGAATAATATTTCATCATGTATATGTACCACATCTTCATTATCCATTCATCTGTTGATGGACACTTAGGTTGCTTCCATTTCTTGGCTATTGTAAGTAGTGCTGTAATAAACATAGGGGTGCATATGTCTTTGTCAAACTGGGCTCCTGCATTCTTAGGGTAAATTCCTAGGAGTGGAATTCCTGGGTCAAATGGTATTTCTATTTTTAGTTTTTTGAGGAACCTCCATACTGCTTTCCACAATGGTTGAATTAATTTACATTCCCACCAGCAGTGTAGGAGGGTTCCCCTTTCTCCACATCCTTGCCAACATTTGTTGCTGTTTGTCTTTTGGATGGTGTCCATCCTAACTGGTGTGAGGTGACACCTCATTGTGGTTTTAATTTGCATTTCTCTGATGATTAGTGATGTGGAGCATCTTTTCATGTGCCTGTTGGCCATCTGAATTTCTTCTTTGGAGAAGTGTCTGTTCAGATTCTGTGCCCATTTTTTAATTGGATTATTTGCATTTTGTCTGTTGAGGTGCATGTGCTCTTTGTATATTTTGGATGTCAACCCTTATCGGATATGTCATTTATGAATATGTTCTCCCATACTGTAGGATGCTTTTTTGTTCTACTGATGGTGTCCTTTGCTGTACAGAAACTTTTTCGTTTGATATAGTCAGTTGCTGTCATTTCTAAGGGAGAGAATTCTGTCTAATACCATAAGCAACAGCATTACACAGAGCTTGGCACCGGAAGCATTAAAGGCTCCCCAAACTGGTTGAACTTTAAGTATGGTATTTAGTAAGGGATCAGGGACAAAGAATTCTGAGTGTGACACACTGAGTAAGCAGTTTCACATCTTATAGTCTAAGTTTTTTCTTCTGTAAAATGAAGAGAGAGACTAATTCATGGGTCACAAATGGCAAACTGTAGGGAAAGATGCCCATAAATATATCTTGTTTGGCTGTTTTATTTCCCTGACCTGCTTTAGAAGACAGAGTAAATAGGCAAGTGTCATCTTTAGGTAAGGATAAAAGTGATTTAGCTCTGTCCTCTATCGCCTACCTGGTACTTGTAGACATTTGAGTTTGAAATCCCTTGACTAATGCTGTCTAAGGGTGTTTAGCACCATCAGTCAATGTTTCCACCTCGGATTTACCTATTTCTGACTTTGTAGATTTGGCAATTTATTATGGCAGGGCAGACCTGAAGAGGGATAAATGTGGGCTAATACACCTGTCAATTAAACTTCTATCTGGACCCTATGAAGTTACTATCCTGGGGATTTGCCTATTGATGAGAGGATTGTTCACATATTCAAGACGTGGATAATATTGAAGTATCCCAGTGGGGCTGTATCTCAGCGATCAATCCATCTGACTTCTCTACTGCTTCCCCTTTTCCTGCAGGGCTGGAAATCAATTGTGTGTTAGCTACTCTCTAGGTCTGAATCCATGGAGCCTGGGAATTGAAATGCATATTGTTTCACTAGCTTCATCAGCAAGGAAAAACAAAAGGACAGAAACTTCCCTTAATGACTTCACCAAATGAAGTGCATATTAATAGATAGTTGATTTGTCTTTCCATGGCACTGAGGAAAAATGGGAGAAATAAAGAAAATTCAGTGACCACATTAAATCACATATGATATCCAGGAATGAGAGTAGGCTGGGATAGAAGATCAGGAGAGAGAAACTCTTTATGTACCTAAAATCTCTATACACACGTGCCTTGGCAGACTGTATAGTAGGAATAAAAAAAAGAAAAGGGAAATCCTATTTTAAGAATTAGATATGTGACAAATTTTCCTGTTAGTTCAGATTGGCTCAAAATACCATGCAGGGCTGCATTAATGAAGATTAAATATATTTAGAGAGAATAATTCAAAAGACTTTATCAATTTGGCACTACTTCCTTCAAAAAGGAAAAACCTTAATTTAACAGGATATAGATGAATCCCTAGATTTATTGAAATAGTTTGGAGTTGAATAAATTGAGTAGGAGTCACAAATCATTTGTCGCTGGTATGTTAGATACTCTACCTTGAATTAAAACCCAAATAGCATAAACTCTCAATTTTGCGTGATGTTCTGCAGAGAGACTGGTACACATTTTGTTATTTCCTTCCAAAGTATGACATCCCTTTTAACCTTCTTTTCACCCCTTTTTGGAACAAAAGAATTACAATGACAAATGCAAATGTGTGAAACCTTATATTCACTGGTTGGCTGAGAGGAAAATAGGGTTTCATATTTCTCCAGCACCCAAAAGTCCCATAACTCCTTAAGCTGGAGAAGGTTAAACACAGCTGAGCACTAAGTACTAGGAATGTAAACTCCCAGAAGATAGAAACTATGCTGCCCCTTTGGCCAATGGCTACACATGTGATCACAATTAAAGGTCACATTACTTTAATATAGGACCTAGCCTGAAATGGAGGGCTGGATGATTTCTGTAAAAACCACTATTTCTGCTTCAAATGATCTAACTACAGAAGAGAGGGAGGAAGAAAAGGGGGAAGAGAGGAAGCAGCAAGCACTGAGCTTTTACTGAATACATTCTGTATGCATTCTGCATCACATTCACACACATGGTTTTATCTCTTTACCAAAACAAAAACTAAAGAAGCCAAAAACAGACTTTCAGGTCATCACTATTTTTTTTACTATTTTACAGAGGAGGAAACTGCGGCTACAGGAATTAAGAAATTTTGTTCAAAGGATAAAAGTTAATAAAAGGTGGAGACAACATAGAAATTAGATAGTGACTCTAGTACCCATTCTTACAACTACTGCTGCAAACTATGACTGTTGGGGTCTGGGCCACCAATCTCTATTGAATTAGTCCTGGATTTAGTTGTAAGAACCTTCACAGTCACCAATCAGTGGGCTAGTTACCTTTTGCTGGTGCTTTACTTAGTTTCTCCCAGAATTCCTCCCTCTCACTCACAGAAAGTGGTACTCATATGCCAGATATATTACTATACCCATGAGACTGACCAAGGCCTTGGTAGATCTGGGTGATTTATCTCCAGGACCAAGGGATCTGTTGGTAGCAAAGAACCCTTTCTGTAGTGGATGGCATTTTTGGAACATTAGGAAAAGCACAGTGATGTGGACTCGTTCCTGTGCTAGTTCTTGGAAGGCCGGAAGTGCAGAGAAGAGGCTGGGCTCATGCACGGCGGAATGGCCCTGCCATGGGTGGAGCTGAGAGGAGCTACTCTTCTCTCTGTCTTAAGTGCACACTGCCATGGCATCTAACTGCATTAATGAGGTTCCTGGGGATTGGAACTGAAGCTGTGGAGGGCTTGTTAGACTGGAGTTCAGAAACCCTTCCTTCTGCAATGCTGTGCTCTGGTTCCCAGCGGTGAAAGCTGTTGCCAATGCCATGCTGGTCTGCCCTGCAGCATCCGGTGGTCATCCACAAACACACTTCGCTCTTGCCCTGCACAGCCCTGCGCCGGGCCCTCACCATCTCCCAGACCACTGCGACCCCTTCCCTCGGACTTCGAGGGTGAGCTAAACCAGGTCTGTGCTGATGAGCAAAACCACCGTGGGGGAATGAGCAGGTAACAAACAAGAACAAAAGAAGAAAAATCTCCCGTGCTGAGTTGGGGATGGTCAGTGTTTCACCTTCCTCAGTGAGAACAGAATCCACTTACACTCAACTTAGGAAGCATTGTCCATTCACTGTGCTTTGAAAATTAAGCAACTACACTCCCATTTTACAGTCGCAGAATCTGTAATTTTGTCAGGCGACCCTAAAAAATGTCAAGCAAAGTGAAGACACATGTCTGATTACGAATATGGTCAACAAAAGCTACTGCTTTCCATACTGGGGACTTCTGTTGTCCAGCATAAATCCCGCCAGAGCTGGACGAGCAGACCTTGTGTTCATGGAATCTGACAGCTGCTTGATTGACTCACCTACATTTGCTTTTTCACCCAAAGCCGCGTACCCCTAATGTTCACTTCTTTTTCGCCAGCAGAATTTTAGGCTGACGTGGGGAAAATTAAAAGCTACTAATTCCTTGGTGGAAAGATCAAAAAGTACCCAAAAGGCAGCTAAGGGGACTTTTTGTCTCTTTAATTGCACTCATTTTGGTTTGACTGCTCCCTTGTACTTTTCTTGTTTTTGCATATTTTGCTCCAAGTGCCAAAAAACCTTTTTTTTTCTTGCATTTATGATAAAGCAGTTTGAAGAGTTATGCTGCAAAGAATTGAACTTGGGAATGATCTTAATGCCTTACTGAAGTGTGGTGTGAGCATCTTCCCTTCCCAGGGCTGCATGTGGAAGAACCGGCTTGTTTGGGCCATTAGTCAATTTGTGTTTTTTTATTTTTATTTTGGTATCATTAATCTACAATTATATAAGGAACATTATGTTTACTAGACTCCCCCTTCACCAAGTCCCCCCCACGTTCACCATTACAGTCACTGTCCATCAGCGTAGTAAGACTACTTGTCT
The DNA here is from genome assembly GCF_030020395.1 of Manis pentadactyla. Classification (NCBI taxonomy): domain Eukaryota; kingdom Metazoa; phylum Chordata; class Mammalia; order Pholidota; family Manidae; genus Manis; species Manis pentadactyla. Next base: position 41,784,760 of record NC_080020.1, on the reverse strand, counting down.
TTGTATTGTGCAACCCTCCCCATGCCCCCCCCTACATTATGTCTCCTAATAGTAATGCCCCCACTTTTTTTTCCCCCTTATCCTTCCCTTCCCACCCATCCACAGTCCCTTTCCCTTTGGTAACTGTAAGTCCATTCTTGGGTTCTGTGAGTCTGTTGCTGTTTTGCTCCTTCAGTTTTTTCTTTGTTCTTATACTCCACAGATGAGTGAAATCATTTGGTACTTGTCTTTTTCCACCTGGCTTATTTCACTGAGCTTAATACCCTCTAGCTCCATCCACGTTGTTGCAAATGGTAGGATTTGTTTTCTTCTTATGGCTGAATAATATTCCATTGTGTATATGTACCACCTCTTCTTTATCCATTCATCTACTGATGGACACTTAGGTTGCTTCCATTTCTTGGCTATTGTAAATAGTGCTGTAATAAACATAGGGGTGTATATGTCTTTTTCAAACTGGGCTGCTGCATTCTTAGGGTAAATTCCTAGGAGTGGAATTCCTGGGTCAAATCATATTTCTATTTTTAGTTTTTTGAGGAACCTTCATACTGCTTTCCACAATAGTTGAACCTAATTTACATTCCCACCAGCAGTATAGGAGGGTTCCCCTTTCTCCACAACCTCGCCAACATTTGTTGTTTGTCTTTTGGATGGTGGTGATCCTTACTAGTGTGAGGTGATATCTCATTGTGGTTTTAATTTGCATTTCTCTGATGATTACTGATGTGGAGCATCTTTTCGTGCATCTGTTGGCCATCTGAACTTCTTCTTTGGAGAAGTGACTGTTCAGATCCTGTGCCCATTTTTTAATTTGATTATTTGCTTTTTGTTTGTTGAGGTGTGTAAACTCTTTATATATTTTGGATGTCAACCCTTTATCAGATATGACATTTATGAATATATTCTCCCATATTGTAGGAAGCCTTTTTGTTCTATTGATGGTGTCCTTTGCTGTACAGAAGCTTTTCAGCTTGATATAGTCCCACTTGTTCATTTTTGCTTTTGTTTCCCTTGCCCAGGGAGATATGTTAATGAAGAAGTTGCTCATGTTTATGTCCAAGAGATTTTTGCCTTTATTTTTTTCTGCCAACTTGTGTTTTAAAGGCCAAGTCTGGTGAGTTGTATTATTAATGGTAATTCAAAAGTCTGCTATCAATTATAAGGAAACTTAGAACCAATACAGATAACTCCTAATTTATAATCTTCATAAATTCAGTTCAGAATGTAAAGTCCTAAACTTGAGTTTAGAATGGCCATGCAATTATCTGATCACTTTCATTTACTCTCTGTACTCCCAGTGAACTAATCACAGTACTTCTGCTAAATTTGCCATCAGCTACAGAACTAGACTCTCAGGAGGCAATAAGAAAGATGAACAATAAATGCTTTCTCCAATTCTGGGCTTCCATAAAGCTATTTTTTGCCTCTCTGTCATGTATTATTTTGTGTACTCACTATTATCTCCAAATACATAGTATCATTTACTTCATGTTTTTTCTTTAAATTAACTCAGTTATTTCACTAAAATATATCTGAGAAAAAACCTTCATATCATCACCTTATAGCACAAAGAAACTTCATAGTACTCTTCATGCCAGAAATAGAAGGTAATGGAAAAAATCAATATAAATATGAAAATTAAATAAGTGGAAACAAAGTGTTTATAAATCTTACAAAAGCTATTGTTATCCAGCTGATTATAAGTGTAGTTTTCATTATTTGTGGAGTTGTGTTAATGAAGTCACCATAAATACTGGATTAGGGAATACTGAACCATTGCTCCTAGGGGAAATCCAGTGTTAAGTTCCTGTGAGCCTCTGGTCACAACATTTTTGTCCACTGATTAGTGTATAGCTTTGTTTTATGTGTGTTTCTATTTAAAGACAACCGATTTAATAGATATGGTTGATTCATTAACACTGAACTCATAGCCAACTGCACTACACCTCAAGCCTGAACAAAGCTTATCTCACACATGTGTTTTCTCCATAAGGCACATCCCAGCTTTCTTGTGCTTAGGATCACTAGACAGACCTTCAGCACTGCACTCAGCGGTCATTTTAAACAGCAGAATTACCAATAAAAAGCACAAAAATGTGAAAACCTTGGCACTAAATTGACTGTGAAAAGACACTTTTTAACATTATGAGAACTGAAACAAGAAGGCAGAGTGTCTCCTTGTTTGGCCTCAGCTGGGAACGTGCATAGGTAAACTCGTATTTTTCACTGCTTTGCACATATCCATGAAGGACTGAGAAAGTGTCACGAATATCGACTTTGGGGTTGCCAATAAATTTTAGTGTGCATACAAACTCACAAATATAGAATCTGAAAATAATAAGAGTTGACTGTATTATGAAGTAAGACATGCTGGTATCAAATGGAGGCTTTCTCCTTGACATAACAAAAAGGACTGAAAGAGTAAAGATAGGAAACACTACTCTTGCTATGTGATCCAATGTACTTACCGCCAACATTGTGAACCAGGTTTTCCCCACTGTACTTACAGTGTCATTGGTACTTATTCCATGCTTTGGGAAACTCTTCCTTCTCTCCATAAATTTGGGATATTTGAGATATGCTATGTGGCTTCCTGGAGCTTGGCCCTAGCTTCTCTGGAACATTGAAAAATGAGTCACAACCTTTCACAGAAAAGTATAGAGGTGGCTATGTTTCCTCCTTCCCTACCTCCCCTGCTGCCCCAGATCCAGTTGGATGTGGCCTTCTATAGAGCTATGCTGGGAACAGAACAGATTTTATGAGCCCAACTGTAGGAGATCTTTGTAATTCCAGGGCTTATAAAACATTTCAGAAAGCCTGTCTCTATAAGCCACATTTATTCTGGTGTGTTACCTAACTGCAACAACAGAGGAGGGCCATTGAAACCCAGTTATTTGAATAGTTCTGCTCTAGTTTGTGTTGTTCTAAATCTGCTGATGCCAAGACTACAATGGAAGAGTGGGTCCTAGTAAAGCCACTGTATGTAGGACAATAGTGCAGTAATATGTTCTCATTTTTTAAGAGTCTGCAGCACAATTGCCCACCCAATCTTGTGAATGTTGGGACACTGTGAAAGTGCATTTGGGATCTCACACTGTATGATCTAGGCCCCCAAGGATCATGTCTGCCTTCCTCCCTCATCTCCTATTGAATTCTAAAGATGTTCTTGGTTGGTAGGGCAATGAATAAGTTTTCAGATATCACCTCTGCTGTTGGGTTGTTTTTTGCTTCTGAGTCACTGATGGAGTCCTTAATAATTGACAGAGGACCTCAAGATGCAGCACAAAAACCCCTCCAGCCAGCATGCAGTGCTGCTATCTACCACTGCTGTTAGACTTGCTGTTTAAAAGGATGCATACTGTACCTCCACTCCTAGGAATTGACCCAAAGAAAACAAAACCCCTTATTTGAAAAGATATACACATACCCATATTTATTGCTGCATTATTTACAATAGCCAAGATATGGAAGCAACCGAAATGTCCCCAGATAGATAGATGGATAAAGATGATATGGTACATCTATATGATGGAATATTATTCAGCCACAAAAAAGAAAGAAATCCTGACATTTGCAACAACAGGGATGTACTAGAGGGTATCATGCTCAGTGAAGTAAGCCAGGCAAATAAAGACAAGTACTATGTGGTTTCAATTATTTGTGGAATCTAAAAACAAAATACAACAAAATGAACAAAATAACAGTAGATTCATAGTCATTGAGAAGTGACTAGTAGTTACCATGGGGGAGGTGTTGTGATGGTGGGTGGAGAGGGTGAAGGGGATAAAAAAAGGGCACAAAAATTCTCAATCATAATATGTTTTTTATGAGAATGGTAGTACATCATACAGAATATAGTCAATGATTCTGTAACATCTTTCTGTGTTGACAGATAGTAACTGCACTAGTTGCAGTGAGGATTTAATAATGTGGGTAACTGGTAAACCATTATGTAGTGTACTTGAAACTAAAATAAGACTGTATATCAACTATACTTCAATAAAAAAAAAGGATGCATGCTGGATCCTTTCTTTTCACTTTACATTTAGGATGGAAATTTTCTTCTTTCCACTTCATTACCACTATGATGTTCTGTACTACAATAAAGGACTCTAAGGATACCCTAAGCTCTGGGTGACAGACTGATATGCATTGATGCTGTTAACACCATTAGCGAAGGGCTAAGTTGGGTGCAAGTCAGATCAGGCATTGCTAACTGGCAAGGTAAGCACCCAGGTCTTGCCATTACAGAAGGACTTCTGATGGAATAAGGTGGTTTTAATGTTGTTTCCCCAAAATAAAGCCCACGTAGCCTACATATATGTCTACCTGACTTTTTAAAAAGGGCACTGTGAGTGTAATCTAGGTTTTTATCCAGATTAGGTATCCCATTTTGCAATTATTATTTCAATACCTTTTGTAGGAAAGACTGATATTCTGTTAATGTTGATAAACTCTGCTTTTGACTATATGCTTCTGAGTTTGTTTCCAGGGAAGAAACCCAGGGTGGTTTCTTTGTGAGAATGTGGGAAATAGTTCTTAGAAGGATTAAAGGACTATGTGAAGCTTAATTTTCTATTCCTTCCTACCACCACTCTAGCTGAGACCCTATTTCCTTATCACCATATTACTCTAACAGGTACCTATTTACTCTCTAGTTAGTTTACCATCTACAGTCCCTACACAAACCCCACTGGCAGATAATCTCTAAGCCATGTTGTCCTACTCAACAGCCTGTAATGGTTCCCTGTGGCCCAACACACTAGATTGACCTCAGCACCTTTGTGGCTATGGACAAAAATCCTCACATTGGTCCTACTATACTCAGTCAGAAATTTTTTTTGGAAAACTATTCTTCCACCTAAAAACTTTGTATTGGTTTTTAGACTCCTTACTCACATGATATGGATACACATCTTAGTATCCCCTTTTGCTCACCTCTTTCTAGATCACAAAACCTTCTATTTTTTACTGCAGTAAAAATATCCTACAAGGGTACTACCTTGATGGTTTCCCTATAGTAGGGGTGAGAAAACTTGTCCTATAAAAAGCCAGATAGTGTTGCCCTGGCTTAAAGATGGCAGTGTGAGAGGTGAGATAGAAACCTCCTCCCCAAACCACATATAATACAAAAATATAGTAAATACAACTAATCTTGAAAGAGCAACAGGAAAGAAGGCTGCATCAGACTGCCTACACCTAGGGAAAAGAGAAGACCTCACGGAAAAGAGTAAAGTACCAAAGCTGTGATCTGGCAGGACCCAAGCCCTTCCCCGACCCCAGCTCACTGGCAGGAAGAAGAGAAACAGAGCAGGGAGGAAGCAGACACCTAGGACTTCTGAACACCAAGCCCTGGAGATCTGCTCTGGAAAAACGAACCCACATTACAAGGTGCTCTGGAGATTAGTGTGGTTGGAAAGGTAAGGCAGGCAGAATACTTGGAGAGACTGAGATTCCAGTCATTTGTGGAGAACAGATTCTCACAACTGGCAACTCGAGGACAAAAGAAAGGGGGACACTCTGAGAGACTTCCTAACAGTGAGAGGGGGAAAGGATTGCACAGATCTTGCTTCTCAGGGGAAAGGACAGGTGGACAAAATTTTCCCAGCACACTGAGCCCAGAAGGTTGGGAACTTCCAGGAGCTTCAGGTCCTCCATCACCCTGCCTGGCAATGCAGCTACAAGGACCCCACCAAGATACGCAGCCTACCACTCCTTCCTCTCAGCCTGCACCAGCTTGCAAACTGGCTGCTCCCACCATTGCACCAGGCCAGCCAGATGGTGACCCTGTCTACAGCAGCTACAAGAGCATAGCATAGAGTCTCCACCCTGCATGTTCAGCCCACTGGCCCTGGCAGTGGAGGCAGGCACTGCATCTAGGAAACAGGAAAGAGCTCTTTCCTCATGGCAGGCACCACCACTTGCCTGAGACACCACCATTGTTACAGAGGCTGAGCAGCTCCAGAGAATAGAGCATCTGGGCACTAGATGGTATCACCTACAAATATGAAACATCAAATGAATCTGGTTCAAACCAAAATTGCACAAACACAAGAAAGAGGACCAAGTGAAATGGAACTCACCAATCTTCCTGAAAGAAATTTCAAGATAAAAATCATAAACATTCTCGTGGAGCTACAGAAAAATATTCAAGACCTCTAGGAGGAATTCAAGAAAGAGACAGAGACTTTGAAAAATAGAGTATCTGAAATGAAACATATAATGGAGGGATTTAAAAGCAGATTAGCTCAAGTAGAGGAGATGGTAAGTGAAATAGAAATTGGATAACAGGGAAACAAAGAAGCTGAGGCACAGAGAGAAAGAAAGATCTCTAGGAATGAAAGAATATTGAGAGACCTGTGTGATGAATCCAAACAGAACAATATTCACATTAGAGGGGTACCAGAAGATGAAGAGAGAGAAAAAGGGATAGAAATCTTTGAGGAGGTAATTGCTTATGATTTCCCCAGTCTGGGGAAGGAGATAGTCTCTCAGGCCATGGAGATGTACAGATCCCCCAACACAAGGGACCCAAGGAGGACAACACCAAGACATATAGTAATTAAAATGGCAAAGATCAAGGATAAGAACAGAGTATTAAAGGAATCCAGAGAAAGATATATTTCCTATATACAATATAGGAAAACACATCAGGCTATCATCAGACTTCTCATCAGAAACCTTGCAGTCCAGAAGGGAGTGCATGATATATTTAATGCAATGAAAAAGAATGGCCTCAAATCAAGAATATTCTACCTGGTCAGATTATCATTTAAATTGGAAGGAGGAATTAAACAATTTCTACGTAAGCAAAAGTAGAGAGAATTTACCTCACACAAACCATCTCTACAGTGTATTTTGGAGGGACTGCTATACATGGAAGTGTTCCTAAGGGTAAATAGCTGTCACCAGAGAAAATAAAACCATAGTAAAGGAAGTAGAACAATTAATCACTGTGCAAATGCCAAATTAAATCAACTATTCCCAAAGTCAGTCAGGGGATAGACAAAGAGTACAGAATATGATACCTAACATATAAAGAATAGAGGAGGAAGAAAAAGGAGGGAAAAAAAGAACCTTTAGGTTGTGTTTGTAATAGCATATAAATGAGTTAAGTTAGACTGTTAGTAAAGAAGTTACCCTTGATCCTTTGGTAACCACAAATCTAAAGCCTGCAATGGCAATAAGTATATATCTATTGATAATCACCCTAAAAGTAAATGGTCTGAATGCACCAATCAAAAGACATAGAGTAACTGAATGGATAAAAAAACAAGACCCATTTATATGTTGCCTACAAGAGACTCACTTCAAACCCAAAGAAATACACAGACTAAAAGGGAAGGGATGGAAAAAGATATTTCATGCAACTCATAGGGAGAAAAAAACAGGCATTGCAGTACTTGTATCAGACAAAATAGACTTCAAAACAAAGAAAGTCACAAGAGACAAAGAAGGATATTACATAATGATAAAGGTGTCAGTGCAACAAGAGGATATAACCATTATAAATATCTATGTACCCAACATAGGAGCATCTACATATGTGAAACAAATACTAACAGAATTAAAGGGGGAAATAGAATGCAATGCATTCATTGTAGGAGACTTCAACACACCACTCACTCCAAAGGACAGATCATCCAGACAGAAAATAAGGAGACAGAAGCACTGAGCAACACATTAGAACAGATGGACCTAACAGGCATCTACAGAACTCTACACCCAAAGCAGCAGGATACACACTCTTCTCAAGTGCACATGGAACATTTTCAAGGATGGATCATATACTAGGCCAAAAAAAGAGCCTCAGTTAATTCAGAAGGATTGAAATTGTACCAACCATCTTCTCAGACCACAAAGGTATGAAACTAGAAATAAATTATGCAAAGAAAACAAAATAGCCCACAAACACATGGAAGCTTAACAACATGCTCCTAAATAATCAATGAATCAATAACCAAATAAAGACAGAAATTGAGCAATATATGGAGACAAATGAAAGCAATACCTTAACATCGGAAAATCTGTGGGATGCAGCAAAGGCTTGCTAAGAGGGAAGCATATTACAATACAGGCCTACCTCAGGAAAGAAGAACAATCCCATATAAACAGTCTAAACTCACAATTAATGAAACTAGAAAAAGAAAAAAAGAACAAATGAGGCCCAATGTCAGTAGAAGGAGGGACATAATAAAGATTAGAGCAGAAATAAATAAAATTGAGAAGAATAAAACAATAGAAAGAATCAATGAAAGCAGGAGCTGGTTCTTCAAGAAAATTAACAAAATAGATAAACTCCTAGCCAAACTTACCAAGAAGAAAAAAGAGTCTACACACATAAACAGAATAAGAAATGAGAAAGGAAAAATGACTATGGACATCACAGAAATACAAAGAATTATTACAGATTATGAAAAATTACATGCTAACAAATTGGATATCCTAGAAGTGGAGAGCTTTCTAGAAAAATATAACCTTCCAAGGCTGACCCAGGAAGAAACAGAAAATTTCAACAGACCAATACCAGCAACAAAATTGAATTGGTAATAAAAAAAAAAACTACCTGAGAACAAAACTCTTGGACCAGATGGCTTCACTGCTGAATTTTATCAAACATTTAGTGAAGACCTAATACCCATCCTCCTTAAAGTTTTCCAAAATTAGAAGATGAGGGAATACTTCCAAACTCATTCTATGAGGCCAGCATCACCCTAATACCAAAACCTGGCAGATACCACAAAGAAAGAAAATTACAGACCAATATCCCTGATGAACATAGATGCAAAAATACTCAAGAAAATATTAGCAAACCAAGTTAAAAAATACTTCAAAAAGATCATCCATCATGATGAAGTAGGATTTATTCCATGGATACAAGGATGGTACAATATTAGAAAATCCATCAACATCATACACTTCATCAACGAAAAGAAGGACAAAAACCACACGATCATTTCCATAGAGCTGAAAAAGCATTCGACAAAATTCAACATCCATTCATGATAAAAACTCTCAACAAAATCCATATAGAGGGCAAGTACCTCAAAATAATAAAGGCCATATACGACAAACCCACAGCCAACATACTTAACAGCAAGAAGCTGAAAGCTGTTCCTTTAAGGTCAGGAACAAGACAAGGATGCCCACTCTCCCCACTTTTATTCAACATAGTACTGGAGGTCCTAGCCATGGCAATCAGACAACACAAAGAAATGAAAGGCATCCAGATTGGCAAGGAAGAAGTTAAACTGTCCCTGTTTGCAGATGACATGATATTGTACCTAAAAAACCCTAAAGGATCCACCCAAAAACTACTAGAACTAATAACTGAATTCAGCAAAGTTTCAGTAAACAAAATCAATACACAGAAATCTGTTGCATTCCTATATACTGATGAAGTATCAGTAAGAGAATTCACAAAAACAATTCCATTTACAATTGCATCGAAAAGAATAAAATACCTAAGAATAAACCTAACCAAGAAGTGAAAGACCTATACTCTGAAAACTACAAGACACTCATGAGAGAAATTAAAGAAGATACTAATAAATGGAAACACATCCCGTGCTCATGGACAGGAAGAATTAATATTGTCAAAATGGCCGTCCTTCCTAAAGCAATCTACAGATTTAATGCAAATCCCAAAATACCAACAGCATTCTTCAACAAACTAGAGCAAATAGTTCTAAAATTCATATGAACCACAGAAGACCCCACATACCAAAGCAATCCTGAGAAGGAAGAATAAAGCTGGATGGATTACGCTCCCCGAATTCAAGCTCTACTACAAAGCCACAGTAATCAAAACAATTTGGTACTGGCACAAAAACAGACACACAGACCAATGGAGGAGACTAGAGAACCCAGGTAGAAACACAAGCATATATGGTCAATTAATATATGATAAAGGAGCCATAGATATACGATGGGGGAAATGACAGCCTCTTCAACAACTGGTGTTGGCAAAACTGGACAGCTACAAGCAAGAGAATGAAACTGGATTATTATCTAATTCCATACACAAAAGTAAACTTGAAATGGATCAAAGATCTGAATGTAAGTGATGAAACCATAAAATTCTTAGAAGAAACATAGGCATAAATCTCTTGAATATAAACATGAGCAACGTTTTCCAAGGGAAGCAAAAGCATAAATGAACAAATGGGACTAAATCAAACTAAAAAGCTTCTGTACAGCAAAGGACACCATCAGTAGAACAAAAAGGCATCCTACAGTATGGGAGAATATATTCATAAATGACAAATCTAACAAGGGGTAAACATCCAAAATTAGAACTCACACACCTCAAAACCCAAAAAAGCAAATAACTGGATTAAAAATGGTCAGAGGATTTGAACAGACACTTCTCCAAAGAAGAAATTCAGATGGCCAACAGGCACATGAAAAGATGCTCTGCATTGCTAATTATCAGGGAAATGCAAATTATAACCACAATGAGATATCACCTCACACCAGTTAGGATGGCCAACATTGAAAAGACTAAGAACAACAAATGCTGGCGAGGATGTGGAGAAAGGGAAACCCTCCTACACTGCTTGTGGGAATGTAAATTAGTTCAATCATTGTGGAAAGCAGTATGGAGGTTCCTCAAAAAACTAACAATAGGAATACTATTTGACCCAGGAATTCTACTCCTAGGAAGTTACCTGAAGAAAATAAGATCCCAGATTCAAAAAGAAATATGTACCCCTATGTTTATCATAGCAGTATTTACAATAGCCAATATATGGAAGCAACCTAAGTGTCCATCAGTAGATGAATGGATAAAGAAGAGGTGGCACATATACACAATGGAATATTGTTCAGCCATAAGAAGAAAACAAATCCTACCATTTGCAACAACATGGACGGAGCTAGAGGATATTATGCTCAGTGAAATAAGCCAGGCAGAGAAAGACATGTACCAATTGATTTCACTCATTTGTGGAGTACAACAATGAGGCAAAACTGAAGGAACAAAACAGCAGCAGACTCCAAGAAGGGATTAGCAGGTACCAAAGGGGAAGGGTGGGGAGGGAGGGAGAAGGGGATTGAGGGGTATTATAATTGGTACACATGGTGTGTTTGAGGGTCACAGGGAAGACAGTGTAGTACAGAGAAGACAAGGAGTCCTCTGTGGCATCTTACTACACTGGTAGACAGTGACTTCAATGAGGTATGGGGGGGACTTGATAATATGGGTGAATGTAGTAACCACAATGTTTTTCATGTGAAACCTTCATTAGAGTGTATATCAATGATACCTTAATAAATATATATAAAGAAGCCAGAAAGTAAATATTTTAGCTATGCAGTCTGTGCGGTCTCTGCTGCAACTACTCAACTCTGTTGCAGTATGGAAGCAGCCAGACAATGAATAAATGAATGGCTTGACTGTGTGCCAAGGAAATTTTATTTATAAAAAGTGGTGGATCAGGTTTGGCCCATGTGCTATAGTTTGCCAACTCCTATCAGGCAGCATGCAGGCAAATACACATATGCTCTCAATTAACCCCTTACTGCATTTTTCTATGAATGATATGTGAAGCTCAGCTTCGAAGCTCACAATTTAGACATGAAGTCCTTCGATGACATAAGAAAAATAATACTAAAACAAGACCAAGCTAATATTTTAGCACTTGCTCTGTATCAAGCACTCTTCAAATATCTAAGTATACTTTATCTGATCTTCACAGCAATCCTGGATGCTGGATTCTATTACTACTATCTCTATTTTTCAGTTACAGAAACTGGGGCGCTATAAAAGGGTTTAAAGTGAGCTTTCTCACAGTAATACATGTAAAAAGTGGCTGATCTGAGATTCAAGCCAGGGAGCCCAGTGCAAAGATAGTGCTGCTAACAAATTTGTCACACCATCTTTCAAACACTGATTGCATTATATGGCCCAGTGCTAGGCACATTGCATCTTGTACATTTAATAGTTAGTAAAATTAACTAATTTAGTAAGTAATTCAATTAAGAATAATCCAGAAAAGGAGAAAAAGAATGCAAGTCTATCATGATTTCCCCTTCCAGAGATAAGTACTCTCTCTTAATATTGGGGTGTCTATCTGTCACTCTCTTTTCTCTCCCTGCTAAGGTATGTACCTGAAACTCTCCTAAATGACTTTCGTTCAATTAATTTGCTGGGAAGTCCATACTCTTTGTTCCCTTTGAAACACATACAAACACAGCCATAGCATGAAGCTTGTAGGCTCTCTAATAACTCCTCCTTCTGCTCCTGCAAATTGTATTTATTCCCAAACCTATTTTTGCCAGTTGTATTTTAATCTGATTTCACAATTCAGTTAAATATAGTAAGAACCAATAAAGTAGTGTAAACACAAAGCATTTTCTTAAGTTCAGTGCTTAAAAAAAACAACAAAACTCAATGTGTACAAATTGTTACAAATAATACTGTTAAATTAGGTATGGAAAAAACTGGAAAAGAATTGAAGGGGCACCTGTAAACATCTAGAAGGATTTAGGATTCAGACTTCTTTGCAAGCCATTTAATTTCCTGCTTTATTTAAAAGAACTGAAATGGGATATCACATACATACTGCATTATGGCAGTGGAGAATATACAAGTAAGAAATAATTCCATATTCTAAGAAAAAGCTTGGCTTTGCCCTTAAGATAAGTGAAGTTTAAGATTAGTAAAAAAATACTTTTCAATGTTTAAAGTTGAAACAAAATATTTAGATATATATGGATTTTTATCACTCTTTGATTTACTGTTTTAGTTAAACCATCCATCACTCGGTTTGCTCATATAGGATATGAAGGCTTCACCTGTGTGTATGTGTTTTCTTGTCACAAAATCAAAATCATACTACATATACTTTGTAAGCTGCTTTCATTTCACAGCCTATTTAGAAAATGTTTCCTATGCCATTAAATATTATCCACAAAATTAAATATCTCTAAAATCTTTTAATTCATAAATATAGTGTTTAACCAGTTCTCTTTGCTGCACATTTGGGCTCTCCTATTTCTGCTCTTAACGTCTATAATATTTATTTATTCAATAAATAGTCATAGAGCATCTACTTAGTTGCTGGTCAACATTATGCAGCTAATATCCAATTAAAGAAATTTTCCACACAGTTTCTTTGGTGAAATACATACAAATAAACTTGCTGGGTCAAAAAGTAACAGAAGTTTAAACTATATACTGCTACGCTGCATTATACTTTCTTGAATACACTTGTTTCTCTCCTGGTCCCTGAGAAAGGGGACCACGTCTTGTTTATCTTTTTATCCCAGAGAGCTGAACAGAGAATGTGCCCAGAGTAGGCACTCAGAAAATGTTTATTGAATCTTGAATAATGAAAAGTCCTTGACTGAAGTACTTATTTACTAGAATTACAGTTTTTTTTCCCTAAACACTCCTAGTAAAGTCAATTAAAATCATCACTTGCATTTGTAACAGAAGGCAGGATAAGAGGAAATATCCAAAAATGAGTACCACTTTTGTCAAGGACACATCTGAGGACCTTAGTTAAACCTAGTTCTGAGTTACCAGCAGTTTGGAGACCCACTAATGCATCCAAAACCTCAGGAGACTTCCCAGCAAGAGACGGAAATTCTCAGGAGAGAAATTCCATCTGCCAAAGGAGCACACAGCCTGGTTCCCTCCTGCTCACTTCTCCTGGTGAGGTGGCCCTGTGAGATCTCACATCATGCGGAAGCCCCAGCGCATCCTCTGGACCACTTGCTAATTGGGCAACATTCATTCTCTCAACAGATGCATTGGCGAGACTGTATCACGGATGCACACGGTGTTAAAGATAGGTTTTAAAAATAATTTCAGAAAAAATCATCATGGGTATATGGACTCATATGCTTGCCGACTGCTGCCAACAGTCCTGTACTTCCTTCCCCAGCAGCCTGTGCAGAATACACTGGCATGGCATTTCTGAAATTCCCGTAGGCCCCTCTTGATACAATGACAGACTATTTTTCTTCTCACCAGCTTGGAATCACCCAATTCCCTTTAATAAACCATCTTAGGCAACTGGTGGTGTCCAGGTACTAATTAAATGGATGTCCATCTGTTAGATATTTTTGTACTTATTCTAGAGCTGACTATAGTCAAGAAAGACAGTCCCTGATGTAGCTGGTGAGATGATACATGGCAAGATGAAGAAGACAGCCCAGATAGCACCTGGCTCAGCATTTCCATGTCTAGGTCTGAAGGAGACTATGGCGTAAAGTTAGGTGACCAGACCTCTAGGCACATTTGGCAAAGCAAGTCATCTCCAAGGTGTGCTAACTAGCCTGAGCACTGCCAGCCAAACATGCAACCGTCATACTTTATTTAAAGAAACAGCCCTCAGCATATCTTATCCACCTGTAAACCTTCCTTTCTTCCTTTCTTTCTCTTCTCTCCCTTACCCCATCCCCAAATATTGACATGGCAATTGTTCCTGCCTGGCAAGTGGGGCAGCCTTTCTTGCAGCTATGCAAGAACCCAGCTTTTGCTGTTGGCATGTGGGTCACCTGTTTCTTCTAGGCATGCCCTTATATTAGTTAATTTGTTAGCTTGCTTGAATCACAGTCGAGAACCCTTCAGCTTTGGTTTGCAGCGATAAATTCAACTGACAGCTGAAATTTGGAACGCTCACTTAATATTGATTCTGAATGTAATAACAAGCGACATGACCTTTTGGATGGTGTAAAATATGGCCGCCACAACATCTGTGCCACATTTCTTGCTGTTTAGTAATATGCTGTAACAGCATGGAGCTGGCATTAAAGCTAAGCTTTATTATCAAGCAGATCACTCCATCTCTCTGGCTTCATTTTAAAAACTGCTTTCAGCTTCTAGAGCGGATATCGTGTTTAATACATGTTGCTGTTTTCATGACCTAATTTACCCTACAGTCAAAGACAGAAAGGTATCTGATGACCAGATAGGAAGGCAGGGAAGAGTAGGGAGGGTAGGAAAGGCCACTTGACACCCCAAATTCCAATGGGACAGAAACTGACATAATTCTGCTCGATAGTCGCAGGGACACTAAGAAGTCTCAACTGCATCCTTGAAAAGCATCTATGAAGTTGATGTCATTTAGTGATTCCCACAAGATGTGAAAATATCTTTCCTTTACTCAAGCAACACCACTCCCCCCTCAACCATTAGAAAAAAAGAGAAGATGATTACCAGTGGTATTTGCCCTGACGCCTGAGAATCATTCTAATTTAGCATTGCCCTAGGAAATCCTAAACTAATTTTGCTAGGATGGATACAGGGATGTTTGCATCTGATTTACTCTCACTGTTTTTCTTTGAAGTCTTGGTATCTTTAAAACATTCTCCAAGTAGGCAGAACATCAATTTGTGCACTTTAAAAAATCCAATTTAAGCAGGTTAAAAATTGTCAAAATAGTCTAACCATATTTCTCCAACTGACTTTCCAACCATAGAGCAACCTCCTCCCAAATTGCTAAACTTGAAAGCATTCTATCATTTCAATATATTCCGTGGCTTAGATTGGCTCACACTTGGTGAATAGTGAGGTTTTTAAATCTCTTTATCGCAAGAGACAGATCTGGACTCTGAAACAAAATAGCATCTTTATTCACTGCTGTGATTTTTTTTGACTCTGTTTGGTTGAGCCATTTCTGGAGGGTACAAGCAAAAAGTTTTAAATCCTATTTCTCTGGAGGGAAGAAAAAAATTAAATCATATTTAGGAAGTCTTATTCCCTGTAAAATATACTTCCAAAAATAAAAGAATTGCCAGTAGCATCAAAGAGGTGAAACATACAGAAAACAGAATAGTTTTAGTCATTCTCCTGGTTAATAGGATACTGATTCTTTTTAATACATGTAAACCTGGCCTGTGTCAGTGCTCAAACTTGTTATGGTGGCCATCTATACACTGCAAATTATTAACAGGGCACTCTTTGTATTAGGAACCGCAGAAAAATGGGTCTGATACTTGGTAAGTGTCCTTTCTAGTCAAAGAAAATACTAGGTCTGGTAGGTAATTGAAAATATCAGACTTCAAAGTCCCAACACAAAGTGAGAGAAGTTGGCCTCTCCCTGGAGAAACCTATATCACCTTCTGTGATCACTTCCAAAAGAGTAGCAAGCCATGATGTAAAAAAAAAAAAAAAAATCAAGTCATAAGTGAGATGTCCTAATAGTGAGACATTGTTCAGGAGAAAATCTCACACAGTTTGACAAACCTTGAGGTAGATGTTCAAGACTGACACGAAGCTATCACCAGTACTCCATGTTACTTTTCCCTATTAGAGTCCAGCAATTACTAGGATAGTTTCTGATATATTATTTGTTCAAGTAGTACACATTCTAGAAAAGAATCAGGAACACTGGAGGTCACTCCTATATTCCAGGGAGCACATATTTATTTACACAGAGCACATTATTCATAAGGAATAAAATGGGTAAAATATGACTGGATTCCTTTATTGACAGCAGCCCACACCAGATGGCTGAAATGCCACTTTCATTTCAGGAAGAAAGGAAGCCTTCACAGAAAAGAAGGAGCTTGGAGTTGCATAGTAAGATTGTTCTTAATTATCAGTTGCAAGGTAAGATGGTTCTCAATTATCCCAAGGAATGTATGACCCCCACTATCTTCATATATCTATTATTCGAAAGTGAATTTCAAATTAAGGAGTTCAAATACAAAGTCCATCTATTAACGATGTACAAACTAGCTATGTACAAATGGTATAGGATTACAGAAGGTGTGTAGGGGAGCTGGACCCTGATAATCAAAAACATTTCAGCTTTGCGATGAGTTTTTGGCTCTGGGCGTAGAATGAATCAATCCTCAAACTTGGCAAGCAATAATTAATTCCAGGAGTGTATTGCTCATCTGTGCAGGGGCTGCTCCCTCAAATAGAGATCTTAGAAAACTCTCCCTGGTGAAATCAGCAAAGCCATCAGACACAGCCATATGTTCAAAGCTCAGAGAGGATTGGTCATGAGACAGTTGTCTATGAATTGAGATGTTAACTGCCCAACAAAATTTCAGTAGCATAGGTGGAGAGCCTCAGGGTTGTTTCAACTGTTACCAAGAAAGCAAAAAACAAAACTACAACCAAAATCATAACCCGCACCTCTTCAAACACTTAAATCGACTCCTTTTCTTTCTTCTTTTCTGTCTGATCTGGTCATCGACTACCTCTCAGTTACTCGGGGAAGCTTTGTTGACAGCACCCATGGAGACCAACAGAAAGGGTAAAATGATTGGGAAAGAGAAGTGCTCACACAGGCAAGGTAAATGGGCTCGAATGGGGAATTGGATCGCTCCAACATCCTCCACTGAGGTAGGATTCAAAGCTAATCTGATTATATGAATATTATGAGCCACTAAGTATCATTCTGCAGTGATTACCAAGCTATCATACATAAAAGAGGGCATTTTCTTTAGTGCTGGACTAATCTATCAAGTATTTAGCTTCAAAGCAAAAGTAGAGAGAGACAGACAGAAGTGGGCTTATACTGTAGCAGTGTCTCTCCCCTCCATTCCCCTCCTCTCCTCTTCCCTTTTTCTTCTTCCTGTTGCTCTGCTTCCCTCCCCTTTCCTTCTCTTTTATTGAACCTCAGAGGATTGTTTTCATTCTTTAAATGCATTGAAACAATTTTTTAGACATAATACTATTTTTGCTCTCTTTAAACTCCTTTTTTGGATTTTGCAACTTGGTACCAGCTAAGAAAGCTAAATGATCCTCCCTGGGCCAGGGCACTACCCAGTGGGACTAACGGCATTCAAACCCTAATTTCTAAGCCTCTGTCTAAGGCTTAGAGACCTAAGGTTTGATGTGAAGACAAGAGTGGCATGTGAAAGTTGATGTGTGTACCGTGTTTGGTCTTCCAGCAGTTTGCTTAGTGATTTTTTTAATGCAAACCAAAGCAATGAGAGACTTAAGAGACTCTATAGAAAGGGCACACTGACACTGGATGATGGCACACTGTGAGTCAAAACTGTATGGAAATGTTAGGGATGCCCCTTAGAATGGAAGTAGAATATGGTAGTTGTAAGCTCAGGCTGTAGTTTAAATCCTATCTTCCACTTCCTAGCCGAAGAATGAGGTTATTTCACCATTTTAAGCTTTAATGTGCAGAAACATTGGTACGATAATATCAGTAGCACATACTTTTTGTACTAAAGTTGGTCTAAGAAGTCAAGACAAGACTGCTAAGACGAGCTGTTCCTTATCACTGTTCCAGAATTATTTGGACTTTGCTTTCCCTGGCTCCAGCCACTCAGACCTTCTCTCGGTTCCTCGCCTGGCCATACTCCCACTTGCCACAGCGCCATCCATACTTGCTTCTCTCGACTGAGATGCCCATTCCTAGTCACTGAGCCCTCACTGTTCTGCCCAGCTGGCACTTCATCAGGGAACCCGTCAGTGATTCCGCGTCATTTCATCGCTCATCACTAGAATGGAAGCCATAAGGCAGGGATTTTACCTGCCTTTTGCTCACCACTCCATCCCCAGGCAGGGGCAGAGGGCCTGACACATAGTGAGAACTCAACTAATGCTAGTTCCTACCATGATTCTATGTGTTAGGCCTTCAGAGCAAAGGCTGGGGAAAACCTAACATCTGCCTTATGGGATTGCTAGGCACTGGGAAGGGAGGAAGTGGCATGGTTTCGCTGGCTTTGAATTTCCCAGGTGGACATAATCTCCACTGAATTGTGATTTTAATGAGCAACACTCTGTGTTTGCTCCAAAACTCATCAAAATCCAACTGTACACCTGTACTGAGCTATAATCATTGCCAGGCATCCTGGGTTCACCGGCCATTGTCTGAGAGCAACCCTTCATGTGCACCATCCTCATAGGCCGAGGCAACAGCCCAGGTGTTAGTATTCAAGTCTGATCATTTCTCTGCGAATCTAGTGGCTAAATACATATTTTAATTGAGCCCAGGAGTCCTGACTTGAGACACAGTGTAGAAAAACAATCACTAGAAAAATGGCAAGTGGAAGCAGCCTTTTACCTTTGAATGGAATCTGATACTTGGGAAACATCAATAACCATTTCCTACTGGGGAAAAGCCTGCGGCAATAATAACCTGCTTATGTTTTTAAGCTGTGGCTCAACAAAAAATTAGTGTTTCTTTTTTCTTTAGAAAACAAACTGTCATAGTAATTCAGGTAAGGTGACTTTAACTGGATGAAATATAATGCAGGTAGTTTGCTGTGATGTTAAGATATGGAAAGTATCATTATCCAATGAAAAGGCTTCCATGTCCAAAATGGTGGTAATAGGGGTTACAGTGATTAAAGCGCGCGATGGAAATTTAGTAAAAAGCAGAGGGAACAGAGTGGGCAATGATGTATCTTTGAAACAATATCAAACTAGTTATGGAGATTTCTAATCTCTGCTGTACAAGGTAAAATACTGCAAAGTCTTTATCATGGACACCGAACAATCCATAAACTGTACGTAACTCTCCACATTATTTTACTATCTTATACATGGTCACACAAATAATCACCTCAGTGTACATATTTCTGTATCTTTTATATGATGTCTTTACAGGCTTTTCATATATAATGTCTTTTTCATGAGAATATTACTTGTGGCTCACTGATGATAACAGCTAACATTTATTGAGCACTTATTCTAAGAGAGGTACTGTTCCAATAGTTTTACATTTGTTATCTTAATCGCCACCAAGATTATGAGACAGGTATGTGTATTGTCCCCATTTTGCAGAAGAAGAAGACAACGAGGTTCAGGGAGCTTAAATACATTGTCTAAGGTCACAGAGCCAGACAGCGGCATCTCTGGGATACAGTTTGGGCAGTTGAATTGCACAGCCCTGGACCCAGCCACTGTTTCTTATCACTTTGTAACCTCACAGTTCAGACCACCCTGGAGACATCCTAAACAAATAAAACAAGACTCCTGGGGGTTTTGGAGGCTCCACAGGAAGCCCAAATATAAACCTTTCATAGATCATTAAATCTTATATGAAGTGTTTGCTCATAACAAATATTTTCTTAATAATCTAATTTTATAAAAATTCCAAGACACTAATGTGAGATGCCACCAAAACTGGGTGGATTTTCAGTTTTTAAAAAATAAACCTTACCAACATTCTTAACCTTTTTAGTGGGCTTTCCAACTGCCTGTTTCTGTACCACATAATTATCACATAAAGAACTACCTACTTATGCGGAAGCAAGAAAGAGAAAACAAAACAAATGGAAAACACAAACACAGGCATGTTTGTTGTTTCATATTGAGGGTTATTTAGTTTGGATAATAAATCATTACAATGAATGTCAACACTGCACAGGGGAAAGAGAGTAGTTAGTTGCATATGCTAATGAAGACGTGCATTACTAATAAGGAAGAGAATGAACAAGTCTAGCCACATGCTAGTTATCACTGCAAATCACAAGATAAGCCATATTCACACAGAGGATATGACTGCTGTATGACAGGGCAGGCAAATATTCACATGTCAACGGGAATAGCTCCCACCCTCCTTCCAAGACTGCTGAAGAGTTTAAAAATAAAGCTCCCCTTGTCATGCACCAAGATGTCAAGCTTAAACACATCTGCCAGTCACAGGGATTTTGCCAGTCTTTACCCCTATAAGTGTGGTCTAAAGGCTTCAAGCATATCAGAGTGCAAACTACAAAGGACTATGATCTTACTCACCATGAGCCAGAGCTTTTCTCTTTAGTGTATGTCTCGGAATCACAGACTGCATCTCTAGTGCCATTAGCCCACAATTGTCTTAATACTGGACTAGAGAAATAACCTCTTATCTGTCTTCCCTACTGCTCTCTTGTCTACTTACTATCTAGCATAAAATATAGCGGCACTTTTTTTGGTGTGGTAAAATAGACAAAACATAAAATTTACCATAGCCCTTTTCAAATGCACAGTTTGAAGGCATTAAGCACACTTACATTGTTGTGCAACCATCACCATTATCAGTATCCAGAAATTATCTTTCCAAATGGAAACTCTGTGCGCATTAAATGCAAACTTCTCATTCTCCCTCACTTGCAGCCCCTGGAAATGACCATTCTACTCTCAGTCTCTATGAATGTCACTGCTCTAGAGACCTCATATGTATGGAATCATACAACATTTGTCTTTTGTGTCAGGCTTGTTTCACTTAGCATGTGTTCAAGGTTCATCATGTTGAGGCGTGTGTTATAATTTCCATTCTTATTTTAAGGCTAATATTCCATTGTGTATATATTCCACATGTTGCTAATCCATTCATCTGCTGATGGATAATTGGTTTGCTTCCACCTTTTGGCTGTTGTGAATAATGCTACTCTGAACATGGGTGTACAGATAGCTGCCGGAGTCCTGGCTTTCAATTTTTTTAGGAAAATACTCGGAAGTGGAATCACTGGATATAATTCTATGTTTAATTTTTTAAAGAAACACCATACTGTTTCCTACAGCACTGTTACTTTATATTCCCATCAGCAATGTACAAGGGTTCCAATTTCTCCACTTGTTTGCCAGCACTTCTCATTCATTTATTTATTTACTTAATTTCATAATAGCCATCCTAATAGCAGTAAAAATATAACTTTTAAAGATATAAACTGAAGTGAGACACACCCTTCTGTGGCTTCTAGCTACACTTAGGATAAAACAATAATCTCCTTACCATGGCCACAAAGCCCTGAATGATCGGTTCCCTGCAGAAACTGCTTTAATTCCATTTCATCCCTTTCTGCGTCCTTGTTATGCACAAGATATGCTCATGTCCACTTAATCCTTCAAAAATGTCAGATTCTTCCCCAGTTTAGGATTTTTGCACATACTCATTTCTTTGCCTTGAAAGTCCTGCCCCCTCTATTTTCTAGGCTGGCTCGACCTCATCCTTTCTGTCTCAGCGTAAATACTACCTTGTCACCGACACATCAAGCGGCTCCCTTCTCCGTAATTCCCTCACCTCTCTTCCTGCTCTTGTCGCATGTCACACTAATATTAATGTGCAATTATGATGTTTTTGTTTTTGTGTTTATGTTCTTCTCCATACCTAGGTAGGAATCCTAGGAGAGCCCAGAAGAGCCCAGATGTTCACTGTTACATCCCAGGGTCGAGCAAAGTGCCTGACACACAGTAGGTAATTTATAAATGTCAATTAACTTTATGAGTGAATCACAAAAAAAGCAGACGTACAAACTGAACTCGGTAGGGGGTACCAACGATAACCTCCCTCAGTTCTGGGAAAAGGTTAGAAGGAACATATCCTGTGCAGATATTTCTCAGCCCTGGCAACAGGCTCTGTGCGCACTTCAGCATGAAAAAAACCACACATCTCAATAACAATGGGATCAATTTTGACATTAACACGAATATTACCAAAGCCCAAGAGATACATTTAAATTCACCAAGCTCCGTGGCAGATAATATAAAAGCTCTAACTTGCTCTCTAGAAACAAGAAACTTTCATTTATGGCTTCCCAGCTCTTACTAATCCTGCCCATTAGGCCAAAATATTGCATTTTATACAGGATGCAAGATCATACAAGAGACTGATGTAATACTTAGGCACAAAACCAGCTGGCAGATTTAACACAGAAATCCCCTCTATTCAGAAGGCACAAATCAAGCCCAGGATGCCTCTTTTGACAGATTCCTGCATGTCCTCATTATGGAGAGATGAAAGAAGACAACTCTGCATTCTGGGGCACAACTCTAACTCCTTGCATTTGCATACTCAGTCATTTGTAAGCGGCAAGAAGCACAGCCCCACATTTGCCCAGAGGTGAATGTTTATTCAGAAAGGTGACTTCTGACATTGACAATAATGTCAGTTTTCCATCTGCATATTTTAGGGGAATACATCCTCCCTTTAAGTGCTTTCAGCTCAGCTCCTTGGTTTCCTTCTTTCAAGGAGCACTGTGACACCCAGACCTCTATGTCTCGATTTGAATAACTTTCTGGGAGGAGTGAAACCTGTAGGAAGGCTGCTCAGCAGCCCGAGGACAGGTGCTGGGGTTGCTGAGAAGTGAGCACTGCTACTGTCCTTCCATCTTCCTTACCTCTCCTCACTCCCTTCACCAAGGGCTACAAGGCTCACCCCAGGCTGTGCATGAACCCTGCTCTAAAATGTGGCTTATCCTTGGAGATTTCTCTGGAACGTTAGCTGAGTGGGTCATCAGCATAGCAATTTGCCCCGTCAACTCCATCCATCCGAGCAGAGAAGTGTGGCTGGGGGAGGGGAGGCTTGTGGGAGAGGTCCCCATGGGCAGGGAGAGAAGGCACATTCATCCAGAGATTGTAAATATGCACCCTGGCCCTGACCTTCTCTGCATGAAGGTGATAGAACGGAGATGGCAAAGAGGCAATCCTTTCTGTGCAAAGTCATCAAGTGCCCTAGTCTAAGAACATGCTCTCTTTAGATCTAAAAAGGCAGGCAAATTTGCCACATGTGACTCAAGGGACTGTCCGAAACACAAACGCCAGAGAGAGCTCTCCCTAGCTTTCAGATCACAGAGCTCTCAAATCACATTTAACGGAGGTCTACTTCTGGAGGAGCTACTGTTTGCCAGGTGGGAGCCGACAATGAGTAAGACGCATCTCATTCCTTGGAGAGCTGACAATCTAGACAATTTAAATTAAATAGCTAAATTAATTTAAATATGATATAAGAAGCACTATGATGGAAAAAACAGATGGTGCTATGAGAGCAGGGGAAGGAGCCTTACTTAACTGTGGGAGTCATGGGGCGGGGGGGAATGGGGGGGTCATTGAAAATTTCCCAGGAGATGTAAAATCTGGACGGAGATGTAAAAACAGCAGCATGTAGATTAAAATCACAGTATAAGAAGTGGAAGGAAAACTCAGCAGTCTCTCAGTTTTACTCTCAACAATATGTATTTTTTTCTTCTCACCACAGCTGGAATGTTGGGAATTTCCCAGCATCTCCCTGTCAGTCAGACCCTGCCTAAAGATGTCTGTGTTAAGGAGGCAAAATGAAGAGACACAACACAGATAGTCAGCAGGAGTGGCCTGGAAATTCCAGCTTACGTTGATTAAGACACCTTTCCCTGAAGAAAGCCTGGATTAGCAATATGTTGGGTGTCTGTTGTTCATTGGCTTCTCTGCCAAGCAAGGAAGAAGGGGCTAAAGTAAAAAAGGGTGGGGAGGGAGGGAGGGTGGGAGGGGGAGAGGGAGAGAGAAGGAAAAAGAATGCTCTATAAATTAATGCTTGTTAGGCTCAACAAGTCGGAGAGTTGGGAAAGCCTTAACTAAGTAAACAGATAATTTCCACTGAGGGGAATTTCAGCCCACACAGGAGAAAAATTCTAGGTACCAAAACAAATTCATGCAAAGGTACAAGGACCCACCGCTATTTATCATTTATTCAAGGCATGGGTGCTAATGGCGTTAGCTAACTGCCCCCAAACTTGGTGTTAGTATGACTTTGGTAACGAAAAGATACTGAGCAACTAAAGATAATGTTTTTGTGTCCTGCAAGGGATCTTTCTTCTTTTCTTGCATTTCCTATTCCACCAGAAGCATAATAACAATAATACAATCCCCACTGGGTATGTGGTGTCTCAGTATCTCAGCTGGTCGCTGTCCTTGAGGACACTTGACATTTGCAGCTTGTTCTGGAAGCTTGGGGCTGCAATTTCAAACTCTCAGCATAAAGAAACTAATGTGAGTAATGAAATGACGTGGACTTGTGAGCTGGGAAATACTGGTTGGTAAAAGTTGTGCTTTCTATGGTCTGTGTAGGTAAGAAATAAAAGACCACACCAGACAGGATGGAACATGAACCAATCTCCTTCAAGAAGTGCTTTTTAAAAGATTTTAAAGCATTCACTTGCTTGGACCACATTTTTCTCTAAGCAGTGAGCCCTGCATGGACTGCCTACAATGAGAGAATTGGAATATGCTTTTTTTGTACCTTTGAGTGCCAATATTTAATAGTGTGTGCATTAGGGCCATAGTCCTGGTTTCTAGAATTGCCCTGCAGGGAGAAGGCAGGCCAAAGAGGAAGTGTGAACATGGAATTTATAAGCTAGATAATCAGTGATAATGGAAAAGGAATAAAGGGAAGAAGAAAAAAAATTGACAATTTGATTGGATTTTGCTAACGTATTTCCTGCATGGCAGTCATTCTTTAGACCAAAAGACAGCAGCTTTTGGAGGGTAAGATACAGAAGACTTAAAACAACAGGAGGAGGAATTCTGATTGCTTTGCAACCTCTCTGTAAACTTAATGAAGCATCTTTAGTTGGATGTTTTAAAAACTGGGTCAAAGAATGGGGAACAACACCCTGAATGCTGATGTTACTTGATAATAGATGGAATATGTTGTGACAGTAAATCTGTAAAAGCCTTTGCCTAAGCACAGAAGTGAACCAGCAAGGCAAAAGCCTTTCTGATAAGCAGAGATCAATACCAGGAGAATATCTAAAATTGGCTTTTCATCCTTAACCCCAGCACTGCCCATTGACAACCAGAACTCGGCAGCGTGGGACACCCACTTAAGTCACACAGGGTCTTGCAGAGGCAAAATAAATGGGGAGGAAAGGGAGCAAGCAACTCTCTGGGAAAATAATTGGCCATCACCAACATTATGCATTCTTTCTGATTTTAATGTGATTTCTTCTGCTTGATAAAGAAGCTCTAACACTATATACAAATGAAAAAAATGATTAGATTTAACTAAGTTCTCTCACAGCTAAGGATTGAATGAGGGTATTTGGGGTGTGGCAAGAAGGGATTTTTTTCCTCTTAAAGAGCTGGTCAGATTCTTAGCTTGTTTGTATAATATTTCTGATATGTGTGTGTATGTATGCACACATGCATGCGTGTGTGTGTGTGTGTGTGTGTGTGTGTGTGTGTGAGAGAGAGAGAAAACTAGAGAGAGAGAGATTGCAAATCAGTTACTTTGATTGCCTTCCAAAAGCCATCTCAGAATCAAGAACAGCGTGTTCCTCAGGCTAAGTCCCAAGTCAGACAGTTACTTCTGCATCTGCTTAATTCCTTCCAGCCGAGAAGCCCGTCGCTCACTGGTGCAGGCATACTGATGACTCAAAGTCGATGAAACTTCCAATCAGCAGTATTGCTGGATTTGGCCCTTCTGGCACTCTCTCTGTTTCTATCTCTGGCTTAATAGATAGATGATACTTGTTGGAAGATTCTCTGGTGGGAGGGGTAAGGCAAGGCCACCAGCTCTGAACAGCTGTTGGGGAGCTCAGGAAGCCAAGTGGGACGGTCCAGCCTCCTCAGAGGCCCCTTGGATGGGTTCTGTTCTTTGCATTGGGCCGTCAGTCCTCTGCCATCTGCAGGGGGGATCTGTGTTGTCTTTATGCTACTAGGTGATTTAATCTTGGGTTTTTCATTTGTTAATAATCAAAAGCTAAAACATGTGTAAGTTATAAAAACAAAGTGTTCTTTTGTGTTAATACTGATATGTTCATAGGATATGTTTTTTTCAATGATTTCTCCTAATAGAAGCCCATATTCCTCAAGGGGAGAAAACACAGCATTGGGTCTTTTTCTGGAATTAAGGAATTTCTTGGAGCAGCCTCTTTGGCATACTTTTGTATTTATTCATTCTGCAAAAATACTGGCAGAAAGCCTGCTACATACCAGGCACTGTTCTGGGTCCACAGAATACATCGATGAACAGAATAGACCAAGCATCCTGTCCTGGTGGAGCTAATATGTTAGTAGTCGGAGGCAAAGAAACAGTAACACAGTAGGTAGTTACATAGCATGTAGGAGACTCGTAAGTGCCATAAAAAAAAAGAAGCAAAAAAAACAAAAATTGTAACAGGGTAAGGGAGACTGGGAGTGAGAGGGTGAGTGGGAGAAGGGGAAATGTTGACTTTTAAACAGTATTGAGAAGGTTCATTTGAAAAGTGACTTAGAAGAGGTAAAGCTGTGAGTTTAAAAGGGAGAATGCATCCACTCACTGTCGTAGTCACAGACAGTCCTGGGTGTCTGTGCCACAAATGGGGCACTTGCTGGGGGCTTGGGGGTGGAATGTGGCTAGAGCAGCAAGAAGCCATCTGCAGGTGGAACCCACTCCCTAGGAACTGTCACTCACTTACTTACACGTGATGGCACCAATGGCATTTAGGCCTGCCTAAACTCAAACTGATTGCTGGCTCATGGGGACATTACTATCTGGGCTAGAAATTAAAATTATAATAAAAGTAAAGAGAAAACAGGGAGAAAGGGAACAAGTAGAGAAGCCCGGGCTGCTGCAATGGGACGTTCGCACTAACGTCTACCTCACAGAGACTACATGGCACCATGGGCATCCTCCTATGTTCCCCTGGCCTCCAACCATGTATTAAATTATTTCCTTGTTGGACATAAAGTAATAACAGAGAGTTGTCACCTTCCTGAGCAGCAAAAGATGGGATGACTTTATTTCTTTTTCTCTCAGAGGCATATCACAGTCTCCTGTTCAATGATAGGAGAAAAGCCACTTGACCCAGGTAAGGGAAGCCACCATTTGCGACCCCCTGGGGAGACCAGGAGTAAAGCCATTGAGGGTAAAAATGCCCATGCAGAGTTTTAATCACTGAAGAGTTGGCATCACACTTTACTTGAAGAAGTCATTTAGCATGGTCCCACTCCTCTCTCTACATGTCCACGGCTATTCTCCAGGACAACTACGCTCAAGTATAACTTATGTCACACTTCTGAATATTCATCAAGAATTCAAAAGGAGGAATAAGGATCCACAAAAAAAAATATTGTTTTAAAGGGCACAGTGCTTTACTTCACACTATGAGACTAAAGAAATCCTGTGTCTAGCTGGGGGCTCATCAGCACCCCTGGAAACTAGCCCTCGTATCACTGTGGCAAGAACATCCAGGCTCATGGGTGTACCTCCCAAGGCACAGGTTCCATGGTGTCCTCCCAGGTCGGCCAGCCAGGAGCTGCACACCCACCCTGCTGGAAGGGAGCTGATTCAGATCCCTTCCAGACAAACAAAGCTTCCAGGCACATCCAGGCTTGTCCATCATGGTGCTGTCTGCATTCCTGTTCCGTCTGTCCTCGCATCCCCGTGACTCACACCCCCACTAATGTGCACCTCCCCACTTCCCCATCACTCTTCAGTTCTTTGGAACGGATGACTTTATCCTCATGAAATTTTATGACACTGCAAGACTTAGGAAAATCTGCAGATTTTTCCATTTACAGAATCAGAGTCCTAAGAAATGTTTCTATGTACAGAATGTGAGTCCTAACAAATAGGAAACACTAACAAAAGCTAACACTTATGGATCACTTACCATGGGCTGGGCACTTAGGAATACTGACTATTGGACACTTACATGTGCTAAGTTCTGTGCATGCACTTGTATCGGTTCAGCCTCACTACTGCCTTTTAGTTACAGAAGAGGACACTGAGACACAGATTCATTAACTTGCTGCTTAAGCAGGTAAGGAGCAGACCCAGAATGTGAACCCAAGAATTTGAACCCGTACTTTTAACCACTACATGCTGTTACTACTCTTTTGAAAAGAATTATTTATTAAAGATTATGCATTTATACAAAGTATTAAGCTATCCATAGTAAAAGCAGTATGGTACAAAGACCAACAGAGGACGGGGAGGGAGGCAAAGAACTAGCTGGGCTGTAGTTTCCACTCAAGCCATTACTGTGCAAGTCACGGTCACTGCACAGAGGTGGGTGCCACCCAAACTGGGTAATGTGAGGACAGCTTATTGAGGGCACTATTTAAAACATCATGGTCAGGGTTTAGGGAAACCAGAAGGGATGGTGCAGTGTTCCAAAGCCAGCAAAACAGGAGAGCTGTTGCCATTGTTAACCCTCAAAGGGCAAGGACAGGGAGTGATTAGAAGAACCCAGAAAGAGGAAACTGTTTGGGAACGGCTACCTGAGATGTGTGTGTCCCAGGTACAGGAAAACAGCCAGCTTACAGCAGCAGGGCAGGAGGAAGCAGGTAGTAAGTGCCTGTCTCCCTTTCCTCCACCCTCTGACCTCCTCCTGTTGAGTAAACCAGTTGGCAGCTAGAGGACAAGGGCACCCATTGATGCCACTTGTATGGTCAGCTTTCAGGAGACAGAGCAAGGTCTTGAAGGGTTCAGGGGAACATGAGACACAAACAGAAAATACATAACACAGTCACTATCACGATAAACTGGGACAAATCCTAACCTTCCTGGGACTCAATTTCTACAGCATTATAATGAGACAATTGGACCACATGCAATTTATGCTGCCTTCCAGCTCTGACATTTTAAGGATTTCTGAATCTACCCTCTACCTATTTCTCAAGAGATTTCTCAGAAAAATTAAAAAAAAAAAAAAAGAAGAATACAACACAGTCCCCGCAATACAAACGTTAGTGATATTCTCTGTCAGTTCAGCACATGGGTGCTGATGAAAGCAAGAAGGTAGGTCATGGCGGAGGCTGAAAGGCCTTTGTTCACCCTACAGAGTCACCGGGGCATTGCTAAATGATCTAAGGAGGTTTGAGAGTATGAAAACTGGCCCTATAAAGGAATTAATGTAACACAAAATCCCTTGCTCTCTTTCTGACGGCAGAGGAAAGGGTACATAAGAAAACACTTCCCAGCATACTTGCTAAACCTGGAGAGAGAAGCCTCACATGCTTCCACAGGACTGTGTGTCATGGCAGTTCCAGCCCCGGCCGTGTGTTCTCATAAAGAACCAATGCACATGCTGTTGAGCCCTGGATGAGGAGGTTTGGAGGAACAGCTTTGGTTGGGGTAAAGGAGGGAGGGAAAGTGGGTGAGGGGACAGCCTCCTCCAGGATCCTGAGGCTCCTCCGGTGGCCTTCACAATGTGCTTCCAGGCACCCGGGCTGTTCTGAGTTCCCAAGGCCTCTGGGTGGCTGATTATTGAGAAAACACTAAGCTTGGCTGAATGGACAGAAGTCACAGGCTCTCCATGAAGGCATCCACCCTCCCTGGCTTCTGGGGACATATTTGTTCTCAAAGACTGTGGTAACTGATGTGTAATGATTTGAAGAATGTTGGAATTTAGCCCCTGGCTACCCCCACCCCTTCTACTCAAATAAATGTAAATGTAGTCACGCCATTGAAGAGCCATCCCTTTGTTTTCTCTAGGATAATATGTAATATTAATCCTTTGTCAAATGATTTTCTTCTCAAGTGAGAGGAAATCCACAGCATCGCAGGGTCTCTAAACCTAGGGAGGAAGTGTGTGTATATGTGTGTATGCATGTGCATGTACATGTATGTATGTGTAGTAGCAAAGAGAAGTGGCACATGCCCAAGTTGAATTTGTTCCATATCACAGCTGCTCCTACTGTGGTCTGAGGAGCAAAAAGAAAGTGGGCAAAAAAGGGAAAATGGCTAACACATGCATGTATGTACACGTATTAGACAATATGGAAGTAAGAACCTATGCTTGTGTAGTTGTGCCTGTAGGTCACGGCATGGAAAACAAAAGCTTGAGACATGGAATGGGTTGAAATACCAGCATGCGCTCCTCACTAGTTATGTGACCTTGGATGAGTCCTTTGCCCCTAGTTTCCTTATTTTCAAAATGGAGATAATAAAAATAATACCTACCACACAGGGTTGATGTAATGATGAAATGAGATCCATTCAATAATGTCAGTAAGAGCACTTCATAAGACTAAGTTGCCCTAAGATGCAAGAGATTATCATCACTCCATTTAAATTGACATGACAGCAGCATGTCCTTTAAAGACAAATGGGACACCTGAAGATTGGTCCACAAATGCAGCCACCTGCAGCAGAAGACACCAGGGGTTTACTAATCTGTTCAGCACACTAAATATCAAATACAGATCACAGGAATAATTCACATTTGGAAGAAAAGTTTGGTTAAGAGAATGAAACATTTCCCCTCTCTCCCTTTTTGCCTCTTTTGGAAGACACCTTAGCACAGAGCTACAGTGAAGGGTAAAAGCCAATCAGTGCACAGAGCTACCTCAAATAGGTCTCTGGAGAGTGAAAAGATAAGACAGATGCAGAGAAACTAGGAAGAGCATTTTGGCAATAGACACAAAGTACTTGACTTAACAGATGTTTACAGTGAATGATATCAATTATCATAGGATATTTTTCTGATGATATACCTAGCAGCCATCATGAAGGTAGCAGAAAACATTTCAGACCAACAGCCTGATAGGAATTAGCAATTACACTCAGTGACAAGAATTCACGGGATCCTCTAAGAAAGCTGCGGTGCCAAAACAGTTTCCCTGCCAAGTCCCCCATCTTTCACTAGATTCACACTGAAGGGTTAAAGGAAATGCTCCAACTACTGTCAGGAAAGCTCCTTGTGAAGCCCGTCTGCGTGCACCTCCGTGATCCTTACCCAGAGACTCCATCACAACCTTCCCAGGGAGGAAACTCACAGGTGGAGGTGGGGCATTGCCGGGTCTCCATCAGAGGCGGCTGGCTCGCAGGCAGCTCTGCCAGCCCTGCTGATGATCAGGAGATGCTGGCTCTCCAGCGACACTGGCTGGGAAAGGAGTGCTCTTCCTTCAGTGTTCCCCACTAACTACAGAAATCCACCAGCACTCCCAGCCTAACACAGCTGAGGCCTTCTCCAGCTGCGAAGGAAAAACATAATAGGCAATATCGGCTGTCCCCCTCCTCCCTTTTTTCTCCCTTCCCTGTAGACAGTCTCAGCATGAGGTTCCTGAGGAATTCGTTGCGGGAGGACGCCTCCCCCGCTGGCAGCCAAATGCCAACTGCACGTCCTGCCCATGTAATGTGTCTGACATTTCTGCATCTCTCTGGGTTAAAATTGTTTGACACAGACTTTTTTGAAATCTCTCTTAAGAAGGTTTGTGTGTGTATGTGTGCGCACAATTCTGTTTCATGGCATCACTGTGTGTATTTATTATTTAAAAAAAATTATCCTCTTAGTTGCTGACACATCTCTGCTTTGGCATTTCCACTTAGGCAGAAGTAATTGGTTTCAGAAGGCTGAAAACCCTTATTTGAAACCATGTGCATATTCCTGTTGATGGATGCCATAAAATGTTCAAATATCACCTTCCCTCAAGTAAAACAAGCGTTAAAATCCAGGAGGACGAAATGTGATTGACAGCATGGCATACCTACATTTTAACCACCTGTTGTCAAATTATTTTAAAGCACCTGTACATGAAATGGGGTCAGTTCACCTTCTTGGCCGGTTACCTTCAGGTAGATCTTATCCAGTTTGAATGGGATTCTCTCTCTCTCAGCAAAGCATTTTCTGTTTCTCATTATGTTTTCCTAATAGGCAAAAGTCTGATTAAGTCAAGATCGCCCAAACATTCACACAAGGTGCAATCTCTGATGGAGAAGAGGACAAACAGCAATTCATCGTGTCTGGAAGAAAGATCTAGTTGTAACCCATATACCCAGAAAACAGGGCTTTTTTCCTTGCAATGTTTTGGATATTTTTTGTGATTTTTTTTTTTTCTTAAGGAATATCATGGCCTGAGTAAGGAAGTAGATGACATGTGTCCTGCCTGAGGGTTTCAGCCCCAGGCAAGCTCACTATGGAACCAATGCGACTGAGAAATGACAATGAAACACTCTTGGGATAAAAGGGTTTATACCCAGCTTTATTCTCCTGGTGATAGGTTGAGCACTAAAATCACATCTGCATCCAACAGTCTGCAGGTCTGTAATCCTCCCTCATCTCTGCCTCCCCCCAGAGCACTGGGCAGAGCTCTGTATATAGTGATTCAGTCAATTATAGCTCATTGCCAACGGGAATGGAAGCATTAGCCTAGCAGTAGGCCATTACATCATCAAGGAGTTTAGAGTCAGGTGAGGATCCTGGCTATAGGATCTTCCATTTTCCAACACATGGATGACATCAATATTGCAAAGAAAATTCTACCAAGAAACTATGAACCCCAATTCCAGATGGCATAGGGAAGGCAACTGGATGTCTGTGTATAGCTGTGGCAGAATGAATGAACGGGCACATGTATGAAGTCACCACACTGTCTATATATGTTAAGCACCACAGACTGCACTGCCATAGGTGGCTTTTCAAAGGTCACCTTGGAATGTCAGGGCAGAAATCCCATTTATAGCTTCTCTAAGGGATGCCCAGCTAGAGGCAATACAGTAGCACAGTTAAGCCTGCGGACTCTATAATGGAACTCCATGTGTTCAAATCCTAGCTTTGTCATCTAATTGTGTGATCTTAGGCAAATGGCTTACCCATACTCTGCCTCAGTTTCTCATCTGTACTATGGCAGTGCTAATAGAGACTATGTCAAAGCGTGGCTATGAAGACTGAGTTAATGCATGCAAAACAGCTGAATCATTGACATTCACAACAAGTATTATTAATATTCAATTTCTTCCTTATTACTCCTCACAAAAGAGAAACTAGGTCCCATTCCATTTTTGGTTAGATAATAGTATAGAAATTTCTTCCCCACACTGAGCTCAAATTGCATTCCCTGAAATTTCAATTGATTTAGCCCAGGTCTGTTAGGGAAGACAGAGCCAGGGCAAGTCTAACCTCTCTTCCCCTGACAGTACTTTATAATATTTGAGACAGCTGTAATGTACCCCTAAGTCTTCTAAAGACCAAGCCTTCCCAGTTTGAACAAGTTGTCCTTATATGGCAGTGTTCCCATATTTTTCTTCTTTGTCACCTTTGATTCAGATTTGTCAGCATCCTTAGGTTGTATCACATCAAATGAAACAGAATTTTCTGGGTATGGTCTAAGAATATAAACTCTGGGAGACTATTACCTTTCTTAGCTCTTAGCTCAGCTATGCCATTTCTTCAATCTCAGAAACCACCAGCCACACTCAAAATTCATATTTAAATAGCCACCCAAACTTTTAGTCCAAAATGTATTTTTTGGAAACTTAGACTAAAGGAGCTCTCTCTTTTTTTTACTTTTTGACATCAACATGAAGGATACAGTCAAATGTACAGTTTTTGTGTACAGAGCCACATAACTAAATACTTGTAATTATCCCAAGGCTAAAAACATTCTGAGAAATCAGCTCACAGTTCTGCTGGATGGAATCTATACCTGGAACTAACTTTTCAAAGCACTTGTCTGATCAGTCAGCCTAACCATCTTATTTTTCCAAAGAAACTCAGAGAGCTTCAATGACTTCCCCAAGCTCACAAACAGATGGGGCTGAGATTTGAACCAATGTGAAATCACAGGCTAGAACCTCCCCAGTGCTTTCTACATGATCAACTGAGCATTTTCTCATGATCTCAGTATAGTCTAGCCTATTTCCTTTCAAAAGAGTTTCAACAGTGGAGACAGCCTTTCCATCACAGCAAATCAGTGAGCTTGATGTGCCACCCCTGGTGAAAGAGAGCTGTGTGTAGTTGTAGGCAGTGATAAATGATGAGCAGTGTCTCAGAAGGGGCCTCAGGAGCTATAGAAGAACCTTTTATAAGTCTAATTACTACATTCCAGATTTCTTTGGATAAAGGCATCATATCCCTCTTCACTGACACATTCATTTGTGTGCCTATGTGTCCATGTTGTTGACTCAGCAGAGGTATGTCCTGCAAGAAAAGAGATTTGTCTCTTAGTCTCTCCTGACTGTGCTGAGTGACAGAGGACCTGGAGCAAGGAATGGGGAATTCACTCATTGCTCTCAAAAAGGAAATTACCTAAAAACTGCATTTTACTTGCCTGACAAAGATAATGTGAACCTGAATATAAAATGTGTATGCTTTTATAGCTTTTAATAAACCAAAACAGTAGGAATGCTACTTTCAAAGTAATTTCTTATCCTGGAAGCAGTTAGTTAAAACAAAACAGACAAGCAAAAACCAAACCAAAACAAACTCCAGGTACCTGTATTCGTTGGATCCTGTTCACCATGTAAGAAGTCATTCCCTGACTTTGCTAAGAATGACCATTCCCTTTTCTCACTCTAGTGTCATTTCTATGGGGCCTCACATATTGCACTATAACCATTCTGTGTATGTGTGTTCACTCCTTTATGAGATGGCACACTTCTGAGGGACAAGGACAAACCATGTTGTTCTCTGCCATCTTGTAACCTACACAGTGTGACAACCCCCTATTGGTTCTCTCAATATCACTCTTGTCGCTCTCTCTAATCCTTTACTCACATTGCAGACAAAATGGTCTTTTAAAAACAAATCTGATCATTACATCCTCTCCTAACTCACTGGCTTCCCATTTTTCTGAGGGAAGTGGTCATACCCCTCCAAGCCAGTCCTGGAACCATGTAGGATCTGGTCCTTGTCTGCTTCTGACATCTGTTTCACTCCCCTGTCTTGCTCCCCCTTTCTGCCCCAGCAACCCTGTCCTTCATTCACTTCCTGGAACACACTATTTTCCTGCCTAATCCACACATACTCCTTCCCTCCCCTCTCCCTCCTCCAACCCCTTTCTCTGGTCACCTACTATTAATCAGTTCACCTCTTCAGGGAAGCCTTTCTTGATATCATATTCAAGTCAGGTCTCCTTGATG
The DNA here is from genome assembly GCF_030020395.1 of Manis pentadactyla. Lineage (NCBI taxonomy): Eukaryota > Metazoa > Chordata > Mammalia > Pholidota > Manidae > Manis > Manis pentadactyla. Next base: position 41,749,313 of record NC_080020.1, on the reverse strand, counting down.
TTATACGCTGTCATCCTAGCCTATAAATTTTCCCCAAGACCTTCCCAAAGTGATTTCCTGATACATTGGTAGAATATGATATAATCTCATAAAAAAAATGTTACATCCGAAGTTCTCAAAAACCTTCTAAAGAGCTATACCTCTGAAGAAGGAATCCTATCTCCCTTCTGGAAATAAAATACCAGTCCAGACATATTTCAAGGGAGGGGGTGAATAAGAATATATTATAATGCTGAATCAGCCACCCATGTCATTTTTACTTAAAGGAAAAAAAAAAGCCCCAGGCTGTTTAATGAGTTTAATATTCAAAAAGGCTCCCAGAGGTCTAGAGAAAGGATCAAAGTGTAGGTGTATTACTTCAACATAGTGTTTTCAAAGTCCCTGTTGGAGTCCTTGATTAACTGCCTCTATGGTATATCAATCATTCCAGCAGAAATGTACCACACCTGGACTCATCTCCTTTATAATCTGGTTCACAACTTCAGAAAATGCTGGACTGCAAAGAAGAGCACCATTGCAGAATGACAAGGGAATTCATCAAGGATTCCTCAGTACATCAAGATTCAAGGAGAAAGATGCTGACTCTGAGATCGGATCCCTTAACTTGTGGGTGCCCCTGGAGCCCTCAGTACGCCCTCCAAGCATGTTTGTATCAAAACCAACTGAAGCAAGTAAGAGCATAGGGCTAAATTGCCCTGGAGTGGGCAGGGCAACCTTCACTAGGAAGCAGTACAGGATATGACATTTTCAAAAAGCAAATTTGATAGGACGTGAAGATTATGAAAGGTAAAATTAGACTTTCATCCTAGAAATCTTTAAGGAAAATGATCACACAACTAAAGGTTTCTGAGAACTGGAAACTAACATGAATTAGCAGACACGTTTCTTAAGAAGCTGTGCAAAGAATTGAAAGTGAACAGGAAGGAGCTGAAATAAAATGCAATATGTCCCTTAAGATTATGAAAAAGAGAGACAAAGACAGGAATGTACATTTATTCATTAAAAGACATTTCAGGACTAGGACTACCTGTTGTTATTCTAATTCATAAAATAATTGAAAATAAAAGTCATAGGACACTGTTGACATTAAAGATCAAATCCACAGCAAGTAACCTAAAAGTAAATTCAAGTTTTGGTTCCTTTCGATGAAAGGGATGGTATTTTTCTTTTCCCACAGGAAAGTATTGCCATGTCCTATGAACAAATGAGTCAGAAAAGGCCCAATAGATGTTACTGAAATTTGGCAGAAGTATTCATATTTCAGATGAGTATAAGCTTGAGGTATTACAGCCCAGAGGCATATCTTTAAGAAAGTTATAGGGGAACATAAATAGATACTTAGAATAGAAATGGCTCTTTCAGCATAGGTTAATGGAAGATATGTTATCACTAACTTGGGCAGAGAAAATGGAGAATTGATATATTAGGCTTCCCAGGCTTGATAGAGAAATTGCCAATCTTTATGGAATATTTACAGAGTATTTAAAGAAGATGCAGAAGGGAGGGCTTTACATTTTTAAATGTGTCTATTTCTCTCCATGTCTCCTGTCAGCCCCATATTCTAAGTCACTTTACAAGCCTTGGTTTCCACACATGGGCTTGCAGAGGTTGTGCTTTGATTGTCTTGCTTATTTTTTTTGTTGTTTTTTTGTTTGTGTGCTTTGTTTTAAATGCAAAGCTGGGCATAAGCCCACTGCCTCCTGCCCCTGACAAAAGTGTTAATGTACTCTTGACATCCTTTATTTCTTCATAGCTCTTCTCACAATTTCAGTGAACTTTACATTCATTTACTATCCATTGTCTTAGCTTGGGCTGCTGTAAGAATTGCAAAGGCTGGGTGGTGTAAACAACACACATTTGTTTCTCACAGTTCTGGATACTGGATGTCCAAGGTCAGGGGCTAGTGTGGGTGGGTTCTGAGGAAGGCCCTCTTCCTGCTTCATAGGTGGCTGCCTTCTCAGTGTCCTCACTCGGTAGGGAGTTGAGCTCTGGTCTCTTCAGCCCCTTATAAGGGCACTAATCCCATCACAGGGTCTCTACCCTCACGACTTCTTCCAAACCTAATTACCTCCCAAGGGCCAGGGCCTCACCTCCAAATACTATCACAAAGCAAATACAAAGGCTTCAACATATGAATTTTGGGGAGCATAAACAGTCAGTCCATGGCCTTTATCTTCCTCATAAGATTGCAAGCCCCAGGAGCTAGGAAACTGTGTATTGCTAAAGTCTGCATGCCTTGTACTGTACATGGGGCACTGTAGGTGTTTCATAAAGATTTATGGTATGTATGAATGAAAAAAATATTTATAATTTTCTCTCTCTCTATATATATAATATACATATGTATATATATATTTTATATATATATATATAATATATATATATATGAAGCTGTAGATTATCCAATTACCACCTGGGAAACATGAAAAAATAAATTTCATCAAATGATGTTTAACATTTCCATATTTCCACAGAATATCTCCTGAGTAGCTCAGTAATTATGTAGAGTCCAGCTCTCTTTTTATATTAGTAATAGTTGCAAAGTGTCCACATAACTGAAGAAGGGAACAGGTAGGTGCCATATGAATTGTAAGTGGCCTGGGTATTAGCCCAGGCTTCTAAATAATCCAAGCTCTCAGTATGTTTATCGTTGGTTCTAGGTAATGCAGCTGTGGTGTATATAAGTCTTGTCTTTCCATCACGCTGCCCTCAAGGGGCCACAATTGTTTGTCACCCATCTTTCATACTGTCACAGTGCCTGCCCTGGTGCTGAGCATAAAGCAGGTAATTGATACACTTGCACTGATTATGTATCAGTGAAAGTAACCTTTGGGGCTGCTATAATTTAGAAGAGAGTATTTCTGCATGAAAGAATCCTATAGGCAACTGGCAAACCTCAAATCCATTTAAAATGGCCACACTGGGGACTTTTGATATGGCTGAAGGGTGGGCAGTAGGGTTTGCTGTGCAACCTCAGTGCAGATACTTGCCTTTCTGTTAGAGTTAGCTTGTCTGACATAGTGGAAAGACCATGGACTTAAATTTTGACCCCAGAGCTTCTTAACAAGCCTTGGTTTCCTGATTAAAATTCCTGTGCTTTACCATTTGTTGTGAAGTCTAGAAATAGTGCATTGAAAGTGATGAGCATAGTTTGGGGTACATCAGCATCTAATAAGTTTCAGTTAAGAATATATATCCATGCAAAGAAATATATGTGAATGTTCCTATGAACACAATAACCCTAGATTAGAAACGGTCTAAATGTCCATCAACTGGTAGATGGACAAAGAAAACATGTCAACTGGGGGAAATGGCAGGTTTTGATTGATGTATTGTGGGTACTGTGTTTTCTCCCTCTCTCTTAAATACATTTAAAAGAACATTCCATGCCAATGAATCATAAAATTCCACTGGCAAGCAATGCCCAGAAAAGGCCCACTTACAGAGACAAAAAGTTGGTCAGAGGTGGCTTAGAAGTGAGAGCAGAGATTAATGGCAAATGGGCAACAGGGAATTTTTAGAAATGTTCTACAAGTGGCAGATGTGGATGGATGCACAACTACATGAATTTGATAAAAATTCAGAATGGTCCACTTAAAATTGGGTGATTTTGTAGCATGTGAATTGTACCTCAATGGAGGTTTTTTTTTTAAGGGCCCACTAAAATGCTGAGGGAAACTGGGGAGGTGAGGAATCCCCCTGCACTTGATATTGGGAGAAGAGTCTCAGGCCTGAGATGGAGCGCTACACAGAGGCCGACACAGAGACGTGGCTTCACTGGGCGGAGGACGGCAGAGCTGCCAGGCTCTGAGCCTCCTGGGAAATACTCTCATGCCTTCACAGAGCCGGCGAAAGCCAGAATCCTGTGGGCTGGCTCCTGCAGCGAATGCCCTGGGAGCTGCTGGCCCAGGGAATGATGACTCTCAGGAGCAGCCAGAGAGCTGTTGCTGGGATGATTTTAAAATGAGAAATGTTGGCACTTCCCATGCCTGCTTTCTAGCCTCGCTTTCCAATTTGATCCCATTCTAATTATTATCTAATGGCAGGCAGCTAATTTAAGAAGTATTTGTATGACTTACAGTTCTGATGAGGATCTATACAGGGGTTGTTAGCTGTTTCCTGTCTGGAGAGGCTATTCACCGGGAGATGGGTGAGGTTGACACTGGGGCACGGTATCACACAGAGACAAAAAGGTACCTGTAAGACCATCAGTCAGCCACAAACATGCAAGTTCCAGTAAAAGGGGAATAATTGACATATTAAAATCTATGGGCCCTAGGAGGATACTAAACCCATCACATGTTTAAAAGAGAGAGATAGAGAAAGCACGGCGCCCACAATACATCAATTAAAACCTGCCATTTCCCCAAAGCTGTCAGCTGCAGAGCAGCTGCCAGAAGTCCTCCTTCTCTAAGGGCGTCTTGAAAATGAGCACCTGGGGCAGCCAGAGCTATTAATAGGTGGAGAGAATGATAGAAAATGTCACAATGCACCTTTCCAAATAAAAAGGTGTCCAGACTTCTCTGGGAGAGAAGCAAGGGGGGAAAAAGGCCCAAAGTACTTAAGAAATTATTGTATTTTCTTTTTCTCAATTCCTCCTGTATGTTACAAGGGAGAGCTTGTCCCTTTCCAGGCGCCTGGCCTTCCTCACTGCAGGTCAGGAGGGCCCCGGTATTCACTTGCGGCTAGCAGGGACTCTCTGCTTCATTCTCGTTACAAGGGAGACCAGACAGGCATTGCTTCTGCTCCAACAAGGAGTGTGTGTGGGTCAAAGGTGAGGGCTGTCATCAAGGTACAGCAGTGAGGAAAGACGAGGATCTCCTACCATGTCTTCTGCAGCTAGATGCCTAGTCCCACTAGGGAAAAGAGCCTGGGGTGCTCAAATCATGAGAACTCAACAGGCACTCAGAAGGCCCGACTAGGCTTCTGGACTGATTTCAGAATAACGACCATGAATTTCTTCTTTAGCATGATATTTTCCTGATAAGACTGAATAAGCAGATTCTACACCTGCAGAAAGAAAGTTCCATTTCCCGCTGATTTCTAGAAATTTAACCTTGAAATTCAAAAGCTGGGTGAGCACGAGCAAAACACTGAACTGCTTTAGACACCAGCTCCTCCAGTTATAAAATCAGATACTCTGAAATAGTGATTATGCAAGCTCCCTTTTAGTTTTAAAATTCCTGGATTACATCAACGAATTAAGAATTTTGTCCCTGGAAGAGACTCAAGAATGTTCTCAATGGGGGAGTAAGGTCAGTAGTTATGGCTTCAGTAGAGGCTGATTAAAAGATCTACTCTCTTTTCTTCTTCTTTTTTTTTTTAGCAAAGGTTGTTCTATTTCCCTCCAACCAAACTATCCAGCTTATAGTTGCTCTGATTTAACTTTATTACTCTTTTGTCTTGTCGATAAGAACATAATAGTGTCCTTAAAGAAAATGACAGCTTTTTAGCTTTCTCTTTGAGGTTTATTTCAAACAATTGTCTTTCATCTTAATGAGGCTGATCCATGTTTGCAGTTACATATTGTGTTCTTTTAATGGGAAGATTTTCAAACACAGAAAGAAAAACCTGCTTCCTTTAACTCAATCTTTGCTAGCCTTTTGTCAGTTCAAATAGTTACCTTACACATCATTTATGAATCATGGTCTCTTTGAAACGTAATGCATTTTGAGGATGATGCCTTTTTATTTTGTCTATTTATAAACAAGGTCTTGCCCAGTTAGTCAATGTGCCTATACTATCCCGCGTTCTGAGGCCCCGGGTCTCCTTGTTTTCCTCTGCAATAGGGGCCCAGCAACTGTAAAGCTTTTTATCAGGTTTCATGTGGGGAGACATTATGCATTAACTGGAATATTGGAACGACCACTGAGGCACCATTAGTCAACAATTATTGGACTTCTAAACTCTGGCCCCAGCCCTCCCCCCGAAAGTGTTCTCCCAGGACTTATAATATAACACAAAGCAACCATGTGTGCAGGTTATTTTTCTCAGTGTTGAGATGAGTTCAAGGATTTAGATTGCTAAAGATATGGTGGCTCAGAATGGGTGCCATGTTCTAGCAACCCAGATGGCAAATGTGGATGCGCAGAAAAACAGAGCTACTCAAATCTGCCAACGTGACTCCTTTTAGCCTACTTCCTCTTTCCTCTTTTCTTACAAGGTTCCTCCCCACAAGTTCACCCAAGGAAATTCTTCTTCTAATTCTTCACTTGGTTTGACAATTTTAACTGGGCTCTGACAGTAACTGTTAATATATCAGGCCATGTGGACATGTATGTAGCAAGCACAAGCCCACATGTGTTGGGTTAAAAGCCATAAAAGTCAGGAATTAATATTTTCAGGACTAGCTTTCTGACAGCCTATAAACTTTGGTTTTCTTTTTGACACTATGAAAGGGTTGGGTCAAATAATTTTTAAGTTTCCATCAAAATCTATTCTATGCTAGATATTACAGGAATAAAAATGAAGGTTAAAGGGACAGTGAAGCAAGTGGCTTGGCTGAGAAAGGGGGAGTTACTGGGGAAATGTGGAAAATAAATTAGAGCGATGGTCAGATTATAAAACAAAGCTTTGAGAGCTCAGCATAAGAAAACTCTATCTCCAAAAAGACTTAGGGTAGGTTCCTGAAGAAGAGGTAAAATAATTCATTGCTGCTTAGGATGATTAGTTTGGCAATAGTATAAATATGTTAGGAGACTGATGTATGAGGAAAGGGAGGCTTGATGTGATGAGGGCCCACATACCCTGGGATGGGCTGGCCCTGGGTGTGGTGCTCATTCATCATTCCTTCATTCACGGGGCCAGAGGCCTGATTATTTACAGGCTTAGCATAGTTTCTAGGAGTAGCAAAAGATGCTGAATGAATGCATGATGGTTAATTTTATAGAAAGTCACATGATTCCTTTTTGATATATTGAGAAGAGTCAGTGTGATCTGTCTTTTCTTCCTGAGAACTGGAAAGATGGGCAGTGACACTGACAGGGTAGTTGGGAAGGCAGACGGAGTTGCTGAGCCAGAAGTAATAATATTTTCAGTATGTTGAACTTGAGGTGATACAGAATTAGAAATGAGAGAAGCTGCTGTGGTCAGGCAGCGTACATCCCTGAGGGTGAGAGTGGTGACGGCGGCAGCAGGCTGGCCGCATGCAACAGATGGGCCCCTGATGGCAAACTTCTCCAGAATGCCAACCTGAAGTGCTAAAACCTGAACCAACAAGGCCATTTCCCCACTCTGTCCCTTTTGGGAGATCATTAACTGTATTTTCCTCTCTAGTTCATCCTTCCTTAGCCCTATTCTTGTAAATCTATTCATTCAAGAAATATTATTGAATATCTATTCTGTGACAGGTACAGTTAAAGAGACTGGAGGAAACAAGGGCCGTGATGTGAAGTCCCAACCTTCATGGAGCTTGCTTTTGATAGCAGTAAGGTAAAGGAGAACAGAGAATGTCTCAGTGGAAATGAGAGGGGCTCAGTGGAGATGGTGAAATCACTCCAACTCAGGGTAGTCAGCCAGTTTCTCCAAAGAGGCCATGTGACTCACATTGCCCTTCTCAGATTGAGGAGTCAGCACCCCTAAGGGAAGGAGCACGCAGGAGAAGGACCCAAAGGCCAAGTTTTTTGCATGAGAATGAGCTTGGCATGTCTGCGTGGTGTAAAAGAGGCTGTGAGGCTGGAGTCTAGTAGGGGAAGAGGGGTTGCTGAGGTCAAAGATAGGGGCAGATGTAGGGATCACCAAGAGGGAATTAAGAAACAGGTTAGGATGCTTTTCCTCTGTATCAAGAGAAAAATCAAGAGTGTCCTGATCCTCAGTCTCGCAGAATAAAGCAGAGAGAACCAAATTCAGTTTGAACTGTGTCAGGTACCTTTCAGCAGTTTCTAACCCCAGTAACTGAGGCTAAAGGGTGTTTCTTATCTTGGCAGTATCCCAATGATGCTTGCACAGCTAAGGTAAGGATCAAGTACGACATAAAATAAAAAAGAAGAGAGACGTTTGTTTCTTAAAGATTGGCTGAGCTGAGGTGTTAAAGCCCCTGGGAATAGAAATGGGAAATCCTAGCAGAAGAATTGAAATTATATAGAAAGGGAGATTGAAGGGAAGTAGATTCAACAAAATGTCAATGGACTGCTCAATGTAAGAGCAGACAGGAGAAGGATTCTATCAGGTGTGCGTGTGCACGGTTCCCCACGTTCCATTCAGTGTATTTCAGAAGCTGCTGTCTTATGTTGAAATGCAAATGGCCCTGAATTTCTAAGATCACAATTACTTGTGCAAGTTTCTGCATTCCTGTTTCTGTAACCTTATGTGACTGAGGAAATGAAGAGAAGGCACTAACTGGAAAGGCCAAGGTACAGATTTGGAAAGTCACTGTTAATTCAGAAAGGTGATGTCTTGAGCAAAGGGGTGGTAAATGAAAATGGGAAGGACACATGCGAATACACACAAAGGCCACTACCGTCCTGCTTCTGGAGGGCAGTTCTGGAGAGCAGACCAGCCGACTTGGGCACCAGGGCACCTCCCTAACCTAACAGTTCAGAACCCCCTGCATCTTCATCATTCTGGGGATTTTATTCTACTAACAGTTTAGCAGATTCTAACTCAGAGAACAACTGTTTCCAGGAGACAACAAAGGCAGGAAAGGGTTATGAAAAGACTTGGTCATTGCATTTTGCTGAAGGACAGTAGAGGTGGAAAATTCCACATATATCCATTCTGTCACTTCAACTCCTCAAGATAATGTCTCAGTTAAGCACAACTCAGAACAGGCAAGAATAGGAAACATCAGTGGAAAAGGGTAGAAAGTGATCCTTTCTGGAGTTTCGCCAGTTATCTATTCTGAGCTTTAGGGCAGAACTGGGAAGGGGGAATCAAATTGGAGCGTTTTGTTTGTAGAAATATGTTCTTTATTACTGCTTCAAATCACTGTATCCCCAAAGTCAATCATCCCCAAGATAGGAGTAGATGGATGGATGGCAGTAAAGAGTTTCTCTCAGACAACAAAATGGAAATCTAGAGCAATGGCAGGCTGTTCTCCTATTTAGGAAGTTGCTTAAAGTTGTTTCAAAGTTGCTATTTAGGAAGCATTCTGGGGTAAAAGACTTTTGCTTCCCCAGGACTCTGATGTGCATGGAACTGGAACCCCACTGAGGAAAAGACAGGGTAGACTTTGGGTCCCTGCTTTCTATCCACAAGTCTTTGAGAAAGAATTACTAAAGGTTATTGGTTTTAGTCAAACAAAATAGCCAGAAGGAATATTTCCATTCTAGTCTGTTTTCACAGAATCACAGAGTGACTCCATGATTCAACTCCTGCATTTTGTAGGTTAAAGAACTGAGGCCCAGAAATAGTAAGACCAGCCCCAAATTACAGAGCTGATGCATGACGCAGCCCAAGGGAGAACACCACTCCGGGCCAGCGGGCTGTCACGCCACCCTTCGTGTTCCTACTCAAGGGAACATATGAGGGGAGAAACTGTCATCCCAAGGAATAGCCGGAACTCATTTTAATGGATTATGTATGCACATTACTCTCAAATTTCTCTAATTGAATATGAACCAAATTCCTGGGACATACACCATTCTGCTTAGAGCACTCATCCTTGCTCCTGAATTGTGTCCTCCCCAAATTCATATGTTGAAGCTCTAACCTCTAGTATTACCGAATGTGACTGCAATTGGAAAGAGAGTCCTTAAAGAGGTGATTAAATTAACATGAGGCCATTACGGTGGGCCCTAATCCAATCTATGGATGTTTCTAGAAGGAGGGATTTGCACACACACACACACACACACACACACACACACCAGGCGTACTTGCGCAGAGGAAAAGGCCGTGTTTGAGAGGCCAGGGAGAAATGAGAAGGAAGGCAGCCGTCTGCAAGCCAGCGACAACGACCTCAGGAGAAGTCAAGGCTGCCCACACCTTGATCTCGGACTTCTGGCCTCCAGAACTGTGAGAAAATAAATTTGTGTTGTTTAAGCCACCCAGCTTGAGGTACTTTGTTATGGCAAGCCTACCGAATTAACACAATCTAATTAATAAAAGTGTATCGAGTATTTATGTCATTCCCAGTCTGTTCAAGACACGGTGAGTCCTAGGGCAAAGAATCCACGTCCTGTCGGTCCCTTCGTGGGAATCACAGTCTCGCAAGGGGGAAGAACCCCAATAAATGATGTTACTGATAATTAGAGTTGTGGTAAATCTTCTAAAAGCAAATCACCTCACCTGAGAAGTCACAGTGAAAAAGCAGGGCTGACACAACAGAAGCCCCCATCCGCAAGCCCAGCAACACCTCCCGTGACCTGACAGCCCCTCATGCTACTTTCTGATTATACAAACAATTAGAATTTCACACAGCCGGAAACTTCCACTATGCTATTGCATTGCCAGACATCAAGTGGTGAAGCCCAACACCTTGTCTCCTGAGTTCTGAATCTGCCGCCATCCAATCACTTGCTGGAGAGCCGGGGACCAAAATCAGACAAGTAACAGACTAAGAGAGAGGAGACAGACTGAAGCCAGGAGTTCAGAATGGGAGGGTGGATGAACAGCAGGAGCCATGACTGCTGAGGCCGCCCTTGGCTTCCCTGGGGCCTTAGAGGGATAAGGACCAGCTCAGTGCCCCCCGGAGTGTGTCCAGAAAAGAATCTCATGGATCCGAGGCAGCCTTGTTCATTCTTCTTCTCTCCCTTCAACAGAGGTCTCACTTTGTCTTATGTTGTGCTTCTGTCCTTAAGTGACAGAGAACCATGATGCAGCCGGGACAGTGTCTTCGGGTCTCCCCTAAATTAGCTGCTCCTGTTCTTTTGCAAGGACTGTGCTACATCAGGAGCCCCAAACAATCCCTAAATTCCTGCAGCCATGACCACCAAGTTCTTACTTGTGTGGAGCCTCCACGTATCGTATCATCTGGCCGTCTCCTGCTTGCACATCTGGACTTCTAGCGTGACTGTAGACCCCCAAAGCACTGCACACCCCACAGGACTGGACCCCTCAGCAGGAACACATGATATATTTGTTGAGTTGAAATGAAAGAAAAGATTGCCTGCAACTGGCAGCTTCCCAGCTGGGTTCTCTCTTCCTGGGAGGTACCAGCATGGACTTTGCCAAGCAGAAGCCAAACAGTTAAGCCTCTGCCAGAAGACAGATTTTGGACTCCTGGGCTGGGGCAGCGGCTCTTTTGAGCAGGCACTGTTCAGTAGCCGCTGGCACTCTGTGACAGGCATGTTCTGATCAGAGGAGAGATGCTTCCCACCTCCCGGGGAAACTTGTTGATGGGCAGCCTGCCTCTGTATGAACCACAGAACCTTTGCAGGGGCTCAGAGAATGAGCCCGGCAATGAGCGGATGATCACTTTAAACCTGTCCATTTAAAACACTTTGATGTAGCGGCTCTTCAACTGGCTGAGTACCCAGAGGTTAACTAATGAACTTCAAAATAGGACATGATCAGGAATGACAGTAGTTGTCTTTCTGGAAGGCAGAAAGATCTGAATCTTAATCCCAGGTGTGACACGGATGGATTCTATGGCCTGGGGCAAAATCTCATAAACTCAGCTTCATTTTTGCTGCTGTTCAGTAAGGAGACCGGTGCTTCTCTGCAGCCAGGTCTAACAAGGGGTTAGCCAGCCTCGTTCCCTGTGGCTGGGAAGACAGGCTTCCTTACTGGGATTCGGTGGGGCTGCTTCGGCCCCTCCGTAGGGCCTCCTGCCTTCTGGGCATGTGTTTGGCCTCGAGGCCCTCAGATTTTAACAACACTCCCCCAGTTCTCTCTGGGGTGGCCTCACCTGGCAGTATGCACTTCAGGGACCCCCTCCTCTCTCCTCCTAGTCCTTCCCTTCAGCTTCTCCAGGGTTTCGGTCCTGGGCCCTGATTCTACAGAGGTCCTCGTGACTGGCTGCTAATCCAACAGATTTATTAGCAAATAATTTTTAAGGTTTCATAATGGCTTTGCCATTTTCTCTAAGCAGACAGCATCTTTTGCTGAGAACTTAAGTACCTTAAACCTAAAGAAAAGAGTGATTACAGGATTTGAAAAGTGGCTTGATAAAATACATATTTTGATATTTATATATCCATAGATATGTTTCCTTTATGGTTCCTATGAAATCATTGTCTATAGGCAGATGACTCATTTGTGTTCTAACCTTTTGGCTAGAAGCAGAAATAGACATTTCTAAGTTCCTATAGTAACATTCGTCAAGTTTATAAAACCTAATTTTTTTGCTCTCTCCTTCCCCACTGGATTATAAGCACCATGAGTGCTCATAAAATAATCTTATAAATAATCTTATAAAATAGATTTTACCATTGTGGCAAGAACTGATGACTTGGTACGGAACACTTATGGTACATTCTAGGTGAGCAGTTCTCACATCAAGCCCAACCATCCTTTTAAAAAATCTGCTAAGTATTTCTACCTATGGAAGTCTTTGTTTACCAAGTCGCATTTATTTTGTGTCAGTTTTCTAACCAAAAGACACTTGACATTTTACTTAGCTTGTATTTCATTTGGCTTTTTGAAGTACTGAAATGACCTTGGGTGACCCTTAAGTTTTTTTTTTTCATCTGTCAATTTTGAGACTCCAACATGAGAATCAATGAGTAAGGTTTATATCCTAAATATTATAGCAAATCGAACCACATTTATTAGAAAATAAATTTAAGGTTTCATAATGGCTATGCCATTTTCTCTAAGCAGCCAGGCCCCTCAGATGTGGCCACTGATATACAACAGGATGACTGTAATGGGTCTTCCAAGTAACTGCTTTCTTTGTTATTACTTTTTTCCTTATATAAAGACATTTGTTGTCTTTACAGGACTCCAAAAAAGAGCCAGATGCACAATGGATGTACCCGGTTAATTTGTCTTCATCACACTAAACATCCAGATGCTTAGATATTTGGAGAGGCTGTTTGGCATTTCCAGTTGCCACTGAGATAGGCCAAAGCCACTTAGATGGGAACAAAGTGAATCAGTTTCCCACCAGTTATGAAGGAAAAACTTGGGTGTGTGCAGGGTAGAGAAACAGAGGTGAAGGGAGGAAGGGAGAGGAAGAGTGAACAGAACAGATTTTTGTGATCACCTTTGCAGTGTGTGTCTCCTCCACCCTGCAGAAGGGGGCAGTAGGTCATGCTCGGTGCTTAACTGCTCCCTAATTCTTAAGGGTGCCATACCGATTATGCTAATCACCCCACTTAAATAATTCATAGCCCATCACTGAGAGCTGCAGAGTCACTTCCAGTACTGCAGACAGAACACACTGAAAAACTGTGGAAAGCATGATGCTACCTGTTTTTGGTACCAGAATGCAAGGATGAAGTAGAGCATCTTTTCTTTAACCAGCCTAGTTTCATTAACTATAAATATTTATTTAGCATATGCAATCCTTTTGGTTGCTTTTTAGGTTTTAGCTGCAGATTGCCCACATTTATTACTGGAAGTGGGTAAACAATTTTCATACCATTTTATAAAAGGGCGCTTGAGACAAGGGCTCATGTGAGTCCTCACAAGTTAGCTTTACCAACTCTCCGAGACGACATGACAGATTAGATGATATTTAAAATAAGAGCTATGACCAGAACCCCAAAAGGCCATGAATACTGTTCAGCAAACATTTGCTTCTGTATTTTTTTAGTTTTATAATTTGTTTCCCCAACTGTTTCCTAGCTTACAAAAAAATCTCCAAAGCCCATTAGCACATAGGAAACATGATCTCTGTAGAACAATACTCCAAGTGTTGGGTGGTCTGAATATTGTTTGAAGTCAGGCAAACCTCGGGTCAATGTCTCACTCCACCCTCTTTGTATGAGATGTCAACTCAAACAAATTTCTACCTCTCTGAACCTTAGTTTCCTCTTTTCCTCACATATGAAATGGAAAGTGATTTCTTCCCTGCATTTTCTGTGGAGATCATGTAGATGGAGTGGCTGCCACATACATTGTCAGTATGTGGTAGCTCCTCCCATTGAGGTAAACTGGGATTCTTGTTGATCAACTGGGCAGCAAAGTCTGAAATACTGACTTTGTCAAAGTTTGGATAGTTTTCTGGTCTTAAGCAGAGAACCACAGGTCTTTCAGTTTAAAAGATCTAAATGTGCTTGCATTAGCAGTTACACGTGTAAACATACATAAGCCAGATCATCAGCTTAGTTTATTAAAAATTAGACTTCAGATATCAGGGGATGGACATTCTGGTTGAAGCCTTTCCTCTATTTATGTGACTTCAGGAAAGCCTCTTAACTCCTTTGGAGCACAGTTTTCTCATATGTAAAATAGCAGCTTTGGAATAAAGGTAATGGCATGCTGGTACTGACTGTTATGGGCTTGTGGGATCCAAGTGTTATTATCTCTTCCTAATTCCACATTCAGTGTCACAGTGATAGCTTGAAATTGGCAAAGATGAGAATGCTTGCACCGTGGAAATCAAACTGTCAAATACTACACTAGCCCCCCACTCATACTCCCAGAGCCTGATGTTAACCATTTGCCAGCTCATCACTGACTAGAGATTCTACCAGAACTAACCACATCTAGTTCCATGCTCCTAGTACATTTGTATCACTTGCGGTTTTACAGTGGTACCAGGTGATCAAAACAATGGCTGTTTGAGTGGCTTCAGCCAGTTACTATCTATCTTTTGACTATAAGCAATGGAAAACTCAACTAATGATCTTGAAAAATAAAGAAAAAGTATTGGGTTATAATACTAGAAAGCCAGGCTTCAGTGATGGTTTAATTCAAAGGTTCAGAACTCTGCTTACATTTCTTTGAGATTCTTTTAGCTCTGCCTTTTTTGAGGGCCCACTTTACCTTGAGGCTGCCTTCTCTCTCAGCAGCTAAAACTGGCTGCAACAGTTCCTGTCCTCATGTCTTTATACCCACCAATCACACCCCGAGCTGCGTCATCCTGGAGTTGCCATTCAGTGCCCTGAGAGTCTCTCTGGTGGGTGCAGCTTAGCCCCAGGAGCAGGTGCCAACAGGACAGAATCAACTATAGGCTTAGCCTAAATCTTGGCTTCTTATCCTCCATACCCTAACAGAGACTGGGCACTCTTGGCAAGGCGGTAGTGAGATATGACTGTTGCTGGGGGTGAGAGGCGAAGCTGACTGATGTCTGTCACTGCACGGGAATATGCCTTTTTCTTGGACACCAGCAAGCCAATTTGGGGAATCAAATGGAGAAGAGGCTGGAGTTAAAAAAAAAAAAATGAAGAAAATTATTTTGCCTTTTCTGCTCCAGAAAAATATCCCTAAGAATCCAGTCCCCAAAAATTCAAACTAATGTAGAGTTTTCAGTGTGGGCCATGTACCATCCATGTCACTCCTTAATGAAAGGTGAAAACATGACATTGTTAATGTGTTCAGGTACCTGTAACCTTAAACATCCAAAAATGAATAAGGAAGCATCTTCAATTTCAAGGCTCCGCTTTTCAGTATCAGTTTGTCACATGTGGTACATCTACAGGCTGTTTGTAAATCGGAAAGATTGGTTCAGAACTCCTCCATTCAATGATGGAATAACATTTTCTTGGAAACTTGAACCATGTCATCTATCTCTGTCAGAAAATCGTCCATGCACAATAAAGTGAAGTGTCACTACATGTCACTAATGAGAAATTTCCTTGTCCTCCCAATACTCCAGCCAGGACGCAGTAAGAATGGCAGAAGTGATGTGGCCAGCAAACTCTAAAAGCTCAACGAAACTAAAAAAAGCGAACTGTCAACCATTTGGCAGCAAGAAAACATTTTCTGATCATTTTTTAGGTTTTCTTGAAAACAATAATATATTCGGCTTTTGTTTTCCTCCATAATTGATCTTAAATCTCATCACATTGACTAAACAGGACCCTAAGTGCAAATTTTACACTTTTGAAACCCTCAGATGCACTTAAGTTTTACATAATGGATATTACATTCACAAGGGACACATTTCTCCCTGGACAGCTTAAAAAAAAAATCCCAAAGAAATCTAATTAAAATAAGCACAAACTCAGTAATGGCCTAGTGATTTTTATATATCCTGCTTCTGGCAATGCTCCTAGGTGCTGGTAATGACCATCTGAAGGAAAACTAAATGCAGAAATACCTCACTTATTTGGAATTCAACTAACTCACAGTTTTGTGGATTCAGAGCTCAAAGTAGGCAGCAAGATTTGAAAGTGACTTCTTAGCACACGTCACAAAATCCAAGCCCTTGCTGGCTTTTTACTCCTTCAGGCGTAAAGTTCTCATTCGTATACAGTTTAATCTGGGTTTGCACATAATTTTATCATGTATGGCTATCAGATTTTCAAAACCAGAACATTTTGGAAGCAGGATATTCAAAAAAAGAAGAAATACTATAATCAGATACGCTATAGTAAAAGTGTAAAGTGACAATCATTTATTTACTCAACAAATATTTAATGAGTACCTACTATTTGCCAGTCATTGTGACAAGGTAACAGCATGAAAGCAACATTATTAAAAAAAAAAAAAGACATAAAAGCTCAAACACTTTAGTCTGGGACCATTTAGGAGACAAGCAAATAGCCTTAAATATCTCAAAAAAGCTCAGAAATTGATGCTTTAGCAACCACCCCAGGGTCCATGAAAAGAGATGCAATTATACCAAACACACTTTGGGAAGGCAGAAGGAAAGTAATATGCTGTCAAATAATAAAAATAAGTTAAATAAAAAGTTGTTTTTATTTTGAAGAAAAGTAAGCTTCCAAGAGGATGACTTTTTCCTGAAGGTCTGGAGGGCTGAGATTCACTGCATTCTGACCTGGTTCAACCAGTAGGAAGTTCAGAGTAAGGTAGAGATCAAAGAATAACCTGGTTTACATCTCAGAAAAAAAATGGATAAGTAATCATGCACTTGATAAAAGATGTTCTCAGAGCATAGACCAGAAAAATCTCCATCAGCAGGTACCAATAAGTTTTAGCTCCACAGAATACATGCAACTCTAACCGAGGCAAACATCTTCCATCTTGCACAAAACACTATTGATATAGCTAAATATTGAGCTTTTCCCCTCAGAATTGACAAAAACAGAAACAAAAAACTTGTTTAGAGTGTAAAAACCCATTTTAGTCAACTAGGATGGGGTTTTAATCTGGTGTTTTGATATCAAAAGCAAAAGGTGATTTGCATCTTCCAACGATGAAAAACGCCTCTGCATACTGCCCTTATATGTTGGAACTAGTGATGTTTCTATCAAAAGAATCCTTGCATCCATGCAGAAATCAGAGTGAAACTAAACAGCTACCAGCCATATCTCAACAGTGTATGGAGTGTCTTATAACTGAGCAGTCAATTTTGCTGTGAAAAGTATTATGTTAAAACTGTTAGGAATCTATGAATATTGGTATGCTTATTATTCTGCAGTTCATGTTGCCTACATTTAGTAGAGGAGAGGATAAATGTAACAGCCAGTTTGGCAAATTCTTCTGAGGGAAAATGTGAGTTTAGTCTGTTAAGATAGGGCTTATTTTGCTAATTTTCAGTTCCAGGGAAAAAAAATAAGTCAGTTTTTGTTCACACACAATTGGATTGATAGAATCAATACTTGTAGTATTAGTCACAGGAGTCCATGGAACAGATCCAAAACCTCTCCAATGTGAACAAAGGAAATTTAAATAAATTAAACTGTGCTGGTTTGGTTCCAGGATGATGGGGGAGTAAGGTGGGAGGGGGAGTGGAGAGCTGTGTCAAATCATATGATAAAGAAACACTTCATCATCTAGTCATCACAAAGAGCCCTAGAAATGGTACATAATCCACCACCTACAATGATTACCTTCAACTGTTGGATGGTACTAAGAGCAGGTGTTTACAGAGAGACTGAAATGTGAGGCTCTTTTCTGGTTTTCAAAGTCAATGACTCACAAATAATATGCGATAAAAAATGAGCATAGAGATCCGGAGCATTACTCATACCTTTGTCTTTGCAGCCTCTGTCAGAATGATCCCAACATCGGTAGTTGACCTCAATTCTGTAAATTGCATAAGTGACCAAATATTCCCTTCCCTACAACTATTTGGAAACCACAAGATATTTTCATAAATAGGTTTCTGAGGTACGTGCCAATGAGGACATGTGCACTGCAAAAAGAGAGTCACCAGCAGTTCCATTTGAAAGCTATGGAGAAGAGAACAGATTTTGAGGTTGTTTCATGGTGAATGTTACTGACAATGATGGAGAAGCTAAGAAATTAAGACCGGTAATAAGAACACTCAGTATCTTCCCAATGACATATGATGCTTCTTGCTACTAAGAACAGAGATGTCTTTGTAATTCCCAAATCTTTTTCTAAAAGGAAAACCGTCTCAAAAAGAAAGGACTGAACTACCACCGAATGTTCCTACGAGCACCCACAGCATGGTGGCAGAATGTCGTGTGGCCATTTATTGCCAGCCAGAAAATGACCTTCACAGAGAAGAAATACTGTGTGTGTGATTTCCCACAAACTGCTACCTTTAAATTTCTACTACTAAATAAAACTTGGTTTTGACAAACTGTCAAGAAAATCTAACAGATTCAAAAACAGGGCAAAAGAAAATGCTCATAAGCTGTCCCTCAGGCCTTAGACAGTCATTATTACTTTACCAGGACCATTTTCCAAACTACAAGAGAAAATTGATTGTTTAAACGTATTAGTTAACAATCTCCCATTAATTGACATTTCCCAGTTGTTGGGTTCACCCAATTACATTAGCCTTTAAACAGCCAGCACACTTCCATGATTTTTAATAAAAATGGCCATTTTGTGAGGTTCAGCTTGCTAAACAAGGGTATTAATTTCAATAAAGCAATGAGCACATTTACATAATTTGATATTGTTATTTTAATAGAACACAAGAGTTTTAAAAAGCAGTTCCTAATACAGGAAGGAGAATAGTGGCCTATTCACATGCAAAAACTAAACTTTAGCTCCCTGATAAAACATTAATAATAATAGCTCTTCATATTTTAGTATAAGTGAAATTACAGTGTTAAGGGCTAGAAGTCAGCATTCCACGTACTTCAACATTAACATTTGGACAAGGAGCCAGTGTGGGAGGAGAAGGTCCCTTTTAGGAATACTAGGAGGCAACAGGAGGCTACTCAGAGGTGGAGATGGTGCCAAGGTTTTTGATGGTGCTTTTGTGATAGAGCAGCTTGGTGAATGGGGAGGACTGAGAAGGACGCTCAGTTACGGCACAAGGGAAAGACCACAAAGCGAGTTATCACTGAAAAGATGCTGCCAGATTGAGGTATTCGTTGGCTTGGCAAGCATTTGCCTTATTTTTTCATTGGAATATATCTGATACACAAACTTACATTGGTTTCAGGTGTAGAACATAGGGATTCGACAATTATGTACATTATGAAATGCTCACCACAATAAGTGTAGTTACCATCTGTCAACATACAAAAACATTACAGTATTATTGATAATATTCCTAATGCTGTACCTTTATCCTCATGATTTATTTTACAATTGAAGTTTGTACCTCTTTATCCCCTTCACTTACTTCTCCCATTCCCAGCCCTGCAGTTGCCTTTGTTATGAACACATCCACATTTGAACATGACAGGTGACTCTTCTTGACAAGTGCCCGGTCATATCATATGGCCAGACTGGCCTTTGCTGTACAGATTTTGTTTGGACCTCCTCCTCAATGCCAAGGGTTGGGCACTGCCAGGAGCCCTATGGTTCACACTTTGTCCCAGGAACTGAGCTAGGGCTCGTTTTTGTTGGGGTCAATAGGGTGCTAAGCTCCCAGGCCGTAGATGAAACATGGAATGAAGCTCATTATCCATCAACAGCTCCACTTAAAATTAGGAAGACTCTAATGCTTGTGGTAGGCAGGGCTAAGAATCCTTGGCTAAATAAGGGAAGGGAAAGTAGTTTGACTTCATTTTCTCAGCTTCTTTGAGATAACTTTGCCAAAACCAAGGGGTAAGGATGGAGGAAAATAATTTAAGAACAGGAATAGTATGTGCACAGTGTCCATCACAGTGTTGGCCCTACCGCCCATTAGTCAACTCAGCCTTCCTTCAGGTAATCTAGGTTTGAAATTGCCACCCACCATGCAACTTGGATCCAGAATGCTGACACAGCCTATAAATCAAGCCAAGTTAAACTATGACATGACCAGGGTCTCATAGCAAATTCTCAATGAGAAATGAAGATCTAGCACCATTATTAGCATAAAGTGGGCTCATTACATGTTAGATGAATCTAAATTTAAACTTGCTCAGCAATGTTGGTAAGTCTGAGAATCAGGAATAGATATGAACAAGCATGTATCTATACAACTAGAGCTGTGAACCTCTCCACTTCTCAACCTGTGGATAAATATTGCAGGTCTATGAAGGAGTCTTTAATTTAGGTGGGACTCAGTAGATACCTATGGAGGCCCCAACAAGATATGAGAAAACCACTGTCAAGAAATTAATGCTGTGAACCTCTCCACTTCTCAACCTGTGAATAAATATTGCAGGTCTATG
Organism: Manis pentadactyla; assembly: GCF_030020395.1. Lineage (NCBI taxonomy): Eukaryota > Metazoa > Chordata > Mammalia > Pholidota > Manidae > Manis > Manis pentadactyla. Next base: position 41,728,830 of record NC_080020.1, on the reverse strand, counting down.
AAGGAGTCTTTGATTTAGGTGGGACTCAGTAGATACCTATGGAGGCCCCAACAAGATATGAGAAAACCACTGTCAAGAAATTAATGCTGTGAACCTCTCCACTTCTCAACCTGTGGATAAATATTGCAGGTCTATGAAGGAGTCTTTGATTTAGGTGGGACTCAGTAGATACCTATGGAGGCCCCAACAAGATATGAGAAAACCACTGTCAAGAAATTAATGGATTTGTTACTGACTCTGCAAGCTTTACTTGGGTTAGAGTTGGAGGCTTCATTTCGGTAATCATTTAAAACTAAAAACACGGAAGTTTTGCATTTTCACTGATGGGATTTCTTCAATAAAACATATTTACCTATCATAAAGACTTATTCTTCCAATTAATTACTAATAACAGAAATTCCAAGCAATCAATTATAGAGGATAAACTTAAAAGCCAAGGGAATTTAGATCTGTTAGAGGCATCCATGGTCGTCAGCAAACCCATGGAATGAAAGACACACTACTGGCATAGATTTCTAGAGTTTGGAGGGGTTTTATTTTAAAAACGAAGAAAAAAAGAAAGGTAAGGAAAGGAGGAAGGAAAAGAAGTCCCTCTGCTATTATTTATGAATATTAGTATGAGCAAACCATAACTTTTATGATAGGTGATGAAACAAGACTTCCAGTACTGAGGAGTTTACTGCTTCTTCAGAGGCATTTGATTTAAAGACACCTTTTAAATTCAAGAAATGCTTCCTTGAGTACTTACTGTAGGCCCTGCAGTGTGCCTGGTACTGGGAATTTAAAGTGGAACTTCATAGTCACATTGCATGCCCCCATCAGCTAACACTCCAGTTAGGTGGCTAGACAGGTAGTGAGGACAATGGAGCACAGTAATCTGGTATACACAGAGGTGGTTGGGCATTGAGAGGACATACACTAGCCACGATGATGGGGTGTGTGTGTGATGCAGCCCTTGAGAGGGAACTTCAGGTGAGACTTAAAGAATGAGTAGAGATTAGTTTGGTAAAAGGAGAGGGGATGTAGTTGGGTAGAGGAGGGGCATTTCAGGCAAAAGTGACAGCTTGAGAGAAAGAGAGAAAGGTTTCTAAGGACAGGAAGGAATTTCAGGGTGGTGGGAGGAAGTGGTAAGAGATGTACTTAGAAAGGTAAGTAAGGAGCAAATAGGGAAGAAGCCCCTAGACCAGTCAGGGCACTGGGAAGCCAAGCCAAGACTCAAAAGCAGGGAGCAATGGGTCAGAGCTGCATTTGAGAAGACCTCACCGGGAAGCTGCCGCAGATTCACAACGAGAGAGGGTGGGAGTCTAAAAGTACATTTGTAGGAATTAAAACAAGTATATGTACATTAGAGGCATGTAGGCTGTAAAAACCACAAAACTTAGCATCCAATTAATAAGCATTCAGCATGAGGCATAACCCAGCCACCAACATTCAGTGAAGTGTTCACTGGGAGAACAAACAAATATGCCAGATTGATGAAAACAGACTTCCTATTTAAAGGTTTCCAAAGACCACCTTCAGATCCTCTTTATATTCATCTAGGCCTTCAGAAAATACAGTAGTCCCCCTTACCCACTGTTTCCCTTTCCGTGGTTTCAGTTACCCACGGTCAACCAAGGTCTGGAAGGTGATCCTCCTTCTGACACATCCTCAGAAAGTCAACAGGCGCGTAATGCTGGGTCACAATACCTACGTCATTCACCTCACTTCATCTCACCACGCAGGCATTTTATCATCTCAAGTCATTACAAGATGAAGGGTGACCAAAACAAGATATTTTGAGATAGAGAGAGGCCACATTCACCTTTTATTACAGCATATTTTTCAATTTTATTATTAGTTATGGTTGTTAATCTCTTTCTGTGCCTAGTTTATAATTTAAACTTTAACATAGGTATATATGTTTAGGAAAAGGTATAGTCTATATAGAGTTCAGTAGTATTTCTGGTTTTAGGTATCCACTGGGGGTCCTGGAATAAATCTCCTGTGGATAAGAGGGGGACTTATATATATATTTATTTTTTTGTCAGTATATATTTTTCTTGAAGATAGTCAATCCAAGATATCTCTTACTAAATGGCATGATTCATTTTATGCCAAATCACAGGAACCATGCTTGCATTAACTCAGGGGAAAACACTCAAACACGTTTTGGATTAAAAAAATCATCATTTTAAGACTCAATTTTCTGTGCTTTTAATTAAAATTGTGACTGATGATAAATTTAAATTAACATGAACACAACAAACTACTTGAATATACCTTTGTTCGTGCCCTTTATTTTACTGGAAGATAGATACAGCCTTTCTACTCAGAAATTTTAAATTTGGAAGAGAAAGAAAAATTAAATGTATTGCACAATTAGTAGGTGCCTGCAGTGGGTGTAAGATGGCCCTCCAGAACCTTACTCCATGGTGTACTTTACTTCCTTGACCTTCGCTTATGTTGGAAGGCTCACCGAGTACTGCTCTCACTACTACTTCAGACACGACAGCCTTCTTTCTGTTCCCGGAACCATTGAGCTCCTGGCTATTGCAGGGAATTTGAACTTGCTCTTCCCCCTGCCTGGGATATTATTCCCTAGGATCTTAGATTCTTCTCAGCATTTACACCTCAGCACAAAGAAAAGTCCTGCTGACATCTCCACCTTAAGTGGTGTCCCTCTTTCCTTTGAATGGGCCTCCTCTCTCTCTATTCTGCCACCCGGGGCTTATTTCTTTTAAAATCCCTCACTGAAAATATCTTACTAACTTCATCTCCTTACTTCTTTACTGTCTGTCAGCCCCCAGTAGACTAAAAGATACATGAATGCAGGCATCCTATTTGCCTAGGACATTGCTCTTCCCTTAGCACCCAGGTGCTGCCTGGGGCATAGTAGGTGCTCAATAAAAATATTTATTAAAATGAATAAACGAGAATCTCACAAAGTAGGCCTTTTAAAAATCCTGTTTTATACTGGAGGAGAGATTCAGAGAGGATAAAATGCTTGCTCAAAGTCGTAACAGCAAGTAAATGGAAAATCTAGTACTTTGCCCTCAGAGTGCCTTTTCAAAAGGCATTGGTAGGCGGCTGCTTGAGAGGAAGGCAAGTCACACTGAAGCCGGGCAGGTATGCTACATGCAAAATTTGATATTTGAACTAATATTCACTGGTGTAAATGCAGTGAGATGTAAAAAGCAGGAATGGACAAAAGCAGAGGAACCACTGGTCACACTGCAGTGACTGTCTTGGGTAAATGACAAAGTGCTCAGGAAACTCTCCTGTGATCACATGGCACTGCCCAACCGCAGAGCCTGAAGGGCAGCAGGAGGCCTATGTTTGTATCTCAGTGAGTACGAACAATGAGATTCACCGCCTGCCTAGACACCACCTTTTACATCATATTCAAGATCCTGCCCATTGGGGTGTATATCCAATTTGGCGAAATGAAGGCTTGTTTTCTTTCACACTTAACTCATTCATCAAATATTTCTCAAGCCCCAGTTATGTGATAGTAGTGCACTGAGTAGGGACACAGCAATGAAGCAGTTAGTCGCGGTCCCTGCTCCTAGGAGCTACCTTTTTAGTAAGGGAAACAGACAACTGACAAATATGTAGAACAAGTGCTTTGAAGGAAGCCATAGGGTGATGATGTACAGAATAGATGGGGTGCTATAAATAGGGCTGTCAGCAACGAGCTCCATAAACAAACGATGTTCGCTTTTGTTCATTCATTTGACAGATACTTATTGAGCACCTACTAAGTGTTTGCTATAATCTGAAAGTACAATAATAATGAAGTGCGGGGGAAGCATCTAGGGAACACTATTAAGACGGGGCAGCAAAGGCAGAGGTATATAGATGGGAGAATGTCCAGCATAGTTGAAGGAGATGGAGAAGCGGAAGAGTGTGACCAAGAGGGAGTGGGAATAACACATCTGAGAAATAACTGAGGCCAGATCGTGGAGGGCCTTTGAGGTCACTGTAAGGAAATGGGCTCGTATCCCCAGGGTGATGGGAAGCCATTGGAAGGCCGCGAGCAGAGCAATGACAGAGCGGACTAACTAGCGCCCTCTTGTGGCTGTGCTGAGAACACATTTATGAACGAAGGAACGGAAGGAAGATGATGGCAGGCAGAGAACAGCAAGAGCAAAGTGCTACAGACAGGACATTCTGGAATTTTCCAGGAGCAGAAAGAAGCCCATAGAAGCTGAACATGACCACAGAATAGTGATCAAGGTAGACAATGGCATGAGAGGAGCACACAGGGGCCAAATCAGGCATCTGGATTTCATTTGAATATAAGGAAAGCCACAGATACAAGAACGTTTTATAAAACCAGCCGTTCACCTTAGGCAAAGGCTTTCCTTCTCATGCTTTTCTTTACTTAGTTGTCCCTAGCCAGCAGTTGGACAGAAAAATGTGGTTTGTAAGCATTGACTAAAAAAAAAAGAGCCTTGATTTTTAAAAAGCGTGCCAATAGAGTTATAATTACTGAACATACAACCTCATGTGTATTTAATGACAGATGCAGTGATTACAGTGTTAAAGTCCTTCAGGGATAAAGAGATCTAATACTATCATTCTAGTTCCAAAGAGGGCTTTTGTAGTTGGCTGCCTGATCAGATTCTCACTACCAATAAATTGCCTCAATTCTTTACAACTAGTCTTCTTAGACAGTAACAGTTTCTGAAATTTAGGAGAAAGAGATCTAAGGTCAAAGTAGGAACATTTTTAAGAACTTAGATAAAAAGTTGAAGGTTTTTCAACTCTTCCAGAAATATATTCCCCTTTTCCTCCTTTATAACCTACAAAGTCTACTAATGAACAAGGGTCCATTTTTCACATATTTCACAGAAAATGAGCAACACTTTATCCTGGCTGCTGCATCCTTTGCATTTGAGATCCTGGTTTGATATGCTCAAAGAACAGTTCATTTCCAATGGGTACACTGATGGGGTTCATATAACTCCTTTTACCAAATATTAACAGCTAATCATGCAGCCAGTCACAGCCACATGCTTGCTGATACCAGTAATTGTCTGCTCATAGGAATGAGTGCCTGAGGGAAGGCAGAAGTGACACAGCTGAGCCTCACTAAGCTATATGAGATATGCAGTTATGGGGTGACAGATAGGTATTCATAGCTGGAAGTTGACAGAGGAGATGTTCCATTGACTTCTTTACCTATCGCTAGTCCTGGGACAAATTCTACTCAGCATCTTTAGGATTTTTATTTCTACAGTGTGAGTGGGGAAAAGAAATGGAGCTGTTGTCTTCATATCTAGGTTAATTTAACTTTAAAACCAAAGAAGTGATAGCTAATGTTTTAAAAACACATGGAAATATGCTTTTCAGATTTTTGAGAATTGACTGGAATTTCTCTCAAAGCATGTTGGAAATGAGAAGCGAAGGCGCGGTAGGCAGAAAAATGAACTCTCAAAACATGTCCACATCTTAATTCCTAGAATTTGTGAATATGCTACCTTACAGGGCAAACAGGATTTTTGCCAGTGTGATCAAGAACCTCGAGATGGGGAGATTATCTTGGATTATTTAGGTGGGCCCAATCTAGCCTATGAATCCCTATAAATGAAGAAACCTTTGTGACTGCAGTCACAGGGAGACATGACAGTGAAAGCAGGGCCAGAGAGACGTGCATGGCTAGTTGTGAAGAGATAGGAAAGGGCCATGGACCCAGGAGCGTGGCAGCATCTGGAAGCCAGAATAGGCAAGGAGCAGGTCCTCCTCTGGAGCCTCCAGGGTGTGCGGCAACCCTGCCGCCCTTAATTTAGCCCAGTAGAACGAGGGTCAGGCTTCTGACCTACAGAACTGTACATTTGTATTGTTTTAAGGCACTATTTGTGATAATCTGTTATGGCAGCAATAGAAAAACCAATATATAAGGTGTTTAGTGGCATTTGATACAATATTAAATCACGCAGACCTCAAAATTTTTTTCATCATTCTTTTCAAGTGGTGTATTACTTTTTAAAAACCCGCTAAATAATTGATCGCTGATTATATTAACTGACTTCTCTGCAAATGGAAATGGGGATTAGGTATAACATCAAGCTAATGAATGACTGAAGGACAAAAGGTCCTAAGACTTTTAATCCCTTAATACTAGGGTAAGTAGGATCAAAAGAGAGATGAGATATAAGTTTTTGCCTAGAAAATTAAGTAATTGGGCTACTAGAATTTAGGGATTTATTATGGTAAAGACACATGCCAATTTCCTAATAAACTGACATTTATAACAGATTACTGCAGATTTCATTTCAGCACAGCACTAACTCAACTTCCTCTTCAGCATAAAGCTTATCCCATATCCCCTTCGGAGGAATGAATATTACATTTAAGTAACTAAGGGAACGTAAAGCTTCAGTACAGTATGTGACCAGTAAGAAATTGTCTCCCTCCTTCCTCTGGGCTTCTGATTTCACTCAAAAGCTCCTATGTCATCCCAAAACCTTTATTTAAATTATGGTCTCACATTCAACCAGGGATTATCATACATTATTTTGGTTCTCTTTTGAAAGAGAATAACTTCTAAGAAAAACAACCTCTAAGAAGATGCACTAAAATAAACAAAGGCAGTATTTCAGAGGAAAAAATGCAAGTGAAGAGAATCCTTTTACAAACAATCAGATGTGAGCATCTGCTGTAACTACTCACTTATAAAGGTGGATGGGGGGGTGAGGAGACTCACTTAAGTATCAACAGTAGATTCAGTTCCCCAAACGCAATGAGTGCCTAGCAGGGAAAAGGGTGTATTAGCATCCTGGCATATTGATAAGACATTCGACTTCTGTCATTCTCACTGCTAGAGGTTGAATAAAGCAACTATGGACTAGCACATTCTTCTGTTTCATCACTGCCCCAACCATCATGGAGATGTACACTTTGTCAGGACACAATCTTTCGTGCTTCCCCATTTTTTTTTTCATATGCATGGCTAGGTTTTATGTTTGAGTATGCTTTGTTTTGTTTTTTATTTTTAGGATCAATTTAAGGTCAACTAAGTCTATTTTTTTTTCAAGTAGATACTGTGGTGTATCCCACCCAAAAGTAACAAATATGAAATATGAAAACTAATCAAGCCAGATTGGTGCTTCCCATAGTATGTTTTGTGGAACAAGAGTAAGTTACAAAGTCATTTCTTAGAAAATTGGCTTTGGCAATGCTTTCCTGTTTTATTATAAAATATTTGGAAACATTCTGCAGTAGAGAGGCCTATTTACATTTGTGGGCCCCCGTTTCCCAAATTTATTAGGACACAGAATCCCCCATCCATCAAACACACTTCCCTCCCCACTCCCAAATGTGTCATCCTGAGGCCTGCTAGTGGGATGCCATTTAGAAAATGCTTTTCTAGAGCAGGATTTCCCAACCTGAGCCACCCTGGCACCTCGGGCAGGTACTTCCTTGATGGGGGCAGGGGCTGTCCTGTGCGCTGCAGGAAGATAAGCAGCATCCTTGGATTCTATCCACTAGATGCCAGTAGCACCCTCCTAACCATGGGAAGCAAGTGTCTGTAGGCATGGCCAAAGTCCTTTGGGGGGAAAACCATCCCCTGGTGGAGGATCACTACCTAGAGGGTCTACTCAGTCAACGCTAGAGGGAAGACCAGCTTTTGTGTACATTATTGCAAATTCAGGTTATTTGTATTTTACTGTCTTCTTGCCAGTATCCGTGGGCCCAAACACCATCCACGGACTTAGACTACTTACTGTCCGTCACTCCACACTCACGCTCAGTTCATCAAACACTCATTTCACCATTTGCCTCCTCAAAAACAGTCTTTCCCCAAGAAAACGCAAACTCAAGCTGTTCCAGGAGTCTCTCTGCTCCTCAGGATCTTCTATGCTCAAACTCTCAGGAATTTTCCTTACATCTTAGTGTTACCCTAAAAATCTCAATACTTGTCACCAACTCTCTGTCTTCTCCATCCAGTCCTTTGGGGTAGGTCACTGAGGACAAGGATGCTGACCCCGGAGGAGGACTTGGTGTGGAGGGCACTCCATGCGAATGTGGGCTGATCCGTTTCAAAAAGAGTTCCAATTCTACAATTTACCTTGAAAGGTGATGCATGTTTTATTAGGAATGGGATTTCCTACCTGACAAACACCTCCTTCTCTTCTATCTAATCACATTCCCAACACGTCCCTGCTTCTTTGGGTAGAATTTTTTTCATTCTTTTTTAAAAATTTATATACCCTTAAATAACAAAGAAAGCATTTATAACATAAGCATTGAGTTCATCATCCATTTAGTTGTACACATTTGAAAGGCAAGATAGAAAAAATAATCTGTACTGTTTTGGGGGGGAATGTGTATCTCCAGGATTGCTTGGTGCTTTGCAAATTTTGTCTCTAATTTACACCAAAAAGCTAAAAGTCTAGTATTAGTATCACCGCTGTGCAGGTGAGGAAACTGAAGTTCAGAGAGGTTAAGTGAAATACAAAAGGTCATGAAACTGGCACATTCTCAAGGAAACAAGGGAAAAAATATCAAACCAAACTACTGGCTGAACTAGACTCCCCTAACTGGACCTGCTTCGTTGTGCTTGGAAATTGGTTTCTCTCTAATTTGTATGAATCTTGATCTATGATATAATCTCAGACCTCGTATTCTTTATACCATACAAAGGATAATTCAGATACCAAACCTCACTCTACCTGCCTTGGAATTACATATTTGATTTTGGCCCCATTTAGTCCCAGTGGGTTATACAGGCTCTGTGGTTTTCAGTATTACCAATGGTTCATCTGGAATTTGTTCATCCCAGGAGATTTTACAAAGCACTGTCACAGACATTACCTCTGGCATGGCAGAGAGGACAGGGGTGATTCCCTTTTTTAGGGATGTAGACACTGAGTCACAGAGAGACTGTGGCTTGCCTTGATCACCAGCTATTCTGTGAGCGGCCCAGGAATAGGACCAGATTTTTTTCAAAGTCCGGCAATGTTCTCTCTACACCACATAACTTCAAGGGAGGTCTTCCATGCAGGGCTGACTCTACAGCAAGAGAGAGGGATGGAGGAATTATGAGGACATGTAAAAATATATATATACTAAAACAAACTGGATGACAGCTTCCCTGAGCTTCACTCTGCAAAGAGTTGAAGTTCCAATTTATACTGAAGGAAGTTGTGTCCCTTTGATTCAGAAAATAACAGTTATAGTACATCTAAAATATAGTTCATACATAGATGATAGATATTCAGAATTTCAGAACAGCAAAACCTTTAGAAATCACCTAATTATGGTTAAAACTCTTTTGCAAATTAGCAGTGCTAAAATCTCAGAAGAGGAGAAATCACGGTATTTGACAAATGTAGAACAACTCATTCTATTCTAATTTGTGTTTTCCAGCAAAGTTCTGCTTTGCCTGAAAGTCCCCTTTAAGAAGCAATACCTGTGAGCAAATAAAGTGTCTGCTCCACAGAGATTATAGTCCTTCTTTATTTTAATTCCCATTTTACAGAGTTAGAAACTGAGCTCAGAGAGGTGAATCCAATCATAAGTCTGTCAATGATGCAGCTTTGATGATAATTGAGAGCTTTTCCTTCACTCTAAGTCTTTCCAACCAGAAAAGGAAATATTGCTTCCTCAAGAACCAGAAAGAATCTTTGTATTTTAAATGTTAATGAAATCTCATTAGAGCCGGGTAGTGTAAAGCTATACATTCTAGTGAAAATTAATAAGTATTCAAGGAGGCAAAGGATTCAGAGTATGAAGCATGTGCCAACAAAATCATTCCAACACAACTCCTGGGTTACTTTAGGTTGTCTGAGAATATGGTCAACTTATTTCAAAGCCATCGTGCTTGGAAATTTTAAAACTGAGGAGGTAGAAGGGGTCAGTTTATAGCTAAGGAGGAAGCACTCAAAATACCAAGCTGAAGGTCAAGTTAAAGAAAGCAGGTTAGTGTGGTCTTGGTAGTGTTAGAAAATGTACAAAAGCTGAGAAAAGATGACTTTATGTAAATTTCATTCACTTGAAAATACAGGTAAAAAAGACTTCAAATCGATTTTTTCCCTCCTGACTTCTGTATTCTAGAGACAGTAACGGCTGCCTTAGAAAGTCAAGTTTACTCAGCCCCCAAACACTACAGCTTAGCATCCATTTGAATTGCTAAGACTTACATAAAGCCAAACCTTATATTTGTTTTGTCAGTTTTACTGGAATCCATTCAACTCATTCCATTTATTAAAAATATAAGTGAAACACAGTATTTTTTTTTTTCAAGAAAGAAGCAACTTTCTGAGCTTCTCAACCTTGGCTCATTCTGCATTCCATTGATCTCACTTTCCAAAGGCCACAATCTGGAAGTTATGTAAATATTAACAATAAAAGCCAATGAGTGAAACTGCTGTTAATTCCAACTGACATTAACCCATGGCCGATGAACACTTGAATCCTGGTGACAAACTCTCAGATGAAAGGCATGGGAGTACCTTCCAGACAAGGCCCAACAGTGAGAACCGGGCGGCATGTGAGGAGATGAAAGCTGACGTCGACAGACTAGCAGATTGCTGCAGAAGGGATGCATGTTAAAGAGACACACTGGGGTCCTTCAACACACTGTTTCCCCATCATCATCAACCCTCCAGTGACCTGTTTTCAAGCCATCATGACAGGACTACAAAGGATCTTTCCACAACCCTGTGTTTCTGATGTGGGATGAATGGGGGACCATGTTCCTCAGGGCCTTGAGGGGTTCCCCACACATGCTGGCAGCTGCCCGTAGCTGTATGCAAGGGCTGGGAGGGATACACCTTCACTCCAAGCTCCACCTCTTCTGATACTATCGCAGCAAGCAAAGTGTGTCAAATCGCTACACTTCCACTGCCCCTCTTCCTAAAAGTCCCATTTAAAATGTGTTCAGTTGCTTGAGAGAGACTTAGAAAATTTTAAAAGTCCCCAACAATGGAAGCATTCCAAAATAACTGAATCCCCAAACTGAAGAGAATCTCTCGTATGTTGCAAATGCTAGAATATGGCAGGAATGCATTTTGGATTCAGCAACCTGCACGGCCTCTATCAAATGAGAACCCAAAAAGGGAAGTTTTGAACTCACCACTGCTTTGTTTTGTTTTGTTTCACTTCTTTGATTTTTTGCTCTGTCATTTTGACTCCAAAGATGTGACCCCATTGTTTACTCTGGGTAAGAGGACTCTATATGGAAATGAAATTGATGGAGAAATTAAACTGGCTTTACCATATTATTCCTAGGAAATACTTTATCAATAAAAACTCATCAATCTTGGCACGATTCTGTTGAAAATATCTCTGTTCATGACCAGAAAGTCAAAATATCCTAGGGCCCAGAACACTGAAAATGACACTTTTAATTCTACGGCTTTAAATCCTTCAGTGGTTCATTTTGGATTAAATGGGCTGTCAGGGCCTCTGTAGGCCCTTCACTACCTGGGGCCTCCATAAATAGCATATGCCTCCCACCCCAAGATGCAGATTTTTAAAAGAAATCCCCAAAGAAACAGGCAGTCACTACATTTATACATATTTCCATTCCGTCTGCTTTGGACTTGCCACCCCAGCTAAATTAGTTTGACTCACCCTCTTCTGTCTCCTAAGATACACTTGCAAATTTATCTCCTCAGGCCCATTCTGCCAAGCCAGCCTCATTCCTGGTATCCGTGCTCTAGCTTCTCCCATCACTTGCCCATCTATTACATACAACAGATTTGGTATAACTCCAGCTTTCCTGTCTCTTCCTTCCAAAACCACAAGATCTTTGAGGTCAGGGCCTGTAACCTATTCTTCTGCTATCCTTGGAGCCTGTTACTAAAATCAGTATTAAATAGGTAAGTTACTCAAAGTCATATTAACAATAGAGAATGTGATTGCTGTTCAGAGATCATAAAAGGGTAGAAAGTAAGTAACTGTATACATCGGTACTTCAGGCCTTTTTGACATAATGTTTGGAAACCTTACCTATGCTGAGTGTGCGGGCCCCACCAACTGTGGGGGCAAAAGAGTGTAGGGCTGTGGAGATAACCCTCAAATTTCCAGGAAGCATTGGGGTTGAGGGTGGTAAGAAAAAGACTGGGAAAATAACCCCAAAATCTAAAAGGATTTGAGCTGGTAGAAGTTTTCTCCATCAAGCTAGTAAATCCTCTTAATAGAGTTTATCTGTTATATTTTTCTGATTTTTTAACAAACGCCACTTCCTCTGACAGGTGTTGTTCAGGGTTTGTAGTGGCTTGTTGGGCAGTATGATCACAAGACAGCAGGATCCTGAGCTCAGAGTCCTGGCCAGCCCAAGTCTACCAAGAACAAGAAAGGAAGGGGTCAAGGACTTGGGCAAGTCAGCTCAGAGACACCATCCTCCCCTTGTTCTTGTTTCTAACATTTTCTCCAGAGACTTAGCAGAGATCAGCCCTAGAGATGTCTTTTCTCCATATATGAAACCAAAGAAGAATAGAGCAGAGACAAGACAGAGAGATTAACAAAGGCACACCCCAATACAACTTCGAACATCTCTGCCCTCGGTCTAATGCAAAGAACACTGGAGACCTGGGAGGTGCAGGAACCTGAACACCAGGATCCCCTACCAGGAGTAACAGGGAAAAAATGTTAGAAAACACGTGGAAACGCTTAGAAGTGATTGCACCCTAGTCACAGGGGAGACGGCTGTGGGTAGCTTGCAATTCCATGTCCCTCACTTCTTACAACAGGGACAGCCTGAGTCGGAAGGCAAGGTCAATCTGTCACCAGCTTCTTTAGGGTCACCTTCAATGATCTGATGATTCTTGTACTCAGGCAGGTTATGAAAACTTCCATATCTGCTGCATAGAACTGTTCAGGGATTTTGTAAAATGATAAATCCAGGCCTTGGCAGTAGAAATAGCATATTTTTAACAATGATGAACTTTGCAGTAACCCCAAAAGAGTCTCAGTATTGGGGATTTTGATGGAAAAGGTGAGAGCCAGGGAAAATCTTCAGGTAGGAAAGGTGAGAAGAAAAGGACATCAGATCTATGTATGTGTATGTGCATGAGCACCCAAAGGCATCTGTATGTGTGTGTGCATGTACATTTATATTTGCATGTGAATATGAGTATATATACATGTGTGTGTGTGAGATACAGGAGATCAAAACCCTGTACCCAAACTAGTAAAATGGCTCATCGAGAAGATAGTATAAGCCGCATAAAATAGGCACCTGAAACTAGAGCTCTCTCAGCCACCTTTGACGCAGAAACCCAGAGGGAGTACTGCCTAATGGGAGTAAAATGCAGCTTTCTGAGTTACAGGCTCTTAATTTGTCACCTCCCACATGCGATATTTTAGAAAAGAGGAAAAACAAAATCTTCATAGGAGGATAGAAAACATGGTGGAGTTTCATAATTCAGTATGTTCTAATAAACGTAGATTAGGAAAAAGCACATTTGCTGAAAAATACAAACACTATTGTACCTTTTCAAAATGCAATTAAAATTATACACACACACACACACACACACACATGCACATACAGAAGCAGGTATGTACACATAGAGGCATAAACGGTGGGCCTGTGAGGCAGGGAAATACTTTTGTTCAGACTATATCTTAGGCTTGATATGTGCGATCAGATGCTTCTAGCAAGATGACACTGAAAACCAGAGCTAGAACGATTTTATCATTTAATAAGGGAAATGTATACACTAACACTTATGAGTGTTTGCTGAAAGAAAAACCTGTCATTTTAAAGCAAGCAAATTGTTTTCTCCACTAAATTCCTACTTGGGTAAGACACTGAAAAATATGTTCTAATTCACTCATGTCTAGATTCATGTTTTATTCCATATTCAAAAGAGCTTGATCAATTGTGGGCTTTTCTTTCCTTATGGTGTTTCAATCTTTACTGAAACTAAGTTTGTATTTCTAAATAAGACCACTGAACAAAGGCATCACAAAACCAACTTCTAACCTGAGAGAAACAGGCATCATAAGTCTTAGATACTTTTTTCCCTACAAAAATAATCTTTCAATAGAGTACACTGGGGCCTGAATAGGAATTTTACAAACTGACCAAGCTGGACATAGCTATGACTACTAGATTAAGAGAAGCATAATTATAGGCGGGAAACTTAACCGAATTGTCTTAGTTATAAGTTCCAATTTGTTTTCTTCACATTTTATATTCACATTTCTGAGAGTGAGATTAAATTTGTATTCATGCATATAATTTCTCCCCAAACCCCCTTATTAAAAAATCTTACAATTGGTGGCATCTTAAAACTTGTTAATATATAGTGAAAGACCTAGTTTTTGAGATATTAATGACTTTTACCTTTCTTTATTCATTAAACTTATTTTTACCTAGTAATTCACCAACTAAGGCTTAGAGATGGAGGCAAAGTATCATTTGGGGGCTAATTAAAATCTAGTTGATTGGAGCTCAACCTACTTCATCCTGGCCCAAAGTAAGGATGAGAAAAATTTAAACCCTCTCATAGTTTAATGCAGCATGACGAAAGCTTTGCTAGTAAAGGTAATGCCTTTTTTTTTTAAAACAGAGGGTGAGAATTTAAAAATAACTTTAACTGAAACTCTGTGCACAAATTTTAAACTATGTGTTAAAAATAATTTGTGTACAATAGATCAAGACTCGTTGGTGCATAGACAACTAGCCTCTTTTTCTGATATATGAGTAGGGAGAGGAGACTGAGTAAGCACAGTAAGGCATGCGGAGGTGGGGCGGCTAAGTTGAGAGACCTCAACTTGCATGACCTTGATAACCCAAGTCAGTGGCAAAGTCACCCTGCAAAGAGCAGGTGGCTGTCTAGGGTCTAAGAAGACAGGTTCAGTGCAGAACAGGAAGGGGAGGCTGATGGGAGAAGAGGGATAAGATAAGGGTGGATGAAAGCATGAAGCTCAGATCATTTTTACAGTTGTTCCTGCATGGCTCTCTGGAAGCTGGCATAGAGTAAATGGACAGTTGGTTTGACCCAAGGAATGTGATTGGCAAGGTGGCTATGGTAAAAGGTCAGGGGACAAGGGGACTAAATGAACAGTGAGGCAGAGAACTGGAAATACTAGCCAAGGAACCCAGGCCAAGAGGGAGGGAAAGACTGACTAGCCATCAAATGCGGAAGGGACAAGGGTGTGCTGCCAAATGCCTGGTTTTCATGTGATGCATTTCAACTGGAATGAATGTGAAAGACCATTTTCAAGTATGGATAAAACTAAGTCCTGCTTCTGCTGTTCCAGCCATTCAGGTTCAGAATGTGCAAGTTACCTGTGGTCATTCTTCTCTCTTATTCCCTAAACCTGGTCAATCACCTTGTCTGGATGATTGTACCTCTTCATTTTTTATGAACAGTATCCCTTCCTCTTCATAGCTATTACCATTGGGATGGGGGTGAATTACTGAAGTTTACTGTCAAAGGGACTTGGATTTGATATTGCTTTTTTTTAACATTAACTGGCTAAGAGACTTTGGCCAAGTAATCATCTTTCTGAGCCTCTGCTTTCTCATCTGCAAGACCAGCACCTGACATCACAGGCCTTTTTCGAAAAAATGGGGGGACTGAAAAAATGGTCCATATGAGACATCTAGGATAGCACACAGAACCTAAGAAATCCTAATAGCTATTATTGAATCCATGAATAATTGTGGCTATATTCATTACTTCTGCTTTAGTGTAGGTCACTACCATTGGTTCCCCTGGATGATGGCAATAGTTAACCAGTCGCCCTGTCTTCCAGGCTGTCTGCTCTCAAATCCATTTTCCACACATCTGCCAAGGAATCTGCATAAAACACACATTTGACTGTCACTCCTCTGCTTAAAATCTTCCTATGGTTTCCCAATGTCCTCAGGTTAATATCTGCATTTACTAACCTGACCAACAAGGCTCTTTAAAAATCTGCCCTTTGTTCCATGCCTACTGCTTTCCTCTTGTTACCTCTCCACACTGTTAGCAAGTCCGGGCTACCCTTTCCAGGACACACCATGCCATTGCTCACTGTCCTGCCTGCATCCATGCTGTCCCTTCTGCCCTGCATGGCTTGCTCACCTGTCCTTCCATCAGGCTGAACTTCCTATTCTGCCTCTCAGAGCCAGCTCAGACAACTGCTTCTCTGGCCAGATTTCCTGTCATTCTGCTCTTCCGGGCTCCATGGCCACCATGCACCAGAGTCTAGCCCTCCTCTGTTCATGGGGCTGTGCTTCCCACAAGACTGAAAATTAATAGACCAAGGGCTACTTCAGGGCGGGCAAGGCACATGGCAAATAGTATGCATTCACTAAATGGTGTGTATATGCAGATGTGTGTGTGTACTTGTGTATATACTCAGATCCACAAAAGGATTCTTTTGAATTTCAGGTCCGAAAGATGTTAAATTATAGTCAGTGTTTCTTTCTCTTTCTTCTTTCACCTATCTCCTTATGTCCCTCTACCCCTCACTTTCATCACTGCAGTAGACCTTTTGGGGGTTTGTGCCTGATTCAGAACAACTCCCTTTAGTTTACCCACAGGTTCGGGACCCAGATCCTCACTTTCACTCCATAACTTTGCTCTCTCTGCTAGAGCTGATTGGACTACATGTGGACCCTTGACTAAGTTGAACCATGGGGTCTCTCTCTCACCCTTGCTCTCTCCCTTTCTCTCCCACTGTGGTATCTTAAATTTTTCCTCAAAGTCAGAACCAGTTTCTGGAACAGAGGTGATGTGTCAGCAGCCATATTCTGCCATGTTCACCGTAGAGCAAGGGAAGGGGGTCTGCACAGAACAGAATGAAGAAGAAATGCAAGGATTTCCTGGGATGGAGAGTGACCGCATGCACTCCTGTCCTAAAAGGAAGTGTTCATTCCTTCTAACTGCCGTGCTGCGAGAACAAGTGAATGCCAGTCGGACTAGCCTCATGGACAGCTACCATCTCTTCTGACTTTCCCTCTCATTTACTGTTCTATTTATAAGTGTGTGGACATTGGAGTTAAGTATATATTTGTACTCTACAATGAATAACCCAGCTGTCAGGGAAGAGACGACACGTTTAGAATCCAAAATGGCCTGGAGGCACCGGAGGGATTACATGAAATGAAATTCAAATAAGACAGATACAAAAAATTACACTTAGGAAAGGAAAAATAAATTCTGTAAAACCTAAATAGGAAAGTGCTGGTGAAAAAATTAGAGGAAGAGATCAAATAACCTGGGAAATTGAGATGGCCACACAGTGAGCCCAGGCTGGAAGAGACAGGGACTACAAAGCAGAAACCGACTTAGTCATGGATGCAGGTGCGGCAGGCGGAGGGAGGGAGGCGCCAAGTGTTCCCGTTCCGATCACCCCCAAGATTTCCCCAGAGCTCTGGTGCAGTTTTGGTGGCTGTATTTGGATTCAAATGTTGACACTACTCTCGTCAGGGAGGACTGTACTGAATAGACAATTTGAAGTGTAAGCGTGACTTCTGCAACAGGGAGGAAGTGCTCAACTAGTCCATTTAATGAAAGAGAAATAATGCTTTGGGGAAGCTTCTTAGCAGATGTAAGAACAATCTGCATGGAAAGGACAATGTTATGTTTTGATTTCTTGTGTTTATAATCTGCACTTCCATTGTGCTGTACCTCTTACACAAAGCTTTGACATGTGCAGTATTAGTCAGCGCAGGCGAATGACCCCAACTCCGTGTCCATCACAATAAAAGTTTATTTCTTGTTCACTGCAGGACAATGCAGGCTGGTAGGCAAAATGGGGCTGGGCTGGGATTTCTCTGATCCACACAGTCATTGAGGGAGTCAGGCCCCTTTGGTGGCTACAAGCTCTTCTAGATCCTTTGGCCCAAGCCTCTCCATTCTTTCTGCCAGTGTATGCAGAAATAGAACGGAGGATCACACATGGAAAGATATTTTACCCATGTCTGGAAATGTTGAATGCCATTTCCACACACACATTCCACTGTCCAGCACTCAGGAACATGGCCACACCTAACTTCAAGGGAAGCTGAGATTGTAGTTCAGTTGTTTACCCAAGAGGAAAAGCAGTAGGTTGATAAATGACATAGCCAGTATCTGCTGCCTACAGTGTGCAATTTCACCTTTATTATGACCTCTCAAAATTAAAATTGCATAGACTGTTATTTTAACAATACAGTACATACACATATAATAAACATCGCTAAGTAATATAGTACATCTCCTCTTCTCTTTCTCTCACCTTGAGGCCACTTTTTTTTTTTAACTGAACCAAGATATCATGACATCATAATCTTCTCAAATCAATACCTCAGGCAGCCTATCCCAATCAGTAAGGAGTCAGTGTTTGAGATAAAATCTAGTAGTCTTTCCAACCTTACACTGTATTGTAATATCAATGGATTAAAACACATCAAGGCAGCAAGAAAGTCTTGATCATATTCACTGAAAAGAGAAACGGTTGGACCAGAATACTCTAAGGAGCCTCCATTCCTTTTCATTTGGATAAACTGGAGCTAATACTTTGACATTTTTTATATCTCTTACCATAATGTCCCTAACTGAAGGGAAGCCCCTACTAATCAGCTACTTAATGAGCTTTATTAAGGCTGTGGTGGCTCAGAATCCTCTGAGGAAAAAAAATATAGTTTTCTGATACTCATACACACCTTCAGTCTGATTTAGACCTTCACACCAAAGTCTAACGGAATACAGCTATTAGATGGCCCAGGACTCTAGACAGGGTTCAGGTAGTATTGGGTTTCAGGATTTCTAGAAGTTTATCATGCTATTAATTTGGGTGCATTTTAAATAACACCTTCATACATTATCAGTCTAATTCATTGCTAAGCATAGAGCATTTGACAAACTACCCCGAACATAATGAATTAATTCTAATTCAGTGCTAGAAAAATCCACACTTCCCCTCCCTGCCACCGCAAGTGAATACAAATTGGTTTTTTTTGCTCATCATCCCCTTTTAGCTTCAAATTCAGGAACACAAATGGTAGGGGGGATGCAAATGATAAGAGCCAGAGGTAATCATAAATAAATAACATATTCTAAAGTTTCATCCAGAACAACCAACCGGGGAAGGAGGTGGGGAAGAGGAAGGGGAAAGTAGGTACACCTAGATTTCCACTAATTATTCTACATGTTTTAGAATTAGTTATAAGAAAGAAGTTAAGATATTACTAATTTTTCTGTTTCATTCAAATATTTGTTCATCCATTAGCTGGTTTTATATGGGCATTACATGATCATCTAGTTTGAGCTGAGCACAATTCCACTCATATGCAACAGGAACATGATAACCATACTTGCTAAAAGACTTAGTACATGGACAAAGTTTTCCTTTAAATATTTACTATTATGAAATAGAGCTCAAGTTTTCTATTACTTTTCATATTCCAATTCACAAGAGCACAGGGCAGTCAGCACAGCAAGGGATTGTCTTCCTCAGGTGTTTCTGCAACATACGGTTTCCTGACAGTGATTTTACCAACCTCAAACTATTCAAACTCCACTGTCAATAATGCATGCCACAGAATTGACTTGAAATAATCAATATACCCAAGCTCCATCCACCTTCATTACACACATGCCCTGTTCTTACACAAGGTGCCACTCCTTGGCATCCTAGAGAGAAGCTTAGAAGACATCCTATTTCTTCCAGCATCAGGAATCCTAGCCTGAAGATAATGCACAAAAACTTCAACGGCTCAAGTAGGAAGGGCTGATTCTTTGAACTCTGACAGCACAGCAGTGAGAAGCAGAACCAGTTAACTCACACACAGTCACTACACGACACTTTACTCAACACAATTTTTATTCATAGCCTTTTTTTCTGGCCTACACTGCCCTTTCCCTTCCTGTCATTGATGTTCCTGTATTTAATCACATATCATATAATATTGCTGTTTAGCTCTTCTGTTTGAATATATTTCATCTTCCTAAATGTAGCGAGGGGTGAGATTGGGACATTCTTTTATCAAAGACATTTATTTTTCCCCACAAGGAAGAACTTCACCTAAAGTACCAGTTTTTGTATTACAGGCTTTGTTGTAGATGAATTGGTTAGTAGGGATGGCTCCAACTGAATGAGGCATGCTTAGATTGCGGCTCTCCAAGAAATAAAATTGGTGAAGTTAAAATAAAAATTGGGGCTGAGACTACACCGAGACAAATTATCTATAGGGATAAATAAATGTCATTTGTCAAGACAGGAGCCCAGTGTAAAGAAGACACTTGAGAGGATGTACAAACCCCCTTCAACTGGCCCTCCACACGCCACACCATGGCCATACTCAATGGAAGGAATAAAGGTTTTTGAGCAAAGTAACTCCAGATCAGCTAGCTTCACAGGCAATTTCCACCACAAAATTCTGAAGGGACTGATTCAGAATTGCCTGGAAATAATTTTCACCTTCATGGAATTTCTTCTCTTACTCTGCCTACCAGTTCACTCCTTGCTTCTCCCTCTCTGTTTCTTTCCATCTGTTCCTCTAGCTAAAAGAAGGGGCTGGAGAGAAGGAATAAACAGTAACAATAACAACAAAAAAGTAAACACAAACTTTGGTTTTGTATCCTTGCCTCTGTGTACGCTCCCACATTAGCCTAGAAGAAAATTATTTGTTATACCACAAACCTTAAGCTGGTGTACTTTTCCTAAAATGAATATATCAATGAGACTGTAAATTTGAGAAGAGAACCAGTTCAGTGTACTACTTGTTGGGCTCTACTGTATGTTTTTGGAGAAAAGTGTGAAAAAAATTTTTCCAAATGACGTAAAGTAATCCTATGGTGAGTCCTCTTTGTTTACCAAGCAAGAACCACACCCAAATCATCTGTTGCTTAAATCAGGATTTAATGCATCCTATTTAATGATGTATGCCATTTCTTATAGGTGCCACCTAGCATATCATACATAGCTTTGGAATTGAAGTTTATGACCAAGTTGTGGCCAAGGCCATTCCGGAGCATGGAGTGGTGGTGCTCTGAGAAGGAAGGCTAAAAGATTGGTATGAACGTGTGTGTGGGGGTTGTGCTTGTGCATGTGTGCAAAGCAGAGAGCAAGAACAAGACAGAGAGCTGGAGCAAGAGAGAGCAAGAGAAAGCACAAATACAGACTTTTGCAGAAAACAAAACCAGCAGTTCTTAGGAAAACATTTACTCTTTAAAGGATTCACATTGTGGCAAAAGCCAGCCCTTTCTTCATTAAGACAAAGTGAAATTCGATGAGGGACAGGGCCCCATAGAGAGAAGCAACACCCAAATCAGAACAAGTATAAACAAACATGTTGGCAAAGTAGAGATGGACTTGGACACTCAAGAGAAGACATGGAAGGAACTGAGGTGGGGGGCAGGGGCAGAACTTCCCCAAGGAAAGATGATACTGAAATGCAATCCACTCTAGCTTTCATTACATTGTGTATGATATTTGGTTATCCATGCGTGGAAGTTCAGATCTTATTTCATTTGTGTAACTGAATCAATGGGTGCACAGAGTTGAGAGAATTTGCTCATTAAATAGTTAAACCTATGTGTCATATCACCTATTATACGTACATTAAACCTTTCTTTCCTATTTCAGGGTGATGTCTGTTCTACACAGATGTCAAAAATCCTCCTCCACACCTCTTCAAAGGCAGGGGACATACTTTATAGCTCTCTTTAACTGATGCAGTGTCCAAAGGGCATGAAAATTCCTTAAACTGAATAAGCCTGGTAGCCTGATTAAAGAAGGATACACCTCTACCTGCCAAAGCAAACATTCTCTAAAAGGGACAAATAGACACTAACATTTAAAGAAATATATTTACTTTCAGTATAGTTCAAGTTTATTACAACATACATATAAAGAAGAGTACAGAAAGGTCAAATGAAACATCAGCAAGTATCATCAAAATGAGAAAATATTTATACAGGGCTGCAGGCAGATCCTTTCCCAGTGCTACACAGAGAATAATACAGTAATAATAAAAGCTACAATTAACGGTCCCACAGCCAAGAATCAGGCACTTTGCCCAACACTTCATTACGTATTGATTCAGTGAACCCTTCTGGCAATCGATGATGTGGGGCCTCTGATCCCTCCTCTTCTCCATGGGCGGCCCCACATCCAGCGAGTAAGTGACCCTCCCGAGACCGCACAGGCAGGTGGTGAAAAGCTAAGCCCAAGCTGGCCCAGTTCCAAAGCCAGCAGTCTCAAACATTACTTGTCAGGAATCTGTCATTTTTTCCTTCTCACTGAAACTTCAGAAGCTACACAAGTGAGAATGAGTAATCACTACCGTATGCTAACTTCATGCAGAGTAATTTGAAACTGATATTAAAAAAACATCACAATAATGCTGATATTTTATGGTTCTACCTTTCGAACTCGTTCAGTGCATTTGTGATTTATTTCAAGATTATACAGCGTTAGTCAAGTCAAAAAGGTACCTCATTTAACCATGAATTTGCAGCTTATGTAAAAAAACCCTACATCCTGCAGGGTAGGGGCAGGAACATCATGACTGGGAAAAAAATAATAGCTGGAATACAAAAATTACATTTTCCATGGCACTGCCACATTTCCTGGGTACATTTCTCTGGCAGCTGCTGTTGAGAGTGTGCTACTGGTCACACTGATAAAACGTGGCAGTTCCATCATATCAACATAAATATTTTTACCTGAGTAATTCCTGCTGTTCTTCCAAAACCGAAATGAATTCCCTGGAGTTTCCCTGAAACATACTGGTCTTTTTTCTTTTTTAAGGTGGAGAAGAACTGTGTGTACTGGTGCTGAACCAAGCATTATTTCTAAAGTGAGATTTTATTTTTCCAGTGCACACTACACTAAGAAGCAGGGTAATAGTACTGAATTTAGAATCGATACATATTTAAATGGAATCTGTTTATTTTGCTTTTAAAACATGTCCCCTCAAGATGAGCTGAACTGTGGTATCCACAATGTTACTGCTAATCATAGCAAGTCATTAATGGTTGGCTTTGTGCTTCCAAAAAGACTGACTGTGTATAACACAGGCAAGGAGGGCCATGCAGACTTCATCAGGCTGTTTCTGGGCCCTGAGAGAGGATGCTTACGAGCATATTGGTACACCAGGAGCAGTGGAGACCAAGGGCTCTGAAGTTCAAATGGGTTCAAATCCTGACTCAGCCCCTTCTAGCTACTTGGAGCCTGAACTAACTGCTAAACCCCTACATTCTTAACAGTAGGATAGTATTAACCACCTCTTGGCAGGGCCATTGCACTGATCTACCTCCAAACCCACTGTGCACGTGCCGATTTGAATGCTGCCCTTTGAAGTGGTGCATAGCCCAACCTGAACATACGGAACCTACACATGGTTGTGGGGATTCAAGCCGTGATGTTTATAAAACACTTGGCCCAGCCCCTAGGATGTAGTAATTCCCTAGGGAATGTTAGCTCTTCTTAATTTTTTTATCTCAACATATATCATCTATGGCTTCTAGTATCACATTGTCATTTTTAGAGACTTAAGGAAGTTCTATAGTTCATGTTCCACCTGATTTTCCTACCAAGGGAGTAAGGCAATTTTGTAAATTTTCTGAGTCAAGCACTCTTTATATCCTTTCAGGTAAACCATCTTTGCCAATTTCATTTTGTTTCCATGATCTATCATGTCTGTGAAGAGGTCTGAGGAACTCAACATGTATTTAAAGGTGTTATATTCAAATTTTCCCCAAACTGTAATATATTAATACATTTGGAGAAGTGAGTTTGGGGCCAGACTGTGTCAAATTCCAGCTTTACCCATTTTTAGCTCTATGATTTTTCCAAGTTATCAATCTTACAGGCCTCGGCTTTCTCATTTGTATTTTGGGGGTAATAATTTCTATCACATGGCACTGTTGGGGTGAGCTAGGAAGATACTACGTAGCTAAGTGTTTAGCAAAAGCCTGCCTCATAGTTGATACTAAACAAATCATTGCTGCATTACTACTAGCTGCTTCTCTGCATCTCTCAGCCACTGGCAAAAGGATATTAGATCCAGAAGCCTCTTAAATTGCAAGTCATGCCACAGGAATGTCACCCCATGAACTCAGCAGGGTTCAGAATTCTTAGAAAGATAATCAGCAGGGCATTGTTCTAGTTCTCTCTGCTATTGTGGAGACTTGCTCAGCATATAGATTTTGCGAACCGTAGCTGCTTCATCTGTACAGGAAGGTGATTAGATTCAGGGATGTCTAAAGAGGTCTTTTCAAGTACAGAATACTCTGATTCAAACACTAACATGAGGTAAAATAGGCAGAATCTTTGTTAGGATTTTCCTCTTGCTTTTTACAGACCTCTTTAAAGTTCTGATGTTATACATGTGGCCTTCCCTGTTCCATGTTCATAGCATATTTTGCTGGCAGATCAAATCATTCCTTTTAATCAAGCTTGGCTGGGACCTCAGAAGCCTACTCAACTGAATGTTGAGCCTCTATAAATCCTCCTAAGTTTTAATTTGAAGGGCTTGACATATTTGCCATCTCTGTTTTGAAACATCTTCTTAAGTACATTAAGACTGTCTTTTGTAATAGCCACAGATTTTGCTTTTCACTACCTTTAACCAAAGGTGGGCTTTTATAACTAGCAGACAATACAATTGATTTTCAGTTTCAGGGACTTTATATATTAAAGGTATTTAACTGCTTTAAAAAATTTTCATAGAAGCCGTACTCTTCTTCCCACTATGCCCTTCCAAGTGATTTGGGGTGGGGATGGTAGGCAAGGGAATATGCACATGCAGTGCAGTGTATGAAGTGCAATGGCATTGAAAAGATAAGGGGCTGGGTAGGAAAGACATCCGATCAATCTTGGAAATTAACAGAATGTTTCTAGGACAAGACAGTGGGTGAGAATATTCTAACAGAGAATAGTGAGGGCAAACATGATGGACAGATACAATGGTCTGGCTGGGAAATGTCAAGCCATTCAGAACAGCAAACCATACTATATGGTGGGCTGGGCTTGTGGGAAAAGGAGAAACACATAAATAAGGTAATCAGATGCCATTATCTTAAAGAAAAAAAAAATGCAGTACTTTGACCTCAGAGGTAAGTCTAAGGGTACATAAAACAAAACAAAACACACTTTATTGTCGGGTGGGGGGCACTGGTAGAAAGATTAAGGAGAAGAGGGGCTTCTTGTGCAGCTTGAATCACTGCATACAGAGGCTGTCAGTTCAGGTCAATCAGATCTGAACACAGTGACATCCAACTAAGAAACGTATAACAAACACCTGATGACAGGTTCAGACAAGCACCTGCAAGGAAAAGTCAATGTAGAATGAAAAAGTGGACTCCAAGGGTCCCTTTTTAGGAGAGGTGGTGGGAGAAGGAAAAGGCATGCTCAACTCCACAAGGTGAAAGGAAAGCCAGGGGACAGCGTCCCGGCAGAGCAGGGCCTCTCCAGGGGAGTGGCACTGGGCACCCCCTGGGGGCACTTCTGTTTGCTGTGACCGCAGGGCGGGCTGCTCCCGGCATGGAGATGCGCAGAGCCCGGAGTGCGGCCAACGGTCCCGTGACGCACGGCTCAGCCTCCCGTTACAGAATTATCTGGTCCAACCGTCAGCAGCACCGAGGTTGAGGAACTGAGCTAGAGGGAACAGCACCTCTGCCTCAGGCCGCTGGGCAGGAACGAGGCAGGAAGGTCAGCCGCAGGGCTGAGGATGCGCACGAGCGGAGGCCCAGACGGCAGGGACCAGACAGGCAGCGTCTGCTTGGCTGGCGGCCTTGGAGGGTTTAAACTGTGTGTTCCGCTGCGGAGCCACCAGCCTTCCGAGGACCTGACTGGCTGCCGAGTGAGAACGCAGGCAGGAAGGGAACAGGCGAAGGAAGGGCCCAAGGCGGCGGAGAACACAGGGCCACGTGGAGGCAAGGCCTGCCCGGTACAGGGCGCGGTTAGCATCACAGGGCAACTGGTCACGTTGGCTCAGAAAATGTAGTCTGCGCTCTTTCAAAAGAATACCTCACAACCCTTTCACCGTCTGTTTTCCTGTTTCTGTTGATTTGTTTACTTCCATACAAAGAGAAGGGAGGCTCACGTTACCGGTAAGCATGAATAAATCAGCTCTGGACCACACAGTGACAACAGGCTAAGACTGTAAACCAAAGGTGGTTAAGAGGCTACCGGACATTATACTGTATTCTTCCACAGATGAGTAAGGGAGACAGTAAACCGCCCTTGCTTGCTCTTTGAGTCATCTCAAGTTTCAACCTTATTTTACTTTTGTGTTCACACCCTGGCTGGCTCTGATATGAGTAGGTGGAGAGGGAATTTGTGTGTTTAGTGTTTTTTTTTTAATATCATGAGCTATAAGTCTCCTCCTCCTTCAAACACAGATATTCCTCCCAAGAAGAAAACACAGATAATCACATTGAGAGAGCAATTTCCCAAATACCAACCCTTCAATACATGCTTCATGATCACTGTCAATCCATGCATCACCCAAACTCTTAATATTTTTCTGAAAATCAACTCATTTTAAACATCATGTTCTACATGGAAAATCCATTTAACTAGGCATAAATGCAAGGAAGTTTTAAAAATATGAAATATAGAGGATTCAACACAATGTGGTTAAATTCTAGCTATATATTCTGATAGCTGTATCAGAATTGATATATGACATTTGTCTGATAAAGAGACAAATGTGAAGCCTCTACCTCCATTAAAAAGCAAAATTCACAGGTTTTAAAGAAACATCAAGTTCTATACGTCAAACAGAGGCTTCCTTTATGGAAGGAGCCAGCAAATTGGCTCAACAATTATTTTTGCACAAAAGGCAAAGGAAGAATGATTTTTACATTACTAAATAGCAAAAAGAAAATCAGAAGAGGAACAGTATTTTGTAACAGGTAAAAATGATATGAAATGCAAATTTCACTGTCAGTAAAAAAAGGCTTATTTGGAGCCAGACCTACCACTTACTGTGTTATTAGATATTGCCTACAGCTGGTTTTTTGCACAACTGGCTGAGTTGAGTTGCAGCAACAGGGACTGTATGGCCTGCAGAACCTGAGATATTTACTATCTGGTTTTTTATAGAAAAGGTTTGTCTACCTGTTCAATGTGATCCAAAGTTTTAATGCCATATCAGGGGCTGCGCCTAAAATAATGTTGTGTACCACCTGTGGTATATTGTAGTCCCTGCACCGGAAAATTCTGTTCTGTGAATGAGTGTAACTAAAGGTTGGGTTTTGGATCCCACAAAAAAAGCAATAAAGCTTCAGAGAAGTGTGTATCTCTTTGAAAAATGACAATATCAAAAGTAAAAGAGTAGATAAATACTGTAGAGTATAATATACAGAATATATCTAAATTTCTGGCTCTTAGAGGTAGCCTGGCTGGAAAAATCAACACAAGTATGGTAACTATTTGCTCCTGCTTGCATAAAACTATTTATGTACGTGTGATGGTGATAGGGTTTTTTTTCTCCAGGTAAACATTAAAATCCATTCCGATTAACAATGGTCCAGCTTCAGGGAGCTTCTCTACTTAGCTTCACTATACACACTTACCACAACTAATGAGAGCTGTTCTTGTACACCCACAGATTAAAAAGGGGCCCAATTCTCAAAAGTATGGGGAAGACAAGACACGATTAGCAAGCTGTCTGCATCAACAAGATTCAACCACTAAGCTCATTGGAAGCCCGATATACTAATGAGGCGAAGCAATGACAAAGTGCACAGGCTCCTCTTGAAGACATCCCCCCGAAACGAGGCTGTGTTAACTGTAAAAGTAAGCAGCGGCATAACGTGCCAGTAATATGTCCAAAGCGGACACAGAAAACATAGCTGAGTCACCTCTAGTCCTGGGGAAAAGGAAGCTCCTCTCTGGTGGTTCCGGGTCCTGGCTGTGCGTGAGAATCACCCAGGGAGCTTCTGAAAGCCTGATTCCCGGGCTACGCCCCCGGGAATTAACAGGCAGGAGGTCAGTGAAGATGCCCAGGTGAGGCCAATACACAGCCATGGCTGAGAGCCCCTGCTCTCCAGTTGTCCCACGTGTGTCCCCCATGAAGTTAAACGGGGTCGTTCGGGATGAGAAATTGAGCTGGGCCACGTGCAGAGGAGCTGGAGTGAGGAGTGGGAACCCTAGGGAGATGTGGATGTAGACGGTTGATGATTTTGTAGACCTCTGATAATATTAAAATCTTGACTTGAGGTTTATGGTGCCTGTCTAAAAATCTTAAATAAACGGAATTATAAAGTTCATCCAACCAGTCTTTTTTTCTTCAACTGTTTAAGTTTTTTCTGTTAGAAAGTTAAAAGGAATGATTTTGTTAGGTTCTTTGAGATCCACACTTAAGATAAGTCTCTGGGGAACTGGCACCGACAGTAATGAGTATTCCCATATATAACTGACCTTCCTATGTGGTGACATACCACTTGGCCATGCCAGCCAGCATACTTTGAGATATGACTCAAACTCAGTGTTCAGGTCTATCTGTATGTTGGTTTTGTTGCTGAGTATGGTATCATACAAACTGTACTTCTTCTACCATCAACCCCAGGTCCCTTTCCTCCCACTCATGCTTAATAACCTTTACATTAATAATAATAATAATAATTTTTTTGCTTAGAAATTTCTTAAAGGTAGATGAGCGTGAGGGGGAGAAGCATCAATTGTCAGCACATGTCAGTCATCCAGTCCTCTGGTAACGACTCTTCAGTTTACCCACTGAGAATATTCCTTAGGAGATTAATTTCTGAATCACCTGAATCAAGCCCAGACTGAATGAAGCCCAACTTTTTTATGGAAACCCAATTCATCTTTCAGGAAGATTATGTAACTCCTTAAAAAATTCATTCATTAAAATCCCAACTTCACATAGCAAAAGCCAAATTTAATTTGTAGGAAGGATTTTTCTTTTTTAATAGTTAAAGTCCCATTATTCTCACTTTATCCTTGCCTAACCAAACACCTTTCCCTGGTCCCTCTCTGGACCAGCGGGGACAAGATTTCTTAGACTTTGGAAACTTGGTAGGGCAATTTCTGGCAATGGAATGGTATGAGTTATCTTCCCAGAGGTTATGATATTTGCATTTATTGAGGAGCATATAAACACAATTCCAAGCATACTGTCCTGAGTCAAGCTTATTGCAAACCCATGAGTTAGATAATATTATCCCTAATTACAGATGAAAAATCTGAGGCTCACAAAGGCTATGTAAAATGCCTCATATCACAGTTTAATCAGTGGCCATTCTGTTATTCAGACCCAAGGCTGTCTGACTCTAAAGCTTGGGCTCTCAGTTTCTACATCACACTGCCAACTGGATTACACACAAGCCAACCAGGCAGCCCTTTGGGGGACCAATGGAAGAACTCACAATGGCCACGTTCCCAGCACAAAGGCGTATGCTCCACTATAGTCCATCTGCCACAATGCTACAGTGTACTGATGCCATTCTAGAAGAAAGTCCAAAGGCCATTTGGGCAACCTCTCGGCAGTTCACCATTTTATTTGTTAATCTAATTGATCTTTTTCTTGCAAAGGAGGCACCTGACTGGACAGCTGGTCTTCCTACCTTATTGCAAACAGGGCAGGAATAAATACAACTGATTCTGCTGGAAGCACAGGCACAAACTGGGTAAGACTTTCAGGTACGTATTTTAAAAATCATGGATACATACGTAATCAATTACTTGCAGTGTGGGAACTATGGTTTAGATGATGCTGACACTGAAGTTCTGTCTTCAGTATGTAATAGTGTAGAATATTCCCATGTAGGTGATTCCCACATATCACTCTGGGCTCTGGCTGTGTCCAGTCACCTGAGATGCTAATTAAAAACAGATTCCTACACTTCACCCAAGACAAACTGAATCAGACGATCGAGGGGTGATGATCTGGAAATTTCGTTCCCCACAAAGCCCCAGGGGATGGTAGTGCACAGCCAGAACTGGGAACTCATTCACTAAGTCAGAGTGAATAGGAGCAATTGCCTTGGACCAATTCATCTGACTTCTCAATAAATATTTATTGACCTAATACTGTGTGCCAAGCACTGCTCTGGACTCAGAACAAGCTGTGAACAGGGCAAATAAGGTCCCTCATGTGGAGTTTACACTAGTGAGGGGAGACGCCCAGTAAGCAAGTAGACATACACATAAATGAGGTACTTTCAGGTAGTGACCTTATCGGGTGATAAAGTGGGAAGGCAGGGAGTGCCACAAAGCAATGAATCAGGGAGGCAGATGGCTGGGTAGAAAGGCAAAGGGTAAAGAAGGAGGCATCCCTCTCTGCCAAATGGTGCTGGAAAAATAGCTGAGACATTAACCACACAGGCAGTTTCAGATTTCATATCCATGGTAGTTAGAAGTTGGGACAGAGAGGTCATTTATGTCATATACATGCAGCAAGGACAGTGTCTTGGGACAACTGGTTGGACACTAGGTCTGGGATGCCCTGAGCCTCTCTTTCCTCCTCCCATGGGGCCCCTTCCCCACTCATCTCCCCAGATGCCTCTCTGGAGAACTCTCAGTTTTCTCACCCACCAGGGGCCACGGCGTCTCTGCCCTGAGGTTGGGGAGAGTTGGCATTTGAACCAAGTTCTGTTTGATTGCCAGGCCCATGCTCTTTCTAAAGTATCATAAGCTGAAATATAGTAAAGGGTTAATTTGGGGTGGGGGTTGGGGGAGGTAGGGGCAACACAGTGGGAGTGGAGACGCAGAATGTAACAGAAAACTCTTGGTCCATGTACTCAGCTCCATCATCACTTACACACCACGCGCTTTGGTCATCCCAGGGTAAAGGTGCGCTGGGGCAGGATACCGCACGGCTGGCCTCGGGCCCTAATGTGATCTGGCTCTACTTCCTTCCCTTGAAACCTTCCAGAAGAACAAGAAGGAATTGTTCTTATTTGTTCTAGGTCTTAGTTCTTCCACTTGTGAGCCAAGGGCAGAGAATATTTCTGCCATTGGAGGACTAACAGTTCTGATAAATTTTGCAATGAAAAAGGTGACGCCCAAGGTAGGTGAACGTGACGGAGAATGGAAATCACAATGCATGAGACTGAATGGATATTACAAATAATTTTCTCCAGTGTGTCCCCACGTATGGGATACTGGCTACTCACAGAATGTTAGAAGGTGTGATAAAGTGTCAAACAACACTGTGTCTCCAGACCAATACTACTAGAAATACCCTATAGTCAGTTTTTCATCAGACTTTCTGCTTACATTTAGGAGAAAGTCTGTTTGCTGTTGGCATTGGCATTTCTTTAACACCTTACATACCTTACATTACATACATACACACAAGCATATATATGTAAATGCCATGTATATATATGCATATATATGCTATACACATATACGTGTATATAATAAAAATTGTATGTATATATAAAATTCTACTTGTTATCCTGGTTTTCCATTCTAAACAGTGATACAGTGTTTTCATTTTAAATACATATAGGCTGAAAGGGGGGAACTTTTATATAAAATATCAAGCAAATAAATATGGGTGGTGTCACAGATGTGGCAAAAATCATAGTGTGGAAAATGGCTGGAGTTTGATAAACACTATCTAACCCAATTGCCTTTCTTTACAGGTGAAAAACTAGTGGCCCAGAGAATTTAACTAATTTGCAGGCACACAACTATTTAGTAGGAAAAATGGTAACCGCGTGCAGGTCTCTCTGCTCAGTGCCCTTTTTGGGATATAAGGAAAGGTATCTATACAAATACTATAAGTCCTACCCAAATAAGTAAAGTCAAGTCACCAGCAGAACTGAGAAACTCTTTGGCAGATCTATTCTGTAGGTGAACTTGGGAAAAACAGACAGAACAGGTTTAAATGCCTGACCAGTCCTTTCTAGTAATGTGCCGATGAACAGTCACCACCAGCCTTTCTGATGAACTTCACTTTCTCTTCTGTTGCAAAGAAACAAACCCAACAACACAGACAAAAGATCACCCTACTGACCTCAGAAGGTTGTAAATATAAAGAAAGATGATAGTCTAAAGGCCTGGCACACTAAAGTGATCATATACTGCAGCAGTCAATTTTTACTTCCACGCCAGAATATGTTTTGGGTTTTGAATGACTGGGAAGTATGTGTTCCTTCCTAAATACTCTCTCTCTCATTCCTACATGATTTTTCTATTCAAATAGGAGGTGGGGTTCCCAGTTTATGGGCCAAGAATTATGGTAAACCTAAGGAACACATTGCACTGAAAGTAAATTTAGGAGCAACAGCAAAGACCCTGAGAGTTTTTAAAGGAGCAGATGAAGAGGTGGGAACCATGCTAAGCACTCTTCTCCTTCCTGAGGCTCATAAAATTTAATCAAAACACCACCCCTCCAACTAGGGTAACCCTCTGCTGGACCAATGGGGAAGCTGGGGGAGGGGAGATCATTTAAAATAGTGTATTTTCTTTTTAAAAAATGACAACCAGAAATAAACAAATGCAGTGGGCATCTCAACGGTCTCTGTCATTGCCTGTGTGATAACTGTGAAAATATCCCCGTCAGGTATCCTGCTGTGGGAACAGAGGTGACAGAAAGTCACAGGTGCTGTGCCCTTTGGATCTGCCACAGTATCTGTGCTGAGGTCCGGCCCCCCGCGGGCTGCTCTCAGCCAGTGACTGAGCACGGTGGAGGAACTAATTCATGCCCCTTTTTATGGAAAACGGGGACTCTGATGGGCCACTTTGGCTCCTGGACTCTTGGCTGCCCTAGCTGATGCTTCCTTAGAACTGCTGCAGGCCAGGGCTCCTTCCACCACATGCTCCTTCCTTCCCACTCTCCAGTCACTGGTGTCAGGCTCCTGCTGCCATCGGAAGGTGCTCCCCACCTCTCTTGCTCCTCTGCTTTAGTCTTCACAGGTGTCTGGCCCCTCCAAATCTCTTGCATATCTAATCCTGTCTTGGTCTCTGCTTTTCAGAGGATCCAAAATAGCACACCAGTGCTCCAAAAGTTCAACTACCACCAAACAGATAATTCTGCACAAGGTTTAATGTGAATAACTAGCCGGGGACTCAGATGTATGCCAATTGGTTATAACAGAAAGGGAAAAAAGTGTTCTGTTAGCGTTTTCTGTAAACTTATGACCACATTTAATCACCCAAAGTGTACCTTCACTGACGACCAGATGTGTCATTAACCATTTCTGAAAAAAGTGAAATAAAATCACCCAGCATGAGAATGCGGTGGAATAAGTCAACACTAACAGATGGTGTTTATTTTGTCACTGCTTGTGTTAAAAAATTACCACCTAGTCCCATCAAATCCATTTCTTTAAGGTGGAAGCTTTATGTAAAAACTGCTACAGAAAATGCAATATTTTATCAGCTGTCATTGAGTTCCTTAAAATATGAGCACTTGTTTTCATGGTTTTCAGTTTTCTAGGACATGGTGCAATACACA
Organism: Manis pentadactyla; assembly: GCF_030020395.1. NCBI lineage: Eukaryota > Metazoa > Chordata > Mammalia > Pholidota > Manidae > Manis > Manis pentadactyla. The sequence continues at coordinate 41,695,523 of NC_080020.1, read as the reverse complement.
GGAGATGGGTTTGTATAAATCTGACACGAAGGAGTATTTTGCCAGCAGCTCTGTCTTGCAACATGCAATCTGTTTTGTTTTTCAAACAAAGTTGGTACACGAGTTAGTTGGAATGCTAGTGCTTTGAGGAGGGAAACAGAAATTCCTCAGTTAAACAGCCTTATGCAATGTGATAAGGCCTCCACGCCCAGCAATATAGGAGGACCATCTCAATGCATCGTTGTGTGCCCTTTTAAATGAAGTCATGAGGAGAATCATGTAATGATATGCAATATAAGAACATGTAACAACATGGGGGAAAGCTCACAATAAATTAAGTGAAAAAATGATAAAACAATAAATAAAATACGATGCCACTTTTCTTTCAAAATACACACACTAAGAGGCAGTATTAACAGTGTGGTTAGAAGCAAGTGATCTTGAGCCAAGCTATTTGACAGCAAATCCCGGCTCTGCACTCTCACTCCCTCTGTAACCTTGCTAAGTAAGTTACTTGACCTGTCTCTACTCCAGTTTCTCCTCTCATCAGGGATGATAATAATAGTGCACCTAGTTTATGGGGCTCTTTGCAGGATTAAATATGAAGCATTTAAAAAAGTGCCTGGCACAGAGTAAGTGTTACATAAATATTATTGTTATTGTTTTAATTTTCATTACATGTGATTCTAGAGAAAGCTCTGGAAGCATATTTCTCAGAATGTTGATGGTGACAGTTGTTGAATGGTAAGACTGCAGAAGACTTAAGTGTTTTTTTTTTTCTTGGCTTTTGGTTTATTCTCATGTTTTTTCACACATACAAAAATGTACCATTTGAAAAAAAGATAGGAAGGGAGGGAAAAGGAAAATTCTTACATGCTCTGCTATACCAAATTCTGCTAAATAAATGATACATAATAGGCTGGATAAAGTGACTTAATCTCTTTTTTTTATGTCTTAAACTCAAAGTACCCTTTCATGTAGGATTTCTCTTGAAATACCTTAACTAAAACACCCGTGAGCTCTCAGCCTCAATACTAGCAGAGTAAGTGAACAAGACCACATATCGGTCAAAGTGGTGATGGAACAAAATGCAAATATGAGGCACATGGAGAAGGAGTTCTTGCCTGATGAACAAGTTAGGGAGAGTAAATGTACCCCTTTGCTCAGTGCTTGCATTTCACCTCCCCCTACCTTGTAATGAAACTTGGGTCACTTTTTTCTTTCTTCAGAAAATACTGGTCTCTGTAACCTATTTGCATGTGCATAATTTAAAAATATGCACTGATAATTATACTGAATATGTAGATCATATGTATGTATGTATGCTCTACATACATAATAAATAAGTCCAATATTATATGAGTGCCATTTTGATTTAAAATCATTGACTTAAAGAAGTCAACTTTGATTGTTCCTCGGCACCCTATCGTAGACCTGAGACAACTTTTCCTGAGGTTACCAGAAAACATATCACTAAAGTTCAATAGCAAAATGCTAGGTGATAAAATTGCAGCAGAGATATAGCTTCCTTCATGTTCTAGATATCTTTTTTGTTAAGTGTATGTGTCCGGCAATGTATCTTAAGGAATTTGACAACAGATTTTTCAACAAGCAGGCATCTGGTAGTGAGAATGTGACTGTTCTGGACTATGGTTTTTGTCTCTTACCCCCAGGATTTCAACAGGTATTTGGCAAATGAGCAGTGGGGCCCTTAAGCTGAGGGATTCCCCATGTACCGGGATGCCCTAAGCTTCACCGCTTGAGGTTCCATATTCTTTAATACCTGAGGCATTAGCTCCTTTAATGGCCCCAGCATCCCAGCAAAGCTACAGTGATAACTAGTCTTATTTTTTTCTTAATCCTAATAGATAGGTTGACCATCGAAAAAATTCCAGAACACATCTCCGGATGCCATCTCATTCCATGAGATTGGCCCTTGTGATACTGAATGAGGTTACCATAGAAACTCATCAGCCCCACTTATGCTGAGACCTACCTGCCTTTCTACTCTGTAAACATGTTTCCATTTTTAAAGCTCTTGCTCAAAGTGACTGCTGTGCAGAAACTACTTGGAGAAAGAGGCTCTCCATGTAAACACACACCAACTTTTGAGCTGCAGAATAGATACCTGAGAGGATATAAATCTTAACAAATCTGCTACAGACCCTTTAAATACTTAAGTTATAAAGGCATATGCATCATTATTTCACCCAAGATAGCAGACTTTTTCATCTCTCATATAAAACATTAAGGATAAGAAAAATCATAGACTCCACATAAAACTTTTAGGTCATTAAAGCACAAACCTGCATTGCTTAAGCACTTAAGAAGGAGCTGGCCTACTTTTCTCACATATACATACTCAGTGTGTCCTTACAAATATGCCCTGTGCCACAGGATGGGTACGTGGATCTAGCAAATAACAGTAAATGATCAATCATTTCTAAGTCTAAAGTCTTTAATGTATTATTTTATTTAATATGTCCATCTACTGCATGAGAAACATACATTTATTAGGGATACTTTAGAGATGAAGAAACTGAAGCTAACACACGGAAAGTGACTTGCTCAAGGTAACACTATGACTGGTGGCTATGCTAGATTTGAACTCAGGTCATCCCATTCCACAAACTGATACCTATCTGATGCTCTAAGCTGGTAACCACTCATAATACTCTATTGAAAACACACGTACTGTTATCCAGCCTTGGTGTTCCAGTCTCCCAATACCCTCCAACTATTTTCAGAAAGGTAAATATAACCTGTAGTTAGCAACAAGGAAATAGCTTGTTTTTTTTATAGCCTATCCCAGACTACTGTGTATCTTTATGGATTATGCACCTGTCATGAACTGTCTCCACTACACAGTTCTCTTGATGATGTTTAAAATTGAGCCATTATGAAGAAGTCAACTGAAAAAGCTTATGTTTTCACAGTACTTTTGCAAGCCCTGGGACTAGGTTGAAGATCAAAAGTGTAAGGTAGGCATAAAAGTTCTCTGAAAAAGAATTACTGATATAGCAATGAACTGGCAGTCCCAACCACTGAGATACTGAAACTGCATTTCCTCCCAATAGTATTTAAAAGATCTCAGGGATTCCCTAGGAAAAAAGTAAATTAAAGAGAGAGAGAAATAGGATGAGCAAGTAAGAGAATATTGCTTGACTGATTGCTTGATTGACTGATTCAAGATGGAATACAAGAACCCAGAATTACATGTACTTGGATATGAAAGCAGGAGAAGAGAGTTCCCTTTGGCATGGTGGGTAAGGGATATCTGGAAATTCAAAGAAGGGATAAGTTTTAACCCTCACAGATGGTTTCATTGTTTTGTTTTCTGTGAAATGTACATTTGAGTCACTTTTTAAAAATATAATTTATGTTCAATATTACAAACTTTCCATAATTCTCTTTTCAAATTGGTTTCTGAAGCTGCAAAGTTTCACGGTAAAGAGAAAGAAGTCTCCGCTATTGATGACTAAAACAATTCCACACGAGGTTCTCAGAGCCTGCCTCTAAAATGAGACCTTAGGATGGGAACCACCAAGACAGAACTGAGTGCCAGCTGACAGCTGATGACCTAGGTTTCCTAAGAGTTCATCTGCGTTCCAAGTTGGCCTCTCCACTTACAAGCCATGCATCCCTGGGTTAATGGCTCTACATGTCTCAGGGCCTCTCATCTAAAATAGAGTGATATTAATAGAACCTAGATGAACAGAATTCCCATGAATTAGCTGAAACAACGTATGTGAGGATGGTTCTGTACAGTAGGTGCTCAATAAAGATGGGTATCCTTGCTATGATAATTACAGCAATACCACTGACTGTATTATTAAAGGGAAAAGGACTTCTGGTGATTGAAGGACCTAATTTAATGTCCTTACAATAGAATGTATCATAGTCTATTCTTAAAATATTTTAACTAAATTTGTCCATCATTGTCCACCTTGCAAGTGTGCAGAACAATGGCCAAGAATAGTTGTGTTGAGGAGTCTCTCCTTAACTATTACCCAAGCTCTGTCTGAGGGTACAAGATTTCTCCATTTACTGCAGGCTCACTCTCCCTGCCTAGTCATTTGCACCCTCGTCCTTGATCAGGCAAATGCAGTGGATGAAGTTCTGATGCTGAAGGCAAAGAGGGTGAATTGGGAGCTTTCAGAATGCAAAAGCCTCCTGCTCTGAGCCAGTGCCAAGACGAGACAAAGGCTACTCTGGTGCTCATCGTCTGAGAACCAAAAGCCAGGTGGCATCATTTGGGAAGGCCATCAACCAACTGGGACAGGTAGCCAAGGCCGAGGCCATCTGTCTCACAGAGAAGAATCCAGTGGGTGTTATAGGATTCATCAGAATGGCTTGGGTATACACTTGATGTTTTTCCTCATCAAAATAAACCTGAGTGTTGGTCAGGATGGTTTTATGGTTTTATTGAATTATAACTGCAGAAGATAAGCCGGCATTGGTGGTCCCCTTGTCAGATGCATGAGACCCTCTGGGTTCCCCCACTGCCACATCCACACAGAGTGTGTGGTTTGTCCTTTTCAAAAGCACAGAAAGCCACAGGCAAGCACAATGGCCACCTAGCCACCTAAGAGGCATTTCTTTTATGCAAGTACTACATACATTTTTAATTTAAAAATATGTCCAATTACATTAGGATCATCATAAATAAGAGTACAATGTGGTTGAGAGTAAAGTTGGCAGGCCATTCATAGACTGATTGTTATTAAAATTAGCATTATTATGATTCCATCAATTATTGGTACACTTTGGAGCATTTTGTTTTCTTCCAAACCTCTTTACATGCTTTTGTGAATTTCATTATAATGCCAGGTGCCCCTTTCATAGGAACATAAATTTTATGTCTGACGAATATGGTTCTCCCTATCTCAGGAAACCATTCTTTTTGGGGCATGGAGAAAATGACAATATTATTTCTAATGCTGCCTGTGCATATTCCCTAACATAAAACCAATTATTGGCAGCTTTTGGTCTTCTGTTACAGTCAACCAGCTATTTATATAACATGAGCACACTCTAGTTTCTAATGATAAACATTATGGACATTATTTTTATTTTACATGAACAGTATTCTTCTCCTAAGAGGCAAGAGATATTTGCAAAACCCGGAAGTCATCACAGGCACCATCTTTTTTTTGCACAACTAAGATATAGTAACATAAAAATGGTAGCCAAGGCCGTATCTATACTTTTGACTTTCCTATCCCTGATACTCACTAAGAGCCATGGTCCTGCATGTCACAGACCTACTTGCAAGACAGGCAAAAATATTTAATCCAACACATATACGCAGTTAATACAGATTATAACTGCTATGAAAGAAATAAGTGCAGCTGCTACTGTTATGACCTGGTAATACAGATGACTAAGCTAGCAAATAACTACAATATTAAAAAGATGCCACGTGTTTTGATAGCAGTAGCGTCACATATGTATTATACAGATGAATATATATAATTCATTTGGAAGGATTCATTTGGGAAAACGAAGGTATTTTTTCTTTCTTCTTTGTTACTTATTTGCTTCCCTATCACAACAAAGGGCAGACCATGGTAATATTATTCTCTCTGAAATTAGCTATGAACGAAGAGTCTGATGACATTTTCTAAAGTGTCTAATATCATGAGTCTTGTTCTTATGTCCTGGGTCCCCAGCTTGTCTGACAGTTCTGCACATACTCGGCCTAAAGGGCTGTAGGCATTGCTTATCTCACAGCTATGGGGCACTGGAATCAACACTCCCATTCCAGAGCAAGGTCTCCCAAGGAGACAGAATTACATAGCTGCTGATGACTTCCATGCTAGCTCAAGGATTGTATACATAAATACGAATGGTGAACAAAAAGTCCTCCTGCATAAAGAACGCCAACATTATGAAGCAAAAGAAACACTTATCTTGAAGAGTTTGCTGGAATCCAGCAAAAACCTTTCACAACTGTTTAGAATTGTAAGCCACAGAAGAGTGAAAGAGGGTATGACATCCATACAACAGGCTTCTATGAGAAAGCATTGTCTTTGTGTGCATATTCTTGCCTTCTCAACACAAAGAGCAGACACATTCACATACCACACATTCACACCTCTAAGAGAAGATCTGGATTCTAGAATGGCAGAAAGGACAAAGCCAAAGACTGAATAAGTGATTTGGAAGTAAAGTCTAGAAAATCACCTAGACATCCAACAAAAATGAAGGGTTTCCTTCATTTTTGCCAGTTTTGATGAGGATATGGAAAATGGGGTACAGGTTTCTCCTGCTATCTGAAAGTAGAGCATTCCTATGAAACCTTTTGTAAGTTGAAACAGCAGAAAGCAAAGAAGCAATTACCACTAATTTATATGGAAAAAATTTGAGTACTCCTAGACCCAAAAAATAATCTCTCTTAGGCTTTTCGGATACCTTAGAACACATTTCGCTAATGGAGGTACAAAATAAATCTAGATGAAGCACAGGTGCCCACAGTTCAAAGCTCTGGGGGCCTGATGCTGTGACGTGGGGTGTGGTTTCTGGGGAAGCAGGTCGGTGAGGCCGCTCTTGCTGCTTGGGGTGTGTGCTGCCCCTGCAACATCTCGCTGCAGAACAAATGCTGAATGGTATTTTTTCTTTTTGCCTTTTCACGTAAAAGTGAAAATCCTCTTTGGATTTCTTTTGGTGAGTGAAAACAGGTACTAACTAATGTAGGTTTTTCTTTTACAAAAGTGAAGTGGCAGAATACAAAGTTTTGAGAAGTGAGCAATACCTGTTCTCCTATACGACTGGCGGGAGAATAAACTGGTACAACTTTTTGAAGAGCAATTTGACTATCTATATCTGTATCTATAATATATGTATATGTATATACACACATAATTAGAACATGGATATATGCATAGAACACATACATAGTTAGAATATGGTTATATATATATATATATATCTCCTTTGATCCTATAAGTCTAATTCTAGGCATCTGTCTTATGGAAATTAAGTATATGTTCAAAGATATCCATTTCAGCATTGTTTACAAAATTGAATAAAACATACACTTAACTGCCCATTATAGGGGAATGATAAAATTATCATGCATTGTGCTTCCATCTCTGGAAAAAGCTGCAACTGTTAAAGGAAATGAGGAAGGAAACATTTGCCATCCTATTAGCAAGTAGAAAGTTTCAGAACTATATGTAGTGCATAATCACCTTTATATTAAAGAAGAAGAAAAGTGTGTGCGTGTGTGTGTGTGTGAGAGAGAGAGAGAGAGAGAGAAAGAGAGAGATTGTGTGTGTAGATACCAGAAAAGTTCTGAAATATTTCAAGCAATACTAGTGGAAGTTTGATTTGGACTATGGGTTTAGGGAGTTTACTCGATTCATAAGTATATATAATTATACAGTAAAACTCTTGAAGTTTAACTTCATTACTGTTTTAAAATCTAAAAATAGAAAATTAAATTTGAAGAAAACATTACATACTTTGCAATTTAAATCACAACTTTTTGTGACAATTTTAGTGAAACATTTCAGAGGCATGGACTATAATAACATCAGAGACAGTTTACAACTTAGAATCAATCGAGGTTTATTCCTGAATGTGTACCAAGCAGTGAGTTAGGGTCTAGATTTATTTTTTAAATGCCTGTAAAGGACTCAAAGTTTTACAGGGGATAGAGTAAAACAAGTCATTATCATTTAGAATGACAAAGGTGTGTGTCAGATATACGCTCCGGGCTCAAAGCCCTGCCATGACTGCATCCTAAGCAACCTTGGCACCTGTCCAATGCTTTGCATCTATATGGTCTGGTGCCAGTCCAGGCTACCGTCCTCATGTGGCTACGTGATGAGCACCTACAGCATTTGAACTGGTTCCTGCCTGTCCTCTAGCTTTTCACACCTTGGGTTTTCTAAACTGTGATCTCCCCAGGTCACTTTGCATAAACATAGGCTTAATATAGTTCTGTGCTCTAAACATAACATCCCAACTATAACTTAAAGGCCTTCTGATGCCTCTTTGCCCATGACTTTTGGTTGTTTAAACCACTACCCCTCATTTATCCCAAGTCTTCAGCATTCCTTATTGCCTGGAAACCTGTCCTCCAACTCTTCTGCTACATTCCTACTTATCCTTCAGATTTACCCCTATTATTTTCTCAGGGAGTTTTATTTTAACCTCTGAGGGTCCCCCATATATTTCTTTTTAATGCCCCCTATTCATGCTGTTCCCTATAATCTGTAAGCCCTATTAAGGCAGGGGTCATTTCTTTATCACCACCCTCATTGCCAAACACTGTACCCAGCAAAAAACTGCTCAACACTGGTTAAAGGAATGGAGTGATTAATTAAATAGTTAGAGTGCAGAGCCTTTGGGAACACTGAGAATGAAAGTCCACTGTGGCCTTGGAGGACTCTTCCCCAAAGCCTGTGCCTTGAAGAATGACAAGGAAAAGACAAAGGCAATACAGAATACTCCTGATATTTAACCAGGTGGTTATAAAATCTGTTTTCACTTTAAAATGAGGAACATCTTGGCCAGTGAAAAGAGTTGACTTATACGAGAGCTTGCTGCCATAATGCAGCATAAGCCATAAACGCTCTTCATTTCAGAAAAGACCCCAGCCCATCCCAGGCAACCCTGCAAAAACGTTTGGCTTTCCTTTTTTCTAGATGTGGAGGCAGAGACCACACCTTAGTGTCTTCATCAACATGATCAAAGTCTTTGCAGAATATTGATCTGGAATAAAAACATAAATTGCTTATAATGTCAGAGAGTATCAATTTCTAAAACCCATTTTAGGAAAACAGCCTAAGAAATTAGTTTCTAAGTTTCCCCTATTAAATTACCACTTCTTAAATACAAATTCGTATTTGGCAACCAATAGTCTCTATTGGTTAAGAGTTCAATTATGAATATAATATACTGAAATTAATCATGATCACATAACCCCTTAACTTTAAATAAGTCTAATTACTTCTAATTTAAACTGAATAAAAATAATATATACATTTTCACAAAGAAGTATGGCTATAGTACTTGCTGATAACATGAATTCATGCCAAGATTCCCGAACTGAGAAAATGCTTTTATTTTTAACAGCCAGAGCTTTGAAATCTAATGAATTACCTATTTTATTTTTATCACATGAACTTCACCATATGAATGTAGAACAATAAGTATTGTATAACAAAGCAGTTTAACGTATTATTTTTTCCTGGGTAGATCTTGAAGACGGGATAAGTAGATGATAACAGGGTAAATCATATTTTAAAGTTAGAGAGAAGTCAGAAAGGCTACAGGAAATAGTCCTGTGGCAGCTGATATGAAATTATAGGTGCTTCATCAAAACCCAGCCAGCCACAGCTACCTCATAACTCATGCTTAGAGCTTCATAATGTGATTAGGTTTTCAAGAGGGTGCATTTGTGTTTTGGTTTTCTTTTAATCACTTTCTGTTCAGCTTGGCTTCCAACCGACCACTGACTGACTACAGTCATCATGGCGAGAATAAAGAGATCGTCAACTTTGCTGAAGAAAAGTTATTAAATTTTAGTTTTCCTAAAGGGAAACATTCCATGCAACAGTAATTGAAAAAAAATAAAATCTTTATTGACATTCTTTGAGGGAAAATACAATATTCAACATTTAGGCTAAAGCTAGATAGGTAAAGGAAATACAGATTTGAAGCAATTATACAAAGTCAGCCAAGAAAATTGGCTGTGGGAGAAGGTGTCTTGTTCGCTGGTATTCAGGTCTGATTGTCAGCAAGGATTTCTTCTTTTGCACGGTCATTCAGTCACTCACACACTCACTTACTCATTCCACCAACACTTAAGAAATGCCTAAAATAGGAATCACCTTCTCCCTCAGATGAGATGCAGGCTAATGGGCAGTTGGGTGTGGATCCAAAGACTAATAAACAAATAAGTGGACATCAAGGTGGTGAATGCTCTAACGGAAACTATGGAAGCTATGGAAACTATGGAAAACAGTGCTATGGAAGCACAGAGTGAAAAAGAATGACACTGCATGCAGATTCTGCTTATTTGTTATCTTTACTAACCTCTAGACACTATACCATTGCCATCGAAGTGAAAAATGCCATGCACTGAGGATACAGGAATCCTTCTTGATGCCTTATTTTGAAAGGCAATATTTATCTGCTGTATGTGATAACAATAAATGTTTCATATCTGGCTTGTTAAAATGAGTATTTTTCACTGATTAGAAATATAACACATTACACTGGAGAGAATTTAGAAAATACAAAAAAAAATTACAAAAATGAAAGAAATAGAAAACTCATCTGTTATGTCACTGTTTGGAGATAGGCATAATTTAATTTCTTATATTTCTGATCTCTAGTGTGTGTGTATGTGTGCTATGTGTGCATGGAAATCTATTCTTTTACATAACAGGAGCAGTTGCAGATAGGCTATTTTACAACCTGCCATTTAAATCTTATAATATACTACAAATACTATTCCATATTTTCAAATATTGTTTTACATCATGATTTTAATAGTCACACATTATTTAATGCAGTAATACATCAATTTATTTAACTAACTGCCTATCAATGAGTAAGTAGAATGTTTTCAGGTCTTTTATACTAGAAACAATGTATTAGCTTGGACCTGTTAAGTTTGGGGAAGAGAATTTAATCATTTCAACCATATTCTATTCACATTTATCTTAACATCTCTGCTATTAATGTTTATAGTATTTTCTTTAATTATTATTAAATTTTAAACTATGTGGTCCAAAAAAACATTTGAGGTTTCCTTTAGAGCTGCATGTTGTAAAGCAAAATCTAAAAAAACAGTGATGCTTTTTGGGTGATAATTCAGAGTTACAGAAACATGAAGTGAGATAAAGTTAGTAAACAGAATATATGCCATAAAATATAGATTTTTGGGGATTAGAATGAAAGTTTAGGTCTGATTTCCCTATCAACCAATAGAAACAGAAAAATATACCGTTAGTCACACAAGTAAGATTGTCTTAAAAAGGAAAAAAAAAGCGGTTGCTATTTATCTACTCAGTCATTAAATGATGAGGAAATGTTTTCTTGAAGATCTTCATAAAGATCCTCACAAAAATCTGTGTGATAAAACAAGTGATATCCTCAATAACACAGCCAAAGTAAATGCAATTATTTATTTTTTAAAATTGTAAATATTTTATAAAATCTTACTTACAATTAACAAGTAAACTATACTCAGAGAATCAGTTCAGGGTTTGGGGGAATCAGTTCAGGTTATATTATGCTCTTTAAGATAATGGAAACACTGGAATTATTGTTAAATAATGTTGGGTGTTCTTATACTAGTTGCTGAATAAGAGATTTGATTTGGTGACATTCCTTCGTCCTCCACATGTTGAAAGACAGGCGGAAGAGTCTGAATAGGGCACAGAGGGAAAGGTCACTGCCTGCCTAGTGCCCTTACTGTACAACATGCATACATTTAGTTGACAAAATTACCTACAGACATCAGTTGACTCTAAGAGGTCATTTTCAGGTGTTTTGTTCTCACACAGTTTAATTAGTTTGACTTTTCTTTTATGACAAAAAGCAGTAGATTCACAAAAAAGACTTAGTCTAATTTGAACTTTTTCAAGGGTATTTCAGGAGTGAGGAAAATATATGTTCAAGTCCCTGAAGCATTTTCCCAGCAAAGGATGCAGTCAATTATTGAAAACATATTATTTATGGGATATGAATGCAGAATAAAGCTGGAGGTAACAGTCTTTTGCAGAAACTTTGTCATTTCAAAGCTCCCTCTTTAGTTTCTGAAACTGAATCATTTGCCACTTTTCCAGGAAGTCTTCCCTGACTGATGCCCCTCGTCCATGATCACTCTCCTCCTGAGCAGACATGAATGTATGTAGTCTGTGTGTAACAGAATTAGTTTTATACTTGCCGTATTGCTTTGTACACATTCTCAAGTTTACTTATTAATTTTTCAAAGTACTCTTGAGTACCAGGTATTAGAAATAAGTATAAAAGTGCACATGTGCTGAGTTTTCCATTTTTACCCAGATTGCATATTCCTAAATAAACTAGGAATCGTATCTGCCTTTTATTTGAGGGCTGATTATAGGGTAATTGTTTAGCACTGGGCATGAAGAATGCACAAAGAAGGTTGTTAGTGAGTGAGATAAAGATGTTTAATTTCAAAAGAAAACATTTAGATTAAAAAGGAAAAGGCAAATTTGAACTGAAGATGATAGCAGAGCTAGAAACAATATAATAAAAAATTCATAGAAGGGAGCTGTCAATTGAAATGGCAGTACTTGTAACACCCATACTCTGCAAAAATTGACCATTTGTAGAATAAAAGTGCTATATAAACAGATGTAATGAGTTGCAGTGATACAGGGCCTAGATGGTAGGATTTTTAATTTTTTTCCAAAACTGGCTCATTGAATGTGATTGAAACTCCACTTTGCCTCTTCTAGGTTGCTGTAAAACACCATGGGGTCAGTAAATATTTCATAACTTTTGAACGACTGACCTCTGACATTTCTGTATTATCCAGGTGGCCTAAGAAGTATACAACTATTGGGATAGTGAAGAAACATAACAGGAAGAAAAGCTTTCTGTAAAAGTATTTGAATATAACAATATTTGTCTTGTACTTTCTATATGATAACGTGACTGACTGACTTAACAACTGCTGCTGCTGATCAATATTCAACATGTGCTAGATCTCATTTACTCTTTTTGAGTCAGGTAATCTTATTTTCCCCCATTTTATCAATAGTCTCTGAAATAAAATCACCAAATTGGAAGCAGCAGACCTGGAATTCTTACCTCTTTAATGATGTATCTAGGAAGCTGGACTGTCTCTCACATAAAGTCCTGACGCTGTGTGGTCAAGAAAACATCCTAAGATTCTGTAAACATAAATCATCTTCAAATGACCCCACGGATGCCATGATTAAAGTTTGGCAATGCTGGTGACACTTAAACATAGCAATGGCATGTATGTAGTGTAACATTCTGACCTGGCCCTTCAAGGTGTTGCTCAACCACATGGTACAGAGATGGGTTGTGAATGTATATGATTTTAGAAAGCCAAATATTGTTTATGTAAAGGTAGGATCACCATTGCCTGCACACAGATTCCTTTTCTCTTCTTGTGAGCTTCATGTGGCAATTTACTGTCGAATTCTACATCCTCAGGTTTGTTTAAATATCAGCAGGTATGCAAAAGTCTCTGCATGTCACACCAAACAAGAGGAAACAAGATTTTTTATCTTCCCAATTCAAAGGAAGCATAGGCTGTTAATAAACCACGCCAATGTCGTTAGACTACAACATCACCTAAAAAAAAACAACTCATTATATCATATCAATATCAGACTTACTTGATATTTTCAGAGCACTTACGTATTACTGGGGTGATGTGTTTCTTTCTTCCTCACCATTCATTGGACAGCACATCAGTTTGACAGACTGGGTGTTCTTAGTTGAAGATTTACTTTCTCATATTCTTTTTGTGAGACAGTGAAACAGAGAATGCAAATGTGGGGAATGCAAATTTGGAGCAGTCTGGGGCTAGAGCTTAAACAGAGACCAACAACATAAAGATTGTGGTGTTTTGATAGGGAGATATTTATAAAAGCTGCATTGCTGACAATATGGCCAGCTAGTACATAAACACAATCTAAATTCTAGGTTTAGGAAGATTACATTTCTGTTAATTGATGCTCCTCTGATAAAAGCCCAGATACTCCTGCGCCTGCATTCATCAATGCTATTACCATGTCCAGAGTACTTAATTTACTACATGTTTTACATATTTATCTCACCTGATCTGCTGCAAGAGGGAGGTTCTATTAATGCTCCTACTATACAGGTGAGGAAATTGAGACACAAAGAGATGATATAACTTCCCCTAGGTCACGTGGCTAGTAAGGAGCAGGACCTTGGTCTCAAATTGTTAATGTCTCCTCTTACTATTTATCCTCCTGCTACAATTCTGCCATTCAAATAAGTATTTTGTACTGTTTATTTTGGTATCTGTCTCCATGGGAAAGGTTTTGAATGTGTTATAGGCATCAGTTGTGAGTCTCTATATTTCTGTTGCATATGTACTTTCACAGCAATAAACATTTTGGGACATGAAATCAAAGGTGAGGACCTATGGAATAAATTTTCAAAGACGCCAAGCTAGAACAAAGGTAATGGCACGACTAAATAATCAGTTTTTGACCCCAGGTGGCCTGACCTGCATAATCCTGGAAATTCATTTGTCTCCATCAAAAGGGCAGCTGAGTTGACTAAACTGCATACAGAAGGTCAGACGGTTTCAGCAGAGTGACTGGAGGCACAGATATTCAATGTCAATACCCATGCACAACAACACACCCTGGAGTTTATTCCTCCTTTAAAGAGAATGTAATAGAGAAATTCTAGTCAGCAGTAAGTTAGCTTTTCCAGGAGTCTAATGACATCATTACAGAACATTCTAACTTTGCTCTGTGGATTCAATGTCATTAGTGCCCCTGGGGTTTAGACAATGCTATCTCAGTTATTTGACACAGCCTCTCTCCATGTTGTATCCTCTCCCATATGTCATAAAAAAATGAGAGCTTTTATAGACACAAAAGGGTCTGCAATAGCCCCAAGAGCACACAATATTATTTTATTCATCAGTTGTCAAGTGCCTGCGGGGTTCAAAGAGACAGGTCAGTAGAAGGGTGTATATAATATGAATTGTTCTACACTCGAAACAAAAAAAAGGTATTTGCAGGAAGATGTCCCCAGGGGTCCAATTTAATAGAAGGTGCAGATTCAATTGGGGCCTCTCAACTTTACCCCTTTTCTGAGACCACCAACCTGGAAGTCGGTATTTGAACTATGATTTGGATTTTCTTCTCAATGATTGAATATGCTCTCTTAATACCACAAATATCCTTTATGCTAAACACTGAAGCCTGCCTGTCACATTCTTGCCAGCAATGTCAGATACATGAAATACAGTTAGAGAGTGGGGTCTCAATACATCTAGGGTGAAGGAGAGAATGTCAGGGGCTTGGTAGAGAGAGGGTATGTTCCAGAAGGCTTCCGCAGTAGGCAACTATGAGAATCAGCACGCCTCTCCATCAGGAGTGAGCAAAACTGTCAGCCTGGAGGCCAAGAAAACGTGTTAACGGGGACCACATTTTATTTCAAAATTAGAATAACTTCATTTTTTTTCTCACTATGAAAGCAGCATACACGCACAGCAAAAATGGAAACAATACTGAAAAATAAAGGCAAACATTGCCTATCACCCAAAACATGCAAGATACTAAATAGTAGAATACAACTTCAATTATTTTATTGAGCCCTACCCATGGGTATGGGGATAGAAAGGGCCATATGATAAATGGAATCTACACATTGGTAACACTGTTTTATATTTAAGTTATAACAAATGCAAGTGTTTAATGCTCTCTACACAAAGTCTTGCAGACGTTGTATATATGTTTTGGAATTCTATGTGTTGAGGGTGGGGGATTAGGGAGGGTAAGTCGGTCTCTCTCCAGAAACCAGCATGGTTCTTCTCACTAGATAGTAAGAACTGGGTAAATCAACACATTTTTCTTTTTGTTTTGCCTAATTTTTGGCCTACTTTTCAGTCACCTTCCTCAGCAAAGTTTTTCTGTCCAAAGTGTTTGTCATGCTTTTATTCTTATTCTTACATATACCTGGGTCAAAAGTTTGTCCAAAGTCCCTTCCTGAGAGAAATACATGCCTACCTATTACACCCATATTCACAGCTGCGAAGCTAAGCTTTTCACTGAGGAGTCAAACATATTTGCGCATGGTTTGATTATCAGTTCACACAGATTTACTCTCAATAACTAAGAAAGCATAGCGCCATGTCAAGCCTTCTTCAGAGAGCATTGCCTAAGATCATTGGATTCCGTGCTTCTGTCTGAGAGCAATGATGAGTCAGAAAGCTTGTCTGTGGGGTATGTGATCCGTCCACCCCTCTAGTAAGTGAACTTGGATCGCTAGAAGGCAGCTGCTGGTATTTCAGCTTTCTGCGAGGGGGAATGAGTCTACACTGACTGAGATATGCTATACTATGCCCTTGGATCTTAGGAAAGTATAAGGTATGGCATGCAAAACCCATATTGATCCTTGGTTATCAAGAAATGCCATTGAGAACATTGTCTATGGCATTGACCCACATCCCTGATTTTAAAAAAACTGGACATGAAAATATATTTTGGAATTTAATACCTGGAAAGTTTTCATCTTCTTGAGTAAACTCTCTGTTTCTCTAACCTCGAAGATCATTTTGATAAAACATCAACAATAACCTATGTAAGTACCATGAACTTAATGTATATACTGAGAAATTCAGCCTGATATTGAAGTTCAATAAAAGCAGCTGTGTTGATCCTTCTGGCTGATATATTTACAGGCTATTTTCCTCCTATATTGTTTTCTATTTATCTCACTACTTTGATGAATACACATTATAGTAACTATTTCAGGTATTTTTATGTCAAAGTGGTAAAAAATTAATACTGCTTGTTTTTGCTTTTGTCATTGATTTTAAATTCTCTCAATTCTTTTTATATTATTAGAGAGTTTATAAATGATGGGTGACATGGACATGTACGTGGCACACACAGACACATAATCATCATTCCTGGGAAATTCAGTATATAGGACAAAGGTTTTATTCTACACAGTTTGGCAGATAAGTTAGTTGGATAATTTATACATATACACATGAACACAAAGATATTTTCTCCCTTATGCATAGACATTCAAAGTTCTTTTGCAACTGTGCTATTTGGATTTTATAATCTATTTTTCTAAAGGAACATTCTAATAATAATAATGATAACAGTTCCTATTAATCAAACACTAGCTTTGTGCTCTATCCTCTATATTTAACATATGTATTTGTTCTTTATAAAAACACTCCTTGGGAAAAATTATTATCCCCCTTTTATAGATCAGGAAACTGAAGCCAGACAAGTTCAGTAGACAAGTAATCACATTACTAAGAAAGAAGATTTAGGGTATGAACTCAAGTCTGCCTTAATTCAAAGTTTATACCCCAAACCACCACTCCATCTTGTCCGAAGCTAGGCAAGTCCCAGAACAGTCCCTTTAAAACCAAACCCTTAAAAAAGAACTTGATCCTCAATAATAATAAGCCATTTCAACAACATCAAGTCATGGTATTACTCCTGCAGGAAGAGTGCTGTCAGCTTTCTAAATTAGAATTGAAAACACGTATCTGAGTTTCTTGGCAGTGGGGTACCACAGATATTGGGATCAGGGCTGAGGGACACAATAAAACAAAGCCACTCCTAATTCAGAAGATACACCTCTGTGCTTTAGACACGCCACTCTCAAACCGGAGTCAGCAACTCCTGCCCTAATGGTTTTCACAGAGCCACAGTAGCCACACGTAAGGTAAACTCTGAGGCAATGCATGGTAAAGACAAAAGCCCAGCAGAGATAAAAGTTAAGCTACCTTAAAAAGAAAAATAAAGCCTTCTTATAGCTCTATGACTGTATTAAAAATATGTCTTAAAAAATTTCTGCATAGCTGCCTAATGGAAACACAACTGTACATTCGTATTTTTTGATAAAGATTACAGCCCTTCCAAATGAGTCTCTCCTCTACATGTCCTCAAGGCTAGGAATGTAGGGCAGGAAAGAGAGGGGCAGGGTGAGTGACACTACACCTTTCCAAGAAGGCCTGTGTCCATAGATTAAAACAGCCTCATCTGCAGCTGTGGCTAATGTGGGGACAGGTATTCTTCTACGATGGGTGCTTTGTTATTACATACAAGTGGATAGGCCATTGGCAAATAAGAGAATAATGCCAGAACAATTTAGAATGTCATTGGCTGATACCTACCTAATTTTTCCCAGCACCTTAATGTTTTGTGCTAAGAATGATAGCGGAGAAATAAAAAATACAGTATAGTGCAGCAAGTCAGAGAACAGTGTAGTAGCAACCCCTTGATTTCCACTCCCTCACATTCTTACTTTGGCCCATTTTGGCTGTGTTCCGTCTTGGAAGGACTCACCATATAATTCTCCCTGGCATTTGTTTATTTTGCTCTTTTTTCTAGAGCCCAGAAGCCTTTGCTTTCCATATACTTTAGTCAATTTACCTTAAACTTTTTTATTAAAGGTAATACAGACATACACACATATATATCTATGCACATACATAGATGCACACGAATTGGAAATTTTGTAATACTTTGCTCATGTTTTATGTTTTAGGGTTTTTATTGTTTTGTTGATGCTTTGGCTACCAAGTTGTATAGGCTTCAAATGGTCTGCTCCAACCCAGATGTACTGCAAATCAGCTTATTTCTTTTAGTGTATAATTTTGCATGTAACAAGATTTTTAAAGAATGGATATATTGCATTAGAGCAGAAATGCAAACACTGGTTTCACATGTTTGTTGTGAGGGTTAAATGAGATAATGCATTAAAAACATTTACCCCAGCATATGGGACATAGGCTGAGCTCAATAAAGGATAAGTCTCTCAGTTATTGACATGCTTGTATCTCAGGGAAGGCCCCTGGAAACTTTCATATTATAAGCAGAGTGTATCGGAATTGTGAATAATTTTTAAGGATACATTTGTGGCAATTCTGCCTGTGATATTTCTGGGTATATAAACCTATTGGTATAGATTTGATTTATATACAAATCTAAACCTATTGGTATAGATTTGATTTGCTACTACACTGTTCTCTGACTCGCTGTGCTACACTGTATTTTTATTTCTCCGCTATCATTCTTAACACAAAACATAAATAGAGATGTTCTAAAGGAATGAGTATGATATGATAAGTGGGTATTTATAAACATACCAGGTACATACACATACATGCATGATGTTCATATAAGCATGTATTAAAATCTCAATATAAAATGCAATAGATCCATGGTTCTTAAACCTGGCCAGATGTCAGCATCATCTGTGGAACTTTAAAAGTATATACCGGCTAGGGTGTCAGTCTTAGGCTGTTAATGAGGAGGCTTAGGATGGAACCTAGTCTGTGTAGTTCTACAATGCTCTCCAGATAGATTTAAACATTAAGTAGGTTTAAAAAATACATCAGGACATTGGATTGTAAAATTCCCTTTTGGTAAAATAATAGAGTGAGTGACTGATTCCTAACCAGTTTTATGACTATGTTTAATAAATATTAGCTTACTCTTTGACTGATGGACTTCCAAATGTCTTTCCCATTACATCAATGCTATTATAAAATAATAAAATGGCCTCAAAATAAATTTAATTTTAACTCACATTTTCTTTACAAAGCAAATCTCTGCCTGTCACCACTACAGAACTGTGGGTGAAGTACACGTATATCTGTATGATAGCAAATCATATTAGTGATATTTTACATCTATACTTCCTCCACTTTGATAACTATGAGGCCAACAGCTTAATTCAAAAGGTGCAAGGAAAGAAAAACTGTTACAAAAATTCCACATAAATGAGAGTCCTGTTACTTAATTTGGCAACAGAGTTCTTCATAAGCTTACACATTCCAGGCAGTGCTGGGTTCCTGAGTCTCTCCTCCACAGATGGAGTTTCCGAGCGAATGCAGTGGTTTGGGAGGTGATAAAGGAGTAGGGATGCATGGGAGAGAAAATGTGGCAGTGAAGGATGGCAAAGCAGACCACATGAGGGCTCCTCTGGAACATGGCAGAGCTGCCCAGCAGGCTGAGAATAGCAGGTGTAACCTGGAGGTAACAGAGGAAAATATGAAAGAAGAGGCCTATCAAAGAAGAAATGGAAGGGTGGAGATGGAAACTAGAAGGCAGCCTCCCAATGAATGTGCCATAGGAGGTCATGCAAAATATAGTATTGACAGCAGTCTTGCCTAAAGAAATTATTTGAGTAGTAATATCCATTGCAACGGGAGTGATCAAGTTGATCAGTGAGTTCTTCCTGAGTGTCATACAGGTCTTTCAGTAAACAGAAAAAAAAGAGAGATCGGAGATAGAGCTGGAGAGAGAGAGGAGAGAGAGAGAGAGAGGGAGAGAGAGAATAGAGACTATGAATATATCTGGCTAAAGGGAATGAAATTAGTAAAATGAAATGAAGAGGACGGCATGTGGATAGACCACTATTGACTATTGACTTTGGATCACATTGTCCTTTATAATGTATGTATGTTTAGTAAAATTGCAATGCTCCCTTTGTCCTTATCTCTGGCCACCTTGGGAGTTTTGATCCTGGAAATTACAAAGAGGACAGAGAAGGATCACAAAGCACTCCCTCTTGGATGCACTGCCATCCATCTTTTTGATGTGAAACATCTAAAACCAAATTCTCAAAAATAATGTTCCGCTGAGCATTTATTCAGAGCTCTGTTTCTCTGGTGATTCTTAACAAAGGTTTTGTTACTGGTGCCCAGAGGAAAGACTAATTTAAATGTAGAAAGAGACACTTAAAAAATAATGTCATCTGTTGGCAAAATCTCTGAGGGTATTACCTTCCTTTCACACATGCAGGGAGCTAAACCTGATTGCATTTAGGGTTATCTTTAGCTGCTATACTCAGAATCAAAACATTCTCATGAGGACTATTGTTCTAACTAATCTACTTATTAAGCTTTTATTCAGTTTTAATAGTCTTTTATTAAAAAAAAACTCAAAGGGGACAGCAATGGATTTTGCAATTATTAGCAAGGAAAGCACAGCCTATGACCTACAACCACTGGTTTGTCTAAGAATGCTCCTCTCTTGAAAGCTATATTTTAAACCATTATACTTAATTACAGGCGCTCACTCCCCCAACTGCCACCCTGCCCTCTATTACCAGCAAAGTAACAACCAGTATGATGCTGACTACCCTCCCCCACCCCCAATATGGAGTCGGAGGCGAAAAAGCTCAGCAGGTCTGATGTGTGGCTACAGTTTGAAGGAATGAGATGGAACAGTGGAGGGTGGCATGTGAGGGAAAAAAAAAATCACACTACGAAATATTTGTGAGTAGGATGTTCAAAGCTTTTTTTAAACCAATTCTTTGTGCCATCTAATAAGAATTTGTGTCTTTCATTTTCTTTACACTTCCTCCACCTTACTGTCTTCGGGGGATAGAACAAATCAGTGTGATGTGTTTCTTTGCTCTTTATGTGTTGTTTGTCTTTGGCAAGAGATGTTCACATGTTTCTTTTGACTGAAAGCTACATTCACCAAACCAATTAAGTGAACATTTTCTAATTTCTTACTTCCTACTAAGGACCTTCTCCACAACCTTCCAACAGTGTAATTTTAAAGCAGAAAACTCTTCTTCCATATCTGAATTGCTCACTGTGCATCTGAAAAACAGAAGTCACACACAGCTATAGAAATATATAGAGCTTCGTACCTTAACAGTCATGGAAATACTGAGAACTATGGCAGCGAGGGTCCCCTCCCAGAATCATTCTGGATTCCCTGGAAACACTC
The DNA here is from genome assembly GCF_030020395.1 of Manis pentadactyla. Classification (NCBI taxonomy): domain Eukaryota; kingdom Metazoa; phylum Chordata; class Mammalia; order Pholidota; family Manidae; genus Manis; species Manis pentadactyla. The sequence goes on along the minus strand of NC_080020.1, from coordinate 41,674,098 downwards.
CCACTCTCTTTATTTATTAAATTCAGTTTGGAAGTTCCAAACAGAAGGAGCAGCCTATGGCTGTGTTGAACGTATGCTCAGTTAAAATGCAGGGCCTTATGAAGGCTTGTTTATTCCTTAGCTTCTGATCAAATATTTTACACATTAGGCTTTTACTATCGGAAGTCACTGTTTTCCACATCATTCTCCCTCAAGGTCTGTCAGAAAGGTTTTAAGAATTATCTAAAAGCAAAAGTGAAAATTAAGCCTCACTTTGCAATGGCTTCTTCTTTTTGTTCCTAAGAAGCGAGGAAATGCTCAAGGGACCTACTGCCCCATTAGAGCAGACGGATGATGCTAGAAGGTATATTAATGCAAATGGGGAATGACCCAAGGAGTAATAGCACTTAACATTTATGGAACATTTCTAAAATGTATTAAAAACCATAATTATTACTTAATGAAACCTTTAAACACCCTCAAAAGAGATGTAAGGGATATAAGTGAGACAACAGCACAAGGCACGTCTCTGATAAACAAAAGCTTGGTCATTTACACAAGAGCTTGAGTTTTGCTTTTTACACAGAGGTCTTGGTGGAGCTGAGGAATATTTGCTTCAGTGACCTTGAACTCTCATCCTTAAATAAACTAAGGAGCTCCAGGAAGGAGGGAAGAGTGTAAACATTCAGCTCAGATACAGAGCACAGCTCAAGAAGTTGAGAAAGATTTTCAAAGGTGAGAAAACTAGATCTATTTTCATTGTTGGGCCCTTTATTATGAGAATTGATGCATCAAAGTTCCAGTGAAAGACTTTCTCTTGAAAGTCACTATCTCGTGATGAAAGACAACTACCTTATTTGATTTGCAGGCAAGAAATAAACTTCAGAATGGAGTCTCTTACTGTATTTCCCTTGGTTAGTCTCTTCCAGTTTAGAAGGCTGCTGGCCATGTCTTAAGTGGCAGATAGAGAAACTGAGATAAGTAGTAGTTTCATATGAATTCCCTGGGCCTTACGACCTACACCAATGGAGAGATTGTGGCAAATCTGTGATATCCCTACTCCACCTAGGCACCTGGGAAGTCAGCAATGCACGGGTATCAGCGAGATAAATGGCTGACTAAAGAACAAGAGTGGATATTTGGGAGATAGACTGAGCCCCTTTCCCTGCACATGGAAGACACTATTGTTTGTCTACTTAGTAACTATCAGTTGTTTTTCCAATCTCCTTCTTTCCTAACCAAATCCCATTTTTGTTTGGGCTAAAAGGTGCCCAGAGGAGCTTGGCTCCTCCCTCTGCCCAGAAAACAAACTACACTTTACAAATTGTCTGGTGGCTCCATGCACTTGCCTGCTTGGTGGATGGGGGGCAGGTGGCCCAGCTCAAGCTAAAGCATCAGGGGAAATAGGCTGGGTCATATTTGAAAAATAATTTTACTCCCTAGTGAAAGAAGAGATGTGCTTGAGGGAGGGCCTCCTCCATGTCTACCTCTCCTGGTTTGAATGCACTCACGCACCACTGCATTCACTGGTTTTAATTTAAAATAAAGATAAGATAAAGCTGAATGTGACACAAACCCAGGCAAACTCAGCCAATGCTAGTACAAAGATCCTGGACCACTTCAAACTGCTGAACTCCTGAACCAAACCAGACACCATTCTCCTCCAGACTTGAAGACCTTTCACTGTATGCTGTTTTTAGTTTGGCATTGAGATATTTCTGAAGCTGAAAACAGTTGAAAGGACCTATCTCTCCCCACGTTTTTTCCCTCCCTCAGCACTTTCTCCATTGAAGGATTTTTTAAAATTTATACAACACCTGTGTAAAAGCACTTCAGATTCTAGTGCCTTACAATACTTACTAGGAGCTATGACATATAAGGTGACTAATGCATCCAGTTTGCCTGGGACTGTCCTGGTTTTGCACTGAAGTGCCATTTCCTAGAAACTCCTCCAGTCTCAGGCACACCTTGATGGTTGGTTACCCAAAATATATAAAAGAAAGCCCAACATATGGAATTTATTCTCCCCCAAATTGAGATATTATCTAAATAATTCAATGTGTTTTTTTTTCTTCAAACATCTGGGCATATCAAAGTGCCAGTAGAATTTAGGCTGACTTTAAAACAATGTCTTCAATTGACATCTTTGCTCTCCAGATTTGAGGAATGGAGATCTCAAACCACTTATGGAGAAAAAGAAGTATAGATTAATATTAGGATTACTATTATGAGAATATATATATGTGCACATGTAAAATGGGCCAGACACTTGAAGTGCCATACTTGAACTTTCTCATTTAACTCTCAAATGGTTCTAAAATAATATTAATATTTATTCTCACTGTACAGATGAGGACACTGAGGCTTAGAGGGCCTAAGTAACCTGCTGGAAGTCACTCATATGGTAAGTATTTGAAGAACAATTCCTGATTTTTGCAGTAAACCTAAGTAGATTAAGTCTGAAGTTCATGAAACAAAGTCAACACTTACATGAACTGAATTAGAACATCCTAAATGCTCACTACAATTTCTTAGAAGTTTCACTTCAATGCCTTCCGACCTACAGATCTGAGTACAAGTCCCTGGGGAATATGAAAAATGTGTGCCTGAGAAGAGCCCTGTTGGTGCAGGCTTCACTTGGCACAAGTCACCTTCAGGGACCTACTGATTCACAGAGTCTCTGCACCTAGCAGGAAGAAAGTCCAATTAGAGTCAAAGGCCATGCCTTGCATCTTTGCTGATGGGAATCACCTGTTTTACATGAGTACCTCTGACTCTGGTCCAATGGAAACCCACACAGAGCATTTCAAGTAGTGGAACCAGAGGTTACTGAAGCAGAAGTTATCAGCTAAACCCTGTCCTGTATGATCTGTTTGCAAGAGAGGAATGAGAATGATGTCGGCGATTTTTGATCTGATTGTATGTAGAAGATAATGTCAATGAAAATTGAGGGTTGTTACTAGTGCAAAGTAAATGTCGGGGCAGACTGAGACATTTAAGGAAGAATGGAGAGGCCACTTTCCAGGGAAAACCATTCCATTTTATTAACATTAGAGCTATTACATGCCATATGTTTTTTGTTTTCTTTTTTGACAAAAACAAAATAAGATAATTGAGGGAACCTAATGACCAAATATCATAGTCAATTTATATAAGGGTAAAATCCAGGAGGATAAAATGCAAGTGACCTTATTTACTCTGTTTATATCTCTCTTTCTCAAAATGCAGGACTCCCATGACAGCACATCTAAAGATATTTTAATGACTGTTTTCTGAAAGGTCAGTGATTTATTTGGTACACACTGGTCTCATAAAAATCTAAACAGTTTGAAGTATAAGTGTTAACTTTATCCCTTTCACATCCTATTTGCCTCTCGCCACCCACGTATTTGTTGACAACAAGAAATGGGGCCATATGCACTTTTGTGGCATTTATGACAGTGATGAAGACATTCATCCACTAACAATAATAAAAATATCAATAATGGTGCTACTAAGAACTGTTTTATTTGACCGTTTACTATGAGCCTTATGCAGTGGAATTTTACATGCATCACTTTATTCATTTATCACAGTAACCCTATGATAACCCTAAAATTATTGCCCATTTCTAGGAGAGAAAACAGTTTCAGAATAGCAAAAATTTGCCCAAGGTCACGTGGCTAGGACAAAAGGCTAAAGCCTGTATTTGAACATAACCTGTTCAGCTTCGGAGTCTACGCTTTACACGACACTACCATAGACCCTCCACTTGCAGGGTCTACTTAGAAAATAAGATTTATGATATTAAAATCATATTTTAAAAGAACTTCAGGGTTATTTAACCCTTATCCTGACTCATATAAGATCAATTCCATACAAAGCCATGCCTTAAGGTTGTACAAACCAAAAGTATAATGAGAGTTCAAAAAGGGTTTAGAGAAATTCTTGGATGATAGATCTTTCCCAGTTAGGGATGCCCCCTTTGAGGACAGTATCACGAAGGGCAACTATTATCATGTCACACCAGTGTCCCTTGGTGCTACTATAAAAGACAAAATACTGAAGAGTGTGGACTATAAGTCTTATCCCGTATGACTTTTTTATGTTCTTATGATTCTTAAAATATATCTAAGTAACCTATTTCTACAATTCATCAAACTTAACCATGAGGAATAACTGAATCTTGCTGTTACTTGTCTAACTGGAGGCAAAGGTGAAGTCATTCTTATTAGAAGAAGGCATTACTATTTTTGTAGCTTGTTTTGTTGGAGAACAAACGAGTGCACTATGAGAAGATCTGTGTCCTTCCTTCATCTCTGCCTCCCAGATGCTGCATGACCCCAAGCAAGTCACACTCTGAGCCTCTCTTTACTCATTAACAATGGGATGGCCAGAAGTTGGGCTGCTTCCCCTCAGAGAAAGAGAGGAATAAAAAAAACTCACCAGTCTGTAAAGAGACAGACAAGGGAATTTGTTCATCTAATGCTGATTTCTACAAGGAAAGTAAGTACCTTCTGAAATACTCATCACCTCAGGCAAATTTGAGATTCAAAATTTATATAACCAGCATATATCAGGAAACCCTAAGACACAGAATCAAAGTGGTCACCACTTGGTTATACTTAATAGGACCTGGAGGAAACCAGCACAGATTTCTCCACAAGGACGGAACGCACTCTCAGCTCAGGCCTCACAAAGTATCCAGATTAATTCCAGATAACACAAGCTCACTCACCAAAACTGCAAAACAAAGAAATAGTCATTCATCAGCAGTAATCAGCAGAAGCAACAGAAAAAACTTTAGATACTGGAATTATGAGCTTCAGACTGTAATACAACTATGTTCAGCTTTTTTAAAGGAATAGATATAATGAACAAGGAGTAAGACACTATTGAAGAAACACCAGTCAGATTGTGAAATGAACTTCCAGAAATGAGATATTCTAAACAGAAACTCAAAAAGTGAAAAAAATAAAAGCACTGAAATAAAAACTCAAAATATATGTTCAGTAGCACAATAGAATTGGAAGATACAAAGAATTTACCTAGTATGCTGAAGAGACAAGACGATTAAAACATAAGAAAATAAGGGACACATAGAAAGATAAATGAAAATGCTTTGCACAAGTCTAACTTTCCAGAAAAAAAAAAGAAATAGAATAAGAAAAGAAGAAAAGACAGTAATATGGCTCAGAGTTTTTCAAAAGTGATGAAAAACCTAAATCCTCAGATTAAGAAAACACAATAAATCCTAATGTAATAATAACTAAGAAATATACACTAGCTGCAATGGAGAAAAACTACACAGCATCAAAGACAATGAGAAGATCTTCAAAGCCACCAGAAATTAAAATTTCAAGTTGCTACAAGGAAAAGAGCTCATTCTAAATAGATATCTCAGAAATAAAAATAAAAGCCAGAGGAATGAAAACCATTTAAGTCTTTAAATCACGGAGAGAAAATATTTATCAACCTAGATTTGTATGACTGACTAAACTATTATTCAATAATAAAGAATAAGTATTTTTCAAACCAACAAGCAAAAAAAAGAGGATTTTTCACCAATTGATCCTAAATAAAGGAACTCTTAGAGTAGTGGCCCCATGGCCAAAGATTCTAATTTACTTGGTCTGCAGAAGGGCCCTGGTATCTCTGTAACTTTACATATACTCACTGATACTTTTTGGTTTTTAAGCCCCATAGAAGACTTCAATGGACAGTCAGTGGGGAGAATCACTGTCTTAAAACATAAAGTTCTCCAACTTTAATGTATATACAAATCATCTGGATATCTTGGTGAACTACAGATTCACTAGGCCCCAGATTCTGCATTTCTAACAAGCTTTTGGGGGATGTTGGTCCACGGACCACACTTTGAGTAGCAAGGTTCCAAAGGAATAATTCAGAAAGATGATAATTTATCTCAGGAGAAAGATTGAGATTCAAGAAGCGATAATGAACAGAAAATTTGTTAAATGTGGTAACCCCACAAATGTTAATTGTATAAAATGATAATAATAAAGTTTATTTTTTTACGGGAAACAAGGAAAATGGGAGAGGATGATTAGAGTTAAGCTGTTTCAAGATCTTTATATTATTCAGGTGAAACATAGAGATATTTATCAAATGGTGTAGACCAAGAATTTTACAATTGTTTCCTGGACAGTAACTGATCTCAGAGATTCCCCAAGATCTAGCAACCCTGAATTTTACTAAGCAAACCAGAATACTTTTGACAGTAAAAGGGTGCTATTCACCCAGGCAACAGAGACAAACCAGGATTATCCCAGGAAAATCAGGACGGTAGGCCAGCTTCCCTCAAGAGATGAGAGGTGTGGCTGAATGAACAGGACTCTGAGCTCTTTCCCCACCCCCTTAGGGCCTTCTAATAAGAAACACCCTCTTTTTGTTGATTTATATATCATGCTTTTATGTAAATGTTCACTTGAAAACTATAGTGAGCACCTGTTGATTCTGCCCCTTTAGCATTAATTCCCCCCTTCTTTAGGTAGCTGTACCTTGATTTCCTTTTGAGAGAACCACAACTCCCTCACTCCACACCATTCACTGTTGATCTGTGCCCACTCCAGGAATGGAGACGTCTCCCTGGTCCGGTCATTCTAGTCTCTTGAGCGCTATGATAGGCCGCAGCATGATACGTGAGTGACAGACCAGTGAGAGTCAATTCTGAGAGTCATTGTGAAAGACATTGCTCTTCTGGGTTGTAAGAACTCTGTAAGCCCACAGCTGCTGAGAACCAGAAGGTGAGGGGCGTGTCTGAGATCCACGCCAAGCCAGAGGCAGAGACACACACGCAATGGCTCCAGTGACACAGTCTGAACCATTGAATGTGGTCAAGCCTGAAGCAATTATACCTCCTCACTCTGAGGTAAGGTGAGACAGTATTTAAACCAATTTTTGGCATTACTTACTCATTTTATATATATGTATTTACTTAAGCCAGTTTGAACTGGGTTTCTTTACCAGCAAGGAAAGGAATAATTAACAACATGTATAGGTTGTGAAAACCACTTGACCAAAGTAACTTGGCAGGCCCTTTAAGCTCTGCTAACATGACTGAAGTGCACCAAGTATGTAAGAATGAGGACGAGATTTTCTTTTTTCTATGTGCTATTATTCAAATCTATGGCTTGAAGCTGCTATGCACTTTTAAAATGCTTACTATTTCTAAAAATAGATTATCTGTCCCAACTCCCTTATAATTGAAAAAATGGGCAGGTTTGTGAAATTCTAAATTCAAATTCTAAGACAGGGAGCTTGCAAAATATTGGTGATGATCTCATTTTCCAAACATTTGAAGGGATTTACTTAGATTACAGAAATTTTGCTAAAGCAAGAGGCGAGAATTATTGCTTTTGAATTTCTTCGCTTCTGATTTTAAATCCCATAACTTGAGTTATTTAAATGTATCATTGTCAGTATTCCAGGAAAAGTCACAACAATAAACAAAGTTCCTGCTCAGTTCAAGATGCCCTTGTGACATGTAAGGAAAACTAACTATTATTTTGCATTTTTTTGAACACTTGACTTAAAATTTTAGGAGTCTAAATTTGATGTATTGCAATACTTTGTTTGAAAAATATAATTTGCTGTTTATAGTAGCAACTAAATTTTCATATATTTTGGAAACAAAATTAAAATACACTACTGAACTGATGTGCCCCTAGCACCTAACAGTCCCTGGAACAGAGAGGTTCTTCAAATAGTTGCTGAATGGATAACAAATGAATATGCCTAAAATAAACATTAAAAACATGCATTAGGTGATATAAAAAGTATAATAATAAAAACAAGAGGATGTACTTACTGCTAGTTACTAGTTACCATTTTGACCAGGGATTCAGAAGGCGTATTCCTAGGAACACACATTCTAATGCCAGGTGTTAGATGAAAAAAAGCAAAAGTTTCTCTGAACAAAGAGTTTGGAAAAATGAAGCTCATACATGTCTTTTTATGCCAGTATGTTTTTAAATATCCAGGAAGGGAGGTAAGTGAAATAGTGGTGCTCAGACATAATTCTCCTAATTTGACAACCAAATTTAATTTTTGTGGAATATTTCGTATTAGGAGAGTGTCCTCCAGGCCCATACTTCTGAGGAATGATCCCAGACTCACTGCCAGTATCCAGAAAAGGGCTTGACTAATGCTGTTTCCTTTGAGAAATGTACTGTAAAAGCATTGTAAAGTCAGGTGAATTTTGTTGTGAGTTCAGATACATCATATAATTAACTGTTGTCATTGAATGATTGATTTTTATCTTATTTCCAGTGTACTTATAGAAGTGAGATGTGATGTTTAAAACACAGGATAAAATAATCCAGGCCTTGATATGCCACTTAGTGACTTGGAAGAAAGAAGTGGTACACATCATATGAGAAGGCAGGTGTGTTTCTTGCATAGATAGAGGAATCTGACACCCACTTACTAGGATGTACAACTGAACTCCACAAAAAGGTATTTTCCCTGGATCCCAATAAAAAAGAGAGCTTAGAAGAGCAGAAAGAATTGTCCTGGATGTAGAACTGATCTGCATAAATTCATCAAAGGATCATGCCCTGGATGCACAGATTATTTGAAAGAGGAACAGTGAATATCAAGTGATGTTTTAAAAGAATGCCTGGAATAAAAAGGACAGTGTTTCAAAACTCAAATCCAGCTCTGCATTCCTCATGTATCAATACAATGTGGGTAAATGTGTCAGAGTATTGAGTATTTCATTTGCTCCTTGTTTTCAACCACATTTTGGGTTATTCCTTATTGATTTATGATTTTTATTAAAGCCCTAGGGCTTTGTTTTCCTGCATTTTTCTAGCTAATGATTGAATGTGTATCTGATGTTTTGTAAAGCACACATGGAATGCTCCCTTGCAAAGCTTCACCCTCTTTTAAAGCAATACTTATAATAGGAGTTCAATACGACTACAAATAAGACTCATTTGTTTCCCCCTTTATCTTATCTTTGTTCCACAGGAATTTAAATGCAAATGTGAAATAGAATGAACACCAACAAATGCATCAAGTGCTCCCACAGTATAATCATTGCAATCTATAAAGCATAACAGGCTCTCTCGTGCTGTCTGCTTACTGTCACAGTATTTTGTGGTTGGAAATACATTCTGTGGGTGTTATTTTGCAACCGAATTTGAAAAGGAACACTCTGAGGAATCATCCCAGTGTTTATGTGAAAGAGTGTAATGTTTTCCTGTGCATGTATGGAACAGCTTTATTCTTTATTTAACTTATTTCCACAAAACAATTAAGGGAAATGTATTTTTAGCATCAATAATTAAAATCAGGGAACTCAAAGGGAGGGCTGATCCTCTCAGCCTTATCTAAGCCGAGCTTTTTCCCTCGCTACCAGCAATGTACTCTTCCTTGCAGTCTCCCGGCACACTCCATTCCCTTTTATTGGCCAGTTCCTACCCCTGCCTCTTGCCCTTAACTGAATACAGAACATTAGTCCTTCTATCCTGAGAAATCCCATGTGCTCCCACAGGCCACTCAGTTACATTTTTCTTTAGAAATGGTCCAAGTGGAATGACACAGACTGGGTATCTAGACCAATGACTCTTCACTTAATCATGCACAAAGTTCTCTAGCACAACTTGGTAAACAGGCTTTCCGACTTTAAACCCAGAGATTTAAGTTCAGTGTGTTTGGGGAGCCACAAGAATCTGCATTTTTAATAGGCATCTCATGTGAGATAGATGCAAATGGACCCATATTCTGCTAGACTCAGGCTCGGCAAGCTAAGGCTGATCAGCACCATCTAGCCTACAGGATGTTTTTCTAACTAACAATTTGTCAGGACAGAGCAACATCTGTTTGCTTAAGTATTGTCTATTGCTACTTTCATACTACAGTGAGAGAGCTGAGTAGCTGTGACAGAGACTGCATAGTCTACAAAGCTCATAATGTTACTATCTGACCCCTTACAGAAATGTTTGCCCGCCTCTGCTCTAAATAGTATTGTATTAAATTTTATGCTTCAGGCTTAATGTACCAAAATATTATGGTGTTATAATACAAATGTCATCTTCCATATATTCATCAACAACTCAAAACTTTCTAATGGATTCCTATCACATTTAATTTCTTACCCTGGCCTACAGGGCCTTAATTTCACATGGTTCCTGGGTCCCTCATAAACTTCTTTTCTTAGTTCCCCGAAGCCTTTGCTCACTGTGTCCCAGGCATACTGGCACTTCTTTCTGGTCCTCAAACATGCAACATTTGTCTGTACATCAGGGTCCTTGCACTTGATGCCACTTTGAAAACAGGGCATGTACTTCCATGCTTTAAGAATATATATATGTGTGTGTGTATGTGTGCATGTACATATATATGTGTGTATATATATAGAAATATGTGTGTGTATATATATGTAATACACACACATATATATTCATGGGACATTTACTTTGTGCTTAGGAACTGTGCTAAGTGCTTGGCATACACTGGGGAGTAGAAGGAATTTTATTCTTTACCTTAAGGAACTTACAATTTAATATAGGAGAGAAACATCAAATAACCATATACACAAAATCTGCAATGAAAAATATTATAATGTTAAACAATAGATGTCCTAAGAGAGAATAACAAGAAAGTCCTGATTTGGTTTGAAGATACAAGGAGGGCCTCTCTTAGCAAGTGGCATTTACACCAAGATCTGAGAATATGGGTAGGCCTTATTCAGGAGTTTTGTTTTATTTTTATTCAATGTTCTGCAATGAGAATATACTGAAGGACTGTAAGCAGATGAAAAATATGTTTCAGTATCTGGCTTTACCAGAGCAACACTATGCTAGGAGATCCAACATTCTCTACTTACCCATATTTGAAGCTAGCCTTCAATGACTGATATAATGCTTTATCTTCTCTCGAACCTAGCAAAGTGCTCTGCAGGCTTCATGTAACAAATGGTTGAATAAATTAAAAATAAAGATTATTTTATGAAAACAATAAAGCCAATTTCTCCAAGGAGTTACTACTCACCCTTGGAGAACAACCAATTGCAAATATATATAATTGAAATATAATTAACATGTAACATTATATTTCAGGTGTACAACATGATTTATGTATATATTGCAAATGAACACCATAAGTCAATATCCACTACTGCATAGTTAAAATTTTTGTCTTATGTTGAGAACTTTTAAGATCTACTCTCTTAACAACTTTCAGATATACAATACAGTATTATTAACTATAGTCACCATGCTGTATATGACATCCTTAGGATTTATTTATTTTATAACTGGAAGTTATTTTATAACTGTACCTTTTGACCACCTTTATTCATTTCTCCTATCCTGTACTTATCAGATATTTTATGTTTCAGAAAAGTGATCTCTCTCAGATAAATCAACATATTTGGGTCCAGTTACAAACACTGTGGGGTGAGAACTGGGATTCTAGTGGTAGGAATGTTATGGTTCTTCTTTCTCAACTCGGCCTGCTCCCTCCCTCTGCCACTCTTTCTAAGAAGAAACTGTGTTGAATATAGATAGCACAAATTCTAGGATTTTGTACCTGGCTAGAGTATCAAGAGATGGCATTTGTTGAAAGAGAATAAACTTGCAGCACCTTATGGTCTAGGTGTTCCCCCTGGTAAGCTAGTCGGGCTTCCTTTGTTTCCATCCTTCCCAGGGTCAGCTACATAATAAGCAACACCCAGGGCAAAATGAAAACACAGGCCGAAGTTCAAGTTACTGACTTCAAGAGAGGAGAGAAATATGTTAAACTAAGTGTGAGGTCATTCTGAGCCCAAGGCAACTTCACAAGCTGCAGGCCCAGGAAGCGGGCCCTGGCTTCTCTCTTTACAGTTGGGTCTTTCAGTGGCTCGGATGCGGCTATGTCGGGAGAAGCTTTGCATCACTGCGCAGGCTTGAATTGGGCAAATGTTATGCTCGTTTTTCTTTGCCTTTGTTATCCTCTGACTGGGAAGAATGGAACCCACATTGGACTTTCCTTGAATTTGAGAGTAAGATCAGGTTTGTAATTCCAGAAAAGCAAAAAGACAAGATTTTCAGTGTTAATTAGTTCCAGGCTACTTAGCCCTAGTAAATCCAAACAAAAGAGTTTTCCCTGTGGAGGGAGTTCTACCTTGGTAACTGGAATCAATGCCCAAATTAATAATAAAGTGCCCCTAGGCCTATTTATCTGGATTATGCACACAATTTCCAAGGGGTGCCCCCAGGTAGAAAAGGGCTAGTCTGGGACAGAATTTTGGGTTCAAAAACAGGTGGCTTGGACATTCTCTCTCCGCCTCTATTGGCAAAACCATTTCAACACAACTCACGGATGATGAATTAGTTTAATTCACTTGCTAACTGAAGGCAGCATATGCTTTGAATAGCCAGAGAGGTGAACGAAAATATGGCAATGCCAACTCTTTTCTTCCTACTAAATTCACCCACATGCCTATGGATACAGCTTTGTGCTTCCAAAAATTTGGTGTGCCTGCTACAGAAATGCGTCGTGATCAAGTGATCTTGCTCATGTTCAACGCAAGTTGACAACTGGCCCAGAATACGTATATAGTAGGACAGTGCAGGTTTTCAGATTCTAACTGTACCAAAGTAATGGACATGTGTTGTTTATGTATGGCGTGGGTAGAACTTTCTGAGGCAATGCGTTGCTTTCTCTTGATCAAGGGGCAGGTGAAAGACCACAGCCAGGAAGTGAACCCACTGTCCTAGGAATCCGTCTTGTGTAGAATAATGCAAAGACAAAAGTTGAGTGGAAGAGTGAGGAAAAGCGTTGCTGTAGATTCATCCTGTCCAGGCCTCGACGGAACTACGAATACATGTCCTTGTTTCCCAGTTCTACGAAGCTGTCTTGCTCCCAGCCTGTTCCAATGCTTTTCTTTTGAACCTATATATTTGCTTATCTGATTTTTCCTTTCTAAAATATTTTTTGTATTTGAAGTCCACATCTGTTGCATACAGCTGATGAATCAATGCTGGCACAAACACAACGTGGCTATTGGTCTTCCATTATTTTAAATAACTAACAAAATTTCGTATCAAATGAAGATACAGTGTTTATATCCTATTGTGCTTATCATGTGGGCTTCCTTGACTTAATTGTATCTCTAATATATTTATTTAACACTTTTATTAATAATAGGTGCCAGCTTGGAAGCATCTTTACCCCACTGAGAATTCTACTGCAAAAGTAGTACATCTGTGCTGACAAGATGGCTCACTGCACTGACCTAGATAATGAGTTGTAGAATCCCAGCTCTGCAACAGACATTGAGTTATGAAAATACAACTAAATGAGGGAAAATTTGGTTGTCTACCTCCACTCTATGTTATTTCTAAATGTATTACTTAGAAGAATTACTTCACCTCCTTGCTCATAAATATAATTTAGAGGTTTTTAGAGTCATGTCATCAATAAACCCTGTAATCATTGTATACTGGTGAATGACTTCAAAACGAAGTGGTAAAAGTTTAGGGGAAAAAAGTGGATCCGGTATGTTGAATGAGCATAATGCTAAAGAAAATGACCCACCCCTGGAACAAGGGCTGGATTGAGGGCTTGGAAGGGGTAGAGCCAGGGAAGGAGACACTGACAAAGCAAAAAATAAAGCTTCAAAAATAATTCCTTTAGATATGAATTAGCTGTTGACTATTAGAGACAAGAGCACTCTGAGAAGAGGGGACAAAAGCAAAGAAAAATAAGCAGAAAATCCTAGGCAGTATTCAGAATGAGTAAGTTGTCCAACTTAGGTACAATACAAGATATATTTAAGTTTTAATTAAATATATAGTCATTTCTTAGTTACTCTATTTTTTAAATCATATTCATTGTTTCTACTATACCACCCATGTACATGTGTATGTGTGTGTGTGTGTCCATTCTCTTCCATTACACTGGAGGTTTAATGTTTGTATTATTGTTCAGTGTTGTATCCCTGGGATGTTGTATATTCTAGGCCCTCAATAAGCAAAATAAAGGGATAAATGAAAATCAGGAAACTAGTATAAAAATGTAATACAGGACTTGGAAAGTTGGGCTAAGGAGTTTAGACTTTACATGGTTAATAAATGTTTGAGAGCATGGGCATCAAGTAATCAGAACTACACTCTAGCAAATAAATTTATCTTACAGCTTTATAATCTGTAGCGAAAGACAGAGAAAAGAGGGAGAACTGAGATGACGTGTTGGGAGGTTATTTCATTATTTCAAGTCCTAAGAACCTGATATGAGTGATAATAATGGCAACAGGAAGAGGAAAGTACAAACAGAGGTATAAATAGAAAAGTTGGTAAGCAATTAAAGGGAGAGAAAGATCACAAAGAGTTGAAAAGAATGAGATTGTGAATCTGATTGCCTGTAACAACAGAGATGCCATTACAGACGTCAGAAGCCATAGTTGCTTGGTGGCTTGGGGAAGAATAGGATGAATTACAACTCGAATGCTGACCAAATTCAAGGGGGATACGTTCCACTGGCTGCCAGAAATGCAGTTTGGACTCAGCACAAATGTGGGGCTAGAGACTTCTCCTGAAGGAGGCAGGGCAGGAAGAAGAGGAGGCCAAAGGTGCGGGAGAGGATATCAGAGGCGAGGAGGAAGAGAAAGGAGGGCAGGGATCCAAAGTAAAAAATTACTGTTAAATATGGTAACGAGTCTGGATTTTATTCTCAATGTAATACAGTAAGAAACCACGGATGGCTTTTCAACAAAAGAATGATATATTTTGATCTACATTTTAAAAAGATGACTTCTTGGATGCTATATAGAAAGCAGAATTAAGGTAAAGCGATTGCCAGTCCCGGAGGTAGATCCATAAGCCTTGATTCCTCACTCTTAACCTATGTTAGCTGGTCAAGGTCCTCCTTGTAGTCCTCCTTGTAAACTTTTAAAATACAACAAACAGAGCAAAACTCTACCATTAAGAACTGAAAAGAGGAGGCAACAGCAAGGGAAGAGAAAAGGATTCGTGAAATAGGATCTCCAGTCCAGCTGCAGAACTGCGGCTGAGATAATGAAGTAACTGGGGAGAAGCGGCGATGATGACAGCCAGGTGCAACACTTGACTCCTCTGCTCTTGGCTGCCAGGCTCTCCTGTTCCTGCTAGGCTCAGGCTCACTTTTAAGAAGTTGGACTGACCAGGATTTCTTTGGGTAATGCATGTGATAGGCAAAAATTTGGAAGCTAAGTTCAGAGCAGAAAGATCTCTTGTTTGACCTCTATTGGAATAAAGAACTTAAATACTCTGTCCAAGGTCACACAGGCACTTAGTCCAGGTGGACACAGCAAACAGGCCTCTTGAGTCCCCAGAGGAAGATAAATTTTCCTATTCTATCATGTGGCCTCTTTTTATGCTGATACTTAACTGGATTTTAAGAATTAGAGGTTGTAGTTATAAAATGAGAACTTTTATAGTAGAAGGTCATGAGTTTGGAAGCTACAGTGACCCAGAAGTTAACTTAAATGACAAAGAGTGAAACGGGTCAGGAGAAAGAAAAATATTTTTTTCTGAGGCTGCATATCACTTCCTATTACTCATCACATATCCAGCCTTACATTTTGTTCTTAAAAGTTTTTGCCTGGCCCTACATATATGTGAATGTGCAAACCCAAATGAAGATGTTGATGTGTAGAGGAAAATAGCATGAGAGGCGCTCCTATGTGGAGGCTGTTGGAGAGTATCCTTTTTTTTTTTTTTTTTTGAGCCAAATTTCAAGGAGGGTTAAAGACATTGATTTCCTATGACAGACATAAGGATGCCCTTTGGCAATGTGCGCAATGCCGATGCCCCTTGTCTTCATTAGCATGCTATTTTGTATGCATAAAAATAACAAACTTGACCCTCACTAGAAGAAACTAACTATGACACAAGGATTTAGTTTTGCTTTCACGTTTAATGGTAAGCAAGCAAAAATGACTATTTAGATGGCTTTGTTTATATCACTTGCCTTCACAGAGCAGAGAATGGCTGAACCATAGACCGTCAATTCCTTTCCTTGTGGAACCACTGTGGTGAGTCACAGGGAATCCAGGTGACAGACCCTTACAGCCCATATGTGACCCAGTTCTTCTTATACATTCACAGTAAAAATATTACCATTGATCTCCAGTGTCACCTCTGCTTCTCAAGTGTCAGTTTAATGTTGTTTTGACTCCTAGCATCATCTGGTTTTACTTTCTGCAATTGCTATTGCTCTTGGTTTTCTAAATACTATGTTGCAAAAGAAATACCTTCATTTAGTTTGAGCAGCTATTACAAATAAACCAACTGTATTGTAATGAGTCTTAAAGCCTTAGTTAGCACGCTCCTAACAACTTTTCAAAGGTAGATCAGCATTAAAGATGTATTACCGGGATCTCATAAAAGTTAAATATATTTCCCAGCAACCTTAGCTGAATTAGGGGCAAAGCCAGAGAAAAGAATTATTACCTCTACTTTAGCCTTTAGGCCATGTTATAAGAACAGACACCCCATCAAACAACTTCATAAATGTGAAGAACCTAATTAGAAAATTAATTCCCAATTATGCATATAGAACGAAGTCTGCTAAATGAGGAAGGGACCACAGCGGGCAAAGTCAGAGCAATGTGGAAATTCTTTCAGTTGGGAAACCTGCTTCTACAGAAGGGCACAGATACTGAGATTTATTTTATACGGAAAAGACCCCATGGCTTCATTCCCCTGGCCTTGGGGACTTGCATTATTACTTACAGAAGGTCAGGAAGTCCTAAAACTCTGTGAAGTATGGGCCATCTACTATCGTGGGGGTGAGAATAAAGAAAAAACCAAAGCAAAAAAAGGCTGATCAACCATTCTTTTAAATGAGTAATTCGAAAGTCTAAATGTATGCACACTTTATCTATATGACTTAATTTCCATTTGAAAAAAGTAGAAAATGCCCATGCATAGGAATGCATATTTTATCTTTGAAATAAGACTAATTTGTTGCCTGAGATACTTTGATATGAATCTGCTACTTATATAAATAAGGACAAGGGATCAAATATATTACATTTGCTTAGATACTTAATATAATGTTAGCATCCTTAAGGTATGATGATGACAGCTTGGGTAGCTAAGGTGCTCCTCTACTGTACATCCATATCACTCCTGTCTGGGTTTTCCAAGGAACAGTTACATTATACCATCTCTTTAAATGGGTTTCACGTGCAATTAAAATGAAAATGCCATAATGGGCTATGACATAGGAACAAAACACTCTCAGTCAGTTTCCTCCTGTGTTTTTTTTTTTTTTTTTGAGCACTGAAAATTATCTCTTTGTCAGTCGCATGGCATGGTCACAATGCAAGGGCCTCAGACTAGGGAAACGTGTTCATTAGGAGAACTGGATTACTAGGCAAAGTGCCAGGTTGTGTTGCCTTGTTTGGAAGGGAAAGGAGAGCCCGAGTTCTCCAGCACTACCTGCCTGTCAAACCGCTGAGCATTTCTCAGCCTTTCAGGTCAATTTGGAGGATGTTAACTTACATCAACAAAAGAAAGGGCAGGAAATTTGACTCTGAACCTATTAATTTAACATACTGTCTTACAAATCATATTGCAAGAGCTCTTCAGGGTAGTGTTCACCGGGAGTTACACAAAAAAGAGGGGTGGGAGTTTCACATGAAGTTCTAAGGAGGGAATTACCAAGTTGTATGCTCTCTGCTGTGTGAAAAACACTTAACAATCTGATCCTAAAAGTCAAAATGTTGCTACCAATAAAACCATAAAGGCTTTGAAGGAGAAGTCTGCTAAATCAGGAGGATCAAAATCAGAGCCCCTGCTAGGGAGGGGCTATGGACTGAGCCCTTCTCATTTGCCTGAGACACCCTGGAAAGTTGCCCTAAAGTTCCTCACATCAAAGTACAGGCAGTTTGAGAACAGAGCTTTCAAACTGTTTCCTAGCCCCTCAAACCAATTTCGACTAGTAATTAACTGATTCCCAACATCAAAAGGTGAGATATCCCAGGAGGAGTCAAGGAAGATCAAAGCCTGTGGTGAGGGGTCCCCCTGCACCCCATATACCCTCTGCCCTCTTTCCCAGACAGACATCCATCTGACTACAGCAAGTGAACAGTCACACTGCTTTTCACTAGAGACCAACATCAAACAGACTTCCAAACAACTTACTGGCGTTTTCAAGCTCTGTGAGGAGACAACGAGGAAGGCACAGGTATGCAATTATATGGTCCAGATTTTCTAGGATGGTCTAGGTTTCCGATATTCAGTCCCGTTGTCCCCATTGCTAGGACAGATTCTAAAACAGGGTCACAATGGTAAAGAAACACTGGGCAGTGCCAGACACACAGTATATTATAAGTAAATGTTAATTCTTTTTTTGTTTTGCATATCACCAAATAGCACCAATTCCCAATTATTATATTTGTTCAGTTATTTTGTGTTTATGTATATGTGCATGTGTGTACTTTTATACTATAAAAGAAAGGTGTGTTGCACACTGGCTTTCAATAATTTGTCTAAGCCAGGTGCTGAACACAGCCTGCCAGAGCTGGTCAATCTCTGTGCAAATGGGCCACTTTCTGTGACACACTTATTAAGGCATTTTTACATGACATTTGGAAATGCACTTGATCAGTCTGGCTCCTTTTGCTTTCATTCATGCAACTGGTTAGTTTCCATGCTCTTCCACAAAAATGTACACACATACGGATGCACCCAAGTAGAACCGAGGGAATGCTTTTTGGACAGAGAAAATGTATAGTCAAAGCTTCGACAGATTCTGTGCCCAGGGAACTCTTTGATACAAGACAACAAAGCTTCAGGGTGGCTCACAGGCAAAATGCACTTAAGGATTAAACATAGGAGAAAAATGAGCAGGACAGATAGGATATAGCTCAAGTTTCCAATATGGAAAGAGTTCTACTGGGATCTTGAACTTGCGAGCACCTTGTACAGGAGGGGCCTTGGTTATGGGGGCCTCCGGCAGATGTACCTTTCTCATTTCCCTGTTCCTGTGTCTGTGCATATGAAATAATTCAGTATCTACTAAATGAGTTCATCATGTTCCCTTCAAAACATGGTCCTTTCTCATGGCCCAATGTTGTCAGTGGAGCCAATATTTTTCTTGAGAGTCTCTGCCAACATCCATACATTCTTAGATTTTTAACTCTCATCTTGGATCCATCAACTTCACCAACTTCCCATCTATCTGGGGGTTTCCAATGCTACTATGTTAATTATGACTGTTTCTGAAGACTGTAAATGCCTCAGGACTGGCTTCTTTATTCCATAGCACTGACAGATTAATTTTCAACAGTTACACTTTTATGTCATCATACCCCCACTTCTGGGACTCCTTGAGAATTACACACTTCTACAAGGGAGAGATAAAGTAGAGAAATTGTCCTACATCTACAAATCCTATTCAGATATTAAAGGGGGTCCCAATTGCTACATTCTCTCCCTTCAGCTTCATGTAACCTTTATCCTCCTCTGGATTTTGACCCAGATTTTCAAAAAGACAGAAGGAACAATTGGCTTGAGTTGAATTATTGCTGCATCCTTTTCATGAACCATCTGGCTCACCATAGTTTGTCCACTCCCAATTATATGTCTGACAGTAGGGTTAAAGGCTAACCCAGTACAGTTATTTCTTAACTTTGCACTTGTGCTATTATTTTATTTATCATAGGGTGAGGGGAAATATGGAATGTTCTTACTGTTCCTGCATCTCTGTCACCAGTCAACCTGGTTCACTGATTTATATCACCTGCTTAGGTTGAGTACACACTGAGTTTGTGTCTCCGGCCCCTTAGCCTTTGTGAAATTGAAGCAGAGCTGGCTAACCCCTAAGGAGAAGTTAGCCACAACTCAGAGTTAAGCACCAAATTGTCTCATTTTCTAAGGTTCAGCTTGGTTTCCTCAGAACTACCTCTTCTATTTTCACATTTCTCCTTTCTTTTGGCATTTTAATGGAAGTCACCATACCTCTGACAGCATTTAATAACATCTTCCAGAAATAAGCCCCTCTTGGATAATGACCCACTACGCTGATGCCATCAGAAAATAATACCCAAGGATAATAACACAAACCTTTTGCAGAAAAGAATAGCTACAAGGTAAAACCCATTCCTTGAAATGAATACAGGAAAGGATTTTTTGTTGCTGTTGTAATACATACTCTTTTTTAGTTTCTGTTTTTCCTTTTACATATAGCTTCTTCAGGAATAACCTTTGTGAAAAGATAAAGATATCGAACTTAAACTTTTTGACCTTTCTTTCTCTAAACTAACACTGATGACATACTGTGAAACTTTTTATTTACTGGATAACATTCACTGAAGAGCTCATAAAAGCATTTTTTAAAAGCTCTGTTGTCTATTTCCCTTTAATCCTTCATGTTTACTTAAAACAAACAAACCTCTGCTTTCCGAATTACATGTCTCCAACAAAAGGAAAAGAACACACAAGTTTTTCTTGTGAAGAGCATATGGAAGCTTCAGAGATTCAAGGGGAGTTTCCGGTTGATTTCCAAGCTTGAGGTGATTGGCGCTTCTTGCACTTCCTGCAGCAACTGCACCAGCACCAGCACTGTCTTGGTGGTCAGCACCAGCGTCTCCTGTCCCCTCCCCTCCCCCACGTTAACACACTGCTTTTTCCTCACTGCTGTGACCTCTTTCCATCCCAACAAGCAATTTACACCAATTGTTCCCTCAGCCCAGCTATGAGTCAGTCATTTTAAGAGATTAGGGAAATGACAATTTGATTCTGCCTAAAAAAAAACACTTGGTGTAGAATGAACGTCTCATCCTTTAGATTAATAAATGGAGACCTTGGGGGTCGCTTGACTTGCTAATGTAGTTGAGGAGCCAGCAGGGGTGGGGAGGGGCAGGTCTCTTTCCTGCCATTTTGAGGGAATTTAGCATAATTGTTCAGAACATGGGCTTTAAGAGCTCAGAGTGGAGTTCTGGCTTTAACACGTACTAGAGCAATTTTGGGGAAGTTTCTTGACATCCTTGGGTCTCGATTTTTTCATTTGCCTAATGGAATAATGATAGCAACTACATCATAAGGCATTTATCTTACTGAATCCTCCCAACGTCTACAGCACAGTGCCTGATACTAATAGTAGGTACCATTATTCAGGGCATAATTCTACCCTTACTATTATTGTTTGGTCACCACAAACCCACCTACTGACCCTTTTTACAGTCTTCTGGAATTGCCTGACTCTTGAAAATCCACAGTGTATTCGGGAGGACCTTTCTCACCACAGGGATAAGAAGATAGCATTTGCCCCACTTAGAAGGGAAACTGTGAAAATAGAAAAAGCCAAATGTATGAAAAAATGAAAGCTTCAACCTCAGGTTGCAAAGTCCATTTATGCTGCTCCAGGAATTGCAGGTGAAACCACCAGTACCAGGCTGGTTTAATTTGTTTAGTTAATAAACTTTGTATGACCCGTTTTTATTTAGCATGTGTACTAGAAGCTTTTTAATATAATTTCTGAGTCTACAGTGGCATGCTTTCCCTGAACATTTATGATGTTCCACAACTCAACTTCCAAAGAAGCCCATTATGAAATTAAATGGATCCAGGTGGATAATATGAGAGGGTAACTATACTGCATGCAGCAAAGACAATATGTAAATATTTCAGCAATCTCTCTGACACAGTATTAGAATATGAAAGAAAATGAAATCAACAGAACTATGAGATACTGAATTAATTTACTTTCAAATATTAAAAGTAATGAATCTCCTACTTATTTTCTGATTCCTATGACTCATCTTAATACTATGATAATTTTTTACTCCATTACATTATTTAACACGCATTTGCACCAGAGCATTCTCCAAATGAATGCCTAGGCCATTTTTTTCAACCACGGTTTGTCAGGAATCACTTTTATATTTTCACCATTCTGGCTTTGAATAGCCTACTGTGAAATTGTTTTTTAAAATGTGCAAACAGGGCACCCAACACTTAACATGATGTTTTCTTTACAAGAGGAACAAACAAGAAAGAAAGTATAATGAGCTGTAGCCATTACATGAGAGACAGAGAACAAAACTCTATTCTGAATCTGGATCTATCTTGCTTTTCATTGGAAACATGTTTTCCTTTAGTCCTGGTATACATATAGTTAAATAAATATAGGCCTTTCAAAGTTTTTAACAGAATTGGGATATTATTCAGCAATAGAATGGAATGAAATTGACACAGGCTACATCAGAGATGAACCTCAAAAAGATTATGCCAAGTGAAATAAGTCAGGGACAAGGGGCCATCTACTGTATAATTCCATTGATAGGAAGTGTCCAGAAAATGTTAACTTTATAGAGACAGAAAGTAGGTTAGTGATCACTGGGGCTGGGTGTTGGAATGGGGATTGGATGTAAATGGGCAAGAAGGATCTTACCAGGGTAACAAAAATGTTCTACAATTTATTTATGGTGATGGCATCTCAGTAAAATTACTAAAAATCATTCAACTGTATACTCATATAGGACAATTTGTGATATATAAAATATGCCTTAAGAAAGCTATTAAAAACAACAACTTGGAAACTAATTAATACAGTAATGATATAAAGCTAATTGCAGTGCAGGCTGTTTGAGAAAGGAACTTTTTGCCTCGGTGTCATTAAAAAGTCACATCTTACTTTGCAGTAATACATGCAGACATCTGTGGGAGCTCTGATGACTTAAGCTTATCCACTGGGCACCGTGTCACTGACGAGTCATATGTGAAGTCATGTGATTTACTTGCAGAGGCAGTTGTCCTCCACACAAGACACTGTTCCTCCCACTGTGTCACTACCTGACATACTACATCCATACAGTGAATGCTGAGGTGGGGTTAATATCTACAAACTTAATGTGTAAACTCAAATGATAACAAGATTAGTCCTTGATCCTTTCTTTGGTTCAGTGAATTTTGCTGAGCACTGTATTTCTTTCACTCACCAGTGCTGTAAGCCCAATCTGCATACAGTTCTATCATATTTTTTTCTTCCTGTCTTAAATCTTTTGATCTTAAGTCCTACTATGATACTTGTATTATCTGGGGGATGATAGTTAACAATAGCTTTATATCGCATAGGTAACCCAAGCTCACAACAGAGTCAATTTGGCTTGGAAGAGCATGTGTGCCTCGTGTAAAAAACACAGACACGTAAACACTTGTGTGTAGGGAGCTTGGGGAGTGGAAGTGAAAAAAGGCATCTACTTGCATGTCTAGTCCACCTCTGGGACAACTACTTAGGTCTTTCTGTCACCTGTGTGCAGTCAGCTCAGTAGAAAAGAGCTCATTGAGTAAATACCATCTATGCTGACAG
This sequence comes from Manis pentadactyla, assembly GCF_030020395.1. Lineage (NCBI taxonomy): Eukaryota > Metazoa > Chordata > Mammalia > Pholidota > Manidae > Manis > Manis pentadactyla. The sequence goes on along the minus strand of NC_080020.1, from coordinate 41,650,830 downwards.
GTTGCTGCATTTTGAGATCATGTCTCTCTCCTCACATTCAATAGCTCCTTCTCATTTCCTCAGTACCTGGTAGTTTGGAAACTCAGGGTATAGCCAAAGAGAAAAAGATGTGGAACCTGAAAAAGACTGATTTATTGCTTTTTACCTCAGGGAGCTGGGAAAGAGGAGGCCACAGTGAATGAGTGTCATTTCGGTGCCAGGCTCAGTGGTATGCTGGTGGTTCCTCTCTCTGTATTATTTTATTAACTCCTTGTGCTAACTCTCTGAAGCAGGTTTTATTATTCCCTTTGCATAGAAGAGGAACCTCAGAGAAATATAACTAGCCAAGGCTTACACAGTTAGTAAGTAAAGGAGACAGATTTGACTCTAACACCTATTTGTTTCATGACTAAAATTGATTTTGATGCCCAGTAATTTTTACTAGTAAGACTTAGTAAACTGTTAATTACAGCACTGTGTCCTGTTCCCTCATCAACTCTAAAAGGATTATTTGAGAGATGAAACAGTAAGGATTCAGGGAAGAAAAGAGTGACCATCTTTTCAAGAAAACCAAATGTTTGTTTTTTGAGTCATCCTGATCAATCCCTTATTTCCTCCATGAACTGCCCAACTGGAAGGGGTGTCTTTGTAACTATTATGACCTCCTTCTGACATCAGCCGTGATATGTAGGTGGTAAATTATTGCTCTCCTCTCTTATCCTGAGTAACTACTCTGTGGTTTATTTGGTTCTGTAAGCCTGCTATTATGGAAGTAAATGGGGAACACACTTTAAAGGAAATTTGACTTTTGGATTTTAAGTTCATTCATTTATCTAATTGCCCAATGAAGAGGTATTTATTAAGAATTTAGTACATACCAGATACTGTTTTAGGCCCTGAAGATAAAGAGATGAGCTACAAAACCTGACACACATTCTTATGTCATGAAACTTGCATTCTAGGTACAAGAGAGAAGAGTAAATTAACAAACTAGTTCATTTAAAAGAGTAATGATATTTAAGAATAAAATAAAACTGGGTGAAATGATAGAACTGCTAAAGCTCTGCTATAGCTATGAGTCCAGGTTCTCCCTGAAGAAGTGCTAGCTTAGTGGTCCCTTAGATGATGACAGAGGGCCAGCCACAGAAAGTGATGGGGAAAGCATATATCAGGCAGGGCTGTAAGTGCAAAGACCCTGAGATGTAAAGCAGTGCGGCTTTTGTGAAAAACAGGAAGAAGAAGGTCAGTATTCTGGAGCTGGGGAGGAAGCAAATGGTAAAAGACAAAATTTGGAATGGAAGGCAGGGTCAGATCATTTAGAGTCTTAAAGGCCATGATAAGAACTTAGAAATCTTTAAGCAGAGAAAGGCATGGCCTGACTGGGGCTAAGATGACTCATTGGTTACATGGGTATTGAATAAACACGTAAAAGTGAGCATATACACATAATAACCAATTTCCAAAATTTTGACCTTTAAATAAGTGTTTTCTCCTAGTTTACTTAGCATACGAATAAGAACATACAAATTAATACACCAGCCAAAATTATTCCTTCAGCATTGATACTTTTAGGATATTACTAAGTATTATAAACATGGGCAACTCAAGTAATAATTAGGGGGAAAATCATATGGAAATTGCTAACAAACTCATTAGAGTGTGCTTAATTATTGCAGTGAAGGGTTAGCAAGAGGATTGGAGCTTACCGAATAAATCTGTTTGCACATGGATTGATATGCTTGTATCATAATTACTCACAGCTGTTGGATTTTTGAAGTTTATTAGGAACTTAATTCCAAAACTTTTGTGCTGAGAAGACTTTTTATGAGGGAAGAGTGAACCCAGTGCCAGTTATATGAGCAAGAATTTTTCTAGCTGTCCTTTGGTGATTACTTACAGAGTAACTAGATCTCCTCATTATACATAATGAAGTGGACCTGCTCATTTTTGATTTTCACACACTTTGCAGAAAGAGCAAAGCCTCCTGATTGAAACTGCTTGAGCCCTGGGCTGAGAAGTTCCATGTAATATGTATTCCAATTACGAAACGATCTCAGAAAACAGACTTGGTGCCTGATGTATTCATTTGAAAGTAATTCTTGGCTAAATTGATCTTTAAATAATCTATCTATATGCTTGTTAATTTAATAGATCAACTGACATCAGGGGAAGACAGGATTGCTTCATCCTTCACACTCTGTCTTATAGCTGACAACTAATCCTCCTTTCTTGGCTATTCATTTATTATATTTTATAAATTAGAAGAAATGTACAGGGTCCCTGAAATACAGCTGAGGCTATGCCCAATAGCTTCTTCTTACTCATCATCAATCAGAAAATTAATACTGTGTCTGGGCCAGAAATTTTGATTGCAGTCTTATTTTTGGTCTATTTAACCGATGGCTGCTATCCTGACTTACAGTGCTATTGAGTAAAAATGAGTGATTGATTATTTGTATCTAAGTGATTTCCTAAATTTCTAAACCTCCCTTTTGGATCGGCCTCTGATGAGTGCTCATATTATCTAATGAGAACAATTTAAGAAGAAAACAATAACTTGAGAACCAAGTGTTATCACAATGGATTTTCCATGTGCATGCACACACACATTCTCCCTATGTACACCAAATCATAGTATTAAAGATCCTTTATAAACTGGCCTTTTTATCTTTGTTGCAATTTACCTTGAATTCCAGACTCTCAAATTACTAATTTCTCTTCATATTTACACTGAACATACCCAATTTATTAATTATTACTTATAACTTTTTGTTATAATAATCTTACTGCATGTAAGAGAACCACCACTTTTTGAATTATGTTTGAGGCATACATCCATGCCTACATCCATCCTATTCCTTCTTCCTAGAATGTTCTTCCTTACTTGAATTGAGATCCCACCCAGCATTCGAGAGAACCAAATCAACAGTCTCTTCCTATGAAAAGGCTTGCCTTACTCTATACCAGCAAAATTGATATGTAAATTGTTTTTAATATTATTGTTTCTCATCAGTTAAAATGCAACTAACAGTATCATAGCGATAACACATTGTGTCTAAGTTCTCTGTACATTATCATCTCATTTAATCTTTACAATAGCTCTGAGACATAGGTGATTTTATTTTCCTCATTTTACAGATGAGCAATGGAGGTAATGAGAGATCAAATAATTCATTCTGGATCACTCAGAGAGCAGTCTCCTAACTGCTACTCTGTGCCACAATGACAGCCTTCCAGGAGATGGAAGGCACTAGAATAAATTTAAAGTGCCTAGCATAGAATCTCAAACATAATTCAAGAGGTGGTTATCTTACTTATATGAAGTAAGATTATCATAAAAATAAATTATAAGTAATAATTAATAAATCAGACATGTCAGTCTATCACTTGAGGCTGATGCTCTTAGTGAGCAATCACAACTTTTATGCATTAGTCTCCCACTCACCTTGTGGCTGTGGTGCAGAATAAGCATTCGATAAACATTCAGTAAGAGAATCAGTGAATGAAATAAATGAATAAACGAGTCCAAGAAGTGCTGGATGGGCTTCTCCCTCTCCCCCATGTGTCCCTCAGGCACACTGCTAAATCCCTCAAAAATCAGACAAATATAAAGCCACAGAAGCATGGATTAAATCAACTTTTTCCACCCATTTCAGTGAGTTATTATTTAGAAGAAAACCCACAAAGCAGTATTTTTAAAAATCTACATCCCCAAGTAAAACATGGAAATTATCTGATTAATGCAGATAGCCACTCACCAATTTATATTCTTGAACTCAAGAGAATCATTTAGCTAATTGTATAGGTGATTATTATGCTTTTCACAGGAGTGTGTATCATGCGTTTAGAATTTTTAAATTGCATCTCCAAGAGAATCCTCTTAAACATAATTATTGTATATTTTGAATTTTCCATAATCAGCTAAAAGATTTATTTATTTCTTTAAAGAAAAAAGCTTTTAAATATGAGGAAATCCTCTTGAGAGAAGGTGAATTAAACACTTAAAAAATAATTAAGTAGGTTGAAACATACATTAAAATAAGTGGTCAATGGAAAAAAAAAAACCCTCTTCGTCATATATTATTTGCCAAGTAAATGTATTTAAAGTTGAGTGTATGATCACACACACACATGCACAAAAAAAAAAAAAGAAAAGGATTGCATCAATAATTTAAGCAAAGTCAGAATTTTTATAGTGAGGGAAATTCTCTGATGTTTAAGAAAATATTTGAGATAAAGTGCTGAAGGAGCTACTGAGTTTAGAGTATGACCGAAATTCTTTGAACTTCCCATGTGGCTGGCGATCAGTTCAACTTCAAAAGCGCCACTTCTTTAAATTTGGTCTACTGAGAATACAGACATGCACTTAGAGAGCATTCTCAAAAAAAACGTAAAAGGAAGGATGAACCAAAGGACGAAAACGGGAGAAAAAGTGGGAAGGAGGGTGAAAGAAACTCAGTGTGGTGGTTTGTTTCTCTCAGTGACCTTAGATAAAATGATAGAAGAGCTAGTTTTCAGAACTGTCAGTGGTCTGAAACCTATTTTTATTCAGGTGTTCATGTCAGTCTTTAAAAAAGGCACAAGCCCACACTATATGTACAGTTATTTATAAATTATATACTTCTGTGTTACATCTGCTATATAACATGTTAGTAAACGTACAAAGGATTTAGAAGGATGTGATAAAGTCAATGAAAAGAAGATCAATAGCTCCTTCCTGCACAACATTTGAGAAATACTGCTCTAGACAAAGGCAATGTCAATATTCTAAAATAGAGGCTTTCCCAACTGGGATTTCAACATGTTAGCATACCATAACATTCTGATTTGCCAAAAAATTAAGCATGGACCCATCAACTAAAATTGAAGCCGAAATCTTTTAGTTAACATCACCAAAAATTAATCTTTTTTTGGTGGTCATCTCTTTGCAACCAAAACCATTTTTTTTCCCCAAGAACAAATGAATGCTTTGGGGAGGCTTTCGATGTACTGCAGATTTGTTTAAAGGTTCCTTCCTGGCTGAGTAAACTGGGGGAGCTTAGGGCATCCAGGTGAGATTGCTTGAAGTTAAGTAGAGGATAAAATAGCTTTATTTACAGAGCCACCAGTTTTCTTTATGAGGCTGGTACTATAGAGGGAACACTGGACTATGAATCAAAAGATGTGGGTGCTGGCACCAGAGGTGATTGCAACCAAGTAGTTGGATGACTTTGATCAAGTTGTATAACTTTCCTGTCTCCTTAAAAATAAAATCAGCCAAACTCCTTGGCATTTGTGGAACCCCTTCTGTGTGCTTGATATAAGAAGAAATAATCACATAAATAATTAACCCTACTACTTATAAGACTCCAAAGTGAAAATTTCTAACCTTCCAGACATTTTCTCTAACTTTGTGGGATTTTTAACATTTAAGTTACTTGCATATCTATGCCAAATAGAAGAATGCCTTGCTTGTAACAATAATCTAGATATGCTTTTGTGGGCTATATGAGAATGCAGTCATTGGCCAAATATTCATTATACACTGTAAGTGTCTTACAAAAAGAAACAAAAGCCAAGATTTTCAAACTTTTTGGATCATGATAATCACTTGTTAAGCTATTCTGAATCTCATGTCCCAGACTTGGCATTTATGATTCAGCACATCTGAGCCACAGATTTGTTTCCAAAGCCCAAGTTCTTTTGGAACCAACTCAAAGAGAAAGCCCAAGCAATTACAATACCCATGGTGTTCATAATACCGAAACAAACCAGTTGCTCAGGAAAAATCCAACCATCCCTTATTACAGGAGGAAATTTCTCTCTTGGGGTTGAAACAATGAACCAAAGCAAAACTGCTATTGGTAATAAAAATCTTGCCCTTCACCTTGGGAACAGACAGTGATCTATTAACGTCCTGTGAGATATATTTCTAGGGATGGATTTCCATGGATTAATCAAACGTCTCTTTTGAAGAACTATGTTTATAGGAAGGTAGAGCACCTGCACCATACAAAGTTATTAATTAATGCTTAGCTAAAGATGAAGAGAAAGAAAGAAGAGAATGAGAAAGAAAAGAAGGGAGAGGGGGAGGAAGGGAGGTGTAGCTAATCTACTAAGATTCCATTTCTAGGAGCCAAGCTAAGCCACACGATGTTTAGGTTGATTGGCACCACCGATTCAGTTCTGCTTTAGAAAGATCCCTTAAACTAACACTTGGAGATCTTCAAGTGAAACTCTACCTGATGTTCGGAAGTAAATTTGCTTAGATGAAAGCCAGCATTTGCCGTGTGTTTTTCAAGAACATTGTGACTAATTTGCTCCAATTATCCCTGAATGTCTTTTAAGAAATTTCCTCTCCAAATTCCACTCATTTTTCAAGGGCCAATTCAAGTCTTAATTTTGTTTTTGGAAATTTTGGCAATAGTTCTAACCTTAAACATTTCTTCCCAAAACTTTCTGAACTTGTGTTGACAAGTACATCTTGTCAACCTGACTGGAGTGTAAGCTGTTTGAGCGGTGAGACCATGCCTAATAACTCCATATACCCAAATTTACTTGGATAACCTACTCAGATTCTGCATTATCACCTTTTCTATGACCGAGTATCCAGTTAATGCTGGATCCCAAATTTTTAACTCCAGCTTGAACTTCTTACTTGACCGACTGCCTTCCAGATGTCTTCATCTATGTATATCACCAATACATCAAACTGAAAATATCCAAAATTAAACTTCCATTTCCTCTGAGACTTACTCTCTCACTGATGTTCTTTATTACACAATCTAGAAACCTGCAAGTACCCTCAAATTCTCCCTCTACTTCCTACTTGTGATGTATAAACTCCATCAATTTTGCCTCAGAAAATGATACAGGAAAAATGGTAGAGAAATCACACTTCAAAGCAATAAAATGTTTGTCAGGCCATATCAACTTCTGTTTGCTTTTTTGTCAGTGTGATCAAAAGTAGGGCATTTCTATTCCTGGAGTACTTTTTTTTAATGTTTAATAAAAATAGCTAGATTTTTATAGTGCTTGCTTTGTACTGGGAACTATGGTGAATACTTTGTCTTACAACATACACAGGTGTGTGTGTGTGTGTGTGTGTGTGTGTGTGTATACCAGGCACCTATACTGGGTCCAAAGTAAAAGGACTGCTTTGAAAGTGAGGGGTGAAAAGCTTAATTACTTCAAGACTCATAACTGATTTATTTCTCTTAACTGGGTAGGTTTAAATACAGCTCCGGTGGGTGGCTGCCCTACAAATATGTACTAAAAAGTTGATTCAAACATGTAGTGTTGAGTAGATTGATTGATCTTCTACTCCAGTGTCATTTTGGCATTTTATTACGTTTATGTGTATTCACATATTTTGTAACAGGGCAATTTATTCACAAGGAATGCAGAACAATTTTCTCTAAGAGCTTCCTCTTTCTCATGGAGCTACTTGGTGTGTTTGGCTCCAGGATGTTCGGCCTCTCACATGCCGTCACAAACAGAAGGACTGGTGTCGTGTATAAGGCAATGACTTTCCATTTCACTCTCCTCAACAGAGAGCTGCTAGAGCCCTCTTGCACAGGGGCCCTTCTTGGAATCTGAAAGACTGAGAAAGGCAATAGCCACTATTTAGAACCCCCACTTCATCACCGCAGAAGTGAGATGGCAGAATTAGACCCATGCACAGTCATTTCTCCAGTAGTGGACATACTGCCAGGATCAACAAGTATTGGCTGAACATGTTCTGAGGTGCTGCAGGCCTGAGGTGAGCAAAACCGACCTGTTTCCTGCCCTCATAGTATGCCCATAATCAAGAGAGAAGGGCATATAAGTCATCAGACAGATAAATACATAAATTATAATCCACAACCTGGGTTTTGACAGAGAAGGCCAAAGTGTTATCAGAGTGTGTGACAGGCATCCTGACCTAGTCTGGGGTAGTGCAGAATTACAGTGGGTGAGGGGATCAGGGAGGGCTTTTCTAAGGAACCTGAGTTTGAAGTAAAATTAAAGGAGTACTAAAAGTTAATAGGCAATAGATATAAACCCAAGCATATATAGTCAATTAATATACGATAAAGGAGCCATGGACATACAATGGGGAAATGACAGCCCCTTAAACAACTGGTGTTCACAAAACTGGACAGCTACATGCAAGAGAATGAAACTGGATTATTGTCTATCCCCATACATAAAAGTAAACTCGGAATGGATCAAAGACCTGAATGTAAGTCATGAAACCATAAAACACTTAGAGTAAAACATAGGCAAAACTCTCTTGAATATAAACATGACCAACTTTTTCATGAACATGTCTCCTCAGGCAAGGGAAGTAAAATAAAAAATGAACAAATGGGACTACATCATGCTAAAGAGCTTCTGTACAGCAAAAGGACACCATCAGCAGAACAAAAAACATCCTAGAGTATGGGAGAATATATTTGTAAATGACATATCCGACAAGGGGTTAGCATTCAAAATATATAAAGAACTCACATGCCTCAACACCCAAAAAGCACATAACCCTATTAAAAAATGGGCAGAGGATATGAACAGACACTTCTCCAAAGAAGAAAATCAGATGGCCAACAGGCACATGAAAAGATGCTCCACATTGCTAATTATCAGGGAAATGCAAATTAAAACCACAATGAGGTATCACCTCACCCCAGTTAGGATGGCCAACATAGAAAAGACTAGGAACAACAAATGCTGGTGAGGATGTGGAGAAAGGGGAACTCTCCTACACTGCTGGTGGGAATGTATACTAGTTCAACCATTGTGGAAAGCAGTATGGAGGTTCCTCAAAAAACTAAAAATAGAAATACCATTTGACCCAGGAATTCTACTCTGAGGAATTTACACTAAAAATGCAGGATCCCAGTTTCAAAAGGACATATGCACCCCTATGTTTATCACAGCACTATTTAAAATAGCCAAGAAATGTAAGCAACCTAAGTGTCCATCAGTATATGAATGGATAAAGAAGATGTGGTACATATACACAATGGAATATTATTCAGCCATAAGAAGAAAAAAAATCATACCATTTGCGACAACATGGATGGAGCTAGAAGGTATTATGCTCAGTGAAATAAGGTAGGTGAGAAAGACAAGTACCAAATGATTTCACCCATCTGTGTAGCATAAGAACAAAGCAAAAACTGAAGGAACAAAACAGCAGCAGACTCACAGAATCCAGAATGGATTATCAGTTGCCAAAGGAAAAGGAACTGGGGAGGGTGGGGGGGGAGGGAGGGATAAGGGGATTAAAGGGTATTATGATTAGCATACATAACATGGGGGGGCATGGGGAAGGCAGTATAGCACAGAGAAGTCAAGTAGTGACTCTATAGCATCTTACTATGCTGATGGCAGTGATTGTAATGGGGTATGTGGTGGGGACTTGATAATGGGGGGAATCTAGTAACCACAATGTTGCTCATGTGATTGTATATTAATGATTCCAAGAAAAAAAAGTTAATAGGCAAAGGCTAAGGTGGTGGGACATAGAGAGAGCATTTTTTAGAAAGGTGAGCTGAGCCTATAGTGGGAAAAGGCAGTGTCAATCACAAGAAAAGGAAGGAGATCCCTAGGCAAGCACTCAGAGACTAAGGGGAGTTTTAAGAGTGAGGGGCCAAGCCCTCTAACCCATGCTAAGCAATTTGTTCTCTGTTCTAACGACAATGCAAAGACTCTTCTGAGTGATTTAAGAAGATACAACACAGGTAAAATGATCCAATTTCTACTTTTGAATGACTGATCTTGTTGCAATGTAGAGAAGGGATTGGCCAGGCTGTGTGGAGTTAGGGCTACAGCTGGTACTCCAATGGACATCCAGGTGAGAGCTGATGGTGACTTGGATGGAGTAGCAGGTGTACACAGGGAGAGCAGAGAAGATAGAGGATATTCAGAAGGTACATTCATCAGAAACCCCCACTTGGTGGGTGGAATATAGGAAAGATGGAGATTAAAATAAAAGACATGGTTAGAAGCCACATTGGCCTTTGTAGAATTCAAAAAAATTTATTCTCATCTTTATTTTAAATTTTGCTATTAGTAATTTATTTCTTTGCTATCAACACTAGATTCCTCTTTTTAAAAATTCAAGTACTCATGAGAGTTATTACCTATTTGCTATCCACTTCTTTTGAATGAATATATGTACCATTAATCCAGCAGTAAGCTAGGACGGAGAGGCTTGGGGAAAATATACGTGACAGGTTGTCAGACAAACTTGGATTCAGTTTCTAGTTCTTAATGACCGGCCTTGAGGAATCATTTCATCTCTCTGCATTATACTTATCTCACTTGTAAAATGGGCATTATATATACACATATATATTCTATAAGCTAGTTGTGAGGGTTAAATACATGGTGTAAAGTGCTTGGAACAGTAGCTGGAATATGGCAAATGCTCAATAAAAGCTAGCTCACTTCCACTCTCAAGGACTCCCCATTGGAGGGGCAGAAATAAATTCTGTCAAACTCCATGCTAGAGCTTAGGAGATATAAATAATCTGGCTGCTACCTATATCATCTTCTATCCTTTCCTCTTTCCTCTTTATACATCAGTCATGTCCCATTTCTTTCTATCTCTGGATACACCCAGCTCGGTCCTATCTTAGGACCTTTGCTGTAGCTTATTTCCTCTGCCTTAGACACTCCAGATCTTTCCTCGGCTGGAATATTCTCATTGTTCAAGCCTTAGCTCTAACGTCACACTCTCGGTAGGGCCTACCCTGGCCACTCTCTAGGAGGCAGCCCCTTTTCTTGTCATCTTCTGTTCTGTTTCTTTTTGTATTTTCTTCACAGCCCAAATCTCTAGTGGAAGTTACTGTGTTTATTTCCTTCCAGGTTTACTGACTGTCTTTCCCAATTATAATGCAGCTTCAAGAGGGCAGAGATCTCATCTATCTTCAATTCCAAACAGCTTCAATATTATACAGCACATGTAGGCACTCAATGAATAACTGTTGAATGAGTGAATCAATTAATAACCACAAGTACTACGAGAAAGGAGCAATTTCTGTCAATGATCCAAAACTCTGCTAGGGTTACACCTGGACACTGGGGAACATCTTCTGAGGTAGACTCAAAAAAAAAAAAAAAGAAATCCATCTTCTTCATCATTTTGCCTCATGAGGTGATTTCCCAGTCCAAGTTTTTCTGAGTACAGAGAAAGCTACTTATGAATACAGCTCCATGTATTTCTGCCTTGCTAATATTTCCTCTGAGTAGTGACACTCTCAGCACTGCATTCCTAGAATACTGTTTAAGTTTGCCTCTAAATATAATATAAATCGTGATTACATTTTAAATAATAAATGTTTTAGGAAGTAGGAGGGTTTAAGCTGAGATTGTTTTTTTTGAGACCAGTTGTCATTAAAATCACCACTCATTGACGGGCCCTTCTAAGTCACCCAAAGGATTTCCCTCAGAATTGTGCCATTTCTTCTTCTTCTTTTTTATTTTTACATAGAGACTGAATTGAAACAAGATATAACAAGCATATTTCTGGGTGATCATAACACAACCTAGGTGGTGTCATGAAGCAGAAGAGGTGCAATGATTTCTCCAAATCCCAGAGAGTTTTATTGCCTTAATGTAGTTGACTCTCTATACAACAATGAAAAACCAGACGTGTATTTACTGGACACTGCAAAGGTGAGCATGGAATGTTATTATCACCCCATCAGTAAGCCTTGAAAGTGTTCAGAGTCTGAAAAACACCATCCTGGTTTATGTTCTAGTGTGAAGCCAATTCAGGTACCTGCTCAGTCCTGGATTTTCTATGACTTATTTCAACTATTTTGGTCCAGAGAGACTGTGATGTGATACTAATCAGTTGAAAAATGTGTGCCAAATATAGTATGTGATAATACTTAAGTGCACAAGTTGCATGGGTGTAATGATGAAATATTAACAGTAAACATTTATAGAGCTTTTATTACATGCCAGGTTCTTTAACATGGGTTATCTTATCCTCACAAGAACCCTAGGAGGTCAGTATTATTAATATCCTCAATTTTACAGATGAAGAGACTGAGGCTTATAGAGATTAGGAAATTCATCCAAGGGCATACATCTAGAAAGTGATAAACCCGGGTTTAAACCTAAGTCTCTCTCCCTCTCTCAATCTTTCTTTCTCTCTTGCTCTTCTAGATAAGAAAGTTTCAATACTAAACCATTTAGCCTACTTCAACATCTTGTTCTACCACTTTTATGCTATAAAACCTTAGATTTCGAAGTCCATGTCTTTTAATGTAGAAAATGGTGATGGTAATGGCATTTACTGCATAGACTGTTTTGAGGGTTATAGAGCAGAGGAGTTGACTTACAGTAAGTGCTATATATGATAATTATCCATTATCTGTACTTTAAGCAAAGCCATATGCCAAATTCAACTAGGAAGATCCAATGGCACAAACCTCTTTTGGATACTAATATATTTGGAACACATCAAAACTAACACACAGCTAAAAAGTCAATGAGTAATGCAAGGGTGTTAAGAGTAAATGGTCGACTGCACAGTATTAGTAATAATAACTAAAGGCTTTCTTTACCCTTACTTAACTTTCATGGTATTCCTAAAAGGCAGGTATTATTACCTCCTGTGTACACATTAAACTCAGGCCAGAGAGGTTATTTGTTTAAGGCCATACAATTGGCAAATGGCAGGAGCAGAATTATGACCCAGGCCAGCTCACTCTAAAGCCTACATTCTCGATACCATTGTGCACTACGACCACTGCTTCTACTGCCTTCAGGAACTCAGAGGTGGGGGGGGATCAGTGTGTATGTAGAGGAGAAAAATGTTATAGGAAGGAGGACGTGCTGACTGGGACCAATAGTGCATTTTCAGGAATTATAACACCTTATAATACGTTGTAGAAGAAATGCCAGATCATAAGCAACAAAGAAGGAACATATAAGGATAAACGCCATGAGGGAAGAAAATGGAATCCAATGTTGGAAATGCAAAGGGAAACTAGACAGGAAGGGCCTTACACGTTAAACTGAAGCTTCTGAGTCACCCTGACAAGTCATGGAAACTGAAAATCTTGAGTATGGCAGTGAGAAGATGACAGTGTCTTTGGAAACAATATACATGGCAGGAACATGCCAGATGGAGAAGTCACTTAGGAACTTTCTAAAGAAAACAAAAATGATGGACAAATAACTGAATACAGTGGTGAAAGAACTGAAAGATAAACACAGATGACCTACTAAAAATCAGGCTCCAAATTGGCTTACGAGGGCATCTGAGGGTAGAGTTGCATGTTACCTTCTTCTGATATTTGCATGAAATTTGTTATGTGGAGAGTGATCTCTATAGCACTGCTTTTCAACTGCAAAGTTCTTTAGAAATGCAAGGCATTCTTGCAATCATCCTTATTTTGTGCAATACCTATAGACACTTTCTTTTTAGCAGCTTATTCAAAATAATGTGGCTCTCTCTAAATGTAACTAGTAATTTAAGGTAATAAGGGTGGAGTTGAAACAAGGGTGAGCTCTCTATCTTGAAGAATCAAGGCTTTATATTTATAAAGATTGAGCAGGTTGTATCAAATATACATTTCTGATGATCTCGAGGTTGTTGGAAAAATGGTTGTCAGAATTATCATCTTTTTCCACGAGTGTAATATCAGGGGAATGCCAACATCCGGTCGCTACATTGATAATGGGACCCGACAAACTCTCTTTCAAAGGAAACTCATATAGTGAATTATCAGAGCCCAGATGAAATCCAGTTAATAGCTAAATTGCTGTTTTCTTTACTGTGTTGCCTTATCTCTTTTTAACAAGCCTTACTTACCAGGGTAATTGCACTGAATTCAATCCATTATCTATGGATTAATTCATTAGAGTGGTTTAAACTTTGGAAAAACGGATGGGTTTTAACAGTCCTCCCCTCAATTCCACAAATTGACACTGTAAAACAAGCCTGTGCCATTTTTATGGAGGCTCCAATTCATGAAATAAGAATCAATGAAGACATTTCCTTTCTTAGCCCTCATGTCATTGTTATGCTCCCTTGGTTGCATGGAAAGCCTTTGGGTAAAAGGAGGACAACTCTAATCAGAAAGAGAGTCATTGTCTTCAGAAAGCGTGAACAATGCATTTCTGGGCCAGTGCCCTTACCACTGTGACGGCCCCTCGTGTTACTGCCTTCGGGGACAAGCTACAGAACCAGAGAGTCATTGTCACTTAGGGGGCTGGTGTGGGGAAAGTGCCTTGAAACCCAGATGACTCTTTTCTGAAAGCAAAGTAAGGTTGCTTATCATGAGAGTGTCAATGATTTCCCTTTCTGTTGATGTCATTCTTCGCAAGTGACTTTAATTGGCAAATAGGTTTCATTAAATAAGGTGGTGCTTCCCAAACACTGTTCTAACTGGCTGTATCAGAATCACTGAGAGTTTCAAATACAATAACAATTCTCAGGGCTATATTCCCTAGAACTTAAGATTTAGTAGACCTGGGCTGGTGGCCAGGAATCTTCATTTTTAAAAAGCTTCAGGTGAGTCATATGCAAAAACCTCTGTTTGTAACCACTGACCTAGTCATGTTTCTGTTTGCTATTAAAAAACAGCCACTTAGGAAAATGAGGGAAGACTGGAAATTTTGTATGTATGACACCATAAACGGCTTTAATTTTATGAAACATACCAACCATTCTGGGAAGCCATTACAGAAACACAAAGCATTAAAGAAAAAATCATGCAATATTCTACAACCTGAGACAATTGTGTATACCTGGAAGAGTCTTGCCTCTTGGGAGGGCCTTCAGGTTACACTTTGAGACATGAAAAGAAAAAATACTGACAATCTATCCCAATTATTGGAATATGTGGGTATATAAAGGTTAGAAATTATAGGAGTAGGATGTGGTTGTTTTAAAATATGTTCACAAATTCTTTATGCTTCCTCCTTCCAAAGGCAGAGCCTAATCCCTCTCACCTTGAGTGGGGGCTGGACTCAGTGCCTCCCATTCAATGAACAGGATGTGACAGAAATAACAGTGTCCCATGGCTGGGTCATGAAAGAGAATCCTTCCTTTCTCTTCACTCTCCTGCTTTGGAGAAAAAAAAGCTACATGTCATGAGGACACTTAGGCACCCTGTGGAGGAACCCCAGCAGGGAAGAATGTGGACCTCCTGCCCATGGGCTCCCTAGGAACAGGTGCTCCCACCCCAGTAAAGCCTTCAGGTGGTGGAGTTGGGGCACACATCTTGACTGCAACCTCATGAGATGTCTTGAGCCAGAACTGCCTGATTAATTCCCTCATAAATTTTTGGTCCACAGAAACTACAAACATTATCGAGTGATTATTATTGTTTTAAGTTACTAAATTTTGGGGTAATTTGTTATACAGCAATAGATAACTGATACACCTGTGAAGACTTTCTTTGTCTAAGGCACATTTGTTTTTACATCTACCTTTATTTGTTCCTTATCTGAGAGACACAGACACATAAAAAATTATAACCCACACCCACACAGAGACACACACACACATCAGTAAACATTTCATAATTCATAAGCATTGTTCTAAGTGTAGTTACTAAAAAAAAAACTCGATAGGTAATGGTTAAATAATAAATTTTTTTTTAGGAGAGCAAGGTACAGGCTTTTATTTAGAAATAAAGTGAGAGGACAGAGCTCTCAGCTCATGCCAGGAGGGGACAAGAGAGTCCCTAAATAATAAAATTTTAATGACTTTGCTGAGGTGGTACATGATAATGAAACAGTTGAAATAAACATGGATGGAAAAATAAATCTGAATAGCGAGGTAGACTCAAATGAGGAAATGGTTCTTGTATTACACAAACCCACATCATAGCACAAGGTATTAAGCTGACTGGTAGTAACAGGCAGCTGCAGGAGGCAGTGCACAAGATCATCTTAGTTCTGGCTTTGCAAATTGTTATGAAGAGCAGTGGCTAGGACTAGAATGCAGGTGAAGAAGATGAGTGCCCAAAGTCTGAGCCCACACTCACCACAGAAAAGTAACATGAGAGTTCTTTGTTTTTGGTAAACCAGCCATGATTCGAGGCAGTTATTTGCTAAATGAGGCTGCAAGGAATAGAACACTGAAAAAATCAGCAGTTATGAGGTGAACAGTTCCTTAGTGAAATAGGATGGGTGTTAATGCAAGAAGCACCTTGTTTATAGCTCTCTATATTATGCTATGTATCTGCAGATAAACACTTCAGCTAAGTGCTTGGTAACAGGACTAGAGAATACATGTTGCTATTTCCAACAAATTTTCTTGTTATGAAGTCCTAAGCTAAAAACGCCATCAGCGATTGTTAAAGAAAAGTTCCTCACTCCCAAAGTCTTAAGTGACACAAATATCTGAGGTCCTGAACAGTCTTTTTAATTGGATGAGTAACTTGTTACATCAGGATTTTTTTTTCTTCAGGGAGGGTAAGAAGTAGTACATAAGTTATATGCTACATATTGGCAAATAAAACATAGAACCACCTAACTTAAATAATTATTGGAATCTCCCAAAGGATATACTTTATTTGGCTATAACTGGGGGAGGTGAGGAGGAAACAGCTGCTCCCTTTGCATCCTACGAAACAACACCCACACCCACACACACTTACACTACAACCAAAGCATGCACAGCCGACATCCAGCTTCCGTACCCAGCTCATACACACACAGCCAATCTACATACACAATCCCCAAAACGTAGCAGCTGCAGAAGCGGAAAAAAGATGGAGTTACTGCAAAGATAACACCTGAGCCGGTCTTGCCAGGCTTCCTGGTGAGGCCAATGCATGAAGCAGCCAGGTGCGAGGCAACTGTGGATTGTAGGGAGTGTGCTCATCCAACGGCATTCACATTCAATTTAAAAAAATCGCTGTGCTGGCTAAACAAAATCCTGCTGGCCACAATGTAGCCTGCAGACTGCCAGACTGTAATAATGTCGGGATTGCTGGCAAACACGGGGTTAAGGAGGAAATTAGAGTTGCACAGGCTAAATTGGCTTAGAAGTGCTGGAAGTAAATGTGAAGGAAGGTTAAAATTTTTTTTCATGTGTTTTTTGAAATAATAGGAAGAAACTGGACAAGCTGGGAAAAGGGGATTTAGTCATTCCCAGTAATTTTCTGCAGATACCATATCATTGAATAAAACAGGACAACAAAAATAATAAGAGATAAAACTAGATATTAGAAAGTGAAACAAATACAGTCTCCTTTTTTATCAGGGGAGAGAGGACTAGATTAAATGAACTACATTCAGTAGTTGCCTCTGGAACAAGAAACAGCAACCCTATTTCTTGGGCTAGAAGCCCCAAAGCAAATTTCACCCTTCTGACATCTTACAATGTCATTTTATTTTATTTTGGATAAGATTTTAAGAGAACTTTGTTTTAAAATGATCTGCCTATTTTTTTTGTCTTGTTTTAGCTGCCACAGTACAAATAATTGTATATTTTGTTAGGAAACAGCAAGAGAAATGGATGGTATCATATGCAGCTTTGACAAGACAGTGAAATAACAGAATATCATAAAACAGCAAACAAAACAAAACCCCTAAGGATGAAATGAAGGCATTTCCATCTTCCCAGCCTCCTTTCTGGCTGTTTGGATTGGAATACACAGACAGCACAGGTAGCTCTAACGCCATGTCCCTCCTCCCGGATGAGGGTCTGTCATTTTCATCCCTGGAATTGCTACTCTAAGTGATTGCCACATCTACCATGTTTGAGGGATTCTGAAAAACACAACGTACTTGAAGCAGGAACAATACTTTCTCAATTGAACCGCGTGGTATGGCTTAATTTGACTGCTCAATCTTTTTCTCTGCTATCTTTCTAAAACCAGAAAAGGGGCGAATAAAGGAGCCTATCACTTCACCAGGATTTGGGTAAAACTTGCCAAAGAAGTTTATTCTGAATCTCAACTCATTTTATCCAATTCTTCTTTTGCACAGTCGTTCAGTAAGGCAATATATGTCTTTAAGCTGCAGCATACTTTGTAGCACTCTGCTTTTACGCAGAGCATTCAGGCCTGAGCTCTCGGGTTTGCTGAGGTTTGCTGGCCCAGATTGCTCAAAGACGTTGTCCCTGGTCACATGTCTTCCTCAGCCAAGTTCAAGTTTACTTTTTGATAATAAAATCGAGTAAATGACATAGAACAAAAGTAGAAATAGAATTAGTTTTCCAATTCCACCCATTTTGCTTGAATTAATAAAGATAAATTGTAAGTATGTTAAAAATTGATGCACTTATGTAATCTTATTAAGATCCTGTATATAAAATAGTGTAAACACATGCAGCTGTCAGCAGGAATCTCTCATGAATATACACAAATATTAGCCTAAACAGTTTGCTTTGGAGATTCTTATAATGTAGTGAGAACTTCTTGAGAAAAAGGAAAAGGAGGTCAATCCTCAAATTTCCTGTGCAGAAGAACTGCTTGAGGAGCTTGTTGAAAATGAAGAATGAAAGTTGTTCCCCTCTCAGAAAGTCTTGATTTCTGAAGCCTGGTGTGAGGCCTTAGAACCTTCATCTTATATCAGCCCTACTAGGTAACTATGATGCAGGTGGGCCGTGATCACACATTGACCACACTTGGGTTCAGTTCAACCATGTCTGCTAATTGTGTACCAGGCCCTGTGCTGGGTGTCCAGGGATTCAGAAATGATGGAGGCAGAGCATTTACGCCATGAACTCAAAGTGCAGTGGTGGCGATGGCAGTTTACTTGCTCACATGACCTTTCCCCATTTCCATACCCATCAGGGGGAAGGGCTAGGGAATCTCTTATCCCCTTAGGAAGACGGCAGACCGTGGAGCAATAGTTCTGAATTAATATCCTTACCATGGTGTAGAAGGTTCCAAATGACCTGGCTCCTGCTTTCCTTTGCCCACATCTCCCACCATTGTCCGCACTCCACTGGTCTTCTCCCCTTAGGATCTTTGAGTTTCGCATACTTTTTTTCAGACCTCACCCGTGCTTATTTCAGTCGTTCAGGTCTCAACTCAAATGTCACCACCCCTGCACAGCTTTCTCTGACTACCCTCCAAAGGCATCCTCTTGTTTTATTTTCTTCACAGCAAGTATTATCTAAAATGGTCTTATTCATTCATTTATGTAATTATTCCCTGGTCCTCCCAGTAAAATGCACTGAGACCCTGTCTTACTTTTTCACATTGGAGGCCTTGCTCCTAGAACAATATCTAGCACACATAATGACTTGTTAAATATTTACTGAATGAACGAGGAAATGAGAGAGGAAATGAAAGTCTCAAGTCCTTTCCATCCTGTCTCTCATCTTACTTTGTGTGGCTGATACGAAGATCAGTCAAAAAATGGGTACATAAGGGGACTAAAAAATCAAAAGCATTCACGAATGCACAACATTCTCACACCATCATTCTTATTAATGACTCAGAGCCAGTTATAAATTGAGACATTATTTTTTCTATGAGGAGAAACCAAGGAATTATATATTTTTATTATCTAAGAGTCAGAGGAAGTGGGGGGTAGGGAAGACAAGAAAATAACCTGGGGCACGGAGGTAGACCAGAGCTCTAAATTTCTTCCAATATCAAAGATGAAGTAAAAAACATTTCTTCCCTCAAGACTGCTTCTCTTAAGAACTGAAAGAAGAGAGCAGGACAGGACTATAAGTATAGAGTGGCAGTTCTCTCATTTACAACTATATCAACATTTCAAGTGAGGCAAATCTGAATTCATATATGTCTTCAAAAGACACAGCTTTTCTATAAACAAATTTGAACTCCGTTCTTGAGAAAAAAAAGAAAAGCCCAAACATAAAGTTTCTATCAACATGTTTTGAGATACAGATTTAAATCCACAATAATAGCATTATTAAAAAGGTAGATACACTCTTTCAGCTTGCACCTAGTTAAAGGCGACATGGCGAAACGCACCAAGAAGGTCGGAATCGTCGGTAAATACGGGACTCGTTATGGTGCCTCCCTCAGGAAAATGGTGAAGAAAATCGAAATAAGCCAGCACGCCAAGTACACTTGCTCCTTTTGTGGCAAAACCAAAATGAAGAGACGAGCTGTGGGGATCTGGCACTGTGGTTCCTGCATGAAAACAGTAGCTGGTGGTGCCTGGACCTACAACACCACTTCTGCTGTCACAGTGAAGTCGGCCGTCAGAAGACTGAAGGAATTGAAAGGCCGGTAGAAGCACCACCTTTTGAAGCGTTGCTAGACAACAATGAATGGGTTAATTTATGTAACAACAACAACAAAAAAGGTAGATGCATATTTCCAATCTAGTCACAAAAAGCTGAAAAAGTAAAAGGACTGTGAAGAATTTTGGGCCCAAGAGTAATGTGCTTATTTCAAAAATATTTTTCAGTGAATTATAATCTAGAAGGAACTGAAAGCTACCACAGACATACTTGAGGCTGGCTTCTCAGGAACATATGAATTGCTCTGATTTCTCTAAGTGCTCCCCACAGCTGTGCCCTGTCCCCGTGGTTTAAACTGATTATCATTATTACAGAGACACTTCCCTAATTGCACATACCATCATCAGACCTAATAGCAGGTCTGAATTAGGCTGCAGCTGCTCAGGCTGCCCCTGCGCAACCAGCCACCCGGCCAACTGTTGACCTCTGAGAAGGTTAACAGGCATTTACTGACTCTTCACATTTAACACAACCCTACTTTTAAAATACATACATATATTCATTATTAATCACACTTCACTTCTAATCACCCCAAGGAGGTTTCCTCTAGTTCTGCAGGCACCACCTCCCCATCAGTATGGTCCATATTAGAGGAGGTGCAGAAGAATTGCTTGAGGAGTTCATGACTTGGCTTTTTGTCCACCACCAAGAAGCATCAGTCCTGCTCATTTTTGAAAAAACAGGAATTGAAGGGAAGGGCCTCGAAATGTCAGTGAAAGAAGCAGCAAAGTGGGAGCAACAGGTTGACCCGATACTTGAAGCCAACAAGAGCAAAGGTACAGAGTCACGGGCAATGGTTTTGCTGATTTTTATCTACTAAAAACATTACACTCTTTAAGAATATCTTTTATATTACTAGTAAGCTTTATACACACAATTTAACTTAATTCTCAGGACAACCGTGAGGGTGCTTGTGTCTCTATTCAATAGATAAGGAAACATAGACTCTGAACACCAAAGAACTCACTTAGACTTACAGAGCTGGTAAACAGTAGAAAGAGGGTCCCAGCTACACCAGCCTTGAACCAGAGCCCATGACTTTCATGCCCCCTACAATTCTATAACACCCTCTCCTAGGTCAATCTCACAGGTGATGAAACACGGTTCACAAACTTCTATGCCCTGTCTAAAGTCAGAATACGAATTTATGACAGAGGTTAGAACTCAGTGCACTTGGTAAGGAAAGATAAATTATTTATTTCAAAATGCAGAACAGAGTAGAATAAGGCAGCTACTTGCTTTGAGCTATATACAAGCTCTTTGACATTGTTACTGGTGACACAGTATTGACTTGTACAGTGTTGAAAAATAAAAACAAGTGGAACTACCTGCTGATTGATTTTGTAATATAAAAACAAAACTAAACTAAATTTATTTTCTGGGGTTTCCTGAAAAACTGGCAGATCCAGAACACTGGGCAGTATTGCTGTGTGGCTTCCTACTGGGATTAGAGTAGCAAGTACCCCTAGAAATGGGATGCATGTTCCCCAGCTTGCCCCAGGAATAACCACCCCTGCTTTTAAAAATGGGATACTCACTGCTCAAAGACTTTTCTTGTTCATTTATTCACCTGATCTGCCTAGCTCCCTCAAACAAATGAATTTTTAAAATTCCTAGAATAGATGTTCATTTTCCTTTCCTTTCTTTTCTTTCTTTTTTTGGCTAACAGACACCTTTATATAGGTTAAATTCGATTTAAATGAACTTCAGTGACATCAGTGTTGTATGGTGGGGGTAGAGATGGACAGTCTCTAGCTGAGCACAAGGTGGAAATATATTGCAAAAAGGCAGACTCCCAGCTCCACCTATCCAAGGGTGGGTGGCTGGGGAAACTGCTATGCTTCGCTATGGTTATAGCCCAGACAAAATGAACTCCTAAGTACAATAAGTAGCTTCCATTCCTCATAGACATTGAGTGAGTTCTGACATGCAGCTGAGTGACAGTCACCATGGCTGTACCCCAGAACTACCTTGGAATTTTAATAAAATGCCCATCCAGATAAACTAAATAAGTATATCTGGGAGAGGGTCTAGGAAGAGGTCCTCAAATGATCCTAATACATCTCCAGAGTTGATACCCACTTACCTTTTAAGAGCACGGGGGCATAGGTATGAAAGAGAGACCATATAAGGTCCTCTGAAGTCAGGCTTCTTAGGTTCAAGTCCCAGTCCTGCCACTCACAAGTCAATTATGGGTGACCTGGGCAAGTTATTTTATTAAACTCTAAGCCAGTAATGGAGCAAAATTAAAGTGAGAGAATGCATGCAAAATGCTTAGAATACTAATCGCTCAATAAATGATAACCATTATCACCACTGTATGTGCTGATGGCATTGATTCTCATTTGAGGGACAGGTAATTAGTGATAAATTTTGTCACAGTCCTTCTAAATTAGGTATCACTTCAAGACCTTCAATCCCAAACACAGCACCTCACCGAAGCAATGACAATTAGTGAGTGATCTCCGAATCTGGGCCCATCACAAAGTACTCAAAAGAACAGATGGCTCAGCAGGAGTGAGTCCTATCTTGCTAAGGTACAAAATTCACATGTGAACAAAATTAATTAACTTATCCCTTCATTCAGAGTATATACACAGCGTTCACTGTGCGGCAAGCACTGTGCTGGCATAGCAGGTCTTTGCGCACTTCACCATCCTTCCATGACTTATATGCCGTCCTATTGAAATATTCAACAACAAAGTGCATGGGGACATGATGTCCACAGCACAGAACTAACAAATGAAGAACAAAATCTGACACCAAACTGTTAGGCTCTGGGGCTAAGAAGGCCACTCAGATATGCACTGTAGGCTAAGGGGTATTAGAAGTGAGTGGACAGGAAATGCACACAGTGCAAACATAGGTGAAAGAAGAGAATTCTGAGTATTCAAAAGGCTGATGATACTTGAGTACTATTTATTAAAACAATATTAATGTAATACAGATCAAGGAGGGATCAATATTGCTGTAGCAGTTTAGGAGTTAATAGACCAAAACTACGCATTTTTTTAACTTTTTAATTTGAAATAATTTAAGACCTACAACAGGTTGCAAAAATAGTACAGAGAGTTCCCATGTGGCCTTCACCCAGTTTTCCCCAGTGATGGCATCTCACATAGCCAAAGCGCATTATCAAAACCAGGAAGTTGACACTGGCAAATTATTATTAAGTAAATCTTAGACCTTATTCAAATTTTACCAGTTTTTACATGCATTCATTTGTGTGTGTGCGTGTGTGTGTCTAACACTATGAAATTTTATGACATGACTATACAGTAATTTTAAAATGCAGAACAAATATGTAAGAAATAGCATTTCAAGGTGACATCCTTTAGAGGGGGAAATCCAACAATAAATTAAAACTAGGGCACCTACTGGAAAAATAAAACCAATCACTATAGTTTCCAACACAGCAGCTCTGCTCCAACTGAAGTTCAAAGCACTCCTTGCATAATATTTAGAAGATTATTTAGCAAAGCTTTAAACTCAGAGGTGCATTTGTATAGGCACGAGGAGATGATAGAGATAATGCAAAATGCAAAACCTGAGAATCATCCGGAGAGGTTTCCCACAGAACAAATGCTCAATGTAAGAAGGATTAGAAACCTACATTTTCAAATATTTCAGGTGTGGAAGTAAACTAAAGAAAGAAATGTACCTGGAGAAATGATCATCACATATACGCGCACATTGTTCTTTTTGTCTGAGTAAAGCAAAAGAAGAAAACAGTTACAGCTTCCCCATGTTTTTTAGTCATAGCAGAAAGAAACGTAGCCCTCCATCTCCTCCCTTCCTTCTTTCCCTTATTTCTTCAGAAATAATTTTGAAAATAACTGAAGATCTGATTTTCCCAATATCCTTACAGCCTTTGAAATGAATGCATACCCGCTCATAATTACAAGTAAGATACTTGCTATTTTGCATAAGTGGAATTTAAGAAATTAAAAACCAAAAGGGGGTTTTCAGAGACACAGCAGAATTGCCTTTTTAATAATAGATTTGGCTCCTCTAATCCATTCTTAATCTAATTAAGACAATGAAAAGCATTGGGCTGCCATCTCAGAAAATGGCAAGGATGCTGTAAACAGAGTGCAATAAAGTGATCCGTTCACACCCCATCAAATTTACTCACAGTCTGAATAACGGTTCTTATTTTCTGTGTTTCATTTTTACAAGTTAACAAATGTTTTCATTTGATTTCCACGGCTCCATCTTCAGATCAAGCACAGGTGGTGGGACTTCTAGTTCTGGGAAGCGTGTCATATCTGGTGAAGCAACACCCAGTGTGTGATTATGGAACCCTACAAATTGATGCTAACATCTCCAATAAGCAGAGATAATAATTAAGTGGTAAACCTTTTGGCACTGGAAACAGCAACGGTGTTATTAATACCCAAATGGGCACCAAAACAAACAGCATTGATGGAATTTAATTAAATCATTTTATGATTATGTATTCTTTGCAAGCTCAGCTGATTACACTGGTTTTCCTTAGAAGAGCATTTAAATCTGGAAGCTAAGATTCTAATGGCTTTTGTTCAAATACTTCCTAGAAAATACAAGGTAGATTAAAAAAAAAATCTAAAGTAGAAATGGAGTAATGGAGAAAAAAATGAACTAATTTTCATGTCTATTTCCACCACCACCATAAGAAATATTAAAGAAATGAAGATTTAGTCTAATTGGCGAGTTTTGCTTACTTTTCTTTTTCTTAAGTGATCAGCAGTTCTGGAAGAAAATGAACTGTTTGCTGTCTCCCTTAATTATAATTAAGATAGTCTGTTTATTCAACTGCGGCGCTGAAGATTCAAAAAACTCTGTGAAGTCACAAGTCTGAGTCTCTCCTCCCACCATTGCTTGAATCCATGGAATGCCAGCTGGAAAACCTATCACATTCTGAAGTTGTCACACACCTAAAGAATTACCACTTGCTGTTTGTTTTTGCAGAGGCAAAATTATAATGAATAATGATGGACACTAGAGACCAGAGGAGTCAAGGCGTCTCAATCTCAGGATCAAAAATCTACAACTTGCCGGTTATTTTGTTAAAAACAAAAACAACCCATCCATACTGACACCTGGATTTCAAAAGATATCAGCAGTCAATTTTCCAACACTGAAGCTAGATAAGAAATGCTTCCCTGTTAATACTTACTGTCCACTAATCCTTAAGGAAGGATCATAGAGATGCAGAGATAGCCATAATACAGAACAAAAAACGCACCCCACATCCTATTAGTCACAGTAATAGGGCAGTCCAGAATAGAAGTACTGTTATAATAAAAATCCTTTATATAGGTGCCAAAATGTACATTTTGTCCTAAAATAGGATAAAGTTGTTTAAAATGTTTATGAGTATTGTCAGAAGCTCCATGCAGTTCTCATAATTTTACTCCTAGATTCCTCCTTACATAAAATACCTAATATGAAGTATGCTGAACTCCCATTGTGAGATAAAAGCTGCATTTGCTTCCAGTTGGAGCCATTGTTGACGATGAAATACACAGATAAGCGAGGACACACCCTCACACACTTTATCAGGATTTATGCTTATTCTGAGGGAAAATGAAAAGGAGAAAGGGGGATGAGGCCTAGGTAAACTTTAAGAAACTGACTGCTATGGGATGTGATTGACATGAACCTGGAAGTGCCTTGTCCTGGTTCTCCCGGCATTCCCCACTGCTTCTTGTTCATTCACACAGATCACAGCCTTAGGGTGGCCCACATGTCCTTGATGATTTTGATGTGTTTCTCTCTTCCTCATGTAATCAGAAAACCATGGTCTGGAAAATCCTCCTTTTATTGTCTACAATCCTTGAATCCAATCTTATGAAACTAACCTTAACGTGTTCTCCACTTCCCAAATACAAATGCAAAATATTTCCCTTCTTGTGTGAGTTAACAAGCCACATGACTTTACCCTTCTTGTAACAAGTAACAGTGGTAGAATAATGTAGTGAAAATAGCCAAGACACACAAGCATGGGGGCCCGGGTTCCTGTTCTACATCGCTACCCACTCCCTGCTTCATCCTGAGTAAGTCAAAAGGCAACCTTGATCTTCTCCCTGGGTGAAGATTTCCGCATATGCAAAAAGTGGAGATCTATTAGATCTAAAGTAACATGATGGCCCAGTATACACCCAAAATGGGTTGCAGACAAGCATTGTTTATCCAGAACACTGTTTATAAATTTTTTGAATTAGTTATTGACATTAAAAAATTATAAGGTTTCTCATAAAAGTCAGATGTTATGTGGTTTTTAAAAAAATATTAAAAGCAGGTACATCTTTAGGCATTGTCCACTGGTCCTGAGCAGCAGTCAGTATATTCTCCCCAGCCCACTCTGCTCAGGTCACTTATTTGTCCCGACAAAAGCAAGTACATGTGGATGAACCAGGAATCTGAGAACTCTGGACTCAGTGATCTCTAAAGGTTCCTAAAATTAAAAATCTCATTTATTATTGGTTGGTATTCAAATGTTTTTCTATGCAAAAGCCAAGATAAAGAAAACAAACAATAAAAATGGACAATTTTCATTATTCAGAGCATATAGGGCTTAAAGTTAGTGATTTCTAGGTAACATTTCTTACCCAGTTCCATTTTAAAACATAAACTTTAAAGCGTGTTAAACATAAGACACTCAGCCTCATATATGCACACAAAGCTTCTTTTCTTCCTAAGAAAGAAAAAGGAACAAACATAGGGTGTCTATGTCTTAAAAATCAGCTGTCCAGTCCTGGCAGGGCACACACTTGGCTTTCTGTGTCCTGGTATTTAGGTTCAGGCAGCTCATTTTTCCCAGTGGGTGACAGTGTCCTAGCTCCTGATGTCACTGCATCCAATAATAGCTGATATAGGTGGGAGCTCCACGTTAAATCACCCCCTTTGGAAAAGAACAAACTGACCTAAAAGGTGTCGGTCACCTGACTCCTAGTCTCTACCCCTTCCTAAGAGGATAAGTCTGGACAAAGCCTCCCTTGAAGTTCCATGTCTCTGTTTGTAAATTAGCAATGATATTAGTAACATCTAACTCACAGAGTGGTTGGAGGATTAAGGACTATGTGCAAAGCACCTCACAGAGTCCTGCCACATAATAATAATAGCTACCATCAACTGAACTCAAATTATCCATGATATTAACTCTATAAGGTAAATAATATCCTGATTTTACCAATTAGAAAACTTAGACACTCAAATGTCAAGTGACTTGCCCAAAGTGAGTCACAGAGTAAGAGGTGGAGCCAGCATTTGGACTTAACACAGTCTGACACGAGCACCTGGAGTTTTAAGCACTATGCTCTTCATTCTCATATTCTTCATATAGCATGTAATAGTTGATA
This sequence comes from Manis pentadactyla, assembly GCF_030020395.1. Taxonomy (NCBI): domain Eukaryota; kingdom Metazoa; phylum Chordata; class Mammalia; order Pholidota; family Manidae; genus Manis; species Manis pentadactyla. Next base: position 41,623,341 of record NC_080020.1, on the reverse strand, counting down.
GTTGCTTTTAATTTTAACAATGAAAATATTTTTATAACCAGACCTGACTCTTCCAGGTCTCTACCTGCTCAGATCTGCCTAAAGGACATTTTTATTCAGACTCCTTTACCTTAGCTGTAGTCCAAATTTTGCAATTGTGCACCTAGAGCAAATGTATCTATTTTCATAGTTGGAAACTCTCCAGTGGACATTTCCATTTTTGAACAAGCCTCTTGAAGGCTTTCCAGATGCCCCCATTTGGAAAACCTTAGAGTTGAATGCTGCCACACTTGTCATTTGATGGTCTCATGTCATCTAAGAGGTCAAAGAGAAGTCATATATTAACGTTCTCCTCAAAACATTCCGTATGTCAGGGATGTGCTACATAAATGTAGCATGCTTATAGCAATGTATGATAACAGTTTGTCATATACAATTCACTGAATCCAATTGAAATTAATGAAGGGTGTAAAAATGACAGCTATCTGACATATTTCAAATCTCAATTTGACATTTACAACCTTTTAAAGTTATTTTTAAATGCAGCAGTGTTTAAAATGTATTGAATATATCATATGCCACTAAGCCACTGTTGGATGACTGGGTGTGTAGCTATGGAAATTAATACAGGGCCACATTCCCTAATCTTAGAAAAAAATATCATGCAATATATCTAGATGCAAAGGAAATAAGGTAAGGGATCTTATGAAAATTAAATAAATGGCACCTTCTACTTATCTTTTTTTGGTGTGTATGTTCATTTCCATGGAAATGAGTGTCTTGATGGAAACTCTGATACAGGTAGAAATGTGCATGTATAAGCTCAGTGAGAGAGCGAATAGAAACAGAAAGCTATGGACAATGAAGATGGCCTATTTAGGAAGGCATTATGGTGCTATAAGCTATGTATGTTTGGGAGGGGTGCAAAAGAAGTTAGCAGGACTGGACCTTCAGAACTTGTGTTCCAGTCCTAGCTCCAATAATAACTCACTGTTTCTGGCCTTGAACATGACACTATGACTTCATTTTTTTATTTGTAAAATAGATACTGGGACAAACTCTTGCAGTGGAATTATTGATCACTTGAGGTTAAATATTGATCAATAAAAATACCAATCATTTGAAATACTGATCATATGATACAAAATTTCTTGAGAGTATCTGGAACATGATATAAAATGCATCATTTCTACCTACATGTTAAAGATCTTCAAACTACCTCCCATCTAGACCTTCTTGACAAAATTCTCCCTTACTCCTGGCATGAATTTCCCAATAGAAGAGTTGTTCAAGTAGGCATATACAAAAAGAGAACGTAGGGGTCTCTGAGATAGAGGCAAACTTTTTCTATGGCACTGTCTGGATGCAGCTCTAGACCAGGGTTTTCCCCATATTTTTCTAGCAAGACTGTAGGGAGGTACCCAGGGGGACAGACCAAGTGGGGACTCTACACCCCTATTTCAACAATGAATGTTCTCACTGATCTATTTTATGTACTGCAGTGTGAAAGGAAACCTGCTATTAAAGAAAAAAATTTGAGATAGTGGTATGTTAAATGCTACTGCGATCTAAAAGGAAAGAATTGCAGGATAAGTAGTAGTCCATTGAGAGTAAGAGAGAATGAATGGGATCTAGTAATGCAAAGCCCTGGAGAACAGTCAGAATATTACTGTGAAGGCAGGGGTTTGGGGGAAGGCCTACAGGTATTGGTGGGCATGCCCAAAGGAGACAACCATTTCTTATAAAATAATCCACATTAAGCAGTAGGAGACTCAGATTCTCCTTCATATTCCCAGGGTTTAGTCCAGAACTGGGCACTTAGTGTGTAATTAAATTAGATGAATGAATACATTTATGAGGGGTTGTCTCCTTATGAATCAGAGAGGGTTTGATAGGTTGAGGTTTCTTGGTTCAGGGATCAGAGAAGGTTGAATGAAGAGCTAATCATAGATCACATATTTTCCTGTGAGAGGACATTGATAGTAACTAAATATCCAAAGGAAATGAACCAGCACAAGTATCCAGAAATGTGAATGTAAGACTTCTGGAATAAAACAAGAAGGAATCACTTAACAAGGGCTATTTTATTCAACTTAGCCCATTTCAAGTTTATCACTCCAGCCTGTGATGTCACTTAGAAGAGTGAATTCACAAGAGGCCAAAGGAATTCTCTTGCTGGCCCACAAGAGAAAAGCACAGCATAACAAGGGTTCTCAATCCATTTATTTTCTGTATCAGAAAGTCACTCTCTTAAACCATTATTTAGAGTAATCAGTTCTACTTTATAAAGTACAGTCAGATAGAAGTTTCCAACCCAGTCAGTTTTTTTTTTTTTTACTTTTCTTTCTCCACATTTCTAAGAAAAAAGCTGAAATTTTTTGTATCATTAGACAAAGAAGGAAGGGAGAAATCAAATTCAAACTGACTAGTGAAAAGAGGACTTAGGGAAAACAGAATGACTTGGAAACAAGAGCTGTGAAGGAGCAATGTGTGACCAACAGAGAATAATTTCAACAAATTGCATGTTCTTTATTGGATATTCAAATATTAATGAAATTGTGGATGTGAATAAATAGGCATGGAGTGGAAATGTGATTCTACCTGGAGAATTCTGGGCAATAACCTTCTCAGTATTGTCATCTCTGAAACGGGTGTGATCATGCACAGCTGGCCTACTTCAAGGGGCCATCATGACTGGACTGTGAAACAAAGTGTACGAACAATACATGAAGCATTATGCGAAGCACGACACCTACGCAGTTAAGGACAAGATGACAGAAACCAACTCATCCTACAGCTCCTTCAAATGACTTCCTAAAATTTAAAAATGAGATAGAATGTTCACTCATGAATAAAAAACAAATGTTACACTCATTTTTTTTAACTCATTAAAGCTTATAGGGTATGGATTTCCTTGACTGAAAGACTCTCTACTGCCTGTTTGACCACCAAGAAATGACAACAATCCCAAAACAGCAAAGTCACTAAAAATTTTGGAATCTCTCTTCCCTTGCAGGAGAAGACATTTGGGTGGTCCATCTGACAAGCCTTCAACACCTCTCTCTATCAAAGTACAAAAGCGTTTTCAAGAAATACCGGACAACCCTCCAAAAAAATTTATGTTTCATTTTTTTTGCAAATCCGTAGGTTCCTTTGAGACACAAAGCAACAAGCTCTAGCCCATTAGTATGACAGGTAGCGCTCTTACTAACAACTGCTTTTTACTCCCTCTGACAAATGTGCTTGGTGCCACGGCTGACGTTTGTGTGGTAATCAGGAGTGATGGAGAGGGGACGTCGGCGCTGCCGAAAGTGCCCCCCGATTTAATGTGAACGATTTGTCAAACGTGCTGTGATAGCAATGCTGTCAGGCCAGGGCAGGGAAGTACTCTGTCATCTTTGCGCCAACCAAGGTCACTTTGGCAGGGAGAGGAGGGCTCTCACCAATGAGATTTTCATGTTTATCGGTGATGTGCATGGCCTACTTTCACAACTTGTTTTCCCTTCTATTAGCAGCCAAGCACTTCAGGGTTTGGGAGACACTCCCCTCAAGAGAAGCCTGCTACAAGAGACAGTTCCTAGGGTGAGGCCCTCAGCACCTTCAGTGCCAAAAATCCAGATAGTGAATGGAAAAGCCAGAAGGGTATGTGAACTGAAGGCATCTGGGTGTCTTTGCTCCTGGCTGAGGACAGCTGTCACATATTTTGCATTTCAAATAAAATGCTGATGGTATTAGTTTATCAGTATTGCACTGGGTGGTATGACTTCTAGTTTCGTTCCATTTTAATTTCTGGACATCAAGTAGTTCATAAGCATCAAAAGAACCAAAGGTTAGATGTGCCCTTCACATAGTGGGTTCAATGCCTTGCCCAATGTTAAAAAAAAAAAAGTAGGAGAAAGGGAGAGCATTTTTTGTTTATTAAAAGAAAAGCAATAGACTCTTTAGAGGAAGTTGGGTTTGATGTCTTTTGTTTCATATTCCTGTCATATTCTTTCAGGCCTCAGTCACTGAACCAGGCATATCTCTTAGACTACACTGGAAGCGACATAGGGCTGGGAGCCCATCTGACTGAATTTTGTATCATTATCATCTAGCCAGTATCTGCTCAGTAAATATTGATAGCATGAATAAATATTAATCCATAGAAATGAATGCCAGAACATCAAATGAAAAGAAACAAGGACCCGTGCCAGAGATTACCAACTGGGCACTACATTTGGTTTGTGGATGAACAATATATGCAAAAAACAATTGTTTAGTGGCTGGAAGAGATGGAGTATAAGGCCCAAAGGAATGGGTATCAACTGATAAGTGTGCAGGCCAAATTGGGCACATGGGCAAAATTCAGAGTGCAATTGTGTTTTGTTTATACCATGCAATGTTAGGTTGTGAAAGGCTTACTCTGTGTGTGTGTGTGTGTGTGTGTCTGTTTAATTAGTTACTAACATTTAACTGTCAGGAGTTTTTACCCAGAAGCATGGATTTGGGGTTCTCTGGGCGGGCAAATGGGATGATCTGGCAACTCTGTGTTGAGTGGAAACAGCTGCCCCTTCAGATGGCATTCACTCTCTAGCTTTCCCAGCCCTGAGAGTCTAATGCAAGCCACCATTTGTCACCATGTTTGCACTATTATTTTTCCAATCGTAGGGAGACATTTCCCTCTACTCCATTTCCATCAAAAGTGTCTCAGAGCACTTCTTTAATGATTTTCCCCAGTCAACTCCCTCCCTCTCATTTACATGAACACCCAGCTTGGTGAGCACTGGAACTTGCCCTGCTTTCTTGTGGCTTTGCCTTCCCGACAGAATCGGGAGCAGCAGTTCCAATTTAGGGCAACCAGAAAACCTGCATCTTTAAAGCTCTGAGATACGACACTTAAAATACTGGTTTCATCTGAAACTGCTCATCAAAGAAATGTAATTAAGCCTGAAAATTATATTTATTTTTACACTATAGGTAACCAATTCTTTTGATATCTCTAATATCATGTAATCTTCAGCACAGCTAGTAATATCATTCCCATATTGCAGATGAGAAAATCAAGGCTTTGAGCAAAGTTACATCATCCTGAAGAGTGAGATCAAGCATATTAAATCTGCATCTCATGACTGGGACCAGAGCACCAATATTTCCTTATGGTTCTCCAGGTGCAGCCAGGGTTGAGAACCACTTTCTTGGCGTAATGGACTGAATGTTTGTTTCTCCAAAGTTCATGTTGAAGACCTAACTCCAAATGTAATGATAGTGGGAGGTGGGGCATTTGGGAGGTAAAGAGGTTGAGATGAGGTCATGAGGGCAGGATCCTCACAATGGTGTTGGTGCCTTTGTGAGAAGACACCAGACAGGCCCTCCCTCCCTCCTTCCCACTCTTTCTCTCTCTCCTTTTGCTGTGTTCCCCTTTCCCTCTCCCTCTCTTATCCTCTTTTGTTTTCCCCCCTCTCCCTCACCCTGTCTCACTACCATGTGAGGACACAGCAAGAAGACAGTTGTCTGCAAGCCAAGGGAGAGGGCCCTTCCCAAACACCCAACCATGCTGGCACCCTGATCTCAGACTTCAGGCCTCCCAAACTGTGAGAAATACATGTCTTCTGTTTACACCACCCAGTCTAGAGTATTCTGCTACAGCAGCCTGAGCCGACTGATACACTTAGATAGCGATTTTCTCCAGCTACCTACCACCTCTCAGATTAAAGCAATGCAAACACAGATGTCTTGCCTCAAGGTCCAGGGCAGGCTGGATGGGCACAGTAGAGGTGCAGTAATGGGAACTGTCTTGGGCGAGGCCTCAGGGGACTGGACTTCTGGTTTTAGTTCTAACAATCCATGCCTTGATGATAAGGGGTATCTGGTTAGAATCAGTGGTTTTTCAAGTAGGTGAATGTATAAGAATCTGCTGGGGCAGCTTTTAATACTAAAAATTTTCTTGGGTCCTACCCTTAATCAAGGATTTAGAGATTCTGTTCTCTTGGGGGACATCCAAATATGTATATTTTTTAAAAGGTCCTGTTATGATCCTGATGGTCTCCCTGGGTAAGTACAGTGCATTAGATGATAAAGACCCTCTAGTGCTCACAATCTATGAGACACGTGAGGAAAAACTAACCAATGTACCCCATATCTGAACAGGTGCAATTACAGTAGGAAGAGGTGGTTATACCAAATGTTTACATGATCATTATGTAAAACTGAGTTCCCATTAGAGAGTTGCACTGGATTTGATGTAGAAATTGACCATCATGTGATATCTATCCCGCCCAAGGAAGACATGGACTTGCTCCACACACAATCTTGAAGCACACATGCAGGTGGCCTAATTATACACTCAGTGGCAGTAACCCCAGGGGAAGAATTCTCAGTGGGGACATAAGGCTATATTTAAAGGGAGCACTTTGTGATGAGTAGTTATTTATTCACCCTTTTTGGATAATGTAACTTATTTTAATCATTGCCTCTGAGAGTCACAATGTGCCTACACTGAATATTCATTCATTGTTCATATCCCTATATTCAGTGTATAAACAAAAAATGATTCATAGTAGGTTCTTAATATCGAGTGATGAGTGAAGATTTAAAAAAATATTTAAAAAAACTGACTACCACTGTTTGCACTTTCCCATTTACCAAGATGGTCTTCAAAAAAAAATAAAAATGAACAAGGAATCATTTCATTCTCCTGTTTAAAATTCTTTATTGATTCCCCCATGGGCCTACAGCATAAAGTGGAAAGCACTCAGTATACCTGAGGAGCAAACAACATCTTTGACTTCATCTCTTGCTGCACTGATAAGGGATGACCTTGTCATTAACCGCAGTTGAAAGAACACACCTTACTGCACGCCTCCTAGTCTTTGATCACACTGCTTTCCTCTGCCTGGATTATCATCTTCTTGTTTGCTTCCCAAAAATCTCTCAAGGTTTAGCTCTATGGAATCTTTCTAAAGCTGTCCAAGCAGAATCAATCATTCCTTCTCTCTTTGCATCATCTACAGACATCATTCATGGTGTCTACATCATTTTATATCACTTAATATTTGCACATCTTTTTTTCCCTAAAAGTCTGGAAACCACTAGAAGCTTGGTTTGCTTATAGTTCTTGCATCTGCCAAAAGTCCTGGGTCATTGCAAGCACCCACCCAAACCAGTTTGAAGAAAATGATGCATCTCATCCCCGTCCTGGTACCCCTACAGATCAGGAACATGCTTTACAGGACCTACTCTTCTCAGACAGGGAAAATAGTAGGGGGAGCTTTAAAAGAACCCAAGCCCAACATAGCAATTTACTTAAAGACAAAGACACCTACTAGATACTTAGATCAGAAGAAGCTACTCCAAAAGATTAACAGTGACTAAATCATTTCAAATAAAGGTTCTGATGATGATCCAAAACAACACTGATTTTCAATATCAATTTGTAATGCAAAGAAGACTGGAAAAATGCCCTACTGCCCCATTTTGTCGATGAAATGGAAATTCACTAATTACTATTTGAATTTCAAAGCTAAAAGTTAAGGCTTAAGCTATTTTACCTGCTATAGTTTTAACTTAATAATGTGAACTCATTTCCTACTGTCATCTTCTACCACTCTTGACAAATATTTCTTGAGCACCTACTATGTGCCAGACAGTATTTTAGTAATAAACAAGATTGACAGGCACTGTTCTCATGTTTCATGTTTGACTTTTATTATCTAACATGTTGAGTCTTTTCCAATTCAGGGCTTTAAGAAAATTAGAAACCAGGTTAGTCTTATTTTTTCTCCCCAATCAGAACTCTGAATTACGAAAATGGGGAAATTTACACCTTGTCCCTGAAACACACTTCAAAACACACAGACATTTGTTACATAAAACTGTAGATCAACTGAAGGAGGTACTTAATGTAAAATAAAGCACTTCTATATAGATTCTTTTTTATTTCACACTGTGATGTTCCCATTCCTTCTGTTTTCTGTCTCCAGTAGAGGAAGAGACAACAATATACATTCAACTACATTCCTATTTATCTAAATGGATTCCTCAGTCTTGAAGAATACTTTCAAGTATCTTGCAAGTATTTCTTAACCTAGACTTTTTTTAATGCTTAGAAATGAGCTGTGACATCTGAAAGCCAAAAGGAACTTCGTCCCTAAAATAGATGACATTAGACAATTCAAAGAAGCATCTCTGGTCTAAGTTTCAACAGTAAAATCTAAAATGATATCATTTCATAGTATCTACTGGAATTTAGGAAACTGTACAGTTTATTAACTGATCACTAACCCATAATATGGGCTAAATGACATTTTAGGTGGTTGAACATCGAGTGATACTTAAGTTTCTGTAACCTTCTCTCACATCACTTGTCCTCTTCTACAGAACGTATCAGCTTACGGGATCTCTTTGTGTTCTACATCCGAGAATCTGAAATATCCAAGTAGTATCCATTTCAGAATCCTTGGCCTTGATGGCCTTTGGGAAGCCCTACCGTAGTGATTCCCATAGTAGGCTCCTTGTATTATCCAACTATCAGTTCAAATGTCCCTGTTTTTATGGGCCCTTTTCTGACTATCTCTATAAGGGAGCCCTCCTGTTGACCAGTTATTATCATACTACTCTGCATTTATTTACTTAACATCTTTACTTTGCATTTTTCTCTATGAAGCTTTCTTTTGTTGCTTATGTATCTTTTTCCTTCTGGGCTGCTCCACTTGACAGAATGTAAGTTCTATTTATCAATGTTTCCTTGTCTGTCTTGTTCTCTCTTTCTTTGTACCATCAGAATCTAAGAAAACCAGTGCACAGTGTGCACTCAATTCATATTAACGGAAAGAATATGGATTTATATGAGCTTAAATACATTCACAAGGAGGTATTTTCTTCATCAATAGACTTGAGCAAATAGTCTAAAATAGTCTCAACAACATATACTCTCCCCCACCACAAGCTTACTTGACCCAAACCATGACCCAGAACACTCAATCTTCAGCAGAAATTGATAGAGAAATGTTTTTTCTTTGCTCTGCCCTCATCAATAAAATATACAGATGGTGAGACAATATGAAGATGTGAACTGCAAGTGGAGAGGTGACACACACACACATCTTACAGATGGCCAGCAATGGGTTTCACATGAGGCAGTGAGTTAAAAGGTCCTGGATATCAATTGGAAAAGAGAAGGAGCAGAAAATTGTTTGGCTCATGTTTCCTTCTTTGGCGAGAAACAGAATGAGAAACAAACAAGAAGCAGCTGAGGAATGTAGGGTCCAAAAACACTCAATTATCCTCAAAACCAAGAAACTACCAGGAAAAGGAATCTGAAGAGTATTAAATATGCTAAAGGAAGAAATCTGATGGCAACTTTAATGATCATAGCTGTATTCAGAGCCAAAGGATTCCCACGTTTCCTGGCAAAAAAGGATACTTCTCAGGGCTGTTTTAATTCTAAGGTACCCCTTCCTCTTCTCCTTCCTTCTCACTGCCCTTCCCTTTCTTCTTTGCATCCTTCTCCACCCCAGTTCCTTTTATCTCTTTCAATTCCCATCATTAAGAAATACATTCACACTAGGAAATGAAAATGAGAAATTGGTGACAGTGGAATGATACTGAACATAACTCTGGGTGACAGTATGTTTGCAGTTTTTACTAAGCAGCAGCATAAGCTAAAGGAGAAGATTTATGGTAATTAATCATATTAATCAACTAAATTAATATACAATCTCAGTGATTCATAGTAACAATAACAAATAAAAAAATTGGACTTAGGAAAATATCCTTGCCAGGTATGGTATTCAAGACATAAATTAAAGATTAATTTGTAATCTACTCACACAGTAAGATCAAGGACATTATTTCATCATTTCTTATCAAATATGCAAAAAACAGTCATTCCCTCATGGATTCTCTGGGTCTTTGAAAGTGTTCCTTGTAGCTCATGAGGTAAATAATAAATCAAACTTACATATACCTTGTCCTGTTTTTATGGTGTACCAAGTGCCATTTTCAAACGCAAGAGCAGATACAAGTAATAAAATGAAACATTTACAACACTGTCGAGTATGGTACTCAGTAGTCATGTGGATCTGTTTCTAAGTTCTTCATAGTTAAATGTGGCTAGTGTATGGGAAAAGACAGATGCAGGGTATTTCCATCATTGTGAAAGGCTCTTTTGAACACTCTTCTGGGGCAAACATTCATTATTCCAGGGGTACAGATCGAGTTACAAGTACTATGTGAATTACCTATCTCTTTCTCACATTTTTCTGTTAATTATATATACTGGTACAATTATTTAATAATATCTTTTTCCTCATGTTGATTGCCAACTTCCATCCATATTTTCTCTCACTGTAATTTCTTTCTGCTTTGCTTTCACTTTGAAACCTCAGAGCCTGGCAAAACATTGGCACCTGAAAAATATTTGCTGGGTAACTGAATGATAGGTAAGTGTCAAATAATCATAGCAAATATATGTCTAAGAGCAAACAAAAAGAAGAAAGGATGCCATTTAGTTACATATAAATACAAATGTGTGTCTATTTTCTCCATTGTTTTATCTGCCTATGAAAAACCCAGAATTCAGTTCCACTATTAACATATGGGGATCTCTTTGCTTAGATGAGCAAATGTACCCTAACCACTATCAGCTGAGGAAACTGTGAAATTAATTGTGTTGACATCTACTTGGGCAGAAAACAGTTAACCCAGAATGACAGGGTTATGAGAGTGACTGAAAACTCCTCGGAGGCCTTGGAGAAAGAGTTGTTTTCATCTCATTATGTCTGCCTTGATAATTACAACCAACTCATCAGCCATGAGTTGAACACCACATATAATCACTTTCCTGCATATTTTTCGAAGGAGGAAGCATAATAAGGTAAAATCTGCAGACTAATTTATGACATTTGTGGATCTATTTTCAGGAAAAGAACAACTACTACTCAGTGGGGGATGTTAAAATTCAGTTTTAAATGGTATAAGTTTTTTTAGAACTGTGTTTAAAATTAAGAAAAAAATCTTCTTTATATAAAAAAAGAGAAAACACACAATACTTAGTATATGTTCTATTTACAAAAAACTTTATAAACTCCTGCCCAAATTGGTCTTCATCTTTAATTTTAGGAACATATTACTAGAAGAAAATAACAATTTTATACCTGGAATCTGGTTAAATACATAGATTAAAGCACTAAATACAGGAACACTCCATTAGCAAGAATATAGAAAGAACAAGTTATTAGCTTAGATTGAACAGTAACATGTTTGTGCAATTAAATAGCTTTGGGGGGACTTTAAAAAAATTCCATGTATCTGTAAATGAACAAAAATAATGAAGCTCTTAATGCCATTCTCAGCCACCTCACTGGGCTTTTATACTCAGCAAGTCATCTGTCAACTATCATAAGGACACTTGACTCATCATAAATCAGTGAATAATTTTTAAAAATCACCAAATCTCTGCTAAACACAAAACAAAATCAATCAAACAAATAATTAAAAAAAAAAAAAACTCCAACAAAACCATCTGGCTGTTCTACTTCGTGTCATAGCAGCTAAAAATGGCATTAAATAAAATTATGAACAACATGGTAATTGCTTACCCAGAGGGGTTTAAAACAAGAAAATGGGTTTCTATGTTTTGCCCTGGAAGCCTCCAAACTTCTTGCTGGCAGTATTTTCCCCATTGGAATCAAACTGATCCATAGAAAATTCTTAATTTCCAGTTGCTGATAATGTTCAGATATAATCAGATTTTAATTATGTGGAAGAGACAGCACTTGAGAGTTATATGGTTTATTTTTAACTGTGAAACATTAGGTGTAGGTGGTTTTGTAAAAATCAATTAAAATGCCCATTTGCAAACTGGGAATCTGCATTTGTGTAAAGTTCCTAATTAAAGAGCATTGCCCCACCCTTTGTCTTTCTTTGCTCCTTGGCAATTCACTGCCCTAATAGGATGATAAACACTCACACAAAAGACCCCTAAGCCCTACCGCAGACTGCCTGTCATCTTCCATTACTAATGTTAAATACAAAGTTACGACAAAGAAAGATACAAGAAGTCACTTTTCTTTTATTAGCCCTGGTTCCTTTTCCATTTATTTTTTGCCCTTTAATATTTGCTTCCATGTTCATTTATTCCAAGTGTTCATTTTACAGCTCAAAGGAATGCCTACAAAAATTTCAACTGTCTTCAGAAGTGAAACAAACCCTTTAATCTTTGAGGCTTTTCTAGAAGAGCGCAGTTTCTCAAATGAAGTTCAAAAGAACTCTTAATGTAAGAACTTTCCTGATGGGGGAAGAGGGTGATTAACTTAGAGCCTGAATTATGCTTGTCTAACTTAATTTCCAGTTTAAGAGAATTTTTTTCCCCCTTTACTTTGATAGCTGCCAGCATTTACATATATTACACAGTGCTTCCAACATTAAAGTACTCTGACAATCATACCTTCAACTCTTGGTTAAAACACTAGTGACTCCAGGAAGGAGAAAAGCTGTTTGTAGGAAGGTTGTGATTAAAATACTTTAAGACTCACAGTAGGATTCTGAATTGCCATAAATACTCCATACATAGCTTTCATAATGCTTTTCATCTTCTAACACGGGGCTACCACCTAATAAAGAGCAATAATATCCTTCGTCTCCAGACATCATTTGCTATCCATGTTTACCCAAGCTGGCACAATGCAGAAAGATTATTCCTTCCAGCCTTTTTAATTACCAAAATTCAAGTGGTTTTAAAATACCATAGTCTCCCTTGAGATTTCAGGAGAGCTGGAGATCACCATGGCAATAAGAAAATGGTGCCAGCACTTACTTGGCATTGCCTCATTACACATCTCAGGAGACTTTCGCACAGGAGAAAATTGAACTTGTGTAAAAAGCAGGCACTCTCCCTTCCCTTTATTTTTGGGAGTAAAATGACAAATTTCATGTTACAGACGGTAAATAAGAAAATGTTGTAACCATATGCCTTCCTCTAATATACACAATTAAAATGCAATATCAATCTGCTCTCCTGGTACATAAAGTAAAAATGGAAAGTTAACAGACAGCAGCTCACATATGATGTCCACGCACCAGTTTTACTTTATTCCTTCATGCTTTACTGATCCCTCATGAACAAATCTCTCTGACTGCAAGAGGGGTTTATGCACCCAGGCTCATGGAAGGTGGGTGCAATCTTGTTGCATCATGTCATTCATAGGTTTGTTCATTCATTCTTTCAGTCAACATTTCCTGTCTATTAGAATATGATAAGCAATGGAGAACTAGAGATGGATAGCATGGAGTAGAACTTCACAGCAGAATTGGAGCAATATATGTGCGTACACATTGCATGCACGCATGAGTGTGCGGGCGTGTGTGATTACGAAAGAATATGGTTAAGTATGGTGGGAAAGATTTGTACAGAATAGTATAGAAATACTGAAATATAATAACATGCACAATCTTAGAAAGAATACTATAGAATTATAGTGCTAACGTAAATATACCAAAACAAATGTTAATTATAATGTAATTAACACAGTAGTGCATGCGTATTAGTAGTAATATAATACTACTATTTCTAAATGTCTCCACTCTCCTTTCACTTGCTTCCTTCCTCTAGGGTTCAGTTTAAGTGAAGCATTTTTAGGACTTTCCAAAGGACATTTTAAAGGAGCATTTGATCACTGTTTCAGCCAGAAGAAACCCTTGTAATTGTCCCAGTCTCACTATTTCAGGCAGAAGAAACCCTCATAAAGTTTTCTATTAAAAACCTGCATTTGGCAAAGCAAAGCTCTGAGCTCGCCTCTTCACGTCTTCTCGGGAGCTCCAGTGTGAGCAATGAGTTGTAGCCTCTGAAGGTAAACGGAGTGCTGGCAAAACCCTCAGGCCCTTTCCTCTGTATCTAACTCAGAAGCCCTGACAAAAGAGATAGTTCTCGGTGCCTCTGAATATTTTTTTTCCTACCATTAACACAATTCCCTGGTGGAAAAATGGAGAATAGTTTGATATAATCAATGGGAATTGGTCCAAGAGAGTCTTGGAACTGAAGTTGTGTAGGGGCTTCCCCAGAGAAGGCAGTCGAGTAGAAACGGAAAAACAGGGGTTTCATGGAAGCCAAGCTTCACGCTTCCTATCTATGGAGCACTATCAGAACCATTTAGGTTTGCAAGTCCTCATGTTCCTCATATGGAAAATAGAGATGTTATTACTTTTGCTGTATAGGTTTACTTGAGAGAACGACAATAAATGTGCTGGCGCGTAATTAGCACTAAGTCAGTGTTGCTATTCCTCCATTACCCTCAATTGTTGGTGAGTCTTGTCAGACAGCTTGTCATCACACTAGAAGACACCTAGAGGACGCTGAGCAAGGTAGCACTGAGGGAAGAATTCAAATCAAAGGGGGAAACCTGAATCAGGGCACAAAGGTTTCACCTTCTGTTAGCAATATCCTTAGGTAGTTGTGAACATTTACACACTGAAATTACATTGAAACCAACCAGTCACTGTGACTTGCCAATAATCCTCATGTTAGTGATTGCAGTGGAGTTTTACTTCCTTAATTTTGGGGGGGGGGGATGGCTGGCAAGGGGAGAAATGGTGGATAAGGGTTTACACAAGGCCGTTCTTGCTGGGAATTTAAACAAGGATCTGTTTGCACATTACAAACATGAAGTGCAAACGCTCGTACCAACCCTAGATCTGTAGTGCAATGTCAAAACAGGCAGTTAGCTTCTATGTCATGTTTCGATATAAGGGGCTTCCTTCTTCAGACACAAATAAGTCTGAAACCGCTAAAGGAATACTAAGCAACCAAAGAAATCCAAATGGTTCTCTATTTATTCTTCTTAATGAGAACAGCGGTACAAGAAATATTTCTCGAATGCTAGAGGGCTAGTACTTTTTGAGAAAGTAATTGGTTTGAAAATTAACCTTTTGTTTCAGAATGGGTCTGTTTACTCTGAATGTTGGTGATGTCAGACTTCATGTTACAAATCTTGATCAGGGATAAAAAGCAGGGCAAGTTCTCACCAACTCCCTAATGCTAATATGCTGCATACATCACTTCCATTCTCGGGGCCTCCATTTCCCCATATTTCAAAAGTCAGCTTTGGGCTAGATACATCTCTGCATCTTGGAATTTCTGTGATTCTGTGTGACTGACAAAACGGCAATTTTGTTGTCTGCAGCCTTTTGATTCAGTTTTACTAATTTCTCTTTTGATCACTTAGTCTCCTGGTACCTGGTCTTTTCTTTCCCTTTTTTAATAAGTGAGGGACTGTCTTGAGAAATAGTAGTTGCCCATGTAAAGGAAGATTTCTCTGATAATACGGTGAGATGATTATCTTAAATCCTTGAAATTGATGCTCTCCAAATGAAGGACTGAAAAAGAGCTTCCTGATTTTTTTCAGTGATGTGTCCTGGCAGTTTCAAATGAGTAATTTCAGTTTCAGGACCATTCCAAGGTTTGGGACCATTCTATTTTCATTTGCCTGGACACAACAAACATAATGCATTTCAAACTGCCACAGCCAATCAGTCTTTCACTTCCTAATCTGTATTTGTAAGTGAAATTGCAAGGGCTTTGGTATATCGAAAACAGTGTGACATCGGTGAACGGATAGGATTTTCTTCTCCATCATCTAGGATAGCATATGATCAAAGACAGACAATCACAGTTGGCAGTCAGTTCTTTCCATATGAAAAGAGGCTGCACAATTCTCTTTCTTCCCACTATCTGAATCTTTGATTCCATAAAAATAAACACTGAAGCGTGTCACAAAACTGCAATTAAATTGAGAACATTCAATTCTGATTCTACGCTTTTAAAACGTTCTTTTTAATTAATGAAAACAGTCTTTTATATTAAACAAAATATATGGAAATTACATTCCCATAGAGAAGGATAGCTGGATGCAAACCCTATTTCTAAATTATTATCTTGATAGAAATTGATTTCTAATACCTAGAAGAGACTTATTTCATCACAACTCAGGTTCTAAAACCATATTCAGTTACTCCCATGTGAGTTAGACTCAGTTTTATATTTTTATAGATTACATATTTTAAAGATTAAAATACAAAAAAACTATGTGCTTTCTAAAATTTGCATTTTAATACAAATGCTTATGCTATCTATCAGTGAGAAATACAACTACTATGCTGGCTGGCTAAAGGCAGAAGGAACCGAAAGTGGGCACCTGTCATTGCATATGATCTTAAGACAGCTTAATTTTACCAGTGGCTGCACCAAGTCAGATTTCTAATCTACTAACAGATTTAAAGAATTAACAGTCCTCTTATATACTGTGTATTTTTTAATTGTTTCAATTTTACACACTATTTCTTTCTATCAGGAAGGGAATGTGCAACTTAAAGAATGTACAGGGAAATCTAAATGTTCATGAGAAAAAGTCACATTTCAGGAAAGAAAGGTACCCCAGTCATTTTTGCAGCTCCATGTGGTTGTCACCCATGTGACATTTGCATGGTATGATTAACATGGCATGCCGACAACATAGATATTTCACTGAGGTGAGAGAGAAGGAAGAGAATTCTTGCCAGAAAAGGACCCATTGCAGGGATGCTTGTGACAAGTACTGCAAAGACCTGCAATGATGATTTATGTCAAAACTCTAAAAGAAACAGCTGTGACCAGGGGCATCCCTTCCAGTTCGGGAGTGTCTCCATGAACAGAGCGGACAGTCCTAAAGAACAAAGTGGGTATGTTATCATCAAAAGGTAAATCCTCAAATCTTAGAGTGAAAATGAGGAATAAATACTTCTATCTTTAATTTATTTCTAAATTCTTAACCTCTCTTCCCAGAAAGGTAGAAGCCTAGAGCAATGGACACTGACCTAAACCCTCTGGTCTAGGCTTACAGCTGAATAGGATTTGGCAAACAACATAGGGCTTATAAATGCTTATAAAAACTCCCAAATGCTGTTCAAATAAAGTTTATTTCAAAGAGTCTAAAGATAAAGAATTTGTGTCCATAAGAAGATGATTAAGTTAGGGGTACATGACTATAAGAATTTCCACAGAATACGGCAGAACATGGAAAGCTTCTCCAAGGTTATAGCCTTTCTCTAAAACATTTGCATTCTTAGCATGAATGGACAAAAATGACCAAATCAAATACTTCTAAATGCTTCAATTAAGACCGCTCCAAATCATCTTTTTTTATAATAGCACAATGAAAAGGAGTTCCAATCTCCAGCAATAGAGGATTAATTCCACAGGGACATGGGCTGTATCTGTTGAATCTGTGACTGTATCTTCAGAAACTAGGGCAGGACGATGTAAACAGTAAACACTTGATAAATATTTATTTGAGGAGTAATTGCTAAAGGAAAGAAATAACACATTTCATCAGATGAAAAATTATGTATTTACTAAAAGTAAGGTTTTAAGTAGAGAAAAAGATCACAATAACATCAATTTAAAAAGTAGGTTACTAAATTAAAAGTGTGATATAAATCTTTTTATTAAACATTTTATAGAATATGCATAGAAAAATATCTTAGCCCTTATTTCCTCTCTAATATTGAATATTATGGTTATGACAGAAGAAAAACATAAGAAAATTCATGTTTGTCCAATCTATCAAGAGTATATATTTTGCTGAAGCAATAAAGGATTCATCCTTTAAAATATAGTAAAAGCTAAAATTTGCCAACATAACTGACTATTCGCACCTCAGGCTCATGGGACATATCAAAACTTTCCAAATTTAAGCCTTTAGAAGTGACTAGGGTTTGGTGAAAGAAAAATCCATGAAATAGGCAGAATGAAACCACATCTCTGAGGCACCATTTGTGCAAGTTAAACAACTTCACAATCAATGTAAAATTTTATGGGTAACCAATATGAGGATTGAGTTGACGGCTCTAAATATGCTAAGGTGAAAAAATGCCAGGAAGGATCTGGGCTGTCTTATACCCTTAAGTTGCATCCTATAAATAACACAGTTTAGAAGACCCACAAATGGAGAACTACAGTAGTCTAGACTTAAAGTAATAAAAGGGTTTACCAACATGTTCACATTGTTCTTGCTGAGCTGGGGCTTTGCTTCCAGGAGATTAAAATGATTCTCTAGTAGCAATGGCAGGATGTTTACCCATTTATAAATCAGATGTCAACAGGACGCAAAGGCATTTATAACTTTGGGATGCTTTAAGAATCACATTCTGTAAAAGGGTTAGCAGAGAAGCAGCCCAACTCAGTAAGCACTTGGAGCTGAGGAAATGAACTTTGATGTGATTTTGATTCAGTTCCATCAAACTGTGCAATAGCCTTTAGTGGTCAACTTGGGTAAAATCCTCATGTAGAAGGGATAGGAACTTCTCCATGTTCTGGACTGGCATACAATATAGCATGGAATAATCATCCCCCGAGAACCGCTTTATCACTTGATTTCCACTCTCCCTTCATTTTCCTCTTCTTCTACTTTATCTATTTGGATGTTTTTCCTCCCAACAGTGTACGTTACAATATATGCAAATTGCAAAGCATTATGAAATTGTTACTTCTTATTGCACCACTGTTAGGGTGTTTGAGAGCAGGATTTAATTTTCTTGCAAATGATTATTAAGTGCAATGCCAACTATAATTTTGTAAGTGGCTACTCTGTCTAGAAATTGTATTAAGGGCTTTGTATGCATCATGGCTGCTGCTCATGACCTCCTGCAAGATTCTGTTCCCATTTTACGGACAAAAACTGATCTGCAAAAAGCTCAATTTATTGGCAAATTTATTGCAGAGAGCCACTATGTATGATGATTGCATACTACTACCTACTCTAACCACAACTACTATGAATATTAAATAAATGGTCAGTGGGTGAAATGTTTGGGGACCTGCCTCTAATGATTTGAGTAGAATTATCTTTCATACTACACCAAAAAGAAACAAGACTCACTGAAAATTGAAATTGACTGGGATAATGCCTAGACTATTTGGACACGTTTGCTGGTTGAGTAATAAGTTACTACCTTTACCCCACAACAAAGTGAAGCCATCAAGCCAAATAATCTCACCTTCCTCCAAAAAAAAAAAAATAGCAAATATTTCTGTTGCTCATTAAATCTGAGAGAAGTTGGGTTTAACCACATCAAAAAGTTTTTATTATAAAACTTGTTAGGGCTTTTAATATGGTAATAGTTATTTTGAAGTGCCAAGAAAAGGCTATTATATGAATTATTTCTCAAACTTATTCCACCAAGGAACATTTTCTTTGCAGAATTTTGTTCTGGACTGATTTTCAATGGATTATCTCTTAGAAAATTCTACCCTGGGGACAAAAGAGCAATCAGAACTCTTCAGACTGCTTAGGGCGTTGTTGCTGACACATAAAAGTATAAAGACCAACTATGTCAGATCAGCATTTTGTTTGTGCAACTATGTTTGAGAAAATGTAACTTGGCCCTTGATAGACTAATATAATGAACACTTTTTAACAGACATATGTTGCTTTCTCAAGAAGAAATAAAGTAATGTGGTAAAAATTTCCTACATCATTGGATGCAAATGAGTAAGGAATTTTTATGACATTGTAGAAAAAATTGCCTGATTAAGAAAAGTGAAAGAGAGAGAGGTCAAAATGCCAAGCTCACATATTCAAAAGAGAAGAAATGCTGTAGTGGAGAAAAAATAAGATGGAAGAAACTACCAAATTAAAGAGTCTCAAAGAGAAAAATATTATTGGGGATGGTAACATTTCCCCACTTTCTATACGTGCATGCAATTGAATAATCAAGAAAAAATATAACAAAATTGAATAATATATATATGGATGTTAATTTTTAAAAATATCATGATTCTGTGATTTATTTGGAAAATAAACAAGTAAGAATAAGAAAGGCAATGTGAAGAGAAGAAAAACAAGGAGAACATTTTCTATTACATTAAACTTACTACAAACTTAGTATAACAAAACAGTGGATAGCAGTGCAAATACATGCATGGATGCATATATACATGTATAGCATATTTTATAGAGGAGAATGAAATAGACTCCATTGCACAAGAGATTTAATAATAGAATACAGGTGAAAACTGTAGCAAAGTGTTAACCTTGGGAGGAAAATAGATCCTCATCTGACATAGACATAAATTTCTAAACGGATTAAGAAGTTCAATGTTATTATAACAATTTTTAATTACTAGGACAAAATAATACATATTTATTGGGCCTTGTAATGGGGATTCTTTTAAAGCTGAGAACCAATTCAAGATATCTACAATATTAGATGACCTTACCACATAAAGATTTTTAATATCTTCATGTGAAAAAACAAAACAAAACAAAAACTACTGGGGTAAAATAGTCACAATGAATATGATAAGCAAAAGTTTACTATACCCTAAGAATATTATGGGTACTTAAAAATAAAGAAATCTGACATTGTTTTAGAAGAATATAATCAAGCAGAAAATTCAGTGGAACGTGATTAGATCAAATGTATAATCTCAGTAGAAATAACTAATATGTAAATTTAAAAAATAATTACTCCTATTACTTGGTACATAGGCAAAATGATAGAAAATAGCACACTAAAGTATTAACAATATTTGTCTTTTTATATTGGCATTTCAAAATAAGTTTACATTTACCTGTATATTTTTCCATTATTTTATAAGAAACATGCAATTAGATTTTTATAATTACAAAATTAATAAATTATTTTTAAAAAGTCATGATATATTTTT
The DNA here is from genome assembly GCF_030020395.1 of Manis pentadactyla. NCBI lineage: Eukaryota > Metazoa > Chordata > Mammalia > Pholidota > Manidae > Manis > Manis pentadactyla. The sequence goes on along the minus strand of NC_080020.1, from coordinate 41,602,685 downwards.
TAAGGCATATACTTTGGAAGAACATTAATATAATGTTTTTGAGGGCTACTTAATGTGTGAGAGAATTCCCACAGTGTAACTATAAATGCTTAGAACAAAACCCTGATTTTTCTTAAAAAAATAATCATTTAAATGGGTCATAAAACAGATTTGGGTGAGATTATGGGTAATTTTTATTATGTTTAATTTTTTTCTGAATTTTCCAAGTTTCCTACAAGGACCATTCTATTTTTATAGCTAGAAAATGTATATTTAAATAAAATGTGCTAATTTTTACTGCTATCATAAACTTACCAGAAAGTGTTTACAAGATAGCAAGGGATAGAATATGTTATAAAATATGGTATTCCACATATCAGTGTCTTCCATGCAACATTTATTTTTGAATTCTGATAGTATTTTTTAAAAGCAAATTAGTCTCACAGTCAAATTTCATTACTGATTCGCTGATTCTCAACAAATATTACATAACGTGTATACTATGCATTAAGGGAACTCTGAGACAACAAATGACAAGTTTGTAGCTTTATGAAGATAGTAAAGATGATACATCATTCTCTTGTTAAGAGAAAGATTAATGTCATCTAATTTTTATGTTTCTTGGCAGATCTGAAGGAAAGTTTCAAGAACGAAGAGACAACATGAATTAAAAGGGGCCCAAACAGAAATGAAAAACGGGAGTCCACACTCCACTGGCTGAATAACCAGGATCTCGCATACTGTCTTAAAACAGTCAGTCATTTTACGTATATTCCACATGTCTGTTCTATGGATTCAATAATCCTTTGCAAACATCTCATGAATATGCGTCTTGTTAAAAGATGATTACATCATTAAGTATCTACAGATTTTATGTTATTTCATTTTTGTTTGTTTATTTGAGTTTTCCAAGCAATTATGGGAACAAAATGGTTTGAAAAGGTAATCTGTAACTAAGGATCAAACGGAAATGATATCCTTTAGCAATGATTATTCATATCAAGTCATTGGAATGAAAACTAATTGTATCTGTAGCTACATAATTATCTTCTAAAATGAATTTCACTCAACACACCCAAATGATGGAAAGAAATAATGCTATCCCAGTCTGTCTAGAAATATGATGTGATATCTCAAATTAAGGGAAAACTCGAGGCATGAATATTCAACACAAATATACAAACTATTCTATTCCAAGACACCATATATGAACACCACCACTAGGCTTAGGCTATTAGCTGTAACCAGGTGGACAATCAAGATATTTAGAACATGAAGACAAGAAGAAATTTCCCCCGAGACACTAGTTTTCTACTATGTTATCCAGCAGACATTTTCATGTTGCAATTATGTTGCACATTCATTCCACCTATGATGAAACACACAGAAACTTAATTCTCTGAGAAGGTGAACAATAAACCCTGGGAATATCACTCACTTTCAACAGATTGAAATGGTCTGATCACCTCCTGCCATTCCCTGCCTTTTTTCTGAGCATAGATGCCTCTTTGGATCTCAGCATGCGATTCTCATTAATGGCAGCAGAGGGGGGTGCCGGAGCTCTCGGTGACCATGCCTCGCGCATTAAACCAGACCTTTGCAAACCACCAGGCCTGCGGGCTAAGGGGGAAAAGTAGGAATTTCCCAGTCCCAGTAATGCTTTCTGACATATAAAAAGGGAAAATAGTTACACCTTTCACTGCATCACTGTGGGAAACTAATTTGTTTTGACATACTGAGAAGTAATCTGATGTTCGTATTTATTCTGAAAAAAGCTGTATTAGCTAAAAACAAATTTCATGAATAAAACCAGGGATACATAATCAGACATATACATCTACTGAGCCTGTCTGATATGTAGGGAATTAACTATTGTTCATAAACTTTTATTTAAAGGAATCTAATTTCTATCACTTTGAAATCTTTCCCAATCCCTCTCTCTAGCACTGCTAGGACCCAGGACACAGCTGTCTCCAGGAACATATGGAAACATCATACCCAGAACACTAGCAGGCACTGATCCGACCCGCTTGTCTCATGCTTCTCTTTCCAAAAGGCCTTATAAACGATCTTGATTGAAGAGCTATTTCAATACAACTCTTGGCACAATTGACAGTCACTGGAAACCTTTCTGAGCCACAGCCTGTTTCACAAGCTGAGCAACCACCTTATTTATCTTTAGTTTATGAAAAGCTAATAGCTTAAATTCCATTGTAACCAAACAGCCACCAAATTACTCCCCTCTCCAAACAATTTTGGTTAGGAAAGGTATATATAAATATATTGGACCTTAAAGATAACAGAAAGAAGGGGTGGGGGAACCCCAACGAAACCATAGTGAGTGATAAGGGACTTGGAGTTACAAGTATTAAAAGAGATGAATTGCATTAACCCCTGCTCTTCCCCATTATATTCACTGCCCACTGGAAACAACAACAGAATTACTAAAATCCCACACTCTCTAATGGGATGGTAATGGGATTCAGAGGCCATTAGGGTAAAGGCAATCCATATTTTACGCTGTAATAAGCTCAGACTGAAGATGCCGCACCCCTCCTCAGAGATCAACAATTACCAATTTAATGTTTAACAAATCCACAAGCACTTTCAAAATTGTAAAAGAAACGCAAGTTAAAAATCAAAAGTCTATTTTTTATAACTGTACATATTTTTCTGAAGTAAAATCATCTAACTAAATAATAATTTTTTTCACTCTGATATTGTTTCTGTTCCAGAATGCTTTGGACATAAGACTTCCTGTGATTATTATAAGGTGGTTCTGATTCTTCACAAATGGGATGTATTTTCTAAAGGGAAGTACATTCCATTTGTCAAAGAATTACTTTTCTAAAAATATGCTCTTAATCAAGAGAAAATATGATAATTATTTTTTGGTTTTAAGAATTTCTACAGAAGATGTATGAGTGGATTTAATAGGACATCTTTGGAGAAGGAAAGGGAGAATGAGGTAGTAATGGACATCCAGAAAACTTGAAATTTTTAAATTGGAAAAAATTAAAAGATAGAAATAACAGTTGTGAACTTAAATCATTATTATGCATATTGTCAGGGAAACAGCCAACTCACCAGTCTTTTAATGTTTATTAGTATAACTTAAAATAATTACTTGATCATTTATTTGTATTAAACTGTTATCTGAAGAACTTCTAGGATGACTGTAAGGGTGTTTATGTTCTTGTGTGATAGAAAGAGAATGAATTTTATGAAAACATTTTGATCGACAAATTCTTAAATTTTTACTACAGATGAAGAAAACAATTTATTCTTAATCTCCACATATTCCTCTTTCTAACTTCCCTGACACTATATTAAAATGTAAAATTCCCAATAATAGAGAGCAAATATTTCCAAACCATGGAGTAATAGCCAGCTCTTTCCTCACCCACCATGCTGTATCAGGAATGCTTAAGTTCTTCCTGAAACTTGAATAATTGTTCTCCCTAAATAATAGTATAATTCCAATGCTGCTGTAATCATATAAATATGTGGAGGTAATCCCATTTTGCACTTTCTACAAAATATTCACACTCTCCTTTAGACAATAACAAAAACAAACAACACTGAGCAGAAGGTTAGATAGTAAGAGCTGAAGATAATTTAGAATAATAATCATAATGAGGTGGTGCCATATCTGAATGCTCTTTCCACCATATTCTTCACACCTCTCACCAAACTCATTGCAAATTTGTGAATAAGAAGGTAGTAATTTTTGGACAGCAGCTGGGTTAAAAATCATAAAATATGATGAAAGTTGTCCACTCCTCCTTAATTTCAAATCCATTCTTAAGCATATTTCAGGGTAGTATGAGAATAATTTTCTACTTTGAGGGTATGGCTTAACTCAAACAGTCAACTAAAAACAAATAGAAGTGAAATGGATGCTTTGGCAACAGCTGCAAGCACTGGGACTACTCAGTCATCTAAACGTGTCTATCTACAGAGAATGATAGTGAGGAAATCTGGGAAGTCTTGTGCTAGAGATGTAAACATGAATCACAGGATGTTAGAAGAAAGACTGGCGCCAACTAGCATCTTTCAATTACAAGCAACCAGGGATCAGCCCATCTTATCAAATCAGAGACCTCAAATACCTCACTGAAACCTTTAAGGAGGAGAGTTGGAAGACGGCAGAGAAGTATGGCTTGTGGGGAGAAGATCCTCATATAAAACGACCTTGGTCTTCTAGACCCAACTAAAAACAAATCAGTATATATTCATTCTGCATCATCATTTATGAATCTCCAGTCCCTAGAAAAGTGTCTGATACTGAGTAACTAACTGCTCAGTACTTGTTCATGGTGGCACTGCTCAGAACCCGTTGCCTATTTAAGCAGCTCTGAGGGCCCAAGTTCCAATCAGTAGAATGGGAAGAGAGTGTCACCACTTTTAGGCTTCCACTAGAACATGTCTACCATCCATCATAAGTAACACAGTCAGAGACTAAGGAGAAAACTACAACTAAAAAGTACATAATTCCCTCTATGAAGATGGTTCTGTTCTGGTACTTGGGGACCCGGATCCCTAAGGTGGGTAAGGAGAGGGAGGGGAAAGGTGACATTCAGGTTACTTCAAACCTGACCTTGAGTAGGACTTGAATCCAAACAGAGATGTTAATGTTTCCTAGTTTCTTGAAGTTGTAATACCTCCTTTTTAATGCATCAATACACTGTGATTATTTATGCATTTCAGTATTCATTTGAGAGTCACTGATTAAATAAACTTTACGCTGCCAGATATTTTACTAGGTGTCACAATACAGCAGCAGACGAGCGAGACCACAAGATTCCTGCCCTCACCAAGCCTAAAAGCTTATGTGGAAACGGACAGTTAAACTGACAGCAGTGTTAGAATAAGGCAAATACACTGTCATAGGGTCACCGAGTGAACACTCCTCATTTAGATTTAGGAGATGTAATCCAGGAAAACTTCTGGGAGGAAGCACCATTTCTACTGAGACCAAAGAGATGAATAAGAGTTAGCCAGGGGCCAGTTGGAGTTTTGGAAGAAGACAAGAAGGATGAGCATTTGCAAAGCCACAGTTTTGAAAGCTGGAAGAACGGGAAGGAATTCTGTAGGGACAGAACAGAGAATGTAGGAGCTTTAGAGAGCAAGTTGGGGCACAGAACTGGGGAGACGTTGCATGGGAGGCATCCAGTTACACTGTGAACTCCTTGAAGACAGGCAATGTATTGGATCTTTCTCATTTAATAATGTGGTGACTAAAGTAGATTATCCATTGAAAGTGTTTTATCAATATTTATCAGTTATCTACAGAGGATCTCTTGGTGATGTTTTGAAATCACTCTAAACCTAAAGTCCTTTTAAATACTCCAAATGTTCACTCTCCAAAAATGCTTAGTAGGGTTTTTTATGTTTTAGTTTGTTGTTTATTCTTTTTCAGCTGCACAGGTTTGGAGAGAGAGAGAGAGAGTATGTGTTTAAAATTGTAATGCCTTCTTCACTGCCCCCCAGGACCTACTATTGGCTTATTTCTGACTACTTTCCTAGGTGTACTTGCAACTCCTGGATTAGGATTGATCATGGAGGAAAGTGAGTTAAAAATGCAATCCACTATGGAGTAAACAGACAAATATGAGAATAGGTTATTGATGGATTAGTTCCAAGTGTGAGTGATATTAATGTGTGCAAGACATATTAAGTTCTAAGCCATGGCAGACAACCTCAGCATAAATGATAATCATCCCTTCCCAGATTCAGATGAAACCTGATGCTCTCTGCAACCGTTTTCCCTGGCATGGGACAGTAAGAGGCACTGGAAACTCTCCCGTCAGACAGTTCAGAGCTACATGATCTCATTTTCTATACTTGTTGTGCATGACTTTTCTAGAGAAAAACTTGATAAACATGCTCAACTGTGCAGCAATTTGCCGAACTGTCAACAATTCTAGTATTCCATAAAAAATAAATCACAATTCTCTAATATGTTTTCTAACATCAGGGACATTTAGTTTCTAAGAACAAATAGAATTGCAACATATAAATCATCAAATCATTCATTTCGAAAAGTTGAGGAGACTGAACTGGCAGCCAAAAAAGAAATGGTGTTTTGGATGTAAGAGTCAAATGTTTAAAACCTATTTCCCATTTTGTTCTGATAACATTAAAATTATCACCAAAAAAGATTCCATAGAATCACAGTCTTATAATAAACCGTAATAAAATAATTACAGTTTAGGTTTCTGTCAAGGTTCTCGCCATGTGAATGTTCATTTATCTAGAATTTGCTTAAAACAAATAGATTAGATTCATTTCAGGAACAAGAATGACATGACTTTTTTGTTAACAGTGATTAATGATTTGAGTTCCTAATGTCATTAGTTGACTATCATCCTTTTATCACTTGAAAAATGTTCTCCAGAATCTCTAGGTCTCATTTAGAAGTGAATGTTTGCCCATTTCTTATATTCTACTGACCTCTAGAGACTATATGTGTATGTATATAAATCACATATGATACGTGGTGATAAACACATAAAATATATATATCATAAATGCCATATAGATTGAGAACAAAATGATCTTAACTACATAAGCCCATTTCATTTTAGAGAAATACACACAAATTGTTGACACACTTTTTCAAACATGACCTTATGTGTACACATTTAATAAAAAGCCTGTTCATAGCACTTTCCCTATGTTCTCACTTGAACAGAACTTATAGAAAAGTGAATATCACACAAGCTGATCCTACCTTCGGTTTGTGACTTGCCAGCAATAAGGGGAAGTACAGAATTCAGACATGCTGGCCTGGCTTTTCCATAAAGCCAGATTTATTTTAGTCGAGACCAGATCACTTTGTGTGAGGCCCTTCTGCCCCAAAGCATCCTTGCTATATTTCTTTCCAGTCCTTCTCCTGACCAGGCAAGCAGGTCAAATTCAGAGGTACCTAGTGAGGCCTTAGATGGCTTTGCAATCCTTGAATTTTCTCTCTCTCAATGTTTCCAATTATTAAATATATCCATAAGTGAAATATTCAACGTTAAAATAATTTCTAATTCAGGATGAGATCATGAACTGCTTGCATTGTGTCTAGTTCGTACTGGCATCCCTGGCACCTAGCACACTCGGGTTGGACTGTGGGAAATTAATAATATCAGCTGCACAGAACACAGTATCCTACTGGGGTACGGTCACACTTCATTTTACTAGGAATATGCCCATTCTCTCTCAGCCTCTGGATATAGATACACATACAGATACTGATACAGATACAGAGATAGAAACAGCAATATACACGTAGAAAGAGAGTAACCATATATATACAAATGTACATGCATATAAATGTGCACACACATAAATGATTAAGAGATTACAAATATAGAACACGTAAATAGACTTGTCAGTGAGTTTTCTAATAGCTGTCAAGGTTTCCTATTTTCAGTTTTGTGTGCTATATTACTGTTTAAATTCTCATTTAAAATATGGATTAAAACTCTTTGTCATTGGGTGACATCAACAACTACACCTCAACATTTAAAAGCCTCAAATAAATTTCTTTCTAATAAACTCAATCTTAATCTAGTGATAAGAGAATATTTGTAGTATCCAGAGAGTTATGGCATTTTTGTACTTTAGTATATTTGTATCAACTATATTACACAAAACATATTTTATCATGTATATTACATAATAGATTTAGAAGTAGAATGATTTTTTGAAGTTTGTAGGCACCTCAAGGTACAACAAATTATTACAGACATGTTTGTCAAATAAGGATAGTAAAAGAGAAATTTTTTGATAAGGCTTTGTTACAAAGTGGCAGATGTGACCACAGTATTTTGAAAATGTCCGAGCCACAACTGATGTATAAAGAAGAAGAAAGGAAATCAAATTCTGATTCTGTAGCAAAGCTGGCAGATGGAATCCTGTGCTCAGGTCTGCAAACTTGGAAGGTCGCTGGTGGTTATGACAACCTCTCTGGAAAAACCAGCTACACTTTCTATCCTTTCACCATTTCAGTCTAATTCTGGTATCTAAGGGGCTTCAAAGTCTTTAAAGTCCTCTGGGCTGCTGAAGACCTCCAGCAGTCAAATCCTAAATAGAAATAATTTATCAAAGGTTGACTAGCAGTCAGCTGATGATGGAAATGGGATAGGACTAGCGCTGGAGATTAAAGACATAGGGTTTGGGCACCAGTAATCCACTTTTGTACTTAATACTAAAAGAATATGCTAATAAGAACCCTGATAACCTGAACAAGGTACACTTGCTTGATCCACGTGGCCTTAGAAAATTCCAGCTAGGCACAATATTCAACCAATTAATTCAAAATGATAGTTGGTCGAAGTGGTAGAGGAGGGAATGATAGAAGCCAGAACAATGAAACCGATTCTTGGCATCATTCAGGCTCGTTGATTTAGTTTTTGCCTCTTAAACATGTGGCTAAAATATTGGCCAATTAATAGCTATAGTAAACCATCACTTGTGAATAAAGAGGGGCCCC